>NC_136060.1:150260035-155060035 GCF_964261635.1 Lissotriton helveticus | reverse complement strand
GGTGATGAACAGAGTGTCTGAATTAAGCAGACCACTCTTACCCAGTCCAAAGATCGGGGCTTGATCCATCACCGTTATTTAGCTCACTGCCCCATCCCAGCTCAGAACCTGTCTATATGCAAATTAGTCTGTCCCTGGCCCAGTGCATCATGGGAACAGGGCAGACCAAACTACCAAGCCAATTCTTCACCAGAAAGGAGACAAGCTTCCGGGGACCGGTTTCTGCCATTTCAGGCGTCGTCGGCCCGGCTTGCTTGAATCCTGATGGAGCAGTGAGCAAGGGACTCATGTCTGAGTATACCCTTCCACGCTTATGGTGGACAAAATGATTCAGAAAAGGGGGTGGTGATGAACAGAGTGTCTGAATTAAGCAGACCACACTTACCCAGTCCAAAGATCAGGGCTTGATTCATCACCGTTATTTAGCTCACTGCCCCATCCCAGCTCAGATCCTGGCTATATGCAAATTAGTCTGTCCCTGGCCCAGTGCATCATGGGAACAGGGCAGACCAAACTACCAAGCCAATTCTTCACCAGAAAGGAGACAAGCTTCCGGGGACCGGTTTCTGCCATTTCAGGCGTCGTCGGCCCGGCTTTGCTTGAATCCTGATGGAGCAGTGAGCAAGGGACTCATGTCTGAGTATACCCTTCCACGCTTATGGTGGACAAAATGATTCAGAAAAGGGGGTGGTGATGAACAGAGTGTCTGAATTAAGCAGACCACTCTTACCCAGTCCAAAGATCAGGGTTTGATCCATCACCGTTATTTAGCTCACTGCCCCATCCCAGCTCAGAACCTGGCTATATGCAAATTAGTCTGTCCCTGGCCCAGTGCATCATGGGAACAGGGCAGACCAAACTACCAAGCCAATTCTTCACCAGAAAGGAGACAAGCTTCCGGGGACCGGTTTCTGCCATTTCAGGCGTCGTCGGCCCGGCTTGCTTGAATCCTGATGGAGCAGTGAGCAAGGGACTCATGTCTGAGTATACCCTTCCACGCTTATGGTGGACAAAATGATTCAGAAAAGGGGGTGGTGATGAACAGAGTGTCTGAATTAAGCAGACCACTCTTACCCAGTCCAAAGATCAGGGCTTGATTCATCACCGTTATTTAGCTCACTGCCCCATCCCAGCTCAGATCCTGGCTATATGCAAATTAGTCTGTCCCTGGCCCAGTGCATCATGGGAACAGGGCAGACCAAACTACCAAGCCAATTCTTCACCAGAAAGGAGACAAGCTTCCGCGGACCGGTTTCTGCCATTTCAGGCGTCGTCCGCCCGGCTTGCTTGAATCCTGATGGAGCAGTGAGCAAGGGACTCATGTCTGAGTATACCCTTCCACGCTTATGGTGGACAAAATGATTCAGAAAAGGGGGTGGTGATGAACAGAGTGTCTGAATTAAGCAGACCACTCTTACCCAGTCCAAAGATCAGGGCTTGATCCATTACCGTTATTTAGCTCACTGCCCCATCCCAGCTCAGAACCTGGCTATATGCAAATTAGTCTGTCCCTGGCCCAGTGCATCATGGGAACAGGGCAGACCAAACTACCAAGCCAATTCTACACCAGAAAGGAGACAAGCTTCCGGGGACCGGTTTCTGCCATTTCAGGCGTCGTCGGCCCGGCTTGCTTGAATCCTGATGGAGCAGTGAGCAAGGGACTCATGTCTGAGTATACCCTTCCACGCTTATGGTGGACAAAATGATTCAGAAAAGGGGGTGGTGATGAACAGAGTGTCTGAATTAAGCAGACCACTCTTACCCAGTCCAAAGATCAGGGCTTGATCCATCACCGTTATTTAGCTCACTGCCCCATCCCAGCTCAGAACCTGGCTATATGCAAATTAGTCTGTCCCTGACCCAGTGCATCATGGGAACAGGGCAGACCAAACTACCAAGCCAATTCTTCACCAGAAAGGAGACAAGCTTCCGGGGACCGGTTTCTGCCATTTCAGGCGTCGTCGGCCCGGCTTGCTTGAATCCTGATGGAGCAGTGAGCAAGGGACTCATGTCTGAGTATACCCTTCCACGCTTATGGTGGACAAAATGATTCAGAAAAGGGGGTGGTGATGAACAGAGTGTCTGAATTAAGCAGACCACTCTTACCCAGTCCAAAGATCAGGGCTTGATCCATCACCGTTATTTAGCTCACTGCCCCATCCCAGCTCAGAACCTGGCTATATGCAAATTAGTCTGTCCCTGACCCAGTGCATCATGGGAACAGGGCAGACCAAACTACCAAGCCAATTCTTCACCAGAAAGGGGACAAGCTTCCGGGGACCGGTTTCTGCCATTTCATGCGTCGTCGGCCGGCTTGCTTGAATCCTGATGGAGCAGTGAGCAAGGGACTCATGTCTGAGTATACCCTTCCACGCTTATGGTGGACAAAATGATTCAGAAAAGGGGGTGGTGATGAACAGAGTGTCTGAATTAAGCAGATCACTCTTACCCAGTCCAAAGATCAGGGCTTGATCCATCACCGTTATTTAGCTCACTGCCCCATCCCAGCTCAGAACCTGGCTATATGCAAATTAGTCTGTCCCTGGCCCAGTGCATCATGGGAACAGGGCAGACCAAACTACCAAGCCAATCCTTCACCAGAAAGGAGACAAGCTTCCGGGGACCGGTTTCTGCCATTTCAGGCGTCGTCGGCCCGGCTTGCTTGAATCCTGATGGAGCAGTGAGCAAAGGACTCATGTCTGAGTATACCCTTCCACGCTTATGGTGGACAAAATGATTCAGAAAAGGGGGTGGTGATGAACAGAGTGTCTGAATTAAGCAGACCACTCTTACCCAGTCCAAAGATCAGGGCTTGACCCATCACCGTTATTTAGCTCACTGCCCCATCCCAGCTCAGAACCTGGCTATATGCAAATTAGTCTGTCCCTGGCCCAGTGCATCATGGGAACAGGGCAGACCAAACTACCAAGCCAATTCTTCACCAGAAAGGAGACAAGCTTACGGGGACCGGTTTCTGCCATTTCAGGCGTCGTCGGCCCGGCTTGCTTGAATCCTGATGGAGCAGTGAGCAAGGGACTCATGTCTGAGTATACCCTTCCACGCTTATGGTGGACAAAATGATTCAGAAAAGGGGGTGGTGATGAACAGAGTGTCTGAATTAAGCAGACCACTCCTACCCAGTCCAAAGATCAGGGCTTGATCCATCACCGTTATTTAGCTCACTGCCCCATCCCAGCTCAGAACCTGGCTATATGCAAATTAGTCTGTCCCTGGCCCAGTGCATCATGGGAACAGGGCAGACCAAACTACCAAGCCAATTCTTCACCAGAAAGGAGACAAGCTTCCGGGGACCGGTTTCTGCCATTTCAGGCGTCGTCGGCCCGGCTTGCTTGAATCCTGATGGAGCAGTGAGCAAGGGACTCATGTCTGAGTATACCCTTCCACGCTTATGGTGGACAAAATGATTCAGAAAAGGGGGTGGTGATGAACAGAGTGTCTGAATTAAGCAGACCACTCTTACCCAGTCCAAAGATCAGGGCTTGATCCATCACCGTTATTTAGCTCACTGCCCCATCCCAGCTCAGAACCTGTCTATATGCAAATTAGTCTGTCCCTGGCCCAGTGCATCATGGGAACAGGGCAGACCAAACTACCAAGCCAATTCTGCACCAGAAAGGAGACAAGCTTCCGGGGACCGGTTTCTGCCATTTCAGGCATCGTCGGCCCGGCTTGCTTGAATCCTGATGGAGCAGTGAGCAAGGGACTCATGTCTGAGTATACCCTTCCACGCTTATGGTGGACAAAATGATTCAGAAAAGGGGGTGGTGATGAACAGAGTGTCTGAAATAAGCAGACCACTCTTACCCAGTCCAAAGATCAGGGCTTGATCCATCACCGTTATTTAGCTCACTGCCCCATCCCAGCTCAGATACTGGCTATATGCAAATTAGTCTGTCCCTGGCCCAGTGCATCATGGGAACAGGGCAGACCAAACTACCAAGCCAATTCTTCACCAGAAAGGAGACAAGCTTCCGGGGACCGGTTTCTGCCATTTCAGGCGTCGTCGGCCCGGCTTTGCTTGAATCCTGATGGAGCAGTGAGCAAGGGACTCATGTCTGAGTATACCCTTCCACGCTTATGGTGGACAAAATGATTCAGAAAAGGGGGTGGTGATGAACAGAGTGTCTGAATTAAGCAGACCACTCTTACCCAGTCCAAAGATCAGGGCTTGATCCATCACCGTTATTTAGCTCACTGCCCCATCCCAGCTCAGAACCTGGCTATATGCAAATTAGTCTGTCCCTGGCCCAGTGCATCATGGGAACAGGGCAGACCAAACTACCAAGCCAATTCTTCACCAGAAAGGAGACAAGCTTCCGGGGACCGGTTTCTGCCATTTCAGGCGTCGTCGGCCCGGCTTGCTTGAATCCTAATGGAGCAGTGAGCAAGGGACTCATGTCTGAGTATACCCTTTCACGCTTATGGTGGACAAAATGATTCAGAAAAGGGGGTGGTGATGAACAGAGTGTCTGAATTAAGCAGACCACTCTTACCCAGTCCAAAGATCAGGGCTTGATCCATCACCGTTATTTAGCTCACTGCCCCATCCCAGCTCAGAACCTGGCTATATGCAAATTAGTCTGTCCCTGGCCCAGTGCATCATGGGAACAGGGCAGACCAAACTACCAAGCCAATTCTTCACCAGAAAGGAGACAAGCTTCCGGGGACCGGTTTCTGCCATTTCAGGCGTCAGCCGCCCGGCTTGCTTGAATCCTGATGGAGCAGTGAGCAAGGGACTCATGTCTGAGTATACCCTTCCACGCTTATGGTGGACAAAATGATTCAGAAAAGGGGGTGGTGATAAACAGAGTGTCTGAATTAAGAAGACCACTCTTACCCAGTCCAAAGATCAGGGCTTGATCCATCACCGTTATTTAGCTCACTGCCCCATCCCAGCTCAGAACCTGGCTATATGCAAATTAGTCTGTCCCTGGCCCAGTGCATCATGGGAACAGGGCAGACCAAACTACCAAGCCAATTCTTCACCAGAAAGGAGACAAGCTTCCGGGGACCGGTTTCTGCCATTTCAGGCGTCGTCGGCCCGGCTTGCTTGAATCCTGATGGAGCAGTGAGCAAGGGACTCATGTCTGAGTATACCCTTCCACGCTTATGGTGGACAAAATGATTCAGAAAAGGGGGTGGTGATGAACAGAGTGTCTGAATTAAGCAGACCACTCTTACCCAGTCCAAAGATCAGGGCTTGATCCATCACCGTTATTTAGCTCACTGCCCCATCCCAGCTCAGAACCTGGCTATATGCAAATTAGTCTGTCCCTGACCCAGTGCATCATGGGAACAGGGCAGACCAAACTACCAAGCCAATTCTTCACCAGAAAGGGGACAAGCTTCCGGGGACCGGTGTCTGCCATTTCAGGCGTCGTCGGCCAGCTTGCTTCAATCCTGATGGAGCAGTGAGCAAGGGACTCATGTCTGAGTATACCCTTCCACGCTTATGGTGGACAAAATGATTCAGAAAAGGGGGTGGTGATGAACAGAGTGTCTGAATTAAGCAGACCACTCTTACCCAGTCCAAAGATCAGGGCTTGATCCATCACCGTTATTTAGCTCACTGCCCCATCCCAGCTCAGAACCTGGCTATATGCAAATTAGTCTGTCCCTGGCCCAGTGCATCATGGGAACAGGGCAGACCAAACTACCAAGCCAATTCTTCACCAGAAAGGAGACAAGCTTCCGGGGACCGGTTTCTGCCATTTCAGGCGTCGTCGGCCCGGCTTGCTTGAATCCTGATGGAGCAGTGAGCAAAGGACTCATGTCTGAGTATACCCTTCCACGCTTATGGTGGACAAAATGATTCAGAAAAGAGGGTGGTGATGAACAGAGTGTCTGAATTAAGCAGACCACTCTTACCCAGTCCAAAGATCAGGGCTTGATCCATCACCGTTATTTAGCTCACTGCCCCATCCCAGCTCAGACCTGGCTATATGCAAATTAGTCTGTCCCTGGCCCAGTGCATCATGGGAACAGGGCAGACCAAACTACCAAGCCAATTCTTCACCAGAAAGGAGACAAGCTTCCGGGGACCAGTTTCTGCCATTTCAGGCGTCGTCGGCCCGGCTTGCTTGAATCTTGATAGAGCAGTGAGCAAGGGACTCATGTCTGAGTATACCCTTCCACGCTTATGGTGGACAAAATGATTCAGAAAAGGGGGTGGTGATGAACAGAGTGTCTGAATTAGGCAGACCACTCTTACCCAGTCCAAAGATCAGGGCTTGATCCATCACCGTTATTTAGCTCACTGCCCCATCCCAGCTCAGAACCTGGCTATATGCAAATTAGTCTGTCCCTGGCCCAGGCATCATGGGAACAGGGCAGACCAAACTACCAAGCCAATTCTTCACCAGAAAGGAGACAAGCTTCCGGGGACCGGTTTCTGCCATTTCAGGCGTCGTCGGCCCGGCTTGCTTGAATCCTGATGGAGCAGTGAGCAAGGGACTCATGTCTGAGTATACCCTTCCACGCTTATGGTGGACAAAATGATTCAGAAAAGGGGGTGGTGATGAACAGAGTGTCTGAATTAAGCAGACCACTCTTACCCAGTCCAAAGATCAGGGCTTGATCCATCACCGTTATTTAGCTCACTGCCCCATCCCAGCTCAGAACCTGGCTATATGCAAATTAGTCTGTCCCTGGCCCAGTGCATCATGGGAACAGGGCAGACCAAACTACCAAGCCAATTCTTCACCAGAAAGGAGACAAGCTTCCGGGGACCGGTTTCTGCCATTTCAGGCGTCGTCGGCCCGGCTTGCTTGAATCCTGATGGAGCAGTGAACAAGGGACTCATGTCTGAGTATACCCTTCCACGCTTATGGTGGACAAAATTATTCAGAAAAGGGGGTGGTGATGAACAGAGTGTCTGAATTAAGCAGACCACTCTTACCCAGTCCAAAGATCAGGGCTTGATCCATCACCGTTATTTAGCTCACTGCCCCATCCCAGCTCAGAACCTGGCTATATGCAAATTAGTCTGTCCCTGGCCCAGTGCATCATGGGAACAGGGCAGACCAAACTACCAAGCCAATTCTTCACCAGAAAGGAGACAAGCTTCCGGGGACCGGTTTCTGCCATTTCAGGCGTCAGCCGCCCGGCTTGCTTGAATCCTGATGGAGCAGTGAGCAAGGGACTCATGTCTGAGTATACCCTTCCACGCTTATGGTGGACAAAATGATTCAGAAAAGGGGGTGGTGATGAACAGAGTGTCTGAATTAAGCAGACCACTCTTACCCAGTCCAAAGATCAGGGCTTGATCCATCACCGTTATTTAGCTCACTGCCCCATCCCAGCTCAGAACCTGGCTATATGCAAATTAGTCTGTCCCTGGCCCAGTGCATCATGGGAACAGGGCAGACCAAACTACCAAGCCAATTCTTCACCAGAAAGGAGACAAGCTTCCGGGGACCGGTTTCTGCCATTTCAGGCGTCGTCGGCCCGGCTTGCTTGAATCCTGATGGAGCAGTGAGCAAGGGACTCATGTCTGAGTATACCCTTCCACGCTTATGGTGGACAAAATGATTCAGAAAAGGGGGTGGTGATGAACAGAGTGTCTGAATTAAGCAGACCACTCTTACCCAGTCCAAAGATCAGGGCTTGATCCATCACCGTTATTTAGCTCACTGCCCCATCCCAGCTCAGAACCTGGCTATATGCAAATTAGTCTGTCCCTGACCCAGTGCATCATGGGAACAGGGCAGACCAAACTACCAAGCCAATTCTTCACCTGAAAGGGGACAAGCTTCCGGGGACCGGTGTCTGCCATTTCAGGCGTCGTCGGCCAGCTTGCTTCAATCCTGATGGAGCAGTGAGCAAGGGACTCATGTCTGAGTATACCCTTCCACGCTTATGGTGGACAAAATGATTCAGAAAAGGGGGTGGTGATGAACAGAGTGTCTGAATTAAGCAGAACACTCTTACCCAGTCCAAAGATCAGGGCTTGATCCATCACCGTTATTTAGCTCACTGCCCCATCCCAGCTCAGAACCTGGCTATATGCAAATTAGTCTGTCCCTGGCCCAGTGCATCATGGGAACAGGGCAGACCAAACTACCAAGCCAATTCTTCACCAGAAAGGAGACAAGCTTCCGGGGACCGGTTTCTGCCATTTCAGGCGTCGTCGGCCCGGCTTGCTTGAATCCTGATGGAGCAGTGAGCAAAGGACTCATGTCTGAGTATACCCTTCCACGCTTATGGTGGACAAAATGATTCAGAAAAGAGGGTGGTGATGAACAGAGTGTCTGAATTAAGCAGACCACTCTTACCCAGTCCAAAGATCAGGGCTTGATCCATCACCGTTATTTAGCTCACTGCCCCATCCCAGCTCAGACCTGGTTATATGCAAATTAGTCTGTCCCTTGCCCAGTGCATCATGGGAACAGGGCAGACCAAACTACCAAGCCAATTCTTCACCAGAAAGGAGACAAGCTTCCGGGGACCAGTTTCTGCCATTTCAGGCGTCGTCGGCCCGGCTTGCTTGAATCCTGATAGAGCAGTGAGCAAGGGACTCATGTCTGAGTATACCCTTCCACGCTTATGGTGGACAAAATGATTCAGAAAAGGGGGTGGTGATGAACAGAGTGTCTGAATTAGGCAGACCACTCTTACCCAGTCCAAAGATCAGGGCTTGATCCATCACCGTTATTTAGCTCACTGCCCCATCCCAGCTCAGAACCTGGCTATATGCAAATTAGTCTGTCCCTGGCCCAGGCATCATGGGAACAGGGCAGACCAAACTACCAAGCCAATTCTTCACCAGAAAGGAGACAAGCTTCCGGGGACCGGTTTCTGCCATTTCAGGCGTCGTCGGCCCGGCTTGCTTGAATCCTGATGGAGCAGTGAGCAAGGGACTCATGTCTGAGTATACCCTTCCACGCTTATGGTGGACAAAATGATTCAGAAAAGGGGGTGGTGATGAACAGAGTGTCTGAATTAAGCAGACCACTCTTACCCAGTCCAAAGATCAGGGCTTGATCCATCACCATTATTTAGCTCACTGCCCCATCCCAGCTCAGAACCTGGCTATATGCAAATTAGTCTGTCCCTGACCCAGTGCATCATGGGAACAGGGCAGACCAAACTACCAAGCCAATTCTTCACCAGAAAGGAGACAAGCTTCCGGGGACCGATTTCTGAAATTTCAGGCGTCGTCGGCCCGGCTTGCTTGAATCCTGATGGAGCAGTGAGCAAGGGACTCATGTTTGAGTATACCCTTCCACGCTTATGGTGGACAAAATGATTCAGAAAAGGGGGTGGTGATGAACAGAGTGTCTGAATTAAGCAGACCACTCTTACCCAGTCCAAAGATCAGGGCTTGATCCATCACCGTTATTTAGCTCACTGCCCCATCCCAGCTCAGACCTGGCTATATGCAAATTAGTCTGTCCCTTGCCCAGTGCATCATGGGAACAGGGCAGACCAAACTACCAAGCCAATTCTTCACCAGAAAGGAGACAAGCTTCCGGGGACCAGTTTCTGCCATTTCAGGCGTCGTCGGCCCGGCTTGCTTGAATCCTGATAGAGCAGTGAGCAAGGGACTCATGTCTGAGTATACCCTTCCACGCTTATGGTGGACAAAATGATTCAGAAAAGGGGGTGGTGATGAACAGAGTGTCTGAATTAGGCAGACCACTCTTACCCAGTCCAAAGATCAGGGCTTGATCCATCACCGTTATTTAGCTCACTGCCCCATCCCAGCTCAGAACCTGGCTATATGCAAATTAGTCTGTCCCTGGCCCAGGCATCATGGGAACAGGGCAGACCAAACTACCAAGCCAATTCTTCACCAGAAAGGAGACAAGCTTCCGGGGACCGGTTTCTGCCATTTCAGGCGTCGTCGGCCCGGCTTGCTTGAATCCTGATGGAGCAGTGAGCAAGGGACTCATGTCTGAGTATACCCTTCCACGCTTATGGTGGACAAAATGATTCAGAAAAGGGGGTGGTGATGAACAGAGTGTCTGAATTAAGCAGACCACTCTTACCCAGTCCAAAGATCAGGGCTTGATCCATCACCATTATTTAGCTCACTGCCCCATCCCAGCTCAGAACCTGGCTATATGCAAATTAGTCTGTCCCTGACCCAGTGCATCATGGGAACAGGGCAGACCAAACTACCAAGCCAATTCTTCACCAGAAAGGAGACAAGCTTCCGGGGACCGATTTCTGAAATTTCAGGCGTCGTCGGCCCGGCTTGCTTGAATCCTGATGGAGCAGTGAGCAAGGGACTCATGTTTGAGTATACCCTTCCACGCTTATGGTGGACAAAATGATTCAGAAAAGGGGGTGGTGATGAACAGAGTGTCTGAATTAAGCAGACCACTCTTACCCAGTCCAAAGATCAGGGCTTGATCCATCACCGTTATTGAGCTCACTGCCCCATCCCAGCTCAGAACCTGGCTATATGCAAATTAGTCTGTCCCTGGCCCAGTGCATCATGGGAACAGGGCAGACCAAACTACCAAGCCAATTTTTCACCAGAAAGGAGACAAGCTTCCGGGGACCGGTTTCTGCCATTTCAGGCGTCGTCGGCCCGGCTTGCTTGAATCTTGATGGAGCAGTGAGCAAGGGACTCATGTCTGAGTATACCCTTCCACGCTTATGGTGGACAAAATGATTCAGAAAAGGGGGTGGTGATGAACAGAGTGTCTGAATTAAGCAGACCACTCTTACCCAGTCCAAAGATCAGGGCTTGATCCATCACCGTTATTTAGCTCACTGCCCCATCCCAGCTCAGTACCTGGCTATATGCAAATTAGTCTGTCCCTGGCCCAGTGCATCATGGGAACAGGGCAGACCAAACTACCAAGCCAATTCTTCACCAGAAAGGAGACAAGCTTCAGGGGACCGGTTTCTGCCATTTCAGGCTTCGTCGGCCCAGCTTGCTTGAATCCTGATGGAGCAATGAGCAAGGGACTCATGTCTGAGTATAACCTTCCACGCTTATGGTGGACAAAATGATTCAGAAAAGGGGGTGGTGATGAACAGAGTGTCTGAATTAAGCAGACCACTCTTACCCAGTCCAAAGATCAGGGCTTGATCCACCACCGTTATTTAGCTCACTGCCCCATCCCAGCTCAGAACCTGGCTATATGCAAATTAGTCTGTCCCTGGCCCAGTGCATCATGGGAACAGGGCAGACCAAACTACCAAGCCAATTCTTCACCAGAAAGGAGACAAGCTTCCGGGGACCGGTTTCTGCCATTTCAGGCGTCGTCGGCCCGGCTTGCTTGAATCCTGATGGAGCAGTGAGCAAGGGACTCATGTCTGAGTATACCCTTCCACGCTTATGGTGGACAAAATTATTCAGAAAAGGGGGTGGTGATGAACAGAGTGTCTGAATTAAGCAGACCACTCTTACCCAGTCCAAAGATCGGGGCTTGATCCATCACCGTTATTTAGCTCACTGCCCCATCCCAGCTCAGAACCTGTCTATATGCAAATTAGTCTGTCCCTGGCCCAGTGCATCATGGGAACAGGGCAGACCAAACTACCAAGCCAATTCTTCACCAGAAAGGAGACAAGCTTCCGGGGACCGGTTTCTGCCATTTCAGGCGTCGTCGGCCCGGCTTGCTTGAATCCTGATGGAGCAGTGAGCAAGGGACTCATGTCTGAGTATACCCTTCCACGCTTATGGTGGACAAAATGATTCAGAAAAGGGGGTGGTGATGAACAGAGTGTCTGAATTAAGCAGACCACACTTACCCAGTCCAAAGATCAGGGCTTGATTCATCACCGTTATTTAGCTCACTGCCCCATCCCAGCTCAGAACCTGGCTATATGCAAATTAGTCTGTCCCTGGCCCAGTGCATCATGGGAACAGGGCAGACCAAACTACCAAGCCAATTCTTCACCAGAAAGGAGACAAGCTTCCGGGGACCGGTTTCTGCCATTTCAGGCGTCGTCGGCCCGGCTTGCTTGAATCCTAATGGAGCAGTGAGCAAGGGACTCATGTCTGAGTATACCCTTTCACGCTTATGGTGGACAAAATGATTCAGAAAAGGGGGTGGTGATGAACAGAGTGTCTGAATTAAGCAGACCACTCTTACCCAGTCCAAAGATCAGGGCTTGATCCATCACCGTTATTTAGCTCACTGCCCCATCCCAGCTCAGAACCTGGCTATATGCAAATTAGTCTGTCCCTGGCCCAGTGCATCATGGGAACAGGGCAGACCAAACTACCAAGCCAATTCTTCACCAGAAAGGAGACAAGCTTCCGGGGACCGGTTTCTGCCATTTCAGGCGTCAGCCGCCCGGCTTGCTTGAATCCTGATGGAGCAGTGAGCAAGGGACTCATGTCTGAGTATACCCTTCCACGCTTATGGTGGACAAAATGATTCAGAAAAGGGGGTGGTGATAAACAGAGTGTCTGAATTAAGAAGACCACTCTTACCCAGTCCAAAGATCAGGGCTTGATCCATCACCGTTATTTAGCTCACTGCCCCATCCCAGCTCAGAACCTGGCTATATGCAAATTAGTCTGTCCCTGGCCCAGTGCATCATGGGAACAGGGCAGACCAAACTACCAAGCCAATTCTTCACCAGAAAGGAGACAAGCTTCCGGGGACCGGTTTCTGCCATTTCAGGCGTCGTCGGCCCGGCTTGCTTGAATCCTGATGGAGCAGTGAGCAAGGGACTCATGTCTGAGTATACCCTTCCACGCTTATGGTGGACAAAATGATTCAGAAAAGGGGGTGGTGATGAACAGAGTGTCTGAATTAAGCAGACCACTCTTACCCAGTCCAAAGATCAGGGCTTGATCCATCACCGTTATTTAGCTCACTGCCCCATCCCAGCTCAGAACCTGGCTATATGCAAATTAGTCTGTCCCTGACCCAGTGCATCATGGGAACAGGGCAGACCAAACTACCAAGCCAATTCTTCACCAGAAAGGGGACAAGCTTCCGGGGACCGGTGTCTGCCATTTCAGGCGTCGTCGGCCAGCTTGCTTCAATCCTGATGGAGCAGTGAGCAAGGGACTCATGTCTGAGTATACCCTTCCACGCTTATGGTGGACAAAATGATTCAGAAAAGGGGGTGGTGATGAACAGAGTGTCTGAATTAAGCAGACCACTCTTACCCAGTCCAAAGATCAGGGCTTGATCCATCACCGTTATTTAGCTCACTGCCCCATCCCAGCTCAGAACCTGGCTATATGCAAATTAGTCTGTCCCTGGCCCAGTGCATCATGGGAACAGGGCAGACCAAGCTACCAAGCCAATTCTTCACCAGAAAGGAGACAAGCTTCCGGGGACCGGTTTCTGCCATTTCAGGCGTCGTCGGCCCGGCTTGCTTGAATCCTGATGGAGCAGTGAGCAAAGGACTCATGTCTGAGTATACCCTTCCACGCTTATGGTGGACAAAATGATTCAGAAAAGAGGGTGGTGATGAACAGAGTGTCTGAATTAAGCAGACCACTCTTACCCAGTCCAAAGATCAGGGCTTGATCCATCACCGTTATTTAGCTCACTGCCCCATCCCAGCTCAGACCTGGCTATATGCAAATTAGTCTGTCCCTGGCCCAGTGCATCATGGGAACAGGGCAGACCAAACTACCAAGCCAATTCTTCACCAGAAAGGAGACAAGCTTCCGGGGACCAGTTTCTGCCATTTCAGGCGTCGTCGGCCCGGCTTGCTTGAATCTTGATAGAGCAGTGAGCAAGGGACTCATGTCTGAGTATACCCTTCCACGCTTATGGTGGACAAAATGATTCAGAAAAGGGGGTGGTGATGAACAGAGTGTCTGAATTAGGCAGACCACTCTTACCCAGTCCAAAGATCAGGGCTTGATCCATCACCGTTATTTAGCTCACTGCCCCATCCCAGCTCAGAACCTGGCTATATGCAAATTAGTCTGTCCCTGGCCCAGGCATCATGGGAACAGGGCAGACCAAACTACCAAGCCAATTCTTCACCAGAAAGGAGACAAGCTTCCGGGGACCGGTTTCTGCCATTTCAGGCGTCGTCGGCCCGGCTTGCTTGAATCCTGATGGAGCAGTGAGCAAGGGACTCATGTCTGAGTATACCCTTCCACGCTTATGGTGGACAAAATGATTCAGAAAAGGGGGTGGTGATGAACAGAGTGTCTGAATTAAGCAGACCACTCTTACCCAGTCCAAAGATCAGGGCTTGATCCATCACCGTTATTTAGCTCACTGCCCCATCCCAGCTCAGAACCTGGCTATATGCAAATTAGTCTGTCCCTGGCCCAGTGCATCATGGGAACAGGGCAGACCAAACTACCAAGCCAATTCTTCACCAGAAAGGAGACAAGCTTCCGGGGACCGGTTTCTGCCATTTCAGGCGTCGTCGGCCCGGCTTGCTTGAATCCTGATGGAGCAGTGAACAAGGGACTCATGTCTGAGTATACCCTTCCACGCTTATGGTGGACAAAATTATTCAGAAAAGGGGGTGGTGATGAACAGAGTGTCTGAATTAAGCAGACCACTCTTACCCAGTCCAAAGATCAGGGCTTGATCCATCACCGTTATTTAGCTCACTGCCCCATCCCAGCTCAGAACCTGGCTATATGCAAATTAGTCTGTCCCTGGCCCAGTGCATCATGGGAACAGGGCAGACCAAACTACCAAGCCAATTCTTCACCAGAAAGGAGACAAGCTTCCGGGGACCGGTTTCTGCCATTTCAGGCGTCAGCCGCCCGGCTTGCTTGAATCCTGATGGAGCAGTGAGCAAGGGACTCATGTCTGAGTATACCCTTCCACGCTTATGGTGGACAAAATGATTCAGAAAAGGGGGTGGTGATGAACAGAGTGTCTGAATTAAGCAGACCACTCTTACCCAGTCCAAAGATCAGGGCTTGATCCATCACCGTTATTTAGCTCACTGCCCCATCCCAGCTCAGAACCTGGCTATATGCAAATTAGTCTGTCCCTGGCCCAGTGCATCATGGGAACAGGGCAGACCAAACTACCAAGCCAATTCTTCACCAGAAAGGAGACAAGCTTCCGGGGACCGGTTTCTGCCATTTCAGGCGTCGTCGGCCCGGCTTGCTTGAATCCTGATGGAGCAGTGAGCAAGGGACTCATGTCTGAGTATACCCTTCCACGCTTATGGTGGACAAAATGATTCAGAAAAGGGGGTGGTGATGAACAGAGTGTCTGAATTAGGCAGACCACTCTTACCCAGTCCAAAGATCAGGGCTTGATCCATCACCGTTATTTAGCTCACTGCCCCATCCCAGCTCAGAACCTGGCTATATGCAAATTAGTCTGTCCCTGACCCAGTGCATCATGGGAACAGGGCAGACCAAACTACCAAGCCAATTCTTCACCTGAAAGGGGACAAGCTTCCGGGGACCGGTGTCTGCCATTTCAGGCGTCGTCGGCCAGCTTGCTTCAATCCTGATGGAGCAGTGAGCAAGGGACTCATGTCTGAGTATACCCTTCCACGCTTATGGTGGACAAAATGATTCAGAAAAGGGGGTGGTGATGAACAGAGTGTCTGAATTAAGCAGAACACTCTTACCCAGTCCAAAGATCAGGGCTTGATCCATCACCGTTATTTAGCTCACTGCCCCATCCCAGCTCAGAACCTGGCTATATGCAAATTAGTCTGTCCCTGGCCCAGTGCATCATGGGAACAGGGCAGACCAAACTACCAAGCCAATTCTTCACCAGAAAGGAGACAAGCTTCCGGGGACCGGTTTCTGCCATTTCAGGCGTCGTCGGCCCGGCTTGCTTGAATCCTGATGGAGCAGTGAGCAAAGGACTCATGTCTGAGTATACCCTTCCACGCTTATGGTGGACAAAATGATTCAGAAAAGAGGGTGGTGATGAACAGAGTGTCTGAATTAAGCAGACCACTCTTACCCAGTCCAAAGATCAGGGCTTGATCCATCACCGTTATTTAGCTCACTGCCCCATCCCAGCTCAGACCTGGTTATATGCAAATTAGTCTGTCCCTTGCCCAGTGCATCATGGGAACAGGGCAGACCAAACTACCAAGCCAATTCTTCACCAGAAAGGAGACAAGCTTCCGGGGACCAGTTTCTGCCATTTCAGGCGTCGTCGGCCCGGCTTGCTTGAATCCTGATAGAGCAGTGAGCAAGGGACTCATGTCTGAGTATACCCTTCCACGCTTATGGTGGACAAAATGATTCAGAAAAGGGGGTGGTGATGAACAGAGTGTCTGAATTAGGCAGACCACTCTTACCCAGTCCAAAGATCAGGGCTTGATCCATCACCGTTATTTAGCTCACTGCCCCATCCCAGCTCAGAACCTGGCTATATGCAAATTAGTCTGTCCCTGGCCCAGGCATCATGGGAACAGGGCAGACCAAACTACCAAGCCAATTCTTCACCAGAAAGGAGACAAGCTTCCGGGGACCGGTTTCTGCCATTTCAGGCGTCGTCGGCCCGGCTTGCTTGAATCCTGATGGAGCAGTGAGCAAGGGACTCATGTCTGAGTATACCCTTCCACGCTTATGGTGGACAAAATGATTCAGAAAAGGGGGTGGTGATGAACAGAGTGTCTGAATTAAGCAGACCACTCTTACCCAGTCCAAAGATCAGGGCTTGATCCATCACCATTATTTAGCTCACTGCCCCATCCCAGCTCAGAACCTGGCTATATGCAAATTAGTCTGTCCCTGACCCAGTGCATCATGGGAACAGGGCAGACCAAACTACCAAGCCAATTCTTCACCAGAAAGGAGACAAGCTTCCGGGGACCGATTTCTGAAATTTCAGGCGTCGTCGGCCCGGCTTGCTTGAATCCTGATGGAGCAGTGAGCAAGGGACTCATGTTTGAGTATACCCTTCCACGCTTATGGTGGACAAAATGATTCAGAAAAGGGGGTGGTGATGAACAGAGTGTCTGAATTAAGCAGACCACTCTTACCCAGTCCAAAGATCAGGGCTTGATCCATCACCGTTATTTAGCTCACTGCCCCATCCCAGCTCAGACCTGGCTATATGCAAATTAGTCTGTCCCTTGCCCAGTGCATCATGGGAACAGGGCAGACCAAACTACCAAGCCAATTCTTCACCAGAAAGGAGACAAGCTTCCGGGGACCAGTTTCTGCCATTTCAGGCGTCGTCGGCCCGGCTTGCTTGAATCCTGATAGAGCAGTGAGCAAGGGACTCATGTCTGAGTATACCCTTCCACGCTTATGGTGGACAAAATGATTCAGAAAAGGGGGTGGTGATGAACAGAGTGTCTGAATTAGGCAGACCACTCTTACCCAGTCCAAAGATCAGGGCTTGATCCATCACCGTTATTTAGCTCACTGCCCCATCCCAGCTCAGAACCTGGCTATATGCAAATTAGTCTGTCCCTGACCCAGTGCATCATGGGAACAGGGCAGACCAAACTACCAAGCCAATTCTTCACCTGAAAGGGGACAAGCTTCCGGGGACCGGTGTCTGCCATTTCAGGCGTCGTCGGCCAGCTTGCTTCAATCCTGATGGAGCAGTGAGCAAGGGACTCATGTCTGAGTATACCCTTCCACGCTTATGGTGGACAAAATGATTCAGAAAAGGGGGTGGTGATGAACAGAGTGTCTGAATTAAGCAGAACACTCTTACCCAGTCCAAAGATCAGGGCTTGATCCATCACCGTTATTTAGCTCACTGCCCCATCCCAGCTCAGAACCTGGCTATATGCAAATTAGTCTGTCCCTGGCCCAGTGCATCATGGGAACAGGGCAGACCAAACTACCAAGCCAATTCTTCACCAGAAAGGAGACAAGCTTCCGGGGACCGGTTTCTGCCATTTCAGGCGTCGTCGGCCCGGCTTGCTTGAATCCTGATGGAGCAGTGAGCAAAGGACTCATGTCTGAGTATACCCTTCCACGCTTATGGTGGACAAAATGATTCAGAAAAGAGGGTGGTGATGAACAGAGTGTCTGAATTAAGCAGACCACTCTTACCCAGTCCAAAGATCAGGGCTTGATCCATCACCGTTATTTAGCTCACTGCCCCATCCCAGCTCAGACCTGGTTATATGCAAATTAGTCTGTCCCTTGCCCAGTGCATCATGGGAACAGGGCAGACCAAACTACCAAGCCAATTCTTCACCAGAAAGGAGACAAGCTTCCGGGGACCAGTTTCTGCCATTTCAGGCGTCGTCGGCCCGGCTTGCTTGAATCCTGATAGAGCAGTGAGCAAGGGACTCATGTCTGAGTATACCCTTCCACGCTTATGGTGGACAAAATGATTCAGAAAAGGGGGTGGTGATGAACAGAGTGTCTGAATTAGGCAGACCACTCTTACCCAGTCCAAAGATCAGGGCTTGATCCATCACCGTTATTTAGCTCACTGCCCCATCCCAGCTCAGAACCTGGCTATATGCAAATTAGTCTGTCCCTGGCCCAGGCATCATGGGAACAGGGCAGACCAAACTACCAAGCCAATTCTTCACCAGAAAGGAGACAAGCTTCCGGGGACCGGTTTCTGCCATTTCAGGCGTCGTCGGCCCGGCTTGCTTGAATCCTGATGGAGCAGTGAGCAAGGGACTCATGTCTGAGTATACCCTTCCACGCTTATGGTGGACAAAATGATTCAGAAAAGGGGGTGGTGATGAACAGAGTGTCTGAATTAAGCAGACCACTCTTACCCAGTCCAAAGATCAGGGCTTGATCCATCACCATTATTTAGCTCACTGCCCCATCCCAGCTCAGAACCTGGCTATATGCAAATTAGTCTGTCCCTGACCCAGTGCATCATGGGAACAGGGCAGACCAAACTACCAAGCCAATTCTTCACCAGAAAGGAGACAAGCTTCCGGGGACCGATTTCTGAAATTTCAGGCGTCGTCGGCCCGGCTTGCTTGAATCCTGATGGAGCAGTGAGCAAGGGACTCATGTTTGAGTATACCCTTCCACGCTTATGGTGGACAAAATGATTCAGAAAAGGGGGTGGTGATGAACAGAGTGTCTGAATTAAGCAGACCACTCTTACCCAGTCCAAAGATCAGGGCTTGATCCATCACCGTTATTTAGCTCACTGCCCCATCCCAGCTCAGACCTGGCTATATGCAAATTAGTCTGTCCCTTGCCCAGTGCATCATGGGAACAGGGCAGACCAAACTACCAAGCCAATTCTTCACCAGAAAGGAGACAAGCTTCCGGGGACCAGTTTCTGCCATTTCAGGCGTCGTCGGCCCGGCTTGCTTGAATCCTGATAGAGCAGTGAGCAAGGGACTCATGTCTGAGTATACCCTTCCACGCTTATGGTGGACAAAATGATTCAGAAAAGGGGGTGGTGATGAACAGAGTGTCTGAATTAGGCAGACCACTCTTACCCAGTCCAAAGATCAGGGCTTGATCCATCACCGTTATTTAGCTCACTGCCCCATCCCAGCTCAGAACCTGGCTATATGCAAATTAGTCTGTCCCTGGCCCAGGCATCATGGGAACAGGGCAGACCAAACTACCAAGCCAATTCTTCACCAGAAAGGAGACAAGCTTCCGGGGACCGGTTTCTGCCATTTCAGGCGTCGTCGGCCCGGCTTGCTTGAATCCTGATGGAGCAGTGAGCAAGGGACTCATGTCTGAGTATACCCTTCCACGCTTATGGTGGACAAAATGATTCAGAAAAGGGGGTGGTGATGAACAGAGTGTCTGAATTAAGCAGACCACTCTTACCCAGTCCAAAGATCAGGGCTTGATCCATCACCATTATTTAGCTCACTGCCCCATCCCAGCTCAGAACCTGGCTATATGCAAATTAGTCTGTCCCTGACCCAGTGCATCATGGGAACAGGGCAGACCAAACTACCAAGCCAATTCTTCACCAGAAAGGAGACAAGCTTCCGGGGACCGATTTCTGAAATTTCAGGCGTCGTCGGCCCGGCTTGCTTGAATCCTGATGGAGCAGTGAGCAAGGGACTCATGTTTGAGTATACCCTTCCACGCTTATGGTGGACAAAATGATTCAGAAAAGGGGGTGGTGATGAACAGAGTGTCTGAATTAAGCAGACCACTCTTACCCAGTCCAAAGATCAGGGCTTGATCCATCACCGTTATTGAGCTCACTGCCCCATCCCAGCTCAGAACCTGGCTATATGCAAATTAGTCTGTCCCTGGCCCAGTGCATCATGGGAACAGGGCAGACCAAACTACCAAGCCAATTTTTCACCAGAAAGGAGACAAGCTTCCGGGGACCGGTTTCTGCCATTTCAGGCGTCGTCGGCCCGGCTTGCTTGAATCTTGATGGAGCAGTGAGCAAGGGACTCATGTCTGAGTATACCCTTCCACGCTTATGGTGGACAAAATGATTCAGAAAAGGGGGTGGTGATGAACAGAGTGTCTGAATTAAGCAGACCACTCTTACCCAGTCCAAAGATCAGGGCTTGATCCATCACCGTTATTTAGCTCACTGCCCCATCCCAGCTCAGTACCTGGCTATATGCAAATTAGTCTGTCCCTGGCCCAGTGCATCATGGGAACAGGGCAGACCAAACTACCAAGCCAATTCTTCACCAGAAAGGAGACAAGCTTCAGGGGACCGGTTTCTGCCATTTCAGGCTTCGTCGGCCCAGCTTGCTTGAATCCTGATGGAGCAATGAGCAAGGGACTCATGTCTGAGTATAACCTTCCACGCTTATGGTGGACAAAATGATTCAGAAAAGGGGGTGGTGATGAACAGAGTGTCTGAATTAAGCAGACCACTCTTACCCAGTCCAAAGATCAGGGCTTGATCCACCACCGTTATTTAGCTCACTGCCCCATCCCAGCTCAGAACCTGGCTATATGCAAATTAGTCTGTCCCTGGCCCAGTGCATCATGGGAACAGGGCAGACCAAACTACCAAGCCAATTCTTCACCAGAAAGGAGACAAGCTTCCGGGGACCGGTTTCTGCCATTTCAGGCGTCGTCGGCCCGGCTTGCTTGAATCCTGATGGAGCAGTGAGCAAGGGACTCATGTCTGAGTATACCCTTCCACGCTTATGGTGGACAAAATTATTCAGAAAAGGGGGTGGTGATGAACAGAGTGTCTGAATTAAGCAGACCACTCTTACCCAGTCCAAAGATCGGGGCTTGATCCATCACCGTTATTTAGCTCACTGCCCCATCCCAGCTCAGAACCTGTCTATATGCAAATTAGTCTGTCCCTGGCCCAGTGCATCATGGGAACAGGGCAGACCAAACTACCAAGCCAATTCTTCACCAGAAAGGAGACAAGCTTCCGGGGACCGGTTTCTGCCATTTCAGGCGTCGTCGGCCCGGCTTGCTTGAATCCTGATGGAGCAGTGAGCAAGGGACTCATGTCTGAGTATACCCTTCCACGCTTATGGTGGACAAAATGATTCAGAAAAGGGGGTGGTGATGAACAGAGTGTCTGAATTAAGCAGACCACACTTACCCAGTCCAAAGATCAGGGCTTGATTCATCACCGTTATTTAGCTCACTGCCCCATCCCAGCTCAGATCCTGGCTATATGCAAATTAGTCTGTCCCTGGCCCAGTGCATCATGGGAACAGGGCAGACCAAACTACCAAGCCAATTCTTCACCAGAAAGGAGACAAGCTTCCGGGGACCGGTTTCTGCCATTTCAGGCGTCGTCGGCCCGGCTTTGCTTGAATCCTGATGGAGCAGTGAGCAAGGGACTCATGTCTGAGTATACCCTTCCACGCTTATGGTGGACAAAATGATTCAGAAAAGGGGGTGGTGATGAACAGAGTGTCTGAATTAAGCAGACCACTCTTACCCAGTCCAAAGATCAGGGTTTGATCCATCACCGTTATTTAGCTCACTGCCCCATCCCAGCTCAGAACCTGGCTATATGCAAATTAGTCTGTCCCTGGCCCAGTGCATCATGGGAACAGGGCAGACCAAACTACCAAGCCAATTCTTCACCAGAAAGGAGACAAGCTTCCGGGGACCGGTTTCTGCCATTTCAGGCGTCGTCGGCCCGGCTTGCTTGAATCCTGATGGAGCAGTGAGCAAGGGACTCATGTCTGAGTATACCCTTCCACGCTTATGGTGGACAAAATGATTCAGAAAAGGGGGTGGTGATGAACAGAGTGTCTGAATTAAGCAGACCACTCTTACCCAGTCCAAAGATCAGGGCTTGATCCATCACCGTTATTTAGCTCACTGCCGCATCCCAGCTCAGAACCTGGCTATATGCAAATTAGTCTGTCCCTGGCCCAGTGCATCATGGGAACAGGGCAGACCAAACTACCAAGCCAATTCTTCACCAGAAAGGAGACAAGCTTCCGGGGACCGGTTTCTGCCATTTCAGGCGTCGTCGGCCCGGCTTGCTTGAATCCTGATGGAGCAGTGAGCAAGGGACTCATGTCTGAGTATACCCTTCCACGCTTATGGTGGACAAAATGATTCAGAAAAGGGGGTGGTGATGAACAGAGTGTCTGAATTAAGCAGACCACTCTTACCCAGTCCAAAGATCAGGGCTTGATCCATCACCGTTATTTAGCTCACTGCCCCATCCCAGCTCAGAACCTGGCTATATGCAAATTAGTCTGTCCCTGGCCCAGTGCATCATGGGAACAGGGCAGACCAAACTACCAAGCCAATTCTTCACCAGAAAGGAGACAAGCTTCCGCGGACCGGTTTCTGCCATTTCAGGCGTCGTCCGCCCGGCTTGCTTGAATCCTGATGGAGCAGTGAGCAAGGGACTCATGTCTGAGTATACCCTTCCACGCTTATGGTGGACAAAATGATTCAGAAAAGGGGGTGGTGATGAACAGAGTGTCTGAATTAAGCAGACCACTCTTACCCAGTCCAAAGATCAGGGCTTGATCCATTACCGTTATTTAGCTCACTGCCCCATCCCAGCTCAGAACCTGGCTATATGCAAATTAGTCTGTCCCTGGCCCAGTGCATCATGGGAACAGGGCAGACCAAACTACCAAGCCAATTCTACACCAGAAAGGAGACAAGCTTCCGGGGACCGGTTTCTGCCATTTCAGGCGTCGTCGGCCCGGCTTGCTTGAATCCTGATGGAGCAGTGAGCAAGGGACTCATGTCTGAGTATACCCTTCCACGCTTATGGTGGACAAAATGATTCAGAAAAGGGGGTGGTGATGAACAGAGTGTCTGAATTAAGCAGACCACTCTTACCCAGTCCAAAGATCAGGGCTTGATCCATCACCGTTATTTAGCTCACTGCCCCATCCCAGCTCAGAACCTGGCTATATGCAAATTAGTCTGTCCCTGACCCAGTGCATCATGGGAACAGGGCAGACCAAACTACCAAGCCAATTCTTCACCAGAAAGGAGACAAGCTTCCGGGGACCGGTTTCTGCCATTTCAGGCGTCGTCGGCCCGGCTTGCTTGAATCCTGATGGAGCAGTGAGCAAGGGACTCATGTCTGAGTATACCCTTCCACGCTTATGGTGGACAAAATGATTCAGAAAAGGGGGTGGTGATGAACAGAGTGTCTGAATTAAGCAGACCACTCTTACCCAGTCCAAAGATCAGGGCTTGATCCATCACCGTTATTTAGCTCACTGCCCCATCCCAGCTCAGAACCTGGCTATATGCAAATTAGTCTGTCCCTGACCCAGTGCATCATGGGAACAGGGCAGACCAAACTACCAAGCCAATTCTTCACCAGAAAGGGGACAAGCTTCCGGGGACCGGTTTCTGCCATTTCAGGCGTCGTCGGCCGGCTTGCTTGAATCCTGATGGAGCAGTGAGCAAGGGACTCATGTCTGAGTATACCCTTCCACGCTTATGGTGGACAAAATGATTCAGAAAAGGGGGTGGTGATGAACAGAGTGTCTGAATTAAGCAGATCACTCTTACCCAGTCCAAAGATCAGGGCTTGATCCATCACCGTTATTTAGCTCACTGCCCCATCCCAGCTCAGAACCTGGCTATATGCAAATTAGTCTGTCCCTGGCCCAGTGCATCATGGGAACAGGGCAGACCAAACTACCAAGCCAATTCTTCACCAGAAAGGAGACAAGCTTCCGGGGACCGGTTTCTGCCATTTCAGGCGTCGTCGGCCCGGCTTGCTTGAATCCTGATGGAGCAGTGAGCAAAGGACTCATGTCTGAGTATACCCTTCCACGCTTATGGTGGACAAAATGATTCAGAAAAGGGGGTGGTGATGAACAGAGTGTCTTAATTAAGCAGACCACTCTTACCCAGTCCAAAGATCAGGGCTTGACCCATCACCGTTATTTAGCTCACTGCCCCATCCCAGCTCAGAACCTGGCTATATGCAAATTAGTCTGTCCCTGGCCCAGTGCATCATGGGAACAGGGCAGACCAAACTACCAAGCCAATTCTTCACCAGAAAGGAGACAAGCTTACGGGGACCGGTTTCTGCCATTTCAGGCGTTGTCGGCCCGGCTTGCTTGAATCCTGATGGAGCAGTGAGCAAGGGACTCATGTCTGAGTATACCCTTCCACGCTTATGGTGGACAAAATGATTCAGAAAAGGGGGTGGTGATGAACAGAGTGTCTGAATTAAGCAGACCACTCCTACCCAGTCCAAAGATCAGGGCTTGATCCATCACCGTTATTTAGCTCACTGCCCCATCCCAGCTCAGAACCTGGCTATATGCAAATTAGTCTGTCCCTGGCCCAGTGCATCATGGGAACAGGGCAGACCAAACTACCAAGCCAATTCTTCACCAGAAAGGAGACAAGCTTCCGGGGACCGGTTTCTGCCATTTCAGGCGTCGTCGGCCCGGCTTGCTTGAATCCTGATGGAGCAGTGAGCAAGGGACTCATGTCTGAGTATACCCTTCCACGCTTATGGTGGACAAAATGATTCAGAAAAGGGGGTGGTGATGAACAGAGTGTCTGAATTAAGCAGACCACTCTTACCCAGTCCAAAGATCAGGGCTTGATCCATCACCGTTATTTAGCTCACTGCCCCATCCCAGCTCAGATACTGGCTATATGCAAATTAGTCTGTCCCTGGCCCAGTGCATCATGGGAACAGGGCAGACCAAACTACCAAGCCAATTCTTCACCAGAAAGGAGACAAGCTTCCGGGGACCGGTTTCTGCCATTTCAGGCGTCGTCGGCCCGGCTTTGCTTGAATCCTGATGGAGCAGTGAGCAAGGGACTCATGTCTGAGTATACCCTTCCACGCTTATGGTGGACAAAATGATTCAGAAAAGGGGGTGGTGATGAACAGAGTGTCTGAATTAAGCAGACCACTCTTACCCAGTCCAAAGATCAGGGCTTGATCCATCACCGTTATTTAGCTCACTGCCCCATCCCAGCTCAGAACCTGGCTATATGCAAATTAGTCTGTCCCTGGCCCAGTGCATCATGGGAACAGGGCAGACCAAACTACCAAGCCAATTCTTCACCAGAAAGGAGACAAGCTTCCGGGGACCGGTTTCTGCCATTTCAGGCGTCGTCGGCCCGGCTTGCTTGAATCCTAATGGAGCAGTGAGCAAGGGACTCATGTCTGAGTATACCCTTCCACGCTTATGGTGGACAAAATGATTCAGAAAAGGGGGTGGTGATGAACAGAGTGTCTGAATTAAGCAGACCACTCTTACCCAGTCCAAAGATCAGGGCTTGATCCATCACCGTTATTTAGCTCACTGCCCCATCCCAGCTCAGAACCTGGCTATATGCAAATTAGTCTGTCCCTGGCCCAGTGCATCATGGGAACAGGGCAGACCAAACTACCAAGCCAATTCTTCACCAGAAAGGAGACAAGCTTCCGGGGACCGGTTTCTGCCATTTCAGGCGTCGTCGGCCCGGCTTGCTTGAATCCTGATGGAGCAGTGAGCAAAGGACTCATGTCTGAGTATACCCTTCCACGCTTATGGTGGACAAAATGATTCAGAAAAGAGGGTGGTGATGAACAGAGTGTCTGAATTAAGCAGACCACTCTTACCCAGTCCAAAGATCAGGGCTTGATCCATCACCGTTATTTAGCTCACTGCCCCATCCCAGCTCAGACCTGGCTATATGCAAATTAGTCTGTCCCTGGCCCAGTGCATCATGGGAACAGGGCAGACCAAACTACCAAGCCAATTCTTCACCAGAAAGGAGACAAGCTTCCGGGGACCAGTTTCTGCCATTTCAGGCGTCGTCGGCCCGGCTTGCTTGAATCTTGATAGAGCAGTGAGCAAGGGACTCATGTCTGAGTATACCCTTCCACGCTTATGGTGGACAAAATGATTCAGAAAAGGGGGTGGTGATGAACAGAGTGTCTGAATTAGGCAGACCACTCTTACCCAGTCCAAAGATCAGGGCTTGATCCATCACCGTTATTTAGCTCACTGCCCCATCCCAGCTCAGAACCTGGCTATATGCAAATTAGTCTGTCCCTGGCCCAGGCATCATGGGAACAGGGCAGACCAAACTACCAAGCCAATTCTTCACCAGAAAGGAGACAAGCTTCCGGGGACCGGTTTCTGCCATTTCAGGCGTCGTCGGCCCGGCTTGCTTGAATCCTGATGGAGCAGTGAGCAAGGGACTCATGTCTGAGTATACCCTTCCACGCTTATGGTGGACAAAATGATTCAGAAAAGGGGGTGGTGATGAACAGAGTGTCTGAATTAAGCAGACCACTCTTACCCAGTCCAAAGATCAGGGCTTGATCCATCACCGTTATTTAGCTCACTGCCCCATCCCAGCTCAGAACCTGGCTATATGAAAATTAGTCTGTCCCTGGCCCAGTGCATCATGGGAACAGGGCAGACCAAACTACCAAGCCAATTCTTCACCAGAAAGGAGACAAGCTTCCGGGGACCGGTTTCTGCCATTTCAGGCGTCGTCGGCCCGGCTTGCTTGAATCCTGATGGAGCAGTGAACAAGGGACTCATGTCTGAGTATACCCTTCCACGCTTATGGTGGACAAAATTATTCAGAAAAGGGGGTGGTGATGAACAGAGTGTCTGAATTAAGCAGACCACTCTTACCCAGTCCAAAGATCAGGGCTTGATCCATCACCGTTATTTAGCTCACTGCCCCATCCCAGCTCAGAACCTGGCTATATGCAAATTAGTCTGTCCCTGGCCCAGTGCATCATGGGAACAGGGCAGACCAAACTACCAAGCCAATTCTTCACCAGAAAGGAGACAAGCTTCCGGGGACCGGTTTCTGCCATTTCAGGCGTCAGCCGCCCGGCTTGCTTGAATCCTGATGGAGCAGTGAGCAAGGGACTCATGTCTGAGTATACCCTTCCACGCTTATGGTGGACAAAATGATTCAGAAAAGGGGGTGGTGATGAACAGAGTGTCTGAATTAAGCAGACCACTCTTACCCAGTCCAAAGATCAGGGCTTGATCCATCACCGTTATTTAGCTCACTGCCCCATCCCAGCTCAGAACCTGGCTATATGCAAATTAGTCTGTCCCTGGCCCAGTGCATCATGGGAACAGGGCAGACCAAACTACCAAGCCAATTCTTCACCAGAAAGGAGACAAGCTTCCGGGGACCGGTTTCTGCCATTTCAGGCGTCGTCGGCCCGGCTTGCTTGAATCCTGATGGAGCAGTGAGCAAGGGACTCATGTCTGAGTATACCCTTCCACGCTTATGGTGGACAAAATGATTCAGAAAAGGGGGTGGTGATGAACAGAGTGTCTGAATTAAGCAGACCACTCTTACCCAGTCCAAAGATCAGGGCTTGATCCATCACCGTTATTTAGCTCACTGCCCCATCCCAGCTCAGAACCTGGCTATATGCAAATTAGTCTGTCCCTGACCCAGTGCATCATGGGAACAGGGCAGACCAAACTACCAAGCCAATTCTTCACCTGAAAGGGGACAAGCTTCCGGGGACCGGTGTCTGCCATTTCAGGCGTCGTCGGCCAGCTTGCTTCAATCCTGATGGAGCAGTGAGCAAGGGACTCATGTCTGAGTATACCCTTCCACGCTTATGGTGGACAAAATGATTCAGAAAAGGGGGTGGTGATGAACAGAGTGTCTGAATTAAGCAGACCACTCTTACCCAGTCCAAAGATCAGGGCTTGATCCATCACCGTTATTTAGCTCACTGCCCCATCCCAGCTCAGAACCTGGCTATATGCAAATTAGTCTGTCCCTGGCCCAGTGCATCATGGGAACAGGGCAGACCAAACTACCAAGCCAATTCACCAGAAAGGAGACAAGCTTCCGGGGACCGGTTTCTGCCATTTCAGGCGTCGTCGGCCCGGCTTGCTTGAATCCTGATGGAGCAGTGAGCAAAGGACTCATGTCTGAGTATACCCTTCCACGCTTATGGTGGACAAAATGATTCAGAAAAGAGGGTGGTGATGAACAGAGTGTCTGAATTAAGCAGACCACTCTTACCCAGTCCAAAGATCAGGGCTTGATCCATCACCGTTATTTAGCTCACTGCCCCATCCCAGCTCAGACCTGGTTATATGCAAATTAGTCTGTCCCTTGCCCAGTGCATCATGGGAACAGGGCAGACCAAACTACCAAGCCAATTCTTCACCAGAAAGGAGACAAGCTTCCGGGGACCAGTTTCTGCCATTTCAGGCGTCGTCGGCCCGGCTTGCTTGAATCCTGATAGAGCAGTGAGCAAGGGACTCATGTCTGAGTATACCCTTCCACGCTTATGGTGGACAAAATGATTCAGAAAAGGGGGTGGTGATGAACAGAGTGTCTGAATTAGGCAGACCACTCTTACCCAGTCCAAAGATCAGGGCTTGATCCATCACCGTTATTTAGCTCACTGCCCCATCCCAGCTCAGAACCTGGCTATATGCAAATTAGTCTGTCCCTGGCCCAGGCATCATGGGAACAGGGCAGACCAAACTACCAAGCCAATTCTTCACCAGAAAGGAGACAAGCTTCCGGGGACCGGTTTCTGCCATTTCAGGCGTCGTCGGCCCGGCTTGCTTGAATCCTGATGGAGCAGTGAGCAAGGGACTCATGTCTGAGTATACCCTTCCACGCTTATGGTGGACAAAATGATTCAGAAAAGGGGGTGGTGATGAACAGAGTGTCTGAATTAAGCAGACCACTCTTACCCAGTCCAAAGATCAGGGCTTGATCCATCACCATTATTTAGCTCACTGCCCCATCCCAGCTCAGAACCTGGCTATATGCAAATTAGTCTGTCCCTGACCCAGTGCATCATGGGAACAGGGCAGACCAAACTACCAAGCCAATTCTTCACCAGAAAGGAGACAAGCTTCCGGGGACCGATTTCTGAAATGTCAGGCGTCGTCGGCCCGGCTTGCTTGAATCCTGATGGAGCAGTGAGCAAGGGACTCATGTTTGAGTATACCCTTCCACGCTTATGGTGGACAAAATGATTCAGAAAAGGGGGTGGTGATGAACAGAGTGTCTGAATTAAGCAGACCACTCTTACCCAGTCCAAAGATCAGGGCTTGATCCATCACCGTTATTTAGCTCACTGCCCCATCCCAGCTCAGACCTGGCTATATGCAAATTAGTCTGTCCCTTGCCCAGTGCATCATGGGAACAGGGCAGACCAAACTACCAAGCCAATTCTTCACCAGAAAGGAGACAAGCTTCCGGGGACCAGTTTCTGCCATTTCAGGCGTCGTCGGCCCGGCTTGCTTGAATCCTGATAGAGCAGTGAGCAAGGGACTCATGTCTGAGTATACCCTTCCACGCTTATGGTGGACAAAATGATTCAGAAAAGGGGGTGGTGATGAACAGAGTGTCTGAATTAGGCAGACCACTCTTACCCAGTCCAAAGATCAGGGCTTGATCCATCACCGTTATTTAGCTCACTGCCCCATCTCAGCTCAGAACCTGGCTATATGCAAATTAGTCTGTCCCTGGCCCAGGCATCATGGGAACAGGGCAGACCAAACTACCAAGCCAATTCTTCACCAGAAAGGAGACAAGCTTCCGGGGACCGGTTTCTGCCATTTCAGGCGTCGTCGGCCCGGCTTGCTTGAATCCTGATGGAGCAGTGAGCAAGGGACTCATGTCTGAGTATACCCTTCCACGCTTATGGTGGACAAAATGATTCAGAAAAGGGGGTGGTGATGAACAGAGTGTCTGAATTAAGCAGACCACTCTTACCCAGTCCAAAGATCAGGGCTTGCTCCATCACCATTATTTAGCTCACTGCCCCATCCCAGCTCAGAACCTGGCTATATGCAAATTAGTCTGTCCCTGACCCAGTGCATCATGGGAACAGGGCAGACCAAACTACCAAGCCAATTCTTCACCAGAAAGGAGACAAGCTTCCGGGGACCGATTTCTGAAATTTCAGGCGTCGTCGGCCCGGCTTGCTTGAATCCTGATGGAGCAGTGAGCAAGGGACTCATGTTTGAGTATACCCTTCCACGCTTATGGTGGACAAAATGATTCAGAAAAGGGGGTGGTGATGAACAGAGTGTCTGAATTAAGCAGACCACTCTTACCCAGTCCAAAGATCAGGGCTTGATCCATCACCGTTATTGAGCTCACTGCCCCATCCCAGCTCAGAACCTGGCTATATGCAAATTAGTCTGTCCCTGGCCCAGTGCATCATGGGAACAGGGCAGACCAAACTACCAAGCCAATTTTTCACCAGAAAGGAGACAAGCTTCCGGGGACCGGTTTCTGCCATTTCAGGCGTCGTCGGCCCGGCTTGCTTGAATCTTGATGGAGCAGTGAGCAAGGGACTCATGTCTGAGTATACCCTTCCACGCTTATGGTGGACAAAATGATTCAGAAAAGGGGGTGGTGATGAACAGAGTGTCTGAATTAAGCAGACCACTCTTACCCAGTCCAAAGATCAGGGCTTGATCCATCACCGTTATTTAGCTCACTGCCCCATCCCAGCTCAGTACCTGGCTATATGCAAATTAGTCTGTCCCTGGCCCAGTGCATCATGGGAACAGGGCAGACCAAACTACCAAGCCAATTCTTCACCAGAAAGGAGACAAGATTCAGGGGACCGGTTTCTGCCATTTCAGGCTTCGTCGGCCCAGCTTGCTTGAATCCTGATGGAGCAATGAGCAAGGGACTCATGTCTGAGTATACCCTTCCACGCTTATGGTGGACAAAATGATTCAGAAAAGGGGGTGGTGATGAACAGAGTGTCTGAATTAAGCAGACCACTCTTACCCAGTCCAAAGATCAGGGCTTGATCCACCACCGTTATTTAGCTCACTGCCCCATCCCAGCTCAGAACCTGGCTATATGCAAATTAGTCTGTCCCTGGCCCAGTGCATCATGGGAACAGGGCAGACCAAACTACCAAGCCAATTCTTCACCAGAAAGGAGACAAGCTTCCGGGGACCGGTTTCTGCCATTTCAGGCGTCGTCGGCCCGGCTTGCTTGAATCCTGATGGAGCAGTGAGCAAGGGACTCATGTCTGAGTATACCCTTCCACGCTTATGGTGGACAAAATGATTCAGAAAAGGGGGTGTTGATGAACAGAGTGTCTGAATTACGCAGACCACTCTTACCCAGTCCAAAGATCAGGGCTTGATCCATCACCGTTATTTAGCTCACTGCCCCATCCCAGCTCAGATCCTGGCTATATGCAAATTAGTCTGTCCCTGGCCCAGTGCATCATGGGAACAGGGCAGACCAAACTACCAAGCCAATTCTTCACCAGAAAGGAGACTAGCTTCCGGGGACCGGTTTCTGCCATATCAGGCGTCGTCGGCCCGGCTTTGCTTGAATCCTGATGGAGCAGTGAGCAAGGGACTCATGTCTGAGTATACCCTTCCACGCTTATGGTGGACAAAATGATTCAGAAAAGGGGGTGGTGATGAACAGAGTGTCTGAATTAAGCAGACCACTCTTACCCAGTCCAAAGATCAGGGCTTGATCCATCACCGTTATTTAGCTCACTGCCCCATCCCAGCTCAGAACCTGGCTATATGCAAATTAGTCTGTCCCTGGCCCAGTGCATCATGGGAACAGGGCAGACCAAACTACCAAGCCAATTCTTCACCAGAAAGGAGACAAGCTTCCGGGGACCTGTTTCTGCCATTTCAGGCGTCGTCGGCCCGGCTTGCTTGAATCCTGATGGAGCAGTGAGCAAGGGACTCATGTCTGAGTATACCCTTCCACGCTTATGGTGGACAAAATGATTCAGAAAAGGGGGTGGTGATGAACAGAGTGTCTGAATTAAGCAGACCACTCTTACCCAGTCCAAAGATCAGGGCTTGATCCATCACCGTTATTTAGCTCACTGCCCCATCCCAGCTCAGAACCTGGCTATATGCAAATTAGTCTGTCCCTGGCCCAGTGCATCATGGGAACAGGGCAGACCAAACTACCAAGCCAATTCTTCACCAAAAAGGAGACAAGCTTCCGGGGACCGGTTTCTGCCATTTCAGGCGTCGTCGGCCCGGCTTGCTTGAATCCTGATGGAGCAGTGAGCAAGGGACTCATGTCTGAGTATACCCTTCCACGCTTATGGTGGACAAAATGATTCAGAAAAGGGGGTGGTGATGAACAGAGTGTCTGAATTAAGCAGACTACTCTTACCCAGTCCAAAGATCAGGGCTTGATCCATCACCGTTATTTAGCTCACTGCCCCATCCCAGCTCAGAACCTGGCTATAGGCAAATTAGTCTGTCCCTGACTCAGTGCATCATGGGAACAGGGCAGACCAAACTACCAAGCCAATTCTTCACCGGAAAGGAGACAAGCTTCCGGGGACCGGTTTCTGAAATTTCAGGCGTCGTCGGCCCGGCTTGCTTGAATCCTGATGGAGCAGTGAGCAAGGGACTCATGTCTGAGTATACCCTTCCACGCTTATGGTGGACAAAATGATTCAGAAAAGGGGGTGGTGATGAACAGAGTGTCTGAATTAAGCAGACCACTCTTACCCAGTCCAAAGATCAGGGCTTGATCCATCACCAATATTTAGCTCACTGCCCCATCCCAGCTCAGAACCTGGCTATATGCAAATTAGTCTGTCCCTGGCCCAGTGCATCATGGGAACAGGGCAGACCAAACTACCAAGCCAATTCTTCACCAGAAAGGAGACAAGCTTCCGGGGACCGGTTTCTGCCATTTCAGGCGTCGTCGGCCCGGCTTGCTTGAATCCTGATGGAGCAGTGAGCAAGGGACTCATGTCTGAGTATACCCTTCCACGCTTAGGGTGGACAAAATGATTCAGAAAAGGGGGTGGTGATGAACAGAGTGTCTGAATTAAGCAGACCACTCTTACCCAGTCCAAAGATCAGGGCTTGATCCATCACCGTTATTTAGCTCACTGCCCCATCCCAGCTCAGAACCTGGCTATATGCAAATTAGTCTGTCCCTGGCCCAGTGCATCATGGGAACAGGGCAGACCAAACTACCAAGCCAATTCTTCACCAGAAAGGAGACAAGCTTCCGGGGACCGGTTTCTGCCATTTCAGGCGTCGTCGGCCCGGCTTGCTTGAATCCTGATGGAGCAGTTAGCAAGGGACTCATGTCTGAGTATACCCTTCCACGCTTATGGTGGACAAAATGATTCAGAAAAGGGGGTGGTGATGAACAGAATGTCTGAATTAAGCAGACCACTCTTACCCAGTCCAAAGATCAGGGCTTGATCCATCACCGTTATTTAGCTCACTGCCCCATCCCAGCTCAGAACCTGGCTATATGTAAATTAGTCTGTCCCTGGCCCAGTGCATCATGGGAACAGGGCAGACCAAACTACCAAGCCAATTCTTCACCAGAAAAGAGACAAGCTTCCGGGGACCGGTTTCTGCCATTTCAGGCGTCGTTCGCCCGGCTTGCTTGAATCCTGATGGAGCAGTGAGCAAGGGACTCATGTCTGAGTATACCCTTCCACGCTTATGGTGGACAAAATGATTCAGAAAAGGGGGTGGTGATGAACAGAGTGTCTGAATTAAGCAGACCACTCTTACCCAGTCCAAAGATCAGGGCTTGATCCATCACCGTTATTTAGCTCACTGCCCCATCCCAGCTCAGAACCTGGCTATATGCAAATTAGTCTGTCCCTGGCCCAGTGCATCATGGGAACAGGGCAGACCAAACTACCAAGCCAATTCTTCACCAGAAAGGAGACAAGCTTCCGGGGACCGGTTTCTGCCATTTCAGGCGTAGTCGGCCCGGCTTGCTTGAATCCTGATGGAGCAGTGAGCAAGGGACTCATGTCTGAGTATACCCTTCCACGCTTATGGTGGACAAAATGATTCAGAAAAGGGGGTGGTGATGAACAGAGTGTCTGAATTAAGCAGACCACTCTTACCCAGTCCAAAGATCAGGGCTTGATCCATCACCGTTATTTAGCTCACTGCCCCATCCCAGCCCCCATCCCAGCTCAGAACCTGTCTATATGCAAATTAGTCTGTCCCTGGCCCAGTGCATCATGGGAACAGGGCAGACCAAACTACCAAGCCAATTCTTCACCAGAAAGGAGACAAGCTTCCGGGACCGGTTTCTGCCATTTCAGGCGTCGTCGGCCCGGCTTGCTTGAATCCTGATGGAGCAGTGAGCAAGGGACTCATGTCTGAGTATACCCTTCCACGCTTATGATGGACAAATGATTCAGAAAAGGGGGTGGTGATGAACAGAGTGTCTGAATTAAGCAGACCACTCTTACCCAGTCCAAAGATCAGGGCTTGATCCATCACCGTTATTTAGCTCACTGCCCCATCCCAGCTCAGTACCTGGCTATATGCAAATTAGTCTGTCCCTGGCCCAGTGCATCATGGGAACAGGGCAGACCAAACTACCAAGCCAATTCTTCACCAGAAAGGAGACAAGCTTCCGGGGACCGGTTTCTGCCATTTCAGGCTTTGTCGGCCCGGCTTGCTTGAATCCTGATGGAGCAATGAGCAAGGGACTCATGTCTGAGTATACCCTTCCACGCTTATGGTGGACAAAATGATTCAGAAAAGGGGGTGGTGATGAACAGAGTGTCTGAATTAAGCAGACCACTCTTACCCAGTCCAAAGATCAGGGCTTGATCCATCACCGTTATTTAGCTCACTGCCCCATCCCAGCTCAGAACCTGGCTATATGCAAATTAGTCTGTCCCTGGCCCAGTGCATCATGGGAACAGGGCAGACCAAACTACCAAGCCAATTCTTCACCAGAAAGGAGACAAGCTTCCGGGGACCGGTTTCTGCCATTTCAGGCGTCGTCGGCCCGGCTTGCTTGAATCCTGATGGAGCAGTGAGCAAGGGACTCATGTCTGAGTATACCCTTCCACGCTTATGGTGGACAAAATGATTCAGAAAAGGAGGTGGTGATGAACAGAGTGTCTGAATTAAGCAGACCACTCTTACCCAGTCCAAAGATCAGGGCTTGATCCATCACCGTTATTTAGCTCACTGCCCCATCCCAGCTCAGAACCTGGCTATATGCAAATTAGTCTGTCCCTGGCCCAGTGCATCATGGGAACAGGGCAGACCAAACTACCAAGCCAATTCTTCACCAGAAAGGAGACAAGCTTCCGGGGACCGGTTTCTGCCATTTCAGGCGTCGTCGGCCCGGCTTGCTTGAATCCTGATGGAGCAGTGAGCAAGGGACTCATGTCTGAGTATACCCTTCCACGCTTAGGGTGGACAAAATGATTCAGAAAAGGGGGTGGTGATGAACAGAGTGTCTGAATTAAGCAGACCACTCTTACCCAGTCCAAAGATCAGGGCTTGATCCATCACCGTTATTTAGCTCACTGCCCCATCCCAGCTCAGAACCTTGCTATATGCAAATTAGTCTGTCCCTGGCCCAGTGCATCATGGGAACAGGGCAGACCAAACTACCAAGCCAATTCTTCACCAGAAAGGAGACAAGCTTCCGGGGACCGGTTTCTGCCATTTCAGGCGTCGTCGGCCCGGCTTGCTTGAATCCTGATGGAGCAGTTAGCAAGGGACTCATGTCTGAGTATACCCTTCCACGCTTATGGTGGACAAAATGATTCAGAAAAGGGGGTGGTGATGAACAGAATGTCTGAATTAAGCAGACCACTCTTACCCAGTCCAAAGATCAGGGCTTGATCCATCACCGTTATTTAGCTCACTGCCCCATCCCAGCTCAGAACCTGGCTATATGTAAATTAGTCTGTCCCTGGCCCAGTGCATCATGGGAACAGGGCAGACCAAACTACCAAGCCAATTCTTCACCAGTAAAGAGACAAGCTTCCGGGGACCGGTTTCTGCCATTTCAGGCGTCGTTCGTCCGGCTTGCTTGAATCCTGATGGAGCAGTGAGCAAGGGACTCATGTCTGAGTATACCCTTCCACGCTTATGGTGGACAAAATGATTCAGAAAAGGGGGTGGTGATGAACAGAGTGTCTGAATTAAGCAGACCACTCTTACCCAGTCCAAAGATCAGGGCTTGATCCATCACCGTTATTGAGCTCACTGCCCCATCCCAGCTCAGAACCTGGCTATATGCAAATTAGTCTGTCCCTGGCCCAGTGCATCATGGGAACAGGGCAGACCAAACTACCAAGCCAATTCTTCACCAGAAAGGAGACAAGCTTCCGGGGACCGGTTTCTGCCATTTCAGGCGTCGTCGGCCCGGCTTGCTTGAATCCTGATGAAGCAGTGAGCAAGGGACTCATGTCTGAGTATACCCTTCCACGCTTATGATGGACAAATGATTCAGAAAAGGGGGTGGTGATGAACAGAGTGTCTGAATTAAGCAGACCACTCTTACCCAGTCCAAAGATCAGGGCTTGATCCATCACCGTTATTTAGCTCACTGCCCCATCCCAGCTCAGTACCTGGCTATATGCAAATTAGTCTGTCCCTGGCCCAGTGCATCATGGGAACAGGGCAGACCAAACTACCAAGCCAATTCTTCACCAGAAAGGAGACAAGCTTCCGGGGACCGGTTTCTGCCATTTCAGGCGTCGTCGGCCCGGCTTGCTTGAATCTTGATAGAGCAGTGAGCAAGGGACTCATGTCTGAGTATACCCTTCCACGCTTATGGTGGACAAAATGATTCAGAAAAGGGGGTGGTGATGAACAGAGTGTCTGAATTAGGCAGACCACTCTTACCCAGTCCAAAGATCAGGGCTTGATCCATCACCGTTATTTAGCTCACTGCCCCATCCCAGCTCAGAACCTGGCTATATGCAAATTAGTCTGTCCCTGGCCCAGTGCATCATGGGAACAGGGCAGACCAAACTACCAAGCCAATTCTTCACCAGAAAGGAGACAAGCTTCCGGGGACCGGTTTCTGCCATTTCAGGCGTCGTCGGCCCGGCTTGCTTGAATCCTGATGGAGCAGTGAGCAAAGGACTCATGTCTGAGTATACCCTTCCACGCTTATGGTGGACAAAATGATTCAGAAAAGAGGGTGGTGATGAACAGAGTGTCTGAATTAAGCAGACCACTCTTACCCAGTCCAAAGATCAGGGCTTGATCCATCACCGTTATTTAGCTCACTGCCCCATCCCAGCTCAGACCTGGCTATATGCAAATTAGTCTGTCCCTTGCCCAGTGCATCATGGGAACAGGGCAAACCAAACTACCAAGCCAATTCTTCACCAGAAAGGAGACAAGCTTCCGGGGACCAGTTTCTGCCATTTCAGGCGTCGTCGGCCCGGCTTGCTTGAATCCTGATAGAGCAGTGAGCAAGGGACTCATGTCTGAGTATACCCTTCCACGCTTATGGTGGACAAAATTATTCAGAAAAGGGGGTGGTGATGAACAGAGTGTCTGAATTAGGCAGACCACTCTTACCCAGTCCAAAGATCAGGGCTTGATCCATCACCGTTATTTAGCTCACTGCCCCATCCCAGCTCAGAACCTGGCTATATGCAAATTAGTCTGTCCCTGGCCCAGGCATCATGGGAACAGGGCAGACCAAACTACCAAGCCAATTCTTCACCAGAAAGGAGACAAGCTTCCGGGGACCGGTTTCTGCCATTTCAGGCGTCGTCGGCCCGGCTTGCTTGAATCCTGATGGAGCAGTGAGCAAGGGACTCATGTCTGAGTATACCCTTCCACGCTTATGGTGGACAAAATGATTCAGAAAAGGGGGTGGTGATGAACAGAGTGTCTGAATTAAGCAGACCACTCTTACCCAGTCCAAAGATCAGGGCTTGATCCATCACCATTATTTAGCTCACTGCCCCATCCCAGCTCAGAACCTGGCTATATGCAAATTAGTCTGTCCCTGACCCAGTGCATCATGGGAACAGGGCAGACCAAACTACCAAGCCAATTCTTCACCAAAAAGGAGACAAGCTTCCGGGGACCGGTTTCTGAAATTTCAGGCGTCGTCGTCCCGGCTTGCTTGAATCCTGATGGAGCAGTGAGCAAGGGACTCATGTTTGAGTATACCCTTCCACGCTTATGGTGGACAAAATGATTCAGAAAAGGGGGTGGTGATGAACAGAGTGTCTGAATTAAGCAGACCACTCTTACCCAGTCCAAAGATCAGGGCTTGATCCATCACCGTTATTGAGCTCACTGCCCCATCCCAGCTCAGAACCTGGCTATATGCAAATTAGTCTGTCCCTGGCCCAGTGCATCATGGGAACAGGGCAGACCAAACTACCAAGCCAATTTTTCACCAGAAAGGAGACAAGCTTCCGGGGACCGGTTTCTGCCATTTCAGGCGTCGTCGGCCCGGCTTGCTTGAATCTTGATGGAGCAGTGAGCAAGGGACTCATGTCTGAGTATACCCTTCCACGCTTATGGTGGACAAAATGATTCAGAAAAGGGGGTGGTGATGAACAGAGTGTCTGAATTAAGCAGACCACTCTTACCCAGTCCAAAGATCAGGGCTTGATCCATCACCGTTATTTAGCTCACTGCCCCATCCCAGCTCAGACCTGGCTATATGCAAATTAGTCTGTCCCTTGCCCAGTGCATCATGGGAACAGGGCAAACCAAACTACCAAGCCAATTCTTCACCAGAAAGGAGACAAGCTTCCGGGGACCAGTTTCTGCCATTTCAGGCGTCGTCGGCCCGGCTTGCTTGAATCCTGATAGAGCAGTGAGCAAGGGACTCATGTCTGAGTATACCCTTCCACGCTTATGGTGGACAAAATTATTCAGAAAAGGGGGTGGTGATGAACAGAGTGTCTGAATTAGGCAGACCACTCTTACCCAGTCCAAAGATCAGGGCTTGATCCATCACCGTTATTTAGCTCACTGCCCCATCCCAGCTCAGAACCTGGCTATATGCAAATTAGTCTGTCCCTGGCCCAGGCATCATGGGAACAGGGCAGACCAAACTACCAAGCCAATTCTTCACCAGAAAGGAGACAAGCTTCCGGGGACCGGTTTCTGCCATTTCAGGCGTCGTCGGCCCGGCTTGCTTGAATCCTGATGGAGCAGTGAGCAAGGGACTCATGTCTGAGTATACCCTTCCACGCTTATGGTGGACAAAATGATTCAGAAAAGGGGGTGGTGATGAACAGAGTGTCTGAATTAAGCAGACCACTCTTACCCAGTCCAAAGATCAGGGCTTGATCCATCACCATTATTTAGCTCACTGCCCCATCCCAGCTCAGAACCTGGCTATATGCAAATTAGTCTGTCCCTGACCCAGTGCATCATGGGAACAGGGCAGACCAAACTACCAAGCCAATTCTTCACCAAAAAGGAGACAAGCTTCCGGGGACCGGTTTCTGAAATTTCAGGCGTCGTCGTCCCGGCTTGCTTGAATCCTGATGGAGCAGTGAGCAAGGGACTCATGTTTGAGTATACCCTTCCACGCTTATGGTGGACAAAATGATTCAGAAAAGGGGGTGGTGATGAACAGAGTGTCTGAATTAAGCAGACCACTCTTACCCAGTCCAAAGATCAGGGCTTGATCCATCACCGTTATTGAGCTCACTGCCCCATCCCAGCTCAGAACCTGGCTATATGCAAATTAGTCTGTCCCTGGCCCAGTGCATCATGGGAACAGGGCAGACCAAACTACCAAGCCAATTTTTCACCAGAAAGGAGACAAGCTTCCGGGGACCGGTTTCTGCCATTTCAGGCGTCGTCGGCCCGGCTTGCTTGAATCTTGATGGAGCAGTGAGCAAGGGACTCATGTCTGAGTATACCCTTCCACGCTTATGGTGGACAAAATGATTCAGAAAAGGGGGTGGTGATGAACAGAGTGTCTGAATTAAGCAGACCACTCTTACCCAGTCCAAAGATCAGGGCTTGATCCATCACCGTTATTTAGCTCACTGCCCCATCCCAGCTCAGAACCTGGCTATATGTAAATTAGTCTGTCCCTGGCCCAGTGCATCATGGGAACAGGGCAGACCAAACTACCAAGCCAATTCTTCACCAGTAAAGAGACAAGCTTCCGGGGACCGGTTTCTGCCATTTCAGGCGTCGTTCGTCCGGCTTGCTTGAATCCTGATGGAGCAGTGAGCAAGGGACTCATGTCTGAGTATACCCTTCCACGCTTATGGTGGACAAAATGATTCAGAAAAGGGGGTGGTGATGAACAGAGTGTCTGAATTAAGCAGACCACTCTTACCCAGTCCAAAGATCAGGGCTTGATCCATCACCGTTATTGAGCTCACTGCCCCATCCCAGCTCAGAACCTGGCTATATGCAAATTAGTCTGTCCCTGGCCCAGTGCATCATGGGAACAGGGCAGACCAAACTACCAAGCCAATTCTTCACCAGAAAGGAGACAAGCTTCCGGGGACCGGTTTCTGCCATTTCAGGCGTCGTCGGCCCGGCTTGCTTGAATCCTGATGAAGCAGTGAGCAAGGGACTCATGTCTGAGTATACCCTTCCACGCTTATGATGGACAAATGATTCAGAAAAGGGGGTGGTGATGAACAGAGTGTCTGAATTAAGCAGACCACTCTTACCCAGTCCAAAGATCAGGGCTTGATCCATCACCGTTATTTAGCTCACTGCCCCATCCCAGCTCAGTACCTGGCTATATGCAAATTAGTCTGTCCCTGGCCCAGTGCATCATGGGAACAGGGCAGACCAAACTACCAAGCCAATTCTTCACCAGAAAGGAGACAAGCTTCCGGGGACCGGTTTCTGCCATTTCAGGCGTCGTCGGCCCGGCTTGCTTGAATCTTGATAGAGCAGTGAGCAAGGGACTCATGTCTGAGTATACCCTTCCACGCTTATGGTGGACAAAATGATTCAGAAAAGGGGGTGGTGATGAACAGAGTGTCTGAATTAAGCAGACCACTCTTACCCAGTCCAAAGATCAGGGCTTGATCCATCACCGTTATTGAGCTCACTGCCCCATCCCAGCTCAGAACCTGGCTATATGCAAATTAGTCTGTCCCTGGCCCAGTGCATCATGGGAACAGGGCAGACCAAACTACCAAGCCAATTCTTCACCAGAAAGGAGACAAGCTTCCGGGGACCGGTTTCTGCCATTTCAGGCGTCGTCGGCCCGGCTTGCTTGAATCCTGATGAAGCAGTGAGCAAGGGACTCATGTCTGAGTATACCCTTCCACGCTTATGATGGACAAATGATTCAGAAAAGGGGGTGGTGATGAACAGAGTGTCTGAATTAAGCAGACCACTCTTACCCAGTCCAAAGATCAGGGCTTGATCCATCACCGTTATTTAGCTCACTGCCCCATCCCAGCTCAGTACCTGGCTATATGCAAATTAGTCTGTCCCTGGCCCAGTGCATCATGGGAACAGGGCAGACCAAACTACCAAGCCAATTCTTCACCAGAAAGGAGACAAGCTTCCGGGGACCGGTTTCTGCCATTTCAGGCGTCGTCGGCCCGGCTTGCTTGAATCTTGATAGAGCAGTGAGCAAGGGACTCATGTCTGAGTATACCCTTCCACGCTTATGGTGGACAAAATGATTCAGAAAAGGGGGTGGTGATGAACAGAGTGTCTGAATTAGGCAGACCACTCTTACCCAGTCCAAAGATCAGGGCTTGATCCATCACCGTTATTTAGCTCACTGCCCCATCCCAGCTCAGAACCTGGCTATATGCAAATTAGTCTGTCCCTGGCCCAGTGCATCATGGGAACAGGGCAGACCAAACTACCAAGCCAATTCTTCACCAGAAAGGAGACAAGCTTCCGGGGACCGGTTTCTGCCATTTCAGGCGTCGTCGGCCCGGCTTGCTTGAATCCTGATGGAGCAGTGAGCAAAGGACTCATGTCTGAGTATACCCTTCCACGCTTATGGTGGACAAAATGATTCAGAAAAGAGGGTGGTGATGAACAGAGTGTCTGAATTAAGCAGACCACTCTTACCCAGTCCAAAGATCAGGGCTTGATCCATCACCGTTATTTAGCTCACTGCCCCATCCCAGCTCAGACCTGGCTATATGCAAATTAGTCTGTCCCTTGCCCAGTGCATCATGGGAACAGGGCAAACCAAACTACCAAGCCAATTCTTCACCAGAAAGGAGACAAGCTTCCGGGGACCAGTTTCTGCCATTTCAGGCGTCGTCGGCCCGGCTTGCTTGAATCCTGATAGAGCAGTGAGCAAGGGACTCATGTCTGAGTATACCCTTCCACGCTTATGGTGGACAAAATTATTCAGAAAAGGGGGTGGTGATGAACAGAGTGTCTGAATTAGGCAGACCACTCTTACCCAGTCCAAAGATCAGGGCTTGATCCATCACCGTTATTTAGCTCACTGCCCCATCCCAGCTCAGAACCTGGCTATATGCAAATTAGTCTGTCCCTGGCCCAGGCATCATGGGAACAGGGCAGACCAAACTACCAAGCCAATTCTTCACCAGAAAGGAGACAAGCTTCCGGGGACCGGTTTCTGCCATTTCAGGCGTCGTCGGCCCGGCTTGCTTGAATCCTGATGGAGCAGTGAGCAAGGGACTCATGTCTGAGTATACCCTTCCACGCTTATGGTGGACAAAATGATTCAGAAAAGGGGGTGTTGATGAACAGAGTGTCTGAATTAAGCAGACCACTCTTACCCAGTCCAAAGATCAGGGCTTGATCCATCACCGTTATTTATCTCACTGCCCCATCCCAGCTCAGAACCTGGCTATATGCAAATTAGTCTGTCCCTGGCCCAGTGCATCATGGGAACAGGGCAGACCAAACTACCAAGCCAATTCTTCACCAGAAAGGAGACAAGCTTCCGGGGACCGGTTTCTGCCATTTCAGGCGTCGTCGGCCCGGCTTGCTTGAATCCTGATGGAGCAGTGAGCAAGGGACTCATGTCTGAGTATACCCTTCCACGCTTATGGTGGACAAAATGATTCAGAAAAGGGGGTGGTGATGAACAGAGTGTCTGAATTAAGCAGACCACTCTTACCCAGTCCAAAGATCAGGGCTTGATCCATCACCGTTATTTAGCTCACTGCCCCATCCCAGCTCAGAACCTGGCTATATGCAAATTAGTCTGTCCCTGGCCCAGTGCATCATGGGAACAGGGCAGACCAAACTACCAAGCCAATTCTTCACCAGAAAGGAGACAAGCTTCCGGGGACCGGTTTCTGCCATTTCAGGCGTCGTCGGCCCGGCTTGCTTGAATCCTGATGGAGCAGTGAGCAAGGGACTCATGTCTGAGTATACCCTTCCACGCTTATGGTGGACAAAATGATTCAGAAAAGGGGGTGGTGATGAACAGAGTGTCTGAATTAAGCAGACCACTCTTACCCAGTCCAAAGATCAGGGCTTGATCCATCACCGTTATTTAGCTCACTGCCCCATCCCAGCTCAGAACCTGGCTATATGCAAATTAGTCTGTCCCTGGCCCAGTGCATCATGGGAACAGGGCAGACCAAACTACCAAGCCAATTCTTCACCAAAAAGGAGACAAGCTTCCGGGGACCGGTTTCTGCCATTTCAGGCGTCGTCGGCCCGGCTTGCTTGAATCCTGATGGAGCAGTGAGCAAGGGACTCATGTCTGAGTATACCCTTCCACGCTTATGGTGGACAAAATGATTCAGAAAAGGGGGTGGTGATGAACAGAGTGTCTGAATTAAGCAGACTACTCTTACCCAGTCCAAAGATCAGGGCTTGATCCTTCACCGTTTTTTAGCTCACTGCCCCATCCCAGCTCAGAACCTGGCTATATGCAAATTAGTCTGTCCCTGACCCAGTGCATCATGGGAACAGGGCAGACCAAACTACCAAGCCAATTCTTCACCAAAAAGGAGACAAGCTTCCGGGGACCGGTTTCTGAAATTTCAGGCGTCGTCGGCCCGGCTTGCTTGAATCCTGATGGAGCAGTGAGCAAGGGACTCATGTTTGAGTATACCCTTCCACGCTTATGGTGGACAAAATGATTCAGAAAAGGGGGTGGTGATGAACAGAGTGTCTGAATTAAGCAGACCACTCTTACCCAGTCCAAAGATCAGGGCTTGATCCATCACCGTTATTGAGCTCACTGCCCCATCCCAGCTCAGAACCTGGCTATATGCAAATTAGTCTGTCAATGGCCCAGTGCATCATGGGAACAGGGCAGACCAAACTACCAAGCCAATTTTTCACCAGAAAGGAGACAAGCTTCCGGGGAACGGTTTCTGCCATTTCAGGCGTCGTCGGCCCGGCTTGCTTGAATCTTGATGGAGCAGTGAGCAAGGGACTCATGTCTGAGTATACCCTTCCACGCTTATGGTGGACAAAATGATTCAGAAAAGGGGGTGGTGATGAACAGAGTGTCTGAATTAAGCAGACCACTCTTACCCAGTCCAAAGATCAGGGCTTGATCCATCACCGTTATTTAGCTCACTGCCCCATCCCAGCTCAGTACCTGGCTATATGCAAATTAGTCTGTCCCTGGCCCAGTGCATCATGGGAACAGGGCAGACCAAACTACCAAGCCAATTCTTCACCAGAAAGGAGACAAGCTTCAGGGGACCGGTTTCTGCCATTTCAGGCTTCGTCGGCCCAGCTTGCTTGAATCCTGATGGAGCAATGAGCAAGGGACTCATGTCTGAGTATACCCTTCCACGCTTATGGTGGACAAAATGATTCAGAAAAGGGGGTGGTGATGAACAGAGTGTCTGAATTAAGCAGACCACTCTTACCCAGTCCAAAGATCAGGGCTTGATCCACCACCGTTATTTAGCTCACTGCCCCATCCCAGCTCAGAACCTGGCTATATGCAAATTAGTCTGTCCCTGGCCCAGTGCATCATGGGAACAGGGCAGACCAAACTACCAAGCCAATTCTTCACCAGAAAGGAGACAAGCTTCCGGGGACCGGTTTCTGCCATTTCAGGCGTCGTCGGCCCGGCTTGCTTGAATCCTGATGGAGCAGTGAGCAAGGGACTCATGTCTGAGTATACCCTTCCACGCTTATGGTGGACAAAATGATTCAGAAAAGGGGGTGTTGATGAACAGAGTGTCTGAATTAAGCAGACCACTCTTACCCAGTCCAAAGATCAGGGCTTGATCCATCACCGTTATTTATCTCACTGCCCCATCCCAGCTCAGAACCTGGCTATATGCAAATTAGTCTGTCCCTGGCCCAGTGCATCATGGGAACAGGGCAGACCAAACTACCAAGCCAATTCTTCACCAGAAAGGAGACAAGCTTCCGGGGACCGGTTTCTGCCATTTCAGGCGTCGTCGGCCCGGCTTGCTTGAATCCTGATGGAGCAGTGAGCAAGGGACTCATGTCTGAGTATACCCTTCCACGCTTATGGTGGACAAAATGATTCAGAAAAAGGGGTGGTGATGAACAGAGTGTCTGAATTAAGCAGACCACTCTTACCCAGTCCAAAGATCAGGGCTTGATCCATCACCGTTATTTAGCTCACTGCCCCATCCCAGCTCAGAACCTGGCTATATGCAAATTAGTCTGTCCCTGGCCCAGTGCATCATGGGAACAGGGCAGACCAAACTACCAAGCCAATTCTTCACCAAAAAGGAGACAAGCTTCCGGGGACCGGTTTCTGCCATTTCAGGCGTCGTCGGCCCGGCTTGCTTGAATCCTGATGGAGCAGTGAGCAAGGGACTCATGTCTGTGTATACCCTTCTACGCTTATGGTGGACAAAATGATTCAGAAAAGGGGGTGGTGATGAACAGAGTGTCTGAATTAAGCAGACTACTCTTACCCAGTCCAAAGATCAGGGCTTGATCCTTCACCGTTTTTTAGCTCACTGCCCCATCCCAGCTCAGAACCTGGCTATATGCAAATTAGTCTGTCCCTGACCCAGTGCATCATGGGAACAGGGCAGACCAAACTACCAAGCCAATTCTTCACCGGAAAGGAGACAAGCTTCCGGGGACCGGTTTCTGAAATTTCAGGCGTCGTCGGCCCGGCTTGCTTGAATCCTGATGGAGCAGTGAGCAAGGGACTCATGTTTGAGTATACCCTTCCACGCTTATGGTGGACAAAATGATTCAGAAAAGGGGGTGGTGATGAACAGAGTGTCTGAATTAAGCAGACCACTCTTACCCAGTCCAAAGATCAGGGCTTGATCCATCACCGTTATTGAGCTCACTGCCCCATCCCAGCTCAGAACCTGGCTATATGCAAATTAGTCTGTCCCTGGCTCAGTGCATCATGGGAACAGGGCAGACCAAACTACCAAGCCAATTCTTCACCAGAAAGGAGACAAGCTTCCGGGGACCGGTTTCTGCCATTTCAGGCGTCGTCGGCCCGGCTTGCTTGAATCCTGATGGAGCAGTGAGCAAGGGACTCATGTCTGAGTATACCCTTCCACGCTTATGGTGGACAAATGATTCAGAAAAGGGGGTGGTGATGAACAGAGTGTCTGAATTAAGCAGACCACTCTTACCCAGTCCAAAGATCAGGGCTTGATCCATCACCGTTATTTAGCTCACTGCCCCATCCCAGCTCAGTACCTGGCTATATGCAAATTAGTCTGTCCCTGGCCCAGTGCATCATGGGAACAGGGCAGACCAAACTACCAAGCCAATTCTTCACCAGAAAGGAGACAAGCTTCCGGGGACCGGTTTCTGCCATTTCAGGCTTCGTCGGCCCGGCTTGCTTGAATCCTGATGGAGCAATGAGCAAGGGACTCATGTCTGAGTATACCCTTCCACGCTTATGGTGGACAAAATGATTCAGAAAAGGGGGTGGTGATGAACAGAGTGTCTGAATTAAGCAGACCACTCTTACCCTGTCCAAAGATCAGGGCTTGATCCATCACCGTTATTTAGCTCACTGCCCCATCCCAGCTCAGAACCTGGCTATATGCAAATTAGTCTGTCCCTGGCCCAGTGCATCATGGGAACAGGGCAGACCAAACTACCAAGCCAATTCTTCACCAGAAAGGAGACAAGCTTCCGGGGACCGGTTTCTGCCATTTCAGGCGTCGTCGGCCCGGCTTGCTTGAATCCTGATGGAGCAGTGAGCAAGGGACTCATGTCTGAGTATACCCTTCCACGCTTATGGTGGACAAAATGATTCAGAAAAGGAGGTGGTGATGAACAGAGTGTCTGAATTAAGCAGACCACTCTTACCCAGTCCAAAGATCAGGGCTTGATCCATCACCGTTATTTAGCTCACTGCCCCATCCCAGCTCAGATCCTGGCTATATGCAAATTAGTCTGTCCCTGGCCCAGTGCATCATGGGAACAGGGCAGACCAAACTACCAAGCCAATTCTTCACCAGAAAGGAGACAAGCTTCCGGGGACCGGTTTCTGCCATTTCAGGCGTCGTCGGCCCGGCTTTGCTTGAATCCTGATGGAGCAGTGAGCAAGGGACTCATGTCTGAGTATACCCTTCCACGCTTATGGTGGACAAAATGATTCAGAAAAGGGGGTGGTGATGAACAGAGTGTCTGAATTAAGCAGACCACTCTTACCCAGTCCAAAGATCAGGGCTTGATCCATCACCGTTATTTAGCTCACTGCCCCATCCCAGCTCAGAACCTGGCTATATGCAAATTAGTCTGTCCCTGGCCCAGTGCATCATGGGAACAGGGCAGACCAAACTACCAAGCCAATTCTTCACCAGAAAGGAGACAAGCTTCCGGGGACCGGTTTCTGCCATTTCAGGCATCGTCGGCCCGGCTTGCTTGAATCCTGATGGAGCAGTGAGCAAGGGACTCATGTCTGAGTATACCCTTCCACGCTTAGGGTGGACAAAATGATTCAGAAAAGGGGGTGGTGATGAACAGAGTGTCTGAATTAAGCAGACCACTCTTACCCAGTCCAAAGATCAGGGCTTGATCCATCACCGTTATTTAGCTCACTGCCCCATCCCAGGTCAGAACCTGGCTATATGCAAATTAGTCTGTCCCTGGCCCAGTGCATCATGGGAACAGGGCAGACCAAACTACCAAGCCAATTCTTCACCAGAAAGGAGACAAGCTTCCGGGGACCGGTTTCTGCCATTTCAGGCGTCGTCGGCCCGGCTTGCTTGAATCCTGATGGAGCAGTTAGCAAGGGACTCATGTCTGAGTATACCCTTCCACGCTTATGGTGGACAAAATGATTCAGAAAAGGGGGTGGTGATGAACAGAATGTCTGAATTAAGCAGACCACTCTTACCCAGTCCAAAGATCAGGGCTTGATCCATCACCGTTATTTAGCTCACTGCCCCATCCCAGCTCAGAACCTGGCTATATGTAAATTAGTCTGTCCCTGGCCCAGTGCATCATGGGAACAGGGCAGACCAAACTACCAAGCCAATTCTTCACCAGAAAAGAGACAAGCTTCCGGGGACCGGTTTCTGCCATTTCAGGCGTCATTCGCCCGGCTTGCTTGAATCCTGATGGAGCAGTGAGCAAGGGACTCATGTCTGAGTATACCCTTCCACGCTTATTGTGGACAAAATTATTCAGAAAAGGGGGTGGTGATGAACAGAGTGTCTGAATTAAGCAGACCACTCTTACCCAGTCCAAAGATCAGGGCTTGATCCATCACCGTTATTTAGCTCACTGCCCCATCCCAGCTCAGAACCTGGCTATATGCAAATTAGTCTGTCCCTGGCCCAGTGCATCATGGGAACAGGGCAGACCAAACTACCAAGCCAATTCTTCACCAGAAAGGAGACAAGCTTCCGGGGACCGGTTTCTGCCATTTCAGGCGTCGTCGGTCCGGCTTGCTTGAATCCTGATGGAGCAGTGAGCAAGGGACTCATGTCTGAGTATACCCTTCCACGCTTATGGTGGACAAAATGATTCAGAAAAGGGGGTGGTGATGAACAGAGTGTCTGAATTAAGCAGACCACTCTTACCCAGTCCAAAGATCAGGGCTTGATCCATCACCGTTATTTAGCTCACTGCCCCATCCCAGCCCCCATCCCAGCTCAGAACCTGTCTATATGCAAATTAGTCTGTCCCTGGCCCAGTGCATCATGGGAACAGGGCAGACCAAACTACCAAGCCAATTCTTCACCAGAAAGGAGACAAGCTTCCGGGACCGGTTTCTGCCATTTCAGGCGTCGTCGGCCCGGCTTGCTTGAATCCTGATGGAGCAGTGAGCAAGGGACTCATGTCTGAGTATACCCTTCCATGCTTATGGTGGACAAAATGATTCAGAAAAGGGGCTGGTGATGAACAGAGTGTCTGAATTAAGCAGACCACTCTTACCCAGTCCAAAGATCAGGGCTTGATCCATCACCGTTATTTAGCTCACTGCCCCATCCCAGCTCAGATCCTGGCTATATGCAAATTAGTCTGTCCCTGGCCCAGTGCATCATGGGAACAGGGCAGACCAAACTACCAAGCCAATTCTTCACCAGAAAGGAGACAAGCTTCCGGGGACCGGTTTCTGCCATTTCAGGCGTCGTCGGCCCGGCTTGCTTGAATCCTGATGGAGCAGTGAGCAAGGGACTCATGTCTGAGTATACCCTTCCACGCTTAGGGTGGACAAAATGATTCAGAAAAGGGGGTGGTGATGAACAGAGTGTCTGAATTAAGCAGACCACTCTTACCCAGTCCAAAGATCAGGGCTTGATCCATCACCGTTATTTAGCTCACTGCCCCATCCCAGCTCAGAACCTGGCTATATGCAAATTAGTCTGTCCCTGGCCCAGTGCATCATGGGAACAGGGCAGACCAAACTACCAAGCCAATTCTTCACCAGAAAGGAGACAAGCTTCCGGGGACCGGTTTCTGCCATTTCAGGCGTCGTCGGCCCGGCTTGCTTGAATCCTGATGGAGCAGTTAGCAAGGGACTCATGTCTGAGTATACCCTTCCAGGCTTATGGTGGACAAAATGATTCAGAAAAGGGGGTGGTGATGAACAGAATGTCTGAATTAAGCAGACCACTCTTACCCAGTCCAAAGATCAGGGCTTGATCCATCACCGTTATTTAGCTCACTGCCCCATCCCAGCTCAGAACCTGGCTATATGCAAATTAGTCTGTCCCTGGCCCAGTGCATCATGGGAACAGGGCAGACCAAACTACCAAGCCAATTCTTCACCAGAAAAGAGACAAGCTTCCGGGGACCGGTTTCTGCCATTTCAGGCGTCGTTCGCCCGGCTTGCTTGAATCCTGATGGAGCAGTGAGCAAGGGACTCATGTCTGAGTATACCCTTCCACGCTTATGGTGGACAAAATGATTCAGAAAAGGGGGTGGTGATGAACAGAGTGTCTGAATTAAGCAGACCACTCTTACCCAGTCCAAAGATCAGGGCTTGATCCATCACCGTTATTTAGCTCACTGCCCCATCCCAGCTCAGAACCTGGCTATATGCAAATTAGTCTGTCCCTGGCCCAGTGCATCATGGGAACAGGGCAGACCAAACTACCAAGCCAATTCTTCACCAGAAAGGAGACAAGCTTCCGGGGACCGGTTTCTGCCATTTCAGGCGTCGTCGGCCCGGCTTGTTTGAATCCTGATGGAGCAGTGAGCAAGGGACTCATGTCTGAGTATACCCTTCCACACTTATGGTGGACAAAATGATTCAGAAAAGGGGGTGGTGATGAACAGAGTGTCTGAATTAAGCAGACCACTCTTACCCAGTCCAAAGATCAGGGCTTGATCCATCACCGTTATTTAGCTCACTGCCCCATCCCAGCTCAGATCCTGGCTATATGCAAATTAGTCTGTCCCTGGCCCAGTGCATCATGGGAACAGGGCAGACCAAACTACCAAGCCAATTCTTCACCAGAAAGGAGACAAGCTTCCGGGGACCGGTTTCTGCCATTTCAGGCGTCGTCGGCCCGGCTTGCTTGAATCCTGATGGAGCAGTGAGCAAGGGACTCATGTCTGAGTATACCCTTCCACACTTATGGTGGACAAAATGATTCAGAAAAGGGGGTGGTGATGAACAGAGTGTCTGAATTAAGCAGACCACTCTTACCCAGTCCAAAGATCAGGGCTTGATCCATCACCGTTATTTAGCTCACTGCCCCATCCCAGCTCAGATCCTGGCTATATGCAAATTAGTCTGTCCCTGGCCCAGTGCATCATGGGAACAGGGCAGACCAAACTACCAAGCCAATTCTTCACCAGAAAGGAGACAAGCTTCCGGGGACCGGTTTCTGCCATTTCAGGCGTCGTTGGCCCGGCTTGCTTGAATCCTGATGGAGCAGTGAGCAAGGGACTCATGTCTGAGTATACCCTTCCACGCTTAGGGTGGACAAAATGATTCAGAAAAGGGGGTGGTGATGAACAGAGTGTCTGAATTAAGCAGACCACTCTTACCCAGTCCAAAGATCAGGGCTTGATCCATCACCGTTATTTAGCTCACTGCCCCATCCCAGCTCAGAACCTGGCTATATGCAAATTAGTCTGTCCCTGGCCCAGTGCATCATGGGAACAGGGCAGACCAAACTACCAAGCCAATTCTTCACCAGAAAGGAGACAAGCTTCCGGGGACCGGTTTCTGCCATTTCAGGCGTCGTCGGCCCGGCTTGCTTGAATCCTGATGGAGCAGTTAGCAAGGGACTCATGTCTGAGTATACCCTTCCAGGCTTATGGTGGACAAAATGATTCAGAAAAGGGGGTGGTGATGAACAGAATGTCTGAATTAAGCAGACCACTCTTACCCAGTCCAAAGATCAGGGCTTGATCCATCACCGTTATTTAGCTCACTGCCCCATCCCAGCTCAGAACCTGGCTATATGCAAATTAGTCTGTCCCTGGCCCAGTGCATCATGGGAACAGGGCAGACCAAACTACCAAGCCAATTCTTCACCAGAAAAGAGACAAGCTTCCGGGGACCGGTTTCTGCCATTTCAGGCGTCGTTCGCCCGGCTTGCTTGAATCCTGATGGAGCAGTGAGCAAGGGACTCATGTCTGAGTATACCCTTCCACGCTTATGGTGGACAAAATGATTCAGAAAAGGGGGTGGTGATGAACAGAGTGTCTGAATTAAGCAGACCACTCTTACCCAGTCCAAAGATCAGGGCTTGATCCATCACCGTTATTTAGCTCACTGCCCCATCCCAGCTCAGAACCTGGCTATATGCAAATTAGTCTGTCCCTGGCCCAGTGCATCATGGGAACAGGGCAGACCAAACTACCAAGCCAATTCTTCACCAGAAAGGAGACAAGCTTCCGGGGACCGGTTTCTGCCATTTCAGGCGTCGTCGGCCCGGCTTGTTTGAATCCTGATGGAGCAGTGAGCAAGGGACTCATGTCTGAGTATACCCTTCCACACTTATGGTGGACAAAATGATTCAGAAAAGGGGGTGGTGATGAACAGAGTGTCTGAATTAAGCAGACCACTCTTACCCAGTCCAAAGATCAGGGCTTGATCCATCACCGTTATTTAGCTCACTGCCCCATCCCAGCTCAGAACCTGTCTATATGCAAATTAGTCTGTCCCTGGCCCAGTGCATCATGGGAACAGGGCAGACCAAACTACCAAGCCAATTCTTCACCAGAAAGGAGACAAGCTTCCGGGACCGGTTTCTGCCATTTCAGGCGTCGTCGGCCCGGCTTGCTTGAATCCTGATGGAGCAGTGAGCAAGGGACTCATGTCTGAGTATACCCTTCCACGCTTATGGTGGACAAAATGATTCAGAAAAGGGGCTGGTGATGAACAGAGTGTCTGAATTAAGCAGACCACTCTTACCCAGTCCAAAGATCAGGGCTTGATCCATCACCGTTATTTAGCTCACTGCCCCATCCCAGCTCAGATCCTGGCTATATGCAAATTAGTCTGTCCCTGGCCCAGTGCATCATGGGAACAGGGCAGACCAAACTACCAAGCCAATTCTTCACCAGAAAGGAGACAAGCTTCCGGGGACCGGTTTCTGCCATTTCAGGCGTCGTCGGCCCGGCTTTGCTTGAATCCTGATGGAGCAGTGAGCAAGGGACTCATGTCTGAGTATACCCTTCCACGCTTATGGTGGACAAAATGATTCAGAAAAGGGGGTGGTGATGAACAGAGTGTCTGAATTAAGCAGACCACTCTTACCCAGTCCAATGATCAGGGCTTGATCCATCACCGTTATTTAGCTCACTGCCCCATCCCAGCTCAGAACCTGGCTATATGCAAATTAGTCTGTCCCTGGCCCAGTGCATCATGGGAACAGGGCAGACCAAACTACCAAGCCAATTCTTCACCAGAAAGGAGACAAGCTTCCGGGGACCGGTTTCTGCCATTTCAGGCGTCGTCGGCCCGGCTTGCTTGAATCCTGATGGAGCAGTGAGCAAGGGACTCATGTCTGAGTATACCCTTCCACGCTTATGGTGGACAAAATGATTCAGAAAAGGGGGTGGTGATGAACAGAGTGTCTGAATGAAGCAGACCACTCTTACCCAGTCCAAAGATCAGGGCTTGATCCATCACCGTTATTTAGCTCACTGCCCCATCCCAGCTCAGAACCTGGCTATATGCAAATTAGTCTGTCCCTGGCCCAGTGCATCATGGGAACAGGGCAGACCAAACTACCAAGCCAATTCTTCACCAGAAAGGAGACAAGCTTCCGGGGACCGGTTTCTGCCATTTCAGGCGTCATCGGCCCGGCTTGCTTGAATCCTGATGGAGCAGTGAGCAAGGGACTCATGTCTGAGTATACCCTTCCACGCTTATGGTGGACAAAATGATTCAGAAAAGGGGGTGGTGATGAACAGAGTGTCTGAATTAAGCAGACCACTCTTACCCAGTCCAAAGATCAGGGCTTGATCCATCACCGTTATTTAGCTCACTGCCCCATCCCAGCTCAGAACCTGTCTATATGCAAATTAGTCTGTCCCTGGCCCAGTGCATCATGGGAACAGGGCAGACCAAACTACCAAGCCAATTCTTCACCAGAAAGGAGACAAGCTTCCGGGGACCGGTTTCTGCCATTTCAGGCGACGTCGGCCCGGCTTGCTTGAATCCTGATGGAGCAGTGAGCAAGGGACTCATGTCTGAGTATACCCTTCCACGCTTATGGTGGACAAAATGATTCAGAAAAGGGGGGTGGTGATGAACAGAGTGTCTGAATTAAGCAGACCACTCTTACCCAATCTAAAGATCAGGGCTTGATCCATCACCGTTATTTAGCTCACTGCCCCATCCCAGCTCAGAACCTGGCTATATGCAAATTAGTCTGTCCCTGACCCAGTGCATCATGGGAACAGGGCAGACCAAACTACCAAGCCAATTCTTCACCAGAAAGGGGACAAGCTTCCGGGGACCGGTTTCTGCCATTCCAGGCGTCGTCGGCCGGCTTGCTTGAATCCTGATGGAGCAGTGAGCAAGGGACTCATGTCTGAGTATACCCTTCCACGCTTATGGTGGACAAAATGATTCAGAAAAGGGGGTGGTGATGAACAGAGTGTCTGAATTAAGCAGACCACTCTTACCCAGTCCAAAGATCAGGGCTTGATCCATCACCGTTATTTAGCTCACTGCCCCATCCCAGCTCAGAACCTGGCTATATGCAAATTAGTCTGTCCCTGGCCCAGTGCATCATGGGAACAGGGCAGACCAAACTACCAAGCCAATTCTTCACCAGAAAGGAGACAAGCTTCCGGGGACCGGTTTCTGCCATTTCAGGCGTCGTCGGCCCGGCTTGCTTGAATCCTGATGGAGCAGTGAGCAAAGGACTCATGTCTGAGTATACCCTTCCACGCTTATGGTGGACAAAATGATTCAGAAAAGGGGGTGGTGATGAACAGAGTGTCTGAATTAAGCAGACCACTCTTACCCAGTCCAAAGATCAGGGCTTGATCCATCACCGTTATTTAGCTCACTGCCCCATCCCAGCTCAGAACCTGGCTATATGCAAATTAGTCTGTCCCTGGCCCAGTGCATCATGGGAACAGGGCAGACCAAACTACCAAGCCAATTCTTCACCAGAAAGGAGACAAGCTTCCGGGGACCGGTTTCTGCCATTTCAGGCGTCGTCGGCGCGGCTTGCTTGAATCCTGATGGAGAAGTGAGCAAGGGACTCATGTCTGAGTATACCCTTCCACGCTTATGGTGGACAAAATGATTCAGAAAAGGGGGTGGTGATGAACAGAGTGTCTGAATTAAGCAGACCACTCTTACCCTGTCCAAAGATCAGGGCTTGATCCATCACCGTTATTTAGCTCACTGCCCCATCCCAGCTCAGAACCTGGCTATATGCAAATTAGTCTGTCCCTGGCCCAGGCATCATGGGAACAGGGCAGACCAAACTACCAAGCCAATTCTTCACCAGAAAGGAGACAAGCTTCCGGGGACCGGTTTCTGCCATTTCAGGCGTCGTCGGCCCGGCTTGCTTGAATCCTGATGGAGCAGTGAGCAAGGGACTCATGTCTGAGTATACCCTTCCACGCTTATGGTGGACAAAATGATTCAGAAAAGGGGGTGGTGATGAACAGAGTGTCTGAATTAAGCAGACCACTCTTACCCAGTCCAAAGATCAGGGCTTGATCCATCACCGTTATTTAGCTCACTGCCCCATCCCAGCTCAGAACATGGCTATATGCAAATTAGTCTGTCCCTGGCCCAGTGCATCATGGGAACAGGGCAGACCAAACTACCAAGCCAATTCTTCACCAGAAAGGAGACAAGCTTCCGGGGACCGGTTTCTGAAATTTCAGGCGTCGTCGGCCCGGCTTGCTTGAATCCTGATGGAGCAGTGAGCAAGGGACTCATGTCTGAGTATACCCTTCCACGCTTATGGTGGACAAAATGATTCAGAAAAGGGGGTGGTGATGAACAGAGTGTCTGAATTAAGCAGACCACTCTTACCCAGTCCAAAGATCAGGGCTTGATCCATCACCGTTATTGAGCTCACTGCCCCATCCCAGCTCAGAACCTGGCTATATGCAAATTAGTCTGTCCCTGGCCCAGTGCATCATGGGAACAGGGCAGACCAAACTACCAAGCCAATTCTTCACCAGAAAGGAGACAAGCTTCCGGGGACCGGTTTCTGCCATTTCAGGCGTCGTCGGCCCGGCTTGCTTGAATCCTGATGGAGCAGTGAGCAAGGGACTCATGTCTGAGTATACCCTTCCACGCTTATGGTGGACAAAATGATTCAGAAAAGGGGGTGGTGATGAACAGAGTGTCTGAATTAAGCAGACCACTCTTACCCAGTCCAAAGATCAGGGCTTGATCCATCACCATTATTTAGTTCACTGCCCCATCCCAGCTCAGAACCTGGCTATATGCAAATTAGTCTGTCCCTGGCCCAGTGCATCATGGGAACAGGGCAGACCAAACTACCAAGCCAATTCTTCACCAGAAAGGAGACAAGCTTCCGGGGACCGGTTTCTGCCATTTCAGGCGTCGTCTGCCCGGCTTGCTTGAATCCTGATGGAGCAGTGAGCAAGGGACTCATGTCTGAGTATACCCTTCCACGCTTATGGTGGACAAAATGATTCAGAAAAGGGGGTGGTGATGAACAGAGTGTCTGAATTAAGCTGACCACTCTTACCCAGTCCAAAGATCAGGGCTTGATCCATCACCGTTATTTAGCTCACTGCCCCATCCCAGCTCAGATCCTGGCTATATGCAAATTAGTCTGTCCCTGGCCCAGTGCATCATGGGAACAGGGCAGACCAAACTACCAAGCCAATTCTTCACCAGAAAGGAGACAAGCTTCCGGGGACCGGTTTCTGCCATTTCAGGCGTCGTCGGCCCGGCTTTGCTTGAATCCTGATGGAGCAGTGAGCAAGGGACTCATGTCTGAGTATACCCTTCCACGCTTATGGTGGACAAAATGATTCAGAAAAGGGAGTGGTGATGAACAGAGTGTCTGAATTAAGCAGACCACTCTTACCCAGTCCAAAGATCAGGGCTTGATCCATCACCGTTATTTAGCTCACTGCCCCATCCCAGCTCAGAACCTGGCTATATGCAAATTAGTCTGTCCCTGGCCCAGTGCATCATGGGAACAGGGCAGACCAAACTACCAAGCCAATTCTTCACCAGAAAGGAGACAAGCTTCCGGGGACCGGTTTCTGCCATTTCAGGCGTTGTCGGCCCGGCTTGCTTGAATCCTGATGGAGCAGTGAGCAAGGGACTCATGTCTGAGTATACCCTTCCACGCTTATGGTGGACAAAATGATTCAGAAAACGGTGTGGTGATGAACAGAGTGTCTGAATTAAGCAGACCACTCTTACCCAGTCCAAAGATCAGGGCTTGATCCATCACCGTTATTTAGCTCACTGCCCCATCCCAGCTCAGAACCTGGCTATATGCAAATTAGTCTGTCCCTGGCCCAGTGCATCATGGGAACAGGGCAGACCAAACTACCAAGCCAATTCTTCACCAGAAAGGAGACAAGCTTCCGGGGACCGGTTTCTGCCATTTCAGGCGTCGTCGGCCCGGCTTGCTTGAATCCTGATGGAGCAGTGAGCAAGGGACTCATGTCTGAGTATACCCTTCCACGCTTATGGTAGACAAAATGATTCAGAAAAGGGGGTGGTGTTGAACAGAGTGTCTGAATTAAGCAGACCACTCTTACCCAGTCCAAAGTTCAGGGCTTGATCCATCACCGTTATTTAGCTCACTGCCCCATCCCAGCTCAGAACCTGGCTATATGCAAATTAGTCTGTCCCTGGCCCAGTGCATCATGGGAACAGGGCAGACCAAACTACCAAGCCAATTCTTCACCAGAAAGGAGACAAGCTTCCGGGGACCGGTTTCTGCCATTTCAGGCGTCGTCGGCCCGGCTTGCTTGAATCCTGATGGAGCAGTGAGCAAGGGACTCATGTCTGAGTATACCCTTCCACGCTTATGGTGGACAAAATGATTCAGAAAAGGGGGTGGTGATGAACAGAGTGTCTGAATTAAGCAGACCACTCTTACCCAGTCCAAAGATCAGGGCTTGATCCATCACCGTTATTTAGCTCACTGCCCCATCCCAGCTCAGAACCTGGCTATATGCAAATTAGTCTGTCCCTGGCCCAGTGCATCATGGGAACAGGGCAGACCAAACTACCAAGCCAATTCTTCACCAGAAAGGAAACAAGCTTCCGGGGACCGGTTTCTGCCATTTCAGGCGTCGTCGGCCCGGCTTGCTTGAATCCTGATTGAGCAGTGAGCAAGGGACTCATGTCTGAGTATACCCTTCCATGCTTATGGTGGACAAAATGATTCAGAAAAGGGGGTGGTGATGAACAGAGTGTCTGAATTAAGCAGACCACTCTTACCCAGTCCAAAGATCAGGGCCTGATCCATCACCGTTATTTAGCTCACTGCCCCATCCCAGCTCAGAACCTGGCTATATGCAAATTAGTCTGTCCCTGGCCCAGTGCATCATGGGAACAGGGCAGACCAAACTACCAAGCCAATTCTTCACCAGAAAGGAGACAAGCTTCCGGGGACCGGTTTCTGCCATTTCAGGCGTCGTCGGCCCGGCTTGCTTGAATCCTGATGGAGCAGTGAGCAAGGGACTCATGTCTGAGTATACCCTTCCACGCTTATGGTGGACAAAATGATTCAGAAAAGGGGGTGGTGATGAACAGAGTGTCTGAATTAAGCAGACCACTCTTACCCAGTCCAAAGATCAGGGCTTGATCAATCACCGTTATTTAGCTCACTGCCCCATCCCAGCTCAGAACCTGGCTATATGCAAATTAGTCTGTCCCTGGCCCAGTGCATCATGGGAACAGGGCAGACCAAACTACCAAGCCAATTCTTCACCAGAAAGGAGACAAGCTTCCGGGGACCGGTTTCTGCCATTTCAGGCGTCGTCGGCCCGGCTTGCTTGAATCCTGATGGAGCAGTGAGCAAGGGACTCATGTCTGAGTATACCCTTCCACGCTTATGGTGGACAAAATGATTCAGAAAAGGGGGTGGTGATGAACAGAGTGTCTGAATTAAGCAGACCACTCTTACCCAGTCCAAAGATCAGGGCTTGATCCATCACCGTTATTTAGCTCACTGCCCCATCCCAGCTCAGAACCTGGCTATATGCAAATTAGTCTGTCCCTGGCCCAGTGCATCATGGGAACAGGGCAGACCAAACTACCAAGCCAATTCTTCACCATAAAGGAGACAAGCTTCCGGGGACCGGTTTCTGCCATTTCAGGCGTCGTCGGCCCGGCTTGCTTGAATCCTGATGGAGCAGTGAGCAAGGGACTCATGTCTGAGTATACCCTTCCACGCTTATGGTGGACAAAATGATTCAGAAAAGGGGGTAGTGATGAACAGAGTGTCTGAATTAAGCAGACCACTCTTGCCCAGTCCAAAGATCAGGGCTTGATCCATCACCGTTATTTAGCTCACTGCCCCATCCCAGCTCAGAACCTGGCTATATGCAAATTAGTCTGTCCCTGGCCCAGTGCATCATGGGAACAGGGCAGACCAAACTACCAAGCCAATTCTTCACCAGAAAGGAGACAAGCTTCCGGGGACCGGTTTCTGCCATTTCAGGCGTCGTCGGCCCGGCTTGCTTGAATCCTGATGGAGCAGTGAGCATGGGACTCATGTCTGAGTATACCCTTCCACGCTTATGGTGGACAAAATGATTCAGAAAAGGGGGTGGTGATGAACAGAGTGTCTGAATTAAGCAGACCACTCTTACCCAGTCCAAAGATCAGGGCTTGATCCATCACCGTTATTTAGCTCACTGCCCCATCCCAGCTCAGAACCTGGCTATATGCAAATTAGTCTGTCCCTGGCCCAGTGCATCATGGGAACAGGGCAGACCAAACTACCAAGCCAATTCTTCACCAGAAAGGAGACAAGCTTCCGGGGACCGGTTTCTGCCATTTCAGGCGTCGTCGGCCCGGCTTGCTTGAATCCTGATGGAGCAGTGAGCAAGGGACTCATGTCTGAGTATACCCTTCCACGCTTATGGTGGACAAAATGATTCAGAAAAGGGGGTGGTGATGAACAGAGTGTCTGAAGTAAGCAGACCACTCTTACCCAGTCCAAAGATCAGGGCTTGATCCATCACCGTTATTTAGCTCACTGCCCCATCCCAGCTCAGAACCTGGCTATATGCAAATTAGTCTGTCCCTGGCCCAGTGCATCATGGGAACAGGGCAGACCAAACTACCAAGCCAATTCTTCACCAGAAAGGAGACAAGCTTCCGGGGACCGGTTTCTGCCATTTCAGGCGTCGTCGGCCCGGCTTGCTTGAATCCTGATGGAGCAGTGAGCAAGGGACTCATGTCTGAGTATACCCTTCCACGCTTATGGTGGACAAAATGATTCAGAAAAGGGGGTGGTGATGAACAGAGTGTCTGAATTAAGCAGACCACTCTTACCCAGTCCAAAGATCAGGGCTTGATCCATCACCGTTATTTAGCTCACTGCCCCATCCCAGCTCAGAACCTGGCTATATGCAAATTAGTCTGTCCCTGGCCCAGTGCATCATGGGAACAGGGCAGACCAAACTACCAAGCCAATTCTTCACCAGAAAGGAGACAATCTTCCGGGGACCGGTTTCTGCCATTTCAGGCGTCGTCGGCCCGGCTTGCTTGAATCCTGATGGAGCAGTGAGCAAGGGACTCATGTCTGAGTATACACTTCCACGTTTATGGTGGACAAAATGATTCAGAAAGGGGGGTGGTGATGAACAGAGTGTCTGAATTAAGCAGACCACTCTTACCCAGTCCAAAGATCAGGGCTTGATCCATCACCGTTATTTAGCTCACTGCCCCATCCCAGCTCAGAACCTGGCTATATGCAAATTAGTCTGTCCCTGGCCCAGTGCATCATGGGAACAGGGCAGACCAAACTACCAAGCCAATTCTTCACCAGAAAGGAGACAAGCTTCCGGGGACCGGTTTCTGCCATTTCAGGCGTCGTCGGCCCGGCTTGCTTGAATCCTGATTGAGCAGTGAGCAAGGGACTCATGTCTGAGTATACCCTTCCATGCTTATGGTGGACAAAATGATTCAGAAAAGGGGGTGGTGATGAACAGAGTGTCTGAATTAAGCAGACCACTCTTACCCAGTCCAAAGATCAGGGCTTGATCCATCACCGTTATTTAGCTCACTGCCCCATCCCAGCTCAGAACCTGGCTATATGCAAATTAATCTGTCCCTGGCCCAGTGCATCATGGGAACAGGGCAGACCAAACTACCAAGCCAATTCTTCACCAGAAAGGAGACAAGCTTCCGGGGACCGGTTTCTGCCATTTCAGGCGTCGTCGGCCCGGCTTGCTTGAATCCTGATGGAGCAGTGAGCAAGGGACTCATGTCTGAGTATACCCTTCCACGCTTATGGTGGACAAAATGATTCAGAAAAGGGGGTGGTGATGAACAGAGTGTCTGAATTAAGCAGACCACTCTTACCCAGTCCAAAGATCAGGGCTTGATCAATCACCGTTATTTAGCTCACTGCCCCATCCCAGCTCAGAACCTGGCTATATGCAAATTAGTCTGTCCCTGGCCCAGTGCATCATGGGAACAGGGCAGACCAAACTACCAAGCCAATTCTTCACCAGAAAGGAGACAAGCTTCCGGGGACCGGTTTCTGCCATTTCAGGCGTCGTCGGCCCGGCTTGCTTGAATCCTGATGGAGCAGTGAGCAAGGGACTCATGTCTGAGTATACCCTTCCACGCTTATGGTGGACAAAATGATTCAGAAAAGGGGGTGGTGATGAACAGAGTGTCTGAATTAAGCAGACCACTCTTACCCAGTCCAAAGATCAGGGCTTGATCCATCACCGTTATTTAGCTCACTGCCCCATCCCAGCTCAGAACCTGGCTATATGCAAATTAGTCTGTCCCTGGCCCAGTGCATCATGGGAACAGGGCAGACCAAACTACCAAGCCAATTCTTCACCATAAAGGAGACAAGCTTCCGGGGACCGGTTTCTGCCATTTCAGGCGTCGTCGGCCCGGCTTGCTTGAATCCTGATGGAGCAGTGAGCAAGGGACTCATGTCTGAGTATACCCTTCCACGCTTATGGTGGACAAAATGATTCAGAAAAGGGGGTAGTGATGAACAGAGTGTCTGAATTAAGCAGACCACTCTTGCCCAGTCCAAAGATCAGGGCTTGATCCATCACCGTTATTTAGCTCACTGCCCCATCCCAGCTCAGAACCTGGCTATATGCAAATTAGTCTGTCCCTGGCCCAGTGCATCATGGGAACAGGGCAGACCAAACTACCAAGCCAATTCTTCACCAGAAAGGAGACAAGCTTCCGGGGACCGGTTTCTGCCATTTCAGGCGTCGTCGGCCCGGCTTGCTTGAATCCTGATGGAGCAGTGAGCAAGGGACTCATGTCTGAGTATACCCTTCCACGCTTATGGTGGACAAAATGATTCAGAAAAGGGGGTGGTGATGAACAGAGTGTCTGAAGTAAGCAGACCACTCTTACCCAGTCCAAAGATCAGGGCTTGATCCATCACCGTTATTTAGCTCACTGCCCCATCCCAGCTCAGAACCTGGCTATATGCAAATTAGTCTGTCCCTGGCCCAGTGCATCATGGGAACAGGGCAGACCAAACTACCAAGCCAATTCTTCACCAGAAAGGAGACAAGCTTCCGGGGACCGGTTTCTGCCATTTCAGGCGTCGTCGGCCCGGCTTGCTTGAATCCTGATGGAGCAGTGAGCAAGGGACTCATGTATGAGTATACCCTTCCACGCTTATGGTGGACAAAATGATTCAGAAAAGGGGGTGGTGATGAACAGAGTGTCTGAATTAAGCAGACCACTCTTACCCAGTCCAAAGATCAGGGCTTGATCCATCACCGTTATTTAGCTCACTGCCCCATCCCAGCTCAGAACCTGGCTATATGCAAATTAGTCTGTCCCTGGCCCAGTGCATCATGGGAACAGGGCACACCAAACTACCAAGCCAATTCTTCACCAGAAAGGAGACAAGCTTCCGGGGACCGGTTTCTGCCATTTCAGGCGTCGTCGGCCCGGCTTGCTTGAATCCTGATGGAGCACTGAGCAAGGGACTCATGTCTGAGTATACACTTCCACGCTTATGGTGGACAAAATGATTCAGAAAGGGGGGTGGTGATGAACAGAGTGTCTGAATTAAGCAGACCACTCTTACCCAGTCCAAAGATCAGGGCTTGATCCATCACCGTTATTTAGCTCACTGCCCCATCCCAGCTCAGAACCTGGCTATATGCAAATTAGTCTGTCCCTGGCCCAGTGCATCATGGGAACAGGGCAGACCAAACTACCAAGCCAATTCTTCACCAGAAAGGAGACAAGCTTCCGGGGACCGGTTTCTGCCATTTCAGGCGTCGTCGGCCCGGCTTTCTTGAATCCTGATGGAGCAGTGAGCAAGGGACTCATGTCTGAGTATACCCTGCCACGCTTATGGTGGACAAAATGATTCAGAAAAGGGGTGGTGATGAACAGAGTGTCTGAATTAAGCAGACCACTCTTACCCAGTCCAAAGATCAGGGCTTGATCCATCACCGTTATTTAGCTCACTGCCCCATCCCAGCTCAGAACCTGGCTATATGCAAATTAGTCTGTCCCTGGCCCAGTGCATCATGGGAACAGGGCAGACCAAACTACCAAGCCAATTCTTCACCAGAAAGGAGACAAGCTTCCGGGGACCGGTTTCTGCCATTTCAGGCGTCGTCGGCCCGGCTTGCTTGAATCCTGATGGAGCAGTGAGCAAGGGACTCATGTCTGAGTATACCCTTCCACGCTTATGGTGGACAAAATGATTCAGAAAAGGGGGTGGTGATGAACAGAGTGTCTGAATTAAGCAGACCACTCTTACCCAGTCCAAAGATCAGGGCTTGATCCATCACCGTTATTTAGCTCACTGCCCCATCCCAGCTCAGAACCTGGCTATATGCAAATTAGTCTGTCCCTGGCCCAGTGCATCATGGGAACTGGGCAGACCAAACTACCAAGCCAATTCTTCACCAGAAAGGAAACAAGCTTCCAGGGACCGGTTTCTGCCATTTCAGGCGTCGTCGGCCCGGCTTGCTTGAATCCTGATGGAGCAGTGAGCAAGGGACTCATGTCTGAGTATACCCTTCCACGCTTATGGTGGACAAAATGATTCAGAAAAGGGGGTGGTGATGAACAGAGTGTCTGAAGTAAGCAGACCACTCTTACCCAGTCCAAAGATCAGGGCTTGATCCATCACCGTTATTTAGCTCACTGCCCCATCCCAGCTCAGAACCTGGCTATATGCAAATTAGTCTGTCCCTGGCCCAGTGCATCATGGGAACAGGGCAGACCAAACTACCAAGCCAATTCTTCACCAGAAAGGAGACAAGCTTCCGGGGACCGGTTTCTGCCATTTCAGGCGTCGTCAGCCCGGCTTGCTTGAATCCTGATGGAGCAGTGAGCAAGGGACTCATGTCTGAGTATACCCTTCCACGCTTATGGTGGACAAAATGATTCAGAAAAGGGGGTGGTGATGAACAGAGTGTCTGAATTAAGCAGACCACTCTTACCCAGTCCAAAGATCAGGGCTTGATCCATCACCGTTATTTAGCTCACTGCCCCATCCCAGCTCAGAACCTGGCTATATGCAAATTAGTCTGTCCCTGGCCCAGTGCATCATGGGAACAGGGCAGACCAAACTACCAAGCCAATTCTTCACCAGAAAGGAGACAAGCTTCCGGGGACCGGTTTCTGCCATTTCAGGCGTCGTTGGCCCGGCTTGCTTGAATCCTGATGGAGCAGTGAGCAAGGGACTCATGTCTGAGTATACACTTCCACGCTTATGGTGGACAAAATGATTCAGAAAGGGGGGTGGTGATGAACAGAGTGTCTGAATTAAGCAGACCACTCTTACCCAGTCCAAAGATCAGGGCTTGATCCATCACCGTTATTTAGCTCACTGCCCCTTCCCAGCTCAGAACCTGGCTATATGCAAATTAGTCTGTCCCTGGCCCAGTGCATCATGGGAACAGGGCAGACCAAACTACCAAGCCAATTCTTCACCAGAAAGGAGACAAGCTTCCGGGGACCGGTTTCTGCCATTTCAGGCGTCGTCGGCCCGGCTTTCTTGATTCCTGATGGAGCAGTGAGCAAGGGACTCATGTCTGAGTATACCCTTCCACGCTTATGGTGGACAAAATGATTCAGAAAAGGGGGTGGTGATGAACAGAGTGTCTGAATTAAGCAGACCACTCTTACCCAGTCCAAAGATCAGGGCTTGATCCATCACCGTTATTTAGCTCACTGCCCCATCCCAGCTCAGAACCTGGCTATATGCAAATTAGTCTGTCCCTGGCCCAGTGCATCATGGGAACAGGGCAGACCAAACTACCAAGCCAATTCTTCACCAGAAAGGAGACAAGCTTCCGGGGACCGGTTTCTGCCATTTCAGGCGTAGTCGGCCCGGCTTGCTTGAATCCTGATGGAGCAGTGAGCAAGGGACTCATGTCTGAGTATACCCTTCCACGCTTATGGTGGACAAAATGATTCAGAAAAGGGGGTGGTGATGAACAGAGTGTCTGAATTAAGCAGACCACTCTTACCCAGTCCAAAGATCAGGGCTTGATCCATCACCGTTATTTAGCTCACTGCCCCATCCCAGCTCAGAACCTGGCTATATGCAAATTATTCTGTCCCTGGCCCAGTGCATCATGGGAACAGGGCAGACCAAACTACCAAGCCAATTCTTCACCAGAAAGGAAACAAGCTTCCGGGGACCGGTTTCTGCCATTTCAGGCGTCGTCGGCCCGGCTTGCTTGAATCCTGATTGAGCAGTGAGCAAGGGACTCATGTCTGAGTATACCCTTCCACGCTTATGGTGGACAAAATGATTCAGAAAAGGGGGTGGTGATGAACAGAGTGTCTGAATTAAGCAGACCACTCTTACCCAGTCCAAAGATCAGGGCTTGATCCATCACCGTTATTTAGCTCACTGCCCCATCCCAGCTCAGAACCTGGCTATATGCAAATTAGTCTGTCCCTGGCCCAGTGCATCATGGGAACAGGGCAGACCAAACTACCAAGCCAATTCTTCACCAGAAAGGAGACAAGCTTCCGGGGACCGGTTTCTGCCATTTCAGGCGTCGTCGGCCCGGCTTGCTTGAATCCTGATGGAGCAGTGAGCAAGGGACTCATGACTGAGTATACCCTTCCACGCTTATGGTGGACAAAATGATTCAGAAAAGGGGGTGGTGATGAACAGAGTGTCTGAATTAAGCAGACCACTCTTACCCAGTCCAAAGATCAGGGCTTGATCCATCACCGTTATTTAGCTCACTGCCCCATCCCAGCTCAGAACCTGGCTATATGCAAATTAGTCTGTCCCTGGCCCAGTGCATCATGGGAACAGGGCAGACCAAACTACCAAGCCAATTCTTCACCAGAAAGGAGACAAGCTTCCGGGGACCGGTTTCTGCCATTTCAGGCGTCGTCGGCCCGGCTTGCTTGAATCCTGATGGAGCAGTGAGCAAGGGACTCATGTCTGAGTATACCCTTCCACGCTTATGGTGACAAAATGATTCAGAAAAGGGGGTGGTGATGAACAGAGTGTCTGAATTAAGCAGACCACTCTTACCCAGTCCAAAGATCAGGGCTTGATCCATCACCGTTATTTAGCTCACTGCCCCATCCCAGCTCAGAACCTGGCTATATGCAAATTAGTCTGTCCCTGGCCCAGTGCATCATGGGAACAGGGCAGACCAAACTACCAAGCCAATTCTTCACCAGAAAGGAGACAAGCTTCCGGGGACCGGTTTCTGCCATTTCAGGCGTCGTCGGCCCGGCTTGCTTGAATCCTGATGGAGCAGTGAGCAAGGGACTCATGTCTGAGTATACCCTTCCACGCTTATGGTGGACAAAATGATTCAGAAAAGGGGGTGGTGATGAACAGAGTGTCTGAATTAAGCAGACCACTCTTACCCAGTCCAAAGATCAGGGCTTGATCCATCACCGTTATTTAGCTCACTGCCCCTTCCCAGCTCAGAACCTGGCTATATGCAAATTAGTCTGTCCCTGGCCCAGTGCATCATGGGAACAGGGCAGACCAAACTACCAAGCCAATTCTTCACCAGAAAGGAGACAAGCTTCCGGGGACCGGTTTCTGCCATTTCAGGCGTCGTCGGCCCGGCTTTCTTGAATCCTGATGGAGCAGTGAGCAAGGGACTCATGTCTGAGTATACCCTTCCACGCTTATGGTGGACAAAATGATTCAGAAAAGGGGGTGGTGATGAACAGAGTGTCTGAATTAAGCAGACCACTCTTACCCAGTCCAAAGATCAGGGCTTGATCCATCACCGTTATTTAGCTCACTGCCCCATCCCAGCTCAGAACCTGGCTATATGCAAATTAGTCTGTCCCTGGCCCAGTGCATCATGGGAACAGGGCAGACCAAACTACCAAGCCAATTCTTCACCAGAAAGGAGACAAGCTTCCGGGGACCGGTTTCTGCCATTTCAGGCGTCGTCGGCCCGGCTTGCTTGAATCCTGATGGAGCAGTGAGCAAGGGACTCATGACTGAGTATACCCTTCCACGCTTATGGTGGACAAAATGATTCAGAAAAGGGGGTGGTGATGAACAGAGTGTCTGAATTAAGCAGACCACTCTTACCCAGTCCAAAGATCAGGGCTTGATCCATCACCGTTATTTAGCTCACTGCCCCATCCCAGCTCAGAACCTGGCTATATGCAAATTAGTCTGTCCCTGGCCCAGTGCATCATGGGAACATGGCAGACCAAACTACCAAGCCAATTCTTCACCAGAAAGGAGACAAGCTTCCGGGGACCGGTTTCTGCCATTTCAGGCGTCGTCGGCCCGGCTTGCTTGAATCCTGATGGAGCAGTGAGCAAGGGACTCATGTCTGAGTATACCCTTCCACGCTTATGGTGACAAAATGATTCAGAAAAGGGGGTGGTGATGAACAGAGTGTCTGAATTAAGCAGACCACTCTTACCCAGTCCAAAGATCAGGGCTTGATCCATCACCGTTATTTAGCTCACTGCCCCATCCCAGCTCAGAACCTGGCTATATGCAAATTAGTCTGTCCCTGGCCCAGTGCATCATGGGAACAGGGCAGACCAAACTACCAAGCCAATTCTTCACCAGAAAGGAGACAAGCTTCCGGGGACCGGTTTCTGCCATTTCAGGCGTCGTCGGCCCGGCTTGCTTGAATCCTGATGGAGCAGTGAGCAAGGGAATCATGTCTGAGTATACCCTTCCACGCTTATGGTGGACAAAATGATTCAGAAAAGGGGGTGGTGATGAACAGAGTGTCTGAATTAAGCAGACCACTCTTACCCAGTCCAAAGATCAGGGCTTGATCCATCACCGTTATTTAGCTCACTGCCCCATCCCAGCTCAGAACCTGGCTATATGCAAATTAGTCTGTCCCTGGCCCAGTGCATCATGGGAACAGGGCAGACCAAACTACCAAGCCAATTCTTCACCAGAAAGGAGACAAGCTTCCGGGGACCGGTTTCTGCCATTTCAGGCGTCGTCGGTCCGGCTTGCTTGAATCCTGATGGAGCAGTGAGCAAGGGACTCATGTCTGAGTATACCCTTCCACGCTTATGGTGGACAAAATGATTCAGAAAAGGGGGTGGTGATGAACAGAGTGTCTGAATTAAGCAGACCACTCTTACCCAGTCCAAAGATCAGGGCTTGATCCATCACCGTTATTTAGCTCACTGCCCCATCCCAGCTCAGAACCTGGCTATATGCAAATTAGTCTGTCCCTGGCCCAGTGCATCATGGGAACAGGGCAGACCAAACTACCAAGCCAATTCTTCACCAGAAAGGAGACAAGCTTCCGGGGACCGGTTTCTGCCATTTCAGGCGTCGTCGGCCCGGCTTGCTTGAATCCTGATGGAGCAGTGAGCAAGGGACTCATGTCTGAGTATACCCTTCCACGCTTATGGTGGACAAAATGATTCAGAAAAGGGGGTGGTGATGAACAGAGTGTCTGAATTAAGCAGACCACTCTTACCCAGTCCAAAGATCAGGGCTTGATCCATCACCGTTATTTAGCTCACTGCCCCATCCCAGCTCAGAACCTGGCTATATGCAAATTAGTCTGTCCCTGGCCCAGTGCATCATGGGAACAGGGCAGACCAAACTACCAAGCCAATTCTTCACCAGAAAGGAGACAAGCTTCCGGGGACCGGTTTCTGCCATTTCAGGCGTCGTCGGCCCGGCTTGCTTGAATCCTGATGGAGCAGTGAGCAAGGGACTCATGTCTGAGTATACACTTCCACGCTTATGGTGGACAAAATGATTCAGAAAGGGGGGTGGTGATGAACAGAGTGTCTGAATTAAGCAGACCACTCTTACCCAGTCCAAAGATCAGGGCTTGATCCATCACCATTATTTAGCTCACTGCCCCATCCCAGCTCAGAACCTGGCTATATGCAAATTAGTCTGTCCCTGGCCCAGTGCATCATGGGAACAGGGCAGACCAAACTACCAAGCCAATTCGTCACCAGAAAGGAGACAAGCTTCCGGGGACCGGTTTCTGCCATTTCAGGCGTCGTTGGCCCGGCTTTCTTGAATCCTGATGGAGCAGTGAGCAAGGGACTCATGTCTGAGTATACACTTCCACGCTTATGGTGGACAAAATGATTCAGAAAAGGGGGTGATGATGAACAGAGTGTCTGAATTAAGCAGACCACTCTTACCCAGTCCAAAGATCAGGGCTTGATCCATCACCGTTATTTAGCTCACTGCCCCATCCCAGCTCAGAACCTGGCTATATGCAAATTAGTCTGTCCCTGGCCCAGTGCATCATGGGAACAGGGCAGACCAAACTACCAAGCCAATTCTTCACCAGAAAGGAGACAAGCTTCCGGGGACCGGTTTCTGCCATTTCAGGCGTCGTCGGCCCGGCTTGCTTGAATCCTGATGGAGCAGTGAGCAAGGGACTCATGTCTGAGTATACCCTTCCACGCTTATGGTGGACAAAATGATTCAGAAAAGGGGGTGGTGATGAACAGAGTGTCTGAATTAAGCAGACCACTCTTACCCAGTCCAAAGATCAGGGCTTGATCCATCACCGTTATTTAGCTCACTGCCCCATCCCAGCTCAGAACCTGGCTATATGCAAATTAGTCTGTCCCTGGCCCAGTGCATCATGGGAACAGGGCAGACCAAACTACCAAGCCAATTCTTCACCAGAAAGGAGACAAGCTTCCGGGGACCGGTTTCTGCCATTTCAGGCGTCGTCGGCCCGGCTTGCTTGAATCCTGATGGAGCAGTGAGCAAGGGACTCATGTCTGAGTATACCCTTCCACGCTTATGGTGGACAAAATGATTCAGAAAAGGGGGTGGTGATGAACAGAGTGTCTGAATGAAGCAGACCACTCTTACCCAGTCCAAATATCAGGGCTTGGTCCATCACCGTTATTTAGCTCACTGCCCCATCCCAGCTCAGAACCTGGCTATATGCAAATTAGTCTGTCCCTGGCCCAGTGCATCATGGGAACAGGGCAGACCAAACTACCAAGCCAATTCTTCACCAGAAAGGAGACAAGCTTCCGGGGACCGGTTTCTGCCATTTCAGGCGTCGTCGGCCCGGCTTGCTTGAATCCTGATGGAGCAGTGAGCAAGGGACTCATGACTGAGTATACCCTTCCACGCTTATGGTGGACAAAATGATTCAGAAAAGGGGGTGGTGATGAACAGAGTGTCTGAATTAAGCAGACCACTCTTACCCAGTCCAAAGATCAGGGCTTGATCCATCACCGTTATTTAGCTCACTGCCCCATCCCAGCTCAGAACCTGGCTATATGCAAATTAGTCTGTCCCTGGCCCAGTGCATCATGGGAACAGGGCAGACCAAACTACCAAGCCAATTCTTCACCAGAAAGGAGACAAGCTTCCGGGGACCGGTTTCTGCCATTTCAGGCGTCGTCGGCCCGGCTTGCTTGAATCCTGATGGAGCAGTGAGCAAGGGACTCATGTCTGAGTATACCCTTCCACGCTTATGGTGACAAAATGATTCAGAAAAGGGGGTGGTGATGAACAGAGTGTCTGAATTAAGCAGACCACTCTTACCCAGTCCAAAGATCAGGGCTTGATCCATCACCGTTATTTAGCTCACTGCCCCATCCCAGCTCAGAACCTGGCTATATGCAAATTAGTCTGTCCCTGGCCCAGTGCATCATGGGAACAGGGCAGACCAAACTACCAAGCCAATTCTTCACCAGAAAGGAGACAAGCTTCCGGGGACCGGTTTCTGCCATTTCAGGCGTCGTCGGCCCGGCTTGCTTGAATCCTGATGGAGCAGTGAGCAAGGGACTCATGTCTGAGTATACCCTTCCACGCTTATGGTGGACAAAATGATTCAGAAAAGGGGGTGGTGATGAACAGAGTGTCTGAATTAAGCAGACCACTCTTACCCAGTCCAAAGATCAGGGCTTGATCCATCACCGTTATTTAGCTCACTGCCCCATCCCAGCTCAGAACCTGGCTATATGCAAATTAGTCTGTCCCTGGCCCTGAGCTAAAAAACGGTGATGGATCAAGCCCTGATCTTTGGACTGGGTAAGAGTGGTCTGCTTAATTCAGACACTCTGTTCATCACCACCCCCTTTTCTGAATCATTTTGTCCACCATAAGCATGGAAGGGTATACTCAGATGTGAGTCCCTTGCTCATTGCACCATCAGGATTCAAGCAAGCCGGGCCGACGACGGCTGAAATGCCAGAAACCGGTCCCCGGAAGCTTGTTTCCTTCCCAGTATAAGAATTGGCTTGGTAGTTTGGTTTGCCCTGTTCCCATCATGCACTGGGACAGGAACAGACTACTTTGCATGTAGCCAGGTTCTGAGCTGGGATGGTGCAGGGAGCTAAAAAACGGTGATGGATCAAGCCCTGATCTTTGGACTGGGTAAGAGTGGTCTGCTTAATTCAGACACTCTGTTCATCACCACCCCCTTTTCTGAATCATTTTGTCCACCATAAGCGTGGAAGGGTATACTCAGATGTGAGTCCCTTGCTCATTGCACCATCAGGATTCAAGCAAGCCGGGCCGACGACGGCTGAAATGCCAGAAACCGGTCCCCGGAAGCTTGTTTCCTTCCCAGTATAAGAATTGGCTTGGTAGTTTGGTTTGCCCTGTTCCCATCATGCACTGGGACAGGAACAGACTAATTTGCATGTAGCCAGGTTCTGAGCTGGGATGGTGCAGGGAGCTAAAAAACGGTGATGGATCAAGCCCTGATCTTTGGACTGGGTAAGAGTGGTCTGCTTAATTCAGACACTCTGTTCATCACCACCCCCTTTTCTGAACCCGTGTGTAGAGGGTCTGTAAAAGGTGACCGTATTACGATAACTGAAAAGCAGTGCGTAACAGAAGTGAGTGAGTGTGTAAACCAAGTGAGACATATAAAATTGAAGAGCAGGGAGGAAAAGAAATGTATTAAGTACCTCTCATGCTTCCAATAGTTAAAACCAGTGCGGGAATATAGTAGGTTAAACAAATAGCTACTATATTAGATAGTGTAGGTCAACATGTTTCTGAAGTCTATGGACACAACAAGGTGTCCGCTGCTTTCATCAGGACCAAGTCTCGCTACTGCATAAAATCAGAATAAGTGAAAAAAAATGTTTTACATTACAATAGTGTCACCGGGACGTCCTAGGTTCGCACACTCACCCCACACACATCCAGCATAGGCGATATTGTAAATGTGGCCCTGCCAATAAAGGGGACGGGTGCATGTTCCCGTAACCAGTTGAACATAATATCTGCGTGTGTTCCCATGGTCTTTTATGCATGAGGGCCATTAGGCCTCCCACATTACAATGTGTCATGTACAGCAGACGCAGCATGTCAACGCAGTCAGCGGGTTAGAGCTTGGAGATGTAGCTTTGCTGTCACCCACTCAATTCGTAAGGGGAATGGACTGGGCAGTCGTACGCAGAGCTAACGTGGGTGTGTGCCTGATGTTTGTGTTCCCCCGGGCGTGGTTCTGTCCTGGGAATGTACATCTGCATGTGTCCATGGCAGGGTGGGTCTCCTTTGTTGGGTGTATGAAGGATAATGGACACCCATGTATGTGATCTAGTTCGCCTTCCATGGGTTCAGACCCCAACTGTACCTGTTCGGTCACCTCCTTTGGGCATTCTGAGACCTGGCATTGGGGTACAATGTGTGGGTCGGTGGAGTGTAGGGAGCCGCTGTGTGGTCTGTTGCAGAGTCTGTGTTTTCCTCCGAGTAGCTTGGCTGCCCCGGTCCTGGTGGTGGGTTACGTGGGATGTCCATGGGCTGTTATAGGACACCGAAGGTGTGGTGGTCCTCTCTGGCATCACTGATTTGTGGACTTCTTTCCTCTGCTGGAGGTGTTGTGTGTCCCTCTGCAATGTGAAGGGGAGATGATGGTTGAAATTGTGTTGACATGTAGGTTGGTGTATTGCTCTTTTTTACATGCAGACTGTATGACAATGTGCATTGTGACTGTTTGGGAGGAGGTGGATTTAGATGTGGGACCGTGTACAATTGGACTACATGATGGAAGTGAGGTTGAATGTGGACATTTCCATTTCACAGTCTCCAGCTCTGTCAGATGTAGAAGGCCTGTTTCTGAGTGTGTGCGGACCCAGTTGTGTCCTCTGTTAAGCAGTTGTGTTTGCACATTGAGCCACATTGTCGTCAACGTGAGTGTGCTGTTCTTGCTATGTGTGTGTGCTGGAGTGTGCCACGGTGATCAGGGACATGATCCAGAGTCATTGTGGGTGAGCAGTGTGCTACACATCATTGTGCATGTGTGCCATTGTGCCCATCTCCCCCGTCCCCCCAGTCCCTGGTCGTTATTCACCCTGTTGATGTTGTGTCAGGTCCTCCCTAGCTTTGTCCACTCTCCCGACTCCTAGCACTGCCTCCACACTTTTGACTGTGGCCTCCGTTTCCTCCAGTGCCTCCTGTGCACTTCGAGTGCATTCCCGGTAGTCTAATTGTGGATCAGTTGATAGTAGTGTTCTGTCACCTTCAAGACGCTGATCTGTTTTTGCTGCGGACTGCACCCCGACTTCCTCTCTCTCTTCTCTTGGCCTTCCCTAACCCCGTTGTTACTTGAGTGTGGTCTGTGGGGGTTGTGGGGTTCACGGCGGACTCTGGGGATTGAGCCCTGTCCGGCACCACACCGTCACCCCTCCCTGCCCAGCACGTTTCCACAGCAGCTCAGAACGAGCCAGGGCTTGGGAGCTGCAGGGCTCCGGGGCTGCAGGGCTCCGGGGCTGTGGAGCTCCGGGGCTTCAGGGCCCGGGACCCATGGAGCCCGTCACAGGTACTTTTCCACGCCGCGGGCCGGAGGAGGGAGCCCCGGACGCCTGGGAGGTGTTGCCCGGGCATCGCTCATCTGGTCCCGGCAGGAAACCCCCAGCCCTGGGATAGCCTTGCCCCATGTAATCCGGAGGAAAATGACCCCCCTTTCTTGTAATCCGTGCACACAAGGCGCAAACGTGTGCCTGACCTCCTGGAGCCCTGGCTGGGATCCGGGAGGCGAATGGCACCTCATCGGGACTTCCAGGGAAGCCCGGCCATCTGGTCGCCCCATAGGAAAGCATGGGGCACGACCAGATGGCCAAGGGGAGAGGGGCGACCAGATGGCCGGGACTGAAATGACACCAATCTGGTTGCCCCGAGCCTCCGCGGGAGGGCTCCCGCCTGCCCTTGCAGGGCTCGGGGGCTGCAGGGCTCCGGGCTCCGGGGCTGCAGGGCTCCGGGGCTCCAGGGCTCGGTAGCTGCAGGGCTCCGGGGCTGCAGGGCTCCGGGGCTGCAGGGCTCCGGGGACAGCAGGGCTCCGGGGCTCCAGGGCTCCGGGACTGCAGGGCTCCGGGGCTGCAGGGCTCCAGGGCTCGGGGATTGCAGGGCTCCAGGGCTTCAGGGCTCCGGGGCCGTAGGGCTGCAGGGCTGCAGGGTTGCAGGGCTCCGGGGCTTTAGGGCTCCGGGGCTCCAGGGCTCGGGGACTGCAGGGCTCTGGGGCTGCAGGGGTTCGGGGCTGCAGGGCTCCAGGGCTCCAGGGCTTGGGGGCTGCAAGGCTTGGGGGCTGCAGGGCTCTGGGGCTGCAGGATTCCCCGGGCCCTGATGGACCCTCCGTCCCCCGGCGCCTGGACCGGCTTGCAGGACGGAGGGGTTCCTGCACCCCAGGGCCTGCCGGAGGGAACTCAAGCCCCTGGCCCAGGCCCAGTCCCGGCTAACGAACCCTAGGCCAGGCCGGGGAGAGCCTCCCCTGGGCCCGATGGACCCTCTGTCCCGGGACGCTTGCAGGACGGAGGGGTATTCCCGCACCAAAGGGGCCCTGCCGGACAGAGCTCAAGCCCCGGGCCCGGTCCTAGTCCCGGCTTCAGAACCCTAGGCCAGGCTGGGGAGAGCCTCCTTGGGCCCCAATGGACCCTCCATCCCGGGCGCCCGGGCCACCGGCCGGCTTGCAGGACGGAGGGGGTATTCCCGCACCACCGGTCCCAGTCCCGGCTTCGGAACCCTAAGCAAGGCCGGGGAGAGGGCCCCCAATGGAACCCCCTGTTCCCAGCGCCAGGACCCCGGGCTGGCTTGCAGGACTGGGGTTCCCCAGCAAGTTGACCCGTGGCCTGCCGGACAGGGCTCAATCCCAGGGCCCGGTCCCTGCTTCCAACACCCAGCCAGGCCGGCGGGGAGCCTCCCCAGGGCCCTGATGGATGCAGGTCCCCGGCACCCGAACCCTCGGCTTGTTGTTTGGCATGGGGAGGCTCCAGCACCCCATTGGCCTTCCGGATGGAGCTCAAGCCTCGGGCCCGGTCCCTGCTTCCGAACCCTTGCCAGGCCCGGGGAAAGAACCTCCCTTGGCCCCGATGAACGCCCGGAACCTCGGCTGGCTTGCAGGACGCAGCTCAAGCCCAGCTTCCGACCCGGTGGACCACCTGTACCCAGCACCCGGACCCTCGGCTGGAACCAAGGAGGGTTAAGGCAAGGCCACGTCCTCTTCCCCCCGACAGCCTGCCCGGGGAGCCCATTTTCCTCGGGGCTTACAGAACTTTGGGGAAGGACAAAAGTAGGAGTTAGCCCGGCCGCCAGCCCGCAGGGCCATCTGGTTTATCGGCTCGCACGTCCATCTGGTCGCACAGCCAGGCGACCAGATGTCCCGGGGAACCCAGCGCCTGGACGGCCCGGGAGGGTGCCGTACCCAGTCGCCCTCGCAGTCCAGCGAGGGTGGCCAAGTCCTCCGATGCAGCCGTTTGGGATGCTCCTTCCCCAGGAGCTGCCGCTGCTCGCCTCTCTGCTCGACTTGCTTGGGGGCAGCAGCAGCCAGCGTCAGTTCTGCTTACCAAAAGTGGCACACTAGGCACTCGCAACCATGCCTGGCTCCACGCCAGTGAGCCGGGCTTCTTACCCATTTAAAATTTGAGAATAGGTTGAGATTGTTGCGGCCCCAAGACCTCTAATCATTCACTTTATCAGATAAAACTGGGGGCTCCGAGCGCCAGCTATCTTGAGGGAAACTTCGGAGGGAACCAGCTACTAGATGGTTTGATTAGTCTTTCGGCCCTATACCCAGGTCGGATGATCGATTTGCACGTCAGGACTGCTACGGACCTCCACCAGAGTTTCCTCTGGCTTCGCCCGGCCCATCTCTCGGGTCCTATCACGCACGCTTATGCTCATGCTCCACCTCCGCGACGGAGCGGGCGAGATGGGCCGGTGGTGCGCCCGCCGCTGGAAGCGCGGCAGGATCCCACCTCAGCCGGCGCGTGCCGGCCTCACCTTCATTGCGCCACAGGGTTTCTGTCGGCCCTCTGACCAGCGCACGTGTTAGACTCCTTGGTCCGTGTTTCAAGATGAGTCGGGTGGGTAACCGACATCGCCGCAGACCCCTGGCGCCCGGCGTGGGCCTCCCCGCCCGGAGGCACAACGCGGTCAGGGCTGAGAACAGGCACTGAGAACAGTCCGCCCCAGTCGACAGTCGGGCCGGGAGCAAGATCAATAATAAAAAGGATTCCAGTTTCCAAGCAATATGAATAATCAATAAGAATGAATCCAGTTCCCAGGCCTGATCAATAATAAAAAGGATTCCAGTTTCCAAGCAAGATCAATAACCAATAAGAATGAATCCAGTTCCCAAGCCTGATCAAATCACCAAAAGCTCATGTGTGCCTAGGACTCCTGCTGGTAATGTCTTTCTCACAGTGTCCTTGGATGGCAAAAGTTCACTTGAGGTAGGTTCTTATGGTCAAAATTCACTGTAGAAAGGTTCTTAGGCCAGAGTTCCCTTGTAGCGTAATAAGTGTGCCTCGCATAGAAATGATGCTCCCAGCGTAGGAAGTGCAGCAGCCCAGGCGCTGCTGGTAATGCAAAAAAATGCCCCAGTGATGCCCCAGTGTCAATTACCAAGTAATTATGCCCCCGTAGGCCGGTCAGTGAAGGACGGTTCCCAGCCAAGCACAAAGCTCACACTCCAGGTACCCGGCCAACCCGCATCCCGCCCCCTCGCAGCAGCCTGGTTGCACTGAGGCATTACCTGGGGTGGTGGTTGCGGGCGCGGGTGCGAGGATCCTCTCCCCCTGGGGCCTCGGGCTCAGCAGGCGCTGCACGGGTGGGGGTCACGGCCACACAGCGCTCCTTTAGCACAGCGCTTAACAGTGCCTCCAAGTCTGGGGCACAGACGGAGCCTCCTGCCACACAGCGCTTCGCTTCTCAGCGTTACACAGCGCGGTCCAGTCCCAGTGGCGGTGACCTCAGGGCCAGTTTCAGTCGGCTTGCGCCAGAAGCAGAGGCAATCACAGAGCCCTCGGGAGGATCACGGGGCAAGCAGTGCTGAGGGCAGGCACAGCGTTGCAGGGCACATCTTGAGAGTGTTGTTGCTGTTCCAAATGGCAGTCTTTAAAACGCTGTGGTCCAAGGGCAGGAAGTTTCCTTTAGCTTAAAAAGGGTGCAGTCCCAAAAAGGCAATCTTTAAAAGGTTGAAGACTCTTTAAAATGTGGTACAAAGAAAAGTATTTCCTTTGGGATGTTGTGGAGACACTCTGGTGATGATGTTGCAGTCTCCCATGCAGGGCAGGATCAGCAGACAGTAGGGCAGCTCAGCAGGTTGTGGGGCAGCAGTTCCTTGGAGCAGTCAGCCTCCTTCCCAGTGGCAATTCTCTTGCGCAGCAGTCCTCACTCCAGCAGGGATTCTTCCAGATCCAGCAGTGTAACAAGAATGTGAGGCCAGGACCCTCTCTTATATATTCTACAGTCCAGGGGCTAGAAAGTGGTGGAAGTGTCTGGAAGGGTCTGGGGGCAGGGGCTTCTGGAAGAGTCCAGGGAGTTCTGGTATGTTCCCTGCCTTCCCTGACCTAGCTGTCACAGTGACGAGAGACAGGCCGTTAAGGCTACAGTGGGCAGCCCATCACAGCTCATCCCAGGGAAGAAGGTGTGAATCACCACTCCCACCTCCCAACCCAGGCAGGCTATCAGTATGCAGAGGGGAGGGGGGAGTCTGCAGAGCCTAATCTAAGTGTAGGCAGGAAAAGGTCCCCTTTATAAAAAAGGGATCCCTAGCGTAGTAATGCCCAAACCCTATATATCATTGGAAAGGGTTCCCCTCCCCGAGTCCAACAAGACCAAACATGATAGGCTTATTAGGTCCCTGTCAGAAGTTATCCCATAAGGGGAGGTTCCCAATGTTAGCCCATGGAGGATTAAGCCTTACTGCGGTAGCAGTGGCTTGTGGCAGATATGCCAGCCTCACAAGGTTTTAGGGAAGAGCATCTGCACCTCAGCACTGTTTAGCAGTGGTGAGGCGCCCAGAGTCCTAAGTCCAACACAAGGTAAGGTAGAAATGGGAGGCAAAAGGCCAAAAAGGCGGGGGAAGACCACCCTAAGGCTGACAGGTCCAACACGTGTCCCCCCAGCTGAAAGTGGGGAGAACTACCCAACCTCTAGGGAGTTCTCATCACTAAGGCGGAAAAACCTAGAGAGACCGTCAGCATTGGCGTGGTGTACTCCGGGTCTGTGTTCCAGCCGCAAGTCCATCCCTTGTAGAGAAAAGGACCTCCTCAACAATTTGGGATTCTCACCCCTCATTTGCATGAGCCACCTGAGGGGCCAGTGGTCAGTCTGAATCAGGAAATGGGAGCCAAACAAGTATGGCCTCAGCTTCTTCACAGCCCAGACCACCGCAAAGGCTTCTCTCTCTATAGCACTCCACCACTGTTCTCGGGGGAGTAGCCTCCTGGAGATGAAAGCAACTGGTTGGTCCCGTCCCTCCTCATTGAGTTGCGAAAGTACTGCCCCAATGCCATGCTCTAAGGCGCCCGTTTGGACAATGAACTCTTTGGAAAAGTCAGGGGCCCTGAGCACAGGAGCTGTGCACATGGCCTGCTTTAGGGAGTCAAAGGCTTTTTGGCAAGCCTCTGTCCAAATGTTTTTTCTAGGGTATTTCTAAGAGGTTAGCTCAGTCAAGGGGGCCACAATGGTGCCATAGCCCTTGACAAATCTGCGGTAGTAACCTGTGAGGCCCAGGAATGCCCGGACCTCAGTCTGTGTTTTGGGAGGCTCCCAGGCCAGGATGGTTTCTATCTTGGCCTGTAGGGGCTGCACCTTGCCCCCGCCTACCAAATGTCCTAGGTAGACTACCGACCCTGCCCTATCTGGTACTTGCTGGCTTTGATAGCCAGGCCTGCCTGCTGCAGGGCCTGAAGCACTTCCTGGAGGTGACCCAGATGGTCCTCCCAGGTGCTTCTGAAGACAGCTATGTCGTCCAGGTAGGCACCAGAGAAGGTCTCTAAACCGGAGAAGACCCTGTTCACCAGCCGCTGGAAGGTGGCAGGAGCATTTTTCAATCCAAAGGGCATCACTCTGAACTGGTGGTGGCCCTCTGTGTCAGATCCACGTTTGCTTCCTGGATTCGGTATGATGCACAAAGGGGTACGCCTCCCGACGTCCCCAACTCTGGATGAACACAGAGTAATGAGGCAATCAGGTGAGAGAAAAAATAGAAGGTGTGGGCCGGAACCGCTGGGGAAGGGGATACCTGTGGTCTAGCTGCCGAAGCCTTTTCTCCCAAGATACCAACTAATGATCACCAACAGAGATACTTCTCTCCAAGACCACGAAACGATAAATCAAAGAAGTGACTTTAAGTGCAACAAGGAATGGTCCACTCCAAAAAGGAAAATCATCCCCACGGTAGGTCTCAAGAAGGGAATGCAACTAGAAGTAACAGGACATGAATAGTTCCAGGTAATATCCAGCGGTAAGAAACAAAACAATATACTCAGAGTCTTTAGAAACACAAAAGAAGAATACTCCCAGCGCCCGACAATAGCGCGAGTAAACACAGGGTCCTTTAATCCCCCACGCCAGGCCACAGCGTGAAACAACCAAAGTCGTACTTTTCAATTTCAGCGCGAGTGAGAAAAGAAAGTTAGCGCTTACCTGAGCTCGCCTCAGCTCAGTAACTCACAACCTTCACGCTTACGTCAGCGGGAGGAACCAAGGAGTTTATTGTCAGTTTCAAAGTCCGGCCAAGAAGCCCGTGAGTCAGTTCAACCCTCGAGCGCTTACGTCAGCGTGAGAGAAACCTATGAGGGGTCCGACATAGTGCTACAATCACGCGGCTCATAAGAGAGTCCTAGCGCTGAAGTCGGAGCTGTATGCTTCTGCGAACTGCAACTTTCCCACAGCTAGTTTCGCAGAACAGAACTTGGATCCAGCCAAGAACAGGACCCAACACCCCTGGAAGGCTCCATGAACAACTGGAAACATCAATAGTGGGAAGACTTGAAGACAAACCAGCCTGCTTGCCTCCGTGAAAAGACAGAATTACGCGCACGTCCAGTGCGCACTTGATGACCTATATTGAATATGCTCCTCCCTTGATTAAGAGCATGCTGGGAGATTTAATCCGGATTCATTACGTAGGCGCAATGATCACTTCCTGACAGTATGCCCCCCTTCCAAGCGCCTCCTAGAACCAGGCTTAGCCGGGTGAGCGGCGTGGAACTCTCGCACCGCCCTGGGAGCATGGACGTTCGAGGAAGGCTCCCAGGAGTCATCCTCAGCCGAATAGACCTTCCAGGCAATGAGATACCATAACTGCCCACGTCGGTATTTGGAGTCCAAAACTCTCCGCACTTCATATTCCAGCTGACCATCACGAACCAACGGTGGAACCGCCGCCCTCCTGGACCGCCCTGCAGGCTTCAACAAGCTACAGTGGAACACCGGATGGATACGCAGGGAAGCAGGCAACTTCAGCTTATAGGCGACAGATCCGACAGGACAAATCACCTCATAGGGTCCAATAAACCTAGGATGGAAAATGCTGCGAAAGCGAAAATGGATGTTCCTGGTGGACAACCACACCCGATCACCCACGGCATAAGTGGGACCCTCCCGACGACGGCGATCGGCCCAGTACTTGTACAGAGTCTTCGCCCGGACGAGATTCCTTTGGATCTTCCGATGCATCTCCAGCAGGACCTTCATTCGAGAGGCTACGGTAGGTTGTTCCATCACATCACAAGGTATAGTCAAAGGAAGGAACTTAACATGGAATCCATGATTGGCCCTGAAAGGTGACTCCTTGATAGAGCTGTGCCAGGCGTTGTAATACGACAGCTCCGCCAACCATAACAAGGAAACCCAGGACTCACTGGCCTCCTTCGCATAGCACCGTAAATAGGTTTTCAGAGTCTGATTCAGCCTCTCTGTCTGACCATCCGTCTGCGGATGAAAGCTGGTTGATGTCGCTGACTCTATCTTAAGCGCCTTGCACCACATCTTCCAAAAGCGTGCGATGAACTGCGGCCCCTTATCCAAGATGATAACCCTTGGGAGTCCATGCAGTCTGATCATATGGGTCAGTAACAGTTGGGCGGTCTGACCCGCGGTGGGGAGGTTCTTGCACGGGATGAAATGGCCCATCTTAGTGAGGCTGTCTACCACAACCATGATGGCATCACAACCTTGATCCATCGGTAGACCTAAAACAAAGTCCATGCTTATGGTGTGCCACGGCTGAGAGGGGGTTGGCATGGTTACCAACTTGCCTTTAGCTTTGGATTGCTCGTTCTTTGCTCGTGCACATACATCACATTGTTTAACCCATAGACCAACATCCTTGTCCATGTGTTCCCACCAAAACTGTCTTTGCATCAAACAGAGCGTTTTGCTACATCCCGCATGACCGGCCAGAACAGAGTCATGACACCAATTGAACGCCTGGAGGCGAAGTTCCAAGGAAGGCAGATACAGTCTGTTTTGATAGAAAGGGATTCCATGCTTGAGGGTTCGGTGAGGAGCCTGGCTTGCCCATTTCTTCCACCACTCTAAATCTTGATGTGTCTGAACCTCTTCCAGAAAGTTCTCGATCGTGATGGCACACAACACTTTCTCAGGTGAAATGATGGATTCAGGAATACTTTGTCTTGTTTCATGGATGTCTTCCTGTCTCGACAAGGAATCAGCCTTCCGATTATCGGACCCTGGTCGAAACGTGACTACAAATTCGAACTCTGCAAAAAACAGCATCCATCTCATTTGCCGTTGGGTGAGGTGCCTGGCTGTTTTCATATTCTGCAAGTTCCCATGATCGGTGTACACAGTGATCGGATGTTTTGCTCCCCAGAGATAATGTCTCCACTCCTGAAAAGCCTTCTTGATGGCCAATAGTTCCTTTTCTGCCACCGTATAGTTGAGTTCAGCAGGACTCAATTTCTTCGATAAGAATGCTATGGGATGTAATTGTCCATTACCCGGTCTCGTTGAGACAGAACAGCCCCCACAGCTATGTCGGACGCATCCGCCTCCACTATGTATGGTACTTCACTTTGGGGATGCTGCAGTATAGGTGCTGAGGTAAAGGCTCGTTTGAGATACATAAAGGCATTCATGGCCTCCACAGTCCAACAAAAAGGGTTCCCCTTCCTCAAAAGAGGAGTTAAGGGAGAAACGAGCTGGGAAAAGTGAGAGATGAATCTCCTGTAATAATTGGAGAACCCCAGGAAACAATGCACATCTCTCACATTCTTTGGAGTAGGCCATTCCTGCACTGCCAACACTTTCCTGTCCGACATGCTCAACCCTGATGGACTTAGAATCACACCCAGAAATTCAACCGTATGCACATGAAACTCACACTTGGTTAACTTGCAAAACAAACCATGTTCTAACAACCTCTGTAATATGAGAGACACATGCCTGACATGCACTTCCGGACTGTTCGAGTAAATCAGTATGTCGTCTATGTAAACGACCACGAATTTGTCTACATAGTCCTTCAGAGCATCATTCACAAAGAACTGAAACGCCGCAGGGGCATTACACAGCCCAAACGGCATTACGAGATACTCGAACAGTCCGTAGCGTGTTTTAAAATCCGTTTCCACTCATCCCCTCTCTCATCCTTACAAGGTGGTAGGCCCCTCTCAAAACAAGTCGGGTGTAAATGACTGCCTCCCTAACTTGGTCCAGCAAAACGGGGATGAGTGGAAGAGGGTATCTGTTCCTGACGGTATTCTTGTTCAACACTCTAAAATCTATACAGGTCCTCAATTCCCCATTGGCTTTCTTTATTAAAAATAAAGGGGAAGCCGCCGGCGAACGGGATGGTCGAATGAACCCTATTCTTACATAATGCTCTAGGTACTCTTGTAGGTGTTGTGTTTCGGGTTCTGATAGTGCATAAACCCGACAGGAAGGTAACACTGCCCCAGGTATGAGGTCTATTTGACAGTCATAACTGCGGTGTGGTGGTAAGGACTCACCTTACTCTCACTAAACACCTCTCTGAACTGGGCATACTCAGGCGGAACCTCCATGTCCTTTTCAGCCGCAGTCGCCACCTGATAACCATGCGACAAAGCCACTGCATGAGTAACAGACGAATGATTGCATGTATTCCGACATATCTCTGAATCAAAAATCACAACCTTCTCAGTCCAATCTACCGTGGGGTTATGGTACCACAACCAAGGCATACCTATGATTATTTCATATTGTGGTGCCTCAATGATGTTCAATATGATTCTCTCAATATGATTTGAGTGTTCCCCCTGTCTATCCAACTCCAATTCCTCTGTCATTTCCGTGATAGGACCAGATTTCAGGGGCTTCCCATCCACCGCCAACACCATTTCTGGTGTATCTCTAGTTATGCGCTTCAGTCCTAATCGTTGTACTAACCCGCTGTCAATGAAATTCCCGGTGGCACTGGAATCCACCATAACCCCTACTTGATGCGTTTGCTGCTGATCCGTGAGGAGCATGGGAAGCACAATGTGCGTTACAGATGTTGTTTCTGTGACTCCCGCCAAAGAAGGCAGTTGCAACCCAGGTGAAGGGGTTCCTACCTTGTACTCTAACGTCTCCGTAGGATTGGGACTAGAGATGGGAACGGTAGTAACCGCGACCTTCTTGGTAACGCCGAACTTGCCTGTTCTCTTGGGTTTCGTTGGACAGTCCTTCACATAATGGCCCTTCTTCCCACAATACATACATAGACCCATGATTCTATGGTTCTCTCTCTCTGTCCTAGACAAGGGAGCCCTCATAGCCCCCACCTCCATGGGCTCTGAGTGTGATTCCGAGGAAGATCGTGTGTTTTTATTACCTTTCTCGGTCTTTTCTGTAGGGGCGTAAGACCTTTCACCCCGTCTTTCGGCTAGCCTGTGATCCAGACGGAGCGTGAGATTCATTAAGTCGGTGTAAGTTGTAGGCTGTGGATCTCTCTGGGCAAGGACGTCTTTCATCTCGTCTCTCAACCCCTGGTAGTTTAGAGACATCCTCTTGTCTTCCGGCCATGCTGTCTCTGCAATCAGACAATTGAATTTAGTTAAGTAAGTAACTAAGTCCTGCTTTCCCTGTCTCAGTTCTAGCAATTCTCGATCAGCAGACAAGGTTGTGGCTCTCCTGTCGAAAACCCTTTCGAACTCACGTCGAAACAAGTCCCAATCCGTAAGGAGAGAATCATCGTATTTGACTAATGGAACAGCCCAATTGGCTGCATCTCAAGTCATATAGGATATTGCGAACGCTACTCTGGAATGATTAGTTGGGAAAGAGGCAGGTTTACAAGAGAAGTGAAGCATAATTTGCGTTAAAAAAGTCTGGATCTTCAAGGGATCCCCTGAAAACCTCTCAGGACTAGCCAGTGGAATTGGAGGTGGTACGTTCACCTGTATCTGGGATGTTGCAGGCGAGGCATCGAATGGGTTTCTGGACTGTCGGTCTACTCTTTCTCTAAGAACTGCTGTTTCTGCCTTAGACGCAGCCAATTCCTGTTGAACCAACACTAACGCCTGCAAAACGTCATCTAAAGACGCCTTTTGTGTGCCTCATACAGAACCGAGGAAGCGATATATCATGGGCGCGTAATTCTGTCAGATCCACGTTTGCTTCCTGGATTCGGTATGATGCACAAAGGGTTCCACCTCCCGACGTCCCCAACTCTGGATGAACACAGAGTAATGAGGCAATCAGGTAAGGGAAAAAATAGAAGGTGTGGGCCGGAACCGCTGGGGAAGGGGATACCTGTGGTCTAGCTGCCGAAGCCTTTTCTCCCAAGATACCAACTAATGATCACCAACAGAGATACTTCTCTCCAAGACCACGAAACGATAAATCAAAGAAGTGACTTTAAGTGCAACAAGGAATGGTCCACTCCAAAAAGGAAAATCATCCCCACGGTAGGTATCAAGAAGGGAATGCAACTAGAAGTAACAGGACATGAATAGTTCCAGGTAATATCCAGCGGTAAGAAATAAAACAATAAACTCAGAGTCTTTAGAAACACAAAAGAGGAATACTCCCAGCGCTCGACAATAGCGCGAGAAAACACAGGGTCCTTTAATCCCCCACGCCAGGCCACAGCGTGAAACAACCAAAGTCGTACTTTTCAATTTCAGCGCGAGTGAGAAAAGAAAGTTAGCGCTCACCTGAGCTCGCCTCTGCTCAGTAACTCACAACCTCCACGCTTACGTCAGCGGGAGGAACCAAGGAATCTATTGTCAGTTTCAAAGTCAGGCCAAGAATCCCGTGAGTCAGTTCAACCCTCGAGCGCTTACGTCAGCGTAAGAGGAACCGAGGAGGGGTCCGACATAGTGCTACAATCACGCGGCTCATAAGAGAGTCCTAGCGCTGAAGTCGGAGCTGTATGCTTCTGCGAACTGCAACTTTCCCACAGCTAGTTTCGCAGAACAGAACTTGGATCCAGCCAAGAATAGGAACCAACACCCCTGGAAGGCTCCACGAACAACTGGAAACATCAATAGCGGGAAGACTTGAAGACAAACAAGCCTGCTTGCCTCCGTGAAAGACAGAATTACGCGCACGTCCAGTGCGCACTTGATGACCTATATTGAATATGCTCCTCCCTTGATTAAGAGCATGCTGGGAGATGTAGTCCGGATTCATTACGTAGGCACAATGATCACTTCCTGACACTCTGGGGTGGAAAAGGCGGACCTCTCTTTAGCTCTGTCTGTTAGGGTGATCTGCCAGTACCATGACGTGAGGTCAAAGGTACTCAGGTATCGGGCAGCCCCCAGCCGGTCAATGAGCTCATCCGCCCTCGGGATATGATGAGCGTCAGTCTTGGTCACAGAGTTCAGTCCCCTGTAATTCACACAGAACCTAAGTTCTGGTGTGGTGCCCGGTGGCATACCTATGATTATTTCATATTGTGGTGCCTCAATGATGTTCAATATGATTCTCTCAATATGATTTGAGTGTTCCCCCTGTCTATCCAACTCCAATTCCTCTGTCATTTCCGTGATAGGACCAGATTTCAGGGGCTTCCCATCCACCGCCAACACCATTTCTGGTGTATCTCTAGTTATGCGCTTCAGTCCTAATCGTTGTACTAACCCGCTGTCAATGAAATTCCCGGTGGCACTGGAATCCACCATAACCCCTACTTGATGCGTTTGCTGCTGATCCGTGAGGAGCATGGGAAGCACAATGTGCGTTACAGATGTTGTTTCTGTGACTCCCGCCAAAGAAGGCAGTTGCAACCCAGGTGAAGGGGTTCCTACCTTGTACTCTAACGTCTCCGTAGGATTGGGACTAGAGATGGGAACGGTAGTAACCGCGACCTTCTTGGTAACGCCGAACTTGCCTGTTCTCTTGGGTTTCGTGGGACAGTCCTTCACATAATGGCCCTTCTTCCCACAATACATACATAGACCCATGATTCTATGGTTCTCTCTCTCTATCCTAGACAAGGGAGCCCTCATAGCCCCCACCTCCATGGGCTCTGAGTGTGATTCCGAGGAAGATCGTGTGTTTCTATTACCTTTCTCGGTCTTTTCTGTAGGGGCGTAAGACCTTTCACCCCGTCTTTCGGCTAGCCTGTGATCCAGACGGAGCGTGAGATTCATTAAGTCGGTGTAAGTTGTAGGCTGTGGATCTATCTGGGCAAGGACTTCTTTCATCTCGTCTCTCAACCCCTGGTAGTTTAGAGACATCCTCTTGTCTTCCGGCCATGCTGTCTCTGCAATCAGACAATTGAATTTAGTTAAGTAAGTAGCTAAGTCCTGCTTTCCCTGTCTCAGTTCTAGCAATTCTCGATCAGCAGACAAGGTTGTGGCTCTCCTGTCGAAAACCCTTTCGAACTCACGTCGAAACAAGTCCCAATCCGTAAGGAGAGAATCATCGTATTTGACTAATGGAACAGCCCAATTGGCTGCATCTCAAGTCATATAGGATATTGCGAACGCTACTCTGGAATGATTAGTTGGGAAAGAGGCAGGTTTACAAGAGAAGTGAAGCATAATTTGCGTTAAAAAAGTCTGGATCTTCAAGGGATCCCCTGAAAACCTCTCAGGACTAGCCAGTGGAATTGGAGGTGGTACGTTCACCTGTATCTGGGATGTTGCAGGTGAGGCATCGAATGGGTTTCTGGACTGTCGGTCTACTCTTTCTCTAAGAACTGCTGTTTCTGCCTTAGACGCAGCCAATTCCTGTTGAACCAACACTAACGCCTGCAAAACGTCATCTAAAGACGCCTTTTGTGTGCCTCATACAGAACCGAGGAAGCGATATATCATAAGCGCGTAATTCTGTCAGATCCACGTTTGCTTCCTGGATTCGGTATGATGCACAAAGGGTTCCACCTCCCGACGTCCCCAACTCTGGATGAACACAGAGTAATGAGGCAATCAGGTAAGGGAAAAAATAGAAGGTGTGGGCCGGAACCGCTGGGGAAGGGGATACCTGTGGTCTAGCTGCCGAAGCCTTTTCTCCCAAGATACCAACTAATGATCACCAACAGAGATACTTCTCTCCAAGACCACGAAACGATAAATCAAAGAAGTGACTTTAAGTGCAACAAGGAATGGTCCACTCCAAAAAGGAAAATCATCCCCACGGTAGGTATCAAGAAGGGAATGCAACTAGAAGTAACAGGACATGAATAGTTCCAGGTAATATCCAGCGGTAAGAAATAAAACAATAAACTCAGAGTCTTTAGAAACACAAAAGAGGAATACTCCCAGCGCTCGACAATAGCGCGAGAAAACACAGGGTCCTTTAATCCCCCACGCCAGGCCACAGCGTGAAACAACCAAAGTCGTACTTTTCAATTTCAGCGCGAGTGAGAAAAGAAAGTTAGCGCTCACCTGAGCTCGCCTCTGCTCAGTAACTCACAACCTCCACGCTTACGTCAGCGGGAGGAACCAAGGAATCTATTGTCAGTTTCAAAGTCAGGCCAAGAATCCCGTGAGTCAGTTCAACCCTCGAGCGCTTACGTCAGCGTGAGAGGAACCGAGGAGGGGTCCGACATAGTGCTACAATCACGCGGCTCATAAGAGAGTCCTAGCGCTGAAGTCGGAGCTGTATGCTTCTGCGAACTGCAACTTTCCCACAGCTAGTTTCGCAAAACAGAACTTGGATCCAGCCAAGAATAGGAACCAACACCCCTGGAAGGCTCCACGAACAACTGGAAACATCAATAGCGGGAAGACTTGAAGACAAACAAGCCTGCTTGCCTCCGTGAAAAGACAGAATTACGCGCACGTCCAGTGCGCACTTGATGACCTATATTGAATATGCTCCTCCCTTGATTAAGAGCATGCTGGGAGATGTAGTCCGGATTCATTACGTAGGCACAATGATCACTTCCTGACACTCTGGGGTGGAAAAGGCGGACCTCTCTTTAGCTCTGTCTGTTAGGGTGATCTGCCAGTACCATGACGTGAGGTCAAAGGTACTCAGGTATCGGGCAGCCCCCAGCCGGTCAATGAGCTCATCCGCCCTCGGGATAGGATGAGCGTCAGTCTTGGTCACAGAGTTCAGTCCCCTTTAATTCACACAGAACCTAAGTTCTGGTGTGGTGCCCGGTGGGCAGCTTTTGGTACCAGAACCACCGGACTGGACCAAGGGCTGTTGGAGGGCTGTATCACCCCCAACTCCAGCATCTTAGTGACTTCACTCTGGATGCTGGCCTTCACCTTATCCGACAGCCGGTAAGACTTGGACTTGACAGGGGGGCTGTCTCCTGTGTCCACATCATGGGTACACAGGTGGGTAATCCCAGGGATAAGGGAAAACACTGCGGCGAACTGCCCCAGGACTTGACGGCAGTCCCTCTGTTGCTCAGGAGTCAAGGATGGGGAGAGGACCACTCCCTCCACCGATCCATCCTTCTCTTTGGAAGCGAAGAGGTCCGGGAGAGGTTCACTTTCCTCTTCCTCTGCCCCATCAGTCACCATCAGTAAGGTGAGCTCAGACCTCTCATGGTGGGGTTTGAGGCGGTTGGCGTGTAGGATCCTGTGGGGTTGCCTGGGGGTCTTAAGGTCCACCAGGTAAGTGGCCTTACCCTTCTTCTCCAATATCTCATAAGGGCCAGTCCAGCGATCCTGGAGGGCACTAAGCTCCCCAGGCTCCATGACCCACACCTTCTGTCCAGGTTCTAGCTCCACAGGATGAGAGTTCTGGTCGTACCATTCCTTCATCAACGCCTGGCTGGCCTCTAAGTTGTCAGAAGCTTGCTTCCACAACTTAGCCATTTGGCTGCGGAAGGCCAGCATGTAGCTCACTACATCTTGGGGAAGCCTCCTTGGAGTCTTCTCCCATCCATCCTTCACTAAACTGAGAGGTCCCCTAACAGGTTGACCGTACAAGAGCTCGTAGGGGCTGAAACCCATCCCCTTTCTGCGGTACCTCCCTGTAGGAAAACAACAAACAGGGCAAGCGGACGTCCCACTTTTTCCTCAGGCCCTCTAGCAGACTCCTGATCATGCCCTTTAGGGTCTTGTTAAATCTCTCCACGAGACCATTAGTTTGTGGGTGGTAAGGGGTAGAGAACTTATAAGTAACCCCACAGTCCATCCACATGGATTGCATGTAAGCAGACATAAAATTGGTGCCCCTCGCGGACACCACCTCTTTGGTGAAACCCAGTCTGGTAAAAATCCCCATCAGGGCCCGGGCCACTGCAGGTGCAGTGATGGTTCTCAGAGGAATAGCCTCTGGGTACCGGGTGGCGTGGTCCACCAGAACCAGGATGAACCTGTGACCAGAAGAAGTCGGTGGATCCATGGGCCCAACAATGTCGATGCCCACCCTCTCTAAGGGGGTGCTAACGACAGGCAGTGGTTCCAGGGGAGCCTTCAGCTTAGCCCCTGTTTTCCCACTAGCTTGGCAGGTCACACAGGTCCTGCAGAATGTATCTGAGGAGACCCTCATCTGCGGCAAATAAAAATGTGGGACAAGCCTAGCAAAGGTCTTATCTTGGCCCAAGTGTCCTGCCAAAAGGATCTCATGAGCCAATTCCAAAAGAAAGGCCCTGTAGCACTGGGGGACCACTAAGGCCCTTGATGACCCATGCACAGGAGCCTTGGGCTCACTGTAAAGGAGTCCATCCTCCCAGTAAATATGATACTTTGCGGAGGCATTGCCTGCTGCTTGGGCTTCAGCCTGTTGCCTCATGCCCTCAAGGGTGGGGCACTCCTTCTGGGCCCGGCAAAACTCCTCCCTGGTGGGCCCTCCTTCCACCTGCCACCCTGCAAGGGTAGGTAGGTCCCCCAAGGGAACAACGTCCCCCTCCGTGGACTCCGGTGCAACCTCATCAGGTGCCCCATCCATCTCATGGGATGACCGCCCCGGGACGGACTTCCCACGCCCTCGGGTAACTCTCTTTCTAGCATTTGGCTGAGCCATTTTCCCAGGCTCTAGCCCTGGTTGACTCCCTTCGCGGTCAGCCATGGACCGTGTGGTGGCACAGATCCACTCTGATAACCCCAGCATCTCCACATGCGCTTTGAGCTCTACCTCCTTCCAGGCAGTGTGCTCAAGGTCATTCCCTAACAGACAGTCCACTGGCATGGCAGGGCTCACAGCAACTCTTAAAAGGCCTGAAAACCCTCCCCACTCAAATGGAACCTGTGCTACGAGATAATGACCCTCCCGGTTGTCAGCCATCAAAACTGGATAGAATGCATCGGGAATTATTTGCTCTGGGGACACCAGCTGACTCTTTACCATAGTCGTGCTGGCACCTGTGTCCCTCAGGGCCTCCACCCCCTGACAATTGAGGGTGACCCACTGCCTATACTTAGTAGTATTGGAAGGCACGTGGACCTTAGGAACCATCTCACTGTCTCCCAGAGACACTAGGACAAGCCCTGCCCCCTCACTCCCATCATCTAGGGACAGCTCCTCCCCAAGCGCTACACTAGCCACCCCGGGGTTTTTCCCTCCAGTGGGCTGTGGTGCTCTCTTGCGATACTTGGGATCCCCCTTGTAGTGTCCAAGTTCACCTCCACATAGCACCGGACAATTCTGGGCTGCTGACCTTTGTCAGGATAAGTGGGCTTCTGGTGGCCAGATTGGGGCTGGGACCCAGACCCTTTCCCTTGTGAATTATTTTGGGGGCCTTTGGAGAACTCTTTCTTTTTGTCTCCCCCCTCTTTCTTCTGGTGGGAACCCTGACCACCCTTTTGGGAGTCCCCCCCAGAACCCCTGTTGAACACTCTGGTACTGACCCAGGTGTCCGCCTCCTCCGCAAGCTTCCTAGGATTGGTCAACTTGCGGTAAACCAGGTTTTGGCACAGTTCTGGAAAACATTTCTCTAGAAGGTGCTCTCTTAAAAACAAGTCATACAACCCTTCATAGTCATGCACATTGCTGCCCCGCACCCAGCCCTCTAAAGCTTTACTAGTGTAGTCCAGGAAGTCTACCCAGTTCTGTGTGGGAAGTTTGTGGCTATTTCTAAACCTCTGCCTATACCTCTCAGGGGTAAGACCGAACCTCTTAAGCAATGCGGCTTTCATGACAGAATAGTTAGTCTGGTCTTCCTTCTCTAGGTAAAGGAGGGTGTCCCTAACATCTGGAGGTAGGTACTTATACAAACCACCCCCCAATAACTCTCTGGGACCCCATGGGCTCTTAAAGACACCTCATAGGCGGCTAACCACTTATCAATATTATCCCCCACCTTAAAACTGGCCATCACATCTTTAGGCATAAAGACCCTGGACTCACGTGAAGCTTCCAAAGGTACGCTGCCACCATTCTTGTTGCGGTTGGCCCCTACTTCTAGGGCCCGGATTTCCAGTTCCTTCAGGCTGAGCTCATGGGCAAGGTATTTTTCCCGCATAGCCACTCGCTTGTTCTCGGGATCCTGCCCCATGGCCCACTTTTCTCTTTCCCGCTCTTTCTCTAGCTTGGCAAGCTCCAACCTGAGCTGTCTCTCCTCTCTCCTGTCCTCCAAGTGCTCTGAGGACAGGGTCTTTACTGACACACTACTGCCTGCCCTGGAAGGTACCCTTGTACCTGGTAACAAATTACCATTTTCCGCCAAGTGCAGTAGGTCAAGATTTCCTGTGGCGTCGTGCTCTGGTCCTTGCCCGTCCCCATCTCTTTCTGGGTGGGCTGTTACCCATGCTCTCAAGGTTTTCTGAAGCTCTGCCTTCTTGGCTCTTCGCTTGAAGGGCACCCCTTTCTCCTCGCAGAACTCTTTGAGTTGCGCCACTGTGTAAACTTCCAGGTTGGCCAGCTCGAATTCCATCTTGCTAGGTGGGGCCTCAGACGTTTGTAGAGAAAATCAAATGGGACTTAGGCAAAAGGGACTTTTTAAAAAAAGAGCAGCCAGTCAGGGAGAATTTTAAAAAAATTCAAAAATGCCAATTGGAGAGGGTAGACAAAAATTCAGTAGAGTCAGGTGTAGGGTTGCGGTGTACACTGCGTCGCTGCGTGGTGTTACACAAGCACAAGTCCTATCCCACCGCTCGATCACCAATGTTAGAACCGGGGTCTCTAGTTGGCAGGGATATGCACCCTAGTCCAAGTAGGGACCACCGCTTCCGACCTGGTAGCTTGGCACAGAGCAGCAAAGGCGTAACTTCAGAGGCAATGTGTAAAGTATTTGTGCAACACACAACGGCGATGACACAGTAAAAGCACTCACAAGAGGAACACCACACCAGTTTTGTATAAGAATACGAATTTCTTTATCTAAAAATTATGCGAGAACCAAAAGCAGAGCCCCGTAGGCCGGTCAGTGAAGGACGGTTCCCAGCCAAGCACAAAGCTCACACTCCAGGTACCCGGCCAACCCGCACCCCGCCCCCTCGCAGCAGCCTGGTTACACTGAGGCATTACTAAGCATGGGCGGATTTTGCGGATCCACGATTCACGAATTTGCGGATTCACGGATCGTGGATCCGCAAAATCCGCGGATTATGCGGATCGGCGGATTTGGGGGCGGGGCTTCCTCGAGTGTGTGGGCGGGGCCAAACGGACGGGGCTTCCATGCGAGCGCACATGCCGCTTGTGTGTATAAAAGGTCAGAGACCGATCAGAGCAGCAGATTAAGAGACAGAAGCCCCTGGTATATTTGGGAAGAAGGCACATCTGCCCAGCCTCCCAACGCTCACGATTGTTTTTAGGGCTGATGAATGAGTCACTGCATTTGCGCTTCAACTAGTTCCAGCGACCAAGTGTGTGTTACTATGCAATCGCGCCGAAGTGCGCAGGGGTCCCTTGAGTGAAATGTCCATCATAGTGGGTAAATGGCGGGAAGACGGTGCATGCCGCTTGTGTGTATAAAAGGTCAGAGACCGATCAGAGCAGCAGATTAAGAGACAGAAGCCCCTGGTATATTTGGGAAGAAGGCACATCTGCCCAGCCTCCCAACGCTCACGATTGTTTTTAGGGCTGATGAATGAGTCACTGCATTTGCGCTTCAACTAGTTCCAGCGACCAAGTGTGTGTTACTATGCAATCGCGCCGAAGTGCGCAGGGGTCCCTTGAGTGAAATGTCCATCATAGTGGGTAAATGGCGGGAAGACGGTGCATGCCGCTTGTGTGTATAAAAGGTCAGAGACCGATCAGAGCAGCAGATTAAGAGACAGAAGCCCCTGGTATATTTGGGAAGAAGGCACATCTGCCCAGCCTCCCAACGCTCACGATTGTTTTTAGGGCTGATGAATGAGTCACTGCATTTGCGCTTCAACTAGTTCCAGCGACCAAGTGTGTGTTACTATGCAATCGCGCCGAAGTGCGCAGGGGTCCCTTGAGTGAAATGTCCATCATAGTGGGTAAATGGCGGGAAGACGGTGCATGCCGCTTGTGTGTATAAAAGGTCATAGACCGATCAGAGCAGCAGATTAAGAGACAGAAGCCCCTGGTCACAGGAACAGCACGGGGATTCCGCTCGTCAAAGTCAAAGATGCTAACGCCTCTGGCGAGCATCACAGCGGATTTTCGATGGTATATTTGGGAAGAAGGCACACCTGCCCAGCCCCCACAACGCTCACGATTGCAGTGTTTCCTGCTGAGGTTTATTTTTTGTGCCAGGACCGTCGTGCCCGAATGAACCCTGCCCTTCATATTTATTCAAGAAGACACCACCGTTTGAATAATTTACGATGGCGCCGGCAAGCTGCCAGCGCCATCCTGCAAAAGTTACTTAATTAGCTTCAACAGGAAGCTCCAACTGATAAAATAAAGCAGGCGCTCGAGCCCCTGCTTTATCTTATCTGTTAGAGCTTCCTGTCGAAGCTAATTAAGTAACCATTTGAGGATGGCGCTGGCAGCTTGCCGGCGCCATCGTAAATGATGTAGGCTTGAACTTTTGACCGCAAAATCCGCTCCGATCGCGGATTGCGGATTCTCGGTAAATTCGCGAGAGTTCGCGGATCGCGGATTTACCGAAAATCCGCAAAATCCGCGATCGGAGCGGATTTTGCGCTCATGCTTAGGCATTACCTGGGGTGGTGGTTGTGGGCGCGGGTGCGAGGATCCTCTCCCCCTGGGGCCTCGGGCTCAGCAGGCGCTGCACGGGTGGGGGTCACGGCCACACAGCGCTCCTTTAGCACAGCGCTTCACAGTGGGGCAACGACGGAGCCTCCTGCCACACAGCGCTTCGCTTCTCAGCGCTACACAGCGCGGTCCGGTCCCAGTGGTGGTGACCTCAGGGCCAGTTTCAGTCGGCTTGCGCCAGAAGCAAAGGCAATCACAGAGCCCTCTGGAGGATCACGGGACAAGCAGTGCTGAGGGCAGGCACAGCGTTGCAGGGAAAATCTTGAGAGTGTTGTTGCTGTTCCAAAGGGCAGTCTTTAAAACGCTGTGGTCCAAAGGGAGGTAGTTTCCTTTAGCTTAAAAAGGGTACAGTCCCAAAAAGGCAATCTTTAAAAGGTTGAAGACTCTTTAAAATGTGGTTCAAAGAAAAGTAGTTCCTTTGGGATGTTGTGGAGACACTCTGGTGATGATGTTGCAGTCTCCCAAGCAGGGTAGTATCAGCAGACAGTAGGGCAGCTCAGCAGGTTGTGGGGCAGCAGTTCCTTGGAGCAGTCAGCCTCCTTCCCAGTGGCAATCCTCTTGCGCAGCAGTCCTCACTCCAGCAGGGATTCTTCCAGGTCTAGCAATGTAACAAGAATGTGAGGCCAGGACCCTCCCGTATATATTCTACAGTCCTGGGGCTAGAAAGTGGTGGAAGTGTCTTGAAGGGTCTGGGGGCAGGGGCTTCTGGAAGAGTCCAGGGAATTCTGGTATGTTCCCATGCCTTCCCTGACCTAGCTGTCACAGTGATGAGAGACAGGCCGTTAAGGCTACAGTGGGCAGCCCATCACAGCTCATCCCAGGGAAGAAGGTGTGAATCACCACTCCCACCTCCCAACCCAGGCCGTCTATCAGTATGCAGAGGGGAGGGGGGAGTCTGCAGAGCCTAATCTAAGTGTAGGCAGGAAAAGGTCCCCTTTATAAAAGTGGGATCCCTAGCGTAATAATGCCCAAACCCTATATATCATTGGAAAGGGTTCCCCGCCCCGAGTCCAACAAGACCAAACATGACAGGCTTATTAGGTCCCTGTCAGAAGTTATCCCATAAGGGGAGGTTCCCAATGTTAGCCTATGGAGGATTAAGCCTTACTGCGGTAGCAGTGGCTTGTGGCAGATATGCCAGCCTCACAAGGTTTTAGGGAAGAGCACCTGCACCTCAACACTGTTTAGCAGTGGTGAGGTGCCCAGAGTACTAAGTCCAACAAAAGGTAAGGTAAAAATGGGAGGCAAAAGGGCAAAAAGGTGGGGGAAGACCACCCAAAGGCTGACAGGTCCAACAGACAGCAACTACAAGTCTGCCAAATTTGGTGGTATACCTGCAGTCCCCTGTTCATGGTAAACATTAATGTCTAATGTGCCCTGTGGTCAGGGCTCCCTCCCCAAAACTTGGTTCACCTAATGAAGGGGGTCGGGAGTGTTGTGTGTTTACACATTGTTTGCAGATCTGTTCATCGTATTACGTACCTGCCCACCATTCATTTATGGCCTAAGACACATGCATTCTTGTTACAAGTACTACTTACTTTTATTGGATTTCTGCTGATTATCATACAACAATATTTGAAGAATGTTTTATCCATCATGAGGAAGTTGAAGTGGATGGTAGTTCACCACAGATAACAATGTCACTATCATTTTTTGGTCCAGTGATTTTTTCAGTCATTTAAATGTAGTTTCAACCCCTGCTAACTATGGCACAGAGCAGAAGGACTTAATTTAGGAAAATGTGTAAAGCATTTAGGAGTAAGAAATAGTTAAAAAATCAAAAACACAAAACAAAAACAAATCCAACAACAATAGAGAATAATTAAATACACAACAAGACATCAAAATGACAAAATTCCAGTAAGGCGAATCAGAGATATGAGATTTTTAGCATTTTAGATGACAGTAGTGCGCAAAAGCATTAAAGGTCAACTGTGGTCATCTGGGTGTGCTGGGCCGAGATAATGGTGATTTTAAGACTGACAGCGATGGAGCATTGGTCAAAAACAAGGATCAGGTGCGTCCCTGTGAACAAGTTACCATCTGACTTTGACAGCCTTCAGTGAAAGCAGATAGTGGACTGGTACTGAGAGGAGGGGGCTCGGCATCGATGGATTCCGGCATCGAGATGGAGCCTCTACGAAGCCATTCATTTAGGTAAGAAAAGCTCTGGTGGGAGATTTTTGAAGTTCCGGGCACTAGCAGTCTTTGGTGTCAGTTGAGTTCTCATCAATGGTGTCACACAGGGAAATGTGGGATGGAGTTGAAGCAGCCTCGGGTAAGATCATTTCCAAAGTTGGGTGGGGACCATAGTGGGAGCTGCAGTGAAGTCAGGCACACTGGACATGTTCGCAGGTTGGTCCTAGTCCATCAATGGTTCTCAATGGCAAACAATGTGTAGAAAGTTTCCAAATACCTAGTTTTTATGGCTGGGCAGGAGGAGTACACTCTGCCAAAGGTAAGAGTTCAAGTCCCCAGGAATTGAAATTTGGGGGGTCAGGACTCACTGCAACAGAAACTACAAACATGGTCTACAGAACCTGTAGAAAGTGGTCAGTTAGGTTCTTTGAGGAAGGTGGGCTTCTTGGAGCTTTTGTGTCCCTGTGGCTTAACCGAAGGGCAGCCAACTGAGCATTAAAGTCCAAATCTTTGTCCTGTGTAGATGTGAGAGCAGTTCCAACCTCTAGGGTTCTCTTCACAGGAAGGGGCAGTTCCTCCGTTATGACGGAGGAGTGTCACCCCACTGCTGAAAGGCAGCAGATGAAAAATAAAATGATAATAAAACAATGTTATTATCATTTTATTTTGCACTGACTCACCCAAGTCTGCTGAGTCTAGGACCGGGTGGGGCCATTCAATGTCTGCATCTGCCAGGGAGGAGCAATGGTGGGTACCATAAGTACTCATATTGGTTCGGCTGGCCATTTTAGGATGACCAAACTCACATGTGCACTTACATGTCTCCAACCAGAGCTGTGCTGCAGGGTGGAGACAGGCACAGGCTCCCAGGCCCTAACTGAGCTCTACACCTGCCCACTCAGACCAATACCGGAAATTCAGTCATGCTGGTTCATAGCATGTGATCAGAGTTTGGATTGTGGGGGGAGTCTGTGCCCTTGGGGACAGCAGCACAGGGAGCAGAGGAGCATCGAGGCTTGGAGTGAGAACAAAGGATCACTGAGGCGGCAGGCGGCAGCAGAAGGTAAGTGTACATTTTTAAAATTATGTTTCCCTTGTACTGCCCCACCACATCGTATTGGCAGCAGCTGCCTCTGCTCACAGGTTTCAACAGCAGGTGCTGTCCTTCTTATGTCTTACACAAGTCCAGTACTTTTCTGACGAGAGTGCCCAGGGGTGCCACATGTATGCCTGGCACTAGCCTATGGGTGGGGATGACTCCTTGACCCTCCCAAACCAATATGAAAATAGATCCCAGAAGTAACCCTATCAACATATTCGTCAGTTCCTGCGTACCCTTATTCAAACAATCACACAGTGCCCTTTCAACCTAAATCCAACATGGCTGGACCGTTCCTTCCCTGGACAAAGCTTCAGCACTCTCGCTAAAGCTGTGATCAAGGAAATGAGCAACCCCTCCTCTATGGTCACTCAAAACGGGTTCTGGAGGCAGCTCCTCTCCTACTGAGACTGGTGTCCAAGATGAAGGAGGCCCAGGTGTTAACTACATCTGCCTGTGGCAGGGAATGATTTTTTCAAGTTAATTAAGTACCTCTGCACTGCCCAGATGGTCATCCTGTATGAGGAACAGAACACCTTCCACACCTAAGGCCTTTGTCTCATCTCTGGGAACAACTTCATATCCCATCATAGAGCTATTAATTCTTGGGCTTCTAGAAGTAGGTTAAGGTGTTTTTTTATAAAGTACCTTTTATGATATATTTAATACAAATTCAATTTCAGAAATAAATTAGATTTGTAAAAGATAAATTAGATTTGTAAAAGATATTTTAAAAAGTCCAAGAATTAGGTTTTTGTCGGTTGCTAGGCGCAAATAATTTTGCTAACTTTAATAATGTATACCAATTCTTTCCAAAGGAACAGATAACCCTGCTCCAGTAAAAATAGCGTTTGGGGCCTTGTCACTTAAAGGACATTCATTACATCAACCTGTAGCATGTCCTGCTTTTAAAATACCATGTTTCCTGCCTTATTGGGCATTAAGGTCTACTTAGGGGTGACTTACTAATACTTGAGGGATGAGGTATTTCCAAAGATGTTATTTTGACATGCGAGAATTGCAGTTTAAACCTTCACAACCAGGTTATTGGTGGCAGGCCTACCGTCATGGTTTGCCCTGTGACTCTAGCGGTGGAGCAATGTGTTTTGAAGTCCACTAGTGACATTCAACAGGCCCTAGTTACACTTTGTACCATATACTAGTTACTAACTGGTAAATCAAAAATACCAATTGTGAGTATATCCAATTTCAACATGTTTTAAGGGCCAGAGCACATGCACTCAGGCCTGATTAGCAGAGTTCTAGTTTACATAGTCACAAATTGCCAGTAGATCAGTCAAACAAAATGGGAATGATCATGCCTAAAGAGTCATAGCTTGGGACTAGTGCTTTCCTAACAATTTCTGATGAGATTAATCTCACATCTAATCACCAATTCAGATATTCTTTGTCAATAACAACAAGCTACGCATTAACAACAGGAAGACGAAAATCCTAGCAGTGCATTCAAGGAAAGCCAAGAAACTTTCTTGGGCTTTGAATAATAAAATCATTGTCGAATCAAATTGTCAAAGGTACCTTGGAGTCATTTTCAACAATAATGAAAAATACAAATCCCACCTTGAAGAACTAAAAAGGAAGGGTACGGCACTTGCTTTTGCAATTGGACTAATCCAAAAGAAGCTACAAGGCCCAACTCTCGCTCCCACACTACAGGTTGCTCAGGCAAAAATCATTCCTACCTTAACCTACGGTAGTGAAGCCCTAAAAGGATTGGACAGTGACCATCTGGACACAATCATCACCAAAATTTACAGGTCAGTGTTCAAATTACCAAACCATACATCACCGGCACAAATGAGGTTGGAACTAGGCTTCTGCATACAACCGTTGGCCAGAGTCATGTTTTTTCTTGTGTGCTGCCACATACTGAGGCTATCTAAGGAGGGAAGTCTAGGGCACCATTTGTGGGCCAGTATTGACAACAACTCATGGCGAGCAGGGCATGACTACTGGTCAAAAGGACTATCAACTCTATGCCTAAATGACCTCTGGAACTTGCATGCTAGTCAGAAGGAATTCAAAAGACTAGCGAAAATCAGCACCAAACACCTATCAATAGTGGAGGATAAAGCCACCCTTGCAAAAAGAAGTCATGGGTGGATGACCCTTCAATCCTATGCCTTGTTAATTCCACAGCCATACCTTACTATATCTTTCAGCGCTCGAACGAAACTAAGCTTTCTAAATTTGAGACTGGGAGTTATTAACTTTTTGACTCATTGGCCAAAATGGAAAAGAGAACACGGAAGTGACCTATGCCGACTTTGTGGGACCCACAAAGAAGACATCATACACATCATCTGTCTATGCCCAAAACTACTGACAGAGAGACGGGGCCTACTCAAGCACCACTGGAATAGAAATATGATTAGAAGCTGTAGAGCAGCAGTTCTGGCTTGCTTTGATCCTAGGAACACTAAATTAAATCGTGCCCTAGTAAGATTTATGGAGCGCGCTGCAAAAAAACTTAGAGAGATGCCCACAGTTTGCGACGCCCCATCGGAATAACGTTTTTTCAAGTTTCACTTGTTATTGCCACCCCTACTGGCTTTTTATGAGAACGTTATTTTAAATGAAAGCTTCATCTGTTACTGCTACCCATATTGGTTTTTATGAACATGATATGTTAAATGTAATTTGGAAATCTTTTTAAATGCTTTGTATTTGCAATGGTTTTTTTAAATCACGCAATAAAGACTCAATAAAAAAAACAGATATTCTTTGTCACAATAACTTTGAGAAACTGCACAAATGCAGTGTATTCAGATTTCCAAGGCAGAGATGCACATTTCAAAACACAGGGGGCTCTTTTCCCCAATGCCAGGGACACCGACTGCTAACAAGTGGGTTCTCAAAGACAGAGGGCAGATTGCGCACTCCAAACGTTTATGAGATTATGTACTGCAACCCCCTCAATGGAAGGATTTTCAGTGATGATTCTCATTAGTAATAATTTAGCTGGAAAGTGAATCATATACAATACTGTGCTATCTATTTTAATACTATTTACTTTAGTCACGACAATTCTTTATATATTTTCCACTATACGTTTGCGTATATTCTGCATTTTCTTGTCATCTAATAAAGTCTTAAAAGACTTCTAACATGTTTGCTTTGGTCTCTGGCCGATTATGTGAATACCTAAGCCGAATTCCTTCCAGGTACAAGAGAGATTTATTTGATACACCCTGTTTGCTTTCCACACTCCACGGAGTAAATTGGGATACCTGCAATCCCTCAGGACTAGACTAGAGGGAATCTACCAGCTAAGGGCAGGACTGGAATCATATACAAGAGTTTACCATCCTTTAATTCCTTAGTGACATCTACTCCGTTCCCCGTTGTCATTGTTGCTTGATGTCCTATTATTTACCGGTAATCTTCATTACTCCGGGTCCCGTAGTCCTCGACACCTTCATAACTAAGTGAGATAACCCATTTAACAGACAGAAAAAAAGAACAAAGGAATGCTGGACCTACCCTCCCCCTCCAGCTGGGAGTACATAGGCGTACCGGTCCCAGCATTCCCTCTGAAATACCAAGCCAAGGATGAAGGCCGGCAGATCGGGAGGGAGGGAGGAAATCCATGAAGGTGTCGAGGACTACGGGACCCGGAGTAATGAAGATTACCGGTAAGCAATAGGATTACCCCTAGGTCCCTCCGTCCTCGACACCTTCATAACTAAGTGAGAAATACCAAAGCAAACCCCGGCATTCATCCAAAAACAGAACAAACCACTAGAACACAAAAGAGCCCAGGGAATCAACAGAAGAAACCAGGAGCGAACACAGCCAAGCCCAGAACCAGCAGGAAGGAACACAGGACCCAGCAGACACAGAAGGAAAAAATGTGGCTCAAAGAGACCAGAGGAGGAAACCCCCCGAGGAAGCCCGGAGGAAGCCCGGAGCAACAAGAGCCCAGGAGCCGAACAAGAGCGAGAACTCGACCCAAACCAAGAAACAGGGAAGGGGAAAAACCCCAAAGCCCCATAAGACCCCACAGGAAGGAGGCCACCCCAAACCCAAAAAGGCAGGGAAAAACAAGGCTGGAGGGGAGCACAGAGCAAACGGGAAACCCAGCAGCCCCAAAAACCAGGAACAGAGGACAGCACCAAGGAGGTGGCCACACGGCACCGGACCGCCCCACCCCCCGCCTGGGCAGGAGCAGCGGACAAAAGAAAGCTCCAGGTGGCACAGCAACCAGGCCACAAGCCCAAGGCCCGAACCCAGCAACACCAGAGAGGAGCCAAGCCAAAAGCCGAAAACAGGGCAAAAAATGCCAAAGGAACCAGGAAGCCAGGACCAGAGCCAAGCAAACCCGACCACGCAGGAGGACCGACAGGGACAACAACCCAGAAGCAGTCCACGCAGAGGCCAGACCAAAACAAAGGGCAGGAGGAACCGGGAACCACCAGCACCATACCGCAGGACCACACGGAAGGCCAAAACGGAAGCAGAAAGGCAGAGGGCGAAGCACCAGGAAAAACTCCAGGAGGAAGAGGCCCACAGAGGCCAGAGCAACCACAGAACCGCACCCCAACCACAGAGGCGGGGGGGAGGGCCACCCAAACAGACCCTCACCAGGAATGAAGCCCGGGGGGCAAGGGAGGCAGGAGCGAGCCAGGACACCAGAACCAGGAAAGAAAAACCCAGGAAACGCCCGGCAAAAACACATCCAACAGCAGCCCGAAAGGGCAGCACAGGCAAAGAACCCAGGAGACCCCGTCCGAGGCCAGCCCAACCAACAGGAGGCCCACAAACCCGGAGCCACAGGACCCCGGAAGGACCCAAGAGGACGCCGCCACAACAGCAGAGGTCCACCCCTCACCAGCCAGGACCCAAACGAGAGCCCAGACAAGGAACAGAGCCCGACAAGGAGCGGAAAGCCCCAGCAGACACACAGGCACGGGAACCAGCCGAGACCAGAACAACCCGGGGATTAAACACACCCGAGAGCAGACGGAACAAGAGGCCACAGCACCCAGCAGCCCCAGGAGGCCAGGCAGGGACCAACCCGGTCCGACCACCCAAAAAAACCGAGAGCAGGCGAAGCCGGGACAGAAAAGTCGGACAGAACCACAGGCCACCAACCCGGAGAACCGCAGAACAGGAAAACCAGGCGGCACGCCAGGATAAGGAAGCCACAAAGACAACCAGGCCCAGAAAACAACGGCCCGACCCCCAGGGACCAAAAGGCGAACCACCACCGGAAACAAACCCGGGGGAGGAGGGGGCAGGGCGGTAGGAAAGGAAGACCAGACGCCAAACCACACCCAGCCCCAAACCCCCGACAGACACCCTCAGGAGGCCCCCCAGCCAGGAACAACCAGGCAGGAACCAAACAGAACCAGGAGGGGCCGCCAGGAACACCAGAAGCAAGCCGAAAAGGCAAGCACAGGAAGAGCCAGGAACAAGGCTCGCAGACCCCTGAAGCAACCAAAGCACACAGAAGGCCCCGGGACAAACAACCGAAGACCCAGGATGGAGCGAGGGAGAAAAACCCGGAAAGGAGCAGGAGGAACCAGGCGCAGACCAAAAAGCCAGGAACCAGGAGCCCCAAGACTGAGGGGACCAAAAGGCACCGAGAAGGGGAAGAGCCAGCAACCAGGAGACCGGTGCCCAAGACCACGCGGCCAACCCGACCGAGGTCCAACCAACCAAGCAGAAGCCAGGAAGCGGAGGCCAAGAACCAGGACACACAAGCGGAGCAGAGGCCTCAACAGCCAGCTCACAGCGAAAGGAAGGGCACAGAAAGGAAACTGTATGCAACCGAACCAGAGCCCGGACACCCGCAGCCGGGACACCCCGAGAAGCAGGGAAGCAGAGGAGCAGCCAAGAAAGCGGAAATAAAACCGCAGCAGGGCAACAGGAACCCAGGGGAGGCAACAGGACCCCCCCCCCCCCACGGGTCAAGCAGCAAAAAAAACGACCCTCCACCAGCAGGGGAAGGCAGCCGGGAACACGGAGGAGCCAGAAGCAGGAGGGAACAGAGCCGCACTCCCAACAGGCCACAGCCGAAGAAGCGCGAGGCAACAACAACACAAGAGCAGCAGAGGGCAAGGCAAAGGCAAGCAGGCAGGGAGACACCAACAACACAGTGAACCCAAAAGCAAGCACAAGCACAGCCAGCCAAAAAAAGGAACCGATCACCAACCAGGCGACCGGAACCCACGCCAAGACCAGGCACGAAGAAGCGACCCCAAAAAGCAGAATACCCCCAGCTCGCCCAAACCCACGGAACAAAGAGAGAGCAGGGGTGAGCAGGAGGCAAGGCCGCAGGCCATAGAGACCAAGGAAGAGGAGCCCAGGAACCAGTGCCCACGACCAGCACCGAACCCCGAACCACAGCCACCGACTGCAAGGGAAGTCAGAACAGCAGCGCCACACTCCACCACCAGCGAGAGGAGAGCAGACGAGAGCAGGTTCAGGCAGGGTGGCAAGACCGCAGGCTCACGAACAAGAAGCACCCGGAGGCAGAAGGCCCGTGCAAAGACACGGGCAGGGCGGCACCACACGAACGGACACAACCACCCAAGGTGGAAGGCAGGGCAGAGAGCCCCGAAGAGCACCAGGACGGAGCCCACACAGGAAGCACAGACCCAACCGAAGGGACACACGACCAGGGCAACCAACCCCCGGGAGCAGCGGGGGAATGGAGGTAGCAGCAGGACAAGCAGGAACGGAAACCCCGAGCAAGAGAAAGAAACAACCCCAAACCACACAAGAGGGGAAGGCGGCCACCGGAGCCCCCGCACACGTCGGCAGACGTCCCAGCCGGAGCGCCACACCAGCACCCAGAACCTGAAACAGAACACCAGGAGGCAGCCGTGGGAGCCGACGCGCCAAGGAGGACAGCAGCGGGGACGTAGCTCAGTGGCAGAGCGCACGCATCATAAGCATGAGGCCCTGGGTTCAAATCCCGGCATCCCCAGGAGTCCCCTGCGCGCAGCGAGGCACCTGCATAGGGAAGAAACAAACCAACCCATACAAAGCACAGACACATGGCCAGTGCAGCAGGCAAGTGCGAGGCAACCGGGAAAAATGGAAAACCGCTATGCGGTACTCACCACAGGGGCAGGAATGACACAAACGACCTGCCCCCAAGAGCCAGCCCAGGCGTCACCCAGGAAAGAGGACTGCAGCCACCGGAGTAGGAACCAGGGCCAACACCAACCTCCGTCAATCCGGCCCACGAACAGCAGGGGTGAGAGAGGAAGAAGGCCAGCAGCACCTCCATAGAACCGGAGAAGAAGCCCAGCGGGAGAAGGTGGGACAAATCTCTGCAACACCAGGCATCACCACCTCACCCCCCTGGAGCATCCAGGAAGGGCAGCCAGCATCAGGCCCGAAGCCAAGCAGGGGGACCAGTAGCACCGCCCGGCGCAGCCCCCGGGCCCCAGAACAGCCGCCATCCACAGAACCGGGGAAGAAGCCCAGCAGGAGAAGGGACGACAAACCTCGCAGCACCAGGCATCACCTCCCTATACCCTGGAGCAACCAGGAAGGGCAGCCTGCACCACTCCACGAAGCCAGGTAGGGGGACCAGGAGCACCGCCCGGCGCAGCCCCAGGGCCCCCAGAACAGCTGCCACCGCGCGTCCACCAACAGGCCCGGCCATAGGAAGATGCACGCAGCAACCCGGAAGGAAACCCGGAGGAGCGGCGCCCCAGCCGCAAAGGGCCGGGCGCCCATCAACGCGACTCCCAGCAAGCCCGGCAGGCCAGGAGACGCGGACCAGGAAGAGGAATCCACCGAAGAATCAGGTAAGCAGCAAACACGTCCTAATCTGTCAGAGACAGAAAAAAAGAACAGAGGGAATGCTGGGACCGGTACGCTTATGTACTCCCAGCGGGAGGGGGAGGGTAGGTCCAGCATTCCTTCGTTCTTTTTTTCTGTCTGTGAGATGGGTTATCTCACTTAGTTATGAAGGTGTCGAGGACGGAGGGACCTGGGGGTAATGTCACGTAGCAACAGTAGCCTTCTTCTTGGCTTATTAAGGAGTCAATTTATATCAGCATGTTTTCCAGCTCTTTCTGAACTATGCCTCTCGGCATCTGGAGTCCACACAACGAAGGCAACGGGAAATAGGTTATTTTACAGGACTGGGAGAAAATATTCCAGTTTGAAACTTTTGATTCTGACTTTCTATTTTTGCTGTAAAACTCAGATAAAAACTTCCTCACTCGAGCTAGTAACCTGTAAATTGTCTGGATATTGGGTAGAATATTATTATCATCTGCACCGTGTTGAGGCCATAGCCTTATTTAGCAAAGCCAGGTGCAATTGGAAAAAAAACAAAGGGGTACTTAATTGGACCAAATGTATCAATTTGACATTCCCACCTAGTTGGATACTCTTAATAAGTGTCTCATGTTTAGTTTTGTCTGCATATAGAACATGTTTTCTGCACAGCATGAAATGAAACTTTCCTTGTCCCCTGATAAGAACAAGTTAGCATGTGCTTTGCTAGAGGCAAGCTACCTTCATCCCAGAAATACGCACATACTCGTCCCCCTCCTCCGGAGCTGTAAAAAGAGGACATTTCTCCAAACCGGCGGAAAATCTGGATTTGTTAATGCTCCTACATTGCTTTTGCCCTCAAATTGTATTTTTGGCGCACTTCAGTGAAATATGAGTGCGAAACAACCTTTCCAAATCGAGCACACGTTTAAAGAAAATCTAAAACAGATATATCAGAACCTGCACTTGTTTTAGGAATTAAGGTATATTGTAATGGGCAATGAACTGCGTTTTCTTTTTACTTGCAATGAGTAAAACTATCTGAAGGTGATGGTCTTACATTATATATTTTGAAAAATGCGGAAATGCATAGTTAATTGTCATACAGCCCTACATTCATTCGGAAATAATATGTAAACAAAATATCCCTGCCACTAACAGTCGTCCCTTGAACAGAAGGATAATGCTCCGCAATGTAAAAAGGAGACCAGGTGCTGCCCTTATATAATTAAGACGAACCTAATGCAAATTTAATGTTTTCATCTTTTGTATTATGGAGCTGAATGGTTCATACACCTTTATTAGTTCAGCCCTAGTTAATGCATCCAATTATGCCATGGCTGAAACATTTTTACCTTCACAGTTTGCGTTCAAAAGATTTTGTCATCCATGCATATAATTTGTAGGAACTCAAGCGGATAATTCAGTACTGCTTTCTCATATGTGAATAAGATTACTAACAGAAGGTAAAACAACTACATTATGAAAATAAATTCTTATTCATAAGCTGCATTTGATCTTCTACAAACACACATTATAGAACCCTCAGCATCTATCAAATCATTCCATCTACGTGTATGTGTGCAGATTGTGTGTATGTTGATATATTTCTGCAACTATCGGTATATTACACAGTGGCGGTCGTCACAGTTATGGTACTTTCTACAAAAAATTGCTTTTTTGATTTGCCTAGAATTGTTGACTAGGTGCAGGAATCTATGCCAAATATGATAATCACTTGGCATAGTCATGTAAGGTCCGACATGCAAATTTTAGTGACGATGCATTGGGACAAAAAGAGTTAAACAGAGGTGTACACAAAGGTTATGTTCTCCCATTTTAGCTCTCAAAGCAAACTTGGTCTCCGCCTACAGCAAAAACGGATTTACCCTGGGGTTGTGCGAAATTTGCATATTTTGCTTTGGTGGCATTATGCAAAATATTGGGAAAAATGTTGATGCGAGGACACATTTAGCAGTGAACAAAATAACACAAATAATAAAAGTTGCGTGCATAACAGCTACTCAGAAAGAAGAACTTTACTCAGGAAGCGAGATTTCATTTTTGAAACGTAACCCTTTTAAAAAGTGTCAGGGTGGGCTTGAAAACGTTGTAACTTCTGTATAACACTGTTATAAATTGTGAGTGGAACATCCGCTTCTTCTGCCAATCACATTTGCATTTTTTTGACATGATTGACTGGGGAAGAGCTCAGATTATTTTTCTGGCATTCTTGAAACGTATCGTTTTTTGGAAAGAATCGTGATTTTTAAGCTGGTAGAAAACATTTCCACACCTGTGTAAGGGTACCATGAGTGGTGCACTTCTCCAAGGAAGTGATAGAGGGCACCCAGAGGTATGGTAAAAAGTGCTGATACCTCTCAAAAAGGCATGTTTAATTCACACAAATTGTGATTTTAATGAATATTGCGAGTCACAACTGCCAATTTGTGATCAGAAAAAGGCACTATTTTGTGCTGAAAATTGCACTTTTCAATAAATCACCAAGGGCCAGATGTGTGACCATTTTTTCTGGTCCCCATCGGGAAATCAGCCCGTTTGCGACCGCAAAAAAGGCTGGTGGTTTGTACAAATGCTATTTTGGCAGTCGATGACTTGCAATATAGTGCTTGCGAGTACCTATCGGAAATGAGCGGGCCAAGGGTATCCCTTCCTAATAGCAAGTCAGAAAAGTATGTACCATTGTTTTGTGACCGCATTTGCGATTGCAAAACACTTGCAGTTTATCGCCTACTTCAGGTAGGTGGTAAGCTACTCGCAAACATGAAGGGGTCCCCAGGGCGAAAACATTTTTTAGGAGCAGGCAGTGGTTCCAGGGACCGCTGCCTGCCCTTGGAAAATGGAGAAAAAAAATGTTCTTTTGTTTTTTAAATGCATCCCATTTTCCTTTAAGAAAAACAGGCTTCATTTGAAAACAACAGGTCGGTTTTTTGAAAAATCAATCACAGACATGAGGTCTGCTGTCCCCAGCAGGCCACCATCCCTGTTTTTGCAAGCCTTTCCGAATGGGTTGCGAATTGTGACCTGCCTCAGGAATACTAATGAGACAGGTCCCTTTCGGTCAACTTGAGAATTGAAAACAGTGTCTCAGACACTGTTGTGCATTTCATTTTGCGAGTCATAAATTGCGAGTCGCAGAACATCACAATTTGCAAATCACAAAATGGAAAAGTCGTACATCTGACCCCAAGTTTTCACCCCCCCCAAAAATTACATTTGGGAACATAATGTTCTCATTTACACAAAAAAAGATGCTATGCCAAGCCAACAGAGAGTGTGTGCAGCCAAAATGGATAGCCCTTGCTGTGTGGGGTGCAATGCAGTGCCAGCCTCACTGTTCACCTCCTTTGGCCATGCACAGTGTGGACTAGCTAGCTGCCTGCCGTGGGTTAGGTCTGCAAAGTGTTGAGAACAAGGCCTGGCCAAAAGCCAAAATCCAAGCCCTGCAGCCAACCTGTGCGCACCATTGTTTGGCTAACCATGGCGGCTTCAGTGCAGGGACTGTCCATAGGTGTAAGTATGGGCTAAATTTGCGAATTCGCGGTCCGCGAAATCGAATCCACAAATTTGTGCGAATTTGCAGATTTTTTTGCTTGTTCGCGGGTTTTTTTGCATATTCGCGGGCCGCTTGCAGCGCACTGACCGCGAAGTTACCCATGCGGTCGTACATGGGCATGGCCATCTTGTGCGCATCGTGTATTTCCATTTCCAGGCGCTATTGGCAAGCTCGCGTTGTGTGCGGCACGCTATTACGAGTTCGCGTGTGTTTTTGCGTGCTCGCAGGGAAAATATGGCGCAAACTTACCCACGTGGTCCTCAATGGGCACGACCATCTTGTTTTTCATTCATTGCTATGGTTCTGGGCATGGTTTTTCTATCCTTTTTCAATCTTTGCAATCCTTTGTTTCTTTGAACTTTTTTTTGCTCTTTTTTGCTCATTATCTATCTATTTGTCTAGATCTATATTTTGTGTTTTTTTCAACTTTTTTGTTACTTTAATAACTACTTTTTTTGTTTAGCTATCTCTTTTATTTTATTTATTTATTCCCCCTATTCTTTTCTTCTTTCGCCCAGGACCATGGCCAAGGGAGCCGGGAAAAGCAAGGGGAAGGGTCCCGCACCCCGTACCCGGCTCCCATGCGGGCGATTGAGGGGGAAGGATGTAGTGGCCAGGGAGGATTTTACAGCGGTGGAGGTGGCCTTATATTTTTTGTTCTGCCCCACCTCCCTAAGACAGTGGCAGCAGGGGGCAGGCCCGGTCAAGGGTATGGCCTCCGGGAGCGTCGCCAGCAGTGGGATAAGGTGTGCCGGGCCAAGCGGAGGGAGTCGGGGGTCCGGCGCACCTATGACCAAGTGACGCACCGGTGGGCCGACGTCCTCGACCGGGAGCAGGACCTGCTCCACCTGCTAGGCGTGGAGATCCCTGGCCTTGGTGAGTAGCTATTTAATAACTACTTTGTATTCTTCTGCTATGTGTTATATTGCTAATATATGTTTTTCCCGAGGAGCAAGAATGCTGCCTATTCGATTACATTGCTAGTAAAATCGTGTTTAAATAGCTTCTGTGATTGCAGGTGCTCGCCTCCTCAGTGGCGTTGCTACTATGCTTACTTGTTTGCAACTTTGTGCTCATTTGGCCTGAATATGTATGAGTGTAGTACTTTACAGAACTGCGTAATGCTAGAGAGACTAGAGTCTAGTCCTTCCTTTGTACTCCTGCTGCCACTAAGAAGAAGAGATAGTGATGGATTGAAAGGTTGAGTATATTATGACTTGTTATTAGTAGTAGGACATTTTATAGTGCTATGCAACCATGATGACGGACTGTGTCTGTCACGTCGCATGCTGCTGAGTGCTGGCAGTCGTAGTAGAACCTTTTTGTTGTTGGTTTAGTTAGTGGTTTACATAACTTTACAAGTAGACGGTCTGCGAATCCAGCAATACTGTACTAGTATCCTCCTAGTTGACCAGATCAGATAGGTCAATACATGTAGTGCAATTGTTGCTAATTTGTTTCCCCGAGATAATTTTAGATTGTGGTCAAAGAAATCAAATATTTAAAAAAAACAATCATCCATGTTTCTGTTTATTTCATGATCATCAGCACCTCCCAGGGGCAAGGCAGCAACATCCCAGACTCCGGCAGAACCGAGTGGGCAGGAACGGTCCTCTGCAGGCTCTTCGGCTGGCCCCAGTAAGTTGTTCTGTTGTTAATATAATTATACTTCACTAACCTTTACAGCTCCTATTCATTCCAAACTGTTTCCTAATTCTATTTTTTACAAAATAGTCTTTGATCTTCTTGTAGACTGTTTCTACTTTCTTATCCTGCCTCTCTACTATCACTCTCTGTGCTACTACTATTTACTAATATTTATGAGTCGGTCTGTGTAGGTAGCTAAGCTTGCCCAGTCGGCAAACGGTGTTAAACAAAACTCTGATCCAGCAATAGCTCTAGAGGCACTCAGTGCAGTCCTCTGGGTTGCCCTTGCTGTCTATTCCAGTCTTCTTAATGTTAGTGCTTTGACAATTTCCAATAACAAAATGTCAATGTCCACCAAGAAGAAGCTAGTAGTTGGCTTTTTGATTTGATAGTAGCACATACCATACTGCTAGGGTTTCAGGGACTATTCTGCACATACAGAAGTATGGACAAGAGAAATAGGACATTATTGATGATAGGTGCAGTTCGACTTTCCCCATACCTCAGTCAGAAGTAACTGTGCGGGACTCGGGAGCCCTCACCTTGTTGGAACTTCAAGTCCTCCTGGTGGTGATGAGGAGTAGTTGGTTCTGTCTGTAATTATAAAAATGTTGCACGTTAAAGAGCAAGCATTCATCAGTTGTGCCAAAAAGAGTTGCATGTTATGGCTAAGCATATAAGTTAACACCCTCCCCAAAACCATGACTTCTTTTCAGTCCCAATAATTAAAAATTGTTTAACACTTTCTCTTCCATTACGAGACGAAGTAGGGGGTGGTGTATGGCATCTAAAAATATGACATGTTTTTTCTAGGCGTCACAACATCGGATGCAGCACTTGCCACCACCAGTACCGGGGCCAGCAGCGCGGAGGGGTCCACTCAAGTGGCGGATGCGGCGGCGCCACCAGGAGGAGCTGAGGGGGATGGCTCAGCAGTGGCGGACGGTGGTAAGTTATTATTATACTCCTTACTTATTGACATTTTAGAGTAGGCTCGCAGAGGAGTGTATGATGTACCTTACATTAGACAGTACACTACTACAAGTACACTGTACTGTTAAGAACAGTTACTGATTTCAAACTACATTTTTTTAGCTAATCACGGAGAAGACAGTCAACCTTGACTTAGCAATAGCATTAGCGGCGGTAGTTGTCGAGTAAGCAATGGCCCCCTCTATTTGACTTCAAATCAGCTGGGAAACTTTTATCGTGAAGCCAAGTCATATCAGATGAACTTGAGGGATGTGATGAACGAAAAGGGAAAGAACTTAGGGTCATTGGAAGGACGAGCAAGTCGTAACATTTATGACTAAAGAATGATACGTGTTTTTGAATGCAGGCAGAGGTGGCTGATAGGAAGGAATCAGATGCATGGCTGCTTGAAGCAAGGATGGTTGGAGGAGAAAGAAAAAGTTACTGCCTGTGTGGGTCAATCAGAAAAATCATGTGTGGTGTGCATTGAAATATATCATTTTGGTGAAACTCAAATGCAAGTCAAGACGGAGGTTTACCAAATAAAATGAAAAGGGTGTTATTTGGTTGTTACAGTTGAGACATTAAGAAGAATGATAGACGTTTACTTTGGAAGCCTGGATGGTATCTTCTTCCTCATACATAGCAGAGGTGTATGTAGAGCAGACGCTCAGTGCATGAAGAGTGTTACTTTGTTTGAAATGCGTGTCCGTGCCAGAGTAGCAAAGCAGAGGAAATCCAAATACTACAAGTTGTGATTGTTCAGAAACTCTCCCTTGCCTAAAGTAATAGTACAGTAGTTTACTTTGCAAGCACAGCATATATTGTGTATGTATTGTATAGTTGACAATTATATCAAGTCAAGTCCCTTCCTCCGGCAATTATGGTTACCACACTCACTCCCTATGTTCATAATTTTCTCCCCTCTGTGTTAATCATGGGTGGACTATCGCTGTTGTTCACTCAATCTATCACAACAAAGTACATAACAAGATCATGTGATCGGATTGATACATGATCAGAAATGAATAATCTTCATTTTCCTTTTGTAGTACTGAAGGCTCAGGGGGGGCAGTGCAAAATATAAATTACATTGAGCAGTAGCCCTTGATGTAACCGAGCATGGCCAGTGCCACCCCTATACAAAAGTAAGAGCTTCCCTATCCTCACCTGCATGTACTGCTTAAAGTAATGCATGCAAGTCTGCGTCATCATGGCTTGTGTCTCTTTTTCTTGGGTGCAAGCTGACTGAGCTGGCATTATGCCGGCTACCACAAGTTCACGTACAAGTAATTTCTTTCGCAAAACTAGAGTAAAAAAAGAAGAATACTGGTGTACTCTCTGACTCTCTGACTATGTATTGAGTCAAGAATGGACAAGAATTAGTTATGAATGCAAGAGTGACGAATGGTGGAAACACTTGCATACTGAGAAGAACACTAATCTATAACGTGTGCTAGGGAGCTTTTTTACTTGCCTAGGCTTTTGCCAAACTTAAAGAGGGATTGTGGTTCTCTTTACCTTATAGCATCGTCTAACAAACTGAACCTTTTATATTAAGTGTGATATTCTAAGTGGCGCCATTAGACCTAAAACAATACCACTAGCCGAGCATTTCTATCCATAGTGCTGCCTGGTAGTAGAATTCCTGAAACTCCCACTGTTACAGGCCTACAAAGACGGCAGAAAGATACATGCCAAAATGTTACACTGTGCTTGCAAATTGCTAGTGTTACTGTGAGTCAACCTTCTGTTGAATTATTTTGTGTTATTGTTAAAGAGTCTTGGTTACATTATTTTTCTTTCTTTCTTCATATAGATGCTCCCAAAAAGCTCACCAGAAGGGAGATGGCTGTCCGGGCCAGGGCCCAGAAGCTGGAGGCCATTCGGGTGGAATATTGCCGGCTGTGGGCTCGGGAACAGAAGGAGGGGACGTCAACAACCTCCTCCAGCACTGCCCCCGTGTCCACCAGCCAGCAGCCTCCAGCACGGTGCCGTGCTCGGACAGCCCCTAGCCGCTGCTCAGCTGCAAGAACACCAGCAGCTGCCCCCCCCCAGAGTCTGGAAGGCACGCATGCGCCGCCTAAGCCTAAGAGTGGACTACCTGGAGCGGAAGGTGGACGACCTTGAAAAACAGCTCCGGTACCTCCGCAAGGAGCGGCGGGACCGCCTGTCCAGACACCGCCGGAAGTGACTGTGTCCCTTGCCCCTTCTTTAAAGACTGTTGGGGGGTGGGAATCGGGAATTGGGGATTATTTGGGACTAGTGGATTATTTGAAATGGACAATTGTTTGGGTTAGGGAGGGGTGGGACTAGTTTATTTTTGTTAGGAGAAATATTGCCTAGGACCACTGAGGCTTCAAGGACTGGCGAGGCCCACCCAGCATATTTAAGTCAAACCCCGGAGGGTGGCAATCCCTGCACTTTAGTTGGCCTTGAAGCCCCCCAAACAATTAGTAAACAATACCCAGGGAGGTGGCAATCCCCTAGGCTGCGAAACATCTCTGTCCCCTCCAGCGCCTAATTTAGATTTGAGATTAATGTCCCCAGTCCTGCACAGACCCCGCAATATAATATTAGGATTGGCCCGGGAACATGACCCACCAGGGGGCTCATTTAAATAAACGGGTGAGACCCCTCTTCATTTTTTTTCTTCCATTTTTACCATCCAGATCGGCTTCATTGAAGCGATACGAGGTTTTCCTCCTCTCGCGTCAACAAGCCGAACAAGGATTTGCTATCACAGGTTGGAAGCAATGCTCCCGCCCTGTAATAGCAAACACAAATGTCCCACGGATGCACACCCCAGGACATTGTATGAGCTGCGCCTGTGACGTGGCGCTCCCTAGGGCCATGATGCATTGGTTACTACATAACTATAGAATTAGTATAAACGCATACTAACACTACTTGCACACGTGTAGTACAGTAACCAGAGTGTACTGAAGAGGCAGAGGAAGCCCAGACTCTAAAAATATAAATCCTACCAGAGGTCGGATGACATAGTTCAATGAGCCGACGACCCTGGGATGAGTAATAACAGCTTCACGAAGAAAACGGGTCTTCAGCACAACCCAAGCAAGCTCAAAATATTGGTGAGTGCTGCCTTCTCTTTACCTTCTCCCGCTCATCGCCAAATTTATGTACTGAAGAGGCAGACAGCTGTGGATCCGATAAGTAGATTTATTGCAGGAAAACAAGACAGCTTAAACAGCCACCATTAGGACCAGACAGCAAGGCAACCATCTTCTCCGGCACCATGTACAAACTCCCCAACGTTCCCCTCTTGACAGCCCTACATTCTAACATTACATACTTACATTCAAGTAGCATTACATACTAACATTCTACTATGGCTTACTTTGCAATACTACACAGATCCCATGACTTTACAGCAATGAGCTCATGGTTTCATCCACAAGTCTTGAGACTGGTAGGGGTGAGTAGTTCACTTCCCACTCCCTGTATTGCATAAATGCAGACTAACACTACTTCCACAGGTATGCTACACTTATCAGAACACATCACTTTATAGCAATGAACTCACGATTTAGGCTCACAGTGTAATCTCCGAGTCCACAGACCAGTAGGGGTGATTAATTCGCTTCCCAATCCCTGTACACTATAAACGCATACTAACTCTACTTACACAGTTATACTACAGCGGCCAGTATGCTATAGCGCCCAGAGCCCTTCACTTTACACCAACCAGCTTGGTTTGATCCCTGAGTCGTCGCACCTGTAGGCGTGAGTACTTCACTTCCAGTATAGTATAAATGCACGATAGCGGTCAGTAGTTTGCTTATCACTCCCTGTATGGTATAATTGCCTACTAACACTACTTCCAAACTTATGCTACAAAGACCAGACCACATCACTTTACAGCAGTGTGCTCACGGTTTAGGCTCTCGGTTTCATACCCGAGTGTAGCAGCATCTCATCTCAGCACCATGTCATTTTCAGACTGGTAGGAGTGACTACTTCGCTTCCCACAGAGGTTACAGGACTCCTATCCTCCTCTTTCCTACTCTTTTTGCCCTTTTTTCCCCTTACTCGCTTCAACGGAATCACAAAATGCCGGCTTACACTTCCTGGTTGCAACGACTCGCACCGCTCGCAGCCAATAAGCACCAAGCTCGTGCTCGTAACGCCTCAGCCACTCAGATGGCAGAATTCCCAAATATCGATATCTGTAAATTTAGATATTTCTCCAAAACTACTGAACGGATTCACACCAAATAAACAAAAGCATGCTTTCTAGACCAAGACCCTTCTCCCTGCCATATTTGGGATGATTCCGTTCACCCGTCTGACCTGTAGCATTGTCTAAAGTTTCCTATGGAAATTAACATGAAGAAAACATGTTTTAGGACCCCCCTTTTATCTTGGCCCCCCCTTGACGAATCACCCCCAAACTTTCAAGATTCGAGCTGATATGAACAAAAAATTAGTTTGGATGAAGATTCAACAAACTACGCCAAAGTTATAAGCAAAACAAAAAATGCTCTTCCTATGGAAACCTGGTCCTAACTATAATTACCTACAGGCAATGGCCAGTAGGTAATATATATATATTATCTACTGGCGGTCACCAGTAGATAGGTATAGTTAGGACCTGGGGACATATTATCCAGAACGGCGTTAAAATTATAACCGGTTTAGCTGCAGAAAACTGCAGCTAAAACCGCGATAATGGACTTGATAATATGCCCTGGAGAATTCCAATAGAAGCCCATGTTCACACCAGAACATGGAATTTTATTGGATTTCTCAAGTGCATATTATCAAGCCAATTATCGCCGTTTAGCGGCAGTTTTCTGCCGCTAAACCGGCGATAATTTTTTAACACCGTTCTTGATAATATGCCCCCTGGTTTCCATAGAAAAGCATTTTTTGTTTTCCCAATAACTTTGCTGCCGGATGACGGATCTTTGCAAAATTATTAAAACTCGTAGGGCGCTCCGGGCAGCTCCTATCCTGAAAGTTTCGGGGTGATTCGCGAAGCGGGTGCCAAGACAAAAGGGGGGTCACAAAACGTGTTTTCTATAGGAAACTTTAGACACGCGAACTCCTGAATGGAATTACACCAAATTTGGAAAAAAAGTAGCCCTTGTTTCAGAAAGAACTCTTTCTGTTAAATGGTGTAAATCTGTCTAGTAGGTGCTGAGAAAATCAAAAAATAAAAGTTTCAATGTATAGGGACGCGGTGGATCCATGCAACCTCTGACCACAAGCTTTATTCTAATTGGCTGTCAAGACTCAAAACCAAAAAGGGGCAGGGTAGAAACACCCTGACCCCCTAGGCCTACTCAGGGCATCCCACAAAGACCCCCAGGGCCCAAAAAGCATTAAAAAAAATGTCAGCCAAATCCGCGCTAGGTGCGCGAATCGGTTAAATTTTTTTTTAATGTGGTATTGAAGCCCCCAGGTGGTCCAGGTCCCAGGGGCAGTGAACAAAATGTGTGGGGGGGCCCAATCCCCCCACACTGCCCCGGGGACCGCCACCTCCCCGGAGCTTGATTAGATAGTTGCGGGGGCAAGCAGTTCCCCCAGCCCCAGGGACCGCCGTCCACTGGGACTAATTTTAAAATGTGTGGGGGACTCAAAGGCCCCCCAAACCCTGGGGACCACCACCCCTGGGGCTTTTATTAATTATTCGCGGAGGGCACACGGCCCCCTGCTGCCCCGGGGACCGCCACCCCCTTGGGCTTTTTAAATAGATAATTAAACGTGTGTGGGGGGCTAAAGCCCCTAACATGCCCCAGGGACCGCCACCTACCCGGGGAACTAAAATGTAAATTTGGGGGTCCGTTACAGATGGGAGGGTGGCTGCGCGGCCCCCCCTCCTAGAGCCCTCGATAGCCCTGGGGACTGCCACCCCCCCCCCAAGGCCAGTTCCTGTAGTTTCCCAGGGTGCCCACCCCCGGGACAATGCTATTTGCTATGGCTGGCCGGGAGCCTCATAGCAAACTGTGGTTTGGATTTTGGAAGAGAGAGCAGTAAACCTGCTTTCTCTTTCAAAATCCAAACCAGATTGATTTTCCACACGGGGAGCTGCATGCTAGCAGCTCCCCGTCCCCCCCAAGGTCCCAAATGAGAGGCCAGGACCTGGGGATGGGGTCCCCGGGTCAAGGAGTGGCCCTGGAGGGGGGCCACACGGTCCCCATCCCCAATATTAATTGAAAAAAAACACACACAAAGGCCGGCCCCTGGGGTTGGGGTCCCCGGGGCCATAATTGTCTGAGGAGGCGGGCAACGCAGCCCCCCTCCATAATAATAAAAAAGAAATGTGGCCATGCCCTGGTGATGGGGTCCCCGTGGCCAGAATGGGCCACGGGAGGGGGGCCCACGCTGCCCCCTTCCCATTATTATATATATATATATATATATATATATATATATTTTTTTTTTTAAGTGGGGTCAGGCCCTGGGGGATGGGGTCCCCAGGGCCCAAAAAAAGTAAAAAGAAGGGGGGCCACACATATAAAAAGACATGCGATTGTGCCAGAGGTCCCGCCCCCCTCCCAGCAACACTCTGCAAACACCCTCTGTGGTGCGTTTTAACATGGGTAATTAGTTCCCCTTCAATACTGAAGGTCCCTGGGGGGCAACTAGCCCACTGGGTGCCTCCAGTAAGCACCACAGGGGTGCGTTGCAGAGCGGTCGTCCAGGCCATGTCCCTTTTTACACCTCTCTGCAACACAGCTCTGTGGCGCTTACTGTCGGTACCTGGTGGGGTAGTTGGACTTCAGGGGCCCTCAGGATTCAAGGGGACTTAATCCCCCAACTTAAAACGTGCCACGGAGCGCGTTTGCACAGCGGTGAAGGGAGGGGGCTGGGCCTGAGGTGACATATGTGCAAACGCGCTCTAAGGCATGTTTGCAGTTGGGGAATTAATTTCCCCTCACTTCTGAGGGCCCCTGGGCGCCAACTAGCCTACCAGGTACCTCCAGTAAGCGCCACAGGCCTGCGTTGCAAAAACTTGACTTGCATGAATAAAAATATACAAATTACATACACAGTCAGAAATAGACTGTTTAGGGGACACGGGAACTAACATGAACAAAATTATCCAGGTGTCCCAAACAGATGCATTATCAAAACTGTGTTTGTTTGTTTTAAAAGCCGAGAGCAAATGCCATGGTCTGCCTAATTCAGATACACTTGTTTCTAAAGTGGTCGTATTTTAATTGTTATAAGACTTTATGTATTTTAATTTGGTCAGCGAATAAGATATTGCTGTCAATACCTTTATTTTAAGCCAATCATCAAACATCAACACTTGCTGCCTATTTTACACTTGAAAACAATCAACCGTAGTAGTTTTTTTATGTGAATGTTGAGCATTTATATGTGTATAAATAAAGCAAATCATGCATGCTGACAGTGAGGTAGAAGATTAGGCACATATGCTTAAAGTTACTATCTTAAGGCAGCTAAATAATGTGTTCATTCGGACTGGAGATAGGTTTAGTTTCACACATTCTGCTTTTAAATGTTGTTGGGAAATTGAAGCTCGTGGACAATCAATGTGGCTGCACATTTCTCCAAGTAAATGAAAGGTGCATAGAGATGCCCGTTTCCAAGGCAACTCAGAATAATAACTGAGAAGGATGGGTAGGAAAAAAGGCCTGCTCTGTAGGACACTTTGTCTATACGAAGTAATTGCTGGTTATTTTTGAGACATGGATCAATTTACTAAACATGGCCTTTTTCTGCATGAGAAATGTTTGAATTTTTTTGTGGAGTGTGGTAAATAAATAAATAATACCCTATTTTTGACTAGACTTATAGCATAACAGATAGCTCAATAAATAAGAGTCAAGATTCGAGGTAGTAGGAGTTTCTGCAGGTTTATTACAGCATAAGGACAGGATCAGGACAACCTGCATGGGAATAGGACAATAAGGCCCAGCAGGACAACTGGGGCCCAGCAGCTGCCGGGGCTTGGTCTGGGATGAGCGCGCTAACATTTAATAACAAAACATTGACTTATATACATAGTGCAAACACATAGCATTACATTGCAGTAGGCGTAACAGTAGGTGGAGTAGGAGGCGTGACGCGTAGCAGTCGCGAGAGATAAGAGAAATAAGAGGTGTAACTAGGAGTTTACTTAGACATGTGATGCAAAACGTAACAGAATATGTCATGAATGGGCGGAAACATTGGAGGGGGCTACCTAAGGAGCCGGGACCTCTAACCTAATGGTGCGCGAAAACTGACAATGACGTGTTACTAGGAGAAGCTGGGGGCTACGAACTCTGTGCTAGGAGCAGAGACTGGAGTCTGGAGGGTCGGAGCGACATGTACCTAAACCCTATCTGGTATCTAATGTTTAGGGAACATGTTGATATAAACTAGAAGTCATGAGGGGAGAGGCTAACCTGACTCTAAGACTGGACCATGCATTATTCTACATGTAGTGCGTGAAGAATATTAAATGACCATTAAATACAGTATTTCTCCAACGTGGAGACGAGAAGGCTAGACAAATGACGGAAACTATTGATGCAGTTCAGTAGCTTAGGAATGCAGAGGAGGAGGACTGAACTGATAACTGGAACTATAACATACTTTTGGCAGACTCAGAGGCAGAGCCGGGGTGCACCGGGCACTGCAAGGCAGGAAGTAAGTGAAGGGTCGAGGATACAGGTGGGGGCTGTATCGCTCCTCAGCGAGGCTTTCAGGAGACAGGAGCTGAATCTGTGGTCCGGGCCCTTTTTGAGGCCTGGAAACGGGGACTTTATAATTGAATAACGTGCACACTGAGAAACGTGGCAACATTACTTACATAGGCCTGATATTCGTAGTATTCACGAGGACTGGAAACTAACATACTAGAGGTGGACACAACTGTAATTGCGTCTTTAATCAGAAATGGGGAATAACATATGCATATTGATCATGCACACATAACATATGATGGATGAGGCGTAGGGACACAGAACATGGCAAAATTTACTTTTCCACATTCCCTCCTTGTCACTACGTTTCCATCAGGAAACATCAATATTCATGATACCGTCTATCATTTCATACAGTACCATTTGCTCGTCTCGAATTGTCTTGGAACGAGATTTAGAACGGGGCTTGGGACTGGGAATACAAGAGGTAGCACACATGCTGCAAATCGCAGGGCCACATTGTATACAGAGGCAGCAGCTAAATATGATCGCTACTGCAATACCTAAAAAGGACAGGACTTTCCAACCCCACGCGGAAATTATATTCCAGAACCAACCGGACCATGTCCAGGTGCCTAGATCTTGGTGTAACAGATGGGCAATTTTATGGAGTCTGGTTATAGCTGAATAAACAGACGGCGCGTTATTAGGAATGAAAATACAACAACTGGATCCGAGAATTCTACAGGCCCCGCCCCTATCGGCCAGTATGACGTCAAGGACGAGACGATTCTGTAAAACGACAATTCTCATAAAGGATTGCTCTTCAGTTAAGTTACCTAGAGCGGAGGCAGTCTCATCTACTACTGCTTCAAGGGTTCTTGTTAACCTACGAATAAGCTTACTATTTACAACTGTACCTAAATAAGGGAAAACACCTTTATCTATATCAATGAATTGCTCTGCGGCAGTTTCAGTATAATCGACAATCGGGAGATTTCTCTTGTGTCTAGTGTGTACTAAGAAAGAATTCCTATGATAGTCAGGTGGGGCTAGAAAAACAGGTGGCAGTAGGAAAGCAATGTAACAGGTTCCCTCCCAATCGAGGGGCAGACGGACATATGCAGTTTGACCACAAATAAAATAAGAATGACGTGAAGCTTTGAAAATAGATTTCCCACTGTCACTATACTGGATAACAGTAGTACATTCACTATGACCTATATATACAGAACCATAACTACGGACACATAATTCGCCTTTGACTGGTAGTACTGAAATAGCGGGTGAGTCTGGAGTAGTATCAGACTGAACATTCAGAACCATGAAATTCGACGAATAATTTCCTAAATTATATACTTCATTTTCTAAATCTAAACCTGTTCTGTGGGGGAAACCTTGCTTGTCTGGGAAACATGTACTGTTAAGAAAAGACATATCTGTTGAGGATGACGTTAACGTGGACCATGCTCCACACGAACCATTGTGTGAGAATGGATAAGGAAAGAGTGGCAGAACTCCCTTCGGTGTCTGGAAAGGGGGGAGTCGACCACACACCCAACAATTAGTGGCATTGCTGGTCTGGTGTGAATAATGTAACATACGGATAAATGTGTTATTACGCATAGCGAGGCGGTATGCATATTCGTGAGGAGGCAGATCACTAAACGTGTGCTCTACTGTAGCATGAGCAGACATATTTACATGAGGAACTGAAAAACACAGATAGAAAGCATAGCTGGTGCAGGAAATCATTATGCTGATGAATAATACGAAACTCAGAAAAACGATACATTTGATTGAGCTTTGACTGACTCTCTCACTATGGGGGTCTATTTTATACATGTCAGAAACAGTCTAACCGTTTCACCTAGGGGAGGACTTATACAATCAAACTGGCTGACTTATTAGACCTGAGCTTTAACTTATACTCCTGTTGCGGAGTTTTCTCTAACAAGGGAGGGGTTGTAATAATGTCTTGTGCGGGACAGTCCTTTAAAACAATGTTCTGGCAATCCTTCGAATCCTGGGAAATGTTCTTGGAAATGTTTTTGAAGACTGGTTTCGATCCTTTGAAAAGTTTTACATGAGAAAGGTGGACCCACCCCTTCCTGCCTTCCAACTTGACGGCAGTTCGGGTGGTCAAGAGGACCTGACGTGGCTCCTTCCAACGTGGTTCCAGCGGACTTGATCTGTCGAAATTTCTGATCATCACTAGGGAGCCTGGAACGATCTCGTGCGGTGCCACCTCGGTATTGTCTGGAAATGCGGCGGCAACCTGTGAACGACATGAGTTGAGGGCAGACATCAAGGAAGCTAGGTAATCTGTCAGCATATTACATGAAACATCGGTAATACTTCGGGGTCTAGGAGTACCCCACATATTAGGGGGGCGGCCGAAAACGACCTCATACGGGGACAGACCTGATCTGGAATGTGCGACCATACGCATGTAAAACAGAGCGACTGGCAAAGCTACTAACCAGTCCACACCCTTGTCTTTACAGACTTTTGCTATACGGATTTTCAGAGTCTGATTATGCCTTTCGACTAGTCCAGCTGCTTCTGGATGGCGTACACAATGGAACTTCCACTGGTACCCTAACAAAAGGGAAACGTGTTTCATGAGTTCAGATGAGAATGGCTGGCCGTTATCAGAATATACGACTCTAGGGAGTCCATATCTAGGGAAGAATTCACGAACCAACTGCTTGGCAGTGGTCGCGGCTGTGTAATCTGGGACTGGATATGCTTCTGTCCATCTGGACAAGGCGCATACAACTACAAGGACATACTTGAAACCTCGACATCGCTCCATTTGAATATAATCCATCTGGAGGACCTCAAAAGGGTGGTCAGGGGGCTGGAAACCACCTTGTTCCACCGGGACACTTTTACCTGGATTAAACTGACAACATATCATACAGGTACGAACTTTCTGCTTGGCTGCAGCTCGTAAATGCTTGTTGAACCAAATGGTCTGGATACTGTCTAACATAGCTTTTTCTCCTAAATGTGCTGGACTATGTGCGGTATTGATAATAACTTGAACCATAGAATCGGGGAGAAACCATGTGGCTCTACCCTTCGTTAACCATCCTTGATCTGTCTGGACCCCTCCTTGTACAGACCATTTCTTGATTTCATCAGGAGTAGCATGTGACTGGATATCTATGACATCTTGAGTAGGGTCCTTAACTGTCATGCATGTAATCGGATCTGGAGTATGTGTCTGTGTCTGATTAACTGGAATGTCTGGAGTCTGTGCTGTAAGCTTGGCTGTGCGGTCTGCTAAATCATTACCTTGGGAAATAATGTCAGTGACTTTCGTATGTGCTTTGCACTTCATGATAGCAATAGATGTCGGTAAATGTATGGCATCTAACAGGGCTTGAATAAGGAGACCATGCTGAATCTTGGTTCCATGAGAAGTCATAAAACCTCTCTCCTGCCAGAGCACTCCGAAGTCGTGTACAACTCCGAATGCGTAACGTGAATCTGTGTAAACATTAACCTTCAGGTTCTTGGCATGTATACAGGCTTGTGTCAGAGCGACTAGCTCTGCTGCTTGAGCGGACAGGGTATCAATACGGTGTGTTTCAATAACTTCAGTGTCAGTAGTCACTGCATACGCGGCGACTAGTTCTCCTGTACTAGTTCTCATACATGAACCATCCACATAAAGTGTCAGGTCAGGATCTGGTAACGGAATGTCTGTCAGGTCTTGTCTTGGCTTTGTCGTAATGTTAACTACTTCCACACAATCATGTGTGTCTGGATTTGAACTAACTGATGGTAACAGTGTAGCAGGATTCAGGACGTTGCAGCGTCTAATTTCTATGTGCGGCTGGAACAGTGTCAATTCATAACCTGTTAAACGTGCAATTGTCAAGTGCTGAGTTTGTGTTCGGTTTAAAAGAACTTCTACTGAATGTGGAACTTGTACTGTCAGGGAATGTCCTAAAACTATAGAATCACTTTGTCTGATAGCTAGTGCTGTGGCTGCAACTGACTTGAGGCACGCAGGCAACGCCTGGGCGACTGGATCTAATGTGCTCGAAAAATAAGCACAGGGCTTGTATTGACCTGCTTGATCTTGTGTGAGGACAGATAATGCTGTACCTTCGCGTTCAGTAACGAAAAGTGTAAAAGGCTTACTGTAGTTCGGTGTAGCTAGAACTGGAGCTTGACATAGGGCTTTCTTTAACTCGTTGAAACTAAGTGTATGGTCAGATGTCCAAGGGAGGACAGTCGATACGGCTGCCTCCTGTGTCGTTAACTGTATCAGTGGCTTGGCTAGGAATGCATACTGGGGAATCCATTGTCTACAATAAGAAGTAAGGCCGATAAAGGCACGTACCTCCTTCTGGGTTCTTGGCTGGGGAAGACTCGCTATTAACTGGATACGGTCGGGTGTCAACTGCCTACCCCTCTTGGACAGCAAGTGTCCTAAGTATACCACTTGCTGGACACAGAATTGAAGCTTCGAAGGTGACACCTTGTGCCCCATCTCGGCTAGAAAATACAGAACTGTAAGTGATGCTCGCTCGCAAGCACGTTCAGAACGGGCTGTGATCAGTAGATCATCGACATACTGGAGCAGGGCAGTGTCAGTTGGCATGTGAATGTTGTCTAGTTGTCTCTTGAGTGCTTGACTGTAAATACTAGGGCTTTCTGTGAAACCTTGAGGAGCGCGTGTAAACATATAGCTCCTTCCATTTAAACAAAATCCGAAAAGAAACTGGCTGTCTGGATGAATTGGAACACTAAAAAATGCATTCTTGAGGTCAATAACAGTGAAAAACATGGCTTCGGAATCAATGGCTGTTAACAGGGAAGAAATGTCTGGAACAACTGGGTACTGAGGAATAATACATTTGTTAAGCTCTCGTAAATCAATCACTAATCGATATACTGGGGGTGCATTTGGATCAGTACGTTTCATGACTGGAATGATCGGAGAATTACACACATTGGAGTCAGTTTCTACAACTACTCCTTGAGCCATGAGCTCGTCAATAATTTTGGATAAGGCTGCTACAGCCTCAGGTGGCAATCTGTACTGCCTGATTCGTGGTAACACTACACCTGGTTTGAGAGTCACACGATAGGGTGTGATTTGCATGTAACCTACATCAGTTGGACCTTGCGCCCATAAATGCTGCGGAACATTAGACAATCTTGAATCAAAATCTCGTAATACATAGTGACCCTTAAAGTCACGTAGGAACAGACGTATTCCCTCTGGGGAACAGCAAATAACTGCACCTAATTCTTTCAGTGTCTTAATACCTAATAGATTTTCTGGACATGACTTAGTAAGTAACAGATCAGTAGTACGGGACAATGGACCTACTTCTAGAGTAACTGGCTTAGATATTTCATTAACTATGGGTTTTCCTGAAAATCCAAGGGAAACATTTCTTGAGCCTGAGAGCGGAGCCCCTGGAACTTCGGCGTGACTAATTGTGGTCCTACTTGCCCCTGTATCGATCAAAAACTTTCTGTCTTTCCCTAATACTTGACTATGAACATAGGGACCTTCTTGGTCTACAGGTATCTCGATGAGAGGCAAGCCTACCTCCCTCTCTAGGCTGTTTCATGAATATGACTGGTACTCTGGATACTCGGACTGTGCATACTGGTACATCTGCGATGTAACGTGCTGTGTTGCAGCAATAGGCTGCGGTACTGTAACTGTCTGTAGTGCATTCTGTGACTGAGGAGTCTGTGAAACTTGTTCTTGTCTCGGCGGACGTGGTCTTTCTTTAGTCTTACCAGTAGCTATGTTGTGTTTCAGAACTGCACACTCGTTTATAAAATGACCTGGCTGTTTACAATAATTGCAGTTCCCTTTAACGGGAGCCGCAGGGTGACTGGCTTGATTCGGACCTCTCTTCTGACTGTCTTGAGGAATAGACTGTGCAACTAGCACTTTCATTTTCGTGTCTTTCATACGTTTTCTTTCGTGTTCTTGCTCTTCTCTAATTCTATTCTGGTGATACTGAAGCATCTGGAGCATCTGGGACGGAGTATTTGCTTGCCAGGTGCTTTCGACTTTCAAAACTCGGTTTTTAATTTGTGGACTTGAATTCTCGACTAATTTGGTAACGAAAAGATGAGGGTATGACTCACTACTTGTCTTGAGACCACTGTTAATACTGAAACATTTCTCAAATCTAGAATAAAAATCACTAATATCCTCATCTTGTTTCTGTTTACAGGCTGAGATTGCATCCCAGTCTTCTTTCCTAGTTGTCAATAATCTGGGTAAAACTTGAATCAATAATTCTGGTAATTCTTTACATTTATCTCCAAGACCGGTACCTGGTACTCGTGCCTTGTCTTCAGCTTCTAGAGCTGCCCAATCGATCTTTTTCTCTCCCACCTCCCATTCTTTTTCCTTTAACTTTTCATACACCCCTGCGGGTAGCAGGACCTTTAACATTTTAATGATATCTGGGTAAGTGTATTCTCCCATACGGAGCATGTCTTTTAATTCTCTATGGAACCCTGCTGGATCTTTGTCGTGACAGGGGATTAATTTCTTCATTTCAAGAAGTTCCATCTTTGATATCGGAGTGTATACAAACACTCGTTGCATTACGCCACCCGCCCCTTGGACTGGGTGGACTTCTCGTAGCGGATTCTGTCTGTCTATGTAGAATGGTTTACTTTCTGGGGGTGAGACATGAACAAAATGCGGGTTCAGGAACGTTCTATACTTGTGGCGCTGTTCTAGAATGACACTAATTAAATCGGTACCTAGACCTCTCCATCTGTACTGGAGTAACTCGTTCAGGATATCATGTAACGGGCCTGGATCAGAATGTTGACCCTCATACAGGGTAATGAGGTGCTGGATCATATACATACCCACCAGTCGTTGCTCGGCTGGGGGCAGTTTCAGAAACATTTGTGCCACTATTTCGTCTGGAAAAGTGGTAGAATCAGTAATCCATCGGACTGCTGATCGGGCTAGTTCTTGTTCGTGCATGGTACTTAATTCGCTATATCCGACTCGTGATTTCAGAATGTGATCGGTAGCTTGAAATACTTGTTCTAAAGAGCTTTGTTCTGGTGCTGGATGATGAAAAATAGACTTAGGTTCTGGACGTAAATGGCGATCTGGAAATCTGGATTTTCCTACATACGCTATTCTGGCGGGATTCTCGTCTTCCTCTTCAGGATCAGAGATACTTTCTTTCTCGCTTACTTGTGCTGCTTTACGCTGTTCGTGTAACCTTATTATTTCTTTACGAATTTTCTTGTACATACTTTCCATGGCACTAATGGTCTTGTGCTTACCCTCGGCTATATTATCACTCCACCTTGTTAAGATTCTCATTTCGGCGGGATCTTTAGACGGATAATCTTGTTCTCTTATTAGACAATTGATCAGGAACTTTAACACCATGAGCTGAATCTCGGCTTTCCTTTGAGACATAATCTCGCCAATACTTTCTGGATCATCCCCTGTACGGATGAAACGATATATTCTGTCTAGATCTTCTTTCATATTTGGTAAGGTGACTAGATACTCGGTCACCCTTCTTACGCGTACGGAATATAAAACCATATTATACTCGCCTGGGACTGTGTCATAGACACATTCGGCAAGGGCTTGTCTGATTTCTGTAACAGACTTATTACTTTTAGGAGTACGTTGTGATGCTTGAGCATGTAATTCGAGTGCTGATAGACGCTTGTGTGGCGGTGGGGTTTGAGGAGGACCTCCTCCTGCGGCCCCTAGACTGGAATCGTCGACTGACATTCTTCGTGCTTGCAGGGTCGGTAATTGTAACGTGGGCTGAACTTGTATGACAGGCTGACCCGGGGGTACCGTAACAGGTACTCCGGTGTCTGGAGGAACGGGAAATGCCTGATTTACAGGGACAGGTGGAGCGCGAACTGGATTTGCATATTCTGGAACTGTGTCGTCCAAATAGGACGAAATAAAAATATCAGCTGCGGTCGGTTGGTGACGTAGCTTGGTCGGAACTAATGGTGGCGGGAAATTACTGGGTGCCTCTGGGGTCGCTTTTGGCAAGCCTTCGGCAAGGAGAGGATACATACCCTTAATAAGGGCATGCCTCTGTCTGTCTGACTGTTCGACTTTGACTTGTTCACCTATCTCGATTAATTCTCTTTCTTGGGCTCGTTCTTGGGATTCTCTACTTAACTCTGACTTTCTGACTTCCTTTTCCGTTCTTCTATGCGCTTCCTTACGCCATAACTCGATGGCATCTTTCTGTGACTGTCTGGCTTTCTTTTTCCATAATGCTTCTTCTACTCGCATGATACATTCGGCATCCCATGTACCCGATACGGGCCATCTATACTTTTCTTCTAACTGTTTGGTATACTCTACCCATAAATCTAGATACAATATGGCGCTTATGCCATGTTTCTGATACATAAAGTGACCTGGACTGTCCCTAGGCGGAACAGGAACTGCTGCTTCCAGCAGACCCTTTCTAGTTTTTAACTGACGTAACTTGGAAAAGAGCGGCATTCTAAACTTGAATCGGAACACAATACAATACACGAAAAACAATAACAATTGGGAAAACAATTCAGGCATACCACGACATTGGAAATACATTAAACAATATCATAACATAACAGTTCGAACAGAATACTACCTGAAAATACTGAAAACAGAAACAGAACAGAATTCTCGAGAACGGAACAGACTAGAGTTACTGGATGCACTGCTGTAACAGTACGGAACATACCGGTCCCATAAAGGAACGCATCAAGACCCGTATCCACCTAGGTGAACACTTCGTTTGTGGGCTTGGGTACCACCAACCCACGGACCAGGAGTCAATTTAGACTGACCCTGTCTAGACACTACCCCAGCAATGGTACTCACCGGGCAGCACGGAACGGAAGGCCTCGAACGGAACTGGACTACGACGGACTTCGGACTTCGGACTTCAGTTACGGGTGGGCCTCCGGATACCTCGGACCTTGGACTCTCGGCTTGGGCTCTGGTCGGGACTCGCCGCGTTCCTCCACCGTCTCGTTCGGATGCTGGACCGCCTCCTCCGTCTCCTCCGTGGGCCTGAGGGATACTTGAAGCAGAAATATCTGCACTTGGCCAGTATGGTTCCGTCACGACTGCAGAGGGTCAGGGGGTCGGCGTGGCTTCACCGACGCGTGGGGAAAGGGCAAGTCCCTATTCGGGCGCCATTATGTGGTAAATAAATAAATAATACCCTATTTTTGACTAGACTTATAGCATAACAGATAGCTCAATAAATAAGAGTCAAGATTCGAGGTAGTAGGAGTTTCTGCAGGTTTATTACAGCATAAGGACAGGATCAGGACAACCTGCATGGGAATAGGACAATAAGGCCCAGCAGGACAACTGGGGCCCAGCAGCTGCCGGGGCTTGGTCTGGGATGAGCGCGCTAACATTTAATAACAAAACATTGACTTATATACATAGTGCAAACACATAGCATTACATTGCAGTAGGCGTAACAGTAGGTGGAGTAGGAGGCGTGACGCGTAGCAGTCGCGAGAGATAAGAGAAATAAGAGGTGTAACTAGGAGTTTACTTAGACATGTGATGCAAAACGTAACAGAATATGTCATGAATGGGCGGAAACATTGGAGGGGGCTACCTAAGGAGCCGGGACCTCTAACCTAATGGTGCGCGAAAACTGACAATGACGTGTTACTAGGAGAAGCTGGGGGCTACGAACTCTGTGCTAGGAGCAGAGACTGGAGTCTGGAGGGTCGGAGCGACATGTACCTAAACCCTATCTGGTATCTAATGTTTAGGGAACATGTTGATATAAACTAGAAGTCATGAGGGGAGAGGCTAACCTGACTCTAAGACTGGACCATGCATTATTCTACATGTAGTGCGTGAAGAATATTAAATGACCATTAAATACAGTATTTCTCCAACGTGGAGACGAGAAGGCTAGACAAATGACGGAAACTATTGATGCAGTTCAGTAGCTTAGGAATGCAGAGGAGGAGGACTGAACTGATAACTGGAACTATAACATACTTTTGGCAGACTCAGAGGCAGAGCCGGGGTGCACCGGGCACTGCAAGGCAGGAAGTAAGTGAAGGGTCGAGGATACAGGTGGGGGCTGTATCGCTCCTCAGCGAGGCTTTCAGGAGACAGGAGCTGAATCTGTGGTCCGGGCCCTTTTTGAGGCCTGGAAACGGGGACTTTATAATTGAATAACGTGCACACTGAGAAACGTGGCAACATTACTTACATAGGCCTGATATTCGTAGTATTCACGAGGACTGGAAACTAACATACTAGAGGTGGACACAACTGTAATTGCGTCTTTAATCAGAAATGGGGAATAACATATGCATATTGATCATGCACACATAACATATGATGGATGAGGCGTAGGGACACAGAACATGGCAAAATTTACTTTTCCACAGGAGTCAGACATTTTGATACTTTTTTGATGCCATACGTCAAAGAATTATTTTAGAAAGCAAATGTATTATGAACAATTAAGGCAAACACTCCTTTCCATGAAAAGAACCGTTTAATTTTTTCTACATGAAATTCATTAACGTATTACCCTCGCACCCCATTCCCTCATGTTTCTTTTCTCTGTACATCAGTGCTTTCTTAGCCCACATACGATGGCTCATATCCACCTGCCTATACCATCTACCTCTCTAAAAAATTAGGTACAAAAGGGATTTTTTTTCATCTCGATCCTGTAATTGCCTTGTTGGATTGATACTTTTTTTGTGTGATTTTTTCTCTTTTTGGCCGGGGGAGGGGAAGTGGGATAGGTCCAATTGGGTCCCCCCACAGGCTCTATGGGTCAGGGTACTCCTAACCACCCCCTTGCATTTATAGTATCCTTTTATGATTTTTATTAATCAAATAAAGTGGTATTGACTGACTGACTGACTGACTGACACCCCCCTTGCATATATTTTTGTATAATTTCAGAATAGTGAACTAAATTCCAGAGTCCTGTAATGGCTGCTAGCAACATTATTCTCATGTTGCTGACAGCCAATCAGATTGCTTGCTCCTGCCGGAGTCTCCACTCCAGCAGGTGCAAGATGGCGCAAGTGAAATATATCTCCCTGGGCCAATCAGAAAGCTCCATTTTTAAACTGGCACTTTCATGACAGTCTCTCAAGACTCTCGCGGACCAAATTGTCCAGATATACAATAATTTTTTGCCCATTAACTTCTCAAAAACAACTGAATGGAACCAAATCACATTAAGCACAATCTGCAGACAAGCTCTTGCTTCCTGACAAATTTGGTGTAATGCCGTTCATAGCCTTGTCTAAAGAAGTCTACGGGAAATGCATGGGGATTTTGCGATATGGAACACCACTTTTTCTCACCAACCCCCCACCTCAACTCCTCGGTTGACAGATCACCCTGAACATTTCCAGGAAGGAGCTGAGGATAATGAACTTTTTTAGGGAAAGTTTGGTGGAGATTCGTCAAACGAGTTCAAAGTTATTACCAAATCAAAAAAAGCTCTTTCTTTGGAGGAAAAGCTGACCTAACTTTAAATACTTAGTGACAACCGCCACAAAGTAGTTTATATATAAGTCGATTTTTCTCTAAAATGGTGTGTGGTTGCTTGCATTGTAGCCTTTCTCCTAACACAAACTCAACAAAAGCTCAATAATAATATCAGATAATTTAAATGAGAAACTTGTCTCTATGAAAAATGTTCTGCCATAGCAAATTGTACAAGTGACTTGTCCTTATAACATCGTCTTGGTGATTAGGCCCAGAATGAAGAGTTTTGCAGCACACAATTACCGTACTTTTCATAAACCCGTTCAAAATTAAATTTGCTACTTTTAAATAAACACAACCAACACCAAATATGCAGTAAGGTTTTTAAGCCATAAAATACAAAAATGATGTCAACCTTTCAAACGACATCATCGCCACCAAAACACTATACGAAAAATGGGGACACTGAGTTGCAGGTAAACGTTGACATCTTTACTACTATATAAATGCAAGCCTTCCCTTCCCACTCACGCTTCTCTTAAGCAGCACGGATGAAGCTCAAGCAAAGCATCATTTTCTGCAACAGGAGATACAATTGCTACTCATACAACTGCAGTTACAACTTCAGCATCAGAAGAAACAAAAGAAGGTTAAAGGAATAACAAATGTGCAGTTTAGGTCCAGGTTTGATTAGGAAATGCCTTAATCCTCTATACATTTCCTGGGCATATAGTTTGAGCAAGTACCAACTGAATATGGACACAATATAGTAATTAATGAATGCAGCAAACCTGCCTTTGCAGCTTAGCATAGTGATTTGGACTGTAAACCACAGCCTCTCCCATTCACTTGCTGCCAGGCCTTTGTTTTTTTTTTAACTGAAGACTCCAGGAATGAGAGGTGTCATGGAAGCTATGCTCCAGTCCACATTTTCAAAAATACTAAATCAGGTCATGGATGCCCTACTAAGGCTGGAACCACAACTCGTTTCCCACAGACTCAAAGTCGGTCAATGCTGTCAAGTCAAAATGATATGCCATTTGTGGATTCGGGGCCGGACTGATGAAGTCTAATTCCAATGTCTTTCAAACTTTGAGTAAGGATTACTTTCTATTGAAGATGTTGGTCTTGGTGTTTTGTGTTGCTTGGCAGAGCTTGGGTAGGCGTGGGCAGCTCATCAAATTTTACATTCGAAATATTACCTCACCAGCATGCCCACGGGTGGAGGTATCACAGACAGTGTTAAACCTCAATTTCATGAGGCAATACGTCCTCGAGTTGAGGCCCCTCATATTACATCAAAATATATTTATTCATTAGGTAAGTATAGTCTCAATAACTGTTATAGGTCAGGAATACATTTAAAAGATTTATTACGGAAATTTCAGAAGGGCAGGACCGAAACCATAAATGCAAATGCTTAAAGTATTTTCCTATAATGCTCTGTGCAAATATAGCATACGGAATAAAGTGTGAATCAGAATAATTGTAGTCCCAAGTGAGCAAGAAATCAATTGCGAACTAGACAACATACGTAGTACTATCAGAAACTCTTCTTGGTCACCTCCAAAATCAGGGGATTATATTCAATTCGCTTACATAGAAAATAATTTCTTTTACAGAATCATCAGTGTGAGCAAAAGTATTACATTTTCAGCGAATCAGAGCAAAGTTTTATAAAACGTCATATTGCCATTCATCTAAGTACTAGCCCACTACATGAACATTAGTTCTGCCCACTATGTGCAAGTGTCATTTGGAGCTGGCAGGACAAACTAGTTTCATAAGCAATAACAAACTATCATGAATGAATAGAATACAGTGAACTGGTGGAAGGGCTTTGGAAACTGCAACTTTTCGTGTATGTGATGGAAAGTTTTCATCAAAAACAGCAAGAACAATGTCAATGGAAACAAAAAAAATACTCTAAATGTGTGCTGCAGAAATGATTACCAGTGAACATGCAGGAGGAAACATCCACTTTTAACAAGATGGATGGTTTCTGACCCTAAATTGAGACCTATTTAAGAAGAGCCAGGAACAAATACAAAGTTCTATATAGCAAAGGAAATTCATTTCAAATGCTATGTCATCATGTCAGTTTGCTTATGTATACTCAGGAGTAAATCCATGCTCTGTACATTGAAATTAATGCACACAAATATGAAATGCACAAAAAATTCTCAGGTGCCGATTCACAACATCTTCTCCAATCCATTGCCTCTGTTGTTTTCAAGATATATATATCAAGACCTGTAAAGGCCTCAATAAATTAGTCACCAAACACTGCCCCAGAATCACCATGACTTTTTCCAAGTAACAATTCTCAAATGACACCAAAGGAAAGCGATGTAACTGTTTATGTTGTAATATTAACTAAAGATGTAGAAATGGGTGTCATGGATGTGAATGTTATAAGTATTACAATAATTTACAATATACTACTTGACCTTGTTATTAAAGCGTATGTTGTCAGTGCTACTGTCACAGTGGTAGTTATGGGTGCTCAAATGACAGATATTTTTGCCCCAGTCGTGTTGTTGCTGTTGGTGGATTGTGATGACTGCAATACTTTTGTATTGGTGGTGTTGTGCAGCTCGGGGTTAGAACATCCTCATATTCTGAATCCTCTTGAGCAGTTTTACCTAGGATGAAAATACTGATTAAGCATGATTTATACATTTTTCACACATCTCAGTGAAGGCAAGCAATATGAAACATTTGTATATTCAGCATATCATTGTTCCCATGTGTTTTATTTTAATATGAATGCATACTTTTAAAATCATTGTTCTCTTCTCATTTAAGAATACATCAGTGTGATATATATGATATCCACTGAACTATTTTTAAATGTAGATGTTAATTCCTTTTCTTATCATTTACATTGTGTGTGTGAGAAATCTGGTTGCTGGGGGGTGTGAGCCCAACTTAAGCAACAGCCACAATCCTTGTCAGGATGAACTACAAAACTCACTAAATTAACCTTTGTTTGAACCTTTGGTAGCTTGGGACTAAGTCAGTCAGGCTTAACTTAGAGGTGCTGTGTAAAGTGTTTATGCAGCACAAGAAAAAGTCCACACTAATTTAGAGAAATAGAGTAAATTTTAATACATTATTTGACACTGAAATGACGTAAGGTCATTATAGCGCCTAAAGCACAAAGCCCCATTCACGATTATCTGGCTGTGTGAGAATGGGTCAAAGTAACAAGTTCAAGCTGAATGCGATGACATGTGGGCCAGATACAGGAACCAGGTTAGGGCTGCTGAAAAAGTTACCTTCTAAAGTCCAGCGCAAAGAGTTACTTTCGGGGGGAGACAACAGGGAAACAATTGTAGATGGTTGTCACTGTAAAGTGAAGAGCAGGCCAGACATCACGGATGGTTATGGCTGTAGTGCGAAGATCCTATCAGGAATTGTGGACGGTCATTGCTGGAGCTTTGCTTAGGCGGTCACTGCAGGCTGTTGATGCTTTAGCACAAAGAGCAGATTTTGTGATACTGGTCGTTGCTGGTGATCACTGTAGTCAAAGAGTCAGGTTCACTGGAGCTCTGCATTAGCAGTCGACCTTCAGGATTTCTCCTTTTCTTCTAGGATGCCACACCAAGGGTCTAGGATCTTGAAGGCATATATTGGAGATCAGGAATTCACTCTAGCAGCGACCAGCAGGGCTTAGACAGGTCCAGTTGCAGGTCCACCAATAGTAATAGTGAGGAGACCCTGTGTGTCGCAGAACCTGGATTTTGTTAATACAATCTACAGTTGGTTCTGTCGGGTAAACCAATTGCTTTGCACTCAATAATTGATACATCATTGGAAACACACCAAAAGTACCTATTAATTAGTTCAAAAATGCAATATTTACTGTTTTATAATATATGGCTGTCACACAAACAATTTCAACAGAAAAATAAAGTGACTTTTGTGAGTCAAGCGAAATGAAGTGACAGTGATTTTGTGAGCGAAATATATACAAAAACAAATGAATTATAAAAATAAATCATATGAATCAATATGGGTCTGTACTTTCACAATTTATATCCCACGTTTTCACAACCACCATAACAGAGTTCTTCTTTCTAGCTTTGGGGTGAGGAAACTCATGAACATGAGCGAAAAAGAGCATCGACATTCAACCCAGAGGTATGGACTATTTGACAAATGTCACGGTGGGTCTTCCTCAGGACTGAAAACAGGGGGGTGAACATGGGGCAAAGTAATTAAACATGGGTCAGGTGTGTTCCTGTATGCATAAGAAATGTAATAAGGTAACCCAATGGTGTCCAATAGGAGAGGTAGGCCTCACAGTAGTAAACAACAAATGTGTGAGTTTTTCAGTTCCATGATATGTAAAACTTACAAATACATGCCTAACTTTATAAATATACTACATCCTGTAGGGCCTACCCTAGTGGTGACATATGTATTAAAACATGATTTTACAGCTTCACAAAAGGTTTGTTTTGACAAGTCGAATTCACAGTTTAAAACCTACACATTATGGAATGGCAGAACTAAGACATGATTAAAAAGGCTACTTAAGTGGGTTTCACAATAAGTGCAGGTCCACTAATAGCATTTAATTTACAAGCCCTGTGTACGTGTAGTACCACCTTACTAGAGTTCTACAAATACTTTAAATTTCTCATTTCATTGTTAGACAATGTTACCATGTTTAAATGGGAGAGAGTGCACAAGAACTTTGTGTACTTTAACATTGCTAACTCATGCTAGAATCCTAAAAGTCAATAAATATAGGTGCAGCAAACTGGAGAGGCGAAGGCAAAACTTTCGGGGGTAACTTTGAAGCGAGGGCTAGGTCCAACAGTGGGGCAAATGCAGAGATTTAGAAAAATAATAGCACGTTACACTTTTAAATTTATGGTATTGCCATAGTTTGTCACTCATTATTAGAAGGGAGATATTTCAGATATGCCTGGTAATAGAAATAAAATAAAATCGTGTATTCTGTCTGACAAGCAATGTATATCTAACACTTTTTTTTAGTAGAGTGGTTGTGTGTGGTATTTGCATATACTCGTCAGTCTCTGCTGGCTTTCCAACTTTAAGATCACTTATAATTCCCAACAGCACGGGTGATGTCTATTTTTATGCAGACTGTTTCTTCCAAAGGTCGAAATTTCAGCTCAAGAGGTAGACCACTACCTGTTGCCAGAATGTCCTTTCTGTGAATACTCAGTAGTTCAAGCACCCTTATTTTAAGTTTATTAAACCTTTTCTTTCATTCTTCAACTGTTCTTGGATAAGTTGAAGGAATGCACCTTATCAGTGATCTGCTGCCAACATCCTGCACCTACCTCCCATACTGTGGTTACCATTCAATGAACCATAAGTTGAGCCTCTTTCTTCAAGAGGTATTCAGGCAAGACAGAGAGTTCTCTTTCTGACGATATATGTTTGTGCAAGCAGTCAGCAGCCATGGTGGTAGAATGACGTTGTAGATTTCAATGAATGGCTTTCCAGAAAAGATGATGGCAGTGGATGGAGTTGTTTGCCAAAATAAGAGTTTGGCATTACCAAAATAGCTGTCTGCTTTCCATGTTTCTTGTAACTGGTGCTTCTCCAAGGCTACCTGTGGATGGAGAGAGAGGTTCGGAAGTGGTTTTATGATGAAGCTTCTGTCATGAGATGATAGTTGATCATGTGTTGTCTGTTTACTTTCTTTTAACATCTCCTGTTTTTCTATAAATGTGGTATTACTGTGTGAGGTACCTCTACCCCCAGATTTGTTAGGAAAATACATGTCCTATCTGGAAATACCAGGCAGTGGTAACTTTGCACCTGGTATATATGATTATGTTTGACCCAGAAAAACCTAATCACTTTTTTCAGGCCTAGAATTAAGACATGTGTAAGAAAATAGGCTATATGTTGGGAAGGATCCTAGGGCTAGATTTAGGTAATTGTAAATTACCGATTTGAAAATACAGAATTTTACCGATTCGGTATTTTCGAATCGGTAAATGCAATGTAGATAAAAAATCGGTAAAAAATACCGAATCGATAAGATTCGGTATTTACCGAATCGGTATTTACCGATTCGGTAATTGCCATTCATTCCTATGGGCCCATAGGAATGAATGTCAATTACCGAATCGGTAAATACTGATTCGGTAAAATAAGGAACGAGTCAAGGGTGGCAGGGTGTCACTTTGACACCCTGTTGCACCCCTAAATAGTGCTGGTGTGCACATGTGGCATACGTACATGCCCTGTCTGTCACATGCCACAGGTGTAAATGCACAGATTTGCATTTACAGAGGAATTCCTTATTTACCACCAACTAATAGTTGGTGGTAAATAACAAATCCTTAAAGCATGAAAGCACTCTTTAAAGTGCTACCTACATCTCATTTACCAATTTGGTAAATACCGAATCGGTAAATGATGATTCGGTAAATACCGATTCGGTAAATACCGATTCGTTATTTACCGAATCGGTAAATATACCACCTACATCTGAAAAGGCTATTACCAGTCGGTAACGGCAGATTTCGGCCGTTACCAACCGGTAATAGCTTTCCTACATCTGGCCCTAAGTTCCTACCTAAATTATAAGTTGGAAATCCTGTTACGTCCAAAATACATGTTTAATCGAAAAGCTTGGACTGAAACCCTGCCAGTTATTGCACACAGCATACAAGCTTAATTTGAAGATATATGTGTAAAATATTTAGCAATACCAAAGCAGTTAAAAAGTCAAAACACAGCTCAAGACAAAAGTCATAACCAGTTCCTAAAAATAGACAAAAGCTTATTTTTTTGGCGACACCGGACAGAAATAGTTAATGTTTAATGTGGATCTTATATAATGTAGAAATAGATGGCCAACACATTATAAGAAATACCAGTTTCCAAAGAACTGAGTGTAAGTTAGAAAATAAATTGTGCTGTTGACTTCATAGGTTAAAATGCATTGCATTTTCAATATATAAACAGGTAGCACCATCTGGTAAGAACTATCAGAATATGACATTTTACGGAGCTGTTATGATGGTGATGGAAGATGTCGTTCATCATTACAATAGAAATGGATGATACAGTGTAATAAAATACATCTTTTTTTGGCTTGTCATTGATATACATATAATACAAACTACAAACGTAGCAACCCATTCCCTCCCTCCCCTGAATTTAATAGTGTCATTGTGGATATTCACTCTGTCATATCATGTAGATGGGGAATAGTGGTGATATGGCCATGTACGTACGTATGGACGAATGGAGTTCGCCGAATCCCCCAATGGCGGTAGTATGTGGCATGAACACTAGCCATTGTCAACATACATTGTATCAGGTTGGAGCCGCATGTCGGAATATTGACATTTCTTTCGGAAGAACAGATAATCATGCCAAACAAAAAAAGGGGAGGTGTCGTGGGATATTAGATTAGTTGTCAGCCGCCTCCTGATTTGAAGGATTCCAGCAGTGCATTCCACTCTAATGTTAAGGGTTTTTTCTGTAGGCCCCGGTATTCTTCCTGGTGCAGTATTCCATTCTCCACCCGCCCTTATTGCTTCACCTTCTCCCTCCACTGGGTGGCCAAGGGTGCCGCTGAGGATTTCCAGCACCTTATCAAGTGGCGCTTCGCCAGTAAAAGTGCCAGATTCACGAAGCGTGTCAGTACTATAGCTCCATTAGGAATAACCCTAAAACACAGTGGTCTGTCGATTGATTCCGCTTGGTCATTTCCGACAATGCGGCCTGGATCTGTGTCCAGTAAGAGGACAACGTAAGACAGTCCCACAACTTATGCTTCCCTGGTGTGAGATTTGTGGGAGATACAGTGGGAAACATCAAGTGGAGTCTATCGGGCGTGAGGAGGGCCCGATGTAATATAGAGAACTGGATACATTTGAAACAGGAGTTGCAGGAGAATCCTTTAGGATATTCAAGAACAAAGACCCATTTCATCATTTTATCATGGATTTCTCAGGCAAGGCCTTCTTCTAATGTACCCTATAAGGAGGTTAAGGAGATCAACAGTTGTGATTGGAACCCTCAGGATAACCTGTGGACTAGATGTCTGCTGTAACCCATTGTGTGCATTGCCTTTATAAAATTGTGTGCAGGTGGTTCAGCATCACCTGGCACCCAGTGTTGTCTTATAGAGCATGTAACACTGGCATCTGTTTGGAAAAGCTTGTCTGGAAGACCTTGGGTGTGTGTAAAGTCTAAATGATTCAAAAGAGTGCCGTTCGCAAAAAGAACTCCGACCGTAATGACCCCTCCCAGTACCCAGGGGCATTGCCTTTTCGGCAAGAGAATCCCAGGTTTTGTGAGGAGTCTGAGCAGGGGCATGTTTGAGGCATAAGATGATTGTAAAGCTGTATAGCGTAGGGCCATCTTCCAATAGCAAGCGCAATACACAGCAGCAGGAGGCCAGAAGATGGCATGGTAGAACCCAAGCAAATCAGTCTGTGTAGTTTACCCAGGTCTAGCTTGGTATTTATATAACCGATCTCCAGAAAATTGCATCCGGACAGCCAGTAGGAGAGCCTTTGCAACTGGCCTGCCAGGCTGTAGGATTTAAAAACTGAAACGCCCATCAGTCCCTTATTGGGTGGCAGCTGTAGTATGGATAAACTAATCCTCAATTGTCCACTGCCCCATGGCAAGTCAATTAGTCGGGGGGCTTGCCAGGTTATAATAAAGAAGTAACAAATGATTGTTTTGTGGTGGGGGCAGCTGGCCTTCTTCCAGAGATGTCTTATAAAGTCCCTCCAATTGTGGGAACAAGCATGTGACAAATGTGGCATAAAACTCTACAGGGAGGCCATCAAAGTTAGGTGTTTTATTGCAAGTAAGTTCTTTAATGACCCCTCGAATTGCACTGAGGGTTAGTGGGGATCCCAAGGTCTCCCTGTCCATGGCTGATACTTTGGGATGTGCCAACACTTCCAGAAATGAGTGAATTGTTGATAAGTCTGCATGGGGGCTGAATATAGGGTAGCATAATAATCGAGGAGTGCTCGGCTTATCTCCAATTGGGAGGCAACTAGGGTGTTGTAAGGTGTGGTTATAGTGAAGATAGGGCTAGCCGGGGGTATTGGCCTAATCATACTGGTGAATAGTGCACTTCTTTTGTCTGCCTTGGTGGGGGTCTTCCTCACATGGGTCCTAGAGGGTAAACAACCTTTACAACGCAACTTTTACCACCCAGTGCCTTTACAACGCAACTTTTACAACGCAAACCATTACAACGCATTGCGCTGGGGGGCGCTCTAGGATAGGGAATAGGTTTAATGTACTATCCAACACCTTCCCTACTATCCACGGGGACTGGAGTTGGAATAGTAAATTAAACATTCACTATCCAGCGCCTAAAAGCACTATGCGTTGTAAAGTTATTCGTTGTAAATACCGCGTTGTAAAGGCATGCGATGTAAAAGCATGCGTTGTAGTGTCATACATCCGTCCTAGAGGCAATAACACACAAGCTATCAAGGAGCTCAACATATTAGATCCTGGCTTCTTGTAACTTGTATCTCATTTTCAGCTGAAGCCCTTTCCAGGTGGCCCAGGCTGTACTCTACGCAGGTATGATCACAGAGAAATGTTTTGCGGGCTCCCATGACTGCACCCATGGATGTCCCTCACACTAACACCTTGAATGCCTCCCATTCCACAAATGGATTGAATGCTGTGTTGGAGTTTTCAGCAAAATAGGAGTCATTTGTGTTGGCTATGGTTTCTCTAAATATCCTATCTTTTAATAGCTGAGATTGGAAGCGCCATGTGGGAATGGTCGAGCCAAGCCAACATCTAGTACACCATTGAAGTACCCTGCTTTGACCCAGGGATAATGATCACAATCTACAAGGACTGTGGACAAGTGCACCAGAAAAACATACAGTTCTGTGTTGGGGTGTACATACTACCCAGCACAATAGGCGGCCATCTAAAATACCCCAAAGAAGGATGTAACACTAATGCACATCAATTTGAGTGTCTACAGATCCCTGCATGGATCCATATTGATAGACTAAACAAACAATATCCCAACAGGTGTTATTATAGAGACAATTAAGCATGTATGCTACAAGCATTACTAGTACCGAAATAAGGAGACTTAAATCATTTTTGTTTATGTTCATTAGCATTATATAATTTAACAAAGAAGGGGAATACAGTTATAGCAGCACTGTATAAAATGTAAAAAACAACTCGAATTGCACTTGGTGCTCGGTATGTGCAAGTTACATAGGCGGCGACGCAAGTGACAATTGTGGACAGCGTGAACGGCGCAAAGAGTGAGAGTGCGTAGAATATTTACAGTGAGTTTAGATGGACAATGTGGCTCAAGGGTGATTCAAATTACAAGAGTCAATGATTTTTAGGATAGCACTTCAAATGAGCCACTGTGGGAGCTGCGCCATGTATAGCGCTGTGTAGTCGACGATGTTTCGATCCTTGTCAATCGGGATCATCTTCTGGACGGGGTTGTATAGTTTGGTTAGTGCTGTGGGAGGGAAAGTGAAAGGTCAGGAAGTGAAGGATTGGGCAAAAGCGCGAAACGGTGGCAGATGCTGGCAAGCCGGGTAATTAAGGAAGGTACAACGGAATGGGTGTGGAAAAGGGCCAACAGGGATGACAGGAAAGCTGTCAGGGTTTAGACAAGTACCAGTGTGAAGATCGGTAGGCATTAAGAGTGCGTGAGGTTGTCATGGCTCTGGTAGGGTTAAAAAAAGTCCCCTCCAGCACCCCTGACCAGAGAATATAAGGAGATAGACATTCACAGCCTCATGTAGGGGGCGAGGGGAAGGAGTAGAGTCAGGTGTCAGAAGTTAATTTTCACCTGGGCTGATCAGTGTGGTGCAGGCAACAAGAAAGGTACCCATGATGTCTTCCAGACCATCTCTGTTGCATGCATTATGCCAGGAGAGGAGAAGAGAAGCTGAACATTCACTACAAAATTAGTCTCACTGGGTATTCCGCAAACAATGTCGTTGGCCAAAGGGGTTTGATTTAGTCCTGTCAGGTCTTAACTTGTCTTGGTGCCAGTAGGGGGTTCATTTGACAAGTCCGTCCCCTCCAGGTACACTTAACTGTAAGTTTGAGCCCTTACTTGATTTTATGTGGGTGGTTTCTATTGCACTATAATTTTATTATTGGCTTTTCCCTAAAATTGCACTTACCTATTTCCCCAGTCTGTCACGGGCCATACAGCCTGGTTTTTGTGGAGGGAAGCAGTTAGCTGCTCTTTTCCGGACTGGGTAGAAGGTTGATCAGGTAGCGTTATAGTGGTTATCTAGACACTACTACCTAAGGGTCATGTTTACGCAGACATGCCGGTAGTCTGTGCTGTCAGGTACACTTCACTGTAAGTTTGAGCCTCTACCTGCTTTTATTTGAATGGTTATGTTGTGCCATTTTTATTTTGGATAGGGAGTCAATCAGGTACATTTCTAGTGGTTATCTAGACACTACTACCTAAGAGCCATTTGCAGGGAGCCTGGACTGCCCCCGACGCCTGAAACCCTAGTCTGGTTAATGTGGAGCAGGCATCGGACACCAGACACTCCAGAAACTAACCTGTTGAATCTAGGAGGTAAGTGGGAATCCTTCTCTTTAACTTTTTTCCCTTTCCTGGATTTATATGAGCAACAGCAATACTGCTGTTTGTCATGTGGCTTTAGGATGAACTATCATCAGGCCAAGGTTCTCATTAGGCTGGAAGGAAATCCTCTACCAGTCTCCACACCCGATATAGCTGAAGGGTGTATTAACTCTACATCAGAGGTTAAGTTTAAGGGTTTCCTCATCACTTCACGCTCACAATGTAAGCTGGAGTTTGCTGTTTTTCTTGAGTCATGGAGCCCTGACTGTGTTTTTACAACTGAGACCGGGGACAATGAAATTTCAGGTACAGACCTAGTCAGAGCTATTTTGTCGAATTTTACAGATCTATGAGTGGACAGAACATTTAGGCTGGAAGGGGGATTGACTATTGTGTTCAAAACACAATACAACTGTTTAGTGGAATCCTGCACTTTATGTTTAAACTATCAGCTACCAGTTCCTTTAGAGGTCTGTTAGTGTACAGACCACTAGAACCCAGCCCCCCTTCTGTAAACGAGCTAAGCTACTTAATTTATTCTTTTATGACAAATAGGGGTTTGACAGTCTTGGGAGATTTTAATTTACATCTCAAAGAGAACAGCAACCAAGACTCTCCAGCACTTATCAAAACCCTGTCTAGCTTGGGAATGTCTCAACTAGTGTTACACCCGACACATGAAGCAGGTCACAGACTAGATGGAATATTTTCTAATGATACCTGGGTATCCTATCAATCAGTTATTTCCCTCAACTGGTCCGATCATGCACAGTTGCTTTCACTTTTATATCCTCCTCCACAGTTAGAAGCTGTCATCCCCTTAAGACTAAGACTTGGAAGAAAAACTGGAAAGGGGTTTCTGCTAAAGCCTTGTCCACTACTCTGGATCGGATACCCATTGAGATTTTGGAGGATGTAGACAAGGGTGCTGATGTTTTTGCAGAGTGACTGGAGATGACTGCCAGTGGGCTAGACCCCCTTAGGGAAGTTAGGCAAAAGAGTCTTTCCCCATCAGCCCCTCACCAACAAAAGCAAATCTGGAGGAAAAACCAGGAGGAGCAAGAAAATGTCAACTATAAGAACCAAATTAGGGAATACAAATTAGCCTGACTGAGGAGAAATCTGCATATTGTGCCTAGAAAATTGAAAATGCTACCTCTGCCAATGAACTCTTTAGAGTGGTCCAACAGATCTCCACCCCACCCCAACCCCCCAGCTGCTGGGAAATCTGAAGGTTCACAAACATTCTGAAATCAACTAGCTAATTTCTTTCAATCTAAAATTGTTGACATCTATGAAGGTTTTGAATTGCCTAAACTCTCAAAAGCACTCGCAGCAAACCCCAGTTAGTGAGCTGCAGCCAGACCCTTGTAAGACATCAGAACATAAGGACTTTAAGGTTTTCCCATCCCTTAACCCTGAGATGGTGGAGCAACATATGGTAAATACTAAATCCAGGTTACACCTGGAATCCTGTTCACCAGTAATTCTAAACATAGTAGTTAGTATTGTGGCTCGCCCTATTTCTAATCTGATCAATAAAGCAATTCTCTCCGGTGATTATCCCCAGCGATTGAAGGAGGCAGCGATCAGGTCCCTTATAAAAAAAAAAAAATTTGGATAGTAAGAATTGCAAAAACTATCATCCAATCTCACTGGTGCTGTGTCCTGCTAAAATCCTAGAGAAACATCTAAATGGCCATCTGATGGAATTTCCAGAACAGCAGCGATGGCTGGACAACTTTCAGTTTAGTTACCGGAAACATCACGGAAGTGGAACTGAGTTAATCTCAGCCACTGATTGTAGAAGGCATTTAGTGGATGAAGGGCAAGGTGCGGCACTGGTACTCCTTGATCAATCCGTGGCGTTTGATACCATCTCTCTCTCACTGCTGATTGAGCACTTTCAATATTTGGGTATCACACAACAGGCCCTGGCCCTTCTGTCTTCTTTCCTTACGGATCATTCACAGAGGGTGCTGTTACAGCAGTTCTATTCAGAGGTCTTCTCCTTTCAGTGCAGAGTGCTGCTCTTAAACCTCTATGTGTCTCCACTTTCAGCAATAATCAGGACTTTTGGGATGTATGTGGTATCATACATAGAAGTCACATGGATCATTTTGTCATTTCTCAAAAACAAGGCCGCCACTACAGATAATTTCTTTCAATGCATGTTGCAGATTGGATGGGACGGAATTTTCTGAAATTAAACAGCAAAAAACTGAGGTGTTGCTCTTTGGCCCGTGCTCTTTGAGCTGAAATAGCAAGTGGGGGACAGACACCTTGGGTATATGTCCTGTTCCAGTTGAGTATGTCAAAAATCTTGGAGTAATCCTAGACCTTGAGCTTCCACTCAATGACAAAGCCAATCGCACTGTGGCAGCCTGCTTCTGGCTCATAAGGATGCTTAGGAATATTTTTCCTTTTATCCCTCTGCCAGCACAAAAGCAGTTTGTACTAGCCCTGGTTATGTCCAGATTGGACTACTGTAATTCCCTATATCTGGAATCCAACATTAGCTCACATCACAAACTGCAAGTAGTACAGAATGAACTTGCTAGAACACTTCTTGATATTCCCTGGCACCAATCAGCCGTTATGGGGTTGGGGGCCTTACACTGGCTCCCCATCAGAAAGCACACTATGTTCAAAGTAACCTGTATAGTACATACGGCCCTTTTTCTGACCAGTCCAGTGTGGATTAAATATACGTTTCACTGGCATATTCCAGGTAGAAACCTGAGATCAGCACACCCTATCCTGCTTATTGTTCCTAGGAGCCAAAAGAAGAAATGATGAGTTAGAGCTTTCTTGACTGAAGCAAGCAGACTCTGGAACTCTCTTCCGCAAAGCCTGAAGGCTATGCCAGAGCTTTTGCCTTTCAGAAAAGCATTCAAAACCTGGCTCTATACTCTATAGGCAGCATTTTCTTTCTTTGGTGGGCTTACAAATATGTTCTTGCTGAATACAGCACCGTGGTGCCTTCGGGTAATTGTCACGCTCTAAAGAAATCAAAATCAATCACATCAATATCAAGTCTGGTAGGTCAGAGCACAGAGTCAACAAGTGCCCCTCTGACACCCATGTTGGTCAGGTTGGTTCTGGTGCAGGTCTGGCGGAGGTTTACCAGTCTTCAATGAGGACAAGCATGTGGTTTTCAGCTGTGCCCCAGACATAATGATTGCAAGTTTCCCCGAGGTCGCTGCCATGCCTGGGGCCCCTCTCCCACCTTACCGCATTTTTCACAGCAGACCATTGCAGTTCTACAATGTTCTGTGCAGAACTCGATGCCCCGGAGTCTTGGACTGTGGTGCTGCAAAGGTGTCTGTATGTGGGTTCAGCTGTTACCTCTCACGTGACTCTGGTGGACATAGGGCTAGAACCAAAGGGCGTCCTGCTTTACATCACCACTCTGCGACCCCCAGCAGCCTAAGCAGGCAAGGTCCAGAGGACTCTTCTTGTGGGTGTGCAGGGTGAGCAGCATATGCCCTCTTCTCCTCTGACTTCCCCACCGGTTGCAGGTCGCTGAAGGATCAGTGAAGCGTGGCAGGGAGCCCCCTCTGCATTGAGGCACTAAGACCCTCAGGCCTGGCTCAGTAACTCTCTTGCTCACTCCCAGTTGTGGCCCCATTCCATTGGTTCCAGCAGGGCTCACCTTCGGAGCACCCATTGCCAAACAGTTCTGTAGAGCACCGCAGGTCTCTGGCGGGTGGGGGGTGTTTCTTGTTGGCCGCTCACGTCAGTGTTGCGGGTGTTCCCCTCGGGTCCTCAGCAACAGGGTGGAACACCACGTGGTCAGAGCCGACGATGTTGGCGCCCTTGCAGTCAGCAGTTGGAACTCGCTGGCTGCATCATCTGGTGCTTTAAGGATGAGAGAGCATCCAAAGCGCACTATTCATACCGGATTCCTCCTTCAGAGCTCGATAAAAGTGGAGTCATGGAGCTCTGAGATTATGCTGCAGCCATCTTCGGCAGTTAGTCATGCCCCCAAAAATAGAGATAAACCTAATATGAAAAATGACACAAAAACTAGTAAAATCCACATAAGTAAAACTGGACATATGAATTCTTTATGATTTAGAGCAAAAAGTGTCAAGATAAAAGTAAAGCTGCAATCTTAAGTCACTGACTGAAACTCAGACATCATTCAGAGCCAACCATGATGTAACAGAAGTAGGATATCCTAAGCAGGTTTCCCTATTCAAAGATTTTCCCTTCTGCCTTAGTCTCTGAAATGGAAATCAAACTCCTCCAGCAGGGGATAGGCTGCATGCTGTATCTGGTGAACCCCTCAAAAAGTCATATAGCCATTGGACAAGGACCCATTAAAGCTATTATTTTTGGCAGGAAAATCTTCATAAAGGAAAATTCATATTTCATGGCCACTGGAGTCCACTTGATCTTCGTTTTAACATGACTTGCAATAGAGAAAAACATACGGCCTTAGTTATATTTTGGCGTATGGAATACTCCGTCACAAACGTGACGATATCCCGTCCACCGTATTATGATGTCCATAGGATATAATGTGATTGTTATATGGCAAACAGGTTTTCCTTCACATTTGTGACAGAGTATTCCCCTCTGCCAAGATCTAAATTAGGCATTTCATTTTTTGGACCTATGGAGGATTTGGACAGAAGGTAACACATCTACAGTTAATCTATACACTAAACCCACAGATAGAAATACCTTATTGGACTTTGAAAGCAGCCATCCTTGAACACTTAAGGAGAACTTACCATTTGGGCAATTTTTAAGAATCCATAGAAATTGCTCACAAAATGAAGATTATTTCTCCAACAGAGAAACAATGTGCAAAAAATTGATAGAGGATACTTTAGAAAACTCATGAAGAAAAGGTAAATCTTTCATTAAACATGCTTGGATTATCACCCTTAATTGAACACTATAAGTCCAGTAACTGCACAACTTGCAATTTCACCAAACACATCAAAAGTGTAAAGATTAATGGACACATATGGCATCAAAATGTGTTTTCTAATGGTAACACTAAAAATGTAGTGTACTATATCTTGTGTCCATGCAACCTATAAAAAACAGGATACTGCAACATAGGTGAGATGCAAGATGCAGAGAGCTCCTTTGGTCTATCATTATGACACATTAGGACATACTGAAAGGGACATGGAATGGTCAGTTCTGTATGTAATTCCAAAGGGAGTGAGATGAGACTAGATAGAAATGTTGTTATTGAGAACAGATCCCCTTTGATTGAAAGATTTCATACTGAGACACAAGGCTTACGTAAACAAAATTATGAGATGTGGGCTCTGATCGATTTATAATACAATGCAAAGGAATGTTTTTCAGTAAAACTGTGATTATGTAAAATGGAGATAAAGCCACAAACATTATTGTTTTTACTTTTGGTAGGGGGTTTGATCGCCTGTTTTTTTTACACATTTACATAGGTTCTTAACACAATTACACACTAGTGGGTGACATTTATGCACACTGTAGATACGAGATTAAAATGTTAAGTAAAGCCAATAATACTGTGCAGGCCAGCTGCCTATTGAAGAGATATATAGCCTACCTATTAGAAGGGATGACCTGAAGACCCTCGAGTCACACATGGCCTAACACTGTAGAAGTGACAAACATTTTCAGCCTGGAGGTGCAACAGGGATCAAAGAAAATATATACAGACTCACTGATTGCAGCCAGGAGTCTGCAGAATTGCGATACACTGCTACTGCAAATGAGGTACATTGATATGTGCAATAAACGTTTTTTTCACTCATATAAGGGTCTGTTATTTTGAATACATTACAGAAATAGCGATTCCAGGCACTACCATTGTAAGATGGAGTCTGCAATCCACAAAGGATTGATGAATCCTAGGTGGTCTAGTTGTTTCCAGATGGATATGCTGCTAGGTTTGGCGTGACGATAGCCACCTTACTGGAGCCCGCAGGTGGACCAAAAGTCATTATTGCAAGCAGTGGTGACCAGCACTGATCGGTGTGATGGGGCTGGAGCAGGGGCCAGGTGGGGGTGATAATAAAAAATAAATGGCAACTTACCTTATTGCCACCGCATCTCTCTTCTGCCTCAGAACTCTGTTGGTGCCGAACAGGAACCCGGAAGCCCCCAAGCTCTCCTGACCAATCACAACGCTGCAAAGCTGCGTTATTATTGGTAAGTGCCCAGGCTTCCTTGACCAACCACAAAACTGCAATTTAGTGTTGTGATTGGTCTTGGTCTCGGTGGCATGGATCGTTGCTCAGCCAGGGAATGGGGGCCTGGGCATGTTCTCCATGCAGGGTGTAATATGTGTGGAGAACATGCAAAGTGCGCATGACTGTTTTGGCCTGCCACAGATGGCTGGCAAAACAGTCATGCACACCTGGAGTGGGCAAACCACTCCTCCCCTGCCCTGCTCTGAGAGCAGAGCATCACGGCCCGCATGCAAAGCAGCACTGAAACATAAAATGAGAATAACTTTGTTTAACTATGTTGTTTCCTTCATTTACACTGCTTAAAAGCAGTGGGGCAACGCTTGGTGGTGTAGCCACTACTGATTGTACAGAGGAGGCCAGAAGTCACCTGACAGAAACACACCAACTTTCTTCAAAAAGGAGTTCAAAACAAACGAAAAATAATCTTTGGTACAAGAAGCATCAGCATAATCAAATCATGTGTATTATATGGACATTAGGCAATGTGTTCATTGGATTCATAAGTGGACTACCTGAAAGACGGACAGAATATAAAAAGAAATATTTGGGCCATTGTTATTTTTTTATTGAAAAAAAACATAAATGAGGAAAGTGTGCTTTGTATTGAATGATGGATTTATCACTATGGAATTGATTTAAAAAATAGGAAGAAAATAATTGGTTTACAGCTTTCTTTTTTTTTAAGTTTGAAAAGCTTTATTGAGTAAATGAAGACAATGTAAAACATCAGTACAACTGCAAGAAGATAAAATACAGAATAAGAAGAAACAAAAGTAAGCCTTGTGTGTATAAATAATAACCTCAAAGAGGTAAAGAATATACCAAGGGAAAATGCTTTTATAACTTTTAGAATTTTGGGGAGGGGACAGAAAGAAGAAGAAGGAAAAGAGAGAGAGGGGAAGGAGGAGAGGGAGGGGAAAGAAACATCAATAATAGAACAATAATAAAGCTATTATATAATATGATTATATTAATAGTATGTAAAAAAAAAAAAACATCTTATAGCAGACAAATGAATATGAAGCTAAATGGCACATTTGGATAGGTAATCTGTTAAAGGGGACCATAATAAATCACGTTTAATCAGAAGGGAGGTAGAAGAGGCATATGCACGATCTAATCTATGGTGATGACAAATTAAATTCCACCATGCAGCATATTCGACATTCTTGGTATCTTTCCAATTGGTAGTAATGATTTGAAAAGCAATAGCAATACATAAGTCAATGAATTTGCGAGTAAATGGTGGAACTTCCCAGACTGGAGCTAAACCACCCAGAAAAATCAGAGAAATATCAAAGGGTATATTATTAGATAAAATTTTGTTCAGGGAAGACCAAATACGTGACCATAACAGTTGTACTTTAGGGCATAGAAAGAACATATGTTTAAAATCACTTGTAATACAGGAACAAGCCCAACATTTTTTGGAATTCATTAGTTTAAATTTAAAAAGATCACAAGGAGTGTAAAACAATCTATTGTAAAAATAGTATATGGTCTGCGTGGTACTAGCGGAGCGGGAAGTTGAATGGAGTTTAGTCCAAATAGAATCCCAGGTGGATTTGAGGAAGGTTTGGCCAAGGTCTAATTCCCAAGAAAGTTCAAGTTTTGTTTTGGGCCTCACTAAAGGTGAGGGAGAAAGTAATTTATAAATGGCTGAGGCTTTGAGGGGAATGTGAAAATTAGGAGGGGAGGATAAGAGAGGGGGAGTGCAGGAAGTGGGTGCATCTTGTATGATATTGGAGTGTAGTGAATTTATTGGAGATACCAAAGGAGTCACAAAGTATCTGAAAAGTTGCTAGAGAATTATTAAGAAGAAGATGACTATAAGTGAGGATTCCTTTATCAATCCATTCCTTCCAAAAAAGGGCACGGTTGCGAAATTTAAGAGATTTATTGTACCACAATGGGGTATTCAAGTGAAGAGTAGAGGACGAGGAAAAGGAGCGGAAAAGAGCAACTACAAGGGCTTTCGAATGTTTGAAAATAGGCGAAGAGAATTTTGAAGGTGGCTGAGTAAGGTTGGAAGCGGTGAGAAGAGAGAAAGGGGAGATTTGTGTTGATTCTAAAGAGCTCCAGGATGTAATAAGTGGCGAAGGAGAGTCAAGTAAAGAAGGCCAGATTTGTTTAAGGGAAAATGCAGAATGAAAGCGTGAAATGTTTGGAAAGTTGACTCCACCAAGATGTTTAGGTTGTTGAAGACGGGATACGGCAACTCTGGCTTTATGATTATTCCATAGAAATTTAGAGAAGAGACTGTTGATGGATTTGAAGAAGAAATGAGGAAGGGGAATGGGAAGCATAGAGAGATAGAAATTCACAATGGGAAGGAGCATCATTTTAATAGTAGAGAGACGACCCCACCAAGAGAGAAAAAGAGGAGACCAGCGATCAATAAGTGAAGATAGTTTTTTTAGAATATCAGAATGATTGATTCTAACAGTCTCTCTAGTGGAGTTAGCATAAAGAACACCAAGACACTTGATATGGCTAGAGGTCCATTGGAAACCAGAACCATGAAACGTATGTGGGAGACAAAATTTATTGAGAGGGAGAATTTCTGTTTTGTCGATGTTCAATTTATATCCAGAAACAGAGGAATAGTCGTGTAGCAGAGAAAAAAAAGCGGGATGGGAGACCGAAGGGTTAGAAATGTAAAGCAAAATATCATCCGCATAGGCGGTGAACTTAATTTCCACATTCTTAAAAATAAAACCAGAATAAGAAGAGGATTGACGAATCTTCACGAGGAAGGGTTCTAACGCCAAAATGAAAAGAAGAGGGGAAAGAGGACAACCCTGTCTGGTACCTCTATAAAGGGGAAAGTATTTGGACTGCATACCGTTGATCCAGATAGAGGTAGATGGAGCAGAATAGAGGAGTTGGACATATTTAAGGAAAGTGGGGCTAAAGCCATGCCAACGCAAAGCACCAAACATGAAGTCCCAATTAACCCGATCAAAGGCCTTCTCAGCATCAAGAGTAATTGCAGCAAGTGGGGTATTCATTTTAGCGGAGAGGTGAATAATATTTAGAAAAGTTCTAGAGTTATCGGTGATGGATCTTCCTTTAACGAAACCGGATTGATGGATATTAATCAGTTTAGGAATAATGGAATTGATGCGAAGAGCCAAGAGTTTCGCAAAGATCTTACAATCAGTGTTGATTAATGAAATAGGCCTATAATTCTTGCACAGGGAGGGATCTTTATCTTTTTTGGGTAAAAGGACAAGCATAGCCTGTGTGAAAGAACCTTTGGACTCGCCGGTGATGAAAAAGTGATTGAGCAACTGGAGTAGATAGGGAAGTAAAACAGATTTGAAATGAAAAAAAAGCGAACTGTAAAACCATCGGGACCAGGAGTTTTATCTTTGGGTAAGAGTGAGAGGGCAGCAAGAATTTCCTTTTCTGAAAGTGGAGCATCAAGAGAAGAAAAGTCAATCAGCGGAGTGGAGGGTTTGGGAATTGATTGAAAAAAAGCATCTAATTGATCAGTAGAGGGAGTGGATTCAGGGGTGTAAAGAGAGGAATAGAACTGTACAAAGCAGTCGAGGATTTTAGCATCAGAGGAGTGAATAGAACCTTGTGGGTCTTTGATGGAGACAATTTTAGATTTTTGTTTTTTGATTTTAAGATAGTTCGCAAGAGCTCTACCGGCTTTATTTCGACCACCGTAAATTTTTGCATTAAATTGGAGAAGTTGATTAGAAGCAGAGTCCCAGGTGTGTTTATTAAACTGCATTTTAGCGGAGATGAGAGAAGATAAAGAATCAGGGGAATTGGAGGTATAATAGAGATGTTCAAGTTCTTTAATGCGTGTAAGAAAGGAAGAAGCTTGGGAATGTGTTTTCTTCTTTTTGCGTGACACATAATCGATAATACAGCCTCGAGCAGTAGCTTTAAAAGCATACCCAAAGGAAGTGAAAATCAGAGGAAGTGTGTGAATTATTTATAAAGAACTCATCCATAAATTGAGTGAAGTGTGTTGTAAAGGCAGGATCTAGTAAAAGGGAGTTATTAAAACGCCATCGGGAAGACTGAGGTGTAGGGGAAGGGTAGTCCATATCTAGAATAACGGGGCCATGGTCAGAAATGAGGATGGAGCCTATTTCGGAATTAGTAATGAATTGAAAAGCGTGATGTGTTAGAAAGATATAATCGATACGGGAAAGGAAGTATGTTCAGGAGAAAAAAAAGAAAATTCCAGGGAGTCAGGGTGAGAGATTCTCCAAGAATCTATAAGACCTCTGGAGGAGACGGATTTATGGAAGGATTTCTGCATTTTATTAGGAACATAACGCGTTTGTGATTTGCGATCCAAAAATGGGTCCATCAATTGATTGCAGTCCCCCCCAACAATCATGTCCTCATTAGTATTAGAGGAGATGAGGTAGGAAAAATCGTGCCAAAAGGAGAGATCAATACCATTCGGACCATAAACATTACAGAGGGAGAGATGAACATTATTTACAGTACAGTCTAGGAACAACCATCTACCATCAGCGTCAACAGTTTCTTTTTGTATTTGAACAGATAAAGTTTTATGAAAGAGTATAACCACACCATTTTTATGATTAACAGCAGGAGAACAGAAAACTTCGCCAACCCATTGTCAACGTAACATTGATAAATCTTGTGTAGAGAGATGTGTCTCTTGAAGAAAGGCAATTTGACATTGCAACCGGGCAAGGTGGGATAAAACTCGCTGTTTCTTAATAGGGTTCCGAAGACCCTTAATATTCCAAGAAATGAGTCGAAAACCTTTCATGAGGAGAGAGTAAAGGAGAAATAGGGAAAGGAGACAAGACAAGTAAGAGGAGAAGATAGACAAAGGAATAATTGGAAGAAATGAGTAGCATACAAAGTAGGAAGGAAGATTGAATAAGTAAGAGAGCAAGCAAAATGGAAATAGGAAAACCAATGAAAACAAAGCAGGAGTAGCAGATAAACGTGCAAAATGAGGAAATATGTACGAAAGAGGAAAAGAGTGGAGAATTTATTGCCATAGTGCCAGAGTGAGAAGAGGGAAGAAGATAAGAAAAAAAGAGAGGGAATAGTCCAGAGTGAAGAGCAGTGGAAAAAAGAAAAGAAGAGAACACGGGAAAGAGAGATAGAGAGAGGAGGGAAGGAAGAGAGGGAAAAAGGAAGGAGGAAAAGGGAGGAGAAACCTCCCGAGAAAAAAGATAGGAAAGAGAGGATGGCCAAAAGTCGGAGAGCTTTAGCCATAAATTGTGCACAACGAGAACAGAACGAACAATAGAGTGAGAGCGGGAGCAGCAAAGAGAGACAGCCGCATAAAATAAGTATAATGCGGGAATCTGGACTCAAAGAAAAGCTAGAAGTAAAAGATTAACAGAAAATAGGGAGAGAGGCCAGGCCCGACAATTTAATACAAGTGAAGGAGACTTACCAAATAACCATGAAGGAGGACGGCGTACTGGGGTAGAACAGAGACAATCAAATAGTGACTTAACAAAACGGAGGAAGGGAGAGGCTAACAAACCGGGACTGGAATACCCAATCTAAAAAACAAGAAGGGAGCAAAACATCACGTTATGAGAAGAAAAGGAAACGGGCCATAACAAAATAGAATCAACAAAACAAAAACAAGAGAAACATTAAGAGCCACTGTGGTCCATGTTGTCCACCTTATGTGTGTCGATGAACTTGCGAAGGTCTGCAGGATCGTCGAAGCTGTAGGACCTTTCCTTGTATGTAACCTTGAAAAAGCATGGGTGAATGAGTCCATATCTGGCATTCATAGCACGAAGTGTGCGTCTTAAGTCCAAAAATTCTTTGCGACGGTCGGCTGTCGGCTTTGATACATCTTGGGTGAAAAAAGTTTATAACCAGACCACACTAGCTGTTTATGTTGTTTAGCAGAATGGAGGACTTCCATGAGGTCGGAGTAAAGAAGAAAGTATGCAATTATGCCCCTGGGCTTCGATGAAGCAGAAGAGTGTTTAGGACCAAGGCGGTGTGCTCTCTGTATGTTAACGTCCAGATGTTTAGGGATACCTGTGATTGGCAAAACTTGAGATTTCAGAAAGGCGATGATATCAGATCCCTCTGAATTTTCTGGAACACCATAAATACGCAGGTTGTTGCGCCTATTTCTATTTTCTAAATCCTCTGTGGTTTTTTAAGCAGCACAACTTCCTTAGTGAGACTTTCGACCTTAGCAGTAACATCTTGAACATCACTAATATGTTGTTCAACATCAGTCACTCTTTTGTCTAAGGAAGACCATTTTTCATCGATTTTCTGTAATGTGGTAGTAGTGTCTGCCATAAAAGGCCTAATAAGGCGAAATTCTTCCATAATATCCTCAAGTGTTATGGGGAGAGGAGACTTGGAAGGCGAAGGAGGATATATCTTGACGCGTTTACTGGTATTAGCAGACTCTTTGTGAGACGCAGGAGTCACAGATGAGGCCTTAGAACTCTGCGCGTGCTCCATTGTGAAAAAGGCAGAATTTTTTTTTTTCAAACCACACAGAAATGTGCTTTTGTTGAAAGCGACAGGAGAGCCACTAAAAAGAGATTAAATTGAAAGCAGACAGAATTAGGCGTGTAGGTAAAGAGGGCATGTGACAATTAAAGGAAGGCCAGTGACGGGATTGTTCTAATCCAAGAGCTCAATAAACAAGAGCAGCAAAGTCAGTAGATGCAATACTCAAAACAGACGAAGTATCAAATAAATGTGGCATGTAAAGACCATGGAGCAATGTTAAGTGGAGGAAATGAGAGCGTGGCCACATAAATGAGAGAAGAACATCTTCGATGACATACAGCTTCAGACAAAAATAAAGTTAATAGATAAAATGGCGGTCATTATCCTGACTGGTAGATCCTCACAGGGGAAGCGGAGGTCAGTATCCAAAAACTGAAGAGGCAAGTATGTTCAGAGGAAGTGTGGTGTTCCACATGACAAGTCCACCAGTTAATGATAAGATAAAAGTGCCAGAATAAGCTAATTAGCTTAAAACGAAATTCGGGACCAAAAAAACGATATGAGGAAAATCAAAATGGCGGCCGGAATTTGATTAGGCAGATAAAAGTATTTCCATTGAAAAAACAAAGCGTGGAAGTCAATAAGCATACCCTCATAATCAGGGAGACTTCCGACGCTGGAATCGGCATCTAATTTGTGTATTTGCCGCTTCTGTGAAATCCTTCGTGTGTGAAGCGCCGCAGCTGTTGCGGAGCTCACGGAAGGGCGGCCATCTTGGCTACCGCGTCGCGCGCTCTTTGGTTTACAGCTTTCTTTAGTAGTGTTTGAATCAATCAGTAGACAAAATATGCCTGTGAAAAATACTTACAGTAGACTAATAGTAAATAATAGAATATTGTTGACAAATAGTGTTAGTATTGATCCCTCAAAGGTAATTTTTTGTTTACACTAATCTTGGAGTCCACTTGTTGGGCAGATACTTTTTGTGCTTTGACTTGGTTTTAGGCCTTTGGGGTTAATTTTTCACAGAGCTCAAAATCCTTCAGTAGGGCAAGCCTGGAGCGTTATCCTTGGAATTCTTTTTGAATTTTAACACCTTTGCACTGAAGTCCTGCTGATGGTCAGGGGCCTCATTATACAAAGTACCTGAAGTACAACAAGCATTCATGTCCAATTTGCGCACCCCTGAGGCACTTTGGTATTACATAAGGGGCCGCAGGCACATGGGCAGCCATTTGGTAATACATATAGCGTGGGTACACATATAGCGCCAGCGCTATCGCTTCGCTTCTGCACCTGAACCGTACTACCAACGCGGGCGCAGAAGCAAAGAAGCTGTCAGGAGGTACACTGACAGTGTGCCATCATTCTGTCAGTGTGCCCCTTGATAGCAGCCCTCTTGAAGAGGGATTGAGGGTCCTGTAGACCCCCCCCAGACATCCCCATGCAGGTGTGTGCAGTCACTCACTGCTCCCACGTGCAAAGGGATCTCTAATCCCCCTTAAAAGTGTAGGTGGGTTGCTGCCTGCACAGTGAAACACGGAGCGGCTGATTCAAAGCCGTTCCGTCTTTCACTTTAAATGCACTGCGCCCAGGGCAGCATGAGTTTGCCGCTACCCTGTGGGCAGCGCATTCAAAGTTCTCTGTTTGTGCCAGACATACATGTTTTAATGTGTGACGTGGCGTAAACAGAGAAAGTGTGCCCTATCTGTAATAGGGCGCCTGGGGGTCTCTGAAGTCCAAACATTTTCATGTTCCAAATTTGCTGAGTTTCTGGAGTATTTCCTCTTGGTCACTTCTAAAAATCCCTGGACATCATGGACAGTAGCAGATGCCACTAGCAGTGTCCAGTTCAGATCCAGTTGCTGTTGGCCAATTGGTCACGGAAGCAAAAAGGTTTTTTGTAGCTCTTTTCATCCCTACAGTTAAAGAGGAGGTTAGCTTACTGACCCTTAAAGTCTACTTCACACTCCTGGGAACAAGTGAGAGAAGATCAAGCACTTCAGGTCTCCACACACGTCTAATCTTTTAGTTTGTAGTCAGTGGGTGGGTGTGGGTCTTGAGTGCTCCCAAACCAATGCAAAAAGTGCCTAGGTGCAACCCTTGCCACCTTTACAGACTAGCCCACAGTGCAATATTCTGAGGTAAAACCAATATCGCAGACCCTTTCCTCACTGGTGTGCTAGCCAGTGGTGTGCTTAGTGAAATGAGCAGTCATGTGGTCCCATGTGGAGGTGTCCTTCCTAAAGATCAACACTTCCATTTTGTTAGAGTTGAGTCTGAGGCAGTAGTCTCTCATTTGACGATGGCAGTGCAGAAGGTGATTTTGGCACTGGAGGAATCTTCGGCGAGTGAGAGGATTAGTTGAGTGTCGTCTGCATAGAAGATTATGTTGAGTCCGTGGGATCAGATGACATCAGCGAGGGTGGTCATGTAGACATTGAACAGAGTCAGGCTGAGAGATGGCACTTGTTAATTAGCTTACTTAGAAACAGGGCTTAAATACTGCTATATTAACACATGTTGTCTCATTGATTGTGTGGTCTACCAGACCCATCCAATTAGATGCAAATCTTTCACCTTCATGTTACATGCCCACAGTTTTTCAGCATAAGCATTAATTTCATGCACTAAGAGGTTTAAAAAAATAGGGAACAGAAGATATTTTATTAATATGTGATGCAAGTTGATAAAGTGGGTTGACACCGGGAGGTGAGAATTGTTTGCTGTGCATGACATATGTATTCTTCCTTATCTATAAAGAGGATTCATTTATTTATTTTATAATTTTAAACAGTGAAAACTGAAAACATCAGAAAAGTGGAGTGTTTTACTGAAGAGGATGAGTACAAATAGGTATCTAATGGAAAGTTTATAGCTCATACTATAAGGGAAGGCACATAGTTTATAGTACCATAAAGAAATAATAAAAAAACAGTATTCACGTCAATGTGGAGGAATTACCAGCTTCCTCTGATGTCCAGTGTAATTTTCCATGAGGGGAGGTGTAATAAATTGATGTCCATAGATCCAGTATATGTAACAAATTAGGTTTATTGTAAGATAAATTCAGATCAGTTAGATAAATGGAATAAGATTGTATAATGATAGAAAGGACCCCACCAGGAGCAGATGGACTTCAGCTCAGCCTCCAGATGTAACTGTTCCAGCTTTCAAGCAAATACAATTGGAACACAGATGACATCATAGAGACATGCAGAGATAGAAATGAGAAACACTAAAGAAGGACAAATAAGAAATGAAAGCAGGATGTAACACATCTTCCCCTTTGACAAATTAAATTAAAATAAGAAAACAAAAGAGAATAAAACATTGATAATAGAACATATAGCATATAGCATAGAATAACAAAAAGCGAAATTACAAAGAAAATTACAGTAACCCTCATGGTACAGAATCCATATCACAGAGCAAAAACACAGCTCTTAAAATACACAACAATATGAACACCTCTAAACTTAGAGCACTTAAAAGTGGTTCAATAACTATATACAAGATAGTGAACACATGAAATTCTACAAAAGAGCAACCAGCGGTTCTTTAAACATCAAAGATAGCAAACACTTGCTATTCTACAAAAGAGCAACCTGCGGCTTTTCACGTTGAAAATAAATGAAACTCCTCTAATATAATAGAGCGCTAAAGCGGTACATATCTTAGTATAGAGCAACTTTCACTCTCTCAAATTCCAATTACCTGAACACCTCTAACAAAGTTAGAGCACATTGTGGTTCAGCAAAAGAAACTATAACTCTTGAAAATATTGAAATCTCATGAACATGGCTCATCCTAAGATGCAAGCCATAAACACATAAAATACAATGAAAATTGGAAACTCTTCAAAATTATGCAATCTCTTGAACATGGCTCATCCTAAGATGCAAGCCGTAAACACATAAAATACAATGAAAAAATGGAGCACCTCAATAAATGAGCACAAAATGTGGCCCCCTTCAGAATACACATGCACACATCCCATGTACATGTCAAACATGTAATCCACAACGGATTTAAATAAAACACTCGAGCAGCTCAAACAACGTTGAGCATAAAATGGCTCTCACATTAAGGACGATACTATCTGACTGTAGTATAACTAAACACCTTCCAAGGTTAAAATGATACTATCTTATCTCACTGTAGTATAACTAAACACCTCAACCATCATGAAACATGTGTGTTCTATCAGTTCCAGAACACACATACAAAGTACACACATGCAAAGTACACACATGCAAAGTACACACATGCAAGCAAATCATGTGAGAAGTAATACATGGCAATAAAATGATGCGCAGTTCTCCCCAAAATACATATATGAACACCTCCCTCTGAAATATAAGAAAAGTAGTCAGATGCAGACACAGCGATGTCTTTCTGCAAACAACAACTCTTGAAAGATGTACATCAGCTGTGTACATCAGCGAAGTAATATCTTGTAAAAGAATTGCAGAAGCAATGAACCAAACTCCCCAAATGGTGAGAAGCGATCCTTAGTGTTCCAAAATAAATGTTCCAGAATAACGTTTACACAGATCGTTGTGCCATATCTTCTTACGAATTCTACTTTTTAAATGTGCAGTTCTCTCTTCACAATGTACGAAAACAGTACCTTTTCCTTCAAATTCGTATTAAATTCAATTTGCTGTCAGGATATTATTAAACTCGTTGATGCTTCACGACGCGATGTGCAACAAAAAATCGCCGTCAATGACGTCATACGTTGTGTTGTGTACGCCGCGCTGCGTACGCAACGTTGATGACATCGGTTGTTGCCATGGACGGAGAGAAGACGGAGAGCACGGCGTTGTCAAGGTGATGACCACGCTCAGAAATCGTTGCGAGCGCTCGAGCCATTGCTCCCGTAAGTCGTTGTCTTTATTATTTAAAAATCGCCAAAAGAATTGAACAGCAGGAAATGTGCAAAATTCAACACTGGGCCTTAAAATAATACACGGTTTTGAAACATTTGAACATCCCTTTTCGAATTCATAGTAGACACGGCTCACAGTGCTCTGTTCACAGATGCCAGCGTCGAAGGTACAGCAGACACCGCACTCTGTGCTTCGTACATAAAATACAGCATTTATCTTGGAGAGGAATTGCACTTGGTGCTCGGTATGTGCAAGTTACATAGGCGGCGACGCAAGTGACAATTGTGGACAGCGTGAACGGCGCAAAGAGTGAGAGTGCGTAGAATATTTACAGTGAGTTTAGATGGACAATGTGGCTCAAGGGTGATTCAAATTACAAGAGTCAATGATTTTTAGGATAGCACTTCAAATGAGCCACTGTGGGAGCTGCGCCATGTATAGCGCTGTGTAGTCGACGATGTTTCGATCCTTGTCAATCGGGATCATCTTCTGGACGGGGTTGTATAGTTTGGTTAGTGCTGTGGGAGGGAAAGTGAAAGGTCAGGAAGTGAAGGATTGGGCAAAAGCGCGAAACGGTGGCAGATGCTGGCAAGCCGGGTAATTAAGGAAGGTACAACGGAATGGGTGTGGAAAAGGGCCAACAGGGATGACAGGAAAGCTGTCAGGGTTTAGACAAGTACCAGTGTGAAGATCGGTAGGCATTAAGAGTGCGTGAGGTTGTCATGGCTCTGGTAGGGTTAAAAAAAGTCCCCTCCAGCACCCCTGACCAGAGAATATAAGGAGATAGACATTCACAGCCTCATGTAGGGGGCGAGGGGAAGGAGTAGAGTCAGGTGTCAGAAGTTAATTTTCACCTGGGCTGATCAGTGTGGTGCAGGCAACAAGAAAGGTACCCATGATGTCTTCCAGACCATCTCTGTTGCATGCATTATGCCAGGAGAGGAGAAGAGAAGCTGAACATTCACTACAAAATTAGTCTCACTGGGTATTCCGCAAACAATGTCGTTGGCCAAAGGGGTTTGATTTAGTCCTGTCAGGTCTTAACTTGTCTTGGTGCCAGTAGGGGGTTCATTTGACAAGTCCGTCCCCTCCAGGTACACTTAACTGTAAGTTTGAGCCCTTACTTGATTTTATGTGGGTGGTTTCTATTGCACTATAATTTTATTATTGGCTTTTCCCTAAAATTGCACTTACCTATTTCCCCAGTCTGTCACGGGCCATACAGCCTGGTTTTTGTGGAGGGAAGCAGTTAGCTGCTCTTTTCCGGACTGGGTAGAAGGTTGATCAGGTAGCGTTATAGTGGTTATCTAGACACTACTACCTAAGGGTCATGTTTACGCAGACATGCCGGTAGTCTGTGCTGTCAGGTACACTTCACTGTAAGTTTGAGCCTCTACCTGCTTTTATTTGAATGGTTATGTTGTGCCATTTTTATTTTGGATAGGGAGTCAATCAGGTACATTTCTAGTGGTTATCTAGACACTACTACCTAAGAGCCATTTGCAGGGAGCCTGGACTGCCCCCGACGCCTGAAACCCTAGTCTGGTTAATGTGGAGCAGGCATCGGACACCAGACACTCCAGAAACTAACCTGTTGAATCTAGGAGGTAAGTGGGAATCCTTCTCTTTAACTTTTTTCCCTTTCCTGGATTTATATGAGCAACAGCAATACTGCTGTTTGTCATGTGGCTTTAGGATGAACTATCATCAGGCCAAGGTTCTCATTAGGCTGGAAGGAAATCCTCTACCAGTCTCCACACCCGATATAGCTGAAGGGTGTATTAACTCTACATCAGAGGTTAAGTTTAAGGGTTTCCTCATCACTTCACGCTCACAATGTAAGCTGGAGTTTGCTGTTTTTCTTGAGTCATGGAGCCCTGACTGTGTTTTTACAACTGAGACCGGGGACAATGAAATTTCAGGTACAGACCTAGTCAGAGCTATTTTGTCGAATTTTACAGATCTATGAGTGGACAGAACATTTAGGCTGGAAGGGGGATTGACTATTGTGTTCAAAACACAATACAACTGTTTAGTGGAATCCTGCACTTTATGTTTAAACTATCAGCTACCAGTTCCTTTAGAGGTCTGTTAGTGTACAGACCACTAGAACCCAGCCCCCCTTCTGTAAACGAGCTAAGCTACTTAATTTATTCTTTTATGACAAATAGGGGTTTGACAGTCTTGGGAGATTTTAATTTACATCTCAAAGAGAACAGCAACCAAGACTCTCCAGCACTTATCAAAACCCTGTCTAGCTTGGGAATGTCTCAACTAGTGTTACACCCGACACATGAAGCAGGTCACAGACTAGATGGAATATTTTCTAATGATACCTGGGTATCCTATCAATCAGTTATTTCCCTCAACTGGTCCGATCATGCACAGTTGCTTTCACTTTTATATCCTCCTCCACAGTTAGAAGCTGTCATCCCCTTAAGACTAAGACTTGGAAGAAAAACTGGAAAGGGGTTTCTGCTAAAGCCTTGTCCACTACTCTGGATCGGATACCCATTGAGATTTTGGAGGATGTAGACAAGGGTGCTGATGTTTTTGCAGAGTGACTGGAGATGACTGCCAGTGGGCTAGACCCCCTTAGGGAAGTTAGGCAAAAGAGTCTTTCCCCATCAGCCCCTCACCAACAAAAGCAAATCTGGAGGAAAAACCAGGAGGAGCAAGAAAATGTCAACTATAAGAACCAAATTAGGGAATACAAATTAGCCTGACTGAGGAGAAATCTGCATATTGTGCCTAGAAAATTGAAAATGCTACCTCTGCCAATGAACTCTTTAGAGTGGTCCAACAGATCTCCACCCCACCCCAACCCCCCAGCTGCTGGGAAATCTGAAGGTTCACAAACATTCTGAAATCAACTAGCTAATTTCTTTCAATCTAAAATTGTTGACATCTATGAAGGTTTTGAATTGCCTAAACTCTCAAAAGCACTCGCAGCAAACCCCAGTTAGTGAGCTGCAGCCAGACCCTTGTAAGACATCAGAACATAAGGACTTTAAGGTTTTCCCATCCCTTAACCCTGAGATGGTGGAGCAACATATGGTAAATACTAAATCCAGGTTACACCTGGAATCCTGTTCACCAGTAATTCTAAACATAGTAGTTAGTATTGTGGCTCGCCCTATTTCTAATCTGATCAATAAAGCAATTCTCTCCGGTGATTATCCCCAGCGATTGAAGGAGGCAGCGATCAGGTCCCTTATAAAAAAAAAAAAATTTGGATAGTAAGAATTGCAAAAACTATCATCCAATCTCACTGGTGCTGTGTCCTGCTAAAATCCTAGAGAAACATCTAAATGGCCATCTGATGGAATTTCCAGAACAGCAGCGATGGCTGGACAACTTTCAGTTTAGTTACCGGAAACATCACGGAAGTGGAACTGAGTTAATCTCAGCCACTGATTGTAGAAGGCATTTAGTGGATGAAGGGCAAGGTGCGGCACTGGTACTCCTTGATCAATCCGTGGCGTTTGATACCATCTCTCTCTCACTGCTGATTGAGCACTTTCAATATTTGGGTATCACACAACAGGCCCTGGCCCTTCTGTCTTCTTTCCTTACGGATCATTCACAGAGGGTGCTGTTACAGCAGTTCTATTCAGAGGTCTTCTCCTTTCAGTGCAGAGTGCTGCTCTTAAACCTCTATGTGTCTCCACTTTCAGCAATAATCAGGACTTTTGGGATGTATGTGGTATCATACATAGAAGTCACATGGATCATTTTGTCATTTCTCAAAAACAAGGCCGCCACTACAGATAATTTCTTTCAATGCATGTTGCAGATTGGATGGGACGGAATTTTCTGAAATTAAACAGCAAAAAACTGAGGTGTTGCTCTTTGGCCCGTGCTCTTTGAGCTGAAATAGCAAGTGGGGGACAGACACCTTGGGTATATGTCCTGTTCCAGTTGAGTATGTCAAAAATCTTGGAGTAATCCTAGACCTTGAGCTTCCACTCAATGACAAAGCCAATCGCACTGTGGCAGCCTGCTTCTGGCTCATAAGGATGCTTAGGAATATTTTTCCTTTTATCCCTCTGCCAGCACAAAAGCAGTTTGTACTAGCCCTGGTTATGTCCAGATTGGACTACTGTAATTCCCTATATCTGGAATCCAACATTAGCTCACATCACAAACTGCAAGTAGTACAGAATGAACTTGCTAGAACACTTCTTGATATTCCCTGGCACCAATCAGCCGTTATGGGGTTGGGGGCCTTACACTGGCTCCCCATCAGAAAGCACACTATGTTCAAAGTAACCTGTATAGTACATACGGCCCTTTTTCTGACCAGTCCAGTGTGGATTAAATATACGTTTCACTGGCATATTCCAGGTAGAAACCTGAGATCAGCACACCCTATCCTGCTTATTGTTCCTAGGAGCCAAAAGAAGAAATGATGAGTTAGAGCTTTCTTGACTGAAGCAAGCAGACTCTGGAACTCTCTTCCGCAAAGCCTGAAGGCTATGCCAGAGCTTTTGCCTTTCAGAAAAGCATTCAAAACCTGGCTCTATACTCTATAGGCAGCATTTTCTTTCTTTGGTGGGCTTACAAATATGTTCTTGCTGAATACAGCACCGTGGTGCCTTCGGGTAATTGTCACGCTCTAAAGAAATCAAAATCAATCACATCAATATCAAGTCTGGTAGGTCAGAGCACAGAGTCAACAAGTGCCCCTCTGACACCCATGTTGGTCAGGTTGGTTCTGGTGCAGGTCTGGCGGAGGTTTACCAGTCTTCAATGAGGACAAGCATGTGGTTTTCAGCTGTGCCCCAGACATAATGATTGCAAGTTTCCCCGAGGTCGCTGCCATGCCTGGGGCCCCTCTCCCACCTTACCGCATTTTTCACAGCAGACCATTGCAGTTCTACAATGTTCTGTGCAGAACTCGATGCCCCGGAGTCTTGGACTGTGGTGCTGCAAAGGTGTCTGTATGTGGGTTCAGCTGTTACCTCTCACGTGACTCTGGTGGACATAGGGCTAGAACCAAAGGGCGTCCTGCTTTACATCACCACTCTGCGACCCCCAGCAGCCTAAGCAGGCAAGGTCCAGAGGACTCTTCTTGTGGGTGTGCAGGGTGAGCAGCATATGCCCTCTTCTCCTCTGACTTCCCCACCGGTTGCAGGTCGCTGAAGGATCAGTGAAGCGTGGCAGGGAGCCCCCTCTGCATTGAGGCACTAAGACCCTCAGGCCTGGCTCAGTAACTCTCTTGCTCACTCCCAGTTGTGGCCCCATTCCATTGGTTCCAGCAGGGCTCACCTTCGGAGCACCCATTGCCAAACAGTTCTGTAGAGCACCGCAGGTCTCTGGCGGGTGGGGGGTGTTTCTTGTTGGCCGCTCACGTCAGTGTTGCGGGTGTTCCCCTCGGGTCCTCAGCAACAGGGTGGAACACCACGTGGTCAGAGCCGACGATGTTGGCGCCCTTGCAGTCAGCAGTTGGAACTCGCTGGCTGCATCATCTGGTGCTTTAAGGATGAGAGAGCATCCAAAGCGCACTATTCATACCGGATTCCTCCTTCAGAGCTCGATAAAAGTGGAGTCATGGAGCTCTGAGATTATGCTGCAGCCATCTTCGGCAGTTAGTCATGCCCCCAAAAATAGAGATAAACCTAATATGAAAAATGACACAAAAACTAGTAAAATCCACATAAGTAAAACTGGACATATGAATTCTTTATGATTTAGAGCAAAAAGTGTCAAGATAAAAGTAAAGCTGCAATCTTAAGTCACTGACTGAAACTCAGACATCATTCAGAGCCAACCATGATGTAACAGAAGTAGGATATCCTAAGCAGGTTTCCCTATTCAAAGATTTTCCCTTCTGCCTTAGTCTCTGAAATGGAAATCAAACTCCTCCAGCAGGGGATAGGCTGCATGCTGTATCTGGTGAACCCCTCAAAAAGTCATATAGCCATTGGACAAGGACCCATTAAAGCTATTATTTTTGGCAGGAAAATCTTCATAAAGGAAAATTCATATTTCATGGCCACTGGAGTCCACTTGATCTTCGTTTTAACATGACTTGCAATAGAGAAAAACATACGGCCTTAGTTATATTTTGGCGTATGGAATACTCCGTCACAAACGTGACGATATCCCGTCCACCGTATTATGATGTCCATAGGATATAATGTGATTGTTATATGGCAAACAGGTTTTCCTTCACATTTGTGACAGAGTATTCCCCTCTGCCAAGATCTAAATTAGGCATTTCATTTTTTGGACCTATGGAGGATTTGGACAGAAGGTAACACATCTACAGTTAATCTATACACTAAACCCACAGATAGAAATACCTTATTGGACTTTGAAAGCAGCCATCCTTGAACACTTAAGGAGAACTTACCATTTGGGCAATTTTTAAGAATCCATAGAAATTGCTCACAAAATGAAGATTATTTCTCCAACAGAGAAACAATGTGCAAAAAATTGATAGAGGATACTTTAGAAAACTCATGAAGAAAAGGTAAATCTTTCATTAAACATGCTTGGATTATCACCCTTAATTGAACACTATAAGTCCAGTAACTGCACAACTTGCAATTTCACCAAACACATCAAAAGTGTAAAGATTAATGGACACATATGGCATCAAAATGTGTTTTCTAATGGTAACACTAAAAATGTAGTGTACTATATCTTGTGTCCATGCAACCTATAAAAAACAGGATACTGCAACATAGGTGAGATGCAAGATGCAGAGAGCTCCTTTGGTCTATCATTATGACACATTAGGACATACTGAAAGGGACATGGAATGGTCAGTTCTGTATGTAATTCCAAAGGGAGTGAGATGAGACTAGATAGAAATGTTGTTATTGAGAACAGATCCCCTTTGATTGAAAGATTTCATACTGAGACACAAGGCTTACGTAAACAAAATTATGAGATGTGGGCTCTGATCGATTTATAATACAATGCAAAGGAATGTTTTTCAGTAAAACTGTGATTATGTAAAATGGAGATAAAGCCACAAACATTATTGTTTTTACTTTTGGTAGGGGGTTTGATCGCCTGTTTTTTTTACACATTTACATAGGTTCTTAACACAATTACACACTAGTGGGTGACATTTATGCACACTGTAGATACGAGATTAAAATGTTAAGTAAAGCCAATAATACTGTGCAGGCCAGCTGCCTATTGAAGAGATATATAGCCTACCTATTAGAAGGGATGACCTGAAGACCCTCGAGTCACACATGGCCTAACACTGTAGAAGTGACAAACATTTTCAGCCTGGAGGTGCAACAGGGATCAAAGAAAATATATACAGACTCACTGATTGCAGCCAGGAGTCTGCAGAATTGCGATACACTGCTACTGCAAATGAGGTACATTGATATGTGCAATAAACGTTTTTTTCACTCATATAAGGGTCTGTTATTTTGAATACATTACAGAAATAGCGATTCCAGGCACTACCATTGTAAGATGGAGTCTGCAATCCACAAAGGATTGATGAATCCTAGGTGGTCTAGTTGTTTCCAGATGGATATGCTGCTAGGTTTGGCGTGACGATAGCCACCTTACTGGAGCCCGCAGGTGGACCAAAAGTCATTATTGCAAGCAGTGGTGACCAGCACTGATCGGTGTGATGGGGCTGGAGCAGGGGCCAGGTGGGGGTGATAATAAAAAATAAATGGCAACTTACCTTATTGCCACCGCATCTCTCTTCTGCCTCAGAACTCTGTTGGTGCCGAACAGGAACCCGGAAGCCCCCAAGCTCTCCTGACCAATCACAACGCTGCAAAGCTGCGTTATTATTGGTAAGTGCCCAGGCTTCCTTGACCAACCACAAAACTGCAATTTAGTGTTGTGATTGGTCTTGGTCTCGGTGGCATGGATCGTTGCTCAGCCAGGGAATGGGGGCCTGGGCATGTTCTCCATGCAGGGTGTAATATGTGTGGAGAACATGCAAAGTGCGCATGACTGTTTTGGCCTGCCACAGATGGCTGGCAAAACAGTCATGCACACCTGGAGTGGGCAAACCACTCCTCCCCTGCCCTGCTCTGAGAGCAGAGCATCACGGCCCGCATGCAAAGCAGCACTGAAACATAAAATGAGAATAACTTTGTTTAACTATGTTGTTTCCTTCATTTACACTGCTTAAAAGCAGTGGGGCAACGCTTGGTGGTGTAGCCACTACTGATTGTACAGAGGAGGCCAGAAGTCACCTGACAGAAACACACCAACTTTCTTCAAAAAGGAGTTCAAAACAAACGAAAAATAATCTTTGGTACAAGAAGCATCAGCATAATCAAATCATGTGTATTATATGGACATTAGGCAATGTGTTCATTGGATTCATAAGTGGACTACCTGAAAGACGGACAGAATATAAAAAGAAATATTTGGGCCATTGTTATTTTTTTATTGAAAAAAAACATAAATGAGGAAAGTGTGCTTTGTATTGAATGATGGATTTATCACTATGGAATTGATTTAAAAAATAGGAAGAAAATAATTGGTTTACAGCTTTCTTTTTTTTTAAGTTTGAAAAGCTTTATTGAGTAAATGAAGACAATGTAAAACATCAGTACAACTGCAAGAAGATAAAATACAGAATAAGAAGAAACAAAAGTAAGCCTTGTGTGTATAAATAATAACCTCAAAGAGGTAAAGAATATACCAAGGGAAAATGCTTTTATAACTTTTAGAATTTTGGGGAGGGGACAGAAAGAAGAAGAAGGAAAAGAGAGAGAGGGGAAGGAGGAGAGGGAGGGGAAAGAAACATCAATAATAGAACAATAATAAAGCTATTATATAATATGATTATATTAATAGTATGTAAAAAAAAAAAAACATCTTATAGCAGACAAATGAATATGAAGCTAAATGGCACATTTGGATAGGTAATCTGTTAAAGGGGACCATAATAAATCACGTTTAATCAGAAGGGAGGTAGAAGAGGCATATGCACGATCTAATCTATGGTGATGACAAATTAAATTCCACCATGCAGCATATTCGACATTCTTGGTATCTTTCCAATTGGTAGTAATGATTTGAAAAGCAATAGCAATACATAAGTCAATGAATTTGCGAGTAAATGGTGGAACTTCCCAGACTGGAGCTAAACCACCCAGAAAAATCAGAGAAATATCAAAGGGTATATTATTAGATAAAATTTTGTTCAGGGAAGACCAAATACGTGACCATAACAGTTGTACTTTAGGGCATAGAAAGAACATATGTTTAAAATCACTTGTAATACAGGAACAAGCCCAACATTTTTTGGAATTCATTAGTTTAAATTTAAAAAGATCACAAGGAGTGTAAAACAATCTATTGTAAAAATAGTATATGGTCTGCGTGGTACTAGCGGAGCGGGAAGTTGAATGGAGTTTAGTCCAAATAGAATCCCAGGTGGATTTGAGGAAGGTTTGGCCAAGGTCTAATTCCCAAGAAAGTTCAAGTTTTGTTTTGGGCCTCACTAAAGGTGAGGGAGAAAGTAATTTATAAATGGCTGAGGCTTTGAGGGGAATGTGAAAATTAGGAGGGGAGGATAAGAGAGGGGGAGTGCAGGAAGTGGGTGCATCTTGTATGATATTGGAGTGTAGTGAATTTATTGGAGATACCAAAGGAGTCACAAAGTATCTGAAAAGTTGCTAGAGAATTATTAAGAAGAAGATGACTATAAGTGAGGATTCCTTTATCAATCCATTCCTTCCAAAAAAGGGCACGGTTGCGAAATTTAAGAGATTTATTGTACCACAATGGGGTATTCAAGTGAAGAGTAGAGGACGAGGAAAAGGAGCGGAAAAGAGCAACTACAAGGGCTTTCGAATGTTTGAAAATAGGCGAAGAGAATTTTGAAGGTGGCTGAGTAAGGTTGGAAGCGGTGAGAAGAGAGAAAGGGGAGATTTGTGTTGATTCTAAAGAGCTCCAGGATGTAATAAGTGGCGAAGGAGAGTCAAGTAAAGAAGGCCAGATTTGTTTAAGGGAAAATGCAGAATGAAAGCGTGAAATGTTTGGAAAGTTGACTCCACCAAGATGTTTAGGTTGTTGAAGACGGGATACGGCAACTCTGGCTTTATGATTATTCCATAGAAATTTAGAGAAGAGACTGTTGATGGATTTGAAGAAGAAATGAGGAAGGGGAATGGGAAGCATAGAGAGATAGAAATTCACAATGGGAAGGAGCATCATTTTAATAGTAGAGAGACGACCCCACCAAGAGAGAAAAAGAGGAGACCAGCGATCAATAAGTGAAGATAGTTTTTTTAGAATATCAGAATGATTGATTCTAACAGTCTCTCTAGTGGAGTTAGCATAAAGAACACCAAGACACTTGATATGGCTAGAGGTCCATTGGAAACCAGAACCATGAAACGTATGTGGGAGACAAAATTTATTGAGAGGGAGAATTTCTGTTTTGTCGATGTTCAATTTATATCCAGAAACAGAGGAATAGTCGTGTAGCAGAGAAAAAAAAGCGGGATGGGAGACCGAAGGGTTAGAAATGTAAAGCAAAATATCATCCGCATAGGCGGTGAACTTAATTTCCACATTCTTAAAAATAAAACCAGAATAAGAAGAGGATTGACGAATCTTCACGAGGAAGGGTTCTAACGCCAAAATGAAAAGAAGAGGGGAAAGAGGACAACCCTGTCTGGTACCTCTATAAAGGGGAAAGTATTTGGACTGCATACCGTTGATCCAGATAGAGGTAGATGGAGCAGAATAGAGGAGTTGGACATATTTAAGGAAAGTGGGGCTAAAGCCATGCCAACGCAAAGCACCAAACATGAAGTCCCAATTAACCCGATCAAAGGCCTTCTCAGCATCAAGAGTAATTGCAGCAAGTGGGGTATTCATTTTAGCGGAGAGGTGAATAATATTTAGAAAAGTTCTAGAGTTATCGGTGATGGATCTTCCTTTAACGAAACCGGATTGATGGATATTAATCAGTTTAGGAATAATGGAATTGATGCGAAGAGCCAAGAGTTTCGCAAAGATCTTACAATCAGTGTTGATTAATGAAATAGGCCTATAATTCTTGCACAGGGAGGGATCTTTATCTTTTTTGGGTAAAAGGACAAGCATAGCCTGTGTGAAAGAACCTTTGGACTCGCCGGTGATGAAAAAGTGATTGAGCAACTGGAGTAGATAGGGAAGTAAAACAGATTTGAAATGAAAAAAAAGCGAACTGTAAAACCATCGGGACCAGGAGTTTTATCTTTGGGTAAGAGTGAGAGGGCAGCAAGAATTTCCTTTTCTGAAAGTGGAGCATCAAGAGAAGAAAAGTCAATCAGCGGAGTGGAGGGTTTGGGAATTGATTGAAAAAAAGCATCTAATTGATCAGTAGAGGGAGTGGATTCAGGGGTGTAAAGAGAGGAATAGAACTGTACAAAGCAGTCGAGGATTTTAGCATCAGAGGAGTGAATAGAACCTTGTGGGTCTTTGATGGAGACAATTTTAGATTTTTGTTTTTTGATTTTAAGATAGTTCGCAAGAGCTCTACCGGCTTTATTTCGACCACCGTAAATTTTTGCATTAAATTGGAGAAGTTGATTAGAAGCAGAGTCCCAGGTGTGTTTATTAAACTGCATTTTAGCGGAGATGAGAGAAGATAAAGAATCAGGGGAATTGGAGGTATAATAGAGATGTTCAAGTTCTTTAATGCGTGTAAGAAAGGAAGAAGCTTGGGAATGTGTTTTCTTCTTTTTGCGTGACACATAATCGATAATACAGCCTCGAGCAGTAGCTTTAAAAGCATACCCAAAGGAAGTGAAAATCAGAGGAAGTGTGTGAATTATTTATAAAGAACTCATCCATAAATTGAGTGAAGTGTGTTGTAAAGGCAGGATCTAGTAAAAGGGAGTTATTAAAACGCCATCGGGAAGACTGAGGTGTAGGGGAAGGGTAGTCCATATCTAGAATAACGGGGCCATGGTCAGAAATGAGGATGGAGCCTATTTCGGAATTAGTAATGAATTGAAAAGCGTGATGTGTTAGAAAGATATAATCGATACGGGAAAGGAAGTATGTTCAGGAGAAAAAAAAGAAAATTCCAGGGAGTCAGGGTGAGAGATTCTCCAAGAATCTATAAGACCTCTGGAGGAGACGGATTTATGGAAGGATTTCTGCATTTTATTAGGAACATAACGCGTTTGTGATTTGCGATCCAAAAATGGGTCCATCAATTGATTGCAGTCCCCCCCAACAATCATGTCCTCATTAGTATTAGAGGAGATGAGGTAGGAAAAATCGTGCCAAAAGGAGAGATCAATACCATTCGGACCATAAACATTACAGAGGGAGAGATGAACATTATTTACAGTACAGTCTAGGAACAACCATCTACCATCAGCGTCAACAGTTTCTTTTTGTATTTGAACAGATAAAGTTTTATGAAAGAGTATAACCACACCATTTTTATGATTAACAGCAGGAGAACAGAAAACTTCGCCAACCCATTGTCAACGTAACATTGATAAATCTTGTGTAGAGAGATGTGTCTCTTGAAGAAAGGCAATTTGACATTGCAACCGGGCAAGGTGGGATAAAACTCGCTGTTTCTTAATAGGGTTCCGAAGACCCTTAATATTCCAAGAAATGAGTCGAAAACCTTTCATGAGGAGAGAGTAAAGGAGAAATAGGGAAAGGAGACAAGACAAGTAAGAGGAGAAGATAGACAAAGGAATAATTGGAAGAAATGAGTAGCATACAAAGTAGGAAGGAAGATTGAATAAGTAAGAGAGCAAGCAAAATGGAAATAGGAAAACCAATGAAAACAAAGCAGGAGTAGCAGATAAACGTGCAAAATGAGGAAATATGTACGAAAGAGGAAAAGAGTGGAGAATTTATTGCCATAGTGCCAGAGTGAGAAGAGGGAAGAAGATAAGAAAAAAAGAGAGGGAATAGTCCAGAGTGAAGAGCAGTGGAAAAAAGAAAAGAAGAGAACACGGGAAAGAGAGATAGAGAGAGGAGGGAAGGAAGAGAGGGAAAAAGGAAGGAGGAAAAGGGAGGAGAAACCTCCCGAGAAAAAAGATAGGAAAGAGAGGATGGCCAAAAGTCGGAGAGCTTTAGCCATAAATTGTGCACAACGAGAACAGAACGAACAATAGAGTGAGAGCGGGAGCAGCAAAGAGAGACAGCCGCATAAAATAAGTATAATGCGGGAATCTGGACTCAAAGAAAAGCTAGAAGTAAAAGATTAACAGAAAATAGGGAGAGAGGCCAGGCCCGACAATTTAATACAAGTGAAGGAGACTTACCAAATAACCATGAAGGAGGACGGCGTACTGGGGTAGAACAGAGACAATCAAATAGTGACTTAACAAAACGGAGGAAGGGAGAGGCTAACAAACCGGGACTGGAATACCCAATCTAAAAAACAAGAAGGGAGCAAAACATCACGTTATGAGAAGAAAAGGAAACGGGCCATAACAAAATAGAATCAACAAAACAAAAACAAGAGAAACATTAAGAGCCACTGTGGTCCATGTTGTCCACCTTATGTGTGTCGATGAACTTGCGAAGGTCTGCAGGATCGTCGAAGCTGTAGGACCTTTCCTTGTATGTAACCTTGAAAAAGCATGGGTGAATGAGTCCATATCTGGCATTCATAGCACGAAGTGTGCGTCTTAAGTCCAAAAATTCTTTGCGACGGTCGGCTGTCGGCTTTGATACATCTTGGGTGAAAAAAGTTTATAACCAGACCACACTAGCTGTTTATGTTGTTTAGCAGAATGGAGGACTTCCATGAGGTCGGAGTAAAGAAGAAAGTATGCAATTATGCCCCTGGGCTTCGATGAAGCAGAAGAGTGTTTAGGACCAAGGCGGTGTGCTCTCTGTATGTTAACGTCCAGATGTTTAGGGATACCTGTGATTGGCAAAACTTGAGATTTCAGAAAGGCGATGATATCAGATCCCTCTGAATTTTCTGGAACACCATAAATACGCAGGTTGTTGCGCCTATTTCTATTTTCTAAATCCTCTGTGGTTTTTTAAGCAGCACAACTTCCTTAGTGAGACTTTCGACCTTAGCAGTAACATCTTGAACATCACTAATATGTTGTTCAACATCAGTCACTCTTTTGTCTAAGGAAGACCATTTTTCATCGATTTTCTGTAATGTGGTAGTAGTGTCTGCCATAAAAGGCCTAATAAGGCGAAATTCTTCCATAATATCCTCAAGTGTTATGGGGAGAGGAGACTTGGAAGGCGAAGGAGGATATATCTTGACGCGTTTACTGGTATTAGCAGACTCTTTGTGAGACGCAGGAGTCACAGATGAGGCCTTAGAACTCTGCGCGTGCTCCATTGTGAAAAAGGCAGAATTTTTTTTTTTCAAACCACACAGAAATGTGCTTTTGTTGAAAGCGACAGGAGAGCCACTAAAAAGAGATTAAATTGAAAGCAGACAGAATTAGGCGTGTAGGTAAAGAGGGCATGTGACAATTAAAGGAAGGCCAGTGACGGGATTGTTCTAATCCAAGAGCTCAATAAACAAGAGCAGCAAAGTCAGTAGATGCAATACTCAAAACAGACGAAGTATCAAATAAATGTGGCATGTAAAGACCATGGAGCAATGTTAAGTGGAGGAAATGAGAGCGTGGCCACATAAATGAGAGAAGAACATCTTCGATGACATACAGCTTCAGACAAAAATAAAGTTAATAGATAAAATGGCGGTCATTATCCTGACTGGTAGATCCTCACAGGGGAAGCGGAGGTCAGTATCCAAAAACTGAAGAGGCAAGTATGTTCAGAGGAAGTGTGGTGTTCCACATGACAAGTCCACCAGTTAATGATAAGATAAAAGTGCCAGAATAAGCTAATTAGCTTAAAACGAAATTCGGGACCAAAAAAACGATATGAGGAAAATCAAAATGGCGGCCGGAATTTGATTAGGCAGATAAAAGTATTTCCATTGAAAAAACAAAGCGTGGAAGTCAATAAGCATACCCTCATAATCAGGGAGACTTCCGACGCTGGAATCGGCATCTAATTTGTGTATTTGCCGCTTCTGTGAAATCCTTCGTGTGTGAAGCGCCGCAGCTGTTGCGGAGCTCACGGAAGGGCGGCCATCTTGGCTACCGCGTCGCGCGCTCTTTGGTTTACAGCTTTCTTTAGTAGTGTTTGAATCAATCAGTAGACAAAATATGCCTGTGAAAAATACTTACAGTAGACTAATAGTAAATAATAGAATATTGTTGACAAATAGTGTTAGTATTGATCCCTCAAAGGTAATTTTTTGTTTACACTAATCTTGGAGTCCACTTGTTGGGCAGATACTTTTTGTGCTTTGACTTGGTTTTAGGCCTTTGGGGTTAATTTTTCACAGAGCTCAAAATCCTTCAGTAGGGCAAGCCTGGAGCGTTATCCTTGGAATTCTTTTTGAATTTTAACACCTTTGCACTGAAGTCCTGCTGATGGTCAGGGGCCTCATTATACAAAGTACCTGAAGTACAACAAGCATTCATGTCCAATTTGCGCACCCCTGAGGCACTTTGGTATTACATAAGGGGCCGCAGGCACATGGGCAGCCATTTGGTAATACATATAGCGTGGGTACACATATAGCGCCAGCGCTATCGCTTCGCTTCTGCACCTGAACCGTACTACCAACGCGGGCGCAGAAGCAAAGAAGCTGTCAGGAGGTACACTGACAGTGTGCCATCATTCTGTCAGTGTGCCCCTTGATAGCAGCCCTCTTGAAGAGGGATTGAGGGTCCTGTAGACCCCCCCCAGACATCCCCATGCAGGTGTGTGCAGTCACTCACTGCTCCCACGTGCAAAGGGATCTCTAATCCCCCTTAAAAGTGTAGGTGGGTTGCTGCCTGCACAGTGAAACACGGAGCGGCTGATTCAAAGCCGTTCCGTCTTTCACTTTAAATGCACTGCGCCCAGGGCAGCATGAGTTTGCCGCTACCCTGTGGGCAGCGCATTCAAAGTTCTCTGTTTGTGCCAGACATACATGTTTTAATGTGTGACGTGGCGTAAACAGAGAAAGTGTGCCCTATCTGTAATAGGGCGCCTGGGGGTCTCTGAAGTCCAAACATTTTCATGTTCCAAATTTGCTGAGTTTCTGGAGTATTTCCTCTTGGTCACTTCTAAAAATCCCTGGACATCATGGACAGTAGCAGATGCCACTAGCAGTGTCCAGTTCAGATCCAGTTGCTGTTGGCCAATTGGTCACGGAAGCAAAAAGGTTTTTTGTAGCTCTTTTCATCCCTACAGTTAAAGAGGAGGTTAGCTTACTGACCCTTAAAGTCTACTTCACACTCCTGGGAACAAGTGAGAGAAGATCAAGCACTTCAGGTCTCCACACACGTCTAATCTTTTAGTTTGTAGTCAGTGGGTGGGTGTGGGTCTTGAGTGCTCCCAAACCAATGCAAAAAGTGCCTAGGTGCAACCCTTGCCACCTTTACAGACTAGCCCACAGTGCAATATTCTGAGGTAAAACCAATATCGCAGACCCTTTCCTCACTGGTGTGCTAGCCAGTGGTGTGCTTAGTGAAATGAGCAGTCATGTGGTCCCATGTGGAGGTGTCCTTCCTAAAGATCAACACTTCCATTTTGTTAGAGTTGAGTCTGAGGCAGTAGTCTCTCATTTGACGATGGCAGTGCAGAAGGTGATTTTGGCACTGGAGGAATCTTCGGCGAGTGAGAGGATTAGTTGAGTGTCGTCTGCATAGAAGATTATGTTGAGTCCGTGGGATCAGATGACATCAGCGAGGGTGGTCATGTAGACATTGAACAGAGTCAGGCTGAGAGATGGCACTTGTTAATTAGCTTACTTAGAAACAGGGCTTAAATACTGCTATATTAACACATGTTGTCTCATTGATTGTGTGGTCTACCAGACCCATCCAATTAGATGCAAATCTTTCACCTTCATGTTACATGCCCACAGTTTTTCAGCATAAGCATTAATTTCATGCACTAAGAGGTTTAAAAAAATAGGGAACAGAAGATATTTTATTAATATGTGATGCAAGTTGATAAAGTGGGTTGACACCGGGAGGTGAGAATTGTTTGCTGTGCATGACATATGTATTCTTCCTTATCTATAAAGAGGATTCATTTATTTATTTTATAATTTTAAACAGTGAAAACTGAAAACATCAGAAAAGTGGAGTGTTTTACTGAAGAGGATGAGTACAAATAGGTATCTAATGGAAAGTTTATAGCTCATACTATAAGGGAAGGCACATAGTTTATAGTACCATAAAGAAATAATAAAAAAACAGTATTCACGTCAATGTGGAGGAATTACCAGCTTCCTCTGATGTCCAGTGTAATTTTCCATGAGGGGAGGTGTAATAAATTGATGTCCATAGATCCAGTATATGTAACAAATTAGGTTTATTGTAAGATAAATTCAGATCAGTTAGATAAATGGAATAAGATTGTATAATGATAGAAAGGACCCCACCAGGAGCAGATGGACTTCAGCTCAGCCTCCAGATGTAACTGTTCCAGCTTTCAAGCAAATACAATTGGAACACAGATGACATCATAGAGACATGCAGAGATAGAAATGAGAAACACTAAAGAAGGACAAATAAGAAATGAAAGCAGGATGTAACACATCTTCCCCTTTGACAAATTAAATTAAAATAAGAAAACAAAAGAGAATAAAACATTGATAATAGAACATATAGCATATAGCATAGAATAACAAAAAGCGAAATTACAAAGAATATTACAGTAACCCTCATGGTACAGAATCCATATCACAGAGCAAAAACACAGCTCTTAAAATACACAACAATATGAACACCTCTAAACTTAGAGCACTTAAAAGTGGTTCAATAACTATATACAAGATAGTGAACACATGAAATTCTACAAAAGAGCAACCAGCGGTTCTTTAAACATCAAAGATAGCAAACACTTGCTATTCTACAAAAGAGCAACCTGCGGCTTTTCACGTTGAAAATAAATGAAACTCCTCTAATATAATAGAGCGCTAAAGCGGTACATATCTTAGTATAGAGCAACTTTCACTCTCTCAAATTCCAATTACCTGAACACCTCTAACAAAGTTAGAGCACATTGTGGTTCAGCAAAAGAAACTATAACTCTTGAAAATATTGAAATCTCATGAACATGGCTCATCCTAAGATGCAAGCCATAAACACATAAAATACAATGAAAATTGGAAACTCTTCAAAATTATGCAATCTCTTGAACATGGCTCATCCTAAGATGCAAGCCGTAAACACATAAAATACAATGAAAAAATGGAGCACCTCAATAAATGAGCACAAAATGTGGCCCCCTTCAGAATACACATGCACACATCCCATGTACATGTCAAACATGTAATCCACAACGGATTTAAATAAAACACTCGAGCAGCTCAAACAACGTTGAGCATAAAATGGCTCTCACATTAAGGACGATACTATCTGACTGTAGTATAACTAAACACCTTCCAAGGTTAAAATGATACTATCTTATCTCACTGTAGTATAACTAAACACCTCAACCATCATGAAACATGTGTGTTCTATCAGTTCCAGAACACACATACAAAGTACACACATGCAAAGTACACACATGCAAAGTACACACATGCAAGCAAATCATGTGAGAAGTAATACATGGCAATAAAATGATGCGCAGTTCTCCCCAAAATACATATATGAACACCTCCCTCTGAAATATAAGAAAAGTAGTCAGATGCAGACACAGCGATGTCTTTCTGCAAACAACAACTCTTGAAAGATGTACATCAGCTGTGTACATCAGCGAAGTAATATCTTGTAAAAGAATTGCAGAAGCAATGAACCAAACTCCCCAAATGGTGAGAAGCGATCCTTAGTGTTCCAAAATAAATGTTCCAGAATAACGTTTACACAGATCGTTGTGCCATATCTTCTTACGAATTCTACTTTTTAAATGTGCAGTTCTCTCTTCACAATGTACGAAAACAGTACCTTTTCCTTCAAATTCGTATTAAATTCAATTTGCTGTCAGGATATTATTAAACTCGTTGATGCTTCACGACGCGATGTGCAACAAAAAATCGCCGTCAATGACGTCATACGTTGTGTTGTGTACGCCGCGCTGCGTACGCAACGTTGATGACATCGGTTGTTGCCATGGACGGAGAGAAGACGGAGAGCACGGCGTTGTCAAGGTGATGACCACGCTCAGAAATCGTTGCGAGCGCTCGAGCCATTGCTCCCGTAAGTCGTTGTCTTTATTATTTAAAAATCGCCAAAAGAATTGAACAGCAGGAAATGTGCAAAATTCAACACTGGGCCTTAAAATAATACACGGTTTTGAAACATTTGAACATCCCTTTTCGAATTCATAGTAGACACGGCTCACAGTGCTCTGTTCACAGATGCCAGCGTCGAAGGTACAGCAGACACCGCACTCTGTGCTTCGTACATAAAATACAGCATTTATCTTGGAGAGGCCAAAGCAAAACTTTATATCCATTTTCACGCTGTTCAACTTCTTTAAAAGTCTAATACAAATGAATGTTGCACTTCCATTCATCACAGCAGATGGCAAAGGCGTGTCTCTCCTAAACATGGCACACATCTTTCCTTTTAAAAGTTCTTGACAATTCAGTCCAAATAAGTTTAAATCTTAAAAGTTTTCTTCAAATCATGCAGTTGTAATTTCTTCAGATTTAAGCCAAATCACGCAGTAAAATTCTAACACCCAAGGGAAACAGGCTGTCCAGATTACACAGGACACTGGTGGGGTCAATCAGGGTGCTCTCATAAAATACCTTTTCCTCTTCTTGGCTGGAAAATTTTTCAGTTGCAGTAGTTCCAAAAGTCTTTAAGTTCCTTAGTTCCTTGTTCTTTAAGTTCCTCAGTTGCAGATCTCCATTAAATTAGTCTTTATCCACGCACAGGCTCTGTACCTCGTCGCCAAATTTGTAATAAATTGATGTCCATAGATCCAGTATATATAACAAATTAGGTTTATTGTAAGATAAATTCAGATCAGTTAGATAAATGGAATAAGATTGTATAATGATAGAAAGGACCCCACCAGGAGCAGATGGACTTCAGCTCAGCCTCCAGATGTAACTGTTCCAGCTTTCAAGCAAATACAATTGGAACACAGATGACATCATAGAGACATGCAGAGATAGAAATGAGAAACACTAAAGAAGGACAAATAAGAAATGAAAGCAGGATGTAACAGGAGGCTCAATGAGTGCGCAACTAAATGCCACTTGAAACCAGAAGTCTAGTGCCTCTTCATAGAATTTTCATTCCAATTCTGTTATGTTATGTTAATAACTTTTTATATAGCGCACGTACACCAAGAGGTTTCATGACGTTGACTAGCTGAATCTCAGGTGAGAGGGAAGGTTATGCCTAGGCCTGAGTGAAAAGCCAGGTTTTAAGCTGTTTCCTGAACATTAGAAGGTCAGTGCAAGAGCGGGTGTCCAGAGGGAGGGATTTCCAGAGTTTGGAAGCGAGAGTCACGAACCTACGTCCTCCCTGGCGTTTCAGTTTGAAAGTGGGGGTGGCCAACAGATAGAGACTGGTGGACCGGAGGTTGCGGGAAGGGATGTACCTGGGCAGGAGGGTATTAATAAACTGGGGGCTGCGGCCATGAAGAGATTTGAAGATGATACATGCAGTTTTGAATTCTACTCGTTGGGGGATGGGGAACCAATGGAGTTGTTTTAACAGTGGCCTGGCCGATTGCCAGCGGGGTAGTTGGTGGATCAGTCTTGCTGCTTGGTTCTGCACCAGTTGGAGATGTCTACTGAGATAAAGAGGGAGGCCCAGATACATGGAATTGGCATCATCCAGGTGTGACAGAACCAATGCTATCACCACCTGGATCAAGGCCGACTGGGTTAGCATCCGACTGATTTTCTTAATCCTGCAAAGCTGGTAAAAGCAGGAGGATGCCACCGTGCCCACTTGAGTTTTTAGTGACAGATTTCGATCAATGACTACTCCCAGGCTCTTTACTGAAGCGGAGGGGGTGTGTGGGGGACCGAGTTCGTAGGGCCAATAGTGTGGGCCCCAGAGTGTTTGGCTTTTCGTCGTCGGCATAATTGAAAGTGACGGCCTTGAACATTTTCAGGGACTGGATCAGAGGGACAAGGTACAGATTAAACAAAAGGGGAGACAATGAAGAGCCCCGGGGAACCCCACAGGTAGTCCGGAGTTTAGGAGCAGTGAAGGGGGCAAGGCGGACCGCTTGATTGCAGTCGCTAAGGAAGGACCTAATCCAACTGTAGGCTGATACCAGCCTGGTCGACACGGTCCAATAAGATGGCATGGTCGACCGTGTCAAACGCGGCCGAGAGATCCAGTAGGACCAGGGCCTGAGGGATTCCCTTGCCTGCATTGTCGCGGAGAGAATCCATGACAGCGGTGATGACAGTCTCAGTGGAATGGGCCGGGCGAAACCCAGCTTGATGGGGATCCAAATAGTTGGATTGTTCGATAAAATTGGAGAGATGGGTGGTTACGTGGGCTTCCAGGACCTTGGCCAAGTAAGGGAGAAGGGAGATTGGCCTATAGTTAAAAAAAAAAAGTTAGAGAGGGTTGAGGGGTCCGCACCCGGTTTCTTCAAGAGGGGTACGACCACTGCCTCTTTGAAGGCTTTAGGAACCATGCCCTGTGACAGAGAGGCATTAAGGAAAGTCAGGATGGGAGCAGAGAGGACCGAGAAGATTTCCTTTAAAATGTAAGGGGGTAGCAGTCCTTAGGTGAGCCAGATGTTACCCTTATTAAAAGAGCTTGAAGGGAGTGTGCATTAAGAGGTGGGAAGTGGTCGAAGCAGTGGGTGCTGGATGTCTATAAGCGGTGGTTTGTTGTAGGGTTAGTGACTGGGATACTAGCTTTGATGGTGGTGATTTTGTCTAGAAAGTATTGATTAAGGGAGTTGCACAGATCTTGGGACACGGTCGGTTTTGGAAGGGCTCTCTCTATGTTTGATAATTTATTGACGATTGCAAAGATATCTTTGGATTTGTTTCCTGAATGAGTGATTATGTTTTAGAAATACAAGGCTTTGGCTTGGATGATGGCTTTTTGTTATAGGCTGCACGGGCGGCCAGATAGAGGATTTTACCTGTGGATCATAGTCTCTCCTCCATTTTCGTTCCTTGTGACGAATATCTAGTTTTTGGGGCCTTAAGTCGTGGGAGAACCACTTCTGGGCGTCCGAGTGGGGCGCAGTTTTGAGTTTTTTCAAGGGGGCATGTATTAATTAACCCTCCTCTTTGTTTCTGTGAAGCCCACCTTACATCCACCCATAGCTGAAAATTATGTTTAACAAGAAGGACTTTAAAGATTTCTTTTTAAGTCATATTTGGTTTTAATAGAGGTGTGCGAGGGGGCAGGGAAGTTTAAGATTCTCCATCCTGAGATGGGCAATTTTTGGGTGACTTAGTTGACCAACCTCTTGTGGTAAAGGCTGATTCTTGGGATGCAAGTCAGTAGAGAGTTACAGGGTTTTGACCTGATGAGCTATTGAACCGCTATTTTGAATTCATGCTTTCTTATAAGGTACTTCACTCCTAGAGGTGTCTGAATTGGTGTTAGGCTCTGTTAGACCTGGCATCTTTCACATGTTTTCCCCTGTCTTTTTGCTTCTTACTCCTGTTTTGTCTGTGCTCCTCATCTGATCGCAGCAGCCAGGATTTCCAGGGGAGCTTCAGGAGCCTGTGGAACCAGTGTGTTTGGGTTCCCTACCGCCACCGCCCCCGCGGACATCACTATTGCCAGGGTAGGTAGCAGACTAAAGCCCCCAGTGTGCCTTGCAGCAGGGATGCTGCAGGCGCACTCAGCACGCGCCAGGAGGCGCTTCAAAACCAGCCAGGGCTTCCCGCAGCGCCCAGAGGAGGCCGGGCTGGGCTACCCCATTGACATTCTGGTTGAACATTTGTCCTAAGCATCCCAGGTACTGTGCCTTTGGCATTAAAAATAGTTCTGTTATTTGTAGGTCAATTTTTAACTTAAGTACTTTATTCCAAGGGCCCCCTACGTACAGGCAGTTTTGGTGTAGGCTTGACTATGGCAGGGATGGGGAAGTGCAAATCTACAGAAGGAGGAACAAGGGAAATCCCCGTTAAGAAGGCAAAAATGAATTAAAAATCATCAAGTCTAACGCCAGGTGGGGGGGTATTAGATCACATTGACAATTTATTTATTATAATTAATAAAACGAATTTCGGAGCCCGCTCCTGCATCGCAAAATGTGATGCTACGAAATTCGTTGTATTTATTAAATTGTTTACTTACCTTCAATTATCCATACTCCGGTTTTTAGCACCCCCCACCCTGCCCCTCCCCCGCCCCGCCTCTCCGCCCCACCGAAACTCCCTCCACGGGCCGTGGCTGGCTGTAGGTAAACTCGTAGCTTCCCTGAGTAAGGTGCACACTGAGGTACAGAGTATTCAAAACCAACTGCAGGTACAAGCAGCTGCACAGAAGCACATCCAAGGGGGCATAAGCAGCACGAAGCAGCTGGTAGGGGATAGCATCAGTCGACATCCAGGAAGGCAAAGTAATAATCACACAGAGCAGACCCACAGCTTTGATCCATCCACTAATAGTCATCCCATTCACAGAACAGGAACATGCCAATCTAAATTTAGCAGAGGTCAACAGGATAATCTAAGTAACAATAGAAGGTCCTGGCAAGGACCTGTACGTCACTTAACTAGTCTCACACAAGCTCCACCATGCTCACACAAGCTTACAGATACAGGAAAGATAAGATAATCTATTTAGTTAATGTCCCAAAGAATCAAGGGAGGTCACAAATAGAGGATGAGTGTTCTTTAATTAACAAATGCACCCATTGGATACAAAGAATGAGAGGATGTTGGTAAATTATTAGGGAAGACATCACTGGGGCCAAAAGACAGTCTAGTCGTGGGGGCCGGGGGTCGCCCACGATGTAATAGCTCTCATTCCGACGCACCACGATCTGGTGGAAAATGATGTTGCCTTTGATTTACGCACCCAACACTTAGTAAATACAAATAAAGTTTCAAGTATAACTGTCCAGAAATACAACTGGCTGCGAACCAATCATCATGCACAGTTTCCCCAAACAATGGGTCTCCAGTGAACGAGTTCGATAGAAGGCTCAACTCGCCCCCTGCAGTACCCATGTTCCAGGCCGACACCCCAGTAGATGCCATAACACAACCCTAGCCGTACCATATTGAAGACCCCCCTGTAGAAGAAGACATGGTAACCAACTTGACGAAAAATCCAGATTGCACCACAGAGGATGCAGTTGTTACAGACGCGACTTAATTTCCTCCCAACTGTCTGTCACGCAGCCTACAGGTTGTCTCCTGGAATACTGCAGGATTGCAGTCTAAGGGAGTCTCCCCTGAATGGAACTCCTTTTTTAAGAAATACGACATATGCATTTTCTAAGAGACATGGTTAACCGAACCGCTTTATCACCTGGGTTCCCTAAACTAATATAAACCAGCCACAAAGGGTAAGAATATGGGTCCGGCAGGACAACGGCCTACCCATACAAGCGCTCGAGAAGGAAGTAATTTATTTATTTATTTATTTTAAAAATTTATAAAGCGCAGCGTATGCCCTTGGGCGTCTTGGCGCTAAGACTCACAGGTACCTCAAAATACTCAATTTGCCGTTTTAATCATGAAAATAGTAAAGGTGAAAGGAAACTTATTGGTCAAACAGCCATGTCTTCAACAGTTTTCTAAATTGTAACAATGTGGGAGTAGATCTAATTTCCAGTGGAAGCGTGTTCCAAAGTCTGGCTGCAGCATTGGTGAAACATCTGTCTCCCCAAGTAACTGTCTTTGTTCTTGGTACAATAATATGGAATGCATTTGTAGACCTTAATTGTCGAGTGGGGCGGTAAAACATGAGCTTCTGTTTAAGGAACTCCGGCCCTAGCTGATGGATGGCTTTAAAGGTGAGGCACAGTGTTTTAAATTTAATCCTGTTTTTCACCGTCAACCAATGATAACTCCTGATTACCTGTTTAATCGGTTTATATTTGGGGGTCCCAGACAGCAGCCTTGCTGCCGCATTCTGGACCAGTTGTAACTTAGCAACCACCCGAGCTTGAGCATTCAAAAATAAACCTTTACAATAGTCCAAGGCGGATAGTACCAGTGAGCTCACCACCGTTTTCCCTCCATTGTCTGAGAGGAATGGAATTATTTTTCCTAGTAGTTTGAGTTTGAAAAAAGCAGTGGAGGCTACTTGATTGGCATGGTTAGCGAAGTTTAATCTCTCGTCGAAGATAACTCCAAGATTTCGCACCTTCTGCACCGGAGACGGCAGCACCCCGAGCAACGGAGGCCACCAGATTGATGACCAGATGGGAAGAAGTTTACCAAAAATGATCACCTCCGTTTTCTCGGAGTTCAGCCTTAAACAGTTGCAGGCCATCCACTCCTTAATTGCCAACATGCCTTCCGGAAACCGGGCTGCCACCTCATCTCCATCATTATTGATGGCTAGCACCAGCTGCGTATCATCGGCATAGGTAGTGAGGCTCATCCGGTAGATCTTGATAACCCTAGCTAAGTCCGACACATAAATGTTAAAAAGTGTCGGACTTAGGGATGAGCCCTGCGGCACTCCACATGGTAGAGCCAGGTCCACCGATCTAAATGGCCCTAGTGTTACTGCCTGCGTTCTTCCTGCGAAGAAGGAGGCAAGCAGAGCTCTGGCCGTGGAATGGATACCCAGCTCACCGACACGGTCAATCAAGATCGAATGATTGACCGTGTCGAAGGCCGCGGATAGATCTAGCATAATCAACACTGCCGTGCCACCCTGGTCTCTAATGGCCCTGATATCATCAGCGGCTTTGATGAGCGCAGTCTCTGTTCCATGCATTTTCCGAAAGCCAAACTGTGACTCATCAAGCAGATCATTCTGTTCAATGTATTCAGACAGCTGCATATTCATTACTTTCTCCACCACTTTGGCTAAGAAAGGTAAACTAGCAATAGGCCTGTAGTTTTTTAGTAACTCTTTATCCAAGCCTGGCTTCTTCAAGAGAGGTTTTAATAGCGTGTTCTTTAACCTGTCCGAGAAATCCCCAGATATGAACATCGCATGACATTCTCACAGTTTGCCTGCGGTGCGGATCTTATGGCAAAATCGACATTTATAATATTTACGCTAGAGGGCGTAGTGGGGACGAAGGGCAGAAACTGTTTCCGATCTGGATAACCTCTTACATAACATCTCTTGGTCCTCTCTGTAGTACTTGGGGTTAATTTAATACCACCTTTGAGCCCCTGGACATTGGGAAATTTGATCCAGCGAGGGACAAGGACAAACAGTGGGGTATCCCTTGTCTGGAAATACCTCTGATTAGAAAATGGACTGTGGCAGCATTACAGTTGAAGGCCCTAAGCCTCGAACATGGTGTAAGGGCAGTTAATGGGAGAGTAAGATCTGATAAGCAAGGGGCCCATATGTTCAGAAACGGCCACCGCACAAGCAGGATTGACTATACGTTAATCAGCCGAAACATCTGCCACACAGTAGAGGATATAGTTGTGACGGATAGAACAGAGAGCGACCACAATCCACTCTGCACCTGATTTTCATTTAAGGCGCTACAAGAGCACCACAAGCCCCAATTTTACCCTTGACTGGTAAATTAGAACTGACAAATGACAAGCAACATCTTAAATAGCCAACGGTTATTGAACAACCTGATATATTATCATTAATTAATTCCGACTTGGAACACACTCTAACCCAGATGTTGTCCTCTCACCATGATCCTAGTATACTGAAAGAAATAACATTAATACATAAGTTATAACACCTTCTTTGATAGAATGTGTTCACATTTCCAAATTCCCAACGGGCCCAAGATAAAGGCATACCAATCACACCCACTTTGGTACAATAATGAGTGCAAAAAAGCGCGCAGAGCACTAGGGGGCAATAAGATTAGGAGATCAGTCTAGTGTCTAGCATACAAGAACGCTTTACAAGAAGATGATTCTTACAGGAAAAAAGACCTGGGATGAGAAAAAATGGGAGGACCTAAAAGAAGCATGTAAGGAGATGAACATGCAACGCTTCTGGAGCCTTGTAAAATGGGGTGTGGGGGGCCCAGGGCAAACTCCCCAAAATCACGTGGACCCAATAACGTGGGTAGAGTTTTTCTCAGACCAATATGCAGAAAAAGACAACATGGGCTACGATTCTACTCAGGTTTATTTTAATATGTCCAATACAGTTTTTAATCTAGTTGATGTAACAGCTGCACTGAGTTCTATGAGTTCTATTACCAGTGGAGAGCCCGGGGCATTGATAAAGTGCCCGCTGATATCTTCCTTCAGAATAAGGCCAAATGGAGCCAGTATATTATGCCTTTATCAAATGCCATTGCTCATGGAGCCCTAATCCCGGATACCTGGCAAGGGGTGGAGACTAACTTGATTTATAAAAAAGGAGATAAATCCTCACTTGGGAATTGAAGGCCAATAAACCTTATAGATTCAATCCAGAAAGTTGTATCTCGACTAACAAAGATCCAAGCCTGGATTGATGACAGTGATATCCCAAGCACCCTCCAGGCAGATTTTCAGGCACACTTGAACACCATTGACCAAGTTTTCCGTTACATTTTAATCTACTGGCGGACGTTGACTCTCGGAAAAGGCGGCATTTATGAAGCCTTTGTTGACCTTAAGTCTGCCTTTGACCTAGTCTCATGGCCTAAGTTATGTAATGTATTGCAGGAGCTTGGGCTGCCCCCTGATCTACTCTTTTTAATAGTCCACCTCCATGAAAAAATCGTTGCCCAAATTTGCTGGGGGGTTAATGTAAACCAGACAGATCGATTTCCAGTTGAGAAGGGAGTACGCCAGGTCTGCGTCTTGGCGCCTACATTGTTCTCACTCTTTATTAATGGCATTGTCAGTTTCCTAGCTGCCTTTCCCCCAAACACCACATTCCAAGCTGGAAAAAAATTCCCAGATTATTGTTTACGGATGCCACGCTTATATTGTCCAAAACACATACTGGCAGATGCATCAACGAAGCCTTTTGCTATTCCTAAATAGCGATTTTTAAGGAATCGCTATTTAGGAATAGCAAAAGCCTATGCATGTAGGAATCGCTAATAAAATAGCTATTCCTAAACATTCCTTAATTGCTACTCGCAAATTGTGAGGCAAATATTAAGGAATGCTGTCCCATTCATTCTTATGGGCCTCCAGGCCCATAGGAATGTATTGGAGATTGCATGAGCAATTTGCGAGTACCAGTAGGTACTCGCAAATTGCTCATGCAATTTCAAGGATGCAAGGGTGTCAAAATGACACCCTGTTGCACCCCTGAAATTGATCTATGCACATATGTTGCAGACACACATGCCCTAAGGCCATGTGTGTGCGCAACATTAAACTTTGAAAAATGCACAAAAGTGCTTTTTTCAAAGTTTTAGAAAATTACCATGAAGTCCAACTTCATGGTAATTTGCTCCCCCTATTAGCGAATTCGCTATTTTTTTGACTTTCATGCATTGCATTTAAGGAATCTCAATTTGGGATTCCTTAAATGCAATCTTAATTTAAGGAATCTCAATTTATTTAAAGATTCCTTAAATTGTGATTTTTGCATTTGGGATGATGCATCCCAAATGCAAAAATGCCGGGAGCAAAGGGGCAGATTCTGAGAATCTGCCCATTTTCTCCCGGTATTTACTTTAATGCATATGCCTGAAAGTGGGATAAAGCGTGCACTGCAGCATTTCGAAGAAGTTTGCACACTGCATGGTTTAAAAGTCAATACTGTAAAAAACAAGTTTATGTCTTTTAACCAGCACAGGTCATTTAAGGGGGGGCATGGTAATAGAGGGGCACCTACTGGAGCAGGTCTCACCATGAACAAAGGGCTTAGCTGGAGGCCACACATTGACATGATGGCCCTACAACATAGACAACTGGCAAGTGTAATACTTAAGGAGTTTAAAACATCATTGACTAAGCCTCTAACTCCGGTGCTGCAAATTTACAGTTCTAAAATACTGAGCTCAGCTCTGTCTGGGGCCAAGTTATGGGGTTTCGAAAATTTGAATCCCCTAGATGTATCCGAGAACAAGTTTTTACTAGAGGTTACAGGTTTGCCCCAAAGCTCTCCCATGCTCCCCTTGTGCTAAGATTTGGGTAGAAAATCCATAGCTGACTTAGAAAGACTGCTTCCCATTCTTTATTGGCACAGGATCTGGTCCACACCAGAACTGGCCACCTATGCTGAAGGCCTTAAAGACCTAATGGAGGCTGATCACCTCCATAAAATCAGCTGGATGCACGACATTTGAACTACCCTACCTAGTATGGGTATGTCATCGTTGTGGACCGACCCTAGCTGAACAGAGTTTCCATCAAAACATCTGATCAATAAAAGATACTGGGAACTGATAATTCTAGAATCTAATAGAGTAACTGATGCTGCCACACTGTCAGGAAAGTTCTTGCAAATAAAAACAAGGCCGTACGTTGAGGACTACTGGGACATAATTACTAAGCCATTGGACCGTAAATTGTATTACGTATTGTATTACACTTAAAGACCTTTACAGTCACATGGTCTACCGCAGCTAATGATAATTGTCCAGTCTGTACTAATGTGGAAGAAACATATGCACATGTGTTATTTGTCTGCCCTGCATATGCTGCACCACGGAAAGTTTGGCTGGTACCAATCTATAGGAACATGGGCACACACCAGTCAAGAGCAGCATTGTGTATACTGTGTACGGACTCCACTGTATTGTATGCGATTCCAATGGCAAAGTTCTCAGGATGGATGTTGACAATAAGAACTAAACTATTAGCAGCAAAACGTACCATGTACGCTCATGATGCTCTACTTGGAACTTGTAAATTGTTTATTACCTTTCAGCATCAAATCTTGCCAACAATATATGCACACGTTTTTTAATCGTTTTTAACCCATTTTTATAACACATACTTTTTATGTAATAATCAATTTTTATATCTTGTGATTTACGGTTTTATTGTGATATGCTGTTATGATATTTACTGTCGAATAAAGCTCGAGTTGATTTGTCATTTGTTTGGTGGTGATACATGATTGGCATATTTGATTTACTGGTAAGATCCTAGTAAAGTGCACTGTGTGTGACCAGGGCCTGTAATTCAAATGTTATTAGTGGGCCTGCAGCACTGATTGTGCCACACGCATGAGTAGCCCTGCAAACATGTCTCGGGCCGGCGGTTTAAGTGTGAGCATACATTCCTAGTATCTATAATATATTGCGGGTAAATCCTTTTTTTGTCTCTTATATTTTTGATAACCAAATCAATCCTTCCATATTGCGTTCATTCGACTTTAAAAAAAAATTCCATTCTCATTGTAGATTCACTTAACTTTATTGTACAAGGAAAATAACAGCCAACACGTGTTTCACCCCGTGTGGCGAATAACGCCAGGGCTTTTTCAAGGCTAAACGGATATATCATGTCATTTTCAAATTAATCCAAATGTCAAGATCACAATATATAGAATATGCATATAAATTATTTTAAAGTCGAGGATCTCATAACGCCAATTTCATCCAGGTAATCCGTTGTATGGCAGTGGGCCCTTCACTGCAGAGTCTGTGAGTGCAGTTTTAAACTGCCATGTCAACATGGCAAGTGCCCTCACTTGCCAAGCTCAAATTTTCCCCTTCTTGACATGTAAGGAACCCCTAAATGACGCAGAAGGTAGTCCCATGGGCAGGGTGCAGTGTATGTGAAAGGTAGGACATGTGCTGGTGTGCATTACATGTCCTGATAGTGAAATACTGCCAATTCTGTTTTTCACTATTGCAATGACTATCTCTCCCCTCTCGCTGAAGTTTATAAGTGTAACTTTCAATTGGGAAGAGATAGAGATTTCGAACTAGGGTTCCTAAGCTCATAATAAAAAAATACATCTTTCTATGAACTTGGTTTTTACATTGTCTGTTTGAAAATGCCACTTTTAGAAAGTGTGTAAAAACTAGGACAGCCTGCCCTAGACAGAATCCGCACTAACCTTCCTTCCTTCCTAGCGGGCCGCCGGCAAACGGTCTGGGCCTCGCCAGATTCCGCCGTGATGCCGGCATTGGGAGTCGGGGTCCCTCAGGGCTCTATTTTGAGCCCGACCCTTTTCAACATCTTTATGGCCCCCTTGGCGGCGCTGGTGGAGTCGTTTGGGGCCCGGATCGTATCCTACGCGGACGACACCCAGCTCCTCTTCTCGTGTAAGAGAGGAGGGGACTTCGATGGGGAGAGTATCCGGGATTGCCTTGGGGCTGTTTTTCAATGGTTCCAACTAAACAGCCTAAAGTGCAATTCCGATAAGTCCGAGGTACTCTTCTTTGGGTGTACTACGGAGCCAGATTGGCAGGCTTGGTGGCCCATCAGTATGTTCCCTCCGTCTTGTTCATCCCAAATGGCGAAGAACTTGGGGGTCAAGATGGATAAGGGGCTAACGTTGAAGTCCCAGATCCTTGGGGTCTCGGGTATGTGCTTTGGCCTCCTCAAGATGCTGCGGAGATTTCTTCCCCTCCTATCTGAGGAGCATAGGAAGCTGACTGTGCAGGCTCTGATCGGCTCTAGGCTAGATTATTCCAACGTTCTGTACCTGGGCCTGCCAGAGTATCTGCTACAGCGGCTTCAAGTGGTGCAGAATGCGGCTGCTAGAGCTGTCTTTGGCTTAAACAGACGTGCCAGTGCCGCTGGTCTGTTGCAGACGCTGCACTGGCTTCCAATCCGCAAACGGATTGCCTTCAAGGCCTTGACCTTGGCCTACAAGGCTCTCCATGCGGTTGGAGCCAAGTACCTCCAAAAGAGACTCGCATTCTACCACCCAGTCCGCTCTTTGAGGTCGGAATCCCTGTTCTTGGCGGTGGTCCCGCGAGTGAAAAAAGCTCGATTAGGAGGTCGCTCCTTTGCACTTCTGGCACCACAGTTGTGGAACTCTTTGCCTCTCACACTTCGGGGAGCCACCAGCCTACTCGTTTTTAGGAAAGGTCTTAAAACCTGGTTGTTTAGCCAGTAGGCTGTTTTAATTCTGTCTGCCCTATTTCATTCCTGCTTTCTTTTAACTGTGTTGTGTTATTGTATGGTAGTCCTCCTTACTCAAAGCGCCGGGACCCTCTTTTTGAGTAGCTGCGCGCTATACAAAAATAAATATAACATAACATAACATAACTACCCTGATTCACTCCTACCGCGTGAAAATTATTCTCACCGCAATTTAATCAATAAATCAAGACTGACATTCAACATCTATACAGTCAATACAGAAAAGTATACAGGCAAATAGAAATATGTTTAAGAAAACCTGCGTAGTCTGGATTTCAAGAGGCATGGATTACAAGCTTATTAGTAACAATTCCCAATGCATTTCGGTGCTGCTTTCACCCTTCTTCAGGAGCAATCTACAAAAACATATAACAAAAATTAAGACTTGTATTACATATTAATGCAAAGGCCTATCAATAATCTGAGGGGAGTTTCATGCTAGGACCATGTGAGATACAGATATATTGGAGTTCATGTGACAAGAAGTTTATCAAAATCAGAGGTTGAGTTACAGCAATATGAGGTGTGAAACAAGTCTCTAGTAAAGTGGATTAACAGGAAACCAATTCTCCTGTGCTCTGTGATGACGCCAAAACAATATGTGCTGTTAGTATAAGTAAGCATGGGCGGATTTTGCGGATCCACGATTCGCGGATTTGCGTATTCACGGATCGTGGATCCGCAAAATCCGCGGATTTTGCGTATTTGCGAATTTGGGGCGGGGCTTCCATGCGAGTGCACATGCCTCTTGATGAGGGTGCCGCTGGGATTCTGGTTGTTCATCCCTTCTCCAATTAATAGTCTTGCATGGACCAGGATGAGGATGTTGCACAAGAACCAAGGAGCACATTGAATGTTAGGCCTCAAAGACACTTGGGTGAAAGTGAAGGAGGTTTCACGCAGCAACACATTCTGCAAGTCAAAGTCCCAGGAGGAAAGAGGAGGCCAGCACCCAAAGAAGATTTTTCAATGCAACCACAACTAGGAAATGAGAATACGAAAACAAAGCACACATGAAAAACAACACAATGGGGAAAGAAATGAGAAGCACCAGCGACATTTGCTAGGGAACCATTGAGACAAGGCCTACATGACCCAAAGAGACACAGCAAGAAACCCCCATTGATGATTTTAAAAGCAGATTTTAACCAGGACCAAGATTGCCATCCATGCCGTGTACTAAACCCATTACAGGAGGCGGGGAAGCTACGTCAACAGCATTGTGTATGACGTGACACGCCAAATAATGCCAACAAAGTGCATTAGGGGCACAACTAAACTGTTGACAGTGAAAAAAGCCTCCATGCCTACTCTTACCAAACTCCTCCTGCAGCCCGGCCTTATAGTCCATGCCAGGTATTGTGGGCAGCAGTGCCATAAAAACTCGCTGTAAAAGTGGTTGAGAAGCACGCCTTTCTCTGAAAGAAATAGGAATAAAATGGGTCAAAGTGCACTACTGCAATCGGTTTCTCATGGAAACATCGAGGGGGTGAGGGTGGGGAAGTACTTGCCACTTATAAATGTATCACCTGTACTCAAAGTGTGGAATTAGATTAACAGAAAGATCATAAAATGGTCCTGCCATTGCTGTAAACGCATATACTGCTTGTAATGTGCGAACGAGGAGCCGCTAAAGAATTGCTTTTCTGAAGAGATCGAAATCCACACATCATAGTTTTCCGTCAAGCAGAGGAATGGATTACTGAATAATCAGTAAAATCGCTTGGTTTACGCTAGAAAGGTCTACGCATGTTTCTGTTTCTCCCTGTACTTTCACGGCCCTTTCCTTAATAGCAGGCATTCAGTATGTCTGGCGGAAATGTGCATTTTCTCTTATGTTTTCTTTAAATAGGGTGGAAACGAAACTTCCAAAAATGTTTGTGAATCCCCCCAGACAAGGAAGTTTGTGTATACTCATAGGATTCGGTCCATTCTTTGATATGGTGATCACCGAAGGGAGGCAAATTCTGACCAGTGATTAAAAATTTAGGACAAAAGTTCAAAATTTAAGAAAACAATTCATGATAAATAATCAATCCAACAGACCCATCTGATATCAAGCAATAGTATACCAGTAACTGAATAAACATCCCACACAAGCACATATCAAAATAGTTTTATGTTCTTTAACTTGTAAGCTACAAATAATTTGTTGTCAGTCCATGTCACTGGCACCGGGTTTTGACTTAATTAGTGCATTCTGATGCAAAGGCCTCTGTCCAGCATCACAGCTGAACCCTGCCCTGCACCCCACACCTGCCTGGCCTGTTGTAACTATTTTACGATGGCGCCGGCAAGCTGCCACGCCATCCTAAAATAGTTGCTACATTAGCTTCAACAGGAAGCGCGAATAGATAAAATAAAGCAGATGCACGAGCGCCTGCTTGATTTTATCTATTTGTGCTTCCTGTTGAAGCTTGCCGGCGCCATCGTAAAATAGTTACAACAGGCCAGCAAGGCTTGAACTTTTGACCTAGGAATCCGCCGCTCGCGGATTGCGAATTTTCGGTAAATTCGCGAGAGTTCGCGGATCGCGAATTTACCAAAAATCCGCAAAATCCGCGAGCGGAGCGGATTTAGCGCTCATGCTTAAGTATAAGTGATTTCATCATGCGAGTTCTTCCAAGACAACGAGCTATTAACTATATTTAAAATTTACCTTAGTGATGTGACTGAGTGTGACTCACAAGCTTGTTGACCAAACAAAATTTCTGTAACACAAGAACGACAAGATGTAAGACCCTTAAGTGAATCTTAATCAACAATGATCAAACGGTGAGAAAACCACCTTTTCTCTCACCTATACAGCTATCAGCTCTCCTAAAGGAAGCCTTAATCAACCGAAGGGACCTGCTTACACAGGTATAATGCCACGGATTTTCACTAAAAAACAAACAAAATAACCAGCATGTTTAGTATGGTGCCAGTATTGATTGTAATCGTTGCGCCATTGCAGGAAACAATTTTACTGTCTCTTTTTTTTGGTCCTCATACGCCAAAGATATTCTCGAAATTCGTTCAACCACTGCCATCCACTGATAGCAATTGTACCCCAGAGAGCTTACAATCCTCGAAGATCTTATTGGAGGCACTTTTTGTAGATACCCAACTTACATAATAATCAATTCAGTTCATCTAACTGACCACCATGGAACTGATCTTAGGGTACATCAATCCACAAAAAGGCATAATCATTGGACCTTGTTCTTAAAGTTTATCCAGCCAGGAAATGCACGGTGTCCAGAAATGTTTTTTGCTCTTCCAATTTATGCTATCTAATTTCAGGGTGTACTTAATTGAATTAATCCAGTCTAAATATGTTGGTGCAGTATCTTTTATCCAGCATTTACAGAATTCTCTTCGAGCTAAGATAATTAAGTAAAACAACAATTTATTGACATCTCGAGAGAGTGATTCAAAATTCAAGGAAATACCCAAAAAAATAAGTAAAGTACTAACCTGTATGTTTAGCTTCAACATACTTCCCATACCTTCAGATACCGCACACCAGTAATTATGCAAGACCGGACATGTTAAGAACATGTGAATATCATCTGGCTTTTCCATCTTACATTTTGGGCAACAGGGAATACTATTATTCGCAAATTTAGCAAGCTTAGCAGGGAACCAATAAACTCTATGAAGAGAAAAAAATGATTGCGTTTTAAATTGGCGGGAGAAACTGTAGTATGTAGTATGTGAAAAGATACTTGCCATGACTTCTCCAAATCGGCGTCTGAAACCTGTTCTCCCCACAGGTGAGCTGGCAAGGTGAAGTCGCCGTCTTCTGCTTCCAAAGTGGCCCAGTAAAGGATTGCTGTCTTTATCTTCCTGTTCTTCCCTTGAAGCAGATCTTCTAAAACGCTGGTTGTTCCTACTTGTGATCCTACAGCCTGGCTCCAGCTCCTTATTTGAAAGTATTTAAACTTAGATAAGCTATTTTTAGCCACATTGGAAATCTCTTCCCAAGATATAATTGACCCGTCAGTCATTAACTGATACCAGTACTTAATATCCGCGTCTGCCAGCGGCTTTGCGAGACTGTCTTTAGTCCACTCCGGAGAACCAGGAGAATCCCAAATAGGAGACTTGGCTGTGTAATATGTAAGTTTCAGGGCCTTCCTTACCCTAGCCCAAGTAAGAGCCTTGTCTGTCAGCATCTTCAATCGCACTTTTTTAAAGAAGCGTGGGTCCCCATATTTGTATAGGAAACCACTGGATCCCCCTTGGATTTCTAACAGCATTTCCTTAAACATTATGCCTACTTCTGATCTGTCTGGGCAATTAAAAAGCAGAATCCCAGCATTAAGTAGAAGAGTCCATGCATAGATCTTCATATCCGGGGCGCACAAGCCACCTTTGCTTTTTTTTCTGCTCAATTTCCTCCACGAAATCCTAATTCCCTTTGAAGCCCATACAAAGGAATTAAATTTAGCTTGAATTTGTCTAAGCTTTGCTTCATTAAAGGCTAAGTGTATATTCTGAAACAGAAAAATCAATTTGGGAAGAAGCATCATCTTTATAATGTTCACTTTTCCAATTAGTGTAAGGGGAAGCAGAGACCAACTCTTTAATGACTCGGTGATTTCTTTGTTCACTTTATCTAGGTTTCTATCCGTTAATTTTGCGATATCCTGGGTGACTTGAACTCCTAGATATCTTATCTCGTGTTTTGATATAGATAGCTGAGCTTCCAAATTCCAGAGCATATATTCTGTTTTAGTCTGGTTAATCTGATATCCAGAAAGCTGACCAAACTGAGTTGCTGCAGTGTATATTAGCGGAATTGACCCTACTGGATCTGACGTGTATATCATCATATCGTCCGCATATAATGACACTTCTTTTACCCAGTTCCTAAATTTAAAAGGCACAATGCTCCCATCTTGCCTGATCTTCTCGGCCAGGGACTCAATATATAAATTAAAAAGCATGGGAGAAAGGGGACATCCCTGTCTTGTCCCTCTCTTAATACAAATGGGTGCTGATAGATTCCCGTCAATCAATACTCTAGCAGTGGGGTGCTGATATATTGAAGATATGGCTCTACAGAAATTTTTTCCCACATTACACTTTTCCAGTACTCTACTTAGATAGACCCAATTAACGCGGTCAAATGCCTTGGCGGCATCGAGCGTGATAATGGCCAAAGGCAATTTATATATAGATGCTGTATCTATAGCTCCCACTAATGCTTGGATCAGATTCTGAATAGAACGGCCTCTAACAAATCCCTTCTGATCCCCATGCACCAATTTATCCGCAACACCATTTAGTCTCTCTGCTAAAATCCCGGCGAAGATTTTATAATCGAGATTCAGCAGAGAGACTGGCCTGTAAGATTCGCATAGTGCCCTAGGTTTAGACAATTTAAGAATTAGCGCCACAGTTGCCTCATTCCATGACAAGGGGATATTTCCTCCCTCGTCATAGATAGAGGAAAACAATTCGCAGAGAATTGGAGCGATGACTGGGGAGAGAACTTTATAAATCTCTGCTGGCAGCCCATCAGGACCTGGAGCCTTACCCTTCTTGCTTGTATTAACTGCAGCAACTACTTCCCTCAGCTCTATCTTACCATCTAGATTTTTAGCTGCTTCATCCTCAATTCTCCGAACTGCATACTTCTCCAGCCACGCTTGAATTGAGGCATCATGGGGAAACAGATCCTCACGATACACTTGTTCAAAGTGGTTAAAAAAAGCTGCTTCTATGTCGGAAGTGTTTTCTGTGATCTGGCCCGCGATATCTGACAGTACCTCTTTCATTTTATTCCTAGATTGATCTTTTTTTGTTTTCCAAGCAAACAGCTTCCCACTCGCTTCCCCATATTCGAAATGGGCCAGAGAGCTAGCTTACCACCTCTTCCTGAGCCTAGCATCCAAAACTTCTTCCATTTGAGATTTACATAATGCCAATTTTGTTGTAGGAGATGGTTCGGACTTATGTTTCTGAGCTAGTAGATCTTGTTCTGTTGTATTTCTATCTAGGACCCTACCTAATTCGATATTCCTGATCTATGCCCTTATGTGGTTATAATAAATAATATCCTTATAAAGGCATAAGAATCAAATCCATATTTAGTCATAGCCCATGCAGTCCAAATTAAGCAAGGCTACTTCCCCAGGCTCCTAGAGAGTACAACGAGTTCTTTAAACAAAACAAACCTCCAGCAACCTGGGAAATCCCCATGCTTCTGTTTTGATTTTTCCTAGAACTCCTGCGAACACTGAAAGAACGGCCAGTTCTTAGTGACATCTTTATTGACGTCTTATGTCCAACCTTACGTCAAACCCGGCACCTTTCAGGTATAAATATACCAACGTTGCCTTAAGCAAACACACGGTGGTTTGGAGCAGAGCGGCTATCTACTTGCCCGAGAGACCAGCTGATGCGGAGAGCCCACGGACGCCGCCCCTCCCCTTTGACGCACTGAGAGAGACGCTGTCTTTTCTCCTGCCGAGAAATCCAGCTCGGGTGTTTCCAGATACCCTTGCGGGTTGCTGGGATATCGAGTCCTGAGAGAGAGATACCAGACCTCCTGCTTTCTATTACCCAGGTACGGAGCTGACTAAACCCTTAAGTGAATTCTTGACTCAGATTCTTGGCAAAACCAACTTAACTTAAACTGCTACTTACTTACTCCTTCCCAAGTATTAGGCTTAGGTCAGGTACAACGGGGTAGGCGTATTTAGAAGCACCAGTTGAGTTTGTTAGTCAATGTATATATGTATGTATATATTTTATCTATTTTAAAGTATCATATGGCTAAGAAACCATATCAATGCTTTTACAGTATTATTTTATAATACTCCTTTTACTGTACGTACTTTACTTTACATTAAGTATTGCAATTGTGGCAATTCATTTCTCTTGCATGAGAAAGAAGACTGCTCAATAAATAACACCTTTTATTGAAAACGCCCGTCTCTCTATTTCTGTGCACTCCGGTGAAACTAAGTATGCACGATTGACTGAGTAAAATAGCTGTCTATTGTTTTCACACGACTCTAGAGATACACTCTTATTCTGAGGGAGCAAAGTTGTCATGTTTTATGGTTGTCAGAAGCTAATCCCTTCTTGTCTATCCAGGGAAGTTAAACTCCTCCTTGTTTATTCGAGAAAGTTTCTAGTGACCTCTGAGCTAGCTGGCAAAACTAATTAAGTCTAATATAGTCAGTAGAGACCTAGTCGACCTCAGTCCTACGTCTACACTGCTGTTTAAATTATTCCAATGCGCAGAGCATATTGGGAATATAGGAACTACACTACAGTTCTAACCTGGCTATTTCTGCTTCTATTTCAGATACTTTAGCACTAAATCTATTTTGCCTCGTAGATTGAATAGCCAGGATCACCCCCCTCAAGAATGCCTTATAAGCATCCCAAACAACTTCAATTGGGGCGGCGCCTACATTCAGCTCAAAGAAGCTCTCTGACTCCTCTATCAATTTTTTTGTCACATCGTCCTCTAACATGATAGTTTGGTCCAAAGTCCACCTCTTCCTATGTTGTTGTCCCGAGAAATTTAACACTAAAGAGACAGCAGAAAGGTCTGAGAGGTGGCCACCTAGATGCTGAACCTCCTTGACCTTGTCCTCGAGCTCCTCTGCAATAAAAAAAAGTCTAGTCTTGATTTGTGGCCTTAGGCAGTAAGGGCAGAACATGGCGGCTAGCAGCAGTAGCTAGTCGGGAGGCTCCGCGACTCCGACGGCATTTCTTGCAGCGTCTCTCGGCTTTCCTGTGGCAGAACATTTCCCCGAGCGACGGATAATGCTTAAAACAATTCGGACATTTGCGTTGTAAAAACGAGTCTTTCTACTGGTGTGATACGGCGTTTGGTACACCGCGCGGTACAGGGAGAGATCTGGGAGAGTTCTGACAGCCGGTCCTTCGGCAGCCTCTGGCAGAACGCGGGGCTCCGCGGCGCTCCGCAGGTCAAATCACACACTTATTGGAGTTGTTCATGTTTCTCGTTTCTTCTTGGGTTGGCAAGCTCCCGGGGCAACTTCCTGGTGGATAGGAGGACCTGGCTGGAGCAAGCAGCAACACCGGGGCGGAGGTCGCCATTTTTGGCGAGGGCCCACCAGCCCCGCAAACAGAAAAGGAGGTGAGGAGGCTTCAAGATTTTACTGTGGAAGGCGGGGGGACCCAATGGTTTAGAGCAGCGGTAGAGGTTAGGAGAGGGCGTAGTGCAGTTTCCAGAATCTCACATGCAGGCAGAGGGGTAAAATACACATATGGACTACAACTCCCAGAATTCACCAGGGTAGAGAGTCAAAAACCAAATCAGCTTGATAGTATTTCACCGACTGGAGCAACAGAGGAGATACTTGATGTAAGAAGTGATTTACAAAGTCCACACAGTTTAAGATATTGCCTAAGAAGCAGGAAGCAAGACGCAGCAAATCCCCAACGCTCAAAATTCTCAGCCCCGGTGAAAAAGGATATAACACTCCCAAAAAATAAGGTGCCGCTTTCTATAAATAAACCAACCCTCTCCACTAAAACCAAGGGAAAAGCGAAGAAGAGGAAAGACAGTTTAAAAAATTCACTCCTAAAGATGTTAAAAGTAAAATAAAGCCCCCTCCGTCACTCAAACAGTACTTTAAGGTAATACCTCCTGTTCTGGAGCTAAAACCATTAACCGAGGGTCTCACTTGTGCGGACTCTAACTTTCTAGAAGGCTTTCTGAGCCCGAACAGATATCAGCCCTTAGCGGTCCAGGAAGATATAACGGATATGCAGAGGGCAGGGATAAGTGACAACCTCCCTAGTACATAAAGCGGCTTAGCAGCAGTTAACGAGGAATATTTATCTTCGAAGGAAAACAAGGACTCCCAGTTAATCATGGGAGATAAGATCCAGGTCTGTTCAAATTTAATGCGGGATAGCTTGGGTGTTGAATTATCGGAAGAAGATGAAGGTGATAAGGTTCCGAATGATCGGTCAGTTTTGCTAATTCTGCAGTCATGAAGCCAAGAAATGAGGAATGGGTTCACGGTCTCTCAGAAAAATCAACAAGAAATTGAAACATACTGCGAAAAATGAGAGGAAAAATTTGAGACATTAGCCGCTAGAACAGCTGATCTAGAAGCTACAGTCACAGACCTAAAAAAGTTAACCTTTCAACACACAAAGAAAATAGACGATATCAGACAACGAGAGCAGGGTTACCAGGAAAAACTGGAATCAATAGAAAATGCTCAAAGGAGAAATAATCTTCGTTTGCTAAAAGTACCAGAAGGGGCAGAGGGGGAAAACATCGTTGAGTTTGTAGCTAAATTAATCAAACAAGCCATAGCAATTGAAATGTCAGAGCAGGATATTATTAAAGACATACAGAGAGTACACAGAGATCCATATAGAGTAAGACCAAATAAAACTAGGCCAAGAAAGATTCTGATCCATTTCCTAACATACTCTCTGAAAGATGAGATTCTCAACAGGGCTTTAAAGAGCAATTCCTTTCAGCAGAGGGGATCACTTTTCAAATTAGATCAGACGTCTCCTCAATCACGGCGTCCAGACAGTGGGAGCTGGGGAAGTTACTTGACCCATTTAGACAGCAGGGTCCAACGGCACAGTTGCAGTTCCCGGCATCTTTAAAGTTCATGCATAATTTTCTACAACTAATCTCAGATTCTGCTCAGGAGGCTGGTGTGGTTTAAAACATCAGTTTGTTTTGGAGTTCTGAGTGCCTAAATAACTCTCTCACTCTATTTTCCCTGCAGCTGAAGCTTAGATGTCATATAGGTATACAGATGGATAAGAGAAGGGAAATTAAATAATATATTAAAGAGACAAAATATATTATATAAATCTGTAAATAGTCGTCTGAAGTCAGGAGGGGAGCCTCAAGGCCAGAGTAGGGCCAAGAAGATGAAGGGGGGGTTCTCCAGGAGAGCACTAGGTAGGGTAAAGGGGAGGGTTGGGAGGAAGGTATGCACTGGGTGGGGAGCGTATGGGAAAAAAACACAAAAAAAATTCCCATTTGCCTAATTGTTGTATTATATCACATTTTCCATCTCGAAAGAAGAAATGGCACCGTCTAAGGTAACCCAGGATATATATTTAAAGGTTTTAACGTTTAATATAAATGGTTTAAGGGTAGTTCATAGACGAGAGAGGATCTTTCAATATTTAAAAGATGCACCAGAGCAGGTCTTTATACTCCAGGAAACCCATCTCACAGAGGAAGAGTTGAGGGAAGACTGTAGCAAGAAAAAATAGATCTAAGAGGTGGTTTGTACCTCTCAGCAACTAACCATAAGAGGGGTAGCTATCCTGGTCAAAGAAAACCCAGACATAGCAGTAGAGAAAACTAGAGTCGACAAAAAGGGGAGATGGGCTATAGCTACGATCAAATTCCATTCCCAGAAATTTACTGTCGCGGGGTACTATGGCCCGAATTCAGACGACCCTCACTCACTTAGAGAAATATTGGAAGAGCTGCTAGAGTTCAAGGATCCCCTAATTTTAGCGGGAGACTTCAATCTGGTCCTGGATCCCCAAATTGAAAGGACATATAGAGATAGTTTTATGTATAACTCCAAAACAAGGAATTTTTTGGTAGATGCTATGCGTCAGCTAGGGTGGATAGATGTCTGGAGAAAAAAATGGGGATCAAAAAAGGAGTATACATTTCATAACAATGTTACTGTCTCACCTCAGTATTCGAAGCGTGTCACCACCTGCTCAATAGATGAATGTACGTGTCAGGACGCTGGACCATCTGTTAACAAGAAAGTTTTGAGTCTAATGCAAATCTTGAGCTAACACACAGCAAGCCTCACCTATTCTGCTCAAAAGACTAACCCTAAACTCACTTGTATGCTCGGACGACGCTCTAGACGGTACCGGGACCTCCAGCTTTCCCCCTACGGTGACTCGCACGGCGTTTAATGCAGGCAGCGTGTAACAAGGAAATAAATAAACATAAAGAATGGACTCTGGTTACTAGCAACCTTGCGCGGAGGCCACATTAAAGTGGAGTCGTGATGTTAATAAAAACATGAGTAAACAGTGCACATAACAAATATAACCAATGCTGTCCTGGAATGGAAGTTTCCTATTTAGTTAGTATATTTCTGAGGTACAGCTATTCGCTCCTTGCTCGAAAGTAATCTGTGATCGTGTGAACCAAATGTGATGTGGGCACAATCAATACAGCATACACTGAAATTGCAGCTATATTGTAACCAAATCGAACAAGATATTTGACATATGAAAACAATTATCAAACTGTATGTGTAACATAATACACTCTGGTGATTTCTCAATAAGTCACAGTACATAATAGTTCTGCTAACAACATTATCATAGCATCAGTGCTTGTGAAAAAAGCTTCAACTTCTCCACAAAGCATATTTGTTTGTCCAATTTCTGAATGAACAGGGTAAAATGGTCAAATTAAGTCACAGTATGCAATAGCGCTGCTAACACCATTATCATGGCATCAATGTCTGTGAGAGTAATACAACCTCTACACAAAGCATGTTGGTATATCCGAATGCTCAATGAACAAGGTAAAATGATCAAACGTAGTGACTTAGAAATTTGCAAAATATGATCATCGTACATAAAAAGCTGTATGTCATTGTCTAGTGATACTAGGAGGTAACATTGCTTAAAAGCTGTACTGACATAATAGTTCTGCCAAGTGCTTCAGGTTGTGCGTAAAACTTTTGCAGTGCATTATCATGCCCAAATTACTCCGGTAATGTGCAATAAACATAAACAACATGTGAACATCAGTCCGTAAAGTCAAAGTGTCATTGTATGCAACAACAAACAAAGTGCAATCGATACTTAACGAAACTGGAGCCTGTACTTCATTTACATTTCTCATCTATAAATTCTCAAATGCTGTGCACATATGTTTACTGCGCCTGCTAGTGCTGTGTTATCACTCCCACTAATATATAGATCTTCCCTGTATACATGATAGTAACCTGATTTATGAATAATTGCCGTGGTTAAAACCTGATCAACCTGCCTGACACATGTGTGTGCAGTGCCGTCTAGCCAGTCACAGGAAACAGGATAATTCCAGTTTGTCATTAAGCCCTTGCAAGGTTAATGTGTTCAGATATTTGATCCACAACGTCTCTCTCTGTGTTATGAATCTGGACATGTCTCTGTCATTTCTCTGCGGCACTACCTCAAGGATGGTGAATCGTATTTGTGCTACTGTGTGGTTTGCTTCCACCCAATGGGTAGCTAACGGGGAACTCAGTGTGCGTGTTCTTATCCTGCTCTTGTGTTCAGTCATTCTGATCCTCATTGCTCTTTCAGTCTTCCCTACATAGTGTAATGAACAAGGGCAACAAATCATATAGAATACGTTCTGTGTGTTACAGTTAGCTGTGAATTTCAAGGCTATCGATTTCCCTGACATGGGGTGGGGAATCTGCAATCCAGTGATAACATTGTTGCAGTGAGATCAGTTGTAGCACTTTTGCATCCCTTTGTTTGTGTAATTGGATCTCAAAGGTTTTTGGTTTAATATGTCACGCAGGTTATTAGATCTCTTTTAAGCAAAAATGGGGGGATCCCGAAAAAGATCTTTGAAGTCTGGCTCTGTCCGTAGTTTGCCCCTACGTCTTAAGATTTTTTTCTTAATCGCTGGTGATCTGGTAGAGAATGTGCACACATAAACTTCTCATTTCACCTGTGGTTTCTCTTTTTTCTTTAATAACTGTTCTCTTGAGAAGTCATTTGTCCTTCTCTCTGAGGTCTCTATGACTTCATTCGGGTATCCCAGATCCCAAAAATTATTCTTGGAGTCAACCAATGCCTCTCTAAATGCAGTTTCATCAAATGAAATGCGCTTCATTCTCAGGAACTGCGAGAAGGAAAGATGTTTTTGAGCGATTCTGGATGAAAACTATCGTACAAGAGGGTATTATTGTGGTCGGTCGACTTGTGGTAATCCTTGGTTGTTATTTCTGTGCCCAAATAAGCAATCTTGTGCATGTCCACTGTGTAGGTGAACTGTATCCTTGGGTTTAGGTCATTGAGTTGCGTCAATTTCTTCTCCAAATCATTCCTGGTTCCCTGCCAAATGATTAATATATCATCGCTATATCACCAATAAATAAGTAACTGATCTGTCCAAGATGGATCATTAAGAATGTGTTCCTGTTCAAATTTCATCATGAAGATGTTAGTGTAACTGGGAGCCCAGGAAAAACCCATAGAGTTTCCATTGGTTTGTAAGAAGAAACGTTCTTTCCAACTAAAATAGCTATTGAATAAACTGAACTGAAGGATTTCTAAAAGGACACCTTGCTCGCTGCTATGTCCTCTTGCTGTAATAATGCCCACTCAATGGCCTCTACACCCTCTGAGTGTGGTATTGAGGTGTATAACGACACCACGTCTATTGTTCCTATCCAAATCGCTAGCTCAGTGGGTAGTATGTGTTCCCCAGTAAGCTGTAAGTAATGTGTGGTGTCTTGTACATAGGTAGAGCCTGCCTGGACAAATGGTTGCAAGAATGTGTCTAAATAATGCCCTAGTGGTTCGTGGATCAAAGTGCATCTCGATTCAATGGGCCAAAAAGGGGGGCCCCTTAAATTCTTGTGTATCATTGGCAGCATGTAGACAAAAGGTCTACGAGGATGCTTGGAATACAGATAGTCCCGGGTTTTTTCAGTAATCCATTTCATGACTAGTGCATGTGTCAATAAGTTCCACTAAGACTCTTGGAACTCCCTTGTAGGATCCTGACTGAGTGGAAGGTATGTGGTTTCATCAGACAAAATGGCCTCAACCTTAAGTTCGTAATAACTCCGATCCATTACTTCAAGGGCGCCGCCCTTGTCAGCTGGTAAAAACACTATGGACTCATTTGATTTCAAGGCTTTTAATGCTTTTCTGTTTGAAGGTGTTAAATTCTGGTGTTTAGTGTGTGTCTTAGGCAGTAGTGCCAAGTCCTTTTTTACAAGAGTTTCAAATGAGTCCATCACATCATGTGAAGTGGGAGCTACAAAAGTGATTTTGGGTCGGAATTCCTTGTATTCATGTTGTTGAGGCATGGACTGTTCAATCTTGGAGAAAAAATATCTAAGTCGCAATATCCTCACAAATTTGTACAGCTCTATGTCTGTGTCTAGGGCCCTGGCTTAACAAGTTGGTACAAAAGAAATATCCTTATTGAGGATTGCTGTTTGTGTTTTGGTAAGTCTGGTATTGGAAATATTTACCACTAGTGTTTCTTCTGCCTGCGACCTACTTGCTTTGAGCTTTCCTCTACTTTTCTGGGTTTTTCTGTGTCCCCTCTTGATGTCGCTGAGCCCGTCGGGGCATTGTTTGCTGCTGGGCTTGTTTCTAAAAAAGAAACCTTGGATGTGGAGGGTGCTACAATCTGTGTACTGTCGGTCGGTACAGGGACTGGTGGACGTGTCATTCTGGTGTCACTGATTGATACAAGGCTTTCTTAAGAGGAAGTGGCAACTGGTTTCTGGAATGCATATTTTTGTGCGTAAACCTCAGCTCATGAGTACACCTCATCTAGCTTGTAATCTATGGTGTCCCTTCTAAATTTGCGGACTTTGCGCTTGTGTATCTCCTTAGCATAGTGATCCAGCCTTTTGTTAATGTCCTCCAGATCACAGATTACTTTCGAGCAAGGAGTGAATAGCTGTACTTCAGAATTATACTAACTAAATAAGAAACTTCCATTCCAGGACAGCATTGGTTTTATTCGCTATGTACACTGTTCACTCACGTTTTTATTTACATCACAACTCCACTTTAATATGGCTGCCGCGCAAGGTTGCTAGTAACCAGAGTCCATTCTTTATGTTTATTTATTTCCTCGTTACACGCTGGCTGCATTAAACACTGTGCGAGTCAGCGTAGGGTGAAAGCAGGAGGTCCCGGTACCGTCTAGAGCGTTGTCCGAGCATACAAGTGAGTTTGGGGTTAGTCTTTTGAGCAGAATAGGTGAGGCTTGCTTTGTGTTAGCTCAAGATTTACATTAGACTCAAAACGTTCTTGTTAACAGACGGTCCAGTGTCTTGACACGTACATTCATCTATTGAGCAGTCTGTGACACGCTTTGAATACTGAGGTGAGACAGTAAAATTGTTTCCTACCAGGGCGCAACGATTACAATCAATACTGGCACCATACTAAACATGCTGCTTATTTTGTTATTTTAATTTTTTGTGAAAATTCGTGGCATTACACCTGTGTCAGCAGGTCCCTTCGGTTGATTAAGGCTTACTTTAGGAGAGATGATAGCTGTATAGGTGAGAGAAAAGGTGGTTGTCTCACCGTTTGATCATTGTTGATTAAGATTCACTTAAGGGTCTTACATCTTATCGCTCTTGTGTTACAGTGCATTTGTTTGGTCAACAAGCTTGTGAATCACGCTCAGTCATATCACTAAGGTATTCTTTAGTAATAGTTGATAGCTCGTTGTCTTGGAAGAACTCGCATGATGAAACCACTTATACTAACAGCACATATTGTTTAGGCGTCCTCACAGAGCACAGGAGAATTGGTTTCCTGTTAATCCACTTGACTAGATACTTGTTTCACACCTCATATCGCCGTAACTCTGATTTTGACAAACGTCTTGTCACATAAACTCCAATATAGCTATATAGCTATATCTCACATGGTCCTAGCATGAAACTCTCCTGGATTATTAATAGGCCTTTGCATTAATATATAATACAAGTCTTAAGTTTTTGTGATATGTGTTTGTAGATATCCCCTGAAGAAGGGTACAAGCAGCACCTGAAATGCATTGGGAATAGTTACTAATAAGCTTGTAATCCATGCTACTTGAAATTCACGAAGTTCAAGCAACATTGCTTTTGAATAAAAGAAGCAACAGACTACACTGGATTAATTGTTTTCTTAAACATATTTCTATTTGCTTGTATACTTTTCTGTATTGATTGTATACATGTTGAATGTCAGTCTTGATTGATTGATTAAATTGCGATAAGAATAATTTTCACTTCGTAGGAGTGAATCAGGGTTGTGCAGATTCTGTTTAGGGCAGGCTGTCCTAGTTTTTACGTTCTTTCAGAATTGGTGGTCTGGTAGTTCCACTTCAGAATCAGCACACCAACCAGGAGTACTTTGAGTAATTGTGATAAGACAATATTATTGAACTTTGAGCGCACGACCGCTGTGTCAATACACTTTACTTTTAGAAAGTGTGCATTTTCTTGCATTACCATTCTGTGTCTCTGACTGCCTATGGAATCCATGTCTCATTTAGTCTGACAGTTGGGCTGTTTGTGCATTCACTCTAGACAACCACACAAAGGGAGCTGAGGTGTGCCCAGCATATCCAGATGGCTTATCACCGTGCTGATGGGCCTTCCTGAGCTACAGTGGTGGGAGGGAGTGTCAATGACACCTGAATAGGGCTGTGCCTGTCATCACACAAAGTTGTCTCCATCCCCTTAGTGTGTCTGGGGCCAGGTCAGGGAGAGGCAGGGTTTTATGCACTATAAAGACTATCCTTTGAAGTTTGCCTACTTCAAAGGCAGAAACTGGTATATGATTTGGAACTGTGACACCATAATGTCAAAGCACTTCTGGACTGAGAGGAGATTCTGCCAAGAAGAAGAACTGGAGAAACCGTAGGAAGGGATCTGCCTCTCTGCCTGTTGCTGTGTTGTGCTGGCCTACTACTTCCTGTTTTTCTTGGAAACTGAAAGTGCTGGACTTTGCTTTCCTATCCTGCTTATAAAGGTTCTCCAAGGGCTTGTGTGTGCTTGCATCCTGTTAAGAAGTCTCAAGAAGTCTCAGAGCCATCAAAGACTTTATCTGCAGCCCCTAATCTCCTCTGCTGGGAGTTCTAATGTGCCAAGTGGTGCCAATTCCAGTTATAAGACCAGGGAGATGGCTTATGCTGCAAGAAAAGAAGAAAATTCACACACCCTGTCTTCAGCACCTGTTTTTCCCACCACAAACTTGCTGTGCATTTGAAACATGAATACACTGCACCAGAAGAATCGATGCAGCACCTCTCATGCAGCTCCAAGAATGCTACAGCCAGAGTCTCGAGCACCATGTCTTCGAAGGCTGAGGCACTTGCTCTGAAGCAGGCCCTGCTGTGAAGCTGAAGACACAATGCATTACCTGCTCGCGGCTAGGAGAATTGCCACAGCACCTGTTTTGCCACCGCCACATCTACCCCAGCGCACCTCGATTTTCCACGCATCGCACCTGTGCCCCAAGTCTGCAATGATATTGCCAAGCAGTAAGGAACTGAGAATGCATATCCGAAATCCAACTCATCACCTGCCCTCGCAGAAGTGAATCGATGCATCACCTCCCCTTACAGCAAGGAATCAATACATCACCTCCTCTGCATCGCAGCAAGGAATCGACACATCACCTCCTGTAGCAGTAAGGAATCTACACATCACCTCTCCTGAGAGTAAAGAATTGAAGCATCACTTTCTTTTCAGTGCCTTATCTCCACTGCACCTGTTTTCATCTGTTGACTTTGACACATCCCATGTACTTTGCATTAAAAAGTGACACATCCATACTTTTCAATGAACTGAACTGTTTGAACCTTCTAAAGTGATATCTTCACTTGTGTATATCGGAACTTTTGTAGTTTTGGTCTTGTTTTATTTAGATAAATATTGGTTATTTTTCTAAACTTGTGTGGTGTCCTTTTGTAATGTTTTCACTGTGCTACTGTGTGTATGTACAAACGCTTTATAAATGCTCAGAGGTAAGCCTGGCTGCTCGTGCCAAGCTCGCAAGGTGATGAGCAGGAGTTATCTTTGGTGTGTAACTCCCTTATCCTGACTAGAATTAGGGACTCTACTTGGACAGGGTTAAAGCTACTGCCAAATAAAGACACCCAATTCTAATATTGGTGGTCAGCGGTGAGGATAGGACTTTCTTTTGTATTTGATATACAGTGATTGGTGTACATAAACTACTAGAGTACAGACCATTACGCAATCACATACTGTTTTTATTTTTACTTTCTTGAGTTTTGAATACTTTTGAGCTTTCTACTACACGCATGTCTTGGTCTACAAAATCATCAGTTGGCCCCCCAGATTTAATATTTGTGGAGGAATGGTGTCCAGCCTGCTGCAGAGGAGGAAGGAGCCTGTCTGGTGGGCAGATACCTTCATCTACAGACCCCCCTCAGACCCCAGATCTGCCCCTCCCCCCTCAGACCCCAGATCTGTCCCCCAGGAGGAGGAGAGAGCCTGGAAAGGTTTCTGCTCAGGTATTCTGGGATGACAGACAGTGCAGCGTGGCTTCCACCCTTGGGAGTCCCAATAAAATATTTGTCAGAAAACAATCCTTGATTGCACAAAATGTTTAAGAATAATGAAGATAATACTGTAAATCTGCAAAAGCAAAGTCCGAAATATTGAACAAATTGCCAAAATGGCCACCAGGTAGGAGCTGGCAGTGTGAGCTCCTGGGTTTAGGGATAACCAATAGAGGTTAAAATCCCTGAAAAACCCGAAAAACTGCGCAGCAATCCAGCAACCTCCAAACAACTACTGTCCCTGATGCAACGGAGTAACGCCTGAGACTTTTGGCCGAGTTGGGAGATCGAACTCTGGAGGGGGGACAACGGGGACATCGGGAACCCGACATAGAGCCACCCCATAGCGCTGCAACGCTGTGAGCCGAACGACTTCCAAAGCAAACAGGCGCTATCTCAAAGCTGTGGCGGCTTGTCACTAAGATTTAGCGGCTTACCGGGTGAAGAGACGAGGAGCCAGAGCCACCTGAGACGCGCCGAGACGAGACCCCAGAGGAGGAGCGACGTGGAGCCGCAACTCAGTGGACGGCAGGAACGAACGCCAGTCTGAGAGCCAGGACGTTGTGGACACGGAGAGGCGGGAAGAGATTGGAACCGGAACGGAGTATTATACTCGGGCTACGCTGAATTTGGGAAATCTCTGACGAGCGTCGACACATCACATGACCATTGGGAGGAGGTGAGAGAGCGCGCCTGCCTGGAACAGCCTGAGTCAAGTAGCTTATATATATTCTCAAATCTAAAAACAATATTGAGGAAGCACTGGGGTATTTATTCTTTTACAATCACTGAAACGAAAGGAAACTACGAAGCGGCGCCCCTGACCCTAAGATGGCGGCCGCAGCAGACATTCAACATAAGTGCATAACGATCGTGCTGATCTAATTTTAATAAAATTATCCTAAATGGCGGAATTAACCCTGAGATAGCGAAAGCGGATTTACACATAGAAAAAGCCAATGCATGACAGAAGTAAGAAAAATAGTTCCTCCAAACAGCTGACAAGAAGAGAGGAGCTATCCCTTGGACCAAATCCGGGAAAGTGAAAAAGGACAAAAAAAAGCTAGAAAGCCAACTACAACAGGTGAAAGAAAAAAAGGACTTCGAACAATGACAAGGAGAAGGAGCTATTCTGGGTTGAATTCATGGAAAGTAAAAGAAGACTAAAAGATTAGAAATAGAAAAAGGCATCAGCACAGAAGCTACTTCAATCACGTCGGTCATACTGAAAAAAATAAAATAATAATAATATAGATCTATATATATATAGATTCACTGAAAAAACCATAGGTTATAGACCATATATAGTTAGGAATTAGCATTTAAAAAACCTTATTTTACTCACACAAAACCATTGAAATTCCATATATAGTTAGTTGCAGTAACTATATATCGCGCACCCGCAATCCACTGCTGATCATGTCACATATTACATCATTCATGACATGGTCAGTGACATCACTGATGACATCACTGATGACATCTCAAATGACATCACTGATGAGATCACTGATGACGTCATCCAGTGACTGTGTGTTTCTGTAAAGTTTAAATATGTTTTACATATTGAAGAATGAGTAGATGTATAAGTGTCTGGACGAAGGATTTAGTAGGTGCATGACTGAATGTATGAGTGAGTGATTAAATGTGTCTCACTGAGTGCATGGGTTAGTGACTAAACTGTCTTAATTTGTGCATCATTATGTCTGTTGTTCTGTAAACTGCTGCATGTGTTGATCATTAGCTATACGAGAGGCTATATGTGTTATTAATTGGTTGCCCAAGTATTTCTATGGCAGATTGAGTTTGTGTGGGGGTGGCTGGAAGGTGTGTGACTCTATGCATAGATGTGTGAGCAGTTTATTCACTAGGTGTATGAGTTCAAGACTGCATGTGGAAACAGCTACATGGGCAGTTGACTGTGTGCATGAGTGTATTGATGAGTGAATGGATATCTCAATGCTACATGTCATAGTAAGTACATATGTTAAACACAGTACATGTGAGAGTTGGCATATATAAATAACTGTGCATGAGAGCCACTGAATGAGTGAGTGGTTGTATCGATCATTGTGAACTTGTATCAGGGATTGTATAAGAGAGTAAATATGTGTTAGTATATGTTTCAATAAGTAAGGTGTGTTTAACTGTATAGTTGAAGAAATGGAGGTGAGATTGTTTCTTTGCATGACTGACTGGGTGTGTGAGTAACTCCATGGATGAGTGGCAGTGTGTGAGTGTCTGTATACACTGAGTGTATCTAAGGTTATATTAGAGTCTGAAGAGGTTTATCGTATTAGCACAAGAATGATGTCAAATGAGATGTCATCAGTGATGTCATCAGTGATGTCATTTGAGATGTCATCAGTGATGTCATCAGTGATGTCACTGACCATGTCATGAATGATGTAATATGTGACATGATCAGCAGTGGATTGCGGGTGCGCGATATATAGTTACTGCAACTAACTATATATGGAATTTCAATGGTTTTGTGTGAGTAAAATAAGGTTTTTTAAATGCTAATTCCTAACTATATATGGTCTATAACCTATGGTTTTTTCAGTGAATTTTCAAGGTTTTGTAAATGCTAATTCCTAACTATATATGGTCTATAACCTATGGTTTTTTCAGTGAATTTCAATGGTTTTTTAATAGCAAATATCATAAGCTGTCGAATGTCAAGTACGTGGTAAGTGAAAACATTTTCGTGTTTATGCACACTGATCTGCTTTGAATATTGCCCCCCCCTCATTTCTATTAGGAGTACTCTCTCTTTGCAGATAGTGAAAGGTAGTTAACGCAGGCCTTTGCCCCCGTTGTAATCCGTCGTGCCTGCTTCTCTCTCCATTTGATTGATTGTTATCCAAGTATTTACTATTTTAGAATTAGTTCTCTTTGGTTCATTCTCTATTTACAAACAAACACAGAGTCGCAATACTCTGTTTAGTCTTTGCAGATAACGAAAAATCGTGTAAAAAAAAAGAAAAGGAATCGAGCAAAATCAGTAGGCCACTAATGGGATCTCTTTTTGACCTCGCTAAAATAGAAACATTAGGAACAACCCCTCATGACAAATACAAAACTAGTGAGATGAACTGAACTCCACACAATGATGGCTGCAAAACAGCTCGGCTCCGCCACCCACCCCGCCCAAAATAACGATAAAGAGCGGCTGCCATGATTGGTTGCGGAATGGCCACGACGGAGCTACGAAATGGTGCTGCTCTCATGCTAACCCCAGCTTCAGTCTGAAACATCCAGAAACACTGTAGACTACCAATTCGATCAGTTCCGGTAGCGCCCCAATGTAACCCGGTAGAGAAGAACTAGCCCTCCCCTCTTTGACTGATGGTTCTTGTTGCCTGTCCCTTCTGTTGTCATTTAACAGAACTATTTAGCCTGCTGAAAGGGGTTGTGTTTCGACCGCTGGTTGGTGGAGACATTTTGACTATATTCTGGACCTGCGTTGTCGCGTAATGCGTCATATGACGCGCCGCGTTAGCGCATCCGGAAGTCATCCGGGGCGCGCAGCGCGTAACGTAAGCATAACAAGTCATTTGACTTGTTAATAAAACTTTTCATTGGTTCATTTTACTTTTCTTATTCTAATGATGAAAGCCTTGGTCATATCACCTAAAAATTACGCTTTTAATTACTTCCGAACATTATTTTTTCTTAAATATATGTTATAATGTTCCAGGCTAATGTACTTTCCCGGAAATTTTACAACTGTCCTGCAAGTAAAATATATTCTTTTTTCGAGAAAAAGACCGTTTCTTCGTCCCATGACGGAGCCGTTGAGCAAAAGAGGGTCGACCTGCTGTCTTAGTCGCCGATACGCCTGAATATGAGATTCTTATCGATCACTTTATGTTGCAGGAATAGAAAACACAACAGCCCTTGACCATTTATCTTTACTGCGTTCCTTCGTATTATACCTTTTACCCTTCATGTAATTGGTCTGCTTTATTTCACTTGCCTTTTAATGATTCTAAAACAGTGACTATTATTAAAAACTTTACCAATGTATATACTACTACCATGTTTTCTTTTAAAAACCTTTATTGTGAAAATTTCATTATACAAATACGAGCCTATAACCACGTGGGCCTGCCACGGAGCAAACTGTAATCGTATATGATGAATAGACATTTACACTGTAGAGGAACGTAACGGGCGGGCCATTAGGTTGCAAGAACTAAGGTGTCTAACAGTTACGGAATCGGTGGACGTACATTTTATAATTAAAATACGACAGGGCCAGTTACAATAAAATTATCTAGATATACATTTGCGGGCAAGTACCATGGGTGACGTTAATTCGAACTTTCAACAGTACAGTAATCAATAACACATCAGAACTTAATATCAATAGGGATGTCGAAATATTCAATCAATTCTCGTCCCCGCCCGCCATGTGCTTCAAAACTGCATACGTATCTCGTGATTTCAAGGTTCTGCAACCAGTACACAACAAGGAGTTACGAGTCCCATTTATTCCGGCGCCATTTTGGGCGAGGACGGGCAGGTCCAGGATATAGTCAAAATGTCTCTACCAACCATCGACTATGATGATGTTCATATGCTGTATTTATTAGAGTAACACTCATCTGTCCACATTAAATTAATTTACCACAATCTAAACATGTCATTTTAATCTTTCCAAAGTTCTTCTAAATATTTGGGACCGTTTCCCTTGCCTCTGAAGCTCTCAGTGCCACTTCTTTGATGAATGTACTAGCAGGTCAGGGGTTCTCCTCCAAATCTCTCTTTTATGCAGCACTATAATTAATTGGTGCCACCTCTCCATATGACGATGCATGGTATAGTTACCACAACTATATTTTTTTTCGGTTCCTCTGGAGAGTTCATCGTGGCAGATGAAGCGTGTAACGTACCGGGCATTTACCTTTTTTTGCATGTACAGGAAAGGAAAAAAAAATCGAGCGTCCAAGTTCTAAGGTGTCCCAGGGCCATTTTAGTGGACCAGGCCCAAATCCAAAGAACAGGCCGCCATTTTGAGAGTCCTCTTGCAGCCGCCTGTCGCTGTAGCATCAAGAGCAGCCGAAACTCAGCTGAATGGCAACTGAAACGGTAAATGGGCGCCCCACTACATTTCAGCATTGTAGGATGACCACACCAGTACAGCAACTTGCTAGACATCACCTCGGTGCCATCCGGATCTCGGCGCCCCACTGCAGATGAAGTGCCTCTCAACTATGAAACCACCACGGTGACATCCGGATCTTGGCGCGTTGTGCTGCCTTCGGCCTATTCGCACATCGGTCCGCTACTGACGCCATCTCACAGGCTAATGGGGTGACCCACGCCGAGTTTCAGCATTGTAGGATGACCACACCAACTTGCTAGACATCACCTCGGTGCCATCCGAATCTTGGCATCTCAACGCCTAGTGGTATCTTCCATACAGAAAATATTGTTACGCTGCCTTTGGCCCCATTCGCACATCAGTCCGCAACTTAGACATCACCTCGGTGCCATCCGGATCTTGGCATCTCAGCGCCTTGTGGTGTCAGTCAGAAAATATTGTTGCGCTGCCTTTGGCCCCATTCGCACATCAGTCCGCTACTGACACCATCTCACAGGCCAATAGGGCGCCCCACGCCGACTTTTACCATTGTACGATGGCCACACCAGTGGCACAACTTGCTAGACATCACCTCGGTGCCATCCGAATCTTGGCATCTCAACGCCTAGTGGTATCTTCCATACAGAAAATCTTGTTACGCTACCTTTGGCCCCATTCGCACATCGGTCCGCAACTTAGACATCACCTCGGTGCCATCCGGATCTTGGCATCTCAGCGCCTTGTGGTGTCTTCTACTCCGAAAATATTGTAGAAACTATTGTTGCGCTGCCTTTGTCCCCATTCACACATCAGTCCGCTACTGACACCATCTCACAGGCCAACAGGGCGCCCCACGCCGACTTTTACCATTGTACGATGGCCACACCAGTGCCACAACTTGCTAGACACCACCTCGGTGCCATCCGGATCTTGGCATCTCAGCGCCTTGTGGTGTCTTCAAATCAGAAAATATTGTTGCGCTGCCTTTGGCCCCATTCGCACATCGGTCCGCTACTGACGCCATCTCACAGGCCAACGGGGCGCCCCACGGCGACTTTCAACATTGTAGGATGGCCACAGAAGTGCGACAACTTACTAGACACCACCTCGGTGCCATCCGGATCTTGGCGCGTTGTGCTGCCTTCGGCCTATTCGCACAACGGTCCGCTACTGACGCAAACTCACAGGCCAACGGGGCGCCCCACGCCGACTTTCAGCATTGTAGGATGGCCACACCAGTGCGGCAACTTGCTACACACCACCTCGGTGCCATCCGGATCTTGGAATCTCAGCGCCTAGTGGTGTCTTCTATTCCGAAAATATTGTTGCGCTGCCTTCGGCCCCATTCACACATCGGTCCGCTACTGACGCCATCTCACAGTCCAACGGGGCGCCCCACGGCGACTTTCAGCATTGTAGGATGGCCACACCAGTGCGGCAACTTACTAGACACCACCTCGGTGCCATCCGGATCTTGGCGCGTTGTGCTGCCTTCGGCCTATTCGCACATCGGTCCGCTACTGACGCAAACTCACAGGCCAACGGGGCGCCCCACGCCGACTTTCAGCATTGTTGGATGGCCACACCAGTGCGGCAACTTACTAGACACCACCTCGGTGCCATCCGGATCTTGGCGCGTTGTGCTGCCTTCGGCCTATTCGCACATCGGTCCGCTACTGACGCAAACTCACAGGCCAACGGGGCGCCCCACGCCGACTTTCAGCATTGTTGGATGGCCACACCAGTGCGGCAACTTACTAGACACCACCTCGGTGCCATCCGGATCTTGGCGCGTTGTGCTGCCTTCGGCCTATTCGCACATCGGTCCGCTACTGACGCAAACTCACAGGCCAACGGGGCGCCCCACGCCGACTTTCAGCATTGTAGGATGGCCACACCAGTGCTGCAACTTGCTGGACACCACCTCGGTGCCATCCGGATCTTGGCGCATTGTGTTGCCTTCGGCCTATTCGCACATCGGTCCGCTACTGACGCCGCCTCACGTGCCAACGGGGCGCCCCACGCCGACTTTCAGCATTGTAGGATGGCCACACCAGTGCTGCAACTTGCTGGACACCACCTCGGTGCCATCCGGATCTTGGCGCGTTGTGTTGCCTTCGGCCTATTCGCACATCGGTCCGCTACTGACGCCGCCTCACGTGCCAACGGGGCGCCCCACGCCGACTTTCAGCATTGTAGGATGGCCACACCAGTGCTGCAACTTGCTGGACACCACCTCGGTGCCATCCGGATCTTGGCGCGTTGTGTTGCCTTCGGCCTATTCGCACATCGGTCCGCTACTGACGCCGCCTCACGTGCCAACGTATTTTCTCCGCATTTTACACCCTATGCCGCATAACAGGTCATGTGACTTGTTTATAAAACTTTTCATTGGTTCATTTTACTTTTGGTTTCCTAATGATGGAAGGCTTGATCATGTGACCTAAAAACGATGAAAGCCCCACCTTGTTTCTGGATGTTTCAGACTGAAGCTGGCGTCAGCATGAGAGCACCACCATCTCGTAGCTCAGTCGTGGTCATTCCGCGAGCAATCATGGCAGCCGCTCCCCACCAGAAGCCTGCAGGAGTCGGAGCCCCCAAAACTTTTGATGAATTCTCAAGGCGGAGGGGACGCTTTCGAGAATGGGGTCCAAGACCTAGCAGACAAGCGTCCGATTTCCAAGGTGTCCCAGGGCCATTTCAGTGGACCAGACCCAAAAAGGAAACAGCCTGCCGCCATTTTGAGAGTCCTGTTACAGCCGCCTATCGCTGCACCGCAAGAGTGGGCGCAACTCAGCTGAATTGCGGCTTTTGACACAGTGGACCAAAAACGGACGGAATGGCAACTGAAACGGTAAAGGGGCGCCCCACTACAACAGATGACACTCCACCTGGAGAGGCCCGTTCACGCCGCCTCCCCCGGGGCGCCCCGCGCCGTTATTCGGAGCAGCATTGTAGGATACCAAAACCAGTGCGGCAACTTACTGGACATCACCTTGGTGCCATCGTTCTGCTGCCTTGGAACTATTCGCGCAACAGTTTGCTACTGATGACCCACCCCCCGCGACGCCCCATGCCGTTATTTGCTGGGTGGCAACTTACTAGCCATCACTTTAGTGTCATCTAGATTTCAGCGCGTTCTGCTGCCTTGGAACTATTCGCACAACAGTTTGCTACTGATGACCCACCCCCCGCGACGCCCCACGCCGGAAATCTGGACGTTGTGCTGCGTTGGGACTATTCGCACAGCCGACCGCTACTTCGTTGTTTTTCCCTAAAAAATTTTATATGTTATTACTATTTTTGTTTTCTTGTATATATTTATAAATTATTAAAGTTTTATAATCTTACTACTTTGTCGGAGTGCTATATATTTTTAATGTGACACATAATTGTAAAAACTTTGATGTACAAAGAGTCATCCCTGGAATCTTCCGCTTCAGGCTCGGTCCCCTCCCCAATCACAATACAGGATGGTTTTCAGATAATAGCAACGCTTCTGCTGTGACGGATCTCATCGAGTGTGGGCCTTGATCTACTATAACTCCTTTGAAGAGGGGTGATTCTTTACAGCTGTGGCCATAAACTACATCTGCAGGGCTAGCTGATACCCTAGGACCAGCCTGGACAATCGGACACAGAGGAAAAGGAGTGTCAGAGGGTGCGGTAGTGAATAGGGCGAAAGGGAGGTGTCGGGCGGGCACAGGGTGTGATTCTCAGGGAAGAGCAGCGCAGATGGGGGGAGGTTTATTACCCATGCATAAGACAGAGAGCGGGGGTGACCACTGCCTGGGGGAGATGCTTGCGAGGGTGGGGAGCCATGCTAAGGATCGATAGCGTGCACAGAGTGGGTCTGGTCAAGGCATCTAAAATGGCTGCCGTGCACGACAAAAGTGTGGCATTTGAAAAAAGACAAGATGGCGCAGACAATGTTTTTCAACACTTCCTGATTTCCTTCGAATCGAACGTTAACAGACGTTTGGGCATATTACCAAAGTTAAGCGATATTTATCCCTAACGATGCTTAGCAACGATTTTTTTACCGTCAGAAATTATCGCAGATAAACCTTGCTATTATCAAGGTTTATCGGAAATACGATAAAAAACGACCGCAATGCATTAATATCGCTGAAAACTCAGCGATATTCATGCATTACCGAGCTAATGCTCTTAGCCATGTTATCCACCTCCCATTGGATAACATGGCTAAGAACTGCTCAGGGCAGGTGGTAGCTTTTGGAGATATTCGCGCTTATCTCGAATATTTCCAAAAGTTGATAATAGGAGATAGCGATGTTAGCGACTGTTTCCAGTCGCTAACATCTTGGCATGCCCACTTTGCATGTCATTAGTGATAAATATCACTCACATGCAAAGTGGGGCCCAAGATGGTCGCTATATTCTACTAGCCGTCGCTAACTGGTGTTAGCAACAGCTAGGTAATACACATATAATTTTATCTCCGCGAAGCGGAGCGCTGTTACAGATATATATCTTGTTTCTGAACGTTAATTTCTCAAAATGCACTGAAGCACATATATTGAGACCTAGCAAAGGCACATCGGGCTACCAGTCCCTACAATTTTGCCAAGTTTCGTGCAAATCCATTCAGCTGTTCGATCCTACCGAGAGACAAGATGGCGGCCGCTACGGACTGTTTGGAATGTTTACAGACACCGGAGAGCCAATCAGCTTCGCTTCGCAAAGCTCCGTAACGCGAAAAGTACGCGAAGCGGTGCGCTGTTACAGATATATATCTTTTTTTGAACGTTAATTTCTCAAAATCCACTGGAGCACATATATTGAGATCTAGCAAAGGCACATCGGGCTACCAGTCCCTACAATTTTGCCAAGTTTCGTGCAAATCCATTCAGCTGTTCGATTATTATTATTTTTATTTTTTTTTGCCCCGCGGGGCCCTTTTAAAACCTCCACATCAAACCTAGGGGGTGAGCGACAATGTACTATGCCCCCTTATGGTCATTTGCCCCTTCGCTTTGGCCTCCTCTTGTCTCTCGATCCTACCGAGAGACAAGATGGCGGCCGCTACGGACTGTTTGGAATGTTGACAGACGCCGGAGAACCAATCAGCTTCGCTTCACAAAGCTCCGTTGCGCGTAAAGTACGCGTCCTGGGACGCTGCCAGGTCCGCTGTTACAGATATATATCTTTTTTTAAACGTTAATTTCTCAAAATCCACTGGAGCACATATATTGAGACCTACAAAAGGCACATCGGGCTACCAGTCCCTACAATTTTGCCAAGTTTCGTGCAAATCCATTCAGCCGTTCGGGCTAAAAGTGAGGCCAACCGCCCTATGGAAAACTCAATGTTAAAAACACGTTTTGGGACCCCCCTTTTTTCTCAAGGGCTGCTCAGAAACAAAATGTGCCATTTTCCTGAAAATTTCAGCCAATTCCGTCCACAAACGCCAAAGTTATTAGACATAGAATTTTCAAAAAACCCATAGAGAAAAAATCCTAACTATATATGCCTACTGGCGACCGCCAGTAGGTAATAATATAGATTACTGGCGAGAGAGATCTTTACTCACCCAGGTATTCTTATATTTTTAATCTTGCTTTTAATCTGTGAGAAAACTCTTACCTACTAGATAAGAGTAACGTACTTTAGTTCCCACCACAAATCACAGACATGGAGAAAAACTACCTGGAACAGTCAAGTGGAAACGCCTACATCATAAAATACCCACCCCATCTTTCTAAGAATGCAGCCAAAACATTTAAGCATAACATTTTGAGAAAAAACCCTGACACACTGATCTCTGACATTTCCGTATGTATGGCTAAAGGAGTCATCACGAAAGACTTGATATTCTTCACCAGAAGAAAGGCGAAATGGCGCAATACCCTTACAACGTTACTCCATATAAAATCCACTACTAACATCGCTCATGGTACAAAATATATGACCAGAGCATCACCCAACCTGAGAGCTGACCTCTACATTACTATCTTCAAGAATGGGATAGTGTTGATCCAAGCCTCTAACAACAACTTGGAAGAGTTCGACAACTCTTTCTCATTACTAAAAAGAAACATAGAATCCACGAAGCCAATAATACACATGAGAAGCATAGACGACAACCCGGACACTCCCAACAACACCAGTAGAGTAGACTCAACAACATATATACGCCAGAATCCAGATCAATCACTGCAATTAAGAGTCACCAGAACAACAACCGACAATATCTCCACAATTAGAAACTCCACCAGTAAACGACGGAGATCGGAACAATTTAGCACCCCACCCAGAATCCTCCAGGAACAGGCCTCTCAAACAGGAGCATCATGCGGAACAGTAAGTACGTTGGCAAGGAATGAAGCTGAGAAAACATGTAACACATATAACATCATCAACAACAACACAGGATCACCAAGCTCAGACAGAACGTCCATCCCAGTAATTTCTTCCGACGATAGCTCCACTATTAGAAATTCCACCAGTAACCGACGGAAATCTGAACTAATTAGTACTACATCCAGAGACCTCCAGGTTCAGGCTATTCAAACAGGAACATCTAGCGGAACGGAAAGTAAGATGACTAAGAAGGAAATCGAGAAAACGCGAAACACACACAACATATACAACAACGCTGGATCATCAAGCTTAGACCAATCACCCATCCCAGCAAAAATAGCACGAGAAGAAAACCAACCTAAGGAAAGAATTAAGAAAATAACGAGACTGGGACCAGAACGGAAATTCAGGAACGGTAAACGTGAAGACCGAAACTTACGGACTAAGAATCACATCACGTCATCTAAGATCATGAGAAAAATTCACGAGATCCAAACACAAATCAGTATCTCTTCAATGGATCTTTTAAACGCCTTGAAAGGGATAGAAAAACTACGTGATATCACAGAAAACATTCACACGGAAATAGAACACATCAAACAGCTATTAAACACTTCCGAAATCATAAGCAAGAAGAGAGCGATGCTATTGTCAACCAGACAAAACAGACCAGAAAGGAATCAAAACTCTCTATCAGAATCAGAAATACTAGCACTTCTTAGGGAGTATGAACAGACGGACCCCACTAGGGGGCAGGCAATTAAAAGAGTACCGATTGACGCAAATAGAACATCCACGAGAAATGGAAGGAAACCCAATCTCAACAACTTACAGCAAATCCAACTAACCACCAATACGTCTAATAGGATCACAGATGATACAGAAAAATCTTTAAAATGCCTATTGATCAACTGCCGATCGGCAACGAAACATGCATCTGACATTGCCGATATCATTATCAACCAGGGAAATAGACGTTACTATCCTTACCGAAACTTGGCTGTCTGAATGCTCGTCCCCAGTCTTAGACCTGCTGGTGCCCCCGCACTATAACATATTGAGACTTGACAGACAAAAAAAGTCAGGAGGTGGTATTGCCTGTATCTTCAGATCAAATTTAGAAATTGGCCAATTTCAATCAGACCCGCTCGAATCATGCGAATACCTTGGGCTCCATATAAGATCGGCTAACAAACAGATCTGCAACCTACATGCAATATATCACCCACTGGGAAACAATATGAACTTCATAGACCAACTAATGGAGATCATCACCGCCAACTCTAGCAAAGACATCAATAACATATTTCTAGGTGATTTCAATCTACACTGGAACGACAACAACGACAAACAGGTCAACGACTTTAGAGATTTTCTAACAGAGCTAAAATTATCACAAGCCTGTCTGGAACCTACACACGAAAAAGGAGCAACACTAGACTGGATTATTTCAAAGAATAATGACATATCAATCCTCTCAATAGTACCATGCGACTGGTTAGATCACCACGCCATAACATTCTTAATACCATCAAGGGAGAAAATAAAAGCTACTCATCCTAGCAAAATAAAAAGATGGATACGTGAAACCAGAGATTCAAACAGGGATATGCTAAGGGAAAGTTGCAAAAAAGACCTCATCCTACCTGACAACGTACAGAATGTGACGGATCTAACGAACCACTACACGACCGCAATATCGCAAATAGTCAACTCCACCTTACCACTCAAATTGAAAAGAGTCTCGGAGAAGACTAAAAACCCCTTGTTCGACGGAATACTGAACGAAAATAGGCGAAAACTGAGACGTGCAGAAAGAAAATGGAGACAACACCCGTCCTCCCCGGAGCTGAAATCCCTCAGAAAGATTCGAAAGGAATACAATAAAAAGATCATCAATTCAAAAAAGGAATTTATCAGATCGGAACTGGATAACGCCAAAAACAGACCACGGAAACTGTTTGAGATTATAAAGATGCAATCTAATAAACTGGCAAAATCTGCCCAAGAAATTACTAAAACAAATCTAAGCTGCAAGGAATTCTCAACCTTTTTCAACAACAAAGCCAATGAACTGGAAAAAGAACTCAGGATCGCCGCAGATAACCCCAACCACAATACAACATCATCACAACCTGCACAGCACGCTGCGAAAAATGAGACAAAAACAAGGCATACTGGGACTCGTTCACGTTACTAGACCAGAATGAGGTTACCAAAACGCTCGCTGCTACAAAACCAAACAATCACTTCAACGACCGGCTACCATCAAAATGCCTGAAAGAAATCAGCCATATAATGATTCCAATCTGGACTGAAATTATTAACGCCTCACTATCCCAAGGGGTCCTCCCAGATTGTCTCAAAACGGGACAAGTAGTCCCGATCATCAAAAAACCCACAGCAGACCCGGCTGATCCAAATAACTATCGCCCAGTGACCAACATCCCTCTTCTTGCCAAATTAATAGATAGATGCGTACAAAATCAATTAAGCAGACATATAGCCAACTTCTCTCTATTGGATGACTGCCAATCTGGATTCAGAACTGGCCACAGCACAAAAACAGCAATCCTCCACATAATAGATGATGCACTTCAAGCACTAGATCACAACCAATCTTGTCTACTCATCCTCCTGGATTTGTCATCAGCGTTTGACACAGTTAACCACGAAAAACTTCTAATCAGACTTCACAACAGGATGGGAATTTCAGGCTCTGTATTGGAGTGGTTCAAATCATTCTTACAGAATAGATCTCAGAGATTCCTAGTAAACAAATCTCTTTCCCCTTCTTGCCCAAATACAATTGGAGTACCCCAAGGATCAACTCTATCTCCATCACTGTTTAACTTATACATCGAACCACTTACAGAAATTCTACGAAATTCTAATATATCTTACCATATGTACGCGGACGACACGCAACTTTACATCAAGATCGCGTCGCTAGCAGACACTACCATTATGAATGAGGCACTCAAAATGTCGCTAAAATGGCTAGCCTGCAATCACCTCAAGCTAAATGCCAATAAAACTGAATTCTTACTCATCGCACCTCAAAAGAATCAAGCAGAAGTGAAAGAATGGTCCAAAATGATCACAGCGTTGAACTGCACCCCGACGCTAGTTGAATCAGCTAAGTCTCTCGGAATCATTTTGGACGAACACCTTGATATGAAATCCCACATCAAAGTAATGGCAAAAAACGCACGCTTTCATCTGAACTACTTAAGAAAAATGAAATCATTTCTATCAGAGAACGACCTAAAACTAGCAGTGCAATCACTTGTGATATAAAGGATTGAATATGGATGCACAACACTTGCAGGCCTTCCAAAAATCTCTACAGTTCCCTTAAAAGCTTGCCTTAATGCTGCGGCTAGACTTATCACAGGATCGAGAAAATTTGACCACATCTCCCCTCACCTGAAAGCACTAAACTGGCTACCCTATGAAGCCAGAATACAACTAAAAATGGCATGTATCGCACATAAACCGATTCATCACAACACACCTAGATATCTTGCCCAGAAAATAAAAATTGCAGGAGGAAACAGACCCGTCCGGAGTGCCAATATTGCTGATGCTGAGACCATCCATCTTCAGGAAGAAAAAAACTTATGATAGATCATTCTCTTGTGCAGCCCCAAGAATATGGAACTCTCTTCCTGCGAACATCAGAAAGATCTCGAACACTGCAACATTCAAGAAGGAAACTAGGTCGTTTCTCATGAACAAATTCCTCCAGTAGGTAGACATTTTGCCATCGGCGACTAAAAAGTTAGGGTCTTTGGGATAACATACTGGGAGTCATATAGATAGTGACCCATAGCAAGAAGACACTATCGGCAGCCTTACATCTGCCCTTATAGGTTCATTCCGATATATACTACATTATTACTTCATTTACACTGTGGCTTCATTTATGTGTGTTATTGCCAATGCTGTTATTATTATAGATCATGTGTTGTTAAGCGCTCTGATACCCAAGGGTCTGGTTCGCGCTATAGAAAACTGTTATCAATAAATAAATAAATTAAATAAAATGGTTAGATTCCTACAATGGGCAACCACCTAAGTAATTCTGCAGTGACCTCAAAGTCCAGTTTAAGGGCCTCACCAGAAAGGAGGTGCTACAATAGGCATTGAGGGAATGGGTAGCTGCCAGGTATGCCAGTGGGCATTCTGGGATCATGTTGGGGAGACTGAGGAAAAAAACTTGCAGGAGGATATACTGATAGTTCATGATCTGTCGGGGGGGTGCACTCCAGGCAGGTAGCAGTGTTTCATCGAAAGGTCTGTCCCCAAAGTAACTGGAGGACAGGCATGAGGCCAGGAGGCATGATATGAAGCTACAAAGACTCGAAATGCAGCATGAGAAGAGGCTCCAGTTAGATCTGGCCAGGCTCCAAATTGAAGAGAATAAGACGACTTTGGATCAAAGGTGAATTTGAAGGATCTGGATTTAAAATCCAAGCAGTTTTAGTCCAGCACAGATTATGGCAGTGTTAATTCAGAGCATTTGAGTAAAAAGTGCACATCCCTAAGAGCTTGACACAGGATTACAGCAAGGAGGTAGAAATAAGTATGGGCGAATTTTGCAGATTTGCGGTCTGCAAATTTGCGCGAAATCGCAAATAAAATCCGCGAGTTCACGAATTTTTTCACGAACTCCCGGATTTGCACAAAATAGACTGTTTGCCACTGTCTAGTGGCAAATCAGTAAGAGCTACCTCGTTGGGCAAATGTATAGTGCTTTTGCTACACTACAGCTGCTTAAAGGTCCAAAAAAGTTGTCTCCAGTGACCACGTGTGTCTGTAACTTTGCCACTGTGCCGACAGGCGCCGAGGTCCCTCGAGTGAACTGTCCATCATAGTGAGGAAAGGGTGGGAAGACGTTGCATACCCTAGTGTGTGTGGGGCGGGGCCAAACGGGTGGGGCTTCCATGTGAGTTCACATGCCTCTTGTAAGGGTCAGAGACCGATCAGAGCAGCAGATGAGAAGGAAGCAGCCTCCTGCTCACAGGAAGTACACGGGGATTGCGCTAGAGAAACTTGTGGATGCAAAGACCTCCATCAAGGATTACATCTAATTGTAGGTGGTAGATATGGGGAGGAAGCACACCTGCCTAGCCTCGACCATTCTCACTAGTTGTTTGGGCTAGTTATAATGCGTTACTGAATTTGAGCTTCAACTCGGGCACCTGCTTTATTTATATATGTAAGTGCGTCTTGTTAAGGTTTAATTTCTGTGACAGGAGCATTGTGCCAGAATGAATCCTGCTTGCATATTTATCCACAAAGATGCCACCGTGTTGTGCCATACCTCTTCTCAACTGGAGTACTTTCTGCTGGCTAATCAGTAAGTGCTACCTCGTTGGGTAAATGTATAGTGCTTTTCTTACACTACAGCTGTGTAAAGGCCCTGAAGAGTTGTCTCCAGTGACCACGTGTGTCTGTAACTTTGCCTCCGCGCCGACAGGCGCCGAGGTCCCTCTAGTGAGCTGTCCATGATAGTGAGGAAAGGGCGGCAAGACGTTGCATACCCTAGAGTGTGTGGGGTTGGCCAAACGGGCAGGGTTTCCATGCGAGTTCACATGCCTTGTTTATAAAGGGTCAGAGACCGATCAGAGCAGCAGATGAGAAGGAAGCAGCCTCCTGGGCACAGGAAGTACACGGGGATTGCGCTCGAGAAACTCGTGGATGCAAATACCTCCATCAAGGATTACATCTAATTGTAGGTGGTAGATATGGGGAGGAAGCACACCTGCCTAGCCTTGACCGTGCTCACTAGTTGTTGGAGCTGATTATAATGCGTTACTGAATTTGAGCTTCAACTCAGGCACCTTTATATCTGTAAGTGCTTCCTGTTGAGGTTTAATTTTTGTGACAGGAGCATCACGCCAGAATGAATGCTGCCTGCATATTTATCCACGAAGATACCACTGTGTTGTGCCATACCGCTACTCAACTGGAGTACTTTCTACTGGCTACCCAGTAAGTGCTACCTCGTTGGGTAAATGTATAGTACTTTTGCTACACTACAGCTGTGTAAAGGGCCAGAAGAGTTATCTCCAGTGACCACGTGTGTCTGTAACTTTGCCGCCGTGCCCATAGGCGCCGAGGTCCCTCGAGTGAGCTGTCCATCATAGTGAGGAAAGGGCGGGAAGACGTTGCATACCCTAGAGTGTGTGGGGCGTGCCAAACGGGCAGGACTTCCATGCGAGTTCACATGCCTTGTTTATAAAGGGTCGGAGACCGATCAGAGCAGCAGGTGAGAAGGAAGCAGCCTCCTGGTCACAGGAAGTACATGGGGATTGCGCTCGAGAAACTTGTGGATGCAAATACCTCCATCAAGGATTACATCTAATTGTAGGCGGTAGATATGGGGAGGAAGCACACCTGCCTAGCCTAGACCGTGCTTACTAGTGTTTTGGGCTGTTTATTTGAGCTTCAACTCGGGCATGTGCAAAAAAATCCACCCGCGAGCAAATTTGCCAATTGTTTGGCAATTTTGCGAGATTCGCGGATTGCGAAATTGCCAAAGATTCGCAAATTTCGCGAGCAGAATGGATTTTGCGCCCATACTTAGGTAGTAATACATCTGTGGTTCCCGGGTTAAGAAGCAGCCTTACACATGCACTGGGTGCCTGAGACAGATTGGAGGGCGGGTCTGTGGTGACATTTTTCAGTAGACGGTCAAATTACTTTGTTGGTAACTAGGGTCATCACAGGCACTTACTTACCCAGAGATGAAAGAAGCCCTAATCAAGAGGTATGGCCTTACTCCTGGGAGGTACAGGGTCACACTTAGGGAGAATAAGAAGCTGGAGTCCCAGACATGGATGGAGTGTGCTGAATGGTTGGGTGAAGTGTCCTGGAGTCACTTATTTTGAAGGGCTTTACAATTTGATTTCAAGGGGGCACTTATCCAGTCTGTGTCTTCCAGTGCTGCACCAGCACCTGATTAACAGTAAGCTTACTGACCCCAGGAAGCTTGCTATGGAGCCGGACCAATAGCTCAGCACTAGGGTCTACAAGAGGATGTATGGGAGAGACTCCACCAAGGGTGGCCTGGGTCCCCATTTGAAAAGTGAAGGAAACAAGGATAAACAACAGGCATTCTCTAAAGAGCCCAAAACTAGTCCCCAGGGTAAAGTTTCCTGTCTCACAGGTGATAAGAAACCATGGAACTTTTCATGGAAGCCTGGAGAGAGGGGTCCCAGGAAATGTTTTGCTTGTGATCAGGAGGGTCACATGAGAAGGGACCCTAAGTGTCCCAAGTGGGCACTCACCCCCAACTATTGGTCAAACATGGGTGATGGCAAGTGTACCGCTTGGGGATAAGTTGGTCCCCGGAGTGTGTGGGGACCCGGCTGAGATGATTCTTGTCTTACTAGGGGACAGTGAGATGGTCCAGAGAAATCTAATGCCTGAAAACACTAAGAAGTACAGGAGGTGGGTGACAATCAATGGACAGGGGGTAAAGGCTCTGAGAGACACAGGAGCCAGTGTGACTACTGTCAGGTGTCACCTGGTGTCTGAAGAGCCAGTAGTCCCTGGTGTACTTCACCAAGTTGTGGCAGTAAACAACAATGAACACTTCTGTAAAGTGGTGAGGTCTCAGTTTCCTTGCGAGAAGCTGTGAGCTCTTCCATGCCTGCAAACAGTCTGCCGGGGAATGATCTGGAGCATACTGCTTGGAGGGAGTTAGAGTTCAGGTCGCACTTGGAGATGTTGGGATTGCCAGATTGGGCGTGCACGACCACACGGTTCATGGCAGCCTAGAGTAATCAAGAGGACCTGGAGCTTGAAACAGTGGCCCAGGAGTCTGCCTGGAAGAGGAAGGACACGGGATGCAGGAAAACACATCCTGAAGTTCCCACAGACCTGGCGGAGGCAGAACCTAAAGGGGATGTCCAGGTACCTACAGTGAAGAGCTAGCTAAACTGGGAGACTTGCCTGAGCTGACCCATTGGCAGCAAGAAGAGACTCCCACCAGGGAAGAGTTTTGCACAGAGCAGAAAGTATGCCCTACTCTCATGGGTCTTAGGCAGCAAACCTAGTACCAACCAGCTGTCAAAAATGCCAGGTCACATTTGACTTATTGGGAGAATGGTCTCTTTTATAGGGAGCCTAAGGTTGCTGAGCCTGGGGCAGCCCGTGTGCTGGTGGTACCCCTGTGCTTAAGAACTTTCTTTATGGGTTTGGCTCATGATGTGTATTTTGCTGGTCTTGTCCAAGTTGCTGGCAAGTGGCAAGAGTTGGGGGAAATGTAAGTCTCCCCTCCAACTATTTCCTATTGTAAGACACTTCTACACCCATCCACATACCCACTCATACACTTATAAATCCAGTCACATAACCAGTCAGATACCCATGTACACACTCAAATACCCATTCAGGTACTCATGCACCCACTTACAAACTTACTAGAAGAGTGATGCACCCAGGGACAGTGCCACTTAAAGACTCAAGCAACTACTTTGAGAACCATCCATCCAACACACTACCTAATTGTATTCACTTTCATGCTCACAACATCCAATGAGCTATTTCTTTAACTGTTTTTCCTTTGGAAAACTACCTCATTCTGCCCCAGCCTTCTCCTGACTGCTATTGCTCCTTCACTTTAAAACGTTTAGAGTGTGTATTGAGGGCCACAGCTATATCTATTGGGCTAAAGAGGCTGCAAAAAAGAGAGGTATTGACAGGGACTTGGGTTCGCCAAATGTGCAGATTACTTGGTTTAGCTAGAGGGGGTTAAAGGTTTATCAGTTGCTGGCTTTGGTTAAATCCATTGTGCATTCCCAAGCTCCTTACCTCAGGATTGTGCACTAAGGTGGCAATGACCAAGGCACATTGGCTTGCTCGGGCTGGAAATCCTAATGACAGAAACCTTTGCAGAACTGATGTCACTTTTCCCTCACACTGTCTTGGTATACTCTAAAATATGCCAATGACAGAAATGGAAGTGGTCAAATCAATTTAGTCCACAGATTGACAAAGCCAGGAAACATCTTAATAAAACTGTTTCTGGATTCCTAAAAGACCATTTCATGGGCTGTACCTATAACAAAAATCTGCATTTTGACATGAATTGAATTTATAGAAATGATGAAGCAAACTTTACTGATGAAGGCAACAGGGAGTTTAGAAGTAACCTGAATCTCTGCATCCAGTCTTATGTGTAGTAGCCATATGCACACAAGCAAAACAAAGGCTCCATCCAGAGCCACGTTAGTATCCGAAATATTGTGTAGCTTTATTCTGAAGGTTTTTTTTTCTTTTCAATGACCACCAACACATCCAAAAATAATATGTAAAAAAAATCATTGTGAACATTGCACTAGCCATATTAATATATACATACTTCTTTAAAATCATGTTTAAACTCATATTTTTGCACTAAGTGTCTTTAAAAACCATCTTTCAGACCTATTTTTTGTTTTTGCAGTTATTTGGGAGATCATAACATTGTTTTTAGTGGCAACAGTTGCGCCTTTTCAATAAAGTGAAAACACATATTTGCACACATATTACATTATTTTACAGACTAAGGTAATATTACTGTACACTTCAAACACATGTTTTTCTAATATATTTCTAGAACAGCCATCTCTAAAACCTATTTTTCATTTTGGATGTTACGCTGGAGATCACAATGACGTTGGTCGTTGCGATCCTTGTTGTTACTTCATGAAAGCAGAAAGCAAAAGCATTAAGCAGATGGTGTCTAAGTGACTGTATGGGTTGGTGAGTGGGTACATGAGAGGCTGCATGGGTTATTGATTTGTTGTCTAAGCACCTATGTGTATGAGTGTCCGTGTGGGTGGGTGAGAGAGTGTGTGACTACCTCCATGGATTAGTGAGTAGGTAAGTAGGTGGCTGAGTGGGTTCATGAGTGCATCTCTGAGGGGCTGTATGGGTGACTGAGTGTACATATGGCTGTGTCAGTGAGTGAATGGATGTGTCAGTGGTATATGGGAGAGTAACTTCATGTTTGAAAAATAGTAGAAATGAGTGTTGGAGTGTATGAGTTACTGTATGTGTGAGAGTGATTGAGAGAGGTGCTGTTTGGGTGAGTGTGTGCTTGTTTCAGTGACTGTAGAGGTGAGTAAGCAGGTGTTATCATCTGTATGACTTCGTGAGTGGGTGTGTGTATAACTGTATTGGTGAGTAAGTATCTGTGTGAGTGACTCTATGGGTGAGTCAGTAGGTGAGTGAGTAGCTCTATGGGTGACTGACAGTGTGTGAGTAGCTGTATTGGTATATGAATGGCTATATCAGGTGCTATATTAGTGAGTGAGTTGGTGTATGAGTGGCTGTATGGGTGACTGAGTGGATGTGTGTGTAGACCTATGAATCAGTGAGTGGGTGTGCTTGTACTGGTATGAGTGTGGCAATGGTTTTGAGAATGGCAGTGTGGAAGTTGGAGTGGGTATATGACAGGTTATATTAGGTTGTGAGTTAGTGCATCAGAGATTCTGTGAATGATATTGCTTGAAATGTCATCAGTGATGTCATCAGTGACATCACTGACCATGTCATAAGTGATGTAATATGTGAGGTCATAAGCAGTGCATTGAGGGGGCTTGAGTTATAGTTAACAATATCTGCAGAATTTTTCTGGTTTTGTACAAGTGAAACCTGAGACTAACTATAACATCTCTGTAACCTTTAGTTTTTTAAGTGAATTTCTAAGGACTTCTTAATTCCATTTCCGAACTATAATGTTACTGTAACCTTAGTTTTTTCAGTGATGTTCTAAAGTATTTTAAATGCTAATTTCTAACTATTATATCAGTGTAACCTTTAGTTTTTTTCAGTGAATTTCTATGTTTTTTTTAACTAGTAGTCATGTTTGCAGAGTGGTGGAGAAAGGGGGCTGGGCCTCCGACCAGCTCTCAGGAATACAGCTGTTTAGGACTTACAGGATGTACCAGGAGGGCTTCTTGGCCACCAAGATCCCTCAGAAGTAAAGTGGACTTCATCCCCCAACCAGTAGTGCTCCACGAGCCATGTTTGCAGAGTGGTAGAGAAAGGCATGGCCTTAAAGAGCCCTTAGCAATCCCACTTTGTGGGACTTATTGGAGATAACAGGCGGGGTTATTGGCCACTAAGGACATCCTTGGGGGCTAACTACCCATAGCAGAATTGCTGAGTCCTGATAGGAGGCCACGCCCCCTTTCTCCAACACGCTGACAATGTGCCTCCTGCCGCACTACTAGTAGAGGGAGGAAGTCTACTTGAATATTGAAGGTCTTTGAGGTCCAACTACCTCTCCTGTTACATCCAGCAAGTCTACGTTTGCAGAGTAGTGCCTGCTTGGAATTGCCACCCTTTTGTGTTACTAGCTAGCTGGCTTCCCCAAAAGCTGGTTTTGAATGACCACAGCGGAGGGGTTGCTCAGTTTCCTGGCCAAACCTCTGGATGGGCACAGGGAGCTCTGCAAAGGATAACAAATCTTCTGCTATTTTGGTTTGGGGTAGAGAAGTGCATTTGAGATTGCTTGCTGCCACCAAACAGGAGCTGCTTTAAAAGGGGTCGGTGTCTCCCTCGGGTACATTTTTCTATTGGTTGGGGGGGGCATGAATCAACCCCAAACACAACCTAATGCTAGACAAAAATATGGCGCCCCTGGGTGCCTCCTTCAGGACACTTTTGAACCTGCGGACGATAGAGTAAGGGAAGTGCCTGCTGTTGAGGTCTGTGAAGAGAACCCTAAGGAGTGGACCTTTTCCCACTTGTACCAGGAACTGAGATGTTGACTCCAAAGTTCAGCTGGCTCACCTCCTATTAGGCTACAAGGACATAAAAGCTGCAGGAAGCCCACTTTCCTGAACAAGTCTAGTTGACCAGCTTCAACTGGACCTGCCCTAGATCCCACTCTCGTGAACAAGCCCAGTTGACCACTTTCAGCTGGACCTGTGCTGGATCCTGCTGATGGCTTCTGTGGAATAAGTCCTGAAACTGAAATGCTGTTTCCGAGATCCTTGTACCTTTTGCTGGTGTCAAAGTGTACTCTGCCTGTCTAACACCAAAACCTGGGACTCACAAATATTTTCGAGGATTTTTGCCAGGAGAACCAAAAGAAGAACAGGATCAACCTGCAGAGCAGATGTGGCTGATGCTCCCTCTACAGTGACAATTCTGGCTCAGCAGGCCTGACCCCAACTGGTACCTGAGGATATTGAACCCTCTACGGCTACAACCTGCAGCCTTGCCCTACAGAGGAAATCTGACTTTCAGACACAGTCAATATCCAAAGTTTAAAATCTTCACTGTGGCCGATGCTGAGCAGCATCCGATTGACAGTGATGACTTCCTGGATGTAAACGTTTGACTTTTCTTGCTCAGATCATTTCCTGATTCTATAGATTACTTCACCAGGACCTCATCCTATTCCAACCCATGTTCAACGAGCCCATCTTCTGACCCAGCTTCATGCCTTTCCCCACTAAAGACTCTACCTGTTTGTACATTCTCTTAATATGATGGCAAATTTTTGAACATTAACAATCCAACCTGGGTATCCAACCCGCGCTCCATTGTGGTTGGCCAAGTACAAGTTAAAATTGTACTTGTAACTGTGTTTTTAAAATCCCACCGAATCGCGAACTGTGTGCACCCACCGAATCGCGAACTGTGTGCACCTTAGGACTGAAACGCCTCTCCCTGAGGCTCATCCAGCTCTCCCAGGCCTTAACCAATGGGCCGGTAGGAGGAGAAGCTTGGAGGCGGGGCCGGGCCTTGAAAAATTACCGCAGCGCGGGAATCGGGCAATTGTGCTTTCGTTGCCGTGTGGACCCTAACCTGCTGACGCTTTAATTTTTAAAGTTAAAATTGTACTTGTAATTGTGTTTTTAAAATCCCACAGAATCGCGAATGTGTGCACCTTAGGACTGAAACGCCTCTCCCTGACGCTCTTTCAGCTCCCCCAGGCCTTAACCAATTGGCCGGTAGGAGGAGGAGCTTGGAGGCGGGGCCGGGCCTTAAATGTACTCCTACAAGCGGAAGCTCAGCGGACGCGCACAGCAGGCGCGCCAAAGGCAAGCCCGTCTGCGCCCGTCCACGCACGACCGGGCCCAGGGGCCACCCTCCATGGTCAAATTATTAGTATTCATCCTCGGAACTCAGAGCACTGGTGCAATGTCATACCCAGCTGCCTGATGCAGTAGTAAACCGCATCCAGATCAATGAAATCAGAAAAATCAAAGCAGGCCCTCTCATATCTTCCTGCCTGGATCACTATACTTCCACCACCAGCTGCTCTATCCCAGTTAATTCCATCAGTCTTCGTTGTCTACATCTTAACACCCGGTCCTTGGTTAAGCATCAACTGGACATCTTTCTGTTGCTCTCTACAGAAAAACCGATGTACTGTTGATCACTGAAACCTGGCTGACCTCGGATTCCACACTGGATATATTAGCAGCCCTCCCCTCAGATTACTACATCCTGAATGCTAACCGGCGCCCAGGAAAATCGGGAGGGGGTGTCGCTGCTATCATACATAAGAAATTTAATTTCACCGTCATGACCTCACTGGAACTACCTGACATAGAGAATTTGGTCATTTCACTGGATTCAACAGCGGGATCCTTTGTAATAGTGTTAATTTACCGCCCGCCCCAGACTATGCCCCCCTTCCCGCTCTTGTTAAGTGAACAAATGGCCAATCTTGTGATGAATTACTCCAGGGTTTTACTTATAGGGGTCCTGAATTATTGGGTTTATGATGATCACAGTGGACCACAGGCAACAGAATTATCTGAACTCCTTTCCAACTTGAACTTGAGTCAGCTCTTATCGGCCCCTACTCATATAAAAGGTCACACATTGGACCAAATCTGGTCCCACAACTGAACTATACCTACTCCCCTGATCTTGCCCTGCATTTGGTCGGACCACCATCTAATTGACTTTACATTTAGTCTCACTGGTAGGCAGAAGCTACTCGAGGTAGAGGGAGGACTAAAAAGGAAATGGAGAACTCTTGATAAACAGTAATTTATGCACACTCTGGCCGGCTCCTTCCCACCTTTAACTCAAACGTTGACGCTATGGAAGCTACAATCGCCGACTAGTGACAGACATGCCCCCTTGACTAAATTCTCTTGCACTAGATATCATGATGCCCATAAATGATTCTCCACCGAATTGAAAACACAAAAGATAAAACTGCAACTAGAAAGGAAATGGAGGAAAAGCTAGAATCTGGAAGATAGACATCAGTTCTTGCGGGCCCGCACAGAGTATAAAAAGGCTATATTGACTGCCAAAGTGGCTCATTTTTCTAAAAGAATTCTCCAATGCGAACAATAAAACCAAGGAAATCTTTAAAATTGTCAGTGAGATCAGCAGTGATGAGAGAATATTACCTAACCAGGCCCCTAATCAAGTGATGTGCAATGTTTTAAATAATTACTTTCTGGAAAAAATTATCACTATAATGCCAGCATTCCTCCCCCGTCCAACACAGAATGCCAGGACGACATTTTCAGAAATTCTGTCACTATGAATAATTTTTCAGTACTACGTCCTAAAACTCTGTCCAATCTTTTAACCCGAGTCAAATTGGGCTCTCCCAATGACTGCTGTCCACCCTCCATCCTTAAAGACATTTTTACAGCACTACCTCATAGCCTTCTCCCTTTCTTGAATGAATCCCTTATCAAAGGGGTGGTGCCTATGGCCTTTAAGGTTGCCACAATAGTCCTCCTTTTGAAAAAGCCTGGGGCGGATCCCTCAACTTCCTCTAACTATCGCCCCATATCCTTCCTCCCATGTGTGTCTAAGATTTTGTAGGCTCATGTGGCTAGATGTTTATCAAGCTTTATTGAGCAAACCAATTATCTGGAGCCAAACCAAGCGGGCTTTCGGCCAGCCCACTCAACGGAAGCAGTAGTCCTCGCGGTCTTGGACACTTTAAGAGCCAACTCAGATAGGCGAACACCTCAGACCCTGGTGCTTCTGGATTTGTCGGTGGCGTTCGACACGGGCGACCTTACCATCATGTTGAACCGCGTCGAACAAGCAGGTATTCATGGCTCTGCCTATAATTGGCTTAAGTCATTTCTAACCGGCAGAACGCAAGTAGTCCGACTGGGTACTTTTACTGCATCTACAGTGCCCACCTCTTGTGGTGTGCCGCAGGGCTCGTCCCTGTCACCATTGCTGTTTAATCTTTACTTGAGGCCAGTGAGAAGTGTGGCTCACTGGAGTGAGAAGTGTGGCTCACTGGTTAGAGGAGGCAGACCGTGAAGCAGAGGTCAGACCTGGGACCAGGGTTCAATTCCTGACGCGGCAGGGTCTTGAGCCCAAATGTCCACGGACTCGATAGTTCTCGCTTTGGTGCCTACTAGAATCACGGGTTCACACTCTGCAACTCTGGGCAATAGCCTGCTTAATCTCGATGCCTGGCTTTCACCTTGGGGATGCCCAGTACGGGTTATCTCACAGGGAAAAGCCAGGACGGGTTCCCAAAGCAAGCGCCTTGAGACCTTGCGGTGATAAGGCTCTATATAAAAACGTTTGACATGACATGACATGACATTTGCTCTACTCACAAAAAAACCGGAAGGTAACCATCTTTAATTACGCAGATGACCTCCAGCTGATCTTTCCCCTAGATTCCCCTAATGCTGCCGTGGAATTTCAAACAACCATGCTCCACATTCAGCATTGTATGGATAGGAACCATCTCAAACTCAACCCAGGTAAGACAGAATTGGTGTTGCCTGGGAAGGGCAAGGACTGCTGGGGTCCACACTTCTGGCCTAGTAAACTGGGCACCCCCCCTACTGCATCTCTGTTAGTAAAAAGTTTAGGAGCAGTAATCAATGCCGACTTCTCACTTAGAGGGCAGGTGAGCGCAGTGATTTCCACCAGTCTCTACCAACTCTGGAAAATTAGGAAGATCGCCCACCTGCTGACCCACTCAGCTCTAATCCAAGTGGTGATAGCGCTGGTCCTCTCACGCCTGGATTTTTCTAACTCCCTCTATATCGGTCTGCCTCAGTATCTTTTAAAACGGCTGCAAATAGTACAGAATCAGGCAGCCAGATGAATTTACAAACAGCCAAAATGGCACTCCGCCAGGTCTTTGTTGATCAAGCTCCACTGGCTTCCCGTGGAGCAACGTGCGTCATTTAAGACTGGGTGCCTAGCGTTTAAAGCCCTTCATGGCAACTGCCCAAAATCTATTTTGACCATGATCAACAAACATGTCCCCCGGCGTAAATTACGCTCATCTTACCTGCACCTTCTATCTGTTCCGACTATAAAACTTAAACGTGTCGGAGGTTGCAGATTCTCTTATCTGGCACCCACCTTCTGGAATTCCCTCCCGCTAACTATGAGAAGCAGTAATAACTTACTCGGCTTCAGAAAGGCACTTAAAACTTGGCTGTTTGGGTCTTACACGACAAATTAAAGCATAATTAGCGCCATGAAACCGTGCGCTTTATAAGTATCTGTTAACATTAACATTAACATAAAACCTTATCTTTGTCCCCGGTCTACCAAGACCAGTTGCAAGAGGTTGGCACTTTGGGCTTTATGGCTCCATTTTTATTTAAAACTTAAAAAATTCTGACCCCTCGTTCCCCTTATTGTATTTGTGTTTTGGCATCATTCTGTTACAAAATATTCTCTATTTTTATAAATTAAAGTTGGATTTCTATTTTGTTGTGTTTTTGGATTTTAACTGTTTTAGTATTTCCACATATTGAATACATTTTTCTACATTAAGCCTCTCTGATCTGTGCTGCTACTAATGAGCTCAGGTTTAATTATGGAAAAACTTTACTCGACCTCACAAGGAAAGGGACATTATTACATTACCTAAAACCAGTATCGCAGAACCTTTCTTCCACTGTGCAGAGCTCCCTGTTCCTACCCAGAGCTATGGCTATGATAATTGGAAAACTATTCCTTGACATGCTCAAAAACCAGTTCTGGAGGTAGACCCTCTCCCACTGATTTTGGAGGTAGTCTGGTTATGCAGACAAAGGGGAGGCAGGCTTAGGTGTGGACTACATCTGTCAGTGACAGCCTAAGTTTTGTTTGAAACTCTGGAAGGTACTAGGCACAGTCCCTAAGCTATCCTACTTGAGGAGAAAAGCATCTCCTATACTGAAGCCCTTATCCACTGGCTGAGATAAATACACATATCACCACAGGAGAGCCATTGACAGTCATGTGATACTGAACAATGGCTAAGAAGCACATTTGGCTCAGGCATACAAATTACAACTATCTAAAATTGCCATTTTCAAAACAGTAATAGAAATCCAACAAGATAAATAAGTTGGATTTTAAGATGCTATAAAATGAATTCTTGAAACATTTTCCTAGTTATTCACAAACTGAAATTATGTGTTCTCAGGTGTTATAATGTGTCCCTGTTGTTTTCTTTGGAAAGCCAGCCTTACCTCAGTCTAAAATTACTTTGGGGTTTTTCACTGACAGGGCATATAAAATATTAGGTGCGCATTCCTTACTTTTTAAATATCATGCACCCTGTCCTACGGGCAAGTAGGGCCTACTTTTGCAATGACTTATTTGTAAGTATTTAAAAGAAAGGGTTAGGCATGATAAAAGGTTTATTTTGCCACATTGCATTGCAGTTCGAAAACTGCCTACCTACACCGCATTAACAGATATTGGAGAAATGCTTTGTCATGTCAATTTAGTGGTGACACAATATGTGTTGCAGCCCTCTAGTGATGTTTCCCTTACAGGTCCTGGGTACACTTTTGTTCTATGTACTATGGACATATAAGGTTAGTTAAATGGCAATCAAGAGTTGAACAATTTTCGGGGGAACAGAACACATGCACTGGGGCCTGGTTAGCAGTGGCCCAGTGCACAAGTGTAAGTCCAGAAGAACATGTGTGACAATACAAAAAAAGTCATTTGTCTACAGTGGCCTACCATCCATACCAACTAATAACCCCCTTTTTACAGCGCTAAAGGTACTACTAACGAAGAAGCAATGGGATAAAAAAAGAATATCCAGATATCTCCTAGGGATCTACAAGGGATTGTTTTAACATGGGAAAGGACCAGCAGTTCTTTTTTCTTCTTTTTTTCATTCAGTGGACTTTTGTGCTGAGCATACGCTTTTAAAATTTGTAATACCGACAAATGTGTATTAAATTTGACTTTTTTGCATAGTACAGGGATGGATGTTTGAAAAACATATATATAAATCAACTGGTAAAAAAGATTCATTTTAAGCAGTTTGAATGAATGGTATGAGTCAGTGAATGTGGTTCAAGGAAAGGGAGTTTTGCTATTAGTGGAATACAATATTCAGCCACCCCATCCAAGACTGAGATTATTTTTCAGTACTATGACCATAAATTCTCAAGTATTCTTTATTGTTAGAGTGTACATTTATCAAAAAAGTGTTTGAGTAGTAATGCCTCTATTGCTAAATCATCAAGCACTATTTGAAATCACCAATATGATACACTAAAATGCAATACAACTAAGAAGATAACCTCCTACTGCATTGTCCCTTCTCCGCCAGATGCATTTTATAACGGAATACAAAGGTAGATGGCCGCAAAATCAAATCTGTTGTAAACATATATGTATACTAATCTATACCAGGTCTGTGTTTCATTAAACTTGGATTAACACTCAAATTGTCAATGGCATGACAGCACTATGATGTAACTCTCAGGGCCCCTCTCTTGAATTGTTAAAGGTCCCTAATTTTGAGTTTGATAGTACGATGGACTACCAAACCCACGGTGAATATCCTACTGGCAGATACACCTCCTTTTCCACTAGGGGTGGTCGTAACTCACGTAATTTCGTTTTGCATAATTCTTCCGTATTACCTAAAACATATGCATAAATACAAAAGTAGGGCAATTTTGTGTTTAATGCTATTTCTTAACACAAAAATGCCCCCTGGCATTCAAAATGAGTGTAAAAATACATTTTAGCAGTAAGAAATAGTGCTAAATGCAACAGAACCTGTATAGAAAAAGTGAGCAGCCATTCACACTCAGTAAATGTGCTATTGGTGTAGGATTATCATCCATTTTACCCAGGCATTTAGCATGTTAGGAGTTTCCTCATCGCCACAGTTTTCATGGCGGTGAACCTACCATAAAACGTGTGGGGGACAAAATCAAAGGGGGCCATATAGGGCCTCCTGGTGCCTCTCCACCAGAACATGCATGCAGGGGGACACATGGTATGCCCCCCTGTAAGTATGTACCTTCAGTTACTGCAGTCCATACCCTAAAGGAAAGTGCAGTGGCGTTCCCACTGAGGTGCCGTGCACCGCTGTGGGCCAGCCACCACACGACCACCTGAACTGGATTCCTGTTAGAATCCGGCAGCTGGTCACATTATGGCTTTGGTGGTGTGGCAGCCTGCTACCGCTCATTCAAAGTCATTATAAGGCCTACAGCCTTTGAGCCTGAGCTACACTTTTGCAATCAATTGTTGCCTCAAATTCAGTCTAGGCTTGGAAGACTTCCATTCTTTGTTCCTCAAAGGCTAACTTCTTCTCCTCCGTGGACAGTGTCACATATCTTAGCTACTCATTAGTGGTTGGCCTGGTAATAGAAGATCAAAGGCAAGAAATAGCTTGTCTAATGGTATAATGGTTTACTCTGTTCCACATTATAGTGGCATGCCTAACTCAAAGACTGCTCTTTAGATTCAAGTGAGTGAAGTGCAAAGTAACAACACCTGAAAATACTATATAGTCAAGACATAATAAATGTAAACATTGAAAGTAGGATTTACTAAGTATAATAAAATATTGAATGAATGGAAACCACTAAAGATAGTATGGATTCAAATATAAAAAACTTAGTACTAGATGCCACATAGAAAACAACAGAAAATGTTGGTACCATAGATTTCAATGGGGAAGGTGGGAAATCTATAAAAAGGTATAGGTCTTAGGTGGATGTGACTCTAGGAGCTAGAGCTAGTGTGAGATGTTATATATATATATATATTTTTTTTTTGCAGAGTTTTATATAGCGCGAACTAGACCCGAACCGAATCAGGTATCAGAGCGCTTTACATAGCACCAGTTACGTTACATGAGGACAGACACACATTCATTTTAGGCACGGAGAGATTAAGTGATTTGCCCAGAATCACAGGAAGTTTTTGGCGTCGTTACCGAGACTCGAACCCAGATCCCCAGGTCCGAGGTCGAGCGCCCTAGCCGTTAGGCCAACTCCTCTCCCCTCCCCTCCCCTCTTACCCTGATTCTGAGATTGTGGGCAGCAATTTCCAATCCTTGTGAAAATAGACCCACAATCCCCCTCCCCACATTTTACCCCTGACAAATGTCACCAGATGAAACTTGTCAGAACCAATTAAGAGAACAAGCTAAAAAACTGCTATAGGTGCTGAATCTGGTGCAGTAAACACAGAATCTGTATTAAATCCCAATGTTATCAGTGAAAACTCACAAGATGGGGTATTTACCACACTCAGCAAATATCACACACCCAGGTATCCAGAATGTCCTAATTGTTGTAAATGTGAAACTATCACTTATACAAACATTAGCCAACTAAAACCATTGAATGCTAAATTTCTCATGGGAATTATAAACTGACACACATCAAATATCCTCACAGTAATATAAGATTAATATTATGACAAGGGAGACACTTTAATTTAAGTTAAATGAGATACTTCATATAGCTTCACTCAAACACGAAAGGAAGTATGGTCCAGATGTACTAATTACTGGTTGCAAAAAACTGATTTTAATTTGCAACTAGTGTTTTTGGGACCATTCAATATTTTTGCAACCTGCCTATGTACACTTTCATTTAAATTAAATGAGATACTTCATATAGCTTCACTCAAACACCAAAGGAAGTATGGTCCAGATGTACTAATTACTGGTTGCAAAAACTAATTTTAATTTGCAACCAGTGTTTTTGGGACCATTCAATATTTTTGCAACCTGCCTATGTACTTATAGGTCAGTGAATAAAATGTTCAATTGGATTGGATCCCAATAAGACCTACCTCATGAATATTGTGATCTCAGTCACAAATTGAGACTCACTCTAATTGGTAGTCATCAAAGCATGGTGCTTGTTAGGATTACTAGATCACCATGTCTGTAATTGTTGTATAATAAACAAAACCTGTAATATAAATGCAGTCCTTTTACCTTAATGGAAATGTGGCTGTTAGAAATGGGGCCTCTAGTTGGCAGTAGTTTGCACCCTGTCCAAGCAGGGACCTTCACTCTAGTCAGGTTTAAGGGAGTCACACAGCTAAGATAGCCCCTGCTTGCCCCCTTGACAGCTTGGCACGAGAGGCAATATGTAATGCATTTGTACAAACACACACAGTAACACAGTGAAAAACTACATAATAAGTCCACACCAGTTTAGAAAAATAGCCAATATATATCAGGCTAAAACAAGACCAAATCGACAAAAATCTAACATACACAAATAAAGATATCACTTTTAAAAGGTTAAATAAGTTCAGTTCCTAGAAAGCAATGTATCTGTTTCTTTTACCACAAAGTACCTTGGATGAGTCAAAACTCAAAGATGATGCGAGGCACAGGGGAGGTGAGGCACCTGGAAAGCAAAGAAGTGCATCGGTTCCTCATTTCCAGGGGAGGTGATGCCTCAGTTCCTTACTGCAAGGGGAGGTGAGGCATCTGTTCCTTACTGCTATGCTGGGGAGATGATGCATAAGTTTCTTACTGTCAGGTGAGGTGATGTGTTGGTGCCTTACTGAAAGGGGAGGTGATGCGTTGATCTCCAGACAAGTGGCATTGGTTCCTTACTGCTGGGCAATGTGAATGAAGAAATCGCCACCCAGCGATGATGAGTAGAAAATACAGATGTGGTCCATCGATACAACTGCGATGATGCAGGCACTGAATCAATTCCACAGCCAGGAAGCAGGTGCGGCATCGGAGTCCGAGTAGTGCATCACAGAATTTGGTGATGCAGTGCTCGAAAACTCACACTGCAGCAGTTCTTCTGACGTGCTGCAATGGAAAGCAGGGGCCTGTTATCAGAGCCATGGTCGATGCTGGCAGTGGCGATAGGCCAAAGTTTGTAGCAATGCGTTGATAAGTACAGATGCTGAGAGTTGATGCATGGATTTTCTCCTTCAGTTCCCCAGATTCTACTTCCAAGGGCCCAGAAACTGGATTTTGCACCACTTGGTAAGTCAGGACTCTCAGCAGAAGAGCCCAGGCACTGGTAGGTGAAGTTTTTAATGGCACTGAGACCTCTTAACAGGAGGCAAGCACACACAAGCCCTTGGATAAATTTGGAAGAAAGATACAGAAAGCAAAGTCCAGTCCACCACAGCAAGGCAACAGGCAGTGTTAGTTCCTCCTACAGAATTCATCACTTCTACCTGGCAGAACGTCCTTTAGTCCAGAAGTGTACTGATTTGTGAGTTTCAGAGGTCCAATACTTATACGCCTTTCTGCAGGCACACACAAGCCCTTGGAAAACCTTGGAAGTAGGATATAGAAAGCAAAGTCCAGTCCTTTCACTCCCAGGACAGAATTAGCAAGAAGCAGGCCACCACAACAAGGCAACAGGCAGAGTGTCAGTGCATCCTACAGCATCCAGCCCTTCTTCCTGGCAGAATGTCCTTTAGTCTCAAAGTGTTCTGATTTGAGAATGTCAGAGGTCCAATACTCATACCCCTTTATGCCTTTAAAGTCAGCAAACTTCAAAGGAAAGTCTTTGTAGTGCATAAGACCCTGCCTTTCCCTGACCTGGCTCCAGATACACTACAGGGTAGTGGAGACAGTTCTAAACCCTATTCAGGTTTCAATATCTACTCCCACCACTCTAGCTCAGGAAGGCCCATACGTTTGGTGATGGTCCATCAGGATATGCAAGGTACACCTCTGCTCTCTTTTTGTGACTGTCTAGAGTGAATGCACAAGAGCCCAACTGTCCTCCTAACCAGACGTGGATTCCACAGACAGGCAGAGGCATAGAATGGTTCAGCAAGAAAATACCCACTTTCTACAAGGGGCATTTTAAAACATGCATTTTAAAAACCAACTTTACCAAAAGATATATTTTTAAATTGTGAGTTCAGAGATCCAAAACTCCAAATCTCTATCAGCTCCCAATGCGAAATAACACTTAAAATATATTTCAAGGCAATCCCCATGTTACCCTATGAGAGAGGTAGTCCTTGTAATATTGAAAAGCTAAATTAGCAGTATTTTACTATTGGGACATGGAATACCCACCAGCACATGTCCTACCTTTCACATACACTGCACCCTGTCCATGGGGCTACCGGGGCTACCTTGGCCCTACTTTAGGGTTGCCTTGAACATTGAAAATGGGAAGGTTTGGGCCTGCCAAGTGGGGGCACTTGCCATGTCGACATGGCAGGTTAAAACTGCACTCACAGACACTGCAGTGGCAGGTCTGAGACATGTGTGAAGGGCTACTCATGAGGGTGAAGAAATACCCCAGGAAAAGGGGACTTAAATCATATGTTGGCTGGGGGGAAAATCAAAATTACACCGAAGCGGGGCAATCGTATTGATACAATTGATGAACAAGGTTGTTTGTTACCAACTATAGATTTGCCCCCAGAATCTACCCCTATGTCATTGTTTTGACAGGAGTCCCTGAACTAGGGAAAGGTATCTCGGAATCTTTTGTTGAACTGAAAGACAAGACGACACATTGGCTTAATGCTAATAGACCCTTACCCTCACACATTCATAGTAAGATTCTGTTTGTACGGAGAGTCAGCTGGGTAGGGAGAAGTAGGAAAAACATTCAAGGAGATTGCATCATCATAAATTTTAGAGATAGGCAAGCTCCTTGGTACATATGTGATGAGTGGCCTTACATGACCCATACAAGGATACAGGAAGGAGAAGAGGGTGGGACAAGGAGACAATGTTTAAACAGGTCCTGCAATCATGACTCCAAGAGGAACATGTACAGCAAGGGAGAGCAGTTCCTAGGGAAGGGATGGGAAAGACAATTCTTTTGTCTTGTTTCCCTCACACACCCCGAGAGGTGTCATGCTTCATCATTGGGGCTTGCTCCTCGTCGGGCCGGTGCTGCAATGCTCGACGGGCTCACCGTTTCTGGGGCACTTTATCGGAGATCTTTTTTCTAGAAGCCGTTAGGTGCGTGAGGGTAAGGGGCCAGAGTGGGAGATAGTGCACGTGGAGATGTGGACTAAAAAAGGTCAGGGTCAGTCCTAGGTGCAATCTATTTAATTGATTAGGTAGAACCTGCCTGGTTAAAAATATATAGGAAGCCCTAATGGATTGCAATTATCTAACAGGGCTCTCACTGATGTAGGGTCGACATGTTTCGTGTCCAATGTTCCTAGGGAATTGGTTGGCACTTCTTCAGGACCTATAATTGAAATATTATAATAATTAAGTGCACAATATAGATGGACAAAACATAGAAAGGCAGGTAAAAGAAATTTTCTGGAAATAACCTGCAATGTAGCTTAGTAGTCCTGTACCGGGCTAAATTCAACCCGCGGTGACAGGAACTACAGCCTGATGGGGGTTAAGCAAGAGCACGGGTAGGCCAGCCGGCGAGTTGCTGCGAGCCTGAAAGTAAACGGAGCAACACTGTGCTCTTGCTTAACCCCCGTCAGGCTGTATACAAATCCAACATGGAATTATGGGCCCCACTTTTAACTAATGTCTTAAACAGCTGTAATAAATACAGGTTTTTTCATACATGGCAAGAGGCCATTGTGATTCCCATTTTTAAAAAAGGCGACCGTAGTGATCCAAAATGCTATTGACCAATTTCCTTACTGGATTCACTCATGAAGGTCGCCGGGAGGGTTATACTTAATAGATTGCAGTCCTGGGTGGAAGACCAAGGTATCTTTTCACAGTTTCAATATGGGTTCAGGGAAGGACTTGGTACAACGGAGCAAGGCCTGAATTTAGCGCTGATAATATCCAAGTACGAAACGGCAAAAAAAGAAAATGTATTCCTAACCTTTGTAGATCTAAGTTCGGCCTTTGATTGTCTGAATCACAATAAATTATGGTCCATATTATTGCAACTGGGAGTTGAACCAAAACTGCTAGATTTTATAAAGGAATTATACCGGGGGGCTGGGGTAAGGGTGCGGTACGGGAACAAGGGTGAATGCACTTCTAAATTTGATATAAAAAAGGGAGTGAGGCAGGGATGCATACTTTCGCCTTTCCTATTTAATTTATACGTAAATAGTTTAGCCTCTCACCTTATGGAAGACCAGCATGATTACCCCAGAATTAAGAATACCCCAGTCCCCATATTATTATATGCAGATGATGCAGTAATTATGGCTCAGACACAAGTTGGCCTCCAAAGATCAAATACTAAATTTTCACGGTACATGAGTGATAGAGGCCTAAAGATGAACATAAGCAGGACCTTCACCATGTGCTGTACTACAAAGAAGACCCTAAAATGTAAGATCTTTCTTTCAGATTCAAAAATAGCTATGACAGAGACATTCTCCTACCTGGGCATAAACTTCGACAAAAAGGGGACTTGGTCTTCGGCAGTGCAGGCAAGAAAATTGGCCTTTTCAAGAGCAATCGGGGGTGTCCGAAACTTTGCTAATAAATTGGAGGTCGCCCAGTCCCAGTACTATTGGACATATTTAAAACTAAATGTGTGTCTACAGCGATGTGTGGTGCAGGGATATGGGGGATAAGTGAAGCTCATACTATACAGCTTTGCGAAAATAAATTCCTCTGTTATTTATTAGCCGTCCCGCAGTCCACTTCTACGCTTGTGTGCCATCGAGAACTAGGCATACATCTCAGACCTTATTAAGGTTGATCCCATTTTATTGTGGCATAAAGTGAGGTCAACTGATGAGACAGGTTTGAATAGGGATGTAATATTGGATTGCCTTAGTCTAGAGGGGGCCTCAAGGATTCCCTGGTTTAGGTATGTAAAGCGATTTTTGACTGATATTGATACAGATCATACAGAATACTTTGACTCCCCGGAATGTTTAGCAAGAGTCTCTAGGAAGAAGCTGAAACATATCTGCTTGCATTTTCTAGAGAGCAAACGTTGGATGGACGAGAAATGCGAAATATCAGTCATGGAGAACCATCTGATTCTCCGAGGGCAGGGTATCCAGCCATACTTGATCCAGGTGCAAAGCTGTTACTTCGTATGCTATTGACAAGATTCAGGGGGGGCATCTTTTTTAGAATGATTACGTTTCCGGACTTAAACTGTTGGTCCAAAAACCTGGTATTATGTCATTGCGATGATGTTTCAGAACAGTCCACTCTACACTGTATACTTTTTTGTAAATTTTACACTTTGCCAAGGAAAAGATTTCTAATGCCAATCTTAAAAAATTGGGGTTTGAGGCAATGTAGGACAGCGCTAATGAAATTGCAAATGCTGGAAGATGAACTAATCATGTACCTTGTGTCATCATTTTTAAAATCTATAATCAAATCCAGGATTTCAATGAATTAACCTAACACAAATTTCTGGTAATTACTGTAACTCTCCCTTTTAAATGCTTTTCTTTTAACTCAATTGATTTTATTTACATAATGAATTAATGATGCTAACGTATATTTATTGTCTTATTGTGCTTTTATGATTTTTACTACCAAAATCGAATAAAGCTGTTTTTGACTTTGACTTTGAGTGACTGAGGTCAAAGGGCTTGGGACACAAGATTCATGTTAGATATGAGGTGAACTCTTAAGAATAACTCCGGTGGGTTAACACAGTTCTATAGCTAACTCTAAATGGCCCACTCTCATCATTCACAGGCATTCTGGTAAATCAAATATGAACATGTCTTAGTTTTGTCTAAGGGTGGGTGTAAAATCCGTTTCGCGGGCGAATTTGCGGATTTTCCGCGATTTCGCGATCCGCGAATCTCGCGAAATCACGGAAAAATCCGCGAATCAGCGGGGACGAATTTAGGCCAAGGAAGGGTTACAGCAGCAGGTGCAAAAGTTGAACCTAATTTCTTTGTAACCTTTTACAAAAGGGTTACAAAGAAATTAACTTCAACTTGGGCACCTGCTGCTAAATGCTTCCTGGCGCCTCCTTGCCTACTTGCAACTATTCTCTGACCCTGCTCTGACCCTTGAAGCAGGGTCAGAGAATAGTTACAAGTAGGCAACGAGGCACCTGTCCCAGGAATTAAACCTCATCAGGAAGCACTTACAGATATAAAAAACAGGAAGAATGGAGAGGATGGCAAATACACCCATTTTGAGTTGTCAGGAGGGGATAAACTAAAAGAGACCTTTACAGCACAATTTTCATATGCATTTTGCTGAAAATAAAAAGCTGTATGTTCTGTAGGGGCACCTCAGGAATCTGGCCCTTCAGAGATCCGGCCTCTCTTTCTTTCTCTCGTTCTCTCTCTCCCTCTCTTTCTCTCTCTTTCTCTCTATCTATCTCTCTCTTCCTCTCCTTTCTTGCTCTATTTATCTCTTTCTCTCTCTCTTTCAAGTTCTTCCTCTTACTCTGCTTATCTCTTTCTTTATCTGTTGTTCTCCCTCTCTTTCTTTCTCTCTCTCACATCCTCTCTTTCTCGCTCTCTCTTTCTCTCTCTTTCTTTCTCTCTCACTCTCCCTCTTTCTCTCTCTCTTTCTCTTTCTCTCTCTCATCCCCTCTCTCTCTCTCCCTCTCTGTGTGTCTTTCTCTCTTTTTCTCTCTCTTTCCATGTCTCTCACTCTCTTTCTCTCTCTCTTTTACTTTCATGGTCTTTCTCTGTCTCTTTCTTTCTTTCTCTCTCGTTCTCTCTTTGTCTCTCCGTCTCTTTCTCTCTCTCGATCCCTCTCTCCTCTTCTCTCTCCCTCTCTCTCCCTTTCTCCCTCTCTTTATCTCTTTCACTTTCTTGCTCTTTCGCTGTCTCTCTCTTTCTTTCTCTCTCATTCTCTCTCTCCCTGTTTGTTTGTGTGTTTGTTTGTTTGTTTGTTTGTTTGTTTGTTTGTTTGTTTGTTTCTTTCTTTCTTTCTTTCTTTCTTTCTTTCTTTCTTTCTTTCCCCTCTCTCTCTTACTCTCTCTTTCTCTTTCTCTCCCTCTCTTTCCCTTTCTCTCCCTTTCACTTTCACTTTCTTGCTCTTTCTCTGTCTGTCTCTCTCTTTCTTTCTCTCTCTCTCTCTTTCTTTCTTTCTTTCTTTTTTCTTTCTTTCTTTTGTTCTTTCTTTCTTTCTTTCACTCTCTCTCTCCCTCCCTCTCTCTCTCTCTATCTCTCTCTCTTTCTCTCTTTTGAAACATTGCAAAGATCTCGTAGATGACAAAGTACAAACAAGCATTTGCAATGCAATAGGTCTTGCATGTTTTGTATTTACGTGACTTAGCTGTATTGATATTACAAATTACAATGGCTTTTAATTTTTTTAAATAATTAATACTTAAATAAAAGTTATTTTAATTTATAATGGCAATAGCTTAAACTTTTGTAAATAATTTTTGTGAAGATTATGTTCAGTGTATTTTATTGAACAGGAGTGAAATATTAACATATTTTTGTGACATTTGTAATAAAGTTTGAAACATTGAGAGAACATATTTGAACCAGTTGTTGTTGAATGGTTGCGTAGATTGATGCTGGGATGGCGCTGAGTGGTGCTGTGGTGGTGCTGAGTGGTGCTGTGGTGATGCTGAGTGGTGCTGTGGTGGTGCTGAGTGATACTGGGATGGTGCTGAGTGATGCTGGGGTGGTGCTGAGTGGTGCTGTGGTGGTGTTGAGTGGTGCTGTGGTGGTGCTGAGTGATAATGTGGTGGTGCTGAGTGATGCTGTGGTGGTGCTGAGTGATGCTGTGGTGTGCGCTGAGTGGTGCTGTGGTGGTGCTGATTGGTGCTGTGGTGGTGCTGAGTGATGCTGTGGTAGTGCTGAGTGATGCTGTGGTGGTACTGAGTGGTGCTGTGGTGGTGCTGAGTGATAATGTGGTGGCGCTGAGTGATGCTGTGGTGGCGCTGAGTGATGCTGTGGTGACGCTGAGTGGTGCTGTGGTGGTGCTAAGTGGTGCTGCGGTGGTGCTGAGTGATGCTGTGGGAGTGCTGAGTGGTGCTGTGGTGGTGCTGAGTGATGCTGTGGTGGTGCTGAGTGATGCTGTGGTGGTGCTGAGTGATAATGTGGTGGTGCTGAGTGATGCTGTGGTGGTGCTAAGTAGGTCTGTGGTGGTGCTGAGTGATGCTGTGGTGGTGCTGAGTGATGCTGTGGTGGTACTGAGTGGTGCTGTGGTGGTGCTGAGTGTTAATGTGGTGATGCTGAGTGACAATGTGGTGGAGCTGAGTGATGCTGGGGTAGCCTGAGTGATGATGTGGTGATGCAGAGGGCAGAAAGGCACAAAAAGCAGTCTAACAAAGGGCAGAAGGGCAGAAAAACAAGGGAAAAATGAGTCTAACAGAGGGCACAAGGGCACACAAAACGAGTCTAACAGGGGGCAGGCGGGCAGAAAAACAAGGGAAAAACGAGTCTAACAGAGGGCAGAAGGGCACAAAAACAAGGGAAAAACGAGTCTAACAGAGGGCAGAAGGGCACAAAAAACGAGTCTAACAGGGGGCAGAATGAATCCCGCCCTGCATGTTTGTCCACGAAGATGCCACCCTTTTGTGCAATACCTTGAATCAGCTGGAGTACTTTCTACTGTCTAATCAGTAAGTGCTCCCTCGTTGGCTAAATGTATAGGGGGAGATTTACAATAACTGGCGCATCCCCAGGGATGCGCCAGTTATTGTGTGCCGCAGCTCCGCCACCCATGGTGCGCCGCATTTACAATGCGGCGCACCATGTGGCAAAAACGGCACAGATGCGTCACGCATCTGTGCCGTAAAAGCAGCGCATTGCTGGAGCTGCGTCGCGCTTGCGACGCAGCTCCAGCAATGCTCTGGGGGGGCCCTATCTCCCCAATGCTGCATCAAGCCTTGCGCCTGCTTCAAGCAGGCGCGGGGTTTTGACGCAGCATTGGCCTAAAAGTGACTGAGTGAAATCTTGTAGATTTTATTCAGCCACTTTTAGGAGGCTGAGTCGGAACGCCTCCTGATGGCGCAGGGCTTTACAACGTGACGCATGTCACAGAGAGATGTGTCACGTTGTTAATACCCAGCACCATGGCACATCTTTTGTGCTGCCGCTGCGTCACAAAAGGTCTCAGTAGAGGGTGGCAGTGGTGAACCACAGGGTGGGAGGGGTAAACCAGAGGGTGACAGTGCTGAACCAGAGGGTGGCAGTGCTGAACCAAAGGGTGGCAGGGGTGAACCAGAGGGTGGCAGGGTTGAACCAGAGGGTGACAGTGCTGAACCAGAGGGTGGCAGTGCTGAACCAGAGGGTGGCAGGAGTGAACCAGAGGGCGGCAGGGGTGAACCAGAGGGTGGCAGTGATGAACCAGATGGTGGCAGGGGTGAATCAGAGGGTGGCAGTGGGGAACCAGAGGGTGGCATGGATGACCCAGAGGGTGGCAGTGCTGAACCAGAGGGTGACAGTTGTTAACCAGAGGGTGGCAGTGGTGAACCAGAGGTGCTGTGATGAACCAGAGGGTGGCAGTCATGAACCAGAGGGTGGCAGTGGTGAACCAGAGGGTGACATTGCTGAACCAGAGGGTGGCAGTGGTGAACCACAGGGTGGGAGGGGTGAACCAGAGGGTGCCAGGGGTGAACCAGAGGGTGGCAGTGGTGAACCAGAGGGTGGCAGTGCTGAACCAGAGGGTGTTGTGATGAACCAGAGGGTGGCAGTGGTGAACCAGAGGGTGGCAGTGCTGAACCAGAGGGTGCTGTGATGAACCAGAGGGTGGCAGTGGTGAACCAGAAGGTGACAGTGCTGAACCAGAGGGTGGCAGTGGTGAACCAGAGGGTAGCAGGGGTGAACCAGAGGGTGGCAGGGGTGAACCAGAGGGTGGCTGTGGTGAACCAGAGGGTGGCAGTGCTGAACCAGAGGGTGGCAGTGGTGAACCAGAAGGTGGCAGGGGCGAACCACAGGGTGGCAGGGGTGAACCAGAGGGTGGCAGTGGGGAAACAGAGGGTGGCATGGGTGAACCAGAGGGTGGCAGTGGTGAACCAGAGGGTGGCAGTGCTGAACCAGAGGGTGGCAATGGTGAACCACAGGGCGGCAGGGGTGAACCAGAGGGTGGCAGGGGTGAACCAGAGGGTGTCAGTGGGGAACCAGAGGGTGGCATGGGTGAATCAGAGGGTGGCAGTGGTGAACCAGAGAATGGCAGTGGTGAACCAGAGGGTGGCAGTGCTGAACCAGAGGGTGACAGTGGTTAACCAGAGGGTGGCAGTGGTGAACCAGAGGTGCTGTGATGAACCAGAGGGTGGCAGTTGTGAACCAGAGGGTGGCTGTGGTGAACCAGAGGGTGACAGTGCTGAACCAGAGGGTGGCAGGGGTGAACCTGAGGGTGGCAGGGGTGAACCAGAGGGTGGCAGTGGGGAACCAGAGGGTGGCAGTGGTGAACCAGAGGGTGGCAGTGCTGAACCAGAGGGTGGCAGTGGTGAACCAGAGGGTGGCAGTGCTGAACCAGAGGGTGACAGTGGTTAACCAGAGGGTGGCAGTGGTGAACCAGAGGTGCTGTGATGAACCAGAGGGTGGCAGTTGTGAACCAGAGGGTGGCAGTGGTGAACCAAAGGGTGACAGTGCTGAACCAGAGGGTGGCAGGGGTGAACCAGAGGGTGGCAGGGGTGAACCGGAGGGTGGCAGTGATCAACCAGAGGGTGGCAGTAATGAACCAGAGGGTGGCAGTGGTGAACCAGAGGATGCTGTGCCCATACATGACTGCATGGGAAACTTCGCCATGCAAGTGGACCTCGAACACGCAAAAAGCCCCCCGCGAACACGCAAAAAACCACGCGAACACGCAAAAAACCAAAAATCCGCAAATTCGCACAAATTCGCAGATTTTGCGGATTGCGAATTTGATTTCGTGCGAATTCGCGGAACGCGAATTCGCTAATTTCGCCCATACTTAGTTTTGTCATGCTAACTGATCACGTATTTCAATTATCTAAACATAAGTCAAGGTTGTGTTCATTCAGCGGGGGCCTTCAAGCAGGTCCTTCAGAAGTGAGTACAGTGCTCCCAGAGATCCCCCAGGTACCCAGAGTAGGCAGGTGCAGTCATTCACAGCAGCTGTCTGAAGGAGGACCTTTTAATTGTGAGCCAGAGTCTGACATCTAAATGAAAAGTGGAATGGCAGTTTCCAACAGCCTGGCTGCCTTTTACTATAGCACAGACAGAGTTCGCTCCGGCACTGACAACAGTCCATTGACAGTAATAAAGCACACTGGCCAAGTCAGCGCAAAGCAAGGACGCATAGAGTTCCTGGAGGACGACAGAAACTCAGACCGCCCCCGTCTAATGCAGGCTAAGATACTGAACTTTAGGGATAGAGACAACATATTGCATACTGCCTAAGTGGCCTCCTCCCTAAAGTATGAAAATTGTGAGATTTTCTTCTTTCCAGACTTCACTTCGAATGTCCAAAGGCTACGTAGATCATTTCTTGACATCAAGAAGCAGCTAAGGGAAAGAGGACTCAAATATGCAATACTCTTCCCCGCAAAACCCTGAATCGAAGCTGAAGGTAGAGCCTGGTTTTGTGATACTCCAGAAGCAGCTGCAGACTGGCTAAACAGTTGGAGACCAGCAAAAGACCACAATACTCAAAGGGATTGAATGCCAGGCCTAACAGGACAATCGCTGTAGTCGAAGTGATGAAACCACCATTTGCTGAACAGGAATAACTGAACGTGGTTGATGTCTACTCTGTACCTGAGTGGCGGAAAAAGACTAGTTGATGACGGTGCTCTGGAAGATCACGCTAAGTGTTTTACTATTCATGATGACTTTTATGCTGGTCTCTATGTGGCGAAATGTTTGTTTAATAGGGTTATGAGTTGGGGTGGTGAAGATCCTCCCCCACTGTATATTCTACTTTTAGTCTACAGTTAAGGGTGACCAGCACTCTGTATTGTTGGATCATGGGCAGTTTGAAGCACAGAGTGCTAGGGGAGCAGGGTGCAGGGTAGTTGGGTTGGGATTGGGTTGTTTCATGTTTTATTAGAAAGTGTGACACTGAGTGATGCAGAGATGGAGAGGGAATTAATCGGACATGACCATGGGAGTGGGAATGCACTGGGATAAAAGTCTTAAGATCCTATCTTGGAATGGTAATGGCCTGGGGGACAAATTAAAATGTGGCATTGTACTACAGTATATCAAGAGCCAGACCCTGGACGTGGTGCTGCTCCAGGAAATGCACCTTATTGGCAATACATGTAAGGCTATGGGCAGAAGGGGTTAACAACTAGTGGTTCTCTCGGGTTTCACCACAGGTTCCAGAGGGGTGGGGATCATGATTAGGAATGCCTTCCTGATTTCATTTGACCATACTTGGACAGACGTGATGGGCAGATATGTGGCTGTGTCGGGCAGTGGGAGGGAAAACCACTCACAATAGAAGCAGTATACATCCCTCCAGGGCTTCAGGGACAGACATTCCGAGATTTAGGTAATATCATGCTGTACTCCCCAGAGGGCTGCCGTGTGGTGGGAGGAGACTTCAACTCTGCTGCGTCTGGAATGCTTGACTGGTGTCCTCCTCATGACACACCCCCTTGCAAAGATGGCTTCCCAATTTTCTAGATGCAATGGAACTGGCTGACGCATGGAGGGTGTACCATCCTGGGTGTGTACAACACACCTTTCATTCACACCTTCCTAATGGCGCCTACTGGGCGGTGAAGAGAGCGACCCTTGACCCTGTTTACAGGCAGGTCAATCCCCACACCGCACAGCTCCACCTGACTGTGCCCGTATTCCACTCTCTGCCGCGAGTTTGCGCCTCCTGTGCCGATCTCCCTGCTTTTTCCCTAATTTGCCCGTTTCTACTTGTCTGCTGCACTGTATGCTTTTTTCTCTCTAATTCTGCTGCACTGTATGCTTTTTCGCTCTAATTCTGCCTTTTTGACCCTCTCGTCCTCTGTTTGCACTGTTCATTTTGGCCTTGCCACTTCCCCTTCCCACACCTGCATCCCCTGCAGCCCCGCCTCCTCAAATGCCCATTCGTTCCGGGCACCCACCTCCCAGCAGCTCCCCCCTCCCACCTCCCTTTCTTAATGGCATATGCTGCACAGTGAACAGAGTGACCGTTGACCCTGTTTACAGGCAGGTCATTGCCCACGCAGCACAGCTCCACCTGACTGTGCCCGTATTCCACTCCCGCTGCTGCAGCACGTTTGCACCTCCTGCGCCACTCTCCCTGCTTTTTCCCTAATTTGCTCTTTTCTACTTGTCTGTAGCACGGAATGCTTTTTTCCCTCTATAATTCTGCTGCACTTTATGCTTTTTTTCTCTCTAATTCTGCTGCACTGTATGCTTTTTCTCTCTAATTCTGCCTTTTTGACCCTCTAGTCCTCCATTTGCTCTCTAGTCATTTTGACTTTGCCACTTTCCCTTTCTGCCGCTGCATCCCCTGTGGCCCGCCCCCCTCGATCGCCTGTTTGTTCCCCGCACCCGCGTCCCACCTGCTTCTCCCTCTCACCTCCCCTTCTTAATGGTGCAGCTGGTGTGCCGAAGGCGTGCCTAAGGCAAGCCCGTCTGTGCCCATCCACTCCTTGATCGCGTCTAGCTCCAGAATCCCTGGCCCCCGCGAGCACCATGTCTCCGGATGCCTCTACGATGCCAAGTTCCTCCATGAACTCAATGCCAGCCGATCATCCACCTGCTTCCAGGCCACCCGGGAGCTCACCCACGGACCCTTCTCCTGCCGAAGCTGCAGCTTCACCAGCCAAGTCCTGCCCATCCCACCAGGACAGGTCGCAACCATCTCAGATGCATACTACTCAACACCCGCTCCGTCCACAAGCACACCATCGAACTCTGGGACCTCCTCGACTCATCGTCCCAGGATGTTGCATTCCTGACGGAGACCTGGATGAACCCCTTATCAGCGCCCAACATTGTCATAGCCATCCCGGACGGCTACAAGATCACCCGCAATGACCGCACCAACAAACCAGGATGAGGAATCGTCATCGTCCACAGGAATACCCTCAGAATTTCGACCAGCACTGAACACACCCTCAGCATTGCTGAACACCTGCACTTCCAGATCCACATTAACCCCAACAGCACCCTCAGAGGAACCCTCATCTACAGACCCCCGGACCACGACCACAGTTCAGCGACTCCATCACCGACGTCGTCATCATGAACACCCTTGCTTCCACATCCTGCATCCTCCTCGGTGACCTGAACTTTCACCTCGAGAACCCCAACGACAGCAACTCCACCACCCTGCTCAACAAACTCGCCAACCACGGACTCAAACAGCACGTTATGACACCCACCCGTAATGCTAGACACACGCTCAGTCCCATCTTTTCCGCAGCAACCACGTCACCTTCAGCCACACCACCGAACTCCACAGGACCGACCACCGCTGCATACACTTCTCTTTCAAGAAACAAACCATGCTCAACCACCCACAACAAATCCCCTACTGCAGCTGGAACAAGGTCACCGAAGACCAGATAATCACCGCCCTTGCCTGAGACCCAACAACTGACCCCACCGACACAGACAGAGCTGCCAGCAACTTCTGGCAATGAATCGGTGACTGCGCCAACACCCTCGCCCCAATCAGAAAACCCTAAAACAGACGCACCGACTGGAGGGCCATCTGGTTCACCACTGACCTCCAGGCATCCAAGCAGACTTGCCGAAGACTCGAGAAGAAGTGGCGCCTCAGACAGACACCGGACTACCACGCAGCCCTCAAGAATGCCAGCCGCAAACACCACCAAAAGCACCTCCTTCAAGGAATGCATCGACAACAATGCGCACAGCAGCAAAGAGCTCTTCAACATCGTGAAGGAACTCGCCAACCCCAGCTCTAGCTCCAACGACATCCCACCATCGCAAGACCTCTGCAACTCCCTAGCCACCTTCTTTCACCACAAGATTGAAGACATCCATGACAGCTTCAACACCCAGACACCCCACAACAGCTGGCGACACTTCAAACTCACCGCCTCCCAACCACACCGGCCTCCTGCTCTCCTGGAACCACACCAATGATGATGACACCATCAAAATCATGAACACCATCCACTCCGACTCACCATCCGGCCCCTGCCCTCACCACATTTTCAACAAAGCAGGCACCCATCATTGCACCCCTACTCCAGAAAATCATCAACAGCTCCTTCGAGACCGCCACCTTCCCGGTGAACTGGAAAGTGGAAACACGCCAAGATCAACGCCCAACTCAAGAAACCCAAGGTGGACCCAAAGGACCTCAAGAACTTTTGGCCCATCTCCATGCTCCTGCCGAAAGTCATCGAGAAAACTGTCAACAGGTAGCTCACCCGCTTTCTCGAGGAGAACAACATCCTGGACCCATCCCAATTCAGATTCCGCAGCAACCACAGCACCTGAACTACCCTCATCGCCGCCACTGACAACATCAGGACCCTGCTGAACAACGGCAAAACCGCGCCCTTCATCCTCCTAGACCTCTCAGAGGTCTTTGACACCATTTCCCACCGCACCCTATGTACACGCCTCCATGACGCAGGGATCCTTGACAAAACGCGAGACTGGATCACCTCCTTCTTCACCGGCAGAACCAAGAGAGTCCACCTCCCCCTTTTCAATCCAAAACCACCAAAATCACCTGCGGTGTACCCCAAGGATCATCCCTCAGCCCGACCCTTTTCAATGTCTACATGGCACCGCTCGCCAACATCGTCCAATCGCACAACCTCAACATCATCTCATACACCGGTGACACCCAGCTGATCCTTTCCCTCACCAAGGACCCCCCCACCGCCAAAACCAACCTACACAAAGGAATGAAGGCTGTCGCAGAATAGATGAAGAATAGTTGCCTGAAACTGAACTCTGACAAGACGGAGGTACTCATCCTCGGCTCCACCCCCTACGCCTGGGACGACTCCTGGTGGCCAACCATGATGGGAGCAGCACCGACACCCACCAACCATGCATACAACCTGGGATTCAGCCTAGACTCAACACTATCAATGACCCAGCAAGTCAACGCCATCTTCTCCTCCTGCTACAACACCCTCCGCATGCTTCGTGAGATCTACAGATGGATCCCCACCTAAACCAGAAGTACGGTCAGCCAAGCCCTCGTCAGTGGCAGGCTGGACTATGACAACACCCTCTACGTGGGAATCATGGCCAAACTCCAGAGAAGACTTCAATGCATACAGAACACCTCCGCTCGCCTCATCCTTGATATCCCCGACACAGCCACATCACTGCCCACCTGAGAAGCGTGCACTGGCTCCCCATCAACAAGAGGATCACCTTCAAGCTCCTCACCATGCTCACAAAGCACTCCACAACACCGGACCAACATACCTCAACAAACAACTCACCTTCTACACACCAAACAACCAGCTTCACTCCGCTGACCTTGCCCTCACCACCGTTCATCCCATCAACTGAATGACCTCAGGCGGCAGATCATTCTCCCATTAAGAGATGGAACACCCTCCCCATCCACTTGTGACAGACCCAGGACCTACTGACCTTCAGGAGACTTCTCAAGACTTGGCTCTTCGAGCATTAGCAGCACCCCTTCCCCCCGCCCCCACAGTGCCTTGAGACCCTCATGGGTAAGTAGCACGCTCTACAAATGATTGATTGATTGATTGATTATGGGGCACATAACAGCTTATCCCGTATAGATTACATACTCACAGCGGCGGGCCAAACAGGAAATAAACAGGAAATTACACACCTTTCCCGAGGCATATCAGACCACTCACCAATATGGGCCAGGGAGAACCTCGTGAGATGCGGTTGAACAGAATAGCACAGATCAACCCCTTGGTGTAAGAAAGTGGCTCTGTATATACTGGGCCAAAGTAAGGTACAGTGTGCCCAGAGTCCAAAGTCCCCAGAGGTTTGGCAGAGGCTAAAGTAACATATAAACTTACCCTCTAAAGTGGTAGCTTGGTCGAGCAGTAAGGCAGTATCAGAGGACAGTGTAAAGCATTTGTTGTACACACACAGTCAGCAAATGGTCTCACACACTCAAGTACTGAACTCTAGGCCAATGGTTTATATAAAAATATTTATTTTAGAACCAACAATAGGTATCAAAATATACCTATGGAAGAAAAGTGAGTTATCAGCTTTTGGGTAAGTATTTGAATATCAGAGTTAAGGTTCTGGGCATAGACTCAGGGGTCTCCTAGGGTCAGGTAGGTACAGTTGTTACACCCTCAGCGACACAGGGGCAGAGAGAGTAGGCCCAATGTTATCCTATGGGAGGCAGTGGGTCTTTGGTTGATGGCTGCTGGCAAGCTGTGGGAACTGGGCTCCTGGTCACTTGCTCAGGGCAAATGGGGAAGTAGATTAGGACAGAGGTTGCACTCCCAGGGGCATTCGGGCAGCTGGGAGCAGGGTGCTTTTGAGCCGTCGGGCTCTCAATGTTATTCAATGAAAAAGCTGGAAGGTGAACAAAGACATCAATTATTTGAAATAATACTGGTTCATAGGAATTAATCCTAAACAGAGAAAGAAAAATGTTCTTGTCTATACACATATATATACAATGCATCCATCAAATGTTTCCAAACAAACAGTTTCTTCGGACATCAACATTTATTTGAATATTTACAATTGTATAAAAAATACTTTGTACATTGATCAAAGAAAGAAATCTGCCAGGCGCAGTAGCAATAGTGCAAGGAAAAGTGCTCGTGTAAAGAGAAAAGAATAAAGTAATTCGTATAAAAAAGATAAGGTACAACTCCTTATATCAGAAACCTGAACCAAACAACTAAATCAGAGCAATTTCTAATTGCAAAGACAAAATGCCATGGGGGAGGGATGGGACATGGATTCAGGTTTCCAAATGATTAAAGGGTAAAAAACTGTCGACGTTTCGACCCCGGCGCATTGGTGGGTGGGTTGACACCTCAGCTACTGGTCTTCATCAGGACAAGGACGGACACGGGAACCTGGGGTAAAGACGAATAGATCATCAGATCAGAAAATCTATATGAATTAAAAATTCAAAAAGTGGCCCAACAAATGGGTAGGGTACATTACCTACAGCGTAAGCTGGCAGCACTTCACATAGATGAGCTACCTACCGATAGACAAGAACATTGAGGTAAGTGCCAAGATTAAATTATTGGCACTAAACAATTCTATAGGATACTCATTTCAAAATGAAACAAAAGAAAAACAAAGCACTCACCAATCAATGATTGGCTCTGCCAACGAATGGTATGTTATACTGGATCACCTCAAGTCTATCAATGACGAGGTTTATCCTTGCATGGAACTAAATTCCAAGGGCTACAAAATAAGGAGGGGGTGGTATGAGTCTTATGCATAGAGCCCACAGGTAATTAGTGCACACAAAAAAGGCGCAGTTCAGAACTCACCATATAGGTATATTATTCGGAATTCGTTCACAGGTCGGTAGTGCAACAGGTAACCAAATCACCCCGTCAGCTCTAGGTAAAATATGCATAACGCCATATCAGTATTGTTAAACCAATGAGCGTTTAAAACTTCCACAACCACCCTAAAGGTCCCTAATTACGCATACCTGTTGGAATTAATCACAGAGCCGGCACACGAAGTGTGGAAGCCACAGGTAAGCAGCACAAATGAATGAAATCTTGACGGAGTCCCACGTATGGCTCTAAAAATGAATAATACAGAGCGTCCCATTAGTTACAAGGTGGCGTTTACGAGTGCAATCACAGGTCCTATCCAGCATTTGGGAAGATATTAATTCATATATTGATATATTAATATTTTAATGTCACCATACCTCTACGGATCGATTTAATGGGTTTTAAATCCTCAAGACGATGTGTACAGCAAAGCCGCATCCGGATTGCAAATCACAGAACACGCGAAATGCTGAATTTCCGTGTTCAAGTAGAACAGACATGGGAGCCTCGCTAGCGCTTCAAAATAGGAGCCGTCCATTGATTCAAGTTAAGAGTCCCCCAGTCAATGGCAATAACAGGCGACCCGGTAACATCTTATCCAAAGGCCAGATAGCTCAGTAAAACACACATCGCAACATTTATAAAGAAAACCATGTGTTCAGTATCGATATAATATAATAGCCAGAAACATTTTCAGACAAATATAATTTTGTTGGAGAGAAGGACAATATTACAAACATAAAACATTTGGAAAAGCCTATTTACAACAAAGAATAATTACAATCAATATATCTAAAAAAATTGCAGGCTGTCCATGGTACATATTGATGGTTTAACACCTAAGTGATCCCACAGTTCACCCGGCACCCATTATCAGATACATTATATGCTAACAGACAGCAGGGGCATTGTTATATACTTTGTAAGGCAGCCATTTGTCTATTGACCTCCTCAAATTCATTGAGGCCTCTGCTGACCGTATCAAAATAGTGCATCCACCTGCATTCACGTATGGTCAGGGTATTCGTGAAATTGCCACTCCGTGGGTTCCTAGTCACTTTTTCCACCACCCACCATCTCAGACTTTCCGGGAGGTGGTTGAAATTCAAGAAATGTTCCACCAAAGGGGTACCTTGTACTTTGCACCGTATTCTGCTGCAGTGTTGCAGAATGCGTGCTTTCACCCTCTGTACAGTTTGTCCGATGTACATAAAACCACAGGGGTACAGTATCGCGTAAATTACCCCCATGGAATTTCAATTACCATGGTGTTGGAGGACATACTTAAAGTCATTGTACGTGAATGTTTTCAATTCCATTGTCATTTCACAAGCCTTGCATGCTCCACACTTATGGTGACCCAGTACTGTGGGCATATTCCATAGAGTTGACTGGTTGTCTCTGTTTATATTAGGGAGTAAGGATTTGACCACCAAATCCCTGACACTTCTACCTTTTGGAAAGGCATGCATAGGCGGATCCACTATTCCTATTTCGTGTGCTACTAGGTGCCAGTGTTCATTGATTATTTTCTTAATCTCCGTGCTACGTGTATTAAACGTAGTGACACAGCTCATACTTTCTTTCTCCTCCGGTTTATCCTGTCTTGGTTCCAACAAGAGATCCATATGACAGAACCACGCCCTCTTCCTTGCCTTTTTTAGAAGACTTTTTGGATATCCCCTATCTAACAGTCGTTGCATCAGTATTGCAGATTCTGCAAAGAAATCAATTCTCCTACTACAGTTCCTACGCAACCTCAGGAATTGTCCATATGGGAGATTGTCCCTGAGGTTGCGAGGATGGTGGCTTGAGTACCGCAAGAGAGTATTCCTCTCAATAGGTTTACTATATAGGGTAGTTTGTAAAGTCCCATGATCTTCCTCAATAGTGATATCCCAAAAATTGATCCTCTTACTACTATAATCCAGGGAAAATTGTATGTCCTTGTTCCTGTTGTTCAACCAGGTGTGGAATGATGTAAGTTGGTCAATACTACCACTCCACACCAACAGGACATCGTCAATATATTGACGCCACATTTTGATATTCTCAAAAAATGGATTGGCCTCATCCAGTACATGCTCACGTTCATAAGAGTCCATATAGATTATGGCCAGATCAGGGGCAAAGCTAGCCCCCATCGCTACGCCACTGGTCTGCACATAAAAATCTCCATCGAAATAGAATTTTTTTTTCGCATTGCGATCTCCAGGAGATCAATTAAAAAACTAGAGGGTACTTTATGAGGTCTCGGTGTTTCTTCCAGGAATCTATTGATAACATCAAGTGCTGCTTCTTGGGAAATGTTGGTGTATAAGGACGTTATGTCCATAGTAACCAGCAGGTCCGTTTCTTGTTCAAAAGTTAGTCCATCCACCAACTTAATTGCCTGCATTGTGTCCCGCAAGTAGCATGTTGTTTCTTCAGCTATAGGTTTTACGAATATATTGATAAATTTACACAGTGGCTCTAATAATGAGCCACAGCCCAACATAATCGGTCTCCCCGGAGGGTTCCGAAGGCATTTGTGCACCTTCGGAAGCGTATATATCGTAGGTAGTCTGGGGTGTGGATTGTTAAGGAACTCACATTCAAGTTTGGTAATATAACCATCTACAAGCTCCTTCTCAGTAATTGCCTTGATTGAAGTTGCAATTTTGCCCGTAGGATCTCGTATTTAGTTTTTTATAGTTCCCTTCAACTGCCAGTTGAGAGCAAATTTCAGATCTATAATCCTCCCTATTCTGTACAACTATCGCTCCCCCCTTATCGGCGGGTTTTATCACGATATTAGTGTTCTTCTTCAAAGACTCTAGGGCCTCCCGTTCATGCCTTGATACATTATATTTTACATATTTTCTCTCACTCAGAGTTTTGTTCACATCTCTCATAACCACCTGTTGAAACGCCAACACCTTCTGAGGCATCATATGGGCAGGTGGAGTGAAAGTGGACGGAGGGCGCAATGAAGTATTGCTGAAGATTGGCTGATAGGGTACCTTAGTAAAGAAATGTTTCAGCCTCACTTTACGAAAAAACTGGTGGAGTTCGATCCTGAGATTAAAAGTATTTGGTAAACTGGTAGGCACAAAAGAAAGGCCTTTCTCCAGTATCTGTCGTTTATATGTCGTTAGTTCATAGTCGGAAAGATTGATCAAAGGGTTATCAGATCTTATACCTATAGAAGGGATCACTTCAGAAGCGATTCCCGGGTCAGTCTGATGGTCAGACACATTACTAATAGGTGGAATCACCACCTGTAATGTTGTTTCCGGGTCCGGATGTCCCCGTGTGCCTCTTGACCAAATTGTACCTGTTTGGTCGATCTCCCAGTCCCTTGGTTCCAAGATGCTTGTCCCCGTCCCCTGGGACGACCCCAGGGGCGGCCTCTCCCTCTCTGATCTTTCCATTGGTCCTGCTCTAAAAAATCAGGTTGGTATTCCTGTCGAGCACCACTGGTACTGGGTTGGTCACTCTCTGAACCACTACTGACAGAGGAGTTGGAGAAGGTGGTGTACCTTCTATAACCTCCTCTGCCCCTAGTGGAATATCTCACCTGTGATTCTTGGTTATAGTAACCCTCTGCAAGATATGGATAAACTGTCGTCTTGTCAAAGAATTTTAAATCCTTTGCAAGTTTGTTCAATTTGGAGGTCTGAGTAAACGTATCAAAATCTTTCAACGTCCTCTCCAAACGCTCCAAAGCCTCTTTTGCGTTAGTCAGTGCCTTATCGTCCACAATCTACTTCCTCAAATCACTTATCTCTTTTATTAGTCGTTCTACTTCCTCAACAGCAGTTTCCACCCCAAGCACCATCCAGTGCCTGGAGCATGTGTTGGAGATGAAACTGAAGTTGCCCTTGAATTTTGGATTATCAACAAATATCGCCGGCTCATTGCGAACCTGCAACCCTACAGGGATAATGTTAGACTGCAAATATTGTGTAAGGACATGACCATGTAGCCTGGTCCTGATAAGCTTCTTTTCAAGATGTTCAAGCTTATTCACTTTGTCATTCAGGGTTATAACAATAATGGGGGTCGTACGGCCTAAAAACACCCCACCACCCTGAGTTGTCAGTAATTTGTTGATGTACTCCTCACTATATGCCAATGTTTCTTTTTCTGACATATCCACTCAATCATACAGGGTAAAGAAACTAGACAAAGTCACAACACAATTGCGTTAGCAAACAAATAAACAAATCAAGCAACAACCCTCGCAGGAATCCCTGCACAAAGAACCATTAAAAAATGGGGTATCACCCAAAATAGTCAGAGGACCTGGGTATCAAATGATAAACATAAAGGATGGTCCTAGACCTATATTTAGTATTTGGAACAAATCAATGATTTGAAATAATACTGGTTCATAGGAATTAATCCTAAACAGAGAAAGAAAAATGTTCTTGTCTATATACATATATATACAATGCACCCATCAAATGTTTCCAAACAAACAGTTTCTTCGAACATCAACATTTATTTGAATATTTACAATTGTATAAAAATACTTTGTACATTGATCAAAGAAAGAAATCTGCCAGGCGCAGTAGCAATAGTGCAAGGAAAAGTGCTCGTGTAAAGAGAAAATAATAAAGTAATTCATATAAAAAAGATAAGGTACAACTCCTTATATCAGAAACCTGACCCAAACAACTAAATCAAAGCAATTTCTAATTGCAAAGGCAAAATGCCATGGGGGGGGGGGGATGGGACATGGATTCAGGTTTCCAAACGATTAAAGGGTAAAAAAGTGTCGACGTTTTGACCCTGGCGCATTGGTGGGTGGGTTGACACCTCAGCTATGGGTCTTCATCAGGACAAGGACGGACAAGGGAACCTGGGGTAAAGACGAATAGATCATCAGATCAGAAAATCTATATGAAACTAAAATTCAAAAAGTGGCCCAACAAATGGGTAGGGTAGAGTAGGGTACGCTTTAGGTAATGTACCCTACCCATTTGTTGGGCCACTTTTTGAATTTTTAATTCATATAGATTTTCTGATCTGATGATCTATTCGTCTTTACCCCAGGTTCCCTTGTCCGTCCTTGTCCTGATGAAGACCAGTAGCTTGTCGTGTATTTCTATAGGTTCTGAATCGATCCCCCTATTCCTGACCCTATTCTGGTTAAACTTACTAGCTAGTTAACTAACAGTCAGCCCATGAGGCAAGAAATCCCCCATGATGCAGATACCGTTATCTGACGCAGTCACACTACGGCACAGGAACGTGTTATCTGATTAGGTCATAACGCTTGAGATCTAATTAGACAAGCGATATTCCTCCAGCCCCTGATAAGGCATACGACGTTCTCATAACAAATCAAACCTATGACAACCTGGATAATCCGTGCGGCCATTGTTTTGATTTCACAGAGAACTTTAGTAAAGAATGTGCTAACGAGCAAGTCGTATGACATCTTTATTGACGTACCTATGTCCATCCTTACGTCAATCCCGGCACCTTTAAGGTATAAATATTGCCGACCTTGCCCTATGCAAAACACACGCGTGGTGACAAGACGGAGCAGCCATACTTGCCGAAGCAGAGAGCCGAAGCAGACCCCGCAGGCAGCAGCCCCGCCTTCCTGACGCGCTGAGAGACGCGCTGCTATCTCAAGCCGAGAGACCCAGCACCGGCGCTTCTGGGCAGCCCTCGCAGGCAGCCTGGAATATCGAGAGCAGAGAAAGAGATACCATTCCTCATCCATCCTAAATTCCAGGTACAGAACTGAATAACCCCTCCTAGAGAATTCTTTAGTTATTCACTTGGCAAAAACAAACTTAACTTAAACTGTAACTTTCTATTCCCGCCCACGCATTAGACTTAGGTCAGGTACACGGGGTAGGCGTATTTAGAAACACCAGTTGAGTACGTTTAGTCAAATGTATATGTGTATGTAAATATATTTTAATCCTTTTAAACATCATATGGCTCAGAAACCATATTAATGTTTTTACAGTATTATTTTATACTATTGCTTCTAATGTATGCACTTTACTTAACTATAAGTATCGCAATAATATCGATCCATTTCTCTTGTACGAGAAAAGAGACTGATCAATAAATAACATCTTTTATTGAACACGCCCGTCTCTTCCTTTTCTCTACATTCTGATGAGACTAAGAATGCACGTACTGACTGAGTAAAATAATTGCCTTGTGCTCACACGACTCTTGAGATTGACTCTTGATTAGGGGAGAGCAAAGTTGTCATGTTCTATGGTTGTCAGAAACTAAATCCCTTCTTGTCTAATCAGGGAAGTTAATCCTTCCTTGAACATTCGAGAAAGTTTCTAGCGAACTCTGAGCTTAGCTGGCAAACCCAAAAATTAAGTCTAGTATCGACAGTAGTAGACCTAGTTAACGTCTGGCCTAGGCCTTTACTGCTGTAGGTACTATTCCAATGCGCAGAGCCTATTGGGAAAATAGGAGCTACACTACATGGCGCCCAACGCGTTTGGAAAGGGCGATAAAACTAACGTAAGACATTTAGAGTAACTCAGTCGTGCTTTCTCACTCAGACCCCTTTTTCCAAATACTCCAAAGACGTCTGGAGTGGGTGAAAGGTTATTATATCCTCCAAAACCTCGCAGGAGGGAACTCCTATGTATGGTTTTTGGTCTAGTCAACGTTGAAGGATAAAACAGTTCCAGAATATTGTGCATCTAATCTCTGTTTCCATAAGAAACCTGATCTGCAAATAAAAATAATACCATCCTGTCAGTAAAATGGGAGACAGTGATGGAGAAAGAGAGGCAATTAGATTAGCTACTGAAATAGCAGATGCTGATGCTACCATGCAAGCAGCAGACGCGGATATAATACTCATTCCGGTCATTAAAAGAAGATCTATAACCTTAAAACTTATAGAAAATGGACTGACACCTAGAGGTGGCACAGTCATATTCGTAATCGAGGCACACGAATATCGGCAGACAGAGGTATACTATACATGGATACATTTTCCAGCAGCAAATGCTGTAACAAAGTACTTCCACTATTACAAAGTAGAGGAACCTCCTAATGAGTACACTCCTTTCGAGGAGGTGGAAGTACCACTCAAATTCCAAGAGCATTTGCTCTTATTTGATGGCGCCCTAAAACATAATAATCACATTACAAGGCTCGGTCCTTTAGGAAGACCAGGAGCAACGTGGCCGGTCTTAGCCGGATACACACCATATCCAGACATCGAAAGAATGCCTGCAGCAGAGCTGTTAATACAGCTAAAACAACTACTAAAAATTCACAGACAATTAGTTCAGTATGTAATGCGGACTTCAACAATTCAGCCAGCGATTAAACTTCCACAGCTGACCCCTCACCAGGGGAACACAAATAAAATTACACCACAGAACATCCAATCCTGCCTAGGTAAAGTTCCAGCTAAACGGGAACAGATACCATTCTGGTTGGCACAGAAAATTACCCAAATAGAGGCGGTGTTTCCTGACACCACCCCGCTGGAAAAACACAGAATTCTGACTATATGTCTCCCAATGGGAATCGCACCACACATTGAGGACTGTGACACTTGGGGTACAGTCTTTGCTTCCATCTACACAAAAACGCACGGTGTTCCATCCATTTCGGTAATACCAGATGTGCTAACACAAATTCAAGATGAATATGGTCCAGAACCTGCTTTAACTCTTGGTATGAAATTACTAAAAGACTTCAAGCAGGTCTCGGCTATATTACTAGCCAACATAAAGGGTGAAGCAGCAAACGTGGCGATCCGCCAGAGGTTAAAAGAGACAGATATAGCAGACCAACCAGCTGAAATTGCCAGAATCATAGAAAAATCCTATGAAGAACTAGGCAGAGATAGTCTAGGTGGAATACCAGTAAAACCGCAACTGACTACAAGTCCAGAAAAAATGTTTTTTAATAATAATAATAATTCACCAAAAAAGAACTGGGATGGAAACAAACAATCCAATCCAAAAGAAAAGAAATTCCAGTCCAGAGGAAGGTCTCCTAGGCGAAGAGAGAAATCTCCAAACCCGAGACAAAGGTCACCTCAGAGTGAACCCTCTGGGAATAGATATAACCTTAGAAATAGGGATAATATTAAAAAACCTGATAGATATCAAGACATTGATACACGTCCCTCTCAATCTTTTCAGAATTCCTCGCAGAAATCGGAAAGAAGAGGACGATCAGAAGAGCACGCCAAGCACGCCAAGAAGACAAGGAACCTGCTCAACTGAAAAAGAAATCACAATTTCCAAAAAAGAAGGTAGCCAGTATCAAGGTAGTTAACAATGCCGAGAATACTGAGGACACAACTGAAAAACGGAGAGTGGGCTCAGACAATGCTAGACAGCGCAGCAGAGGTGAGCATAGCTCGCAAAGTCCTTATGGATCATCTGGAGACAGTGGACACGAATGAATACCTTCAAGTGGAAACTGCAGATACCAGAGTTAGCAAGCCCCACAAAATATACGAGATAACATTACGTATAGAGGGAGATAAGACTAGGAAAATAAGGGGACTATTTTGGGATAACCTATCCAAAGGCTATGACATCCTTCTAGCTGAAAAAGACTGGCCACCAGAGTTTGTCAGGGAGTGCCCTCATGGCGAAGAAGTAATTATGCCTGCCTTCTCGAATCAAATACCGATTCATAAAAAATACACACTTGCTAGAAAGTGGGCAGTGGCCTTAGCACCTGCTTTATATAAAAATCATGTAGGATGGGATGAGGATTCTCCTCCTCACAAAATCCAGTTAAAATCACAACCAACTGCACAAAGGCAGTACCCAATTAAGCAAGAAGCTAAAAAACAAGTAAATGAAATACTAGATCAGCTAGAATACCAGGGGGTGATTGAAACTTGCACCTCACAAATGAACAATCCTTTGTTTCCGGTCTCCAAACCAGACAATTCGTACCGTCTAGTTTTGGATTACCGACACCTTAACACATGTTGCAAAACTTTTGCAGTGCAAAACTCACACAGTGCTGCACTAATGAATAACATAGTGCGCAAAAAATACAAAACAACCTTGGACATCTCCAACGGATTCTTTTGTCAAAACATAGCACCAGAGAGCAGATATTTAACTGCATTCTCAGTAAATGGCACTCAAAAACAATTCTGTCGGTTAGCCCAGGGGTACAAGAACAGCCCGGGGGTATTCTCAGCGAGAGTAACAGAATTACTACAACTATATGATGATGAAGCATTATCTTATGTCGATGACATTTACTTAACAGATGATGACTTGGAGACTCACTTGAAAAGAGTGAACACCATAATACTTGGTTTCGCTGCAGAGGGTTACAAATTCAACTTCAAAAAGTCCAGAATTGCCCATCTGACGGTCCTATTCTTAGGATATGAGTTATCAAGTGAAGGCAAAAGCCTGGCAGACAATTTCCTAGAGAAATGTGCCATAATCCAAGCTCCTAAAACACTAAAAAACCTACAGTCAATTCTAGGCTTCCTAAATTTCGGAAGAACATATATTGCAAATTACGCAGAAAGGGTCAAACCCCTTTATGATCTAATTAAACCAGACTTTAAAAGATCCAGTTGGACTCAAGCACACACAGAAATTTTGAGATCCTTACAAACAGACATGCTAATTAAAACAAAATTAGAAACCCGTGATAATACACGCAACCTTGTGATCCGAGTCATCCCAGGGAGATGCGGATTCACATACCTGACTTCTAATGAAGGAGATAAGGTACCAATTGCATTCAAATCACATTTGTACACAAAAGCTGAACAGAGATTCAACAACAAAGGAAAAATTGTTCAAGCAGTTCAAACCGCAATAGCTAGAGAAAAAGACATATCTGACGGTAGACATATCACAGTCAGAACAGCAGAATCAGCCTTTGAGGCATTAACAACACCGTGTAATTTACCAACAACAACATTGGATCCAGAATGGTTACAATGGGTAAATTCAATCACAACGGACAAAGTATATTACTTCTTTGATCCAGAACTAGAAGAATTAAAAAATCTAAAATATAAAAAAACGTATCCTCTGCCAATCGACATTCTGCCTCTACGACACTACGCCTGTGTAATCTATACAGACGGACATGCTCAACCCTCCGTTTGGGGAGAACATGCATACAATCCCACATGTGAGATTACAAAAGAAGTGTGGCACGGAGGTAAACTAAGACCTCTATTAACAAAATCACACTCAGTAGAAACTAATTCAGAACTACAAACTGAAATATTAGCTTTGAAAATGGCGCTAGATAATGCGGATCGCGAATTCCCGACACTTATAGTGTCAGATTCATATTTCTGCGTCAAAGCATATAACAAGGATTTGCAGACCTGGATTCAGAACGATTACAAAGATGACACGGATGCACCAATAAAGCAGAGACTGCTCTGGGAACAGGTAGCTCTTTTGAAAAAAGAACTACCAAAGACTCACGTGACACACTCACTGAGTCACCAGCGTGATGGCGTTCACGTTGTAGGGAATTCATTGGCTGAAACAGCCGCAGCGGCAGCCAGTAAACCGGCTCCCGTAGATCGGAAAAAGCGTACATTAAAATACATTGACGGCGAAACATTGCTGGCAGTAAAAACGTCATCAAAAGGAGACTGCTCGGCGTTACCGATCAACTATCCACTCAATTACACATACATCATAGATGCAAACTCCATTCCTTTTGCTCGAATCCCTGGAGTGGGGGATAGAGTGATTCCAAACATGGACAGGAGAAACTTGTTAATCGCAGACGCACACATGGGCGAGGGTCTCAGAGACCTTAAATTAAAAGATTCTCTGGAAGAATTACAATCACGGTACTGGTGGCCAGGCATGAGCCTGCACTACACCATGTTTGTAAAAAACTGCCCAAACTGCAACAGAGATCGCAGTGGGGAGAGAAGCAGTTTAATACCTCGTCGTATCAAGGCAGATAATATTACCAGTAAAAAGAATGGCTTGCGATTAACATATACAGGCTAGTTCCCACTTATAATGTAGATCCACAGCACTCGGCTGACGTCCGGACTGTTATACAAGATTTGCGAGTCTAAATGGCATATACGCTAAGAGCATGCTACGTTCGACCAATTTTTTCTTTTTCTCAGGCAATCCAGCCTGGGGGGGGAAAGAATGGCCAAATGAGCACAGCCCAGCGGGAATCTTCTCACTTCCTTCCTGAGGGTATGGGATGGTGTAAAGAAAAAACCAAGACAGAAAGCAATCTATAATAGAAAGGATATTAGGTTCGGGAGCTGGGTGGGTCAAACATCTAATAAGTGTCCAACGTAGTCTAAATAACTTGCCAAGAAATTCTCTGAAGGGATTCAGTCCGTACGAATTATTATTCGGAACTAGGATGTTGATCTCTGACCTTGATAGTCAGACTTCAGTGGTAACAGAAAAAAGCTTTGATGTCAAAGACCGTTTGGCTATTTTGCAGGACTTAAACAAAACAAGAAAAGACCTGAGCAACATACAGTTGAAAGAACAGCCAACGACCACTGAAGATTCACCACCTGTCCCAGCAAGACCTGTCTGGATTCCAAAAGTCGGGGATCTAGTCAGGGAGAAGATCGCGGTAAAGAAGGAATTTGGGCCTTCTTACAGAAAAGCAGTTCCTGTATTGTCTGTCAACGGGACAAGATCAGTTGTACTACCGCCACTTGCTGGAAAAAAGGAGAACCGAGTTGTATCCATCGACCTGGTAAAACCACAACATGTGGCCGATAACCAACGGTAGGCCAAGTGGACTCCCAATAAGTAGCAGAACACCAAGGTTTGCTACCAGTACAGAGGTCCTAACAAAGAGGCTCATCACATTCGAAACGCCTACAGAAGAACAACAAGGACTATGCAACAATGCAATAGAACTAAGACCTCTGAAAACCCAAATAAAGACATTTAGCAGAGACACACCAATCTACAATGAAGTTCCAAGTGAAAATGCAAGAAACAAAAATCCTGAACCAATTGGAACAATTGACAGAACTGCATCCGGTTACTTCCTCAACTTCGATGATTCCTCCGACGGTTTCAGCGAACAAAAGACACAGCCATCATCAAAATCCTTTAAAGACAAAGCGAAGGAACTTTTGAAACAACTAAAAGAAACATATCTGATCTCTCCATGGATTGAATTTTGGGTGGGTTTTGGTGCATTTATCCTCATACTTTGGCTCATCATGGTATTTACCTTGGGACGCTTCATTGAGGGAAAATATGCTAAAATGGACACAGCAAGTCAGAACATCAACTTGGTCCTCAAACCACACACATCTTCACACGTCGAGAAACGAGAACTTTCTTCAGAACTTTCTTCAGCCAACTTCACAGCAATTCCAATACCTGGTGGGGTAGCCTGGGACAACACTGACTATGAAATTTATGGTCCAGTCGAGATCCTGAAATATCCACACCAAATTAAGATCTCTTTGAGTGACTTTGCAAAACCAAACTCATTTGCTGATGATTGGGACTTTGAAAGTATTAACAATATGATGTCTGACTTAGTAATGTCTGCTAAATTTACAAAACATGATTATTTGCAGGGTTCTACAAATTATGACAGCATGTACTGCTATAACCATTATGGTAACCATTTCGTGCATAAATCTGCACAACCTAGAAATGTTTTAAGTTATAATCAATGGGAACATTGTGCTACACCTCCAAAAGGGAGCTCTAGAACCGTTTATGACAAATATTCATATTTTTCAGGTTTTAACATAACTAATGCTGAAACATTTTATTACAAATTGTCAAACAAGACAGGGATGAAAACCATGATAACCAACACAAAATTGATATATTCAGATTCTTTCTTTGAAAAAATGAATACCTTTGGATTTGATTATTGGGACAAAAATGTTGATTTGAAAAGTGTTTGGGGTACAAAAGAATGGCAAGTACAGGGTTTAGAAGCTTTGTTTAGAGCCTGCATGATCCCAGAACAAATGATATTTTTAAATGACACCGTTCAACAAACCACCTGTCTTGGCCTAGCAAAAATCAAAGATTTAAATAACCTGTCTATTCCAAAGCCAACAATGTTTAGCAATAACTCTGATATAGACATAAACCATATACTTAACCAAAACAGAACACATCCTGATTGGAAACAATGGTTGATCTGGCCCACAGATACAAATAACTGTCAAGATAGATTCCTGAATAAAACACAGGGTTTCAAAATGAACAGGCCAGACCCTAGATATCCCCAAAGACATCACCCAGGGATAATAACAACCTACAGTGTGGGCAAATTATGCCTTCAATGGCTACAAACTTCCACACTGCCTGAAATTAAGCAACACCTAACTTTACTTACTGATGGTGCTGACTTGCGTGATTTCATACTGGGACCACGCAAACAGCGTCATAAGCGTTTCATAGCAGCCTCTGTATATGCAGCATACAATGAGGCCTGGAAGGTTACTCAAATTGAGACAGCAGAAAGAATACGGGAAATTGACCGTATTAATTTGGAAAAATCACTTTCTGTAGTGGACAATGGGTTAATGACTCTGTCCTCCAGAATTTTTTCATTGGACAGCATTGTGTCTTCAGCAATCGATATATTATCGCAAGACTTACTGTTATTACAACATGGTCAGTCACAATTGCGTTCTATTGTACAGCTTGGCTGGACGTTACAAAATCTGCGTTCAGGCTACGTGCCTTGGCGTTTAATCAACACTACGTCACTATTCCAAATCTTTAACCTTACTGATAGACAAATCGGTATGGCGCAGAAGGGTGCTGATTATACAATCTTGAGCATTGAAAAACTAGAAAGATTACCAATGACAATGTCAGAACGACCTGTCAGTGAATGGATAATCCACGGAATCATAAATATTCCAATCTCAACCTTCAGGTTTCAATACTGCCAAAAATATATACAGGCTGGCATGTACGAGAAATTGGGAAAGGGGTACCTTAAAACAACTTGGAACCTGCCCTATTCACATGCATGTGTCAGTAACAAAGGACAGAAAGTGTTTCTTAGTGGCAACAATTGTGCTATGTCACTAAGCGGCACGCTTCTGTGTAACGGTATTAGTTTGCACGGAGCCTGTGAAGGGAATTCATACAACCTTTCATGTCACCAGCAAGGCGCACCTGCAACTGAAATAGAACCATTCTTTCAAAGACTCTATAATGGGAGTTACATTCTTATTGTAGACCGCAGATGCTGTAGTCTTATGCCCGGGACTCCTTATCTCGTCACTACGACGGCAAAGGTCAAGTGCTGTGGACGTTCTTTGTTCCCCAGCTCCTTTCCAGACAGGGAGGCAAGGGCATGGCCCGGTCTGAAAATTACTTCTATTCGAATAGACACTTTAAGCAGAATGAAAACAGTGCTTCTTCAGACGCCTACAAGGCTCACGTCATCTAAAGAAACGTATGATCTACAAGTCGCAAGGACGACTGCAGAGATACATACATTATTATCAACCAATTCCCCCGTACATTTCGCGGAAATCCTGAGCGAAATCTTAAATATTTCTGATACCACTGGGGTCTCAAAGGTATTTAAGACAGTATTTTCGATGGCATTAACACCATTCAAAGCCATACTGGGTATTTTTCCAGATTTCGTCCATTCGATTTTTGGCGGACTTCCCCTGATCCTAGGACTAATTGCAGGAATCCTATTCCTGGTCCTTATTTTTCGTTATGGCAACCCATGTCACAGAACAAAATCTCACGACAATGGAAGATACGATCCTAGCCATTGGATACCGGGACCGGATATCAAAAATCCTGGGACTCTCCCGGCTTAGAGACCTAAACATGACTTGGTTTCTATCATTTCGACCAATGTGGCAAAGGTGTGTTTTACCTGTACTAAGGTGTCTGCTATGCGGAGAAGAATGCGTGTTAGACACCTGTCTGACGCTACAATCGGATGCGCCGGTGGATGCAGATACACTGTTGGTTCCTACCAAGGTTCACGCACTGTGCTGCCCTCAAAGGCTGCCAATTCTGATGACGGCATTCCTGGAATCTTCACCACTGCGATTGAAGAGTAGTGAAGTTCAAGATGAAAGCAGCATCGAACAGGTACGACCTTCTGTCAGCAATGCAAATCAGAATGTCAATGGAGACAATCATGCGCACGAATGCATGGTTACCCCTATTTCCGACTTAGTGGAACTTTCCCATGAAGCTGTTGACAGTTTTTTCGAAAGCTTGAATGATATGATGTTCTCTCCGGAACAGAAATAGAGACTTTTGAGTAAACTCGCACACGGCGTTCTCTGAATTCGGCCTTCAACTTTAAAAATAAAGTCACATGAACAATTACAATCCAGTTCACGGACAGCAACTTTTTTCAGCAAGCCCCTAAAATATTTTTCTATATATTTTTTCCCGGGACACTGATCTTCTGCTTAAAGTAAGAAACTATTCCTAGAGAACTAAGATTTCTATTTTTTTAGATACTTTATAGACTTTATATAGACTTTAGCTGCCCACTGGTATGTTCACAATATATTTTATGTGATGAAATGGTTTCGACTTTTTTTCTGTATAGCCATATTAAGAGCCATTTCATGTGTATTTCTCATATACCAACAAGCAATAATGCATAACAATGCGTGTTTACTTTTGCATTTAATTCATAGCTTAAGTGCATACACTATATATGACTGCAATTTTCCAGTATATTTGAAAATTTCAAAATGCATTTATGTATTTTGGGGTGGTAAGGTATACACTATACTCTATAGTATGTTGTACTATGTTATACTATGCATAGATTAGTAGATATGACCATAGTTAGCGTGGAGTGGGTGTCGTGTATTTCTATAGGTTCTGAATCGATCCCCCTATTCCTGACCCTATTCTGGTTAAACTTACTAGCTAGTTAACTAACAGTCAGCCCATGAGGCAAGAAATCCCCCATGATGCAGATACCGTTATCTGACGCAGTCACACTACGGCACAGGAACGTGTTATCTGATTAGGTCATAACGCTTGAGATCTAATTAGACAAGCGATATTCCTCCAGCCCCTGATAAGGCATACGACGTTCTCATAACAAATCAAACCTATGACAACCTGGATAATCCGTGCGGCCATTGTTTTGATTTCACAGAGAACTTTAGTAAAGAATGTGCTAACGAGCAAGTCGTATGACATCTTTATTGACGTACCTATGTCCATCCTTACGTCAATCCCGGCACCTTTAAGGTATAAATATTGCCGACCTTGCCCTATGCAAAACACACGCGTGGTGACAAGACGGAGCAGCCATACTTGCCGAAGCAGAGAGCCGAAGCAGACCCCGCAGGCAGCAGCCCCGCCTTCCTGACGCGCTGCTATCTCAAGCCGAGAGACCCAGCACCGGCGCTTCTGGGCAGCCCTCGCAGGCAGCCTGGAATATCGAGAGCAGAGAAAGAGATACCATTCCTCATCCATCCTAAATTCCAGGTACAGAACTGAATAACCCCTCCTAGAGAATTCTTTAGTTATTCACTTGGCAAAAACAAACCTAACTTAAACTGTAACTTTCTATTCCCGCCCACGCATTAGACTTAGGTCAGGTACACGGGGTAGGCGTATTTAGAAACACCAGTTGAGTACGTTTAGTCAAATGTATATGTGTATGTAAATATATTTTAATCCTTTTAAACATCATATGGCTCAGAAACCATATTAATGTTTTTACAGTATTATTTTATACTATTGCTTCTAATGTATGCACTTTACTTAACTATAAGTATCGCAATAATATCGATCCATTTCTCTTGTACGAGAAAAGAGACTGATCAATAAATAACATCTTTTATTGAACACGCCCGTCTCTTCCTTTTCTCTACATTCTGATGAGACTAAGAATGCACGTACTGACTGAGTAAAATAATTGCCTTGTGCTCACACGACTCTTGAGATTGACTCTTGATTAGGGGAGAGCAAAGTTGTCATGTTCTATGGTTGTCAGAAACTAAATCCCTTCTTGTCTAATCAGGGAAGTTAATCCTTCCTTGAACATTCGAGAAAGTTTCTAGCGAACTCTGAGCTTAGCTGGCAAACCCAAAAATTAAGTCTAGTATCGACAGTAGTAGACCTAGTTAACGTCTTACTGCTGTAGGTACTATTCCAATGCGCAGAGCCTATTGGGAAAATAGGAGCTACACTACAAGCTGAGGTGTCAACCCACCCACTAATGCGCCACGGTCGAAATGTCAACATTGTTTTACCCTTTAATCGTTTGGAAACCTGAATCCATGTCCCATCCCCCCCCCCCCCATGGCATTTTGTCTTTGCAATTAGAAATTGCTTTGATTTAGTTGTTTGGGTCAGGTTTCTGATATAAGGAGTTGTACCTTATCTTTTTTATACGAATTACTTTATTCTTTTCTCTTTACACAAGCACTTTTCCTTGCACTATTGCTACTGCGCCTGGCAGATTTCTTTCTTTGATCAATGTACAAAGTATTTTTTATACAATTGTAAATATTCAAATAAATGTTGATGTTCGAAGAAACTGTTTGTTTGGAAACATTTGATGGGTGCATTGTATATATATGTGTATAGACAAGAACATTTTTCTTTCTCTGTTTAGGATTAATTCCTATGAACCAGTAATATTTCAAATAATTGATTTGTTCCAAATACTAAATATAGGTCTAGGACCATCCTTTATATTTATCATTTGATACCAAGGTCCTCTGACTATTTTGGGTGATACCCCATTTTTTAATGGAAGGTGAACAAAGGCAGCAGGCTCGGGACCGATATTCTTCACGTGCGACCACCACTTCGAGAGGTAAGTTGGGATCTTGGAAGATAGGTAGGCACACAGAAGTTGGCCACAGGGGGCAGTGGGGTGCCGGGTGCAGGGGTGTATTTTGAAGTTGGGAAATCTTACCCTCAGCTGGTCACGGTTGGAGGGTTCCCTGGTTGTGAGGCTGCAGGCGGCGTCTGGGTCGTTGAGGGGGGCCCTTGGACACTGTAATCCAGGTCTCTATCGCCGGAGGGATTTCCTCAGGGTTTTTGCCCACTCAGGCACAGGCCGGCCTGTCCGCATGAGGCACGAGGGTTTAGCAGGAGCAGGTTCAAGGATCAACAGGCCGGTAGGGCTGGGGCTAAGTCCATTGGTTGTTAGCAGCTGCACGGCAGGTCGTCCTTCTTCTTGTTCTTCTTGTTTTCAAATCGGGATCTGCTAAAGTAAGGTTCAGGGTGCCTCTAAATACTAGATTTAGGGGGGTTACAGGTAGGGTAAGGGCAGGGACCAATGGGTCCCTGTCCTGTGGTGAGTACACCCCCTATCCTGCTCCTCTCCTGTGGGAGCAGGGCTGGAGCCTATCTCTGATTGAGCAGGGCCCCCCACCCTCAAGATGGCTGGAGCCTGAAGTTGTGCTTCACCTCACCTCTCCCACCTGAGGGGTAGGGTTGGCAGAGGCTGGCACACCCCCTTCCCTTCCTTTGTTTTTCTCGCCTGTCTTCCAGCCAGAGTCGGGGTCAGAACCGGTGGGGGCCAGTTGCTGAGTAGAGCAAGTGGCCTGGAGAAGCTCACAAAGGTGGCATGCCTTTGAAGTCCCCCCTGCCCATCCTGGGGGAGGAGACCTAGCATCTCGTCCCAGGATGGGCATTGTTAGAGGCCCAGGAGAGCGGATGGCTCTCTACACAGGGGTCCAGCAACATGTCTGCTGTGTGGCAGCCTAGGCAGCCTCTCATTCAGGACACTGGAAGTGGGGTAGGTTTCAGGGGGCATCTCTAAGATGCTCTCTGTAGTGCATTTTACATTAAATCCCATACTGGAATCAGTGTGGGTTTAATGTGCTGAGAAGTTTGATGTCAAACTTGTCAGTCTTCAGTGTAGCTATTATGGTGCAGTAGAGTTCGTAATGACAACCTCCCAGCACCATATACTCTTAATGGCATCACTGCACTTACAGTGCCCAGGAATGGCCATGGGTACTGTAGGGACATAGGGCTCATGCACCTGTGCCCACACCACTGACATAGTGCACCAAGCTAGATCGGTAACTGATGTATGCCAGGGCAGTATGCTTGTGGTCATGGCACACAGAGATGTGTGCCATGTCGACTCTATAGTTAGTTTTGCACCAAGACACTCAGCCTGCAAAGGCAGTGTGTGTGGGTCAGGGTACAGAGCCCCTAAGGATGGCACAACAGGTGCTGCAGCCCTTAGGGGTCTTCTCTGGTCACAGTGCCCTGGGTACCTAGGGCATCTGTTATATTCAGAACCCCTGGCACAAGTAGTCATCAATAATAAAAAATCAGAGGTATTCACACTTGGTCGCGGGACTAGACAGGGATGCCCGCTGTCCCCTTTGCTTTTTCATTGACCCTGGAGCCCCTGGCAGCATGGATTGGTAGGGGCCTGAAATGGACTGATAATTGGGAGAACCGCATCTTCTTTTACACAGATAACATCTTGTTGTATTTGGCAGCCCCCAAAGCATCACTCCATAGAATTCTCAATATATTTACAAATTTCAGCAAATATTCCGGATATAATCAACTGGAGTCAATCCCTGATCTAAGTCATTAGTGGTGGGTTTCCTTCCTAGCCCAGGGATTGCCTTGTGCAGGGGGCGAAAGACGGATTTCAGTACCTTGGAATCTACATAACAATGGCCCCTAGGGCTAGTTATGAACAAAATTTACTCCCCTCGCTACAGCGACTGAAATGAAACGTGAGAAACTGGAAAAATTGTCCAATATCGTTATTGGGAAGAGCTTTATTATTGAAAATGATGTCATTACCGTGTTTCCTATATGCCCTTCAGAACTTCCCAAACTTGATTCCAGCGAAGTACTTTAAAGAGGTGGAAAGTATTCAGAGAGAATTGCTCTGGGAAGGACAACCGCGCATATCATTCCCAAAAGTGGTGGGAAGCTGGTATGATGGTGGAATCGTACTTCCTGACATTAAAAAATACTATTGGGCGGCCCATCTGGCCACTATCAATCACTGTACATATCGTTATTGGGATGACCTGGGCTATATGATGGACAAATGGCTTTTACCAGTGGGTAACTTTAATATGGCTCTTTATTCTAAACCCGCAACATTTTCTCTGACAGGGCAGACTGGGCATTCAGTACAGGTGTGGCATGGTGCCAATAGTAGTATGGGTTGGGTGCAGAAAATTACGCAGGCCATTCCCCTGTGGGATTCGGAGCAGCTGGGCACTCCGAGGAAAACGAAGGGATTTGATAGATGGGACATGATAGGTATTTCAAGGGTAGGTCACCTATGGAAAGGGGGAGGGGTAATATCATTTTCTACCGTGCAACAGGAATATGAGATGGCTGACATAGAACTTTTTTGCTACCTACATGTGAAACACGCATTGACATCACAGATACCAAGGGGAGGGTCTTTGCCTGTGGCCTCACCCCTCGAGGACAGACTTCTGAATGGCTATATGCAGACAAAAGCAGTAACCCAAACATATAGAAAACTGATTAATAACACCCCAGACCCCTTGGGAGCGGTTCGTGGACACTTGGAGAGGGATGTTCCAGAGCTGGACGAGGAAGAGCGGCAGGAAGCGTTGACCTCCCCTCGACAAGTCGCGATCTCCGCTCAACTGCGTATGGTCCAATTAAAGATCCTCCATAGAATACTCGTCACAGGACCAACTCCAGTTAGGATGGGTAAAACGGATGACTCTGGGTGTCGGACACATTGTGGCCAGGAAAGTACATTCATGCATATATTATGGGAGTGTGTACATGTTTAGAGATACTGGGCAGGAGTCCACCATTGCTTCAAGGAGGTCCTTGAGGTGCGAACGGAAATTGATGCCAAACAATGCCTATTAAACATCTTGGAACCCACAGACCTGAATAGCAGGGATAAAATATGGGTGACACTGAGCCTGATGGTAACTAAAAGAAAAGTGGCCAGAAAGTGGGGCGCAAAGGTGGCACCTACATCGGAGGCCTGGAAAGCTGACATGGACTGGTGCATGATGAGGGAAAAAACTGTTTATATTGGCAAAGGCTGCCCGAAAAAGTGGTTGTAAATATGGGGAAATACACCATAAATAATGTAACACAGGACCACCAAGTTTTGAAAGATATAATTGATTTATGTGTGTATAATATGTGCTATACGAGAATCTATACCATTGATTGTAAGATATAGACGTTGCATCACTGTTATTAATAAAAAGATTTATTAAAAAAGTCAGCGCTCAGCACTTCCAGTTAAAGATCTCAAACTTTCTTTCTGAAGTCTTGCAAACAGCCACACATATTTAAAAATATTTATTCTGTTGCTGGTCCAGGATAACAGAATATGGCATTTGGTGTGTTACCTACACAATCACAATTCTGAACTTATATTTGATCTACTGATTGCTGCTCTTTCTCTTTCAGTATTAACCAATAGATGTATATTTGATATTCAGAGCTGCAGAACATTCATTAAACGAGGAAGATATTTCCACAAGGAAAAGTAGCATACAAATGTGATTTATTGAACATTTTTCGAAAACAGTTGTTTTAGTCATATGTTGAACTGGCATTTCTGCATTTTATTTCTTTTTTCACCCTTTATAAAGTGAAAACTCTGAGAAAAAGGGGATGATAGCAAGCAATCACCTCATCGCTTTTGACCTGCGTCCATAGCAGAGGTAATCAAACGTCACAACATCCAGTTCATTTCATCGATGTTCACCTGCAAACAGATCCGGGAACAAGGATAGCATCACTAACAGTCAAGCACGGGAATCTATTTCTGTCTAGGGGCCAGATGTCAGACTTGTTTTTGCATGCACAAATGGGTTTGTAACCCATTTGCGCATGCAAAAACCTACAGGGCAATGTACAAAGCCTATTAAGCGAGTTGCAATTTATTTGAGACTCGCTAAATGGTTTTTGCGACTCACTATTAGGAAAGGGTGTTCCCTTCCTAAAAGCAACTCACACACCATGTATGAATGTTTTGCAGCCGCAATTGCGTCGCAAAACACTCACAATTCACCACCCTCATCCAGGGCGTGGTAATGGAGTTGCAAATGGGAAGGGGTCCCCAGGGGATCCCTTTCCCTTTGTGACTTGCTCTAAAAAAAAATTTAACCGTTTAACCGTGGCGCCAATTCCACAGCGGTACGGCGGTTTAGCGCAGTGGGCGGGGCCGCGACAGCCAATGGACATTTGCAGCACTACGGCGGTAGTGTGCGCGACGGCCGTTGGCCATCAGAACCAGCAAAGGGGTTAAGGGCAGGCAGTGGGTTCCATGGAGCACTACCTGCTCTCAAAAAATGAATCGAAAACAATACATGATTTTTTCAGTTCAGTTCTGAAAAAAGTGTATTTCGGCCGATGAGACCATGAAAGTAAATATGCAATACAATACATTTCATTAAGAAGGATAAGATAATGAGAAGGAATCCATTCATCTTACACAGAGGGATGTGAATCATCTTAATATTTCATAAAACAGTCTACAGAAAAACATATCCAGATCCGTTGGCCTCAATAAAGTGCATGTGCAAAAATGTACAATTACAGGCAAGAGTCAACATAAAGTACAACTTCTCATTTGTGGCTATAAGAATACAGTTGGTGTTGGAAAACATTAAAATGCTTTGCTAAAATCATAAAAGTGTTGAATCCAGGAAAAACTTCCAAGCCACCATGAGTTTTAAAGAATACGCGTACAAACATAATAGGGACTTGGTACATCAATAAGATTGGAGTTTAAAGGATAAAAATAAAAAGATAAAACCTTAAAATTGGGGTTAAAGCCATAAGCAGATTTAGATATTATTACAGTTTAAAGGGCTTTAAGATTTAAATTTATGTACACTTATGGCTTTGGTAACAATTTTAACCCCTTCGCTGCGGGGGTTAATTTCCCGCTGTGCTGAGGGGAGGGGGGCGTGCACGGCGCCCGCATGCTCATGACGAACTGAGCTCTTCATGAGGCACGTCGCTCCTGTGCTCATGACGAGCTCAGCTCGTCACAGGTGCATTACCTGCCGTGGAACGCTCTGCACAGCAGGGGAATTATCCCCGCATGCGAGCGTTCCACGGCTCATGACGAGCTGAGCTCGTCATGAGCACCGGAGCGCCGTGGCTCATGACGAGCTCAGCTCGTCATGAGCATGGAAGAGGTTAAAAGGGTCCATCATCTACGCCACACTGAATTTAAAAATTGGGATACGGCAAATACAATGGAAGTACGAGTGTCAGTTTTCAGGACTCTAAATGCCTCACCACAGTGCACAAACCCTAGATTTCTACACAACTCGATGAGCCAACGCTGCATAATAAACTTATAGCCAGAGCAGAAAAAAAACATGGAGCTCAGACTCTTCCTCACAGCTACCGGCAGGGCATCCGCGCCCGGCTATTTTTGACCATATGCATGAAAAAGCGCAAAGCGGCAGGCTACCATGTTTGAACTGGAGAAATAATTTCCTTGCCAGGGGAGGTTGCATATTATCCAGAAACGGCTCTATTAGATATTCCTCTTTCATTAACAGGAAATCGTCAGTCAAAGGTCCTACAGTTGAGCTCCTTCCAATAGTTGCAAGTTTGGAAATTTTGTAGACTTTTACTACTTTAGATGTAGTGTAGTTCCTATATTCCCAATAGGCTCTGCGCATTGGAATAATATATCCTATAGATTTGACGTAGGACTTATGTCGACTAGGTTTCTATCGAATATATTAAACTTAATTGCGAGTGCCAGCTAGCTCAGAGGTCACTAGAAACTTTCTCGAGTTCACAAGAAGAGATTAGTTTCTGACAACCGCATAAACATGACAACTTTGTTTCCCCCAGAATAAACTGATCTTCAAAGTCGTGGAAACAATGATAGATATTTTACTCAGTCAATCGTGCATGCTTTGTTTCACCAGAGGTGCCGAGAAAATAGATAGACTGGCGTTTTCAGTAAAAGATTTTATTGAACAGTCTTCTTTCTCAAGCCTAAGAAATTAACTGCTACAATCGTAAAACTGGTTGCAAAATATAATGCAAACAGTAGAAAGAGTATAATAAAATAATACTTTAAGAGCATTGTATGGTTCCTAAACCATAAATAAATACATACATAAATAACAGAGGCTAAAAGTACTCAACTGGTGCTTCTAAAATACGCCTACCCCAATGTACCTAACCTAAGCTTAGTACGAGGGAAGAAGTAAGTGAGGTGTAGAATAAATGTCGTATTCTTTTGCCAAGAATCTGTCCAAGATTTCTCTTAGGGTCTAATCAGCTTCGTACCTTGGTTAGAATGAAGAAGGTCAGGCTCAGGACTTGATTTCCCAACACCCCTCAAGGGGAGCTGCAAACACTGAAGCTGGATTTCTCGGCAGGAGAATAGACAGTGTCTCTCTCAGTGCGTCTGCTGGAGGGTCGGCTTCCTTTGGCACTTGCTGTAGCAGGATGCGTCGGGCAAGTTGATAGTCGAACTGCTCCAAACCACTGTGTGTTTGCTAAGGCAAGTGTGGGCATATTTATACCTTGAAGTTGCAGAGTTTGACGTAAAGGTGGACATAATAACGTCATAAAAGAGTCTCGATTCTTTGAAAACTCCATGAGTTCTTGGAGAAGTCAGGTCTCGCGCAAGGGGAAGTCCCTGGCGGCTGAAGCCGAGTTTTCCAAGATATCGTTATAGATTTTTGGAACTAGTGGGAGTATCCCTGCCGTATTTGGACTGCATGAGTTAAGGCCAAATATGGTTATGATTTCTATGCCTATATAAGGATATGGTGTTTTACACCTATATAAGGGCATGAATCAGGAAAATTACAATAGGGTCCTAAAATGGTACACAACACAGAGTGAGAGATTGCAAAACCCGCTTCCTCTGAGTTACTCCAAAGACTAGGCTTACCCAACCTACAACCTTCTGCTTTAATACATGTAAACCAAGGAATTTTTGTAACGCCTGGGAAACTCAATAGCTCCTTTAATTCTGATCGATAGGAAGCCAACTCCGGTGTCACCCACAGTCTATGCCAAAAGATTAGGGGTCTGAGGCCAATCTTGTCTCCTATTGGCCTGATCCTAGGTCCAAATGTAAAGGAATTAAAGGGGTGCTTAAGGGGAGACATAGGATGTGCCTCATAAAACTATTCTCTACTTTTCTCATGTTGGTGCAAGAGCAGTGGCCCCATAATTCCGCCTAATACATTATTGCACCCCTAGCTTCCACCTTGTAAATCTCTACTATAGGCCCAGTGGGTTTAGCGGAGGAGTTTCTTAGCAATTTTGTAATACTCCCTGTAGTATGGGCTAGCTTAAGCTCGGCTTTGTCTATTTGTGGCCCCCACTCCATATTTTCAGTCAGGGTGACACCCAAGTATTCAAATACCAACAGTCTCTCCAGACTAGTGCCATCCAGGCAGAGGTTGGGGTGTGATGTCTTGGCTGTGTTGAAGACCATAAACTTTGTCTTCTGGGTGTTGATCTCCAGCCTCCTGTTGTTACAAAAGGTGACAAAACTATCCAAAACCCTCTGGATGCCCATAGGCAAATTTGGCATTAGGAGGGTGTCATCGGCAAACATCATTGGTGGTAACTTAGTACCTGCTAGTTTGGGGGCATCATTGTCTTTTACCTTGGTGAGTTTATGCAACCAATCAATCAATCAATCAATCAGGAATTTGTAAAGCGCTCTACTTACCCGTGCAGGTCTCCAGGTGCTGAGGGAGGGATGGGGGGGGGGGGGCTGCAACTACTCGAAGAGCCAGGTCTTGAGGAGCCTTCTGAAGTTGATCAGGTCTTGGGTCTGCTGTAGATGGGTGGGGAGGGTTTTCCAGGTCTTGGCGGCGTGGTAGGAGAAGGATCTGCTGCCGGAGGTGGTTCGTTGGATGCGCGGGACGGCGGCGAGGGCGAGGCTGGCAGAGCGGAGCTGGCGGGTGTAGAATTTGAGTCTGTTGTTCAGGTAGGCTGGTCCAGTGTTGTGAAGTGCTTTGTGTGTGTGGGTGAGGAGTTTGAAGGTGATCCTTTTGTTGACGGGGAGCCAGTGCAGGTCTCTCAGGTGGGAGGAGATGTGGATGCGGCGACTTCCCCTTCCAGCCAAAATTATGGAAGGCACTCTAAACGCACAGCTAAGTGTCTTTTTGAAGTCAGGAGAACACCTAGATCCATCCCAACACGGCTTCCGTGCAGAACATAGCACGGAATCTGCCCTGATTAAATCAGTGGAAGATATTAGAAGAGTGATGGACGCAGGAGGCAGAGCCACCCTGATCCTGTTGAATCTTTCCGCGGCCTTCGACACGGTCCATCACAAGTTGTTGGTGGACCGGTTGAGGGCCTGCGGAATTCAAGGAAAGGCAGTAAAGATCCTACAGGCCTTCCTATCCAACAGAACGCAGACAGTGGCACTCGGCGACTTCAAATCACGCCCTTTCGTGCTCCCGTGTGAATTCCCCAGGGTTCCTCACTGAGCCCGACCCTTTTTAATGTGTACGTTGCCACCCTAGCGCCAGTCATTCGATCTTTTGGTTTCAACCTCACTGCTTACGCAGATGACACGCAGATAGTGGTGTCACTACTGCCGGGCGAATTAGACAGCACGGCAGATAGGTTCAGAGGTTGTATGCGAGAGGTAGGCGACTGGATGGCACAGAACTGTCTTAAACTTAACTCCACAAAGACAGAAGTGCTACTCTTTGGTTCCAAGGACAACTTCTGGTCCCCTAGATGGTGGGCAGAAGAAATGGGCTTCCCTCCCCCCCGGTGGCAAAAGTAAAAAACTTAGGCATACTGGTGGACGACTCATTATCGTTTAAACCACAGGTTAATGCACTATCCTCATCTACGCATTACATCCTGAAAACGATCAGGAAAGTGCTGCCATTTTTGGAGAGGGAACACAGGAAAACAGATGTGACTGGACTGGTCCTCTCGCGTCTGGACTATTGTAACAGCCTTATGTTAAATGCCCAACAAAGTCTACTTAACAAACTCCAGATCCTGCAGAACGCTGCCGCCCGCTTGATCACCGACACCCCTAAGTTTGTCTCAGTAGCCCAGGATCTGGTAAAGCTCCACTGGCTACCAGTCCGGAAAAGAATTCTCTTCAAAGCGCTCTGTGTGGTCTTCAAAGCTTTACACGCCCTCGGCCCCCGATGTATGAAGCAGCTCTTCCACTGGCACAAGCCAGACAGAAACTTAAGATCTAGAGAGCAGGCGCTGGTGTCAGTTCCAAGAGTTAGGAAAGCGCGATGGGGTGGCAGGAGCTTTTCCCTAGGCGCGGCAGCCGCTTGGAACAGACTACCACTCAATCTTAGACAAACGGCGGACCTGCTATCTTTCAGAAAGGCCTTTAAGACCTGGCTTTTCACTCACTAAATGCTTCCTACCCACACACCAGTGCAATTACATCAGCGCCAGGACACCTCCGGGTAACAGAGCGCTCTACAAATGGGAAAAATAAATAAAGAAATAATAAAGATCCTGGGTGTGCTGTAGAAATGCCATAGCAACTCTCTCTGTAGCTTGTAGTAATCATTTCAGTGAATTTTAATTTCTACATCCATCCCACCTTGACCCCCCACACTGCCTGAACACCACTGCACTGTCCTAAACCCTAAAACACCATCCGTAGCAAAACCTGTTAAACTGTTTCAACAGTACTGCACTGCTCTAAACCCTGAAACAGCACTCCCAGCAAGACCCCCTTCCACTGTAGTAATCATTTTACTGAATTGCAAGGGATACTGTCATGTGTCTAAGATGACAGTGTGAGTCAGAATTCATTTCAGAAAAATGTGGCAGAATAATTTGCTTAATTGATGTGTTTCAAAATATGGGAATACATGTACTCATGAAGTGAGTCAGGCTTTAGGACATGTAGTGGTAGAAAGTCCTATGCTGCATGTGTGTCAGGCCTCTCAATTCCCAAATAGTCTCCATGCTGTTTAATAAAGATCCTGGGTGTGCTGTAGAAATGCCATAGCAACTCTCTCTGTAGCATGTATTAATCATTTCAGTGAATTTTTATTTCTACATCCATCCCACCGTGACCCCCTACACTGCCTGAACACCACTGCACTGTCCTAAACCCTGAAACACCATCCGTAGCAAAACCTGCTAAACTCATTCAACAGTACTGCACTGCTCTAAACCTTGAAACAGCACTCCCAGCAAGACCCCCTTCCACTGTAGTAATCATTTTACTGAATTGCAAGGGATACTGTCATGTGTCTAAGATCACACTGTGAGCTAGTATTCATTTCAGAAAATTGTGGCAGAATAATTTGCTTAGTTGATGTGTTTAAAAATATGGGAATACATGTACTCATGGAGTGAGTCAGGCTTTAGGACATGTAGTGCTAGAAATTCCTATGTAGCATGTGTGTCAGGCCTCTCAATTCCCAAATAGTCTCCATGCTGTGTAATGAAGATCCTGGGTGTGCTGTAGAAATGCCATAGCAACTCTCTCTGTAGCATGTAGTAATCATTTCAGTGAATTTTCATTTCTACATTCTCAGTCCCACCTTGACCCCCTACACTGCCTGAACAGCACTGCCCTGTCCTAAACCCTGATACACCATCCCTAGCAAAACCTGCTAAACTCTTTTAACACTACTGCACTGCTTTAAATCCAGAATCACCATCCTCAGCGAATGCCCCTATAATGTTGAAACACCACTGCACTGCCCTAAACCCTGAAACAGCACTCCCTGCATGATCTCCTACAGTGCCCGAACACTGCTGCTGTGCCTTAAAGTCTGAAAGAACACCTCCTGCTACACCACCTACACTGGGTGAATACTAGTGTACTTTTCTAAACCCTGAAACAGCACTCCCAGCAAGAGCCCCTTTCACTGTAGTAATCATTTTACTGAATTGCAAGAGATATTGTCATGTGTCTAAGATCACAGTGTGAGTCAGCATTCCTTTCAGAAGATTGTGGCAGAATAATTTGCTTAGTTGATGTGTTTAAAAATATGGGAATACATGTACTCATGGAGTGGGTCAGGCTTTAGGACATGCAGTGCTTTATACTCCTAGCCCTTATATGATAACATACACTACCCAAGCACAACTGCATTGCTCTAAACTCAGAAATATCAGTCCCACCTTGACCCCCTACAGTGCCTGAACACCACTGCACTGTCCTAAAGCCTGAAATACCATCCCTAGCAAAACCTGCTAAACTCTTTCAACACTTCTGCACTGCTGTAAATCCTGAAACATCATTTTCAGCAAATGACCCTATAATGTTCAAATACCACTGCACTGTCCTAAACCCTGATTGATCTCCTGCACTGCTCAAACACTGCTGCTGTGCCTTAAAATTACTTATGGAGTGAACCAGACTTTACAACATATAATGCTTCTAATTGCTATGTAGTATGCTAGTAGTGGTCTACAATTGTAAAAAAAAACAAATTTTTTTTTCTTCACAACAGATTTTAATTATCTACAGAAAGAAAAAACAATATGCCGTCAAAGAGTGAGAAAAGATAAAGATATAAACAGGCTTACTTTTCCAAGAAAAAAGAAGTACAAGATTTATCTAAACAGCAATGTGTGGAAAAAACAAAGAAAGCTCCTGTTAAGTCAACAAAGGATTTTATAAAGAAAATAACACAAACTAAAAAAAGTGTGGAGAATCAGGAAAAAAATAAAAAAATATCTGTAACTACAAAGAAAAAACAGACAAAAAAGAAAAATGATGGAAAACTATGTGGTAAAGATACTGTGTATAGTAATAGACGAAAAAATCAGTTTGCTGAAATTCACAAGCAAATGTTTTATAACAGAGTTGCTTTAAATTTATTTAAAAATATAAAGAATTGTAAAAGAAAAACAGCTTTTTATAAGAAAAAAAACATATTGAGAAATTGTTGAGAAGGCTTTTGAATTATAAAAAAAGTTGTTCCTTTTAGTAATCAGTAGGATTCGAACACTAGATAAGCCAATCAATGATATGAAGGCCAAAAGTAAGTGGAAAAGACTAATTAATAGAACTAATTTTTGTAATGTTTTTTCTGGAGAATGGAAACATAGTTCAAGTTGTGAGCCGTTTTTTAATGAAGAGAGTTACCTTCAGAGTAATGATTTGTTGCATGCAGTTGACACCAGTGGTCGAGCTTATGAGGTTAAGAATGGTTGTCCGATTGAAAAAGAGAAAATTGTCCCTAGAAATGCAGAAGAGGTGTTAGCTGATGAAGTTTTAGGGAGACGTCCTAAGGCTCCAGTGTACACTTGGAATTGTAGTAGTATTTGTAGTGTACGATAGGATTCAATTGATTTTTTTCGCAATTTCTAACGTAAGTATAGTAAGCAAAGTGTTAAACAAAAGAATAAAATGTTGCAAGATTTAGACCCTTGCAGAGTGAGAGAAAAATCGGGATTGCAAGGTCATTCTCTGGCTTGTCTTTCTAAAAAAGTATGTCAGAGTGTTTTTCACCATTTCAGGATGTTAGCAGTAGATCATACTCAAGTGAGGAAATTAGTGAGAAGGTTGTACTATGCAAAAAGTCCAGCACTTAAGCTAAAACAGTTAAACAGTGCTCTTTTGCAAGGATCTGTATTAGATGTAATCAACATTTGTGAAGAAATTGAGGTTAGTTACTTTGGTCCTGAAGAAGACAGTGCAGAAACAGATACATTAATAGAAGGAAATGTGGAAGAAAATGTACAGAATTTTAGTACAGAAAATTTTGAGCAAGAAATTACAAGGTTTAAGGTCATTTCGTGTGAAAGGCCAAACTTTTCTTGTATTTGTTGTAGACGAATTCATTATAAAAAATAAGACAAGGTTAGTTGATCTACATTTAAAAAGTGAAAAGGGAATAAAAATGAGTGGAAGGAATTTGCAACTTATTTGTTGGTAGAGAATAGTTTTGATTTGGGTTCTGATCAACATATTTGTAAATATTGTTATAACAAATTAAATGAAAACAAAATGCCTGCCAGAGCTGTATATAATAATCTTGAGTTGGTAAATATTCCTTCTGAACTGATGGATTTAAATACTTATGAGTCTATTCTTATTCAATGTGTACATCCATTTCAAGCTATTGTTCGTATGGAACCTAAGACAGGGAAATTGCCTCCTTCAGATTTACAGAAAGGATTAAAGGGAAGATTTGTATGTTTGCCTCTAGATTTAAAGAAAAATATTGAAACAATTGGTGTAGAAAATGTGGAAGAGGAACCTCTAGTTATTCTAGTTAATGGCGTTCCTACGAAGAGTAAGACAATCTGGCATAAATTAGTGGATGTTAGGAAAGTGAAAAAGGCAACGTTGTATTTGGTTATAAATAATCAACACTATAAAAATGTATATGTAGGAGAAGAGGAAACAACTGTAGAAGAGGACAGTGATTTGTCAACTGGACAAATTGAAAAAGTGGATGTGTCCAGAACTGAAGAAATTTATGAACATTATAGTGTGCATCCACTTCACTCTAAAGAAGTGATGGGGAATACTATTGAGTTATTCCAAATGAAAGAAGCGAAAGGAAGTTCCATTAGTGTATGGGAAGAAAGCTTGGAAGCTCGTTGTTTCCCTCAGTTATTTCCAACAGGCAAAGGTGGACGATATGATGAACGACCTGTGCAGATTCCTGCATCTGAATACCGGACATCAAGATTATATGCAGAAGATCCAGGGTTTCGCCAATGTATTCCATATTTGTTTCATCTTCTATTTGAGAGTGACTTGTCTGAACTTTCTTATGCAGTGAACCATATACTAAAAAGTGGAGTACATCTGCAAAATGTTTCGGCAAAGGACTATATGGATAAAGTCCAACAGAAAGATACTGTTTTGTAATCTCAGCTAATTAATCTCATGGTATGTCAGCGTGGTACTAATGAGTATTGGTACTGTTGTCATGGGGAATTGAAATGTATGCTAAGAAACTTAGGAACTCCTACATGGTTCCTTACTCTAAGCTATGCTGAGTATGCTTGGGAAGATTTACTTAAATTTCTTCATTAAACATAGAAAATATAGAATACAAGACACCTGGAGAACTGTAATCTTTGGATCCAGTTAATGTATGCAGGTATTTCAATCATAGATTTGAAGCTAACAAAAAAAAATCCTCCTCTTGGAGAGGTTCTGGATTTCTTTTGGAGAAAAGAGTATCAAGCAAGAGGTGCTCCTCACATACATACGCTGCTATGGATCAAAGATGCCCCCAAGTTTGGAACAGATTCAGATGACACAGTGATGAGTTTTTTTTAACAATATTCTACATGCGCTGTACCAAAAAGTACAGAACAAAAGAATTTAAGACATCAAGTTTTACGGTTTCAAACCCATCGTTGTGGAAAATACTGTAGTTGAAAGTACAAATCTAAGGATACGTTTTACACAAAATGTCGTTTTGAATTTCCACGTCCAGTAATATCAAAAGGAAGAGTGAACAATTTTATGTCATCTTTGCGACATACTGTCACAAGAAAATCACTGAAAAATACCTACAACTTAAGAAGAAATGAAGAGTCAAAATACATAAATGACTATAACCCAGTCATTTTGTCCATGTGGAATGCTAACATGGATATTCAATATGTTGCAGACAACTCCATTGCTGTGGCTCGATATGTAACGTCTTACATTCATAAATCTAAAAAGACGGAACTGAAGGAAATGTGGGAAGAAATTTCTCATGAAAAGAGCCTAAGTAAGAAATTGTACAGCTAGTTTGAAGATGTTGTCTCATCGAGAAATCGGAACATATGAATGTTCAGATCGCTTATCATCTGCAAGTCTATACTCTAAATCTAGAACAATCATTTGGGTGAGTTTAGGTCTTGCAAGACCACGAAACCGAGTTTTGAAATCTGTAGAAGAAATTGAGTATTTAGCAGATAGTACAGATATTTTGAAGACAAATATGTTCGATACATACTATCCAAATAGAAGTAATCATCTTGAGAACGTTTGTCTCTGTGAAGTACTGCAAAGCTATACTTTTAAGAGGAATATTATAGAAGATATCAATAAAGGAGTATATGCTGTGATCGGATCTGAAGGATGTTTAGTGAAACAAAGAAAAGGACATTTGATAAATCACCGAAAACTGAGTTGTGAAATTCCTGACAAAAGGGAATTTTACTATTTAGCTCTTTTGCAACTCTTTAAGCCATGGCCAACAGAACTAGAACTACTTGGAGATTTTGACAGTTATGAAGATTCATTCAACCCAACTAAAAATACTATAGAATGTCCTGTTTTTACTAATTATCTGAAAATGTTGAACGACGAAATACAGCAAGAAGCTACAATTGCAGCAGAGATTGCCAGAGACAGTTCTCAAGTCAAAGTTCTGCTTCGTTGAGTCAGGATGCACTAGGAGAACCAAATATCCAAAATGAAGCAGCAACTGCCATGGATGAGGTGGAAACAGCAATGCAACAAGCTCAAGAGGATGTAATAAATTTAGAAGGATTGGAAAAACAACTAAATGTTGAGCAAAAACAAATATACGATCAAGTGACAGAACAAATTGAGCATGGTTTATATCTTGAGAAAAAAACGTGCTCATGTACGTCATTTAAACCTGTCCAACTGTAAATGAGTGGAGAAGCAGGAACTGGAAAAAGTTTTCTAATTAAAGGAATTGCAACTTATCTTCATAAAAGAACGTCACTCTCTTGTATTGTTACTGCTCCAACTGGGTTGGCAGCACATAAAAAGAAAGGGATTACTTTACATCGTTTATTGATGCTGCCAGTAGAGCATGAAAATAAATTAGAATACCACAAGCTATCTGGAGAAGCTTGATGTGAAGTTTCTAGAGTCTTGAAAAAAATGAAACTTCTCAATATTGATGAGGTAAGCATGGTATCAAATGTAATGCTTGTCTTTGTGCATTTAAGAATGCAACAAATCCTTAAAACAGAGTATGATGTGTTATTTGGAGGCAAACACGTCATAGTTTTTGGAGATCTACTACAACTAACTCCTGTGAAAGGACAACCAGTATTTAAAACAGTTACACGTGAAGACACCAGAAAGTGCCTGGGAAGCATTGGAAATGTTAATATTTGGTCATATTTCAAATATTCAGAACTCATTACAAATATGCGACAGGCAAAGAACGCTGATTATAAGAGTATTGTTGAAGATAAAAGAATTGGAAAAGTGAGTGTACATGGCAAAGAACCTTTACAGGCACGATTGCTTACAAATTTGTTTCCAAATGAGAATATTCTCCCAGAGAATATATATAGAAAAATTGCAGAAAAGAAATCAGTGATATGCTTGATGCCAACTCTGCAGGAATGTTCAATATTCAATGAAAAAATGTTAAAGTTGGAAAATCAAGAAATTATACAACTGAAAGCTATTGATAGAATAGAGCATGAATGAGCTACTATTATTTTGTCAGAAAAGTTGAAGTCAAAATTGGATTCTTTAGATAAATCAATATCGAAAACTGCTGGTTTAGAACATAATCTATATGCATGTATAAATTGTCGGATAATTTTACGACGTAATTTACATGTGGAAAGAGGTTTAGTAAATGGAGCAATGGGTAATGTTGTTGATTTTGTGAATTACCCAAATAGAGATGACATTGAATTTTTGAAAATCAAATTTGATGAAATTGAAGAAGTACAACAATTGAGTCATTGTTCAGCTCGATTTTTGCTTGTAAACGATTTATATGTCAGCCGAAAACAGTTTCCTGTTTGTTTGGCATATGCGGTGACTATTCGTAAATCTCAAGGTTTAAGTGTAGATAGTGCTTTGGTGAATATTGGAAGTACTGTGTTTAAAGAGGGTATGGCATATGTTGCTTTATCTTGAGTCAGAACTTTATCTGGATTATACTTGATTGATTTTGATGAGACAAAGATTAGTGCAGATGTAAATTGTGTAAAAGAGCATAATAGGTTAAGAAGAGAACATGCTCCCAATTTAGGTCAATATCCAGTATTTGAAAAGCGTGTGGTAAGTTGAAAAAGAAGATATGACAAAAATTGTAGCGAGGTTGCAGAGAAAAGAAAAAAACTAGATGAACCAGTGATAGTAAGCAAAAAGAAAAAGGATTCTATTGAAGAGGTTGTTGGTTTTCAGTTTGAAAACAGTTCTGGTGTCAACTGCTATGCTAATGTAGTGGTTAATGTTGTTTTTTTTCTTGAAACTTTACAACAACAAATTGTTGAACATCGGGACTAAAGATTTTGTTGTTTGTTGAATTCTGTGTTTGAGAAATGTAGTAGTGATAAAACTAAAATAGAAAGTGTTTCTGATATTCGAAATGTTTTAGACCTATGTTCTGGTTTAAATCAATTTTTACAGAATATTCAGCAAGATTGTCAGGAATTGCTAATGTATATGCTTGTTGTATTGCAAGATGAAGGTATACGTATTCAAAATCTTTTTGGCCTTTCTTATAAATGGCAACATGACTGTGACAATTGTTTGTTTTCAAGTAGTACTAAAATAGACTCTAGTTAGAGAAGCAAATCAAAACATGGTCTGTACCCAATGTAACTCACAAATGTTATCAACATTATTTATACAAAGATATGGACAGTATGTAATTTTAATGCTGCAACGATGCAGACCTGATGGAATAAAACTGACAACTTTAATAAAAACATGTGTGGCTTCTCAACTATCAATATCAGAAAGAACTTTTGTAACTGTAGCAATTATTTCCCATGATGGTCCTTCTACAACATCAGGACATTACACAGCTTTTTTAAAATGTATAAAAGTTTGGACTCATTGTACTGATACTCAATTGATTTTTAAACAACGGTTGCCTTATGACTTACCTAGTGTTTTTACAACCCAAATTTTAGGGAATATAATTGGCCTGGGAAAATTATTGCTGTTAAGAAAGGGTAGTCCGGTGTTGAAAACTACTGAGTGAGTGAGGGTGATCAGGTTCAAAAAATTCTTGTAGTTGACGTAGAGGTAGTGTAAGTGTATCAGATAATGGGTGATGTGGCTATCACAGGAGACGTTGATCATCAGTGAGGCAGAGGTGTTTTAGATTTGTTGTAGTTGTTGGAGATGTTGGTGACATTTTTTATTCCCTTGTAGAGGTTTCTTTTAATGGTATACAGCTCCGTCTTAAGATAAAGGATGAGCAGAGTGTCATCGGCATACCAGATGATGTTGAGATTCTGATAGCATGCTAGTTGTTTAAGGTTCTATGTACATGATAAATAGCATCGGGTGGAAGTATAACCATTGTTAGATGGTACAAAAGATATTGGTGCTTTTGATTCAGAAGGTTGGGAAACGGACGCTTAAGAGTACTATTATGTATCTTCCAGACTAGGCACTTGTCATGTCATGTAACACAATACCACCTCTGTCTCAACAATTGCACATAAACCATGTAGTACAATGAAGTGCGATGAATATATGGACTCTCTCAGATTAGGGAATAATTACAACCATAAGGGGGGAATTATCCCTTAAGGACGAGAACCCTCACTCACCCGAAGGTGCTTCATCATATGGGTTCCTCCTCCCAGTAGGAAACATTTAGAATAAGACTCATTTTTATTTTGGTGCACCATAACTTTGGTACTATTTGCAGCTAAGCTCGGCTGAATGACACCTCCTTGAACGTTATATAAGGTAATTAGCAGTTCGTTTCAGCGCATGCGCGATGACGACTCTTTTTCCCTAAACAGTGTGAACTAGATAGAATGCGTTAATACTGCAGGCAGCATTCATAGCACGGACAAGTAGTCTGACAAGGTTGGGTTTTTCATTTCATTTATAGCTACAATGCGGGTTCCTGTAATTGCTGCATATTAGCGGTTTCCTTTTAGTTAGTACACCATGCGCAACTGCGGGGAAGTAGCGTCTCCTGCATGGGCATGCGCAGTAACGAGCTTTAATGTCCTAGACTAATGTGTTCACTCAGGCATGCACGGTTGTGCCCGAGGTGGTATTGTGTTACTGATTGTGTTTAGGGGACGTTCTCCTCGTTGGTCTTTAAATTATATTCCCTGGGACCCTACCCCACTGATTTTGTTGATACTTGTCATGTCATCACAAGGAATCACATAACATAAATCACTTAGCCAATCGGGCCATTATCATAACAGCGCTGGTAGGTTGCATACATTAGAAAAAGCATTATGTATAAGCGTCATTCTCAGTGCACTATAGCAGCCACTTGTACTGTTCACATATCAGAAACCTCATGTCAACAGTAGGCCTATCGCCTATCGCCACAGATATCCACATCAGTGTATAATCTGTAGTATGCCAAAAATGCCACCACTGTCTCCCCCTGCGTAGGCTTCTGGGCTACCTGACCGCCTACCATAGAGAATGCGATAATGTACTCTGGGCCCTGTCCTGGGCTCGCCCCGCAATGCCCTTTTCAAGAGTGCCCCTACCAAGAGCAATGCTGTATTCTCCTCAAGAAAATGCCCCCCAGGGAGAGAGACCTTACATGGTCCCCTGCGAAGGTAACGAATTGGCAGATGCCCCCGGTTGTACGGATGGGAAACTTCTGCACAGAACGGCCAGTGAGGCGACCTCGCTTGATTCCCTCACAGCAGCAGCCGACCGTGAGGACAAATTCACCCACCCCTCTACACCCCTTTCGGCTCCACACAGACGTCCCGCGGACTTCCTCTTGGGGGAGGCTGCTTTTGTAGGGCCCGGATCTCCCCCCCCAGCACCAGTAAAAGCCTCCTTTGGGTCCATGGCCCTTCGCTCTAGCTTGGGGATCTGCGGCTGCCCATAGCATGCGGTGCAGCCGTTCCTCTCTCTCTAAGGTGAAACGGCTGATAGAAAATGGAGCGACGTCTCTGTCGGCTCTGCCCTCTTTGGCCCCGCCCTCTGTGCCAGGGTATGACGGTTCAACACCGAGGACTTCCTAAACCTGGTATTCCTCACTACATCCGGTGTTGAGTGGCAGCCAGGGGACACGCAGCAGAGCCCCAGCTGCAGCAGTCCACACTGGTGCATGAATCCAAGAGGGAGAGCACTCTGTTCCCTCAGCCCTGCACTCACGCTTCTTTACCACAAAAGAGAGTGCTGTGCCAACCATGCTGCAGGGCAATGGGACAGTGCGCCTCTCTGATCACACAAAGTGAGCCCACTCAATGGGCAGCAAGATGAATTCTAACACTCACCCAGTGCGTTCTGAAGCAATAAAAATACAGCGATCAGCCTGTCTCCACCATGGAGATACGAAGCATGGACCATGCAGCGCTCACCAGCGCTGCGTTCTCCTCAGCCCAGAGCAGTCAGCAGGAGCAGTCCTCAGCGCTCCTTTCATGCCGCTATCCATAAGAGCCATGAGACACTCACTTTACGAAAACAGGCAGCAGGCCAGCACATATGAACCCAGGGCATAGGGGCCGTCCATTCAGCAAGCAGCTCCCAAGGCAAAGTCCCCGTGGCAGTCCCAGCCAGCACAGTTCTTCTCTCATCTCACGCAGTGTCTTCTCTTTTTTAGCTGGGGTCAGAGCCCCATTACTTATAGTGCGAACGTCTTCCCTTCACAGTGTAAGTCTTGGCTCCAGACATACCACGGGGGGGTGGAGCCATCATTGTCGAAGGCATTCAGGTGCAGGCTCCAAATGCAGACCAGGCCTGTTCAGATGCAAGGAAAAACTAATCTCCCTAATCTAAATTCAGCCAAAGGCTATTCAGCTTAGTGCTGAGTCACCCAAGCAGGGCAGGACACACCTCAACACCCCCTGGTACTGGCTGGAGTGAATGAAAATCCCCTCTCCCCTGTCTGTCAGAACCCAGACGATCAATACACATCGAGGCAGGCACAAAGACACATATCACACAGAAAAGCCTACTTCTAAAAGTGCCATTTCTATAATAGTAATATTAGATCTGCTTTCACCAATAAGCAGGATTTATCACTACTATTCCAAACATACGAAACACGGCCACGCTCTCATGTGAGGAATTAACACTGAAGCACATATCAGGGAATCCACAATGCATCCCTATGAGAGGGCAGCCCCACAGCAGTGAGAAACCAAATAGGATGTTTGTTACTCCCAGGACATGCCACACAGATAAGGCACATATCCTACCTTTTACCTACACTGCACCCTGCCCATAGGACTAGCTAGGGCCTACTTTAGGGGTGACTGATATGAGGTAAAAGGGGAATTGCAGACGTGGCAACCACTTTATATGCCACATCACAGCAGCAGTAAACTGTGTGCACAGGCCCTGCAGTGGCAGAGGCCTGAGACAGGTTTGAAAGGCTACTTCGGTGGGTGCCCCAAGCAGCGCTGCAAACCCACTAGTAGCATTTAATTTACTGGCCCATGGTATATGGGATACCATTGTACAAGAGACTGATAGGTAAATTAAATATGCCAAACAGGTGTAGACAAATATAACTAAGTGTACCATAGAGAGCACATGCACTTTAGCCCTGATCTGCAGTGATAAAGTGCCCAGAGTCATAAAACCACCATCAACAGGTTAGCAAAAATACAGGACGAAGGCAGAAAGTTTTGGGATGACCCTGCAAAAAGGGCTAGGTCAAACAGGTACACTTATAATGATCAACAACAAACCAAGTATTAGGACAGGAATTCACATAAAGCAAGCACTTATACACTTTCGCTTAGGCGAAGCAATCTTTTTCAGATCTCCAATCTCAGAATCAGAGGCATCCTTTTTAACTTGTACTTTCTGTATGAATAGTATGATTACGAACAGGTTTTAGGTTTTCATTCGAACAATTATACCAGGATCTGGTCACAGCTTTATTTTTCTCTGCCTTCTCTTTTCAGCACCCTTCTTTTCCCACACAGTTCATTTAGGGTGGTTTATACGGACTGTTGTCTTTAGAACAAACTGTGATGAACTCTTCCTGCCAATCATGTGATGCAGCTACATATGTCCATTCAGGTGCTGCATATCTTTAATTTGGGACTCATGATCACTTTGTTCTGCGCACTGTATTTTCTTCTCCATCTGTATCACTTTGTTCTGACTGACTGGAGACTTTGATTACAGAGGATGGTATTCTTTCTACTGTCAGAATGTCTTTCAATTTTTTAGTTCTTCTGGGCCATAGGTAACCTTTTCGCAATTATTTTTCTGGCGCACTGTTTATTTTATTTGTGTCAATACTTCGCTTAGCTGAATCCCTTTCTCTCTGATCCTCGTTACCTACTGGGATCAACTCTCTTTCTCTTTCAACAGTGTTTTGAAACCCAGTAGCTGGCACCCACTCTATTTTGTGTCATTCTGTTCAAGTTGTCTCACTGCTACCACCGGTTCACATGCAACTGACACAGCACCTTCAAGTGGATATGGGACTCGACGAGTGTGGGTTGCATGAACCCAATTAGGTAGACCACCACATTTAACCACAGTTGTTTCACAAGAATCACTTGGTAATGCCCACGACAAAGAGGTTCCAAACAGGACTTTCTCACATTTTTCTTGACAAGCACCCAATAATCTGGGAACAAGTTGTGCATTTGCTCCTGATGGACAGTAGTGGCCACTTCTCTAACCTGGTGAGACACAGAACGCACTACATCAGCGAATCCTTTACAATAATCGAGCACCAAGTCATCAGATATGTTCACAAGCTGATTTGCTGGTATGGTAGGCTGTCTCATAGACCTCCCCATGTTTATTTCATGAGGGGACAGTCCTGTTCTTTTAACTGCAATACTTTGGAAACTCATCCACACCAAAGGCAAGCATCAGGCCCTTTTACTGATGTAGGAGCACATACCTTTGCTGTTCGTGATTTTATTGTGCTGTTCATTTGCATTACTATGCCTGACACCTCAGGTCGGTAGACACAATGCAATTTTTGCTCAATTTGTAAAGTGGCACAAAGCCTTCACACCGCTGCCTTGTTAATGTGTGCTCCTCTATTTTATTCAAACAAGACTTGAAATCCAAAGCATAGGATGAGCTCTCTAAGTAACAGTTTAGCAACAGTTTGGCTGTCATTTCTTCATGTAGGATAAGCTTCAACCCATCGTGAAAACATACAAACAATCAGTAGGACATATTTTAATCCATTACAAGGTGGCATCTCTATAAAATCTAACTTCATGCAGGTAAAAGGACCTCCCAATCTTCCAATTTGACCCATGCTAACCACTGTTTTACTTCCTACATTCTGCTGTTGACGTGTTATACATCTGTTGCACAGACTCTCTGCAATGGCTCGGAATTTTGGGTTGTACCATGTCTGACTCAAAAGTTGCATCATTACATCCCAGCCTATATATGTCATTTCATGGCAGACTCTTGCCATTGGTGATAGCGGACTATCTGACAACACTGGTCTTCCATCTGTATAAACCCACACTTTATCTTCTGGTCTACGTGCAAATACTACTTTGATCTACCCTTCCCTTTCTGTCTGGGTAACTGAATCTTGCAATTCTCAAATCTCTTCCATTGCCTCAACAGCTGAAAACATTCTGCACTCAGATTCTTTAGAATGTTCTTTCAAGGATTCTCCATTGAATGCATATGAATTTAGGGAACAATAGCAGGCGGTTTCATGCTGACAGTCACAGAATCATGTCCAGATTTATGAGCCGAACATTTTACCACGGCAATTTGGGCTGGCAGTTGAAATTCGCATCAGTAGGTGCTTTACACACTCTCCCTTTCATATAGGTGAACCCGAAGAGGTCATGAACCAACGTTGAGACCACAACTGCCCAAAATCATTCACCACCCCAAAACCATATTGACTGCCAGTAAATATGGTTAATCGCATCTGCTCAATAATGCAACACGCCCTAGTGAGCGCAATCTCTTCTGCCACTTGTGCTGAAGTTACTTCTTTCAACCACGATGCTTCAACAACACCCTCCACCAATCAGATTGCATATGCAGCTTGCGGGGCACCTCCAGAGTCCCTCAAACATGATCCATCCACAAAAACAAATTGTCAGATTCTGGCAACGAAGTGTCCTGTATGTCAGGTCTTGGCTTTGTACACAAATCAGTCACATCAAGGAAATTGTGATTAGCTTCTTTCACAACCACTTCCCAACTTGGGAGCAGCATCAAGGTAGCTGGATTCAGACGTGTACATCTTGTTACAGTCACGTTTTCTGTACCCAATATCACTTGCTTATATTTTGTTAAGCAACTGCTTGTAAGATGCTGTATATGTGTTTGTGTTAAGAAAATCTGAACTGAATGTGGCACATACACTTTCAATGGATGACCTATCGCAAACGTCTCATACCGCTCCAAACTCACACAAGTTGCAGAAACAGCTTTTATACATCCAAGTAAGGCTGCAGTCACTGAATCCAATGTGTATTAAAAATATGCCAGAGGACGACATGCATTTGTGTCAAAACTGAAAGTGCACAACCATCTTATTCACTGCAGAATAGAGTAAAACTCTTACTGAAGTCAGGCATTCCAAATGCAGGAGCTCAACACAAACTGTCTCGCAGTTCAAGGAATAAACACATGCATTCTTCCTCCATATGTAAAATAAATGACACGTCTTTGTGTGACAATCAGTGAAAAAATTGGTAGCCACTGCCTGCATTATCCAACCATTCCCAAGAACATTCGAACTTCCTTTTGTGCTCTTGGCGGATTCATTTGAAATATGGCATTGTTCCAATCTTGAGACACTTTTCTGACTCCTTTATCAATGTGATGTCCGAAATAAAGAACTTCTCTCTAACAAAATTGCAATTTGGCTGGCGACACTTTATGCCCGCTAAGTGCCAAATGGTTCAGTAGAGCAATCGTATCTGTAACACAAGCCTCTTTTGTTCCTGATGCAACCAGCAAATCATCAATGTACTGCACCAGCACAGAGTGATTAGGCATTTCCAATGTTTTCACATTTCTTTTCAAAATATGATTGAAGATTGAGGGATTTTTGGTATGCCCATGTGGAACTCGGCACCATGCCTAGGTACTGTCTCCAAACTGGAATGCAAATAAATATTGGCTATCCGGATGCAAGGGAATCAGGAAAACGGTTTAACACAAATCAATCACTGAGAAACATTCTGCCTCACATGGAATCTGATATAGAATCACAGCTGGATTTGGCACTATTGGGCAACAAGGTATCACAATCAAATTAATTTTTCGAAGGTCCTGGAATATTCTATATTTCCCATTAGATTTTCATACACCCATGATCGGCGAATTACATGGACTTTCTAATATTTCTTTCAAGATGCCTTGTTCAATCAATGTTTCAATCAAAAGGGTTTGGGACTCAAACTATATGCTGGAGTTCTGTGGAATTCAGCATTTGGTTTTACAGTAATAGGAATTGGAGCTACTCCGCTCATCAAACCAATGTCTTTACCTGAAAAGTCCCACAAATCAGGCATAACTGCATCTTTCAATTCAGCAACCAAATCATTCGCTGTAATTAAAGGATATAAGCTAATCACTTCCAACTCTTGTCAAGCAATTTTAAACATCACATCTTCCTCTTTTATATGGAATTCTATCCCATCTGGTTTACAATAAACGGAACAGTTCATTTTTCATAGCATATCTCTTCCAAACATATTGACTGGACTGTTATCGCACACTACAAATTTGAATACATCTTTAAAACTTCCAAAAGGCTGGTCACTGGGCTCGAGATCAATTTATTCAATACTCCTAAAACTTGGATACTTTTTCCAGAGAGGGGTAGGTTGGGAATTCCACAGTTCTCACAGTGGAGCGGGTAGTACCATTATCTACAAGGAACAAAATAGGCTTTCCGTCTACCTAGCCATCCACATAGGGAAAATTCTGATCTACCTCTAAGGATGCACCAAGCATGCATTCCTACTCCCCCTCAGGCACCATCATTGAGATACATCTGAATCACTCTCATCCATCTTTAGCAAATATTGTGAAGCCACCTGCACATTTGAATTCTTTTGATCATTTGTATGGAAACACAAATTTTGATTTTACCTTTGCACTTGACCATTCATATGCTGCATATGACCTTCAGACATTCTCTGACTCTGTCCTCTTCCTACGGACATCTGTTGATGCTAATTCTGTTGAATCATTATTTCACTACCTATTTGTGACTGTTTCATTCTATCTACTACTGGGTCTCTCATCTGTACATCTCCTGTGTTTGTCAGAAGATTTCTACACTCTCGCGTCCAATGCCCAAACTTGCCACAACTATGACACAGAAATGTCTTCATTTCTTCTAGATTACTTCCCCAACCTCTCCCTTGTGGAATCAAATTTGGCACAGGATTCACCACCACACCGCTCATTCCAGTCGTACTATGGCCATTTCCCTGAAATGCTCCTGAAAAATCCATATCCATACTCATATAGCCTCCTTTCTTTGCTGCTTTCATATGGGCTAACAACAATTTCTCCTTCAACTTTTTATCACGTGAATCAATGTCATCTCCACTGTATTTTGTGTAATGAAGTATCTCATCTACTGACTTACTCTGCCGAATAATCAAATGTTTCTGAACCATGGCGCTTACACACAAACCTTTACACAAAATGTCCCACATCTTTCTCAGAGACATTCTCAATTCCATTATACTGTTTAAATGCCTTTAAATGCCTCTCATGATATGCATGAACTGACTCCTTCAGTTCCTGAGTAGTTCTATCTATTTTTACCCAATATGTCTCTTGGGGCAGCATTTTTCCTTTCAAATAAATAATAACCTGATTATAAATTTTCATGACTTAATCTGATGGTGCTCCTGTTAACGGACCTCTTGTATATTTTTTTTTGGACCAGTCTATAGCAATCTTGCATTCGAACCACAAATCGGTTGGGACTACAATGTCAAAAAAAGCATCTAAATATTTCCACAAAACCTTCAAAACCTTAACAAATCATTCCACTTGCTTGTACCTCTCAACAGGTTTTTCTCTCAACCTGGGAAAATCATTTGTAAATGACAATATATCCTGTCTTGACCATTTAACATGAACAAACCCTCCCGCTACTTCTCTCATAGGATATACCATTGTGTTTGCTTCTCCCTTTTCCACCTCCCTCACAGGATGCAGAGGTAAAGGTCCTGCCACATCCTTCTTTTTAGCCCATCTGCATTCCCATCTATCCACTTCCGCCTTAGGGTGTTAATCAACTCTTTAATCTGTAATCATTTTCCTGAAACATTTAAAATCTCTAAATTCTTGTCACTAAAATCAAATCAATATGTAATTTGTAAAGCTTTGTACTTTTCTGTGTCGACTCCATATCTTTGTGCAATTTCAGCAAATCTCTTGTGTGTCTTTTTCACTTTCCGGGTAATAGCCTTACACATAAAGAGTAGTTCTTCATCCCAAAATTTGGCTGATCTCTCAGGACTTATGGTTCCTAATATCATTTCTTCTATTTCCACTTTTAATTTGCTCAAATCTACGCCCAAATCTTGAGAAGAATTGCTTTGTATTCTACAACCGGGTGCAATTTCCCTTATCCATCCATCAAATTCTACTGGGGAGGGTCCTAAGGATGTGTCCTCTCCTGATATCTGTAATCCCTCAACAGTTCCGCCAGTCTTTGATCCTCTCGATGTTGGTGACAGTTGTCTTTCCATCTGTAATATCCTTCTCGAATCCATTTTTGCTGTTTCAATCAACCGGTCTGAAATTGAAACTAATGGCTCGATCTCTCCTTCCGTATTTAAATTTCTTCTATTATTCTATTTCAACCCACTCTTTTTATTTTCATTTCTTTCGACCATTCCCTGATCTTCCACACTCACATTTATCTCCGAATCAGTACGAGGTTCCCCCATATTTCTATAGGGGACTTTTATGGCATGAACTTGTGAAACTCCTTGTCCATCGTTATATAACGGAACAATGGGTCCTATAGTCACTGGAACAGATAAGGAATCGGGATGATTAGGAATTATTATTCTTGGTAACCCTTCTTTATCTGGGGTCTCATTCTGATTTTAAAATGTTTTATTTTGAGAAGGATCTAAATTTACTAGTGGGTCATTTGGATGCAATCCAACAAAGGGACTTGTCTCTACATTATTCTGTTCTTGGTGATGAGGCGGAGGTCTATTCAGTAATAATTCACTCAAGAATTCATCATCATCAACTCCTTCATCAGTTAAATCTGTATCCATAGACTTCAACTCCTCAACATGTTTGTTTTTTCTTGGCATTTCTCTACAACAATGGTCTTGGCTACCATTACAGGATACATTAGTTCCCCCTCAGCTACATCCTTTCTCCATCTCCTTTTCTGTGCATTCCATTTCGCTTCAGCATGCCGATTTACAGTATTCCTGTACGTATTCTGATTTTTCTCTTTTTCTCTCTTGTAGGCTTCATGTTACCATTCCTCGAGAGCTTCATGATGCATAGGTCTAGGATTTGGTCTCAGACTATTCATTTGGTTTCTTTAATTTTCCAAAACTCGGTATTAAAGGATCAAAATTCTGGCAATGCCATGTCACCATCTTTCTCCGTATATTTCATCCAGTTTTCCAACCAGGTACATGTATGATATCCCTTTTCTAATGACATAAATGAAGTTTTCAACAGTTTTAAAAACGTCATGATTCTTGAACTGTAGGTCCAAAACCTTTGCAAAAAAAGAAATTGTTAACAATTTCTCTTCCTTGCTATGATTCTCTACCACCAATCAAAAGTCATCCTCGTTCACCAATGGCGGCTTCTCACTAACCGACCAATACCAGCACAGCACCTGATGACGTCAGTCTAACTCCTCGCTGCGACTGACCCTCCCTTTACACTGTTCGTCCTCTTTTATAAAGTCTTTTTAACAAAACATAACAAACAACATAAAATAACTTTGTCAGCTGCACTGAAGGAAACGATAGAACCATCCACTACAAGAATGTTCTCTCGCTTCCAGCAAATTCTCGACCAGAGCGATTTTGCCCTCACAAAGCAAAATCTTTGAGATTTCCCCAAATGCGCCTTTCTGAAGAAACCTCAATAATGTTCCCTTGTCACGCTTCAAGTTTTCCTATGTTAGCACTGGCAAGGCCTTTTGCACAGTACTTACTTCCACAGCAGACAAGCATGCTTAGAATATGTCATACTATGACCACCCTTAGGCTTTATCCCAGGATCTTAGGTCATGGGTGTACCCGTTTACTTCCATTAAGGTCAACGATGGACCTAACCGTGAGACACACACAAAACAAACTTTTCGTAGTCGGTCACAAGTCTATTTCTAAACGTCAAGTCATACCATTATTTTAAACTCTTCAGTGTAAAACTTCACTAACTATTATCTTTAACATCGTCTCTTCATTACCTAGTATATTTAGTCCAATAAACCATCCGATAAAGCTACCAGAAAACTGATGCAGCGGAAGTGATGATAACGGGTTTTACAGGTTACTTACTTTAATTACTACTCACCACTGATATATGTCATATTCACCTCGGGTACCATAAACCTACGATAGCACAGACTTTGTCCCATATAAACTCTACAACACCATGGTCTATATATTCACAAACCATCTAGGTCCTTCATTTGATCTTTTAATCAAGCTAATATGGACTCAGGTAATCAGAGATGAATGGCCACTTCTCCTGAGGACCTGGAATAAAGAAGTGCCTTCCTAATAAGCATAAACCTTATACCATATTCAATGATTAGTCAATTAGAATAACACACCCATGTATGATTTCAACAAGCAAATCTTTATCTAATTCAGGTTGAATGGTCGAAGCACAAAAATACATTTAGAATCATTTAATTTCGATTATCATTTCAGTACTGGTAAAATCATAGCACTTCACAGTTCAGAGTCAAATACATTTCAATTCATGTGTCTGGTGAGAATGGGAGAGAGAGAATATAAATGCAAATTCAGACTACGGACATAAATTATACATACCAAGAATTAGTTGCAGATTTTGAGGAATACGGAGACTCAAAGTGTGCCCCAAAAGACGCTAGAGCACAGCGTGCAGTAGTCGGTGTAATTTAACCCTTCAGCCGAAAGGTTTGCCTGCTCAACTTCACCAGCTGGTAAAAGTGCAGGAAATCAGGAAAGATCAGTTTAGAGAAATCAGAGTTCAGTCCAACATCATGCCAGGCATAGAGGAAATTTAAAAGATAGCCAGCAAGGGCCCTTTACCCACAGGGCAGTTATACTTCCGATTACGCATATTTCCTTACCACAAAAGTATCCTTTACACAGTTGGCATGATTTCCATTGGTCAAAATCTATGGTCTGTCCATGGGGTGATCATTACCTTTACCCAAATGATCAGGAAATGATACTTAATACCATTCGTCTGATGTTCATCCTTTCATTAAAAGTTCAATTTTGTTTCTCCTAGGAACTAGGATTTCATTTGTATCATATCATGTCCATTCCCAAGTGCTCACTTTTGAGTTTGCAACAAAGTTGACACTGTTTGTACTAGCAGAGAGACTGTCCTTTGTTCAAACTAGAGAAAAGAAACTTTAGCAAAAGTTCTCATAACTGGTAGTGACGTCATGTCAGTACATTCTGGTCTTATTTGAAAGACAAAATGAAAATGCATGTTAAGGCCTACACGAAAACCTACTAAAACATTATTATTTACTGAAAAGTTACTAACCTTTCAAACATGTAATTGAATATAGCTGAAACTGTGAATAATACTCTTCATAAAAAGTAATAATCAACACAATTTTGTATCCCAAGCAATAACTCATCTGCTAAATTATTTATAAGTGAGCTAACACATTTTCTCTCAACATTTTGAAATTGCAGGTTTTCATAATAGTACTGCTACATGAACAAAAGTAATTTCCCGCTTTGTCAAACTTCTTTTTATTAAGTTTTCCAAATCATTAATCAACAAGCATGGTAATACATTTTATCTTTACAGTTGAATACAGCTGTCAGCAATCTGTTTTCATGTACAGATTCTATCGGATGATCTGAGTCAAATCCCTTACAGTTGACCCTTTATCTATTACCTAAGAACCTTCATTGCAATTTAATAAAACAATGGGATAAAATAGAGAAAACATATCTTCTGTAACTTCAATCCCCCCTTCTTCCAATACCCCTCCCCCAAGTCTGTTCCCCGTGAAGAGTGAATACCTTATTGGTCCTTTTGTGAGTTGGGGAAAAGGGGACATAAACAAGGATTACAGTCTGGATGAAAGGAGAAAATAAACCATAGTAGAACTAAACCAATAACTTAGGTTAATTGGGGGTCTCAGGTGATCTGGAGTTGTGAATCTGATTCTAGAGTGAACTTATACACTTATGGTGGCTCTGATGGGAACTGGAACAGTTGTAGCGCTCTAACCCTTGTGGAGCAGGTGGTTAGCTGGAGACCACTAGATAGATAGTTGACTAGCGGACCCCAGGCATATTCAAAGTTTTTAAAATCGCCCCTGTATATGTCGCTCATACGTTCCATAGTGAGTGCCTGCCATAAACGAGCGTGCCATTGTGTTACGGCGTAGGCTTCTTTCTTCTTCCAAGCAGCGTCTATTGCTGTTTTGGCCGCCCCTAGGTAGAGCTACAGGATAGCTTGATTGGCTTTTGTTTGGTATTTCAGCTCTGGGTCCCGAAGGCCAAGAGAAGTATGAAATCTGGGGAGTCTGGTATGGGGTAACCCAATATCTCTTTAGTTTGAGCCAGGATTTCAGACCAAAAGGGACGACTTGTCGGGTAATTCCACCATTTGTAGCGGAAGTCGCCCAGGAGGCCGCAACCCTTCAAGCAAAGGTCCGTATTGTTAGGAAATATTTTTTTCAATTTCGTAGGATAGAGATAGCAGTCGTACACTATCTTGTAGTGGGTTTCACGTTGACCTAGGGAGTGGTTGTGGCATTTTATATCTTTCCATAAGGCTTTCCATTGCGTGTCTGTGATATCCTGGCCTAATGTGCGTTCCCAAAATTCAAGTTATCGTGGGCGCCTATTTGGGAGTGGGTGCAGCAACAGGGAATAAAGAAAAAGATGGCCCCTTCTACGGAGCTGGCTCCCTTCACATAGAAATCTAATGTCATGAGTTCCCTAGTCGTCCCTTCTTTTGTCTCAGCTAGTAGGACCCAGTGACGCAATTGAAGATAAACAAAGTATCCTGTGTTAGGTAGGCAGAAGTCTCTTTGACTGTGTTCAAATGTTGGAATGTCCCAGTTGTGGAATATGTCAGCTAGGGTAAGACAACCTCCCCGTCTCTCCATGCGTCGAAGGAGCCCAGCTGTAGTGCTGGAGGGAAAGCCGGGTTGTAGTGTATGGGAGTGAACGGAGAAGGTAAAATGGTCCATTCAGTCTGCCTCTGTATGTCATCCCAAGTTTTAAGTGTTGATTTAGTAGGTGTGCTTATGTATGCATTCACCAGTTGGTCTGTCTTTGGTTTCCATAGTAGATCCTGTATTACTCTACCCGTGATCACTTGGTCTATTGTAGCCAGTATTTATCTGACTCGGGTTGGGACAATTCAACCATGACTCGAAGTTGTGCTGCCTTGTAATAGAGGTTCAGGTTGGGCATCGCCAAGCCCCCCTCATCTGTGGGCTTCTGGAGAAGAATAAACGGGAGCCTTGGTCTTTTATTCTGCCACATACATTTCTTTATCAGTGTGTGGACTCCGTGCAAGAAGTTTCTCTTAAGTTAAATGGGCAGACTCTGAAATAGATGTAGAAATTATGGAAGGACTACCATCTTAACGGGATGTATTCTGCCCAACCAAGAAAGGTAGAGGGGTGTCCTTCTCCTAAGGTCAGCTTGGATTCTCTTTGATCCTCGTGGCTAAGGGTTCAATGCTAAGTGCAAAGAGGAGTGGGGATAAGGGGCAACCATGTCTTGTTCCCTTTCCAGGAGAAAAGGTTCCAAAGCCACTCCATTAACTAAGACTCTTGCACCTGGGGCTTGAAGGTTGGCCTTTATCATGTTTATAAATCTCTTGCAGAAGCCAAATCTTTGACGGGTCTGGAAGAGATAGGGCCAATCTACCTGATCAAACGCTTTCTCTGCGTCTACGCTGTGAAGAACTGCAGGGATCTGGCATTTAGTGGGTTTTTCTATTAGGTGAATTGCTCATGTTGTTGTGTGTCTGTCTGCCCATGATGAAACCTGATTGGTCGGGATGTATCAGACCCAGCATCAAGTTTTTCAGTCGAGTGGCTAAGATTTTGGAATATAATTTAGCATCTAGATTAAGAAGTGCAATGGGTTGATATGATCCACATTGCCTTGGGTTCTGCCCAGGTTTGGGAATCACAATAATACGTGCTTCAAGCATAGTGTTTGTTAATTGTTTGGTATCAGCTATGTGATTAGAAAGGGAGGTCAGGTGGGGGAATAACTCTGTGCTAAAAGTTTTGTAGAATTGCGTTGCCAGGCCATAAGGACCAGGAGATTTGTGCAACTTCAGACTCCCGGGCGCTCTCTGTACCTTATCCTCTGTGATAGGTTCTCCCCAATTGTTCGTTTTGAGTCGTGTGACCTGGGGGAGCTCCACTGTGCTAAAATAGTCTACTTGCTCCAGAGGATTAGGTTGGTCAGATGCATATAGTGTACTACAAAAGTCCCTAAATACTCTTGTTTTCCCTGATTCTTCCTGTGTCTGTGTACCTGAGGGTTCCTGTATGTCTCCAATGTCGTCCTTTCCCCTCTTAATTTGTAATTGGCGGGCCAGGTGTGCTCCTACTTTGTTACCCTGTGCATATGAGGTCTGTTTAAGTCTTAGCAATGTCAGTTCTGCCCTGTTAGAATAGATTGCGTGAAGTTTCCCCTTCAGGGCTGTGACCTTTCTTTGGATTGCAAGTGTAAGATTAGCCTTGTGTGTTTGTTCTAGTGTTTTCAATTCCCCTTCTAGGTTCATTCTTTCTGTTGTTCTCTCTTCGTTGAGAGCAGCCATTAGTGTTAAACATTGGCCCCTGATCACAGCTTTGAACGTGTCCGAATTGTTCATTGGAGACGTTTCTTGGGGATCATTTAGCTGAAAAAAATCCCAGTTTGATGTACTTAGTGCATCTTGCAGTGTTTTGTCTTTGGCTACCGCATTGGGGAAAAACCATCTCTTTAATTTAGGTTCAGGGCTGTGCCATTCCAGATTGACAGTCACTGGCACATGGTCAGAGATAATGATAGGGTGTATTGTGGCTACTCTAACCAGCTTGTTTAAGGCTTGGCTCATGAAAATGTAGTTAATTCTCAATTAGCTGCAATGGATGTGGGAGAAAATGTGTAATTCCTATCGGCGGGATATTTTTCCATCCAAGTGTCTCGAGACCCAGTTCTTGTATGGTCTGTTTCAGGATCTTTGGGAAGCTTCCTGTGTGGGCTCCATGTTGATGTGTGCTATCAGTCCCTGAATGCCAGGTAAGTTTGAAGTCTCCCATCATCGCTATATCTCTCTCTGCAAAGCCCCCCTGTAGGGTCAGGGTAATGTGAAGGAAGGCTGCCTGGTTCGCATTGGGCGCATAGATCGCGAATGATTTATATATAAGTGAGTATGTCTTGTGTTTTATTCTGTGGTCCTAATCTTTGGAGGTGGGTCTCCTGGAGTGCCACCACATCATAGTGTTGGTCAGTGAGATATTTCCAGATCTTCTGGAGTGGGCATTCATACCTCTAACATTCCATGTTAACATGCTGATCACCTTCGTGGTTGTGTGTACCTTGTTGCTAAACCTTGTTCACCTTATTCTACCTGTGTGCCCCCCTTCTTACCCCCTCCAGTGGTCTCCACCCACATCCAACCACTCCAGATTGCTCATCTGATCATCTCCAGTGTACGTAGCCCCTCTTTGCTCCACCCGCTTTACTTCCTTCACCCAGGACCCCGTAAGAGAAAAAAGGGGGAAAAAGGAAAAGACAAAAAGGGGAAAAATGTTGGGACAATGGGTCCCCAGTTCGGATAATCCTTGTGGTGTCCTTCAGGCATTTGAGGCAAATTGGACTATGGTCTGCTGCTGAGGTCCGTTTAATGAGGTTAAGTCATAAGACAAGTTCTTTGTTCAGTTGACAAACTCCAGTTACGTATTTCAAGTTGTCGGCCCTCGGGCCTTTTAGTGTCAGTGATGATCGGATTCTTAGAATATGGATAAAGAGTGGCTTCTTATGATTCATTGTTGGCGGAACGGTGTCAATTGCTGCCATCAGTCTTTGAGACTGTGACTGAGTTTGGGATGTTTTCTGTTAGGCCATCATTGGTACTGGGACTCTCAGGTTATCTCAGGGGTGCTTTGCTTCTTCTGTACTCTGGGGAGGTGGCGGGTTTGTCATTGGTTCCCTTTTCCTGCACCCTGTGGGGGGCCATCCTGTTGGTCATTGCTATTTGCTTCTGTATCAATTTACGGTGTCAGGAGGCCCAGCAGCTTGAATGCCTCCTTAACCTCAGTTATATGGCGTGACTCGTTACGGTATATGGAGCCTAGTCCAAAGGGGTAGGTCCAGCGATATCTAATGTTGTCCTGCCTGATTTTCTCTGTGATGGGTCTGACTTGTTGGCTGCGTGCTAGAATTGCTGGTGCCACATCTTGATATAGTTGACAAGTGTGCCCTTGGAACCTCACTACATCGAGTCTCCTGGCCACTTGTAGTAGGGCCTTTTTGGTCTTAAATAAGTTAAGTTTTGCCAAGACATCTTGTGGTTGATGTTTCTATCCTTGGTTGGGCCTCCCCTCTCTATGAACTCTTTCTATTTAGATTTTTGTTGTTGCCATTCCCAGGGTTTCGGTAAACAGCCCCATTACAAAGGCCTCCAAGTCTGGCCCTTCTGCTCCTTATTCAAGATTGCGGATTCGTATGTTTTCCCACCCTGACCTGTTCTCCAAATCTTAATTTTTTCGGCAGGAGGGCTTGCAGTTGAGTTTGGAGGTCCCGCATAACTGTTGTTAACTTTTCTGTTTGTCGTTCTAGGTTTGCGGCTGTGGTCCTTATTTCCATCACTCCGGCACCCACCCAGTCGTCATCTTGTTGTAGATTAGTGAGTCTGCCACTGAGATCGGCTCTGAGCGAGTTCATGGATTGTGCCATGTCTGCCTTTAGCTCCACTCGCAATTCTTGTTTGAATTCCCTCAGGGAAGTAAGGAGATCTTCCTTAGATAGTGCTGTGATGTTCTCCCCTCCTGTATATGCCTGTGGGTCTTGAGTGGCTGTGAGGGTGAAATAGGATGAAACTCTGTTGCTCTGCTGTTTTTTGGGCAGCATAGATGGGCCTTCCCCTACGTCTGTACAGTTCTCACCGGTTTCCAACTTCTCCCTGAGCTCAGTATTGATGGATCCCCTCACTTTGACGCCGCACCCACGTATAGGGTGATTCTTTCGGCAGGCTTGAGTAGTGTCGGGGTTTTTCTTAGCGCCCTCCTAATAATGCGTAAGGAGGCCCCACTTCCATGGTTTCTAGCGTCTTTGCTGTGCCTCCTCCCTAACCTATTCGATTTTCTGCCCCCCCTGTGACTGAGGCCCAGCCACCGGACTGTAATGTGACCTCCAACACGCTGGGGGGCCACTGTTATTTTCTTGGGGGGGGCGAGTGGGGAGGTGCTCAAATGATGTGTCTGGTGTGTCGCCACTCTTTAAACGCTCTAGTGCTACTATTGAAGTTTGCAGGTTGTTGTCGCATACTCTGTTGTTTACGGAGCGTCTTGACTGAGCGCCATCTTAGGGTCAGGCACAAAATGTTTTTGCGCCAGACTGCCTTTAAAACTCCTGTCGGCAGGTCTCGTCTGGTTCCCGGGTTCGATTGTGCTGCCACCTCAGTCACGCTGTCACAAGGAATGCTTTGGGGTCAATTGTAACAGTCCCCGCTTCAACAATTTGAAGGGGTGACACCTTCCTCCTCACACACGGGGCCCTGTGCGCCCCACTCACCGATACCACAGGGAAGGTGCTTGGCATCCCAGTGTGTTCCACCATGCATGAGGGACTCTGTTCATTCAGCGGCGCCCTGTGAGGCTGTGCAGATGCGCGGTTCCGCTTGTGACCTTCTCTGTTATGGTGGCAGGCTGACCTCTGCCCAGGGCCTAGCTTTCACCAGCCTTTCTGCCGTTGGTTGCCATCCAGGTATCGCCAGTGGCTCTCGAGCATTACCACTCCATTCACACCACTCACACTGGGTGCGAAGGTGAGAATCATAATTTTATTCTCAGATTTGTCGCATTATCATGTATAAGTGGGGCCTCGGCAGCGGAGCCTTCGTGGATCACTTCCACCCAGCCAACTTGGCTGGCCACGCTCCCCCTCGTTTCATTTTTAGAAACGTATGTTAACCACTTTTTCTACTAAATTAGTAGTTTTTTCTATCTTTTTTTAATCATTTGATTAAAAACTATATGATTACGTCACACATTTTGGCATTTATAGACTTTCATAGCACATATGTATTGTGAATTAATTAACATAACTTTTTCTCTCTCATGAATAATTTTTCATCTCAAACTGGTTTACAACCGCATTGCATGCTTTCACGATGCAGATTGAACACTCCTGTGTTTCACGAATCACACTGTCAGTCATGTTTCTTAAGTATGTAATAGTATCACCCTATCCATTGAGCAGGATTTGATCGAGCTGGATCATTCTAAGAAAATTACACTCCATCAATACCAATCTTCTCCACTAACCTAGGAGTGCCCATGATAAGCACGAGGATGGTGGCCTCCAGTGGGCACATTCGCAGCAGTCACAGGGCAACACAAAGTGCCAGGTGTTCTCACCCAGCGACACCAGCTGAACCCCCTTCAGTGTTCCTTTGGCAATTCCTCTGGTGCATTGACAGGGAAGATTCTGGGGTTTCTGGAAGTTGTTTGTGGCTTTCATCGCCAAGGTTGTAGTAATGAACATGAACACAGAGGTCAGAATAAGTTTTTACTGAAGAATAGCTGATGCGTCCTGCTACATCTCTAGTCTCGCAGCAACTGCCTATCTCGAATCTCTGTCCCCCGAACTCCATAACAAGAACCCGCATAAATCTTAGTAGACCACGCAATTAGTTATACATAGACATGCCGACATTCGTCTCCTGCATCCCAGTGTCTCTTCATTTACATTCCCTTTGACTTGTGAAGTAAACTCCACATTTTATTTTTCTGCAGGGTAAGCCTCGCCCCTAATTTTCCTTCCAGCTGCTCCCCCATGCATCCTGACCATTAATTTATTTTCTGTAGTACACCCTTCCTTCCCTAAATTACGTTTCACAGAACATCTCTAAAGTAGCGTGTTACAGAATACATTTTATGCTTTTAAAATCTGAATTATTTTCCCAATAAGTATTCCTGACAGTGGAATAGTTTGCCACTATTTTCCACATCGTTCTTATTAAGAAGTCAGTATAATATAATATCTACCACCCAGCACTTCTAAATCATTTGTTGTTTAGTAGCCCTTAAGAAATAATTGAGCAATACTGGTAACAAATGAGAGTTCTCGAAGCAATAAAGTCACTTATGGCCAGCTTACAAGCTGAATTTGAGACCTTTGACCCAATTAACCCCGGGAGAGCCATTAGAACATCTAAGGGCACTGGCAAGGAATCCATCATCTGCTGCTTAGTTCTATCGTTGCCAAAGAAAGAACCACCCTCCACAGCAAGCTCATTAGGCATGATGCTTTTAAGTGCCAATTAAACACTCTTATTTGAGAACAATATGCTATTACTTTCTAGAGTTCGACATTTTTGCCACGCTTTGCAACCTCTCTTAATTGTAGGGCCCTGCTGACCGCTATCCCCGGGGAAAACAGAAATACTTATAATGTATAATACCATATATACCAGTCAGCAGTTTTCAGAGCTATGACGTGATTATTTACAGGACATAAGGAAATATTTGGCCTGCATAATTACGGTGATTTGTTTATTGTATGAATGTTACAAACAGTATTCAAATAGCTTTATTCGACAAAATAAGTCATAAAAGCATTTAACAAAAACAGAAAAAAAGAGTGAATAAAAGGAATTTCCACAATATAATACATAACCTAGTTAAAACAACGTGAAAATGAAAATTGACCTGTAAAAAGAGTAGAAGTAAAATATGTACAATTTACTCTAAATCAGTATATTAAAACCAATTATTGGGCACAATAAGTTTTACAATGTTCAAGGCGAAGAACGGGCTTCCCACCAAGATCGATCACGCATCTACCAGAACGTCTCCATTAGAAAATGTAATTAACTAATTCACTTTTCTTAGGTTTGGCGTAGAGAATTAGATCTTAGCGCCCAGGACCACCCTAGATATTTTACCATTGCAATAACAATGGATGCTGTTGTATCAGTGCGCAAAATTCTTTCAGCATCACTGGCCCTTCTGGTTCCTAAAGGCTTACAAATTGGTGACAACCAAACTCGACATGGAGCATCATATCCAGCACAGACAAATAGTAACCGTGCCAGAGATTCGACGCTATGCTTGCATATCAGGTACACTTTATAACTAGATGTGTTCCAACGAGCTGTTAATGCTCTCACTGGCAGCGTACCTACCCTAAACTGGAAATATATATTGTATGAATGTCACAAACAATTCAGGTGCATAGGTACAAGTCCGTATCGCCATTACAATGTCACTTTTGCTGACGTTGTGTTGGCAACAGGGGCAGTGCCTTATGTACAAGCCAGCGTTAAGCCACTTAACGTGGCGTAACGCTGCTTGTACATAGGGCCCCCCTTCACGCTATGGTTAGCGTGAAAGGGGTGGGCGTTCCACCGCAAAGCCCATTCATTTTGACGCTGCCTCCTATGTACAAGGGTGGTATACATAGGAGGCAGCACCAACATTAAGACCAGGTAAACCCTCGTCTTAAAATGGCAAAACTAGGAGAAATGCATTATTTCTCCTCGTTTTTGCTTTTTCTACATGTGCTGCCTTGTGAAACACACATGGAAAAAGCAAAATGCAGTGGTTTGTTTATGTACAGGAAGGTGTCCCTTACTGTACATAAACAATCTTTTTTTTTTAAAGTGACAGAATGGCAATATAGGATTATTTATGTGCAGGAAGGGACACCTTCCTACACATAAACAATCCTCCCATGCACGAAGACAACCTTGCACTATGGTGAAAGGGTGCCTGCTTTGGCAGTAAGTTGCTAAATTAGTGCCATTGCAGGGGGAAGCGCAAGGCTGCACCACATTCTTGTAAATATTTTGCAGTCTTGCATTTCAGAAGTGGCGGAGCGTGGCGTTAAGCCAAGGAAGTAAACGCCACGCTCCGCCACGCTCCGCCACTTCCTTGATCCCCCTCAGTTTTTTAAAAGAAGCCTTGTTAATTCTTCTGTATTATTTGTGCGCAATTTTTAATACAGAAACTGTTCTCATCTAGAATAAAGCTTGTTAGTCTTCCAGCGAGTATTCACATTGTAGCAGATATTTTTCTTCCAGATAAATCTTTTCACTTCATAATTCCAGGCTCTTGGCAATAACAAAGTCAGCATGTTTTTCTCAATGGAGAAGAATGGAATGGCTTTTCTGACTTAACTTTTCTTTCAGAAAATTCATAGTTGTAAATGATGCAGTTCATTACACAATGGGACATAGACTATCAAATAGTGCCACAAGGCCTTCTCTTCAATCAGGATTATTGTTCTTACCCAGACATACAGTTTTTTATTTATATATTCAACTATTTTGTTTAGCATTGGCTTGTCACAACCAGTCACTTTCCTGTCACCACTATATAGGATAATCTTCACAGGTGTCTCTACCCTCAACATTGGAGCAATATTATGGTGTGATTCTTGTACTCACAACTACCAGCTTTAGTGAATGGAATGTTATTCTCAGGAGTCTATTGTCCCGGGCCGGTGAACGTCAGAATAGGGAGTCAATGAAGGGAACGTTTTGCCTGGTATTTGATGGCATTAGGACTCTGGTCACTTTACCACTGCTAACCAATGTTAAAGTGCGTGCATTAATTCCCCTAAACATGGTAACATTGATTTATCCACAGTTGGCATATTTAATTTACTCATAAGTCTCTAGTAACATGCACTACGTGTGTCCAGCGCCTGTAAAATTAAATTCTGCTAGTGGGCCTGCAGCACTGATTGTGCCACCCACTTAAGAAGCACTTTAAACGTGTCTCAGGCCTGCCACTGCAGAGCCTTATGTGCTGTTTTAAACTGTCATGTTGACCTGGCAAGTAAACATTTTATTTAATTACATATAGGTCACCCCTAAGGTAGGCCCTGGACAGCCCATGGGAAGGGTGCAGACTATATAAAAAGTAGGACATCTACCTTAAGTTTTAAATGTCCGGTAGTGAAGTACTTTTAAATGTGTTTTTCACTACTGCAAGGCCCATCTCTCTCATAGGACAACATTGGTATTGCCATATTACATTTCAATATATGTAATTTCCAATTGGGAAGAGAAGGTGTAGGAAAGTAGGATCTGCTTTTATGGTTACCACCACTTTTTGTCTGTGTCATTCTGTTTTTTGACTAGACTGACAGGGATCCTGCTAATCAGGACCCCAGTCACTGTGCTCTCTCCTTAAATTGGACTATAGTAAGTACTTTGGTTGGAATACTACCCCAACCCCGATGCCAGTGTTGGATGTGGGATCCTATGTACTAGGGGGCTCCCCTAGGGAGCCCCGTATATTACCGGTACCAGCCTTTCAGGGTCTAACAGCAACTATTACTGGTGCCAACGATAGACAGAAGTCTGCCCTCCTGCTGCTAAGACAGGCTAAAACAGGAGAAGTCAGAACAACAGGTTTCCTGTCACAGGGAGGTGTGACCACCTCCCAGACAGGACTGACGGGCCTACTAGGATGTTGGTCGTAAGGCCCTGACCTCAGGTCAGAGGACTTACGACCGACATTATCGGTTTCAATTCCAACTAGCATATTTTGATTCAGCCAGTCAGAATTGAAATGGCTGGTCATTCCGGCTGGCTTCTGACGGGCTCAAGGATAATCCAAATGGATGGTGGTTTATGCCATCTGGTTTATGATGCACAGTCTCCGGAAGGGTTTCCATGCTGGCCTTTTCTACATGGAAACCGTGTCGGCAAGCATGTTTGGGGGCCCTTTGCGGTCTCCAGTTGGTGGTCATAGGTGTCCCCTGTCAATCCCTGCACCCCGTAGCAGGCACAGTGGGTGCCTGCCACGGGTTGCATGGATTAACACCACCTCACATTTCCAAATGGGAGCATGTACTACAGCCAGTTTACGGCCGTAACACATGCTCCCATTGGGAAATGTCAGACAATGTGGTCACATCATAATGAGATGGTCGGTCCTGCTTCTGACATAGTCTGTCCAGCATCATAATAGGTCCCTTAGTGTATAGGGCTGGGGTTGGGGCGCTTGGATAAATGTCTATCTAAATGGCATCATTCAAACACCTAAAGTCTACACACAATCTTCGTTCCTCAGAACTTTTAAGTGTAATCCTAATGAGTGACAACCAATCAGAACATTCAATAGGTCAATAATTTCCTTTAAGCATAACTCCCGTAACATTTCCTTTCTTCCCAGATTTTTTTTAATTAAATAGTTCTCCCACTCTCCCACACACAAATTGTGTGTTTGTAGCTTTTGTACTTGCCTGCATCTATTCTGAAAACCTCTCTAAACTATTCACTTAACTAAGCATGCTTTCCTTCCATACGTTCATTCCTCCCAATAGTATATACAGGTGGATTAGCCCTGGGATCCAGTCTCATCCCAAGCTCCTTTTGCTTGGGCCAACCTAAAATTGCTACACCTCTTTCTGCAACAAACACTTTGCCATATGTTCTCCTTCAAGCTCTACTTCTGACCAGAAGTATTCCAGTAAATCGAAGGTAAAACCAGAATAACTCTCTGGCTGTATTGTGGTTTGTCCTAATGGTCCTCCATCCCACAATTTTCTGTACAGTTCATAACCAATGATAGTATACCATGCACACCAGTCCACCATCACTTCAACCTGTACTCCATCCATAGTCGTGGTAGACTTCTGTAAACTCTTACACTCAGTAGGGCTTGTAGCATCCTGCACACAAAATACTACTCAATCCACGTGTTCATAGTCTTCCAAACAGATTCCTTTGTTCGGAACCACACAATTCCTTGTCCCTTTAGATTGATCCTTGAACACATGTCCAAAATGATGCCTACTTTTAGATTTCTTACAAACTTTGTCTCCACTTGAAAATGTTGAGTATTTTCTAGATTACTGAAACTTCCACATCAATAGCAACTAGCCATATGTTGGGTTTTGTGATCTCAGTACTTGCATCATGTTCATTTTGTATATTACTCTTTCCTTCATTCTGGTTCCCACTGCTATATCCTTTACTAACTACCCATGGTCTGTAAACCTATGGAAAAATACATCAACTCCAGTCAATCCGCATTTCTAGAGTCACACAATCATTCACACTAGTCCCAGACGAGTTTCCGCCCGTGCCTGTGCACTGAACCAGCCCTTGTCTCAGTAGTAGAGGAATCTAAAATTATTCTGGATCAGGGAGGAGCGGTAGCAGTTATTCTCCTAGACCTAAGCGCCGCGTTTGACACGTTCAACTTTGACATCTTGATGAACCGGCTCAGTAGTTTGGGAGTGTCAGGTAAATGTAAATGTAAATGTCGGAATTTGTAAAGCGCACAGCTACCTCCACCGGAGGTGTCCCGGCGCTGTCCGTATACCGCTTAGGAACCCTTCCTGGCTTTCCTGGGAAATGTCCACTCCTGGGCACCCCCCAGGTGCAGCCAGGCATCCCAGCGCTTTTGGGGCCGTTGTGGAGACTAAGCAAGCTATTGCCCAGAGTTGCAGCGTGGGACCCATGATCAGAACAGGCACTGAGGTGAGAATATCCAGTCAGGGGAATTAATGAGCTGGAGACCTGCCGAGGCGGGAATCGAACCCTGGTCCCTGGCCAGAGCTCTGCATCAAGGTCTGCCTGCTCTAACCATTGAGCCACACTTCTCCAGGTGCGGCCTTAGAATGGATACAATCATATCTCAATGGTGGAACCTTTCAAGTCTTCTCAGTAGATGTGACCTCCAGTCGCAGACAACTCAGGTTTGGAGTCCCACAGGGCTCATTTCTAAGTCCCACCTAATCCAACGTGTACATGAGGCCACTAGCGCAGTAGTTCTTCCTTTTGGGATGCAAATCGTCACATATGCGAATAACCCCCAGTTAGCGGTCTCGATGAAACACCCGCACAATGGCCCCTCTGACTTATAAACCTGCTTGGAAAGGGTGGCAACATGGATGCAAAATTCCTGCCTTAAGCTTAATGGGGAGTAATCCCAGATTTTGTTTTTGGGAAATCTATGCAATACAGATTTTAAACTACGATGACCTACTTGTCTAGGACAAGCACCTTCACCCAAGCTGAAGATTAAAGATGGGCGTGTGGCTCGATAAAGCATTAAAGTTCGATCAGCAGGCAGTGGAAGTGGCAGGGAGGTGCTACAGCATCCTTAAATTATTGAGAAAATTGTCTCCCTTCTCCCCAGTGGGGCAAAAAGAACAGTGGTCCAGGCCTTGGTTCTCTCACGCCTGGACTATGGTAACTCCCTGTACTTGGGAGCGCCTCACACAACCATCCGGAAACTCCAAGTTGCACAAAATTGTGCAGCCAGGATGTTGCTAGGAGTTCCAAGAACGTAATCTGCGAAGCCATCTTTGAAAACTCTCCACTGGCTACCCATTAGGAAAAGAATTACATTCAAGTCCCTCTGCATTGCTCATGAAATCCTGAGGGGCAAAGGTCCCATCATCTACAACTCCCTTATCAACTTTTATCATCCTAATAAGAACCTTCGCTCAGCAGGTCTGAACCTGGCAACTGTCCCTCAAGTTCAAAGGAATGGAACTGGGGGAAGATCATTCTCTTACACTGCAGCTAGGATGTGGAACACAGTGCCCCTGCATTTGCGCTCAGAGACGAACCTCCTTACATTCCGAAAGAAGCTGAAGACATGGCTGTTTCAGAATATTGCTGGTAAACTTCATCTTCTTTGCTCTAGGCCGCTAGTGCTGGGATGCCTACGGGTAGCTACGCACGTTAGAAATGCTGATTAATAATAATAATATTAATAATAACTACACACACAGGCAATGCAGCACTCTAATCTTACGTACCTTTTGCACACACTTTTCAGACAACTTACTGATTCTAATTGCATTACTTCCTTCAATGTAGTAGTTCCTGCCCCTGCCCACAATCTTTCCTTAACATTCTTAGATTTAGTTTTCATCAAGAACTGGTTCTATAGAACCTTATCACATGAAATATGCTCAAAATTGCATGAAATTGCCAAAGTTCTCAAAGCTGGCCCAGACTCAATGATCACTTCACCTTCTTTCTGGCACACGCAATAAAATGCAAATATTTCAAGAACTACATTAACTTTCTCCCATATCTCTCTTGAAACTGCTTCACAGCCCTATGATACACATTGATATCCTAAGCATTTTCCAAAAGAGGTAAGTTTTTGAATTCCTTCAATCCCACAGCACCCAAAGATAATTTAAGCAATGGTAGTTGTTTACCTGGCGAGCATTCAGCCTCTTCAAGCACTTCCACATTAGCTTGAAAAAGGTCAATCCGCATATCCCATTCAATTGGTGGTTCTACTGACTCTGCTAAAAACGAAGGTGGTGGTTGAAATCTGGAAATGCTAGACACCCTGTTTGCCTTGTAGATTAAATAAGATGAAACAAATATTTATGTATAGGCAGTGCCATAAACAGGAGTGCCTTTTACCAAGACAATACCTGTAAGAATACAAAAGTGTCAAATGTTTGGTGTATAGGCTGTGCTGTAAACTGGTGTAACTGTCACCAATAAAACAACTGAATTCTGAACCTGATGTACTTCAGTACTTCAGCAGAGTTATATAATGAGGGCTAGTTGCAAATATCTAGAAATTTACACCATGATGGGTCTTACCAGCATTGCCAAAGTCCCAACATGACCCTGTCCTTGGATCTTTTTTTCCCTTCTGCTAAACTTCCGGCTTTGTAAAGTCAGACCACCTGACCTATTTTCAGAATGTGCAGTTTCCTCTATGCAAGCTAAGCTCTGCAGATTTTTGTTTTTTGATAACACATTATGATAATGTTGGTTCCACTACGTTGTCACTCTTGATTTCTGCATTATTTTCAAGGATTATTAATCTAATTGTTTCTGTGAGGATCATCAGCTCAAATACTGAATCTCTGGGTTCTAGTACCATAAAAGCCACTGACGACACTTCTATGTTAAAAGCTCTGCCTACATATTGACTAGATATGAAAGTCTCATTACAATTTAAAGTGATACTTGTATAGGAGGAGTTTTAGGAATGTGCCGAAATCTAGCTACAAATTAACTTAATGCCAATATATTTTGTTTAGGTTTAAAGAAGAAAATGTTGGAGCTCAAGCAGGCAAATAGGATTCTGCATGGTTTTTCAACAACCTTGAATAGCTTGCAAAGCTCAACTTCTCATATAGAAATATTGGTCTTAGTAATGTTGGATGTGATATAATTTATCATGAGGTGTTAATAATACTACAACTAACAAGTTTGAGGAACGGGACATACTTAAAAAAAAGATTCAGATTGTCTATGAGGGCCTATCAAAACATACTCTGCTGTGGTTTCTCAGTACTCAATTCTGGCGCAGAGGTGGTATAAGGCCTCTCCCCCCTCCCTCCCATTTTCAGCATGAAACATTGAGTAAAAATGTTATTATATAGGTAACTAACATTATAATCCAAGTCATATTTAGTTTCCCTTGCCCTCATTGAGAAATCTGGGGCCTGATGTATCAAATGTTTTCCCCACTCTCTGTTCATATATATGAGCCATAGGTGCAGTTTGAATGCGGCAGAGCTGGTTTATATGCTTCCCAGACAAGATCAAGTCATGACAATGGATTCAATTTCTGATTGAGAGTGTAGCAAATGAACTGAGTCCACATTGATCAACTTGTTTAATTATAATCAATATCAACGCACATTTTGGGGTTATATTTATAAAAAAATGATTAATTTCAAAGCCCTGCCTCTGGGAACCTTTCTCTTTTATCAACTATTTTACACATGAGCTTACGCCTGCTTAGCATTATTACTCATGATTTTCTCCTCTGATCTGAACTTGCAGAATCATGCAAAATTCATCAACTGTGATTAGCCTTCATATGGTAAGAATTGTTTCTCCTTTTTAAATGTTCTTTTTTGTGAAATGGGACTATTGTGGTTAATAGCGTATAATCTGTTGTATGGAAAAATTGCAGAGGGTCTTCTTGCTTCACTATCATTAGACAGGATGCTTTGAGAGGCTGGTACATATCAAAGACATCACTTTTTTTTAGATATGTCTTTATTGGCATTATACCGTATACTTTTCCATATTATCGTACATATAGGAATCTTTATGTTTAAACCGCAAATCTTTACACATCACTTTTGTCTTTGTTCACCCCTCCACATTATCAGTATACATATCACACACTACTATCTTTTGGTTGTAGTTCACATACAATGCAGTTATACGTTATTACTGTTCAAAACATCATTCCTGTTTGCAAAACAATATCTCTGGTCTTAGGGAGTTGCCTCTCTATACTTGTTGTGAAGACACATCTTTTAATTTAAACTTTAGAACTGTCTGAAATCTTGGGAAACCTTTAAACATAACTCTGTTCAGTGGTGTATTAAATGTGCCTAACGTTCTCTATGTTATCTTTTGAGGGGCATATGGGATCTCATCTTCATCCTATAGTCTGTCAGAGGTGTCACCAAACCCTACCTGTGCTCGTCTCTGCATCCCCTTGCTCATTGTTCTATTCATCCTTCCTACCGGCCCAATGTCTCAATAGTTCCATCCATAACTCAGCTATAGAACGTTTGTGAAGCCCTTTAGCCTCCTCTCTTTACAACACTCTCTCCTCTGCCTTGCTCCATTTTTCTACTGCCTGTCCCAATTGTCACGACTGCAAGCCTCCTCAGGATCAGGACGATGCTCAAAGGGGACCACCTCTTGACTTTCCCACATTCTGACTAATATGTACACAGAGTATTAAGGTGATCAAGCGAGGGATAGGATAGGTACAGCGCTGGAAAGGGGAGACCTGAAACAAAATAAGCATATGATTAATACAATAGACAATGCAACCTACACTCATATCATTCTCACTAGTGCCATAGCAATACCTTAATAGGATAGTCCCAGGTGAGAACCCTTTCTCTCTCAGTCTAGTAAGATGCCTCTCTTACTGCAGACAAAGTATATACACCTAGGAGTCCAACACATACCGTTAGTACAGAAAGAAACATAACCATATAAGTATCTAGCGGTACTATTCCACATACATACCCTCTACCACCACCCCTTGAATCCAAAAGAAAAAGAAAGACTAACTCTAGAACCAGATAACTGTCTTGAATAATTGTGCACTAAACAAGAGATACGGCTCAGTCAGGAAGAAACCTTTTTGCTGAAATCCCCAAATAAGGCATCAAAACACAAGGAACTCCAAAGGAAAATAAACAAAGGTCAAGCAAAAGTATCTTCCCAAAGTTAGGTTAGCAAACCAACCAAATTGTAATCCACTGAAAGGTTTTAGCAAAAGAAAATTGTTTATCCACTGAAAAGTATTAGCAAAGCAGAATGTTAGTAAATCCAAGGTTAATGTAGCAATGCAAAACAGCTAGGAAATTATCTCTGTACCCGATCCTCCAATCCGGAACCACGAGCAGGAGGAACGGCTTCTGTTGAACTGTCAGAAATTAACAAAGGCACCCTCTGCTTCTCGGAACTGAGAACGCGAGGGTGAGGAGGTACAAGACGGAGGACAGCAGAGCAGCCGCTCTGCCCTGGGAATGCCCAGGACACAATCCAGAATCACATACAACGCTCCCTGTGTCATATGTGATTGAATAAGTTAAATACCTCCTACAAGAACGGCCTTCTGGGCGATGTAGTATACCAGCCAGAACCTTTTGGAATATGGCAGGCGCATCCTGACACCAATGTCTTTTTTGGGGGTCCTTTCGGCACTTTCCATTTTATGGCGATTGGTCTATGAGCCAACACTAGTATTAAGTCTATGAATCTAGACCCCACTTTCCTAACCTTCAGCCTGGGAAACAATCCCAGTAGGCACACTCCAACTGTACATTCAAGTAGTCTGCCTGGAGTAAGTTTTATCTGGGCCAGTACCTCTCTCCAGTATTCCTGCAGTTGTCCACATCCCCACGTCATGTGTGTGAACCCCACATATTGCTGCCCACATCTAGGGCATCCTTTTGTTTCCCCTCCATACATAATATTCAGTCAATGGGGTGTGAGATAAATCCTATGCACGTAGTTAAATTGGATGAGTTTTATTGCGGCATTCCTAGAAATTTGTTTTGGACTCCTCAATACTTCAGACCATTCCCTATCTCTAAGGTCTCTCCTATGGCCCTGTTCCATACCGCTCTCAGACCCACCAGTGGCATTTTCACCATGCTGATCAGTGTCTTATATTGCCACTTTATTTGATGCCTTGCCGTTCTGAATTTTAGCTGGACTTGTAGACTCTCGTGTGATTGAGGTTCCCGTTGGGCTTGTCCCCATATCTCTTTAACCCTATGTACCACCACATTGTAGGTTAGGAATTGGTCACCAGCCAGGTCACAATGTTCAAGGAATTCCTCTAATGGGATCAGCATTCCATCCTGGTAGCAATCTCCCACTGTTGTTATTCCAGCTTCTGTCCAGTTAGCCAGTTGGGCACTTGAAAACAATGTGGGTGTTTTGACCCCCGAAAGTCCCACCAAAGGCAGGCTTGGCACATATGGAAAGACGTTCGCTGTGCACTACAACATCTTTTCCAGCAATATAGTGCTACCCTTAATAGGACCCCTGGGGTGCTGTATTTCCATTAAAGGACATATCATATCATATCATATGGATCCTGCTGAGACGGCGATCTTTCCCTGGGAAAAATATGCAGGCGTGCCGCTGCCGGCACCACTAACAATATTTTGAGTTGAGTTGTATTTAATGTATTGTAAAGCAACTGATGTTTTTAAAAAAAAAAGAAATCTCCTTTGTATAACTTTTTTAATTATTAGAATTATTTGTAGTATATTGTTATGGTTCTAACTAACTAAAAAAATAAAGTATTGCTCCACTATAAAAAAAAACAAGTTGGCTCACTGCCACCTTTTTCATGGCCATCCCACCTCCATGAAAAAGTTAGCGGTGAGGAAACTCTTTCCCCTGCGCATGCCGGGGGGCACATATTGTCCCCCTATAGTTTTTCACTCTCAGTTCCTGCATGAGAAGGAATGCACTACATGCTGTATTCCTTCCCATGCAGGAATGTGCACTGGCAGTCCTGCTGCAGAGCTGTTTAAGGCTCACAATGATTCTTTGAACAGCACCGCCACTGCTTGCCAGACCACAAAATTACTTGTAATCTGCTGGGCGGGTGTCAGTAAATTTTGGTGGTCAAGGAGCAAAGTGGTGGCATGCCGCCCACTCCAGGACCGCCAAAACTCATAATCAGGCCCTTAGACTTTAGGTCTATGTTTACCTTTGTGAATCGTGCAGGGATTTAGGGCTCTGTGGAGCCAATGTGGCCGGTAACTTAAGTTACTTGCCAATCTGGATTACAATATATGCATTATCTCAACAGATCCTGTCTCTTTCGCCAGGACACTTTAGCTACTGATAACTGCCCTGGGTGAATTTCAAGGGGGAAATAAGGAGTTATATTTCCTTACCCTTCTTACTTTATCTACTAGGAGGTGAATATCATGCCCCAAAAGAGCCCATTCATAATGAAGCCCTTAATGTTTAGTGATATGTGCAGGAGTATATAATATTGCATACATTTTTCATTATGCCAGAGTGTATCTACGGTGTTTTTAAAGGGCTGGGGTATACAATGATGTTAGTGAGGCGATCCATGATCCAATCCATCTTGTTGCCATGCCTTTCTGACTTCTTTTTCAGTAAACGTCATATTTGATCTTTGGGGAGTGATGCTTGCTAGTCAGCCACCAAAGCATGCACTCAGTAATGAAAACTAAAGCGTTTTTTTAATTTTAAATTACATCAACTATTTTGTGAAACACAAATTGAGTTACTCTATTGATACAGTTAATTGGAGAACTGATATCATTTTATTTTGATGTGTTTTAGGTTGTCATCTGTTAAAGAATTTGAAAATACTTGACCTGACCACTCGCACAAACATCTGTTTGAAAGAAAGAAGAGATAATGACTTGCTAGTTGTTCTCTGGAAACATTTCCACCTCACTGATAGAAAACAATTTTAAAAAAGTCTCGAAATACAACTTGAATCACTGAGACTGAAAAGCTGCACCAAGTGCTAAGGAAGATAATGTATTGCTGAGCCACAAAGACAAAGGAGTCCAGATCCCTTCCAGGAAAGGCTGTTTGACTGTGGAACTTCCCTCCTAAAGCTGCAGAGTGCCGACAGTCCTAGGAACAGGAATCTGCATATGTCTGGAAGACAGGTGATCAATGTTAACTGGGCATTTTTTAAGTCTGCTTTTTGTGATTCTTGTCCCCTCCAAGAGGGACTGATCCATATATCCTCTCAAGGTCAAAAAGGTAGTATGATTAAATTGGGTAAGATTAGGATTTGCTATGTAGGACACAGAAAAAGCAGAACAGCTGTATAAAATACATGTTTTTTATTTTGTTTGTATACTGTACCATATAAAACATTTTGTACCATGAATCACATAAGTTTTACACAAATAGCCATAAACGTTGAAGCTGTATGAGTCACCACATATCACTTTGTCTTTGGTGAATGCACTTAAACTCATAACCTGGGTTAACATTAAAGACAAATAACATCACTCTGTGCCCTCATATCCTCTAATGCATTTCCTGTTTGATTGACAAACTTTATTTGATTATTAAAAATAATCATAAAGGAGTGATACATCGTAAAAAACACCTAAGTTATTATGAATGTAAAACATGACAGCTCAAAGAAGAGATATAAAACACACACATAAAAACAACAGAATTAAGATTCATTATGTTATTCCAAAAACATAGCACTTTTTAGAAAAGACCCAATGGCATATGACACAGCAGGCTCAGATAACATTTGGAGGTAAAGGAAATCTAGTCTGTATTGTTAGAAACCACTAGAGTTAAGGATAGGCACTTGATACCTGTGCCAGGAGGGTCATAAACCCTACAAAATAAAACCAGGAGTTCCAGTGTCTGGAGCGAGCTGCCATGATAGGGAAAAATCATTATAGAACTTGATTCACATTACCGGGGAGAAAAATATAGACTTGGTCGAATTAACCCTAATCGACCGTTTGTTAGCAAATATCTCTCCCAGGGAATTTTAACTAGGGAAAGATAAGGCTCAGGACCATTTTTAGTTTTTAAAGTCAAATAAGCTCTCAAAATTGTTTTTTACAAAGCGGTGTTCTCTCCAGCCTCTATAGAAAGCTTTAGGAACAGCTATTTAGCTTTCGCTCTGGTGTCTTTATTTATCGACTTGGGTGTATGATACAGTTCTGGGTGACCCATTGTCACTAGAGTACTCCTGATGAAATTGAGCCACATGATTGTTGTAATTGTGGCCACAATCAAGACACTCTTGGATCATATCCCTATTAAAAAAGCAGGGTGTTCACAGCTCCAGACAGTTATCCACAAGAGCAATGGGACACATTTAATAAAATCTTCAATATAATCAATATTAAGCTCTTCATGCAGAGTAAAACTGGAGCTGGAAGGACCCAAGCCTAAAAATCTGTCGCAAAATAAATCCATTCTCCTCTCATTGAATACTCAAGCAGTTATGATACCCCCAAATAGCTTTGCCATACGTTAAAATGGGGTAGTACTACATTCTATATATTTGGAGTAAAGGTATAATAGATTTACTGCCTATCGATGCGGCAACCCTGAAAAGCGTTGGTTAAATCGCAGCAACAATTTGCTAGGCAGGGTATCCAGCTGTTCTGTTGGTCAAAAATGGTACCCAGATTAGAGAACACACTCACCCTTGGAACAACCTCCCCCTTAATAGTTATAGGTCTGATCTTTGAGGAATGCCTTCCACATGCCAAGAAATGTGTTTTGGCTATTTTGGTGTCCAGATCTATCTTGTACATAAACTTAACAAACATATCTACAAGGGTCTTAAGGACATTTGTGGTACGGGAAAGTAACACAGCATCGTCTGTCTATAGGAGAAATGGAACAAATGCAGATTTCACTTTAGGAGTGTTATTCCAGTTAGTTACCAGATAAGAGTTCAGGCCATTAATGTATAGTAAAAATAAAATTGAGGCCAAACCATCATCTTGCCTAATCCCTGTGGGAGGCTAAAAGAATCAGTGCATTCCTCTCCAGTACCATAACTGACAGAGGCATCAACATCTAAATGGAGGGCCCATAGAAAATTAATCAATGGCTGGGGCATTCCAAGATTGGATAAAATACTCCATAACTTGAACCTATTAACCCCATCAAAAGCATTAGTTAAGTCAATTAATGCCAGATAAATGGTCCCTTTTTTTGCTGTGACATAGTTCCCTATCTTCAAGTTGAGATTCAAACTCTGCTCCAAAGTTTCTCTACCTTCTTCGACACCATACTGGGCTGGAGAGACAATGTTATTGTGATGGGCCCAGTCTTCAATTCTTTGTACGATGAGACAGCCCATAACTTTAGTTACAGAATCTAATAAGAAAATGGGTCTGTAGCAACGGGGGTCCTGTCTATTGGCCTTCCTAAATATGATATGATAGCAGCTTTCCATGAATTGGGGATTTAGTTGAGGTGGCAGGATTTAAAACATAGTTATCGGTGGGGCCTGAAAGGGGATGTTTGCCTTATAAAGACTCATCGTTACCCCAACATGGCCAGCGGCCTTATTGGAAGGACTGGCCAAAATAGCAGAACGCACTTCCTCAAGCTCAAAAGGGATACCCAATTGAAATGATGGGGCCTCCTATGCAGAAACTATTGACCCACTTTGCCCTAGTGAATAAATATGTTTTAAATGTGCCACCCATTGTTGAGGGGTGGTGGTTGAGCCTAAGCCATCAGACAAGGTTGAAGATAGTTGCTTTCCTTTCTCTATCTCCCAGAAACCTCTGGCAACTACAGAGTTACAGATAGAGACCAAGCACTCCAAGGTTGCCTCTTTAACAGCGTGTTTCCTGCTCCTGATAGCTTTATTTTAAGCTGCTCTTGCTGAAGCAATATTTTGTTGATTTCTTGGCTGTGTCCCTTTATCATACCAGCCAATTTTACAAGTTCCCCTAGGCCCAGAGAGATTGAGCATGATTGCTTTTCTGGAGTGGTTTAGAGACTGAAAGCCATCTATGGTAGCAGAAGAGAGAGTATCGGATGTGAGCAATAAATCCATGATCAGGCTCACATTAGAGCACACTAGTGTATTTAGCAGGACAAGGAACAGTATACTTTGTCATCTAATCCTAAGGCCCATGTTTGGTCAAGCCAATTAAACCAGGAGTGGCAACAGGATGACTGCTAGCTGGTAGCAAAATAATGATCTTGATAGGATTGTGATCACTATGAGAAGTGTCATGAAACCCCAGAAGTCACTAGAAATTCCAAGGATCTAGATATAAAGACATAATCTATGATTCACCATTTGCTCCAGCCAACAAATGTGGATTGTTGATTAGAGGAATTCTCCATGATAACAATCACATTAGAGAGACCCTCCTGGTCAAGGGCACAATACAAGCTCCTTTCCCAGTCGTCAGTTGAAATAGTGCATAGAGCAATTTCACGAGCCAAAAAAGAGTCAGAGACAATAGGGTTCAAGCCCGATTTAGCACTGAAATCCCCTCCCAATATCACATTGAACCACTTGAGCATGAAAAGAGACGTAGACTCAAGGACAGACAGCACCTGAACTAAAGTCTCGTTCTGACACCCTGGATCATAAACTGAATTATAAAATCTAACAATAAAAAAATTAAACTCGCTAGATAAGACAAGCAACCGGATCTGGATCCCCCTATTATTCGTTGGGAGGGAATAACTTTAGATGCTTGGAGATACGAATCATGGTGGACAATCCACCTTGTGCTCTCTGGCCCTAGTTAGCAATTGCTGGGATGGAAAAACACTTGGGCCTACATTTCCTGGGACATAATCACATCAAGCTGGGTTTTGAAAGTAAGCCACTCTGGATCCAATATCTTGGATCTAATGCCAGTGAAATTAGAGCAGAGGAGCCTTAGGATAGACTCCTGTTTGGGCATCACAGAACTGGAGGGGATACAAATCATTGGTAGCCTGACGGAACTAGAGGATGAAGGATTTGGTAGTCAAAAGAATATGGCCCAAATCCAACATATGGTTTCTCAAACTCCTGCACCGGTAGAGGAAACACGAAGGGCCCGATTACGATGTCGGACAGTCCCCAACCAGCAATTAGAATGTGACCGAACACTGTTCTGTTGCATACCTATTCTTTACAATGGGAGCATACATTCCAAATGGAATACATACTCTCATTGCGAAGTGCTGAGGTACCGTTCATCCCTGCACCCCTGGGCAGGCACCTCAAGATGCCTGCCACAATAGGTGCCCTATATGCTGCCACACGGAGGCTTGCACCCATGGGGGCCATCAAAGTTGAATTCCCACAGCCTTTCTGTGTCTGAAAGGCTGGAACAGAAAGGCTGTGGGAATATGCCATCGTAATCCCTCGGGCGAGGGATTACTGGAGGCTTTCCGAATGGCAGACGGCCTCTCCAAGCCAGTCGGAAGCCATTTAGAAATCCCTTTTGGATTCCTTTCCGACCAACCACATCATAGTTGGTCAGTCAGATAGGAATCCAAATGGCACTTTTTGATACCTTCGGAACAGCTCCAACCGACGGTCGGGCCGTTTCCAACTGCACCGAAATCGGCCCCTAAGTGTGGAATTGTTTATGACCTCATCCAGGGGGTACTTCTTATTTGTGCTTAGGATCACATGCCTAGCGATGCTGGGGTACTTGCTATTGAATACCACGCAGTCTGCCATGAAATGTTTGACTGCAGGACCCTCTCACCCAATCCTCCTCACATACAATATATTGTTATATTCACTGATGTTAAATTTAGAGTTACGACACAAGCAATGGTATACTTTATTTTAACTAATTGGTGTTAGGAGGTTAGTTGCATAACCCCCTTCATGATGGCGATATAGGGGCAACAATCAGGGTGCCAGTTATGACAGGGCAGACTCTTGTCAGACTGAATAAACATCCCTTTCTCCAGGGGCAGAATTAGTAATATGAGAGTTTTGAGCATCCCCCTTGGTATGTCCCCTCCAGTTGGGGGGGGGGGCAGCAAGTCTCCAACAAGTGGTGGGGGCAGCTAAAGAATATCAACATCAGCTAGTGGGGTGCATTAAGTTATACTAGCAATATTTGCAGAAGAAGTCTTGCCCACACCCACTGAAAAACCCGAAGAGACTGGTTAAACCGAAACTGAAGAAAGCTGAGAATTAATACTAGCATATGACTTGCTTAAAGCTAAAACTACAGTTTCTTATTTATGCAGTCTATCTGCCAAGTGTGTGACACACTGAGCTATAACAGATTGAAACGTATCCAGGAGGAGGTCCTAATCAAGGGATGATGTTTCAGAGGCATCCTATTGATCATCAGGCAGGTAGTTGTGCTTTCTAGGGTTATGAGTGTAACATTTACCATTAGTGGTTCATTTAGGTTGGTGCTTTCTCTTCGCCAATGGGGCACAATCACTACCATTTGAGATATCAAGACCATTGTTCACTACTGGCGGCTCAGAAACAGTAGACAGCATACTAAGGGGGACAGTCAAGACCAATGAACCAAGACAGGGTTGAAGGCTTGGCTGGTTTGATATGAGAGAACTGGAGCCCTCCACTACATCTAGGGATAGCCAACTCTCTACACGGTCAATTTCCTTGGAGATCACACCCATCGCACGGGGTAGGTAAGAATCCAGTGTGGCACCATAGGATGGCTTATTTGTGGTATCCTTGTCCCTGGTCAGTTTGCACTTGCCCATGCCACTCATTTATTAATGCCCAAAACAGTTGGGGGGTGTGGCTTAACCCCAAGGAAGATTGCACCGCCCATATAGCTCTCGTCAGAGCGACGCAGGATTCCGACAGCAGTTTCTTCACTGCAGACCAACTGATGAGCCTACACAGTGGTTCAGAGATGTGGAGAGCGGCGCACTTCTTCTGGAGAGAAGCGGCACCTCCGCACCAGTGTTTTGGTGTTCTTTTCGACCGCTCTCTCTCCTCAGAAGCGGCCACCATTTTAGGTTGCGGACGCTACCTCTCATTGCAGTTGATCACTGAGACGGTGCTCTGAAGATTATTGGCTCAGTGATGCATACCATTATATTTAAGGTATGCTTTATACAGCATTTTTGGGCAGCTCTGAACATGTAAAAATTTATACATATTTCTTGATCCATTTGTTTCTCTCTGCTCTTCTGGTATGAAATCCTGAGCAGTATTCAGCAATGGAAAACATTGTATTTTCTCTTATATTCCTAATCGGATCTTGCAAGACCTTTTAGTTTTGATGCCTGACACATGGGAGGACTGAAAAGAGCTGATTCTTTTGCCCTGCCCTTAAAGCAAACATTTGTTAAAAATTCAACGATTTTCACGAGACTTGCTGCCATGAAAGCTTCCTTAGCATCTCCGCCAAAGAATGGTGCTGCTACAAACACAACATTCATGCCGGCGACCTCCGGGAAAGCCTCCATGAAATGTTTAAAAAATTATCCACCATCTCCTACAAAGTCACCTCCTACTGCCTATTTGGGCCTACTGCTTGAAGAAATTTGCACTTGCCCTTACTTGAAGGAAACTAATAATAAGCTGCAACACCCTACTGAAAGATGGTCCCAAATGGATGAACATTTGCTTGCAGTAGAGCACAGCATCTCTTCTTATGGCCTAACTAAAAATAAAGTAAACTCTGTTCAAGGTCAAGACGTGTCTTTGCAAAATCAAGTTGAAGAGTTAGAAAGCAGATATAGAAGAAACGACTTGCGGATTTTTGGCCTGCCAGAAAACACGGAGGGATCAGATCCGCTCACCTTCTTAAAGAATGTTCTTCCTGAATTGTTATGGCTACCTCAAGGCACCTCTTTAAATATTCAAAGTGCACATGGACTGGGGCCTGCACCTGTTGCGGTTCTTCTTCAAGACGTTCGAGATGTTTAATCCTGTATTTTCTGCAGTATACAAATCTCCTCAAAGTCCTTTCAGCGTCTAAGTCAATAAACCGTATTTCCTGGACAGGTCATGCCTTGTTTTTTTCCCAGGACTACTCAAAGAGTACGGCTGTTAGTTGCAGAGAATTTCTAAGCATGAGGCCAGATCTTCGCTCGTTAGGTCCTCACTATAGTCTCTTTCACCCCTGCCTCTTCAAGGTTACATACAGAAATAACACGACCACCTATAAAGATGTTAGTGAATTGAGAAGCTTCATAAACTCTTTCAAGTTTGAAAATATGGACACCTCGGGATCAATAACACCTCACTCTGGTTAAAAGTTCAAGGTTTCATTGACTTCCAGGAATGTTTCCCGTTTTAATCTTATAGATTGTGTTATTATGCATTTGCGTAATGTCCCTAATGCTTGACTCTCTATATTGTTGTTAACTTTTAACAATGGATCTGTTTTCTCTGCGTATGTCTTTTAGATACCCTACTGTATGTGCTTATCATTGTTTCATATCATGTTGACTGCGGTGGTCCATTTGTTCCTTCTGCAGAGTCTGGATGTGTCATCTATCCATGTGGTTTCACGTCCCCATCCTTTTTGGAATTTTTTAGGAATGTGTGCCCTTATTTATGTTTCTAATCGTATTCCTTTCCCTTTCCTCTCTTTCGACTTCCCTCCTCTTTCTTGTCACTATTATGCTCTTTTTATCAGCATTTTCTCAGGTTTTTCTATCTTTACAATGAATATATTTTTTTCTTGATCTTTTTGATACTTATGCTTATATTTGTGGTTATCCAGTTTGCACTGTACTGTTCCTATAACATGATTAACTTGGTTTATTTCCTTTTAACATTGAAATTTCAATTTCTTTGAAAATTATTTCATGAAATGTACGAGGCTTGAATTCTCTCATTAAAAGACAACATGTTCTAATGCATTTATCTAAGTTAGAAGCTGACAAAGCTCTAATACAAGAGACACATCTTACGGAAAGCAAATCTTTCAACTTAAAAAGAGATTGGTTTGGTACAGTTTTTTTCTCCAGGAGACGGTAAAAGAAATGAAGTTGCTACTTTATGTTATAAATCTCTTTGTGTTAAGCTAATCTCCCAGGAATGTGATCATGTGGGATGCTGGTTGTTTACTGAATTGTTGATTGGAAAGGTTCCACTTTCCCTATTTAACAATTATGCCCCAACTACTGGTGATTCTTTGTTTTGGTCCAATCTTACAAAAAGTCTTCTGCAATGCTCTCATGATAACCTTATTTTAGCTAGGGATTGCAATCAGATTATAGATCCCTTTAATGATCGTAACTCCTTAACCTCTTTCACACCGAATAAAGCCCATAAACGTTTTGCACAAACCATCAAACAGCAAAAACTATTGGATGCTTGAAGACTTTGTAACCCCACCCTAAGAGAATTTACTTATTTCTCCACGGTACATCAGACCCAGTCACACATTGACTATTTTTTTTGTATCTCATTATGTTTCACAGTCCTTACAATCTGCTGACAGTAGGTCTTATTAATCTCTGACCATGTCTCACAGAGAAGACACAATGCTATAAACTTGCCACTAAACCTTTCACAAAAATAATGAGATTGGAGCACTCCTATTAAACCTCCAGGTCAAAAGAATGCTTATCTGAACTCATAGCTACTAAATTCAAATGTAATAAAAAATCTATGAACAACGTTTCATTATATTTATTAAAATCCAGTGCAAAATGTTATGGAGGTAAGAATACATCAGGCAAACTATCTCAAGATCAAAAACAACAGACTCAATATTTAATCAATTATAGACATTCAACAAATTCACAAGTATAAGGATTCAGAGATCTTAGAGGAGTTTCATAATTTCCACACATATTTATATATGCACCAGATACCTCACCTTCAGATACTGAAATCATAGTTTATCTTTCCACTATATAGACATCCTTTGATACATAACTAAACCTTGACCCATTAGAGCTTGATGTTTCACATGATGAATTGCACACAGCATTACATAGACTGAAAAAAAGACAAAGCTCCAGGCCCAGATGTGTTCACTGTAGAGTTTTTCATAAACTTTTCTCAATTACTCCTCCCAAAAGTGGCAGCTCTTATGTCTTCCTTTTTACATACTGGTGAATCGTCTGGGCCCTTTTGGAAGCTTTGATCTGCCTCATTCCCAAAGAAGGTAAAGACTTGCATTATTGTAGAAATTATAGGCCCATTTCTTTAGTAAACATAAATTATAAAAATAATTCCAAAGCTTTAACCTTGAAGATGAAATTTTTCCTATCTCGTTTTGATAAGGGACGTTTTATCACAGATAATACCCATTTATTTTATGACATACAATCCAAAACCTACCACATATCTGACTCCTTAGCCACAGTTGCACTAGACGCAGAGAAAGCATTTGAGAGGGTCCAACTGGCCTTTTCTTTTTCAGTCACTTAAATGATTCAGATTTGACCCAAAAATCACATCTTTGATTTCTCTTCTCTATTCGAACCCAAAAGCAGCTCTTTTTGTTAATGGTCTAACGTCCTCATATCATATTTCACTTTAGGCAGAGGTGTTGGACAAGGATGCCCCTTGTCTCCTTTTCTTTTTAATCTAGCTCCGGAACCTTTTTTATCTAAAATACATCAAAGTCCGGAAACACACTGTTTTAGTTCTAACAAATTACAAGTTAAATTAGCAGCTTATGTTGACGATATTCTATTATTTATTTTGAAACCCCAATCCTCCCTTCCTGCTTTGCTACAAGAAGTAACTTCCGATTCTTCTGGTTATAAATTGAACAATGATAAATGTGAGATATTACCCTTAACCAAATTTATTTTTAAAGATGATTTTACTATGTCCTATTTTACCTGGACCTCTAAGCATAAAAGAAATTTGGGGTTATATTTTACCTCGTCAATTAAAACACCCATTTCCAGGAACATGGAAAAATGTTTGCTGAAGTTATACACTTTGACTGATAAATGTCACCCTCTTTATCTTTCCTGGTGGGGCCGATTAGATTCTATCAAGATGATGATATCCCTTCTCATACTTTATATTATCTCTTCCTATACCCTCTAAATCCCCTCTAAATCCTTTAAGAGAATCAATTCCATACTTTCTTCTTTTCTTTGGGGTAATAGGAGAGCTCACATGTCTTTTAGTAAATATCATCCGCCCAAAACTAGAAGGGGGGGTACATTTCCCTGATTTTTCTAAAAATCACAAAGCATTTCTATTACATCAATCCTCAAGTGGATCTCAGATTCTTCACTGGCTCACTCTGGGTATCATTTGAACAATCTTACCTGCTTCCTTTCTCTTTCCAAGAGTAATTGTCTTTCCCCCGTAAAGCTCAACATTTTTATACTCCAACTTTTAAACACTCAAGTAAACTATTAGAATCGGTTTGACCATATCTATTTTCTTAAATCTACTCAATGGCATAATAAATTCATACTGATTGAAGGTAAACCATTTCATAGGAAAACCTGGAGACAAAAAGGCCTAATCTTGGTGAGTCAATTATTTGAAAATAATACTGTGATCTCCTTATCTCATGCACGCCTTCTATTTGACCTCCTTTCTGAGCAAAGATCAACTATTGCAAAGCGCTCTATATCTCGCTTTTGCCGAATTCAGTTCATCTCCTCTTCATACACCCAAAACCATCAATTTCACAATCTCCTTAATACAAAGCCTAAGGCCTCCACCATATATTCTTATTTACGCATGTCCAGTATCATTGGAGACAAAACTAATGTAGAACTGACCTGGGAACAGGATTTTAGGAGGGAATGGTCCACTCTCCCCTTGAATAAAATCTGGACTAAAATCAAGACAACTTCCAGTGCAGCTAACACAACTCATACACTCTTTTTTATATAAAATATGCTTCTTCTCTCTCTCCTGACATTACATAGGATGAACAATGATACATTGGATGCTTGTTCGTCTTGCTCCTCAACACATGCTGGCTTAAAGCATTTATTTTGTCCTTCAGTTCATGATTTTTGGAGGGTGTTTGGAATCAGATCACTTTAATATTTGATTTTGTCGCTCCTTTTTCCTTTACTATTTTTTTCTAGGCACTTTATTGGATAATTGGCACAAATGTACCTCAAATATACGAATTTTGGACGTATAGCAGTAGCGTTTCCACAAATTACTAAGCACTGGAAATCTTAGGCCTGGGCGGTGAACTTTGCTCTGTTCGCTGAGTTTGCAGAGTTTTCTGCACTCCGCGGAGCTCACAGAATGCAGAAAACTCCGTTTCGCGATGTGCAGCAGAGTTTTTTTCCCCGCTTGCGATCACGAACAGTAAATTCACGATCATGAGCAGTAAGTTCGGGATCTCAAGCTGCTGCTCTGGTAGGATTTCTACCCGAGCGGCAGGAATACCAGCACAAACTGCAGTTCGCACTGCACTCCGCCACTCGCGGAACTTTGCAGATTTTGTTTTAACTTCGATGAGTTGCACGTAGCAAAACTCTGCAAACTACGCCCAGGCCTGTGAAAGATCTCTCTAAACAATCATTTCAAGCCTAGTGGTATGCAGTCAGTCATAATCAACGATTAAATACAGCTTGTACATCCTGCTTCCCTTTTTATGAAAGACTTATTGCTATAGTCCCATGTCACAAAGTTCCTTGATCTTAATGCAAATCGTTGTTTCATGCGCACTCCCATGGAACAAGGAGTTTTGAAGCCTCCTTGACATTCTGAATTGTGGGATTATAAATATAATTTGTCTAACAAATATATACGGTTATAAGTTTGTACTTGCTACCAGACTTTGTTTATCTTTATGTGCCTTCCTTTTTCTTTGTGTGGATAGTATAACCACAGCTCTTTGTATGACATTATGTTGTATGACTCACTTTAATAAACTTACTTTTTTTAAACTTAAAAAAACATAATAGCCCAAAATAGTAAAACGTATCAAGTTGAGGCTACCATACCAGTGTAACAGTGGGCAACTTCAGCCCTCCTAGAGGGGTAATGCCCAGCAGTCATTTTTAGAAATCAGATGCAAGTCAGGTGGCCCAGCCTCTTCAGGCCCATGACAGACAAAACGACCCCAAGCGCATGTCACTCTGCGGGAGGGAAAAAGCCTCTTAAAAGCAACTTAATGGCACACAATACACTATTCGCTTTCTCGCGTCATTCAGGACACACTGGAGCTTGTAGCCCAGTGCCCCCAACACGTGTTGTCGTCACACACTGAAGAGGGAAAGGGGCTCTCTAAAGTATCCAAATGGCGCAGAGTACACGCTCCTCCTGCGGCTGCACTCAGGGCACACTGGTGCTTGTAGTCTGCTTGTGGGCTGCCCCAACTCCTGTCTGGTCCCGTTTTGCGGGAGATATATTGCTCTTTAAAGCACCTGACCAGTGCACCCCGCCTCCCCGCTCCACTCAGGACACACTAGAGCATGTAGTCTACTTGTGGGCTGCCCCAACTCCTGTTTCAAAGAAGGATGATGGTAGGCCACAAAGATTATGGCAGACATAGTCAATAAATATATGTTAACACAGTACAATTAGATAGATTTACATTGCTTTAATTGTTTATTATCTCAGAAGTTAATATTACTATTAATAACATAATTAATTGTTTTAAAAACTTGTACCCTTTAATATGTTTGATGAAATGCAGTGATTCATTAGTCAAAATCAACACTGCATCCAAATCAATTTGTTAATGTTATTGTTACTCACATTTCTGCAATGTTCACCCGGGGGTATAATGACGCTAAGACCCCCAAAAAAACTGTACTGCTCATGGAAGAACCAAATGTTTCCTTAAACAACCACGTTTTCAGTGCATGTCTGAAAGCTTCCATTGTAAGTGACTGGTTATACAAGAAAGAGAACTGCAGGCCTTAGGGGCAGCACTAACAACTGATGTCCTCCAACTTGTGTTACTAGAAGTGGGTACCACTAAAAGCCTGGCCTTGGACGAGGGCAATGCCCTTGTTGGGACATATCTTGTTATTCATCCAATAAGAAAATCTGGGGCTAATCCATGTTTAGCCTTCAAGAGTAGGCCACAGACTTTAAATAGAAGACACTGTTTTATTGGTAGCCAGTGTAGCTGTTTTAGGGGAGGTAAAGTGTGTGATCTACGAGAAACCTTCAACACCAGCTTAACCCAATGCATTTTGAAGTAGATGTAGTTTCCTTAGGTCACAGTCTGGCAAGCTGAGCTAAACACTATTGGCATAGACTATTCTACACTGATTGTTGCTGCCATGATAGATTTCATGGCTCTAGGCAATAGACATGGATAAAGTTTCCTAACTGTCGAGAGAATAAAAGTTTGTTTTCAGTCCAATTTATTTATTTGCAGTATCAAGGACAGTTAGTGATCCACTATTACACCCAGACTTTTTGCAGATGCTTTAGGTATCGGTTGTAGTCCCATTTCACTAGACCATTGGTGGTTGGTCCAAGATCTAGAGTTACCATTTGAACGGGGTAACTGTATTGTAGGGGATACATTGCACACTTTATAACACTATATGCTTGTGCTCCAAAATATATGACAGAATTAACATGCTACAACACAAATTATGTTTTAGTCTTTATTGATTACCGGGGGGCACTAAATGGTTAAGTTTTTAAATACTATTATACTGTTGCTTTGCCATACACTATTTTTCACAAGTCAGCGCAAAGACAATCATAGGAATATGCATTTACACAAAATTGATATTTGCTCTATGTTGACTAGGGCTGGGCATAGTTCGCGTAGCACCACTACGCACACTACGCAGAATTTTGGAAAAAATGTGTGGAAAGCGAGGGTACGTCCTGAGAGTCCGTGTGCCCAGGACAGGGGTTCCTTGGGCTTGGGAAGGCTCTTCGATCTCCCCGGCCTGACTGAGTTGGAAAGCAGGGACCGGCCCTGGGGCCTGGGTTTGGGAGCCCCAGTCCTGCGGCCTGCCAAGAGTCCATCTGCCCTGGACAAGGGTCCCTGGTGCGAAGCCCTGGATACCTGCAAGGCTCCATGGGTCCCAGGCAGTCCTCCCAGGGGAGGCTGGGCCCCAGGAGTACTTGCAGGCATCCCAATGCCTGAGGCCCAGCGTGGGGTTTCGGAGCCCCCTGAGCCCTGCAGCCCCGGAGTCCTGCAGCCTTGGAGCCCTGCAAGGGCAGGCGGTAGCCCTCCCGTAAAGGCTCAGGGCAGTCAGATTGGAGTTATTTCGGTGCCATCCATCTGGTCGCACCTTTCCCTTCGGCCATCTGGTCGCACGCGATGTTTTCCAATGGAGCGACCAGATGGCCGGGCTTCCCTGGCAGTCCTGATGAGAGGCCATTCACCTCCCCGATCCCAGCGAGTGCTCGAGGAGGTCGGGCGCCTCCGCGCCCTGGGTCACCTCTGTCACTCGATGCGCGTGGGTTCCCAGAAAGAAGGGTAGCCTTCCTCTGAGTATGCCCCAACACCCCCCGTGTGCTGGCGGTGACCAGATGGGCTATGCTGGGACAACACCTCTCCTCAGTCTGGAGGGCTCCGGCCCACGGCGTGGCAAAGTGCCCGGGACGGGCTCCATGGGTCCAGGTCAGTCCTCCCCCGGGTGTCCGGGGCTCCCTCCTCCAGGCCAATGGCATGGCAAAGTGCCTGGAACGGGCTCCATGGGTACCGGGCAGTTCTCTCCCGGGTGTCCGGGGCTCTCTCCTCCAGGCCAACGTTGTGGCAAAGTGCCCAGGACGAGCTCCCAGGTTCTCGGGCAGTCCTCCCCCGAGCATCTGTGGCTTCCTCCTCCAGGCCAACAGCATGGCAAAGTGCCCAGGACAGGTTCCATGGTTCCTGGCCAGTCCTCCCCCGGGCGTCCGGGGCTCCCTCCTCCAGGCCAATGGCGTGACAAAGTGCCCGGGGAGCTCTGGTGGTCTGGTGGTACAGCCGGGGTTCTCGAGTCCCCGGGAAGCGGAGCCCCAGAGCCCTGCCCTGCGTAGGCAGGCAGGAGCCCTACCACGAAGGATAGGGTGTTCACGCGCCCCTGGTCGGAAGGCCTGTTGGGTCCCCCTCGCAGACTCCATGGCTGACCCCCATTCCCCGGAACCTGCTCATTCTTTCATTGGGGCACAGAGTGACCAGATGACTTCCCTTTCGTGCCCGGCCATCTGGTCGCACCATTCCCCTCAGCCATCTGGTCACACCGATCCCCTCGGCCATCTGGCCGCACCGATCCACTCGACCATCTGGTCGCACTGATCCCCTTGGCCATCTGGTCGCCACCAATGCTTTTCTATGGGGTGACCAGATGTGTGGTCCGGCGATGCTGAGACTGAGAAGGCAGCCCCCGGGCCAACCTGCTGGGGCCCCCAGAGGCCCGGGTCTGTGCCTGCCTCTAAGCCCCTTTCCAATTGGCCGTTCCTCTGAGCCTTCTCGCCCCGGGAGCAGGCAGGGACGTGAAGCCGGTATCCCCTGTGCAGGGCGGCCTGCCAGGGGTTGGCCCCGGCTGTACACCGATCGATTGGGCACTCTCAGTCATTTTAGGAATGGACTGCTTGGCCAGCCTCGGCTGCTGTTTCAAGCAAAGAGCTTCCACCGTGCATGTACCGTCTGACTCGAGGGAGGGCCTGCCACATGGCGGTAGGCCGTTCACCCTACCCAGCACAGCGAAGGCCGAGCAGCCCTGGCAGCTCATGCCCCCCAGTGGTCCGACCCGAGGGGAAGGGGTCGGGTGGCATCAAGCCCTCGGATGCTGCCTGGCCGGCAGGTCTGTGGGCCCCGCGCGCCACACCATTACCCCTCTCCGCCCAGCATGTTTCCACAGCAGCTCAGATTGACTGTTCCGAGGGGTTCCGAGGCCGCCAGGGCCCGCCAACCCTGCATCTCAGTCAGGCTGCACCTCAGGCCGCCTCTCCCTTCCGGGGGAGAAGGCTGGGCCTGCCGGTGCCCATGCAACCTCACCTCTCCACACCCCTCCAGTGAGCCCTCCTACCCAGGCGGGTGGGCTCCTTCCCCTGGCAGGCTCCCGAGAGATGGAGGGGTCCGCGAAGGTTGCCGGTCGGGGAGATGGGCACGCGGCCCCCACCCCCGCATCAGGTGCGGTTACCTGGTTGATCTTGCCAGTAGCTTATGCTTGTTTCAAAGATTAAGCAATGCATGTGTAAGTACACACGGCCGGTAAACTAAAACTGCAAATGGCTCATTAAATCAGTTATGGTTCCTGTGATCGCTCCATCTGTTACTTGGATAACTGTGGTAATTCTAGAGCTAATACATGCCGACGAGCACTGACCTCCCAGGATGCGTGAACTTATCAGACCAAGACCAATCCGGCTTTGCCGGCCGCTTTGGTGACTCTAGATAACCTCGTGCCGATCGCACGTCCCTGTGACGGCAAAGATACATTCGGATGTCTGCTCTATCAACTTTCAATAGTACTTTCTGTGCCAACCGTGGTGAACACGGGTATTGGGAATCAGGGTTCTATTCCAGAGAGGGAGCCTGAGAAATGGCTACCACATCCAAGGAAGTCAGCAGGCGCCCAAATTACCCACTCCCTACTCGGTGAGGTAGTGATAAAAAAGAACATTATAGGACTCTTTCGAGGCCCTGTAATTGGAATGAGTACACTTTAAATCCCTTAACGAGGATCCATTGGAGTGCAAGTCTGGTGCCAGCAGTCACGGTAATTCCAGCTCCAATAGCATATATTAGAGTTGTTGTAGTTAAAAAGCTCGTAGTTGGATCTTGGGATCCAGCTGGCGGTCTTCCGGGAGGCGAGCTACCGCCTCTCCCAGCCACTGCCTCTCTGCGCCCCCTTGATGCTCTTGACTGAGTGTCCTGGGGGTCCGAAGCTTTGACTTTGAAAAAATTAGAGTGTTCAAAGCAGGCCGGTCACCTGAATACTTCAGCTAGGAATAATGGAATAGGACTCTGGTTCTGTTTTGTTGGTTTTCAGAACTGGGGCCACTATTAAGAGGAACAGCCGGGGGTATTCGTTTTGTGCCGCTAGAGGTGAAATTCTTGGATGGGCGCAAGACGCACCAAAGTGAAAGCATTTGCCATGAATGTTTTCTTTAATCAAAAATGAAAGTCGGAGGTTTAAAGACTATCAGATACAGTAGTAGTTCCAGCCATAAACGATGCCTACTAGCGATCCGGCGGCGTTATTCCCATGACCCGCCGAGCAGCTTCCGGGAAACCAAAGTATTTGGGTTCCGTGGGGAGGATGGTTGCAAAGCTGAAATTTAAAGGATTTGACGGAAGGGCACCACCAGGAGTAGAGCCTGTGGCTGAATTTGACTCAACATGGGAAACCCCACCCGGCCCGGACACTGAAAGGATTGACAGATTGATAGCTCTTTCTTGATTCTGTGGGTGGTGGTGCCTGGCCTTTCTTAGTTGGTGGAGCAATTTGTCTGGTTAATTCTGATAACGAACGAGACTCTACCATGCTAAGTAGTTACGTGACCCCCAGTGGTCAGCGTTCAACTTCTTAGAGGGACAAGTGGCGTTCAGCCACACGAGATCGAGCAATAACAGGTCTGTAATGCCCTTAGATGTCCAGGGCTGCAAGCACGCTACACTGAATGGATCAGCGTGTGTCTACCCTTCGCCGACAGGTGCAGGTAACCCGCTGAACCCCGTTCATGATAGGGATTGAGGATTGCAAATATTTCCCATGAACGAGGAATTTCCAGTAAGTGCGGGTCAGAAGCTTGCGTTGATTAAGTCCCTGCCCTTTGTACACACCGCCCGTCGCTACTACCGATTGGATGGTTTAGTGAGGTCCTCAGATCGGCCCCGCTCAGGTCGGCAACGGCCCTGGTGGAGCGCCGAGAAGACACTCAAACTTGACTATCTAGAGGAAGTAAAAGTCATAACAAGGTTTCCGTAGGTGAACCTGCGTAAGGATCATTTATGGCGGAGGGGCCTGAGCGACCGACGGTGCCAGCCCTAAGCCCTCCGCTGCCTCCTGCAAGCACGCACCCTAGGCACAGGGCCCGGCCCTGCCCTGGTGGGCCCCGGCCGGTGGAGTGGTCCGCAGCTGCATGGGGCACCTGGGTGAGGACCAGGACTTCGACGGGCATCTTCCCCCTAGGGGAGGGCCCAACTGACGTGTGAGGGACCAGGGATGCGGTGGCCTCATCTCCTGTCCCTCTCTGGGAGGGACACAGTGGTAGGCCCTCCCGAGATGGAACCCAAGCTCACCCGGAACCACCCCTGGGATAGGAGGAAACCGAATTGCAGTGGGCTGGTACCACCCACCTAGAGGGACTTGCTGCTGGCTTGCTGGGCCCACCTGCACCCAATGTCCCGGTCTGACCGAGATCTGGGCGACTGCTGTAGGGCCCTTCTCCTGTAGCAGGGCAGCCTGGAAGAGAAGGGGCCGAGGGCTTGCGAGGGGACCCTGGCTCCTCTCGGTGGGAGGCGTGCAGGATGGGGAGCTGCCTGGCTCTTCCCTTCTGGCACCTCTGCCACTGGCAGGGGTAGGGTGGGCTGTACAAGCCAGCTTGGTGCCCGGCTCGGGGCCACCAGGTGACGGACGGCAGAGGTTCAGGTGGAGCGTCCCTCCCTCAATGCCAGGTACCTGGTGTGACCCGGTCCCGTGTGGCTGGGCCGAGGGGTTTGAAGACTCGTGCGGTCCCACCTGGTTACCCCAGGAGGGACCGATGGCTGCGGGCTACCTTCTCCCGTCACACCGGGAGCCCCCTTACTTGCCTGTGGGTGGGGGGACTCCCAGGCTGAGCCCCTGGCAATGTTTTTTCCTCCCAACAGTGCACACTGACTCCCAGAGGGGAAGCCATGAATGGGGCACCTGGGCCGTCTAGCCGTGCGGGCGGTGGACGGATGGCATCGCCTTCCTCCCGCCTCTATTGCGCCCGCAGGTTGGCGAACTTTTCAAAAAGTTGCCTGTGACTCTTGGCGGTGGATCACTTGGCTCGCGCGTTGATGAAGAACGCAGCTAGCTGCGAGAATTAGTGTGAATTGGAGGACACATTGATCATCAACACTTCAAACGCATCTTGCGGCCCCGGGTGCCTCCTGGGGCTACGCCTGTCTGAGGTTCGCTTGATCGTCAATCGCCCCGGGGCTGCCCTGGGACACGGCTGGGGCTGTCTCAGGGTTAGCTCCGCTTCCCCTTCGTCCCCCCACAAGGTCAGACCCCCGATAGCCTGTGGCAGGGTCCCTCGCCTGGTGCTGCTGCAGAGGTAAGCCGCTGGCGTGCCTGCCTCCGAGAAAGGGGTCCGGCGACCGGTCCACCCCGGGATACGTCCAAGGGCACCTGGCTGTGTGCCGCACGTGGCTGTCTGTGGTGTCCCACCGGCTGCCCACGAGCCTCAGGCACCCACCTACACGGCCGGCTTCCTGGGGAGGGCGAAACCCCTCCAGATACGATCTGGGGAGAGAGGGCGCATGCTGCCGGGACGCTAGGCCCCCCCATGCTCTGTCAGGGAGTCCTGGCCTTTCTCGGCAACCCCCTTTTACGCTCCTGCATCATTCTTCCGACTACGACCTCAGATCAGATGTGGCGACCCGCTGAATTTAAGCATATTACTAAGCGAAGGAAAAGAAACTAACCAGGATTCCCACAGTAACAGCGAGTGAAGTGGGAAGAGCCCAGCACCAAATCCCCGCCCGGCGGCGAGCGCGGGAAATGTGGCATACAGAAGATCAACTCACCGGCGTCGCTTAGGGGACCCAAGTCCTTCTGATCGAGGCTCACCCCGTAGACGGTTTTAGGCCGGTAGCGGCCCCGGCGCACTGGGATCGGCTCTTCTCGGAGTCGGGTTGCTTGGGAATGCAGCCAAAAGCGGGTGATAAACTACATCTAAGGATAAATACGGGCGCGAGACCAATAGCCAACAAGTACCATAAGGGAAAGTTGAAAAGAACTCTGAAGAGAGAGTTCAAGAGGGCATGAAACCGGCGAGAGATAAACTGGTGGGTGCCCGTGCAGTCTGCCCGAAGGATTCAACACGGCTGGAAGGTCGGTGGCCCAGGAGTTTCAGATCCCACAGGGTGCATTTCCTCCGTGGTGGTGCACCGCAACCGGCTCCGGGTCGGCTGGGAAGGCTTTGGGGAGGCAGGTGGACCTCCGCTCCGGCAGAGGGTGTTACAGCCCCCCTGGCAGCAGTTTTGGCGTGTTTGTGCGGCCGAGGGAGATTCGACCACCTCTGCACCCTCCCCCAGGCACCCGTTCCCGGCTGCCCCTCGGGGCGGTTGAAGGGGGGATGGGGCCCCTGCTCCTGGCATGACTGTCAACTGGGGCGCACTGTTCTCAGTGTGCCCTGACCGCATCAGGCCACCAGGTGGAGAGGCCAACGCCGGGTGCCAGGCGTCTGCGGTGATGTTGGTTACCCACCGACCCGTCTTGAAACACAGTCTTATCTGGTAAAGCGAATGATTAGAGGTCTTGGGGCCAAAACTATGTCATCTTATTCTCAAACTTTAAATGGGTAAGAAGCCCGGCTCGCTGGCGTGGAGCCGGGCATGGAATGCGAGTGCCTAGTGAGACACCTTTGGTAAGCAGAACTGGCGCTGCGGGATGAACCAAACGCCGGGTTAAGGCTCCCAATGCCGATGCTCATCAGACCCCAGAAAAGGTGTTGGTTGATATAGACTGCAGGACGGGGTCCATGGAAGTTGGAATCCGCTAAGGATTGTGTAACAACTCACCTGCCGAATCAACTAGCCCTGAAAATGGATGGCGCTGGAGCATCGGGCACATACCCAGCCGTCGCTGAGAGCCACGGGAGATAAGCCTCGATGAGTAGGAGGGCTGCTGCGGTGAGCACAGAAGCCCGGGGTGGGGGCCCGGGTGGAGCTGCCACAGGTGCAGATCTTGGTGGTAGTAGTAAATATTCAAACTAGAACTTTGAAGGCCAAAGTGGAGAAAGGTTATATGTGAACAGCAGTTGAACATGGGTCAGTTGGTCCTAAGAGATGGGCGAGCGCCGTTCGGAAGGGACGGGCGAGGGCCTCTGTTGTCCTTGGCCGATCAAAAGGGAGTCGGGTTCAGATCCCCAAACCCAGAGTGGCAGAGACGGGTGTCCTCGCGGCATCCAGTGCGGTAACGCACAGGATCTCTGAGAAGCCGGCGGGAGCCCCGGGGAGATTTCTCTTTTCTTTGTGAAGGACAGGGCGCCCTGGAATGGGTTCGTCCCGGGAGAGGGGCCCAAGCTTTGGAAAGCATCGCGGTTCCGGCGGCGTCCGGTGAGGTCTCGCTGGTCTTTGAAAATCAAGGGGGAGATGGTGTAAATCTCGCGCCTAGCCGTACCCATATCCGCAGCAGGTCTCCAAGGTGAACAGCCCCTGGCATGTTGGAACAATGTAGGTAAGGGAAGTCGGCAAGATAGATCCGTAGGGAACGGGCTTGGCGGAATCAACGGGGAAAGCAGATCCTGTTGAGCTTTACTCTAGTTTGGCACTGTGAAGAGACATGAGAGGTGTAGGATAAGGGGGAGGCCCTCGGGCCACCGGTGAAATACCACTACTCTTATCATTTTTTTCACTTACCCAGTGAGGCGGGGGGTTGAGCCCCATGGGGCTCTCGCTTCTGGCTCAAAGCGCTCGGCGCCCGCCGGGTGCAACCTGCTCCGGGGACATTGGCAGGTGGGGAGTTTGACAGGGGCAGTACACCTGTCAAACGATAATGTACTGCCCCTGTCAAAGGTGAGCTGAGGGAGGACAGAAACCTCCCACAGAGCAGAAGGGCAAAAGCTCACTTGATCTCGATGTTCAGTATGAATACGATCCTTTTGACTTTTTGGGTTTCAAGCAGGTGTCAGAAAAGTTATCACAGGGATAACTGGCTTATGGTAGCCAAGCGTTCATAGCAACATTGCTTTTTGATTCTTCGATGTCGGCGCTTCCTATCATTGTGAAGCAGAATTCACCAAACGTTGGATTGTTCACCCACTAATAGGGAACGTGAGCTGGGTTTAGAACGTCATGAGACAGGTTACTTTTCCCTACTGGTGATGCGTTGTTGCAATAGTAATCCTGCTCAGTATGAGAGGAACCGAGGGTTCAGACATTTGGTGTATGTGCTTGGCTGAGGAGCCAATCTGGCAAAGCTACCATCTGTTGGAGTATGACTGAACCCCTCTAAGTCAGAATCCCCCCTAAACCGTAACAATACCGCAGTGCTGTGGAGCCTCAGTTGGCCTGGGATATCCGGCCTCTCTCGGGGGGCCGGTGCCTAGAGCTGCTCGCTTGGGGAACAGATTCAGAAAAGGGGGTGGTGATGAACAGAGTGTCTGAATTAAGCAGACCACTCTTACCCAGTCCAAAGATCAGGGCTTGATCCATCACCGTTATTTAGCTCACTGCCCCATCCCAGCTCAGAACCTGGCTATATGCAAATTAGTCTGTCCCTGGCCCAGTGCATCATGGGAACAGGGCAGACCAAACTACCAAGCCAATTCTTCACCAGAAAGGAGACAAGCTTCCGGGGACCGGTTTCTGCCATTTCAGGCGTCGTCGGCCCGGCTTGCTTGAATCCTGATGGAGCAGTGAGCAAGGGACTCATGTCTGAGTATACCCTTCCACGCTTATGGTGGACAAAATGATTCAGAAAAGGGGGTGGTGATGAACAGAGTGTCTGAATTAAGCAGACTACTCTTACCCAGTCCAAAGATCAGGGCTTGATCCATCACCGTTATTTAGCTCACTGCCCCATCCCAGCTCAGAACCTAGCTATTTGCAAATTAGTCTGTCCCTGGCCCAGTGCATCATGGGAACAGGGCAGACCAAACTACCAAGCCAATTCTTCACCAGAAAGGAGACAAGCTTCCGGGGACCGGTTTCTGCCATTTCAGGCGTCGTCGGCCCGGCTTGCTTGAATCCTGATGGAGCAGTGAGCAAGGGACTCATGTCTGAGTATACCCTTCCACGCTTAAGGTGGACAAAATGATTCAGAAAAGGGGGTGGTGATGAACAGAGTGTCTGAATTAAGCAGACCACTCTTACCCAGTCCAAAGATCAGGGCTTGATCCATCACCGTTATTTAGCTCACTGCCCCATCCCAGCTCAGAACCTGGCTATATGCAAATTAGTCTGTCCCTGGCCCAGTGCATCATGGGAACAGGGCAGACCAAACTACCAAGCCAATTCTTCACCAGAAAGGAGACAAGCTTCCGGGGACCGGTTTCTGCCATTTCAGGCGTCGTCGGCCCGGCTTGCTTGAATCCTGATGGAGCAGTGAGCAAGGGACTCATGTCTGAGTATACCCTTCCACGCTTATGGTGGACAAAATGATTCAGAAAAGGGGGTGGTGATGAACAGAGTGTCTGAATTAAGCAGACCACTCTTACCCAGTCCAAAGATCAGGGCTTGATCCATCACCGTTATTTAGCTCACTGCCCCATCCCAGCTCAGAACCTGGCTATATGCAAATTAGTCTGTCCCTGGCCCAGTGCATCATGGGAACAGGGCAGACCAAACTACCAAGCCAATTCTTCACCAGAAAGGAATCCTTGAATCCTGATGGAGCAGTGAGCAAGGGACTCATGTCTGAGTATACCCTTCCACGCTTAGTGTGGACAAAATGATTCATCACCACCCCTTGTTAAATATTTTGTCCACCCTAAGCGTGGAAGGGTATACTCAGATGTGAGTCCCTTGCTCATTGCACCATCAGGATTCAAGCAAGCCGGGCCGACGACGGCTGAAATGCCAGAAACCGGTCCCCGGAAGCTTGTTTCCTTCCCAGTGTAAGAATTGGCTTGGTAGTTTTGTTTGCCCTGTTCCCATCATGCACTGGGACAGGAACAGATTAATTTGCATATAGCCGGGTTCTGAACTGGGATGGTGCAGTGAGCTAGAAAACGGTGTTGGATCTAGCCCTGATCTCTTGACTGGGTGAGAGTATTCTGCTTAATTCAGAAACTCTGTCCATCACCACCCCTTGTTAAATATTTTGTCCACCCTAAGCGTGGAAGGGTATACTCAGATGTGAGTCCCTTGCTCATTGCACCATCAGGATTCAAGCAAGCCGGGCCGACGACGGCTGAAATGCCAGAAACTGGTCCCCGGAAGCTTGTTTCCTTCCCAGTGTAAGAATTGGCTTGGTAGTTTGGTTTGCCCTGTTCCCATCATGCACTGGGACAGGAACAGACTAATTTGCATATAGCCGGGTTCTGAACTGGGATGGTGCAGTGAGCTAAAAAACGGTGTTGGATCTAGCCCTGATCTCTTGACTGGGTGAGAGTATTCTGCTTAATTCAGAAACTCTGTCCATCACCACCCCTTGTTAAATAAATCGCTTGGGGAACAGAGCACGGACAGAAGGGGGCCGCCTCCATCACCCTTGGTGCACCACTTGTTTGTGGGGCACCCGGTGCTAAATCATTCGTAGACGACCTGATTCTGGGTCAGGGTTTCGTAAGTAGCAGAGCAGCTTCCTCGCTGCGATATATTGAAAGTCGTCCTCTGACCCAAGCTTTTGTCTCTCTGTGTGTGGGTGCCCGCAGACACCTCCCTCCACCACACCCAGGGGTTGGACCCTCTGCCGCCAAGCCGGGGGGAGGGTTGAAGAGAGGGTAACGCGGGCTTGTGGGTGGCCGCCTTCACCACGTGCACTTTAGCACGGGGCCTCCCCCTCCCGTCCCTGCCCCACTGGGGTGCGGGGACGGGGGCCACAAACCCGCGTGGGTCAGCAGGGTGACCAGATGGCCTGGGCCAATGTCCGGCCTCCCCTTCCCGTAGCTCCTGGGCAAGTCGGGCAGGGAGGTGAGCAGCAGCCACCCGGGTGAAGGAGCTTCCAGAGTGGCTGCCTCGGTTTCCCGGGCCACCCTCACCGGACTGCAAGGGTGACTGGGTACGGTACCCTCCCAGGCCATCCTCACGCTGGGTCATCCAGGTCCATCTGGTCGCGTGGCTGTGCAACCAGATGGCCCTGTGGGCCGAGTGACCAGATTGCCCTGCGGGCTGGGTGACCAGATTGCCCTGTGGGCTGGCAGCCAGGCTAACTCCTACTTTTGTCCTCCCCCAAAGTTCTATAAGCCTCCACTACGTGGGGGCTTAATAGTTGGAAAAAATGGCCTCCCTGGGCAGGCCGTAAGGGAGAGGACGTGGCCTGGGCTTAACCCTCCTTGGTTCCGGCTGAGGGTCTGGGTGCTGGGAACAGGGGTCCACCGGGGCCCGGGCTGCTCTCCCCGGCCTGGCTAGAGTTTGGTAGCTGGGACCGGGCCCGGGGCTTGAGCTCCATCCAGCAGGCCCCATGGTGCGTGAGCCCCCTATCCTGCAAGCCATCAGAGGGTCCGGGCACTGTGGATAGGAGTCCACCGGGTCTTGGGGAGGCTCTCGCCGCCCTGGCTAGAGTTTGGACACTAGGACTGGGCCCGGGGCTCATGCTGCGTCTGGTGGGCCCCGGGGTGCGGGAGCCCCCGTCCTGCAACCAGCCGAGGGTCCGGGCGCTAGGGACAGGGGTCCACCTGGGCCCGGGGAGGCTCTCCCCGGCCAGGCTGCTTTCAGAAGCAGGGTCTGGGCCGGGGAGCAGGGGTGGCTGGCTTCATCCACTACGCAGGCAGAGTGGAGCTTTCTGCCCACCCCTAAGTAGGGCTGGGTATAGTTCGCGTAGTGCCACTACACACACTACGCAGAATTTTGAAACAAATCTGTGGAAATCGAGGGCACGTCCTAAGGGTCCGTGTGCCCGGGACAGGGGTTCCACGTGCCTGGTCAGGCTCCCGCTCTCCCTGGCCTGGCTTGGTTGGAAAGCAGGGACCGGCCCCGGGGCCTGGGTTTAGGAGCCCCTGTCCAGCAGCTTGCCAAGAGACAATCTGCCCGGGACAAGGGTCCCTGGTGCAGAGCCCTGGAGACCTGCAAGGTTCCATGGGTCCCGGGCAGTCCTCTGAAGGACTGGACTTTTTAACAGTACCAGCGGTGCCAGGGAACAACACCTATAACCTTCATGGGATACCTGTTTCGGCGCACAAACTACAGAGACACGGGACACTTCCTTCGGCGTCAAAGATTCAAGGTTTATTTACTGCAGGGAACACAGAAGTCACAACAAGTACAACACGTGCAACTTGGGGAGACTGCTTCAAATTGGTTCTGTGGATCGCTCCTTTTATACAAAATTAACTCATAGGACAACATGGTACACAAAAGTTTACAACCTGGTTCCCATAATTATCCCTCAGAGGGGTCGCTTTGGTCACTTTGGTACACATAAGGTCCGGAACATACGTGCGGAAACATTTGGCGGTTCCCAACTGTAAAAACCCATCTTCCCAACATTAGTGAATTCCAATCGGCAGTAAAACAGATCGAAATAGGGACAAAGACAGGTGCAGAGGGAGATGGAGACAGTGGGGAAATCGAAAAGGGTGTAAAAGGGGAGGTATCGGGAAACACGAGATACAGGCATCAAAGGGACGTGCCTAATGAGATGCACGGCTGAGACAATAAACCGGACGGCAAGATGAGCCTCGAGCGGGGCCATCTGCCTTACAGTATCATCCCCCTCATCGTAAAAGATATTTACAAAGTACATGTGTCTTCCACAAATATCCTGAGAGTCCCAGGGTGACGAAGCGGACAGTGTCCGTTCGCTGGCTACTTGAGGGCAAGAGACAAAATGGATGCCGTATCTAAGATGGAACCCGTGGGTACAGATGAAAAACCCACATATCAAACGAACGGTTTAAGTTAGCACAGCGAAACTGCGCACACTTACTAAACTCGTCATTTGCGGTTCTTAGATACCAGACTCGACCATATTCGTGCGAGTCGAAAACATCACTTAAAATTGTCACGGAACCTCAGACGCTCCTTTTGCCCTCATGTAGGCAAACACTAGTCGGAATCATATTCGATATTCATCAGACCCTCGAGATGTTGCTGTAGCATAGCTCTGTCCAACCGAGACCCTTTGGTAACAGGTGGCTGTCTCATACACGTTGTAGCACAGAGGCCACATAAGGCAGGACCGCACTGCACGCAAAGGCAACACGAGAACAGGAACACTACAACGACTCCAATGATCGTCAGAATTTTCCAACCCCAAGTCGACATCAGGCCCCAAAACCATCCAAGTAGCGTCCAATCCCCTACATCCACGTGTATGGATTCGGAGATCTTATGCAACTTCGAGATGGCTTGATAGACAGTCGGAGCGTTATCAGGAATGAAAATACAGCAGCTCGAATGGATCACTTTACATACCCCACCTCGATCTGCTAAGATCACATCTAAAACCATACGGTTTTGTAACGTCATAAGTCTATCCGCCTGAAGTTCTGTGGTGATATTACCAAGGGCACTGGCAGTAATATTAGCTGTCGATTCTACCACTCGAGTCAACTGTCTCAGGTTCCTACTATTAACCATAGGTCCCCAAAATGGGAGGAAACCCTTGAAAAAGTCTCCTGCCTCTTGACCGGCAGTATCCTCTTCGCTAATTACGCCTCTCACAACTCTAGTTTTGTGATAATCTGCATCTACAGTAAATGTCGGAGGCAACAAGTTTGCGATAAAACATGAGCCCATGAAGTCAGAGGGCAACCATGCATACGCACGATCATGACAAATAAAGTATGTACCCTTGGCAGCCAAAAACACAGGGGACGAGACCATTGGCAAAATATAATTTTCAGTGCAAGCACTCTCTCCAAGTCGGGCTTTCGATCTACGGCCGCGACCTATTAAACAAAAATTGCCAGTGTGGGGTACGACCCATATCGGAGGCGAGCTTTTAAGCTGTTTTTCACCAGTGAACACACTATATTCGCCTCTACTTAGGACCCTATAGGCTTGTACCTCTTCTTCAGGGATAAGCGAGGGATCATAGATATCGCTATCTAAATCCTCTATTGCTATAGACAAAGATTTTTGGTACGAGGTAGGACCAGAGTAGGGGGAACGTGGTTCTCGAATGGGGTGGAAACCCAGTGCGCTTCGAAACATTGTTTGAAATGCTCGAGCAGACCCTTGGGAGCTATACGGTAACACCAGATATGGAATTCCCTTATCCGTAGTATGTGGCATCAACCCACACACCCAACAATTAGTAGTGTTAACCACTAACTGATGCTGATGAAGGAGCTGAATAAAGGAATTGTTGCGGAATTCTGCACGTCTAGCCTGCTCGTGTTCAGGTAAGATGTGAAAAGAATGAGGAGAAACAGTGGAGGTGAGTTTAAAGTCAGGGGTAGGAGTAGGTATGATAGAGGGCAAGAAGTAAGACATTGTGTAATACACTCCACCCGCCAATAACGCAGAAACAGTCACAAACAGTACGAATATTTGGAACACACAACATTTGGTACGACTGAGTTGCTGCAGCTTGAATCTTTGTGCTTGAGCTCTTTCCAAGTCCATCAGCTTTGAAAATGCCATTTCCTATGACCGTCCGCAACGTTTCTTGACGCACTTCGTTCTGTGTAGCAATAGTCAATTCCTAGGAGTTCCCAGGAACCGACGGTCTTTAACCTAGCGTCAAGACCTACTAACCAGGAGGAAGTACACGCGCGGCCCTACGGCCTTTATTTCACAAATATATATATATGAAAACAATGTCTCTCAGCTGTGGAAACAAAAAATGTAAGGAACAAAGCTCAATGAATATGTACGAAATAATTACAATAGAATGAGTGTTCAAACTGATCATGGAAAACGGGATAATGCATTTGTCAAGGGACAGAACGGGGTTTTTTATTAGTCTTTAGTGCTGGATCTCAAAAAATATCGGGTTTTCCCAGGACGTGTCTGTTCGTTAAACAAAAGATCCGTTGAAGGGACAACGCCCTGTTGATCAGCTGAATGTTCTGGTCTTGAGTCTTCTGATGACAAGTGTTCAATAATGCCTTTTTGCTCCACTGAGGATTCTCCGACAGGTTGTGCGTCGCTGAAAGGTACAAACGCCGGCAATCCTTCGGTTTCAGTTGATGCAATGCCTTTCCTTACCCATGAGTCTGCTGGCAACGGAATGGGGACTTTCTTGGTATGGGTGGCATGCACCCAATTTTTCCGCCCCTCAAGACGAACTGCAGTTCTCGTGGCAAGGAGGACCTGATAGGGTCCAGTGAACCTGGGATCCAAATTGTTCTTGCGTGAAAAATTTCGCGTTACCACCCAATCTCCGGGCTGGAGCTGGTGGCCTGGACCCTCCGTCTGTGTCGGCAATGGTTCGTGAACCTGTTGGTGAATTAACCTCAGTTTAGCAGTCAAGTCATGAAGATAATCGATCAACATTGGATACTCAAGATCACAAAAGGCACCCGGTCTAGGGACCCCCCAAATATTGGCAGGACGACCGAACACTATTTCATAGGGACTGAGCCCTACTCGGGAGTGTACAGTTGCCCTTGTTGACAGTAATGCTAAGGGTAAAGCGTCAGGCCACGAAAGACCTGTCGTAGCCTGAATCTTTGCTAGGTTTAGTTTAAGGGTGCCATTGTACCCTTCAACCAAACCGGCTGACTGAGGATGATTGGCACTATGAAATTTCTGTACAATCCCTAACCCGCGACACACACTCTTCATCACGCTCCCAACAAACTCACTTCCGTTGTCTGACCACACAACCCGAGGCATTCCGTAGCGGGAAAAATACTCTTTGAGTAAAATTTTTGCCGTGGATAAAGCCGTATTATCCTTAAGGGGGTAGGCCTCGATCCACCTAGAAAATGCACACACCACAACCAGCACATACTTCAAATTATTACATCTCTCCATGTGGATAAAGTCCAACTGGATAACTTCGAAAGGGTACGCAGGAGGGGCAAAATGGCCAGGTGGAGTGGGAGTGCCCTTACCAGGATTGTGCATCAAACACACCATACAATTCTTAACCAAACGTTCAGCACATTTCGTAATACCATCATTCTTCCACACAGGAAACAGCAATTTACAGATACCTTTCGCGCTAATATGTGCTAACCCATGTGTCATAGTCACAACAGCCAGCACATATGCATCAGGCAACATCCATCTTTTCTGTTCCGATAAGTCAGTCCAACAACCATTCGCATCCAACTTTCCCGTACTTTCTTTCCACATCGCCTTTTCAGTCTCGGTGGCCTCATTCTGAATTGCTTTCACACTCTCGATAGTGTTCTCACACATACTTGATTCTGCAGGCCACCTAACCGAACTCGTCACATACATTCGAGTGCTAAGGTTCCGGGCAGTCTCCTTAGCAGTCTCATCCGCAAACGCATTACCACGACCAACATCATCCGTCACCTTACGATGCGCACTACATTTAACAATTGCCACTTGCTTAGGCAACGTAAGTGCATCCAAAAGATCATTTACAAGCTGTCCATGTTGAATCTTCGTACCATGTGACGTAAGGAATCCTCTCTCTCTCCACAGTCGTCCAAAACTATGTGCCACACCAAACGCATACTGGCTATCTGTAAACACATTCACCCGTTTATCCTTAGACAACACACACGCTCTCGTCAAAGCAATTAACTCAGCAGCCTGAGCCGAATTCTGACTTAATCTTGCACTTTCCACAATTGTTCTCAATGTAACTACAGCATACGCAGTCGTCACATCACCGTTCGGTAACTTGAAACAAGAACCATCCACATACAAAGTACCATCGGGATCTGTCAATGGAGTATCTTTTAGGTCAATGCGACCCTTAGTTTCCTCTTCAGTTTTGAGATAGCAGTCATGTACTGCTTCACCACTTGATTCTGCGTCGATCGGCAGCAATGTTGCTGGATTCAACACATTACATCGTTTTATCCGTATATGACTGGCCAGCAACGTCAACTCATATCCAGACAATCTTGCGCTCGTCAGATGTTGAGTTTTCGTTCGGTTCAATAGAGTGTCGACTGCATGCGGAACCATTACCGTGAGCATATTATCCATGACTAGACCTGCGGACTGTCGAATGGACGCCGCAGCTGCCGCTGTTGCCCTTAAGCAACTTGGCAAAGCTCTTGCTACTGGGTCTAAAGTCGAAGAAAAATAGGCACATGGGCGTTGCTTACCACCAAAAGACTGTGTCAAAACACTCAACGCGCAACCATCCCTCTCGTGAACGTATAGTGTAAACGGCTTACTGTAGTCAGGGGTACCCAACACAGGAGCCGAACACAACGCATCACGCAATTCCGAAAAACTTTTCTGACATTCTTCAGACCAGGGTACTGGGGATGAAACATCTTTACATGTAAGAGCTATCAATGGTTTCGCCAACAATGAAAAATTTGGAATCCATTGTCTGCAGTAGGACGTAATACCTAAAAAGGCACGAACATCTCTTTGGGTTTTTGGCACAGTCATTCGGGAAATCGCTGCAATTCTCTCTGGGGTCAACCTTCTCCCTTCTTTTGACAATAAGTGACCTAGATAGGTAACTTCTTGACAACAATACTGTAGCTTTGAAGGCGATACCTTGTGGTGCAAGTCATGTAGATAGTGCAATAATGATACTGTAGCTGTTTTGCAAATGGCCTCCGTATCAGCTGCCACTAAAAGATCGTCAACGTATTGAATCAAAGCTGCACCTTTAGGCAATACAAAGGCATCAAGCTGACCTTTAAGTGCTTGGCTGTAGATTGACGGACTCTCACAGTAGCCCTGTGGAGCGCGTTTTAGCCTAAAACTGCGACCTCCTAATGAGAATCCGAACAGGTCTCTGCTTTCCTCTGCAATCGGGATGCTAAAGAAAGCATTCTTTAGATCGATCACTGTGAACCAGGAGGCAGATGCTGGAATCATTGTTAATAAGGCTGTAATGTCAGGGACCACAGGAAATTGCGGAACCACTATTTTGTTTACCTCTCTCAAATCTATTACAAAACGATACACAGGAGGTTTAGTTGGGTCAGTTCGTTTCAGAATTGGTAATACAGGGCTATTGCACACGTTTCCACGCGTTTCTTCAACAACACCTTTTCCAATGAGATCATGAACGATTGCTAACAGCGCTCGTTCGCCCTCAAGAGAAATACGATATTGAGGTAAACGCGGTAATCGCGCATTTTGTTTCAATTGAATCTCATAGGGTGGAATGTCTAACAGGCCCACGTCATTGGGACCTGTGGCCCATAGAGACGCAGGGAGGGAACTCAACTCCGATGGGAATTTATCAACCGATAAATACATGGGAGAGATCACTCTCCGTCCCAATGTAAGTTCCACTCCTTCGGGGGAACAATACAATGTTGCATATAATTGTTTCAACAAATCCAGACCCAAAAGATTTTCACCACAACCTGTAGATAGAATCAGTGGAGCGGTTAGCTCACAAGGTCCAATCATAAGAGGCAAAGGATTAGAGACTGGGTTACTAACAGGGGCGCCAGAGAATCCAACGGAAACATTCGTTAAGCCAGACAAAGGTGCGCCAGGGAGTTTTGAATGCATGATGGAACTTTTCGTCGCACCAGTGTCTAACAGAAAAGGCTCAACTACACCCGATGTAGCCACTGCAACGTAAGGCCCACTCTGATCGACCGGAACTGACACTACTCCCTCTCTTTGTCGTTGGCTGTCCTAGTAATGGTCATTTACAACAGTCTCGTGCTCTACGTAATAGTCATCCACATTATACTGTGCAGATCGAACTGACCCCGCATTTCGCTGGTCAAAGTAATTATTTGCATCTGATTGATTTTGATAACGATCACTCTGATTGTGGGATGAACCACGACCTCTACCACGTGGTGCCTGTTGAGGACCACCACCACGGTTTCCACGTGTCGACACACCATTCAGGCGGTCCCGTAAGGCAAGACAATCATATTTTAGGTGTCCCTCTTTCCTACAATATGCGCACTGATTATACCCAAGTGAAGATCTGGAATCAAAGTTGTCAGAGCGCGGCTGTGTCCTATCGGGCTGTGCTCGCGGTCGATACTGCTGTTGTGCATCACTTTGGTTTGATCGTGGAGGGTATGCTTGTTGCAACAAAACCTTTGTTTTGAGTTCTTTCGTTTTCTTTTCTACACGATCACTTTCTTCCTTTTCCCTATTCTCATAATACTGAGCCGTTGCTAGTATTTGCGCAGGGGTTGAAACTGCCCACGCACTTTCTGAATTCTTTAATTTGTTGCATAGCTCAGGCAGCAAATTTGACACAAATTTGTCAACGAATAACCGCTGACCTCCCTCAGCGCCCATGTCCTGGCCGCTGTGGTCGACAAATGCTTCCTCAAACCTTGTAAAGAAATCCGAGACACTCTCGTCTTTCTTTTGCTTACAAGCTGATAACTTATCCCAGTTCACCTTCATCGCTGGCATGAGAGTTTTCATGAGCGTAATGATTTTCTGAGGTAAATCCAAGATCAACTGTTCAGGTTTGGCCCCACCAACTTGTAATGCATCAGCTGCTAGTAGTGCAGCCCAATCACCCCCTAATTCAGCTGCGTGATTGGCTTGACGAATTTTAGCCCAAACTGGTTGCGGTACAACATTGCCAAACAACATGTCGATGTCGGCAATATTCATAATAGAAGCTTCTATCAGTTGTGATAACTCCTTATAATAACCAGCCGGATTTTTACGCGGATCGGGTAAGGATTGCTTCACTTGCAAAACTTCCGATCGTTTCCATGGAAGATGTATCCACACCCTTCGAAAATGTGGTAAAACCGCAGGGTTAGCTTGCGGATCTCCAGGCACCCACAGTGGCGGGACTTCTCTCATGGGATACTGACCAGGAACCGCTTTCCAGTTCTCAGTGGTATCATCTAATGTCACCCGAGAATGTGCTGTGGATCTGAATGCTAATAAGCGTTCCACTGCACGTCGTACATCGTCTCCTATAATCATACCGTTCGAAAAGTGACTTTGAAGTTCAATTATGTCGGACGGTACATCATCTACATCATTATTGTACCATTCTTCCCTCAAAAAGTTACACATTTCCTCAAATACGAATCTCTGTGTAGGCTCATTAAACTGAGTAAACGTATCAAAGACTACCCGCGGAGTGTAATTAGCAGGATGTCTTATCCACCTATGTGCCATTGTTACTAACGTCTCTTTCTCCCTACCACTAGGGATCTGACTCCGTCTCTGAGGAGTGTCAGATGAATCAGACGAAAATAACGGACCAGAAAGAGGTGAATAAAGGGTAGCAACAGAGTTAGGAACACGCTTACGAACAGAAGGAGAAAGAAAAACAGGGGCAACAACCCTAGAGGTGAAGGAAGGCATAGTAGGAACGGACAAGGTAGTTGGAGTAGCAGAAACAACAGTCTGCAAAGGTACAGGTACGGGAGCAGTAGGAACGAGGACAGGTGGTGGAACAAACGTAGGGTTAACAGCGGGCTGGCCCGCAGCCGCTGGAGCAACAAGAGGAACAACAGGAGGAGCTATAGGAGGAACTACAGGAGCAGTAGCACCCTGTACATAAGGAGGTGGTGATTTCATCAAGTATGATAACAAGGAATCCTCCTTCAAATCTTCTTCTTTCTTTTCTAGATTATTCGGTAAAACTGGGTAACATTTATCTATTTTCATGTGATGCAATCTAGTAGCGATTTCCATATCTTTTTCTTCTTTGTCTTGTCTACATTCTTTTATAGCTTGCATTACAGGAACGAACTCTTGCTTTTTATCTTTTTTAAGTTGTTTGATTTCTTTCTGTTTGGCCTCTTTACGCCATATCCGAAAGGAATCAAACATAGCTTGTCCACGCGACAACGGTTGTCCACGCGACTGTCACCTCACGGCTGGACTATGCCAATGGTTTATACCTGGGCCTTCCAAAATACCTGACTCACAGGCTGCAGGTAGTTCAAAATGCGGCTGCGAGACTGTTACTGCGAATCCCTTTCAAGCAGTCAGTCTCTCCGCATCTTCGAACCCTGCATTGGCTACCAGTAGCCAACAGGATAAAATTCAAAGCTTTGACACTTGCGTTCAGATCTCTGTATGGCTCCTGCCCACAATACCTGAAAAACCGCCTTCCTAGATACTATCAAAGCCGTGCACTACGATCCAATGACCGTGTCCAACTGGTCATCCCGCGGGCAAAGAAGGCCCGGCTAGGCGGTCGGACCTTTTCAGCCAACGTCTCCGCTCTGTGGAACTCCCTGCCACAAGTTATTCAACAGGCCCCCTCCGAACCCTGCTTTAGGAAATTGCTAAAGACCTGGCTTTTCACCCAGCCATGCTAGCTCTCCTATTCTGTATGCCTAAGGTTATCAGTGATCTACTAGCGCCGGGACACCTCCTCGCGAGGTAGCTGTTCGCGCTGTATAAAATCCAGTATTATTATTATTATTATTATTATAGCTGGCCTAGCTTTCTTTAAAAATAATTTAGCCTCAAGATTATCTAAAATCGAAAGTTCAAAAGTTCCGTGTGGTGGCCATCTAAGGTCACCGTCTTTCTTTGTATAGCGGATCCAGTAATCATTATATATTATAGGACCCACCCCATGTCGACTATAAAGATCATGTATCGGAGTTCCAACTGGAGGTATCGGACATGAGTCCTCCAACCGGGAATCCATTGCGCAACATTTGAAAATACGAAACAAATCACTATGGCTAGGCATCGTGCACACTAACCTAGTATCAAACTTCAAGGATTACCGAAGCAATAAAACCTCGTGTAAGTCAAAACCCTCGGTTTTTGGCAATTGCAACTGTCAAATAATACTAAGGACCAATACTAAGATCCACAAATGCAATGGAACCATGCAACACAACAAAGCCTTAAGGCTATTACAAAGCTCGGAGAGCTAACCACAAAGCCCGAGGAGGCTATTACAAAGCTCAGTGAGCTATTACCACAAAGCCTTAAAGGCTAACCACAAAGCTTTCAAAAAAGCTAGAACAACCACTAAGGACTGGGAGCGACCCACAAATACTTAACTCAGAACTTCAATGGCGTCACCAGGAAGGCCCGTCTATCGTCTCGCTTGTACATAAGGTCTACGCCGGGCGTCGAAGACAGGTCGACAGTCAGGGCATCGGTCCGTTGCAGCCGTCAGGAGGCGGGAATCTTCGCAGGGAAAAACTTCGGGCCACTTATTTCGACAACAGGATCGATGAAGCGGGGTGCACCTTCCCTCGGAGATTTCACACGAAGTTCCTCACGATCATCAGGCTTTGGACCGGACCGGTACCGCTGAAGTCGCCCCACGTTGGGCGCCAACTGAAGGACTGGACTTTTTAACAGTACCAGCGGTGCCAGGGAACAACACCTATAACCTTCATGGGATACCTGTTTCGGCGCACAAACTACAGAGACACGGGACACTTCCTTCGGCGTCAAAGATTCAAGGTTTATTTACTGCAGGGAACACAGAAGTCAAAACAAGTACAACACGTGCAACTTGGGGAGACTGCTTCAAATTGGTTCTGTGGATCGCTCCTTTTATACAAAATTAACTCATAGGACAACATGGTACACAAAAGTTTACAACCTGGTTCCCATAATTATCCCTCAGAGGGGTCGCTTTGGTCACTTTGGTACACATAAGGTCCGGAACATACGTGCGGAAACATTTGGCGGTTCCCAACTGTAAAAACCCATCTTCCCAACATTAGTGAATTCCAATCGGCAGTAAAACAGATCGAAATAGGGACAAAGACAGGTGCAGAGGGAGATGGAGACAGTGGGGAAATCGAAAAGGGTGTAAAAGGGGAGGTATCGGGAAACACGAGATACAGGCATCAAAGGGACGTGCCTAATGAGATGCACGGCTGAGACAATAAACCGGACGGCAAGATGAGCCTCGAGCGGGGCCATCTGCCTTACAGTATCATCCCCCTCATCGTAAAAGATATTTACAAAGTACATGTGTCTTCCACAAATATCCTGAGAGTCCCAGGGTGACGAAGCGGACAGTGTCCGTTCGCTGGCTACTTGAGGGCAAGAGACAAAATGGATGCCGTATCTAAGATGGAACCCGTGGGTACAGATGAAAAACCCACATATCAAACGAACGGTTTAAGTTAGCACAGCGAAACTGCGCACACTTACTAAACTCGTCATTTGCGGTTCTTAGATACCAGACTCGACCATATTCGTGCGAGTCGAAAACATCACTTAAAATTGTCACGGAACCTCACCTCCCACGGGCGGCTGGGCCCCAGGAGCGCTTGCAGGCCTCCCCATGCCTGAGGCCCAGCATGGGGTTTCGGAGCCCCCCCTGAGCCATGCAGCCCAGGAGCCCTGCATCCCCGGAGCCCTGCAGCCCCGGAGCCCTGCAGCCCTGGATCCCTGCAAGGGCAGACGGGAGCCCTCCCGTGAAGACTCGGGGTAGTCAGATTGGCGTTATTTTGGTCCAGGCCATCTGGTCACACCTTTCCCCTCGGCCATCTGGTTGCACGCAATGTTTTCCAATGGGGCGACCAGATGGCCGGGCTTCCCTGGAAGTCCTGATGAGGGGCCTGCCAAGAGTCCATCTGCCCGGGACAAAGGTCCCTGGTGCGGAGCCCCGGAGATCTGCAAGGCAACGTGGGTCCCGGGCAGTACTCCCACAGGCGGCTGGGCCCCTGGAGCGCTTGCAGGCCTCCCCATGCCTGAGGCCCAGTGTGAGTTTCGGATCGCCCTGAGCCCTACAGCCCTGGAGCCCTGCAGCCCCGGAGCCCTGCAGCCCCAGGGCCCTGCAGCCCCGGAGCCCTGCAGCCCTGGAGCCCTGCAAGGGCAGGCGGGAGCCCTCCTGTGAAGGCTCGGTTAGTCAGGTTGGCGTTATTTCAGTCCTTGCCATCTGGTCACACCTTTCCTCTCGGCCATCTGGTCACACGTTATGTTTTCCAATGGGGCGACCAGATGGCTGGGCTTCCTTGGAAATCCTGATGAGGGGCCATTCACCTCCCCAATCCCAGCGAGGGCTCCAGGAGGTAGGGCGCCTCCGCGTCCCGGGTCCCCTCTGTCACTCTGTGCGCTCTGGTTACCAGAAAGAGGGGTAGCCTTCCTCTGGATTACTAGGGGCAGGGTATGCCGGGACACCCACCCTAGGCTGGCAGTTCTCTGCCGGTGACCAGATGAGCTATGCTATCCTGGGCGTCCGGGGCTCCCTCCTCCAGGCCAACGGCATGGCAAAGTGCCCAGGATGGGCTCCATTGTTCCCGGGCGTCCGGGGCTCCCTCCTCCAGGCCAACAGCGTGGCAAAGTGCCCGGGACGAGCTCCATGGTTCCCGGGCAGTCCATCCGGTCCCGAGAGCTCTGGTGGTCCAGTGCTCTGGAGGCCCGTGCCAAAGTACACCACGTGCACTTTAGCACTGGGCCTCCCCCTCCCATCACTGCTCCACTGGTGTGCGGGGACGGGGGCCACAAACCCTCGTGGGTCGGCAGGGTGACCAGATGGCCTGGGCCGTTGGCCGGCCTCCCCTTCCTGCTGCTCCCATGCAAGTCGGGCAGGGAGGTGAGCAGCAGCCACCCGGGGGAAGGAGCCTCCAGAGTGGCTGTCTCGGTTTGCCCGGCCGACCTCGCCGGACTGCAAAGGCGACTGGGTACGGTACCCTCCCAGGCCATCTGGGCGCTGGGTCATCCAGGGCCATCTGGTCGCCTGGCTGTGCGACCTGATGGCCCTGCGGGCAGTGTGACCCGATGGCCCTGCAGGCAGGGTGACCAGATGGTCCTGCGGGCTGGGTGACTAGATTGACCTGCGGGATGGGCGCCGGGCTAATTTCAACTTTTGTCCTTCCCCAAAGTTCTATAAGCCCCCACTATGTGGGGGCTTAATAGTTGAGGAAAATGGGCTCCCTGGGCAGGCCGTCAGGGAGAGGGCGTGGCCTGGGCTTAACCCTCCTTGGTTCCGGCTGAGGGTCTGGGTGCTGGGAACAGGGGTCCACCGGGGCCCGAGGCTGCTCTGGTCACACCTTTCCCCTCGGCCATCTGGTCGCACGTGATGTTTTCCAATGGGGCGACCAGATGGCTGGGCTTCCCTGGAAGTCCTGATGAGGGGCCTGCCAAGAGTCCATCTGCCCAGGACAAGGGTCCCTGGTACAGAGCCCCGGAGACCTGCAAGGCTACATGGCTCCTGGGCAGTCCTCCAACAGGCGGCTGGGCCCCAGGTGCGCTTTCAGGCCACCCCAGGCCTGAGGCCCAGCGTGGGGTTTTGGATCCCCCTGAGCCCTGCAGCCCTGGAGCCCTGCAGCCCCGGAGCCCCGCAGCACCAGGGCCCTGCAGCCCCGGAGCCCTGCAGCCCTGGTTCCCATGCAGTCCTCCCCCGGGCTTCCGGGGCTCCCTCCCTCCAGGCCAACGGTGTGGCAAAATGCCTGGGACAGGCTCCATCGTTCCCGTGGCAGGCCTCCCCTGAGCGTCTGGGGCTCCCTCCTCCAGGCCAACGGCTTTGCAAAGTACCCGGGATGCGCTCCATGGTTCCCGGGCAGTCCTCCCCGGGCATCCGGAAGACCCAATGAGGTGCCATTTGCCTCCCCGATCCCAGCGAGGGCTCCAGGAGGTCGGGGTACCTCTGCGCCCTGGGTCCCCTCTGTCACTCGGTGCGCGTGGGTACCAAGAAAGAGGGGTAGCCATCATCCGGATTTCTAAGGGCAGGGTATGGCCGGACACCCCTCCTGGGCTGGGGGCTCTTTGTCGGTGACCAGATGGGACAGGCAGCATGGGTCCCGGGCAAACGTCCCCGGGTGTCTGGGGCTCCCTCCTCCAGGCCAACGGTGTGGCAAAGTGCCCGGGACAGGCTCCCAGGTTCCCGGGCAGTCCTCCCTCGGGTGTCCGGGGCTCCCTCCTCCAGGCCAATGGCTTGGCAAAGTGCCCAGGACAGGCTCCATGGGACCCGGGCAGTCCTCCCCCAGGCTTCCGGGGCTCCCTCCTGCAGGCCAACGGCGTGGCAAAGTGCCCGGGACGGGCCCCATGGTTCCCAGGCAGTCCTCCCCGGGCATCGGTACCGAGAGCTCTGGTGGTCCAGTGCTCTGGAGGCCCTGTGCCAAAGTGCACCACGTGCACTTTAGCACGGGGCCTCCCCCTCCCGTCCCTGCCCCACTGGGGTGTGGGGAGGGGGCCACAAACCCTCGCGGGTCGGCAGGGTGACCAGATGGCCTAGGCCACTGGCCGGCCTCCCCTTCCCGCTGCTCCCGGGTAAGTTGGGCCGGGAGGTGAGCAGCAGCCACCCGGGTGAAAGATCCTCCAGAGCAGCTGCCTCAGTTTGCCTGGCCACCCTCGCCGGACTGCAAGGGCGACTGGGTATGGTACCCTCCCAGGCCATATGGGTGGTGGTGGTCCAGGGCCATCTGGTCGCCTCGCTGTGCGACCAGATGGCCCTGTGGGCCGGGTGACCAGATGGCCCTGCGTGCAGGGTGACCAGATGGCCCTGCAAGCAGGATGACCAGATGGCCCTGTGGGCTGGGTGACCAGATTGCCATGCGGGCAGGCGTCCGGCCTAACTCCAACCTTTGTCCTTCCCCAAAGTTCTATAAGCCCCCACTACATGGGGGTTTAATAGTTGAGGAAAATGGTCTATAAGCCCCCACTACATGGGGGCTTAATAGTTGAGGAAAATGGGCTCCCTGGACAGGCCGTCAGGGAGATGGCGTAGGGCTGAGGTTCTGGGTGCTGAGAACAGGGGTCCACCGGGGCCCGGGCCTGCTCTCCCCGGCCTGGCTAGAGATTGGAAACTGGGACTGGGCCCGGGGCTTGAGCTGCATCCAGCGGGCCCCGTGGTGCGTGAGCCCCCCGTCCTGAAAGCCATCAGAGGGTCCGGGCACTGGGGATAGGGGTCCACCGGGTCCCGGGGAGGCTCACGCCGCCCTGGCTTGAGTTCGGAAGATGCCTGGGACAAGGGTCCCTGGTGCAGAGCCCTGGAGACCTGCAAGGCTCCAAGGGTCCCGGGAAGTCCTCCCATGGGCGGCTGGGCCCCAGGAGTGCCTGCAGTCCTCCCCATGCCTGAGGCCCCGCATGGGGTTTCGGAGCCCCCCCTGAGCCATGCAGCCAAGGAGCCCTACATCCCCAGAGCCCTGCAGCCCCGGAGCCCTGCAGCCCCTGGGCCCTGCAGCCCCTGGGCCCTGCAGCCCCAGAGCCCTGCAGCCCTGGAGCCCTGCAAGGGCAGGCGGGAGCCATCCCGTGAAGACTCGAGGTAGTCAGATTGGCGTTATTTTGGTCCCGGCCATCTGGTCACACCTTTCCCCTCGGCCATCTGGTTGCACGCGATGTTTTCCAATGGGGCGACCAAATGGCCAGGCTTCCCTGGAAGTCCTGATGAGAGGCCTGCCAAGAGTCCATCTGCCCGGGACAATGGTCCCTGGTGTAGAGCCCCGGAGACCTGTAGGGTTACATGGGTCCTGGGCAGTCCTCCCACGGGCAACTGGGCCCCAGGAGCGCTTGCAGGCCTCCCATGCCTGAGGCCCAGCGTGGGGTTTTGGATCCCCCTGAGCCCTGCAGCCCAGGAGCCCTGCAGCCCTGGAGCCCTGCAGCCCGGAGCCCTGCAGCCCCAGGGCCCTGCAGCCCCGGAGCCCTGCAGCCCTGGAGCCCTGCAAGGGTAGGCGGGAGCCCTCCTGTGAAGGCTCAGTTAGTCAGATTGGCATTATTTCAGTCCCGGCCAACTGATCACACCTTCCCCCTCGGCCATCTGGTCGTATGCGATGTTTTCCAATGGGGCGACCAGATGGTTGGGCTTCCTTGGAAGTCCTGATGAGGGGCCATTCACCTCCCTGATCCCAGCGAGGGCTCCAGGAGGTCGGGCGCCTCCGCGCCCTGGGTCCCTTCTGTCACTCTATGCACTCTGGCAGTTCTCTGCCGGTTACCAGATGGGCTATGCTGGGACAACACCACTTCTATGTCCGGAGGGCTCCGGCCCATGGCATGGCAAAGTGCCCAGGACGAGCTCCATCGTTCCCGGGCAGTCCTCCTGGTGGTCCTCCACGTGCCTGAGGATCAGCCGTGGTCCCCGAGCCCCCGGGAAGCAGAGCCCCCGAGCCCTGCCCTGCGTAGGCAGGCGGAAGCCCTACCGCGAAGGCTCGGGTGGGCAGCCTGGGAGTCCTTTCGGTCCCAGCCATCTGGTTGCACCTTTCCCCTTGGCCATCTGGTTGCATGCAATGCTTTCCATTGGGGAGACCAGATGGCCGGTCTTCCCTGGATGACTGATGAGGTTCCATTTGCCTCCCCAATCCCAGCGAGGGCTCCAGGAGGTCGGGGTGCCTCTGCGCCCTGTGTCCCCTCTGTCACTCGGTGCGCGTGGGTTCCAAGAAAGAGGGGTAGCCTTCCTCTGGATTGCTAAGGGCAGGGTATGCCCGGACACCCCTCCTGGGCTGGCGGCTCTGTCGCTGACCAGATGGGACAGGCTGCATGGATCCCGGGTAAACGTCCCTGGCCGTCCGGGCCTCCCTCCTCCAGGCCAACGGCGTGGCAAAGTTTCCGGGACAGGCTACATGGGTCCCGGGCAGTTCTCCCCCGGGCATCCGGGGCTCCCTCCTTAAGGCCAATGGTGTGGCAAAGTGCCGGGACAGGCTCCCAGGTTCCCGGGCAGTCCTCCCTCGGGCATCCGGGGCTTCCTCCTTCAGGCCAACGGCTTGGCAAAGTGCCCAGGATGGGCTCCATGGTTCCTGGGCAGTCCTTCCCTGGGCGGCAGGGGCTCCCTCCTCCAGGCCAATGGTGTGGCAAAGTGCCCAGGACAGGCTCCATGGGTCCCGGGCAGTCCTCCCCCAGGCGTCTGGTCCCGAGAGCTCCGGTGGTCCTCCCCATGCTTGAGGCTCAGCCTGGGTCCCCGAGCCCCCAGAAAGCGGAGCTCCTGAACCCTGTCCTACATAGGCATGCGTGAGACCTACTGCGAAGGCTCGGGTGGGCAGCTGGGAGTCCTTTCGGTACCGGCCATCTGGTCACACCTGCCCCCTCAGCCATCTGGTCGCACCCAATGCTTTTCAATGAGGCATGCAGATGGCCGGTCTTCCTTGGAAGTCCCGATGAGCTGCCATTTGCCTCCCAGCGAGGGCTCCAGGAGGTCAGTGCGCGTGGGTTCCCAGAAAGGGGAGGTAGCCTTCCTCCGGATTATTACGGACAAGGTACTGTGGGACCTCTCTTGGCCTAGCGCTCCTCCACCGGCAGTAGGACCGGCCAGGATACAGCTACACCCCTGGGTCTGTCCCTGGGCCTGCCGTGCATGGGGTCCGGAAGGCCCGGGGAGCCTCGCCCTGATGGGCTGGGTCCAGGGGCCCGTGGAGGGCTGCCTCCCCACCCCAGGCTCCGTCCTTGGTCCTGCTGCATGGCAGGGTGCTTGAACGAGGTCCTGTGGGCTCTGGGAGGCTTCCCCTTTGCCTCTGGGCCTGGGTGGCCTGGCCTGGGTCCAGGGGCCCCGCCGGGCCCTGGCTTGGGTACTCCAGCCCTGGACCCCGTCTACTGGCCTTCTGCCCCACCAAAGGCCAGGGACGGGGTTCCATTGTGCCCGGGGAGCCTCCCTTTGCTTGGCTGTGTTCAGGGGATCCCTGTGGCCTCGAGGAGGGTAGCCTCCCCACCCGGGCTCCGTCCTCAGGCTGTCTGGAATGGTGTCCAGCGGGACTGGGGAGTCTTTCCCTGCACCTCTGGGTCTGGGAGCCCCGGCTGGGTCTGGAGGCCCCGCCGGGCCCCGAGTCAGTGCACTGGCCGTGGACCCTGTCCCCCAACCTGCCGCACTGCCAAAGGCCTAGGACAGGGTTCTGTTGAGCCCAGGGAGCCTCCCCTTGCTTGGCTGGGTTCAGTAGCTCCATCCGGGGCCACTAAGGGCCCCAGGGAGGGTGGGATCTCTATCCCGGACTCCGTCCTTGGTCCTGCCACATGGCAGGGTGCCCGGGATGGTGGCCGTCAGGCCCGGGGAGGCTTTCCCTGTGCCTCTGTGCCTGGGAGCCCCGGCTGAGTCCAGGGGCCTGGCCCCGGGTCGGGTGCTCTGGCCCTGGTCCCTGCCCCCCAGCCTGCTGCATTGCCAAAGGCCAAGGACGGGGTACCGTTGTGCCCAGGGAGCCTCCTCTTGCTTGGCTGAGTTCAGAAGCTCCATCCAGGGCCCCTGAGGGCCCCAGGGAGGGTGGCCTCCGCACCCCGGGTTCCGTCCTCGGTCCTGCTGCATGGCAGGGTACCTGGGATGGTGTCCGGCAGGTCTGGGGAGGCATCCCCTGTGCCTCCGGGCTTGGGAGCCCCAGCTGGGTCCAGAGGCCCTGCCGGGCCCCGGGTCCACCAAGCGCCCAGGACAGGGTCCGTCTGTCCCATGCAGGCCTCCCCTGCTTGTCAAGTTGTCCGTGGGGCCCTGGTTGGAGGGCCTGTCGGGTCTCCCTCGCAGACTCCATGGCTGGGGCCCAGCTGGGGCCCTGGGCCTCCGGTCCCCCATTCCCCGGCACCCCCTCACTCTTTCGTTGGGGCGACCAGATGGCTTCCCTTTTATGCCCGGCCATCTGTTCGCACCTTTCCCCTCGGCCATCTGGTTGCACCGAGCCCCTCGGTCGCACCGATCCCCTAGGCCATCTGGTTGCACCGATCCCCGTGGCCATCTGCTCGCACCCAATGCTTTCCTATGTGGTGACCAGATGGCCTGACTTCTGATGGAGCGAGATAGAGAATAACTTTTTATTCCAACTCGTGAAGTTATACTTCCATAAAATAAAATAATCTTATTAATGATTTGTGATGTATTCGTACTAAATCAACTTAGATTAAACTTTTACACGTGGGAAAACTAACACATAAATGTGCATAACTGTTGCATCTTTTTGTTCGTGAAAAATAATAAATTAATTTTGTCGTTCTGTCATGTCATAACTAACTGCAGCTGAATTTAAAAAGTGGCATGTGCTTATTTTGCTTTCCTTGTCTATGTGATGTCATTCTACTCTCTATAGGTGCATTAAGGATTTTGTGGAATAATGAAGACTGGTAGATATAAAATGCTGCTTTATTTGTTTGCTTTGTGCTAGGTAACACTATACTAACGGGTGGGTTAAATAATTAGCAAACAAAGGGTGGAAACAGAATGAATAATATTTCTTTCATTAATTATTTTCTTGTGTTTGTTTATACATTAGAGAAATTAAGTTGACTGCTTTGGGCCTAGTTCACTCGAGTTTACTAAAAAGATGAATTTAATTTCTGCACGAAGCCTGAGATGTCCTTTCTAAAGTTTTCCATCAAAGTAACATTTGTTGAACTGCGATGAGGCTCTGACATTATTCTGGTCGGACGTGGCCAAGGCCAGGAACCGGCAGAAAGAACATTTGATAACTTGGCATCCGAGGAAGTGAAATGAAACTAGTGAAAAACTATGGCAAAATTGTTGCAAGCAAAGGAAGCCTCGGATCACGTACAGTAGAGACAATGGAGTCTAAGAAAGTGACGGAACTGATGTTTTGAAATTATGGGGTGACATGTCACTTGTCACTCATGAGCCAACGGGACATCGACTTTTGCGGAAAGTTTTACTTTTACTTAGATTAGCTTAGCGCAGAAAGGTATAAAGATCCATGCCCCGTGGATGGGTCACGCTGCTGCTTTCTAACCTTTGGATGAGGGTGTCGTGCTGTCGGACTTTACTTGGAGCACGTAAGATACTCTAAAGACTTTACTTTATTTCCATTTATTTAGCTAATTTAGGGACTTAGGTTTTGAGAAAATGCTAAACTTATAATTCTTTGCAAATATTCTGAAATTTATATGATGCTTACAAATATGCTTACAACAATTCTAATAAAATGCTTAAATAAAACTATATTCTTATAAATCAAATAATAGCTAATAAAAACTTACTTTTGAAACAAGCTGGTCTTGTCATTTCAGGAGTGCAGATTATCATTAGCTAGATGCCATTGCCATGGTGGCCAATTAAATAGTTAGGATTTGTTTAAGTAATGTTGTTTATTTACCGCGGATGTATATAAATGTATATAAAATGTATATAGGTTTAATTAGGCCACATGATTCAGTTGGTCAAAATATGTCAGGTTTTGTTAATGGGTCCATGTGTTTAAGTAGTGAATTTTAGTGTGAGCAGTGAAGTTAGGTAGCGTAGTTTATGACATATTTCCCATAGGCCGCTGGATCAATTCTTCTGGTAGCAGATTTTGATGGTTGCTATGGTAATCAATGTATTATGGTATGAATATAGGATCGATGTTTAACACATGTTGAGTTTGTTTTACGTACTATATGTGAGTTGTACCGGTACAGATAGTGTGATAAGAAGGTAGTCACACAGTACATTTGATCGGTTTCAGTGTAGTGGTATCGCCGTGTATCACTAGTGTTGTGGCCGTGCAACACATGTTAGGGCTAGGTGTGAATGTTGTATAGTGAGGATTATCTAAGAAATTTGAACAGCATGAGTATAGGGACAATGTGCCCGTTCTAAAACTCACTGTGATAAGAGTAATAGTATATATTCGAACTTAAATGAAGGGTAGGATAACGTCGGTACATGATTATCTATAAACAGGTGAAAGTCCTGTAGGGATACATGTTTCATATCTATAAACAGGTGAAAGTCCTGTACGGATAACGTCGTTTATTTTATTAACGGTGCATGATATCTATAAACAGGTGAGAGTCCTGTACGGATTTCATGTGTGTTTGATTTTAGGGTCTTTCCGTTTGAAAGTGCGTGAATGTTTTGTAATTGTGTTCAAGTCGAACTTTCGAATTAAGTCACTTAATTGTGCATTCTAGAGGGAAAACGAGTTCATTAATTACTTGCTTGAAGGGTAGAGTAAGAGTTGCTCTACTGGCAATTGAAAATTATTCTATGAGAATAGGGCCGACTATTCCAAGCTGAGAATACTTGAATTGAATGTAATTCTATCACTTATTAGAGAAACAGACAGATGAGTCTTTCTTGTCGTTGTTAAAAATTAATTTTCACCGAAAGAGCGTTCTTAAAATGGCGCTGTGAAAAGATTTTGTGAAGGAGGGGTGAGCGCTGGGAGTGAGACGCGAGAAACCGCAGCTGCTGTGTACGTCACAGAGCCGCGCTATGATTGGGTGACATACGTCACAAGCTGTGTTCTGATTGGCTCTTGAATCTCAGACGAGCTGATAGCTGATTGGCTCTTCAGTAAAATTCTATTTCTATTGGGTGAGCAAAGTGGTGACGTAGCTCAATCCTGATTGGCTTGTTGGTGTGTTTCGCGCACGGATTGGCTGGATTTTGCGGAACATCCCGGAAATAATTTTAAAACAATTTTATTAATTGAATTTGACTCTTAAAAATGAGTTATCATTTTAAACATGTTGAGAAAAAGCCTATGTTATTTCAGAAACTCAAAAATTTTATTTCACCGGACAAGAAAATAGAAACGCGAGGTGGTAAATTACTTCATAAATATAAAACACCTGCAGCGTATATGGAAGGTGAATATGGTTATCATACTATTTTGTGGTTTGATATTTGGAAACACTACACAAAAGATGATGGTGTTTTGACTTGGCCGGACGAAGGTTCTTTTAATGTAAAGGTTTTAAGAAATTTAAGAGAAAAGATGAATGCTCTTGTACCAAAGCCGAGACCTACTCAATTTGAAGCTTTAGTTGAATGGGAGGATGAAATGTTTCAACTACAAAGAGAAGCGAGTGGTATTAAAAGACCTCCTAAAATACCAAGCTATAGAAGAGAAACTCATGAAGATAGAATGCGAATGTGGAGACAGGGAAGCATGAGCGATGGACTTTATTTAATTAGAGAAATGGTTTTAGGATCTCCTAGTGAAAAAAGAACTGAAAAGAAAATTAATGCTCCATTAGAAAGTGAGACTGAAGATGCAGTTTTAGAAGAAATTTTCACTTCTAACAAAAGAAATGAGCCTTTGAGACCTCCGCAATCATGGTCTACTCCGATGGTTTCTACAGAAACTACACAGAGTGCACCTCCGATTAGTTAATCTTCTAAATTATATCCAAATAATTCAGAATCTTTCGAAACCCCAGAAAAATGAGAAATTAGGACAAATGCTGATGTCTGTATTGGAGGTAAACATTTTTCGTTAATTCCAAGAGAAAGGGAAGCTCCCAAAAATTATATGAGAGAAATAAAAAATGAAGAAGTTGAAAATTCTTCTGAATATTTCCGATCAAAAGAAGAATTCATTCGACAAATGACAAAAAGCTTGGAAGCTGTGACAGTTCCAGTAACGATTGGTCCTGTTCAGCCTGTTTTTGAACGAAATGAAATTAACAAAACAGGTTTAACAATTCCTCTAAATGCTGAAATTCAAAGGGTTGCTGAAAAACTTTACTCAGATATATCTGAAGTTAATTCGGGAAAAACAAGAATGCCTGATCTGACTTTTAATGAAGGTTCTTTTTCCAAAACACCGATGGGTGCAGAATCTGATGCTGAATCTTCTGATGCTAGAAAACAAAATTCTAAACTTGATGTTGCAAAATTAAAAGCTAATCTGGAGGAATTAATTATTGGTACAATTGGTCCTGACAGTTTAAAATTTTATCGTGATGATGAGCTCCTGTTCATCTGCAAGAGTATTCAGTGGAAAACAAAAAATAAATACGATCAATTGGAAGAACAGGCAGCAGAACTTGAAATTGATTTGAACAGGCAAAAGAATTTTGGAAAACATTATAGATTAGATTTTTCAGAAAAGGATATTGAACACTTGAATTCAATGGGAAGAATAATGCATATAAAAGAATTAATTGTTTACATCAAAAAATTAGGTGAGTTGAGTAAGTGGAGAGTAAAATGGACAAGAAAGAAGGAAGATGAGAAATTAGAAAAATTGTCAAAACAGTTTCCAATGAGAGAGATTGCAGGTGGAGGGTATGTTCATGTCCCTTGGTCAAGACAGGACATTCTGTTGTTTACAAATGACTTTCCTAGATTAAGAGAGAAGCCTGTCGAGTGGTATCGTCAGGTAGACAGATTTATAAAAGTCTCAAAAGTTCTGTGGATTGATCTAGATGGATTCTTTGACATTGTTGTTCCATCAGATCTTTGGACAGAATGTAAAATTTCTATAAGTTGGCCAAAAGAGGAACCTGAACGAATTAAAGAAACAGGTGCTCCAGCTCCGATAGTAATGGATTTTTATGAAAAAGTGATTTTATGGTTAAAACAAAAAATTCCACCAAAAGAGGTTGATTGGGTCAAAATAGATAGAACTAATCAAGAACCGAAAGAATCAGTTCATTCATTTTATGAGAGGTTATTGTTAGTTTTTAAACAATACAGTGGCTATGAGAAATTGGATGAAAAGGATATGAGTCATTTTATATATAGATTTGTTTATGGTCTCAGACCAGAGGTTGGAGAAATGATCAGAAATAATATTGTTGGTTGGCAATCACTTTCAGTTGATGACATTTTAAGAAAAGCTAAATACTGCAGTGATGAGTTAGAAGTGAAGCAGAAAAAGCTTAAGGAGAAAGCAATGTGGGCTCAAGTGAAAGTGGCTGAGCAACACATTGCTAGTCTTGGAAATAAAAATACTAATTTTATTCAAACTCAAAATTCAAATCAAGGTCAAGGAAAATTTAAATTTAATATTAACAGAAAATTTAATCCTAAAGTTGAAGAATTAAAACAGAAATTACCTTGCTTCAATTGTGGAGAAATTGGACATTGGAGAGACGAGTGTAAGAAACCACCTAGAAATTTAAAGAGTCCATTGTTAAATCCACAGATGCAGAGTGATGTTGATCTGCAGCGACAGCTACAGTTGCAACAAAATCTAAATGATTTGAGTCTTCAGCGACAGCTGCAAAACCAATTGAATCACCAGCAAAATCAAATACCGCAACCTCCTTTCCCTAATTGTGGGGGAAGTCAAAAATATAATCCAAGTGTGGGATTTCAAGGAGATGATCAGGTAATAAGAAACCATAGGCAAATTGTGCAAAATGCTTCAGGACAGTTTTTGTTAACAGAGCAACAAGAAAGTGATTCTGATGATTACTTCTGACGGTGCCCGAGAGAGGGGGAAGAGTGTGTTATTGGAGCCACTCTTGAGGTTGACCAGTCTGGTCCATTTGTAAATGGGAAAGTTAATGATGTAGACATCACTTTCTTAGTGGACACTGGTGCTACCCGTTCTACTGTTAGATCAGTGGAAATTGAAAACCTACCTCTCTCTGGGGAAACCATCCAAGTAGTCGGAGTAAGTAATCAACAGATCAGAACGGATCTAACTGATCCAGTACCAGTTGAAATTGGAAATTTCAAAGACAAACACAGATTTGTGGTTTGTAACAGCAGTCCTGTGAATTTGTTGGGGAGGGATATATTGTGCAAAATTAATTGTAGAATATATTGTTCTACTGAGGGAGTTGAACTACAAACAATGGAGGAAGATGGTTTGTATCGAATGACTATGATGTTAGTAGAAACAGAAGAATCAAAATTGTTTCCTACTTTTGAAAAAGATAATTTACCAGAATAGCTCAAAGAAACAGTAAAAGCTGAAATTTGGGATTTGACTGGAAATGAGATGGGTCTAATGAAACATGTCAATCCAGTCAAAATATCTTTAAAACAGGGAATTGAATTTCCAAATATCCCTCAGTATAAAATGAAAGCAGAGACAGTTGAAGGAGTTATTCCTGTGATTGAAAAATTCATTAAACAAGGTGTTTTAAAAGAAATTGAGAGTAGTCCTTGTAATTCACCGATTATGGGAATCAAGAAATCAAATGGAACATATAGGATTGTTCAGGATTTGAGAAAAATTAATCAGATTGTTGTTCCATGCTGTCCTGTGGTTCCAAATCCTGCAGTTATTTTGTACCAGATTCCACATGATGCAGAATGGTATACTGTTATTGATCTCTGCAATGCGTTCTTTAAAGTACCATTACATCCTGAGAGTCAAGAAATTTTCGCTTTCAGATTCCAGAGTAGGACCCTCGCATGGTGTAGAATTCCTCAAGGGTATACAGAAAGTCCTTCTATCTTTAATGAGCTGTTGAAAAGATCTTTGGAAAATTTAGATTTACCTGGCAGATCAACGTTGGTGCAGTATATTGACGATTTGTTGATAGCTGCTAAAACAAGAGAAAATTGTGTGACAGACACAATTATACTGTTAAATCATCTAGCAGATGAGGGACATAAGGTATCTCTAGCTAAGTTGCAGTTTTGTAAACAGGAGGTAAAATATCTAGGTCACAGAATTGCAAAGGGAAAGAGACAAGTGACAGTTGAGAGAATTAAAATGATTCAAGCAATGCAACCTCCAAGAACACAAAGACAAGTCAGAATGTTTCTAGGAATGGTTGGTTACTGTCGACAATGGATAAGTGGATTTTCTGTAATTGCGAAACCATTACAGAGATTGACAAAATCAGATGTAAAAGACCCAATTGTTTTAAATGAAGCTGAGTTTGAGTCTTTTGAAAATCTAAAAAGAAGCTTGTGTGAAGCTCCAGCTTTAGGCATGCCAAATTATGAAAAAGGTTTTGAACTATATTGCAGTGAGAGAGAGGGATGTGCTTTGTCTGTGTTAATACAAAGACATGGGAATTTAAAGAAGCCCATTGCATATTTCTCTGCAGTTCTTGATCCAGTTGCTAAAGCTTTACCAGGTTGTTTAAAAGCAGTTGCTGCAACAAGTGTCAGTCTTGAACAAAGTGAAGGAATCATAATGGGATTTCCTGTGAAAGTTTTCGTGCCTCATTCAGTTGAAATATTACTGACAAGAGGTAAAACTCAGCATTTAACTAGTAGTAGGTTGACCAAATATGAGAAAATTATTCTGGGAGCAGATAATGTTTCTATTGCAAGATGCGTGAATCTTAATCCTTCCACATTGTTACCTGATTCTGAAATTATTGATGAAAATGATGTGGAACATGAGTGCTTGGATGTTATGGAATATTGCACCAAGCCTAGGCAGGACATTAAGGATGTTCCTTTGCCTGAATCAGATTTTGTTTACTTTGTAGATGGTTCTTGTTTGAGGTCAGAAGGAGGTATTTTAAAAGCAGCCTATTCAGTTTGTACAGTTGCTGATGTTGAAGAAGCATCATGTCTTGAAGGAATTCGTTCAGCACAGGTGGCTGAATTAATTGCTTTAATTCGTGCCTGCGAAATTTCAAAGGATTTGAGAGTTACCATAATAACTGACAGTCAGTATGGGTACGGAGTTGTGCATGATTATGGACAGCTCTGGTCTCAGAGGGGCTATTTAACCTCAGCAGGGTCACCAATTAAAAATGCAGTGTTTATTAAAAGATTAATTGACGCAATACAATTACCTAAAGAAATTGCTGTAGTTAAGTGTGCAGCACATACAAAAGGTGTAGATTTTATCTCTAAAGGCAATGCTTATGCAGACGAAACTGCAAAGTATTGTGCCAAAAATTGTCGTGCATACAATCGGGAAAAAAGCTAAGAATGTGATTCAAATTCATTGATGCTAACATCAGTAGTGGAAACATGGCAGGAAATCAGGGATTTGCAAAATGAAGCTGATGATGAGGAAAAAGATTCGTGGTTAAGAGCAGAATGTAGACCACGTGATGAGGATGGAGTATGGACTTACAAAGATGGCAGAGTAGTTTTACCAAATTGTTTGATTGCTGACATGGCCAGATTATATCATGGTCCTGGCCATATTGGAAGAGATTCCATGATCAGACTTTTTAAAGAAACTTGGTTTAATACCAAATTTAGAACTATTGCTGAATCTTTTTGTCAGAGGTGTTTATCTTGCCAGCAAATGAACCCAAACAGAAAGTCAATAGTGGGTACAGGAATTATAGGTCGAGAAGGTGGTCCTTTCACCAGATTGCAAATGGATTTCATTGAGATGCCCTTACACAACTGTTTGAAATATGTTCTTGTGATTGTTTGTTTATTTTCAAGATGGGTAGAAGCTTTTCCTACTCGACATTGTGATTCAATTACAGTTGCAAAACTGTTACTTAGCGAAATCATTCCAAGGTACGGTTTTCCTGTCACTATTGAAAGTGATGGAGGGAGCCATTTTGATAACAAACTTATGAAGTTAATTTGTGAAGCATTAAATATTGAGCAGAAAATACACTGTGCATACAGACCAGAGGCATCTGGAGTTGTTGAGCAAATTAATGGAACAATTAAGAACAGGATTGGAAAATTGTGTCTAGATACAGGTGTAAAGTGGACAGATGCTCTTCCACTAGTTCTAATGTCATTAAGGAGTACACCTGATAAGAAGACAGGTCTGAGTCCTCATGAGATTTTAATGGGCAGGGTCATGAGGCAAGCTTTTGTTCCAGTTGGCAAATTGTTGAGCATTAATGACAGTGCTATTTTGGAATATTGCAAGAGACTGTCTGACGTAGTGACTTCTGTGTCTAATCAGGTGGCACAATCTGATGAAAAAGTACAGACTCATGATCTGAGACCTGGAGATTGGGTCAGGACAAAAGTTCATCGAAGAAGAAATTGTTTGGTCCCTAGGTGGCAGAAGCCTAGGCAGATAATTTTAGTCACTACGAATGCAGTAAAATGTAAAGGATTGAAAAGGTGGATTCATCCCAGCCACACTATTCCAATTCCTACTCCTGAAAACTCTGATGAAGAGAGTGATTCTACAGATGATTCTGATTCCGAAATAGAAGGTGAAAGAAATCCAGATTCTGAAGATCGACAGAGAGGTCGACATCTGGAAAATCTGCAAGTGAATAAAGACTTGAATAAAGAAGATTTGGGAATCATTGAAATAGACTCTGAAAGTGATGAAGATCTGATTAAAAGAAATTCAGCAGAAGAGTCTGTCAAGAAAGTGAATGGAGTAAAGACTATTGAACATTTTGAAGACAGAGAAGCTGAATCAATTGAAATTTCTGACCAGGAGAGTATTGAAAAGCAGAGGATACGCTCTGGAAGAAGGAACAAGAAACCAGAAACTGGGAAGTTGAAGGTAATTGAAGAGGAGGAGGAGAACGAATTACCAAGTACCAGTGATGGAAGACAAAGTATAGTTCCTAACGGAGTGAAACTGCCGAGTAGAAAAGTTCCTGTGTCAAGAACCGAAATTTCTGACAGTGACTCTGGAGAAAGTGACGTGTATGATGAAGATGGAAAAGTAAAGAAAAGATCTAGGAAGTCAGAAACAAATGTTTCAGAACCGAAAAGAAAGATCTTGAAAAAAGGTGATTTGTGGCCAAGCGGAAGTGGAAAATTGAGAGTCAGGCTAATTAAAAATTCTAAGGAGCAGGTGGATGAAATCACTAGTCAAAAAGAGCCTGAAAAGAAAGCTGAAAAAGGGAGGAAAATAGAAGTAGTGTCTAGAAAAACAAAGAGAGTTGTGAAGCCTAATCAGAAATATAGGTCTCCTGAATGGACTTATGTGATAATTCCTCCTGTTATTGAGATTAATAGTAGCAGCCAGGAAGATGAAATTGAAGAAATTAGTGACAATGATTAAAGTACTGATTTATTAAATTGGGTTTTTTCTTTTTATTATTTGGCAAAAGGCCGAAGAAATTTTGTTAGGTGACACAAGGTCGAAGAAAACTTGTTTAGCTGTGAAATTGTTTGTGACATAAGGTCGAAGATACATTGTTAGGGCTAAGTTAAAAAAAAAAAAAATTCTTTTAAAAGGGGGGTGTACATTTTAGAAATTAATATTTTAAAATAATTTTTGTTTCTTTTTATCTTCTAAGACAAAGTAAAAAAAAAAAATGCCTTACGTTATGGAACGGAGTACTTCAAAGTGTTCTATATTCAAGAGATGCTGTAAGATGACTCTGGTATGTGTGCTCGTGTTAATTCTGCTCTGGTTAGTACTAGCTGTTGTTATTCCTTTTGAAATCAACAAAAATTTACACAAGGTCAATATGACAAGCAAAGCTTCAATTAGTCAAAACAAACATAGTACAACAAGCAAAGTTATTGATCACAAACCTGAAATTCATCAGGACAAATCTATTAGTGATTTTTCAAGCAATACATTCACAAGGCTTTTAGGAGAATATGTTAAAGTAATGGATGCTAAAGATTGCTATGTTTGTGTAAAGTTACCTGCTTCTGTTTCTGAGGGAGTAACATATAATATGCTTCCTCTTACATATGGTATAACATGTAGTGTGTTAGCTAGTTTGTTCTATCAGACTGGACGTTTAGAATACTATTATTCAAATTTTGACGAAATTTTTGCGAATTTAAAAATTGAGAGTGTTTTGAATAAACATAAGAAAGCCAAACAGATGAGGGAATTTTTCTTAGTAACTAACGAACTCACTTATGAGTATGCTTATAAGAATAATCTAACTTGTAAACTAAGTACTGAAGGCAAGAATTTCCTGAACCTTGTTGAGGAGAGAAGAGCAATTTATAAAAGAAACGAATTAGTTAAGCAGACTAAATCTAGGTTCTGGCAAAAAGAAGATGAGAAGCTTAATGGTAAAACTTTTGATAATGTTGCAATTCACATAGATAAACCAGTTAGTGGTAAGCTTTGTATTAGAAGAGATAATACACTTTTTGATAATTATTTTATGGGTGCTAGTAATTGTGAAGACACTTATCAGATTATGGGTGGTTGGGGATTCAAAGGTGGCAAGGATCCAATTTTTTCTGGAATTTATTTTATTTGTGGTGACAAAGCTTATTATAATCTCCCAGATCACTGGTATGGGACTTGTTTTGTTGGAATTGTTTTTCCAAAAATATTTCATGTTGACAGAAATACAGAAGGATTGTTCAAAATTAATAATCATGTAAATAGATATAGAAGAAAAAGTTTCACAGAAATTTTGGGAGATATTTTTGAAGCAGTGATACCCATAGTGGGTATAACCTTGAATGCAGGGAAAATTAGAAAATTATCCACAATTGTTGATAGATTGTCCACTGATACAGCAGATGGTTTCCAATTAGTGAATGTTGAAGTCATTGCAATTAGAACTATGGAGATGCAAGATCGCCTTGCTTTGGATATACTACTAGCAAAAGAGGGAGGAGTTTGTGGCATTCTACATGTACAACATTGTTGTACCTACATACCAGACGAAAGTAAGAATATTGATATGTACATTAAGAATATTACAGAAATACATTCAGAGATAGTTCCATTAGAAGAGGATGATTTCTCAGAGCGACTTTCAATTCTTGGCAAGATTTTAACACCTTTGATTGTGATAATATTTATAATAGTTCTATCGAAAATTGGTTGTTTATTACACAAGAGAAAGAAACAAATGAAGGAAAAGAAGAAAATTTCAAAATAAAAAAGGAAGAAGAAAATGAAATAGAATTACAAGAATTACATAGGGCTCGTTATGATAATTGCAGAGATTTTGCAGAAACATATTTTTAGAATACTAACTCAAGTGAATTTGAATCATTTTCTATTTTAGTTAAAATTTTCTAAATTTTGGGTGTGGTGTGGTGATTTGTTAATCACCAGATGAGGGAGTTGATGGAGCGAGATAGAGAATAACTTTTTATTCCAACTCGTGAAGTTATACTTCCATAAAATAAAATAATCCTATTAATGATTTGTGATGTATTCGTACTAAATCAACTTAGATTAAACTTTTACACGTGGGAAAACTAACACATGTGCTCATAAATGTGCATAACTGTTGCATCTTTTTGTTCGTGAAAAATAATAAATTAATTTTGTCGTTCTGTCATGTCATAACTAACTGCAGCTGAATTTAAAAAGTGGCATGTGCTTATTTTGCTTTCCTTGTCTATGTGATGTCATTCTACTCTCTATAGGTGCATTAAGGATTTTGTGGAATAATGAAGACTGGTAGATATAAAATGCTGCTTTATTTGTTTGCTTTGTGCTAGGTAACACTATACTAACGGGTGGGTTAAATAATTAGCAAACAAAGGGTGGAAACAGAATGAATAATATTTCTTTCATTAATTATTTTCTTGTGTTTGTTTATACATTAGAGAAATTAAGTTGACTGCTTTGGGCCTAGTTCACTCGAGTTTACTAAAAAGATGAATTTAATTTCTGCACGAAGCCTGAGATGTCCTTTCTAAAGTTTTCCATCAAAGTAACATTTGTTGAACTGCGATGAGGCTCTGACATTATTCTGGTCGGACGTGGCCAAGGCCAGGAACCGGCAGAAAGAACATTTGATAACTTGGCATCCGAGGAAGTGAAATGAAACTAGTGAAAAACTATGGCAAAATTGTTGCAAGCAAAGGAAGCCTCGGATCACGTACAGTAGAGACAATGGAGTCTAAGAAAGTGACGGAACTGATGTTTTGAAATTATGGGGTGACATGTCACTTGTCACTCATGAGCCAATGGGACATCGACTTTTGCGGAAAGTTTTACTTTTACTTAGATTAGCTTAGCGCAGAAAGGTATAAAGATCCATGCCCCGTGGATGGGTCACGCTGCTGCTTTCTAACCTTTGGATGAGGGTGTCGTGCTGTCGGACTTTACTTGGAGCACGTAAGATACTCTAAAGACTTTACTTTATTTCCATTTATTTAGCTAATTTAGGGACTTAGGTTTTGAGAAAATGCTAAACTTATAATTCTTTGCAAATATTCTGAAATTTATATGATGCTTACAAATATGCTTACAACAATTCTAATAAAATGCTTAAATAAAACTATATTCTTATAAATCAAATAATAGCTAATAAAAACTTACTTTTGAAACAAGCTGGTCTTGTCATTTCAGGAGTGCAGATTATCATTAGCTAGATGCCATCACCATGGTGGCCAATTAAATAGTTAGGATTTGTTTAAGTAATGTTGTTTATTTACCGCGGATGTATATAAATGTATATAAAATGTATATAGGTTTAATTAGGCCACATGATTAAGTTGGTCAAAATATGTCAGGTTTTGTTAATGGGTCCATGTGTTTAAGTAGTGATTTTTAGTGTGAGTAGTGAAGTTAGGTAGCGTAGTTTATGACATATTTCCCATAGGCCGCTGGATCACTTCCCTGGAAGTCCCGATGAGGTGCCATTTGCCTCCCCGATCCCAGCGAGGGCTCCAGGAGGTCGGGTACTTTCGTGCCTAGGGTCCACTCTGTCACCTCGTGTACACGGATTAAAGGAAAGGGGGGTAATTTTCCTCCGGATTACTAGGGAGAGGGTCAGTCAGACCTCTGTGAACTTTGGCGATTCTGAATCAGGGGAAGGCAGATCCCAGGCCTGCCCATGGGGCCCCTCAGGGGCATCTGCCTCTCAGCCCCTTGCCAATGGTCCTTTTTCTACGAGTTGGCTCAGGAAGACCTCCGTGAGGTCTGATGATGCTGAGACAGGGAAGGCAGCACCCGGGCCTGCCCGCCGGGGCCCCCAGGGGCCCAGGCACGCACCTGCCTCTCAGCCCCTTGCCGATGGTCCTTTTTCTCTGAGGTTTTTTCCTCAGTCAGACCTCCGTGAGGTCTGGCGATTCTGAAACAGGGGAAGGCAGAACCCAGGCCTGCCCACCAGGGCCCCCAGGGGCCCGGGTACACACCTGTCTCTCAGCCCCTTCCCGATGGTCTTTTTTCTCCGAGTTTTCTCAGTCAGACCTGCGTGAGGTCCAGCAATGCTGCGACGGGGGAAGGCAGCACCCGGGGCTTGAGCAGCCTCCGGCGGGCCCCGTGATGCATCAGCCCCCCGTCCTGCAAGCCATCAGAGGGCCCGTGTGTTGGGAACGGGGGTCCACCGGGTACCGGGAAGGCTCTGCCCGGCCTGGCTAGGGTTCGGAAGCTGGGACCTGGCCCGGGGCTCATGCTGCGTCCCGTGGGCCCCAGGATGCGGGGACCCCCTGTCCTGCAAGCCAACCGAGGGTCTGGGCGCTGGGGACAGGGGGGTCCACTGGGGCCCGGGGAGGCTCTCCCTGGCCTGGCTGCTTTCAGAAGCAGGGACTTGGCCTGGGAGCAGGGTTGGCTGGCTTTATCACTTTCCTTGCAGAGCGGAGTTTTCTGCCCACCCCTAATCTTGACAATGAAACAAATTTCTATACAGTGCGAATACTACAATGTAGGCGCTTTCTCTACTGCATAAGTCTAATGGTCTTATAGGAAACAGTTATATTTCCTGAATATGATTAAATGAGTGAACATTTTTTGTATCCAAGACGCCCTGGGAGGCAATTTCACTGTGCCATTTCTGCTCTCATTATCGGCAAAGCTAGAGTCATATGTATTAAGCATTTGTGGGGTTGCCAAGGCTGTGACTCTTAAAATCACCTCCTTTGCAACAGCAGAAATGCAAGTCACAATGTATGGAAGGCACACTGCAATTACAAAACGGATTTCTGAATCACAAAATGCCCACTTTGACTGTATCTCGTGGGACAGCTACCACTGTAGAAATATGTGCTTGTGGCATAAGGACAGAGGACATTGGTTCAAGTGAACACTCCTTGCTCTACAATATCATTCATTGAATGGCAACTTGTATTTTTGAAGGCTGCCTCTCTCTCTATAAAGTCTACATGTACGCATTAACAGCCATTTGCAGGGAAAGTGTTTTGAACTCCCTAAGAATGCACATTTTGCAATTTGATTACTACATCAGTACCATCACAAAATGAAGATGGAGTTGCAAACTGTTTGATGAGCAAAAGCACCAACTAGTTATATCATGATGATGAGCAGCCTCTCAGAGGAAGATTACACAGATTAATATCACCATACATTTGGAGATATATAAAAAGAATGTGAGAGAATGCAAGAAATGGGAAGAAAGGGAAACTGATTATGGGACTATGGAGGAGGCTCATGGCTGTGCAGTCTTTCCCTTTAAATATTATTATACAACTTCAATGGGTTATTCAGCTCTGCTGGGAATGTGAAACTGTGATCTGCAGGTCTGTAGGCAGGTACCTGACCCTGTGTTCAACTCAGGCTCACAAAAAGCACATGCTACTGTGTACCATGTTTACCCTTACAGCGTCGGCCTCCACACTCTTTATTACAAATCACACCTCTAGGAGGATTTATTTTTGAATGCCATTTTTGTGTAGTTATCAGCTTTACGTACCTAGTGTTCTACCTTAATATTGTTTGCAGTACCTCCTTTAGCACCTCTTATTTAGGCTACAATTGCGCCAATTAATAAAACTCTACATGAAGTACTAAATCTAAACAAATCTTATGTAATCAACCCCTGTTTCTCTAACTATCGTGCAAAGATTATTAATTGCACAGAGTTGTCCTCTCTGTTACCTTCACAATATTGAGTGGTCCACTAAAACATTCTATGGTAGTAAATGCCAAACCTGTATATTATCTCTGATTAGGTAAATCCAGAAAAATGTAAAGGATTACACGTGTTATGCACCTAAAATGACAGTGATTTGGTGTTATTCACATTTTATAATGTGGAAGAATGTTTCAATATCTATGGACTCACAAGCCTCCTTCTCAATAAATATGGCATTGCGTATTTACAGTACTTCATAGATGTTAGAATTAAAGGATCTGCTCTTTGAAATTATTAAGTTTCCATTTCCTACCAATGTCCAACCAATTCCAGCACATCATGATGTAGTGCCGGAACAGCAATTCTTGTGAAATGGGACCGGCTGGGAACCTCCAATTTAGGGCAGATGGCTGACACAAATTCACGGAAACCCACCCCTTCCACAAATGAAAAAGGGCGAAGGTCCAGCGCTAACATTTTAGCCAGCTTTGCATTGTACAACCGTGCCGTCTGGTGGGCTGGAATACTTTCCTTAGTGGTGATGTTGTTTTCATTAACCCACTTAGGCTCAACGACGCAGTTTGTCTCATTGCAGTACCCGGTCGCCTTGATGTCTCAGCCTGACTCTGAGTATGGCTCTTACTGCGGTGCCACTCAGATGTTACTGAGGAGGATGTGGGTGGTACCACTACACTACTGGGGAAAGGGCTAGAAATGCCTCCCTCTTCACCTTCCAACGCAATAATATCATCCCCTGATTCTTCATGCCCAACTTCAATGGGTTGAGTTTTTTTACTTTGTTTTGAGAGAAGTAGGTGATTCTCCCACACGACAGTGTGGTGTATTCGGGGATGACTTGCTTGGCCTCCGGTACCATAGTTTGTACCAAGCTTACCGCGCCGAACACATGTGCGACAAATTGAGCATATAGCAACGTTCTCCTCCTTGGTGCTAACAGAAAAGGAGTCATAAACTGGGGAGGAGAACTTTCTGGCACTGCTGGATGTGCCACTTTCAATACCAGATGAACTGGAGGGTGTGCTTGGAATGTGACTCTGTGCAGCTCCACTGTTACTTTTACTACCACTACCTACTGAGATAGTTGAGCTGGATGTAGTAGGTCCCTGCCGGGCCTTTGAAAATATGGCAGCTGGAGGTCGTGGTGGTGTAACCTGTGTTGGTGGTATCCGTGCTACATCCCCTATGGGGCGGGAGTGATGTGCGTGATGACTGGCTCGTCTTCATCAACATCATCCCCCTCTTCTACATCTACCTCCATAATGTTTTTCTGGAACCTTCCTTTTCAGAAGCATTGTCTTGTGGCGTACATTACTCTCAGACTGAGCTGGTGGCTGCCAAGTGGCATCACGATCATCAGAAGCAGGGCTTGAAGAAGAAGATGATGGACTAAGCCTCCTTTTCCTTGCCGGTGGTCTGGAAGACAATATATCTCCCGAAACAGTGGTTTGCTCCACTTTGTCTGCAGGAAGCTCACTTTCCTGAAATGCCCCTACTTCAGGAGCAACAACTACTATTTTGGGCTGTTCTTGCAGCTGCTGCTGTTCTTGCTGCTGCTGCTGTTCATGCGGCTGCTGCTGTTCTTGTGGCTGCTGCTGTTCTTACGGCTGCTGTTGTTGTTCTTGTGGCTGCTGCTGTTGTTCTTGCGGCTGCTGCTGTTGTTTAGGCTGCACACTTACCTGCTGAGTTTCCGCCTGCGTTGATTGTGTAGTTCTTTGCGATAATGACAATTCAACATCGCTGGTCGTTAGTAGACTGGCTACCTCTGCGACACTCAAGGGCTTGGGCCTAGGTTGGTGGGGTTGGACTGCTGGTGCGGAGGTGCTGCTCCCAGCTTGGTTCCCGGACAACGCTGCTGCAGGCATAACTTTTTTGGTCCCAAATAAAACATTGGCGGGCACACCAGTCGTGGTTAATGGCACTTCCTTTTTCTGTTCCTTCTTCTCAACGGCAACTTTCTTGGTACTGCACCTGGTACCTTTCTTTGGGGCCATCTTCTTCAGATGTCAGGCAGGACGCAGATGCACAACAAGTTTTGGTCACACATGGACGTGATGGGCAGCAGGACTTCTGGCTGGCTGGCAGTACAACGGGTAATGATGATGACACCTCCTCCTCTGGCTTTTTGTGCACCTAAAAGCAAATAAGCCAGGAGAAGAACATTATTTCATTTGTTGTTGTGGTTCAGTTACTACTGTACTAGTGCAAACAAAAGATATACCCCCAGATGCATCAACAACCCATTTTGCGATTCCTTAATAGCGAAACATACCGATTCGTTATTAAGGAATAGCAAAATGGAATGCATCAAGAAATCACTAGAAAAATAGCGATCTATTAGAATTCCTTAATTGCGACTCGCAAATTGCGAGTCGCAATTAAGGAATACCTCCCCATTCATTCCTATGGGCCTAGAGGCCCATAGGAATGAATGGGAAGACAATCTCAATTTGAGAATCGCAATTAGCGATTCGCAAATTGAGATTGCGATTAAAAGGGTGCAGGGGTGTACAAAGAACACTCTATTACACCAAGGAGCTTAGGGGATTTTTTGGAACAGGTCGTCCCCCACTCTTTAATACTCGCAACAACACAGGACCTGCTCCTTCTGGTGCTACAGTTATGCCTAGTCAAACCCTCCTATAGTCCTAAAATTACTATAGGAGGGTTTGACTAGGCATAACTGTAGCACCAGAAGGAGCAGGTCCTGTGTTGTTGCGAGTGTACAAAGAACACCCTGTTGCACCCCTGAAATTGATCTGTGCACATATGTTTCGCACACACATGCGCTTAGGGCATGTGTGTGCGTAACATGAAACTTTGAAAAATGCACTTTAGTGCATTTTTCAAAGTTTTTGTAAATTACCATGAAGTTGTACTTCATGGTAATTTGCGTGCCCTATTAGCGAATTCACTATTTTTAAAACTTTCATGCATTGTATTCAAGGAATCTTAATTTGAGATTCCTTAAATGCAAATAATCGCAATTTAGCGATTTCTAAAATTGCGATTTTTGCATTTGGAATGATGCATCCCAAATGCAAAAATACCGGTCGCAAAGGGGCAGATTCTGAGAATCTGCTCCTTTGCGAGCGTATTTTTGTTTGATGCATCTAGCTGATAGTCTAGCCATTTCTGAGACTTTGTCAACAAGGGCTATGATATACTACTGTGTACACACACTACGCTCTCAGGAAGGATAGGAAAGAGAATAAGAACCACCAAAATAAAAATGTAATGGAAGTGGGGTAGACCCTATTTGCCATTAAATTATTTGAGCATCACATCATTCATGGAGCTGCTGCTGGCAAAGGGGGTGGATCGATAGAAGCAGTAAGCCAACAGGAAAACCATGCAGGCCTATATGGCAAAAGCAGGACACTAATAACTCCCACCACAAAAAAAGGCCACCAGCCACATGGACACTCACAAATCACAAACAACAAGCAGGGGGCCTGGGAAACACTAGGAGCTGACAAAAGGCCTATAAAAGCCAGGCAGAAGAATGCATGCTAAAGCACACTGCTCTGCCTTTTTAATGTAACAAAATGCAAATACGTAAATTCACAGGCCCCAAAAAGGTCTGCAGGGTGCATGCATTGCACACCAACACACACCAGACACACACAACAAAGGCAAGTCTTTAAGACGCCCAACATCAGAAAGCCCACCCCAAAAAACACACTTCCCAACTCAATCCAATGCCATCCATGCCCTAAATGATGTCTACATCCAACAGACTACACAGAAACACTTGATTAATAAAGCTGTGGCAACCTGCTCTGAGCCTACAGGATGAAAGTAGGCCTGTTGGCAGACAAGGCTAGACAAGCGTGCAGGCCTAGGCTTCACAATGGCCACCAGCCATATGGCCAGGCCCAACATCAGAAAACCCACCCCAAAAAAACAGACTTCCCAACTCAATCCAATGCCATCCATGCCCTCAATGATGTCTACATCCAACAGACCACACAGAAACACTTGATTAATAAAGCTGTGGCTACCTGCTCTGAGCCTACAGGATGAAAGCAGGCCTGTTGGCAGACAAGGTTAGAGATGGTTGCAGGCCTAGGCTTCACAATGGCCACCAGCCATATGGTCAGGCCCAACATCAGAAATCCCACCACAAAAAAACACACTTCCCAACTCAATCCAATGCCATCCATGCCCTAAATGATGTCCAAATTCAACAGACCACACAGAAACACTTGATTAATAAAGCTGTGGCTACCTGCTCTGAGCCTTCTGGATGAAAGCAGGCCTAGTGGCAGACAAGGCCAGACAAGCTTGCATGCCTAGGATTCAAAATGGCCACCTGCCACATGGCCAGGCCCAACATCAGAAAGCCCTCCCCAAAAAAACACACTTCCCAACTCAATCCAATGCCATCCATGCCCTAAATGATATCCAAATTCAACAGACCACACAGAAACACTTGATTAATAAAGCTGTGGCTACCTGCTCTGAGCCTTCTGGATGAAAGCAGGCCTGTTAGCAGACAAGGCCAGACACGCTTGCAGGCCTAGGCTTCAAATGGCCACCTGCCACATGGCCATGTCCAACATCAGAAAGCCCACCCCAAAAAAACACACTTCCCAACTCAATCAAATGCCATCCATGCCCTACATGATGTCTAAATTCAACAGACCATACAGAAACCCTTGTTTAATGTAGCTGTGGCCATCTGCTCTGAGCCTACTGCATGAAAGCAGGCCTGTTGGCAGACAAGTTCATACAAGCGTGCAGGCCTAGGCTTCTAAATGGCCACCAGCCATATGGCCATGCCCAACAACAGAAAACCCACCCCAAAAAAACGCACTTCCCAACTCAATCCAATGCCATCCATGCCCTAAATGATGTCTACATCCAACAGACCACACAGAAACACTTTATTAAGAAAGCTGTGGCTACCTGCTCTGAGCCTACTGGATGAAAGCCGGCCTGTTGGCAGACAAGGCCAGACAAGCTTGCAGGCCTAGGCTTCAAAATGGCCACCAGCCATATGGCCAGGACCCACATCAGAAAGCCCACCCCAAAAAACACACTTCCCAACTCAATCCAATGCCATCCATGCGCTAAATGATGTCTAAATTCAACAGACCACACAGAAACACTTGATTAATAAAGCTGTGGCTATCTGCTCTGAGCCTACTGGATGAAAGCCGGCCTGTTGGTAGACAAGGCCAGATAAGCTTAAAGGCCTAGGCTTCAAAATGGCCACCTGCCACATGGCCAGGCCCAACATCAGAAAGCCCACCCCAAAAAACACACTTCCCAACTCAATACAATGCCATCCATGCCCTACATGATGTCTAAATTCAACAGACCACACTTGTTTAATGCAGCTGTGGCTATCTGCTCTGAGCCTACTGCATGAAAGCAGGCCTGTTGGCAGACAAGGTCAGACAAGCTTGCAGGCCTAGGCTTTTAAATGGCCACCAGCCACATGGACAGGCCCAACCACAGAAAGCCCACCCCCAAAAAACACATTTCCCAACTCAATCCAAAGACACCCATGCCCTAAATGATGCTTGAAAATGAAATACATTAAAAAAACACCAATGGAACAGTTGCTTCATCATGCACCCACCCATGAGGCCATGACTAGCTCTGGGCCTACTGACTACTACTACCCACAACATTTAAAAAAAAAAAGTAAGCATGGGCGGATTTTGCCAATTGGCAATCCGCGAAATTGCGTATTTACGGATTCGCAATCCGCAAAATCCGCGAACTCTCGCGAATTTTGCGGATTCTTTTTTTGTGTGTTCGCAAGTGTTTCTGCCATTTCGCAAGGGTTTTTTACCAGTTCGCAAACGCGAACTTACTTGTCGGGTAGCAATGGTCGCGACCATGTTGTTTCTACGTCTGGTTCATCACAGCAACCTCTGTTTCACCACTGCCACCCTCTGTTTCACCACTGCCACCCTCTGGCTCACCCATGCCACCCTCTAGCTCACCCATGCCACCCTCTAGTTCATCACTGTAGATTATGGGGGGAAAAGCACACCTGCCCTGCCTCAACTGACATGAATGAATTAGGGGCTGATTAATGTGTCACTGAATTTGAAATTCCAGCCTGGCACCTGCTTCCTTATCTGTAATTGCTTTCTGTTGCAGTGTAATTTTTTTAACAGGACCTTTGTTGTATACTTGTAGCTATTCTCTGAACCTGCTGTGAGGGTCAGAGCAGGGTCATAGAATAGTTGCAAGTAGGCAACTGAACTCTGAAGGGGGCCCTCAGGAAGCACTACAGGGAATGGTTACTAATGATAAGATTGAACTTTTGCACCTGCTGAGTTCTTTCAGTTTTGCAAAAATCCAAATATCCAGCAGCATCCACAAAAAGTAATCCTTCCAGGTCAAGATCCAAATCAAAGTGACCAGCACATGAAGAAAGCACTGGGACGAGCCTGCTGGACAGGAACAGGAAGTTGGAGACTGTGGGGCACTTCCTTCCTCCCACCCCCCACCCCCAAATAGACTCCTTGCAACAAAAAAAAGTGCAGGCAAATGTCAACCTGAGGAGTTATTCTGATAAAAATCATAATTTTCAAGGTTTATGCTGCCTGCTGGTGGATTTCTTGTGCGAAATTCCAAATTTTGCAATCTCGCAATTGCGAGATTGTCGCTGCCCGCCGCATCTATGTGTTCGCAAGTGTTTACTCCCGTGATGCGTGATCACGGGCCTTATGACGTACTCGCGTTGCCAAACTCTTGCTGTGCAAGGTGGCAAGCCGCGATGACGTCGACAAACTCCCGCGGGATCCCGCAGCAAGATCCAAAATGGCGCAGCACACGCAAACATGGAGAAAAACAACTCTGAAAACGCTGAATGACGGAAAGTGAACACTGCGCGCCGCAAAATTGTATAGTATTCTAGTTGGCAAGTGTGACCAAGCAAAAAATCCGCATCGCAAATTTTCGGAAAATTCGTGAAAGTTCGCGGATTGCGAATTTTCCGAAAATCTGCAAAATCTGCGAGCGGAACGGATTTTACGCCCATGCTTAAAAAAAAGGAATGATAGTTACCAAAATTAAATTGTAGTTGCAACAACTGCAATGCCCCCAATCAAACAGACAAAACAACCACTTACTTGTAAAATATCCAATTCAAAAATGCTCAAATCCAATGGCAATGATGCAGCAGACAAAAAGAGTGATCTTTCCAGCTCAAAATCCAAAGGAAGAATGAGCAGGAGATGGACAAAGCACTGGGAGGAGCCTGCTGGACAGTAACAGGACGTTGGAGATTCTGTGGCATTTCCTCCCTCTCCCCCATTTTAAAAAAGGAGTCCTTGCACAAAAAGGACAGCCAAATGTCAAACTGAGGAGTTGTTTTCATCCAAATCATCATTTGCAGAAGGTTTTATGCAGCTAGAGCTGATATTCTTCTCCAAATTGAAAATTTTACATGTTCGAGTTCTTGAGCTTCACATTACTTCCGCCAGATGTCGATGGCATGTTCAAAATGACGTGTTCGCGTTCTCTAGCTCCCTGTCGCGTTGGATATGATGTGTTCGTGTTCTCTCGCTCCTTGTCACGTTTATTATGACGTTTTCGCATCCTCACACTCTCGCTCACGGTGGAGAATGACGTGTTTGGGTTCTCTTACTCCTCGTCGCTTTCGATATGATGTGTTCGTGTCCTCATGCTCTCGCTCGCGGTGGAGAATGACGCATTCGAGCATGATCGCGAGACGAAAGATGTGATCGCGGGCAGGAACTCTCGCAAGATAGTGCATAATGGCTACTAACAATCCAACATCTCGTGGAGCACGCGACCGGATCAGGAAAACTTGTCGGCGAACGCGGGGATCCAGGTAAGGCGATCGCGCACGCAAGAACGTATTTTTACAGCACAAGCATTAAAAAAATTAACGGTAAGTTGCGGATCGCGGACATTTTGGCATTTTCGCGCTCTACGCGGAACGCAAAAATTTCAAATTATTGCAATTTCCGCGAGCGGAACACAATTTGATGCCCAGGCCTACAAATGTTTACCAAATAGGCATCTTGGCGCTGAATTATTATTAAAAGACTGTAGAAAATCTCACATACAGAGTAGATATAGATGAGGGAAAGAATTTGTATCTCCCGTACCCAGAGAAAAGCCATGTTTTCAGACCTTTTCTAAAACTCGACAAATTTGGATTTCATCTCAAGGAATTCGGGAGTTTATTCCATGTTTGTGCAGAATTGACTTGGAAGGATCTCCTGCCGAATCTGGCCTTTTTAAAACTGGGCACACAAACGCAGCTTGCAGTGGAAGACCTTAAAGATCTTGAGGGTCCATAATAACGGAATTTTCCTCAAATTCTTCAATAGTTCCTGACATGTATGTAGCCAGTGTTCTGTTGAGATGTGCCTCTATAGAGAGTCATTCATTGATCAGTACGCCTAAATTCCAAACTGATTGCACAAAACTTGGGCTATTGTCCTTTGACCACAGCCAAACCTTACATGGCAGCGGATGCTGTATTTTACCAGAGGAGCAGCACAGAAATTCAGTTTTGCTCCAATTAAATTTAATACAGTTAATGCTGAGCCATTTAGCCCTCTCTACTAGTAAGGCATGACATTTTTCACAACTGATTTGGATTCTTGTTGTCAATGGACACTAGTAATTGTAATCTGATAGTGTTACAAATGATATCCAAAAAGATTGGATCATAGTCAGAAGTGACCGAAGATAAATATTAAACAGGATTGGGCTCAAAACTGACCCCTGAGGAGCACCATGGAGAATTGCTTTAAATTTAGACAAATATGGGGGTAGAGATATTGTCTGAAATCTGCCAGTAAAAGAGAATTTATTCCAGTCAATAATGATGCCACCTGTCCCTACCTCCTTAGGACTGGTAAGTAGAATTTGATGGCTGATGGTGTCAAAGTCAGCCAATAGGTCTAGCAGAACCAAGACCGCTACCTGACCATCATTATGCATCATTCTTAGTTCGTCCGTAGCTACTACCAAGTCTGCCTCTGTGCTATGGGTTGGTCTCACGTCCATTTGCTCTGGCTCCAATAGTTCATTTTTCTCTAAGTAGCAGGCCAGTATTTGTCTGACATATTTTTCAATGATCTTAAAAGGGTAGGGGAGCAAAATATTGGACGATAATTAGAGGGGTCCTTGATTTCGGCTCTGAATTTCTTTAACAATGGTGTCACCATGGCTCTCTTCCACACAGACTGTACTATTCCTGTAGTTAAGAACTTCCCCCCAGAAATAGCCTCCCACAAAATAGACACTTTAGTGTATGCGGACCATGTGGTCATATTTGACCTAACATGGATTGGCCTACAGTGTAGCTTTGATGCTCTCTTAAGCTATACTGAAGAAAATGTCCGGAAAATAAATATCTTAAAGCCAAAAGTGGTTCCATTTTGGGAAAGAAAACGCCATACCCAATTTAACTTGGAAATTGGGAGGTAAATCCATAGATGTAGTAAAGGAATATGTGTATTTAGGAAGAGCTTTCACACAGACTCTCGAAAATTATTCTTATCTTTAGCACTTAGATTCGAAGGCTACAGCACACGCAAGTGCACTAAAAAGTTTTTACTCTTTCACAGGACAGGGACATTTCTATTCTCTCTTGGAAACTTATCAAGTCAAAATTCCATCAACCCTGATGTTTTCCGTTCCAATAGACCAATGGCGTTTTCTGTATGAATGTGAAGGGAAACTACTACGGAAAATAACTAAAGCTAGTCAAGCCAAGCCGATCCAGGCACTCTAACTAGAAATGTCCTTGACTAGTGCCTATGCAATTGCCTTCGCCAATACAATCAGATTGGCATATAATGTTACACGCAGGTAATTGTACCTTGAGAACTTTACTAAAGCTCGAAACCTTTGAGGTTGGGTTGAGCAATCTTATATTTAACAAAAATCTTATAGCAGCTTTATCTCACTTTAAATGCTCAATTCCACTTTTAAAGTCCTGGACACGGATCCACCTAAAGTTATTCTTAAAAAAAATGACACAACATCTTAGCTTTGACCTAGATTTTGCTTAATGTTCTCAATTATCCCACTACAGATCCTATTCAGTGTCTCTTGAATACAAGACCTACCAGCTATATTTGAAATATATACTTGAACACTGGATTCAATGCTGTATTATCATGCTATGCTTAGGGATCTTGCCTCTAGATTCCCATACTAAGCATAAAGTTAAAACAAGTGATAACACAGGACTACGTAAGCTCTGTAATGGAGGGGACAAGATCTAGTCCATATGCTATATGTCTGTCCAAATAAATTAGTAGTAGATACCAGAATCTCTTTCTTAAACCCAACATACTTTAGACCAAGGTAGTAGTCTAAATCAATTAATAAAATATTGAAGCAATTAAAAAAAATACTGGTTACTGATTTTTTTGTAATGTTGGAAAAAGTCACAAGCATGACGGATAGCCTGTCCATCATATTACAAATACATTGGATATAATGGATTTGTAATACAGCGGCTGGGATATCTGTCATGTTTGTGATGGAGTATCCCATCTGCTGAACTCAAAATCAGGCCCTTGGTCTTTTTTATGGAGATTAACATGCCTGGATTCAGAGTCCTCTTGAAATATGCTGTTGCTGCCACAAGATCCCGCTGAAGACCCAGAAGTCCAAAAATGATCAAAGGCTCAACTTTTCAGAATTTCTGGAGCAGGTCCTCTTGGTTACACTTAAGGCCCCTAGGACCAGAGGGAGATCACCTTGGGGCCCGTACTGTCTCCAGTAGATGCCACCAACAGAGTCCAGTCCAGGTCCAATTGTTATGGGTAAACTGGTTAATTAAGGAAAAAGGCCTCTTCCAACTTGGCATATCCCTATTGCAAATGGATGGAACCTTCCAGCTGACACAGGCGTCATAAAGGTAAGTTCTGTCTTCTGACATTCTGTAACCAGTGAGGAAGCATTTTGCAATGACAAACCTTCCCAAATTTGCAGCCCATCTTGTTTGCCTTACTGCAAACGATCCCACTTTGCACTGCTCTAAGCAAAATCCAAGATTGCACAGCTGTTCTGTCCTTTGAAGTGTTTTTGTGCCAGCCAGGGTTGTGCCTAAGAATATGAGCACCCCCCTCCTCTTCCACTCTTCTTCCACTACACCAGATTCTTTTCTGGGACCGGCTCCCTCTCCTAATGGGCTAGAGCCAAATTGGCTACAGAGACTTCAGCAGACAAAAGGCTTCTCTGCCACATGTTTCCTTTGTGGCAACTATTGGTTATCAGGCCTCACCCTGGTCCCTTTTAAGTTAATGAAGTTCCTAAACACTCCCCAACGGCCCTTTCTGACTTGGTATGTGTTGCATTCCTTATGCCCAGGTCTTACTCCCAAAAGTCCTAAGCTATTATTTCAGATTTAGGAGCAGTTTTCATACTTCATTAAGGGGAAGCACTGGCTGAGCCATCTCCCAGCAGGCTAATTTTAGTTAGTCTACTGGAGGTTCAGGCAGACAAAGTCTACATTTTTACAAATCACTTTTCCAAACTATTCATTAAAAATCTGCCTTAACCATTAAATGTAAATTTTTATAAACATTTACAAAACTGTTTGAATTACTCTGGTAGCTTGTCCCAAGCCACAGATAGCAGATTTATGATTTTATTCTGAACTTTCGCTTTTTTCATTGGTTAGCTACAGCCCTTCACAGTGATAATAACGTTTCACAGCTACTCATTGTAGGTACATGCCAACTTCAAATTCCTTGTACCACTTTTTGAAACAATGCACCACATCTTGTGAGCTACAATGTCTACATAGTTTTAATTTCTTTAATGTTTATAAATAGGAATCTTTACTGTCAAAAAGGGTTATTTTGACATGTTGCTTGCAGGCTGATCTTCTGCATGAGTAGGCTACACAAGTAGGCCTGCAGCCATGTTGTCTTTGTCAGTGTATAGGATGTCAGAACATGTGTTGAAGTCTATAGGTGACCTTTAACTTTTATATGCCATTGATGTATTTCCAGCGCCATGTACTATGGCCTTACTGGAAAGTTCAGTAGGCAAATTAGTAGTTAGCCAATATTACAGTGTTTTAGGGGTCGGAGCTCATACAATGGGGACAGGACACCAGTACTCAAGTGTGCAGGGTTCAAACACCAGCAAAACCAGTCAGCAAAAAATAGAGGATGACCTCACAAAAGGAGGCACTTTGACGGCTATACACAATGCAAAACCCCCCAAAAAATCTTGACTACTTTATGATAATGCAAAGATGTGAAAGAAAAATAAAACTGCCATTTGAGGTTCAGTATTTGTACCTCCCATGGAGCTATCTGTACTCTACATAGCCCTGATGTTGCCTGAAACATCTTGGTCTCGGATTTGATCAGGTAAAGAGTGTTTTGTGATTAGCCTGCACTTGGTACTCAAGTTCTTTTTTATTATGGAGGACAGAGGTTTGACGATATTATTAACTGCCAGCTTTTTACACTGAGGTAGTCTTCCCGAGTTAAGGCAAATTAATTAATTCAGTAAATGATTTAATGTCAGAATACTTTGAATACACATTATTTATATGTGTCTTTGATTTTGTAGTTTTTGGATTTAAATGTTTTACATTTGTAAATCTTTTCAAGTATGCAGAATTCCCCAAATTCTGATTTATGTCACTTTGAGAAATTACAAGCCATTCAAGGTAAAATTTACTGCAAATAAGACATTCACGCTAATTTATCTTGAATGGACAGAAAAAGAATGTGAGTGGCTGTTCTTTATAGTGCTTCGTTTCTTTTGCCCTTTTTTGTGCAAAATGTATCCTTGCTCTAAAAGTTAAATCCCATGGTGGTGGTGGTGTGCGGCAGCAATATGCTGGCCGGTGCCACAGTGATACCGTCAAGCAAATTACTACTTTTCCAGACCTCCACACTTGTAATGGAGGTGCGTCGACCATGAAAAGTGTGGCGGTCAGATAGTACTGGGGTCCTACAAGGCCCATTGGGGTGCATGCAGGGGGCACATGTTGTGCCCCCCTGTGTGCATATGCCCCTTATCCTGCTTGGCATGGACTGTACTGTCCATGCTATGCAGAAACGGGCTTCAGTTCTGCCTCGGCGCTGTAGTTCCAAGGCGCACATATGGGCTTTAGAACTGCACTGCCGTGGTACCGCCAAAGCATTGCCTGCCAGACCATGAGGAAACTCTTAATCTGGCAGGCAGGTGGCAGTCGGCTTTGGTGGTGTGGGAGCGGGGCAGTGGCATGCTGGCCTACTTATTCACCGCCAAAATCATAATTTGGCCCTAATTCTGAAAGGGTGCCAAAGATCCGGAATTATTTGCCACCAGATTGCCAAGGTCCAAGAGGCCAAGTCAATCTTTGCTTTTAAAAGGGACATGAAACACCACTACCTGAAAAACTCTTGGTAGTCTGTATCCACCTATTGTCTCCCACCCTGGCCTGCAAATATATCAGTATTCTGTCAAAGATGTACACTCAAGTTCCTATGAGCTAGTATTTTGCTTGCTCCACTGGTATTTGAATCCAACTCTCTGTAAAAGCATTTGCCATCCTGTGCCCTTGCTCCATCAAGCATTTAAGTAAATACATTCACATAAATCGGATATCTTTCTTCAAGCTAACAGAGTGTACAACTGACTTTCATTGTGTGTGAGAGAGAGAGAGAGAGGGAGAGAGAGAGAGAGAGAGAGAGAGAGAATCACTTTTAAGCTCATGTGACTTGACTTTCAAAAACCAAATGTGCCTTTCTGACTTTGTCCTGGGTCACATGGCTGTAAATGACTCTCCTGTTGTGGGTTGTGCATTGCTTCCAGACAATGAGACAAAAAAGTCCTAGGTATGAGTGGAGAGAAACTTTCTGACAGGATGGCTGGGTAGGATTTGTGCCCTGTTCTGATTACACTTCAAAGGGCCCCACCCGCAGCTCACACCAAGGAACCTGACACCAGGTCTGTCCTTGCCTTTGTCGCCCTAGACGCGATAGATCCCGGACCAGGGGAATCGGTTTTGTGGGGTAGACTAGCTAATTCTCCACATAAAGGCTGGCACAAGGTACAAATGTGGCACCTTCAAAACCTACTATCAGAACACATCTGGATCTGTGAAAAATTGAGATTGAGGGATGCCCTGCTGCTTGAAAAATGAAGATTGGACATGCTTGCCTTGAACCCAGCATACCAAGAACTGGCTCAAAGGTCCAGTTAGCTGACCTGTTTAAACTACAGGGACAAAACAAGTTTCCAGAGTCCCCCTGCAACTGCCCAGCTAACCTGCACCAACTGGACCTCTGCAGATCTGCCTGTGCCCTGCTGCAGTCCTGATCCCCAAGAGGTGCCCCCCACCAGGTCCTGGATCCTGGGCTAGATTCAGAGTACTTCTCCTGAAGAAAAGGTAAAGATACTGAGGTTTTGGGCTTCTCTCAACTGTGAAATACTTCTTCATGCTGAGAATAGACTGCCTGCGATGACTTCTAATGGCAACGAAGCACGGGTCAGCTACAGAAATCAGAAGGTTTACCAACAGATCTAATCTCTAAAATGAAAGTCCAAAATGTCACCGGGGCACAACAGCAGACTGTGGCTGAGAAGGGCCAGAAAGCAGTTGGACGCGGTCTTGGTAAAGCTGTTGACTTTCGGCAGGAAAGCTCCAAGTGAGAGAAATCTGTATTTCATGCACAGAGAATGCCCCTTGCCACCAGGATGCTTTTGGTACCTTCACCCAGTGAAAATGTCTTCATTTGTACTTACTGAATCTTTTCGAGTTCGGGTTCATCCAGCCTGGTAAGGCTGTATCTTGTAACAGATAGGGCTCCCTGAGGCCTCATACCTTCTTTACAAGGTCCCACTGAATCAGATTTGTTGCTGCGGAAAAGCTCAGAGTGGTAGCAACCTAAATCTTCAGCCCGGCAGCAATGCACCCTGGTCAGATACACTTGGCAGGATTGTCCTGGTCCTTGAGTGGTCTTTGGAGCAAAAAATGTTTGTAAGTCCCGGGCTTCTCAGGATGTTAGGAGAAGTACACTTTGACATAGTTCTGGGTTACTGTAGCCCAGGAACAGCAGTTGGGGTTCAAGATTCACTCCAGAAGAGGTCAACAGAGGGGCCAGGCCAGGTCTAGTTGGAACCTGTTAACTGCATAGTTATAGAAATGGCCTCTTGTTGTATCCCTGTGGCTTGAACAGGAGGTCATCATTTTGACCCTTGCCCACTACTTTGCCCTGGGTACAGTCCTTCAGGTGGCCTCTAAAGTTTCAGACAATAGACTCAGTCTTCTCCTGATCATCCATAGGCCCATTAGTCTTAAGAGAAGGGTAGTAGGAAAGACACATTTACGCCTGGTACATCCTATGGGTGGAGGTGATGCCTGGCTCCTCCATAACCAATTGAGTAAACGTTCTCAGGGTTTACCGTAACTCTTAGAGCATTTCCAGTGTACCCTACTGCAAACAATCCCACTGCACCCCTAACTAACTTCAAGATGGTGAAACCCATCTCCAATTGTGTCAAGTCTGTGTGCGCACCCCCTAGAGGTGTGGCCAGGAAAATGACCAACCTCTCCTCTTTGGACACTACAAATCAGTTTGGAGCTCCCTCCCCAATGTGGTTGGAGCCTAGGTGACTGGGAGAACAAAGATGGGGCCTGTGCATGTGTTACATGACATCTGCCTGGAGGCTCATTGAAGATAATTAAGTACCTAGGCACCAATCAACTAGACATCCTGCCAGAGGAACAAAAATGCCTCTCCATACCCAAGCTTTTGTCTCTGCTCTGGGAGCAGTTTCTTAACACATCAATCAGGGTTAGGTGCTCGGAGGCCTACAATTGAAGGTTAATGCCAGACAAAATAGTACATCACATAAAAGATGGTAATTTAATACACCATGCCTTTATTTTAAAAACAAAATGAGCTTTTCTGCAGCTTTTTTTATATCGTACCTCTCCAAAAGGGAGTACCATGATAAAATGGAACATGTAAAAAAGGATAACTACTGCCCCTTGACATGTGACCATGCTAGATTGGCGATGCTAAGGCCTACCATTGTATCATGTCTCCTAGGTGTGTAAGAGTGAAGACGCATGCACTTGTGTATGTAATTGAGGTTTTTTTGGTAGATGCTGTTCTTTTTTGCTTTTGACTAATGCTAAATTGCAGAGTAAAAGGCACTGCCATAGCCAAAAGGTCTGCAATGGCACAGTAAAATATTGAGACCTGCTATCCTTGCCTATGCCTTATGGGGTTCTCGTCATCTGATAGCTCTTCTCGTGATGCTATCTTCACCTGAGCAGGGTGGGGATGGCATACAGTTCTTACACCAACAGCTACCATGTCATTGGTGACATTAGAGGTATGTTTGCTCTAATTTGAAACGTGTGAATACCACATTTAACCACCCAGTGTCATTTCATCATGTAAAAATAATGTAGAAAAGTTTAGCATTTTAAAGTATTGCAGTTTTTTGCTGGATGAATTAATTCACTAAGGGAACATTACATGTCTCAGTACTTAAAATGCCATACAACAATGTAGTGTCAATGTGGTGTAATTCTATCAGATTCAAATTGGCGTCAGAAAAAGATAATGAATATTTTTTGTACAATGCAGCTGAGGGCAGAAATGGTGTAAAGAGGAAAATGGGAAGAAGAATTCATTAGAATACATCACACGAGTCTATAAGTACATATTCAATTTGCACTGACATCATTCATTAGGTATCTGTTCTTAAAGGTCAATCCATCTAAAAATGTCAATCTACCTAGTTGTTAACAAGTGTCTTAATGTATTTCTTGCAATCAATTTTGTGGGAAATCATGTTAATAATTAAAATACTTTCTAGTTCATTCACTCTATAAAGATGGTATGATGTCTAGTCCTAATTAATTCATGATAGCTAATATACAAAGCCTTGAATTATTGCTTATTATGAAAGGGAGGGCACTTCTAAGTATGAAATAACAGTTTTTGCACTTCACTAATTCTTGGAGCTTGTTCTCTTCCTTAAAGTTGTACTGCTGATATCACCGGCATCCTATTCCTGTGCCACTGATAAAAGCCACTAACAAAAAGTACCTTTTTGTACACAGCAAATTGATGTAGATAATGTTTAGATATCTGAATTCCTGTGAAACTTGTGCCAGTGTAGACAATAATGGTTATAGGTATTGACAAAGACAGTAGGTCTTCAATAAGTGACTAAGCGTATTTGATTAGTGGGGTTGTTTGCGAGTGTGTTTAGGTGTATCTTTGTGTGGGTGGAAGAACGAGTGGGTGGTTGAATGGGTGGATGAGTGAGCACAAATATGGAAGAACTTGTAAGCAATTGAACGAATTGGTCAAGAAGGGATTGAGCTCCTAATTGCTGGCTTGGGCAATTTTATGATGATCCCAGCTTGAGCACTTCACTGAAAATCAGTAAAAGGATTAATAAAACCATTGCAGGTGGTCCGCTTAGCTGTCACAGTGTAGTGGAAGCACTTCTTAAACTTCAAAGCCCCAAAGACATTGGAAACTCACACATTTCCAGTTGCCTCATAGCCATGGATCAGTGGATGGCATCGACCCATCTAAAATTGAATGCTTTCAAAATGTAAATACTCACATGTGGCACTTGGAAAAATTACGACCCACTTGCCACCTTGCATGACGATCTGGGAACACCGTCTACAGTATATAAAGAAGTGCAAACCTCGGTATTACCATGCACTCCAAGCTTCCAATGAATGCCCAAGTGGACAAACTAGCAAGATCCAGCTTCATCATTATAAAAACTCTGTGATGCATTTCCCCCACCTGAGATTTTCACACAAGGTCCAGACTACTATCTCTCTTGTTCTGTCAAAACTCAATTACGTCAATAGCCTCTTCCTTGGATTATTTATAACAACTATGAAAAGACTCTGACCTCTGCTGCCAGACTACTCTAACATATAAAGCTAAGAGCCCACATTTCCCCTGTCTTGAATCTCCTCTATTGGTTACGGTTTGCCAGAAGATCCACGTTCAAGCTGCTTCGCATTACACCAAGAAGATACATGGAACAGTGCCGCTCTTCATCAGGAATAAAATCACCAAATACATTCAACAAAGGAACCTCAGCTCTAGATTGGCACCTCGACTCAAAATCCCACCATACAATAAAAAAAATAGGTGGCACCTTATTCTCTGTTCAAACAGCCAAACTATGAAACTCATCAACCCCGAACATAAGATCCACAGAAAACTACCTTATCTTCGTAAGACTGCTAAAGAGTTGGCTCTTCCCAACATAACCACCATACTAAAAAATAAATAAACAGCATATCCCTGTGTATTTAAGCAGTTATTCGAATTATATAGTGCACCTAGATATGTGTATTCCATTGTATAAACATGTATAATAACCTAGATTTTCATTAGTTCTGCTAAACAATGTACATATTACTTATGGTCACTGCATAAATAAGGGCATTTTTGTATAACTATTCATCTACAGTTGCTTCACTACTGGTGGGGACCCTTAATATATATATATATATATATATATATATATATATATATATATATATATGAACACAAACAACCAACTTCCACAGAGTGATCCATGGGAGACGACACAGACTCGAGGCAGGTAAGATACGGCATCTGTTTTATTTGATCAGATCAGCCTCAATCCCAAAATTTAAAAAATGAGACTCGTTTCGGCTTACTGGAAGCCTTTGTCAATCAATATATATATATAACCTACTAGCGGTTGGCAGTAGGTAGTTATAGTTAGGACCTATTTTCCATAGGATATCCGCAACATTCTATTCCCAATAACTTTAGTGCCGGTTGACTAATCTTCACAAAATTTTCAAAACTATTTGGGCGCTCCGGTCCGCTCCTATCCTGAAAGTTTCATGGTGATTCATCAAGCAGGGGCTGAGAAAAAAGGGGGGTCCCAAAACGAGTTTTCCCCATGCGATTTCTCATAGGAACTTTTAGTCGCAGCTACAGCCCGAAACGGAATTACACCAAATTTGGCAAAAAGGTAGCCCTTGGTTCAGAGTCGTGTTTTTTTGTTAAATGGTATAAATCCATTCAGTAGTTACTGAGAAAATCAAAAGTTAAATCATATATATATCTAGGGCCGTGGATCCTCCCGAGCATGAGCTTTATGCTAATTAGCTGTCAACACTTCAAACCAGAGTTGGCAGCCATCTTGTGCTTCGGTAGAACCGAGGCACAAGAAAGCAGAAAAACAAAGTTGCAAAACATGCAAAGGGGGCAGGGTAGAAACACCCTGACACCCTAGGCCTGCTCAGGTGGTCCCACAAGGACCGCAAGGCCCCCCCAAAACAATTTTAAATCGTGGGATGCGCGGAAAAAATTAATAAAGCGCAGGCTCCCCCGCTTCGTTGTTAATTACTGTTATAACCACAGACTAGATCCTAGATTCAGTCCCGGGACAGGAGCTGTAAACAGTTAAGTAAAAGCGTTTTGGTTACAGTAGTGATTTTTAAGGAATATTATTGTATTTTAAAAGTTGACACTTAGAAACGTTTTCAGTTGGAATTACCAATGTTATCTTATGGAAGGAAATTCAATTTTTAGGTAAAGTATGTTCATGTTACTTTTGTAACCCAGTGCTGGACTCCTAGGTTCAGCACTGGGACCTCTATCTAAAACAGGCAAGTAATTACATTTTTATCATTGGCACAATTTTTAAAGAATATTTGTAAGTTTCAAAAATCGACACAAACATTTTCAGCAAAAAGCAGGCAATGTAGTATACTTGTAAAGCGCACAGCTGCCCCAGCAACGGGGCATCCCGGCGCTGTATAACTCTGGGGAACCCATCCTGGCTTTCCCTGTGGGATGGTCCTTTGCTGGGAGTCCCCAAGGTGGAGCCAGGAATCCCCGGGGCCGTTGTGGAGATTAGGCAAGCTAATGCCCAGAGTTGCCGAGTGGAACCCCTGATTAGAGTAAACACCGAAGCGAGAATTATCGAGTCCACTGACCAAGGTCCACGACCCTGCCGCGTCGGGAATTGAACCCTGGTCCCAGGCTGACTTCTGCTCTCAGGCCTGCCGCCTCTAACCAGTGAGCCACACTACTCCACAATGATATACTATGGAAGGAAATTCAAGTTACTGGTAAGTACGGTTATAATTACTTTTCAGGATCAGTACTGGGCTCAAAGATGCAGCACTGAGGTCTCTCCTGATAACAGGTGAGTAAATCAGAATTAGTAGTCGGCTGATTTTAGAGGAATATTTGTAAGTTTCAAAAATCAACATTGAAACTTTTTCAGCAAAAAGCAGCCAATGATATCCTATGGAAGGAAATTCAAGTTACTGGTAAGTACGGTTAGAATTACTTTTCAGAATCAGTACTGGGCTCAAAGATGCAGCACTGAGGTCTCTCCTGATAACAGGTGAGTAAATCGGAATTCGTAGTTTGGCTGATTTTAGAGGAATATTGTAAAGTTCCAAAACTCCACACTTGAAAGAATTTCCAAGTGAAACCAGTCAATGTTAGCCTATGGAAGAAAAGTGAGTTATCGGCTTTTAGGTAAGTACTCGACTGGCAGAGTTAAGGTTCTGGGCATAGACTCAGGGGTCTCCCAGGATCAAGTAGGTACAGTTGGTACACCCTCAGTGGAACAGAGGCAGCCGGGTGCAGAGGTAGTTAGGCCCAATTGTTTCCAATGAGAGGCAGGGGGCCTTCGGTTGGTGGCTGTTGGCTAGCAGGCCACGTGGCTGTGAGAGCTAGGCTCCTGGTCACTTACTCAGGGCAAATGGAAAGTAGGATAGGACAAAGGTTGCACTGCCAGGGCCACTCGGGCGGCTGGGTGCAGGGTGCTTTTGAGCCGTTAGGCGCTCAATGTTATTCAATGGAGATCTTTAAAAGTGAACAAAGGCTGCAGGCTTGGGGATAGTGGATATTCTGGAGCGACCAACACTTTGAGGGGTAAGTTGGGATCTTGGAGGGTAGGTAGGCACCCTGGAGTTGGGCATAGGAGGCCGGAGGGCGCCGTGTGCAGGTGTGTCTTTGGGCGTTGGGAAATCTTACCCTCTGCTGGTCGTGGTTTGAGGGGTCCCTGTTTCTGAGTCTGCAGGCGTCGTCTGGTTGTCGAGGATGGTCCTTGGGCCCGGGATTTCAGGTCAGAATTGCCGGGGGGATGTCCTCAGGGTCTTTGTCCACTCAGGCACAGGCCAGGTTCGGCAGGTGCAGAGTGGGCTGGATTTGCGGTTCCTGGCTGGCACCAGAGGGTTGCTGTGTGAGCAGAGCCATTGCTCGTGAATGTCCCAGTCTCATAGAGGGTCAAGGCAGGCAGGTCCTCCGGGTTTCTTGAGGTTGCTGTCCGCAGGAGACCCCGGGATTTAGCAGGAGCAGGTTCAAGGATCAACAGGCCTGTAGGGCTGGGGCCAAGTCAGTTGGTGTCGTCCTCTTGTTAGCAGCTGCATGGCAGGTCTTCTTCTTCGTGGTCTTCTTTCTTGTTTTGAAATCGGGATCTGAGGAAGGAAGGTTCAAGGTGCACCTAAATACTAAATTTAGGGGTGTTACAGGTAGGGGAAGGGCAGGGACAAATAGGTCCCTGTCCTGGGGCGAGTGCACCTCCTATCCTGCTCCTCTCTTGTGGGAGGGGGGCAGGAGCCTATCTCTGATTGGGCAGGGCTCCCCATCCTCAAGATGGCCGGGCCTAGAGTTGTGCTTCACCTCACCTCTCCCACCTGAGGGATGGAGTTGGCACAGGCTGGCACACCTCCGTTCCTCACGTAGGGTTTCCCGCTAGTCTTCCCGCCAGAGTGGGGGTCGGAACCGGTGGGGGACAGTTGCTGAGTACAGCAAGTGGTCTGGAGAATCTCACAAAGGTGGTATGCCTTTGAAGCTTCCCCCTGCCCATCCTCTGGGAGGAGACCTAGCACTTCGCTCAGGATGTGCATTGTTGCAGGCCTAGGAGAGTGGGGGGCTCTCCACCCAGGGGTCCAGCAACATGTCTGCTGTGTGGCAGCCTAGGCAGCCTCTCCGAAAAGATGTGGATTGTAGATTAGGTTTCAAGGGGCATTTCTAAGATGCTCTCTGTAGTGTATTTTACATTAAATCCAACACTAGCATCAGTGGGTTTAATGTGCTGAGAAGTTTGATATTAAACTTGTCAGTCTTCAGTGTAGCCATTATGGTGCTGTGGAGCTCGTAATGACAACCTCCCAGCGCCATATACTCTTAATGGCATCACTGCACAGTGCCCAGGAATGTCCCTGGATAATGTAGGGACACAGGGTTCATGCACCTGTGCCCACACCACTAGCATAGGGCACCCAGCTAGAGGGGTGACTGACGTATGCCAGGGCAGTGGGTTTGAACTCTTTATTTAGTTCTGCACCAGGACACTCAGTCTGCAAAGGTAGTGTGTGGGTCCCAGGGTGCAGGGCCCCCAATGGTGGCACAATAAGTGCTGCAGCCCTGAGGGGTCTTCTCTGGTCACAATGCCCTGGGTACCTAGGGTACCATTTACCAGGGGCTGACATGTGGCCATAGATGCCAATTGGGTTTCAGCTTCAATACAGTTTTAGGGAAGGAACACAGGCCCTGGGCACCTGATTGGGAGGATCTCAAGGCACGCTCAGTCAAAGCACATCAGCAATTCAGCAAAAAGTGGGGTCATACCATGCAAGAAAGATGGCACTTTCTCACAGATGGGGCCTGAGGTGACGTGTGCAAACACGCCCTGTGGCTGGTTTTAAGATGGAGAAATAATTCCCCTTCAATCCCGAGGGACCCTGGGGGCCACTAGTCCACCAGGTGCTTCTAGTAGGCCCCACTGCACTGTGTTTCAGAGAGGTGGCCCAGGTCATGCCCTTTTTTACACCTTTCTCCAACGCAGCTCTGTGATGCTTACTGGAGGTACCTAGTGGGCTACTTGGACCCTAGGGACACTCAGGATTCAATCTCCCAAATGAAAACAGACACAGTGTGCGTTTACACAGTGGGGAAGGGAGGGGATGTGGCCTGAGGTGACGTGTGGAAACACGCTCTGTGGCGGGTTTTAAGATGGGGAAATAATTTCCCTTCAATACTGAAGGACCCTGGGGGCCAACTAGTCCACCAGGTGCTTCCAGTAAGCGACTAGCCTGGACCACAGAGGTGGTCCAGGCCATGCCCTTTTTTACACCTCTCTACAATGCAGCTCAGTGGCGCTTGATGGATGTACCTGGTGGGCTACTTGGACCCTGGAGACCCTCAGGATTCAAGGGCACTTAATCTCCCAAAATAAAACACCCACAGGGCACGTTTACACAATGGTGAAGGGAGGGGATGGGGACTGAGGTGATGTGTGCAAACATGCCCTGTGGCGCGTTTTAAGATGGGGAAATATTTCTCCTTCAATCTTGAGGTCCCCTGGGGGCCAACTAGTCCACCAGGTGCTTCCAGTAAGCGCCACTGCGCTGCGTTGCAGAGAGGTGGTCCAGGCCGTGCCATTTTTTATACCTCTCTGCAACGCAGATCTGTGGCGCTAACTGGAGATACCTGGTGGGCTAGTTGGACCCAAGGGACACTTAGGATTCAAGAGGCCTTTATCCCTCAAATTAAATCGGCCACAAGGAGTGTTACACACGTCAGCTCAGCCCCCTCCCTTCACCAGTGTGCAAACACGCCCTGTGGCGCATTTTAAAAGATCGTTTTAATCCCCCACCCTATTATGTAGTAGGGGCTTACAGAGGAGGTCATTCTAATCACAGGGGTAACCCAACGCATAGTGTTCCTTAGTGTATGTAGGTGTTTAAACTGTATTCTAAGTGTCTTTTAGCATAGCACTGGCTCTAGGACTGGTTAGTCAGAGTCAGGTTCCACAAGTACCCATCTGAAAAAATTGTAAAAACTGCACCAAAACCCAAACACTTATAAATTAACCCAGGCACTCTCCTTGCACTACTCTAATCATTCAGTCACTACCCAAGTACTCATGCATTGAGCCAGGCCTTAGCACATGGACTGCTTCAAATGCTTATCCACTATGCATGCAGTCCTCTAACCACATACACAGTTGTCTTTCACACCTTCAATTCCCCAGTCAGTATCCATACACTTCCAGGAAACACCCTGTCACTCCTCTTGCACTCCTCTAGTGACCCATTCAGTAACATGTACTAATCCATTCACTGCGCCAAAACCCAAACACTTATAAATTCACCCAGGCACTCTTCTTACAGTACTCTAATCATTCAGTCAGTATCCAAGTAGTCATGCACTGAGCCAGACCTTAACACATGGACTGCTTCAAACCCATATCCACTATGCATGCAGTCCTCTAACCACCTACACACTTGTCTTTCACACCTTCAATTCCCCAGTCAGTAAATTAACCCAGGCATTCTCCTTGCCGTACTCTAATCATTCAGTCAGTACCCTAGTATTCATGCACTGAGCCAGGCCTTAGCACATGGACTGCTTCAAATGCCTATCCACTATGCATGCAGTCCTCTAATCACCTACACACTTGTCTTTCACACTTTCAATTCCCCTGTCAGTATTCATTCACTTCCAGGAAACACGCTGTCACTCCTCTTGCACTCCTCACGTGACCCATTCAACACCATGTACTAATCCATTCACTGCACCAAAACCCAAACACTAATAAATTCACCCAGACACTCTTCTTACAGTACTCCAATCATTCAGTCAGTATCCAAGAAGTCATGCACTGAGCCAGACCTTAGCACATGGACTGCTTCAAAACCCTATCCACTATGCATGCAGTCCTCTAACCCCCTGCACACTTGTCTTTCACACCTTTAATTTCCTAGTCAGTATCCATAGACTCCAGCAGCAAACACCCTGTCACTCCCCTCGCAATCCTCTAGAGACCGATTCAGTAACATGTATTAATCCATTCACTGCGCCAAAATCCAAGCACTTATACATTCACCCAGGCACTCTACTTGCAGTACTCTAATCATTCAGTCAGGAGCCAAGTACAGATGCACTGTACCAGGCCTTAGCACATGGACTGTGTCAAATGCGTATCCCCTATGCAGGCAGTCCTCTAACCACCTACACACTTGTCTTTCACACCTTCAATTCCCCAGTCAGTATCCATACACTTCCAGGAAAAACCCTGTCACTCCTCTTGCACTCCTCTAGTGACCCATTCAGCACCATGTACTAATCCATTCACTACGCCAAAACCCAAACACTAATAAATTCACCCAGGCACTCTTCTTACAGTTTAATCATTCAGTCAGTATCCAAGAAGTCATGCACTGAGCCAGACCTTAGCATATGGACTGCTTCAAACCCCTATCCACTATGCATGCAGTCCTCTAACCCCTGCACACTTGTCTTTCACACCTTCAATTTTCTAGTTCGTATCCATACACTCCAGCAAACACCCTGTCACTCCCCTCGCACTCCTCTAGAGACCGATTCAGTAACATGTACTAATCCATTCACTGCGTCAAAATCCAAGCACTTATAAATTCACCCAGGCACTCTCCGTGCAGTACTCTAATCATTCAGTCAGTATCCAAGTGCTCATGCACTGAGCCCGGCCTTAGCACATGGACTGCTTCAAATGCCTATCCACTATGCATGCAGTCCTCTAACCACCTACACACTTGTCTTTCACACCTTCAATTCCCCAGTCAGTATCCATTCACTTCCAGGAAACACCCTGTCACTCCTCTTGCACTCCTCTAGGGACCCATTTAGCACCATGTACTAATCCATTCACTGCGCCAAAACCCAAACACTTATAAATTCACCCAGGCACTCTTCTTACAGTACTCTAATCATTCAGTCAGTATCCAAGTAGTCATGCACTGAGCCCGACCTTAGCACATGGACTGCTTCAAACCCCTATCCACTATGCATGCAGTCCTCTAACCACCTACACCCTTGTCTTTCACGCCTTCGATTCTCCAGTCAGTAAATTAACCCAGGCATTCTCCTTTCCGTACTCTAATCATTCAGTCAGTACCCAAGTACTCATGCACTGAGCCAGACCTTAGGACATGGACTGCTTCAAACGCCTAACCACTATACATGCAGTCCTGTAACCACCTACACACTTGCCTTTCACACCTGCAATTCCCCAGTCAATATACATACACTTCCAGAAAACACCCTGTCGCTCCCCTTGCACTCCTCCAGTGACCCATTCAGCACCATGTACTAATCCATACACTGCGCCAAAACCCAACCACTTATAAATTCACCCAGGCACTCTCCTTGCAGTACTCTAAACATTCAGTCAGTACCCAAGTATTCATGCACTGAGCCAGGCCTTAGCACATGGACTGCTTCAAATGCCTATCCACTATGCATGCAGTCCTCTAATCACCTACACACTTGTCTTTCACACCTTCAATTCCCCCGTCAGTATCCATTCACTTTCAGGAAACACCCTGTCACTCCTCTTGCACTCCTCTAGTGACCCATTCAGCACCATGTACTAATCCATTCACTGCGCCAAAACGCAAACACTAATAAATTCACCCAGGCACTCATTCTTCTTACAGTACTCTAATCATTCAGTCAGTATCCAAGAAGTCAAGCAATGAGCCAGACCGTAGCAAATGGACTGCTTCAAACCCCTATCCACTATGCATGCAGTCCTCTAACCCCCTACACACTTGTCTTTCACACCTTCAATTTCCTAGTCAGTATCCATACACTCCAGCAAACACCCTGTCACTACCCTCGCACTCCTCTAGAGACCGATTCAGTAACATGTAATTATCCATTCACTGCGCCAAAATCCAAGCACTTATAAATTCACCCAGACACTCTACTTGCAGTACTCAAATCATTTAGTCAGTAGCCAAGTACTCATGCACTGTACCAGGCCTTAGCACATGGACTGTGTCAAACGCCTATCCACTATGTATGCAGTCCTCTAACCACCTACATACTTGTCTTTCACACCTTCAATTCCCCAGTAAGTATCCATACACTTCCAGGAAACACCCTGTCACTCTTCTTGCACTCCTCTAGTGATCCATTCAGCACCATGTACTACTCCATTCACTGCGCCAAAACCCAAGCACTTATAAATTCACCCAGGCACTCTCCTTGCAGTATTCTAATCATTCAGTCAGTATCCTAGTACTCATGCACTGAGCCAGACCTTAGCACATGGGCTGCTTCAAACCACTATGTATGCAGTCCTCTAACCACCTACGCACTTGTCTTAAACACCTTCAATTTCCTAGTCAGTATCCATACACTTCCAGGAAACACCCTGTCAATCCTCTTGCACTCCTCTAGTGACCCATTCAGCGCCATGCACTAATCGAATGAATGAATGAATGATGTGAGTTTTGTCATGCACAAACTTTGCCCAATGGGCGTCAATGCGCCTAAAACAAATAGTACAGCTCGCAGATCAATTCAGCAGTCCATCATTAATAGGCTTTAATAAAATACCATGTCTTCAGGGCTTTTTTAAACAGATCAATTGAGGGTAGAGATTTAACCTCAATTGGAAGGGAGTTCCAGAGCTTAGGAGCAACAACATAAAAGGCTCTTGCTCCCCATCTGGCTAGCCGTGTACGGGGCACTACCAGTTGAAATAACCCAGCAGATCGGAGAGATCTGGTTGGGAGATAGCGAGAGAGCAGAGACCCGAGTGCATCATCCGTACCAGCCATGAGAGCTCTGTATGTAAGACATAAAATCTTAAAAGAGACTCTGTGCTGGACACGGAGCCAATGAAGCTCTCTCCTAGCAGTCGTGGCTGAAGATGCCAAGGGAAGGGCCAGCACAAAACGCGCTGCCGCATTCTGCACTATTTGTAGTTGATGGATAAGACCCTTGTTGGTCTCCGCATACAAGGAATTGCAATAATCAAGCCTTGAGCCAACAAGGGCGACTACAATCTGCTTACGGGCCTGGAGAGAAAGATAGTTACGGATCCTGTTTAGGATCCTAATAACACCCCAACACGTGGCCATAGTCCTATTTACTTGGAGCTTCACGGGGAGTGAGGTGTCGAAGATCACGCCGAGATTTCTGGCTGATTGGGAGGGAGTGGGGCAGATGCCAAGAGATAGAGGCCACCACTCGCTCGACCAAGCATCTTGGTCCTTCCCAAAGACCAGGACCTCTGTCTTATCACCATTTAGCTTTAGGGAGTTGATGATCATCCAGTCTGCTACATGCTGCATGCATGACCTAAAGCTGATGGCAGATGTATGAACAGAGGAGTGAGCCAGAGACACCATGATCTGGGTGTCATCGGCGTAGGACACCACCTCCATCCCCTGCGATCTTACTAGTCTAGCAAGGGGGGCCACATAGATGTTAAACAAGGTCGAACTAAGGGCCGACCCCTGTGGCACCCCACATTTCAATGACTTAGCAGGGGAGAGGAAATTTCCAAGCTTTACTCTCTGTTCTCTACCAAGGAGAAAGCAGTTGAGAAGATTCAAGGCCGGCCCAGTAACCCCTGCCTCCCTAAGCCGAGATGTTAAAATGGCGGGAGACAGGGTATCGAACGCGTCTGTGAGATCTAATAGGACACGTATCGTAGTTTGGCCACTATCCACTTTGCGTCGGATGTTATCTACTACGACAGTGAGTGCGGATTCAGTACTGTGATGCTTTCTGAATCCGTGCTGTGTGTTATCCAAATACTCGCTGGTCTCAAGAAAAGTGGAGAGATGATGGTTGAGGTGTGCCTCCAATATTTTTGCAGGGGCCGGGAGCAGAGAGATTGGCCTAAAGTTTTTGAGAAGGCCAGGATCCAAAGATGGTTTCTTTAGGAGAGGCTTCACAATAGCCTTCTTCCATACAGGTGGAAAGGAACCCTGAATGATAGCCCTATTCATGACTTCCAACATGGGAGGGAGAATGCTATTTCTGCACTCCTTCAGTATTTTCAATGGTAGAGGATCCGTAGGGGAGGAAGATTTCGTCCTATCAAGAAGGAGATTCAGTCCTTCCAAAGACAATAGAGGACATTGCCTAAATAGTTTGGAAGGGCGTTCACCCAGGGTGTCCAAACTAGCTATAACAGAAGGAGTATCCCTATCCAAGGAGTGACTTTGAGCTTCTAAAGCGATGTGGATGTCCAAGATTTTACTGTGAAAGAAGTCAGAGATGTTATTGCAAAGATCCTGAGAATTGACTACGGGATCAGGGAGTTGGAGAGAGCATAGTGAATCAGCGATTTTGAAAAGTTCCCTTGCTGAAGTTAGGGAACCTGTAAGATTGGTAAAATACTCCTGCTTCTCCACTATAACTCTCTGTTTATAGTCCCGTAAAACGGACTTATGGGCCTCTCGATCTTTCGGATCCCAGGATTTCCTCCATCTTCTCTCACTGCTCCTACAACCCTGCCTTAAAAGTCTCAGGTGTTCAGAGAACCAGGGTGCAGTAGGTTTCTGCCGGGCTACATATCGAAGGGAGGCGGGGGCAAGCTTTTCCACAGTATTAGTAATGGAGTCCGTAAGTTCTTGAGCTGCCTCATCCGCATCCTTCAAAGAAAAAGGTTCCAAAGTCCGAATATGAGAAGCAATAGTATCATCGGTGATATTTCTGAAGTTTCTCCTAAGAGTAAAAGAGGTAGTGACAGAATTGGCTGAAGGGGGGGCAGAAAGAACAAGTTCAAACGGTACAGCAAAATGATCTGTCCAGACCAAAAGCAAAGGCGAGCCGATAGATAGCCTGGAGTCACTAGAAAATATCCCATCAAGGATATGACCAGCCTTGTGGGTTGGGCTACTCACCAACTGAACAAGGTCAAAGGCTCCGAGTGATTCAATTAGTGTCAATCCATTCACTGCGCCAAAAGCCAAACACTTATAAATACACACAGGCACTCTCCTTGCAGTACTCTAATCATTCAGTCAGTACCCAAGTACTCATGCACTGAGCCAGGCCTTAGCACATGACTGCTTCAAACCCCTATCCACTATGCATGCAGACCCCTAACTATCCAACATCCTTATATTTCTGCCTTATACATTCAACACAAAACTATATTTCAGTTTCAATATTTTAAAAAACGTTTTTATTTCTATTTATATTAAACATATATAATGTAGTTTAAAAAATAAAATATGTGAAAATAAACAGTTAAATGCTGTAGAAAATCAGTATTAAAAAATACATATAACTATTATTACATTTAAAAATTATCATTTAAAAAACCTTTGAAATTCACTGAAAAAAACATAGGTTTCAGACATGTTATAGTTAGGAATTAGCATTTAAAAAACCTTAGAAATTCACTGAAAAAAACATAGATTTCAGGGCTGTTATATTTAGGTGGACATTTCACTTGTACAAAACCATTGACATTCCTCCGTTATAGTTAGTTCTGCTAACTATAACTCACGCACCCGCAATCCACTGCTGATGATGTCACATATTACATCATTCATGACATGATCAGTGACATCACTGATGACATAACTGATGACATCTCAAATGACATCATCCATGTGACAATCAGATACACCTCATCATACCCTAGTATAACCTTTCCTCACTCTCTGTAAAATACCGAGTACCATATTTGAATCCATTGACACACCAATACAAGTTTCTAAAAACCCACCTAGTGATTCCTATATCTACACACACATCTAATCACTTACCTATAGATTCACTCATACATGCTGTCAATGATCAATAGAACACTATCAAATATATTTATACACCTATATCGAATTACACACCAGCACACATCCTATTCAATTATGCAGTCATCCTACTCACTTATGCAAACAATGGATCATACTTACATTTACAATGCTACACACTTATACAAACACCATTTCATTTATACATACTTAGGGGCCAATCAGGATCCCGGGCAGGTCGCCACCGCCCACATGGCGGTGGCAATCCTCCCGTGATCCGACCCCGCCCGCCACCCATTTCCCGGCGGACAGAAAGACCGCCCGCCACTTTTTCGCCTGGTCAACTCGTTGACCGGGCGGACAAGGGTTTAGTATGGTGACGGTGTCTGTTAGACACCGCCAGCCATATTACCATGAGTGTGGTAACAAGCGAATACTGACTTTCTTAATTGATTCTATGAAAATAATTCTATAAAATTATTATATCAAATTATTATATGAACCCAAAAGGACAAAAGAAACAACAGTCATGTAGACACCTGAGAAAGAGGATAATTAATATCATGAAAAGGAAAAGATCATGATCAAAACATAATCAAAAAACATAATCAAAAAACAGCATCAAAAGACAGTATAGTGAATTGACATGAGGAAAGATGACCCTCAAATACTGGCCTCCACTTAAGTTCTAAGATGTACGGCTAGCTCCTCATCCTGATTGAGGCTCCCCGGGTCCTTGGTTTGGAACTGAATGATATATTTGGACTTAACAATGGCAAGAGAAACCATCGTCAACCTATCTAGTAAGACTATAAGTGACTCTGAGATAACAGTACTCTGTCTAGGTCTGTCCTTTTGTCCGTCTACGCCCTTTAACTATACAGAATCCAAAATTAATTTATTCAAATTTACACGATGGTTAAAATTGAAGAAATGGCACAAATTAGAAAAAGTGGGAGGGCACAATGCTGTTAAACCACCTAATATCAGAGAGGAAGTTGATTTTACCATAGGAGATGTTGAAGGTATTGTCAATCTTTTTCAACTAGAACAGGAAATCAATGAGGATGCAGCAAACTTACCAAATGTTTGATGTACCAACTGTGTTGACAGGTTCTGATGAACTGCAAGGTATTTTACCTAGTAACTGCATCATGAATTAGAGATTATTATTATTTTTCATGTATGCAAATATGCGAAATATGCGCAATTAGTAACATTTACATGTTATGAACATTAATTTATCTATTTAGGATTTGCATTGAATTACAGGATTTATGTGTGGCTATACCAAGATAAATGAATTGGGTTCTCACCACATTACAAGATGTCTGCCACAGATAGTACATACTTTTTGTATAAACGCAGTCCCTTGTCTATGTTTGACTTACCAGATGCTTTGTACAACACTTTATTAAGACTTTTTTTAGCACATTTCCTTTACGTGTGCAAGGCTTCACAGCCAAAACATGTTGTTGAAGAAATACCCTTGAATCTATTTCTGGCGTGGAATATCGTTTTTGAGAGTTCACAATATTGGAAACTCTCTATATATGTGTGTGTATAACAATCCAGAAAAGATCCACAAGCCAGCTCAATCAGGTAGATTTATTTGCGCTACAAGACAAAAATACACGTTTCGACCTCAACCGAGGTCTTGTTCACCTGATCCCACCCTGGGTCATACACCATTATCTAAGTTTGCTTTGTGGTCACACCCACACCACGTGACATCATAATAGAAATGGAAAAAATACATATGTTGGCATTTACAGTTTTTTCCTGTTTCCAGTGATTGACATTGAACATAAATTTCACTTAAAAATACTTTGTATTGCATTGTAATTGTCATGTCCAAGGATGTTATTCTCACATCTCATTGGTTTAGTTAATTTTTAATTTTAATTGTGCCTGTGTGCTATAGTGCCCTGGATCGCGTGGTTTATCTCTAATGGTGGTCAAGTGTGTGTTTGTATCGGTATAGTACCCTTTGCTAGATGTACTTGTGCTGAGTCAGAGTAGTCTGAAAGGGCCCATGGTTGCTGTCATGATAGGTGAGTGTCTTGGTATAGTACAGTGTTTAGCCCACTCTAGAGCCTTCATATTGTTGTTATTAGTGTCATCTTGAGAGTAACAATATAGTACCCTTTAGTGTCATTATAACTAAAGACTACATTATCAAGGAGTCAGAAGGATACCAAAGACGTCCATCAACTCTGGGTGCACATACATTAATCGTGGGTGAATGGGCCACATGTCCATCAATGACTTGAACTCCTTGTAACAGAAAGACACAAAACCATAGGTTAGTCAATGATCTTCTCACATGCTTACCAACTCTGGAAAGTTACTAGCAATTGGTTCATATCCTGGACACACTGCGCACAACATTTAGACACATTGTCATGAAGAACTATGTGTGAAGATTTTGAGAAAACAATTCTATTCAAACATATGTTTCAATACAAGTGCTCACACAATAGTGCCTGTGAGAATGTTACAATTAGTCCTGTAGCAGGATTTGTCAAGGGATTGAAAGGGAAGGGAAGGGTTGGGCAGGATGGGGGATGATGGATAGTTAGGCTTGCTACGGTACAATTTGACTTGTTTCTATTCTTTCTACAAATGTGACTACATCTCCTAGTCTAAGTTCAACCCTCCCGGGAGCTTACTTCTGGAGGATAAATTGCGACACTAGTCTACGTAGGGCTCCTACTCTGTTGCCACCTCTTGGGTTTAGATTAACGCGGTCAAGGCCAAATAATTTTGCCTTAGTCCACTCTCCATTGTGCTTGAATGTGAAATGCCTAGCCGTGTTGTAACTGTGGTCTTTGTTGGTTATTGCTCTCTAGTGTTCCAAGATTCTTTTCTTGACTGGGAATGTGATGGAGCCGATATACCACATGTTACATGGGCACACTACTGCCTAGACCACATAATCAGTGTTGCAGGTTATTAATTTGGGTATTTTCCATGGGGCCTTGATATTATTAAGGGTGACTAGCATTACATTGTTGCTGTACCTGCAGGCCTTGCAATTGCCACATTTGCGGAAACCTTTGGCTTGTTTGAGCAATTGCATTCCTTTGCTTGCAGGTGGCTGTGCACTAGCATGTCCTTAAGTGATGTGCTTCTCTTGTAGGATATGGATGGATTGGGGCGTAACTTATTTCTGAGAATGGGGTCCTACCCCATCTGTGTTTGAGGATTTTGCGGAGTTGTTCCACCTGGCTGCTGTACCTAGTGATAATTCTGACTGGTTCAGTGGTCTTGCGGTTGTTGTCGTCTGTGGAGTTGGCTCTGGGCAAGATCTCATCTTTCTGGAGTCCTTTCACTCTAGTTTCTGCCTGTTTTAAAGCCTTCACTGGATACCCCCTCTCCCTGAATCTTTTTTTCATTGCTTATGTTGTTCGCCCAAGTGCTGTGGTTGTTCTGCAATTTCTCTTTGCCCTGAGGAATTCACTATATGTGATTCCCCAGCTATAGCTGGGCGGGTGATTGCTGGCTACATGCCGGATGGAATTCCCTGCGGTACAGATAGAACCTCCCTCAATTGACAGTTTCAGAACCAAGAAATGTATTGTTTACTTACTGTAATGTCTAGTGAGTTTCAAGTTGACATCATTGACATTCAGTGCATCAATAAACAGGTTGAATTCAATTTCACTCCCTTCCCACACAAAAAACACATAATCGATGTATCTGAGCCATTTCTTGACGTAAATTCATTTCTCAGTGAGGTCGTTCAAGAGCACCTGCTTCTCCCACCAGCCCACCATAAGATTGGCATAGCTGTGGGCAAAGTCCCTTGTAGTTGTTTGTAATGGTTCTTTCAAATATAAAAATATTTGTCTATCATCTCTAAAAGCATGTGTGTATGTTCAAGTAGTTGCATATCGCGTGTTTTAAGAAAGAATTTACATGCCTTGAATCTGATGCTGTGTCTGATGCAAGTGTCTAGACTTACTAGCCACCTCCATCAAGACAGCCCACAACCACCTCATATGCATACTGATCAACACCTGCTCCATCCACAGACACAGGCTGTCGAACTCTGGGACCTACTCGACTCATCCTCCCCGGACATCGCCTTCCTGACGGAGACCTGGATGAACACCTCATCAGCACCTGACATTGCCATAGCCATCCTGGATGGCTACAAGATCACCAGCAGGGACCGCATCAACAGATCAGGAGGAGGAATCGCCATTGTCCACAGAAATACCCTCAGAATCTCGACCAACTCCGAAGGCACCCGCAGCACCGCCGAACACCTGCACTTCCAGATCCACATCGATCCCAACGCCACCTTCAGAGAAGCCCTTGTGTACAGATCCCCCTGGCCCAGTTCAACGACTCACTCACAGACGTCATCAGCTCGCACGCCCTGGCCTTGACAGACTACATCCTCCTTGGAGACCTGTACTTCTACCTCAAGAACACTGACAACAGCAACTCCACCACACTGCTGGACAACCTCACCAACCTCGGTCTCAAACAGCTCGTCATGACACCCACCCACTCCGCCGGACACACGCTCGACCCCATCTTCTCCGCCAGCAGACATTTTCACCTTCAGCCACACCACTGAACTCCATTGGACCGACCACAGCTGCATCCACTTCTCCGTCAGGAAAACCACTGCACACAACCACCAGCCAAGCATCCCCCACCTCAGCTGGAACAAGGTCACTGAAGACCAGCTAATCACCACCCTCAACCAGAACCCCTCAACCGACCACACCGACCCAGCCGCCCGCAACCTCAGGCAATGGATCAACGACTGCGCCAACACCCTCACCCCGATCATGAAACCCTCAAACAGACGCACCGATAGAAGGGCTATCTGGTTCATCGCCGACCTCCAGGCATCCAAGCAGACCTATCGAAGACTAGAGAAGAAATGGTGCCATGAGCAAACACCGGACAAGGTAGTCTTCAAGAACGCCAGCCGCAGGCACCACAAACTCATTCGAACTGCCAAAAGGACCTCCTTCAAGGAACGCATCGACAACACCGCACACAACAGCAAAGAGCTCTTCAACATCATGAAGGAACTCGCCAACCCCAGCTCCAGCTCCAACGACATCCAGCCGTCGCAAAAACTCTGCAACTCTCTAGCCACCTTCTTCTACTGCAAGATCATAGACATCCACAACAGCTTCAACTCCCAGACCCCCCCGGCAGCCGCCGACACCCTAGACTCACCACCCCCCAGCCACACCGGCCTCCTGATCTCCTGGTACCACATCGATGACAAACACACCATTTTAACCATGAACACCATCCACTTCGGATCACCGTCAGACCCCTGCCCCCACCACATCTTCAACAAAGCAAACTACATCATCGCACCCCAGCTCTAAAAGATCTTCAACAGCTCATTCGAGACAGCCACCTTCTGGGAAAGCTGGAAACATGCAGAGATCAACGCTCTACTCAAGAAACCCAAGGCGGATCGTCAACAGACAACTTACCCGCTTCCTCAAAGAGAACAACACCTTGGACTCATCCGAATCCGGATTCCGCAGCAACCACAGCACAGAAACCGCCTTTATCGCCACCACCGACGACATCAGGACCCTGCTGGACAATGGTGAAACCGTGGCCCTCATCCTCCTAGACCTCGTGGCCGCCTTCTTTATTTAAGGAGTTTTATATAGCTCTAGCTGGACCCGAGGGTATCAGAGAGCTTCACAGCATGAACAATTATGTAAAAATATACAATTATGTGTAAATACACAATACAAATATTATGGTAGCAAATGAGGGTTCGAGTCGGGTATAGATCGGACAAAGGTGCGAATGAGCAAAGGAGCGTGTAGGGTGTTGATAAATCGAGAGGAGCATCCAAGAGGTTTCTTTGTCCAAACAGGGCGGGTGACCAAGACGTTTTCTGGATCCAAGTCGGTGTCAACAGTCACAAAATTACGGTAAGATGTAGAGCCATCTAAGGTGCTTCCCGGGACTTATCTGTTCGCTCGAGAGCGGTCTAGGAAGAGACCTTTGAGCAGGTTCTTGAATTTAGGGAATGAGAGGATCGTTCTGATGTGGGGGGGTGGAGTTCCAGATTTTTGGGGCATTTCCAGCGAATGATTTAGGTTTTTTGCTTACGAGTTTTCAGTGGGATGAGTAGTAGAGTGTTGGAGCTCGTGAGGTTCCTGGACTGGCTGGCCCTTTCGAGTTTGGTGGCCAAGTATTCCGGTTTGCCTCTGTGCAGGGTTTTATGTGTGAAGCAAGCTGTTCTAAAGCTGGCTCGCAATTCAATTGGGAGCCATTTAAGTTCCCTGAGTGCAGGAGAGATGTGATCACATTTTTTAGTTCCTGTGACCATTCTTGCTGCAGCATTAAAGGTTGTTTTCAGGGGGCTAGGTGTGACTTTGCTGTCCCAGTCAGGGCTGCAATCCCATAATCAAATCTGGAGAGCACCAGTGCTATTTTGTACAGTAGTTTCAGGTTGAGAAAAGCACTTTTGGCGGATCTTGTAATGTGTTTTTTCATGTCCAGTTTCGGGTCTAGGGTGATACCTAGAGATTTTACTGAATCTGCCGGGGTGAGGGTACCATTGAGGGCGTCAATGGCTTTGAGCCATTCTTCAATTAGGGGGGTTCTCTTCTATGTTGGAGATGAGGAGTACTGCCGTTTTCTCTTGATTGAGTTTCAGGTGGTTGATTGTGAGCCACTGTTGAACCTCTTTGAGTGTGTCATTGAGTCTCTGGATGTCATCAATGGAGGTGGTTTCCAGATATAGCTGAGTATCATCCGCATATAAGTGGAAAAGGATGTTAGAATTCCTGAGTAGTGTGGTAAGGGGTGCAATGTAAATGTTGAAAAGCTGAGGGGAGAGCACTGACCCTTGTGGGACACCTCTATTGATGGGGTGGAGGTCGGACATGAAGTTTTTAATTTTTATTCTTTGTGAGCGGTTGTGGAGAAAGGAAGAGAACCAGTTGAGGACCGTCCCTTCAAGACCAGCCCTTTCTTGTAGGACCTTGAGGAGCAGATTGTGATCGAATGTATCGAATGCGCCCGATAAGTCTAGGAGAATGAGAAAGCCGCACTAATCCGAGTCAAGTGACTTGTGTAGATCGTCTATGACATTGAGGATTACGGTTTCGGTGCTGCAGCCTTTTCTGAAGCTCGATTGATGGGGCTCTAGGTGATTGCTGTTATCCAAGTGTTGGGTCAGCTGAGGGAAGACACATCTTTCAAAGTTTTTGGACAGAAGAGGTAAGTTCGATACAGGTCTAAAGTTGTTCATATCCTCAGGGTTTAGCCCTGGTTTGTTAGGTAGTGGCTTGACTTGACCTACTTTAAGGCAGTCTGGTACAGTTTCAGAGCTCAGTGAGCTGTGAATAATCTTGCACAATAGCGGGGCTTCAGGTCCTTGGCCAGGCTTGGGGGTAGCTGATCCAGGGCGTGGGATGAGGGCTTAGCATGGGAGATTAGATTGACTATTTATAGACTATTTATGCCAAGAGAGAGATCGATCTTGCCGATTTTGTCGTTGGAAAAGAAAGCGAAGTTGTCAAATCGTTCTTTGGATGCTAATATTGTGGATGTCATGGGCTTGGATGTTTGACTCTTGATGATATTGAAGAGTTCTTTGGGTCTTTTTTTGTGGTGTTAAGAACAGAACAGAAGAAAGCAGTCTTTTTGTTCTTAATGTGCATTTTGTAATTCCTGCGGGCTGCATTGAGTTGATCACGATGGAGGGTAGAAGGGTTGTTCCTCCAGATTCTTTCTGAGGCTCTTCTTTCTTCATTAATGTCAGTGGTGAACCATGATCTGGAAGGAGTGATCCTGGATTTTTTAAGTTGCAGGGGGGCAAGGTGGTCCAGGGTGAGGGTCATATTGGAATTGTAGAGAGAGGTGAGTTTGGTAGTTGAGAGGTGATCAATAGAGCTGGGGAAGAGTGAGCTTAGTCTTTCTTCTAGGTCAGGACGAGGGTTCTGAGCTGTGTTCCTGACCCATGTGGGGGGGTCCTGCTTGGGGTGTTGAGTTAGGACCGTTTGATTGATGTGGAAAAGAATGATGTGGTGGTCTGACCAGTCTACGGGAATGATGTGGCCGATGATCCCCGCGCCGTGGTCTCATCGTATCATTATCTTATTCCTTTTTCAGTGATGCCGTATAATACCCGCCTGGGCAGGGGGTAGCGGTCCACCATGAAGAGAAAGTGGAAAAATCTGACTGCAGAAGCCCTGGGTCCTATTTTAGAGAAAAATCCTCCCTTTCTTTCCTCCGATCCTAATTTAGATGCCTTAGCAATTAATCAATGGATCTCTTTGGCGGTGGAGATCGTCGCCACAGCAAAAAATGATGTTATCCAGTAGACTTTCCCCATCAGCCCCTTGGTTTTTGGAGGCACTCAAAGACGAAAAAAGGAGCTGTAAGAGATTAGAATGCCTGTGGAGAATACATTACTGTGACCTGGCTAAAGGAATTTATAATAATGCATTGAAAAAGTTTCATAAGTCATTAAAAATGCCCAGGAGAATCGATATTGTGGCCTGCATTCATAAAGCAGATCATTCCAGTAAAGAAGTGTTTAAGATAGCTCAGACCTTATTCAAGCCTAAAACAACAGAGACTGAAGTGAAACCTTCACCAGCCCTGTGTGAAGACATTTCTAGTTTTTTTGAAAATAAGATTCTAAAGGTCTATGACTCCTTCTCAATATCTAGGGCTACAGGGAAACCGGACTCACCTTTGAGAGAGGGGGAAGCTACTCTGTTTTCTAACTTTTTACCAATCTCGCCTCTGGAGGTGTTGTTAGAAATTCAAAGATGTAGCTCAGGGGCCCCAGATGATCCTTGGCCCCCTAAACTCTGTAAAATAATAGCCCACTTCCTTACCAAAACAATACCCATGTCTGGAATACTTCCCTTGATACGGGGGTCTTCCTCGATAATTGGAAACATGCAACCCTTCTGCCCCTGAGAAAGAAACCTACCAGAGATCCGGGAGACCTTAACAATCTCAGGCCAATCTCTCCACTGCCCGCAGCGGGTAAAATGCTTGAGAAGTTGGTTCAGAGACAACTGACCAACTTCCTTGAGTTTAATGCCTTTTTGCATGAAACACAATCTGGTTTCCGGTCAGACTTTAGCACAGAGACTGCCCTCCTTGAAGTGGCAGAGTCGGTGAGATGGGCATTAGATTCACGGGCATCAGCATTGCTGGTGCTCCTGGATCTGTCTGCAGCATTTGACACTGTCGATCATGCTAGGTTGGTTCAGAGATTAAAAGATATAGGCCTAGGGGGGAAGGTGCTGACCTGGCTGCAATCTTACCTTAGCGCTGTACACAAAGAGTCGCCTTACACCCATTTACATCAAAACCTAAACCTCTCTGCACCTGCGAGATCTGCACTGGCTACCAGTAGCAAAAAGAATAGAATTCAAAGCTTTCACCCTGGCCTACCGCGCACTGAAGGGAAAGAGCCCCAGCTATCTCAAACTAAGACTTCGCTGTTATAAACAGGTTCGGTCTTTGCGTTCAAACACCCAAAACCTGCTTTATGTCCCTCGCTACGCAAAACCCCGGCTGGGGGGAAGAGCATTCTCTGCTAGAACAGCAAAAATGTGGAATGCCTTGCCGATGTTCCTCCAGCACGCAAATACAGAGTTCTGTTTTAGAAAATCACTTGGCTTTTTAACAACAAATAGGTATGCCCCTGTCTTTTTGATACCATCCCACATGTGCCGCATGCTGTTAGAGTGCTGGAACACCTTCGTTGTTGAGGTAGCTGTTTGCGCTTTATAGAACTTCAGTATTATTATTATGGTGATTTTGTTGCTTTCGGTATTGATTGCGTCTAGAATTGCTCCTCTATGGTGTATTTCTTCTGAGCAATGTTGGGTCAGATTATTTTCCAGAAGGAGGCTGTGTAGAGTTTGAATGAGCGGGTTTTTCGTTTCATTCCATCTTAGATTGAGGTCGCTGAGCATTATGTTGTTAGAGTTGCAGAGTGCGCAATGGGCAATGAGGTCAGAGAGGTGTTCCCCAAATTTGTTGGAGTTGCCTGGGGGGTGGTACAGGAGATGGCAAAGTAATGGCCTGTTAGCGCATGTCTTGAAGTTGACTGAGAGGCACTCAGCAGCAGGCAATTTCTGTGATGGAGATGTTGCTCTTGTGAATAATTGCTATGCCCCTGCCCATATGCTCTTGTCTATCTTTGTTAATCATTGTGAATACGGGAGGCACCAGCATGTCCACGCTGGGGTAAGAGAGATTGATTAGCCAGGTTTCCGTGATGAAAGCTATATCTATATAACGGGTGGGAGAGGATGGCTTCTGCTGACACCGTCTGCCGCCACTCCCTAAGCACACGCCTGTACAACGCAGAGATCCGTGACAAAGCCCTGGACTGGAACACTTCCTCCCTCACCGACAGAACCCAGAGAGTCCACCTCCGGCATTCTGATCCGAAGCCACCGAGATCACCTGCGGCATACCCTAAGGATCATCCCTCAGCCTGACCCTCTTCAACGTCTACATGACATCTCTCGCCAAAATCATCTGATCGCACAACCTCAACATCATCTCATATGCCGACGACACCCAGCTGATCCTCTCCCTCACCAAAGACCCCACCACGCCAAAACCAACTTCCACGAAGGAATGAAGGCTGTTGTCGAATGGATGCAGAGCAGTCGCCTGAAACTGAATTCGGACAAGACGGTGGTACTCATCCTCGGCTCCACCTCCTCCGCATGGGACGACTCCTGGTGGTCGGCCCCGCTGGGAGCTGTGCCAAAACCCACCAACCACACACGCAACCTGGGGTTCATCCTGGACTCCTCGCAGTAAATGACCCAGCAAGTCAACGCCGTCTCCTCCTCCTGCTTCAACACCCTCCGCATGCTTCGCAAGATCTACAGATGGATCCCCATCGGAGCCAGAAGGACGGTCACATAGGCCTTTTCACCAGCAGGCTGGACTATGGCAATGCCCTCTACGCCGGAACCATGGCTAAACTCCAGAAGAGAATTCAACTCATACAGATCACCTCCGCACGCCTCACCCTCGACATCCCCCGCCACAGCTACATCACCGCCCACCTGAGGGACCTGCACTGGCTCCCCGTCAACAAGAGGATCACCTTCAAGCTCCTCACCCACGGTCACAAGGCACTCCACGACACCGGACCCGCATACCTCAACAAACGATTCACCTTCTACACTCCCAACTGCCAGCTGCGCTCCGCTGACCTCACCCTCACCACTGTTCCACACATTTACCAAATGACCTCCGGCAGCGGATCCTTCTCTCACCTCGCTGCCAAGACATGGAACACCCTCCCCATTCACCTGCGACAGACTCAGGACCTGCTGACCTTCAGGATTCTCCTCAAGGCTGGGCTGTTCGAACAGTAGCAGCTCCCCCCCAGCACCTTGAGACCCTCATGGGTGAGTAGCGCGCTTTACAAATGTTTGGTTGATTGATTGGTTCCTATTTTAGTGTGAGATCATGTACATGAGAGGGGCCGAATGGGTCCTTTTCTTCATCTCTGTCGTCTGAGTCAGGGCCATCCCCTAGATCTGTTATCAGTTAAAGGAAGGGTATGTCTCCTATTGTCAGTCCGATGTCTGTACTGGGTTTGTTAGGATGTCTTACCCCCCTGGTGTCCCACAGCTTTTGTCATGGTGTAATTTGTACAAAATGAGTTTTCTTTTGAATTTGTATAGGTCCACTTTGGTCTGCGCAAAGTCAAAGCTAGTGGCTGGGCAGAAGGACAAGCCTAGTTTCAGTACATTTTCTTCCTCTTTTGACAATGTTCTGTTTGTAAGGTTCATTACCATAAGTTGCGTTGTTGTCTCCTCCATCATGGTTTCTTGGTCAATTGGCCTTGTGTTCCTATGCCAACTTTCCTTGTGTTTTCTTCTTCTGATCCACCATTTCTGGTTTTGTGTTTTGTTCCTCTTCCTCTGCCTCTCGTTTTTCCCTGGGTGGAATGTTCTTTTGTCATTTGCATGAGGGATAATTCCTCTGAAAAAGAATGCTCGTCTGGAAGGCTTGATGCGAAGATGTCCGTGGATTCTAGGTTGGAACCTAGGTCGGTGCTTGAGCCTTGCCTGCTGGCCTCCATGGTGCCCAGGGTCTTCTCTTTAGCCACTGCTGATCTTGCATTGTCAACTTTCTGGTGAAAGTTAGTATCCTTCCTGTCTCATAGTCACTTTCGTCACATAGGAATTTGCGTTGCTTTCTTGCCACTACATCCTTTTTGTGTGTTCGTTCTCTGTCATCCACTAGTTTGATGATTTTGGCCGTTTCTGCTTGATCCGTTTCCTTGCTGAATTCCTCCATTAATTCGGCAATTTTAGTCATAAGATCTTTGTGCTCTTCCTAGGCATTGGCAATCAGTATTTCCAACATTCTTTTTGAGCAGTCGGTGGTGTTTTGCGCCCAGTCTTTCAACACTTGAGGTTTAGGGATTGACACAGTCGGGGTAATCAGTATCCTGAGTGCTCTTGGGTTCCTGTTTACTTGTAGGTAGTTTTGAAGCAAGGTCGCCTCCCGACATCAGCTTACCTCCGTCTTTCTTAATCTCTCAAGAATGTTGCCTCTTTGTTTGATGCCTATAGCCGGTGTCTCTGTGGAGTGGCTTTGTGATGTACTTGTTGTTGCTATGTCTTTATTTGTAGTGAAGATCGCTTTAGCTGAGGCCTCACTCCCCTTCAGAAATTCATTTGCCATTCAGGTTGTGTGATGGTGTTAAATGGTAGGAGACAGGGCTCCCTCCCTCCTGACCTGATCGCACACTTGGGCAGCAGTCGCCTGCGTGAACTCTAGTGTTTGTGGTGCAGCCGGGGTCAGGGCCGGGGTCACTCCACAGCCACGGCTGACACTGGTCCAGCAGTCTTAATGCGTGTGAGAAACAAGGCAAGGGGGAAGCTGCAACCTCACTGTACAGCCGCTTACCTGTCCTCATCGCCGCAAACAGTCTGAGTGTGTGATGTCTTTCTCCTTTACTGCCGCAATCCACAATCCACAATCCACTGGCGGGCGCTCCCTACTGCTAGGAAACCACATGGGAAATTGTTTGGACTAGGAACGCCCTTTCTAGCGAGTCAGGGCTTCGTTGGCGGATGCCGCCGCCTGTATATTCCATACACCACGGAAACAATCCAGAAAAGATCCACGAGCCCGCTCAATCAGGTAAGATATTTATTTATGCTTTAAGAAAAAAATACGTTTCGACCTCATCCGAGGTCTTGGTCACCTGACCCCATCTTGGATCATACACTATGTTGTAAGTTTGCTTTGTGGTCACACCGACACCACGTGACATCATAATAGGAATGGAAAAAATACATACGTTGGCATTTACAGTTTTTTTGTTTTTCCAGCGATTGACATTGAACATAAATTTCACTTAAAAATACACTGTATTGCTTTGTAATTGTCATGTCCAGGGATGTTATTCTCACATCTCATTGGTTTAGTTAATTTTTAATCGTAATTGTGCCTATGTACTGTAGTGTCCTGGATCGTGTGGTTTATCACAAACGGTGGTCGTGTGTGTGTTTGTATCGGTATAGTGCTGTTTCCTGGATGTACCTGTGCTGAGTCAGAGTAGTCTCAAAGGGCCCGTGGTTGCTGTCATGATAGGTGAGTGTCTAGGTATAGTACGATGTTTAGCACACTCTAGAGCCTTCATATTATTGACATTAGAGTCCCATTGGGAGGAGTATATGTATACATATTCTCAGTTCAATATATTTTCTTTTTCCTTTTCTATCCACTCACTTTCACATTTTCTTTTTCCTTTTTGGCCTATTTATGCAGTCTACTTCTCTCTGTAAACTCAAATATCCTCTATCCATTGCTCTCTTTCTTTCATATATTTCTTCCCTCTCATTTCCCTTCTCTTTCTTTCCATTATTTCTGATAATCCATTCTTCTCCCAACCTTTCCATTTCTTTCCATTCTCTGCCTTTTATATATTCTATGTTTTCTTTCCCACCCATTGTTTCTTTTATGTTATGCTTTTTCAATCTTGCTTTATGCTATCTTGTTTGTATGCCCTTGGCCTAGTTTCTCACCCTCTACATACCATCCTGCCTTTTTCCTGTCTCATTAGTAACCCCACCCTCTGTTCTCTAGCACCTTTTCAGCCGTCCTCGACCATATAGCACATTGTGACCACTTTCTTTCTGCAGGTATCGCCTCCATTTTTTCTTGCCACTTTCCTTTCCTACCACTGCTTGTATTTTTCCTCCTCTATCACCCTCTATCCTTTAGTTTCTCCTTCTTTTCTCTGTTTTCTATGATGAGCCCCTTCTACACATGCTCTGAATGTCTGCCATCTCTGCTCTACTTTCTAGCTTTGCCAGTGGTGCATTGGCCTTCTCAGTCTCGATCTCCATCACTATCTCCCACTTTACATAACACACCTTCAAGAAAGAGTCAACAGAGCCAAGCAGGAGACAACCTCATTGAACACAAACATTTCAATTTGAAGACTGGATCCTAAATAAACTACAGCTGGTGAAATGCCCTCTCCGCTAACCTCTTATCATTGGGCTGTGGTGCCACTGCAGTGGCTGCACCACTGATAGCTATGCCTCTGCATTAGTATCCTAGAGTGTTCTCATCTAGAATGAAGAACTGGCTCTTCCAGTACTGCATACTCAACAGTTGTATTGTAGATTATAAATTACATGGATCCTGGATCCCTCGTCTCAAGCTCTCATTGCCCTTCTCTCCCCTGCTACTCAACCAGAAACCCAGCCCTATAGGTAGTATTAATATTTTCCAGAGTATCTTAACTGGTGTCTCTGATGGGGCTAAATAAGATGTGTAACCCAGTGCTACTTTTCCTGCCCTCCTCTATACCCCACAACCATAGCTGCTGAACATACCAGTAGATGACATAAAAAATAAAACATTGCACCTTGCCACACACATTAATTTGTCCTACTACTTTTTATTGCAAAGCAGTGTTATTTGGTTAAAATGTTTAAATGTGTATGTTTGTGCCTAATGATATCTCAATATACATGGAGAGATATATACACACAAGGCAAGATTTAAATATTTTAAGGAATCATGTACGCATGTGTGTATGTATATGAGTGTATATCAAAATATATAATACATGGGATTCTGCAATCCCTATATTCAAAACCCATCTGTAATTTCTTTATAATCGGTGACGTGTTACACACTTAGTCACGGACTATAAAGAAATTACGCCAGAACTCAACTTTAATACTCTATTACAGCTGAGTTCTGACATCACAAAGCCTGCTGCCAGAGACAGCAACCAGGGGAAAGGCAGGTCAAGTCACAGAGTATAACTAGAACAGCTGTTTCAGGAAGGAAAACAAAACATTGCTTTTCATTCTTCCACTCTCTTATTTTAGCTATACCATGATAAGCAGAAACAGGAAATGTACCCTCCTGAGGTACTTTTAGAAAATGTAGGATCTTTCTGCATGCTTCTATACATTCCCAGATACTGCACCTTTTTAAAAAACTGAATTGAACTAAACCAATGTTAATACCTCTTTATAATAAATATCTAACAACGTTTTAGAAGAGTTTAATTTTGGAATAAAGATTCTACTTTAATACTTCATTTTTTGCAAATATGCCTTCTCTTTCTTTTGAAAGTACTACACACCAAGGATTAAAGTGGTGGTGTGTGGGAAAGCCGATAGTGTGACCACATACAAGGAATAATGCACATCCTGGAGTAAATAAGGGTATTGGAAGTCAACTTGGAGTTCCATAACCTTATAAAGGACTTTGGCCTTTAACCTTGTTTCTATATATGGTCATGGAACTCCTCACTGACTTGCAATTTCCTTATAATGTAGCACAGGGGTAGTTAATACCATAAAGTACTCCCACCAGTTTACCTGTGTCCTAATGTGTGCACCCCTAAAACTCACTTCTAAGGACGGTATGAGAGTCTGTGGTATATTATTAGGTTTGATGGCGTCACACAGGAGAGTGGCACATATAAATTTATATTCCAATCTTCGGTGCCGGTGCTGCAAGGTAAGGAGAACTACTGACCTCCCTAAGCTAGCGAACAAAGCCAACTAAATGCATATACAAAATAGTCCTCAGCACCCATCGAGGGTGTTTTAAAAATTAAAAAAGTTATGCAGTGTAAGCACAAATAATATACAAATAGATGAGTCCTTTTCTTGTTTCTCAGGATCTTCAGATAGCCGACACGTGTTTCGTCGTATACATGGGAATTTGTTGCGTTACTTTATCAAGGCTGCACAAAACAAACAAGACAAGATAATGTACCACCTTACACACTATCAGGTGTACATATACTCATAAAGCACCAAAACATAGTGAATGTGACAGGTAGAAAGACTTGTTTTAAATAAAACAACTATTATGCAAAAATGCACCAGGTGTACCAACTCTGCAATAGAAGTCAAAATCCCAAATGAAAAAAGAAAAAAATATCCAAGGTACCGTACAAAGATGGAGTGTAAGTGAACATACGTGTCATCCGTGCAAAGAATAGAACTACGTGACACAACTTTCTGTTGGTTTCTATTTACACCTCAATTTGGAAAGAGAAATGTGATTAGGAAAGTGTCTATTGGTGTCAAGAGAAAATCTGTGAAAAGATTCAAATCATGAGAAAATAAACTATCATTAGTCCATATATAACCCAAGTAGTGAGTTAAAAGTGACGCAATAAATACCTATATCTTCTGAGATGTGATCTCTATACAGTAAAAAGGGACAGACAAAGGGATTACCATGTTTGTCCAAATCAGAAAGTTATCTACTGTTGAGCTGTGCGTATAAAGATTATAACCTGCTATATTTGTGGTGATAATTCCAACCCACAAATGGATTCTTATCTCATGACGTTTTAATCACAGCTGTGTGTCTATCTGTGGGATTCCAATATATTCCCAAAATCTATACTGAAACAGAATTCAGAATGGGGAATTCTCAGACAATCAGTTGAAACGAAGTCCTTAGCACAGTTAACAACTATACATATCTCATTTGTCACAAAAAGCTTCACACACTATGCTTGCCATACAAAATCACTTAGCCTCATATTCTCAAAAGCTTCCTTGTAGCATATACTAACCCTGGGTCTAGTTTGCATAGTAGCGCTACGCAAAGCTATGTGAAGTGCACCTCGCACTACGCAAGCTGCGGGTAGCTAAGCGAACTGCGCAGTGCACTGTGCTAAATGCTATTCGCACTGATTGCACAGTGCCTGATGCTTGTCCGCACTGTGCAATCAGTGCAAACGTTTTTTGCAGCTCGAGTAGATTTGTACTTGAGCGGAAGCTGTCTCAACGCGGACTGGTAGTTTCTCATCGCGAGCAGTCGCGAGCATACGTGACCACTCGAAATGAGAAACCTGACCTCCCCTCGTTGAGAATCTCGCCGGGAGGTTTAATTTTTAAGCTCGCGATCGGCAACTTGATGTTGCTGATCGCGAACGAGGAATAAGTCTCACCAGGATGTTATATTGCTTGCTCCCAGTCGCCAACTTGAGGTTGAGGACCGCGAGCAAGCAAAAAATGTGAGATACAGAACCCCTTTGTGGGTCAGAATTATCACCACATATATAATAGGTTATAATCTTTATACGCACAGCTCAACAGTACAGATTACTTTCTTATTTGGACAAACATACTAATCCCTTTGTCTGTCCCTTTTTACTGTATAGAGATCATATCTCAGAAGATATAGGTATGTATTGCGTCACTTTAAACTCACGACTTGGGTTATATAGAGACTAATGATAGTTTATTTTCTCATGACTTGGAATCTTTACACAGATTTTCTCTTGACATCAAAAGACAGTTTCCTGATCACATTTCTCTTTCAAAATTCACGTGTAAATAGAAACCCAAAAAAAATGGTGTCACATAGTTCTATTTTTTGCACAGTTGACACGTATGTTCACTTACACTCCAGCTTTTTACGGTAGCCTGGATAACGTTATCCTTTTTCATTTGGGATTTTTTTTTTAAACAAGGCTTTATACCTGTCACATTAACTGTGTTTTGGTTCTTTATGAGTATATGTACACTTGATAGTGTGTAAGGTGGTACATTCTCTTGTCTTGATTGTTTTGTGCAGCCTTGATAAAGTCGCAGGACGAATTCCCATGTATGCTACGAAACACGCGTCGGTAGTCTGAAGATCCTTAGATTTAAAGGAAAAAAGGTAAGGACTCACCTATTTGTATATTATTTGTGCTTACACTGCATAACTTTCTTAATTTTTGAGACACCCTCGACGTGTGCTGAGGACTATTTTGTATTAACATCTAAGGATGCTACAGATAGTTCCACTAGTGGTATTTTGAAAAATGCATATAATAAAAAACGCATAGAGAAAATAGTGCAGATGTATGTGATATCCACGCAGGCATGTGTAATTGCTGATTTGGGTAATAAATATATAATACTTAGTCAGGGGTTCCCATTCATTATCAGAGATGCTGTCACATTTTCAACTTATCTGCGTGGATTGAATAAAAATGTGTCTAACACAACACCTCCCCTTGGTCTATTGCCTTCCTGCACTTTTAAAAACATTGTTATCCAGTTGCCCTTACAGCAGACCGTTAACAAAACAACATCCCTGTGCAAGGCACAACTGTGCAAGTCATTAAGAAAAAAGGCTGGTGTTGTAGGAGAGCTTTCTGGGGGAGGTGGTAGGATTCCTTAGCGTTCACCTACCACATACTCTTGTGTGCAGTCACCCTTTCATATTCTTCACAATTAATTTAATATTCCAGCTGTATTTTGTCACTCCACTGCCTCTAAGCAGAGTCCTGGTTATGTTTCTGGAGTTGCACACATCCTCATCCTAGGATTTCCACCTAACCGGTTTTATATGGGTATTTAATGTCCTGACCGGTAAAAGAATTAGGAAAATATAATTGGTATTTTTTTACCAGTACATACTTGAAACTGGTGATGTAAAAAGAAAACACTTTAAATGTGTTCTACAGCCGCCCTACTTACCCCGATTGACAATTCAAATAAGTAAAGATAGAAAGGCCATATTAAAATGAACTCAGATTAATTCTTATAAAGTTCTATTTAAGAATCATGTTGGGGCCTTTGCAGAATGTTAAATTGTGAACAGACACCAGAATAAGTTCTGTGTGGCCTCTTCCCCTCTCAGACAAGCAGTGCTCTGTAGAATATGCTTTCTAGGGGGTATATCTGCTCTTATAAGGGACTTAGCTGTCTCGAAGTGAAAGAGAAACAAAGTTTGCTCATTTAAAGAAATAAATATGAGTTTCAAATACATTGTATTTAATTAATTATGTGTGGCATATAGCAAATCTTCTATATAAATAAAAATGTAAATGTTTGTTTGTTCAAAATCGCAAATCTCCGATAGTACTTCACCGATTGCTTTGAAATTTTGACAAAACGTTGGATTCGAACATGTGCGCATTTTTATATACAGAACGTTGGATTCCAATACGTGCGTTTTGAATATGCACGTTTTTAATCAAAAACCCGGAACAGACACATAAAAATGTCAATGTTCGTTTGTTCAAAATCTTAAATCTCCAAAATTTGTTCATAGATTGCTTTGAAATTTTGACACAACGTTGGATTTGATTAAGCGTGCATTTATATATACACAGCGGTGGATTAGAATACGTGTGTGTCCAATATGCGCATGTTTTTAATCGAAAGGCAGAACAGACCCCATCAATTTGGTTGCTGCGCAACAACTACAAGGGACGCATAGAGACAATAGTCTACATATATTAGGATGGACAGTTGGTCTCAGGATGGCAGACCTGGAAGTGAGTGGAGGGAGGGGGGAGGAGTTGGTTCACTTTGCAACATTAAGAAAGGACACACAGAGACAATAGTCTACATATTTTAGGAAGGACAGTTGGTGTCAGGATGGCAGACCGGGAAGTGGGTGGAGGGAGGGTGGAGGAGTTGGTTCACTTTGCAACATTAGCGCGTGTTTATAGATACACCCTACACTTCACTCCTTAGGCTGTTGCCGGGAGTTACACAGCTCTGCTCATTTTAATACACTCGCCGAATTCGATTTAAAAAAAAATGTCTTTTAAATTGTATTTCACCTCTGCTGACACCCACGAGCATTTTCGCCGTATTTTCATTCATTTCCGACCCTTTGTAGCCCATTAGGCTGCTGAGGGAGTTGGGGGCTTGGAGGTGGCTGGCAAATTAGAGCAGCCATCTTGGGTTGGGTTGGAGGCTGGTTGGTGCTCTAGACTCGGGGGAGCAAGTTAGTAACACGCGCTGTAGCGCATAAATTGAGGCTCCTTGAAGGCTCTGGTTAGACCTTGCACCCTACACTTCACTCCTTAGGCTGTTGCCGGGAGTTACACAGCTCTGCTCATTTTAATACACTCGCCAAATTCGATTTAAAAAAAATTGTGTTTTAAATTGTATTTCACCTCTGCTGACACCCACGAGCATTTTTGCCGTATTTTCATTCATTTCCGACCCTTTTTAGCCCATTAGGCTGCTGAGGGAGTTGGGGGCTTGGAGGTGGCTGGCAAATTAGAGCGGCCATCTTGGGTTGGGTTGGAGGCTGGTTGGTGCACTAGACTCGGGGGAGCAAGTTAGTAACACGCGCTGTAGCGCATAAATTGAGGCTCCTAGAAGGCTCTGGTTAGACCTTGCACCCTACACTTCACTCCTTAGGCTGTTGCCGGGAGTTACACAGCTCTGCTCATTTTAATACACTCGCCAAATTCTATTTTAAAAAAAATTGTCTTTTAAATTGTATTTCACCTCTGCTGACACCCACGAGCATTTTCGCCGTATTTTCATTCATTTCCGACCCTTTTTAGCCCATTAGGCTGCTGAGGGAGTTGGGGGCTTGGAGGTGGCTGGCAAATTAGAGCGGCCATCTTGGGTTGGGTTGGAGGCTGGTTGGTGCTCTAGACTCGGGGGAGCAAGTTAGTGCACGCGCTGTAGCGCATAAATTGAGAAGTCCTTCCCTCCGCACAGCGGACGCGTTAGCGGTCGCGCCTCCACGCGCCGAAGGAGCGCCTAAGGAAAGCCCGTCTGTGCCCGTCCGTGTCAGGACGGGCCCAGGGGCCGGGAGGATGGAAGCGACTCCTGGTTTGGGAGCAGGTAGAATCTCGTTTTGTAGAGACCAGCTATTGATGTTCCGAGATGACCCCGTAGTTCCCTGTCCCCATGTGTTACTCCCCTTGGAGGTAATGATTCCCTGTCCTCTCTGTAAAGGTTTACTGGGCCCGCAGGAACCGGGTACTACGTTACTCCCTAAGCCCAAAAAATACTCTTTACTTCTTAATAATTGCCGTTCACTCCCAAAACATGCTCATGAAATCCGCATGATATTGGAGGAGCGTGAGCCAGATGTCCTGTTCCTTACGGAAACGTGGTTAACCGAGGCCTCTGACCCGGACTTAGTCTGTGCCCTCCCCCCTGGGTTCGTAATCTGTAGGAATGACCGGCAGATCGGGCAAGGAGGTGGCGTGGCAATTATATATCGAAACTCTTTTAGGTGCCGTATCTCTGAGAGCCCGCTCGCTGACTGCGAGAGCCTCTCGTTTGTATTAACCTTTTCCTCCACATGATCCCTTTCAGGGATTGTGGTGTACAGGCCTCCTGGATCACACACGAGTTTCTGCGACAATCTTCATGATAAAATCACCCATATCATCAGTAGCGTCCCCAATTTCTCAATCTTGGGAGATTTTAACATACATTTAGACGATCCATCTGCCCCTTCTTCGCAAGCTTTATTGGAAGGACTGGGGATGCTGCAACTCAAACAAATTGTAGCAGGATCTACCCATTTGGCAGGGCATCTAATTGATCATTTCTTTACTAATCTGGGTGAGATTATTTGGGATGAGTCACTCTTTGTCCCTTGGTCAGACCATGCGCTGCTATCTTTCACTTGGACCCCGGCCGATGTCAGCCGTCCGACCACAACCTCTAAGAGATTGGGGCATATTTGGTCGAGACTCCCTCTAGAGGAATGGCTATCCATATTAAATAAATCTCCCCCTCCCTTCTGTGCCGATCCTATTGCAGCGAATGAGGCGCTCAACAGGTGGCTAGAGACCTCTCTCGATCCCATCCTGCCTGTAAATGAGATTAATCATCGCACCGGCGGGAATAGACTGCCTTGGTACTCCACTGATCTGAAGGATCTTAAACAGAGCTGCAAGAGGGCGGAAAGAAAGTGGAGAAAGAACTTCTCCCTCGAGAATAAAAATGAGTATAGGATTGTTCTCAGGGATTATAAGAAGCACCTTAAAATGGCACAATCATCCTATTACCAAGGAAAAATTGCTGATGCCGCCAATTCACCTAAGGATATTTTTAAAATCTTTAAATCTCTAGTTACTCCACCATGTCCGTCTATTGAGGTAAATGATCCCCAGAAACGGTGCACCAAATTGGCCCACTTCTTCGCCAAGAAGGTTGCCAACATATACTCAGCTTTTCCACCCCCACGTATCACCGAGTCCACGATCTCTCCCTCTGGACCGACCTCCCTCACGAAACTCGACTCTTTTCCGCCACTAGATCTACCTACGGCTGAAGGGCTCCTCAGGAACCTTAAATCTGGCTCCCCCTCTGACATTGCCCCGCCTTCAGTTTTAAAACAGGCCTCTGACATTGTGGTTCCTGTTATCAAGGATGTTATTAACTCCTCTCTGGCGGCAGGTGTAGTTCCCCCTCGGTGGAAGCAGGCCAGTGTCAAAGCTCTGCTAAAAAAACCTAGCCTTGATCCAGAAGAATGGTCCAACTATAGACCTATCTCTCTCCTGCCAGGGGTTAGCAAAATTGCTGAGAAATATGTCAACCGCATACTATCAACATTTATTGAGGATGAGGGCGCCTTGAATGTCACCCAAACGGGTTTTAGAACGAGGCATGGAACTGAGACTGCTCTGGTCGCAGTAGTGGAGGAGGCAAGGAAAATTGTGGATGGAGGAGGCTGCGCTGCGGTGGTCCTTTTGGACCTCAGCGCAGCCTTCGATACTGTAAACCACACACTCCTTCTCCAGCGGTTGCGGGAGGTTGGCATTGTGGGGACCGTCCTTAATTGGTTTCGGTCCTTCCTTACTAACAGATCCTTTGCAGTTTTCGAGGAGGAAGCAGCATCCGATCAATTCCCACTGCATTACGGCGTTCCCCAGGGATCCTCATTGAGCCCGACCCTATTTAATATCTATATGAGGCCCCTGGCTAATGAGGTCCTTCCCTGGGGAATCCAATTGGTCACCTACGCCGACGATATGCAGTTGGTGGTTTCCCTGGCTAGGGCAGATGCTGTGGATTCCGGGGTCAATAACCTTTCCCCGTGTCTCACCAAGGTCCTCGATTGGATGGACGCCTCTTTTTTTAAACTTAACGGTTCAAAAACAGAGATTATGATGCTGGGATATAAGGCCCCCATCAATCTTGACGCTTGGTGGCCCATATGTTTGGGTCCGCCCCCTCCCCCGAAGGAGCAAATTAAAGGTCTGGGGGTGTGGCTTGATCCCACCTTTAGTTTTCAAGTTCAAGCCCGTAAGGTCGCCGCTACCTGTTACGGTCTTCTGAAGATACTACGGAAGGTCCTGACCCTTCTTCCGTTCGAGGCAAGACGGATCCTGGTTCAGTCCCTAATCCTCTCGCGTCTTGACTATGCGAACGCGGTCTACTTGGGGTCACCATTAGGGACCATTAAGATACTCCAGTCAGTCCAGAACTGTGCAGCCTGAATGCTTATGGATGTCCCTAGACACAGCTCGGCGAAGACGGCCATCCGGGCTCTACACTGGTTACCTGTTCAGGAAAGGATCCAGTTTAAGGCCTTGTGTATGGCCCATAAATCAATAATCAACAAGGGCCCTGCCATTCTGTGCCCTCTTCTGAGGCACCATCAAGGGCCCAGAGCTCTTAGATCCAACCACCGCACTCTGCTCTCTGTCCCGAGGATCAAGCGTTTTCGTACAGGGGGCCGACGTTTTGCAGTACTGGCAGCAAAAAGTTGGAATCAGCTGCCCGATTACCTGCGGCTTGAGCCTAATCATTTACAGTTTAGAAAGCGGCTGAAGACCTTCCTGTTCTGCTGAGTGATTTGTCTGAGATGGGTCTAAAGCGCTGGGATGCCCCCGGGTAGCCAGCGCTATACAAATCTGTACTCATTCATTCACATCGTTGGATTTGAATACGCGGGTGTCCAATACGCGTGTGTTTTTAATTGAAAGGTCAAACAGACCCTATCGATTTGGTTGCTGTGCAACAACTAAAAGGGACACATAGAGATAATAGTCTACATATATTAGGATGGACAGTTGGTGTCAGGATGGCAGACCGGGAAGTGGGTGGAGGGAGGGGGGTGGAGTTGGTTCACTTTGTAACAGTAAGAAAGGACGCATAGAGACAATAGTCTACATATATTAGGATGGACAGTTGGTGTCAGGATGGCAGACCGGGAAGTGGGATGAGGGAGGGGGCAGGAGTTGGTTCACTTTGCAACATTAGCGCATGTTTATAGATACACGAAGTTGGATTTAAATACACACGTGTACGATAGGCGCGTGTTTTAATCGAAAAGCCGAACAGACCCTATCGATTTGCTTGCTGTGCAACAACTACAAGGGACGCATAGAGGCAATAGTCACAAAAACATATTGTGTACCCACAAGCATTGTGAAATTAAACATATTAGAAATGTGCACGTACTCTTTTCTTTCTCTTTCATTTAACCAGACTGTGCCACAGCAACGCGTGGCCGGATACAGCTAGTCTATAAAATAAATCAAGTATAAGTCTGACTAAGAACTACATTAGATGCATATATATATATGTATATATATATATATATTCACTGAAAAAACCATAGGTTATAGACCATATATAGTTAGGAATTAGCATTTACAAAACCTTATTTTACTCACACAAAACCATTGAAATTCGCATATATAGTTAGTTGCACTAACTATATATCGCGCACCCGCAATCCACTGCTGATCATGTCACATATTACATCATTCATGACATGGTCAGTGACATCACTGATGACATCACTGATGACATCTCAAATGACATCACTGATGACATCACTGATGACATCTCAAATGACATCACTGATGACATCACTGATGACATCTCAAATGACATCACTGGTGACATCACTGATGACATCTCATTTGACATTACTGATCACATCACTGATGACATCATTCATGTGATAATACGATGAACCTCTTCAGACTCTAATATAACCTTAGATACACTCAGTGTAAACAGACACTCACAGACTGTCACTCATCCATGGAGTTACTCACACACCTAGTCAGTCATGCAAAGAATCAATCACACCTCCATTTCCTCAACTATACAGTTATACACACCTTACTTATTCAAACATATACTAACACATATTTACTCTCTTATACAATCCCTGATACAAGTTCACAATGATCCATACAGCCACTCACACATTCACTGGCTCTTATGCACAGTTATTTATATATGTCAACTCTCACATGTACTGTGTTTTACATATGTACTTACTTTGACATGTAGCACTGAGATATCCATTCACTCACCAATACACTCATGCACACAGTCAACCGCCCATACAGCTGTTTCCTCATGCACTTTTGAACCCATACATCTAGTGAATCAACTGCTCACACATCTATGCACAGAGTCATACACCTCCCAGCCACCCACACACACACTCAGTCTCCCATACAAATACTTTGGCAACCAATTAATAACCCATATAGTTACTCATATAGCTACTGATCAACACATGCAGCAGTTTACAGAACAACAGACATAATGATGCACAAATTAAAACAGTTTAGTCACTAACCCATGCACTCAGTGAGATACATTTAATCACTCACTCATACAGTCAGTCATGCACCTACTAAATCCTTCATCCAGACACTTATACATCCACTCATTCTTCAATATGTAAGACATATTTTAACTTTACAGAAACATACAGTCACTGGATGTTGTCATCAGTGATGTCATCAGTGATGTCATTTGAGATGTCATCAGTGATGTCATCAGTGATGTCACTGACCATGTCATGAATGATGTAATATGTGACATGATCAGCAGTGGATTGCGGGTGCGCGATATATAGTTAGTGCAACTAACTATATATGCGAATTTCAATGGTTTTGTGTGAGTAAAATAAGGTTTTGTAAATGCTAATTCCTAACTATATATGGTCTATAACCTATGGTTTTTTCAGTGAATTTTCAAGGTTTTGTAAATGCTAATTCCTAACTATATATGGTCTATAACCTATGGTTTTTTCAGTGAATTTCAATGGTTTTTTAATAGCAAATATCAAAAGCTGTAAAATGTATTCTTCTTTTAAAGGAAAAATATATTTTATATCTATTTAATATTATTTTTTTATGTATATAAATTTTTTGAGGGAACAAATTTATCAACTATCATGCTGAAGATAAGTGTGTGGGGAAAAAAAACAAAGAGGAGGACTAAGAGGAAAGAACAATCAGTTCAAAAATACAATTGCTTTAAAGCATGAAGTGCTTTTCCACACATTTACATTTAAATAACCCATATTAGAACATACAAAATATCTACAGAGGAGACGGTGTACATTGAATTTTAGACTCTTCATTGGTACCTACATGTTAGTACTTACATCACCCACACAACACAACAGCTCTATTCAGAGCTACCCTACCTCAAAGCACTCTAAAACATTATTTTACTATTTCCCTTGGTTTTCCCCTTGTTACGCTTTCCGGAACCCTACCCGGTGCGCGGTCCGGGCGCTAACCGTGCGAAAATTTGAAAAAAAAGGTGTTTTTTTTTTTTACATATATGGGCCTCCTCAGCCACCCTCAGAAAACCTAGGGGGTCAGGATATGTCTCCCGTGCCCCCTTATACCCATTCCCAACATTGTTTATCCTCCATCTTGTGACTAAATTCGTCCGAAACACAAAATGGCGGACTCCCGTTACGCTACCGGTGAGCTACCCGGTTCGCGTACCGGGTAGTGCTTCCACCGCGAAAAATCGAAAAAAAATGTATTTTATTCTTTTGCCCCGCGGGGCCCTTTAATAGCCCCCACATCAATCCTAGGGGGTCAGGAGGGGTCTACCTTGCCCCTTTCATTCATTTCCCCCTTCGTTTATTTCCACCTATTGTCTCTCGATCCTACCGAGAGACAAGATGGTGGCCGCTCCGGACTGTTTAGAATGTTGAGAGTCACCGGAGAGCCAATCCGCTTCTCCTCGCGAAGTTCCGTTACGCGTCTGGTACGCGAACCGGGGCGCTAACCGGGACGCTGTCACAGATATATATATTTTTTTGAACGTTAATTTCTCAAAATCCACTGGAGCACATATCTTGAGACCTAGCAAAGGCACATCGGGCAAACAGTCTCTACAATTTTGCCAAGTTTCATAGAAATCCATTCAGCCGTTCGAGCTAAACGTGAGTCCAACCGCCCTATGGAAAACTCAATGTTAAAAACACGTTTTGGGACCCCCCTTTTTTCTCGCCCCCCCCCCAAACTTTCAGGGGAAGCTCAGAAACAAAATGTGCCATTTTCCTGAAAATTTCAGCCAATTCCGTCCATCAACGCCAAAGTTATTCAACATAGAATTTTCAGAAATCCCTATTAAAAAAAATCCTAACTATATATACCTACTGGCGACCGCCAGTAGGTAATATATATATATATATATATATATATATATATATATATATATATATATATATATATATATATATATATATAAATATATATATATAAATATATATATATATGACATTTCTATGGCAAAATGAACCCCCTCATTTTGTTCCTTTGCAAATTAAATGTTTTAAGTGTTAACACTTTATTCCATTCAAGATGACTTCAGGTGTGCCATACTTTTGTCATAAGTAAGACTGTTAGCGCTCTAGTTGTTTGTTTAGAACACTCTGGGACATTCTGTCACTGGGCTATAGTTGGGCTACATCTGGCTGATATTTGGGCTACATTTGGGCTCTTTTGTCTCTCGTGGCCATCTTTGGGCTACATTGGGCTACATTGGGCTACATTGGGCTACATTTGGGCTCCAACATATATATAGCCCAATGTAGCCCAATATGTATTTTTCAAAGTTAATTTTCGTAAAAACCACTGGAGCATATATCTTGAGACATAGCAAAGGCACATCGGGCTACCAGTCCCTACAATTTTGCCAAGTTTTGTGGAAATCCATTCAGCCGTTCGAGCTAAAAGTGAGGCCAACAGCCCTATGGAAAACTCAATGTTAAAAACACGTTTTGGGACCCCCCTTTTTTCTCAGCCCCCCCTTAACAAAACCCCCCCACATTTTCAGGGGCTGCTCAGAATCAACATGTGCCATTTTCCTGAAAATTTCAGCCAATTCCGTCCACAAATGCCAAAGTTATTAGACATAGAATTTTCAGAAATCCCATAGAGAAAAAATCCTAACTATATATACCTACTGGCTATCGCCAGTAGGTAATATATATATATATATATATATATATATATATATATATATATATATATATATATATATATATTACCTACTGGCGGTCGCCAGTAGGTATATATAGTTAGGATTTTTTCCCTATGGGATTTTTGAAAATTCTATGTCTAATAACTTTGGCGTTTGTGGACGGAATTGGCTGAAATTTTCAGGAAAATGGAACATTTTGTTTCTGAGCAGCCCCTGGAAATTTGGGGGGAGTTGGTCCGGGGGGGCCGAGAAAAAAGGGGGGTCCCAAAACGTGTTTTTAACATTGAGTTTTCCATAGGGCGGTTAGCCTCACTTTTAGCCCGAACGGCTGAATGGATTTGCACGAAACTTGGCAAAATTGTAGGGACTGGTAGCCCGATGTGCCTTTTGTAGGTCTTAATATATGTGCTGCAGTGGATTTTGAGAAATTAACGGTCAAAAAAAGATATATATCTGTAAGCGCGGACCAGGCAGCGCCCCGGTACGCGTACTTTTCGCGTAACGGAACTTCGCGTAGCGAAGCTGATTGGCTCTCCGGTGTCTGTCAACATTCTAAACAGTCCGGAGCGGCCGCCATCTTGTCTCTCGGTAGGATCGAGAGACAAGAGGAGGCCAAAACAAAGGGGGAAATAACTATAAGGGGGCATAGTAGATCCTCGCTGACCCCCTAGGTTTAATGTGGAGGTTTTAAAGAGGTCCCGCGGGGCAAAAAAAAATAATTTTTTTTTTGTTTTTTTTCGTGGTTAGCGCCCGGTACGCGAACCGGGAAGCGTTCTGGGAGCGTACTACAATGAAAAATGAATGATAGACTTTTCAAATGCTGTATGTTAATTGATTGTTGGTTTTGTTGATTATTTTTTTTTTTTTTTTTTTTTTTTAAGCATTTTTTATTGTGTTTCATAATTTATTAAACTTTCTAACATTTCATTGTCAGAAATTTCATTATTATCATGGAATATACATTGTAGTCTCTGAGGTTGTAAAATGTCCTCATTTGCAAGGAGGTTATCTACTGCTTGTACACATTGCAGTAGTTCTTGGTCCCAAGTTTCATCCATAAATTCAATCTCATTTGGATCAATGATTTCTGTGTTGGACTCTGGAAGGACAATTTCAAATGAAATTTTTTGTTCACTTTCCATTTTCCCTGAAATTTGCATAAAAAAAATATATATTAGTAGAGGTAGGGCACTGTTGGGATTAATTTTAGATAGGCAGTTTTTAACAGTGAATTTATCTTTGGGCAGTGTATAGTATCAGAGTGGAAGTAGGAATATAAAAAAGTGTATCTAAATGTATAAGTACTACAGAGGGATAGTATATAACTAACAGAAAAAGTTTGCCATATTAACTTAAAGTGCACAATATACTTCAGTTTTAAAAATAACAACTTACCTTTAAAAAGAAGTTGAAGTTATTAATGAAAATCCTATTGAAATGTACACCAGGAAGTAGTAGTCAAAATGGCTGTGTTTCCTTCTCTTCCTTTATATATATTCGGGTACATAACCAATCAAATGTCAGGTAAAAAAAGTAGAAAATGAAAGTAACATTTTAATTGGTTGTCAATTCCAACACTTCAGATGTGTTTTGTGAAGTAATTTACCTCACGGTATTTAGAGAGGTCTACAGGCTAAATGGCTAAATGAAATTCCAATCAAATTTGTGAAAATGGTAGGGATTGGTATGTAGTATGAGCTAATCTATATTTGGTGAAATTGTCTCAAGTGGCTTTTGTGTGAACTACTTTCCCACCTTTTTTGATGGTGCGCTTCCCAGGAAGCGACCCGGTACGCGAACCGTTGAGCGCCCCGGTTCGCGGACCTTAAGCGTTCCGGGAGTCCACCATTTTGTGTTTCGGTCGAATTAAGATACAAGATGGAGGGCAATTAATGTTCGGAATGGGTAGAAGGGGGCACGGTAGAGTTATCTTGACCCCCTAGGTTTTCTGAGGGTGGCTGAGGAGGTTTATATGTGCGAAAAAAAACCATTTTTTTTAAAAATTTCGCGAGGTTAGCTCCCGGTACGCGTACCGGGTAGCGCCCCAGGGAGTGTACTTTGTTGAAAATTAGTGAAAAAAGTTAGAGTAAAATAATAATTGTGAGTGATTAGATGTAGGGTAGCCCTGAGAAGAGCTTTTGGGTTTATGGTACATTTAGGTACTTATAAGTAGGTACCAATGCACATTCTTAAATTCAGAGTGAAAACTCTGTTGCCCTCATCTGAGAAGTGAACTCCATCTCCTCTGTAGATATCTTGCATGTAGTAACGCAAGTTATTGTTGTACAGGGAGCCCATTCCATGGTCTCTCATGTAAGCTGAAACAGATTTGTTTACATGCTTCCTCGACTTCTCAATTTGTGGACAAAATTGGTTTGACCACCTCCATTTCTGTCTTTGGCATATATTTGAATATACCAAGGCAGTCTGAGGAAAAAGTGCCATTAATTGCTCAAAGGTGTCCTTTAAAAGCATTTCCAGACCTACACCAGTCAAAGTGCCCAAGTCATTACCTCCACAGTGCACAATTAACAGGTCAGGTTTTGGCAAATGCATAAAGGTTTTCACCAATGGTATCAATTGGTGACATTTTAATCCTCTGTGGCCAAACCACTTAATTTCCACATCTTGTAAATTGAGGTTAGGTAAATTCCTGCTTTCAACGTACCTTTGAGCCCAGTGAATATAACTATGACCAACAATCCAGACAGAAAACATGGTGAGAGAAGGTTCTCCTGCAGTCAGATGAAGTGTGGCAATGAAATGGCAGTTGAAAAAATGAGAGTTTGAAATGAAAAAAACTGTGGAGTTTCTGTGTTCATGAAGCAGTAACAGTGATTGGTGGATTTTGATTGATGAAAACAGAAAGTTAGGGTGTACAGATGTGTTGTTTGAGAGATGTATTTTGAGTGGTCAATAAAAAATCATTAAATGAAAGAAAGCACTGGATATGCAGGTGCACTGAGAGTTCAGAGTTCAATTGCAACATTGTTGTGTGAACTTGCAAACACCAGAGTTTCTCCAAGAGGTGGTTGCTATGGAAAATAGGCAGAAATGGCAGAGGGGGGAAGGGTTTTCATTTGAAAAAAAGTGAGGGAAGAGTTTTGATTGGGTGACATGAGAAATATGTGTGAAGAATTACAGCATTTCTGTGCTTTTGATAGCTGCAGACTCTGGAGTGCATACCTTTTGCTCTGCTGAAGACAAATTGGTGTGTTTCTTAGACTGTTTTCAAACTCAAAGTATTTGCTAAGGTGAGAAAATATTTCTTTATTTTAGATAGAGAATAGTGTGCTTTAAGGAGAAAATTATGATTTATGTGGCGCAAATTGCTTGTAAATATGCTCTCACATGTGCATGGAAAAATTTGATTTTGAATGTTAGTGTTAAATAGCCATGTTAAAAGTGACCCAACCATGCTGGGAAGGCAATCAAAAAACGCTTTCATGTGTTTTAATGACATTTTAAGTCATTTTCCCATGTGCAGTGTTTAGAAATTATGATTTGAAAATCGTTTTTGGGGAAAAGGAATTGTTTATAAAATCATGACAAGGACATAATGGTGTATGGTTCTTTATAAGGCAATTGACTGTCCCTGATGTTATTTTTCTCATTTTAGTGTAAGACCTTTCTCTGTGGCGCAAATTGTGTGTAAATATGCTCTCACATGTGCATGGAAAATTTTAATTTTGAATGTTTGTGTTACATAGCCATGTTAAAAGTGACCCAACCATGCAGGAAAGCCAATCAAAAAACGCTTTCATGTGTTTCAATGACATTTTAAGTCATTTTCTCATGTGCAGTGTTTAGAAATTATGATTTGAAAATCGTTTTTGGGAAAAAGGAATTGTTTTTAAATTCATGAGAAGGACATAATGGTGTATGGTTCTTTATAAGGCAATTGACTGTCCCTGATGTTATTTTTCCCATTTTAATGTAAGACCTTTCTCTGTGGCGCAAATTGCTTGTAAATATGCTCCCACCTGTGCATGGAAAATTTTGATTTTGAATGTTTGTGTTACATAGCCATGTTAAAAGTGACCCTACCATGCAGGAAAGCCAATCAAAAAACGCTTTTATGTGTCTTAAGGACAATTTAAGTAATTTTCCCATGTGTAGTGTTTTGAAGTTATGATTTGAAAATCGTTGTTGAGGTAAAGGAATGTTGTTAAAATTTATGTGCGCCATATGCCCCCAAATTTCTTTTTTAGGGTTGCAGCAGGGTGTTCTTGAGACACCCCTGCACCTTTGGAATAAATTCCTAATTTGTGATGAGCAAATTGTTAATCGCAAATTGCACCTTCATTTATATGAGCCTCCTAGCCCATGGAAATGAATGGGTAATTTGCAATTAGCAATTTTCTCATCGCAAATTTGGAATGGTAAAGAATCGCTATTTATTCCTTAAAATTTGCTTTTTTGGAAATGCAAAATAGTTATATGATACATATGGCGGTTGATGTCTAACAAGATAAGAAGCTTAGGGATACATTTATGATGACTGGCGCAATGAAGTAGAAATCACTTACTTCATTGGTAGGCCTTTACATGAATTATCTCCTCTGTATTCTTCATCAAGCGTAACTTTAATCTGCAATCCTGAGTAGGCCTCACCTTAAACAAACCTCTGGATAGGCCACATCCTATTGTCATCCTGAATTAATCATTTAAAATGCTAGGGACAGATTTATGATAGGTGTATACCTCTTTTGTGCCACTTAGAAAACATTGTCCATGGGGAAATGACTTAAAATGTCCTTAAGACACATGAATGTGTTATTTTAAAACGTTTGCAATTTTTTTGGGTCACTTTCAACATGGCTATGTGACTGAAACAGTCAAAATCTAAATTTGCAATGCACAGGTGGGAGCATATTTACAAGGAATGTGCTTCATGGGGAAAGGTCTTATAATGTAATATGGGAAAAATGACATTAGAGACACTGAAATGCCTTATAGAGAAGCATACACCATTATGTCCTTGTCATAAATTTGCAAACCATTACTTTTCCCCAAAAACGATTTTCAAATTATATTTTGAAAACACTGCACATGTGGAAATTACTTAAAATGTCAATAATTCAAAATTTGCGATTCCTTAAATGCAATGTATCAAAAAAAAAATATGTAAAAAATGATATTAAGGATTTGGAAACTACCACCAACTTCTAGTTTGTGGTAATTTGCGAATTCTTTTCAAAAAGCATTTTTTTCACAAAAAACAAAGGTCCCATATGACGCCCATACATGCCATTAGGGCATGTAGGTGTGCCATGTGCTCTCAAATTTCTTTTTCAGGGGTGCAGCAGGGTGTTCTTGAGATACCCCTGCACGCTTGAAAAAAATCCTATTTTGTGATGAGCTAATTGCTAATCACAAATTGCAACCTTAATTCCTATGAGCCTCCTAGCCCATGGAAATGAATGGGTAATTTGCAATTAGCAATTTGCTCATTGCAAATTAGGAATAGTAAAGAATTGCTATTTATTCCTTAAAATTTGCTATTTAGGAAATGGAAAATAGTTTGATGGTACATATGGTGGTTCATCTGTAACAAGATAAGAAGCTTAGGGATACATTTATGATGACTGGTGCAATAAAGTGCACATTACTTACTTCATTGGTAGTCCTTTATATGTATTATCTCCTCTGTATTCTTCATCAAGCGTAACTTTGATCTGCAATCCTGAGTAGGCCTCACCTTAAACAAACCTCTGGATAGGACACATTTTATTGTCATCCTGGATTAATCATTTAAAATGCTAGGGATAGATTTATGATAGGTGTATGCCTTTTTTTCTGCCACTGTGCGTCACTTTTATCATGCAGCGGTGGTGCAAAATATTTGCTATGAGGTGACAACATTAAAAATTGATGCATTTAGGCAGATATGTCATGGTGTAAAAAAAAAACGTACCATATAAAACCCAATCAGCAGTAATGCAAAAGATGCACCATGTCGCAAGACAGGCCTCACTTGGGGCCATATGTATCAAGCTAATTAGCATTTGCAAAGATCAAAATTCTATGAATTTCGGCCTTTGCGAATGTTAATTAGACAAATGGTATGTATCAAACAACTTTGATGCAAAATAAGGAGTAGCAAAATTTGCTATTCCTTATTTTGCGATTGCACTGAAGCATTTGTAAATTTTGTGACTACTTAAATGCAATGTATCAAACAAAAACTATGTAAAAAATGACATTAAGGATTTGGAAACTATTGTGGTAAATTAGTGGTAATTTGTGAATTCTTTTCAAAAAGCTTTTTTTCAAAAAAACAAAAGGTGCCATATGACGCCAACACATGCCCTTAGGGCATGTATGTGTGCCATATGCCCCCAAATTTGTTTTTCAGGGGTGCAGCAGGTGTTCTTGAGACACCCCTGCACCCTTGGAAAAATTCCTACTTTGTGATGAGCTAATTGCTAATCGCAAATTAAACCTTCATTCATATTAGCCTCCTAGGCCATGGAAATGAATGGGTAACTTGCAATTAGCAATTTGCTCATCGCAAATTAGGAATGGTAAAGAATCGCTATTTATTCCTTAAAATTCGCTATTTAGAAAATGTAAAATATTTTGATGATACATATGGCAGTTCATCTGTAACAAGATAAGAAGCTTAGGGATAGATTTATGATGACTGGCGCATCACCAGGGATGTGACAGTCATCCTGCGCCACTGTTCCGCCACCCATGTTGTGCTGCATTTACAATGTGGCGCAGCATGGGGCAAAAACGGCACAGATGCGTGACGCATCTGTGCCGTAAAGGTGGTGCATTGCTGGAGTTGTTTTGCAAGTGCGAAGCAGCTCCAGCAAGGCTCAGGGGTGCCCCATCTCCACAATGCTGCGTCAAGACCTATGCCAGCTTCAATCAGGCGCAGGGTTTTGACGCAGCTTTCTCCTATCTGATTGTAAATGCGGCACACCATGGGTGGTAAAGCAGTGGTGCACATTAACTGGTGCATGCCTGGGGATGTGCCATTTAATATAAATCTGCCCTTTAACATTTAAGTATGTGCAGGGGACACAGAGTCGTTGAGGCTTATCCAAGGTTAAGAAGAGATGAGTCCTGTTCAGTGAAAAATTAGACATAGGCTTCACCTGCTCAGCATTGCTGGACATGGCTAAATAATAGCTGCAAAATGTTAATCTTGTTAAACAATTTTACTATTATAATCTCTGAGATTTGTTTCTTACTCTGCAACATCTCATTGTTGTTATCTTTCTTTAAAGATAAAGACAACATCAACATGAGCGACAATCAGCAATCAGTTGATTTTGACCTCATCATTGAACTCGTAATTGAAACATCAGTGGATGTTGATCCCTTGGATGATTTAAATCTTGAGGATGAAGAAGAGCGTGATGAGGATGCAGATTTGTCCGAATTATATGATATAGGATGGGAAGCTGACCTGCTTGAGCCTTTGGAATTATAAACATTTATTTTTAAAATTTATAATCAATAAAAAGTAAAAAGGTAAACCGTTTAATTTAAAAATAAAGACACCTTCAAAAACAGGTTATGTGTAGTGTCTTCAATAAAATATTAAAATATGCTCATAAAATTAGATCAGATTCACATATAAAATAGCATAGGTAACATAAATATAAATGTCATTTCTTTTCTGGTATTTCTGTATTGTAAAATTGCCAATGACTAAAAAATCTTCAAATTAAAATGTCAAGTAGTGTGTTATGTTTTTGATCACTATTACTGATTTACTGTTTGATAATAATGTTTATTAACATTTTTTATTATATTTTTCCTCAGATTCAACTGCAGATCATTTCAAGATTTTAATATGCCTACAATACAAAGACAGATAAAGGCTGCAAAACGTCAAAGACAGCAGGAGAAAAAAAAACGCAGCAGTCCTCTAACAAAAAGATTTCTCAAGCCACGAAGAAAGCACCGGGTAAGAGCTCTAAATATTTCATAAGAAATATTTGTAATAAAAAAAATATTACTACAGAAAATGTTTCAGTCCATAACACGAGGAGTAAATCAAATGGAAAGAAAAGGACAATGGAAAATGTTACTGCTAGAGCAAGAGATAAATCTGTGCATGATAGTAGAAGGAAACAACAGTTTAGGGAGATTCGTAAACGAATGTTCCGCAACAGGATAATTGGCAATTTGTTAAAAAATATTAAGAAAGGTCAACAGAAACTAGTTTTTTATAAGAGAAAAAAAAAGTTGAGAAAGTTATTGATCAGGCATTTGAAATTAAACGTAAGTTATTTATTTTGATAATCAATAGAATTAGGAAGCTAAACAAGGCAATTTTTGATTTCAAAAGAAATAGTAGATGGAAGAGAATAGTTAATCGTAGTAATTTTTGTGAAGTTTTTTCTGGAGAATGGATGCATAGTTCAAGCTGTGAGGCATTTTTTAATGAAGAGAGTTATTTCCAGGATAATGATTTGGTGCATGCAGTTGACATCAGTGGTCGTGCTTATGAAGTGAAAGATGGTTGTCCAGTTGAAAAAGAAAAACTTGTGACAACAGAGGCAGAAGAGTTGTTAGGTAATGAGGTTTTAGGAAGACGTGCTAAGGGTCCTGTGTACACCTGGAAGTGTAGTAGTATTTGCAGTGTGCGACAGGATTCCATCAATTTGCTTTGTGATTTTGTACGGTCATTTAACAAAAAAAGTTTGAAGCAGAAAATGAGGTTGTTGCAAGAATTAGATCCTTGCAGAGTAAGAGAAGTGACAGGTTTGCATGGTCATTCACTGGCTTGTCTTTCCAGGAGAGTATGCCAGAGTGTTTTTCATCATTTCAGGATGCTAGCAGTGCATCATAACAAAGTGAGGAAATTAGTTAGAATGTTGTATTATGCTAAGAGTCCAGCAATTATGCTGAAACAATTATGCGCTGCTCTTTTGCATGGTTCTGAAATAGATGTGAAGAATATATGTGAAGAAATTGAGTTTTGTTACTTTGGAAGTAAAGAGGAGAATGTTGAAATTGAGCAAGAAGTAGAGGGTCATTTGGAAGATAGTGTACATGTTTCCAGTACAGATAATTTCCAGAGGGAAATTGCGACGTTTGACATGAAATCAAGTGAGAGGCCTAATTTCACTTGTGTGTGTTGTAGACGCACTTATTATAAGAATCAGACTAAGTTAGTGGATTTATATGCAAAAAGTGAAAGGGAAAATAATAGTGAATGGAAGGATTTTGCAACATACTTGATGGTAGAAAATTGTTTTGATTTGGGATTGGATCAACGTGTGTGTACTTATTGTTGTAACAAATTAAAACAAAACCAGATGCCTGCTAGAGCAGTTCATAATAATCTGGAATTGGTTGAGATTCCTTCTGAATTGAAGGACTTAAATACTTATGAATCTATTTTGATTCAAAGTATCCATCCCTTTCAGGCTATTGTAAGAATGGAGCCAAAGACAGGGAAATTGCCTCCATCAGATTTACAGAGAGGATTAAAGGGAAGAGTTGTTTATTTGCCTCTAGATTTGAAGAAAAACATTAACACAATTGGAGTAGAAAAAGTGGAAGAGGAACCTCTGGTTATCTTAGTTAATGGGGTTCCGACAAAGAATAAGAAAATATGGCAAGATTTAGTAGATGTTAGGAAAGTTAAAAAGGCAACATTGTATTTGAAAAAAAATAATAAATACTATAAGAATGTATATGTTGCAGAAGAGGAAGTAAGTGAGGAAGAGGATAGCGATTTGTGTGCTGGTCAAATTGAGAAAGTAGAACCCTCTACTAGTGAGGAAATATATGAACATTATAGTGTTCATCCTTTGCATTCCAAGGAAGTCATGGGGAATGCTATTGAGTTGTTTCAAATGAAACAAGCCAAAGGGAGTCCCATTAGTGTTTGGGAGGAAAGTTTGGAAGCTCGGTGTTTCCCACAGCTTTTTCCAACAGGTCAGGGAGGAAGATATGATGAGCGACCTAATCAAATTCCTGCTTCTGAATACCGGACTTTGCGATTGTATGCAGGAGATGCTAGGTTTCGACAATGCATTCCTTATTTGTTTCATCTCGTGTTTGAAAGCGATCTGTCTGGACTGTCATATGCAGTGAACCACATCTTGAAAAGTGGTATACACATGCAAAACATCTCGGCAAGTGATTTTATGGATAAAGTGAATGTCCAAGATAGTATATTGGATTCTCACCTGATTAATCTCATGGCGTGTCAGCGTGGTACTAATGAGTACTGGTACCGTCGTCATGGTGATTTAAAATGTATGCTGAGGAACTTAGGTACTCCCACATGGTTCCTCACTCTGAGTTGTGCCGAGTATGGCTGGGAAGACTTACTTCAATTTCTACGAGAGGCAAATGCTAACGTAGATAACATCGAATTCAAGACACCCGGAGAACTGTGCTCTTTGGATCCAGTCAATGTATGTAGGTACTTCAATCATAGATTTGAAGCTATGATGTCTTTCATCATGAATAAGAAGAATCCACCTCTTGGAGAGGTGTTGGATTTCTTCTGGAGAAAGGAGTACCAAGCAAGAGGTGCTCCTCATATACATATGTTGCTGTGGATCAAGGATGCACCTACATTTGGAACGGATCCAGAAGACTCAGTGATGAGTTTCATCCAACAGTATTCTACGTGTGCTGTTCCAAACGCAAAGGAGAAGAAAAGCCTAAGAGAAAAAGTTCTGCGTTTCCAAAGCCATCGATGTGGAAAGTACTGCCGTCGTAAATTCCGAAACAAAGACAAGTTCTACACCAAATGTCGTTTCGGCTTTCCACGACCGGTGATTTCTAAAGGAAGAGTAAACAGTTTGATGTCTTCGCTGCGACATAATGTGATGAAGAAATCACCTAAAAACACATACAATTTGAAGAGGAATGAAGAGTCCAAGTACATCAACGACTACAACCCGGTGATTTTGTCCATGTGGAATGCTAACATGGATATACAGTTTGTGGCTGATAACTGTATGGCTGTGGCTCGGTATGTGACGTCTTACATCACCAAAAAAGAGAAGACAGAATTGAAGGATATGTGGGAGGACATTTCCCATGAAAAGAGCCTCAGCAAGAAGTTGTACAGTTTCAGTCTGAAGATGTTGTCGCATCGAGAAATCGGAGCGTACGAATGTTCTGACCGGTTGTCTTCAGCAAGTCTCTATGCCAAGTCCAGGAGTATCGTTTGGGCGAGTCTTGGTCTTGCTGCAACGCGTAATCGAGTTCTCAAACCTGTGCGGGAAATTGAGTATTTGGCGGAAAAGGAGCCAAACAGTACCGACATTTTGAAGACAAACATGTTGGATACATATTATCCAAATCGAAGCAGTCACCTAGAGAATGTTTGTCTGTATGAGGTTCTGCAAAATTACATATTCAAGAGGAACATCAAAGAAGATACTGAGAAAGGAGTGTATGCTGTAATAGGAAGTGAGGGATGTCTGGTCAAGCAAAGAAAATGCCACTTGATAAACCATCGAAAATTGAGTGGCGAATCTCCTGAAAAAAAGGAGTTTTTCTATTTAGCACTTTTGCAACTTTTCAAGCCTTGGCGTGCAGAAGAGGAACTGCTTGGAGATTTCCTCTGTTACGAAGACTCTTTCAATGCCGCCAAGGAGACCATAGAATGTCCTGCTTTTCCCAAATATGTAGAAATGTTGAATGCGGAAATTGAGCAGGAAGCAACGATTGCAGCCGAGATTGCCAGAGACAGTTCTCAAGACAGTCAGAGTTCTGCTTCATTGAGTCAGGATCCACTAGGAGGACCTCTTATTGAAAATGAAGCTGCCACTGCTATGAATGAAGTGGAAAGAGCCATGGCACATGCTCAAGAGGATGCGGTTAACTTAGAAGAGTTGGAAAGGCAACTCAACGTTGAGCAGAGGAAAATATATGACGAAGTTACCATGCAAATTGATCATGGATTAAGTCATGATAAGAAAGAGTGCTCATGTACGTCGTTGAAGCCTGTCCGACTGTACGTGAGTGGAGAAGCGGGAACTGGAAAAAGTTTCCTCATTAAAGCAATTTCATGCTATTTGCAGGAAAGGACAGAGTCATCGCTGTCTTGTGTTGTCACTGCTCCAACTGGACTGGCAGCACATAATATTAAAGGGATTACTTTACATCGTTTACTGATGCTGCCAGTGGAGCATGACAACAAATTAGAATATCACAAGCTATCTGGAGATGCTTGTTTTGAAGTTTCAAGAATCTTGAGGAAAATGAAACTTCTTATCATTGACGAAGTAAGCATGGTTTCCAATGTCATGCTTGCCTTTGTGCATTTGAGGATGCAAGAAGTTCTCAAAACAGAGTATGATGTGTTATTTGGTGGCAAACACATCATTGTTTTCGGAGATCTTCTGCAGCTGACACCAGTGAAAGGGCAACCTGTGTTCAAAATGCTCACGCATGAAGATACCAGGAAGTGCCTAGGCAGCATTGGCAACGTCAATATATGGTTAAACTTCAATTATGCTGAACTGCATGAAAATATGCGTCAGGCGAAGGATGAAGTTTACAAGACTATTCTACAAGATGTTAGAATTGGAAAAGTGACTGAGCATGGGAAAGAAGTTTTAAATGCACGATTACTGTCAAATTTATATCCAGAACAAGATGTTGTGCCTGAGAATATTTTTCAGAAAATTACTGAAAAGAAATCTGGAATATGTTTGATGCCAACTCTTGCAGAATGTGCCAAATTTAACAACAAAATGTTGCATTTAGAAAAGCAAGAGATTGTGAAACTGGAAGCTATTGATAGAGTAGAGCATATGGGATCAACAATTATTTTGTCTGAGAATCTGAAAACTAAATTGGATTCATTAGAGAAGAGTATATCTAAAACTGCAGGTTTTGAAAAGACTCTGAATGTGTGCTTGAACTGCCGTATAATTTTAAGAAGGAATTTACATGTTGAAAGAGGTCTGGTAAATGGATCAATGGGTAATGTTGTTGATTTTGTGAAATACAGAAATAGAGATGGAATTGAATTTTTAAAAATTAAATTTGATGGCATTGAGGAAGTACAGCTAATTGCTCGTTGTTCTGCTAGATTTTTGCTTGTAAAAGACTTATATGTTCGCCGTAAGCAGTTCCCTGTTTGCTTGGCATATGCGGTGACAATCCATAAATCGCAAGGTTTAAGTGTAGACAGTGCATTGGTGAATATTGGCAGTTCTGTGTTCAAGGAGGGTATGGCATATGTGGCATTGTCACGAGTTAGAACTTTATCGGGATTGTACTTGATTGAGTGTGATGTCAGAAACATTTGTGCAGATCTAGATTGTGTTAAGGAATACAATAGGTTAAGAAGAGAGTATGCGCCACATTTGCCTCAGTTTCCTTTGTTTGAGAAACGTCTGGTAGGCCGGAAACGAAGAAATGAGAACAATACTGGGGAGGTTGTAGCAAAAAGACAAAAAGTGAATGAACCTAAAATTACAAGCAGAAACAAAGAGGATTCTGTTGAAGATGTTGTTGGTTTTCAGTTTGAAAACAGTTCTGGTGTCAACTGCTATGCTAATGTAGTAATTAATGTTTTGTTTTCTCTAAAAAATGTAAAAGAAGAGATTGTGGTCAATTCTGATCAAAGATTTTGCAGTTTGTTAAATTCTGTGTTAGAGAAATGTACCACTGATAGAAGAAACATAGAAAGTGTGTCTGAAATTAGAAATCTGTTAGATAGATGTTCAGGCCAAACACAATTCTCTCAAAATATTCAGCAAGATTGTCAGGAGTTTTTAATGTATATGCTTGATGTATTACATGCTGAAGGTGTAGATGTAGATCAGCTGTTTGGGCTTTCTTATCAATGGCAGCATGACTGCGAGAACTGTATGGTATCAAGTACTACTAGTGTAGACTCAGAAAGATTTATATATTTAACTTTGCCAGACAGTAAATCAGTCTCCTTTAATAAGCTAGTAAAAGCTGCTAATCACAACATGGAGTGTAGCCAATGTAAATCTGAAATGATGTCCACATTATTTATACGAACATATGGCCAGTACGTCATTTTAATGTTCCAACGATGTAGGCCTGATGGAACAAAATTGACAACTTTAATAAAAAAATTTGTAGCTTCGCAGTTGTCAATATCAGGAAGGACTTTTGTAACTACAGCAATTATATATCATGACGGCCCTTCAATAACATCAGGACATTACACAGCTTATTTAAAGTCTAGAAATGGCTGGTCATTCTGCAATGATTCTGTTTTAATTTTCAAAAAAAAATTGCCGTATGACCTTAAAAACTCTTACCTGGTGTTTTTAAAACCAAAATTTTAGGGAAATAATCTCGGGATGTGCTCTGTGGAATTTCAAGAAGTTCTAATGGCTCCTACACAATTTGGCCTTGAGGATAAGTGTAGTTCAGAGACATAACTTCTAATCATAGGACTGGACATCATGGAGATATATGTGCACTTTGAATGAGATCAGAAAAACTGTTTCTTTTCATAAGCTAATTGAAGCAGCCAATCAAAACATGGAGTAGAGGGAATGTAAGTCTGCAATGCTGTCTACTGTTTTACATTGCTTTGTGATTAAAAGTGATGTAGAGAATTAAATAATTGTAGTACTCATAGAGGTAGTGTAAGTCTGCTTCATATTAAGCAGTATCAGTGTCATAGGAAATGTAGAACATGACTGAGCAAGAAGGGGAAGATATTACTATTCCAGGATTGTGAAAATGATCTTCAACATTTTAATTGTGAAAGTTGCGGAAATGCCAAATGATGGGATTGGCTTACAAGAAATCCAAGAGTTATAAATATCTCTGACTAGATTTGGCCTTGTGGAAAATAGTGGTAGAGAGCAAGAAGTCATTTATTGCATGTAACGTGTTTTTAAAAACGATGGAGGTTTTCTTTCAGAAAGTGGCGGGCTGAAAGTAATAACAGCACAAAAGAGTGTAAGCTGTTCATAGGACATCCTTGGACGTCATGGAAAGTAAGTTAACTTTAAGGAGTTCTGAATTTTAATTTCTGATGTTGTATGGGTTTTTTAAACACAATCATTTTGATTGTGTTTTTTTTTCCCCGCTGTTACATGATGAATACCTTCAAGTCACTGTTTTTAGTGAATTTTGATACATTCTGAGAACAGCAAAAATAAACCATTTAACATGTATAATTAATTCTGTACTGTTTGCATTTATGATGTATATGTAGAACTGTGTAGGAGGCATGGAGAAGGTGAGTTTTCTGTAAGTGTTAAATTTATTGCATGCAGTGCTGCACTTCTACGTATTCTTTCATATGCTGGACTACATCTGCACAATGAGATACCTAAGCAAAGGAAACACAAGTGATGTGATTGTGAAATGAGCAAAATAAATTGCACATATTTCAATTACATCACCTGTGTTTCCTATCATTATGAATCACATTGTGCAGATCAAGTTTAGGTCTGTCCAGGGAAACATAGGAGGTTTCTACTTTGTTGAAGAGTGCAGTGGACATGACTCACTTCATTGGTAGACTTTCACAGATATTATCTCCTCTGTACACTTCAACAAGTGTAAATCTCATCTTGAACTCTGAGTAGGCCTCACCTCAAACAAATCTCTGGATAGGAGACATGTTATTGGCATCCTGAAGCGACACTTTTCTGAAACAAGAGCAATGCAAAAGATGCACCATGTTTTAAGATAGGCCTCACTTCATCTGCATCAAGATACTGTTAGTTTAAAATGTATATCTTTAGGATTGTGTAGAGCAGAAGCTTCTGTCAGTGTCAAAGTTGTTGATAAACTATTTGTCCTTCAATATTTTCCCTTGTCTTTTGTAATTTTTAAATACATATTTTTCAAATGTTGGTTCTCTCTTTCACAGATTGAAAGTATAAAAATAAAATGTGATTAATTTAACGGCAATTACAAGGTAAATAGTTGTACTCTTTTCGTTACATTTCTATCACATTCACCTACTATTAGATCCACTGCTTCACTTCTTTAATCCTCAGTTTCCTGCCTTTGCTACTTTCCTCATTCCTTTCTCTATTACCTACTTACTCAACTCCTTCCACTCTTTTTCTCAGTCCCTCTGTTCTCATAGTTCCTCAGTCTTGTTCACTCACTCCATCTCTATTACTCTTAGTGTCTGTGAATTACTTTCCCACCTTTTTTTTTGGACCGCTTCCCGGGAAGTTGCCCGGTTCGCAAACCAGCAGCGTTATGGGAGTCCACCATTTTGTGTTTCGGTCGAATCAAGATACAAGATGGAGGGCAAATAATGTTCAGAATGGGTAGAAGGGGGCACGGTAGATGTATCTTGACCCCCTTGGTTTTCTGAGGGTGGCTGAGGAGGACCATAGTTCTTCACTCTTGTTCACTCTCTCTGTTTCTATTAATGTCACTGTTTATGACTGATCATAAAATTTTTTTTAAAAAAAGAACAGTAACTATAAGGGAAGGAAACAGACAGTTATGTTAAAAGAAAGACAGCTATAGGGAGTAAACTAAGGATACTGTTACCTACAATCCACTGCTGTTGATGTTACTGACCATGTCATGAATGATGTAATATGTGACATCATCAGCAGTGGATTGTAGGTAACAGTATCTCTTGTTTACTCCCTAACGCTGTCTTTCTTTTCACATAACTGTCTGTTTGCTTACCTTATACTTACTGTTCTTTTTTTTTAAAAATATTTTTTTTGGTTAGCTTCCGGTACGCGTACCGGGTAGCGCTCCGGGAGCGAACTAAGAGAAATAGAGGTTGGCAGAGTTCCAAATATTCTACCAATTTTTTTATAATGGGGAGTTAGTTCTGAAAAGAACTTTTTTTTTTATGTTTTTGTTGTTTTATATTTTTTTTAGTATTTTTTGAACATTTTTTTACTTTTTTTGTATTTTCTGAACGTTTTAAAACATTTTTTGGTTTTTTTTGGGGGGGGGGGAAACAAAAACGATCCATTGTAAAGGGCTCAACAGGAGCAACAAAAAAAAAAGAATTTATTTTTTGGGGCGTCTCGGACAAACATTAACATGATTTTGAATAGCTCGCAAAATCAAACTGATGCTACTTTCCCTGTAGCAGATGAAAGCGCCACATTCCACGCACACTTGCTTTACGTGCCCAAACAACATTTGGATGTTTGCGATCATCTCCCTCGCCTCTGGTCCCGACACCTCTGGGACAACCGATCTTCTTGCCATTGGGAGGGGATTTTGTTGTTCGTCACGTAGCTGGGCAGCACTATAATTATTTGGGTGCCACCTACTCATATGCCGATGCATAGTGTGATTGCCGTAACTGTATTTTTTATCAGTTCCCCTTGACAATCTATCACCGCATATACGGCAAAACACGTAGCGTGCATTCACTTTTTTTTGCCCCTCAGGAATTCTATAGAATTGCCAGATGTAATTCTCCTTTCGATTGTACCTCCTGGGCTCCTCTGGCAAAAACTCAGGCTCTTCCTCCTCTTCCTCCTCTTCCTGTTCTTCCTCTTCTTGCAAAATTACTTCTGCAGGTGGTCCTCTCTTTCTTGGATTTGGTGGAGGTGGTGGGTTAGCACCAGCTGAAGCTACTAATGAAGCCATCTCAAAGTCTAAATAAAGGGTCTTTCTCTCACCAAGATGAAAGTCAGAGTGAGGAAAAAAGGAGGGGTTTTCATCATTTGGGAAAAACAAAAGTTCTAAACCAATGAAAAGTGTTCATTTTAGATCACATGACCTAGTATTACATCATTAGGAAACCAAAAGTGAAATGAACCAATGAAAAGTGTTATTACCGAGTCACATGACCTGCTGTGTTTACGTTACGCGGTCGGCGCCGCGCCGCGGATCGCTTCCGGTTCGCGTACCGCTGCGCTTCCGGGTACGCGAACGTAGCACATAATATGACGTATTACGCGAGAACGCGAAACGTCATGCTGACGCGACACGTCACGATGTTGTTTTGTAACGCGAGAGGTGCGCAAAAGGAACGTTTACCGGTTCGCGTACCGGGTCGCGCCTCCGGATTGAGCTAACGGGAAGCTAACCGGTACGCGTACCGGGAGCGAAACAAAAAAAAAATAAAAAAAAAATTGTATTAAAAACATGTAAAAAATATTTTTCTATTTTAAGAATAATACATTGTAAAGGTTTTGATATTAGCTATTAAAAAACCAATGAAATTCACTGAAAAAACCATAGGTTATAGACCATATATAGTTAGGAATTAGCATTTAAAAAACCTTGAAAATTCACTGAAAAAACCATAGGTTATAGACCATTTATAGTTAGGGATTAGCATTTAAAAAACCTTATTTTACTCACACAAAACCATTGAAATTCCATATATAGTTAGTTGTACTAACTATATATCACGCACCCGCAATCCACTGCTGATGATGTCACATATTACATCATTCATGACATGGTCAGTGACATCACTGATGACATCACTGATGACATCTCAAATGACATCACTGATGACATCACTGATGACATCTCAAATGACATCACTGATGACATCACTGATGACATCTCAAATGACATTACTGATGACATCACTGATAAAATCATTCATGTGATAATACGATGAACCTCTTCAGACTCTAATATAACCTTAGATACACTCAGTGTAAACACAGACTCACAGATTGTCACTCATCCATGAAGTTACACACACACCTAGACAGTCATGCAAACAATCAATCACACCTCCATTTCCTTAACTATACAGTTAAACACACCTTACTTATTCAAACATATACTAAAACATATTTACTCACTTATACAATCCTGGATACAAGTTCACAATGATCCATACAGCCACTCACACATTCACTGGCTCTTATGCACAGTTATTTATATATGTCAACTCTCACATGTATTGTATTTTACATATGTACTTAATTTGACATGTAGCACTGAGATATCTATTCACTCACCAATACAGTCATGCACACAGTCAACCGCCCATACAGCTGTTTCCAACATGTACTTTTGAACCCATACATCTATGCACAGAGTCATACACTTCCCAGCCACCCACACACACACTCAGTCTCCCATACAAATGCTTGGGCAACCAATCAATAACCCATATAGTTACTCATATAGCTACTGATCAACACATGCAGCAGTTTACAGAACAACAGACATAATGATGCACAAATTAAGACAGTTTAGTCACTAACCCATGCACTCAGTGAGACACATTTAATCACTCACTCATACATTCAGTCATGCACCTACTAAATCCTTCGTCCAGACACTTATACATCGACTCATTCATAAATATGTAAGACATATTTTAACTTTACAGAAAAATACAGTCACTGGATTTTGTCATCAGTGATGTCATCAGTGATGTCATTTGAGATGTCATCAGTGATGTCATCAGTGATGTCATTTGAGATGTCATCAGTGATGTCATCAGTGATGTCACTGACCATGTCATGAATGATGTAATATGTGACATCATCAGCAGTGGATTGCGGGTGCGTGATATATAGTTAGTACAACTAACTATATATGGAATTTCAATGGTTTTGTGTGAGTAAAATAAGGTTTTTTAAATGCTAATCCCTAACTATATATGGTCTATAACCTATGGTTTTTTCAGTGAATATATATATATATTACCTACTGGCGGTCGCCAGTAGGTATATATAGTTAGGATTTTTTCTCTATGGGATTTTTGAAAATTCTATGTCTAATAACTTTGGCGTTTGTGGACGGAATTGGCAGAAATTTTCAGGAAAATGGAACATTTTGTTTCTGAGCAGCCCCTGGAAATTTGGGGGGGGTTCGTCAAGGGGGGGCCGAGAAAAAAGGGGGGTCCCAAAACGCGTTTTTCCAATGTTAATTTCCATAGGGCGGTTGGCCTCACTTTTAGCCCGAACGGCTGAATGGATTTGCACGAAACTTGGCAAAATTGTAGGGACTGGTAGCCCGATGTGCCTTTGCTAGGTCTCAATATATGTGCTCCAGTGGATTTTGAGAAATTGACGTTCAAAAAAAGATATATATCTGTAACAGCGGACCGGGCAGCGCTCCGGTTTGCGTACTTTTCGCGTTACGGAGCTTTGTGAAGCGAAGCTGATTGGTTCTCCGGCATCTGTAAACATTCCAAACAGTCCGTAGCGGCCGCCATCTTGTCTCTCGGTAGGATCGAGAGACAAGAGGAGGCCAAAGTGAAGGGGCAAATGACCATAAGGGGGCATAGTAGATCCTCCCTGACCCCCTAGGTTTGATGTGGAGGTTTTAAAAGGGCCCCGCGGGGCAAAAAAAAAAAAATAATAATAATAATTGAACGGCTGAATGGATTTGCACGAAACTTGGCAAAATTGTAGGTACTGGTAGCCCGATGTGCCTTTGCTATGTCTCAATATATGTGCTCCAGTGGATTTTGAGAAATTAACGTTCAAAAAAAGATATATATCTGTGACAGTGGACCGGGCAGCGCTCCGCTTCGCGTACTTTTCGCGTTACGGAGCTTTGTGAAGCGAAGCTGATTGGTTCTCCGGCGTCTGTAAACATTCCAAACAGTCCGTAGCGGCCACCATCTTGTCTCTCGGTAGGATCGAGAGACAAGAGGAGGCCAAAGCGAAGGGGCAAATGACCATAAGGGGGCATAGTAGATCCTCCCTGACCCCCTAGGTTTGATGTACCATTTTGCCAAGTTTGGTGTAATTCCGTTCAGCCATTCAGGCTGTAGACGTATCTAAATGTCCTATGGAAAATTGCATGGGGAAAACACATTTGAAAGTGTTGAAATTTAGAACCAATTAAAATGTTACTTTGGTTTTGTATTTGTGTGTGATGAAAGTTAATTGGTTATGTATATATCTAAAATGAGAGGAAACGACAGCCATTTTGTGATACTACTGTCTGAGGTACATTTGTGAGGAATTTTTGGTGCTCAATTTCTGGTGTTTGATTTACACAGTACTAACGCTTCTCCTACTTTCAAAAAGGTGAGTTGTTAATTTGTAAGGGGAACTATGTTGTACACTTTAAGATCATTTGAAAAATGTTTTCTGTTATTTATTTACAGTCCTTCTGTTATTCTAAATACTTGATAAAGTTAGTTTTATATTATGTATTACTAAAAACGATAAATGAAAGTGATTATTTTTTTCTGCAATTTACAGCAAGAAATTTCAAAATAAAATGGATCACAATGAAGAGACCGTGGCAATTTCTTTTGAATTATCCACTACATTTATTGAAATTGACAGCACCAATAATGAAATATTCTCACAAGGAGGAGATGACTTGAATGATTTTTTTGATCAATCTCTTGACGGCGAATTTATCGAATGTTTGGAGACCATAGAGTTACAAGAATCATCATTGCAGACTTTTCATGAGGAGATTCCTGATGAGATGATTGAAGAGGAAATTCCTGATGAGGACATGTTACTAGTTCTATCAAATTATGAAAATTCAGAAGAATGAATTTATATTTAGAAATCAAAAATTGTTTGAGACATTATTCATTTTTATTTTTAATTTATGAGGTTGTAGCGAAGTGATTGTAGTATAAAATGAGACTTATAGTATAGAGTGCAACATTTTTATGTTACATAGTAAGTTTACTCATATTTACTGGTAGCCCGATGTGCCTTTGCTATGTCTCAATATATGTGCTCCAGTGGATTTTGAGAAATTAACGTTCAAAAAAAGATATATATCTGTGACAGCGGACCGGGCAGCGCTCCGCTTCGCGTACTTTTCGCGTTACGGAGCTTTGTGAAGCGAAGCTGATTGGTTCTCCGGCGTCTGTAAACATTCCAAACAGTCCGTAGCGGCCGCCATCTTGTCTCTCGGTAGGATCGAGAGACAAGAGGAGGCCAAAGCGAAGGGGCAAATGACCATAAGGGGGCATAGTAGATCCTCCCTGACCCCCTAGGTTTGATGTGGAGGTTTTAAAAGGGCCCCGCGGGCCTGGGGAGCGTACTACAAGGAAACAAGAATGATTGACTTTTAACTTATTGTATGTTTATAGACTTTTTTTTCTTTTTTTTCTGCTGAGTGATGTCTCGGCCTATCTCCACGGGATGCAGTCCCTACCATCTCGGCGTTTAAGCCCAGGGGGACCGGTAGTGTGGTAGAGATAACGTCTGTTAACGTTCGATTCGAAGGAAATCAGGAAGTGTTGATAAACATTGTCTGCGCCATCTTGCCTTTTTTCAAATGCCACACTTTTGTCGTGCACGGCAGCCATTTTAGATGCCTTGACCAGACCCACTCTCTGCACGCTGTCGATCCTTAGCATGGCTCCCCACCCTCGCAAGCATCTCCCCCAGGCACTGGTCACCCCCGCTCTCTGTCTTACGCATGGGCAATAAACCTCCCCCCATCTGCGCTGCTCTTCCCTGAGAATCACACCCTGTGCCTGTCCGACACCTCCCTTTCGCCCTATTCACTACCGCACCCTCTGACACTCCTCTTCCTCTGTGTCCGATTGTCCAGGCCGGTCCCAGGCTATCAGCTAGCCCTGCAGATGTAGTTTATGGCCCCAGCTGTAAAGAATCACCCCTCTTCAAAGGAGTTATAGTAGATCAAGGCCCACACCCGATGAGATCCGTCACACCACACGCGTTCCTACTATCTGAAAACCATTCTGTATTGTGATTGGGGAGGGGACCGAGCCTGAAGCGGAAGATTCCAGGGATGCCTCTTTGTACATCAAAGTTTTTACAATTATGTGTCACATTAAAAATATATAGCACTCCAACAAAGTAGTAGGATTATAAAACTTTAATAACTTATAAATATATACAACAAAACAAAAACAGTAAAAACATTTAAACATTTTTAGGGAAAAAGAAGGAAGTAGCGGTCGGTTGTGCGAATAGTCCCAACGCAGCACAACGTCCATATTTCTGGACGGCACCCAGGTGATGTTGCCTGGGTGCCGCACTGATTTCGGTATCCGGCGTGGGGCGTCGCGGGGGTGGGTCATCAGTAGCGGTCTGTTGTGCGAATAGTTCCAAGGCAGCAGAACGATGGCACCAAGGTGATGTCCAGTAAGTTGCCGCCCTCCGAATAACGGCGTGGGGCGCCCCGGGGGGGGGGGTGAGGCGGCGTGAACGGGCCTCCCCAGGTGGAGGCTCGTCTGCTGTAGTGGGGCGCCCCTTTACCGTTTCAGTTGCCATTCCGTCCGCTTTTGGTCCACTGTGTCAAAATCCGCCATTCAGCTGAGTTGCGCCCACTCTTGCGGTGCAGCGATAGGCGGCTGCCACAGGACTCTCAAAATGGCGGCAGGCTCTTTCCTTTTTGGGCCTGGTCCACTGAAATGGCCCTGGGACACCTTGGAAATCGGACGCTAGTCTGCTAGGTCTTGGACCCCATTCTCGAAAGCGTTCCCTCAGCCTTGAGGATTGTACAAAAGTCTTGGGGGCCCCCGACTCCTGCAGGCTTCCGGTGGGGAGCGGCTGCCATGATTGCTCGCGGAATGACCACGACGGAGCCACGAGATGGTGGTGCTTTCATGCTGACGCCAGCTTCAGTCTGAAACATCCAGAAACAAGGTGGGGCTTTCATCGTTTGGGAAAAAAAAAAGTTTTCTTCCAATGAAAAGTGTTATTTTTAGGTCATATGATCAAGCCTTCCATCATTAGGAAACCAAAAGTAAAATGAACCAATGAAAAGTTTTATAAACAAGTCACATGACCTGTTATGCGGCATAGGGTATAAAAAGCGTAGAAAATCCGTTGGCACGTGAGGCAGCGTCAGTAGCGGACCGATGTGCGAATAGGCCGAAGGCAGCACAACGCGCCAAGATCCGGATGGCACCGAGGTGGTGTCTAGCAAGTTGCCGCACTGGTGTGGCCATCGTACAATGCTGAAAGTGGGCGTGGGGCGCCCCGTTGGCCTGTGGGGTGGCGTCAGTAGCGGACCGATGTGCGAATGGGGCCAAAGGCAGCGCAACGCGCCAAGATCCGGATGGCACCGAGGTGGTGTCATAGTTGAGAGTTCTGAGCAGCGGTTGTAACACTGTCTGAAGCTTATTTGCAGCTGCTGCAGCTTCACTACGCGCCAAGATCTGGATGGCACCGAGGTGGTGTCTAGCAAGTTGCCGCACTGGTGTGGCCATCCTATAATGCTGAAAGTCGGCGTGGGGCGCCTCGTTGGCCTGTGAGTTCGCGTCAGTAGCGGACTGATGTGCGAATAGGCCGAAGGCAGCACAACGCGCCAAGATCCGGATGGCACCGAGGTGGTGTCTAGCAAGTTGCCGCACTGGTGTGGCCATCCTACAATGCTGAAAGTGGGCGTGGGGCGCCCCGTTGGCCTGTGAGGTGGCGTCAGTAGCGGACCGATGTGCGAATGGGGCCAAAGGCAGCGCAACGCGCCAAGATCCGGATGGCACAGAGGTGGTGTCTAGCAAGCTATGCAGCTGAGTTGCGTGCGCACTTGCGGCGAATAGGTCGAAGGCAGCACAACAATGTTTTCTGAATAGAAGACACCACAAGGCGCTGAGATTCGGTTGGCACCGAGGTGGTGTCTAGCAAGTTGCCGCATTGGTGTGGCCATCCTACAATCCTGCTCCGAATAACGGCGTGGGGTGCCCGAAGGGGGGGGGGGAGGCGGCGTGAACGGGCCTTCCCAGGTGGAGGCTCGTCTGCTGTAGTGGGGCGCCCCTTTACCGTTTCAGTTGCCATTCAGCTGAGTTTCGGCCGCTCTTGATGCTACAGCGACAGGCGGCTGCAACAGGACTCTCAAAATGGCGGCCTGTCCTTTGGATTTGGGCCTGGTCCACTAAAATGGCCCTGGGACACCTTAGAACTCGGACGCTCGAATTTTTTTTCCTTTCCTCTACATGCAAAAAAGGTAAATTCCCGGTACGTTACACGCTTCATCTGCCACGATGTACTCTCCAGAGGAACCGAAAAAAAATATAGTTATGGTAACTATACCATGCATCGTCATATGGAGAGGTGGCATCGATTAATTATAGTGCTGCATAAAAGAGAGATTTGGAGGAGAACCCCCGACCTGTCAGTATATTCATCAAAGAACTGGCACTGACAGCATCAGAGGCAAGGGAAACGGTCCCAAATATTTAGAAGAACTTTGGAAAGATTAAAATGACATGTTTAGATTGTGGCAAATTAATTTCATGTGGACAGATGAGTGTTACTCTAATAAATACAGCATATGAACATCATCATAGTCGATGGTTGGTAGAGACATTTTGACTATATCCTGGACCTGCCCGTCCTCGCCCAAAATGGCGCCAGAATAAATGGGAGTCGTAACTCCTTGTTGTGTACTGGTTGCAGAACATTGAAATCACGAGATACGTATGCAGTTTTGAAGCACATGGCGGGCGGGGGCGAGAATTGATTGAATATTTCAACATCCCTATTGATATTAAGTTCTGATGTGTTATTGATTACTGTACTATTGAAAGTTCGAATTAACGTCACCCATGGTACTTGCCCACAAATGCATATCTAGATAATTTTATTGTAACTGGCCCTGTCGTATTTTAATTATAAAATGTACGTCCACCGATTCCGCAACTGTTAGACACCTTAGTTCTTGCAACCTAATGGCCCGCCCGTTACGTTCCTCTACAGTGTAAATGTCTACTCATCATATACGATTACAGTTTGCTCCGTGGCCGGCCCACGTGGTTATAGGCCCGTATTTGTATACTGACATTTTCACAATAAAGGTTTTTAAAAGAAAACATGGTAGTAGTATTTACATTGGTAAAGTTTTTAATAATAGTCACTGTTTTAGAATCAGTAAAAGGCAAGTGAAATAAAGCATTCGAATTACATGAAGGGTAAAAGGTATAATACGCAGGAACGCAGTAAAGATAAATGGTCAAGGGTTGTTGTGTTTTCTACTCCTGCAACATAAAGTGATCGATAAGAATCTGATATTCTGGCGTATCGGCGACTAAGACAGCAGGCCGACCCTCTTTTGCTCAACGGCTCCGTCATGGGACGAAGAAACGCCCTTTTTCTCGAAAAAGGAATATATTTTACTTGCAGGACAGTTGTAAATTTTCTGGGAAAGTACATTAGCCTGGAACATTATAACATATGTTTAAGAAAAAATAATGTTCGAAAGTAATAAAAAGCGTAATTTTTAGGTCATATGACCAAGCCTTTCATCATTAGAATAAGAAAAGTAAAATGAACCAATGAAAAGTTTTATTAACAAGTTACATGATCTGTTATGCTTACGTTACGCGCTGCGTGCCGCGCCCCGGATCACTTCCGGATGCGCTAACGCGGCGCGTCATATGACGCATTACGCGACAACGCAGGTCCAGAATATAGTCAAAATGTCTCCACCAACCAGCGGTCGGAACACAACCCCTTTCAGCAGGCTAAATAGTTCTGTTAAATGACAACAGAAGGGACAGGCAACAAGAACCATCAGTCAAAGAGGGGAGGGCAAGTTCTTCTCTACCGGGTCACGTTGGGGCGCTACCGGAACTGATCGAATTGGTAGTCTACAGAGTTTCTGGATGTTTCAGACTGAAGCTGGCGTTAGCATGAGAGCACCACCATTTCGTAGCTCCGTCGTGGCCATTCCACGAGCAATCATGCTAGCCGCTCCCCACCAGAAGCCTGCGGGAGTCGGGGGCCCCCAAGACTTTTGTAGAATCTTCAAGGCTGAGGGGACGCTTTCGAGAATGGAGCCCAAGCTCTAACAGACAAGCGTCCGAGTTCCAAGGTGTCGCAGGGCCATTTTAGTGGACCACGCCCAAATCTGAAGAGCCGGCCGCCATTTTGAGAGTCCTGTGGCAGCCGCCTATCGCTGCACCGCAAGAGCGGGAGCAACTCAAGTACATGGTGAGCGAGACGCTGTAGTCGAAAGAGCGGGCGGTAAACAGCTGAATAGCGGAAGAGGCACAGTGTAGCAAAAGCGGGCGGAATGGCAACTGAAATGGTAAAGGGGCGCCCCACTACAGCGTGTCTTTAGGTGAAACGGATTGTGGGACAAGGTCAAGAATGGAAGAGTTACCAAAAGGCAAAAAATTCCGCTTGATCCCGGGAGCCGGCCACCTATGTCGGGGGCGATCTCAGGCCACACCAGGAGAACACGACTTGGGGAGGGGGCCGGAGCCAAGCGCCCCCTCCGAGTCCGCGCCATCACACCGTCCCTCGGGGGCCTCCGTTAAGCGGTTCAGGGTGGCACCGCATCACATTGTTTACAAATGCAGTAACGTACTCAAACAGCCCCCACTTACTTTTAGAATAGTGAAGATGAAGCAAGTGCAAATAGGCTTCAGACAGTGTTACAAGCACTCTTCAAAACTTTGAATCATCAGAGTGCATGAGTTTCATGCTTGATCGATTGAGCTAGCCGGATCGGGCAACAAAAAGTTTAAAATAGTTATGTAAATAGTTGTTTAATAAAATGTTTTACCCTGTTACTTTGCTGGTGTGTTGTATATATTTGCATAGAGTTTATCATTATTTTGGGCGGAGTGGGTGGCGGAGCCGAGCTGTCTTGCAGCCATCATGGTGTGGAGTTCAGTTCATCTCACTAGTTTCGTATTTGTCATGAGGGGTTGTTCCTAATGTTTCTATTTTAGCGAGGTCAAAAAGAGATCCCATTAGTGGCCTACTGATTTTGCTCGATTCCTTTTGTTTTTTTACACGATTTTTCGCTATCTGCAAAGACTAAACAGAGTATTGCGACTCTGTGCTTTTGTAAATAGAGAATGAACCAAAGAGAACCAATTCTAAAACAGTAAATGCTTGGATAACAATCAATCAAATGGAGAGAGAAGCAGGCACGACGGATTACAACGGGGGCAAAGGCCTGCGTTAACTACCCTTCACTATCTGCAAAGAGAGAGTACTCCTAATAGAAATGAGGGGGGGGGCAGCATTCAAAGCAGATCAGTGTGCATAAACACAAAAATGTTTTTTCTTACCACGTACTTGACATTCGACAGCTTATGATATTTGCTATTAAAAAACCATTGAAATTCACTGAAAAAACCATAGGTTATAGACCATATATAGTTAGGAATTAGCATTTACAAAACCTTGAAAATTCACTGAAAAAACCATAGGTTATAGACCATATATAGTTAGGAATTAGCATTTAAAAAACCTTTTTTTACTCACACAAAACCATTGAAATTCCATATATAGTTAGTAGTACTAACTATATATCGCGCACCCGCAATCCACTGCTGATCATGTCACATATTACATCATTCATGACATGGTCAGTGACATCACTGATGACATCACTGATGACATCTCAAATGACATCACTGATGACATCTCAAATGACATCACTGATGACATCACTGATGACATCTCAAATGACATCACTGATGACATCACTGATGACATCTCATTTGACATTACTGATCACATCACTGATGACATCATTCATGTGATAATACGATGAACCTCTTCAGACTCTAATATAACCTTAGATACACTCAGTGTAAACAGACACTCACAGACTGTCACTCATCCATGGAGTTACTTACACACCTAGTCAGTCATGCAAAGAATCAATCACACCTCCATTTCCTCAACTATACAGTTATACACACCTTACTTATTCAAACATATACTAACACATATTTACTCTCTTTTACAATCCCTGATACAAGTTCACAATCATCCATACAGCCACTCACACATTCACTGGCTCTTATGCACAGTTATTTATATATGCCAACTCTCACATGTACTGTGTATTACATATGTACTTACTTTGACATGTAGCACTGAGATATCCATTCACTCACCAATGCACAGAGTCATACACCTCCCAGCCACCCACACACACACTCAGTCTCCCATACAAATACTTGAGCAACCAATCAATAACCCATATACTTACTCATATAGCTACTGATCAACACATGCAGCAGTTTACAGAACAACAAACATAATGATGCACAAATTAACACAGTTCAGTCACTAACCCATGCACTCAGTGAGACACATTTAACCACTCACTCATACAGTCAGTCATGCACCTACTAAATCCATCATCCAGACACTTCTACATCCACTCATTCTTCAATATGTAAGATATATTTTAACTTTACAGAAATACACAGTCACTGGATGTTGTCATCAGTGATGTCATTTGAGATGTCATCAGTGATGTCATCAGTGATGTCATTTGAGATGTCATCAGTGATGTCATCAGTGATGTCACTGACCATGTCATGAATGATGTAATATGTGACATGATCAGCAGTGGATTGCGGGTGCGCGATATATAGTTAGTACTACTAACTATATATGGAATTTCAATGGTTTTGTGTGAGTAAAAAAAGGTTTTTTAAATGCTAATTCCTAACTATATATGGTCTATAACCTATGGTTTTTTCAGTGAATATATATATATATATATAACATTTCTATGGCAAAATTAACCCCCTCATTTTGTTCCTTTGCAAATTAAATGTTTTAAGTGTTAACACTTTATTCCAATGAAGATGACTTCAGGTGTGCCATACTTTTGTCATAAGTAAGACTGTTAGCGCTCTAGTTGTTCTTTAGAACACTCTGGGACATTCTGTCACTGGGCTATAGTTGGGCTACATCTGGCTGATATTTGGGCTACATTTGGGCTCTTTTGTCTCTGGTGGCCATCTTTGGGCTACATTGGGCTACATTGGGCTACATTTGGGCTCCAACATATATATAGCCCAATGTAGCCCAATATGTATTTTTCAAAGTTAATTTTCGTAAAAACCACTGGAGCATATATCTTGAGACATAGCAAAGGCACATCGGGCTACCAGTCCCTACAATGTTGCCAAGTTTTGTGGAAATCCATTCAGCCGTTCGAGCTAAAAGTGAGGCCAACCGCCCTATGGAAAACTCAATGTTAAAAATACGTTTTGGGACCCCCCTTTTTTCTCAGCCCCCCCTTAACGAAACCCCCCCCACATTTTCAGGGGCTGCTCAGAAACAAAATGTGCCATTTTCCTGAAAATTTTAGCCAATTCCGTCCACAAACGCCAAAGTTATTAGACATAGAATTTTCAGAAATCCCATAGAGAAAAAATCCTAACTATATATACCTACTGGCTATCGCCAGTAGGTAATATATATATATATATATATATATATATATATATATATATATATATATATATATATATATATATATATATATATATATATATATATATATATATATATAACATTTCTATGGCAAAATGAACCCCCTCATTTTGTTCCTTTGCAAATTAAATGTTTTAAGTGTTAACACTTTATTCCAATCAAGATGACTTCAGGTGTGCCATACTTTTGTCATAAGTAAGACTGTTAGCGCTCTAGTTGTTCTTTAGAACACTCTGGGACATTCTGTCACTGGGCTATAGTTGGGCTACATCTGGCTGATATTTGGGCTACATTTGGGCTCTTTTGTCTCTGGTGGCCATCTTTGGGCTACATTGGGCTACATTGGGCTACATTGGGCTACATTTGGGCTCCAACATATATATAGCCCAATGTAGCCCAATATATATTTTTCAAAGTTAATTTTCGTAAAAACCACTGGAGCATATATCTTGAGACATAGCAAAGGCACATCGGGCTACCAGTCCCTACAATTTTGCCAAGTTTTGTGGAAATCCATTCAGCCGTTCGAGCTAAAAGTGAGGCCAACCGCCCTATGGAAAACTCAATGTTAAAAACACGTTTTGGGACCCCCCTTTTTTCTCAGCCCCCCCTTAACAAAACCCCCCCAAATTTTCAGGGGCTGCTCAGAAACATAATGTGCCATTTTCCTGAAAATTTCAGCCAATTCCGTCCACAAACGCCAAAGTTATTAGACATAGAATTTTCAGAAATCCCATAGAGAAAAAATCCTAACTATATATACCTACTGGCTATCGCCAGTAGGTAATATATATATATATATATATATATATATATATATATATATATATATATATATATATATATATATATATATATATATATATATATATATATATATATATATGTACATATATATATATATATATATATATATATATATATATATATATATATATATATATATATATATATATATATATATATATGTGATCAAGGGCCAAGGGGGCCCGAAACGTGTCATGGCGGAGGTGCGGGGGAATGGCACAATAAACAAATTGCACCTTGAAGATTTGGGTCCGCTGTCGTCTTTTCTACAAGCTGTTGACTTTTGCTACATATATATATATATATCCAAACAGATAGTTACTCCTTCTGGACCCCCAAGACCCAAGAAAAGTGGCGTGCACGCCGGCGGAGTTGCTCCGGTTTACAAATGTTCCCAAATCAATAAAGTTATTTGCACGGTCTCAGGACACAAAGAGAATAGTCGCCAAATCCAGAAAGTGCTGTTTATTCACAACGCGTTTCACCAACAAGTGGCTTGATCACGTGAGAGCGCGCAAATAACTTTATTGATTTGGGAACATATATATATATAACACCATTGCACACATTACATAAACTTTATCATTTTTATTAAAATCAAATTCTACATATATGCAGATGGTTTTAATCACAGTTTCACGTCATATTATTATTCATACCTTATAGCACATGTTTAGGAAAGTCTGTTTTTTTCTTCAGAGTAAGTAAATTATCTATTTATCGAGTATGGATTTATATTCATTTAATTCCTTTAAAACATCTTAATTAGCATGGTTAAACACACTTGTGAGTAAATTCGATAATTCTACAATAAAGGCACTCTTTATTAGTAATGTTGAATGAAATATTTTCCATTAATCATTGACTGAAGTAAGGCACATGTGCTTAGTGCACGTTCATATCACGTATCTGTTAACATTTTCTGTGAAGATTTGTGATTTGTAAAGAATTGGCAACTTTGCGCTGTACCACAATTGTGAGTAAAATGTTATAATTGTATAAGATCCCAGGGGCATAACAAACGCCCCCGCAGGCCCAGCGGTGCAGGGGGGGCCCACTCCCCTCAGTAAATGAATGGGGCCCCGGCCCCCCTCAGCTCTTCTGAGAGCTCTGAGAGAGGCTTGCTTTGCGCTGAAGCTAGCCTCTCTCTCTCCTCTGTGTCTGAAGCAGGTGCAGTCTGCAGCCTGCTCGGAGCCCCTCGCCCCCCTCCCGCTGACTGAAGAGAAACAATGTTTCAAAATTTCAAGTGACATTGTTTCTCTTCAGTCAGAGCACGAGGCCCGGAAAGAGGATGGGGGTTGGGGCCCAGTTGAAGCAGGTGAACTCTGCTCTATGTGGGTACAGTAGTGGATCAGGGGGGCCTCTGTCTCAGTTAAACTGTGGAATCCTAAAATGTGCACATGAGGCAAACCTATAAAAGGGCAGTTTTTACGAGGGCGCTGGGGGCCATATTAAAAGTGTCTGGGTAACTACAGGAGGGGCCACAGAGACTTGTGCTGCCGCTCATGTGTGGGGTCAAATGGACATTGAGTATATTTCAGTCAAACTTTCAGGATGGCTATCAAATATGCAAATAATCTAATTTAAAATGAATCATGTGTGAATTCATTTTATATGTAGTAATTGTGGATATCCTGAAGACCTGACTGGACTTTACTCAGTGAATCCACAAGTCAAGCCTTCGTCTGGATTGACCCTGGCGAATCCAGGGGCTCCTCAGAAGTGCGGGGCCCTCGCAATCATCACCCTCATAACTGCCCTAGTTGTGTCTATTACAGACTGACAACACACTGAGCTCATAGGGCCCCCTCCACAAAAGCCTTTCTGAGTTCTTCAGGAGTACCACAGGATTTTACAGGCGTACTACAGGAGTAGCCCAGGAGTCCTACAGGAGTAATACAGGAGTACTACAGCAGTACTACAGGAGTACTACATGAGAATTACTGGAGTTCCACAGGAGTACTACAGGTGTACTACCGGAGTACCACCGGAGTTCTACAGGAGCACTACAGGAGTAATACAGGAGTACTAAAGGAGTACCCCAGTAGTCCTACAGGAATAATACAGATGTACTACAGGAGTACCCCAGGAGTCATACAGGAGTAATTCAAGAGTACTACAGCAGTACTACAGGAGTACTGCATGAGAATTACAAGAGTTCTACAGGCGTACTACAGAAGTACTACAGGTGTACTACCGGAATACCACCAGAGGTCTATAGGAGTACTAAAGGTGTACTACCGGAGTACCACCGGAGTTCTACAGGAGTACTACAGGAGTAATACAGGAGTACTAAAGGAGTACCCCAGGAGTCCTACAGGAGTAATACAGACATACTACAGGAGTACCCAAGGAGTCATACAGGAGTAATACAAGAGTACTACAACAGTCCTACTGGAGTACTACATGAGAATTACATGAGTTCTACAGGCGTACTACAGAAGTACTACAGGTGTACTACCAGAATACCACCAGAGGTCTATAGGAGTACTACAGGTGTACTACCGGAGTACCACCGGAGTTCTACAGGAGTAATACAGGAGTACTACAGGAATACTACAGGAGTACCGTAGGAGTTGTACAGGAGTACTACATGTGTACTACAGGAGTACCACCGGTGTTCTACAGGAGTACCACAGGAGCACTACTGGAGTTCTACAGGAGTACTCCAGGAGCCTTACAGGAGTACTACAGGAGTACTACAGCAATATTACAGGAGTACTACATGAGAATTACAGGAGTTCTACAGGCGTACTACAGGAGTACTAAAGGTGTACTACAGGAGTACCCCAGGAGTCCTACAAGAGTAGTACAGGAGTACTACAGCAATACTACAGGAGTACTCTAGGAAAATTACAGGAGTTCTACAGGCGTACTACAGGAGTTCTATAGGAGTACTACAGATGTGCTACCGGAGTACCACTGGAGTTCTACAGGAATACTACAGCAATACTACATGAGTTCTACAGGCATACTACAGGAGTAGCACAGGAGTTCTATAGGAGTACTACAGGTGTACTATCGGAGTACCACCGGAGTTCTACAAGAGTATTACAGGAGTAATACAGGAGTACTACAGGAATACTACAGGAGTACCGTAGGAGCGGGGGCATAACAAACACCCCGGGAGCCCCCGCGGTGCGGGGCGGCCCCACTCTCTTCAGTAATCAAAGGTGGCCCTGGCCCCCTCAGCTCTTTGGTGAGCACTGTGAGAGAGGCTTGCTTTGCTCTAAAGCAAGCCTCTCCCCCTCTAAAGCAGGTGCAGGCTGCAGCCTGCTCTGAGCCCCTCCCGCTGACTGAAGAGAAACAATGTATCAACTTACATTGTTTTTCTTCAGTCAGAGCCCGCCCAAAGGATGGGGTTGGGGGCCCCAGAGACAGCATTCTCCAGGACAAAGCTCATATGAGAAGGGATGAGGCAGCAAAATGGTGCCCTCAGGTAAGCACTCTTGTTAGAAGCACCATGTGGGCATCCGCGGGGGGGGGACAAGGGGGGACCGAGAAGGGTGCAAGGCAGAGGGGAGAATGGTGCAAGGTAGAAAGGAGAAGGGTGCAAGGTAGAGAGGAGATGGGTGCAAGGCAGAGGGGAGAATGATGCAAGGTAGAAAAGGGTGCAAGGCGGAGGAGGAGAAGGGTGCAAGGCAGAGGGGAGGAGGGTGCAAGGGGGATGGTGATGAAGTTAAAAATGTGTCCCCCCACCCCCGGAAACATTTCTGCAGACGCCCATTGCAACGCACACTGCTTTGTGAGAGAGAGTGGGCGACAGTGGAGAGAGAGAGTGGAGTGAGAGAGAGAGTGAAGAGAGGGGGATGAGTGTAGAGTGAGAGAGGAGAGTGAGAGAGAGTGTAGCGAGAGTGTAGCGAGACAGTGGAGAGAGAGAGTAGAGAGAGGGTGGAGAGAGAGTGGAGAGAGAGTGGAGAGAGAGAGTGGAGGGAGACAGTGGAGAGAGTGGAGAGAGAGAGTGGAGAGAGAGAGAGTAGAGAGAGTGGAGAGAGAGTGGAGAGAGAGTGGAGCGAGAGCAGAGAGAGTGGAGAGAGACAGTGGAGAGAGAGAGAGAGAGAGAGAGAGAGAGAGGAGAGAGAGTAGAGAGAGAGAGAGTGGAGAGAGAGTGGAGATAGACAGTGGAGGGAGAGAGAGTGGAGAGAGCATGGAGAGACAGTGGAGAGAGTGAGAGTGGAGAGAGAGATAGAGTGGAGAGAGGCAGTGTAAAGAGAGTGGAGAGAGAGAGTGGAGAGAGAGAGAGAAGAGAGAGAGAGTGGAGAGAGAGAGAGTGGAGAGAGAGAGTGGAAAGAGAGAGAGTGGAGAGAGAGTGGGGAGAGAGTGGAGACAGAGGAGAGAGAGAAGAGAGAGAGAGAGAGAGAGAGGAGAGAGAGAAAGGGAAAGAGAGAGAGAGAGAGAGAGAGAGAGAGAGAGAGAGAGAGAGAGAGAGATAGAGAGAGAGTGGAGAGAGGGGGACGAGTGTAGAGTGAGAGAGGAGAGTGAGAGAGAGTGGAGCGAGAGTGAAGCGAGACAGTGGAGAGAGAGAGAGTAGAGAGAGAGAGTAGAGAGAGGGTGGAGAGAGAGTGGAGAGAGAGTGGAGAGAGAGAGTGGAGGGAGACAGTGGAGAGAGTGGGGAGAATCAGTGGAGAGAGAGAGAGTAGAGAGAGTGGAGAGAGAGAGAGTGGAGAGAGAGTGGAGCGAGAGCAGAGAGAGAGTGGAGGGAGAGAGCAGAGAGAGAGTGGAGAGAGAGTGGAGAGAGAGTAGAGAGAGTGGAGAGAGACAGTGGAGAGAGAGAGAGAGTGGAGAGAGAGTAGAGAGAGAGAGTGGAGAGAGAGTGGAGAGAGAGTGGAGGGAGACAGTGGAGAGAGTGGGGAGAATCAGTGGAGAGAGAGAGAGTAGAGAGAGTGGAGAGAGAGAGAGTGGAGAGAGAGTGGAGCGAGAGCAGAGAGAGAGTGGAGGGAGAGAGCAGAGAGAGAGAGGAGAGAAGGTAGAGAGAGAGCGTGGAGAGAGAGAGTAGAGAGAGAGTGGAGAGAGAGTGGAGAGAGAGTAGAGAGAGTGGAGAGAGACAGTGGAGAGAGAGAGAGAGTGGAGAGAGAGTAGAGAGAGAGAGTGGAGAGAGAGTGGAGAGAGAGTGGAGATAGACAGTGGAGAGAGAGAGAGTGGAGAGAGCATGGAGAGACAGTGGAGAGAGTGAGAGTGGAGAGAGAGACAGCGGAGAGAGAAACAGTGGAGAGAGAGACAGTGGAGAGAGAGTGGAGAGAGAGACAGTGGAGATAGAGTGGACAGAGTTGAGAGAGAATGGAGAGAGAAAGATACAGTGGAGAGAGAGTAGAGACTGACTGACTCAGAGATTGAATACTGACTGACCAAGAGACTGACTGGCTGAGAAACTGACTGAAAGAGAGAAAGTGACTGACAGAAAGAGAGAGATAGAGAGACTGACAGAGAGAGAGAGACCGACTGACTGACAGATAGAGAGAGACTGACTGACTGAGAGAGACTGACTGACTGAAAGAGAGACTGAATGACAGAGAGAGAGAGAGACTGACTCACTGAGAGAGAGGCTGACTCACTGAGAGAGAGAGAGAGAGAGAGAGAGAGAGAGACTGTAATGGAATTGGGGTCACAGTGTGTATGAAGCTATGCAATGCCTCTTAGGATTGCTATTGTCTACTAATAAAAATGTATTATCAAAATGTGCTCTTTGTAGTTACATCTGCCTTTGAAATACTGCAATGTCGCTTTGTCTAATGTTTTAAAACTGAAACGAGAAGGAGCAGTTGATGCACTTTTGTCAAAACTGAACGATGAGTGGGCCCGATGTTGTATTTCATGACAGGAGTCTGCACCAGGAAACCCACCTAAAATTGGACAAACTTCCCCGGCGTACTGATGGCAGGGACCCTGTAATGAATGGACCACCACCTATGATAGCCTGATGGCAGACCAAGGCCAACCTTTAACTCCACCATCCAGTGTTACTTATAACGGCTGGATTGGTGACAGTGGCGTAACAATAGTCCCGCATCCCTGGCAGTATGGCGGGTCGCTGGCCTGAGAGCTCTAGACTGGCACGGAGGATGGGAGGTGGGCCCCCTCCATGTAGTTTGCAGGGGGGCCCCCTCAAGCTTCGTTACGCCACTGTAAGATCCTGCTAAAAGTCTGATATGTAAAGATTGGAAATATCAATGGAATATGATGGGAACTAATATTCTTTTGTGAATATATTTTATATCAACATGTAATGAATGTTTAAGTATTAAATGAAACCGTGTGTTATTCCTTAGCTTATTTTAACATTGGCATATTTAATGTACTGCTTTTGGATGGAAGTTTAGATCTATGGTGCGTCTTCTACTGTACAACCAACTACCTGCATGGAAAATCACTCCTCTGGCGACGGCCTCTGTGAGATTGCTTATTTAGAATGAGAAACAGAAAATTCCCGAGGGAAGAGATGCACATCTGGTAATGACCAAGCCCCCGCATCCCCTGTGCTCCAGGCAATAACAAGTGATATATTATCTGTAGTACGCAATGCAGGCATCTTTTAATGGGCAGGAAAGGTTATTAAATTTTGATAAGTTGATTTATCTTCGCCTCCTCACTCACAATGTTTTTGTTTGGTTCACCGGCACTAGGTAAGTGTGAAAGTAGACTGTGTAGTGGCAGACAACAGGCAAATTCGTACTTTACACGTGTCAGAAAAATGACATTGCCGCTGACTGAAAAGAATCTCATAGTGACGTTATCACAAATATGTTTTGTGATCTGTGCAAAAAATGTGAATATTAAGCGAAAATATTCCATGAGCAATCACCGTGGGCTCATATTTAAAGTATGATCTTGTACCTGTGTTTAGATAGTTATGTATTTGCCATTTCTCATTCTACATCTGCACCATTCAGCTAAAACAACATTAAGCAATACAATGCTACAAATCGCCTTCGTAGTTTCCAGAATAAAAGGTAATTGAACTCCAACGGATCATCCTCATGTTTCTAATTTTAAATTTTGTTGACGGATCAGGTGTCGTTCGCTCATTTGAGGTGTCCTATTGGTGTCTGGCCTCTTTTACAAAAGGCCTGGGGCGTGATTAGCATGCCGGTACATTTAACTCAACGGGAAGCCAGCGAAGTGTTTTAGAACAGTTCTAGTTTTTTCTTTTTTGTATTAAGGTTGAGACCGGTTGCCTTCTTTTGCAATGATCAAGTGTTTGCCGATTTCGACAATGACGTTGAAGACCAGCTTTGACTACATCAAGGCTCTCAGTAAATGCTTGAATTGACGAGCAATTTGAAGAGCTGCCTGAGTTTTCCTGAGCAACATTTTTCTGAGCATGGGAAGGGTGTTGGTTCTTGAACATGCATGTGAGGGTGAGACAAGAGTTGGAAATGGCATTTAAGATACACACCCTCAGTTTTGGGAATAGCCACAGTGATTAATTAGGCTGTTTAAAAGGAGGGAAGCATTCCTTCTGATGCTCACTGCCATCACCTCTTTCGGCAGCATTTGGGGCCAGATGTATGACCATTGGCTTTTGCGAGTCGCAAATTGCGAAACATTGCGAGTCGCAATTTGTGAGTCACAAAGCCAATATACAACAGTGTCAGAGACACTGTTAGTGATTTCCAATGGGGTCGCAAAATGTGAGGCTCATAAATATTAATGAGCCACTCGCAATGTGCAACCCCATTGGGAATGGCTGGCCCTCCCAGGAATGGTGGCCTGCTGGGCTCAGTAGACTGCCATGTCTGGGACTGCATTTCAATAGAGCAGTTTATTATTTTTTTTAAATGAGCCCTTTTTCTTTAAAGGATGCATTGTAAAATTGTTGCTGTTGTCTGTGTGAGGGACTGCTGTCCCGGAGAAAGAAGAAGCACTGCTGCTTGCCGGTTTTTCTCCTCCCGCCCACCCTCATCGCTACAACGCCCTGGTGAGGACTTCAAGCCCCAGGGTGCAACATTCCATTCACCCGCGTTCGCTAGAGAGGGGGAGGTGTCTCCAACCACACATAAAACACTGTCTAAACCCGCGCACAGCGGGACACCGTTTCGTTGCTGCTGTGTGTGGGGGGCACTTTCCTGCTGCCTGAACGCTCTGGTGGGATCGCTGTCCCAGAGCAAGAAGCAGCATTGCTTCTAGCCAATTTTCCTTCCTCCCGCCACCCTCACTGCTACAACACCATGGGGAGGACTTCAAGCCCCTGGTTGCAATGCTCCATTCTCCTGCGGCCGCTAGAGAGGGGGAGGCAGGGCAGGGCCACCCTCTTTGATGTTGATCGCCAATTGTACTTTGTGGGTAAGACAATGTCAGTTTATTCACCAGCTACACTGTACGCTCTCTGCTGAACTTTGTGCAACTACTTGATTTTATTTAGTAAAATTAGAGTGTTGTCTAACTATTGGAAGGGTAGAGTATTGTTTACCATTTCCTTATTTTTGTGGACTGGCCCGCTCCTAAGCCCATCATAATAATTCCACCCTGATGGTTGTTTGTTCAGTTTGGTACTCGGTTAACATACCCGTGGAAGGGATCTGAGGGGTGGGGAAGAGTGGCTAGCCCGACTTATATGGGTATAGGCTGCAGTCCTCCTTCTGCTTCATTTGATACACTCTATGTATGGTATATGACTTGTTAGTTACATAATTCTAAAGTGCTTCCTTTGAGGGTTGTTTTTTTGTTGGGTGGTTTTACTGTGTGTATGTTAAGAACCTAAAATGGGGAAACACACCTGCACTTTCAAATAGCTCTGTCCCCAACCAACCCCTTCCTCCGTATTTCCGCCCACTTCAATTGATAGAATGCTCCAGAGGGCCATTGGTGCGGTAACAATTGAAATAGAACTTACCGAAATGAATTTATCCTTAACACCAGATCTCTGTCTCCCGATGCAAGATCCATCTTCCCCTAAAGCCCCCGCCCCTCCCCTTATACTTGGAGCTCTTAAGTCCTCTTCATCACCACGACTAGAAGTTGCTCTAAAAACTCTAACTCGGAAGGGGGGTGTTGCTCCTAGTTCATGTAAAAATAGGAAGTGTAAGCAAGTCAGCAGGGGGCACCTAAAAGCATGAAAAGGCAAATGGGGGCTGGTACCAATCGTGGAGTCTGTGGATACCCCAGAAGTATGTGGAGATTGTATTGGCCCCACTCGAATAGATCTGGCCTATCCAGCCTGGGTTCAGAACCTGATAGGAGAGCTACTGACCCAATTCAGAGTAATTGTTAAGGAAGAAGTTGCCCCTCTAGTTGCTCGTATACACAACTTGGCAACATCGGGAGTCAATATGCAAGTACATACATCCACGAATATCACACAGACCCCAGAAAGGGGGACTGATTTTAGCTGTCAGGTAGATGCTCCTAGCTTGATACCCGTAAATAAGCCAGGGATGCTTGGGAATCAAGTTCTTGAAAGCTCAGAGGGCTCTAGGTGGGCCAGGGATCATAATAACCCGAGAGATGTAACCCACCGGATGCCTGCACATAGTTTAGCGGTACAGCAGGCCCAAGTTCATATTTACCACATAGCACTAACAAATGTCAATTGTGTGGAAGGGAATGATAACACATCATGCCCCATGCTGAGTATAAAACACCGCAATACTAGTTTATTAGGGCAAAGAGTGAGTAAAGAAGGGACGGTGGGGAAGATAGTTCAGGGGATAGGGCAGAATCATTGATTCAACCCACCATAAACTTACCCCCAGCCTCATCCCCCTATTTGATCATTTTGACAGGGGTACCTGAACTCAAGAACGGCCAGAGGGAGTCTCAACTGAACCTCTGGAACAAAAGCTTGTTTTGGCTGGCAAGGCACAGGCAGTTCCTCTATGACAGGGCAGGCGAAATATTAATGGTCCATAGAGTGGGTTGGGTGGAAAAAAAAAACAACACAAGGGGATTGTGTGGTTATTAATTAAAAAAATCCACACACAGTGCGTAGGCTATTAAACTAGAAACTCAGTCCCACAGAGCCCCATATATAGGTTAGGGCCACCCTCACCCTAGATCCTGGTCACTGGAACCCCAGAATCTTGACTTTAGGTATCTCTTTTCCAGACCTTTGCCTTATAACATACCTATTACTAACAGATTCCGGATTTCAGAAGAAGTGGACTGACTAACAGTGAGCTCGGGAATAGATCGGGGATAGAGAACCTCGTGATACCGTGGAGCACTAGAAGAGCTTGGTTGTGACCAACCAAGCCAATCCACCACCCCTGGAGTTGGGGCAAACACAAAGGATCTGAAAATATTAACCCGAGACCAGCAGCCTTGATAGTTCTTGACCCCCCAAATACCACTGACACAAGGGTAGAACTACATATTAGCTCACCTGGTACTGCCCCCTGGCCTTAGTAGGGGGCATTCAAACCCTTGGCACTCATGCTCCTGAAGTTTTTATTAACAAACAAAATCTAGGGAGCAAGTTGAGGGTCCTATCCTGGACCGTTGCTGGTCTCAAAAGCAAATTGTCCTGCTCAGATTGGGGCCTTTTTGTAGACCAATTTGATATCTGCATGTTCCAGGAAACATGGGCACAGGAAGACCATGCAATGGTGGGGTTTGCGTCATTTAGTATACCAGCTATCTCGAGGGGCAGGGGAGACCGTCGGGGGTCTATGTTTATGGGTTGATTCACAACTGGGTTGCAAAGTTAACCAGCTAAATTCCTCGTCTGACAGTATCCTATGCGTTGCACTTAGTTTTTCCACCAAGCTGAATTTAACATTATTAACATTTACTCCTAACCTACAGGCCTGAATGAGGAATCCCCAACTTTTGATCTACTGGATCCTTTTATTTCTACTCTCCCCTCTCCATGCTGCTGATCGTGGGGGATGATTTTAGTTGTAAATTTGGCCCCTCCCTGATATCATTGATACAATTTCTAGTGAGGAGGATGCGCATTGGCGAATTCCTGATCCACAAATCCCACCTATCAAGGTCCGGTCCCCGCTGGCCCCCCAGATTAATGCGATTACATTGAACCATTCCCTGAGAGCATTTAATGGTCATATAGCTTCGGATACATCGGGTACCCAACATTTAACAGAATAGGCCAAACCTCTCTCCTAGACTACATTCTAATGGAGACTAGGATGTGGCACAGGGTCCCCGAATTCGCTGTCCACCTGCGGCATGACAGCGATCATCATAACGCCTTGTCCATGGAATTGAAGATGCTGGACCTTGGATCTGCCACGATCAGCAGTATCCCCCGGACAATAAATTAATACTTACCAATAAAAGGAGAAGAATAACATAGGGGGAAATCCAAAAGTCACCCGAAAAGTTGAGTGAACGATACTCAGCAATTGTCCCAGTCTTTCTAGAAATGGGCGAAGTGGCTGCAGAGAAGGGTAACCTAGTATCCATCAATAAAGTTGCAGATTTGCATCCGGTACTGGTTTTTCAATTGGTTGACATATTCTTCCCAAAGACACAGTTTAAGCCAAAGACACGGACCACCGGATCCTGGTTTAACGACAAATTTCCGAAGTCGAAACAGGCTCTGTTAGCGGCCATTAAAGTAAAAGACAAAATACTAACTAAACACATGCAGAGGATGTACAAAGAATCCTTCCGATTAGCTAAACAGACCTGGTAATCAAATAGATGGGATGCATTAAAAACCACCCTATCTATTAAAGATATGAGGGAATTCTGGTCCATAGTAAGTACGGAAAGTAGCGAAGGCAATTTTGCAATAGAACTAAATATAGCAGCAAAATCTTGGGAAGCACACTTCCAGGCTCTATATACCACGAAGGAAGTAACTGCTCTTTGTGATGATGTACCGATGACTCCACCAAGAGCCAACCATGAAGAAGTTACTGAGATTACCCTGCTTGAATTCTAAAAGCATACAACAAGCTCCTGGACTAGATAAACTTCCGGGGGACCATTCCAGGGATAAACCGAACATTTTGGGGCCCCTACCTATGGGCCCTATTCAATGCTATCATGAAAGGAATGCCGATCCCTGAAACCTGGGCTGGAGCAGAAATTGTCCCAGTCTTTTAAAAGGGCTCACCATTCCTACCTGCAAACTACATACCTATCAGTTTGATCGATGTCATGCAAAAACTTTTCGCACGGATACTTTGGGACCTCCTCCATGAGTAGATGGAAGAACACGAAATACTCAGCCCATATCAAGCCGGAATGAGAAAGAACATTTCCACTGTCTGCCAAATATATAGAATCCAATTCATATTTTGGAAAAAGGTGAGAATGGAGAGTGCAGCGTCTATTTGATTTTTGTGGATCTGAAGACAAATTTTGATTTGGTGCCCAGAGCTAAGCTACAGTGTGTACTTAGAGACATGGGGATCCCCTGCAATCTTCCGAGCATGCTTATTAGATTGCACGCAAGGAATTTCGCCCAAGTAAGATGTGGGAAGGGAGGTGAACTGACTACTTGTTTCCCGGTTGACAGAGGAGTTATCTTGGGGTGCATGCTTGAACCTACCATGTTTAGCCTCTTTGTCAACGCATTCCGGCCCAAGGAATCGGAGGAGGAATTGTCATCGTCCACAAATCCACCCTCCAGGTCCACACCCCCGCAGACAACTCCCTCAACTCTGCCGAACACCTCCACTTCCGGATCCACACTGACTCCAACTCCACCCTCAGAGGAACACTCGTCTACAGACCCCCCGGTCCACGGGCCCTGTACAGCGACTCCATCGCCGACCTCACCAGTACCCGGGCACTCGCCTCCACAGCCTACATCCTCCTCGGGGACCTGAACTTCCACCTCAAGAACAACAACAACGCCAACTCCGCCACCCTGATCAACAACCTCACCAACCTCGGCCTCAGACAGCTCGTCACCGAACCCACCCACATCGCCGGCCACACGCTCGACCCCGTCTTCTCCACAAGCAACCACGTTGCCTTCAACAACACCACCAAACTCCACTGGACCGACCACCGCTGCATCCACTTTACCTTCATGAAACCAATAACGCACCACCGCACCCAACAGCTGCCCCGCCTCTGCTGGAGCAAAGTCACCGAGGACCAGCTGACCTCCACCCTCACCCGGAACCCACCACCGACCCCTCCGACCCTGGCGCCGCTGCCCGTAACCTCAGACAGTGGATCAACGACTGCTCCAACACTCTCGCCCCGCTCAAGAAACCCTCCATTAACCACCCCAGCAAGAAATCTGCCTGGTTCACCGAAGAACTCCAGATCTCCAAACGGAAATGCCATAAGCTGGAAAAGATATGGCTTCATGACCACACACCAGACAGCCGCGCAGCCCACAAGGACGCCATCCGCAGACACCACCACCTCGTCAGAACAGCCAAAAGATCGTCCTTCAAATCCCGACTGGAGAACAACGCACACAACAGCAAAGAACTTTTTAACATAGTGAAGGAACTCTCCAACCCCAGCGCCAACATCAATGACATCCCCCCCTCCCAGGAACTATGCGACTCTCTGGCCACCTTTTTTCACCGCAAGAATGCCGACATCCACAACAGCTTCAACTCCTCACCCTCCCAGACTGCAACACACCACCCCCTGAATGCCAGCTGCACCAACAAGCTGACCTCCTGGACCCTCGTCAACGACAAAGAGACTCGAAAGATCAGGAACTCAATCCACTCAGGTTCTCCATCAGACCCCTGCCCACACCACGTCTTCAACAAAGCTGACGCAACCATTGCACCCCGACTGCGAAAAGTCATCAACATCTCCTTCGATACCGTGACATTCCCGGAAAGCTGGAAGCACGCCGAAATCAACGCACTCCTCAAAAAACCCAAAGCGGAACCCAAAGACCTCAAGAACTTCAGGCCCATCTCCCTGCTCCCCTTCCCGGCAAAGGTCATTGAGAAGATCGCCAACATGCAGCTGACCCAGCACCTTAAAGACAACAGCATCCTAGACCCGTCCCAGTCCGGATTCAGACGCAACCACAGAACCGAGACTGCCCTTATTGCCGCCACAGACGATATCAGAAGCCAGCTGAACAACGGCGAAACCACCGCCGTCATCCTCCTGGACCTATCAGCCGCCAGCGACACTGTCTGCCACCACACACTCAGAACACGCCTCTAAGAAGGCAGAATCCAGAAAAAGGCCCTCGACTAGACTACGTCCTTCCTCTCTGGCAGAACCCAGAGAGTTCGGCTCCTGCCCTACCACTCCAAAGCCACCGACATCATGTGCGGTGTACCCCAAGGCTCATCCCTCAGCCCGACCTTGTTCAATGTCTACATGGGCCCCCTCGCACAATTGGCCTGCCAGCACAACCTGAACATCTTCTCCTACGCTGACGACAACCAGCTCATCCTCTCCCTCACCAAGGACCCACACAAAGCCAAAACCAACCTCCACAGGGGAATGAAGGTCATAGCCGAATGGATGAGGAGCAGCCGTCTGAGGCTGAACTCGGACAAGACGGAGGTCCTCATCCTTGGACCGACTCCCTCAGCCTGGGACGACTCCTGGTGGCCGACCGCACTGGGAGCAGCCCCGACACCCACGGACCACGCACACAACCTAGGATTCATGCTCGACCCCTCCCTCTCCATGTCGAAGCAGATCAACGCCATCTCCTCCTCCTGCTACAACACCCTCCACAGGATCTACAAGTAGATCCCAACCGAAAGAAGAAGAACAGTTACCCAGGCCCTCGTCAGCAGCAGGCTGGACTACGGCAACGCACTCTACGCAGGAATACCAGCCAAACACCTGCAACGACTACAACGCATCCAGAACGCCTCAGCCAGACTGATCCGTGGGAATTCCCCCTTGTCCAACATGAGGTTGAGGAGGGGGGTAAGTTCGGCTGCAATGGAGGCTGGAGCTAGTTTAGCAATTGCAGCTGGGCACGGGTCATGCGGAGAACCTGAATTTATCTTTAATAGTCTGCTCACTACCTCCTTCTCAGTGATATATGTGAATTGCAGAAGTTTTACTGAGTTGCTATTAGGTTCCGGATCCACGATGGAGGGAGGAGTCCTGATTTGGCTGTCTAGGGGAGCGAAGATTTTCTGCACGATTTCATGGGGGGGGGGGCAAGAGTAACAAAGAAATGGACAACTGAGTGATCGGACCAAGAGATCGGCTGGACTGATGATATGTTAAGGCTGGGATGGCTTGAGAAAATGCCGTCCAGAGTATGTCCTGCCTTGTGAGTAGGACCGCTGACCCATTGCTTCAGATCCACTCCCTGTAGTAGGTCAATCAGGTCGCGCGTGTCTGGATCAGAGTCGCATTCTAGGTGGAAATTAAAATCTCCCAGCAATGTAAATGCTTGGGCACAGGCTGCTACTTCGAGGCGCTTGCTCAGCTCTCCTAGAAATGGGGCTTTAGTCCCTGGAGGCCTGTAGACTAGACAGCCTCTGAGGGATTTGTGATCCGATAGAGTAAGATTGAAAAGGAGAGATTCCTCTAGGCCTGTGGGACCAGGTTGGAAGGACCCTCTGATAGAATTATGATATATAACAGCTAGGCAACCCCCTTTCCGTTGTTGTCGATTTTGAGTGTAGCAGACATATTCTGGTGGAGTGGCATTAACAATGTCGGGGCCAGAGGCGGCATCGGTCCAGGATTCTGTAATAAATGCTATTTTTACAGCAGTATCCTGAATTAATTCTGCTACTTCAGTGCTGTATTTGACCAGCGATCTTGCGTTAAGTAAAAGACACTTGGCCGAATGAGGGTTTGTCCTCAAAGGCTTTTCCTTATAGTCCCTGAAGGTTGCAATGGGTAGCCAACACAGTGTAGGCATGGCTTGTGAACAGTTGGTGCAATGGAGAGGGTTAATCGAAGAGTTATCCCCCCATTCCAGGGCAGTGCATCCTGTAATTTTGGTACAATTCCTTAGAGCCCATAGTGCCTCACTAGTGTAGGTGAACCTCGATGTTATATTGGCTTGTAACGGAGCAGGGGTCGTGGCCCCCGACGCGGATCTGGCGCGGACGGGCGCAGACGGGCTTGCCTTTGGCGAGCCTTCGGCGCGCCCGCTGTGCTCGTCCGCTGCGCTTCCTAGGGAAGGGTGACATTTTATAGGAGAAAGGGTGGGAGGGGCGGAGCACTAGACAGCTCGGCCGTCTCCTCACCTAAGATGGTGTGAGCCGCGGGGGGAGTTGTCACCGGATCGGTGAAGGGCAAGAACTGTGCAAAATAACAAGGTAACTAAAACAATAAATGCAGTAATAGCGCTTTAAAAACAGATTTAGGTGAACCGCAGTAATCGCGATGTCCCCTCACAGGTTCCGGCTTCCGCCTCAGGACCGCTGTGCAAATTAGCAATTTAGCAGGATAACTAAAAACAGCATGCACTAATGGCGATTTAAAACAGATTTTGGTGAGCACCGCCGTAATCGCGATGTCACCCTCACAGGTCCCGGCTTCCACCTCAGGACCACTGCCAATCACTACACACACTTGCAATCAGTGGGTGTATTCAGTAACCAGAGTTTTTATGGGAGAAAGGGCGGGAGGGGCGGAGCACTAAACAGCTTGGCCGTCTCCTCACCTAAGATGGCGGAAGCCGCGGGGGCAGTTGTCACCGGATCGGTGAAGGGCAAGAACTGTGCAAAATAGCAAGGTAACTAAAACAATAAATGCAGTAATAGCGCTTTTAAAACAGATTTAAGTGAACCGCAGTAATCGCGATGTCCCCTCACAGGTCCCGGCTTCCGCCTCAGGACCGCTGTGTAAATTAGCAATTTAGCAGGATAACTAAAAACAGCATGCACTAATGGCGATTTAAAACAGATTTTGGTGAGCACCGCCGTAATCGCGATGTCACCCTCACAGGTCCCGGCTTCCGCCTCAGGACCGCTGCCAATCACTACACACACTTGCAATCAGTGGGTGTATTCAGTAACCGGAGTTTTTATGGGAGAAAGGGTGGGAGGGGCGGAGCACTAGACAGCTCGGCCGTCTCCTCACCTAAGATGGCGGGAGCCGCAGGGGGAGTTGTCACCGGATCGGTGAAGGGCAAGAACTGTGCAAAATAGCAAGGTAACTAAAACAATAAATGCAGTAATAGCGCTTTAAAAACAGATTTAGGTGAACCGCAGTAATCGCGATGTCCCCTCACAGGTCCCGGCTTCCGCCTCAGGACCGCTGTGCAAATTAGCAATTTAGCAGGATAACTAAAAACAGCATGCTCTAATGGCGATTTAAAACAGATTTTGGTGAGCACCGCCGTAATCGCGATGTCACCCTCACAGGTCCCGGCTTCCGCCTCAGGACCGCTGCCAATCACTACACACACTTGCAATCAGTATTACACAGCATGGAGACTATTTGGGAATTGAGAGGCCTGACAAAAATGCTGCATAGACTTTCTACCACTACATGTCATAAAGCCTGACTCACTTCATGAGTACATGTATTCCCATATTTTTAAACACATCAACTAAGCAAATTATTCTGCCACATTTTTTTAAATGAATTCTGACTCACACTGTGATCTTAGACACATGACAGTATCCCTTGCAATTCTTTAAAATGATTACTACAGTGGAAGGGGGTCTTGCTGGTCAAACACATCAACATACCAAATGCTCCTTTCACAATGTTTTTCCCAGAGTAGACAAATTCAAAATCAGACACTATACAAATAAACTCCTGCTTCCACATTAGAATAAATTTTTCAATTTAACTTAACGTGCACAACATAGATCCCTTTACAAATTATCAACTCACCTTTAATAATCCTTTTGTAGATTTAAAACAGTGTCAACCACACACCAGATTTTCTTAAGCAGAATCTCTGAATTGTGCACCAGTCACTTCAACCATAGAATGACATAGCTTCCCTCTAATTTTCCACACATATTCTTGTAGATAACCAATGAAATATCTTCCCACACAAATTCAAAACCAAACTAACATTTTAATTGGTTCTACTATTCAACACTTTCAATCTCACATAATGTTCAACCTTCCCCCACTGCTCTCTCTGCCTGTTACCATGGTAACACTCCATAGAACACCTAACTGAACACACAGGTGAAAAGTTCATTACACAATGTAACAAACCAAAGCATCAAGGGTGTTTGACCTCTCAATATACCAGCTTATCCTGTGCAATGTTCCTTTCAATGACTTTTTGTCAACCATTAGCATTTGTACTTTTAAAAAAACAGTAGAATGCTCCCTAGTTTTCAATGTTGAATTTTCAGAAACCACCAATCATTTCTTTTTTTTCAAGTGCACTGAATCTCATCCACATTTTCTTCTACACTCCTACTTTTCAAACTGCCATTTCATTTCAGGAGCCCATCTGAGTACAACCAGATCTCCCTTCAAGATGCTTAGAGTCTGGATTGTAGGACACAGCTATATTTTCTGGAGTGAAAGGTATGCAGAGAATAGATGCTTTCTCAAACTTGATTTACCGATTTCTTGTAATTCCGTTCAGCCGTTCGAGCTGTAGCCGTGTGTAATCGTCCAATGGAAAATAACATAGGGAAAACACGTTTTGGGACCCCCCTTTTTTCTCAGTCCCCACTTGACGAATCCCCCCAAAACTTTCAGGGTAGGAGCAGAGAGGGCCATCTTCTTTGAGAAATTCATGAAGATTCATCTACCGGCGCCAAAGTTATTCCCAATAGAATGTTGCGGTTTTCCTATGGAAACTAGGTCCTAACTATAACTACCTACTGGCGACCGCCAGTAGGTAATATATGTTGTTATAGTGTGTTCTCTATGTTTATGGATTGGTAACGCCCTCAGTTGTCAATTGTGCACAGTATTTAAACACTAGTATTGGTTCCTCAAGTCATGTGATCAAGGCTACTGTGACGTAGCCGAAACGCGTCATGCTGGCGACAAGGGGTCAATAAACCACCTATGAATTTAATCACAGCGCTGTGGAGTGGTCTGTACCTGTCTTTCTTTGTTGGAATCCATATCCGAGAGGGAGGTGTAGTCCATATGGATGGATTGAATGCCATTAAGTTCTATTTGGGGAAACGTAGCATTGAGTTCAGTCAACATAGCAAGATGCTGTTGAAAATGTTGGATTTATGCCTTAGCAATAATTATTTTCTGTTTGATAGGGAAATCTACCAACAGTTGAGAGGAGTGGCTATGGGGGCATGCTTCTCCCCTACCTATGCATGTTTACATGTAGGGTGGTGGGGGGAGCATGTCCTCATGGGTTCACTTGCAAAATTATTCCCCAACAATATAGCTCATTTCTGGCGCTTCATTGACGACATTTGTATGATTTGGAGGGGTTCGGTAGCATCTTCTACTGAGTTTGTCAATAAAATCAATGACAACCAATTGAATCTAAAGTTTACATCACAAATTAGTACCACCAAGATCCAATTTTTAGATGTTGAAATTTACATCTTGGATGGTAAATTGCAAATCCGACTCCACAGAAAGCCTACGACGGGCAATTCAATTTTGCACGCCAACAGCTCGCACCCAGGTCATCTGGTCAGAAGCATCCCTTATGGGAAATTTCTGCGGATACGTAGAATTTTCAGTTCCAAGTCAGATTTGGAGAAATGTCAGAATGAAGCATTTTTGAGATTTTGTGCAAGAGGCTAAAATGCATCTTTACTGCAGGAGGTTATGGATAGGGCGAACAGTATGAACCGATATGATTATTTCACTTCCATCAGTGGTAACTGCATGCACAATGTGCAAGAGTCGACAGAGGAAGCCCTTGATAAGGTTAGTTTAATTACTACCTTTAATAGTGAGGAAAGGAAGGTGAGGGGGATATTGAAAAAGCATTGGCCCCTGTTGAAGACCGATATTAGTGTGGCACCCCTGTTACCAGATGAACCATCCATTGTTTTTAGAACAGCACCCTCAATGAGGGATGCTCTGGTTAAATCGAACCCTGAGGTGGTTATAAAGAAAAACTGGTTGTCTGATAAATCTGGATTTTATAAATGCATATCTTGCAGAGCATGCAAATTCAGTATGAACACCAAGGAATACTACTCTGCATTTGATCCTATGCCCATCCAGATTAAAGGTCATTTTACTTGCCGCACAGAGTTTGTGGTCTACGTGCTCCAATGTACGTGTGGGCTCAAATACATTGGGAGCACCAAATTACAGGCTTTTAATCGTATCCTTCAACATCTAAGGGCGATCGTCAACTCTGATGAAAACTATCCAGTTGCGCGTCACTTTGGTTTGGTCCATAAGAAAAACTTGAATGATCTGAAATACTTCATTATTGATGCAGTGCCCAAAATCATCAGGGGGGGGGTAACAGAGAGAAAATTTTAAGGCTGCTTGAAAGCAAATACATTCTGCTTTTAGACACTAGGATTCCAAATGGAATGAACACAGGGGAGGACCTGCATTGTTTTTTATAATTAAGGGTTAATAGAAGGGTGGCAGACTTCTAGCCACTGTCTAGAACCCCTAGAGTTCTTACAACCGAAAGGATCCTGTGGTGTTTGTGCTCTCTTATAATGTTTAAGTCAGTTATACAGTTATCTGCTGCTCTTGATCTCTGATGTTACCATCTAGACTCCTCAATTTGGTGATGTCGTAATTTAGCACTGTATCTTCATATTAACTGTGTTTGCTGCATCTGTTATGACAATATTGAATGTAGTATAGCTTCGGCAGACAGCGTTATAGATATAGGGTGTAACGGGCACTATGCCATAAGTTTCTTTTCTTACAATAAGCTGTCAGTAAAATGATTTGTTGTCATTCCGGAGTAGGATGTGCTGCTATAATATCTGTTAAATCATTCTAAATAGTACATGTAAACCTTCATAATAAGGGTCAACATGCATCAGTATATTGTCTTCCCAATCTTATTAATCAACTGGTGACTGAAGATTATAGGAGTTAGGTAGTTCTCCTAGCTCTAAGTCACGGTTGATTTTGCACTTTGCACTTTGCACGTTTGGCACTTTTTTTATATAGATTGTAGCACTAGCACTTTTTTAAAAAGACTTTGGGTCGTCTTAAACATTTATATCATCCTAGAGTTCATAGACTGTTTTACCATGGTTTATCTATAACTAGAATATGCTCTGCCTATATTGTTTATGAGGTATTAGTGGTAGAACATGTACATTGTTTTTGTATTGTCCGTGGTGTATTGTAATAATGAATTATGAAAAGTTTTTAAAATTATTGAATTTTTTAACACATGAATTCATCCTTGAAGTGACATCAATTGCTATAGTGTGTTCTCTATGTTTATGAATTGGTAACGCCCTCAGTTGTCAATTGTGCACAGTATTTAAACACTAGTATTGGTTCCTCAAGTCATGTGATCAAGGCTACTGTGACGTAGCCGAAACGCGTCATGCTGGTGACAAGGGGCAATAAACCACCTTTGAATTTAATCACAGTGCTGTGGAGTGGTCTGTACCTGTCTTTCTTTGTTGGAATCCATATCCGAGAGGGAGGTGTAGCAGGAGTTTGGATCATATATATATATATATATATATATATTCACTGAAAAAACCATGGGTTATAGACCATATATAGTTAGGAATTAGCATTTACAAAACCTTATTTTACTCACACAAAACCATTGAAATTCCATATATAGTTAGTTGCACTAACTATATATCGCGCACCCGCAATCCACTGCTGATGATGTCACATATTACATCATTCATGACATGGTCAGTGACATCACTGATGACATCACTGATGACATCTCAAATGACATCACTGATGACATCACTGATGGCTTCAGATTTTCAACATACTACTCTTCAACATTCTTCATAAATGTAACAATGTGAGACTCACTAGGAGAACGGCCGTTTATCTTTCCTTTCAAAATTCTGCCAACAATATTTTCTGAATGGAAAACACCATCTTGTAGCATAAAGGGCTGCGTCAAGGGTGGTATTGCCCAGAATGTCTTGTTTTCTAGTGCTCGTAATGACGAAGCCAGAACTGCCGAAAGGGATTCTGGTCCTGCCGCTACTTATTGGAGACATTGAACTATACTCTGGACCTGCCTGGCCTCGACCAAAATGGCGCCAGTATGGGAGCGACTTGCAACTCCTTATGACGTTCTAGTTACTTAGCCTTAACGTTATGGGGGATGTATGCGGTCTTTGTGCACATGGCGGGCGCGGAAGGGTACTGACTGGGAATACGGACAACCCTATTGATGTCGATTTTTCATTATTGATTATTGTATTAATAAAGCTTCGAAATAATGTTACCCATGATATTCGCCCATGGAGTGCGTATGAACGATTTTATTGTAACTGATGCTGTTATACTTTCAATTATAAAATCAACCTTCACTGATCCTGCAACCGTTTGTCACGTTTAGTTTTTTCAATTAAATGGCTCGCTTGTTACATACTCCTATACCCCTGGCTTTTGAAAGACACCATCTTGTAGAATAAAGGGCTGCGTCAAGGGTGGTATTGCCCAGAATGTCTTGTTTTCTACTGCTCGTAATGACGAAGCCAGAACTGCCGAAAGGGATTCTGGTCCTGCCGCTACTTATTAGAGACATTCAACTATACTCTGGACCTGCCTGGCCTCGACCAAAATGGCGCCAGTATGGGAGCGACTTGCAACTCCTTATGACGTCCTAGTTACTTAGCCTTGACGTTATGGGGGATGTATGCGGTCTTTGTGCACATGGCGGGCGGGGAAGGGTACTGACTGGGAATACGGACAACCCTATTGATGTCGATTTTTCATTATTGATTATTGTATTAATAAAGCTTGAGATAAGTCAAGTATGTGGTAGATAAAACCATTTTCGTGTTTATGCACGCTGATGTGCTTTGAACGCTGCCCCCCCCTCATCATTTAGATTACCACCGCCCATAGCACAAAAGCGTACCGGGCGCTCCCCATGCAAAAAAAATGATTTTTTTTTTTTTTAGCCCCGCGGGGCCCTTTTAAAGCCTCCACATCAAACCTAGAGGGTGAGGGAGGATCTACTATGCCCCCTTATGGTCATTTCCCCCTTTGTTTTGGCCTCCTCTTGTCTCTCGATCCTACCGAGAGACAAGATGGCGGCCGCTCCGGACTGTTTAGAATGTTGACAGACACCGGAGAGCCAATCAGCTTCGCTTCGCGAAGTTCCGTTACGCGTCAAGTACGCGAACCGGAGCGCTACCCGGAGCGCTGTTACAGATATATATATTTTTTTGAACGTTAATTTATCAAAATCCACTGGAGCACATATATTGAGACCTAGCAAAGGCACATCGGGCTAACAGTCCCTACAATTTTGCCAAGTTTCATGCAAATCCATTCAGCCGTTCGGGCTAAAAGTGAGGCCAACCGCCCTATGGAAATTGACATGGGAAAAACGCGTTTTGGGACCCCCCTTTTTTCTCAACCCCCCTTGACGAACCCCCCCAAATTTTCAGGGGCTGCTCAAAAACAAAATGTTCCATTTTCCTGAAAATCTTAGCCAATTCCGTCCACAAACGCCAACGTTATTAGACATAGAATTTTCAAAAATCCCATAGAGAAAAAATTCCTAACTATATATACCTACTGGCGGTCGCCAGTAGGTATATATAGTTAGGATTTTTTCTCTATGGGATTTTTGAAAATTCTATGTCTAATAACTTTGGCGTTTGTGGACGGAATTGGCTGAAATTTTCAGGAAAATGGCACATTTTGTTTCTGAGCAGCCCCTGAAAATTGGGGGGGGTTCGTCCAGGGGGGGTCGAGAAAAAAGGGGGGTCCCAAAACGTGTTTTTAACATTGAGTTTTCCATAGGGCGGTTGGCCTCACTTTTAGCCCGAACGGCTGAATGGATTTGCACGAAACTTGGCAAAATTGTAGGGACTGGTAGCCCGATGTGCCTTTTGTAGGTCTCAATATATGTGCTCCAGTGGATTTTGAGAAATTAACGTTTAAAAAAAGATATATATCTGTAACAGCGGACCGGGCAGCGCTCCAGTTCGCGTACTTTTCGCGCAACGGAGCTTTGTGAAGCGAAGCTGATTGGTTCTCCGGCGTCTGTCAACATTCCAAACAGTCCGTAGCGGCCGCCATCTTGTCTCTCGGTAGGATCGAGAGACAAGAGGAGGCGAAAGCGAAGGGGCAAATGACCATAAGGGGGCATAGTAGATCCTCCCTGACCTCTTAGGTTTGATGTACCATTTTGCCAAGTTTGGTGTAATTCCGTTCAGCCATTCAGGCTGTAGACGTATCTAAATGTCAATAATCGAACGGCTGAATGGATTTGCACGAAACGTGGCAAAATATTAGGGACTGGTAGCCCGATGTGCCTTTGCTAGGTCTCAATATATGTGCTCCAGTGGATTTTGAGAAATTAACGTTCAAAAAAAGATATATATCTGTAACAGCGCTCCGCTTCGCGTACTTTTCGCGTTACGGAGCTTTGCGAAGCCGATTGGTTCTCCGGCGTCTGTCAACATTACAAACAGTCCGTAGCGGCCGCCATCTTGTCTCTCGGTAGGATCGAGAGACAAGAGGAGGCCAAAGCGAAGGGGCAAATGACCATAAGGGGGCATAGTAGATCCTTCCTGACCTCTTAGGTTTGATGTACCATTTTGCCAAGTTAGGTGTAATTCCGTTCAGCCATTCAGGCTGTAGACGTATGTAAATGTCCTATGGAAAATTGCATGGGGAAAACACATTTGAAAGTGTTGAAATTTAGAACCAATTAAAATGTTACTTTGGTTTTGTATTTGTGTGTGATGAAAGTTAATTGGTTATGTATATATCTCAAATGAGAGGAAACCACAGCCATTTTGTGATACTACTGTCTGAGGTACATTTGTGAGGAATTTTTGGTGGTGAATTTCTGGTGTTTGATTTACACAGTACTAACACTTCTCCTACTTTTAAAAAGGTGAGTTGTTAATTTGTAAGGGGAACTATGTTGTACACTTGAAGATAATTTGAAAAATGTTTTCTGTTATTGATTTGCAGTCCTTCTGTTATACTAAATACTTGATAAAGTTAGTTTTATATTATGTATTACTAAAAACGATAAATGAAAGTGATTATTTTTTTCTGCAATTTACAGCAAGCAATTTCAAAATAAAATGGCTCACAATGAAGAGACCGTGGCAATTTCTTTTGCATTGTCCACTACATTGATTGAAATTGAGAGCACCAATAATGAAATATTGTCACAAGGAGGAGATGACTTGTATGATTTCATTAGATTGATTGAAATTGACAGCACCAATAATGAAATATTGTCACAAGGAGGAGATGACTTGAATGATTCCACTACATTGATTGAAATTGAGAGCACCAATAATGAAATATTGTCACGAGGAGATGACTTGAATGATTCCACTACATTGATTGAAATTGACAGCACCAATAATGAAATATTGTCACAAGGAGGAGATGACTTGAATGATTCCACTACATTGATTGAAATTGACAGCACCAATAATGAAATATTGTCACAAGGAGGAGATGACTTGAATGATTTTTTTGATCAATCTGTTGATGGCGAATTTATCGAATGTTTGGAGACCATAGAGTTACAAGAATCATCATTGCAGACTTTTAATGAGGAGATTCCAGATGAGATGATTGAAGAGGAAATTGCTGATGAGGACATGTTACTAGTTCTTTCAAATTTAGAAAATTCTGAAGAATAAATTTATATTTAGAAATCAAAAATTGTTTGAGACATTATTCATATTTATTTTTAATTTATGAGGTTGTAGCGAAGTGATTGTAGTATAAAATGAGACTTATAGTATAGAGTGCAACATTTTTATGTTACATGGTAAGTTTACTCATATTTACTTCCCTTCTCCCACTATATTATCTCCAATGTGTATTTGACATCTCTTCTTCATCTCCGGCCTCCTTTCTCTCACTGTGTGTCTCCGATGCATCTTATCGCTGCTATTTTGTGTAATTACAGAAGAGAGTAAAATAAAATAGTTCGTAACGTGAAAAGGGGGCAAAGTAGAGTACCCCTCACCCCCTAGGCCTTCTCAGGCGGTCCCAAAAGGATCAGTTTCTGATTTCCTGAGAGATTATGGTATGAGTTCCATATACCACAATAATTTGCATTACAACATGCAAGATATATATCTCCTATTACCAACTTTTGGAGATATTCGCGCTAAGCGCGAATATCTCCAAAAAGTAACACCTGCCCTGAGCAGTTCTTAGCCATGTTATCCAATGGGAGGTGGATAACATGGCTAAGAGCATTAGCTCGGTAATGCATGAATATCGCGGACTTTTTAGCGATATTCATGCATTGCGGCCGTTTTTTATCGCATTTGCGATAAACCTTGATAATAGCAAGGTTTATCTTCGATAATTTCTGACGATGCTTAGCGGTAAAAAATTCGTTGGTAAGCATCGTTAGCGATAAATATCGCTTAAGTTTGGTAATATGCACCAACGTCTGTTAACGTTCGATTCGAAGGAAATGAGGAAGTGTTGAAAAACATTGTTTGCGCCATCTTGCCTTTTTTGAAATGCCACACTTTTGTCGTGCACGGCAGCCATTTTAGATGCCTTTACCAGACCCACTCTCTGCACGCTGTCGATTCGTAGCATGGCTCCCCACCCTCGCAAGCATCTTCCCCAGGCACTGGTCACCCCCCCTCTCTGTCTTATGCATGGGCAATAAACCTCCCCCCATCTGCGCTGCTCTTCCCTGAGAATCACACTCTGTGCCCGCCCGACACCTCCCTTTCGCCCTATTCACTACCGCACCCTCTGACACTCCTCTTCCTCTGTGTCCGATTGTCCAGGCTATCAGCTAGCCCTGCAGATGTAGTTTATGGCTCCAGCTGTAAAGAATCACCCCTCTTCAAAGGAGTTATAGTAGATCAAGGCCCACACCCGATGAGATCCGTCACACCACACGTGTTCCTACTATCTGAAAACCATCCTGTATTGTGATTGGGGAGGGGACCGAGCCTGAAGCGGAAGATTCCAGGAATGACTCTTTGTACATCAAAGTTTTTACAATTATGTGTCACATTAAAAATATATAGCACTCCAACAAAGTAGTAGGAATATAAAACTTTAATAACATATAAATATATACAACAAAACAAAAACAGTAAAAACATTTAAACAACGAAGAGACCGTGGCAATTTCTTTTGAATTCCTGATGAGGACATGTTACTAGTTCTTTCAAATTATGAAAATTCAGAAGATGTTGCCTGGGGGTGGGTCGTCAGTAGCAGTCTGTTGTGCGAATAGTTCCAAGGCAGCAGAACGCGCTGAAATCTAGATGGCACGAAAGTGATGTCTAGTAAGTTGCCGCCCAGCAAATAACGGCGTGGGGCGCCGCGGGGGTGAGTGAGTCCAGTAGGCACCACAGCTATTCTTACCGGCATTGCAGAATTACTGCTGGGGACAATGCCTGTGCTGTAGCAGGGTCACAGCAGAAACAAAAAGGATCCTGTTGAAGATGTTGTTGGTTTTCAATTTGAAAACAGTTCTGGTGTCAACTGCTATGCCAATGTAGTGGTTAATGTTTTGTTTTCTCTAGAAAATGTAAAAGAGGGGGAGGCAGTCCAAAGTTCCGTTAAAAGGGCAAAGGAAAGGATCGGTGGTTTGAACTATCAGTCAAAAAGGGGAGGGGGTGCAACAATTTTTCCTACCGGGTCACACTGTGCTTTCACCGGAACTGAGGTCTGCAGGATTCTAGTAATTCAAAGTGAGGCTGGCGCCAGCATGGGAGCGCCGACGTCCCGCGGATACAGTTTCGTCACTCCACGGGCGATCATGGCAGTCATTCCCCATCGGGGGTGTCTGCGGGGGTCGGAGACTCCCGCGGCTCCTCTAGAATCTTCAAGGTCGTGGAGGACTACGGTGGTGGAGTCAACCAGTGACCGGGCCATTTCTTTATGCTGGGCCCGCTCTTGCCAGGTCGACCGCCATTTTGAGAGTTCGGTAGCTACTGGCGATCGCGGGGTCAAATGAGCGGACGGGCTCCACCCTGCCGGGCGAGACGTTGCAGCATAGCCACAGTGGAAGAACCCTTTTCCGGGCGCTTGGAGCGCTGAGGGTGCAGGTGGGAAGCCTCCACTGGGGAGGCGGGAGAGGCCTGTTCGCACCGTCTCTCCCTCCCAGTGCACCCCACGGCGTCTCGCTTGAGATTTGTTATGGCCGGACCAGGCGATGAGGACAAGGGGGGGGGGTCGGAGGCATGTGCAAGACATCCCCCCCCAGTGTTGTCGCAGCCATTATTCAAGAAAGAAGAAGTGTCCCGTCCGTCTTCGGGCCGGGCTTCCGGTGGATGTCGGCCGGACGCCCCTGGCTCTGGCCCCATGAACGGGTTCCTTGGTTTATCGGCTGCAGCCGGATCCCGTCGGCCTCGGCCCCCCGACCGTTGGTGGCCGGACCGGAAGAGCATGTGGCGGAACTACCTGAAACTCTCAAGGGCCACCGCGGCCGGACTGGGAGAGAGAGGGGAGGGTCGAGGAGACATTCCCCCCCCTGCAACTCTTCAGCGTTGTAAAGGCAATCCCCTGGCCGGGTCCCGCTGGCCTCGGCCTCTCCTCCGGCTACACCCTACGTTAGGATCTCCTGGCCGAGGCGTGGCAGCAGGACCCGCCTTATATGGGCTGCTCCCGGCTGGGCGTAGCCGCAACCCTGCCCCACCTTGGAAGTTTCCAGAGTGGGGGCGGATGTTCTACTGACTTGCATTTTCCCTAGTCTATCGATTTTTTTGGCGTGGCAGGCGGTGGGACAGCGAGGGGTGATTTGGTTTCTCTTACTGTTTTTCTGGTCTCTCACCACTGGCATATTTCTAACGTTTTCTTGTTTCTAGGACATTAATAGGTTTTATCATTACGTTATGTTATCGTTTCTTTGTTCGTTGTTTAATAAAAGTTCATGTTCATCAGTGGCCTACTGATTTTCGTTTTCCTATTCTTTTCTTTCCAGGTTGTTTCATGCTAAAGTTTCTGTTAACAGGATACAGTGATCACTTCGTTATTATTGCATATGTCCTTTTCACTAGGGGTGCTCTCTGGTCGGGCCAGATGACGTATCTCTAGTAAATGGTCCGGGTGAAACAGGTGCATCAATCAGTGGGGAGTAGATAGGCATGACAGATTACAACGGGGGAGAAAGGTCCGCATTACGTACCCTTTCACTATTTTCAAAGATTTTCCTACGTATATTTGCAAACAGGGAATACCTCCAAAAAGAACCAATTCCCAAACAGTCAATGTTTGGGGAAACAATCAATCAATGAGGAACGAAATAGGCACGACGTGTTAAAGGTTTGCGTTACCTACCCTTCACTATCTGCAAAGGGAGAGAGAATATTCCTATTCTTCCTCGTTTGCAGGCAGAGAAGATTCTTAAGAGAACCAACTTCGAACAATTCAATGCTCGATTCAAACAATCAAGAAGGGGTACTGTGAACACAAATGAACGCCGCTTATGTACATACACATTGGTATTATCAACAGGTTGTTCCTAATGTTTCTATTTTAGGGAGGTCAAAAAGAGATCCCATTAGTGGCCTACTGATTTTGCTCGATTCCTTTTGTTTTTTTACACGATTTTTCGCTATCTGCAAAGACTAAACAGAGTATTGCGACTCTGTGCTTGTTTGTAAATAGAGAATGAACCAAAGAGAACAATCAATCAAATGGTGAGAGAAGCAGGCACGACGGATTACAACGGGGGCAAAGGCCTGCGTTAACTACCCTTCACTATCTGCAAAGAGAGAGTACTCCTAATAGAAATGAGGGGTGGGGGGCAGCATTCAAAGCAGATCAGTGTGCATAAACACGAAAATGTTTTTACTTACCACGTACTTGACATTCGACAGCTTATGATATTTGCTATTAAAAAACCATTGAAATTCACTGAAAAAACCATAGGTTATAGACCATATATAGTTAGGAATTAGCATTTAAAAAACCTTATTTTACTCACACAAAACCATTGAAATTCCATATATAGTTAGTTGCACTAACTATATATCGCGCACCCGCAATCCACTGCTGATCATGTCACATATTACATCATTCATGACATGGTCAGTGACATCACTGATGACATCACTGATGACATCTCAAATGACATCACTGATGACATCACTGATGACGTCTCATTTGACATCATTCTTGTGCTAATACGATAAACCTCTTCAGACTCCAATATAACCTTAGATACACTCAGTGTATACAGACACTCACACACTGCCACTCATCCATGGAGTTACTCACACACCCAGTCAGTCATGCAAAGAAACAATCTCACCTCCATTTCTTCAACTATACAGTTAAACACACCTTACTTATTGAAACATATACTAACACATATTTACTCTCTTATACAATCCCTGATACAAGTTCACAATGATCGATACAACCACTCACTCATTCAGTGGCTCTCATGCACAGTTATTTATATATGCCAACTCTCACATGTACTGTGTTTTACATATGTACTTACTATGACATGTAGCATTGAGATATCCATTCACTCATCAATACACTCATGCACACAGTCAACTGCCCATGTAGCTGTTTCCACATGCACTCTTGAACTCATACACCTAGTGAATAAACTGCTCACACATCTATGCACAGAGTCACACACCTTCCAGCCACCCCCACACAAACTCAATCTCCCATAGAAATACTTGGGCAACCAATTAATAACACATATAGCCTCTCGTATAGCTAATGATCAACACATGCAGCAGTTTACATCACAACAGACATAATGATGCACAAATTAAGACAGTTTAGTCACTAACCCATGCATTCAGTGAGACACATTTAATCACTCACTCATACAGTCAGTCACGCACCTACTAAATCCTTCATCCAGACACTTATACATCCACTCATTCTTCAATATGTAAGACATATTTTAACTTTACAGAAACATACAGTCACTGGATGTTGTCATCAGTGATGTCATCAGTGATGTCATTTGAGATGTCATCAGTGATGTCATCAGTGATGTCACTGACCATGTCATGAATGATGTAATATGTGACATGATCAGCAGTGGATTGCGGGTGCGCGATATATAGTTAGTGCAACTAACTATATATGGAATTTCAATGGTTTTGTGTGAGTAAAATAAGGTTTTTTAAATGCTAATTCCTAACTATATATGGTCTATAACCTATGGTTTTTTCAGTGAATATATAGATATATATATATATATATATATATAATATTTTTATATTGATTTTATATTTATATTATTTTATATTTTATATAATTTTAAAATTATGAAATAAATTAAAATGTTATGTTTATTAATTGTTTTAAATGAAATATATACGAATTAATATGTATGTGTGTTTAACTTTTTCTAAGTTTGTTCATTATATTTTTTAAATCGATATTAAATCAACATTATTTTTTATATTCATTTTATTATTTAACATATTTATTATGTATTATTTTATTTTATATATATAACATTCCAAATTTTGTACAACTATATTTTTACCTGAATAATTTTTTTTCGATATTTTTGTACTTACATGTTTAAGTATGGGGAGCCAATATTTTTGCATTCTATATGTTTTTCATCTATATTTTTTGCTTCTATATTTTTTACATCGGTATTTTGATAGTGAACCCTGCATAATACTGTACACATTGCCTCTAAGTTAAGCTTAACTTTGCGCCAAGCTACCAGAGACTTAAGCACAGGTTAATTTAGTGACATTTGTGGTTCACCCTGTCAAGGATTGATGTTGTTACCTGAGTGAGGCAGTTTCTCAGTGGATGGTTCAAAATTTTCTAAAGCTAAACGGGGAAAAGACGGAGTTTATGATTTTCGGAGGAATTTAGGATCTGTGGTCTGAGGATTGGTGGCCGGCCTCCTTGGGAGACTGCCCTCATCCTACCCTCTCCGCCAGGAACCTTGAAATACTGATCGACCCGGCCCTATCTTTCGAACCCCAGGTCAACAGGACGGTGTCAACTTGCTTTGCTATCATAAGAACGCTGAGGAAGATTGCCCCGTATTTGTCTCCTGCAGCTCGGAGACAAGTAATAGTTGCCTTGGTCTCATCCAGGCTCTATTATTGTAACGCCCTTTACAGCGGCATTAACAATAGATCCATCCATCGTCTGCAGATGGTGCAGAATGCTGCCGCCAGGATGGTCTTGAATCTTCCCAGACTGGCCTCGGTAACTCAAGCTAGAAAGGATCTCCATTGGCTCCGGATACACTCCAGGATTTCCTTCAAACTCCTCTGCCTGGCTTATAGAGCTGTATATGGCTCAGGCTCAGAGGGTGTTAGGTCCCTTCTGTGTGTTTACACTCCCAGAAGAACTCTCCGCTCAGCCTCCAAGAATCTGCCTTCAGTACCTAGATTTGTGAAGGCAAGGTGGGGAGGTAGAGCCTTTTCCACCTTGGTGCCCAAGCTCTGGAACTCCCTTCCTTCGGAACTGTCTAGCCAGTCTTCTCTGGTGCTCTTTTGTAAACTTCTGAAGACCTGGCTCTTCTCCCAGGCGTATTAGCTGATCTGCACTTTGGCACTTTGAGACTATTTGTATGTCTGTTCTCTGCGCCTTGATGCCCTTCCTAGGCTAAGTTGCGCATTAGAAATGTCCCTTTCATTTCATTTCATTTCATTAACCCCTTCAAAACAATAACCTCATTTCTGTGATTGGTGGCATCGGTGGGAAGAAGGACTTGTGTTTGTGCAGTGCCACTCAATGATATGTGTAAATAATCTGACATCATGATTTATTTTTAAATTGTACTGGATTGGCCATATTTTGTTTCTGTTTTCCAAACGTACCTCCTGCTAACATGTATGCCCCTCCTACTCTTGATTGTAAAGTTAAGTCAAAATGATCTTTATTCAGTCAAAAACCATAAAATAAACAGTGCAGTTCATAAAAATTAAATTCCATGATATATACAATATTAAAAACACAATATAATGTAGCAATAAGCATCAATTTCATATAGGAACACTCCACTGATAAACCTTGTGTATGATATGTATAGAGTAGCAGACACTAACGGCTTCATTCAGTCAGGTTAATAACTGATAAGGTGATAAATGTTTAACAGACAGTAGAATCTCCCTGAAAATGACACCCTCTAAGATTTCTGAAAACAGAAATAAAGCCATCTCACAGACCGAATAAAACTCACATAGGAGCACAAAGTCTGCTTCCAACCATCTTATTTCAGTCACAAAAAACAATGTTCTATCTTTTTAAAACTGATTGTGGCAAACTATAGTTACTTGAACACCAGTTTGCGCAGTATTACAGCGGCCACAATAAATCTATAAACTGTAAGGCACACCAGTTCAAATTGTAGATGAAATAAGACTAGTCTGTATCTTCTAATACTAAGGGATCTGCAAAGGGGATTGCTGCCCTGTAGAAATCACAAAAAAAGAGTAATGGGGATTGAGTAATGTTTGAAGGTGGATTATTAGCAGTGGTAGGTCTGCACCTACCTCTAGCAATAAGGCCACCAACTCAATATGAGTTCCAAACAAAGTCTCAATAAATGATTCCCTTGCTCAACCCATGGTAGCTGGCTCTGAGCAGGCATGCTTAACTCAGCAGGCAGGTATGCAAAGCATTTAAAAACACCAATACGTTAAATAAGTAAGGCACAACACAAAATTAAAATCTCACACCAATTTATAATTATAAAAAGACACCAAAATGACAAAACTCCAATATAGGGAACCAGAGATATTATTTTTGAAAGATGAATCACTTTATAGCACTTTACAGCGCCAACTTGGGACACCTGACCTGGACAAAGCCAATGTTTGAGGCCAACTGCAATGGAATACTGGTCGGATACATTAAGCAGGAGGCCCCGATTAACATTTTACCTTCCCATTTAGAAACTTCTCAGGAGGCTTTTCTCTTGATGGCAAGCAAGGCACTTCATCTGGCCGGATTCACAGTCCTGAAAGTCTTCAGCTCTGGAGCTTTCAGCGTTATGCACCTAAAATCCAGGCTGGGTCTCGGGTTAAAGGTAGTCAGCCTGACTCTTGACGTCGGGCCGGTCCACTTATGAAGCTTTTTCCAAAAGTTGTTCCAAACTTTTAGGGTTCAAAGAGACCATAACACAAATCCAAGGCTCTAGAAGCTATGAAAGGGTCCTTGGAATTTTGGAACCACAGTTCCCACAATGCACCTGGCAAAATCCTAAAAAGTCCACCAGACGCACTCCAAGATGGAGAATTCTGGAGGGAGAAGGTGCATGCAGGGCAGCTTGTTAACCTATTGCTTTCAGTGAATCTACTCCTTAATCCTTTTTGAAGCGAGGCAAAGTTCTCAGAGCTGTAGTTCCAAGTATCCAAAAGGAGCAGCCCTTCTGGGAGAACCCCTGTGTGATGCACACCAGGGTTCCAGCAGTGTATCTTTCTTCTTGTAGTTGAAGGCAGCGAATCAGAGTTGCTATGCAGCTCTCGCTTATTTATTCAATGATCTGAAATCACCCCAGTCCAGTGTGGGGCAGAGTACTACCTAAAAGCATGACAGCTTCCTACAAAGTGTGGCTTCTTCTTGCCATACAAAAGCACAGCACTTCATATTAAAGATGGAAATGTTCTCTCCTTTGAAGAAAAAGCTGGATAAACCCACCTACTGGTGAGGCTTATTTCTAATAACACTCACCATCCAGACCTTCTGCAAATTCCAATCCTAAGCCTGCCTTCTGGCTGGGGTTGCAGGAAGAGGGAATAGGCCTGACTGGCATTCCTTACTGTCCTGCTCTCTTTGAAGCCCAGTTTGATTTGCCGAGCCCTAGCCTGTTCTCTGCAGATGCAGAGCTCTGGCCTTCAGATAATCTCTGCTCTATGCAGGCCACTTATCACATCATCAAAGCAGCTTGGCTAAGCCTGTTAAGGCTGATAAATCAGGAATGGCTGTTAGAACGCTGGATTTTGGCATAAAGTCCTTGAATTACATTTTTGAGCTCCTTCCTAGCAATATGTTTTATTTAAATAACATAAATAACATATTCTAATGTTGGGCTGGAGAGCTAATAAGCAACAATAGGGATAAATGAAATTGGCAGTTTACCCTCACCAGGGCATTTAAAACAACTGTTATAATGTCCCTGCTTATAGTTACATGGCGCCTGTCTAATGGGACACCTACGAGAGACCTTAGGGGTGACTTATATGTAAAAATAAGGTAGATTACCACTTTCAAAGTACCTTCAATTCCAAAGTCAAATTTGCATATAATTTACTTTTAAAGACAGTCTGCAAAGGAGGGCTGCCTTTAAATATGACATCAGGCAATGTAGCAGTGCACACTCCAGTGCAGGAAATTTACTGGGCTTCTAAACCCCCCTGTCCTATTATATACTCGGGATTTACTGGTAGTTTGAATCCCCCTCATCTTATTATAAACTAGGAACTTACAGGGGTATGTCATTGTCAATTGTATAATACCTAATTACCATGTAACATTTTTATCACAGCACTGGCCCTGGGCCTGGTTAGCAGAGCTCAGGGCACAGTCAGAGTCAGTTACACCAGTATCAGTAAAAATTATTGGGGTTGAACAGGGCAAAAAGAATGGCTTTCTTATATGTGGATTCTGTGTCACAAGGACAGGTGTGCAATATCTTTATAACAGTAAGCATCTCTTGGGTAGGAGATGAATAGATGGACCAAACTGTGGTGAAACCTTACCAGGTAAAACCTTTGATTACTCGGGACAAAATATAAGTATGGCTCCATACAGTTAGTAGTGATTAATGGAACATAGTCCACCACCACCCTCTAGCCACAGTCAGATGCTACTATTTTCCATGCGAGAAGAGCCAATTGATCTGTTTTGGCCAATGCTCTATCTGAAGGTCTATGGTTCTGGAGAATATCAAAAAAATCCAACCATGCTATTGTGTGCAATTGAGCCTTCAAGTAAGGCAGCCATTGTACGTTACATGCTTTATCTAGTTTTGTACAATTAGCAATCACCGTTTGGTTGGATGACGCTTCTTGTCTAGTCCAAATCAAAAGCCACAACAAGGTCGGTGCAATCTTTATAGGTTCCTCTAAAAATTGTAATTCCAATTCTTCATGGCACACAGATATGGGTACATTCCTGGAAAGTCGTAGCAATCTACGTAGAAAGTTATTTTCAGTGGTCTGGAACTGTGCAGTATCAAAAGGTCCCCAAACACCACCACTATATGAGACAACTGATAAACATACAGCCTTGTAGATTGTATATATTACCTACAGTAGCTCTCCCTAGAGAGGTTATTGGGGCTGCGAGCTGCAGTAGGAACAAGAGATCGTGCTAACCTTTGCGCACTGTTTACAGGCTGTGTAAAAAAATTATTTAGAGCGTTTTTAGCGTTTTTAGCATCATACCGCTTTTTATTCTGGGGGCTGTTTTTTAGAAGGGGGAATTGATATAGCAGGCACACTGACACTCTACACACCCTTGCCTCTTAATATTGTACTCAAATCCGCTTTGTTCGAGATTTTACTCGGCGGTGGGCGCCATCTTGGGTGAGGAAGGCGAGGTCAGCGCTCAAGTCGGGCCGGCCTCCCGCCCTCCCACAGTATTTAGGCGCGCCCTACCCAGTGCTCTCTGCCCTACAGTAGCTCTCCCTAGAGAGGTTATTGGGGCTGCGAGCTGCAGTAGGAACAAGAGATCGTGCTAACCTTTGCGCACTGTTTACAGGCTGTGTAAAAAAATTATTTAGAGCGTTTTTAGCGTTTTTAGCATCATACCGCTTTTTATTCTGGGGGCTGTTTTTTAGAAGGGGGAATTGATATAGCAGGCACACTGACACTCTACACACCCTTGCCTCTTAATATTGTACTCAAATCCGCTTTGTTCGAGATTTTACTCGGCGGTGGGCGCCATCTTGGGTGAGGAAGGCGAGGTCAGCGCTCAAGTCGGGCCGGCCTCCCGCCCTCCCACAGTATTTAGGCGCGCCCTACCCAGTGCTCTCTGCCCTACAGTAGCTCTCCCTAGAGAGGTTATTGGGGCTGCGAGCTGCAGTAGGAACAAGAGATCGTGCTAACCTTTGCGCACTGTTTACAGGCTGTGTAAAAAAATTATTTAGAGCGTTTTTAGCGTTTTTAGCATCATACCGCTTTTTATTCTGGGGGCTGTTTTTTAGAAGGGGGAATTGATATAGCAGGCACACTGACACTCTACACACCCTTGCCTCTTAATATTGTACTCAAATCCGCTTTGTTCGAGATTTTACTCGGCGGTGGGCGCCATCTTGGGTGAGGAAGGCGAGGTCAGCGCTCAAGTCGGGCCGGCCTCCCACCCTCCTACTCCCCATATTATGTGTCGCCCAACCAGACGGCGCAGCGGGCTGGCGCAGCGGGCGCGCCGGAAGCGCGCCGAAGTCGAGCCAAAGTCCAGCCCGTCTGCGCCCGTCCGCGGCAGTCCGTGGCTCGGGGCCACATCCCCTGGCAGTTCTACTCAAATTACCATAAGGTATGGCAGACACGCACTACTTGCTCTAAAACCAGTCACACCTATCGATTGCATACACGCAATGTCTGCCCAGTCACTTACAGAATGCACAAGGTGCCGCTTTGTACCCCTTCCTCAAATCCCTCACACTTCCTCGGGCCCTATCATCAAAGCTGCACTATTGAATTGTAGATCCCTACGGAAGCATGCTTTAGAAATCTATCATCTACTAGAAGACCTAAATCTTCAGATCCTCTTTTTAACTGAAACCTGGCTAGATGATCACTCGGATCCGGACATCATCCAGGCCATGCCCGACGGCTATTCCCTAGCCAGATTGGACAGACAGAACGGCAGAGGAGGCGGCATCGCCATAGCCACGAAAGCTCCGCTAGTCTGTTCCCTAGTACACACTCAGGTTGATCACAGTGAAGCCGGCACCTTCACAATTAACACTGGCCCCAATCATTCGATCTCTGGAATTTTGATATACCGACCGCCAGGTACACTACATGAGTTTACATCAACCCTAATGGAAGCGGTCACTCATCTAGCACTGAGGAAATCCAGACTGTTAGTGCTGGGGGATCTCAATGCTCATTTCGAGGATCATCTAGATAAAAACGCTGATGATATCCGGATGGAATTGCAATCTATTCAGCTTGATCTAATAAATAATGAGCCTTCCCATCAACTAGGACACCTTCTAGACCCCGTTTTTAGCAATTGGCAGGGAGTGCATACCTCTGATCCTATACCCATACCCTGGTCGGACCACTACATTATTCCCTTCACATTGCAGCTTGACAAAACGGAAATTGTTAGGCATCAATCCCTACGATACAAACGAAGGAAATGGAAGAACTTCTCCCTTGATTCATTTAAGCAAATCGTACAGGACGAAGGCCCTCCCAAAGGGATCGACTGTGAGGCAGCTAATGACAATTTAAACAACATTGTCATTAAGGCCCTAGACATCACAGCCCCAAGTCGTACCCTGTCCAATGCCAGGAGATCTAAAAAAACTGCTCCTTGGTTCAGCCAAGAACTGCAAGTCATGAAGACGGCTTGTAAGAAACTCGAGAGAGCTTGGCGACAGAATCTCTGTGCTGATATTAAAATACAATATAAAACAACACAGAGAGAATATTACAAATCAGTTCGGGTGGCCAAAGCAGAGCATTATCACACCCGCATAATGGAAGCAGGCAATTCCTCCAAGGAACTGTTTCTTATATATAAAGAGATATCCATAGTGGACGTGACCTCCCCCGCGCACAATGACTCGGTGGAAGTGTGCAACAATATTGCTCAATATTTTGCAGGCAAAATACATAAAATCTACTCTAGCTTCTCTAACCAGACTGATCCGGCCACGAATTTCATCGAAAATGACAAACTTGTAAATACACCTGTTTGTTTAAACTCTTTTACAGTCCCTTCCTATGAAATCCTATACAAAATGTGCAAAAAAATTAAATCAGGATCCCCTAGGGATCCAGCACCCCCGAAAATTTTAGCCGAAGCCTTTCCTGTACTAGAGCCTCATTTCAGGCACCTATTACATGCTTCCTTTACTACCTCCTGCCTTCCGGAGGAGTGGAAACAGGCAATAGTATTACCCATTAAGAAAAAATCAAACATCAGCCTGGACATAATGGACAACCTGCGACCCATATCCCTGCTACCCTACGTGGCCAAGTTAGCAGAGAAAATCGCTAACAGTCAACTTATGGAACACCTTGAGAACCATAATGTTTTCCACAATTCTCAGTCGGGTTTCAGAACTGGCTTCTCTACGGAGACAGCTCTCCTGAGGGCCACTGAAACCCTACGTGAAGGTGCAGATAAGGGAAAGACAATGGCCCTTATCATGCTGGATCTCAGTGCCGCTTTTGACACTGTAGCACACACCATCTTGCTACAGTGTCTAAATAAAGCGGGCGTCACCAACAAGGCACTGGGTTGGCTGAAATCTTTCCTGATTAACAGGACCTTCCAGGTTCAAAGAGGGACTTTCCTCTCCGACAGGGTGATGCTAGAACAGGGGGTTCCTCAGGGCTCTGCCCTGAGCCCTACCCTGTTCAATCTCTACATGGCCCCGTTGGCGGAAGTGGTGCAATCGTTCGGCGTAGAGCTTGTCTCTTACGCCGACGACACTCAACTTCTCATATCCCTGACCCATGCCCCTTCTAAGGAAGCTGATAACTTCAACGCCTGCATGTCCAAACTAGCTATGTGGATGAATGAACACTGTTTGAAATTAAATGGGACAAAAACAGAGGTCCTCATTATGGGAGGAAATGAGGTCAAATGGACGAAAGAATGGTGGCCCAGTTGTCTGGGTCCCCTGCCCACGCCCGCACAAGAAGCGAAGAACTTAGGTGTATGGGTGGACAATAAACTGTCCTTTGACAGCCACGTAAAGAGGACTGTTGGCAAATGTTTCGGGGTGATGAAAACCCTCAACCGCACCCTCGACCTGTTACCCACCAACTCCAGGCGCACCATGACACAGGCATTAATAACGTCCCGCATTGATTACGGGAATGTACTACTCATGGGTACTTCAGTAAAAAACATAAACAAACTACAGGTTCTACAAAACTCGGCAGCTCGCCTGGTGCTAAGGCTTCCCCGCCGTGCCCCCTCACGTCCTTCTCTAGCAGCCCTCCACTGGTTACCAATCAGTAAGAGGATTGCTTTTAAAGCAATGCTATGGTGCCATAAAATAATTCATCACAGAGCGCCGGCATATATGTCTGATCTGGTGTCTGTGTACGAACCCAACAGATCTCTCAGATCCAAAGGAATGGGTCTACTGAAAACTACCTGCCCCAAAAAAGCGAAAATGGGTGGCAGATCATTCCGCACCTTAGCCGCCAGGCAATGGAACCTCCTGCCTCTAGAGATTAGGTTGGAGAGTAATGAATTAGTATTTAGGAAGAAGCTGAAAACTTGCCTCTTTGCTGTGTGAAATGGCTCTCTCTTTCCTTCCTCTGCTGCTGCTGTCTTTCTCTATAGCGCGGGGACACGCCGGGAGGTGTTACCATGCGCTCTACAAACTCCTTTAAACTAAACTAAACTAAACTTCAGTGGTGAGGAACCCAGTTTAGCTTCAAACATGAATAATGGGACCATCGACTGATCAAACTGTGAAATCCTAACTCTTATCGGATGTGACCAGGTATTCTTGTTGTCAAAGAGGATTCCCAGGTACGTTAAGCATAGCTTACCCTGCAATTTGGTACCACTTACATGGGACAACTTAGGCATACTTAAGGGGCAGCCATTAGAAAGTATTTTGTTTTTATTAGTTGATAGTCCCAATCCATCTATAAACAATACAAATATGTCCAGCCCCTTTTGCAGACCTGCCCTATTTCTGTCTAATAGAACGCAGTCATTGGCATACATGACTGCTGGCAGGCACTTGGTTCCTGCCTTTGGCGGATCTGCCTCTGTTCCCAACAAAAGATAATTAATACAAAGACAAAACAAAAAGGGGACAGAACAGAGCCTTGTCTGACACCCCACCTGATCTTAATGAGGTGAGTGCTTTCAACATTTAGACCATATCTAATGCACCCCTATACATCCTCATCAAGTTTAATAAGTAAATGCACAGTCTCAGGATCCACTACCATCGCCAACATCATCCACCATAGCTTCCCTCTGTCAACGTTATCGAATGCCAAACTGAGTCCATAAAGGTGAGATCAAGGCACCCTCTCTTTACAGTCACGTATTTACTCATCACAAGATATATGTTTAGGTATTGATCTACAGTTTTTCAAACCCAGCCTAAACCCATACTGTATGGTTGTTAAGATGCCATTCTCAGCATCCCAGGTCTGCAGCCGGTCTCGCAGGACTTTACCAATCACTTTTGCCATTAAGTCAATAAGAGAAATGGTATAGTAGCAGCATGGATTGCCATAATTCAGTTTCTTGAAAGTAGGGACAATGGTTACATTCAACCACCACTTGGGTGGATCAGCGAGAGTTGCACTAAGCAACACATTGGAGCCCAAAAATCAAGTTTGCTTTCATAATGATCCATCTGGACCTGGGGCTTTATAACTTGGACTCCGTTCTACTGCCAAACTGAACTTATTTAGTGTCATTGGTGGGAAATCTCTTCCCCCAGGAATGGCAATACTTATCAAAATATTATTAATCGTATCTGATGTTCCATTGGATTCATATACATTATTTAATTGAGTCATCCAGAGATGTAAAGGAATAGTCACATTCATTCTGGAACTGTGGCCATTCTCAAAGGAATTTTCAGTTTTCCAAAATAGGGAAACATCATTGATGTCACTTGAGTTCCATAACTGCTCCAAAGCTCCCCTCTTATAGTCTCCTTCCTTGCCTTGATTGTATCCTTGTAATAGTGTCTGCAAAGCCTCACTTCACCATTTTCTCTGGTGAGCCTTTTTACAGCTCTGGTCAAACAGCTACGCTCTTGTGAACAGGAACTATCAAACCTTTTCTTTTGCCTTGGCTCTCCATAAGGTTGAGATACCAATAGAAAATAGAAAATAGAAAATCGGAAACAAATTTGCTAATTTTCTTGTGGGCCCCAGTATGCTTAATGGAGTGGCTTCATCCCCTAAACACACTGTAAAAATGTTCTTTATTTTTAGTGACCAGGGCTGTCAGCATATCCCCAGAGTCAATGGCAGACCATTTACGATGAATATCCTTATTCCTAGTGTACTCGATTGGAGGGGCAATATGGTTTCATTGGGGTAGAAACAAACCTAAAAATATTTTCAAAACTAACAGATTGTGATTACTCAGACAACTTAGGGCCATGGTAAAGGTAGAAACTGTTTTGCCCTACTCGCTGCCAGAACCCTTTGCTGTGAAAGTCACTTGGCTAGTAACCACTGCCTGGGCTAAGTCCAAGGTAAGAATTACATCCTGCTTCCTCAAAGTTCTGTTCAACATGTTATCACATGGGTTATGCTCAAAATGTGAATAGACCACAGTATCATTTCCCCACAGACCACAAGCTGCATCTTCAGAGATGGAACACAATTGACAATTAAAATCCCCTGTCAATATGATGACATATTGCCCCTTAAGTCCATCCAGCACCATACTTAATGCTAAATCAAGTGAGTCCACTATTAGAGAGTTTCTGCAGTTTAAAATTGTTATGGTAAAAATCATTCAATACAATAAGTGGAGATACAATGAAAGACAAACAAATTATCTGGAAATAGCAGGAATTTAAGAAAGTTGTATTTATCTTGCCTGCAAAAGCAACAGAACCTAGGGTTAACAGGTCACTACTATGGTCCCCGATTAAGAGTCTGACAGTCCACGGACTGCCAGACTCAAGGGGGATCGGAGGGTGGTCTCCCCACCACCCTATTACGAGATCGGTGGTGGGACTGCCACAGCCCCACCACAGCCGCTAGGGATCCACAGTTCTGCTATGGTGTTTTAGCAATGTAGAGGCATCCATCTGCTTGGAGGGACTGCTGGGGTCCCGCCAAGCATGTTAGGAGTTCCCTCCCCGCCAGTGTTTTCATGGTGGTTCCTCCTCCATATAAACCCTGGCGGAGAGGAAACAAAGGGGGCCATACAGCACCTGGTGCCTCTGCACCATGAGGATGCACAAAGGAGGGACCAACATGTGCCCTCCCGTGTACATACACATCACCTCCTGCATGGCATGAACTTTTGAGTCTATGCCATGCAGGAACTGTTTTTGGTGTTCCCATTACTGTGCCCATTTTAAGAGACACTGCTATGGGAACACCAAAAAAGGCCCACCAGACAGGAAGAAACTCCTAATCTTGCAGGTGGCCTGATCATGGCTTTGGTGGTGCAGTAGTGGGGCGGACCTGGAGCCACACCACCAAAGTTGTAATAAGGCCCTATGGTGTCCTGATGTTGATGGAGTAGCTGGTGTGAAAAAAGAGTAGAACCCATTAATATGCAGGTTACTGCAAGACCATGTCTCCTGCGAGGACAAAATATGATGGTCCATGATCATGCTATTCCAATTAGCATCATTCAGCTTGTTTGTAATATTGGTGATATTCCAGAAAAACAAATGCCAATCAAATGGCTGGCCTAGTAATTTATAACTAAGGGCTACTCTTGTCATTTTTGGCTAAGGAGGGGTTTTCAAATCAATTTGATTAAAATTGTGAGAAGTCCTCATAGCAGCATTGTCAGGAATATTATTATTAACATGTTACCTCTGTTAGGGCGAGTGGATAACTCGTACAGTAGTGCTTGAGTTTATAAAACTGCACTTTACCAAGGAGTTTGAGCCTGGGCCACAGAGGCCCCCAATGGCCTCACTTACTATCTGTCCACAGTCTTGTTCATAACAGAACCTGTTACTTGCACCAGTTAGTGATACGTTGCATCCAAGTCAAATGATGTCTGCAAAGAGGGAGTAGCGATTCTGGGTCAGGATAGTAAATAACGTTGGTGTTGGGAATTTTAATGAATCATAATACCTAATTGTATTGCCTAATTATTGGGATTTATTGTGTTGAACATTTTCTGTTACATTGTTGTTTCTCATGTAAAGCGCTCTGATACCTCAGGGTCTAGCCAGCGCTATATAAAACTCTTCAAATTAATAAATAAATAAAAATAAATAAATAAAAAAGATAGCAGGCTTTGGCCTATAGAAATGACCCAGGGGAACAGCCTGTATATTCCACTTGAATGGTCCAAAACAAGACCATGTGTGCAGTACAGAACCCACCAGCTGTGAGTCTCTGAAATTAATGACTACATAATCTCCTTCCTCTCTTTTAGTGCTGTTACCTATCTATGAAACTCTGAGGACACCAATTATTTCTCTGTAGAGGGTTTCGGATTGAGGGTTCTTTAGAGATGAGTTTAGTCAGTGAGTTATTTTATTCTCTATTTGGGAATCATCCTCTTTTTCGTGTCTTATGAATGATACATTTTGTAGGACAACTACAAGGGATGAGGCTTCAGGAGGTAACTGAAGAATTGTGGGGTTTTAGATATTATGATCTGGCGTGCCTGTTCTAGTTGGCCGGATAACAGAGTCTTGGGTTGGAGTGAGGACAACTTATTTTTGGCATTGACCCTAATAAATTGAGGTGCTTGAAAGTGTGGACAGGCTAGGTTCTATAATGTTTGTGTCTCCCTGCTGCCCTCAACCCCTCCTGTTTCACTGTCATCATAACTGATTGGGAAAGCCTTGAGCTGCCCATGTACACTCATGCCCAGCATGGCCATGGGACCTCTGGGACATACGTGTTAACAACTCCTTCAACATGGATTCTAAGCCCTTAAGTACTGAAATTGCTGGTTTAAGCAGGCTCACAAGGATACCTTCAGGATGTTTAACATTATTGTTGTCAAGGTTTCTATTTATATTGCCTAAGTTTGGTACTTGTTATAGGAGTGGACCAGCGGTTAGATGGCTCCTAACTGGTAGCATTTATTTGCTGACTGTTTGGCAACTTGGCAACCAAATATCGGTTATTTTGCCCATGGTTTAATTGGTGCAGGGTGTCTTTCTTCTTTATAGTTGGTGGAGAGTCCTTGAAAGTATGCACTGTACTATCAGGTAATTTGTGGGTCCCCAGGGAAGACACAGGGATTTCTGGCCACCAGCCCATGTCCCACTCATGGGCACTCTGCATCTAAACAGACTGCAAGGGTTCTGGGAGAGGACCACTGGCCGGAGCCTTAAGTAGGGCTTTCCTAGTAGCTACCCATCTCTCCTGCACGCATTCAATTTCTAAATGAATTGCTCCCATGGCAGTAGACAAGAAACTAGTAATTGTGCCAAATATTAAGTGTTCTTTGGTGTGCGCATCTAAAACTGCAGATTTCCTTTTACCCATATTCTATTCTATCATTATATCCTACAAAGCAGTATGATCAGTTGCAGATAATGGGCAAAGAGATATGACCCAGTCCAGACTCATTCAGCCACAGATGGGTGCAGACAGGTCTGTTCTTGGCTCTGTCTTTGTCCATTCCATGCCAGGGTGCTTCCAGTGTCACAGGGTACTTATGCAGCCTTAATAGCACCCACATGGTGTGATGGGAGTGCACCCCCACCTCTCATCGGTAAGGCAGTCTGGGGCTTGAAGTCCTGCCCGCTGGATTCCTCGTTGAGCGTCTCGTGCCATTGGGTAGCTGTGCAGCTTTAATACACCCACATGCAGTGATGGGAGTGCTCCCCGCCCCTCAGGAGCGAGGTACCCTGGGGCATGAAGCCCTGCCCTCACGGTATTCTTCATTGAGAGATTGAAAACATGTGGTTGGAGTTCAGAACCATTGATACCCTCAGGATGGCAGAGTTGGGGAAGTTCTTCAAGGAGAAACGGTTAACCTTTGGTAAGAGGGCCACAAAAGTGGACTTCCAGTTAGCCCTCCAAGCCTTTGAGGAGATCTTGAGGATGCACGCTACAATGAAAGAGCAGAAGGGGTATGACCCTGAGGATGAGGAAGTGGTCAAGGAGGATGAGAATGAGGAAGGAGATGGCCTTGTCACATACCCATAGCTGCTGGAGGAGGAAGACTACTACCCCGCAGGAGTAAATTTCCCTGCCAGGGCATGGAGCAGTGTTTCCTCCTACAACCTGTCCCCCCAAGGAGCTTGAGGACAGTAGAGCTGAGAAACAGTTCATGCTGCAGTGGGTCGAGCTGAAATTGAAGGCTGCCTTGGAGGAGAGACATGCAGAGAAAAAGAGGGCTGTGGGAGCCTTGGAGGGAAAGAACATCTTTCTGGTTCATAACGTGAATCTGAGATAGATGAACCTAAAAGCTAAAGGACAACATTGTGTCAAATGGAAAAAGAAATTTCCACATCCCTAAAGACCTGTGCCAAGTTATGAGGTGGGGTATGGTATTGACTAATAATTTGCAGCGTATAAGGTAGCCCTAAAAATGCATAGGTCCCCAGAGGAGGATTAGGGGGATATACTCTGGAAACACATTCCCATGGCGGGGGTCAGGGGGTAGCCTACTAACCTTAGAGGTAGCTGACAAGATAAGGTATGCCCTATTAAAGCAATTATTGTGACCATATGTGTTCTTACCCTAGAAACATACCACTTGGGGTTCAGGGACAGTTACTAATCATTTAACGAGACTTGGGTGAATTTTGTGGAATAATCTGAGAAAGCACTGAATGGTTAGATGAGGGGTAGAACATGAGTGAAAGTTCTGGGTGGAGTAAACTGTTTCTAAGAAAGCAGATGATCAGTCATTGCTTTAAAGAGTTGCGCCAACACCTGATTGGTAGCAAGCTCCGTGTACCCCAGGATCTTGCAAAGGAGGTCAGTGCCCCAGTGCCCAAGATGGTACCTGGGAGGATCATCACAAGGATCAGCAGGGTATTTACCTGAAGAAAGAGAATAGGGACAATGATGAAACAGGTGAGTTTTCTAAAGGTCCCCAAAAGAGTAATTTGGGGAAGGATTCTCAGCCCATTCTTGACCAGAAGAAGTGAGTGTTCCATGAGAAAAAGCATTTATGTCATTTTACCTCTAAGTGCTATGAGTGCTACCACTATTGGAAGAGTAAGGGGGGTCCCAACTACCCAAAAAGGAAGCAGCCCCCAACTGGCGGGCAATCACCGGGCATGTCAAGTGTAGTGCCTTCTCAGAGGACCCCTAGACATCCAGGAACCTCTGAAAGATCTTGCATGTAAACTGCCTCAAACCCCACTTTGAGAGTGCCAAAGTAACCATGCACCTGGTGACAGACAATGGTGTGGAGGAGGAGAGTTAGCCTCACCATGACTTACTTTTTACCAAAAAGCAAGATGGGTCACTGGAAAGTTTTCCTCTCCCTTACCCTAAACTTAAGGTACAGAGGGATTCTCACCACTTGTTGGGGCAGTTTGCCTCACTTCTCACTTACCTCCAGGCTCACCAGTTTGTGTACTTATGATACTGACGCTGTGGCCAACATGTCTGTCAGAAACAACATTTACTGTTTTTCTGATAAATTGAGAGCCAGCATCAAGAAGAAGGTGTCCAAGATCCTTGAATTAAGGGTGATTGTCAGTCAACAATTTCTTTATTTGTTTTTTCACAACCATAAAGCATACTACTAAAATTTGTTAAAAGACAATTACAGTTAAAATACTTTTTCATGAAAAGATCAAAAATTGTTTACAAAGTTTGTGCAAAATTTCCAACTCATTAGTAACCTTGTTTGCTTATCTAGTGTCACCTGTTCGTAAAAAAGAATCAGTCAAGGGCAAAAATGTCACCCCTTGGCAGATTAAAATATTTGAAGATACCCCCATCCAACAAGTTATGGTCTGTCTGCAGGTTCGAATATTAGGTTAATTTAAAACAGGTTTTAAAAGCCACCTTCTTGCTTCTTTCAATGTGGGGCAAACACACATCAAATGGCATAGGGATTTGTTATAATATCCACATAGGCGACAGTTTATGTTTTGGTGTTTCCCTTTCCATGTTGGTCGCAAATCCTTGGCCCCGTGCTCTCCAAGCCGATACTGCATAAAACACTTTTTAGGGCCAACCGACAGTGTGCTGCTAAATAAGCTTGCGGTTTGAGGTTTACATAAGAATTAATGACCTCCAAGAGTGTTTACGTTTTACCAATATTATTTTATCTTCAAAGAAGGGCAGATTCTTGGCAGCGTTGTTAGACACTCCATTAAATGCCGCCCTTTCCATCTTACTATCCCATGCCTCCTGGATGTCTGATTCCACCGATGCAGATCATAGGTATTTGCCCCATAATATTTTCAAGTCACACTGTGCCTTTATTTCTGTCCAGCATAGATTTTTCAGGGAACCAGGATCTGAAGCACGAAGTTTCCAGCACAGTTTCACAAAAACAGATTGTCTCTGAAATTTCTGGTTGTGTAGACCAAATTCAAGTCGGATCTGAGCTGTTCATGCACCTTTGGGAAGATTAAAAACAGCTTTTTACACCTTTGTCTGTAGTTCATTAAGGATTTCAAACTCCCGGCCATGCCATATTTCTAAGCCATATGCCAGTGCGGGTAGCAATAGTGCTCCCATTACTGTCGGGAGATGGCTATAGGAAGGCCAAATTCATTTTTATTTCAACTGTTTATAGGCGAAAGTTAATGTCTGGCCCTTTGCTCTTATTACTCTTTTGTGTTCTGTAAAGGACATACCTTGACCCAAATTAATCTCCAAATACTTGTAGGTGCCGGCTTCCCCTATTTGTTCACTTTTGGCGAACCACCTGAATTTCCCAGGACTAGGGCCTGCCAGTCACACCACTTTTGTTTTTTTCTTATTTATTTACGGCCCTTGCCAATCGAAGTCATTTTTAAGGTGGTTTATTACTCTTTACAAGCCAATTGGTGTTTGGTTCAAGACCACTATATCATCTGCATATTGCAGGTACTGAATGTGGTCGTCTGCCAATTTTGGAGGATGGCCATTTACGTTTAACAGGTGTGATTGCAGGTCGGCGATGAATAGATTGAAAAGACTTGGGGCCAAAACACAACCCTGTTTCAGGCCATTGTGAATATTTTTCTTTGATGATACAATATTGCCATCTCCTAACTTCACCCTTGCCCAGGTTTCACTGTGGAGGGGTACTATGGCATTGATATGTTGTTGCGGTAATCCCCTTTCCTTCAGTTTCATCCAGAGTCATTCTTGTGGGACTCTGTCAAAGGTGGATTTTAGATCAATATAACATGCAAAGAGGCCTGTGTTCTTAGATGCAGCTTTTTCCGGTTAAAATCGCCAACACCGCCAGGTTCGTAATTGTACCCATTCCTTCTCTGAAGCCGGTTTGATTTTTGGAGATAATACCTTTTAACTCTGTCCAACCTTGTAGATGAGATAGAATGCCAGATGCATAAAGTTTTGCCTCCACAACCATTAAGGCGATAAGCCTATAATTCCCGGGCTCATTACGACTTCCGTTCTTATATATGGGGTGAAATAGACTCCCTCTCCAAGAAGTTGTAATCTCATTTTGGGAGTATAGGTGTTTAAAGAGTGGCTTAGGATAATTGGGCCAAAATTCTGGTTCTTGTTTGAAAAGTGCGTTTGGGAGACCATTTGGCCCTGCTGCTCCCTCCGTTTTCAATTTTTTAATTATTTCTTTTAGTTGTATAATGTTGGTTAGAATGTTTGTATCGTTAAGATTTGATTGCTTGATGTCTTCTTCAAGTTGCACAATTTCCTGGAGCGGAGGACAGTTAGCTATTGCATTATGCCGTTCCTCCTGCAGAACTTCCAACTCACTTTGCGACCTTAGTGTCATATCATTGTTTGTGGTATTATATACATTTTGAATGTGTTGTGCCCATGTTGCCTAGCTGATTCCTGCAGTTTGTTGCAGTCTTGTTCCCTTTGTTAACTTATTTATCAAGTCCCAGAATTCACAACTATTTGACAATATACCGGTCCAAAGTAATTTCTCCCAGAGGCTTTCCATATGTTCCTTTGTTGCCTCCCCGCACTTCTCCTTGTAATTCTTCCTCATATCTGTGATGTATCTCTTGTTTACAATTTTTCCCGCTCTTGCTGCTACTGCTGTTTTTCGCACCTCCCTTGCAATTTCCCTTTTCTGGTTTTGGAGCTGAATATTGTACCATGGTTCGTATGTTCTTCCTTGAGAACCTGAGCATCCTGGGAATACTGGAAATGTATTCAATAGAATCTTACCTAAGTTCTCCCATGCCTCTTCTAATGATAGGATGCTCTGCGGACCATCTTTGCTGATTATATGTTTATGAACAACATCCATAATTTGGTTGATGTTAGTGCTGCGCCGTTTTAATTTCCTTAGGTTGTATATAACAGGCATTTCTGTTAAGGTTGTAATGCTCACTTTCTGAAACAGCTTTGCGTGTAAAGCCAAAACTTGGAGGTGGTAGCTTTTTGGGCGGGTTTGTATATGAAAAGAATCAACTAAATGGAGAAATTCTTTACTGACCATAGTGTAATCAATAGTTGATTGCTTTTTCCCACTTAGGAAAGTAATGCCAGCCTGGCCTGTCTCCCTTTGTCTTACCATTCAGAGTATGTAATCCTGGGGTTTCCAGTTCCTGTTTTAGGTTATTGACCTCATGCTAATTTTTACGCATTCTCTTGTTCGAATTGCACCCTATTATATTGGTGTTAAATCGCCTGAAATTATCATCTCACTATTTTGATGACAGGTTTGCAAAACCTTTATCAGATTTATCAGGCAGTACAATTTATTCTTCTTCTCATTTTTGTCAGGGTGAATCTATATGTTTAAAATCAACAGCTGCCAAGGCTTTGTAATTACGGGTGTTTTACTCTCCAATCTTATGACTTGAAGCCGATTTTCACCCATATCGAGATCTTCCCCTTGCCAGTCTAGTTTTTCTGTGACATATTGACAGTTCCCCCCCTTGGGTGTCCATAATTACAAAAAATTTCCTCCAGGACGTGACATTCTTCAAAGCCAATAATGGATTTTGGAATTAGGTTCCACGTTTCTTGCAATAAGATGATATTGAAACTTTGTAAAAAGGCTAAAGTCTTGACCCATTTCACTGAAACCGTGGATGTTCCATGAACAAATTGAGATTGTTTCTTCCTTTGGCGGACTTAAAAGTGCCTCTAAAGATTGTTACTTTTGTGGGCCATTAGATACATCAGGATCGTTGTTGGCTCATGAAGTGAGCCACCCACGACCAATCTTGGGCTTTTTCTGACTGCTGTTTTAGGTGAGATGGCCTTTGACTTAATTTTTCCGACATGTTGCTTAATGGAACTGTGTTATTAAGAGTGGTGCTTCTAGCCCCTCTTAAGCAAGAGGTTGGATGTGACTCGTATCCTGAATAATATGAAGCCGCTGTGACTGATAATAATGGATACAGATATTTTGGGCGTTTTGGATACGATTATGATATGCTCCATGATTCAAAGTCCTCTCTTGTTGAGTATATCAGAGCTGGTATTTCATTTGAAGACCAGGTTGTGTGGGTCACCTATATTTTTAGTCTGTTTTCCATTTCCTGAAATTCTACTGCCAAGAGTTCTGCTAATTCAATATTACATAGTATTGGAAACTCTTTGAACAATTTCATTAGTTTCCCCTGTTTAGGCTGTCCGGCCTGCCCTTTGTTTCATATTCTGGCATGAAAATCAATGTATGAGATATCTCTACTGGATCAATTTGTCGGGTACAGTAGAAAACAAAATTCCTGGGCAGTCGAATGGTTTAAACTAATTCAACAACTCATCAACACAGACAACATGATCAGGAAAACTCAGTGTGGATATAATTAAGCTACATTAAAATATGTTAGAAATTTATTTCATGCATTAAAAGGACTTTCATTCAAATAATGTTACAGACAATACGCAAATCTGATGCAACATAATTTTAGTACAAAATCAACCTGATATCATATAGCCAAAAATTGTTCTAAAATAGACAAAACATTAATACATGTACATAGGCAAAATGAAAAACAGTATTACGAAAACAAGAACACATAATATGAGGTAGCTAAAAGATGGATCTTCTCAATGGGTGTTTCGGTACTAGAAGCGCCTTCATCAGGAGGGCCACAACTCTTTCTGTATGTAAATGTAGTATCAACTTCAAATCGCAGTCTATAGATGTATCAATCACACCAGACCTGGTAAGATGCAACTCAGGAAACCGGTAAGGTGGAAGGTGTTGCACGGGTATTGATATCCATGGGCAATGCCGACAATAAAATGAAAATTCCTAATGGAGCAAAATCACAGGGAAACAATCACACAGCTCTCATCTGGGCTAATATTTTAAAGTGTCCTTGAATTCAAGGTTTTAAACGATATAGCCGGTCATATGTAAATGCGGAGATGCACCAAGGCAGACCATAGGCGAGTCAAACGAATTGTCCGTCTCGTGCTGATACCGATAGAATTACGAGATGAAAGAAGTCGCCATGTTTGAAAACAATGTGTCAGATACCCATCAAATTAGTCCTAATTTGTACAATTAAAGGTTCATTGGCCATATTTCCGTTTTGAACTGCGTTGTCAGACAAGGTCCTTTCTTGTTTGGGTAAATACAATTTGCCCTCACTAGTTATTACCCTTTCTGGTTTCACCTCATTTTGACCTATAACTTGACTTTTCACTGACCTTACAGATTCTTGTTTATTGTATTTTTCAGTTGGTAATATAGAGACCTGTCCCTGTTTGCCGAGGCTAATTTTTATTTGACTCCTTTTCCACATTTTCATTTTATTCATTTGGGTTCCCGTCAATTTTGCCGATGTTGTTAATGACTTATTATCCTATTTGGATTTCTGGTCTTCCTGTATTTTTATGTTTGTACTTAACACTCGATGTTCATTTGATTTTTCTTCAATATTTGGAGGAATGATTTGTGAGTTTTCAAAGTTACTATTTTTGCCCACTTGTTTATTCATTGCTGCTTTAGGGTCAAGTCTCGAGTGTGTAATAACGAAGTACTCCTTATCATGTTTTGTTTGCTTAATTCCTTCGCTTTGGAGGATTTCATTTATTTCTTGTTTACAACCAGATGTAATATGTTGAAGAGATATTTCAGAAATGATGGCTGAGTCTTGCAATTTCGCAGTTTCAAAGTGCTCCTTGTCATGTTTTGCTTGTTTAGTACCTTCACATTGGGATGCTTTATTATTTTCTTCTTCACGTGAAGATAAATCGATTTAAAGGGGTTTATTGAAACTGTCACAAAGATCTTACCATTGTGAACTTACATTACCTCAATCTTCTTTTGGTGTTTTAGTACTTTGATGGTTGAGTTCATGACTTGGCAATAGGAAAAATATTGGATACATTTGTTTTATTTCCTGGCCAGCTTGTTTACATGCATTGTGTCTGTCCTTTCAAGCTAGTTTATGTTGTCTTTTTGTTTGTACACCATTTGATAGGCTAAAGGTGAATGTTAATTGCTGGGTAGTTTTCTGTTTTACTGTTCCATTTATGTCCATTATTTCACTATTTTTTATACTACCATCAAGTTGGGGATTGCATTCTTAATTTCAGGACCTGTTCTGCCTTGTTTTCCTTTTATTAGTTCTGTCGTAACTGAACGTCCCATATTTTCTGATGGTTTTACGACACGTAAAATGTCTGTTAATATTTCAGGGAGGGATGTCAATTTGTCTATTATCTGCCCACATCCACAATTTAAATTTGACAAACAACCATTGCCTTGATCCCTACTTTTCTTTTCTTTTGTGATCTGTACAGTTATCATGTCCAATTTTGAATTTATACCTACGATATGTACCGCGATTAGATTCATTGAATCATTCTGGACCTCTAATTTATCAGATTGAAAATGTAATACATGAATGCCTTACTGTAGGGTTCTTAATGGTGTTTCACTCCAGGTGGCAGAATACCTTGATTGCGCCAACATCTTTGAGGTTGATTCAAACCCACTGACTGATGAAATTGTGATTGGAGGTGACAGGGCCTTTTGACTTTCCGGAGGGTAAACAGCTTGGGTAGGGTTCTTCCCCTGCTGCTCCTGCATGCACACTAGACTTTGTATTGGGTGGAAGTGTCCCCCCCTTCCTCCCTGTCTTGCCACTCCGGGGGTGAACCAAAGACAGGAATTTCTCCATGATCTTGACTTTGAGCATCCTCTTGCTCTTGAATACGAGCATCCTCTTTGCTTTGAGTATTTATTTCCAGAGCTTGGATGAGATCTTCATCATTTGATATAGAAAAGAAACAAATCCACTCATCCATTTGAACATTATCTTGTGCTATCATCTTTCCTTGGACTCCTTGTTTTTTAAAGTTTTTACCACAATTCCCTTCATAATTTTGATCTGGCAAATCCATGGGTAAATGCACCTGCACTGTTGTTTTTATCAAACCTCTTTTTATGGAGTCCACTTCTCTGTCAACCTCCCTAATGCTTGTTTCTTGACTTATTTTCCTTATATATGAGGGGCTTTCTCTTGATCGATCTAATTGAGTTGATTTTGCATCTAATTTTGAGCATCCCGGTAACTGAGGACTTATTTCTCCTGATTTGTTAGGAATAATTTGACTAGGCAGGGCATAAATTGCCGTCATTGGTTCCTTTAGGAAGTGAAATCGCTGTTTGCCATTTTTCTTCCCAAATTTGAAAAAAGCTTGTTAAGGTGTAGGTGCCGGTATCAGCCTCTCCTTTAGCGAGGCTGATTTCTCTTTCCTTTTCCTTTTATTTGCAATTGAGTTTGAGTCTTTTATAGGGACACTCCTCTTTGATTTATTCAGCGATGTCTGTTGAAATTTCCCTGATCTAATCTTCCTTATCTACTGGGCTCAGATCTCCTTGAATGCCACTCGCCAAACCTCTTTTTGAGGGCTGTGCACTTAAGTGGATCTCTGCTGGGAAGAGACTCCCTTAAATACACCCTGCGGTCGTATGTCAAGCAGTCCAAAAAATCAGGCAATCCTGGGTGTACCACTGACGGCACCAGACAGGATCTAGTCTAGTCTAGTCCAATAGCGCTTGGGCAATCCAGTTGTTTAGGTACCCAAGGCCACCTCACTTGGTGCCACACCAGAACTCTGGTTCTGTGTGGATTATCGAGACCTCAACTCAGTCACATAGAAGGATACACAACCCATCCTCTGAGCTAAAGAACTCATTGACCAATTGGCAGCCGCAAAGGTTCGGAGTACATCTCATTTAACGTAAGGATACCAGCCAAATGCCTTAACCGAAGGGGCTAAGGAGAGGTCTGCATTCTCCCACCCAGAGGTTTGTTAGGAATAATTGGACTTGGCAGGTCATAAATTGCCGTCATTGGTTCCTTTAGGAAGTGAAATCGCTGTTTGCCATTTTTCTTACCAAATTTGAAAAAAGCTTGTTCCGGTGTAGGTGCCGGTATCAGCCTCTCCTTTAGCGAGGCAGATTTCTCTTTCCTTTTCCTTTTATTTACAATTGAGTTTGAGTCTTTTATAGGGACACTCCTCTTTGATTTATTCAGCGATGTATGTTGAAATTTCCCTGATCTAAACTTCCTTATCCCCTTGAATGCCACTCGCGAAACCTTTTTTTGAGGGCTGTGCACTTAAGTGGACCTCTGCTGGGAAGAGACTCCCTTAAATACACCCTGCGGTCGTATGTCAAGTAATCCAAAAAATCAGGCAATCCTGGGTGTACCACTGACGGCACCAGACAGGATCTAGTCGGACCCCCAAAGGCACGCTCTCTAGGGAGCCGCTCCTGTACCCGCTCCCGCACTCGCCGCTCTCTCAGTGCTCTCTCAATGGTTGTGATAAGAGAATGAGGTTCCACCCAAGTTGAAACCAAATAGCAGCCGAGGATCAAAGATGGCGAGGAGGGCTGAAAGTGGGTGCAAGGGGGTGCAAGAAGAGGTTCCTGGAAGTCGGCATTGGTACAGTTGTACGGTTTTGCTGTATGTGACTATGCAACACTGTAAAATCTCGCTCCCATGACCCCTCATAGCAGCTGCACCGTACCTGCTGGCAGCACCAGCCCCAGTTACTGCACCCCTCTACAGTCTTCTCCTCTTGACTCCTCTCGATTCCTTGCTCCTCTCTCTGCGGCTCTCTGTAGCTCTCTGCAGCTCAGAAGTTCCCGCCGCAGCCCCAGGAGGCGGCTTTCTCACTGCCGCTGGTATACTCCAATACTCCAATGCCCACAGTCAATTTCTCCTCAAATGCCGCACTCCGCACTCTGCCGAAAGCTCTCGCTCGACTGTCGGTAACTGCCGGTAACTGCTGTCCGACTGCTGCCCAACTCCCCAGACTCCACACTCCAAACTCTCGGACTGCTTAGCTCCCTCCCGCCTTCTAACCACCGCAAACGAGGTGGAGGTGGTAGTGGTGATTGCGGTATCGAAGGCAAAGGCGGGGCGAGGGCAGTGGCATTGAACCCAGGTTGAACAGCAGAAAGCGGAGGGTGGAGAGCAGACAAACGAACTGCAAACGTAATCCACAAAACTGCGAGTGGCAATGGCTCCTCCTCTCCAGGAAAGAGGAAATACAAGAAGTCCAATCAGGCCTCTGACTCATTCCTACACTCAATAAAAACAATCAATCTAAGGGTGATTGATCACTCCAATAGCGCTTGAGCAATCCAGTTGTTTAGGTACCCAAGGCCACCTAACTTGGTGCCACACCAGAACTCTGGTTCTGTGTGGATTATGGAGACCTCAACTCAGTCACATAGAAGGATACACAACCCATCCTCTGAGCTAAAGAACTCATTGACCAATTGGCAGCTGCAAAGGTTCGGAGTACATCTGACTGAATATAAGGATACCAGCCAAATGCCTTAACCGAGGGGGCTAAGGAGAGGTGTGCATTCTCCCACCCAGAGGGACACTTGCGATTTCAGGTGATGCCTTTTGGGTTAAATAATGCCCTTGCCACCTTCCTAAGGTGGGTCAACGGAGGGCCAGTTGGACTGGAGGACTTTATTGCCGCCTACTTGGACAACATTTCAGTCTTTAGTTCTATTTGGGATGACCACCTGAACCACCGTTTGGCAATGCTTCATAGTCTTCAGAGGTCAGGCTTGACTGCCAACATCAGTAAGTGCCAGATAGAGCAGGTCTGTTTGTATCAGTGGGGGCAAGGTGCAGTCACTTCAGACCAAGATCAGACTATCCTGACGTGGGAACCCCTCAAGAGCCAGACAGAGGTGAGAGCCTTCTTGGGCCTCACCAGTTACTACAAGAGATGTGTCAAGGGATTTGGCACCATTGTGGCCTACTTGACAGAGCTGATGTCCAAGAAACAGCCCAAGAAGGTGATCTGGAAAGATGTCTGCTAGTACTCTTTCGACACACTGAAGGATGTCATGTGCACAGCACAGGACTTAGACACCAGACTGCTCTAAATAATTAATTGTCCAAACAGACACATCTGAGCAGGGCATAGGGGCTGTTCTTTCACCGCTGACTGATGTGGGGGTTGGACACAATGGTAGCTTTCCTCAGCAGGAAGCTGCTGCCCAGGGAGCAGAGGTGGAGGGCAATTGATAGGAACGCCTTTGAACTTGCCTGGATATTGAAGAAGATAAAACCATCCCTGTTTGGGACTCACTTCTGAGCTCAGAAGAGCAACAGACCTCTCAGATGGTAAAGGCAGATGAGGGGTCAGAATTCCAAACTGTTGAGTCGGTCCATCTACCTACAGGGAAGGACTGGAGGAGGGGCATGGACCCGAGACTGACCACACCAATGCTGCTCGTCTTTCCTTAGTGATGAGAATTCCAATAAGGCTGTGTAGTTTTCCCTGCTTTAATACATTTTTTAGGCACAGAGGTTAAGCTATTTGCCCAGAACCATAGGATGTTGAGCCAACGCCAGGATTTGGACCTTGTTCTCCAACTCCAAAGTCGGCAGTTCTGGCTTTAGCCACGTCCTCTCGTAGTAAGCTCCTCTCTCTTTGATACAGAAAAAAGGTCTGGTCATATATTACTTATTCGCACTTCCACTTTATGTGACGCACCCAGGGCAGGGATAGTAGTCCACTGCCCACCGTGATGGTATCAGTGATGTAGCTTGATGTACTGCCACATGGGGTGGCCCCTAAGTTTGCAGCCTGGGTGCAGGTAAGAGCGGTGGCGGTGGCCGATGGCTGACTTGTTTCCTTGATCCCTTGTTCCCTTGTTCCCTTACTCGGGGTGGGGTGGGGGCTGAAGGACGACTTGTTGTCGGACTCGGGGGGATGGTGGTAGTCGACACACACGACTCCTGCCGCTCCCCCAAAAAACACAACCTGCACCCCCACTCTTGCTACGCCACTGGATGGGATGCTTGGCTTTTTGCACCCTCCGGGTCACAGAACACATTGTGCTACTCAATCTACGTGGGACAGGTCACGCCACTGGGTAAATCCTTGATTTGAATGATGTCAGGGCCAATAAGAAGTCAGCATGCCAGGTAGTCAGGCACGCAGAGTAGGGGTGAACACTCGTTTACTATGTGAGAAACATTCCTGGCCCATCGTTAGCTCACATCTTCAGATGGCATAAGAAATTATTATGCAGTCGATGGATACTTTGTGATGAATTTGTCAATTGCATTTATTGTTCTTATTCTCCATTGACCTCACACTGGCGAAACCTAAGAAAATAAAGGAGCATAAATACACTGCATCCTTTCCAAGACAGGTCAAACAACATGATGCAGAGATGCGCCTCCTCAGCTAGTGATCTTTCTTTTCTCCCCTGTAATCTGCACAGCAGATGCATTCTGAATTATTGATGAAGGAATCATCACGAAGAGGGACAGAATGAAGACATCTTTCAACTTTATTAGAAAAAAAACCCTGTCTGGTATTCATCTATTGAAAACCATCTGTGAAGTTCCTCGGGGAGTTGATATTCAGCTATTCATATGCTGAAAGACTGCATGAACGGATACGATCAGTGCCTGCCGCTGTATAAATTCATCTTGCACTATATTCAGGAAATTCATCTCCTGCGACTTTACTCTCTAGGGACTGGAAACAAAACGTATATGAGTATTTGAAATGCCTGTATTCGTTCACTGTTAAGGAATCAGTCCTTGCAAAGGCCTCCGCCTGCTCCAATAGAGACAGAGCTGGTACCTTACATTTCTTTTGTTTTGCATATTCACCACTATTTAGCACCACATTAAATCATGTTCGAATGCGTAACTAAGCTACATTCCTTTCTTGAGTAGTCAGTGCTGATTTGTTGGCACACAAGCAAATACTTTAAAAAAAATGTCTGCTGTCAAAATACAAATTGTTTTTGTTACTGGATAACATCACTGGCAAGTGTAAATATTGAATGGTTCTCTATCACTGTTATTTATTGTGTAGCTCAGGTAAAAGAGCATTTACAAATCTGAACAAATACAAATCGCAACTACAGCAATCTGAAGAATAACCTAGCGAGCCAAAAATGTCAAAATAGCACGACCACGTCAAATTGATATAAGATCGTTTTCGTAGTCGAGATCAGCTTTCCATCGAAGTGGGCAAAATCGCGAAAATGTCACTAAGAGCCAGATGTATCAAAGCGATTTTCCCATTCTGTGTCTTTGGGAAAATGTGTTCATACATATGGCCCTAGTGTTTCACCTATTTCTTGCAAGAATTGCGAGTGTTGTGCGATGTCTGCCTAGGCGATGATCTGCCCTTTTGTACAAAAGGCACGCGAGCGTCCAGCTGAACACTGTTTCTAAAGTTAGGAAGTGAGCATTGCTCCTGCACGCACCTCCCTCTGGCACAGAACAGTTTCGCATTTCTCAAGAGGCATTTTGTGCTCGAACCAAGTCTCCTCAAGTAAAAAAGTGCATGAACACTGTAAATGTAAGAAAAACAAAGATTGCACGAAATCCAATAACCAGGATTTATGTTAAATTACATTTTGATGTAAAGGTTTTGCAGATCCATACTGTGCAAGGAGTCAAAATATATATAGTCATGATACAGATCATCCTCACATCTCTTCAACATATATCTATTCAGTAGAGTTTATTAGAGATTTTGGTAATGCTGCACCAAGACTACCCCTCTACAATCTGCAACAGTCTCCCCGAATATGATCACTCATGTACTGCGTCTGCAATGGCTGCAAAAGCGGATACGCAGAATTTGTTTGAACCCAGATAGAACCGTCCTGGAAGTAATCTCCTGACTCCTGGTGAACTGACGATGATGATACTGATGATTTGTATTTACAGCGCGGGAAACTGAGAACCCAGATTGGGTGTCCTGGAGCTAAACTGATTCGATTTATATTTGCTGGAACTGACACGTTTTAAGATGTTTATCAAATCTCGAGTGGTTTCTTTCTAACCATGTGAGCTTGGGATACATTGTTCCATATTTTAAGTGCCAACATGGAAAAAGACTTACCTCCCTTTCTTTCCAGCTTAAATCTAGGAAATTCAAGAAGCTAGAGTTGTCGTGACCTTAACATCTTTCTTGGCTGGTATTGTGCAAGCTTTTCCAACATATTCGTCGGACCTATTTTATGGAATGCCCAAAGAGCTTAGCTGTCTCCAATCCAAGGATAGACAATGAAACTATTTCCCTAACCACATTTAAATTTCTGAGCAAAATACGCATGTCCACCTTCACTCAGGGCCCTGGCCAGCTTGAGAAATTATACAAGAACTAACGGACAACTAACTGGCTCTGGGAGACCGGTTATGTAAATGCAAAAACCTGGGAAACTGACAGCCTATTACATCCCTTCAATCACCCAGTAGGGTATCCTCTTCCTAAATTCATCTACAAGATTTCAACCAATAAAAATACAAAGGAAGATCTCTGGTGGTTGAGGGCCCAACACTTTTGAAGTTCGGGAGCGCTATACACTATAGAGGACCCAAACAAAACGATAGAAAGAGGGTCCAAGGGGAAATTTAAAGACCAGGCACAGATACGTCCCCCAGAAAAGGACAGTATGTAAAACAATGGGCAACTGTGGGTCTAAACAAACTATCCGTGAAACAATGTCTGACATATAACTCAATCCTAAATGTGATTATAAATCAAGAGACATATGACTCAAGCACAACAAGATACTTCCCTGCTATGAAAGTACCCATCAGTTATCGTACGGTACCGTCCTTGTCATCATCTGGGCCGCCTCACACCAAGGAGAGCATTCTTGAAGCCACTTAGGAATTTTAGAGTGGTAGAGGGACGCCCGGAGTACCGACGGTTAGGTGAGTTAACTAGTAGCTGTGTGATTATGTTATAGGAATGCAAGCCCTGTTGCTAGAACAAGCACCCGTTTAAAGATCCTGTTACACCTTTGCAAACTCTATGCATAATGGCTCAATTGACCTACCTTGCTCCCGAGTACATGAGCGATTTCAGATTGTAACTCGTGAGTTAAATTACAATTTGTAGGTGCGAGCGAATGATGTTGTATGTGCGTTGGCTACGATACCGGAGGGAAAGAAGTCCGTTAAGCAGTGCTTTCCACTCTACCACCGCGACCTATAGGGCGTCACTCTTAATAACATTCTGTACTTGTGTAATGGTATTGATCACTACTAAATGGTGGCACTTATGGAGTAGTTTAATTCAAGATCCTTTTCAGCTACATACCACCAGTTTTAGGGGTGCTCCAAGACCAGAGTGATTGAAGCTCAATACTATTCTTTTTGGCATTACGCCCAAGCTTACCTGAGACCATAAGCTTCTTATTCTTATATTAGTCATCACCAGACACTTCGGTGACTTTATGAACCTTGATATTTTTTCTTGCTGCAACCTTTCCCTTCTTGTCTGTGCTTTTTGCTTTTATTAGAGCTGTGCTCTACCTACCTGAGGTGCAGCCAGGTGAGGCGTAGTACCTTCCTCCTACCCATCAGGTAAGCAGATTTAGGGCTTTACTTTTGAGCCTCAGATGTATGTAATATGACATCGCTTGGGGTAAATAATACTTATACCTACAATTGTTTATACTTGATTACCCTTATTGACATTTATTTTTGTTTGTATTTTTGTCTGTGTCTTTGTCTGATCTTACTACTTCTACACACTGGACTCCCTTTAGTACCTAGGAGGACGCATACTTACCCAAGGACTTCCAGGTGATACATATATAACGTAAAGTAAAACGTTTTTACTTACCTTTATTTTCACGCAGTAGCGAGATACGGTCTTGATGAAAGCAGCGGACACCTTCATGGGTCCATTTACTGCAGAAACATGTTGACCTTTCTGAGTTATATAGTAGTTATTTGTTAAACCTACTATGTTCCTGCACTAGTTTTTAAATGTTGGAAACATGAGAGGTACCTAGTAAATAATTTTCCTCTTTTGTTCTCCAATTTTATAGTCCACACTGTATTCACACACTCACTATTATCTTTTTTTAACACGCACTGCTTTGTAGTTATCAGTACATGGTCACCTTCCTTAAATCCTCAATACATTGGGGCAACCACTCTAAAATTCCTAAGTGGCTGCAAGAAGGCTCTCCTTGGTGTGAGGGGGCCCAGATGATGACAAGGGTGGTACCGTACGATAACTGATGGGTACTTTCATAGCAGGGAAGTATCTTGTTGTGCTTGAGTCATGTCTCTTGATTTATAATCACATTTAGGATTGAGTTATATGTCAGACATTGTTTCACGGATACTTTGTTTAGACCCACAGTTACCCATTCTTTTGCATATTATAGAGGACCCACCTATCTCCACTTGAGGAGACTAAGAGGAACTATGTTCGCCGAATTGAATTCGATGAGACCCATTGCCCCACTGGGAGAGACAGATGTACCCTGAAATGGGATCATTTGCTGCATCTAGCTGTATTCCACATTACAATTACCTTTTGGTAATACCCCTATTTGGTTCTATATGCAAATGCTTTCAACTTGCAGGGGGGTGACGTGTCATAAAGTTTAAAGTTCTAAAAATGAATAAGCTGAAATAAGTAAATAAGAAACTAGAGTGGTTAAAATAAATAAACCATTCAAACCCCACTTGTGGAGCTGGTGTAAGGAGGGGTCTAATGAGAAAGCATGCCATATCAGCTACCAACCTTTAAATCGATAGGAGTTTTACACCTCAGACAACCTTTCTATTTTCCTCCTATTTGAACATGAGTATATTTTCCATTGCTATGATTATGGGGCTTTGCTCTTTGGTTGTTAATGTCCTCCAAATTCTCTGTGTGTGTTGATATAGCATACAACATTAGGGTACGATTAAGAGTTGGGTGGGAAAATACGTTTTCTTGGTTCCTGAAGGAAATGATAAATACAAAATAATCTACTGGCTGAATTTTCTGTTCCAAAGAACTATATGATGGATACAATTTTACTGGTGGAGACTTCTCTGTGTTCTTTGCACTTCCCCAACAAATAAAAGACCTGTTATGTGTAACATTTTATCAAGAGGTTCTCTGGTCAAAGAACTGAAGACTTGGTTTTGGGGTCCTCTTCATATCCAATACAGTAATGCTTCTCTTGGGAATCCCAATACCCGGGAGAATGGTAATTCCTGAGTGCAGTATTACAGCACCATTATTAGTGTGATGCTGGAGAATGAGAAATAGCAGTGCACAGATAAAAGCTCAGGACTGCAGGATTATTTGCAGTCTAAAACTGTATTAGGTCGGTATCTCTGTACAGGACTAAGTGGGTATTATCTCAAAACTCTTTATGAGAACTGTACTGGAAGTTTGCACAATTACTTACTCAGCAAGAACCATTTCCATGATTTGCAGGCCTCCTCGGCCCTGTCCTAACAGTATGAGGTTATTACACACAACAGGGCTGAAGGTCCATGTAAACAAAGCTTTCTTCTATTTCTATACCACCACAATAATGTTCCTCCCCTCCCCCTCCCTACACCTTTACAAGTGCATTATTGAAAGTGCAAAGGGAAGGGAAGCAGGGTAGTGGAGTGGGACTAGATGAATTACTAATCGGGGTAATAAAGATTACCAGTAAGTAAGTGTGCTATTACCCCCACATTCTATTTTCTCTTCATCCCATTTCTAACATTATGATGATTTACGAAGCACAACCAATTGCTTTGTCAGGAAATGCTGTATAAAATATTTGATAAACACATCAACAACTACTGCATTGCTGTTGTCAAAACGGCTGAACCAAAATTATCATTCATTAAGTCAAGCATATAATGTTTCACAAACATAAGGTGTGAAGTCCAAGTTTATGCTCGGCATATTTCAAAGAGAGATGCACCACCCATCACAGCCCAAGACACTGAAACCTCTCTTGTTGATCTGCTTTGGATGGAATAAGGGACCAACTCCCTCATTGACATATATGCCTGTTAAATTGCTTGCTTGATCCAACTACTGATTGACTATGAAGTCACCTTTCTACCTCTATTGGCTGATCCATAAGAAGAGAGGGATATAACTTAAACCCCTTTGTATGGTCCAGATAAATTGTCAAAACCCTCTTCACATCTAGGAATTAACGCAACTCACAAGCTGAAGTGGAAACCACAGGCAGAGCAATTTCTTGTGACTAATGAAAATGAGAATCAACCTTAGAGACAAACTTGGGATCAAGATTTAAAACAACTTGATCTTGGAAAAAATGTAAAGAAGGAAAATATGCCATCAAAACCCCCAACTCACCTCCTCTTTTAGTTGATGTGATCACTTCTAGAAAAGCTGTCTTCGTTGAAAACCATGGCAATTCTGCTTGTTCTAAGGGTTCAAATGTGCGTTGTTTAAGACCTTTTAAAACAAGATCTCCAGAAGGTACCAAATCCTGAACCACTGGCAGCTGTAAATAAAAACATTTCAACAATCCAACCACCAAAGGTGAAATTCTAGCACAATCATCTCTAACCTTAAGTGCTTTAGTAACTTCCTACTGAACGAGCAAGATTGATGCAGCCAAACCTTTAACAGACTCATCTCTTAGAAACTCAGGTATTTGAAAAGGATGGGTCAAAATTATTTGAAACACACCATATATGGAAGGAATTCCAATTCTTTTTAAAAGGACGCAAAGTAGATGGTGGTTTAGACAACTGAATGTTCAATGCAGCGGACTTTGAACAAGCCAAGCTTTCCAGATCTACCCATTCAATAATCAGGCCATCAACAGGAGATGAGTGATCTGATGCAATAGTAACAGTGGGAACTGGAAGGGAGACAGCTGTACTGATAGGTGCTGAAACCAATCTCCCGCCATGGACATGGTTGTCTTGGCCTAAATGAAGTCACTAATAATACTCTGCTACTCACAATTTTTCCAAAGCACTGTTGAGAGGAATGGCATTGGGAGAAGGCATACAGAGTTAGCCGAGGGCAGGAAATCGAATGAGCATCCATGACCCAAGTCTGTGGACACCGCATCTCTGTGCCGAAGACTGGAAGCATCTTGTTGAGAGGTGACACAAACAGGTCTATCAAGAGGGTCAGGAAATGTGATGTGAGCATATCCGACTGAAATTATTGATCTCACAGATCTTAATTCATTGAAGATAGAAGAGTCTGATTCAGGCTGTCCATCCAAAAATTCATATATAGTCCACTCCCAGAGCAAGTAGATGGAGCTCCACCTAGAAGAAGATCAATTATTGCAGATGATTTAATTCCATGGACCTTGTATCACCTTCACAAATGAGTCTGCAACTCATCTCCCCATTGTCGATCCTCACTAAGACTTTCTGTGCTTATATGTGAGGTGTGAAGGCCTGCAGAGCGTACCGCATAGCCATAAATTCCATCCAATCTGGATGAATGGAGACTTTCTTCCAGTGACCAGAGGTCTCTCAACTATAAGTGCACTAGGGTGTCTCCCCAGCCACACAAACTGGCATCAGTAGTTAATTGGCTGGAGTTGGATACCACAATTTAACAACTACTGCCAAATTGTTCTCTATCGATCACCACTGCAACTTTGGGACTATGTCAAGAAAAATCGAAATGAGGAGATCACAGTCTCCTGAAGCTGGTGACCACCAGGTGGCTTGAAATGAAATCTAGCCAATGGGACTCTTGCAGGTGCTGCTGCTAATAGGCCCTAAACTCTTAACCAAACATGAGCTGTAGCAAATGTCTGAGTCCATAGCTAGGATATGCTGTGATGAATCACAGGAATTCTCACAGTCAGCACAACTATACCTACCAGGAGAGTGTTGATCTGTGCTTCAAGTAATATCTTCTCCTGTATTGTTTAAAACTAGACTTCTAGACATTGATTAAGAAGTCCACTTAGTGCAGACCTTTTGTTACTGTCTGCAGATTCTGTTGTTCCTTGAAACAGATAGAATAGCAACAAATTCATTGTGGTCGTTACATGTTTTTGATGCGAATGTAACAAGGTTATGTTGTTCAAAAGTATTGTATGTATTAATGTTGTGTGTTTATGCTTATTGTCTTTAGTGAATGTTAAGAACACTAGTGTATGTCATTAGAAAAATATTTGTCTCTCTCCTTTTCACACTTAAAAAATTCTCTGACAAAAAATATTTGATAGCCAAAAAAGAGTGGTTAAAATAAATAAACCATTCAAACAGACAGAATAGTTGTCTGATAGTGGCTCTAAAGCAATAAGAGCTTAAGGTGTGATGGAGCCAGGTCCCCCTTTTCGTGTTATGAAACAGAAAGAAGCACAGAGCAACCAGTCATCAAGGCACAGGAAAATTGTAATACTACATAATTGAAATAGTGCTACAATGGAGCTAGTACCTTGCTAAAGACCTTCAGTGACGTAGCCAGTTTAAAAGGAAGAACTTGGAAATGGTAATGCTGATCCTCCAGAGCAAACCTCAGAAACTTCTAGGTGGAAGGGTGAAAAGGGACATGAAAGTATGTTTTCTGAAGATCCACTGTGACTAAAATTAATTCTCTGACAGCCAGGGAATGATGCCTTGTAAAACAAATCATCCTGAAGGCCTCTATGGACAGATATAGTTTCAGTTTAGAACAGAGCTTAGTCAACCATCCACTTTGGGCACCAAGTACAGGACAGAGTAAAATCCCTGTCCCTTTTGATCCAAGGGAACAGGAACCACAGCGTTCTTCTTTACCAAATATAGCACATCCAGAAGCATTGTTTAAACTCTTGAGCTTTCTTTTGGTAATGGTGTGGACTTGTAACAATAATGAGTGTCCAATTTGGTGTCCATTCCTTACTATTTGAAGCAGCCTACAGTCTGTGGCATACTCTTATAATAGAAGAGATGTAATCTTGCTCTAACTATCGTATAGTAATTTGCTTGACTGGTCCTGGCCACCAGGATAGTTAGGTTGTGTTTTGCTACCAAACATGGCTCCTGACCACAGGCCTGGACACAAAAGTAAAACGTGCTCTCATCCTGAGCAGTCTTAGCAGTGTGTTTGAACATAAACAACTTCTTCCCGCATCCGAACTTAAATGGTTAGAGAACCTTTTTTCTTCTGCTGTCTTTCTCACCTTCTCACCTAGATCATATCCAAACACATCTTCCCCTAAGAATTTCTGAATAAGACTCCTCTGGGTAGGTACACAGCAACCCTGTGACTGGCTACATTGGCTCAAGCCGAGGATGCAGCTGCCCACAGGTTATCAAATGAAGCATCTGATAGAAATTTGGCAAACAACTCCATCTTACTCAGGATAACAGAAAAATATTAAGTATCATGAATGCAATACAGAGCCTGAAAATCTTTGAGTAGCACCTACATTGTATAAGCTGAGTAAGTGTTTGCCCTCAACACAAAATTAGATACTGGGCAAGACCTTACTAAGAGAGACTCCACTCATTTATCCACCCTCATCACGGAGAGTGGAGTCTTCTAGGGCAAGTTTAAAGGTAGAGGCCATAGATGCAAGCATAGTATTAACCTTGGCTGTCTATGGAAAGTTTTTTTTAAGTCTTTGAATAAGTATTTTTTATTGAGGATGGAATTTTGATCTAGATCTTTGTGCTCCTTAGATGCAATTTTCCTTATAACATCATGGAAAGGCAGGTTCCCTGCATCATCACTAGCATACTTTGAGTAAAATCCCTCCTCCCGAATGGGTTTAGAATAAAAGCTAGTGTCTCTGTAATGTGGACCAGGAAAACACATAGTTAGGCACCATGTTTATATTTGCCCTTCTGATCCCCCTCAGGATCCGCTTCCTATGGTGCTTTGAAAGATATCCTTTGCCATAAACCATTTGGGACCACCTCAATAATGACTAGTCTTTACAGGTAATGCCTCAGGTCAACATGTAGAACACACTCCTTTGCAGTATTCTCCACAATCTCTACAATTACTTTATATACAATGATTATAAGAAATGGCTTAACGCTTAGGGTACTAGTGAAAGGGAACTAAATGAAACCTTTCACAATTCAATAGCTCACAATATCTATATTGATCTCTTTCAATATCTTTAATTGCTAATAGTTCTTCCACTTACTGACCTAATTCTTATTTTGAACATATAATAGGAGATAATCTCACACAAAAATCCAAACTTCCTTAAGCAACTCAAAACATTTTTATCTGTATTAAAAAGCTGCTCTATCCCACAAAGAATATCTTTTTGTGCCTGCCATTCTTTCTTTGATAATTCTTTCTTTAAAATTTGTGACAGTTTTATATTACAGAGAGGTTTCAGGAAGATCTCTATTCAAGAGGTATAACTTACAACTTACTTTCTCAGGGTAAGCAACTCTTTTTGAATCAGGACCACAGAGTACCAAATGTGTGCATCAACAAACAGGTCGCTTAAAGTAAAGCTCATGGTAGGCTATAATTTACTTTAACTTATACTAGGCGTTTTCAAGCAGAAATACCTTTAGCCACCTCTTACCACTTATAAGACTATTGGACATAGAACGTGCACTCCTGGCAATGAATCCTACGACACTGACAGCATATGTCTTCATAAGGAAGTGCAACGAACATTTGGCGAACCGGAATTAATTAATTGCCATGTTTCGATTAAATACCATTTGAAAAATCTGATTTCCTAAATAAGAATATAGAGACACTCTCTGCAGAGGAGCATGGTTTGAACAATATGTTTATGCTTTTCTCATTCATTGTGGGCAAACATCATGATTTAACTAATTTGAAGAGCTATTAACAATAGGGTTTATGGTCGTGTCATCGTCCATGTTATGTTTTAACCTTTAAAATCAAGCTGGGTATTACTGCATAAAAACACATCATCTACATATATTTAAATTGATACAATGTAATTTACAATTTGATGAAGGAAATATGGAGCCAATAAGAGAAGGTATTAATTTGTCGGTAGACTGAATTTGATTTAATTAACAGTTTGATATCACGGCAATTAGAAAATGCAAACATTTTTTTTACATACAGATCGCTAATTAAAATACAGCATACCAAGTTATTGTAAAGCACTCGTTTAAGTTTAAAGAGAAAATATCGAGTCTCCTTTTTTTTAGTAAAATCTTTTTTACTGATTTTCGAAACACAATATGCTACATGCACATCACATCATAAAGATTGTCCTGTATAAAACGTATTGAATCGGTTCTGTTCTAACATTAAATATGACAGGGCATTAGATACTCATTTCAAATAGTTGCAGCAGTCCAAGGTAACCCCATTATTGTCCCCACATCCGTTTTGGTTTAGCTGAGACAACATTGTTAGAATATTTTTTTTTGTTCAATAATTTTATTAGTTTGCAAAAAGGCATATAAATATTTAAATACAATAAGAAAGTGATACAATTGATCAAAAAAGAGATACAAGATAGCAACTGTAAATATGTCACATATAGTTTCTCTAACCATTTCATAAGCGTATTGCAAAAATGAAAGAATGATAAGAAGGAACCATAATAAAAGTCAAAAGTATCACTTTGATTAAAAAAAAATTGATTAAAGGGAGAAAAAAGAAGAAAGAGAGAAAGCGGAAGACAGAGAGAAAGAGAAAAAAAAGAGAAAACACGGGGAGGGGGGATGAGGAAGGGGGAAGGAAGGAAGGATCTCCTGCAACACTACAAAAAGAAAGAAGTACAGTAATCAGATAGAAGCCACAAAGGGATATTGCTCCACCAACCCTCTTGATGCCAAATCCATATATTCATCCAAAGCTCTCCAAACTCCACTAGATATAAAGGGGGAGAGATGGGCCTCATCTACTGAAGTATGCACTCCTCGTAAAAAAGAAACCCATGCCCACCAGGTATGATAAGAGATGGAATTAAATGATTTCCATTCCATAAGGATAATCTTCATCGCAATTGTCAATAATAGGTCTAATAAGTGCAAATCTAAAGAGTCCAAAGGTAATGGTATAGGTGACGCCCATGGGCCCAACAAGACCATGGTAAAGGAGAGCTGAAATTGAATTTTAAATATTAACATAAGATGTTTATGGACCAAATCCCAAAAAGGCTGGAGTAAGGAGCACTCAAAAACATATGAGGATAATTACCTGCAGCTAAGCCACAACTCCAACAAAGTTCATCCTCTTTAAGATGGAGAGAATGTAAGCGTACTGGGGGCCAATGTAATAGATTAAGAGAAATTTTTTTAGATTGAATTAGAGAAGGGGCAATTTTATTACGAAGAGAAAGCCTCTCAATCAACAGCCAAGTGTCTGAGGAGATATGCTTAGTAAGATCATGATCAAAATGATGCAACCATTTCTGTTGAGTAACAGTAGACAAAGCAGGTGGATTGGAAGACAAACATGTATAAATATTAGAAGCCACATGCACAGATCCAAGCCACATCTGTAATAGAGCTATAGAAGGAGAAACTGGATCAAGACGCAGCTTAGCAAGAGCAACTTTAATTTTTAAAAAGGTATAAAAATCCAAATTAGTAATAGAAAACTGTTGCGCTAAGGAGGAAAAAGGTAATGGATCATTATTGGAATCATAAAGATGATGAACCAACGTAGTTCCTTTATTAGTCCAATAAGTCATCAAATTGGAATCAATAACAATTTTAATTTTAGAGTTGCGCCATAAAGAGGGCCACCTAGATCTATGAATTGGAGTAGAGACTTTCTTATCAATAGTTTTAACCGCTGCAATGGTGTCTAAGATAATAGTCCAAGACAACGGAATAGACAACGTGGATGTAGTTAAGAAAGAGGAGGAAGGTAAAGGGAAAGAAAGTTCTTGCTCAATCAATACCCATGATGGCGTGTGATGAGGATCTGAGGAGAACCAAAGTGCCCCCTGAGAGGCTAAGAAAGCTACTTGATATTTCTCCCAATCTGGAAAATTACAGCCACCCATATTATAGGGTTTCCTCAAAGACTTTTAAGCAATTCTAGCTCTCTTATCACTCCAGAGGAACTTAGAGGTGAGAGAATCAATTTCATGAAAAAAAGACGAAGATAGCCTAATAGGAATCATAGAAGATACAAAATTAATAATGGGCGTTATCATAATTTTCAAAGTTTGAAGACGTCCCCACCAAGAGATATGCTTAGGAGACCACGTATCTAAAAGTTGACGAATTTTGAGTAAAGTTTGAGTTTTGTTAAAGGCTACAGTGTCATAAAAAGTACTACGAAACCAAATCCCCAAATACTTAATCTGCTTTGATTGCCATTTAAAGTCAGCATTCCCCATATGAGCTGGAAAACAGTAAGCATTGAGTGGAAACATCTCCGTTTTGTCTTTTTAAGGGAATACCCAGAAACAATAGAAAAAAGATTAATAGTATCCGAAATAGCAGGAATTGCAGAAACTATATCATCAGAAAAAATGAGTACATCATCTGCATAAGCAGCTGTTTTGATGCAGTGTGGACCAAAATTAAAACCCTTAATATCCTGATGAAGATTAATTAACCGAAGCAGTGGATCGATAGACAATAAAAACAAGAGAGGTGACAAAGGACATCCTTGTCTAGTACCTTGGCGAAGATTAAAAAAGGAGGACGTAGCACCATTAACTCTAATATTCCCTCTAGGATGTGCATATAAAGACATAATCATAATAACAAAAGAATCACCAAGATTGTGCGTACAAAGTACTGTATGTAAAAAAGGCCAGGAGACCTCATCAAAAGCCTTCTCGGCATCAAGGGCAAGCACAGCCGCCGGAAGGGTAGACAATTTTGCTTTCCCGATGACATGGCAAAAGGTACGGATATTGTCCCTAGCCAATCTACCTTTAACAAAGCCCGTCTGAGATGGATGAATAATCAGTGGAATATAGGATTCCAAACGTTTGGCCAAGATTTTGGCGAAGAGCTTTGCTTCCATATTAAGGAGGGATATTGGGCGAAAATTTTTAGGATCCAAATGATCTTTACCTTCTTTTGGTATCACTACGATAGTAGCATCTGCAGCAGAGCCCGAAACCGAACCTGATGAAATAAAAGTGTCTAAGACAACTTTAAGGCAAGGAACAATAAATGTAAGAAAAGTCTTATAGAACATGATGGCAAATCCATCAGGTCCCGTAGCTTTCCCAGAGCATGTGGCTTTAATTGCATGTATGATCTCCTCAACAGTAATCGGACCGCCCAACTTCACACCATCATCATCCGAAACAGTCTGAATAGGGATCATCTTTAAAAAGCGTTGACACTGATCAAATGAGGATTGATTAAGAGGAGTATACAATTTACTATAATATGCACGAAAAACCTCAAGAATCTCCTTAGTTTGAAATTTCTTAGTGCCAGAACTATCAGCAATACAAGATATCTGAGATGACCTAAGGTTAGATTCCTGAAATTTTAACGTTGCCGCCAAAATCTTACCTGCACGGTTATTTAAAAGTAAGTGTTTGGAATTCTGAGCTTGAACCCCAATGTGAGCTCTTTTTGTGACAATAGTATTGTAGGAATACTTTAAATTCTTAATGGTTTGTAATAATTGTTTGTCTTTGGAATGTCGATAGAGGGACTCTTGCCTCTTAATATTATCTGCTAAATCCGTAAGTTCTTTCTTAATATCAGCATTCCTCCTCGCCAAACATTTAATAACTTGTCCTCTAATCGTACATTTAAAAGCATCCCACAAAACTATTGGAGAGCTGACTGAGCCTTCATTATCAGAGAAAAAATTATCAATTTCCTCATTGAAAGCCGCAACATGAGTTTGATCATACAGAATTTCCGTATTTAACCTTCAGGTATGAGGTTCTTTCTTGTCAGCAAGATTGAGGAGAGAAAAGGATACAGCAGTATGATCAGAGACAAGAATAGGATGGATGTAAGGAGACGACAAAAACTGTAAAAGAGCTGAGTGGACTAAAAGACAGTCAATACGAGAAAAGCTAGAATAAGGAGAAGAGAAAAAAGAGAAGTCACTACCAGTAGGGTTATGTAGACGCCACAGATCTTGAAAATTAGCAGAGGCACACATATTGGTCATCTGTTTGTGAGCCCTAGGAGGACGGAATTTAAAAGCAGAATGTCTATCTAAAATCGGGTCCATTGGAAGATTAAAATCTCCACCTACTATCAGATTACCCTTATGAGGAACCTCAGACAGTTTTTTAGTGATCGACCGCCAGAACGATGGATCATCACTGTTTGGAGCATAAATATTCCTAACGTAAAGATCGAGAGAGCCATTAGAAAGTCGAGATAGCAGCCATCGTTCGTCCGAATCATGCTCTGCAGAAACCACAGATAGCCCTGAATTTTTAGAAATTAATGTTATCACTCAATTCTTTTTACCAAAGGCATCAGAGCACACAACATCAAGGACCCACTCTTTCCTCAATAATAAAGCTTCTTTGTAAGATATTTTCGTTTCTTGTAATAATACTAAATCCGTAGAAAGATGCTTGCAATAATCCAATGTTTTTGCCCTTTTCACCGGGTGATTCAATCCATGTACATTAAGCGACAATACGTTCAACCCAGGCATAAAAACAGAAGAACATAAAATCCACTAAGCACTGATAGTAGAGAAGATATTCCAAAAGCAATAATCGCAAAAAAACACAGACACAGTAACATGAAAGACAACACAAATAATAAGCGCCAGCAGGAGATCCAGGGAAAGAAAGAAAGGGGAACGAGATGGAAAAAAGAAAGAGAGACAAGAAAGCCAGAAAGAAGAAATAGGAAGACAAGAAAAAAGAAACCCACCAGGGGAGGTCTAGATGAGACCAAATCCATACGAGGGGGGGACATGGAAAGGTAAGCAGAAAGGCCACCAAGGGAAAGGAAATAACAACCCATTACCACATACGGTAAGGAAAGATATAAGAATAACTATAAAGATTGATAGGAGAAATTCGCAAATATACAATATAGCTAGACAAAGATATAACCAGTAATAGGAAGAAGAAAAGCATGAACGATCAAATCAGGGAACATTACACAGTAGAAAAATATACAGAATAAATGTATAGAACCAGATAAGGGCTAAATCCCAATGTATAACAGTAGAAGTAGTATCATATGTCAAGTATAACCAGAAAAATTAATAAATATAAATTCATCAAAATGATCAGAAGGATCAAAGAGCTAATAATTCATAACTCACAAACCATAAACAGAGAACATAATACAATTGATTCATATCTCAATACTAATGAATTAGAGGAATAATCAATGAAGAACAATAAATATAAACCCAAATCAATAAGAATAAGCATGGCATGAAACAGGGACAAATGATATATTCACATCAAAACACATAAAAGTAAAGATAAAGGATCAACTAATGAACAGAAAGATATGAATACATATCACCCAAACTAGAGCAAGTAAAAGAAAATACAAATAATTCTAGGCAGAGATATAATAAACCAGAACAAATCAACAATAAAGAACAACAAATATACAGCCAAAACAAAAAAGAATGAGATAAACATGAAGTGAAAGCAGATGACATACTCACAGAAAGATAAATCAAGGCAGCGATAGAAGGTCAATTAATGTAGAAAATACTATAGAAATATAAATGTATCAACAAATAGGAACAACAATATAAATAGGATATTCGAAAAACACCGAACCACAAAAGTAACAAACAACATAAAATGAGCAGTGAAAGACCATCATTACATTTCAATGTAGATATCGGAATGTAAAAGAGAAGAAACACATGAATTGAAAGACATATTGATAGGATACCTGCCATGAAACACAAACAACAAACCGGGAGTAAGCGAAATAAAACACATAGGTAAGAAAGAAAAAGAACAAATAACACAAAAACCTGCAATCCAAAGCAAGGTTAAAACATGACAACCACAGAGTTATCATAAACCATATGTACATCTAGGAGTCTAGTAAGTACAGCATTAGACTACACGAAGACTTATACACCAATAAAGATTACAAGAGAAAATCCAACATTCCAGGAAGAACTCAAGAATCAGAGGGACCAGGCGAAGGTGAAGAATCCATCTGGGACTCCATCTGATTATCCAGGAAGGTCGAAAGATCCACAGGCTCATAGAAAATTTGACAATGACCTCTAAAAGTTATACGAAATCTTGAAGGACCAGCAAAGGAAAATGAAATTTTCATGTTGAGTAATCGCCGTCGTAGATTAAGAAAACCTTTCCGTCTAATAACAGTGTCTCTGGCAAAGTTTTGGAAAATAGCAATCCTGTGGCCCTCCCATGTAATCGCCTTGATCTTTCTCATCTGAGCTCAAATTTGTTCAGAGTGCTGAAGACGCAGTGGTTTAAAATCACCGCCTAGTATGAGGTGAAGGTTTGAGCCGAAAAGTAGGGACACAATGAGCAGGTTCAATTTCAAAGTCTTTTTGAAAGGAAATCTGTAGAACAGAAGGAATCCATTGAAACAAAAAGTCTATCAAAGAGGACCAGACTTCTCTGCATCCTCGGGCAGGCCAAAAATACGTAGATTACTCCTGCGATTACGATCTTCTTGTTCTGTAAGATCTCTCCGTAGCGCCATCATGGAGCATTCCATCTGTTGTATTGATTTAGAGTGCTGTTGCGTAGTATCCTCCGCACCACTAATCCGTGATTCAGCAGCCGAGACACGAAGAGATAAGGATTTGAAATCATTTCTGATGGCTGCAACCTCAACTTGAAGTAAGTCAGTATTGGATGTGTTCGATTGCGCAATATCATGAACAGCATTTTACCGGGACAGAATGGTATCCAACGTAGTACCAGCATCTTTCTGAGCTGACACCGGAGTAGGAGATGTTTGCTTTAACCTCTTACGGTTACCTTTCGAGTCTTTGGTCTTCGGAGAAAGACCCTTGTTGTCAGCCATTAGAGTGTGCAAGAAAAACAAAGATACACACACATGCAGACTGTATGAGTACAGTTAGGAAAGGTGCAAATATGTCAGAAACAAAAACCGTACCCAAGGGCATCAATAGCGGAATCAGAAGAAGTTTAAAGACATATGTACTTTACAGCAAATAATTCAATATAATTGCACCATTAGAGCATCCCAGTGAAAGAGAAAAAATAGCTCAGGCACCGTTAGTAGAAAATACAAACAGTGATGTACTTAAAATACAGACGTCGCCATATTGAGGAACATATCTGAGGAGACAGATATAAAAAAAAAGATATCAGTGTAGTACCACATGACTAGTAATAGGCCTTCCGTGGGACGAGTTAATTGCCATAAACAAAAAACATTCTCCTGTAATGAAATGTCAGAGTCACAGATATAAATGTTGCATCCTCAAAAATGAACAAAAGAAAACCAAATAGAAGGTGCAGCAACTGAGGTATTACAGAGTCGCCACTAACAAAGCACAAAATGGCGACCGTTTGTAGAGAACAAATATAAAGCAGGGCTCTGTGAGAGCAAGAGTGTCAAACCGGGCAACAAGAGCAGTAAAAAGACCCAGGTGTCACAATAAGTATTCCAGAAAAGAGTTCGTTGAGTTGTCACTGAAGACAGTCATTGAAAAAGGCCACAATTCTCCACATCATAACAGCTCCCAAAAACAACATGTTAGGAGGAAAAAGCCTTCTTAGGGAATCCAAAATAATCAATTTGAGCAAATATCACCTAATTCCCTCAGGCAGCGCAGGTTCTGGTGAGATGCCCAACACTTGAAGAGAAAAATGGCGGCCGCCCGCGAATTTCAGAGAGAGGGGCTCTGCGACGATTATCTAAGTCGACCCAGCAGCGTGAGCAGAAAGAGCCTCACCAACTGCTCACGGCATGTTCCGAAGCCGAGAGCGCCGATTGCGGGCAGGTTTCACCGCGTATGGGGATCAGAAATCTCCCCGACGGCCTCCGTCACCCCAGAGCTCAAGCGCAAACCGCCATTACACAGCGGCGCGCAAGTCACGCCCCCTCCAACATTGTTAGAATTGCATGCTGATCTATGGTGAGTAGCCTTTATGAAAGATACACGGCTCAACTAGAATGTGATTTTTTTGCATAGGCTTTGTCTAATATTTTTTTAGCAAATTTTGACTAACAACTTGCCAAAAGCATTGTGATATATTAGACAGTTAAAAAAATAGGATAATTCCGGTTGTCTTGTATTGGACCTTTATGAATACTCACACTGTGGAGACACAAATGAAGGGAGACACAGGCAATGGAAACAGAAATGCCCCAGGAGACACTGCCATGGGAACACACTGGCACAATCAGAAGACTGAAAAGGCGTAAAGATGAGAATATATTCAGTAAGTGAGACATTCGGGGACAAGTGCACTGGAATTCAGAAATGTTCGGCAATAGCGGAAGACACAGCTGGTGCAGATATACTCTGCCACTGTGGGTCCTACCCTTGCCTTTGGTGCCCTCTTCTAATTCTGGGACTCAGAAGTGGGTTTTTGCAGATTCTTCCACATCAATGTTGATGCAGCAGTGCTTAGCACCGATCAGAACCTATGCATGGTCTTCAATACCAAAGCACAACCCCTCGACAACAATGATTCCACAGAAGACGCAGCTCTACACCAATGGACAGTGTGGCTCGATGCTGCACCTACATCGTAAAAGGGTTTGACACCAAATCGTCCAACTATCACACAAATCAGCATTGAAGGTCACCTCCATCCGCACTTCGACAACGACACAGCACCTTCCTCACTCCTCACCGCGAGTATTTGGCGATGACACTTTTCTCTACCCAAGGTTCTTTGTTAGTGGGACCTGTCTGAGTCCTGTAGCTGGCCTGCCCTCAATCGTGGTCGGCCTAAACTTTGGATTTACTCGGTTCTAGCATAACCTCAAGTAAATTATTAGCGCTATTGACTTCTAAGCTCTAAAGTTGCATTTAATCTTTGCAAATTCATATCTTGACTTCTACTGATTGGATTTTTGTTGTTGTGGTCCTATTTTGTTCAGATAAATGTTGTCTATTTTTGTGAGCCTCTATTGAGTCTTTTTGTTGTGTATTCAATGTATTACTGTGTCTGTGTGTTGCACAAATACTTAGCCTCTTTAGATAAGCCTGGCTGCTCTGTGCCTAGCTACCAGAGGATAAGCACAGGCTATCGTTTAATGTGTATGTATCTACCTTAACCTGACTGGGGTGGTGATTCCTACCTGGCCTGGGTGCATACCTCAGCTAACCTGAAATCACATTTCTAACAACGTCCTACGGCTATCTTTCTTTAGTCATGCAGGGACTTGCAGGAAATATCATGCATCATAATTCATGCACCAGCCACTTACCTACTTCCACAACATAAGCCCCACAATGGCCCACTTTACGTCTCAGTAGTTTGGTGGAATATTAGAAAAGACTATGTATGCCCTGTAGACACACCATCCCGTGTTATAGCAGGATTATTTTTAGAAACTGATCAACACTAATGAGGAAGCATGTAATAAGAGACCTGGAACGATTTAACTAGGGCGGCAACTATCTGCAAACATTGTTTTGGTTGATGGGTGAAAGACTACACTCCCCTGTGAAAAATTGCTATCTATACACCTACAGTTTTAAAATGCCAAGCAGACAACGTATAGTTTGATGTACAATACCTGCATAATATAACTGAAATAAATGAACGTATGTTTTTATGGACACGAACTAAAAGCATGGCTATATCAAGGTGGAGCATCCTCTTCGTGGAGGGATAATTTTATTCTGACTCTGGCACTGTGATGTGATGTTTTTTCGCATTTAACTCCAAACCCACATAAAAACTGACGAACTCGCTGAAGCTGATTTTAATCAGCACCACAATAGGAACAGAACTAGCCTTAACTTTTAAAACAATTTTAAGTGCTATGTTGCAAGTTAATGAATCATGAGCTTACATATCTAATTCTGTTTATTAATAAAATACCAAAACTCTGGTGCTTTTTTTTCTACTGTTTGTATCTATAACAAATATGAACGAACATCTTTAGTTTTGCTGATTGATCACTGTTCCCAATATCATAAAAACGTGATTAGGTGTGGGTGAAAATAAAGAGGCTTAGATAATGAAGGCTTCATCAGGCAAAGGACATTAGTTATACAAGATTAGTTTACTGAAGGTCCGTTTGTGTAAAAGACAATGAGAGTAAGGCTGTAAGATGTTGTTCATAGTATACCTATAAACCATGACAATTTATTCCAAAGCTTTGCAGATGAACTGTTTTACCAATAATGGTATCAAGTATTTCCTAAACAGATTGATTCCTATGAATGTTTGATGAACAGCAAGCAATTACCAACCACTTCAAATCAATTGCCACGCTAATTCTGTGACTCTGGAAAGTACAGCCAAAATCAATGGCCGTCTGACAGTTCAAATTATGTTTCCTGGCAGCTCATAGCAGACTTTCGGAGCGAGAAACTTTATCAAAAAATTCAATGGAAGAAAAAAGATCTCCGCCAACAATATAACACCACACAGCCACCCTAAAGCATTTTGGATGGAGACTGAGAAGCTGCAAATGTACACGTTTCCGACGAAATTCGCCAAAGTGTTATCTTTAATCAGCAACAGCTTGGAATCAAATATTAATTCAAAGGTGCTGTCCCTTACAACCCTGCTGTGTTAGCCTATGATGAAGATGTATTAAGGATGCTCAACAATTGTGTTTTCACGTTGTTTGGCTAATTCAGGGAATGTAATAACCAAAGATTTGCATTTATTTGTATAACATTCATGCAGGCATAATTTTCAGGATGCCAGGAGAACCATTTTTACCATGCTACCCAACCTACAAAACCATAATAATGTACCGCATATAGCAGCCATTATTTAATGCTGCATTTTCATAGGCCTAGGTTAATATTAAAATGATTTGAAAGGCACTACTAAAAGAGGGACCAGATAGCTCAGACCCGTAAAAGCTACTAATATCCCATGGCCTGATTCTAGCACAAAGAATATCTTTTAGAAGTTACAATATAAGGGCCTGATTAAGAGTTTGACCATCCCACTGCAGTGGTCACGGCGGCTTCACTGCCACCGACTAAGCGGTCCTCTCACAGTACTACAATATTGTCAGATTTCAGAATGAGAGACCACTGGAGCACTGCCAACACCGCCAGCCATTCGCCGATCTCTGCATCGCTGATCGGGAGGAAAGCAGCTGCCATAGGTTGGTGCAGAGAAGCTTCTCCACCCTCCGAATTCTGAGTTGGCTTTCCTACAAGCCAACTGTGGTGGTGGGTCTGCTTGCTTCTAGATGTCGGAACATAAGGATTTGGGGTGCATACTCACCCATTTACATTTTCTTCCTTTTAGTCCCCGACGTGGCTCTAGTACTCCAGGTCCCCCTGCACAGCAGCATGTTGACCAAGAAGAAAAGGACCCTTTTGGAGTAAGTCCTTTGACTGGACTGGGCACATATTGTTCAGACTCCAGCAATGAGAAGGAGGTATTTTTCCACATATATCATGCTTATGTGTACATTCGACATCTGTGGAGTCAAACTATACACACATGCATCAACATATCTGAAAAACCATCCACCGCCATCAGAAAGACCACTGCCGGCCCATCAGAGACATCGTAATATGGCAGTTAGGAGACAGCTGTCGAGTCAGTTGAACCGCCAAACACGCCATCAGTCCCTAATTCTCATTAAAGTGTGCCAGGGACTGAAAGGATGTGTTTGAATTAATTAATTAAATTAACAAATGCCTTTTATCAAGTCGTTTGTGCATAGCAATTGATAAATAGATGATTCAAACTTCATAAAAATAAAGCATTTAAGAAATTGCTTTGTGACAGTGTTTCCAATACTGTAATGTGCAAACCTTTTCCAATGAAGCACAGAGCAGCACAAGCAAAATTAAAGTAGATGGTGCAGAGATTGGAACTATATTTGATTTCCTAAAAAAACTGCACTTCAACGGAATAAAAGTTCAAGAGCTCAGGGCTTTGGGCCATGCTTTCAATTTTGCTCACCTAGCATCTTCTTAGTCTTTAAAATTATTATAAAAGAAAACCATATCTGCATTCTATGACAGCAACTAACATATGGATACACATATTGAATGATTATTACAATTGTTTGATATACTTCATGAAAAAGTGCAGAGGTGTGTAACTTGGAAACATTGTTTTTGGAAACAAATAAGAAAAAGGCACAGGTTATGAAGTTCTAAGTGAGCTAGACGTCCGGATGAGAATCAGAAGTTTTGCAAGCATTTCATATGTTAGTGTAATTTTGTTGAGTTACTTGAGAAGAACAATTAAGCAAGGCATACATTTGCCCACACAATGCTCACAGGTCACATGCCCACTATCCAGAGTACTAATGAGAAACACTACACCATGAAAAAGCTAAGGTTGGTATGCACTTCATTACAAAATGTTTGTGAGTCACCACTGCCATCTAACACTTGTGGGAGAATGTTAAATGTGTGACCCAACATGGTGAAAGAAGAAAGATATGTATGCATCCAGTATCAGGATCTCTGTAAGACTACAATTTTGTAATACAAACTTATAATTCCCTTGAATACATTACAACAAAGCTCAAGGCCCCACAGTCAGATGACCATGGCCTAGCCGTAAGTGAAATCGAGGTATGTGTCTGTCTCCCTTAGCTCCGACGTATTTTTTTGTTTTAATCATGACTGCAGTTGGTAATGGCTGCTGATGTGGTTCAGCACCCTTTGGTCTCCTGTTTCTGTCTTTAGTAAATCGGATTCATATAATAAAACTACTTTTTATAATAATGTAAAACTTTTTTTTTTTGCCAACATTTTTCACCTGACTATAACATCAAGCGGTCGTAGCGCTGACCACAGTCTTGGTGGTAGGAGACCGCCTGACAAGCAGTCAGCAGTCCAACCACCAAATCACAATAGAGCCACCATGCTGGTGGTCGGAAAATGCTCTCCAACTATGTGGCTTGTGCTGCAGCCAAGGAAAAGGGCAGCAGCATAAGCCACAGTGCTAAAAGGCAGTTCGTGCACATCCATGCACAGTGTGGCTGGATATGCACACAGTGGATGTGTGGGTGCACTACATGAGCCATTGGAGCCACTTTGGAGTGGCCCACGAGGGATGGAGTTCTGTTTGGGGTCCCCAAAACCGTTTCAACAGCCTTTTGATGGAAGTTGGACTGCTGTAAAAAGGCTGTCGGAAACAGCATCGTAATCCGAATTGCAGTGCCTGCCTCTGCACCACCGTCATTAGGTATTGCGATTTTGACCGTCGTCCTGACATTATCAGTAGTTCATGTCCGAGTAAGTGGTCTGTCCCCTGTGCAACAAGGGTCCAACCTCCTGCATCATAATGTGGAGGCTGGACCAAAGGGCTGATGGTCGGGCAGAGTGCCACCGACCGCCTGTCGAGGGCGATACCCCCGGCATTGTAATTAGGTTTCTATTTGTTTTAGATTCTTAATTATTAGTTTGAGGTCCAATTAACTTCTAGGACTGTCTGGGCCAGTATTAAATAGTATCAGCAAAACCCCGTGATGTCACAGGTTCTGATGTGTGCTTCGTGGGCAGACAATGTACACATCCAAAAAGTAGTTTAAATAAGATACTCGCAGCTGACTTGTATGAGCATCATTCCCCCTCTCACCCCCGAAAGGCCTCAGCTGAAGTGGAAGGCACGGAGGCTCCTGTACGGTCAAACCGAAAGTGAACAGACTTATTTTAGGAAAGCAGATGCCCTAATCCAAAGGTCACATTTAAAAGGGCTGAAGAAATAGCGGTAGTGGTAAACAAAGGTTTTACCGTCGGTGGAGTGCGCGCCCCCTTGGGATGGTGTTGCGCCCCCCCAGGGGGGCGCGCCCCACAGATTGAAGAACACTGTTTTAGAATGACACATTTGAATATTTCAGATTGTGGACTTTGATATGTAGTTATCATTAAATTAAGTCTCATCATATTTACACAAATGCATGTCTGCGAGACAGGATGACATTTGTTCAGCATCCATTTATAATCGCATCTCCAAAATCATTAAACATTTGCAGACATTATCAAATTCTCCATACCTTGTGGTCAGTATCTGATGACTAGCAGGCTGGAGGTACTGACTATTTAGATGACTGGGACATGGCAGCAGTGATCCTACTGAATTTATATACTTTGTTTGACAGAGTAGATCATAATATTCTCTTCAATTCTCAGAGAATTAATTGTTTACAATCTTTCTTAAAATAACTTTGAGTCTCTTGGCTTTCCTCTCTATTGATCTAATGCATTTTATTTGCATTGTCGATTTTCACAGAGTTCATATCTGTAACCATCCTAGTCCAAATGCTTGAAAATTTATGTTAAACCACTAGTGCAGTTCATTAGGACATTAGGATGCCATGCTGTGACCTACACAGATGATACCTAATTGGTTATGCACTTTGGATACCTTGCACAAGATCCATTTCTAACCTAAGTGGCCGTCCAGTTAGCACTTTGTACTAGGTAAGTATCAAATTCTTAAAAAACTAAAAAAAAAAACTTCTTGGAGTTGTAAAACTGCTAGCATGAATCGCTCTGTCTTCTGTTCTCCACCATTGATTTGGACAAAATGTCCGAAAATATTGTGCTACAGAAATATCATTGCAGGTATATTGAGAAGCCAATGGAATTGACAATTGAAGATTAAAATATTGTGTTAAGCACTGGTTTTAATAAAATGTATTGTTTACAAAAAATACCATTGTATATAATATTGTGTTGTTGGTTATTTTTGGATCATATTAGTGATATCATTATAATTTGTTTTATGCAAATTTAATAGAAAAGTATCGATTTTATATATATTTATAGTAAAAAGTGATTTTTTTGTCATGCTATTTATATCTTTTAGATTGAATGGGATTAGTACATCTAGCCCTCTTAGTGTTGCGCACCTTCCAAAAAAAAGTAATTAGATTTGAGTGGGAGTATAAATGTGACCCTTTTAGTGTTCAAAACCTTTCCCCAAATGCATTAGATTGGAGTGTGAATAGTATATGTAACCCTTTGGTATCCAACATTTAACAAAATGCATTCTATTTTTTTTTTACTCTGTTTTTTTAATGTAAATTAAGCAACATATGTCATGGTTTTTACAATTTAATTTGGTTTGTTTTGCAATCAATTAATAGTTTATTTTACATTAATTGTCATTGCATAAAAGCTCAAACAATGCAGAATATCTGACAAATAAATTACAATAAAATCCTGCGATATTAATTTCAAATAAGTACAAATATAAGATTACATCAAATTCAACCAATCACATGTAGGCTAAAAAGATTATACAAGGTAGCTATATTCCCCTTTCACCCCCTATACATCTATGACCATTACAAAACATAGCCTTCTGATTTCTTCATCTTAGCACCTGGCCTCTTGGTACAAGCATCTACGTCTCGATACAGCCCACAAAAATTTGCAAGATCGTAATATACATATGGATCTTCTAGTTTTTGAATGAAAGCTAGAGTTAGGCTAGTATTATTTTAGTGCATTTTTATTTAATGGAGCGTGTATTAGTTAGTTCTGGGTATTGTGTTGGAACTTATTGTGAAATGTTTTGTTTAATTTCATTGTTTATGTATTTCTATGTGTTTATGGGTATGTTAATCATTTTGTCCTATTGTGTGGTTTGCACTAGGGTTGTAATAGTGTTTTGTGTGGGTTTACATGGATTACCCTTTAATGATTTTAGTTATTAGACATCAGGTGTGTTTTATTTTTTATATAAGGAAAAATACATGTTTATTTTTAACCAAACATATTTTTTACTTTTTACTTCATATTTCCATTTTCAATGTTTTTTTTTTTAGTTTTATAGATTTGGAAGATGGTTACTTCCTAGTGTGCCTTGGAAGGTATTGTGCCACCCTTCCAATGTGTCAATAATGTATTAATGTTGTTGGTAATAGGGGGATTCATGTAGCATGTCATATGGATAGTTACTTCTGTTATAGGGACTTATGATAGGTCTGTTAGCTTTTTTATTTTGTTTACAAATTCATTATTAGTTGCATATCCCGTGCGGAAGTCGATTTTTGAAGTTGCCTTTATATACTCTGATTGAAGTGCTAATAGCACCCCTGAATTACAGCTTAACAGCATCTTCTCACACAAACTGACCGGGGCGATTCATGTGAGAAGACGCTGTTTAGCTAACCGCCACAGAGGAAACAAAGGGCGGGAGAGACTGCGCTGTAAGAGCTGAGTAATGAGTTGAGAGGAAAATGTTTACAACCAGACTAGGGGCATTGATACAATCCGTTTTTGTCATCACTACCAACGAAATAAAAGATAGCTCAATTTTATGATACATGGATCTGCTGATTTTGTGGCAATATAAACTAATCTTTCTGGTCCTGAGGAGAACCCTGGAGTTGGATTGGTTTGAAACGCGTCAACCTTTGTTTTGTGGCCAATTGTTTTTTGCATATTATTGAAGGAATCACAATAAGTTTAGAATTTGTTGTAATATGTTTGGTTTTTCGCCCGGTTTTGTGATCTGATACATGAAACTTGTTTGAAAATCATTTTGGGAAAGTTGGCTGGGTGTGGGTTGTTTGAATGTTTGAATAGTGTGAGTCTGAGTTTAGTTTGTAAATTGTAGTATAGAGGCAGGTGTGAATGGGTGCTGGAAGGAATGTGAATGTGCGAAATATGGTGATGTAAGATGAAGAGTGGTCTATTTGTGATATGAGGATGATGTATATATGATAAAGGCTTTTAATGATATGTGATTGTGTTATCTGAATCAAAGTTTGTCTATGGCTACAAATAAAAGTTTGATTAATTCAAATGGAAATTAATTTTCTGTGGTGATATTGTTTTTCTCGAGGTTCCAGTTGCGATAGGTGAATAACGCATCAGTACTGGCACTTGTAGGTTCATTGATATATCGGGGCCCAGCCTTACTGATTAGGGTCCAAACCCTTTACAGTTGTAAGCACTTTCTAAAAGTGGCATTTCTAAAACAGCAATGTTAAATCCAACTTCACGAGTAAAGAGGCTTTATCGGGGCCATTCAAAACATATGAAACATGAAAAAGCTAAACCTCTCTAATTAAATCGGGGAGGTGAATTTCGCTCCGCTCACAGAGTTTGCGATTTTTTCCACACTCCACCTTACGCTGAGCTCAAGGACTTACGAAAAACCCTGCTTTGCATATCGATGCGTAGTTTTTGTCCTCACTCACGTTCGTCAATGTCGAATTGGCCTCCAAGCAAGATTTTTCATCATTCGCGATCGTCAACATCAAGTCAGTGAGCGCGTAAAAAATCAACTTCCCGGCGAGATTTCTCAACGGGGGACATCAGATTTCTCATTCTGAGAGGTCGCATATGCTTGTGACCGCTTGCATTGAGAAACTGTCTGTTCGTGTCGAGAAAGCTGCCTCTTGAGTAAAAATGTACTAGAGCATCAGAAAGGAAGCAGCGCCTGTTGCGCTGTGCATGGTGCCATTCACAATGATTGCACAGTGCAGAATAGCACCTGCCACTGAAAATCACTGCAAACAATATTTATCTAACACACTCTGCTGCTCGCAGAGCTCCGCTGTTCGCGGCAGAGTTTTTTTTTGCACTTCGCAGAGTACTGCGTATCGGAACTCCGCGTACTCCGCCCAGGCTTATTTCTAATTAGCAAATATAGCTTAAAGGTGTATTAAAGAATTCCCAATGCTAGCCTATGGGAGGAGTAGGCCACACAGTGGTGAAAAATGTAATAGGCTGTTTGTCACAACCAGGACATGGAAAACATAAATAGTGCATGTATTAACTTTTACATATAGAGCCCCCTGTTCCTTGGGTTACCAAGGGCCTTCCTTAAGGGAGACATATATGCAACAAAAGAAGAGTTTGAGGTTTAGCAAGTAGTTTTAAATGCCAAGTCGAAGTGACAGTACACTGCACACACAGGCCATACAATGGTTGACCTGAGACAGGTTTGAAAGTCTACTTTTTGTGGGTGGTGAAATCAATGTTCCTGACACACTGGTAGCATTTAATTAATAGGCCCTGGGTATATAGTATATCACTTATCGAAGGACTTACAGGTAAAATAAATATACCACTCAGGTGTTAGTGTGGCATAATATGTTTAAGGGAAAGAGCACAGGCAGTTTAGCACTGGTTAGCAGTAGTAAAGTGGTTAGATTCCTAAAACCAGCAAAAACAAGTACAAAAAACGGAGATCAACAGGCATGAAGTTGGGCGAACACCACCTTAAGGCTGCCAGATCCAACAGAGAGGAATATTTATATTGACATGAATAGCAAAACAGTAAATTCCTCTGTAATTGGGAAAGGGAAAAACATTCAAGGTGCAATATCCAGAAGTAAGGTTCAGTAGACTGATAAAAGCAAAAACCAGTGACAAAAATATTTACGAAGAACCCAACGAAAAACCAGAAACAAATATGTTGCGGTACATCTTCTTCTCTTAATTGCATTCTATATATATGATTAAAACAGGAATTGATGTCACAGGAAAATGTTCTACTTCATCGTGCACTGGGAATCTTTAATAATATCCTATTGACAGATCACTGTCTTGGAAAGAGCTTTTTATAGGTTTTTGTTCAAGGCATTCAAAAATCAAAAGCTTTATTCGATTTGTGACACAAATCATACAAGCAGAACACATACAAATATAACAATCAGGACATGTCAATTAAAACAGTCAGAAGAGAACCATCAAATGCATAGTAAGCGGGGAATTCTAGGAGCACGATAAGACCAAACTTGAATATATACAGTACAAAAGCTGATTGACCAGATTTAAAAAGAACATATAATATACATTGTTCATACGATAATTATACATAAATAAATAAATAAGTAAATAGGTATACAGACAGGAAACCTAATAGGACAAAACGCAATCCGTGATATCGTAAAACTATGGTTATCCTGGCAGCTGTATATCTAATAAAATGTACAGACAGGGAGCCATAATGGAACGGGACATCGTCCGGGATGTCATAAAACTCATAAAATTATGGCTTTCCTGGCAGCTGTACATTTTAATATATATGTCGCTACAAAGAAGCAAATATCCAGGTTCTCTAGGGAACTAAGCAAATGTAAAGCATTCTTTGTAGAGCGAACTTTGAATCTTAAAAAGATGGGTTTTAGATATGTAACCCTAAAAAAGTAATAAAATTTACAAAACAATAAGAAATGACAACAGCTCTGGCGAGAGACATTGTCACAGGGGCATGCTAAAGCGGATCTAGAATTCATTGTAGGGAATGCAACAAGGTGGTGAACGATACCCAATCGTAGGCGAGTTAAAACAAACCGGTGGGAATTACGAGTGACATCAGAAAGATAAGGTTGGAAACCAATAGGTAAATTAAGATCCCGATAAAACATCACAGTTTGCAGCTTTCCAGACACCTTTGCACGACCTTCTTTTTTATAGCTTAGAAACCTTTGTTTGATGAACTTTTTTGGGATTAATACCACGGATTTGGGGTCAAGAAAAGTGTCGAACTGAAAGAGGAGGAGAAACCAATGATATATATACTTAAGCCAGGATATTCGTGTAATATGATCCAGTCTGAGGCAGTCAAGGATTATCTCCTGGGTGAATCCGGTTTCCGGCTTGGCCCAAATAGAACGCCAGAGCAGCAAAGGACGTAATGCTGCCAGATCCGAAATAAATTCTATTCCCACTTCTTCATGGATCAGATCCACTGATGCTGAGGGTGGTACACATAACAATTTCCTAAGGAATTTATTTTCATCTTTCTGTACATTTGGTCCAACACAATGACCCCAAACCCCCGCTCCATATAGGGCTGAGGACACACATTTTACATTATAGATGGTCATCATATCTTTAATGCTCCTCACCCCAAGTTTGCATGAGAATCTAAAGATGCTGTTAGAGGATCTTTTCGTTTTTAGACTGATATTATCAAACTCGGGTTGCCATGACCCGTTATTGGCAAAGGTGATTCCTAAATAGCAAAACATTTTAACTATTGACATTTTGTCCTTATCAATAAAGAAGGTGGGATTAGGTTTCTTGGCTTTCATCCCGCAGGACATTGCAAAAGTTTTAGATTTATTTACAAGTAGCTTCCTACTCTCTATAAATGTCATAAATCTATCAATGAGGCGCTGTAGGCCAATCTGTGTGCGGGATAGTAATACGGCGTCATCCGCATACAATAAAATTGGCACCGGTTTGCCTCCAATCAATGGTGCATCGGCAGGGGTCTGACACAATATAAAATCAATTTGGTTGATAAAAAGAGAAAATAAAAGGGGTGCCAGAACACAACCCTGTCGGATGCCTCTTGAAACTTTGAAGAAAGGGGTACATTCACCTAGGGATCCATAGCGCACCTTACATGACAGTCTCTCGTATAGCCTGGCCAAAAAATGTACAATCTCCGCTGGAGCTCCAGCATCTATCAGGACCTGCCATAGTATACTATGATCAACTAGGTCGAACGCACTACTCAAGTCCGCAAAACATAAAAACAGGTTCCCTTCTTTAACTTTAATGTATTTATTAATTAAGAGATCTAAGTTTACACACTGTTCTAGTGTCCCCATGCCTTTCCTAAAACCATATTGGACCCTAGTTAAAATTTCCTTTTCAGTTGCCCAGGTTTCCAGCCTCTGCAGCATAATTCGGCTCATCACCTTTACTGAAGCATCAAGTAAGGAGATGGGGCGATAATTACCTGCCTCCGATTTACTGCCTTTCTTAAATATAGGAATGATGACCGACTGGCCCCAAGATGGTGGTGGACATCCCTCAGCTGCAGCATTAAAGACCCTGACCAGAATGGGTGCCCACAGATTCATTTCAGATTTAAGAAGATCTATAGGGACTCCATCGGGGCCAGGGGCTTTGCCTCCTTTACTAATGGACAGGCCTTCGTAAACCTCCTCCAGGTTGATTCCCAGTGGTAGAGGCAACCAGGCTGAGACCTCCAGGTCCGAGGTTTCTAGGGGCTTTCCTTTCGGGTTAAAAATATTAGAAAAATGATCAATCCAGGCATTGCATGCTACATACGATGTCAATTCCGGAGTCCCATCAGTATTTAAAAAAGGACTATTTATGGTCTCCCAATAAAGTTTACTGTTTTGGGTTTCCGCTGCTCGGTGAAGATTGGCCCAGGCTTCTTCTTGCAGAGCCTTTTTCCTTTTGGAAAGGGCCTCCTTATATTTGACACGCAGAGTTTGGATATTATTAGGGTCGCGTGGTTTAAGACACAGAGCCTTTTTGAGTTCACGTAAGAACAGTGTGCATGATTTATCAAACCATCCCAGCCTAGCTACTCTGGTTTTAGACTGCTTCTTAGTGAAGACAGCTTCTATAGCTAGGTTTATCGTCGTGTAGCTTGTCAACAAGGTAGCTGGGTTAGTAGTTTCTTCCAGGCAATAGGAAATCTCGTTCCTACATTTTACCACGACCTCCTTAAGTTTTAACACAGGGTCAATTCCGGCCCATTTGATTCTTGGTCCGTTCGGTCTCGTGGGGGCAATATCAGTAGAACAGAATTCTATATTGGATGGTTTAAATCCCCAACCCAGTAGCGTTAAAAAGATGCTATTATGGTCACTAAGGGGTTCTTCCCTAACCATCAAGTTGTTGAATTCGCTGGAATTTGACAATAAAATGTGATCAATGTTAGAATTAGCATGCCTGCCTGTAAAAGTAGGGCAAGTATGGTTAAACTTATTTTTATTGCAACTAAGCAAATCTAAATCGAATTTGACCAACATATCATTTAAAAGATTACCATAGTTGCAATGTGGGAAATGAAGAGATTCTACTCTGTCTGCTGCCCCATTAACCCCCGACTCTCTCCCAAAACCACATGGGTTACCTGGTGCAAGAGGGCATGGCTGGGTGTTAAAATCGCCTGCCCACAGAATGGTCGCCACTCTACGTGAAGATGCCAATACATCTTCGAGAACGGCCTCCAGGGGAAATAAAATATTTCCCCTGGAAGCATCAAAGATGTTATTATAAAAGTTAATGATGATTAGATCTCTGAATTTACTGGCCTCTAACCGTAGCACCTGACTATGTGGTTCAATTAGAGAGTAACTTTTAATATTAAAGTTAGTCAACTTATTAGAAATTAGCATCAGTAGGCCGCCCTTGGCTCGACCTGATGGAGAATTTGATGCAGTAAGGCAGTAGGAAGTATAGCCCTCAACGTGAATAGGATCTTGGCACCATGTCTCTTGAAGACAGATTATGTCGTACCCGGCCCCGATAAATTCCTCCCAAAATGGGGTGTTCAATTTACCTGTAATACCTGCTATATTCCAGGTAACAAAATTTATCCCCGTCGGTACGGCTACTGTATAAGCAGCCCTATCTCGGGGTGGGGCGAACGGTATATCAGAGACAAGCGGCTTATCACCCATAGGCACTTCAGATAGCTCCTGGTGAGGTACTATAAGAGTTACTTCTACATCATTAGTTCTGCTTGGAATTTGGGTACCTACTAGGTTTGAAGTAGGATTTGTGTCAATATGTAAAACTGGGGAAATACAAATTACTTGATTGGGGACAAAAATACTGTCAATCATTACATCTGTCCCCCGATCCCCCTGGGCAAGATTATCCCTATCAGAGGTGGCCAAAGGTCAATCGACCATTTCCAGACAATCAAATCTGTTACTAACAGGGATACCCCGCCACCCCCCCGCAGAAGGATGGTCACTATTAGGGTGCCATGGCCGCTGAGCCCACTCTCTACTCCTATTCTTCTGTGGGTACCAAGAACCTATGTTGTTCCACATGCGCTCAGATGGTTGCGTCCAGTTGGGTACTGGCTGGTTTTGGCGCACGGGAGGTTGCACCCAGTTTGGGGCTAGAGGGGGCTGACGCTCATGTGGTTGCGCCCAGTTTGGAACTGTCGAGTGCTGGCGCTCAAATGATTGGACCCAGGTTGGAACTATCGGGGGCGGACGCTCAGGAAGTTGTGCCCAGTTTGGTATAGTCGATTGCTGACGCTCAGGGGGATGAACCCAATTGGATACTGGCGTATTCTGCTGGCTACATTCATACGGGTAAAAAGAGGAGAGGCGATATGTATCAATCCCCCCCTTCTTGGCCAATGCGGGCCAGGAACAAATATAATCCACCATGTCTGGATCATCACAAGTCACTATAATACAGTCTCCCTGTATATTTTTTGGTTCATCCCCAATCCACGGGACTCGTCGTACTGCTGAAATACGACTATTATAGGGAGGATGGAGGGACCTGTTCATTGTGAGCCACTGTAAGACCTTGTTCCAAAGAGACCAGGGTGGCTCATCTTTATTTGTAGATAGCTCAGGAACCCCTGTGAGAATGATGGTAAAGGGGGACATTTCTGGGGATAAGTGAATTGGGCGCTTAGGTCTGGGACCCCTCTTACCCTCCTCAGGTCGAGTCAGTGATGATTGCTGGGGCAACAATGGGGTAATAGGCCTTTTATTGGAGATATGAGAGAGACCCTTGTTGGTGGCAGGCTGGTTGGGCTGAGTAACAGTGGGCTGGGAGGAGGGAATCGACTGGGCAACAGTAGACTGAGAAGAAGGGGTCGCCGTAGTTTCAGTCAAGCGCACACTCCCAGGGGCGGTTGACGATGAAGTTTCTGGCTTTTTACACTTGGTTAGGGTGGGCTGAGTAATAGATGACATGGAACCCAGTGCTCCACTAGCCAGGTGCACCCCTAGGGCACCTGGTCCAGAGGGGATAGGTATACCCGCTCCAGGTTTCGCTTGGGCCAGGCTGAGCTGAGTCGATGGCTTCTGAGTAAGGATGGCAAGTTGTTTTTCTATCGCCATGATACTCAGTTCTAAGGGTTTCAACACATGGTGGAGTAAATCCCTAATATTTGCTAAGAGCAGGGAATTATTATCACTCAAAGTACAAACACCCCCTACTTTAGCCATAGGCGCTAAATTAGTTATGTGTTCCAATAAGTTAGTAGATGACACGTTGGTCTCAGTCGGGGCGACCTGTGATGGAATAATGTTTGCCCCCTTATTATTAGTATTAACAGATTGGTAAGTCATAGAATTGCCTTTCTTTAAGTCAGTGACCTGTTTGGGGACCGCTCCTTCCTTAGCCCCCGTTGACTGGATCTCAGGGCAAGGATCTTGGGATATCAATAACTCTAGATCTGGGGAGTTCTCGAGATTTCCCGTGGAATCGAAGTCAGAGATGATGTTCGTAGCTGACAGGTCGACCATGTTTGGGATAGAATGGATCTCAGCGATAGCATTAGGTTGCAAAAGGACCGGGATCGATGTAGTCAACTGAAGTGGCGATTGTACTTGTGCTAGGGGGCCCAGAGAGGATCTCCTAGCAATGGCCAGATCCTGAGATACCCTCCGTTCCAATAAAGAGATACTTAGATTAATGGCCTCATTAATTCTGGTAATAAACTGGTCAAGGGGCCCAGTTAGTAAAGCAGTCTTCTTGGCCGTCTTGCTTCTAGATCCCCTGGTCATAATGGGGAGGGATGGTGGACTTCATGTCTCGTAAAAAATAAGGTGACAATGAAAAGATGGCAAAAGTACCTTGGATGGTAGGCGTGTAGACAAGATCTCAGGGCCAAGGGGGGTGGCCCAGCCCGGCCTCGCTCGGTCTTGAACGGGCTAAAACGGGCCCGCCCTTGGCCCGGGCTTCGCCCAGCGTCCCGCGAGATGGGTCTGATGCGCTTTAAATGCGCCGCCTGGCGCTCCCCGGTGACACGGACCCCAGCAAGGGCTTCTGGGGGATGTAGTACGCCCCTCGCCGGTCTCCTCTCAGCAGCCCCGCTCTAGCTGGAATCAGAGCGGTCAGGCTGCGGGAGACGGGCGGGCGGGTCCGTGAAGGCAGGTAGGGGTCTGAAGAGCTCCGCAGGACGCTGGTAACGGACTTGGCTACAAACAACAAGGGCAGCAGAATTTCCCCCACTCGATGGGTCTGATGCGCTTTAAATGCGCCGCCTGGCGCTCCCCGGTGACACGGACCCCAGCAAGGGCTTCTGGGGGATGTAGTACGCCCCTCGCCGGTCTCCTCTCAGCAGCCCCGCACTAGCTGGAATCAGAGCGGTCAGGCTGCGGGAGACGGGCGGGCGGGTCCGTGAAGGCAGGTAGGGGTCTGAAGAGCTCCGCAGGACGCTGGTAACGGACTGGCGTCTCGGGTCTCGGGTATACCCAGCGTCTCTGGACTGGAGAACCACAGGCCTCGACTTTCATGCAGATTACTTACTACCAGGTGTGCTAAATCAACCGAAGCATTCATTTGGCAGTAAAACAGAAGCCCACGTCTGACATCATTTTCACTGCACTGCATTCTGCAGGCCCAGCAGACCACTTGCGTATTGTGTTTCAAGCATTGCGTGGAATATTTTAGATAACATGGAGACATTAGACAATCCAGGCAGTGAGGATGACCTGACATGAACTAAACACAGCTACCAACAATATGCTGTTGGCCAGTAACTTGAATCACTCCTTCCTCCTCTCCATATATTAGGTCTTTGGTAAGCTCTTGCTACTCTTTTTGGCACTGCACTTGGCATCGATCCCGGAACATATATAATAGTCTAACACAAAGCAGCAAAGGGAAATGTAAACATAAAAAAATAGTCCCAGACACAATAGACTTTCTGAAAGCACACCACTCTTTTTGCTGCATCAGTACATAGGGTGCAAAAAATCTGTGAACATTCGGGTTTTCGATTGTGACACTGTGCATGAAAGTCACTTTTAGGAGAAGAGCAGTGATGCTTGATCTCAAACAGAAGTGGTTATTAACTATCACTCTTTTATCTTAACTATGGTATTGAGCTTAAAGAAAAACATCCTATTTTATGAAGATATCAATTTGTTGATATTGTTTATGTGTACTCTGTGTGTGCACTGAGCCCGTTTCTATCCCATAACATACCAAAGAGTAAGCTATGGTTATTTGAGCTTAATGTTTCCTTAAAGCAAATGCAAATAAAAATGATATAACTGGGTAATTCTGTGAGTACTCAATAGACTTTGGTACCTTTTGTCCATGGAATATATGTGCACATTTTTCTTTATTGTCTATAAGTGGATATCGAAATATGTTCATAAAATAACATGGTTAGCTTGGATATTAATATGTACTTAGTAACAAATTCACGAGGATAATGTTAAGAGCATTTTATACATATACAGAACAAAACAGAAAGTATCCACCAGTGAAAATGATGCTGCACCACAGACTTAATGTGGAGCAAAGTTCACCACTAACGGGGGACAGAGGGCTAGAAATGCTCCTAGTCAGCGCTGCAATACAAAAGTAAAGTAAAGTCCACATTTGTAAAGCGCACAATCACCCGTAAGGGTCTCTAGGCGCTGGGGGTCATCTGGAAGATTAAGCAAGCTATTGCCCAGAGTCACATGGTGCTGGGCTAACCTGTCGCCGGAGCCGGGGATCGAACCGTGGTCCCCAGATTCCAGCGTCAGTCGCCCTGGCCGCGGCGCCACACCTCTCCCATACATAATAAAGGGACATATTTACTATGCTTTTATGGCACGTGGTGCAGCAAGGAAACTTTGGGTGCTGGCACACTACGTAATCCTGAACACCAAAGCATGCGCCCTTGCACTAGGTGTCTGAAGCTGGTCTAATTGTTTTTGTGCAGAAAGGGGTCCCTTGCTGCACAACAACGATCCAAAGAGGGTTCTTCCTTTTTCTATGCGTGATTCAGATGCAGAATGCATCACACATAGAAAGAGGATATAACAAGCAGAACAAAAGATGTTTCTCCTTGTTACGCCATTCTATGGGAGATGCCACGATTTGTCACAATCCCATGTTTACAAAACTGTGAAAATCTGCAATTGTGTAAAATCCATGGGTGGGTGCACTGCAACGCAAATGCTCCACCAGTGGACCGCCTCCCAGCTCAAAATCTAATGTAACACAGCGCTAGCCGCTAGGTTATATTTCATTAATCACAAACCCATGCATGGTGGTGCAATCACCCCTTAAATAAAGCCTTTGTGTTGTCTTTGAGTCAACTTGCACTTAGTAAATCTGGGCCTACATTTTTTCCCCAACTTCTAACGTGTTGACATGCTCACGTGCTTTAAAGTGATGGAGCAGGAATCTCATTTAAAAATGTAAAGGTGCATTATAATCACATGTACAACACATTTGCATACATCTGTGCAATTTATACTAACATGAGGTAGAATTGTGAAATGTATTAACGCAATTATGTGATGTGCTTTGGTTCATGGATAAGTGTTATGGAGAATTAACGTAGGAAATAAATGTAACTAGCTAAAACATTAACATGTGATACTGGTGCTGTGAAGCTAGCACTACTCACTTATTAATTGTGCTTGACAAAATATGTTTTCTAATTAGTATTATTTGAAATGCTATAATGATTATCTGAACTCTAATGTTAAAATGACATGTTAAGTGCACCCCCATCTACCCCTACCCTCACACTGCACCTGGAGCTAAACCAGGGTTTTATTAAAGAAACGATCCAGATGTTGCTCCTCCTACTATGGGTTACAATTTAGTTGAATCCAGCTGCTAAACTTTGTAGGGACATAATTTCCAACTGTAAGAAGTTGGATAACGTTTCCGCCACACCTTGGCTAAGCTATTTACGTGAAACTTTCAGCTCCCTTGGCATACCCTCGTGGTACGCTAAACCTAATCGAATCACCAGTAATGCTAAGTCTGAGGTGAAATTATTATTCAAGGCTCATTGTACAAATATTAGGCAGAAAACCGAGCTCTCCAAACCCATGGTGAAGCAATATTACAGTCTTCTTTTATACGATTGATCCTCAGCAGTATTTGGCCTTGGACCTGACCAGATGGGAGCGATCTATACTTTTTCGCTTTAGAGCTGGCTTAATGTGCCCATGTGACAACAATTCTTGGCAATCTTGGTAAATTTGATGTTTTTCAGCAATTTGCACAGATTAGCACATCAACACTTTCTAATTCCCTTATCCAGGAGGTCAGGTTTTTGTCACTGCAGTCCTGCACTCCTTCACTTACAATTTCTCAATTCCCCCGAAATTCTTTTCCACATCGGTGCCTTTTTTAAAGCTTCACTCAGAACCAGACAAACTATGCGGGATTAATCTGACTAAACCTTTCATGGGTAGCTTGGCAAAGTACGCTGATCTCGGTAGGTGAGCGGGCTTCTCTCATTAACGGGGGTAGAGGGAGCGCATGTGGGATCCTTTTGAGGTCTTTGCCCTCTCCCCATTCTCCGGTCTTGCTTCTTGGTGCTATAACTGCGTTCTCACCCGTAGTCCTTAACAGTGCACTTTATTCAGAAAATGTTCTTTGTATCTTAGGTTCTTTTTAAATTTCTGATGTATTTTGTGTGCAATATTTTTATGTCATTGCATGGTATCAATTTTATGTCACCTGGATACTTGACGGACTGATCATGTGTCTTGTTTCGCACACTGTATGTCCTTTACCAGTATTTGAATTTTTTTACATTTCTTTTATCCAAATTTTAATGCGTTTTCACAGTTATGTGCAAAACTTTATATGTACTTTTATGGTACTTTTATGGTCATTTGCTCGCAAGACCGAATAAAGATTTGAAACTGAAACTGAAACTGACATTGTTGTGTTTCTATCTAGGATCCTAATTCGATATTCCCGATTGATGCCCTTATATGGCTATAATAAATAATATCCTTATAAAGGCATAAGAATCATATCCATATTTAGTAATAGCCCAGGCAGTCCAAATACGGCAAGGCTACTCCCCTAGACTCCTAGAAAGTACAACGCGTTCTTTAAACAAACCAAACCTCCAGCAACCTGGGAATTCCCCATGCTTTTGTTTTGATTTGTCCTAGAACTCCTGCGAGCACTGGAAGAACGGGCAGTTCTTAGTGACATCTTTTTTTGACGTCTTATGTCCAACCTTCCGTCAAACCCGGCACATTTCAGGTATAAATATACCAACAGTTGCCTTAAGCAAACACACGGTGGTTTGGAGCAGAGCGGCTATCTACTTGGCCGAGAGCCCAGCTGATGCGAGATCCCACGGACGCCGCCCCTCCCCTTTTGATGCACTAAGAAAGACGCTGTCTATTTCTTCAGCCGAGAAAATCCAGCTCCGGTGTTTCCAGCCACCCTTGTGGGTTGCTCGGATATCGAGTCCTGAGAGAGAGGTACCAGACCTCCTGCTTTCTATTACCCAGGTACGGAGCTGACTAAACCCTTGAGAGAATTCTTGATTCAGATTCCTTGGCAAAAACCAACTTAACTTAAACTGCTACTTACTTACTCCTTCCCACGTATTAGGCTTAGGTCAGGTACACCGGGGTAGGCGTAGATTAGAAGCACCAGTTGAGTACGTTAGTCAATGTATTTATGTATGTATATATTTTATCCATTTTAAAGTATCATATGGCTAAGAAACCATATCCATGCTTTTACAGTATTATTTCATAATACTCCTTTTACTGTACGCACTTTACTTCATGTTAAGTATTGCAATTGTGGCAATTCATTTCTCTTGCATGAGAAAGAAGACTGCTCAATAAATAACACCTTTTATTGCAAACGCCCGTCTCTCTATTTCTCTGCACTCTGGTGAAACTATGTATGCACGATTGACTGAGTGTTATGGATATATGACGTTATAACGCATACTTTAACAACGCATACCTTTACAACGCTATTTTTACAACGCAGGAACCATTACAACGAATTACCATTACAACGCATTTTTTTACAACGCAATACTTTTACAACGCAATACCTTTACAACGTAAGTATTGGTAAGTATATAATATTTTTTTAAATGTAATTAATTAAATTTAATATAATTTATTTTAATTTATTATTATTTTTATTTTATTTGTACCCTGTATCCTTGTATTGGTAATTATATAATATTTTTTTTAATGTAATTAATTCAAATTAATATAATTTATTTTAATTTAATATTAATTTTAATTTATTTTTACCCTGTATCCATGTACCCCAAAACCCAAACCTCGCCCTGAACCCTAAAAATACCCCTTTACCCAAAAACCCAAACTTAGCCCTGAACCCTAAAAATACCCCTTTACCCAAAAACCCCAAACTGACCCTGAACCCTAAAAATACCCCTTTACCCAAAAACCCAAAACTGACCCTGAACCCTAAAAATACCCCTTTACCCAAAAACCCCAAACTGACCCTGAACCCTAAAAATACCCCTTTACCCAAAAACCCAAAACTGACCCTGAACCCTAAAAAACCCCTTTACCCAAAAACCCAAAACTGACCCTGAACCCTAAAAATACCATTTTACCCAAAAACCCAAAACTGACCCTGAACCCTAAAAATACCCCTCTACCCAAAAACCCAAAACTGACCCTGAACCCTAAAAATACCCCTTTACCCAAAAACCCAAAACTGACCCTGAACCATAAAAATACCCTTTTACCCAAAAACCCAAAACTGACCCTGAACCCTAAAAATACCCCTTTACCCAAAAACACAAAACTGACCCTGAACCCTAAAAATACCCCTTAACCCAAAAACACAAAACTGACCCTGAACCCTAAAAATACCCCTTTACCCAAAAACCCCAAACTGACCATGAACCCTAAAAATACCCCTTTACCCAAAAACTTAAAACTGACCCTGAACCCTAAAAATACCCCTTTACCCAAAAACCCAAACCTTGCCCTGAACCCTAAAAATACCCCTTTACCCAAAAACCCAAACCTTGCCCTGAACCCTAAAAATACCCCTTTACCCAAAAACCCAAACCTTGCCCTGAACCCTAAAAATACCCCTTTACCCAAAAACCCAAACCTTGCCCTGAACCCTAAAAATACCCCTTTACCCAAAAACCCAAACTTATAACATTTTTACTATAATAATATACTTACCAATACTTACGTTGTAAAGGTATTGCGTTGTAAAACTATTGCGTCGTAAAAAAATGCGTTGTAATGGTAGTTCGTTGTAATGGTTCCTGCGTTGTAAAAGTTGCGTTGTAAAAGTAGTCCGTTGTAAAAGTTTCGTTGTCATGGTAACATACCGAGTAAAATAGCTGTCTATTGTTTTCACACGACTCTAGAGATACACTCTTATACTGAGGGAGCAAAGTTGTCATGTTTATGGTTGTCAGAAGCTAATCCCTTCTTGTCTATCCAGGGAAGTTAAACTCCTCCTTGTTTATTCGAGAAAGTTTCTAGTGACCTCTGAGCTAGCTGGCAAAACTAATTAAGTCTAATATAGTCAGTAGAGACCTAGTCGACCTCAGTCCTACATCTACACTGCTGTTTATATTATTCCAATGCGCAGAGCCTATTGGGAATATAGGAACTACACTACATGGCGCCCAACGTTTGGTAAGGCGATAATCGAATGCAAGACACTAGAGTAACTCAGTCGTGCTTTTTCACACAGACCCTTTGCCCGTAAAAACTCCAATAGACGCCTGGAGTGGGTAAAAGGTTAAAATCCGCCGGAACTTAGTAGGAAGAGATTCCTATGTATAGTTTTTGGTTTAGTCAACGTTGAAGGATACAGTGTTCCAAAATATTGTGCACCTAATCTTTGTTTCCCTTGAAACTTGATCTGCAACAAAAAACTTTCTGTCAGTAAAAATGGAAGAAAATGAAGACGAAAGGCTCAACTCCTAGCGGATGACACAAATCTCCAACAGAATGACCCGCAATTATCATCCCGGCAAATATAAGAAGAACTATAACTATTAAACTTATAGAAAATGGACTATCATCACGAGGTGGTACAGTCATATTCGTGGTAGAGGCCCATGAATATCGGCAGACAGAGGTATTCTATTCATGGATACACTTTCCAGCAGCAAACGCTGTAACAAAAGAATTCCACTATTACAAAATAGAGGAACCTCCGGATGAATACACTCCTTTCGAGGAGGTTGAAATCCCACTAAATTACCAAGAGCACCTGCTCTGGTTTAAAGGCGCCCTAAAACATCAAAATCACATCACCAGTCTCTGTCCACTAGGTAGACAAGGAGCAACATGGCCGGTTTTAGCCAGTTACACACCACATCCCGACATTGAAGAAATGTCAAGTGAAGAACTCTTAGTTAAACTAAAAGAATTAACAAAGGCATATAGAGAATTAGTTCAATTGGCTATGGACGATATAACATACCTCCAGAAATTGAAAGAAACAGATGTAGCAACCTTTGAACTTGCCAGAATCATAAAAAAATCCTATGAAGAACTAGGAAGAGATAGTTTGGGTGGGAAACCAGTAAAACCCTAACTGAAAATCCTGAAAAAACATTTATTAAAAATAATCTAAATACTCCAAAAAAAGAGTTGGGATGGAAATAAACAATCCACTCCCAAAGAAAAATGATTCCAGTCTAGAGGAAGGTCTCCTCAACGGAGAGAAAGATCTCCGGACCAAGGACACAAGTCTCCCCAGAGGGAGCCCTCTGAGAAAAGATACAACCTTAGAGATAGGGATAAATTAAGAAAACCTGATAGATATCAATATATTGATACACGTCCCTCTCGATCTTTTCAGACTTCCTCACAGAAATCAGAAAGAAGAGGACGGTCAGAACACAAGGAAGAGCACGTCAAGTCCAAAGACAAAGAACCTGCTCATCAAAGTAAAAAATTACAATTTCCAAGAAAGAAGGTAGCCAGTATTAAAATAATAAAACATGCCGAGGATACTGAGGACACAACTGAAAAACGGAGAGTGGGTCCAGACAATGCTAGACAGCGCAGCAGAAGTGACAATAGCTCGCAAGATCTTGATGAATCTTCTGGAGACAGTGGACACGAATCAATACATTCAAGTGGAAACTGCAGATACCAGAGTTGGCAAACCTCATAAAATATATGAAATAACATTACGTATAGAGGGGAACAAGACTAGGAAAGTAAGGGGTCTCTTTTGGGGTAACCTTTCGAAAGGCTATGACATCCTGTTAGCTGAGAAAGACTGGCCACCAGAGTTTGTCAGGGAGTGCCCTCATGGCGAAGAAATGATTATGCCTGCCTTCTAAAATCATATTCCAATTAATAAAAAATACACATTAGCAAGAACATGGGCAGTAGCCCAAGCTCCTGCATTATATAAGAATCATGTAGGATGGGATGAGGATTCTCCTCACCATAAAATCCAGTTAAAAAATCAACCCACTGCACAAAGGCAGTACCCAGTTAAACAAGAAGCTAAAAAGCATGTCAGGGAGATCTTAGATCAACTTGAATATCAGGGGGTGATTGAAACATGCACCTCACAAATGAACAATCCTTTGTTTCCTGTCTCCAAGCCAGACGATTCATATCGTCTAGTTTTGGACTACAGACACCTAAACTCCTGCTGCAAAACATTTGCAGTACAAAACTCACACAGTGCAGCACTAATGAATAACATCGTGTGCAAAAAATATAAAACGACATTAGACATCTCTAATGGATTCTTTTGTCAAAACATTGCACCTGAAAGTAGGTATTTGACCGCATTCTCAATAATGGGGTCACGAAAACACTTCTGTCGACTTCCACAGGGATTCAAGAATAGCCCAGGATTATTCTCAGCAAGAGTAACAGAGTTACTACAAATATGTGATGATGAGGCATTATCTTATGTCGATGACATCTACCTCACAGATGATGACCTGGAGACACACTTTAAAAGAGTGAACACCATAATACTTGGTTTTGCAGCTGAGGGTTACAAATTCAATTTTAAAAAGTCAAGAATTGCCCATCTAACTGTCCTGTTTTTAGGATATGAATTATCAAGTGAAGGCAAAAGCCTAGCAGACAACTTCTTAGAGAAGTGTGCTGTACTCCAAGCACCAAAAACGCTGAAGAACTTACAATCAATACTAGGTTTCCTGAATTGCGGAAGAACATACATTCTAAATTATGAAGAGAGGGTAAAACCTCTCTATGAATTAATAAAACCTGATTTCAAACCAATAAATTGGACTCAGAAACACACAGAAATTTTAAGATCATTGCAAACAGACATGTTAGCTAAAACAAAATTACAAACTCGCGAAAATATACGCAACCTTGTAATCCGAGTCATCCCAGGAAGATGCGGATTCACGTACCTAACCTCTAATGAGGGAGAAACGGTACCAATAGCTTACAAATCACACTTGTACACACAAGCTGAAATGAAATTCAGTTCTACTGAAAAAATTCTAATAGCGGTTCAAACTGCTGTAGCAAAAGAAAGAGCCCAAGCCCAAGGCAGAAGAATAACTGTTTTAACAGCAGAATCAGCCCTTGAGGCATTAACAAGCCCACGCAATTTGACTGCAGTGGTATTAGATCCAAAATGGATAAAATGGGAAAATTCTCTTGCTGCAGAAGACGTGAAATACTATTTTGACCCGAAAATGAAAAAACTAGAAAATCTAGAATATGAAGAAGAATATCCTCTGCCAATCGAAATTCTGCCTCTCGAACAGTACACATGTTTAATCTACATGGACAGATTTGCACAACACTACGATGTAGAGAAAAAATCCTAAAATGCAGCGTGCACGATTGTTAAAGGTCGCTGGCGCTTTGGTAAATTCAGACCATTAATTACAAAAACTGAATCACTCAGAAACTGCTCAACTCAGCAAGCTGAAATAAGATCTTTAAAGATGGCGCTTGAAAATGCCGATCGCGAATTCCCCACACTAATAGTGTGCGATTCGCATTACTGAGTCAAGTCTTACAGCAATGACTTGCAGAACTGGGTTCAAAACGATTACAAAGATGACACAGGTGCCACAATAAAGCATAAAAAGCTTTGGGAACAAGTAGTTCTTTTGCAGAAAGAACTACGAAAGACTCACTTGATACATACACTGAGTCATCAAAGTGATGGCGTTCATGTTGCAGGGAATTCATTGGCTCCCAGAGCCACAGCGGAAGCGGTTCTACCGACTTCCGTAGCCACAAAAAAGCGTTCTAAAAAATACATAGACGGAGAAACAATGCTGGTGGTAAAAGCGTCTTTAAAAGACGACTATGCAGCATTACCTCTGAACTATCCACTCAGTTATACATACATAATTGATGCAAACTCCGTTCCTTTTGCTCAAATCCCTGGAGTGGGGGATAGAGTAATTCCAAACATGAACCGGAGAGTCTTTTTAATAGCAGACGCACACATGGGATTGGGTCTAGGGCATCGAGAGATCGTGGAATCTCTAAAAGAATTACAATCAGAATACTGGTGGCCGGGGATGAGCCTGCAACATTACAAATTTGCGAAGAGCTGTCCAAACTGCAACAGAGATCGCAGTCGTGAACCGACCGGAGTATTGCCAGGACCCCTTTTTTAGAAAAGCATCAAGCTATCTATACGCAGAAATCCAGCAGGAGAAATGCGTCCCCATAATATTTAAGACTAGATTCACTTAAAATGCTGACACCAGCACTCGGCTGATGCCAGAACTGTTATACAAAGATTTGCGAGTCTTTATCGGCATATATGCAATTGGCCTGCTACATTCTGACCAGGGTCCTGCCTTTAGCTCTCGAGCTTACAAAGAGGCCATGACCAGCAAGGGTATTGCATTGCGGTACTCTTCTCCATTCCATCCTGAGGGAAATGCGGTAGTGGAAAGAAAAAACCGTGACATAAAGCAATCTATAACGGCGAGGGTATTAGGTTCGGGTGATGGGTGGGTCAAACATTTAACAAGTGTCCAACGTAGTCTTAATAATCTGCCAAGAAATTCTCTAAAAGGTCTCACTCCGTACGAACTATTGTTCGCTACTAGAATGTACATTCAGGATCTTGATAGTCACACTTCAGTAGTAGAAGAAAAATGCTTTGATATCAAAGACCGTTTGGCTGTTTTACAGGACTTAAATGAAACAAGAAGAAACCTGAGTAACATAAAGTTAAAACAACAACCAACAGTCACTGAAAAAAAAACACCTGTCCCAGCAAGACCTGTCGGGATTCCAAAGATTGGGGATCTGGTCAGAGAGAAGATCGCGGTGAAGAAGGAATTTTGGCCTTCTTACAGAAAAGCAGTACCTGTCTTAGCTGTCAGCGGAACAAGATCAGTTGTACTACCGCCCCTTGCTGGTAAAAAGGAGAACCGAGTTGTATCCATCGACCTGGTAAAACCACAATCATGTGGCCAATAATAAGTAGTAGGCCCAGTGGACTCCCAAGAAATAGCAGAATACCAAAATTTGCTACAATCCAAGAGGTTCAAACTGAGAGACTAATCACATTTGATAAACCTGCAGTGAATAAAAAAGGACTATGCAACAAAGCCATGGAACTTGTGCCTCTTGAAACCCAAATTGCAACAGTTCGTCAAGAAACACCAGTCTACAACGATGTAGCCTCAGACTATGCTAGTGAAACAAAGAAAAATCCAAAAGCAAATGAAAATCCGGAAGCAATTCCAACAATTGACAGAACTGCATCTGGCTACTTCATCAATTTTGATGACTTTTCTGATGATCCAAGTGAACATGAAGAAACGCCAGCAACAAAAACTTTCAAAGACAAAGTAACTGAACTCTTTCATCAACTCAAAGAAACCTATCTGATTTCTCCATGGATTGAATTTTGGATTGTGTTAGGTGTACTTTTCCTTCTGCTTTGGCTCATCATGGTTCTTTGTTTGGGAAAATTCATTGAAGGAAAATACAGTACAATGGAAACAACAAGTCAGAACATCAACTTGGTCCTAAAGCCTCACAAGTCATCTCACATCGAGAAAAGAGAACTGTCATCAGTGAACATCACAGCCAATCCAATACCCGGTGGGGTAGCATGGGACAAAACGGATTATGAAATTTATGGCCCGATTGAGCTGTTGAAATATCCACACCAGTTTAAAGTTTCATTAAGTGACTTTGTAAAACCAAGTACTTTCTCTGATGATTGGGACTTTGAAAATATTATTAATATGATGTCAGATTTAGTAATGTCAGCAAAATTTACAGAACATGATTATTTACAGGGTTAATCAAATTATGAAGAAATGTACTGCTATAATCACTTTGGTCATCACTATTTGCATAAATCTGCACAGCCTAAAAATGTTTTTAATTATAACCAATGGGAACATTGCGCAACACCGCCTAAAGGCAGCTCGAAAACATTTTATGAGAAATTCCCATACTTCTCAGGTTTTAACACAAGTGATGCAGAAACATTTTATTTTAAAATGTTAAATAAGACAGGAATGAAAACAATGTTGACAAATACTAAATTGATTTATTCTGAAACATTTTATGAAAAAATGACTATATTTGGTTTTGAATTTTGGAAAAACAACATTGAAACAAAAACCATCTGGGGTACAAAAGAATGGCAGGTACAAGGCCTAGAAGCATTATTTAGAGCCTGCATGATCCCAGACCAAATAATATTCTTGAATGACACCATTCAACAGACAACCTGTCTTGGCCTAGCCAAAATGAAAGACTTAAACAAACCGTCTATTCCGAAACCCATACCTGATAGTAATAGCACTACAGATGTGGAGATAGACGTATCCCATATTTTACACCAAAACAGAACACATCCTGATTGGAAAAAATGGTTGATCTGGCCCACAGACACAAATAACTGTCAAGATAGATTCCTGAACAAAATACAGGGGTTTAAACAGACCAGGCCAGACCCTAGATATTCCCAGAGACAACATCCAGGGATAGTTACAACATACAGTGTAGGGAAACTATGCCTCGAATGGCTACAGAAATCCACACTGGCTGAAATTAAGCAACACTTGACTGTACTTAAAGACGGTGCTGACTTGCTTGATTTCATACTGGGACCACGCAAACAGCGTCAAAAATGTTTCATAGCGGCCGGTAAATACGCTGCATACAACGAGGCTTGGAAAGAAACACAAATTGAAACAGCAGAAAAAATACGAGAAATTGATCGTATTAATTTGGAAAAATCACTTTCTGTTGTGGACAATGGGTTAATGACTCTGTCCTCCAGAATATATTCACTGGACAGTATTGTATCATCTGCTATTGATATAATAGAGCAGGACTTACTAAAGTTACAACATGGTCAGTCCCAATTACGTTCTATTGCACAGCTTGGCTGGACGTTGCAAAATCTGCGTTCAGGCTACGTGCCATGGCATTTAATCAACATAACGTCATTATTCTCTATCTTTAACCTTACTGATAAACAAATCAGTTTGGCACAAAAAGGAGCAGACTATACGATTCTGAGCATTGAAAAACTTGAGAGATTACCATTGACAATGTCAGAAAGACCTGTCATTGAATGGATAATACACGGAATTATTACAATTCCGATAACAACTTTCCAGTTTAAATATTGCCAAGAGTATATACCAGCGGGTCAGTATGAAAGGTTGGGTAAAGGATACATCAAGTCAACATGGAAATTACCTTATACACACAAATGTTATAGTGAAAAGAAAAAGGAGGTATTTCTTAGTGGGAATAATTGTAAAAAATCACTAAGTGGTACACTTCTGTGTCAAGGTAATAACTTGCATGGAGCTTGCAAAGGGTCTTCGAATAATCTTTCATGTCACCTGCACGGCACTCCGGCAGCACAGATAGAGCCATTTTTTAGACAACTTTCCAACGGCAGTTATGTTCTAATAAGTGACCACAGCTGTTGTGGCATGGTGCCAGGAAAAGCCTATCTCGTGAGCGTTAGTTCCATGGTCACTTGCTGTAAGCAAGTATTGTATCCAAACAGCAATCCAGACAGGGAGGCGGCAATATGGCCTCGTTTGAATATCTCTTCTATTCGAATTGATACTTTAAGCAGAATGAAGTCTATTCTTTTACAGACAACTGTGCCTTTAACCTCGTCCAAAGAGACATATGATCTGCAAGTTTCAAGGACAGCAGCAGAGATATATTCCCTATTATCAACAAATTGCCCCGTACATTTCGTAGAAATGTTAAGCCAAATTTTAAACATGTCTGATACAAGTGACATCGCACATGTATTTAAGACAATTTTTTCGGGACTGTTAACACCCTTTGAAACAGTTCTAGGCATCTTTCGGAATTTTGTCCATTCTGTCTTCGGCGGTCTGCCTCTACTCTTGGGACTCGTAGCAGGAATTTTATGTTTGTTCCTTCTGCTCCGATATGGCAAGCCAAGCCACAGACAAAACTCCTGCAACAATGGGAGAAACGATCCTAGCTATACGCTACCGGGACCGCATCACTAAAGTCATCGGATTAGCCCGGCTAAGAGATCTAAGTGCGACATGGTTTCTTTCATTCAGACCTATGTGGCAAGATTGCATCTTACCTGTGCTTCGATGTCTGCTATGCGGAGAAGAATGCGTGTTGGACATCTGTCTTACACTACCATCAGCAGTACCAATGGATACAGATACCTTGCTAGGTCCGGTAACGACTCATGCATCGTGTTGTCCCCAGCGGCTACCTATTCTGATGACGGCATTCGTTGAGACTTCGCCACTACGAGTAGGTGGCGGTAAAGTACGAGAGGAAAGCAGCACCAAACAGGTACAACCTTCTGTGAGCATTGCTGATCCTGACATCGATGATAGCAATCATTCTCACATATGCACAATCTCAGCATTTTCGAACTTGGTCGAACTTTCACCTGATGTCGTAGACCAATTTTTTGCAAGCCTGTCTGAAATGATGTTCTCCCCTGAACAAAAAGAATAACTTTTTAAAACAACGAGCACACAGCGTTCCCTGAACTCTGAATTCGGCCTTCAGTTTTTGATAAACACAGCTACTGAAAACAATTGGAACTATTTTTTTCCCTTGAGAGCGAAATAATTTTTTTTCACTTCCAAAATATTTACCCTTTTTCTGCCACAAAGTACTCTGCTTAAAGTAGGACTATTCTTAGAGAACAGAGCTTCTATTTTTAGGAACTCTAGAGACAATATTTTACCTCAGCCTCTAGCACATGTACAGCATTTGCATAAATATGTGATGGAATGGTCTCGACCTTCTTTTCTGTATTCAGAGCCATTTCATGTGTACTTTTCGCAATTCATTCAGCTGATATATATATGCATTTAACTGAATGATGACACTGCTTAATAAGCGTACAGTACCAATACTCATTTTCGTGTATTTACCATATACCATTTCAAATGCGATTTATGTATTTTGGGGTGGGTTGGAAAACACACATGCATCGATTATGTTAATATTGCTTAGTTTTTAGTAATGATGGACATTAATTCGTGGAGTGGGTGTTGTGTTTCTATCTAGGACCCTAATTCGATATTCCCGATTTATGCCCTTATATGGCTATAATAAATAATATCCTTATAAAGGCATAAGAATCATATCCATATTTAGTGATAGCCCATGCAGTCCAAATACGGCAAGGCTACTCCCCTAGACTCCTAGAAAGTACAACGCGTTCTTTAAACAAACCAAACCTCCAGCAACCTGGGAATTCCCCATGCTTTTGTTTTGATTTGTCCTAGAACTCCTGCGAGCACTGAAAGAACGGCCAGTTCTTAGTGACATCTTTTATTGACGTCTTATGTCCAACCTTACGTCAAACCCGGCACCTTTCAGGTATAAATATACCAACAGTTGCCTTAAGCAAACACACAGTGGTTTGGAGCAGAGCGGCTATCTACTTGCCTGAGAGCCCAACTGATGCGAGAGCCCACGGACGCCGCCCCCCCTTTTTGACGCACTGAGAAAGACGCTGTCTTTTTCTCCAGCCGCGAAAATCCAGCTCCGGTGTTTCCAGCCGCCCTTGCGGGTTGCTGGGATATCGAGTCCTGAGAGAGAGATACCAGACCTCCTGCTTTCTATTACCCAGGTACGGAGCTGACTAAACTCTTGAGAGAATTCTTGATTCAGATTCCTTGGCAAAAACCAACTTAACTTAAACTGCTACTTACTTACTCCTTCCCACATATTAGGCTTAGGTCAGGTACACCGGGGTAGGCGTAGATTAGAAGCACCAGTTGAGTACGTTAGTCAATGTATTTATGTATGTATATATTTTATCCATTTTAAAGTATCATATGGCTAAGAAACCATATCAATGCTTTTACAGTATTATTTCATAATACTCCTTTTACTGTACGCACTTTACTTCATGTTAAGTATTGCAATTGTGGCAATTCATTTCTCTTGCATGAGAAAGAAGACTGCTCAATAAATAACACCTTCCATTGAAAACGCCCGTCTCTCTATTTCTCTGCACTCTGGTGAAACTAAGTATGCACGATTGACTGAGTAAAATAGCTGTCTATTGTTTTCACACGACTATAGAGATACACTCTTCTTCTGAGGGAGCAAAGTTGTCATGTTTATGGTTGTCAGAAGCTAATCCCTTCTTGTCTATCCAGGGAAGTTAAACTTCTCCTTGTTTATTCGAGAAAGTTTCTAGTGACCTCTGAGCTAGCTGGCAAAACTAATTAAGTCTAATATAGTCAGTAGAGACCTAGTCGACCTCAGTCCTACGTCTACACTGCTGTTTATATTATTCCAATGCGCAGAGCCTATTGGGAATATAGGAACTACACTACAACATGTTCTTATGTTAGCCGAAGTCATAGGCCTGAAATGCAAGTCTCTGGAAAGTCTTGCATTAGATTTAATAGTAGAATTTCATGTGCACTACAGAATCTGTTCTTTCTCATGTTCCCAGTGCGGGTGGAGAATGCATTCTTTAGGAATAGTAATGACTTTGTTTTAACAAGCTAAGCAAGGAGAGAAGAAATGATAATTACATGGGTTCGAGCTGATAAAGGCAGAAATGTTTTCACACGGGAGAAGGCATGGGAACCAAGGACAACTTGTTGTGATGAAGGCTCATGGACAAAATTGTTGAAACATGCATCCCAAACTGCACCCAGAGTGGAGGGCATGAAGTGAAGTGCATCATGGGAATACTACCTGTGGATAACTGTGTGTTGGAATAAGGGAAAGTGCCCACTTCTTCTTGCCTTCAGAGAGAGAGCATCTCAGAGCAAGCTTTTTCTATTGATAGTGCCTTTATGCGACTTGACCCACTGATTGTGGATTGACTTCTTAGGAACACTCCACTTCCTAGGAAGCCTTCCATTGAAAATTCTTATGCAGGGATGTCACCTTAGAGCTAGTGTAGGGATAGTTTGATTCTTTATACTCATCAACCTTTGATGCAGGGAAATTTGGACACATGCTTCTTGTTTTTCTGTTTCCTACTTCTCAAATGAATAGTTCTGTTCATGCTGCACCATCTAAATTGGATGCATGGATTTGGTTTCATGATAATTCTGTTATACTTTTATACCCTGGTGTTGAGGTGTCTCAATGTGCAATTATTTTTGACTTTTTAATAAATTAACCAAACTCATATAGTTGTCGGTTCATTGTATGTGGTAAGAAGAATTTTTGATTAATTGCCTGTGTATTAACGATTTTCTCCCATTTACACTTTCATGCTGCAAAAAAGAACCATCAGTTTTGTATCTCTAGAACAGGTCTAGAACAAATCGGCCCAGCCCTTTGAAAAGCATTGTATGTGCTCACTCCGCTGGCCTGGCACAAGTGCGTCATGAGTCCTGATGTAAGCAAAGTAAATTGCCCTTCCTGCCCTCTGGTTGTGAAGAAAAAGGCAGATTAAACTAATATTGGCGTGCTAGAGTCATCACAATCTTGAGACACACGCTGCACTAATCAAAACTACTCCCCTCGCCGCCGTCGTGTGTGACGTGGATGCAGGTGCCTTTGTTCAAATATCTTCCTATTACTGTTGTTCGTTTGCAGATACATTTAGACATTCAGATATAACATCAGTGTATACCTGAAATTAAAAATGTTAAAACGAAATCCACAAAAAAGAACAGAGAACTCTTTTCTGAAATAAAAAGGTATCTCAAGTGCTCTTACAGTGCATTGCAGAAAATAAACTGCAGCACCAGCAGTGAAGACTGCAGTTAAAAAGTAAATGGCAGTGCTCACACTGCTGAAACATTGCCAGAAAAAAGTCAGAATAAGGGTAAACAAATAAAACTTACTTTACAATTGCATTATCAGCTTAAATCCGTAAATTACCTTGTACCACACCAGCGTCTCTCAAATCGAAGGAGTCATTTAGCTGTACATTGCTGAGTCTACTCCTTTCACCCACTTTCATACATTTCTGCTTTTCCTAGGCAATAAGAAGTTCTACACAAATGAACTTCAGAGTCATGTGGGTTTGTGAAAGCTGCAACAATGCGGAAAATAATAATAGTAAACTGGAATTGTTTCAAGTTATGCAACCGTTAAATATGAACAACTTTTATAAGGCTTCATTTTTTTACAAATCAAATTCAGATGTTCTGCCTAGCCTGCAGTGGAACTCTACATTATCTAGGTTAACTTTGTGGCCTCATGTACTAATACAGGATTCTCAAGTAAAAAGTGTACGGAAATGGACATTATATGACTGTAAAAAACAAAATGTAGCTGAGTTGTCTGCATTTGAAAGGAAGGCTGTTGAAGATTTTCGAGTCACCTAATGGGCCTTCTTCTCAGATATACAAAGCGCACATGAGGGCATATTTACAGGGGCTTATCGTCACGAAAATGTCACATTCTTAAGGCTTTCTGGTGGTGATAAGCCCAGCGTCTTATTTGCAAGGTGACGTAAAGCCACCTAATGTGGCTTCTTAACGGTGCCTTGTAAATAAGGCCATTTTTCACGCAGCACTTAGCATGAAAGGGGTGAGCAATGGGAGCTGCGGTGGGGGTTCTGTTGCAGCACCCATTGCTGCTCGAGCCCCTGCCTATTTACAAGGGTGGAGTAAATATAGGGCAGTCTAAAAATTAGACCAGGGAAAACCTGAAATGATGATTGCAACTTCTATGTGTGCTGCACAAAGTTACAATCTACCATTATGGATTGTTTATAAGCAGGAAGGGACACCTTCCTGTCCATGAACAATCATACCCTGCAACGGACACACCTTTGCACTATGGTGCAAGGGGGCCTGCGTTGGTGCTAGGCAGCTAGATTTCGCACCAGCGCTAGCAGAAACTCAGGGGTGCACCGCATTCTTGTGAACATGATGTATCCCTGTGTTTTTTAACTGACAGAGCAAAGCTTTAGCAATTATGCAGCTACACCATGCTCTGCCAGTTTATTGTAAATATGCCTCTTTGTCTCTCCGGGACTCTGATGAACAACGCCCAGAAAGAAGCTGCTTGGAAGGATGAAAAAAATATCCCTCCAACCTCTCAGCCTCGCAAATAGGATGGAGCCTCATATCTTTTTACTGATGAACAGCTTAAATAATACCCAGTGACTATATCCCCAGCTTCATGCCACATATGATAACTTCTGTGCAAAAGGCAAGAGCAGGTTTTAATGGCCCATCACCAAAAGTACTCGGATGGTGGGAGTTCACTTTGCCCTAAGCCTATGCTTGAATTGACTTCTATTAGGGGCACATATCTGACTTGTCTCATTGTCTTTAAAGCCTTGATAGTGACCATACTTTTAATGTTGAAGACATCACAGGAGGGATGTCACAGCTTTATTGACATCAATGTCATCAAGCAAATTAATGGTACACGTCCTTTGATCCTGATACCATTTCTCTAATAAAGCCTAATATAAGTTTTGAAAAAGTGTTTTCAGAATATAAGCTATTTAGTAATGCTTGTAGAATCAACTAGATTGCTGCCATACCAGGGTTAGCCCTCTATGGATAGGTGCAACTAGAATATACCTAGGGAAGGCTATCATGCACACTAGATGCAGCCTCAAATGTCAAGGCACACTAATCACATGTTTAGACGTAAACCAAGTAGGGCTTAAAGAGTGCAGAAATAGGCCTTACATGCTCTTCGTAGCTACAGATGCTCATGTGCTCATCCTATACCAGTGTAGAACCGTAGACATCTTTGGAAAGCCAAGTCAGAGAACAAAATCTTCCCTAAGTTCTCCAAAGACCAGAATGTATTTGAAACCCATGACAGAGACCAGACGATCTCATGTTAAAGGCATTGCCTGGAGTGAATCTCATCAGACATCATCAAATGATCATACACTATCACCCTCTCTCCACTTGTATCTTGTGCTTTTCTCTCTAAAACAAGCTTCATAGAGGGATCTACAATAGTTCAATTCAATAGAGACTTTATTTCGGGTTTGTTTCAAACCACAAAAGTGCACATATAAAATACATAACACATTTCATATTAAAAAATCACATTTACAAACAAACATTAAATACATAATTCATTAACGAGTAAGTAGGCGAGATCAGCAATAACATGCAGTTAATACTGTGTTTACAACATAATATAAGTTCTTTCAGTACTTGAGCTCACCATCCATCAAAGGTGTAGAATCACTGGTCCAGGCAATTTCTTAATTTAACAGTTAATTTTAAAAATTCTATTACTTGGAGGACACTGTCACTGTGCAAAAGCTGTAAATACATAAGTGCTGGTCTTATTTGATTAAAATTTAGTTTCTTTAAGAGAGCAACAAGGTAACGTCTACGTGGGTAATCATAAAACCTACATAAAAATATAAAATGGAGCATATCCTGTGGAGACTTCCCGTCGCAGCCACAGGGAGCAACAGTTTTATTAAAAATATCCGACTTAGGTCTAATTAAAAGATGATGAAAAATATTGAACCTAAACCTCATCAGCAAAAAAGTTTCATGAGAAGTGAAGGTACATGTTAGGTATAGTTCCATGGTGTCACAGGTTTTCGACATAACATATTTCCTAACATTAGGTTTCATAAGCTCTTCCCCTTCTCTTTGGGCCTTCCTGTCCCTATTAAAAGCCCGCTTAATTGCTGCCACATCTCCCTTAACAATCCCACATGGGGTTTCAAACAGATTCAAACATCCAAGCCTCAGAAAGCAGGATTTCAAGTATTTTAGCCAGGGCACACACATTGAGTTATCCTGGGACACTAGATCTTTCACAATCAAGTGGGTAAGCGGAATATCCTGGTTTAACCACAGTTTTACCCAACATGTCAGTGGTCTTAGCGCAAATATATCAGATAGGTACTGTGTCCCCAGTTCTTCGTGTACCGCTAGATTTGATGTACTGGCTGGAACACACAGGAGACGTTTTAAAAAGTTGTTTTCAGTGACCTGTAACTGATCACCTCTTACATAGCCCCATAACTCACTGCCATATACAGTGGTAGCTATTGATTTTGCATTATAAAGTTTCATCATTGCAATATTTGGCTTCTTCCCCAATTGTGCGGCAAAATTAAAAATAGAGGCATTTACTCTTGTCATTTCCCTGCAACCCTTGCGCACTCCCTTTTTGATTTTAAAATTACCAGTGGTTTCCCCATTTGTTGTATACCTAACATTTGCACTGGTGTTATTGTGCAAGTCCACCAGAAAATCCACAATCCCTGTGTCAACACCTTTTTCCCGCATGGTCTGCCATAGCCTACCCCTGTTAACACAGTTGAAGGCTGATGACAGATCCATGAAGGCGAGGTGGACGGCTCCCTTCTGCACAACAGTATATTTGCTCAGTATGAGGAAGAGATTGAGGCACTGGGTTATGGTGGAACGGCCACTGCAGAAGCCATATTGGGGGATGGACATAATATTATTGTCAGACGTCCAACTTGATATACGCTGCAGTAAGATCCTCCCCATGATCTTAACCATTGAATCTATTAGTGAGATCGGGCGATAACAAAGGGGACTGCCCTTGTCCCCTTTCTTAAACACAGGGACAATTGTTGATAGACCCCAGGACAGGGGACAACCCACTATAGCGGCTGGATTAAATACCGCTACCAAGATGGGTGCCCAAAAACCAGGGTCTGATTTATAAAGATCCGGTGGAATTCCATCAGGTCCCGGGGCCTTCCTAGCTGTAAGTCCTACTATGGCATCCATGACCTCACTTTTATCAAATTTAATTGTGCTTCCTCTAGCATAAGATATAACATCAACTATTACAGGGTCCGCAGAATAATACAGTCTTTTAAAATGAGATTCTCACCCTTCCCTTGTTATGCAGCACTCTATTCCATCACCCGGGTCTTCCGCCAGGAACGGTCTTTTAACTAGCGCCCAGAATTTAGTGCTACAATTTAAGGTGGAGGGGTCAAGTATTTCATCCCAAGCTTCTTTCCTTAAAAACTCCTTACGGGAAGCAATAACAGACTTGTATTCTTTCCGACACATTTTTACACCCTCTTGATTTCTCGGGGTAACTGACAGGGCACTCCTGAGATTACGTGCAGCTTTAGAGCAGTCGTTGTTAAACCACCTGGGACCCCCTTTCACCAGGCTCTTTGCGGGGGCCGTCATCATTTCTGACACCTTCACCGCCAGATTCTGATATGAAATAAGTACCCGCCTAGGGTCTCCCCCCTCATGTGTACAATTCTTAATATATTCAGTACATTTCTCCACAATGTTTTTGTAAAGAAGATCTGGGGTAACCATTGACCATTTAAGTCGCCGCCTCCCATCTGTTGCACACAGCCTACCTGAGCTGTAATTCTTCTTTCCCTTGTTGACCCAGGGTCCCTTAAAACGAATTATAAGAGGGTTATGGTCACTAAATTCACTTTGCTCAATACTGAACGAATCCAGAAAAGTCTGCATCGTCAATGAGACTAGCATATGATCAATACAAGTGCCCCTGCCATGCCCTTTGAAAGTAGGGATATCAAAACATTTTAACGGGTCCCTAAGTGTCATAGCCAATGAGAGGTCAAAGTTATTCGTTAGGTCATTACAAAATTCCCCATCCACTGTATGTTCCATGTGTAAACCTCCCATGCGTTCACAAGATAAGTCTGATAAACATTTCTTCAAAGGATCACCGCAAGGATGCACATTAAAATCTCCCATAATCATAAGGTTATGACTAAAATCTTTCATAGAAGTAATAATAAAAGCATTTAATACAGATATTTGATTAGAGCCTGCACTAACGTTGGTTGCATTATAAAAGTTCACCAGACCAGCCAGACAGTTTTCTCCATATAAAACCAAGCCCATCACTCCAGTATACTGAGATTCAATTCTACGCATTTTACAAGGGAGTAGAATGGAATCAAAAATCACAAGTCCCCCCTTTGGTCTGCCTCTAGCCGATGGAGTAGCTGGCACATAAAAAGCCTTGTACCCTTCCAGAAAAGAATCACACTCCACCAGCCAGGTTTCTTGTAGACAGATGACCTTAAATTGTTTGATGTAGTTAACCCAGTTCTCATCAGCCATTTTGGCAGCCAAACCCGCAATGTTCCATGAACAACAAAACAACAAGATATTATGTCCGGTGGATTATCTACGAGTATAGGTTCTCCTGAAGCCACACTACCCTGAGCCGCAGGCACCTCCCGTCAGTCACACATCTCTAGGCCCGACAAAGCATCATACCTATTCTGTGTGTTGACATTATAACCTTGATGGTAGCGTCCCACACTAGTTGTCATATTGTGGGTTTCATTCATGTTAACAGGCCCACATGGATTAGTGATGTTATATATAAATTTTGGATCCATGGCTGGGGTCTATGGATCAAATACCCGCCTAGTCATCCTTTGTTGGGGGGTAGGTTTGCACAAATGTGTGTAAAAGTACCTCAATGGGCGCACACAAATACTGTTCTCATTATATACTAGTGAAGATGCTCTTAAGAGGACAGTTGCCACATGTTGTGGATGTTTAAAATTTACAACGATGCAATCCCCAGTTTCTAGCTTTTTGGACGGGCCCACCCAGTTCACCCTCCTTACTGCCACTATCTGATCTGAATAGTGAGGAGGAAAGCCACAATTTTTATTAAGCCAAGCTACTGTCTTATTTTTCAGTGAGGTGTGGGATTCATCATATGGTGATGCGGGATGTATGCCACAAGATGGAACATTGGTCAATACCGCCACAAACGGTGCACAATCAGGGGGTAGGTTCAAGCATCGGTTATTCCTGGGGGGCCTTGGAACTAGTCCACTTCATATGGCTAGAGTATGGCTAGAGTGGGTTGTGTCAGCAGGTACTGCTGGAACAACGGGTGTACTTAATACCTCATTCATAGTAGAGACTACAGCGGCAGTACTGGGAGTATTCTGATGGTCTTTAGTATTCGCCACTTTCTGCGTTCTTCCCCCAGCCTCAGTTCTACCACTAGTGGGTACAGCCAAGTGTGCGGACACTAGGCCGCCCAACCTAGCCACCTCCGTGGCCAGTGTCTCTATCTGAATAGTCAGTGGTTTAATAATCTCCTCTAATTTCGATACAAATTTATCCTATAGATTTTTAATGAGAGAGGTAAACTGTTCGGTATTTAAGTTAAGACCACTATCATTATTTCCTGTGAACACAAAGGGGTTTAAGACAAGGCTATTACTCTCTTTCCCATCCAAATCCCTTTTTTTAGTGTTATGTTTTCCCCCCGTTTTTGATGTGTTATCCTGCAGTTTTGCATTGGCCTAATTACCGGTGGAACATCGCCTGTATCCTCGCTTGTCAGGGCGTGTTGTTCTGGGTGTACCTCAGCAGTCACCGTAATAGGTGTCTGCGGATCTGCTCTGACAACTCCACTCATATTTACCTCAACATCTGAGATCATCCTTTGTGGAGACAACTCTGGCAGTTCCGTTGTAGGAGTCCCCTTCCCTAATGAAGCACGTCTATTGTTGTTAATCTGATTTACTTTCTTCACCATATAATTATCAATGGAACCGGGGCCTATTACAGATTTATCATTTTTGGATTTAGACATCTTATATCAAATCGTATAAAAAGTCCCTATTTACTGCTTGCTCGCTCACTCACATGAAATACACCAAGATAAAATAAAATAAAGTCTCACTTGGATAGTACACGAATAGGTACCGGATAAAAAGTTAAAGGGTCCCTGGCCCAGCCCAGTCTCCTCAGGCCTCTGAGGGCCACAGAGGGCCGGCCCTTTGCCCAGGCTTCGCCCGGCGCCCGCCCGCGCGCATCCCGCGCTGCGCGTGATATCTCTGGCTAAATAGAAAGATGAGGAGGAGCCTTGATGCTGATAGGCGGGAGGGCTGACAAGCTGCAGGTGAGTCCGAGGCAATGCAGGCGCAGGGACTGATGGTGCTTGTGGTGCTTCCTACCACCGCCGAGCCTGAAACACAAGGGCGGGGGTCAAGTTCACGGCATCGGACTGCCCCGGCAAGATTCTTTCCTCGGGTCGCGAGATGGCCCACCAGTGTCACTGGAGACAGAGTCCGCACCTCTCCCAACAGCGCAGCGACACCCGCGCCAGCGGGTGCCGCAAGGTTTTTTAAAGCGCTGGTAGGCGGGAGGGCTGACAAGCTGCAGGTGAGTCCGGGGCAATGCAGGCACAGGGGCTGATGGTGCTTGTGGTCCTTCCTACCACCGCCGAGCCTGAAACACAGGGCGGGGGTCCAGTTCACGGCGTCGGACTGCCCCAGCAAGATTCTTTCCTCGCGTCGCGAGATGGCCCACCAGTGTCACTGGAGACATAGTCCGCACCTCTCCCAACAGCGCAGCGGCACCCGCGCCAGCGGGTGCGGCAAGGTTTTTTAAAGCGCTGGTAGGCGGGAGGGCTGACAAGCTGCAGGTGAGTCCGGGGCAATGCAGGCGCAGGGGCTGATGGTGCTTGTGGTCCTTCCTACCATCACCAAGCCTGAAACACAAGGGCGGGGACTGCCCCGGCAAGATTCTTTCCTCGGGTCGCGAGATGGCCCACCAGTGTCACTGGAGACAGAGTCCGCACCTCTCCCAACAGCGCAATAGTTCAACTGCAAATGCAAATGTTTCAATGCTTCTCTCAGCTTCCTTCTGAAGATCATTAAATCATTTGATTTCACCTATAAGGTTCTACACTGATTTCACCTGCTAAAACTAAGCTCAAAATACCCGCACTAGCCTCAGAAAGACAAATCTTTACAAGTGGACTCCTTACATGCAGATTTCTGATCCCTTGGCCAATGTTTCCTGGCAGTAAATCAGTGGATGTCTATCAACCACCTAAAGTTCTGCTATAACAAAACAGAAAACCTCAGCCCAGGGAAATTGTCTCATCCTCCTCGTCATCGCCTTCTAGCTGTGCAAAGTAGGACTTCCACTGGACACTATCATCGATGTCCGGAACCTGGAGTATTAATGCACTCTGTCAACTTAAACCACTGGCTACTTCAGGTAAATCAGACGACTCCATCCTCTTTCTTCACCACGAAGAGCTGCCAATGCTTCCCACATCCCATGCTTTGGTGTAGGACTGGTCAACTTTGAAATGGCCTACAGAAACATCATTATGCCAATTTACTCTATATTGATGTACCCACCTTCATACTCTGGAGTCTTTTGGGGACTAATCACGCTGCTTGTGACAGTCATTGAGATGCTTCACCAGCTATGAGTAACAGTTTATCATTGTGCCGCATACGTCGTTGCAACTCGTGCAGACAGAACGCCGGATTCGCGGCTTGGTGCACGTTAAGGTCCAGGGACATACGGACTTTACCTCGGGACTCGACAAATAAGGTTTTTCCGGCCAAATTATCTTACCAACCGTGGAGCACCTATCTTTATATACTGACGATTGGATTTTACCGATCTACTGCATTTTCCTTTGCACATCGGATACGGCCACCATTGCAGTTACTTGAACCCCTTTTTTCTAGTCATTGAAGAAACATTGAATGAGCCACATCAATCGAACGAGCAAGATACCCTTACCGGGTCGGAATTATCACCGGTTAAGTGGTTTTACATTATACGCCAACATTTCAAGAAAGCCCTGAAGAGTCAGAGCAATTCTGTACTCTGACGAAACACGTGTCGGCTGGCGTAAGGTCTTTTGGGCAATAAAGAACTACAATTGCTCAAACAGAAGAAGTTTTTTTCGAGGAGTCTATCTATTTGGTTACTGTTCATAATACGAATGAATTGATATGTTGTGTGCCTAGGAATTTGTGTTTTGTATAGTCCAGGTGTTGTTCTCGACACTTTGTAAAGGGTTCAGAGGGTTTCCCTTTTCCTGTGGCACCAATGGTAACTTTGTCTGTGAGCTAACAAGCTGTCAGGAACTTATGTTGAGCGCAAGTTGTCCCTGTCCATAAAACCCATTGCCTTTGAGTTTATATCATTGTGCCAGAGTCACAGAAGGAAAAGCAATAGGTAAGACCGAAGGCGCGCCAAAGGCAGGCCCGTCTGCGCCTGTACGCATCTGGATGAGACTAGGGGCCAGAATTCCTGCCAGTTGCGCGACCTATCAACTTTTATACTATAAATCTGATGCTCTCCGCAGCCTAGCACCTCCGTTTTCTTAAACATGTCAGCACAGCCTAACAGTATACCCTGTCCATTAAAATGTTCTATCTGCAAAACTGATTTTGAAACCAAGAAACACTGCACATCATACATCTAAATTGCTCTTACTTTTAATGAATTGTTGTTCACTAGTGAAACACAAATAGGAGATTTTTGAGATCTTAAGCAATAAAAAGCCTGATGCTTTGTTTTTTACTGAAAAATGGCCGAACGAGTGCTCTATTCCTGATATTGATGCAGATCCACAAGGATTTGGGATACTTAGACAGGATCACTCAATACAAAGAGGAAGAGGAATTGTAATATTATATAAGGGAAACATCCTGAACAACGAAGTCTAAATCACGACTTACCTGAACAACGAAGTAAGAACAACGAGGAATTCCGAACAACAAATTCCTGAACCACGACGTTCTTACACACGACTCGGACTCTCACTGCTCAGAAGGGGCTGAAGCAGCAGAGATCGAAGCAAAGAATAGGTAACCAGCCTGTGCTGCGTGAGATCTCTCCCACTTCTCAGCTCGAGTTTGAGACTATAGGCAAGCTGAGACACAGCTCACCGGTAGGGGCGGAGGCAGCAGAGATTCTTGTGAAAGTAGAGCTGAATGTTGAATAAAGAAATGCAAACGAAATCGGGAGAGGTAAAGAATAGACACAAATAAATATCTTTGAATGAAAATATTGACTCAGTTCCTTGACACAGATGTATATTCAATTACAGTAGTCTGTACTTTTAAGAGATGAACTTATATTTCTGCATAATTTAAAAAAATAAAACCAAACGCCTTGCATGGTAAAAAAAAATATAGTAGCCTTGACTCTTCTCCTTCGGGTCATACCGTGAATACTGCCCGATTGAATCAGGATGCTAGAGAGCTGCCATTGGACAAGAAGTTGTCCCTTTAGTAAACACCTCTGGTTAGTCCAAGAATGAATATGTGACGAGTATGATCAGTAAAAAAAACAAATACATCACAAAAATAAGGGCAGAAGATTTCATCTCAAGCTAAGGTACTTTCCCAGTGGTATTGCCAAAAAGAATTTCATGGAAGTAATGTTATTACAATAGTGCCATCTATTGGCAAGTCACAAGTTTTTATTTTTTCGTGGTTTAGGAAGTCGTCGTAAAAGTAGTAGTGGTTTAGCATTGCTCGTTGTTAAGCTTTCGTGGTTCAGGAAGTCGTGGTTAAGGGAGTAGATGTTTAGTCATACATCCATTATATAAATTGTCGCTGAAATGCTGCATTAGGTAGGCTAATCTTGAGAACTGTGAGGCCTTCTTTTTTTACTCTTTCTGCAGCTGAAGACCACACTCTAGTGGGTTTCCTAATTTGTCGCCCACCAGGTCCTGCCGCACAATTTATATTGAGCCTGGTGGAGAAATTGTTTCAGCCAGCACTGAGGTATAATAATCTGTTAATTTGAGTGACCTTAATTTGCACTTTGACAATAAGGAGAACCTTGGAGTACAATCATTATGCAAGGACCTTCTATCTATGAACCTAGTGCGAAAAGTGAAAGATCCAACCCATCAACTGGGACTAATTATAGATTCGATATTTACCAACACAGCAGAGATTGAGATCTTTAAATGCAATGCATGAAAGATTTAAAAATAGCGAATTCACTAATAGGACACGAAAATTACCATGAAGTACAACTTCATGGTAATTTGCAAAAACTTTGAAAAATGCACTAAAGTGCCTTTTTCAAAGTTTCATGTTGCGCACACACATGCCCGAACATATGTGCACACATCAATTTCAGGGGTGCAACAGGGTGTCCTTTGGACACCCCTGCACCCTTGAAATCGCAATGTCAATTTGCGATTCGCAAATTGATTGTCTTCCCATTCATTGCTATGGGAATGAATGGGGAGGTATTTCTTAATTGCGACTCGCAATTTGCGAGTCGCAATTAAGGAATTCTAAGAAATCGCTATTTTTTTTGTGATTTCTTGATGCATTCCATTTTGCTATTCCTTAATAGCGAATCGGTATTTTTCGCTATTAAGGAATCGCAAAATGGGTTGTTGATGCATCTGGGGGATAGTTTTCAAGTTTCTCAGCACCCACATGCCTCCAAGAGCATTCCCCTGCTGTAAGAAGTCCCACAGGGCTCGATTCTAAGCCCTGCGCTGTTCGATCTCTATATGGGTCCTCTTGCAGAATTAGTGGAAGGACACAATGTGATTATTGTATCATACTCCGATGATGCACAATTGATTGTCACCTAACTCAGAATCCGGCACGGACAGGTGATCAATTCTCTCTAAATGCTTAGAGGAGCTAGCCGCATGGATGTCCAACCACTGTTTAAAACTCAATGGTAACAAAACAGTGGTGCTGATAGTAGGAAATTCCCCCTCGATATGGACATCAGCATGGTGGCCCGAGACATTAGGGCAAATACCTCCCATGAAAGAGGAAGTAAAGAATCTTGGGGTCTGGCTTGATTTTAAACTAACGCTTGAAAGTCATATCTGGAAGGTGGCAGGGAAATGTTTCAGGAGTCCTAAGGAAGCACCTTGACCTTTTACCCATCACTGCAAGGAAGACATTTGTACATGTCTTAGTCACCTTCCAGATGGTCTATGGGAATATCCTCTATCTGGGAGCAGCTAAGAAAGGACTGACCAAGCTCCAGTTGTTCCAAAATGTGGCAGCACGCATATTGCTGAACCTCCCAAAAAGGGCAGCGGAAATGAGGGCCCTGGCAACCCTACATTGGTTGCCTGTGGAGAAGAGGATTACGTTCAAGGCCATGTGTCATTGCCACAGAATTCTGTGGAAAAAAGGCCCCCACTATCTCCAGTCTATGATAGCTGCTTACAAACGGGCATGTAATCTAAGATCTAAAGGCAGTGCACTGGTCAATGTGCCTAGAAATCAAAAAGCTAGGATGGGAGCTCTCTCCTTTGGCTATCTTGCAGCTAAAGTCTGGAATAGTCTGCCAGGGGGACTAAGTACTTAAACTGGATTAAATACATGATTGTTTCCACCCTCAAACTAGTAGCATAGACTGCTGCCTAAATTTCTGGATACTCTTCAAAAATAGTTTTCCTGCCAACATTTCTGAGAACTTGCGCTACCAAGGGGACACACCAGTGGTGTAAACATGCGCTTTATAAATTGATAAATAAATAAATAAATAAATAAGATGTTTACACCATTGCCATTTGAATCTTTTTATGGATATGACATTTTGGCACAGATACCACAGACACTCTATCGATATGCCAGGGACTGCTTCAGTTTTGTGTACAGTGCATTTCCTTGCACTCTTGCACGTCATTTGATTTCGAGATATTTCGTTCCGATTAGGTTCTTTCGAATTTTTCTAAACCAACAGTGATGCTGCATATTTACTTATGCAAAACGAACAGATGATGGACAGAATGCTGAATTAATCAAACATTCACCCCCAGTCACAGATCTGGGTTAAAACCGTTGTTTTTTTGCACTCCACACCATTCCATTTTCGATCCAGCCATATGCAAATCAGTCTTTACCCTGTTCCCCATGAGAACAGTCCAGCCCGATCTGCCAGGCCTGGTGTTCCCTGGACCAGAAACAAGCATCCTGGGACCGGTTACAGGATAACACCCCTCTTCAGCCAGGCTAGCGTGAATCTGGTAGTGTAGCAAGCACAGGACCCGTGTCTGGGCGTATCCTTCCCACTTCAAGATAAATATTTAGCATGTGAATGCATAGAATCTTTTCAAATGTTCAGTGAAACTACGTTAAACAAATATCAGTTACCTTAATTACAAGTGATGCTAGGTATACCTTTTCTCCAATTTCCTTAGCAACTTCTGAAGACTATCCACAGAGCCATACAATAGGTACCCTAGGGAACACAGATATAAGGTTGTGTGATGGAACCATGCATGCATTTACCATGCATCCCAGTTCAACGCAAGTCTTAACCATGCATATTCCTTTATCATGCCTTTATGACAAAATATGTATTTTTATGGCAAGTATGGTAAAGACATATCTGTGGTTAAGTCTTATCAGAAAAGTTCTATCCCCAACCCCTGTCCCCATCCTAAAACTAAACCCCTTCTTCTTGAAAACCAACCCGAGCCCTATAAACTTCCCTGCCCCAGTCCGAAAAACTACCCCGCCCTCCCCTAAACCCTAAAAATGACCCGATACTCCTGAACCCTAAAACTACCCTGCCACCAATCCTTACAAAGTACTCCAATCCCTGCCCTGAGTCCTAAAATGTCCCCAAAAGAGCCCCTGCCCTATTTCCTTAAACTACCCCCTCCCTCCTGAAAACCAACCCCCTCCACCTGAGTCCTGAGTTCTAAAAACCTTCCTGCCCGAAGTTTAAATACTAGCCCGCCCTCCCCTAAGCCCTAAAAACTACCAGAGCCCTAAAAACGACCAGCCCTGAAAACTACCCTGACCCCCAGCACTGAAAACTACCACTAACCCTTACAAACCACCCCTCTCGCTCCCAACACCCAGCATCACTTACCTAACTGGGTCCTCTACCAGTCCTTCCTCTACCTGCTACCGGCCAGAAGCTAGACCGCACACTGCCTCAACCATGCATATGTCTACTTAAGGCATATGCATGGTTAAGGCAAGTGTGTTAGCGCTGCATTGTCAGAACATGCATGTCTTTGCTCACTTTGTTCCAACTGTGTCCCCATATGTATACAAGCTATCAGTGAACACAAGTTTGCCTTTTCTATACAGGAGTAGTACATCAGTACCTACTAGAAGTAGTGTACAAGGTTATTGTAGCCTTTTGCGCATTTCACCACTTTGCCATGGGACAAGGCTTACATGTATGAGTAATCCATGCACTAAAGCTCTATTCATGGTCCCTGTGTGGGATGCAAAACAGATGTAAGGAGCTGCATCCTAGTGGCCTCATTCTTTCCTGAGCTATTACTTTCCAACACCTACAACCCAAAATGGGTTGGAAAATTTCTGATTCCTTGCAAGAATTTCAAGCCATTAGATACAAATTCACCAACATTTATCATCAAGGAGCTTCAGCCAACTAAAGTACTCCAAAATGATAAAACCTAATTTTGACTCAACCTGGTTACACATTACAAACTCTTCGCTCACACAGAGGCTTTTTCCAAAATCATTCAAGCTCACCCTTACTAAGTCCATTTGAAAATCAAACACTCCGAACATCATAACTAGGCATAACTTGTGTAATTCGCTGTAACATTATTATTAAAAACCTATATTGAACAAAATTACATAGCAAAGTTACATACTTGCAATAAATCAGAGCACCATGTCCATGAATACAATTGAATTCAACGAGGTTAACCGAAAGTACATATCGTTGGAGAGCAAAACATGACAGATATAATGTAAGAACACCAGGACAGCGGGGCAAGTGATGGTGGGAGGCACCTAATACGTGAGAGAGGGACGAAACAAGCTGGGGGGGAATAAGGACAGGGGGCGAGCTACTCACTGACCTACACCGGCGGCCGCTGTGCGTGGAGCGCGGGCAGGGAGTGTGGGAGAGGTTGCTGGACTCTGGCACTTACGACTTAGGTAGTAAGACACAAGAGGGCCCCATATGTTGAGCGGACAGGATCTATTTGGCATGAGGTCCCAGAATTCGGACAGTAGAGTCTGGCATCCTCAAGCCAGTGGCCGAACTTGGGCGCGGGTTTGCAGCCCCAGCACATGGAGACCCTATGCCGCGCAAGGACCAGCAGCATGGCAATCAAGCGGCGGGAGGCGTCTGGGCAGAATTTAACAAAGCCTAAGAGGCAAAGGGGAGGGTCGGGCTGGACCGGCAACAAAGTGATCTCAGAAATAGCAGCACAGACCTCAGGCCAGTAAGTGGAGCCCTGGGGGCACAGCCAGGCAAGGTGGCAGAAGTCCGCTGCAGGAGCAGAGCTGGGCAGGCATTTATCATTGGGGACAAGTCCCATCTTGTGCAGTTGAATGGGAGCCGGTATAGTCTATGCAAATATTTAAAGTGAATAAAGCGCAGACGGTAATTTGGGGACAGACGCGTAATCTGATTGCAACAGTAAAGCCAGTCAACTTGAGAAATTTCCATACCAAGGTCCTCATCCCGTGCCACGCGTGCCCAGTCAGTGGAGATGGAGGAAGCTATCAGTGTAAAGGCATACATTTTAGTCACTAACTTCCGAGGGAGGTGGACAAATAAAGGAAGTCAAGAGTGGCCATCGAGGGGGGCTGGGGAAACAAGGGATGCAGCTCCCTGCAGACCGCCCTAAGTTGATAATAAAGTAAGGTGTCCCTAGGACCAGAATCGGCAGCGAGAGAGAAGAATGTGTTCCCCAGGTAGAGATCCGCTACTGTAGTCAGCCCTAAGTGAGTGGCGTGTTTAACCATACCAGAGGTCTGGAGAGGAGGGAAAGCCGGATGATAAGCGATCGGCATCGTATTTGTGCAAAGCATATCAGCCCCGGAAAAGCAGCGGAGTCCCTCCCACTCCCAGCGCAACGTCTCGACCGTATCAATCTCAGCACGTGGGAGCTTGACTGGGAGGCTGTAACATAATTAAGTGAAAATACAGCACAATTACGCTAGGCTATACAGATTACGCCAGGAGTATAATCCTGCATGCATTGTTATTTTCCTATCAAAAAAATGCACTCTCTCATCCAAAATGGACTTGAGGATGCATTTCGCACTAAGAAAATAGCACTAAATGCAACAGAAACAGCAGCTGCTTATGTTCTGTTCCTGTGCTCTCAAGAAGCATTTCTGCCCAAAAACAAATATTATGTCAATGAATGTCATCGAATTATTCTGGTAAGAGTAACAAGAAATTATTGAAATTAAATTGCACCCAGGCCTAATCGTAAACAACTGTTGACCAGTTGTCAGCCTCTCTTGTTTAGGGGAAGCAGTTAAACAACATGCAGCCAAACAACTGACTGAGTGCATCAAATACTTAAATGTAGTTTTCTTATAGGACCTAGAATAGAAACGGTAATGACATACATCACATCCTTGATGAAGCCTGTTTGACTTATTGGAATCCTTAGATACAGTAGAATATTAGATAGGCATCATGGGGCTTGTCCTGAACCACTTGGCTTCTAAGCCTTTTCCCCCTAGATTGCTAGGGCCTTATTTAATATTTCGGGTAGGTTTTGGCTAGGCCTCCATAATATGTTTTCAAGAGAAGGTATCCATGAGCAAATTGGTGTCCTTTATACTTTTTGTAGATTGTAAAGCTACCCAAGGTTTGTGCATTCTGCTAGAAAGAAAGGAGAGATCAGCAAAAATACATCTAAATATTGGGTCGTTTTGGAAAAATGGGACAAACATGCTATGCAAGAAAGTGTGTTGTTTCCTAGAAATGCATCAAAAAACATTTCCTTTGCTGAGAGCACCATCTTCCCAGCTTTCAGAAACAAACAGAGTTGTAAAAAGAATATTTTTTACGATAATGCTTGCATGTATCTAAGGGATAGTTAATTTTGTAGATTTCTTGTGGTTTCAAGAATGCTTGCAGTTTGTGTTGGAGACAGGTGTGAAACCCATGGGAGAACCTGGGAAGCTATACATTTCTGAAAAGCAAGTGACATTTAAAATTCAGGAAGGGCTGAGACACTTATTATTTTCCTAAAGAAAGTAACCATTGTAAATAAAAATGTTAAAAAAATTGAGTAAGTGAGAACATTTCCATATGCAGTATTTTGCTCTGATGACCACTCTACAAAAGTAATATTATATTTGCCAGACCTCTCTGGTTGCATGACTATATAGTGTTTGTTGGGGTTACCAAATAAACAGAGCCAACAACTGAGCTGTAGATTATAATGTTATTTCATTCTGTATGGAAAAATCGACTGAAGAAAAATGGGTATGGGGGAAAGCTATCCGTTTTTATTATGTGCAACACACCCTTAACTTGTGAATAGTGGTTATTTGTAGACCTCTCAATTTATGGTTACCCATACTGTCATGCTTCAGAGGGCATTTTAAAAAATTTAGGCTTGTGTTGCTTATTGCAGTTGGAAAGCTGAAAGGGAAATGCTCCCATCTTCTGTTTTCACTTCAGCTGATAAAAACAGTACCCGAGTGTGGGTACCGCTAAGGGCATGATGTTGACTGTAATGTGTTGCCTTGAAAATAGATCCATTTTGGCAATGTGTGTAGCTGCAATATTTGTGCCCGGGCCCAGCCTACACCCTGGAAAACCTACAAAAATCAGACATTTCTGAATGCAGGACATGCAGGGTAGTCCGGGTGGTGTGACTTGCCTCTGCAAACCTCAAACTTTGCTAAAATCACATACATTCCTTACATATCTGTGAGGTAAAGTTCTGGAAGCTGTGGAGATCTACAAAATTCCTACCAACCTGTGTTGCCATTAAAAAGGGTACCCCACTTGTGTAGCGGCAACACAATAGGTGCCCATTCGCAATGTAGAGACATCAACATTGTGGCAGAAAATTAACACATTTTCGCAATGTGTGTAGCAGCAGTAATTATGCTGGGTCCGGCCACTACCCCAGAAACTCTATTAAATCCAGTAGTTTCTGAACACAAAACACCCAGGAGAGTCCAGGTTGGTGTGACTTACATAGATCCCACAAGGTTTTTAGGAATGTCCTGCAAACCTATAACGTTTGCTAAACTCATTCACTTTATTCATGATTCTGCGAAGGAAAGTTAGGGAATCTTGAGGAATCTGCAAACATCCTACAAAACAGCATTTCCATACACCTCCCGATAAAATCTGTACCTAACTTGCATGGTTGGGCCAATCTCCATGACATGATAGGATCCGAAAACTCCACAGGTAAACATGAACTTTTCACGATGAAAACTGATCCATTTTGGCAATCTGCATATCTTTGGAATATGGGTCTAGGTTTGGTTGACATCCAGGGAAACCTTTTAAACTAAGACATTCTGAAACTAGACACACAGATGAGAGGACTCCAGAGTGGTGTGATGTGCTTGGAATCCACTATGATTCCTTACCCAGAAAGCTTTGCAAACCTCAAACTTTGGCTAAAATCACATATTATCCCGGACTTTTGTGTGAGGAAAAGTTCCAAAATCTACAAGAATCCACAAAAACTTTACAACCTAGCATTCCCACACTTCTGCCAATAAAAACTGTTCTCCCAATTGTTTGGCTGAACCTATTGCTCGCAACAGTAACCTTTCAAAAGTTGAACCATGTGATGTCAATATAGTGTCTAAGATGTCTTCACATTGTTACAGTTTTTGACCATTCCAATGATGTGCATTTCGTCCCCCGACACATGGGTGGCAGCATTTCAATTGGGAGAAGTGTAAGAGGCTGGGCGATCAGACTTTGGCAATAAGCTAGAAGTTCTGGAGTTATCTAGCGCATGAATACAAGAATACAAGAAAGAAAATCTTCTTTAACCAAACTTTAATATTTGCAGGGTATTCGGAGTAAGATGAATTGCTGGTGTGCATTTAAAGCCCACTCCACCTGAACTCCCCTAAGGGACTAGTTTTTAGAAATGCCTAGGGTTGGAAGCGTTCCCAGAGCTTGAATACTGCAGCCATTCACCATTGCAAGTGAGAGGAAATTTGGATTTGCCCCCTCTATGCCAACTCATATTTCAAAACCACACCCAAAAGAATCCAAATTTCGTCTTCCTTGCCATGGTGATATGTAGATCCTAGTAAGACAGCAAGATAGATAAGCCCTTTGGGGGTGGGGTTTATTCCTGAACCCTTTGTAAAAAAAAAGAATCCATGTGGATGAGTGGGTTTCCTCCCCTATACCCCCCCCCAGTGTGGCTGATTTGGATGAAAACCCTCATCTTTCCCCTAGGGATGTAGAAAAAGTGTTGGGCCTGCTAGGGATGTGATCAGGTCCAGTACCCCATATTATGTTTGTCAAAGAAATCGCTGTGCCTAGTGGCACTTATATTTGGGGTACATTGCATAATCAGGCACCAAGGGGGACAGAAAGTCTGTTGGACCCCATTTGGATAAAAACTATGTCCCACACTAAGTAACCTATCCCTACCCCAATTTATTTTGTAAAAACATCCCTAGTATGTAGTGTCCTATTCCCCCCTCTCCCAGGTCAACAGATTGAGGTAAAACTCTGAATCACATCCCTGGGGTGCAGACAGACTATTAAACCTTTTACGTATGAGGGTATGCCCCAATGCCTTGGCCGGATGCCCCATCCCATTCTTTTTTTCAAGATAATCCTTTGTGTCTAGTGGGGTTTCTGCCCACATTGCTGTCAGTAGACTGGGGGTAAACTCTCTAATCTAACTCCACGACGGTGGATTGATTGTTGTGGCCATTACGGGGTAGGGCAACAACACTACAACGGGGCAGGCAGCCCCTGCCCCATTCTCTTTTTAAAGAAAATTTCGTTTCTGCCCCTTGGGAGCGGAAAGAGTGCATGGCTAATATGTATAGGTGAAGCACTTGCCCATGCCTGGAGCTACTCCTCTCATTGGTGTTTCATTCCACCAATATGGAGAAGACATGCAAATTCTATTTAAAAGATCTCTACCATCAAAAACATTAGCCACCAATGAAAGTGTCTGATTACAATCCAACAGTGGAATCTAATAAACCCAGAAAAGACAGAGTTCATATTCTTCTTATGCTAATCAAAATGCAAGCCGTTCGGTACTGTACTCAGTGACTAATTCTTTTTTATGGTCAAAACTGTTAAATTGAACTGTAAAATCTCTTAGCTTCAGTTTTACTCCTCACATCAGTAATATGGACAAAAGAGGCCTATTCCCAAGGCCCTTCTGAAAACAGCAACCGTTTTATCAGTCACGTGGACTTTGGTAGCTCCACCCTAGCAGTGGATGCTCAATCATACTTGACACCATTACGTGCCATACTTTACTCTGTGGCCAGGTTAGTAACTTCTTCAAAATAAAATGATCACATTTCACCTATCCATATTGCACTACATTGACTACCTATAAAAGACAGAATTATCTTCAAGCTTTGCTGCATACCCTACAATGCCCCGCATACCAAAATACCATGTACCTGACTGCCCATTTCCCTATCATGGAAGGACAAAAAACAACTTTATGTAGCCTTAACTGACGCAGACTAGAATCTCTGAAATTCAGAACCTCCTTTACACAAAACAGATCCTTCTCTGGAGTAGCAATTTTTCATGGAACTCTCTACATAAAAATGTAAGCACCTTACCTACTCTTATTTCATACATGAAACATCTGAAATCCCATTTGTTTTGCCTCATCCATGGCTGTTTCCATTTGTTCTTAAGATACCAACTCAGGAGTGGACTCAATCGTAACTCTAACTTACTTACCCACTCTTATCAACCCCACCCCCTGCTTACATTTCTCATCTAGTTTCACTCAATGTATTCCTGTGTTGTCCCACTGCCTTCTTCCTACTGCTTTCATGTTTTTTGTCACAAATTTTAATTCCTCTGGCTATCATTGAATGTTGTTCTATGTGTATTTGAGTATAATGTAAAGTGCCTAAATGCCAATGAGAGTTAGTGGATGATGTAAAAAAAACTAAATAAATAAATGATGTCACATTGAAACTTGCATTTAAAATATCATAATGCACTCTCACCTACTTTTCCCATAAACTCCCATCAGTGCATCTCAAATGTGGTGTATGTAGAATGACACAGTTATAAGTACATTACTCATAATACTATTCATATTCTCTTACTCAATTTACCTGAGAGTATTGATATTGTTAATGGAGTATGAAACTACTAAAGATACACTGCAAATTCTTATTTGTATTGTCTATTTCAATGACTTGTCTGATTTGTCCACCTCCTCTAAATAGGTAGAGAACCTTGCAGTGAATGGAGAGCTATATTGCCAGGGTTAAGGTCCCCCCACTTTTAGAAACAGATAATGACATACATGAAGAGTAAGTTTGCCACTACTGACCCATCCAATGACTGCAATACAATCCTCAATCGAGTCTATTCATTTTCGCTCACTTTGACTCACTCTTTCTCACTCCCATCTCCTGCCACTAGCTCTCATTTAGTTAGTTTCACTCACACATACACATGCATATTCTTAGACACACTCACATGCTCCTACACTGTCTCACTCAATATGCCTCACTCACACTGCCTCGCACACACTCACTATCACAATACCATACTATTATATTCACACAATGTCTCACCCAAACACTCATACACCAGCCCACTTATATTCTTACTCACTGCCTCATGCACATTTTCCCACACTGTGTCACTTACACTGGCTCAATCACACACTTTCTCACCCATGCATAGCCACAGTCACACATTCATATATATGCTTACTCTCTTTCTCATTTATAGTCTCACAGTGTTTTAATTTAATTCAAGAACCCACACGTTCTGTCTCTTCCTTGGCTGTTTCTCTTTCTTCCTATGAATTCCACCTCTCTCACACCATCTCATTCACAGTCTCAAACTCTGTACTCGCTCACATTCTCACATACTGTCTCACATGCTTACTCACTCTCATTCTCTAAGTCACTTTCACTTTCATACTCACACAGACACAAACAGTTTCTCATCCTCAGACATACAGACATTTACAGAATTTCTGTACTTACCAGAAGATGCTTCCGCTCCTCAACTACTGTATATACCCTAAAGACATGTACCCAAATCCCTCCTGAATCATGCACTTAAATAGGAAACTGAAATAGAGGCCTGTGCAGTACATAATCATGCCCTGTCATGTTCATTTTTCAGTATCTTGCTTTTTAATTTCTCCCATTACCATCTTACCATAGCTTGAAGTGGGGTTTGTGAGGTTGTGGCTCCACCCAACTCTGCAATGAGATAGAAAAGATTAAGTTACCAGCCTGATTAACTGATGTCCTTGGGCCCCGCAGGGCTTAACTCTAAAGTGCCTGGTGATATCTGCTTTAGTGACAGTGTCAGATCGATGAGACAATGGCTGAGATTTTTCTAGTCCTGGCTCTCTTTTAGCTGTTGAATGCACCTTTTTGTACCTGTACCAGCCATCATAAATATTATCTGTCTGAGGCTGCTGCTGATCCCTTCTTGCTGAGGATCAGCTTTTTATTATTATGCCAGAAGTGTATAATAGGCTATCATTCTCTATTGGCATAGGAAAAATTAGGCAGGGAAAAAGGAAGATGGCGACCCAATAGCAATAAAGGTAAGCTACTGCTTCTTATAATGAGAAAACAAGATCCCATGTCCCACCACATTAAGGGGCCAATTCCGATCCGGTAAAATCCCCCACCAATCGCAGTACGGAGCGTTTTTCCAATACGATTCATACACCTACAACGTCCCCGTACGTACGAGCAAGTACGATCCTAACCCAAAGCATATCTACATACGATTTGTACCAAACACCATACGAACTAAAATACATACGATACATATCCGGGTTACGCTGTACGTGCGGTCCGTACGTAAACAGGCATCAGTTTCCGGCACAGCAAGTATGATTCGTCTCGGCGACACTCTGTACGACCCTATTGCTACGGGAGCTGAAAACTACCGTAAAAGCATAGTCCTGCCCTAACAGCACCCCGGTACGAGACAGACACGCCATGAACCCTATCGACGGTGTCATCCCAGTCCTGTACGCCTATGACCTTGTGCATAGAAACAGACGACGGCGCAGGCGGTGAGTACAACGTACTGCAACAACGGAAGTGTACATGTACGGTGCGTCACACGCTCGCGTATATCACCATTGCAATAGTGATACGAGCCGCACACACTCTGTGGAAGTTGGGGTACGGAGCGTCAAACACTCGCGTATATCACCATTTCAATAGTGGTACGAGCTGCACACACGCCGTGAATGTTGGGGTACGGTGCGCCACATGCTCGCGTATATCACCATTGCAATAGTGATACGAGCCACACACACGCCGTGAATTTAGGTGTATGGTGTGTCACACTCTCGCGTATATCACCATTCCAGTAGTGATACGAGCCGCACACACGCCATTTATGTTGGTGTACGGTACGTCACATCTGAGGGGTGTGTGATTATGAGTCCCATCAGTGCCCACACATAGAAGGAGTGGGTGCACACGACTCCCTGCAGTGCCCAGACATAGGAGGTGGTTGTGGATATGACTCCCCGCTATGCCCAGTCATAGGAGGTGGTTGTGAATATGACTCCCCGCAGTGCCCAGACATAGGAGGGGTGTGTGGATATGACTCCCAGCAGTGCCCAGACCTAGGAGGGGTGTGTGGATATGACTCCCCGCAGTTCCCAGACATAGGAGGGGTGTGTGGATATGACTCCCAGCAGTGCCCAGACATAGGAGGGGTGTGTGGATATGACTCCCAGCAGTTCCCAGACATAGGAGGTGGTTGTGAATATGACTCAACGCAGTGCCCAGACATAGGAGGTGGTTGTGAATATGACTCCCAGCAGTGCCCAGACGTAGGAGGGGTGTGTGGATATGACTCCGAGCAGTGCCCAGACATAGGAGGGGTGTGTGGATATGACTCCCAGCAGTGCCCAGACATAGTGGGTGGTTGTGAATATGACTCACAGCAGTGCCCAGACATAGGAGGGGTGGCTGGATATGACTTCCAGCAGTGCCCAGACATAGGAGGGGGGTGTATATGGCTCTCAGTGGTGCCCAGACATAGGAGGGGTGTGTGGCTATGACTCCCAGCAGTGCCCAGACATAGGAGGGGTGTGTGGATATGACTCCAAGCAGTGCCCAGACATAGGAGGGCTGGCTGCATATGACTCCCAGCAGTGCCCAAACCTAGTATGTGGTTGTGAATATGATTCCCGCAGTGTCCAGACATAGGAGGGGTGGCTGGATATGACTCCCAGCAGTACCTAGACATAGGAGGGGTGGGTGCACAGGACTCCCAGCAGTGCCAAGACATAGGAGGGGTGGCTGGATATGACTCCCAGCAGTGCCCAGACATAGGAGTGGTGTGTGGATATGACTCCCAGCAGTGCCTACACATAGGAGGGGTGGCTGGATATGACTCCCAGCAGTGCCCAGACATAGGATGGGGGTGTGGATATGACTCCCAGCAGTGCCCAGACATAGGAGGGGTGTGTGGATATGACTCCGAGCAGTGCCCAGACATAGGAGGGGTGTGTGGATATGACTCCCAGCAGTGCCCAGACATAGGATGGGTGGCTGAATATGACTCCCAGCAGTGCCCAGACATAGGAGGTGGTTGTGAATATAACTCCCCGCAGTGCCCACACATAGGAGGTTGTTGTGAACATGACTCCCAGCAGTGCCCAGACATAAGAGGGGTGGCTGGATATGACTCCCAGCAGTGCCAAGACATAGGAAAGGGGGTGTATATGACTCCCAGCGGTGCCCAGACATAGGAAGGGTGTGTGGCTATGACTCCCAGCAGTGCCCAGACATAGGAGGGGTGAGTGGATATGACTCCAAGCAGTGCTCAGACATAGGAGGGCTGGCTGCATATGACTCCCAGCAGTGCCCAAACCTAGTATGTGGTTGTGAATATGACTCCCCGCAGTGTCCAGACATAGGAGGGGTGGCTGGATATGACTCCCAGCAGTACCTAGACATAGGAGGGGTGGGTGCACAGGACTCCCAGCAGTGCCAAGACATAGGAGGGGTGGCTGGATATGACTCCCAGCAGTGCCCAGACATAGGAGTGGTGTGTGGATATGACTCCCAGCAGTGCCTACACATAGGAGGGGTGGCTGGATATGACTCCCAGCAGTGCCCAGACATAGGATGGGGGTGTGGATATGACTCCCAGCAGTGCCCAGACATAGGAGGGGTGTGTGGATATGACTCCGAGCAGTGCCCAGACATAGGAGGGGTGTGTGGATATGACTCCCAGCAGTGCCCAGACATAGGAGGGGTGGCTGAATATGACTCCCAGCAGTGCCCAGACATAGGAGGTGGTTGTGAATATAACTCCCCGCAGTGCCCAGACATAGGAGGTTGTTGTGAACATGACTCCCAGCAGTGCCCAGACATAAGAGGGGTGGCTGGATATGACTCCCAGCAGTGCCAAGACATAGGAAAGGGGGTGTATATGACTCCCAGCGGTGCCCAGACATAGGAAGGGTGTGTGGCTATGACTCCCAGCAGTGCCCAGACATAGGAGGGGTGAGTGGATATGACTCCAAGCAGTGCTCAGACATAGGAGGGCTGGCTGGATATGACTCCCAGCAGTGCCCAGACCTAGGATGTGGTTCTGAATTTGACTCCCCGCAGTGCCCAGACATTAGAGGGGTGGCTGGATATGACTCCCAGCAGTACCCAGACATAGGAGGGGTGGGTGCACAGGACTCCCAGCAGTGCCAAGACATAGGAGGGGTGGCTGGATATGACTCCCAGCAGTGCCCAGACATAGGAGGGGTGTGTTGATATGACTCCCAGCAGTGCCGACACATAGGAGGGGTGGCTGGATATGACTCCCAGCAGTGCCCAGACATAGGAGTGGGGTGTGGATATGACTCCCAGCAGTGCCCAGACATAGGAGGGGTGTGTGGATATGACTCCCAGCAGTGCCCAGACATAGGAGGGGTGGGTGCACAGGACTCCCAGCAGTGCCCAGACATAGGAGGGGTGGCTGAATAGGACTCCCAGCAGTGCCCAGACATAGGAGGTGGTTGTGAATATGACTCCCCGCAGTGCCCAGACATAGGAGGTTGTTGTGAATATGACTCCCCGCAGTGCCCAGACATAGGAGGTGATTGTGGATATGACTTCCCGCAGTGCCCAGACATAGGAGGGGGGTGTGGATATGACTCCCAGCAGTGCCCAGACATAGGAGGGGTGGCTGGATATTACTCCCAGCAGTGCCCAGACATAGGAGGGGGTGTGGATATGACTCCCAGCAGTGCCCAGACATAGGAGGGGTGGCTGGATATGACTCCCAGCAGTGCCCATACCTAGGAGGTTGTTGTGAATATGACTCCCCGCAGTTCCCAGACATAGGAGGGGTGGCTGGATGTGACTCCCAGCAGTTCCCAGACAATGGAGGGGTGGGTGCACAGGACTCCCAGCAGTGCCCAGACATAGGAGGGGTGGCTGGATCAGTTGACTGGGGGTGAGTGTTTGATTTGCTCAAACGCTCCGTCCATCATCCCCTTTTGTATCACTTTGTTCGCCCTAAGTGTGGCAGGGTATGCTCAGACGTGAGTCCCTTGCTCACTTGGCCATTGGATTCAAGATAGCCTGGCTGATGAGGATTATGAATCCGAAACCGGTCCCAGGATGCTTGTTTCCTGTCCATGGAAGACATGGCTTTGCAGTTCGGGCTGGACTTTTCCCATGAGGCAAAGGGTCAGTCTGATTTGCATATAGCCATGTCTGAAATGGGGTGGCTGAGTGGGCTAAAGAATGGTGATGGATTAAACCCAGATCAGTTGACTGGGGGTGAGTGTTTGATTTGCTCAAACGCTCCGTCCATCATCCCCTTTTGTATCGCTTTGTTCGCCCTAAGTGTGGCAGGGTATGCTCAGACGTGAGTCCCTTGCTCACTTGGCCACTGGATTCAAGATAGCCTGGCTGATGAGGATTATGAATCCGAAACCGGTCCCAGGATGCTTGTTTCCGGTCCATGGAAGACATGGCTTGGCAGTTCGGGCTGGACTTTTCCCATGAGGCAAAGGGTCAGACTGATTTGCATATAGCCATGTCTGAAATGGGGTGGCTGAGTGGGCTAAAGAATGGTGATGGATTAAACCCAGATCAGTTGACTGGGGGTGAGTGTTTGATTTGCTCAAACGCTCCGTCCATCATCCCCTTTTGTATCGATATGACTCCCAGCAGTGCCCAGTCATAGGAGAGGTGTGTGGATATGACTCCCAGCAGTACCCAAACATAGGAGGGGTGGCTGGATATGACTCCCAGCAGTGCCCAGACATGGGAGGGGAGTGTGGATATGATTCCCAGCATTGCCCAGACATAGGAGGGGCGGCTGGATATGACTCCCAGCAGTGCCCAGACATAGGAGGTGGTTGTGGATATGAGTCCCCCAGTGCCCAGACATAGGAGGGGTGTTTGGATATGACTCCCAGCAGTGCCCAGACGTAGGAGGGGTGTGTGGATATGACTACCAGCAGTGCCCAGACTTAGGAGGGGTGGGTGCACAGGACTCCCAGCAGTGCCCAGACATAGGAGGGGGTGTGGATTTGACTCCCAGCAGTGCCCAGACATAGGAGGGGCGGCTGGATATGACTCTCAGCAGTGCCTAAACATAGGAGGTGGATGTGGATATGACTCCCCGCAGTGCCCAGACATAGGAGGGGGGTGTGGATATGACTCCCAGCAGTGCCCAGACATAGGAGGGGTGGCTGGATATTACTCCCAGTAGTGCCCAGACATAGGAGGGGGTGTGGATATGACTCCCAGCAGTGCCCAGACATAGGAGGGGTGGCTGGATATGACTCCCAGCAGTGCCCATACCTAGGAGGTTGTTGTGAATATGACTCCCCACAGTTCCCAGACATAGGAGGGGTGGCTGGATGTGACTCCCAGCAGTTCCCAGACAATGGAGGGGTGGGTGCACAGGACTCCCAGCAGTGCCCAGACATAGGAGGGGTGGCTGGATATGACTCCCAGCAGTGCCCAGTCATAGGAGAGGTGTGTGGATATGACTCCCAGCAGTGTCCAAACATAGGAGGGGTGGCTGGATATGACTCCCAGCAGTGCCCAGACATGGGAGGGGAGTGTGGATATGATTCCCAGCATTGCCCAGACATAGGAGGGGCGGCTGGATATGACTCCCAGCAGTGCCCAGACATAGGAGGTGGTTGTGGATATGACTCCCCCAGTGCCCAGACATAGGAGGGGTGTTTGGATATGACTCCCAGCAGTGCCCAGACGTAGGAGGGGTGTGTGGATATGACTACCAGCAGTGCCCAGACTTAGGAGGGGTGGGTGCACAGGACCCCCAGCAGTGCCCAGACATAGGAGGGGGTGTGGATTTGACTCCCAGCAGTGCCCAGACATAGGAGGGGCAGCTGGATATGACTCTCAGCAGTGCCTAAACATAGGAGGTGGATGTGGATATGACTCCCCGCAGTGCCCAGACATAGGAGGGGTGTGTGGATATGACTCCCAGCAGTGCCTAGACATAGGAGGGGGTGTGGATATGACTCCCAGCAATGCCCAGACATAGGAGGGGTGGGTGCGCAGGACTCCCAGCAGTGCCCAGACATAGGAGGGGTGGCTGGATATGACTCCCAGCAGTGCCCAGACATAGGAGTGGAGTGTGGATATGACTCCAAACAATGTCCAGACATAGGAGGGGTGGCGGGATATGTCTCCCAGCATTGGCCAGACATAGGAGGGGTGTCTGCACAGGATTCACAGCAGTGCCCAGACATAGGAGGGGTGGCTGGATATGACTCCCAGCAGTGCCCAGACATAGGAGGGGGGGTGGAGATGACTCCAAGCAGTGCCCAAACATTGGAGGGGTGGCTAGATATGACTCCCAGCAGTGCCCAGACATAAGAGGGGTGGGTGCACAGGACTCCCAGCAGTGCCCAGACATAGGAGGGGTGTGGATATGACTCCCAGCAGTACCCAGACATAGGAGGGGTAGGTGCAAAGGACTCCCAGCAGTGCTCAGACATAGGAGGGGTGGCTGGATATGACTCCCCACAGTGCCCAGACATAGGAGGTGGTTGTGGATATGACTCCCCACAGTGCCCAGACATAGGAGGGGTGTGTGGATATGACTCCCAGCAGTGCCCAGACATAGGAGGGGTGTGTGGATATGACTCCCAGCAGTGCCCAGACATGGGAGGGGAGTGTGGATATGATTCCCAGCATTGCCCAGACATAGGAGGGGCGGCTGGATATGACTCCCAGCAGTGCCCAGACATAGGAGGTGGTTGTGGATATGAGTCCCCCAGTGCCCAGAAAGAGGAGGGGTGTTTGGATATGACTCCCAGCAGTGCCCAGACGTAGGAGGGGTGTGTGGATATGACTACCAGCAGTGCCCAGACTTAGGAGGGGTGGGTGCACAGGACTCCCAGCAGTGCCCAGACATAGGAGGGGGTGTGGATTTGACTCCCAGCAGTGCCCAGATATAGGAGGGGCGGCTGGATATGACTCTCAGCAGTGCCTAAACATAGGAGGTGGATGTGGATATGACTCCCCGCAGTGCCCAGACATAGGAGGGGGGTGTGGATATGACTCCCAGCAGTGCCCAGACATAGGAGGGGTGGCTGGATATTACTCCCAGCAGTGCCCAGACATAGGAGGGGGTGTGGATATGACTCCCAGCAGTGCCCAGACATAGGAGGGGTGGCTGGATATGACTCCCAGCAGTGCCCATACCTAGGAGGTTGTTGTGAATATGACTCCCCACAGTTCCCAGACATAGGAGGGGTAGCTGGATGTGACTCCCAGCAGTTCCCAGACAATGGAGGGGTGGGTGCACAGGACTCCCAGCAGTGCCCAGACATAGGAGGGGTGGCTGGATATGACTCCCAGCAGTGCCCAGTCATAGGAGAGGTGTGTGGATATGACTCCCAGCAGTGCCCAAACATAGGAGGGGTGGCTGGATATGACTCCCAGCAGTGCCCAGACATGGGAGGGGAGTGTGGATATGATTCCCAGCATTGCCCAGACATAGGAGGGGCGGCTGGATATGACTCCCAGCAGTGCCCAGACATAGGAGGTGGTTGTGGATATGACTCCCCAGTGCCCAGACATAGCAGGGGTGTTTGGATATGACTTCCAGCAGTGCCCAGACGTAGGAGGGGTGTGTGGATATGACTACCAGCAGTGCCCAGACTTAGGAGGGGTGGGTGCACAGGACCCCCAGCAGTGCCCAGACATAGGAGGGGGTGTGGATTTGACTCCCAGCAGTGCCCAGACATAGGAGGGGCAGCTGGATATGACTCTCAGCAGTGCCTAAACATAGGAGGTGGATGTGGATATGACTCCCCGCAGTGCCCAGACATAGGAGGGGTGTGTGGATATGACTCCCAGCAGTGCCTAGACATAGGAGGGGGTGTGGATATGACTCCCAGCAATGCCCAGACATAGGAGGGGTGGGTGCGCAGGACTCCCAGCAGTGCCCAGACATAGGAGGGGTGGCTGGATATGACTCCCAGCAGTGCCCAGACATAGGAGTGGAGTGTGGAAATGACTCCAAACAATGTCCAGACATAGGAGGGGTGGCGGGATATGTCTCCCAGCATTGGCCAGACATAGGAGGGGTGTCTGCACAGGATTCACAGCAGTGCCCAGACATAGGAGGGGTGGCTGGATATGACTCCCAGCAGTGCCCAGACATAGGAGGGGGGGTGGAGATGACTCCAAGCAGTGCCCAAACATTGGAGGGGTGGCTAGATATGACTCCCAGCAGTGCCCAGACATAAGAGGGGTGGGTGCACAGGACTCCCAGCAGTGCCCAGACATAGGAGGGGTGTGGATATGACTCCCAGCAGTACCCAGACATAGGAGGGGTAGGTGCACAGGACTCCCAGCAGTGCTCAGACATAGGAGGGGTGGCTGGATATGACTCCCCACAGTGCCCAGACATAGGAGGTGGTTGTGGATATGACTCCCCACAGTGCCCAGACATAGGAGGGGTGTGTGGATATGACTCCCAGCAGTGCCCAGACATAGGAGGGGTGTGTGGATATGACTCCCAGCAGTGCCCAGACATATGAGGTGTAGGTCCACAGGACTCCCAGCAGTGCCCAGACGTAGGAGGGTGTGTGGGTATGACTCCCAGCAATGCCCAGACATAGGAGGGGTTGTGGATATGACTCCCAGCAGTGCCCAGACATAGGAGAGGTGGGTGCACAGGACTCCCAGCAGTGCCCAGACATAGGAATGGTGGCTGGATATGACTCCCAGCAGTGCCCAGACATAGGAGGGGTGGGTGCACAGGACTTCCAGCAGTGCCCAGACGTAGGAGGGTGTGTGGGTATGACTCCCAGCAGTGCCCAGTGATAGAGTGGGGCATCATCATCACCATACAACAACTACATGGGTGTATGTTTACAGCCCTTATCTGTGACAGTCATGATAGTGCCATAGCAACACATCACTTACAGCAGTGTCCCACTCCATGGAGGATGGATTTCTGTCACACACTGCGTGACACACCACATGTGTGTGTGATGTCAGATCCCACATGCATATCCACCCATGGAGTTTGCAGGCAACCTACACACCCTCCTATCCTTACTTCATGGTGTATAGTCATGTAACCGCTCAACAAAGAAATACACCAAAAAGGAAAAACACACTGTCATGTATATTCCGGGCCTGATATGAATGTCAGGTGGTAAAAGGTATACTCTTCCATGGAAGGAATAGTGCTGAACCCCCTTAGATACAAAGCACTACATTGTGAGTTGTCTGCACAAATACCCTGTATAAGAAATCCAAACATAAGGGTAAGGATGTGATCATACATTAGCATATTGTGCAAAAGGCTGATGGTGTCCTTGAAGGAATTACTACATACTACAAACACAAGTACAGTGAGTAGCATGGATGGCACAGACTAATGAGCAGAACTCATTTGTGAGCAGGCATGGCCATTGCTGAAGGGAATGTTTTCTTAAAAAAAGGAAATGTGCACCAAAGTAACCACAAATATTGTGCAACTGTCTGTACATAAGATCTCATGTGTCACTGAGGAAGTTACACACTTTTGAACAATGTCTGTAGGCAAACTGAACACACACAAATCAAGATAATTACCTTCTACATTGTGATGGCACACAGATACAATGGTCCACCTCATTACCATTACAAAATACACATCTTTCACAATACCAAAACATTACCATGACACCAACTCCTAGGCACACTGCCCCTAAAGCAAGTACCTGAAGTGCCATAGTTTGGAATGAAAAATAAAATGCTTTATTCAGCACCAAAACGAAATTATTTTTCATAAATGAGTCCAGGCTCAAATGAAGACCAATGTCCAGTCCAGAATAAAGAGTTTTTCTGTAGCTCTAATCTTGTGGAGATTGTCACGCCAAAACTTGCCTGCACATGATAATATTAAAGGTTTGTGGACCCATGGGGGGCATTATCTGGGTCAGTGTCCGGCACCGCAGGGACATCAGAGGGAAGGGTAGGTGTTGTAGGTGCAGGGGGGGAGGAATCCTCCTCGGTGGCTTGTGCAGCGCCAAAGCTTGAAAGATATTATGCGCTGCACACTGCTGCCAGGTCCGCCAGACCACAACCTTCACCAGGGGACACAATGGGAGTAGAGGTAGAGGGCTCTGAGTCTTTCGGACTGTGTATGTGTCTGCGTGCCTGCCGTCTGACCCCAGTCCCTGTGGGAGTGCCTGCATCCCCCTGAGATTGGGTGCCTGGTGATCTGCACATAGACTTCCGTGGTGGTGTGCTGGGTGGGTCTGTTGGGGTTTGTGATCTTGTGTGTCTGCGTGTTCTGTGGACAGGTATGGGTGAGGGGGTTGTGGATGGGTCTGAAGGAGTGGGTGGGATGGGCCACTGCAGGAGGGCAAGTGCTGCCGTCAGTGAGGAGTAGACTCCGACGTTGGTCAGACATGTTAGCTGACATGCCCTCCATGAATGACACCAACTGCATCAAGATCTGAGTCTGGCCATGGAGGACAGTCAGCATTGATGTCTGACCACCATGAATCTGCCGGAGTAGGTCCACAGACTCGGCGCTGAGGGCAGCAGGGGAGACAGGGGCAGGGGCTGCGGTGCCGGGGACGAAGGAGACATGGGGGGCAGCACGGAGGGAAGGGATCCTAGCAACAGGGAGGGTGGAGATGGGTCTGGAGGAGGTGGGGACAGACACAGTGGTGGAAGAAGCTGTCGCCGCATATTCCCCCTCCTCCTGGGAGTCAGATGCCAAGACGTCCGCATGATACAAAGTGTCCCCTTCAAAAGGTCCGGCCGCCTGACTCCCGTCACCCTCCGTGCCACTGGCTCCCTCCAACTCCACAGCACTGGTGGCACTGCGGCTGAGTACCCCCTCCTGGTCCGTGCTTATGTCTCCTCCTGTGTCGGTTGATGATGCTGTTGGCAAGGAGAATAAACAAAAATGCATCAGTCACCTGTACACATCTTACACATGAACACAATTTTATTTGGGCACATTGCAAATCATGGCATGCATCATGAGTAACAGCAACATAACTCTGCACATATTTAAGACTAGTACTGCACAGTTGGTATAGACACAATGCTACTTCCACACAAGGATCCAAATAATAGACAAGGCCACGACTCGAGTGAAAGTCACACTGAGGAGGTTTAGTTTGTTCACATGAGAGCTGATCTATACAATGAAGTTCTGCCACCTCAAGTTCTCAAAAATTAAACAGTTGTGTTTCCCCTCAGGGCAAAGTAACACACCTCAAGACCCAAGGTATATACCACTCCCAGAGCCCAAGAAGTAGTGTTTGGTGAAAGGTAATGGCATAAAATCGTTGCATCTTCGGACTCTGCATACTTCACATAATCAACTTGTATAGCCTCTGAAAAATATCCATCTTGTGTAGATAACACGTATGTGCCAGCATGAAAGAGCTCTCACAAGGAACTCCACACAAACAACATACACAATGTAATTGAGACAGCTTGCACACTTCAAGATGAAACACTGTAAGAAATAAATGGCATGGACCATATACCATATACATGGTCCAACGGAGTTCTTGATGTATTGACACACATCAGTCTGTACAATTGACAGCAAAGGAGTCACAACCACTCCGGACCACTGTGGGGACATGTTGATGTCGATGAAGGCACACCATTAACCACTAACACTGGCCTCATTCTAAACCTGCCTGCTTATTCAACAACATTGCACATGTTGTGTGGTGTGCACTACCTTGTGAGCCAACTATAATGCAGACCCATAAGTGTAACGTACACATTTTGTCATATGTACACATTCCAAACATTAACTAGTTTCAACAAGTGTTGGGAGTGCCTAGGGACATACATCAATGTGACATCACTTCAAATGTGTAACTCCTCACAGGGACATCTATCACCAGATCATACAGTTGTTAGCACATAACACACACTGGCTGTCATGTGAAGTGGACCACATGTCCTACATCTGGACAATGCTTAAGCTAATGTGCCTGCAATTGGGAAGATCAAAATCATTGCTGCATAGAAAGACACACCCTTAACCACATGGGAAATGTGAGCACTGTAGTTGCGCACTAGGACAAAACAGCGTTGCACTGCAACTACATACATCTATCCAAAAATCTTTGAGGCACAATCATCTCTGTAAGGAAACAACATAGCCTGTAAAGAGCCCAATGACAGCACTGTCCAGCATCACAGGTGAAGTGCATGCTGATAACTATAACTCACAAATGACAGCCACAGTTCACAACTGACAATGGCAAACAGGCAGGCCCATCACACCTCTCCTGCACAAGACTCCCATCACTCCATTAATGTGTTTGAAACTGCTCAATGAGTTAACCATCAGAATCAGGGTAGAAAAAACTGAGCAGCATCTTTTTAAAATGTACAGCAAGATCACCTCCTGTGGCTGGCAATCCATATTAGTCACAATCAGCAACAGATTCTTGAGAATAGGCACACAGGCAATGCCCAGTGTGAGTATGCACAAGCTAAATCTTGTATCCATGGGCAGTGTGCAGATGTAGCTAACACATGATAAAAACAAAGTATGGCAGGGACCAAGGCCACTGAGGCACACCCATGCTGAACCCATATAGAATGGGCACAGTGTTGGATGACACACATGATAAGGATGCCGGGGTTTTTCAGGGTACTGTGGTTGGCACACAGATCTGTGTGTCAAGAAATTGCAGACTGTCTCATGAATAACCGTCTTGTCTCTATGCATATTTTGAATATGATGTCCATCATGTATGAGCATGAAAATGGCTCATGCATGCTGGTAGGGTGTGAATCATATAAATTGCACTCCTATGTTGATACTCATGATCAGTGCAAACAAATATGAATGCCAAACACAGTGCACAGGTCGTGGCACAGGCAAGGTCACAACACATGTCACAGACCTCCCTCCCACATGATGCGTAAATCAATGTGCTGTCTAATTACCTTGCACCCTAAAAGTACATGATCAACATTTTAAACACACAAACCAGGGGTAACATGTTGAGTAGGGGAAGGGATGGAAAAGAGCAGCAGATGAATATGGTGATTTTCAAAATATAATGCACAAATAGCCTGTCTGACCAGACCCCCCAACTGTGGGAGTGGTCACAGGCTTCAGACCACCTCAAGTACCATGTGACACACAACACTACAAACAGACATGTACCTACCCCCTCCTTGCTGCTGTCCATTCTGCAACTGCCTATGGAGATCTGGAAAGACCACTTCGAGGACCCGGAGCATGTGGGGGGTGAGGTGACGGCTGCCGTCAAGCCGGGGTGGAGCTTCCAGCTTCAGCTGGACCCGGGAAAGACGGCGGGTCGCGCACCAGATGTCCTGCCACCTCTTCCTGATGTTCATAGGCAGACGGCGAGGGCCCCCCACAGACCTGACAGCCCTGACAATGTCCGACCAGATCGGCCCCTTCTCATAGGCAGTTACCTGTCAGGAAGATAAAGTTAAACAACATCACTACACCTGCTGCATGTCCCTGAGACACACACTTGCACTACATTGATGATGTGAACAGGGCATAGGATGCTGAGAGGACTTGCATCATTGTCCATCTGATCTTGCCCAGTGGGCACATACTAATGCATCACATGCCTTTGAAAGGCAACAGATGGCATAAGGGGTTCAACATACTCACTGATCATGGCAGACACTGTACAACACATGCAATTGCAGGGTATTGGACAGCATCTGACATGCTGCCACATTCCCCACTACACCTACGAAACTTCAGCAGACCACACATACACACCCTGGCACAGATCCCTTGCCTGTTGTTCTCAACATTGTATACAACCCTCACTTTGCACATGTCACACTTGACAAAGAGGTGACACAGGTGTTGGGCTAACTGTGCAAGTCATGCACTTAACACTGCATACTTGTCTCATCAGATGGCTACATCTGCTGCATACGCCATGCAGCTGTGTTGCAAAACATCACATACACACTCAGCCAGGTGACAAGGAACCTTCACACTCTTCAATGTCCATGACTCCAAACACAGCACATGTAGAAAATCTCCACACATCCAAAAAACCATAAACATCAGTGAGTACATTCAGTTGTCACTCTGGGGAGAACACTATTACAGCTCATTAAATCATGTCAGAAAACCCTGCACTGTGTGGCACAGCAGAATGCGTAAATCAGTATGCTTTGAATGTCACAGTTACCATAATGCAAGTAAGGAGTAAACACAATTTACTACAATATGCTCTGCATGGGAGACACCACAATGTACACACCCTGCAATCACAGAGAAACCACATTGTATGTCTGATCCACAAATACACAATAGCTCCACAACAACATTGCAACATTGTATAGTTTTGCCCAACTGACTTTTGCCGGACACCTGTAGCACACACTCAAATCTCAGTATCCATGACAACCATCCTGCATTCTGGTACTACTACTCATAGCCTAGGTGTCCTCTATGTATTTTTTGTGATCCACACACAAGTACGGTGCGTTTAACGTCGCGTATGCCACTTTTTTAATAGTGAAACGAGGCGCACATACGCACGTAAGGCAGGTGTACGGTTCAATCACGTATGGCCCGATTTCAATAGTGAAACGTCCCGCACACACGCAGTTAAGGTAGGTGTACGGTTCAATCATGTATGGCCCGATTTCAATAGAGAAACGTCCCGCACACACGCACGTAAGGTAGGTGTACAGTTCAATCGCGTATGGCCCGATTTCAATAGTGAAACGTCCCGCACATAGGCACGTAAGGTAGATGTACGGTTCAATCGCGTATGGCACCATTACAATAGTGAAATGTCCCGCACACACGCACGTAAGGTAGGTGTACGGTTCAATCCCGTATGGCACCATTACAATAGTGATACGAGATGCACAAATGGCAGGGATGTAGCAGTATGGTTAACGCTATAATGTCTATCATGTTGGTTTCATTGCATACTTACATGAGCATGCCCTATGTGTGCCAGGCATTGATATAGCAGAGGATATCAGTTCATGTTGCACAATTCATGTGTGATGACCTGTTGACACATGTGATGTGTGATGGGGCACTATGTGGTACATATCAAATTTCCACTTGTTACATTCGTATCATCATGCACATGTTGTCATGCACATAAACACTGGGCTGGCACAGTCATCACTTCCATATCCTGTGTCATGATGCCAGGGGCAGTGGCACTTTTTCACTTGTCAATTTGACATTCATCAGGTCCCTAAGTAATAATGTTATGTGTGTAATTTTACAGATAGAATTTACTGTTTGGGTTCCGTAAAATGCACGTGTTTTTGGTGCATCTATAATGTGTCTGTGTTGTGACTGAAATGGTTTTGCATGTACGCACACAATGGCACATGTGCCTTATTAATGGCTTTTGGGTCGGATTGCATTATACATCGTTGATAACCATGCACACGTGTGTGCATCCTGACAATTACTGTGGTGTTGCCTTGTCACATACACATCCTCATTAGCAATTTGGATGATATGTACACCAGACATTCCATGGGACCTGGGTCTGTTCCTTGCAGTCAGCTGTCTGTATTGGATGACAATCTTCTAATGCAGGTCTGGTGATGTGTGTCACTCCAGTGATATCTTGCTGTGCTCACTCAGAGCAGCCCAGCAGTTGTTTTTGTGTGCATGTAATGTGTATTTAAAAAGACTACAGATGTATCTTGGTTAATTTTTGAAGTGCCAGGAGCTGGCATATGTGTCCAGGAAGTATTGCTGACACCAGACCCCATAGTACCTTGATGTGTAGTAGCAGTGTTGCATGTGCTATGTTCATTGGAATAGTATTTGGATGACAGTTGTTCTGCATTCTTAAAAAATATGTCCTGCAGGGCACCGCCTCTACCAAGGCCATTTCCTGACTAGGAGAGCATGAAGGAACGTGATTGCATCTGACATTACAGATTCACTCGAGAGTTGATTCAGGACTTGACAGACAGGCTGGAACCAAATCTCCAACCGCGACACAGGTATCCAACTGCGCTGACACCAAAGCTAAAGGTGATGGCAGCCCTACATTTTTTTGCCACAGGTATGTCTCAAGTTACCATTGCAGATGTGGGGGGTATGTCCCAAACCATGGTCAGCCGTGTCCTACGTGATGTCTTAGCTGCCATGTTAGAGCACATTGATGAATTCAGAACATTTCCAAATCCTGAAGAGTTGAGAGATGTCAAGGGTGAATTCTATGCCCTGGGAGGGATGCCACATGTCATTGGGTCCATTGATGGTACACAGGTGGCTTTGGTGCCACCACAGGCTCAGGAGCAGGCATACCACAATAGGAAGCATTACCACTCAATAAATGCCCTTGTGGTGTGTCTTGCTAACATGCTGATATCCCATGTTTGTGCACGTTTTCCAGGATCGTGCCATGATGCTTTCATCATGAGGCGTAGCAGGGTACCACAGATGATGCTGCAGCTGCGCAACAATCGGGCATGTCTTGTTGGTGGGTATACTCTGCTTGTCCTGTATGTATAATTTGTTGTTTGCTGTGACGAAATTGCCCCAGCCCAATTTCAACACGCTGTATATTTGTAGGAGACGCAGGATATCCCAACATGCCGTGGCTCATGACACCGCTCCGCAACCCAAGGACAGCTGCAGACCACCGGTACAACAATGCACATGGGCAGACCAGGCGCATGATTGAGCGAACGTTTGGACTCCTGAAGAGCAGATTCCAGTGCCTTGACAAGACCGGCGGATCCCTCCCTTACGCCCCGGTCAAGATGTGTAACATCTTTATTGTGTGCTGCGGTAGGCAGACAAAATATCGATTTTTTTAATATCGACCTACCATAATATCGCTGTTTTAGTATCGAAGGGACAGAATATAGAAAGTAAGTAATATCGATTTTTTTAATATCGATGTAAGTAATATCGATATTACTAATATTGATTTTTATATGATTTTTATGCATATTATTATGTATTTAATATGTATTTTTTATTTTAAATGTAATTTAACTAAATGTTGTATTTTACTACCGTAGCGGGTTGTGGGTTTATAGGGGAATAGGGTGGGAAGTAATTTAATTATATTTTTATTATACTAAATTCATTATTAATTTTTTAGGAATTATAAAATAATTTTAATTAATTGGTAATACATTTTTATTAATTGGTAATTTATTTTAATTCATTGATTAATTGATAATTATGTTCTGTAGTGGGTTGTGGGTTTATAGGGGAATAGGGTGGGAAGTAATTTAATTATAATACATTAATTATTTTTTTTTTAGGAATTATAAATTAATTTTAATTAATTGGTAATTAATTGGTAATTTATTTTAATTAATTGATTAATTGATAATTATGTTCTGTAGCGGGTTGTGGGTTTATAGGGGAATAGGATGGGAAGTAATTTAAATGTAATTGAGTAATAATTTATTTTCATTAATCGCTTTTGCTAATTATATTATTGTAATGAATTATTAATCGGTAATTCATTTTTATTAATTTGTGATTAATTTTAATTAGTTGATAATTATGTTAAGTGTATTATTTTATTATTGGCATTTGTTGTGCGTTAATAGTGTGTAAAGTAATTGATATGTAATTAGGTAGGTATTACATTTATAGTTGGGTATTGATAATTAATTTATTGGATATTAATTATTAATTGGTAAAAAAAATAATATTTATTGGTATTTGTAAATAGTTTAGATTAATGTAATAAATATTTTTTTTAATATTTTAAAATATTAGTTTATTTATAAGTATGTTATTTTTAACTTCTACGCTATCCAACACTTTCCCTACTGTTGCACTCTCTGGAGTGGCAATAGTAATTTTTCCCCTACGCTATCCAACTCTTTCCCTACTGTTGCACTCTCTGGAGTGGGAATAGTAACTTTTTACCCCTACTCTATCCAACACTTTCCCTACTGTTGCACTCTCTGGAGTTGGAATAGTAATTTTTACCCCTAAGCTATCCAGCACTTTCCCTACTGTTGCACTCTCTGGAGTTGGAATAGTAATGTTTATCCCTACGCTATCCAACACTTTCCCTACTGTTGCACTCTCTGGAGTTGGAATAGTAATTTTTACCCCTACGCTATCCAACACTTTCCCTACTGTTGCACTCTCTGGAGTGAGAATAGTAATTTTTACCCCTACGCTATCAAACATGTTCCTTACTGTTGTTTTTTTGGGAGTTGGAATAGTATTTTATTCCCTCTGTTACTTAATATTTTTTGTATTGTTTTAGTTAATGTTGTATATAATTAATTTATAAAATATTAAAACTACATTTTTAAAAAAACTGTTTTACATAATTATCAAATTTTTATTTATGTTATTATTTTATGTGTATAGATGGATTTGTGATATATAACATTTTTAATTATTTATAAGTTATTACAATACATATTACTACTGATTAAGTATCTTTATTATATATTATATGTATATGTTTATTTATTTTTTATTAAATTATGTATATTACCTATTAAAATATTATAATATATGTTGTACTATGTTTATTATATTTTACATATTTAATAAAAAAACAATATTTAAAAAAAAAACAATATTTTTGACATCGATTATTTTTGATATTTTTGTACTTACCTTTTTGTAGCTAGGATGTCGATATAGTTGACATCGATATTATTGCTCCGATATTTTAGTAGGTCGATATTTTGTCTTTCTATATTTTGTCATACATTTGTGTACCAGAATGCTGCACAACATGGCAGTTGAGAAGGCCGTGCCACTCATCCTGGATCCTGATGAGCTTGGAAAATCCACACGTTGAGGATGATGGGCTTGGGCACGATGAAAGTGATGAGGAGAAGGAGGATGATATCCGGAGTCAGCTCATACGCAACTTCTTCTCTTAATGGTGAGTGACTGGGTAGTCATGTGCAAACTGGTGGCATGGAGTGGCATGTGTTGCATACTGTGTGTCCAGCTGACTGTATGTGAAAACTCTTAGATGTTTGTTTTGATGTCTCACACAAATGATGATGTCATAACACATGCATATGTGCAATGCGTGCATTTGTAATGTACATGTGTACTACATTGTGATGTATTTTCACATGTCCATGTGTGTATGCAAATCTTAATAATGTGTCCCCTTGTGTGCCTGTCGTTCACAGGTCGCTCTGCCTGTTGTCTGTTCGTGTCATCTTGGTACTCCTGCTATTGATCCTGATGATTGCAAGGTGTGTCGAATCAGCGTTCCATGCACAGACATGTGGAAATGTCACTTTGGGTAAGATATCTAAACATGGATTTTTTGAGTTGGTATGCTTTGTGAATGTGTGGGAGCTGTTTCTGTGCCTGTTGTTGAAGCATACATACGTTTCACGTTTATAACTTTTATTCGATTACAATTTTTGTATAATCATAAAAAGTACATAGTTTTAAAAAACAATTGAAACAATTCGACATGTATTTAAAAAGGAAACAGGGAAGGAAGAATTTTTTAAGAAGTGCTTGAGACAGAGCATCTTACATCAGTACTTCGGTTGGGTTTGTGAGTTTGCGTCGGATAAAAATAGTGGCCTTTAGAAACATTGCCACAGATTTGGCTACATACGGAGAGTTCAGACATTGCAGGAACAAAAATGCTGGGTAGCATTGTCTATGGCCAGCAGATTTTAGGAGTGGCAGGATCCAAAAATTGCGAGGAGTTTTATAGTATTTGCAGAAAAAAATAATGTGGATCGTTGTTTGTTGAGATATACCATCACATGGACAGTTCATGAGCGAACGAGACCAGTTGGGAGTTCCAGGAAAAGAAACCAGACGGAAAAAAGTATTGAAGCGGAATCTTGTTAATAAAATTTTTTCCTGGTTTGAAAGGAAAAACGAAAGGTAACGTTGCATTCCTTTGAGGGGTTGTATTACACAGATCTGGTTGTTAGAGGGTTTCGTGATCTCTGACTGATTTCTCAGCTCTCTCAGATGAGTCAAGCACATCACTTTTAACTGCTGCCTGGAAATGTCTTCAACAGAAGGAGGATCATCAAAATAAGATTTGCGGCCTAGATCGTAAAAAAAGTTCCGTACAAAGACCAACCAAGGAATCTTGTGCCAGTTTGTTAGGGCTAGGCAGTCTGTGATCAGAGATCGTGTCAGGTGGCATTCAGGTTTGGTCCATATTCGTTGCCATGATAAAATCGGTTGCAAACGGATAGTGTCTACTATGAAGTCCATGCCAAGCTCAGTATGGGAAGCAAAGTTCGGGGCGCTTTGCGGGAGGGCCAACAGATATTTAATAAAAGTATTCTCAGTTATTTGAAGCTGATCAATGTGTCCATGTCCCCATACGCCCGCTCCATAAGTAGCCACACTGTGGCATTTTGCATAGTAGATTTTCAACAGCTCTGGAGGAGCAGGTTTCCCGAGCTTTCTCGAGAAGGACATCAAGGCCGATGTTGCACGCCGAAAAAGGAGATTTCTGGTAATTGTAGCTTGACGCCAATTCAAAGCGTCGTCCACAGGAATTCCGAGGTAGGGGTACACAGATGTTCTTTCCAACTTTGTATTATCCACCAGTATTGGTTTTGGTTTTTTAACCCTGGGGCCAATGTACATGGTGAATGTTTTTTTTATGTTAATTCTGAGGCCGAGTGAGTCCATAAAAGTTCTATATTTGTTGATTTGCTTCTGGAGTTGATTCAATGTGCGGGCCAGAATAACAGAGTCGTCTGCATATAGCAGTGTTGGTATGTGTCGATTGTTTATCCGGGGTAGATCCTGGCTCCCTTCGAGCATAGCCTGCTCTAGTCCATTGGTGTATAAGTTGAACAGGAAGGGAGCCAGTACACAGCCCTGTCTGACTCCTTTTGTTATTGCAAATGAGCGTGACAGCTCGCCGTTGGTACCAAATCTGACTCGCCCGGAAGCATTTGAATATAGTTCACGAAGGAAGGCTATTAAGGAGGGATCCACTCCTAGCTCGCTGAGAATTCTCCAAAGTTTGCCATGTTGGACACAGTCAAATGCCGCGCTCAAGTCGACATAGACGAGGAAGATGTTTCCTCCTTTGGCGCCAGCGTATTTCCCAGCCAGGAGTGCAAGGTTCAGGGCCTGTTCCACGGTCCCGAGCCCCTTCTGGAAACCATACTGCAGGTCTGTCATGATGTTGTTTTCCCGGGCCCAAGATTGCAATCTGTCCAGGAGCACTCTACCTGCAATTTTGCCCATGGAGTCCAGAAGGGAGATTGGCCTGTAGCATGCTGGGTCATTGCGGTCGCCTTTTTTGAAAATGGGCAGTAAGATTGAAGTTGACCAGGATTGAAGGAGACCATCCGATGCTGCTGCTGCCAGGACCTGTGTGATTATCGGTGACCATAGTTCTATGTTATATAGAAAAAAGTCCATTGGGACACCGTCTGGCCCCGGGGCCTTACCTGATGTGGATGCCTTAATTGCTTTGACAACTTCGCTGTGAAGAAAATGGATATTTATCGGATAGATGTTGTTAACTGATGTATGGAATTCACTTGGGTGTGATCCTTTTTCTGTGGCACTTTGGAGGGGTGGGCCAAAGATTTTGGAAAAGTGGATGACCCAATCATCTTCAGTAACGGCTACATCCAGATGTTGACCATTTGCGTTGTCGGCCAAAAAAGGAGATCTTAGGACTTTCCAAAATAGGGCACTATCCTTTCTTTGCGAGCTATCATGAAGTTGGGACCATAGTTCTTTCTTGATTTCTTTTTTGCGTTCCCTTCTGGCTAAGTTATATATTTTTCTTAAGTTGGTAATTTCAGAATGGATTCTTGTGGGTCTATGTAGAGCTTCTTTTAGATTCGAAAGGGCTTTACGGCAAGCTGAATCGAACCATCTTGTAGAAGGGGCCTTCACATTCTTTACCTTAACAAAAAGTTATTTTCCAATTGCCTCAAGAATATTTTTAAAGTTCTTAATGATTAACCGAGGTGTAGTGTCCAAGGATAGACATTCTTGTATCCAGGGCTTAGATTTTTCCAGGATTTTCTCCGTTACTGCCATCGAGTCGATTTTAGCCCACTTGACTGTATAGCCATTCATTTTGTTCATAGCTAATGTGTTTTGATTTAAAAGACTCGTTTTTATAGAATGTACTCTAGTCAATTTTGGAGTAATTGTTACGCTGATTGGGTAATGGTCGCTCATGACATTTGTCCCTGTTTCGAAGTTAGTCAATTGCCCCTTGAGTGAGTGAGAGGACAATATATAGTCTATGGTAGTTAAAAATCCTCTTCCATGGAAAGTGGGAGAAAAGTCTTTTTGTGGCTCTACTATCTCATTCGCAAAGTCCAAATCTAATGAAAATATAATTTCATTTAGTTTGCTTCCGCAGGACGAATGAGCAAAATGAGGCATAGGAGTACCAAGTTCATTGTGCAGTCCGCAGTTGCCGTTCCTGTGGTTAGGACAGAGTGGAAGGTTAAAATCACCACCCCATACTAAATGTACTATATCAGAATTAAGTTCAGTCAATAGGGAAAATAGAAGAGTGGCAATCTCCGCTAAAGTTGTGAGACAGTCTGCTGTACTTAAGTTATTGTAGTAGTTAATAAGTACATAACTGGAGTCATTAGTGAACTTTATTAGAACGATTTGATATGATGGGGACTCTTTTAGAATTTTGATGGATATAAAGGGAAGAGTATTTGCAACATAGATCACAAGACCTCCCTTAGGCCTTCCCAGGGCTCCTTGTACTGCTGGAGTGAAAAAAGTTTTATAGCCCGTTATGTGATTTGCAGAGGTGGACCAAGTTTCCTGGTAACATAGTACTTGATGTTTCCTTACTGTCTCTAACCAGGAGTCTAAGTTTAGTTTCGAAAGCAATCCTGCAACGTTCCAATACAGTACAGAGAGATTTAATATATTAAGGACAGAGGATAATTGTATATCAGAGGGTTCACTTGGGAGGCTCTCTATTGGGGTCGGCGGAGGATTATTTGTGACTCTCAGATCTGTTGATTGATGAGAAGTTGGATCTAAACTGTCCGTGGGGGTGGGCAGAATCTTGGTTATGGTTGTTAGTCCATTACATACATACATGTGTAATTAACATGGATAAAGATGCCTGTTGCAACAGTCCCATGACTGGACAGTCACCCTTCTTGTCACTCATCTCTTGTTGATTGATGACTCTGGTGAATACATCAATGTGTGTAAACAATGGTCCAGACACATTGCAGATGTCATCGGTTTACATTGTGTGTGAAATCACAACCACAGGCTCTGTGTGGAATTGCAACCTCACTGTGTGCAGCAGGATGTGTTTGGCTCATCACATTTATGTTGTGGGCCAGTACAGATTGGTTTACCTATTGACATATTGTGAAGGTGTGGACCACTGTATGTCCCACATGCTCTGACAACTCTCCAGTGAGTCTGTTTGTATGGATGCATTGCCCCCTGTGCCAGTATGTAATGTCACTGTCCGGTCGCTACATCAGTGCCGGTGAAGAACACTGCTTTGCAAGCCTTCTTGGTAACTTTATGTAAACTTTATATTCCCAAGATTCCAGGAATGTTGCACTGATGACGTAGCAACGTAGTGGTGTTGCTTATGTAAACACTTCCGTTACACCAGTCGGTTGACGTTAATCACAGCAAACTCTTGTGCCGTGCGGTATATCCTGGTCACAGTAGGGGTGGTTTACTGGGTTTGTTCCTCATTACTCTCAGTAGAGTTTGGTCACACCTGCTTTTCATGTTTGGCATTGTAAGGCACAGTTTGTAGAGCCAATAATTGGCTCTTGCTAGGCTTCCTTGTGTTTAAATAATCACCTTCCTCGTTGCATTAGCTAAGTACGGCTTTAGCGGGTGATGTGTATCTTACATTCATTACCCTTACTGATTCCCAGGGCTGACTACAGTTATTTGATTTGTGTGCGTAGCACTGCTACACATTGAATTCACTGTATTTTTTTAGTCACATTCATACACTGTGAGTAAGTTTGTGAGCGCATGGTTCTAATTGCATTGAAGCAGCCAGGTGAGAGTTAGACCCCCTTCATTTAGAAGACAAACTCTGCGATCCTTTTATGTGTCCCTGTTAAAACCTCAGATGTAGCATCATTTCAAAACCTGTGCTGACAAATTGGATACAGTGGCTGTGGTTAAAGTACACAGGTGTAACTGTTACAGTATACATCATGAGTATAATGTGATTCAGTCCCAAGAAGTGTTGAATTGTTATGCTTGTTTCCCTATGTTTCAGATCTCCCTCCATCCTCTCCTTCCCTCGCCTGATCACCCTTTAGAGTCTGTCATTCATACTCAGACCAAGGGGCTATCTGGAGATGGACCCCTTTCAGCATCGCACAAATCTGAGGATCAAAGGTACCAACTGTCCCTGGCAGTCATGCGGAGACAGTTTCAGCAGCATTACAGGTACCCTCATTGCATTACAGTTATTATCTTCTGAGCAATGCCACTGGCCATGTAAATTGGCTAAAGCAGCATGGCCTCATAACAAACTTGAACCATTTCTGTTGTAAAAGTGTTCCTAAGTGTACATTGTGCCCCATTACTGTCACCGCAGATGTCTTTCCAGTGTGCATGCCTCATCTATGGCATACTTTACAATGACTGTGGTTATGTGTAGTGGGGGAACATGCATGGTGTTTGTAATACGTCATGGTCCATTATGTGATTGACAAATATGCCTGTGTATGTATTGTTTTAGCTTAATACCCACAACGGTCATGCAACACATGCTGATGCTGTTTGTTCTCTGTCCCGCGTGTGCTGTTGGTGCCTGATCCTGTGACCGTCATACTTAGTGATTGGTTACCCATTTCCTAGCAGTGACCCATGAGTAACTAGACACTCCTTCCTTTACAAACACATGTAACATGCTGCTATGCAAATATCCGTGACTTTGTGTCCCACTTTTCCATGGTGTCTCACACCTTCTGCCATCATGTTTTCAGACATTACAGATGCTCTATCCCCAGTGACACCGCAAAACCCAGTGGCCAGATTTGGCAACACACACGTCTCCAATATGCTCAAACATCCATCAGTCCATTCTAAGGCAGACCGCAGATTGTCCGTGCCACAGTTGCACCACATCCATGATAAAGGCAGGCCTGTCAGAGCCTGCAACGTGCACAGTGCAAGGCCCTGTGGTCATTCAGTGACACAGGTTACACTACAGACTCATGCTCCTGCCACTCTCCACACAGTGAACACCACACAATCATGCACCTGGTATCAGGCAACCCCTAAGAGCACACATGACAGTTGGCTGTGTGTCCAACTCATACTGCCAACTCCGCACTGCCACACATAACAGTGCATGTCCGTACAAGCAGGTCATGTGCGTTGTTCTGCACACATGCTACTTACATCAGCACAACTTTGGACTCTGTTACTTCATCAACACAACAGCACAACACATGACCACAATTACTGTGGCCTGGTTGTACGTAAGGCCAGCACACTACTTCTACATTGCCATCACAGATGGATAGACCACCCGCAAGGACGACAACAACTTTCCAGAAGTATGATTGTCAAAACTTTGTGAGGTACACCCCCAGAGTGACATACCACCCCAAGGAGCAATTGTGGTGATGCTCAAATTTAGCAGCCCTGACTGGATTTTAGTTGATTAGAATCAGAAGATCCTCAGCATATGATATCATTTAGACTCCAGACATGGCAATCGAATCAGCCAGCGTGGTAAGGTAAATATTACCAAAGTCTGCGTGCTTTGAGCAGAGCCCTGCGGCATTCCCCACTTCTGTGTTTTGATTAACGAGTTGATGTAGTAGGTGCAGACATGATGTGTGCAGTCAGATAGTTAGGACAATATCCAGTACAGCACTGAGGACCACACACCTATGGTCTTCATGTGGTCCTGAAGATTGTGATGGTCCACGGTGTCAAATGCTGTAGACATGTTGAACAGCACCAACGCCGCCTTGGAACCTCCATCGACCTCCCAGTGTATACAGTCTGCCATTTGTATGAGGGCCACCTGTGTACTATGGGTGGGATGGAAGCTGGATTGTAAGCCATGAAGGAGGCTACTATCTTCAACAAAGTGAATCTGTTTCTTCCATTATAATTTCACATAAATCTCTGCCAGGACTGATAGATAGATCGGTGTATGATTGGTGTATGATTGGAAGCTTAAACAGGATCTGTGTTACCTTTACTTAAGATGTGCAGGAGGAACGTGTGTTTCTACACATCCGGGTTTGTGACCAATCTGAGGAAAGAGTTCCACATGACGTTTCAGTGTTGATAGTGAGTCTTTGCAAGGATGTTGTGGTGGTTTGTGGGCACTGCAGGGGGTTTAATAGGGCAAGTGGGTTAACATATGGTAATTGAGCTGAGAGGCTTCCACATAAATTGTGTAAAATTGTGAAACCACTGGGCTGCTACACAACTTTCAAGATTGATCCTCAGACATTGGACTAGTACTTCAGCACGCAGGCCCACAGCTAAACATGAAAAAAATGGATCAGTGTTAGAGCAACTCCTGCCTGGAGGACAAACACACCACCATCCTGCATTGTGACAACAATGTGTGCATCTAGTTCACCAAATCCACAACATCGCTAACTCATGATGCAAGTCCATCCACATGCTGGAACAGAACTTCACATAGATCCACTCCTAGTCAAGACAGACAGCCACCCAGGTCCACAACAAGAGCCAGCTCAACTACATCAACAATCTCTACACAGGAAGAAGAGCCAGACTCCAGGAGGACATGTGCACACCCAGGGTGCATGCGCACACCTCATCATCAACATCCCCTGCCACAGCCGCATGACCGTCCACCTGAGATACCTACTACAGTCAAGAGTGACCCTTGAACCTGCTTGCAGGCCAGGTTGCTCCCTGCCACCAAACAGCTCCATCTGTTCCCTGCCCGCTACTGCGTGAAGAGTGACATTGCACCTGCTGTGCCCACCGTTGCACTGTGCAGTTGCGGTTGCCTACTGCACTTACCCCGGTGTTTTGTGACTTGTATTATCTTTCTCATCCGTGTACGATGTGCTCTGTTTTTCCATTGTAGCCGCTAAGGCGTGCTCATGCAATTTCTTTCACCCACCCACCCCCTTGCTTTTGCACACCCCTTTCCACCACTGCTCCGGACTCAAACCACCCTCCAGCCTCCCAGATGCACCTCCCTCCCCGCTTTCAAATGGCTTAGTGTCGTCTGGTGTGCAGCAGACGTGCACAGCATGTGCGCCACTGGCTTCCAAACGTGCACCAAAGGCAAGCCCAACTGCGCACGTCTGCGCCTAGACCGCGTCCAGCGCAAGCACCCCTGGACCCCAAAGCCACCACAACAACCTGCACTACGACTCCAGCACCCTTTATGCACGCAACCCCGGACATATTGACTCCTGCTACCGGGCTACCACAAAGCACAACCAAGGGACCTTCACCTGCCGGAACTGCAGCCTCAACTGCATACGGCCGGAAAAACCATCAAACAGATGATCCACCACCTCCAATGCATCCTCCTCAACACCCGCTCCACTTGCACGGATGCCATTGAACTCTGGGACCTCCTAGACTCAACCCCCCCGACGTCGCATTCCTGACAGGGACCTGGCTGAACGTCACCTCGGCACCAGACATCGCCATTGCATCCAAGTGGGCTAGCAAAACTCACGCAGAGACTGCACCAACAGAGTGGGAGGGGGAATGGCCATCATCCACAAGGACACACTCTGAGTCACTAACAACACCAACAACACCCTCAACACCGCCAAGCATATGCACTTCCAGATCCACACCGAACCCAACACCACCCTCATAGTGACTCCTGTCTACAGACCAGCCGGACACCCACCACAGTTCAGCGACACCATTGCCAACCTCTTCATCCCCCACGCACTGGCATCCACGGACTACTTCCTCCTCGTGGACCAGAACTTCCGCCTCAAAAACAACAACGACGCAAACTCCACCGCCCTGATTGACAACCTCGCCAACCTCAGACTCAAACAGCTTGTGACAACACCCAAACACGCCACTGGACACACACTGGACACCATGTTGTCGGCAAGTCACCACGTCTCTGTCAACCACACCACCAAACATTACTGGACTGACCACAGATGCATCCAATTCACCTTCAGGAAGCAGAACAAACACCACCGCACCCAACAGTTGCCATGCCACAGCTGGGGCAAGGTCACCAAGGACCAATTGACCACCACCCTCACCCTGGGACCACCCACCGCCCCCACACACCCCAACACCACCACCATCAACATCAAACAGTGAATCAACAACTGCGCAGATACCCTTGCCCCACTCAAGACCTCGGCAACCAATCACACCAACAAGAAAGCCAATTGGTTCACCAAAAACCTCCAGGCCTCCAAACGCACCTGTTGGAAACTGGCTCTGCAACTGAACACCAGACTGCTACCCAGCCCAGCAAGAATGCCACCCGCAACCACCAACCACCAACTCATCAGGACTACCAAGAGGACCACCATCAAGGACCGCCTACACAACAACACACACAACACCAAAGAGCTCTTCAACATCGTGAAAGACCTCGACAACCCAAGCTCCAACACCAATGACATTCCTCCATCACAAGACCTGTGCAAATCACTGGCCACCTTCTTTCACTGCAAGATCACCGACATCCACGACAGCTTCGACACCGACACCCCCTCATCCACCACCAAAACCACCACCGCTGAGACCCACACAGGCACCAGTCGCCTGACCGCCTGGACCAACGTCAGCGACGAAGACACCATCAAGACCATGAACTCCATCCACTCCGGATCCCCATCTGACCCATACCCTCCACCCTTTTTCAACAAAGCAAGCACATGCATCGCACACCATCTCCAAAAAAATATCAACATCTCCTTCAAGACAGCAACCTTTATGGAGAGCTGGAAGCATGCCGAAATCAACACCCTACTGAAGGAACACAAGGCAGGCCCCATTGAACTGAATAAGTTCCAGAACATCTCCTTGATCACTTTCCGCACAAAAGTCATAGAGAAGATTGTCAACAGACAGCTGACCTACTACCTAGTAGACAACAACATCCTGGACCCATCCCAGTTCGGCTTTTGCAGCAACGACAGCACTGAGACCGCCCTCATCGCCACCACCAACAGCATCTGGATCCTGATGAACAAAGGAGAACCAACCACACTCATCCTTCTGGACCTATCAGCAGCCTTCAACACAGTCTGCCACTGCTACCTAACGGCACGCCTCCATGATGCTGGAATACAAGAGATGTCCAAGGCCTGGACCACATCCTTCCTCTCCAGCAGTACCCCGAAGGTCCGCCTTCCACCCTTCCGCTCCAAGACCAACAAGATCATCTGCAGCATCCCACAGGGGTCACAGGGGTCACAGGGGTCACAGCCCTCCTCAAGGATCCTTGGCGGTGACCCTCGCCTGCATCTACCTCTGCATCTACGATCTACCGGACATTTGCAGTGCCTTATTGTGTGGTGCCCACCCGACGACAACAACCCGGGAGGTAGGGTCGCTGGCTGCTCGCTGATTCCTAGCGGAGCCTCCCACTAACATATCGCACCAACAGCGTCAACATGGCCTTCACCACCTGGCGCAAGCTCACCCCCACCGAGCTGGCTGACCGCAAGCTCTCCAAGATGGCGACGCGACTGCGGCTGGCCTCCAGCTTCATCTTCCACCTGGACTCCCACCTTCTCTCCTGGACTTCTTGACTTCTTTTTCTGTCCTGGCCGACACCTTGCTGCTGTTTTCGGACAGTTTTTTCTGGACTCTAGCCCTCCTTCCATTCAGTCGCCCTTTAACCCCTTATCCCCGTGGATGATCCTCAAATGTTTTCTCCTTTTTCTGCTTTCCCTTCTCTCCTTACCCTTGCATCCCTCCCACCCTCCCTTTGTGCTGTGACTGCATCCACACTTTTGGAACTCTGCTCTGTGATTTATTTAAATAACTCTAATCACTGGTAAATGCAGTAGACTCTTAGAGTATATCCACTCATTTCCCCTCCCTATGTATACAGGGATAACTCCAATCACTAGTATATGCAGTAGACCTTTGTACTCGCTACCATTCCTATGTGACCCTTAGAGTATATCCAGTCATATCCCTCCCTATGTATATAGAGATAACTCTAATGACTAGTCTCCTTTGTGACTTTTAGAGTATATCCATGTGTATCCCCTCCCTATGTATATAGAGATAACTCTAACGACTAGTCGCCTATGTGTCTGTTAGAATATATCCATGTGTGTCCCTTCCCTATGTATATAGAGATAGCTCTAATCACTAGAATATGTAGTAGTCTGCGTTGCTCTCTACCCTTCCTATGTGACTTTTAGAGTATATCCAGTCTTACCCCTTCCCTATGTATATAGAGATAACTCTAATCACTAGTTTATGCAGGAGTCCGCTGTGCTTTCTACCATTCCTATGTGACTCTTAGAGTATATCCATGTGTATCCCCTCCCTAAGTAGATAGAGATATCACTAGTATATGCCTAGATTTTATCCAGTTGTATCTCCTCCTTGTGTGACTTTATCTCTTGTACATTTGCAATTTTTTCTGTTTGTACCTTTTTATAACATATGTAATCCTAAGTCTTTCTATAACGCATGTTATCCTCAATCCGTATGTTTTCAACTGGTTCTTATGTAAGCCAACAATTTGCAAATTCTTTTTGTACCGTCAGTCCTTATGTTTGAAACTGGGTCCTATGTAAAGCGCTCTGACACCTTCGGGTAAAGTTTGCGCTATATAAAATCGCATTAATAAATAAATAAAAATCCCTCAGCCCAGCACAGTTCAATATCAACACGGCACCACTCGCCCACGCTGCTCAACAACACAGCCTCAACATCATCTCCTACGCCAACGACACCCAAATGATCATATCCCTCACCAGAGATCACCACAACACCAAAGCCAACCTCCACAGGGGAATGAAGGCCATTGCAGCATGGAAGATGGCCAGCTGGCTGAAGTCGAATGAAGACAAGACTGAGGTCCTCATCCTCAGCACCACCACATCAGCCTGGGATGACTCCTGGTGGCCAACATCGCTAGGAACAGGCCCAGCACCCACCGACCACGCACACACCCTGGGGGTCATCCTCAACTCCGCCCTCTCCATGACCAAGCAAGTCAACGCCCTGCGAATGCTCCGCCGGAACTTGAAATGTATCCCCTACAACACAAGAATGAACCGTCACCCAGGTCCTCGTCACCAGCAGCCTGTACTGCGGTAGCACCCTCTACGCAGGAGCATCAACCAAGCTCCTGACACGGCTGCAACACATCCAGAATGCCCCGGCACAATAAATCCTCGATGCCCCCCAGGTGGGGGGCGTCTTCATCACACCCCCCTCAGGTGGGGTGTGATGCAGTCACATCACACCCCACCTGAGAGGCCTGCATTGGCTCACTGTCAACAAGAGGATCACCTTCAAACTCCTCAAGCACACACACAAAGCCCTCCACAACTCCGTACCAGCATACCTCAATGACCGACTCTGCTTCTACACCCACACCCGCAGCCTCACTCTCGCCAATGTTCAACGCACCCAGAAATCCACCGCCGGCGGAGGATTATTCTCCTACCTCGCCACCAAGACCTGGTACACTCTCCCAACCAACCTAGATCAGACCCAGGAGCTGCTGCCCTTCGCATAATTCATCAATACCTGGCTCTTCGATCAGTAGCAGCCCCCTTCCCTACACCCAGCGCCTTGAAACCATCACGGGTATGTAGCGCACTTTACAAATATCATGTTTGATTCATTGTTTGCGAGTCCCACTGTCAACTGCAGGCAGACCTTCATACTCCTCAGCCACACTCAGTAGGCACCCCCCCCAACCACAACCATTAAACAAATACGGATGTCTCCCATCCCACACCACGTTGCCTGTAGTCCGTCCGTTCACCCTTGCCCTGGGCAACATTCATCACTTCCACAGTACAACTGCATGCAGGTGATAGTTATCCCACATCGAGAAACAGACCTGGTAGTCCCTGCCTGGACACCAACACATTACCCATGACCTGTACACCTTCATGAGACTCGTCCGTAACTGTCTGTCAGAGCAGTATGGCAACCCCCACCCCATCCCCCCCCCCACACTCAGCATATAGTAACCATCACGTCTGAGTATTTACCACAATGGATGTAGTTGATCATACATTGTGACCTAGGTGTGTTCACAACCAGAATCAGTTCCCAGTGTATGGATGGCTTGTGTTTGTTCAACACTCTGGCATACTTTGACATATCCCAACTCGTATGTTTTTGACTCATGGAAAAAATACTTCATCTTCAATACGTATTGTGTCTGTAATTTTTTATTCTCCATCTTATGAGTGAAATGTGAGTAGTTGTTAGGTGCTGTACAAAAATGCGCGGAATCCAAAGTTCACAGAAGGAGATGTGATGCCTTGCAGTTTCAGTCTACAGAGTCCAGAGCACAGTGTTTGGCATCATTGGTGACACTGCGACCAGCAAGTCCATGTGGGAGAGTGTGACAGTCAATAAGGTGATGCTGTTGCACACAAAGGTAAAATGCCAGGATGTGCATGACCCTCTGCCTCTCAACGTCTTCTCCGTGGACGACACACCTTCCTTGGGGGACCCTAATATGCCAGCCTTGACGATGCATGGGACTCTCCGTCGGATGGTTCCACCTCCTCCTCCCTCCCTGTGCCTGTTGGCAGTCTTTGCCTGGATGTTTCTGGCCTAGTGACACAGGGAGGGTGCTGCATGTTGTCAGCAATCCGACGGAGTGACTGGCTTAAGACCCTCTGCCCCGCCAAGAGTTCAGACAGTCTTGCCTCCATCCGTCCTTGGTGTCGTCGTTGACTGGCGTGTTACTCGTCCTGCTGGTATTTTAAAGTGATGAGGGTCCCCACTCCCTGGCTGAACTCCCTGGTATCCTGCCGGTATCCCTCCATGATGTTTCTGAGTTCAGACATACCAGGCCCGTCAGCTTGCTGGTCAGGTTCTTGCCTCCGGCTTGTGCCACTCCCACCACCCCTGCACACACGAGTACGGCCTGCTGTTGTGGGCACATCAGGTCTACGGGACCCATGAGGGTTGACAGTGGGGGGGTTGACTGCCTCCTCCTGGCTGTCCGACAAACCTTGTCCCTCATTGTCAGACTGGCTCAGTTGTGTATTGTGGGCAGGGCTCCGAGCTGTCTGCTGGGATGTGGCAGGAATGGGTGTGGTGGTTGGCACAGATGCCCCTGATCCAGCTCCTGCACGGGTTTGGGATCCAGAGGTGCCAGGTTAGTCTGTGTCATCCATGGAGTGATGAGAGGCATCGCTGTTGGTGCGATCAGGGTCCTGTGAAGCCTGCAACTGTGATCCTGAACACTACCTCTGAGGCGGAAAGCCGGAGGAATTAATCGCCGATTTTAAAAACTGTTATATTTTGTTGTTACACCTTTTTAAAAAAATCTAATTCCTACCCTGAGCACTTGTTGGGCCAGCTCACAAGCATTCACCCCACTCCCAGCGGATTTAGCGCTGCTTTGGGGATCGAAAGGCGCCGCCATCGCCAGGCGCGAGGCCACGCCCACCGGACAGGCCACGCCCACCCCTTCCGCCTATAAGAAGCGCTGATAGCAAGCGCGCCCTTCTGAACACTACCTCTGAGGCGGAAAGCCGGAGGAATTAATCGCCGATTTTAAGAACTGTTATATTTTGTTGTTACACCTTTTAAAAAAAACTCTAATTCCTACCCTGAGCACTTGTTGGGCCAGCTCACAAGCATTCACCCCACTCCCAGCGGATTTAGCGCTGCTTTGGGAATCGACAGGCGCCGCCATCGCCAGGCGCGAGGCCACGCCCACCGGACAGGCCACGCCCACCCCTTCCGCCTATAAGAAGCGCTGATAGCAAGCGCGCCCTTCTGAACACTACCTCTGAGGTGGAAAGCCGGAGGAATTAATCGCCGATTTTAAAAACTGTTATATTTTGTTGTTACACCTTTTTAAAAAAACTCTAATTCCTACCCTGAGCACTTGTTGGGCCAGCTCACAAGCATTCACCCCACTCCCAGCGGATTTAGCGCTGCTTTGGGGATCGACAGGCGCCGCCATCGCCAGGCGCGAGGCCACGCCCACCGGACAGGCCACGCCCACCCCTCCTCTCCTCAAATGTGCCTTCCACGCAAGCGCAGCGGACGAGCGCAGCGAGAGCGCCGTTTGCGCGCCGAAGGCGCGCATAAGGCAAGCCCGTCTGCGCCCGTCCGCGCCAGTACACGCCAGGAGCCAGGCAAGAGGACCGAGGTAGGGTCTACCTATTCAGGGGATGCCCTACGCTATCTCAACAAGTCCGTCCCATCGTCATGTTCCCAAGTACTGAGAGGAGACTCTCGCCTTACCCACTGTCCGCACTGCTCCTTCAAATACTCCCCCTCTATCAATGACGTCCCCACCCAGACGACTATAAACATGGCAATGATCAATTGCAGATCACTGCCCAAACACGCCCTTGAAATAAATATGCTCATCGAAGACCTTAACCTAGAAATACTGTTCCTTACAGAAACCTGGCTGACGCCTGATTCAGACGCCGACATAGTCCAAGCCCTTCCCCCAGGATTCGGTATCCAACATCTTAACCATCCCAAGGGCAGAGGCGGAGGCATCGCTGTCATCTCCAAGGATTCAATGCTATGCCGATTCCTTGATAGTCCATTGCTAGATTGTGAAAACGTTCACTTTACCTTGCAAATCTCCCCTTGCTCCTCTCTATCTGGATTCCTTATTTACCGTCCCCCTGGTACCATGGGAGAATTTCTTAACTCCCTCCTAGAATGCTCCTTGGTCACATCTAGCGCTCGGACCAACTTCCTCATTTTAGGGGACTTTAACGTCCATATAGAAGACAGCAATGATAACACGGCCTCAGAACTGATCCAAGATTTGGCAGTCCACCAAATGCACCTACAGAACTCCCTTCCCACCCATAACTGGGGGCACTTGCTCGACCCCATATTCTGTAATTTTCCGGACCTTGTGACCAGGCCCCCCATCCCTGTGCCGTGGTCCGACCACCTACTTATTCCTTTCAGCTGGCGCACCTACCCCAAACCGCCGCAAACCCAAGCACCCGGTAGACCATCTCGACCCTGGGCGAAATTGGACTATGACAAATGGAAACAAGCCCTCGAGGATACAGTCCCAATCCTTAGCTCATCCATTGACCTTGCTGATAGTGAATTTTCATCCTGGATCACCAATTCTCTAGACATAGCTCTCCCTAAAAAACCTTATCGTAAACCAAGGACAAAAGCAACCTCTCCATGGTTTACCCAGGAAATACGCCTCTTAAAGAAAGCCTGCAAGAGAGCAGAAAGAGTTTGGAGGAAAGACTTTAATCCCATCAGCAAAACCACTACGGACTGATGATCCTTAATTATAAAAAAGCTCTTAAAAACGCACAAATCTCCTTTTTTAGTGAAAAAATCAGTAACGCAACAAATTCGTCGAGGGAGACGTTTCTCACCATGAAAAAACTTCTAAAACCCTCCACCCCTCCAGCTACGCGCGATCCATCAACTGAATACTGTAATGAGTTAGCCAACTTCTTCGACTCAAAAATACAAGCAATACTTAAACAACTTCCGTCCCTTTCCCCTTTAGATCCCTCCCACCGTCCCTCCTCCCTACACCAGAACAGAGACACTGAACTAAGCAAGTTCCATCCTATCAACACGGAAACCCTTGGTTCTCTACTAGAAGCCCTCAAAAGTGGATCGCCTCATCACCCAGCCCCGGTGAGACATCTGAAGCAGGCTGCCCCGAGCATCCTACCACTCATGACCAACCTACTTAATGCCTCCTTTGAATCCGGAACTGTGCCCATAAGTTGGAAAAAAGCGGTGGTGAAGGCACTTTTAAAAAAAAACAACCTCGACCCGGACAATTTGGCTAACTTTAGACCGATATCACTTCTCCCAGGCATTAGCAAACTGGCGGGAAAATACATCAACTCCCAGCTCTCTCAACACTTGGAGTCCAATGAGCTGCTAAAAACCTCTCAAACCGGTTTCCGCCCTGGCCACGGGACAGAAACGGCGATGGTAGCGGCAGTCGAAGAAACTAGGAAAATCATCGATGCAGGAGGATCAGTGGCAGTGGTCCTCCTGGACCTCAGCGCAGCATTCGACACCGTTAACCATAGCATTCTGGCCCAACGCCTGGAAAACCTCGCCATCACTGGGATGGCCCTCGAATGGCTAAAATCCTTCCTCCACAACCGCTCCTTTCAGGTGGCGGAAGGAGACTGCATTTCTAGGGAAACCCCGATACGTTGCGGAGTGCCTCAGGGCTCTTCACTGAGCCCTACACTCTTCAACGTATACATGGCACCTCTTGAACAAATTGTCGTCCCCTATGGGATTAAACTCCTGACCTACGCGGATGACACACAGCTGGTCGTTTCCCTTAGCCAGTCCGAATCTCCCACCATTGATCTATACTCCTGCCTGGAGAATATAGTCAGCTGGATGAGCGACTCCCACTTAAAGCTCAACGGGGACAAAACTGAGCTAATGGTATTGGGCAACCAGGCCCACTTTCGCCCGGAGTCTCTATGGCCTCCCAGCATGGGCCCACCACCAACCCCTAAAACTGATATCAAAAGCCTGGGGATCTGGCTGGATGACAAACTTACCCTCAATACGCAGGCCAAGAAAACCGCAGGAACATGCTTTGGCTTGCTTCGCACCATCCGTAAGATCCTCCCACTCCTCCCATTCCAGTCGAGGAAACTGCTCATTCAGGGTCTTATACAGTCTAGACTTGACTACGGCAACGCCTTATATCTTGGTTCCCCAAAAAAAGTCATAGCTAGGCTACAGGTGGTGCAAAATGCGGCCGCCCGAATTCTCACAGGCACAAAAAAACGGTGCTCGGCCAAACCTGCACTCAAAGAACTCCATTGGCTCCCGGTGGAGCAAAGGGTGCATTTCAAGGCCATGTGCCTAACCCACAAATCCTGCATGGAAAAGCTCCGCCGGTCCTGAAAGATCTTGTGACTCCCTATACGACTAACAGAACTCTACGCTCAACCAACGCCCATCTGACCAAAATACCCAAGATTAAGAAATTACGCTTTGGAGGCCGGCAGTTCTCATTTCAGGCGTCCAAGATGTGGAACACTCTTCCACCGGACCTTCGGGCCCAACCTAATCTCCTGTCATTCCGCAAATCCTTGAAGACATGGCTGTTCCCTTGACCTCTTCTTCTCCCCTCCTGACCCCACCTCTGGAGCTCGTAGTGGATTTCAGATAGCGCTGGGACGCCTCCGGGCAGCCATGCGCTCTATAAATCTCCAAAATAAATAAATAAATAAATCCTTCTCCCCCCTAGTTGGGGGTAGATTGTGCACGTTGACCTGTGGGTGTGAGAGACAGACGATGTTAATGCCATTTAAAGCAAATATATTTTTAAATATACATTGTCGATATCACTGTTACACCAGATTTGTATTTTTCACACTGTTCACTTGTGGTGTCAGATTGATCTGTGTTGAGCACACATTTTTATGTGAGGGTCTATTTACAGTGAATGGCACAGCCAGGCATATCAGCAGTCATTTGGCAGTCATTGTGCACCACACCTCTGCCAGAATGGATGCAACACTTCCCGCATCTGTGCCATGGAAGTGGCATATTGGTTGAGTTTTGTCGCTGGTACAACACAGATCCAACAATGCTCTGTGCGTCCCTATCTGCACAATGCTGTGTCAACCCTTACGTCAGCTTCAGACATGCACAGTTTTTTGAGGCAGCATGTGCATAAAAGTGGCTCAGTGAAATTTTTAAGATTTCAATCAGCCACTTTTGGGAGGTGTTGCTGTGCCGTGACTGGCTGCCACCGCACACCACAACACGACCACACCATGACCAGTCCACATACTTCTGCCGCAGGGATTTAGGATGTGATACATCTACAAGGTGCATCACCTTGTCAAAACCCAGCACCAAAGCATTAATATGTGTGCATCCACTGCGTCAGTAAGGTGTAGCGACGGCAATCGTGGAATAAGTGCTAGTGACTTGTGAATCAGGCCTGTGCATTTCTGGCTTAAATGCTTACTCAGATCAGTATTTGTAGTGTTACATGACAGTTGTGACAATGGGCCAATCCATTGCCTGTCCCAGCTTTCTATGTTTATGTAAGGGGTGTGTGTGACAGGCCGTGCTGGTAGTTTGAGTGTGCGTTGGAACTGGGCCTCACTCATGTTGTGGCTGTCCCCCTATGGAGCCTGCTACCATGAGCGTGGTTGTGAGTTTGGGGTTAAGTTATCTGACCTTGTTGTCCTGATGTTAGTGTTTGCACTGGTCACAGGATGACCTTATGCGGCATACACCATGGCCCAGTGTCAGCTATGTTGTCAGTACTTTCTCACTTCCTGTACATTGAACATGGTCCATGGGTGTGTACCTGGACCACATGGGATTATTGCAATTGGGCTTGTGCGTACACAGTATTGGTGATAGTGTTGTCCAAAGTTTAACTTTCTTCACCATCCCCCTTTGCAGCCTTCATGCCCTGAGCCTTGCACCCACCCCCATGCTGTTGAATACTGCTGGGAGTCATATCCACACCCCCCTCCTATGTGTGGGCACTGCTGGGAGTCATATACACACCCCCTCCTATGTCTGGGGACTGCTGGGAGTCATATCCACCCACACCCATACTGTTGGCCTATGCTGGGAGTCATATCCACACCCCCTCCTATGTCTGGGCACTGCTGGGAGTCATATCCACCCACCCCCATACTGTTGGCCTATGCTGGGAGTCATATCCACCCACCCCTCCTATGTGTGGGCACTGCTGGGAGTCATATCCACACCCCCTCCTATGTCTTGGCACTGCGGGGAGTCATATCCAGCCACCCCTGCTATGTCTGGGCACTGCTTGTAGTCATATCCACACACCCCCAAACTATTGGCCTATGCTGGGAGTAATATCCACCCACCCCTCCAATGTCTGGGCACTGCTGGGAGTTATATCCACACCCCCATCCTATATCTGGGCACTGCCGGGAGTCATATCCACAACCACCTCCTATATCTGGGCACTGTTGGGAGTCATATCCACCCACCCCCCATACTGTTGGCCTATGCTGGGAGTCATATCCGCACCCCCCTCCTATATCTGGGCACTGCTGGGAGTCATATCCACACCCCCTTCCTATGTCTGGGCTCTGCTGGTAGTCATATCCACACACCACCATACTGTTGGCCTATGCTGGGAGTCATATCCAGCCACCCCTCCTATGTGTGGGCACTGCTGGTAGTCATATCCACATCCCCCTCCTATGTCTGGGCACTGCTGGGAGTCAGTCAGTCAGTCAGAATATCTTTATTCGACTTTTTCCAAGTCATACAAAGAAACAAAAAACAATAAAACATGACATGCAATACATATTTCTACATTTATCTAAAAAGCAACAGTCTAGATGCACATTTAAAAAGCTATATACATAATTAAAAAATAGATTTACATTTCATGTCAAGAAGAACTTAGTAACCATTCAATTTTAAGGCGAAATTTGGCCAACAGCTTTCGCCCTAGTAGCGGCCACTAAAAAGTTAGCAGTGCAGAAAGTAATGCGCGGATTTGACAGGAGCTGTAGGAAGAGCAGCGCCGGGCGCACCTGTGTGAAGCCCACTTCTTTCAGGATGGGAAGCAAATATTTTTTCCTCTGCTCATGATACAAACTACAAAACATGACAAAATGCATTGTGTCCTGCACGGAAAAATGCTCGCAGCTACAAGGAGGGGCTAAGTCTGGCTTCTGCCAGCACTTAAAGGAACCTAAATAAAAATGTAACAGGTTAAACCTAAACTTAATTAACAAAAACCTGTGATAAGGGAATGTAACGAAGCTAAGATAAGGTGCGAGTGAGGATGCGCTAACCAAAAGGCTGTGTGCCCTTACTGCTGGTTTCAACAGTTCGTGTTCCTCGCGGCGCGCTTCCTTCCTTTCCCTAAATGACTTTTTTATATAGTCTATGTCCTGAGCCCTAATTTTTTCTGGGCATGAGAAAAGTTCTGGACGGCCCAAATCTGTAAATGATTTGACTAAATAGGCCAGCCATGGAATGCTGCTGTATTTGTCAAGCGATAAAACATCGTGTAAGATTTTATGGTTCAAAGGGAGGTCTTCATTCAACCACATTTTCAGCCACAGGGTCAAGGGGGCTAGACTCAATGTATCTGACAGGTAGGGTAGGCCCACCTCTTTGTGAATAGAATAGGTTGGTGTTGATTGTGGTACAGAGAGGAGAGATCTAATAAATCTATTTTCTGCTCTCTGAATAGGGTCAAGATTTACATACCCCCACAAAGGGGACCCATATAGTGCGATAGCCACAGGCTTACACTTGTAGATTTTTAATAGAACTGCTGGGAGTCATATCCACCCACCCCCATACTGTTGGCCTATGCTGGGAGTCATATACACACCCCCCTCCGATGTCTGGGCACTGCTGGGAGTCATATCCACACCCCCCTCCTATGTTTGGGCACTGCTGGAAGTCATATCCACACCCCCCATACTGTTGGCCTATGCTGGGAGTCAGATTCACCAACCCCTCATATGTGTGGGCACTGCTGGTAGTCATATCCACACTCCCCTCCTATGTCTGGGCACTGCTGGGAGTCATATCCACCCACCCCTCATACGTGTTGCAACTGCTGGGAGTCCCCCATGTTACACGAGTTGTTGGTATACTCACCAGGCTCCACGACTCCTTCAATTCCACGTACTCCCACCGGTGGTAGCAGGGCCATGACCTTCTCCTCCCAGGGATGGTACTCTACTGGTCTGCGGGGACCACCACCTCCAGTGGACTGGCTCTGGGCATAGTCCTCATCCATCTTGCGCTTCACCATCCTCCGCAGATCGTACCACCTGGACTGGCAAACCGACCTGGTGCGCCTGATGGGTGCAACAGCATTGACCCTATTGACGATCTCTCCCACAGGTGTGTTTTCTCAGCTATGCTGGTCTGTCTGACCAATGAGCCAAACAGCTGTAGCTCGACTTTGATGACTTCATCTGCAAGGATCTCCATCTCCTGGTTTGTGAACTTTGGATTCTTCTGTGCTGACATGTTGTGGGGTGAATGTGTTTGGGGGCTGAGGGTGTGTATGGATGGGGGTTGTGGGTCTGAATGTGAAAGGGGTGTGTGGGTCTGAATATGATTGTGGGTATGTGTGATGGTGGATGTGTGCAGTTGATGGTGTGTTGTCAGTCTTTGCAGGCAAATGTGAATGTTGCAAAGGATGCTGGTTTGTGTGTGTGGGCCCTTTTTATTGGTCCATTTGTGGGTGTGGCTTAGTTTGAATTTTTTGGTGGGTGTGTTATAAGGAGTGGGTCTGAGTTGGGCCCTCTGGTTGCCACTTTGAATTTGACAAGGACATTGCTTTGCAATGGTTTGTACACAGGAGGTATGTTTTGAGGTGTTGTGCGACTCTTTTGCACACTCCTTGTGCTGTTTTAGGGGTACGCGTGTGTTTTTTTGAGGGGGATTTGTCTCGTACTTTGTTGTGTAGCTTATTCATACGCGACATATTTTCGGGGTATGCATGCACTTCGTTGAGGGGGTTCGTCTCGTACTTTGTTGTGTAGCTTTCTCATATGCGACGTATTTACGGTGTACGCGTGCGCTTGGTTGAGGGGGGGTTTGTCTCATACTTTCCTGTGTAGCTTTCTCATACGCGATGTATTTGCGGGTATGCGCGCGCTTCATTCAGGGGGGGGTTCGTTTTTTATTACATTGTGCGGCTCACTCATACGCGATGTTTTCCGTACCAATCGCTGTTCATAAGGGAGGGCGTTTTCCCGTACGAATGGCGTTCACGCTCTACGGTCCGGATCGTACTTGGCTGGTCGTACGGCATGTTTACAAATCGTACGGTTCACTGGTCGAGTCCGTATCGTACGGTTTTTCGCTAGTTTGTCGTGCGGTTTGTAAACATTCGTACGGAATCTTTGTAAACGGACCATACTAAGCAATTCGGACGGATTTTTACGAATCGTACGGAAACGGCTACAAATACTAATCGTACGGCGGTTTTCTTTCTCGAATCGGAATCGACCCCTTAGTGTTAGTAGCAAAAAATGCAAAAATGGTAAAAAGGTCCTCTCAAAATGTGGCTAATTAATAGCTATTCAAGGGATATTGTGAGCAGATACCCTCTAGTTTTAATTTTCCACAGGATGGGAACTGCAGTGAATAAGCAGGTTTCCTATAGTGCTTTGTTTATTTTGGTTATTTTGTTTCACCCTTATTATTATTTATCTAGGTGTTTCAGAAGCTGTGTAGTGTGAAGAAAACAGTACTGACCATAACTGGTAGTGTCATCGTAAAGTGCTAAATACAAAGGTAAAAAGTTTTGGAAAGATGTTGTGGAAATCACAGGGTTAAAACTGGCTCTTTTTTTTGGGATGAATATTTGCATATTGCTGGCACAAGTAAAGACTGGAGGTGTTATGGGTCTTAGTGCACAACTGGAAATTTGGTGCTGTAGAACTAGATTAGATGTAGTAATCAGAAGGCATAAAGGTAAACCGGATGATCAGATAGTCCATCCCAAACAGGTCTACCATAAAGTTTCAAAATGGCAAAAACTTGGTTGAAAGAACCACACATTTTAGTGAAGATACAACAGGTTGGTACCTAATCTGGATTTTGGCATTGATCATACAGCAGTTTATATTGAACAGCGATATCGATGGGATAGAATGATGGCAAGCCTTATTGATGATATACCACCTAAATATGAACCATTCTGATGTGTGTAGTTTGAGGACCTTCAGGAAGTCTTCTTTGAGTCTCACTAATTCAAACATGAAGTTCCAGGTTGATGAGCCCTGTGGATGAAGGCATCTGCCTCGAAAGCATGACTGATATAGTGTGGCTTAGTTTAGAATAAAGCTGCAGAGCCTCCAATAGAGTGGTAGAGAGAACTCATTACCGGGACCAAGGGGGACTCTAATTCCCGGCACTCTTCGCAGCCCATGAGCCGCCAATGCATCAGTCTGCCCATGCCTGGAGGGGCACAAAAAGCCACACAGCCTCCAGCAGCACGGTAGAGAGTACTCATTACCGGTACCCGGGGGACTCTAATTCCCAGCACTCCTCGTGGCCCGTGAGCCGCCAACACGTCAGTCTGCCCATGCCAGGAGGCACACAAAAAGCTGCAGAGCCTTCCGCAGCACGGGAAAGAGAACTCATTACCAGGACCCGGCACTCTTCGCGGCCTAAGGTTAGTGCCTCTGCTTGCTGCAAACACTCATATCACTCTTGTGCCTACTTCGTCCATATTTGTTGTCCTTTTACTTTTTAAGCAGCTTGCCCAGGCTTTTATTTAAGTTCGGCCCCATTGATTCTTTCTTGTCTGGACAATTCTTTGGCTGCCACTTACACCTGCAGTCAGTGGAAGGGTAATTTTAGAATAGTAAACGCTAAGCAAACTGGATCTACCCCCACGTGGTATACTAATACAGTTATGGGGAAGCAAACTTGTGTTAGGAAGAAACAAATGCCACCACTATAAACCACAACAACATTCCAACAAACCTCGATTGACAGGATGCTTCAGAGGGCTATAGGTGTGGTGTCCACCGAAATCAAACTAACCGAAAGGCGTTTATCGCTAACCCAGGACATAGACTTCCCCTTGATTGATATTGATGTCTCGCATACCTCACCAGCCTTGGCCACTGACTCTCCTAAGTCCCAGCCAAGGGCCTGAGCAATGGTTTATGAAACATCTAGTACCGGCCCGAATCTGGAGGTTGTTCCTCCTAGCCCCGTCAAGAAAGGGCTTGTTACACATGCAGAAATCAGTGAAGAGAATACAGTCTTGCCCTGTATCAATCTCCCACCTGCCTCAACCCCATATGTCATTGTTTTAAATGGGGTACGAGAGCTTAAAATGGGGCAAAGGGAATCACATTTCAAACTGAAGAATAAATGTTTGTTTTGGCTGGCCGAGCAGACGCAATGTTCCTATAAAAATGCGGGCGAAATTCTTTTGACATGAATGGTTGGCTGGGGGGATTGTGGCTCGAAAGATGTTCAAGGGGACTGCATTGTGATTAACTTCAGAAATCCACTGGTCACACAAGTTCTCCTTGACTGGAACCACCACAGGCAGGTTGGGGGTATTAGGTCTTTGCCACTGGGCTATTTTTATCCCCTAGGGCAAATCCAACAAATCCGTAAGCAGAATGGTCATGTGATGGGAATGTGGAATCAAAATAATCAACCAGCTAACTTTAGTCAGGATCAATCCAGTTTGTTATTATTTAGCCTACCCATATCAAATAGATTTGGGCCTTTGGAACTGGTGGACTGACTCACTCCTGCATGGTACTCGTTTGAGAATGTTCATAGTCAGAAGGAGCCCCTGGGAAGAACTAACCATGGGGGGACAGTCCCTTCAACAGAGTGTGCTCCCTAGGCGGGACATCGATCAGGAGAAGAGGGGTGTCATCAAAGAGGGAGGTGTTCAAATGGACAACTCGTTTAGGACCACAACAAAACAACCCTCGTCTGACCCACCCTACAAGCCAAAGCAGGCTCCTAATCCTTTAATATGGGTGGCCTTTAAATCCCCATCCCCCATAGTTGATACATTTGTTGTCAGCACTGGTTCAAGGGCAATGGTTTAGGGGAGGACCAGCCCCCTCCAACAGGTACATACCCCATTAACGTCTTCCAGCAAGTCTTTCAAGTCAGATAACTGTTTGTGCTCACCCAGGCTGCGGTTTTTATCATGGAACGTTGCTGGACTCATCACCAAACTGGATAATCTGGAGTGCGGGGCACCTATAGATCAATATGAGATCTGCATGTTCCAGGTAACCTGGGCTAGGGTGGACATGCACAGATTAGGCTATGCATCGTGTAGTGTGACTGCCACTTATCGAGGCAAGGGAAGGCCCTTAGGGGGGCTATGTAATTGGGTTGGGATACACTTGTATTGTGTAGCCAAACAGATTGAGACATGCTCAAATGATATGCTTTGTATTTTCCTGATCTTTCCCTCAAAGGCTAGAATTGCCCTAGTTAATGTTTATTCCCGGCCGGTTTCGCTATAGTCACGAGTCATCAACTCTAAATCAGTTGACCGCCTTTCTATCCACCATCCCTGCTAACTTCTCTGTGATTTTGGGTGGAGATTTTAATTGTCAGTACGAGCTCTTGTATGACCTGAACAGAGGTAAACCAAGTGATGAAGATCTACACTGGGTAATTCCAGAGCCTATCCACTTATTAGGGCCTGGACTCCATTGGTGTTCCAGATGGATGTATTTCTTGACCTTGGATCATCTCTAACATTACCGAACATTTGCTAAAAAAGGAAAAGGGAAAAATGAAAAAACAAATCATGTGGTAAGGTGGATGCCTTGTGAAAGTATACAAGATTAAGCCAAAGACTTCGTAGACTGGGCCTGAATAAGCAAAAGCAGAGGTCCCAACCTCAGAACACTCCACCTTCTCGCTGGTGTCCGTCAGTTGATTGTGCAATCTGCCCACAACCATGTTATATCTTATTTCAGATCATATTTGATTAGTGGGTCACTGCAAATTCTACTTAAGTTAAATGCCCTCAATTTCTTGGGGTAATCATTGTAAAAATGATTGCTTAGAACAAGTGTGAGTGGTGGCAATTGTAGCCAATCACCCATCATACCAGGAAGCTAGTGAAGACTTGCACAAATAGTCACACGAACAGATCATAATTCAAACCAATTGGGATTTATCATTCATGGAGGCTATGCATTGGTTAATTCTGCCTGATTTATTGAACCTAGTACAATTGAATGCTGACTGTTGTCAAGAACCTCATATTATGATCACATGAACTGATATAAACGAGTGCATGGTATACTTTTACAAGCAAACTAATGTGCCCTGCTCGTCACTTACAAATGTTGACAGAGGCAGGCATGAGAGTACCTTTTCTTGTCTTCCTTTCATGATGCATTAGCTAGGTATGGACACAAAGGGGAAGGTGACGTGGGAGTAAACTGTTAAATGTGTGGTATTAAATTAAAAATGTGATCCTTCCTTATAAAGGACATCGTGGAAGGTCATATTGATTTCTTAGGACACATTTTCTCCCTACATATCCATTAAAAAGCATTTGGATTGGCAACAATAAAGTATTATGACCAAAATGTTCACTCTACTGAACTCATGCATCATATTATCCTCTTATAGATGTCTAGACTCATTTGTATCTGCATTTTCTTTTTACTCACAATAAACACTATATCTATGAACAGGCTACTGAAGTGAAAATTTAGGGCCAGATTCAGAAATTGGTCTCGAAGTGGTTAACAGCAGGCACAAAGTAAATTGGGAATGTATCAATGCATGGTTCAATTACAATTGCAAAAATAGCAATGCAAACTGATTCTGCATTTTACTGACTGGAATTACCAATGACCTATTACAAATTCCCAATTTGCATTTGTTATTTTACAATGTACAATCTTGTCGTAAACTGCTAATGGTTGCAAAAACAGGTTTTATTACTCGCAAATTAACATTAAGTAAAATCAGGTGTTGATCAGGTGCAAATTATAAAAGGGGTGTAAACTTCTATTTGTTCCAAAATGGGTGCTCTCTATGCTATGCCGTGGAGATTGAGGCTTTTAGCTCTACACCAGCTCAGGAGAAGGCTAAGACAAGAGCGTTTTTATTAGAGACAGAGTGACGTCATTCCATCAGATAGAAAGGGAGATTTACGAGAAGTGTAGGCTGAGTAACAACGTGATATTTGATTACATTTCTGACTTAGACCCTCTCTAGTCTACGTACACATATCCATGCCCACACACATTCAGGTACTTTGCTATCGTCACCTTTTAGCTTCAAGAAGAAAGCAGGGGGTTGTTGCCACAGAAGGAGAGGTTTCAAAGCTGACTTTCATGTTCTTTAGGAATTGTTTGGTATACAATGCTCCTTAATAGTATATATACATATATATATATATATATATATATCTATATATATATATATATATATATATATATATATAGATATATATATATATATATATATATATTTCATTTCCTAATACCAATAAGAGGTACAGCACACACATTTTTTATTTATTTACCACAATTTCCACTGGATATAGGCTGTGTTGACGGTGCACATGAATTATTTGTCCTACAAATTGCAACAGAAAACTTATATTGGAATAGGAAGAGCCAAGGCTTATTAAACATGCAAATTGTATACAATACTGGATCTTTAAATACTGATTGTGTGGCTAACTTATGTGAATCTACTCATGATTTCTATATCTTCTGCCAGGAAAGCAACTGCTTTCAAGAGGAGAGTTTGCGAATAACTTTCTTTTCGGTCTTTATAATGATGTACATTAACCTTTATTAATATATTATTTAGTTTTCTTTCTTGTTTATGTATTCCTTTTGTGTCAGGTGACAGTGCTTATGCTCTGCGCACTTTGGTAATGACCCCATACGTCAATCCTACTATAATTATCCAACACCGGTACCATTTTACACACAGGTGAACAATGGCTGTTATTCTACAGCCTTTTGGGCTTCTTAATGTGAGGTATCGCTTCCTTTACAAAAGTAGTTGCGCACTCAGATATTCTCCTGAAAGGCTTGAAAGATCATTATGTGAATTTGTGTTTCAACAAAGAAGGACCTTCAATTCAGCCAGATCTGGACAGCTTAGATGAAGAGGAAGACCTAACCCCCACAAACCTGTCACATGACGCCACCATAGCTGCAAATGAAAGAGAGTGTGTTAGATCTGTCAGCCTTAGGGTAGGCTTTCCCCAGACATTTTGTCTCACCTTCTCCATTTTTGCTACACTTATTTTTGTTGGCCTTAGGATCTATGCACTTTACCACTGCTAAACAGTCGTAAAGTTCTTGTGCTCTATCCCCGGAAACATGGTTACATTGTCTTATACCCAATTGGCATACTTAATTTAATTGCAAGTCCCCTTGTAGAGTGGTAAACCATATACCCAGGTCCTGTAAATGAAATGCTACTTGTGGGCCTGCAACACTTGTCATGCCACCCACTTAAGTCACACCTTAAAACATGTTCTAGGTCCGCCACTGTAGCTTGAATGCAGTTTTAACCTTCCATGTCCACTTGACATTAAAACCCCCTTGCCTAGACTTAAACTCCCCTTTTATTACATTTAAGTCACCCCTAAGGTAGGCAATAGGAAGCCCATAGGGCCGGGTGCTGTGTAATTAAATGGTTGGTTATGTACCTTTAAGTTTTACATGGTAGTGAAAAACTCCTAAATATGTTTTTTGCTACTGTGAGGCTAACCCCTCCAAAGAATAACAATAGGGATTCCTTTTTTACATTTAATAAGCTGTAATTTCCCAATGGGACCTGCTAACTATGTCATGTTGGGTGTTTTGGGAATTTTGGTGGAAAGCCCTATATATTGGTAAAGTCAGGTTTTTTTATCACAATTTAAAAAATCCTAGTAAGAGAAAGTTTACATGTTTCTGTCTTTAGCACTATTATGCCTGTATCCTTGCCTGGATCACATGACTCAGTGTTACTAACAGTTAGATTTTGTGAATTCCTCCTAGACAGTGACACAATAAAGGGATTAGGTGTGTCTGAATGGGACATCTGCTGGCAAGATAAGGAGCGGAGCTGAGCACGTCCCCACTTACACCTAAATAGTCTGCGCTCTGCCTCCACACAAAGAGCCTAACAACCCCACATTGTTACTACAGCCAGCTTGGAGCAAAGGCAGGGGAGGCAGGACAATTCATGTACTTTAGAGCCACTGTCTGGAAGCTTCCCCCATCTTCCAGAAGGAGGGTACCAGAGTTTAAAAAGAGACCTCAGACAACAGCTCTTTAGTACACTTCTGAACCTATGGATACTCTACCAGGATGAAGGAGTGCTGTGCTGCTCGAGGAGTTTTGGAATCCTCCTCTGAAAGACGGATACCCTGCTTTATTGCTGCACTGGTCATCCTGCAGCTCTGCTACCTTCTCCCTGGGGACAATAGGGGGATTAGTGACTGTACCCTGGGTAATAGAGACATGGTGCCCAAAATCCACATGCCTTCCAATAGTTCACAGTTTTGAAGGAAACAATGGTCCAAAGCAGTGCATGAATATAAGAAAGCAAAGCTGTAATAAGCCACCTCTGTTTATCCAAGTCCAGCCGGACAAGGAATTTATTTACACAATGTGGGAATCATTTACAAAAGATACAAGAGCACAATCCTGTGCTTTACCACAAAACAGAAAAGTTTAGAGAGAGTTGGAGGTAAGAGATAGGAAAAGGTTTTCAGGCAAGGAAAAGAGCAAACTGGCCACTTTTTTAGTAATCAAAAATACAAGTGTTTTACCAGAGTAGTATGTATAGCGAAATGATACACAATATTTTATACCATACAACTACTGTAAAGGGTCGTCGTTTCGATCCCCCGCTCTGGGATACATGGGGATCATCATCAGGACTTAATAATTGTGTTGCCTGTGGGAAAAATATATATACACGCCTCTTAGATCAAGAGGTGCAGATGAGGGGGCTGCAGTGGCTCAAGATAGCCAGACAGCTGTTATGCCGTGTTACGTCGCGCACGAAGTCAACGGGCGGCGCTGAGGGCAGTGGTCTTTGTCCACGTCGAGGAACTCGTGAAGAAATGTACTCCGTAGTTCCCGCGCAGTTGCCTAGATTGCAATCTAGCGGTACCGGGTCAATGTTCGGATCCGCTGCTTTTTATTGACTGTGTTGCCATATAGCGGTAGCGGGTCAGTGTTCGGATCCGCTGGTTACAGGAACGATGTCCTCATCAACCACGGCGCAGCCGATGCTGCAGTTAGTCCGTTAGTCCAATAGTTCACAGTATAGGCAATGCGTTACCATCAATGAGCAGAAGGTGGAGACTCTGAGGTACACAGGAGCCAGTATGACTTCTGTCAGGTGTCATCTGGTGTCCTCAGAGCAGGTAACACCCAATACATTGCACCAGGTTGTGGTAGTAGACAACCAGGATAGCCACTGCCCCAGGGCTCTGGTTTCCTTTGGTGAGGGGGGAGGTCTCAGGTCTTCTGAAAGTTGCTGAAAGCCCTGCTATGCCATGGACTGTCTGTTAGGGAACGACTTGGAGCACACTGTGAGGAAGTAAGTGGAGCTCAGGTCACACCTAGAACTGTTGGGGTTGCCTGAGCTGAGTGGGTCTGTTGGACCACTAGGTCCATGGCTTCCCAGAAGGGGAGCAAAAAAGGTCTGAAGCCTGGAAAAATGGCCCAGACAGCTGCCAAAAAAGGAAATGGCAAAAGGGATAGGAAATTAGCCTCTGAATGTCCCATAGTACAGGTGAATGGGGCACTAGAGGAGTCCGTGCAGGAGCCCACTGTGGAAGACATTGCTTGCCTTGGTACACTGACAGAACTTGCTGGATGCAAGTGGAAGGAAGAACAACCAGGGAGGAGCTCTGCAAGGCACTAAAGGAGTACCCAACCCTTGAGGTCCTGAGGCATCAAGCTGAAACCCAGGCAGCTGATGACACCTATGGAGAGCACATCATATATTGGGAGAATGACCTCCTGTATAGTGAGCCTAAGACTCCTGAGCATGGGGCAACTTGTGAATTGGTAGTTCCCCAAAGCTATAGGGTCTATCTATTAGGGTGGATCATGATATACCCCTGGCAGGACATATAGGGCAAAACAATACATTTGCCAGGCTAGTCAACCAGTTTAAATGGCCCCAGATGAGGACAGCTACAAATATGTTCTATAGGTCTTGTCTCTACCAGGCTAGTGGAAAGACTGGGAAAAAGCTAAAGGCTCCATTAACCTCCATGCCTGTTGTTGTCACACACTTTGAGAGGATGGGCATTGATATAGTAGTGCCCTTGGACCCCAAGTCAGCTTTAGGCAAAAGGTGTATCCTAGTCTTGGTGTACCATGCCACTAGATTCCCTGAGGCAATTCATCTGAGGTCAGACACGGCATCTGTAGTGGCTAAGTCTCTGATGGGGATTTTCAGCAGAGTGAGATTCCCCAAGGAAATGGTGTCTGACAGGGGCACCAACTTCATGTTTGCATACATGAAGTCTACGTGGAAGGTGTGCAAAGTTACTGATAGGATCTCCACACCCTACCATCAAAAACCAATGAGCTTATTGAAAGATTCAACAAGGTCATGCTTATGGGCCTGCCTGAGTCCATTAAGCAGAAGTGTGATGTCCTCTTGCCATGCCTGCTTTTTGCTTACATAGAGGTGGCACAGACGGGAATGGACTTTAGCCTACTTGAACGTCTGTATGGCCATCCTATAAGAGGACATCTCAGTCTGGTCAAGGTAGGGTGGGTGCAAGCTCCCACGACAGGAACCAGATGGCCAGGTTCTAGAAGAAGGCTTCTGAGAACTTGTAGGCTAACCAGGAGGTAAAAAGCAATTGAATGACCAAGCAGCTACCATGGTGGAATTCAAACATGGGCAGAAAGTGTGTGTGAGGGGGCCGGTGGACCCCATGGCTCTCCAGGACCGCTGGTAGAGAGGAGTTCACTTACCTGCTGGACCTCAAGTGCCCAGGAAACCCCCTAAGGGTACTCTATCCCAAACCCCACTATGAGGGGTCTGATGTCACCATGCTGCTGATAACAGATGATGGGAAGGAGAAAGAGATTGAGCCTCTCCTTATACTCCTGTGATCAAAAGGAAAGGATGGGTCAGTGGAAGGTGTCAACCTCTGTCCTACCCCGGCCCCAGAGCTGCAGAAGGAATGTTGTCAATTAGTGAAACAGTTTGCCTCCTTATTTTCTCTAACTACTAGATTTAAACACTTGTGTATCCGTTATATAGACACTGGCGACAGCTTGCCTGTCAAACTTAAAATATAAAGGGCAATGTACAGGCTGTCTGAAAAAGTGAGGGTCAACGTCAAAGTAGAAGTCTCTAAGATGCTTGAATTGGAGGTCAGTGAGCCTTCCAGTAGTCACTGGTCCAGCCCAACGGAGCTGGTATCAAAGGCGGCCCCACTGGATACTGCCCCAGAATTCAGGTTATGTGCTGCCAACAGGGGACTCAACTCAAACCCCAAGACTGATGCACACCCCTTCCCCTGAGTTGATGAACTAATTGATAGTTTAGGGGTTGCAAAATTCCAGAGCCTTTTTGGCTTGACTTCAGGGTATTGGCAGATTGCCCTGACCAAGGAGGCTAGGGAGAGTGCAGCCTTCTCTACCCCAGAGGGCTACTTTCAGTTTACAGTGATGCCCTATGGAAACAAGAATGCCCCTTCCACCTTCCAGAGGCTTCTGAACTAGGTCATAGCTGGGATAGAGGTCTTTAGTCCTGCATATTTAGAGGACATAGCTGTCTTCAGCTGCATCTGGCAGAACAACCTATTTCACCTGCAGGGAACTGCTTCCGGCCCTGCAACAGGCAGAACTGGCTTTCAAGGCAAGTAAGGGCATGGGTTCTGTGATGTACCTGGGACACCTGGTGGGTAGGGGTAAGGTACAGCCCCTCCAGCCCCAACTAGAGACTATCCTTGCCCGGGGCCCCCCAAAATTCAAACAGAACTGAGGGCCTTCCTGGCCTGTACTGAAGGTTTGTCAAGGGATATGACACCATTATCACCCCCTTGACTGGACTGACATACAAGAAGAAGCCCAAGGAGGTGAGTCTTGGACTTCCTAAAATAGATCATGTGCACAGTTCTTGTGCTCAAGGCCCCTGACTTTTCCCAGGAGTTTATTGTGCAATCCTAAGCCCTATCACAGCTAGATGAGGAGGGTCTAGACCAACCTGAAGTATTCATCTTTAGGTGGCTACAGCCCAAGGAACACAGATGAAGTACTATTTAGATAGAAGCCTTTGTTGTCTGGGCACTAAAGAAGTTGAGGCCATACTTGCTTGGGAATCACTTCTGAGTTCAGACAGACGACAGGTCCCCTCAGGTGGCTCATGCAAATGAGGGGTGAGAATCCAAAATTGTGTAGGTGGTCCATCTCCTTACAAAGACTGAACTTTATAGTGAAACATTGCCCTGGGTCAGACCATGTCAATGCTGATGGTCTATCCAGATGTTTCCTTCTTAGTGAAGCGAACTCCTAAGGGATTGGGTAGTTCTCCCAACCTTCGGGGGGGGGGGGCATGTATTAGACCTGTCTGCCTTAGGGTGGTCTTCCTCTTCCCCTAAACCTTTTGTCTTACTTCGTCAATTTGTGCTGCATCTATTTTTGTTGACCTTAGGACTCTGTGCACTTTACAACTGCTAACCATTACTAAAGTGCTTAGGTTCACTCCCCTAGAACATGGTTGGTTACATTAGCTTATACGCAATTGGCATATTTAATTTACTTGCAGGTCCCTTGTAGAGTTGTACACCCTATACCCAGGGCCTGTAAATTAAATTCTACCGGTGGGCCTGTAGCACTTATTGTGCCATCCAGTTAAGTAGCACCCTGTTTACAAGGTTGGCCACTGCATCCTGAATGCAGTTGTAAAATGCTATATCAAATTGACAATAAAACCCCTTTGCCAAGCCATAAACTCCTCTTTAATAACATATGTCACCACTAAGGTAGGCTCTAGGTGCCCCGTAGTACTTATGTGTTTTAAGTGTCCTGTTAGTGAAAAACTCAAAATATTTTTTACTACTGTGAGGCCTACCTCTCCCCTAGGATAACATTGGAGATTCCTTATTATATTTCATATACTGTAATGTCATAATGGCTTTGTCATGTAGGTATCTTTAATATTAAAGTGAAATTGTTTATCACAATTAAATGATGCTTTTAGAAAGTTAGCATTTTTCTACCCCTAGCACTAATGTGCCTGTAGCCTGGCCTGGGTCACATGACTGGGTGTAACTGACAGACTTTGTGAATTCCTCCCAGACAGTCACACAGCAGAGGGATTAGGTGTTCCTGAATGGGCCATCTCCTGGAAGGATGGGGGCGGAAGTGAACACAGCCCACTTACACCTGATTAGCCTGTGCTCTGCCATTACACAAAGGGCCTAACAACCCGACATTGTTACTGCAGCCAGCTTAGAGCCAGTGCAGGAGGGACAGGAAATTCCATGCACTTCAATAAGGAGGGCAATAGGATATAAAAAGGTAACCTCAGACACTAACTCTTCAGTACACTTCTGGACCTGAGGATACTCTGCAGGAAGAAGGACTACTGTGTTTCTGGAAGGACTGCTACTCTGCTGGTCTGCTGCTCTGCTGATTTGCTGTCCTGATAGACCTCTGCACTGCTGCGTTCTGCCTGGGGACAAGGACTGGATCTTCAGTTGTCTCAGGACCTCTTGTTTTTCACAGGCGGTAGTTTGCTGGCCTCTTGATTAGAGCCAGAGGTACACAAAAGTCATCAGTCATTTTGATTCTGCACCCAGCCTGAGTGAGTCTTGTTCCTCCATTTGGTGCCCCTCGTGTTTTAGACCCCTGGAAGTGGTGTTAAATGTGCCCAGACAGCCAAAATCCAAAAACAGGGACTTCAAATGTTTTTGGCTACAAACTGTTCCAAGAACCAGGAGGATACTGGAACAAACTTGATCATCTATCTGCCCAAGCTGCATTACCAGTCACTTTGACTACACAGCTTCTCCCATTACATTCTTCTCCACAGCAGCAAATCAGTTTCAGTGGTCCTTTCCCATAGGGGGCTTTGATGCCTTTGGCAACAGCCCTCTGGCTTGTCTTTCAAATTTCATTTTGGTTCGACCCAAGGCCATCCAACAACAACATTTCATCCTCAGAAACCTCTTGCATCCTTGCCCTGTAGAACTTTACCATCTCACAATATTTTTTTCAAAAATGTTCCTAAAGCAAGCGCTGACCGGACCCAATCCACTTCTTTTATCCAAACCACGCTCCCTTGCGGTCGGCCTTAACTTTCAACTTTGGCCTGGTCTTGTGCATCTAGATGTCTGCGGTTGGCGCTTTGATCATTTAGGTGCTAGTTTTCACTTTGGTGTCTGGCAAATCTTGCCGCATATTTGGTTGAATGTCAATAGCACATTTGAGTTGTGAGTCTGAAATATGTTTTTGTAACTACACTGTTTCTGATGGGCACAGTGGTGCGTTAGAAAGTTTTTAATTTTTTTAATGCTGGGTGATGGTTTCTTGACACAGAGCATGTTGATCAACAGCAATATCAAGTTTACGTTTTATTTCATTTTTGTGAGGACTATATGATTGCACTTTCAGGGGGAGTTTCCTTTTTCTCCTTTTTCATTGGTCTTAATAAATTTGAGATCAGATTACACTCATAGAGGTGTGTATCAAATACCAATAGCATATATGAGTCTGGGAAAGGCATTGGGGATTGATAATTGTTTTATTCTATTGTAGTTACCCCTGAAGAAGGGCAGTTGCTGCATGAAATGCACTGGGTCTTACATGTTTACATCACGCTATGAGGAATGCTCAATCCCCATGTGTTTTGAAGGAAAGCCATGATAGGCATCTTTTAAACTTGTGGTTAAAATTCAAAGGTATGAACTTGTTTGGCTTAGGATTAAAGTTTACCATTAAAGAGAATTTAAATTACAATTCATTAGAGTCCTACCTTGGCATCCCTATATGTTCCCAATCAAAGGTTAGCACTTATTAAAATGTAATAAGGTAACCCAATATTTTTCAATGGGAGCGATAGGCCTTACCGTTTTGAAAGAATAATGTAGGAGTTTTTAACTGCCAGGACATGAAATATGTCTTACTTTTTAAATATAATGCACCATGGCATATGGTGTGTTTGGGGTCTACCTTATGTTGGACTTATATGTTTTAGAAAGGAAGGTTGAGGCCTGTTGAAAGGTTTATTTTTCCAGGTTGAACTGTAGTGGGCGTGGCAGGCTTGAAACATGTTTTAAGTGCTACTTAAACAGGTGGCACAATGCTGTGCTGCAGGCTCACTGGTAGCATTTAATGTTTAGCTCCTGGGTGCATCTAGTACCATATACTAGGGACTTATGAATAATAAAATATGCTATTTAGGTATAAGCCAATAGAACCATGTTTTAAAGAGATAGCTTTAGTATTGGCTAACAACTGCCCCCCAAAATTAACATTCTAGGAGAACAAAATAAAGAAACATCACCTTTTACCACAGGTGCCTTCACTTTTTCAAGCAATGTCACCCTCACCTTTATGCATGATGACACACATGATCATGGGCACGATTCAATGGAGAAAATACGATGATTGATGGGTGCAGTATAGATGGTCGCTTGATGGCTGCTACTTCAGAGTGTGTACATTGTTAGTGTTATAATGTGGTAATGATTAAGACGTCTAGGTCACACTTTCTTCTTTCTGTGTCTTACTTGAATCAAATAGCCATGGGTCTTATGTGGAATTAGCAATTCAGAGTGTCAGAGGTTAAACATTTGGACATATGTGCATGTTGACATGAACATCCTTTTGAAAGTGGCACATGCTTTGTCATGACCAAGTGCCTGTATGTCAACATGTGATACAACAGCAATTAATTAAATTATAATATTTTGGTCAATGATACACATGAAGACAACAGGTACTTTGATCATGTTCTCTCAAATACACTTTTGTGAATGCCTCAATGACAGAGAGGTCATGAGCTTGTCAACATCTAAGAGACAGTGGACATAATACAATTCTTTTAACCCACAGATAATGCATCACCTTACATCGGTGCTGCTACTGCTGATTATCAATCTGTCAGACCATGGAGGTCTGGCCAAGCTGTTTTCAGATACCCATTTGTGCATTGGGATAAAACAAATATAACCTGCTGTGGCAAGGTTGTCCTTAGCATGTCCTGTGCCTACATGCATGTCCTCTCAGTATTTCCAGCATTCATTCGTTCAGTGAAGTGGGTGTAAATATTCACTACTCTGCCATGTCTGGATATGTCTGCCATGATTGCCATGCATGCTTTATTGCTCAGCAGCCTCTCTTCTTCTCCATGCAGTCGAGGGTGGTGCTGGTCACTGATCACCTCCACTTCATCTTGAAAACATTGGGGACCCTTTTATCACATTCATCAGCCATTTGTTTATAAACCCCTCACACACCAACCTGGTTGGTGTCATGCTTCATCATCGGGGTCCAACCAGGCGGCATTCGGCTGCCTGGTTGGACCCCGATGATGAAGCATGACAGCAACCAGGTTGGTGTGTGAGGGGTTTATAAACAAAAACCTATTGTGCCCAGCTGATAAGCCACACTCACAAGTGACCTGGAATACTAATAGATATTCCACTACTTCAACATAGCGGGCCAGTCCACATTGTTTTCTAGGATATCCACATACTCTGACGACTCACTTGGGAATCTGCATATGTGATCACCAGGGTTACACTTTCTAATTAACAGAGAGTATCAGAGAGAATGAGTAGTAATTGCGCAGTGAATTTCAGCATTTGGTAAAAGGCGTCAAACGCGGGCTTCTACTTTACTTTCTAAGCCGAATCCATGCGTTTCTGGAACGGGATGTGTTCAAGCCCTATGAATGGCCTTTAAAAAGCTGGTGATCTGATCAACAGATTCTTTTCAAGGTCCCCAATTCAAGATGAAGTTTGATCTGTTCCTGTGACATCGGATCTTGTTTGAATCATATATAAAGGAGACACGAATGAGTAGATGACGTACATAATATACTGTGATTTTGAGAGGAGTGCCCTGTCTGGCCCCTGGCCAGCAGGAAACTTGCCAAAGCCTTATTAATAAATCGGCTCACTGATGGTATAAGAACATTTTGCCGAAGTTAAATTGGTCTGAAAAAATTATAATAACTAGGCGAGTGAGCTGGCTAGGTCATAGGATCAAACGTGGGGAATGGGATTGTGACGTGCTTAACTCTAGTAACACATGGTATGACAGTTTAGCCCTACCGCATTTTAGAGATTTGTCAGGTGACTCAATAGAGATCCATCCTTTGGGCTTTTTTTATCCCCAATATAAAGAATTTACTGCAAGAAAACTGTCCGTATGGACGGACTCAAATTCACATCCCTTTATACAGCCTTCCTCATTCATTCACCCTTACCAGTTTGATGTCCTTTCACGGATGTCTAAAATTGACTGACTACCTGGGTGTTCTAGACAATCAGTTGCAGTGTTTGGATTGGGTTTGGGCTGTAATGTTTAAGACAGACGAACACAGTAATAGGGGCTTGGTGGAATCATTTGAACCCCCCCTCCACTAGACTAAATACTAGTAGGGAGAGCCGAGATACACCTGTAGTCTACTTACCACACGATTTGACTCCAAATGTCACTACTACTAGCCAGGAGCTGTACCTGTCACTTACCGTAATGAAGCAATCTATGGACGACGAACCGGTGGGAGTGGAGAACCAGGGTCACATAAAGGCTCCAAATGTAACTACTACTAGTCAGGAGCCACACTTGTTTCCTACCGTAGATGAACAAAGTACGGACGAAAAATTTGTGGGATTGGTAAACCGAGGTCACATAAAGTCTCATGGAACATAGCAGGAATTTGTTCCAAACTGACTGATGAGGTGTGGCTAAATTATATTAGTGGCTTTGATGTTATTTGTCTACAGGAGACGTGGTATAAGGAAGATATAGTGCTGAATGGTTATTGTTCTTACACGGTCCATGCAACACCTCCCCAGCAGAAAGACCAAAAGGAGAGTTGATTCTGTTGATTTCAGTCTAATACGAGGCCATAAAAATCGCCCCTGTTGTTACATCCCCTTGGTTCCAATTGATTCTAATTGTTAATCTGCTACAGGTCAAGCTTTTAATTGTGTACCGGTACTACAATATTTTTAACCAAAACAACTTTCAGGTTATTGAGGCTCTGTGTGCAGAATTTAACCAAACCTCTGAGAAAAGGCAACCATTATGCATTCTTTGGGTAGGTGATTTTAATTGTTCTTCCTGCCACATAGCTCTAACTAGGCTTGTGGGTTGCTAAACACAGAGGGGCAGCCCCTTCTGCACTCTATTCATACTCCCCAGCGTGAACCCCTAAACTCTATTATTATTATTATGGAAAACAATTTAGGCCTCATAAATGAGTTCGCTATAATTCTCTAAAACAGTGTTCCACCTTTGATGGAGGGGGTAGGGAAAGTTTAATTAATTTTATGTTTATTTCACAGACGTTCTTACCGCTTGTTGAAGATTTCGAGGTGGAGCCAAATAATGCCAGTGATCACAATGCCCTCATTGTGACTTTTAGTATAATAGCTCAGTCTGGGAAAGTTGATAACTGCCCTACACATACATACAAGTGGAATAAGGTCAACCCATCTGAATTTGAGGCACAAACCATTATAGCCAACTGTGAATCAATCATGAGGTGTCTACATCATGGTTCGCCCACAGCTGATATCATCCATGACTTTAAACTGATATGTTCAGATATAGCAAATAACCTGACCAATGTCAGGAATCTCCCGGAGACAAGGTGGTTTAATGCTGCTTGCTCAAAAGCTCAAAAAACATTAAAATCGTTTTTTCACGCTAATCCACGTGACTGGGCACAAATAAAACATGTCTGGAAGATTTATAAAACCATAGTTAAGCAGAGGAAGGAAGAACTAAGGTCATTATCCTGGGATGACTTGGAGAGATCCAGCTCCCTCAAAGACTCCAAAAGCTTCTGGGATGTTACAAAATGTCCTTTTTTCACCAAAGAAGTAAGGAAGATTGATTCCTTGATCCTAAGGGAAGTGTAGGAAACTAATTTCTCAGCTATATTTAATCCTTATGGCCTCCATCCCAAGGCTTCAAGTGGGGATCTACCCTTAAACTTAACCTCAGCTTCCAAGCTAAGCTCATCTATCTCAGTGACAGAGGTTGAGGAAGCCTTAGCTAAAGGAGTTTGCATGAAATGCCAGGCCCAGATGGAGTCCCTTTAGATCTTTTTAAAAGTAATCCCCAGCTATGAGCTCCATTGTTGACCAATGTTTTTAAAGCAGTGGTTACTGGCCCTATCACAGTATCCTGGAGAGAGGCTGTTGTTGTCCCAGTATTCAAAGTGACCCTGCCTGCCACAGGCCAATCTCCCTTATTGACACCACGGCAAAGCTGCTGGGGAAGGTCGTCCGTGTCCGACTTGAAACCTGGGCGACAGACAATGGAGTGATGGCAAGAACGCAGTATGGCTTCAGGAGGGAGATGGGCACCATTGAACAGTGCCTTAACTTGTCACTGGTTATGGGCAAGCACCTGAGGGCCTGGAAGGGTTCGATTCACCTGGCCTTCATGGACTTGTCCAATGCTTTTGACACAGTAAATCGGGAGAAGTTGTGGGTTTCTTATGAGAAACATGGGAGTGGAGGAGGCTTTGATTTCTCTTCTTTGCAGGCTCCATGCATCGACCTGTCTTTATAAGATATGGCCCCCAAGGGGAAACAACTAGGCCCATAGCCTCCATGAAAGTTTTACGACAGGGATGTATCTTGGCCCCCTTTTTTTAAAATTTACATCAATGGATTAGTGGCCTTTGTAATAGATAAAGAAATTGATTGTCCGCGCATTGGTGGCACACAGACCCCTCTTCTCTCCTACGGAGATAACACTGTGTTAATGGCCCTGACAGTATTTGGCCTCCAAAAACTGCTTAACGCATTCACAGATTTTATGCTGGCTCTTGATCTAAAAGTGAATTTTATAAAATCGAATTTCATGGTGTGTGGCCCTAAAATGACAAAAACAAGGAAATACATGGTGGGAGATAAGAGAATTGATTATCTGAACAATTTTAATTGTTTAGGGAATGTTTTTAATAATAGGTTGAGTTGAGATCCGCTCATTACTGCAAGGGTGCAACACGCAGGCAGGGTAGTTGAGGGGCTTTTCTGCTTTGCTGGAAAGCTGGGCCATGAGCCAGTGACTGAGCTGGTTACACTTTACAAAACCAAATGCGTGCCTGTTGTAACATACGGGGCAGGAGTGTGGGGATACCATAACAGTTGACAGCTACAAGTTATGGAAAACAAAGGTATTTAAAGACTATTGATGACCCCCAAACAGTGCCCCCCGATCTTCTGTCATCAAGAGCTGGGGCCTGACTTCGTAGAGGCTCGTACAGACATTGCCCCTCTGTTATTATGGGCTAAAATCTGGCTGTCTGTTAGTGTTTTCTAGAGAGGTTATTAAAGATTGTATGAATCTTGATGGAGCACTTTCTATGCCTGGTCTCCAATTCGTAAAGGATAGCTTCTATAAGTTTGTTTGGGACATTATTTTGATTGTCCAGACAGCATCCCTGAAAATGCCAAAAACATCATAAAAGAGGTACAATCCACAGGGTCAAAGATATCTCGCTCTCACCCTGATGTAACAAGCTGCCATTGTTTATCCCCGGATCAACAGCAATTTTATTTAACCTTTACCATAAATGTACGGACTCCATTTTATTTCACTAGATTCCACTTACTTACCTTGCACTTTCTGGTGGCTTTCCCAAAACAATCGGGGTGGGAAGATAAATTTGAACCTTGTGATAATTTGGCAGCTCAGAGCACTGTGCACTTTATGCTATTCTGCCCCATCTATAAAGAACCAAGAGGAAGATTGTAAGTCCCGATTATAAAAGAAATTAGGCTGAGTTCTCATATTGAAGGCTTTTATTATCTATTTTCTTTGGCCACTTATGATATATGCTCTATGGTTTCCAACTACATTAAAGTTGCTATGGTTATTAGGAAACTGTATTAGGCATTGTTGCTGAACCCGATTAGTGAAACTCTCTACCACACAACCCTAAGTATGATGTATTTCTATGGAGGAAGCTGCATGTCGTAATGGTGATAAGTGCCTTGTAATATAGATTGTATTTTTATTAGAAGATTGTTTTAAGGTGTATATTTTACTCCCTTTCTTCGTAGTGAATTTATGTGTATGAACTGCTTATTATGCTGTTTTGTAAATAGATCACTGGAATAATAATTTGCTATGATGATTTTATGAACTTTTATGGTCTTCTTTTGAAAACAAATAAAGTTACTTTGAATTGAATTGAGTAGATGATGTGTTGTAGTGCTTTAATTCATTTATTTTTCATCAAAACGGTACAATTTCTTGAACTTGATTTTTGCTTCTTGCAACAGGATTTCCCTTTGAATTGTCATCTGAATTTTTTGCTCTGCTCTTTTCCCAGGCCTGCAGTCGTGCTGGTCATGTTAGATTTCAGGATCTTGATTTTTCCCCCTGTAGATGTTGTGGCCAACTTGTGCCAAAGTGACTGCCACTTTGTAGGTCTTCTCTTGCATCTGCGGATTAGTATGGAAGAGTAGGGCCAGGTCGTCTGCAAAGTCCAGGTCATTAAGCTACGACCAAGATGTCCATTGGATCCCATTTATTTTCCTTACTGTGGATGTCCTCATAATCCAGTCTATGGCCAAAAGGAAGTGAAAAGGCAAGACCAAACAACCCTATGTCAGGTTTAGGGCGGCATGCGGTCTAGGGCCCGCCCCTCTCTCTACACATGTCCCAATGCCACCGTGCACTAAGGTCCGTTGTGGCAAAGCGCATGAGACACCTTCTCCAACTCGATGGTGGGTGTGTTGCTCCCATTTTAGATAATGTGACTGCTTTTACTATGTGTACTTTATTTGTATTGCCTGTACAACTCCTTTTGTTTTCTTTTATCCTGGGAGCTCCTATGGATCTTTATTATCTTGCAGGAGTGTTTTTTCCCATAGGAACTACATTTCCCATCATGCTTGGGGAAAGTTGCACAGAGAGCGTGGCAGCGCTGACATCATCGGCCACGCCCCTTCCTCCGTGCTCACTATTCTTTGGGATATCCCGAGTGTGGAGCTCTTGATCCTAGTACCGGGTGCTTGATCCTAGTTCTGGGTCCTTGATCCTAGTTCCTGGTTCCTTCTCCTTCAGGGGCTTGTTGTATCTATTTGAAGGCGTTGGTGTTTCCCTCTGGGGCTTCGGAGTGGGAGTCTCATTCCTGTCTGAGGTCCGGGATCCTTGGTTTGTTGGATCCATTTCAATCTTGGCTTCCTGCTGCTCTTCTCTGGCTGGTGCCGGCTCACGCAGTTCGTCCCTGGCCTCCCGCTGCTCTTCACTGGTCCGTGCCGTCTCCCGCAGTGTTTCCTGGCAGTGGGCAGCTATTAGCAGAGTAGGTGATACTCTGCAGGTAAGAGCTACAATTTAGTTGCTATTAAAACATCACAACTTTGTTTTATGCATAATACATTTGCATATTTTCATTTGGGAATATACAGTACTTGGGCAAATGCATTTTCTTTTCTGATAAAAGAGCATTTGAATGTTTTCTAACAGAAGAGATACTGAGACATAAAGAGCGCATTTGCATATTTAATCTTTATATAGTGGCACAGGACAAAATAGCGCATAAAGAGTTGTTTGAAAGTGGCATTCAGTTTATTAGTGAGTGTTGTTATTAACCTTTTCCTTTACAGATCTTCTTTCCAGCTGTTCCCATCCTAATTACCCTTCGCCCCGCTTGATCACTTCAATACTCTGTCATACTAAGTCAGAGTTGAAGGTATCGCGAGGTGGGTACATTGTATCTTCGCGTCCAGATCCCGAGGAAGGAAGCTCACCCTGACACCCTGGCAGACTCTGGTCTTCACTTTGAAATCTTGTGTGAGTTGTCCCATATGGACTATGCTGCAGGGAATTCCCTCGTAAGAGTTCCTGATGACTCTCACAAGTTTATCTGGAACAACGTGGTGTTGGAGGAGTTTCAAAATTCGGAAGGCTAACATGGCCAGCATAACTGCAGTCACTCATGCATTCAATGCACTGGAAGAGGTTTAGGCCTTCACCTACACAGGTAGTTTCATTGACAAGCATGGCGGCACAGATGCCAACATCAAGGCGAGAATTGGCAAAGCAAGGGTTGCCTTCAATCAACTGAAGAAGATCTGGAGCAGCAAGGACCTAACACTGCAAACAAAGACCAGACTTTTTAACACCAATGTAAAATCTGTACTTTTGTATGGAGCAGAAACTTGAGGGGAAACAGTGACCACCTCCAACAAAGTCCAGACCTTCATCAACAACTGTTTGAGGAAAATTCTCAAATCTGCTGGTCAAATGCCATCAACAGCAACAACCTATGGTAGCAGACTTTACAACTTCCTGCTCATGAAGAAAACGTGAAAAGATGTTGGGGCTAGATTGGTCACACCCTTCACAAGCCTGCATTAAAAACCACAACACAAGCCCTCACCTGATCTCTCAAGGTAAAAGGAAAAGAGGAAGGAAGAAAAGTCCAGGACAGTGATAAATGGAGAACCTTGGTTGATGGCCTACAGAACAACAGAGGTAGTAGGCATAAGCAAGTACGTATTCCTATCCACGGTGGTAGGAAGACCTTAGAGACTAGTGTATCCACTTCTGCACCACTCCTAAACTTCAATCAAGGAATATAAGACTGCCAAGGAGGTTTTTCACCAATCAGTTTTTTTCACATATCTTGGATCCTTTTAAAGAGACACTTGGAAACTTTTGGTTAGAAATATAAGCCCAGAATGACATTGTGGTTACTGGGAAGAGTTGCCTATTTCTCTGGTAATCAAGAAGGAAACTATTTAGGGTTTCTCAAAATCTGGTACTTGACAGTGAAAACAGAAAACGGTCAAAAAGATAGACGTGGGTGTACTCCTACATATGTATTCCTCTGTGCCAAAATGTGGGGTTGCCTGATCTCAGAGGGGAATTTTTAAATGTAAGATGAAATGTAGGCATGAATTGGTGTAGTGTTTGCAGAAGCATATTGTATCCACAAATGTGGCTGGGGAATGACAGTGGTGCAACAGTAGTATCTCAGAATAGTATACATGGGTGTTGTTATAGTTCATTTTTCAACATTTTCTCAAACTCAGGAAAGGCCTCACACACATCAGTGAAGGATCTGCTGGCATCACAGACAGTTTCCAAATTGATGGAGTGCAAATGGCATCTGTTTCAAAAATACTGTTTCTTCGGCGTTGATCGTTTCACATAGTTGCAATAAATGACACCAAAGAGCTAGGAAAGTGAGCAAAGGAATGCAATTTCCTTGCCACCTGTTTCCATTCCACCAGTACTGGTGTACTCACCTGCTATGCATCGTCATACTTTGTGTGAGCTCCAGCGACTGCGTTGTTTGTGGTATGCCAACTATGTATTCAGGGATCCTCTAGAAAGATTCTGTGGTGGAGAAATAGAGTGCAGGAGGCTTTTTAACATGTGTAGAGGTGGCCTGGGAGCAGGCTTTATATGGCGTGAACACCTCCTCCCTGTCTGAAACCACAATAAAGATCACATTTGAATTGAAGCAATTCCGAGCCACTACTGTGTCCCTGGGCATACCAAAATTAGTGATCTTTTGCCTTTAGGCAGTTGTTTCTCAAAAATGTAAAAAACTGTCTGTTGCTTGCCTTACTATGGGGCTAGGCTGTGTGTTATTGATTGAAGTTGTGTTGAGGTTAACCAGATGATGAATGTAGTTAAGTAATGATTGCACTGACAGGTGTTTTGAATGAGAATACACCCTTGTAGCTATGTTTGTTATCCAATCAGTATGAAGTGATTATTTTATATTTATATTTATGTTTATATACTGGTGTGTGTCTGTTGTCATTTCTTGTCAAATATATTGCTACTTCTGTAGGCAGGTACATGTAGTGGATGTGCTGTTTGAGGGCCTACAGACTTCTTTTAATTTTCCTCTTTGTTCTGCTCATTCTGGGACTTATTTATGAAGGCTTGTGACACTTTTATGCTGCCATTGTGTCACTTTTTGTGACAGAGTGGCAGCACAAATAATCCGCCACATTACTCATATTTACACAGTAACATATCAAAGCAGATGTGTCACTTTGTAAAGGCCTGTGCTACATTATGTGTCAGGTATAATGTATTCAGGGTGGGCGTTCCCATGTTAAAAAAGTCTTGTGGAAGTGACGTGTGAAATCTATCAGATTTCACTGTTCGACTTCGAGGACGCTACTGTGTCACAACCTTATGCGTGCCTCACAGACGGCGTAATAGTGACGCTGTGCAATGGTAATAGGGCACCCCCATGTATTGCTGGAGTTGTGTCATGCTTCGACACAACTCCAGCAATGTGTGGATTTTGCCCCGACAGATACGCCAGCATTCCTGACATAGCTGTCATTCCTTGCGTCATGCAGTGCCATATAATAAATACGGCGCATCCATTTTGTCGCAAATGATGCAAAACCTTTCATAAATCAGGCCCTCTATTTCCTGCCTGCTTTGATTCATATGCACCACCTGTGAGTGGACATGCGTGGTGTACGACTTAAGGTTTGGCTGAAGAATATGTTAGCTAATTTGTGCTGTAGTGCTAGTGGAGAATATGTAGGTTTAACTGTGGTATATTGAATTTGACTTAGCCGTTTTTACGTGTGTCTTTGTACTGGTGTGACCTTCCCTGGTCCCGCCTTAATTTTATCTTTCCTCCTCCTAGTTTGCAGTAGATGTTCTCTATTTCCCCCTTGCCAAACCAATATTTATTGCAGAAGTGTAATCCTACTTATGCAACATTCTCCACACGCGTGGCAGTGAACTCTTCACATTAGAGGACTACCATGGGCTTGGTTGTCCAGCCATACCTTAGTGATTTACATTTCTGAGTACAAGACATAGTATTACAGAGTACTACTTTATGTGCTCAAAAATGCTTTGGGGAGTAGGTATGAATGCTTTTGATATGTTGCATTATTCTCACCCTCAATACTGTTGCATAAGCTATGACTATGGCACAGCTTTACAAGGTCTGCTTTCCCCCTTACAGGTGACCTATGTGAACTTAGTGCTAAATGTGGAGGACAGGCTATTATAGTCCCACAGAACTCCACTCAATAATAGTTGAAGTGAAACCATTGCTTTTGGGTTACTAACAATCCCCAAAGAGGGACCAGGTAGCATCAGGGTAACAGTACACTAATTTAATTCTTCACTGTTTCACACAACTAAGCACTAAGAAGAACAGGCAATTTAACTAAAAGGAATTTCTTACAACAGAGTGAACCTAAATCTAAAATATCCACACAGGATATTATAAAAACAGCAAGAAGGTACATCGTGAAAAAGGACAATAAAATTAACATTTTGAATATGGTTAAAATGTCATTTAAACACCCACAACAAATTGTGTGTACTACCCTAGGAAAGCATGTAGTGGAGCAACTTGCAGACTAACGTTTCTTGGGGGAAACAGAACACTCCTTAGCTATTGACAGGTGGGGCTGCCATTATTAGAAGAAGGGTAGAGGATGTGTACCCTGTGAAAGGCAAATACTTGCAGTGGTAACAGCTCTACTCTGGTACTCAGCTCTTATCAGCTTCAGACAGGATACATAAGCTTTTCTAAATGCCTTACCTAAATGTCGGCTAGCCAAAAGATCTTCTTGAAATGGTATATTGAGGGATAATCTGGGATCATCTAAATAAATATTAAACAAAAGGCGAATTTGCATGAGTTCAGTGGAACCTTACCCATAAAATAATATACTGTCCTATACAATCTCATCCAGAACTGGAAAAACAGAAATGTTCACTAGGACAAGTCTCTTTGCTCATGGTGTGAAAATGCATGTGGTTTCAGAACCAAGTTCACAGTGTGTACTGCAGAGCATCCTGGGACAAAATGCCCATTTAAGAGAACAAAGAATACAGCCAAACCCAATACATAGGACTAGGGGCCATATGTAATCTACATTTACCGATTTTAAATACCGAATTTTACCGATTCGGTATTTCAGAAACAGGTAGGAAACAATTCTGTAAATATTACCGAATCGATAAGATTCGGTATTTAGGAATCGGTATTTACTGATTCGGTAATTCCCTGGAGGCCCATAGTAATGAATGGTAAGCCATTCACTATTACCGATTCGGTAAATACCGAATCGGTAATAGTGGGCACATATTCAAGGGTGGCAGGATGTCACATTGACACCCTGTTGCACCCCTGAATCATGCATGTGTGCACATGTGGCACACACACATGCCCTAAGGGGATGTATGTCTGCCACATGGCACTTTGAAAAATTGCTTTTTTAAAGGTTTTCGATATTAACTACTAACTTGTAGTTGGTGGTAAATAACGAATCCTGAATGCAAGAAGGCACTCACTTGAGTGCCTCCTACATAGCTTTTTGGATTCGGTAATTACAGATTCCTTAAAATAAGGAATCGGTATTTTACCGATTCCTTAAGGAATCAGTAATTACCGAATCCTTAAACCTGCCTCCTACATCTCAAACCCTAAATACCGGTCGGTAACGGCCGAAATTTGGTAATTTCGGCCATTACCAACCGGTATTGGGCTACCTACATATGGCCCTAGGAAAAGTAATGCAATTGTGATCCAAAGTTATAATTGTGGAGAAATAAAGTATGGTCTTTTCAGCCAACAATAGAAGTGTTTCTATACTTGTCGACCTGACAGTTGTTGTTGTTTTTGAAGCAGCTAGAAGGCATTCTTTGTTGTTGATCATCGTTAACCCTCTTGTTGAAGAAAACAGGCTTAATTTGTTTTCAAAACGTCCATCTTAACCTCCTGTATGGCAGCGAGAGATCGGTAGTTACCCAGGAGTTCACACACCTTAATGTTGAAAATCGGCCACATAATATGGTTTAATCAGATCAATAGAGACAAACTTTTTGTCTTGGTGTCCAGTAAGGGGCAGGAGAAGTACAGTTCATGTTCCTTCAACAGTCAGGAAAGGCATAGGAGCTCTGTAGGAGGGCCCAAACTCTTTCTTGTTCACAATCTTTTCTTGGACCAGATTCACTATATTTGAGATCCAGCTGGTTTTTGCCAGGACAACCTTCACTTCACCAGTGGTGGTGTGCTTACTTGGACGTTCAATTCCTGTAAAGCAGCCAAAGTTTCATTGATGTCAAACAGTGCTTCTGCCACCACTGTGATTGCATTATCAAGGTCTGGGACCTACACCATAACCCCAAACAGGATCTCATAAGGAGTCCGATGACCCAGGTACTTTCTTGGCATGTTATTCAAGTCCCTCTGGATCCCATATAGGCGATGGCCCCAACTGCAACCAGAGCCTAACACCCTTGCTGTTAAAGACTGCTTTAAGTACTGTTTTTTCCTCTCCACAACCTTGTTTCCCTGGTATGGTAAGGAGATGAGAAATGCAGTGTCACATCCATGTATGGAATATAGAAATTCTGTGTGTTCTTGGGTCTTATGTGTACCGGAAAAGTCTGGACGAACGGTTTTACCAGTTCTGCATAATCAAGAATGTACGTTCTGTGAAACTCTAGAAATCCTAATATGGATTGTAGTCTTTTCAGACTTGTTGGAGCTTGGACAAATGCACATTTGTCTAAAATATGAATTGCCAATCTCTTGACCTCACTTGACAACTCGTATCCCTGAAACAGGGCACTGAAGTGGGGATTTTTTTTTTTTATTGAATTTGTAGCCCATGTGAGTGAACCCCAAGATTATACGGTCCACTCTGGTCAAGTGCTCCATCTGCTCATCGTCTGTTAAGTATATGTCATCAAAGTATGACAATGCCTGATAATCACAATTCTCATGTAATTTTGTGACTCTAGCTGAAAATAGCGCTAGATATTCTCATACCCCTGGGGTAAACGGCAAAACTGAGCACTTGCAGCTGTGAAGGCAGTCAAATATCTGCTTCAAAGTGATATATTTTGGCATACGAATCCATTCAAGATATTAAGTGTTGTTTTGTATTTTTTCTGAACTTTGTTATTCATTAGTGCAGCACTCTGTTCATTTTGTACTGCGAATGTATGAGTAGCTGTGTTAAAATGTCTGTAATCTAATACTATTTGGTATGATTGATCTGGTTTCATTATTTCAAACAGATATTCAAGTTGTCTTAAGATTTCCCTAACTTGTTGTTTTGTTTAATGTTTTATAGGGTATTGACTTTAAGGTTTATGGGGTTGTCCTCAATGGCAGCTCATGATAAGGTGAACCGTTATGCCACTCCATATGGTTGTGGTATAATGCACGAGCTAGTGTCAAAGCCAACTCCTTGGAGTATGATTATGTAATTGATTCTGGAACAAGTACAAGAAGGATGGTAAAAATGTGGTTTCCCTCTTTGGGCAATCGATCACCAAGTCAAGTGGGCAATCTTTTTTGGCCAGTAAAATATCATAACCCTCAGTGAGTTCCTCCCAAAAGAGGACATTTCTAAATCTGGGCACACCCCCCTCCAATCATTTCAGAAGCAAAGTATTCAAAATCCGGGGCATGCCTGACTTTTAGTCTGGCTACCTCCATCTTTTTAAAATTGAGGTTTCAATATTGTAGGTTGGTCTTCCTGTTTTTTAATTTATTTAGATGAGCATGTGAGTCCTTTCTTTATTTCATTTGCTCTTCTAATCTCCACTCTGTCAGTCATCCTTTCTCTCCATGTATATCCTGAAAGGAACAAGAGGAACATGTATCAGTAACCTGATACCAGTCAGGTGGTTTAACATTATCACAGTTAAATAAATGGTAATGTTTTTTGGTAGATTCCTCTGTAGGAGACCCACCCTGCAATTTAGTTATTTATTTCAGTTTCTTGTTGTCCCACTTCTTTGTTGTGGAAGAGGCAGGTTCTTGCTTTTCAGAATTACTCTTAACCTGTGGTTACCTGGTCAGGATCCCAAACTAACTCTACCCAGCGTAGCATACGTTTCTTCGCTAATTTTAGGTAAGTCGTGCTCCTGTTATCCCCTTTAATGTTACTCAACATTATGGCAGATACTGCGGCAAAATAGCCCATCAGTTTCACCCCTTAGTCCAGGGCAGGTGTAAGACTTCTATATATTGTTATTAGATTATATTATATTCCCTGTTGCTGGCATGCAGTCAAACGATCAACACCAGGACGTGGTGTGTAACTGGCTAGGACGGGCCATGTCACCCCCTTATTGCTGAGTGGCCCCAGTCTCACATCTTTTATACTATGGGGAAGGATGCCTTTAAACCAATTAACATGTTCTTTGTAAGTTAGAATTATTTCTATCTCTTTTTGAGGAGTGTATTCGTCTGGTATTTCACCTACTTCATATTTGTGTAATACCTGTGTAGCATCATCTGCAGCAGGGAATTTAAACCAGGAGTATAACAACTCTGTTCTAAATGCCTTGTATGCCTCTATCACAAAGGTAACATCCCCACCATCTAGTCTTAGGCCATGTTGAAGTAGTATTTGAGTGATGTATGTCGGCAGTTCTCAGAAATATTATGTGCCATGTTTTGCAAGAAAATAATTTACAGAGGCTAACACATCTTGAGCAATATCCTTTCATGCTTGAATTTGCCAACAGCCAATACATAGGATATACCTACTCAGCTGAGGAGGATATTCCCTACCATCAAAGACGTCTCCCATTTAAAAGGTGGCTAGAGATCTCTGAGGAAACACAATTGAACTACTTAGTTGATCCATACAAAATAAGAAACCAACAAACGTTGGTGGCACCATGTCATGTAGTTTTTACTGATCAGCAGGTACTGTGTGTTTGTGAATGACATAAATTTAGGATGGTGTCAGACTGATTCCATGCACCCCCTCAGGAAATGTTATCCCTTGTACCAGCTAGCTCACACTGCCACTGTTGACCCCCCAAACCTGTTCAGTGAGCGAACAGATCTGGCAACTACTGAACATAACAATCCTGTTCCCACAGGAATCGTGGTGACAGACGTAAAACTTTTCGCTCAGTATCTCAGTCTCTCTTTTGCTCAGAGAGGTATTCAAAGAATACACGAAGAGGCGTTTTTCAATATTTATTGAACCATGGTGATTCTTATATATAAGATATGTGCTGTAATGATTAATAGACAGGGCCGACAAAAGTGACAAAAGAGTGATTAAAACAAATTTTGTTGGGAAAGCTTATGAAAACATATATATGCAGTGTTATACCATTCTAGCCTAGTGCTGTGATGCAAACCCTAACTTAAGCGTCTAGGGTGTGAATGTATGATCTGTCAAGAAACCCCCTTCTGGATGATCTAACCCCTTCACCTGGTGGGCAAGAATGTAGGACACCGTCCTTGACACACCTCACATAAATGTCAGTCAGCTGATAGGTGAACGTTTCTGCATGCTGGTACCCCTCGAAGTCAGCAGTAGTGTCTCTCCTGATTGTATTTAGAAATAAAAGAATACATATTCAGAAGGCATCCTTGCCTCGGGCTGTGATTGTGATCATGCTGCCTATTGTGTGTATTCCGCAGATAGCTGCATTGCCATATGGGCGTAATAATAAACACATTTGTATCACGCACATGAAGAGCTTCTACCTAATGCCAAGGCATTGTGATAGTGTCAGCAAGGTCAGTGCTTCTTAGTAACTTAACCCAAGGCATTGTAAATGCAAATATGTGTCAAAGGTTAATGTGATAGAGGAAGGCAACTTTAGGAAAGATTCAATATAGTAGCAATTGTTGCCAACGTGCACTCATGTGTCAAATTGTTATAGCGTAGTATTCCACAAGGTGCTTCAAACCAACAGCGCCATGTCCACAGGCGCTCAAAAGCAATATTGAGTGAAAGTGCAAGGAGATAAGTCTCTCCCTGCTGGTGGGAGCACTGTTACGAATACCTCGAGGTATTAATCCAATTAATATGTAGAATAATTGATGCTTATGACCAGAAGTTCATTCAATCATGAATAATCTTTATTCATGTTGTGCATTCATTGTCTTGCGCAATCCAGTGAGGTTAATTTACTCCAATAGTTAACATTCAAGATTCGGCAGAAACCCAATGCATTTTGGGTCGTACTTCAGATCCCAAGAGGGCTACGGATTGCACTCGAACCCATGCTTTGCAAAACAAATAAACTGTTTATTGAACGTTGGTACCAAATAATAAATAAATGTTCCCTCGACCTCATCTTGTTAATAGTTGAAGAATTGTCAAACACACTTAAATCTTTAAATGAAGAAATAGAACTTGTTAAGAAAGAAATATCAGAAAAAACTCCTGAGAACTGGGATGATCTACTACAAAAGTTGAATGTTAATCTAGATCAGTATGCAAAAGAAATACATGAACGTAAAATCAAGAAATTTCGCTGAGACACAATCGATTATAAACTCGATGAAGTGAATATTTGGGCTGAAGTTTATAATCAGCGAAAATGGCAAAAGCCTCAAGCATCAGGTTCATCTGAAGAAAGTGCTGTATCTGACTCTCAGATTGCTCGGAATCGCCCACCACTAAGGGAGGATGTTAGACCTTCATTACCAATTGAGGCAACAACAGGAAGACCTCATACCTCTAAAGCATCTTTTTTATCAACAAGCCCTGCATCCAACTACTAACCAGACAAATCCGGATCAAAACCAGGAGAGATAAAAGACCCAGATCCAGAGGCGGACAAAAGAGCCACCCGCAGCAGGATGAAAGCAATCTAGTAGTTAACATCTCCAAAGTAAAGTTATCAAGAGCTCAAATAGCGGTTCTTAACAAAGGCACTTCATATGTCCCAATGTATAACAGCAATCTGGCCAAGACAGAAATTTCTTTCTTTAAATTTACCAGAATCTCGAGATTGAAACACTTTTTTAACACCATTGAGCAAACCACAATTATGGCAGAAGAAACAACAGTTAGAGCATTCAGACCCAAAAGTACCTTTTGTTGACCGAATTCCCAAAAATCAATTGATGCATTTGATCGACTGGTTAAAGTGGAGTTCAGGTCAATCAACTTTAAGAAGGACAAATGGGCCAATTTTACCAAGAAAGAATGGAGCACTTTGAAACAATTGGCACAAGATTCCAGTTTGACATTCCAAACAGCTGATAAAGGAGGTGCACTAGTGGTACTAGATTCAGATTTTTACACACAAAGTGTATTAGATCATCTCCAAGACTGTGACACATATTTGAAACTTGATCAAGATGCAACATCAGCTTATCAGAAAGTATTACAACAGATTTTAACACAGGCACTGGAAATGGGCTGGATTGATGAAAACACCAAAAAGTATCTTTATACTACCTACCCTAGATGCCCAAAGTTGTACATGCTCCCTAAAATTCACAAGGACGCCAAAAAACCACCTTTTCACCCAATCGTATCCGCTTGTGGATCGCTGTCAGAGCCGATAGGGAGATATTTGGACAGTTTCTTACAACCCATTGTACAACAACAAGCCAGCTATATTCAAGACACCACAGCACTTTTGAACATACTATTGGATCTCAACACTGATCAAGCAACAGATTGGCTACTGTGCACCATTGACGTCACTGCTCTCTATACCTCTATACCTCATAAGGATGGCATAGAAGCCATGGAATGGGACTTACTCGAGCATCCAACACCACAGGTTGAAAACGTTTTTTTACTGGATTTTAAACAGTTTTCATTACTTTATAGCTATTTTGAATGGGAAGACAGATTTTATATTCAAAACAATGGTACCTCTATGGGTTTTGCTGGTGCACCTTCGTACGCCAATATTTTTATGGCCAAACTCGAAACAGATCACACAACTGTTTCTTACAACCCATTGTACAACAACAATCCAGCTATATTCAATACACCACAGCACTTTCGAACATACTATTGGATCTCAACACTGATCAAGCAACAGATTGGCTACTATGCACCACTGACGTCACTGCTCTCTATACCTCAATACCTCATAAGGATAGTATAGAAGCCATGGAATGGCCCTTACTCGAGCATCAAACACCAAAGGTTGAAAAAGTTTTTTTACTGGATTTTCTACAGTTTTCATTACTGCATAGCTATTTTGAATGGGAAGACAGATTTTATATTCAAAACAATGGAACCTCTATGGGTTCTGCTGGTGCACCTTCGTACGCCAATATTTTTAGGGCCAAACTCGAACAGATCACATCCTTAACAATGAAACATGGACTGAACATCTAGTATTATTTAAGCGGTACATAGATGACATACTAGTCATTTGGAAAGGCGACATCACTACTCTTGAGAATAACATCCATGAACTCAACAACATTCATGACCGAGTTAAATTCACACATCAAATTGAAAAAACAGCATTGCCTTTCTGGATGAACTGATTCAAATTGAGGATGGTAACATCAAAACGAGTGTATGCACAAAGAAAACCGATAGAAACAATTCTCTACACTTTCAAAGCTTTCATCAGAAATCTTTAAAGCATTATCTACCATGTTCTCAGTTCACAAGATTGAAACGCATCACCTCAGACCAGTAGAAACTAACACAATAACAAAGAAATTCAGAGAGAAATTCAAACAGAGGGGATATCCTAAGGAGATATTGGAGGAAGCAACTAAGAGAGTGGAAGCTTTGGACAGAACACAGTTATTGCATAAAACTATTTTCAAACCATCTACCAAGACAGTATGTGTTTTGAAATTCTCTACACAGTCTAACCGGAATAAATCCATAAAAATGAGACATTGGTCCATCATTCACACTGAACCGGATTTTAAAGACATGTTTCCTGCACACCCTACATTTGCCATGCAACGTTCTCGCAACCTACAGGAGCTCCTCAAAAAGAAAAAGTTCAAACACATAAGGAATACAAAGTCATGCAAAAATGTATGAATTGCATACATTGCAACAACGGAATAGTTGGTAACAAATTCATTCACCCAACGCAAGGCCACATCATTGAGTTAAAACATTCCAGCACATGAGATACATCAAATGTTGTGTATGCACGGAAATTCCCTTGTTGAAAAATTTACGTTGGAAAAACTGAGCGAAAAATTAAAATACGTGTAGGAGAACATAAGAGCAACATCAGAAACCTCAACATGAAATCCACAGTAGCGTCACACTGGCTTGAAGCCAGACACAATATAGCTCAACCGCGTTTTACCATTCTTGAAGCAGTGAAAGCGAGAAATGACATTGATCCGTCTAAGGCTTTAGCGAGATCTGAATTCTTTTGGACAAAAAAACAGAATGCCCTACAACCAGAGGGGATGAATGATAGAAACAAATATAATTGCTTTTTATAGCATACATGTACACTACAGTCTTGAATCTTAATAAATGATTATATTCATTGATGAGTGCAACAAATCACTTTTCTGCTGTCAATTGTAAATTGCTAAAAATTGTAGTATTGAGACTATTGAATTTATGCAAACAAATTATATTTTTGAAATTGCATTTATTTTTTCTCAGTATTCATGTTCACAATGTAGATTATGATTTCATATAATCTCACATCAGTCTACGGACTTCTTCTTCTTTCTTTTTTATTCTTTAGTCTATTTCAGTCAGGTGTTTTTTTTTTACTTTATTAATGTCCGTTGTTAACTAACATCGTATGTCTTCTATATGCCTTTAAATACGGCCTCGAATTATAAATACTAACAAACTTGGGCACCTTTAAGACGCCTTACGTTAGACGTCAGACGTAGCGCGGTAGGTGCGAACGTTAGACGTTACCCACTGGAGCGGTTTCTTCTAAGTGTTTCATCCCTTGAACTCATTATGTATTAGTTTTTAGCATGTGTAATCACTTGCATGTAAACAATCATTGCATTGAGTCGCATCTTGACACAGCATGATACAGCATGATTAAACGCTGTCGCTTTTGAATCTGACGTTCCGAGCATTCACGGAAGGCACTATCAGCACCGTACATCACTGAACAGATTCGTTTTTGTCACTTTTGGGTTTCGCATCTTGATCCTTTGTGGAAGAATCTTCTCGTTTTATTTTATTTTTCACTTTATTGTTCACTTGTTTTCCTCATCTAATCTCCGGCTTGGAGTCTTTCATGGACTTTTGCATGTACTTTTTTGTTTTTATTCACGAGGCACTATTTCTACTTTAAATTGCGTGTACTGAAAGGCCTCCTGTTTCTGATTTCTTGTAGTTAAGAGTCATGACCCCTGATGAAGGGTCGAAGTATGACACGAAATGCATTGGATTTCTGCCGAATGTTGAATGTTAACGATGTTAACGATGAATGCACAACATGAATAAAGATTATTCATGATTGAATAAACTTGAATGAACTTCTGGTCATAAACTTGAATTATTCTACATATTAATTGGATTAATACCTCGAGGTATTGGTAACTGTGCTCCCACCAGCACGGAGAGACTTATCTCCTTGCACTTTCACTCGACTTTAGGAAAGAACCACGAACATGTAAATTGGCACTATTTGCCACCAGGCCTAACTCTGGCACATGACAAAACCTTTGATAAACTAAAGATGGAAATATTGCATTCCCCCATATGAGCAAACCCAATTACAGAAAGGAGTTCTTCCTGTTCAGCCACAGTGATGGGCAAGCCATGACCACTGTTTTATCCCAAAAGTACCCCAGGGACACAAACCTGTTGCGTATTACAGCGGACTATATTCTGTCATGCAGGGACAATTCCCAAGTGAGCAGGCCTTGGCCTCTGCATCCTTTGTTGTTGACAAAACTAGCTCCATCATGATATGGTGGCCTCTGACCTTGTATGCAGAGCATTCAGTTTTTGCAGCCAGACAAAAAAGGAAGAGCATGCTAATGACGCAATGAGTGTCAGGGTACGAACTGATGCTCTCTAGACCATTGCTACAAATAGTTTAGTGCTATCTGGTGAACCCTGCCACTTTCCTAGCATACAAAGTCAAGTTGTGCCCGGAGACTCATGACCGTTTGACTCATGTACCCGATGGGATCAGCCAGGCTGAGGTTGATCCCACCCTGGCAGCAAAGTACTGTTCATTGATGGATCCTCTACAAAGATGGAGGAGACGGGTGTTCCTGAAATTAGACGGCACCTGTTAAAAATTGGATTTCCGGTTGTCCAGGACAAGTGCCTAAGCCAGGCAGAAACCACCACTCTAGTCAGGGCAAGGGAGTCACACACTGAAGATAACCCCTGCTTACCCCCTTGGTAGCTTAGCAGAGCAGTCAGGCTTATTCCAGAGGCAATGTGTAATGCCTTTGCGCAACACACACATGGCGCGACACATTAGGCATACCACATAAGAAGCTCCACCAAGGTTATATAAAAAATAGCCTTTGTATAACTCATAAAACACATTAGAACGTAATCACATATATACGGTACCACCTGGCACTTGGTATGACTTTACAGGGATTATACACACTACAGGGCCAATCTGGCCGCTGTAATAGCATCACAACTCACAGTTAGTTAACACAACCATTAACTACTGGTAAGGGTACACTTAGCATAAACCTATTATGCATTAGCATCAGCAACAGTGCACCAACATAGTCACAAACATCATATTAGACCCCACCCAGTAACCACTGGTAGGAGTGCTCTTAGCACAAAGCATGGGGCATGAATATTGTGATAATAATGGATTGAACCCAAATATGTGACAGGGGCTGAGTTTCTGAAATGTTTCAGCATTTCATCCATCATCTCCTTGTGTTTGCTTTGTTTGCCCTAAGTTGGAAGGGTATTTCCAAACGTGGGTCTCTTGCTCACTTTGCCACTGGATTTAAGCTAGTCAGGCTGATGAGGGTTGAAACCCCAAAACTGGACCTAGGATGCTTATTTCCAGTCCTGGGAAGACCTGGCTCAGCAGTTCGGGCTGGACTGTTCCCATAAGGAACAGGGTCAACACTGATTTGCATATGGCTGGATCTGAACTGGAGTTGCGAAGGGAGCTAAAGAACGATGATGAATTAAACCCTGATCTGTGACTGGTGGTGAGTGTCTGAAAAGTTTCAGACCTCTGTCAATCATCTCCTTGTTTATCAAGACCACCGCACCAGTGCTCAAACGTGTCCACTCTTGCCGCTGTCTGTGGTACCAGGGCGGCCGTTCATATCATTGGGGCCACCTTCATTAACATTCAATGGACCCTGGATATGAAATTCCAGTGCAGAGCCACTCATCTTAATCATGCCGGGGTAATGAGTCACATAGGAGGGGGTCAAATGCCAGTGTAGACACTCCTTGCCAGAAAATGTGGGATAGTGGGATCAATAGGTACACATAGTTGGAGAGGAAGGGGCAACCCAGAGTTTTACGGAAATGTATGTTGTGCTCTTTATTTTTCAGAGGCAAAGGAACCCTACCGCTGGGCAGAAGTGAGAATTGCAGTACAATACACATACGTTGATGGATCTGTATTTGAAAATAACCAGATGGGAAATGATGAAACTCATAAACAGTAATGAGATTGGCCTTAATACTATCAAAGATTAATTGAGAGCCCTACACCTTATGGTGATGCAACATCGGTATGTGTTGGAATTGATGACTGCTATGAACGGTGGGGTGTGTGGCAAGATTCTTTCTTCCTGTTGTGCTTTTATCCCTGGGAATGACCTGGATAACGTGTCATTAGTCCATGCTATCCAAGAACTGCATCATCTACAAACCAACATGAAAAAGGAGGGAGGTGCCCGGAACAAAACTGGTTGCATAGTATTTTTTCATGGATACCATAATTGATATCAAAACTATTTACGCCATTTGGACTGATTCTCATTGCTGTACTTCTGTTCTGTGATTTCCTACGAAAAGGTGCTTCTAGCTGTCCGTAAATTAGGTAGTGTGCACTTAGCTAGGGAAAAAGCGACCAACATTACAAACACACACACACTTTCAAATATTATAGCTTTCATGACAAATGAGGAAGAGAGATATATTGATGAATCAACTAGAGGGGGGAATGTTGGAATGAATAAATATGACATCAATGAACATCATGATATGTGCAGGCCCAACAAAGGCAATATCAGTAAATGCATGCCACAGCTTGTTCATCAATGCAATGTTAATGTATTCCATAACCTTCTGCTGCACAGCAACGCCGACATCAGCAATAATGATACCAATCTATTCCATGATCGATGCTTGTACAATAAAATTATTTTTGCGAATAAGAGTTAATGTACATTGAGACCAGAGCAAGCACTACCTTGTTAGTACAAACAATATTAATATACAAAATACCAAACAAATGTGTAATGATGATAATGTTGATAAAAATTATACCAGTGGCTGCCATATTATTTTTAGCAGTTTCGATGAACTCACATCATTGCTGTCAAATTCATCCAAGTAGACCTTTACATCAACCCCCAGTCAGAGATACGTGGTCAGGCAAGTTCCGTGACTCATGCCCACGCTTATTGAGTAACTGGTCTCAGGTTGGGTCCCCCATAAACCAAAGACAAACAAACACCTTGGGAAAATCCTGATCAATTCCACAGACAGATAGTTGCACCACAACCAAGACTGATATAAATGGCCCCAATAAATCCCATTTCGCCAAAGGCTTGCGTTCCCCAGGTATACCACAAAGCGGAATACCACAAGTAGATAGGCACACTCAACCAATCAGGCAACGACAGACATGCCACACGTAGTATTCACACGTCTCTCATGCCAGAGATCTGGAGACATACACACTTGGCCACAGTAGCTCTCCCCGAGATCGAGAGCCATCTGTGTCCTCATCAGAGGCCCGCGTTTATTGATTTACAACTGAGTGGCTTTTTTGGAATGTAGATTTTACTTTTTATTGTACCTAATGAACTGTAAAAATTGATGGCCAAAACTTGTACATCAAGAGATTTTGAGCAGATGCATTTTATCAGGATCTCCCAGTCGAATTGTTTAATTCAACCAACGTGGTCCTGTTTGGCCAAAAGCCTATTGTCTTTTCATTCATTTAAGTTAAATTCATATCTGAGCAACAAAAACTTTGCACAGATTGCTGTCAGAAGCTGTATATTCACTTTGCGGTACTCAATGAGGAAGCCATCTTCCGTTCATGGCACATTTTTCATTGCTTCCTGTATTTGATCAGCTGTGATATCACCTTTGAGGACGTTTGCAGATACTTCATTAAGACGGGGGAGAGCAAGGCATCAAAGAAGTCTATTGTAATGTGTAAAACTTCAACATTATCTTCTGAGAAATGAAGATTTTCATAGAAACTCCAAATTCTTCTTTAAACTGTGTTGGATTTTTGAGCAATCCTGTTGATGTTTGTTTTGCTGGAATAGAATGATATTGTAGTGTAGTTCCTATATTCCTAATAGGCTCTGCGCATTGGAATAATATATCCTATAGATTTGACGTAGGACTTATGTCTACTAGGTCTCTATCGAATATATTAGACATAATTGTAAGTGCCAGCTAGCTCAGAGGTCACTAGAAACTTTCTCGAATAAACAAGAAGGGATTAGTTTCTGACAACCGCATAAACATGACAACTTTGTTTCCCCAAGAATAAAACTGATCTCCAGAGTCGTGGAAACAATAGATCGGTATTTTACTCGGTCAATCGTGCATGCTTCGCTTCATCAGATGTGCAGAGAAATAGAGAGACCGGCATTTCCAATAAAAGGGTTTTATTGAACAGTCTTCTTTCTCAAGAAAGTAAAGTGAACTGCTACAATCATAATCCTGGTTGCAAAGTATAATGCGTACAGTAAGAAGAGTATTATAAAATAATAATGTAAAAGCATTATATGGTTCTTAGACCATAGATAAATACATACATAAATAACAAAGGCTAAAAGTACTCAGCTGGTGCTTCTAAAATATGCCTACCCCGATGTACCTAACCTAAGTCTAGTACGAGGGAAGAAGTAAGTGAGGTGTAGCATAGGTTTAGTTTTTCCTTGCCAAGAATCTAACCAAGATTTCTCATAGGGTCTAATCAGCTCTGTACCTTGGTTTTAGAATGTCAGAGGTCTGGTATCTCTGTCTCGGGACCTGATTTCCCAATACCCCGCGAGGGGAGCTTGGAAATACTGGAGCTGGATTGTCATCAAGAGAAAGGACAGCTTCTCTGTCAGCTGGAGGGTCGGCTTCCTTCGGCACTTGCTGTAGCGAGCTGCATCGGGCGAGTAGATAGTCGAGCTGCTCCGAACCACTGTGTCTTTGAAAGGGAAAGTGTAGGCATATTTATACCTTGAAGGTGCCTAGTTTGACATAAAGTCGGACATAATAACATCATCAAAGAACCCAAGGGAATGGTAGTAGTTCTTTGAAAACTCTATGATTTCTAGGACAAATCAATATTCAAGCAAGGGAATGTCCCTGACTGCTGAAGCCGAGTTTTCCAAGAAATCGTTGTGGCTTTTTGGAACTAGTGGAAGTAGCCATGCCTGTATTTGGACTGGATGGGTTATGTCTAAATATGGGTATGATTTCTATGCCTATATAAGGGCAATGTGAATTATACCTATATAAGGGCATGAATCTGTAATTTTCGCTCGGATCCTAAAACGCCATACAACAATATGTTTCTGCTTTCTTTCGTTTTTGGACTTATGATTTGTCCTGCTTTTCTTCTGCATACTTGTTTTATTCCAGTTAGTTAGCTCTCTTCACAATGGAAGTGAATGCCAAGGTTGAATCTATATTGGCCAATGACAGACAGTTCTGATTGTCTGGTGATGGTTTTTGACAGTATTGATCTCATATGAGGTGCATTTGAGGTTCCAATTTTTGCCTCTCTTCTTTCGTCCTTCTATGATGCTAGGGTGAATCCTTCATCAGTTGGCCTCTCATCAATGCTTTACTTCCTACCATAAATGTTGCAGAGAGTCGATGAGCCATTATTCATCAACAAATATGTTTGCAGCTGCTGTTTCAACTTTTGTTTTGTCTCTGGGTCCATGTATTTTCAAACTGGCATTCTTCAGCCTCCTTTCATTGGTCTGACAAGGTCACAGTCCATCTGTATACGGACAAGTTTTTATTGTTCGTTGGTAATTTCACAAAAAGAGAGATAAAACTCTAGATACCAGAAAGTAATCAATCTGTTTTTCAGTATTATGTGGGCGAGTGCAAATTTTGCAGTCTTTCTTGTTTGGGATCAAAGAGTGCATGGACTATTTGAGGGTCTTAAAATGCCTGTTTCCACCCTATTTTGGTAATTCAGACTGGTTTAGAATTGGAAATTGGGTACTATTCCAATCATCTCCTGACAGATTTTTAGTGTGACCAAATTCCACAAGCAGCCTATTCAGCCTTGAGAAATAGGAATGTTTGAATCTGTTTATTACATAGATGCTTCCTTGGATTGTATGAAAGGTTTGAAGGTTGAGTTTTGAACAGTGATTAGTTTAAAAAATAATGAGTGTTGGTGCGCAAAGCACAACTCAGAAGCACGTGCCTGACTCTCATGAATGTCAGTGCACCGATTGCCTAGGCTGCATACTACTGAATCCATTTCAGGCCTCTTTAATCCACTGCCAGACACTTCCTACCCCTTTATCTCACTCATGCAGGGTCCTGCTTTCTTCCTCTGTGACAGTTTTCCTTCTTTCCCTTCCTCCTTTTTTTCTGTTTGTGTGTTTTTCCTTCCCTTTCTCTCAGGAAAGACCAATCAGGAGGACCAAGTGGAGGTCCCCAAAAACTTAGTGCAAGTGCCCTTCACCATCAACCACTGGATCAAATTAAAATTAAACACGTAGGAGAAGCACTATAGGAGAGGACACAGCTTGGCCCTTGGACTTAGCAGAAAATCGGTTCCTAGGGGTAGCAAGCAAGACCATCATACCAGCAAGCAAATATGCCTGATCCAGCCTCGGTCTATGGTCCCAGAGTGACACTTAGCATATTTAGGCTGCCTTTTTTAATGAAAAGTGGACCCCGGATATGGAATTCCAGTGCAGGGTCGCTCACTTTGACCCCAAAATGGGAAATGATCCCCATGAGAGGGGGTCAAATGCCAACATGGACACCTTCTGCCAGGGAATGTGGGATACTGACAGTAATAAGTACATATGGTTGGAGTGAAAGGGGCAACCCCTACTTGTACAGGCACTTTCATGTATTCTTTGTATTTCAGAGGGAAAGGACCCATACTGCTTGGTTTCAATGAGTGGCACCTCCACGTTGATGGATATGTATTGGCAGTGCAGGGAGCTTGCCTACACCCAGCTTGTTCCCAGATGGTGGAGCTTCTCCAGCCTTGTAACCATACACACCCCAACACTGGTCATCCCTGGTGGAAATCTGTCTGAGTTGTCCCAACATCTGATAAAACTCTGTTGAATCAGGCTGGAAGAAGAAGAACAGCTTTTTTCTGAAAGTAAATGCAGGAGGGTTGATACCCCTCTTCACCTTGTAAATAAAGGCTAACACCCATTGGTAACAAATGACTAGATGCAAAATGTTGAAGATGATTAATGACACTAAGCTCGGCCTAAAGGCTATCAAGGCCTTTCCATACACCTCTACTCCTTTGGAAAACCCTCACCTTCCCACATATGCACCTCGCCCCCTCACCCCACTTTAGCCAAGCTCAACCTGTCGTCTGCAAACTTCGTTAACTCACGCAAGCCCTTGAACGCCACCCTTCTTCAACCTGCATCTCCGAGTAACCCTAATATGTACACTATTCCGACCATCTCCTCGTCAGAACCAAGCATCCACCTAAACTCTCCAGAGCACCCCTGTCTAAGTACAATATCCCGATCACCCTTCAGAGCACAAGTGCCCCCGTCACCAAAACAGTCTTTACAGAGCTGCGCTGTCTGCTCCACAACTGCAGATCTGCAGTAAAACTCAAACTTGAAATCTCCAATACCATCACCCTTCACAATATTGACATGCTCTTCCTCACAGAGACCTGGCTCAGCGATACCTCTCACTCTATGTTTTATCTCCTATTACCCACAGGATATTCTATATTTAGGAATGCCAGAATTGACAACGTTGGGGGAGGTGTTGCAGTCATCTTTAGAAACTCCTTTCAACTTAAGGCTTTTCTTATCAGCTCCTTCCACACTTTTGAATGTCTTGCTCTTGAGCTTCAATTGCACCACCGATCACCCCTCAGATTCCATGTCATTTTCCACCCGCCTTGTAGTGGCCCTGCGTTTATGGAGGAACTCACTGACTTCATCAGCGACCAATACTCGCAAAGTGACTATCAGACCTTCGTGGGTGACTTCAATCTCCACTGGGGCTTACCGCAAGACTCTTCTGCGAACTCGCTGGCCACCTTCCTCTCTGCAAACTATCTTATCCAACACTGCACAGAATCAACACACTCTAAGGGCTCAATCCTGGACCTTGTTATTTCTAAAGCAGGCATGCTTTCTATCACTTCCCCTATTCATGTAGACTGGTCTGACCACCTCCTCATCCCATTCTCTCTTCACCTATCACACTCTAAAACTCTTGGCCAACCTAAGAGGGCTACCGCCTGGTTCCGTGATGCTAAAAATATTGATGTCGGTTCCCTCTGTGAATCAGCTTTGTTATCACTTCCAAGGCTAGACCCGAACCTAGATGTTGATGAACTCACCTCCCAATGCCTCATAGTCCTTGCAGTCGAAATCACCATTGTCGCTCCTATCCAAAGCAAATAGATAAGGCCCACTCCCTCAGCACCTTGGTTCAACAAATCCCTCTATGAAGAAAGGAAGCAGCTAAGATTCCTGGAGAAACTATGGAGGCAAGCGCCCTCCACCGATAATTTGGCCACGCTTCGTTCAGCAAGATCCAAGTACCACAAGCACATCTTCCTTGGGAAAGCGTCGCACTTCAAAACCCTCCTTGACTCAGCCAAAAATAGACACAAAAACTATTCGATCTCATCAAGATTCCTAATTGCTCTCCCCCAACCTCCAAGTTGGAGGATTCTACAAAGAAAGCAGCGAATTTCGATATATATTCTTTGACCAAAAAGTGAAACCCCTTGTGGATCAGTTCGCTCATCCTACCCCTCCAGAGGAGCGCAAATCCTTAGCCATTAGGCAGAAGTTTGACCCCATCTCTGAAGATGCCCTTCTCAATTGCATCCTCGAAACAAAGCCCTCCAACCATTCTCTGGACCCCATCCCCAGTGACATTGCCATTGACTTCTATATACCCATTCTCTTTCCTATTGGACCACTCTGGTCAACCTCTCCCTCTGTCAAGGCTCCCTTCCTGTCTCCTTCAAAACTGGGCAGGTCACCCCTCTGCTTAAAAAACCCACTGCTGGTGCGAATTACCTCAACAACTTCCGCCCCATCACTAACCTACCCTTTCTTGCGAAGATCACAGAAAGATGTGTAGCAAAACAACTCTCTCGTCATATCAAGTACAATGATCTTCTTGACAATTGTCAGTCCGGCTCCATCCAAAACTGCAGCACTGAAACAGCCCTAATGCAAGTGGTTGATGACGCGCTGAGGATACTCGATTCGGGGGGTACTGTCTTCTAATTCTCCTTGACCTTTCTGCAGCCTTTGACACTGTCAATCACAACACTCTCCTCAACACTCTGCAACAGAGAATGGGCATGGAGGGCACTGTGCTTAAATGGTTTGGCTTACTTCCTCTCTGATAGATCCCAAATGATCAAAATTGCGAACAGTCTTTCATCTCCTTTGGCGGTAGGTCATGGTGTTCCTCAAGGCTCTATACTTGTACCCACATTGTTCAATCTCTATTTAGAACCACTGGGAAATCTCCCAAGTAAATCCGGGATCCACTATCATCTCTATGCAGATGACACTCAATGTACCTCAAAGTTGCCTCCACTCACGATCTCCCCATCCTAAGCTCTACTCTCGACTCAATTCAAAACTGGATGTCAACTCATCAACTGATTCAGAATCCCTCCAAAACTGAATTCCTCCTCCTCGCCTCCTCACTTTCCCCTCCCCCGGTTCAATCATGGATCGATCAGATGAATCTACTTAACAATAAACCCATCTATGTCGATGGCGCAAAATCCCTTGGTGTCATACTCGACAAAAAACTCAATCTAATCTCCCACATCAATTCCATTGCAAAGTCTGCTCGATACCAACTGCGCCTTCTTTGGGGAATTCGTCCCTTTTTCCTCCTGTATTGCACCGTTTGCTACCTCATGTATTTTGTTTGCTTATAATTGTCACTTTTGTCTCATGTAACTTAACGTTTGCTTTTGTAATTTGTTCACTTGTAATTTTCTCCTCATGTATCATTATTGTTCCTATTGTGAAGTGCTCTGACGCCTTTAGGTAAAGTCCGCGCTATATAAAATGCATAAATAAATAAATAAATAAATAAAGGAAGAACTGAGAGACATCCTCCTATGGTGGTGCTATATTGGCACGTTTTGGACTTGATGCTCCTGACGGAGGATGTGGTGTGTGTATGGAGTGAAGCTTCCTGTTGTATTTGTATTCCTGGGAGTGATCTTGAAAACAGAACTCTCACTCATGCCATCCTAGCAGTGCATTTTCTACAAGCTGACATAAAGGAGAGAGGTGCCCCTGTGCTGGAATGGTTTCATAGTATTTTTACTTGGATCCGCCTATGGATGTCCAAACTATGCACTTCATTACTTCCAGTTTTCATTCTTGTACTATTGTGTGGTTTCCTACAAATGTGGGTTTTCTGTTATAAAAAAGCAGTCATCAAATAAAGTAGTGTGCAAATATCTAGGGAAAGAATAGCAGACACTATAGATACACATACTGTTTCCAATTACACCACTGTCAAGACATGCAAGGAAAAGGATGTGGATAATGTTAATATTGGTGAATGCGTTGTCAATGTACATAATGGCATATGCCTACATAACAGTGTCAATACCAATAAGTACAATATCGATGTATGCCATAAAGTATGCATGCATAACAATGTCAATACAAGTAAAAACAATGTCGAATCACACTATCACAACTGTACGTATAATAATGAGAGTGTTGGTCAATATGATATCAATGGCCGCCATGTTTTATGTACATGCAACAACAAACTTGTACTGTTGATGTTGAATTCACCCACGATGACCTCCCCAACAGCCCTGAGTCAGAGATACGTGATTGGAAAGGCCCTGTGACCCACAAACAAACCTACTAAATAATGGGCCACAGATGGGGTCAAACTGTGCCGGAAGACAAACGCACAACCAGGGAAAACCCTGATCGAACCCACAGATAGGCATTTACACCATAAACAGGTCCAAGGAAATTGGCAATAATAAAACATGTTTTGCCAAAGCACATGTTTCAAATATACCACAAAGTTAGATACCACATATTGTCAGGAAAACTCAGCAAATCAGGACACACCCATAGTGATCATACGTTCCCCAGCTTGGACATCTGCAGGCACACACACTGGCCACACTAGCTCTCCCTGAGGCAGAGAGCCACCTGTGTCTCCTTCATCAGGTGGTTGTATTCATGATTTAGGACTAGGCCCAGGCCCACATGCTCACTTAGACTTCTGACCACTGAGACTGTCTTCAGATGCAACTCTGTCGATGCTCTCTCGGGCGCCGCATTCAATTAAACCAATGTATTCCTGTTTTGCCAAATACCTCTTGTTTTTTTAATTTTTTCAAGGTAAACGCATATCCGAGCAACAGCCTGCAAACCCTCTTGCTCCTCCTCAAATAATTGCTCCTCAAAATGAGGGACAAATCAACAAACAAATTCGACCATATAGTGAAAGCAAAAAAATTGTTTGGCTGTATTATGTGGTCTGTCTGTATATGATAGGTTGATGTCCTGGCATGCTTCACCTGTAGAAGGGTGGTGGAGGCCAGATCCATTATGCCTTATATTTCCAGGTGAGTTGCAAATATTGTTAAACATATTATAAAATCTTAAATTATTTACCACAAAATAAGAACTATTGGATCTGAATTGAAAAAAGTATATATTTATTTTCCTATATGTTTATATTGCTATTTGAAGCCTCCATTATTTTATATGAGAGAGCATTGTAGTACTTGTTAGTGGTCATCTAGCGTGAAGGATATACTACAAGGCTTTGTTGGAGTACATTTATTGCTGCTTTGTTGCTTTTCTGGCTGTAGTAAGCTTAGAAGTGCAGTTTCTGAATAGAAATTGACTTACACTTTATGGGTGTGCTTTTTAATTTACAAGTCCCTCCCTCAGCCCCTCTTAACCCCTCCCTAAGCCGCATTCACTCCTCCTTGTCTCTCTCACATAAATTCCCATAACAAATGTGTGTGGAGCTGTCCATTTAGAAAAGACAGTAGAGGCGAATGTCTTGGGCAGTAGGTTTTTGAATAGTACTTTGTAGTACTATTGTTGTGCTACTACGTACTACAAAATGTTGTTCATTAATAGGCCTATTGTTTTTAAATATGTTAATTTGAAAAGGGCAAGACAAGTTTGGAAATTTAAACACTATTTGGGCAATTTACAAAGGTATCTTACATTTGTGAGTACATTCACATATTCAATATACTCTTACTTGTCCGTGTAAATTTACGACTTTTAGCAATTCACAACATCCAAGGATAAATTTACTCAAAAATGTCCTTTACAGGGTGGAGTCAGAAGAAATGTAAATTATGACCATATAGTTAATACATGTAAATTATTACCAGATTTTACGTCTGGCAGAATTTCCGCACTCGGGTGAATTCTTCACTACAGTGCAGATATTCCAAATAGTAGCTAATAGGAGAACTCTGTACATGGGACAGCATGTTTGATCCAGGGTTAGACAACTACCAGTGAATATCAGACCACTGCATGGCAATTAATAGGAAAGTAATATGCACCCGAATGAAATCAACTACAACAACAACATGGTGATGATTGGAATGCATAACCAAATCTCAGCCACTGACTACCACTAGGGATGAACTATAGTCCATAGTTTTTCCCCCACCATGTCACTCTAGATGAAGTTCATCCTGAACCACCAGGCAAAGCCCCTTCCAGGAGGGACAACTAGCCACCCCAGACTAGTTTCCCCTAATTACCACTCATCAGTATAGTATGACTTACATCCTACAGCACCGTCCGTGAGCACTGGATCCAAGTCTGGCATACCCATCAAACTTATGGTGTTGTTAGACCTGGCACTATTGGTGTGGATCTACAGTGTATTATTTTGCCTTTGCCTCCTGGGTTTTTGCTGTGTGTTGGACTCCGTTTTGCTTTGGGCACGTTGCCACTGCTGTTCTGTGCCAAAGTGCAAGTGCTCTTTTTGTAAATTATTGTAATTGATTAGTGCTTCCATGATTTGCATATTTGATTTACCTGTTAGACCCTAGTATAGTGTACTGTGTGTGCCCAGGGCCTCTAAATCAAATGCTGCTAGTGGGCTGCGGCACTGATTGAAGCACACTCACAGAAGCAGCCTTTAAAATGTAGCGCGGCCTGCCATTGCAGAGCCTGTGTGCAGTCTTGGACTGCCATGTCGACTTGGCAAGTGCACATACTTGCCAGTCCATAAACCTTCCCTTTTCTTACATGTCAGGCACCCCTAAGGTGGGCCCATGGGTGCATTGTATGTGAAAGGTAGAAAATGCACTGACGTTTGTGGCATGTCCTGATAGTGAAATACTGACAATTTTGTTTTTCACTATGGCAAGCATACATGTTACCACAGGATAGAATGGGGAGATTGTTTATAACATCTTATTAACATAACTGGCTCAAGGAACAAGGTAGAAAAATAAAGTTTAGTATGCCTGAACTCAGAATGTTAAAGTTCATCTTTATTGAAGGTGATTTTTACATTCTGTGTTTGAAAATTCCACTTTTAGAAAGTATTTTCTTGCCTAACCATACAGTGTGCCTCTGCTAGGTTTGTGTATTGCAGGTCTGACTTTTGGATGACAGGGGCTAGAGAGGGGCAGCGGCTCCAGAAGTCTGATGAGTCAGGGCTGGGCTGTATAGACCTGGGCTGCAGTAGGGGGAGGAGATAACCTTTCACCAGAATATACCTGGTCTGCCTTCAACAATGCTGCCTCTACCGCCTGCCAGGAAGCTGCACCAGTGAGGACTGAACTGGTTTTTGCTGGGTAACGACACTCTGTACCTTCAGCGGCCAAAGGATTTTTGTGTATAAAAAGAGGGGCCCAGACTTTTAGATCACTTCTTGGAATCAAGAGGAATCTTTGCCAAGGAAAAGAAGCTGAGGAGGAATACTGCCCCTGTGCTTTTGCTGTCTGGGGTTGGCCTGCAGTGGCTGCTGGCTGCCAAGGAAAGGAGAAAAAGGATTTGTTGTTTGCTTTGTCACCTGTTTGCAAGAAGATCTCCAAGGGCTTGAAACTGAGCTTGCCTCCTGTTCTGAAGTCTCAGGGACACAAAGACTTCACCACCAGCTCCCCTAAACTTCCTTGCTCGAAATTCCAGCCTGCAAAGAGGTTCCTGCTGCTGTTTAGGACCTCTAGGGACTGTTTGTCGCTGGGAGCTGGAAAATCGACGCAACATCGAAGAAGAGTGTTGCATTCGCATCTGGTTCCGAAGCATCGCTGAAGAAAACATCACAGCGCCTGCCGCAGCTCAAAAAATCCCTACACATCGCATCAGGTGGAACGATCTCTAAAGTCCGAGGTCACAGCACTCATCCTGACAAAAGCCTGCTGCTTGGCTGCATGAAACCATCGTACCAGATCAATGCAGCGCATCAAGGCGTCAAGACTGTCACATCGTTGGGGGACGCAGTAAGAAACCGATGCATCACCACCCCCGAAGCAAGGAATCGACGCATCACCCTCCCTGCATGTAAGGAACCGACTCATCACCTTCTCTGCAGCCATTTTTTTTGTTTGAGTGACGCATCTAAGGTACTTTGTGAGAAAAGTGTTGTATTTACAACTTGTATTGAACGGAACTATTTCTAGCTTTTGAAAGCCTTATTTTTAATACTGTAATGTGGATTTTTGTCCTGTGGTCTTGGTTTGGTTTAGATAAAGATTACCTATTTTTTAAATGGGTGTGGTGTCCATTTGTAGTGTTTTCACTGTGTTACAGTATGTGTTCACACATGCTTAACACACTGCCTCTGAGATAAGCCTGTCTGCTCGTGCCAAGCAACCAAGAGGATGAGCAGGGGTTATTTTAGGAGTGTATCCCCCTTACCCTGAGTTGAAGCAAGGCTCCCTATTTGGATAAAGGTACCAACCTCTGTAAACTAGAGACCCCCATTTCTAACAGGTGTCAACTGCAACAACAACAAATTGATTGATGGAGTGCTTGAAATATTATCAGTTACTGGCAATCACTAAGGCCACATTCCAGTCCATTTATTTTCACCCGCCATTCTACTCTAGACAAAAGCCATCCTTATGCAAATCTGACGAACCCTGCTGCCCATGGGAACAGTCTCTCCTAAGGTACCAGGAGGGGTCCACTCTAGAATTGATCACAAGCAATCCTAGATCCGTTTCACCCTACTTGTTGCTCATCAGTATGGTTTAGCTTGAGTCCTATGGGACAGTGAACACGAGTCCCATGTCTGGGCAAACCAGTCGCACTTAGGGTGTCAATTACAACATCAAGGTGATGGGCTGAATGCTTGAATTACTCTCAGCCATTGGCAATCACTCGGGCCGCATTCCAGTCCATCATTTTCTACCCACCTTGACACTATGGACATAGGTCTGCCCTTATACAAAATAAGTAGCAACCCAACTCCTCATGGGAACAGCCTGTTCTAAAATTCCTGGTGAGGCCCTCTCCAGAAGGGACTACAAGCAACCCCTGACCAGTTTAGCCCTACTTGGGGGCTCATCAGCAGGGTGAAGCTTGAGGTCAAACGATTTATATATGTTTCGAATAAAAAACAAAAAACAGATATTGTGGGGAAAAAATACCTTGGAAAGGGGCCAAAAGGAAAGAAAACATAGTGTGGGGAGATGCTGCTAACTGTTGTAATATGTCATTATAATTACCCTTCCTGCTTTTCTTTCCTCCTTTACCCTCCTTTTCCTTGCCCACCTCTCCTTACCATTCTAACACAGTTGGTACCTACCATTCCGTAAAATCTTTATGTGAAGCTCACATTAGAATGTTCAGAGAGTCTTGTCTGTCAGTTGGTGCTTGAGGATCAATGAGAAAAAATGCACTTCCATCTACTATTGTGTCATCTTGACTTAGCATTTTGGTGATGACCTATGATCCTCACCAATATGGCTGCATCACCAACTAGTGTGCTGAGTAACCTGGTGAAGATTTCTACACCATTTCATGAATATCTACAAACCGATGAGAAGACACTGAGCAGTTTAATACAGTTCGACATGCCTTACCAGTGAGCCATGTGGTGAGTCTACTCCTGTAGTTTGTATTTCTTGTCCTTCATGTTTAGGAGTAGTGCTGCCTTCGTCCTGCTCCAGCTCTGACAGCTTGATGTTTGCTGCCTTCTTCTTGCTGGTGTTGTCATTTTGAGAATCACGCCAGTTTTGAGGGGAGGTCTTCTTGCCTGTGTTGTTTTGCCTCCGGGATGATTGCCAGCAGCTCCTGTCGCTGACTGTCACACCTGTTCTGCTTTGAAGTGATTTCATGGCCTACACGCTTGTCCTTGCCACAGTGCAGCAGGCGACCTTTCGCTTAGTGTATGGAGATTGCACTCAAGCACATCGTCTGTTTCTGTAAAGTGGAGAGGCACCCGTCTTTTCCCCACCGGCACGGAGGGCTACACTGAAGCGCTGCCACACTTTCCTTCTTCCTTCATTTTCTGGGCATCACACACTTCAGTGTGGTGAAGCCATTTGCTGCAACGCCTCCCTGTTGTCTGTGTCCCTGCTGGTCATACTGTTCTGCTTTGTCTTCTCCTCAAGCGGCTCTATTGTGGCGGCGAGTCATCTTTGTGCACCGTTCTGCAGTTGGGGGACTCTCAAGAGCCGTGTTTGTCTAGAAGGTGACTGAGCAGTGAGCGGGTGCCGCCTTTTTATTTTCCTGCTGTCTGTCATCCAGATTTTCCTCACGCTGCCCTCGCAGTTCCTATTTCTTTTTTTTTCACTTTTCTTCTGAGTACTTTTCTTCAATTTTCTTCTACTCTTTCTGCTTACCATGGCTTCTTTCGCTATGCCACAACCCCCTTCTTTCCTGAATGATGTGGATGAACCACTTATTCCATGGAAAAAATGATTGAATATTTTTGAATCCCATTTAATTGCCATAGGGGGTGATAGATTTTCATCAGTGCAGAAACAACAAAGTCTTTTACATGATCTTGGTAAACATGCCAGATATATTTTTATGATGTTCCTGATCTTGAAGAGGAAATTCAAAGAATCATTGAGGATGCTCTGGGTGATACGCAACTTGATGTTTATCACAACACCCTTAAGAAACTAGAAATTCAGTTTAGGGAGAAATTAAATGCTGTTTTAGAACGCCATGACATATTTTCTAGATCACTAGGAAAGAATGAGAAAGTACATAACTATATAGCAGTTTTGAGGGGTTTAGCTGTAACATGTGATTTTGGCAGTTTGACTGAATCCTTAATCAGATATCAGCTGGTGAGGTGCACCAGTGATAAATAGAGTCAAAAAAAGTTATTGGCTGATGCTCCTGATCTCAAACAAGCCATAGACATTGCATAGAACATACTGCTTTTTGTATGAGTGAAATGAGAGATACAGTAGACGTCAAGCAAGTTAGTGACAAAAGCATGTATAAGTTGTCAGGGAGAGAGGATGAAATCAAACCTGTTACTACTGAAAATCCCAAGCTGAAAAATGAATCTGTAAAATTTAAATGTTTCAGGCGTGGTAACTCAAACCATTTGTCCAACAATATCAGATGCCCTCCGAGAGGAGTAGTATGTAGGAAGTGCAATAAACGTAGGCACTTTGCCAAAGTTTGTAGAGATTTAAAAAATAATGTCACACACATGGTCAGTTGTGAGGAGATTCAGGGTGAGGATTTCATCTTTCAAATTGCAGAAAACGTGTCTCCAACAACAAATAACCTACATGCAATATACTTTTAGATGAGGTTCCTTATACTCTGATTAATGAATCCTATTTTAGAGAAAATTCAAAGGACAAGAGCTACACTCTTGTGCCCCCAGACATTAACCCCGGCGGATACAACAATGATCCGATACCATTTGTTTGAATGCTTGTTATGCAAATTAGTTTCAAGGGTAAATCTACCTTCGGGAAAGTGTATATCACAAAAAACGGTTCCAATCTGCTAGAGTGGAAGCACCAAAAAGATTTAGGGCCAGATGTAGGTGGCCTATTGCCGGTCGGTAACGGCCGATTTCGGCCGTTACCGACCGGTATATTGGATTCGGCATGTAGGGGGCATCTGATTTACAGAATCGGTAAATTTACCGATTCGGTAAATATACAGAATCGGTAAAATACTGAATCGGTAAATTTACCGATTCCGTAAATCAAGATGTAGGTGGCACTTCACAGAGTGCCACTTACCCTTTAAGAGTCGGTATTTACCACCCAATCCTATTGGGTGGTAAAATACCGATTTCAGGTGTACATGCACATCTGTGCATGTACACCTATGCCATGTGACACACAGACATGCCCTTATGGCATGTATGTGTGCCACATGGCACACAAGCCTGCACTTGGGGTGCTACAGGGGTCAAAGTGACACCCCGTTCCCCCTGCCAGGACTCGGTATTTACCGATTCTGTAAATACCGAATCAGTATTTCCCATTGATTCCTATGGGCTTCAAAGCTCATAGGAATCAATGGGAAATACCGATTTGGTATTTACCGAATCGGTAAATACCGAATCTTACAGATTCGGTAATTGTGTTTTAAAAATTACCTACATCTGCCTCCTTCTAATTTACTGATTCATGAATACCGAATCGGTAAAATTCGGTATTTATGAGTCGGTAAATTAGATTTACTTACATCCGGGCCCTAGGGATTAAGCTGCATCCCAATGCTCCAGAACCTGTTTATCTTGTAGACAAATCAGTGATTGGCAAAGACATAAGCGAGAAGTTCCCGGAGGTTTTCTCAGACAAAGTGCGCTTACTCAAATGTTACTTCCACGAAATTAAACTGAAAGAACAGTACAAGCCTGTAGTATATAAAGTCAGGTCTGTTCCACTACTCGTACGTGACCCCCTGGAAAAGGAATTGAACAAGTTAGAGACCAATGTTATCATTGCGAAGATTGAGAGCTCTGAATGGCTTGCCCCCATTATTATAGTATAGTATATAGAAAGGGGTAAGAATATCAGGTTTTGTGTTGATCTGAGAGATCTAAATGCTAATATTTGGGTGGACAGGCACCCCCTTCCTAATATCAATGAAATGCTCAGCATCATATAGGAAGCAAAGCAATGTAGTGTTCTGGATCTCTCATTGAGTTATCACTAGGGGTGGGCATAGTTTGCGAAGTAGCTCTACGGGTGGCTACGCAAAGTGCACTTCGCACTACGCGTAGCACTACACCAACTGCGTAGTAGCATGTTCGCACTGTGCAAGATGTCGTTTTCAATGATTGCACAGTGCGGACAAGCATCCGGCACTGTGCAGTTATTGAAAACGGCATCTTGCACAGTGTGAGCTGTACTTTTCTGCCGATCGAGTAGATTTTTACTCGAGCTGCAGCTTTCTCAACACGGACTGGTAGTTTCTCGTCGCGAGCATGTGTGACCACTCGCAATGAGAAACCTGACCCCGCGTTGTAAATCTCGCCGGGAGGATTATTTTCCATGCTCGCGATCGGCAACTTGATGTTGCAGATCGCGAACAAGGAAAAAGTCTTGCGAGGATGTAATTTTGCTTGCTTGCAGTCGCCAACTTGACGTTGAGGACCGCGAGCAAGCAAAAAATGACCGCTGCACTACGCTACGCATGTTTGCACTGTGCTACGTGCAGTTTGCGTAGTGTGAAGTTGCGCAAACTTCGCAAACTACGTGAGCGTAGCGTAGTGCTTTGCCCAGGGTTACTTATCATCAAGTAGCTCTCCATCCCAATTCCAAAGCTCTCACTTCTTTTATATCCCCATTTGGTGCCTACGAATTTTGTAGGATGTCATTCGAATTGGCATCTGCCGCGGCAGTGTTCCAGCGTGTCATGCAAATTGCAAAAAACACAGTTGATGGACAGAATGTAGAACAATGTCATACATTCACCCCAGTACAAGGATCTGGGCCTAAATCCATCGTTTTTTTGCACTCCACATCACCCTGGGTTAGACACTGGCTATATGCAAATCAGCTCTGACCCTGTGCCTCGTGGGAACAGTCCAGTCCGAACTACCAAGCCATGTCTTTCCCAGACCGGAATCAAGCATCCAAGGACCGGTTTCTGGCTATCAGCCTTCATTCAGCCTGGATAGCTTGACTCCAGTGATGTGGAGAGCCTGGGACTCACGTCTGAGCATCCCCAGCCCACTCGGGGTGAAAATTGCAAAAAACACAGTCGATGGACAGAATGTAGAACAATGTCATACATTCACCCCAGTACAAGGATCTGGGCCTACATCCATCGTTTTTTTGCACTCCACATCACCCTGGGTTAGACACTGGCTATATGCAAATCAACTCTGACCCTGTGCCTCGTGGGAACAGTCCAGTCCGAACTACCAAGCCATGTCTTTCCCAGATCGGAATCAATCATCCAAGGACCGGTTTCTGGCTATCAGCCTTCATTCAGCCTGGATAGCTTGACTCCAGTGATGTGGAGAGCCTGGGACTCACGTCTGAGCATCCCCAGCCCACTCGGGGTGAAAATTGCAAAAAACACAGTTGATGGACAGAATGTAGAACAATGTCATACATTCACCCCAGTACAAGGATCTGGGCCTAAATCCATCGTTTTTTTGCACTCCACATCACCCTGAGTTAGACACTGGCTATATGCAAATCAGCTCTGACCCTGTGCCTCGTGGGAACAGTCCAGTCCGAACTACCAAGTCATGTCTTTCCCAGACCGGAATCAAGCATCCAAGGACCGGTTTCTGGCTATCAGCCTTCATTCAGCCTGGATAGCTTGACTCCAGTGATGTGGAGAACATGTTGCAGAGCACTGACAAGGCATTATGCTTTCAGGACAACATTTTTATATGTGGAGAGTCAAAGGAGGAACACAACAACGTCCTTGAAGAGGTTCTGAGAAAACTGAGCAAAGCTGGGTATACCACATAGAAAGACAAATGCTAAATTGGAGTGGAATCAGTAGTGTATTTGGTCACACAATTACAGATGAAGAAATAAGTCCCAAAACCAGTTTTGTTGACTCAGTCAAATTTGCACCAGCGCCTTCTTATAAGGAAGAACTTAAGTCCTTCCAAGGCTTACTGGAATACATGTCCAAATATGTAAGAAAAAATTGCTGACCATGTACATTCTCTTAGTACCTTGTTAAAGGAGGGTACCCCTTCTGAATGGAGTGCAGCATGTCAAAATGAGTTCTCACATATCAAACAAGCCATCACGGAAGCACCTCTTTTTAGTATGTTTAATCTCAATGCTAAGACCACCTTAACCACAGATGCTAATATGAAGGGATTGGGTACCTCACTCACACAATTTGTGGAAGGGAAAGAAAAGGTAATAGCTTTTGCAAACATAACTCTTAAACATCCTGAAACCATAGCAAAGGAAGCTCTTGTTTGTTTTTGGGCAATAAATCATTTTAAATTCTTTCTATGGGGAATCCCATTCAACATAAGAACTGATCATCAGCCTCTATTGCCCATGTTTTCCACTAAATGTATCAATAGGCCACCCCATCTGTAAGTGGCTGTTGGGTCTACAAGGTTTTAACTATAATATGATATATGTACCAGGTGACAAGAACCAGGTTGAAGACTGTTTGTCTAGACTTCCTATTGAAGTAGAAGATTCCTACACTAAGGCCTCTGATTACGCAATTCTTTCCATAGACATTCCAGCCATCAGTAAGGATGAATGGGAAAAATGTGCACAGGATGTCAACACCCTATCGTCCCTTAATATCATCATTAGTAAGGGGTGGACCAAGAACCTCAAGGAAGTTCCTGAAAACCTTAAACCTTTCTGGATTGTAAGGGACAAATTGTCCATCATTAATAACCACATATACAGATGCAACATCATTGAGATTGCCCACGAGGGTCATCCTGGTAGGAGTATGACAAAAAGTAAAATCAGAAATGACTACTGGTTTCCCAATATGGACTCTATGATATTGAAAGTGGTAAAGGATTGTTTGGCTTGTGATTACAGTGATAAAACTAAAATCACTCTCCAGGGCCCCTTCCTCCCCGCTCCTGTTCCCTCTAAGCCATGGGACCAGTTGGGGCTTGACATCATTGGTCCCCTCAATTTGCTTAATTTCTCTCAGAGATTCACGTTCGTTTTATTCGATTATCAGTCTCACTGGATTTCCACCAAATCTGTCACTACCATCACCAGTCCTGCACTGACTGAATTCTTTAAAGATACATTTTCCAAAGAAGGTATTCCTAACACGGTAATTACTGACAATGGGGTTCAATTTACTTCTGATGAAATGAAACAGTTTTTGAGATCTTTGTCCATCACTCACTTAAAATCCCCTCTTTATCGTCTTAAGGCCAATGGGTTGGTTGAAAGAGCAAACAGGATGATAAAGGATACATCCAATTGTCTCTTGTCTCCAAGGAACCTGTTTATGATGCCATAAGGAAGATGCTATGGTCATACCGCACTACTCCCAATAGTGTTTCAGGGGTATCTTCCTTCACTTCTCTCAAAGGAAGGAATCCAGGTTCAAAATTGACCCCTAACTAATTCAGTTGTGGTTGTCCTTTATGGGTAGACCGAATGACAGTCTTAGACAAAGGAAAGAGTCATCAAACAGATTACAAATGCAGGCATGATCAAAAATGGGGGACGAGCAACAGAGAGTGGCACATAGGTCAGTGGTGTGTTATCAAAAGACCTAATGTAAATCATTCAAAAGTTCTGTTTTCTCTAAACCCTTGAAAATTAAACGTGTTACTACAACTCTGTATTATTGGAAGATGGCAGTACTTGGAGCCTGGACCATGTTGTGAGTTGTTCCAAAGTGTGCACTCCTGAGTTTGGCAAGGACAAATGATCAAACACATTAATTCCAAGCTCCAGAGCATTCTTGGATGTCAGGAATCATCTTCAGCCCAGTTGGCAAACTGATTATGCAATGTAACCGTTTTTATTTCAATATCTTATATCAGCAATACTTTGGTTCTAACATTATTGTATTTCTACCTATCTTTCTATTTTCTCTTCCCAATGTGGCAGATGTGTTGTAATATGTTATTATATTCGCCCTTCCTGCATTTCCTCCTTTACCCTCCTTTTCTTGCACACCTCTCCCCACCATTCTAGCTCAGTTGGTACCTACCATTCCGTAGAATCTTCATATGAAGCTCACATTAGAAAGTTCAGGGAGTCTTGCCTGTCAGTTGATGCTTGAGGATCAATGAGAATAAACACACTTCCATCTACTAGTGTGTCATCTTTACTTAACACTAACACAGAGGGGTTGGGCAAACATTTAAAACACATCAGGTAGCATCAAGGGAACCATTATATATACAAAAGGAGATAAATAAAGTATATAGGCTATAAAGAGTAGCCTATAAAAAGTCCAAACGCTAGAGTCACTGCCAAAAGAATCAGATAAATTCAGACCCCCTTCAAGCTAAAGGATGTTTTTAACTAAGATTCCTGTCTTGGGTACAAAAGTCACCTGCGATCCTTATGCTCGGCTTTCACAATGCTGTTGTGATCCTCCTCTGATACAGACATAAGTTATTAGATGTGGCAGGCCCAGACACCCATATGAAGAATGAAACCAAAGGGTAGCAGTGAAAACAATGAGGAAAGTCAGACTGGAAGATGGGACTTCAAGAGGTAGGGAGGGTTGGAGAGGCAGATTAGACACAATAGCTACAGTCAAGGAGGTCATGGTGCCCCCTAGGTTTTATAGCTGCCAAACAACGATCTCTAGAACCATCCAGACCTCTCCAATTAAGTACTGTTCTTTTTTTTTTCTTTCTTTGCTATCTAAGCAAAATACATTATTGGCTTTTTTTTATTTTAAAGTTTTTATTGGCTTTTTCACAAAAAACAGTTTCTTAGCGTAGGAGTGAAGAAAATTCAAGACCCCCACCCACCCTCCCCCCATCCCTCACAGCCAATAAAAGCTGGTGGCACAGGTACAAGGATACAACAAAGAGAAACCAAGAAAAAAGAAAAAATATAGTAACAAAGCAGTGTGCCTAAAAAAAAAAAGGTGTAATAGCTTCTGATTCCCTTCCTATGTCTCTTGATCCCCCTGCCCTTGTTGATCAATCCACTTGGAGAATGCCCCCAGACTTCCATCCCAGTCCTCATTTTCCTTCTTCCTTTCTTGGCATATACGGCTCTTTCTAGATGATATGTAGCAACTAATCTAGCCAACCATTGTGCGTAGGAAGGAGACTCAGAGTCTAGCCATCCGGAGGACACACAGATCCTCCAAACTGCCATTGCAATAAAAATCAGTCCTTCCTCTTTTACTCTTAAAGTGTCATATTGTGTACCCAGAAGAATAGTCGTAGGATTTAAGAGAATTGGTTGGTTTGTAATTTCACTAAGTAGGTTCTGTATTTTAAGTAGGGTGGAATCAATGATTGGACAAGTTGCAAATATATGTATAGAGTGCGCCCCTACCTCGGAACAGCGTGGACATAATGTTCCTTTCCCAGAGCCCCACTTGATGATTTTGCTAGGGGTCATATAAAGGAAAAGTATAGTTTTAAAATGTTGTGCCTGTAGTTTGGCAGAAGTTAGAATTTGTTGAGATAGTCGCAAGGAGTTAAAAAAGACACTTTGAGGGGAGTCAAGTTTGGTATGCCATTTAGTAGCAATAGATTCTAGATTGTCTGGGGATTCCTTATGTAATAGTTGATAAATACTTCCAATACGAGCAGTAGTGTTATTCTGGAGCGTATTCATAAGCTCAACCTCAGCGAATCCGCTGGTTCCTCCCACTTTCCTAGAGAGGTAGTCGTAAATAGCCATGTATTTAAATGAATCTTGACTTTTTACTTTATATCTAGTCTGTAAAGTCGAAAAGGGTTCTATCCCCCTAGCTGTTATGAGGTCCCCTAGTTTAATTATCCCTACTCTGTACCATTTAGACAGGTAGGATGAGCAAAATATAGCGGGTAAGTTGTTATTGTTGGTTATAGGGGAGTAAAAATTAAGTCTACCGATTCCAAGAATTTTCCTGACATGGCGAAAAACTTTATAAGTGTTCATTAGCGTCTTAAATTTAACGCGATTGTAATATCCATAAGTTGTTTCGCGGATTAAGCAACTCCAATGGTTTTCCCCTAACAAAGACCGAAAAGGTGAAGGTAGAGACGATTCAGCTCCTTAGTAGGACGGAGCTGTATTGTAGAACTGACGCCCAATAGTACATGGTGATGTTAGGAAAAGCCCATCCCCCACTTTCTTTCGGTAACGTGAGGTATTTTAATGCACGCCTAGGCTGAGCGTATGCCCAAATAAATTGGGTAAAAATTTGTTGAAATTTAAGAAGGTCTTTTTTACTAAACTCAAGGGGTATACAACGAAAAAAATAAAGTAGTTTAGGGAAATAAGTCATTTTTATGACGTTACACCTGCCGACCAGCGTTAGATGTAAATTATCAATTTGTTTTAATGCCTTTTTTGTCTGGACAGCAAGGGGAGTCAAATTGGCTGTAACTATTTCCTCTAGCCTAGGTGTAACCAATACGCCCAGATATTTGGCCTTTGGCACCACTCTAGCATCAGTCCAGGTGATTCTATTGTTTACTAGAATCTGCGTTTTGTTCTTATTTAGAGCATACCCGGATAATCTCCCAAATTTGTGGGCTTCACTTTCTAGTGCCCGTGTGGAATTGGCAGGGTCTGGAGTGGTAATAGCGAGATCGTCAGCATAGGCCAGGATTTTACAGCTGTTTTGAAAATATACTACTGGAGAGATGTTATGATTTTTCTCGATTTGCTTAATGAGGGGGTCTAGGTAAAGAGCGAACAGTAATGGGGAACAGGGGCAGCCCTGCCTGGTGCCGCGTGAGATTTTAAAGGGCTCCGTTAGTTGTCCATTTATGGTGACACTAGCAGTTGGGTTGTAATAAAGTGCCTGTATCGCCTGCATGAACCTGCCCCCGAACCCAATACTGTCCATTACCCTCCAAAGAAATCGCCATGAGACCCGATCAAATGCCTTCTCGGCGTCGAGTAATATGAGTGAAATCGGGTCTCCGGCTACTTGGGCAGCGTCAAATAGAGTAAAAACTCTCCTGACGTGTTCGGTGGTCCCCTTCTTGGGTATAAAACCGTGTTGCCATTCTGAGACAAGGGGTTCCACTATTCGGGATATTCTGGAGGCTAATACTTTAGAAAATATTTTGGAGTCACAGTTGATAAGAGTGATCGGTCTATAAGAGCTCATGTCTAGTAGAGATTTATCCTTTTTTGGGAAGATGGAGATTCTAGCACTGGACCAGGAGGCAGGGGGAGAGGCTCCGCTGAAGATAGATGAAATTACCTCTGTGAATATGGCCTTGATTAGATTGGAAAAGATTTTTAAAAATTCAACGGGAATGCCGTCAGGGCCAGAAGCCTTCCCGTCGGTGAGACTATTAAGGGCATCCAGTATTTCTTCCCATGTGGGGGTAAGGTCCAGAAGCTGGCTATCCTCTAAACTAAGTTGACTTAGTTCGATCTCACTAAGATAGCCAAGGATCTCTCTATCTAGGACGTCGGCCGAGGAGCAGCTTTCTTCCTTATATAATTTGGCATAGAACTCCTGGAACCTATGCCGGATAAGACTAGGATCAGAAACCTCTATACCTGAAGAGAGTCTGATTGTGTGGATTTCACTGGAGGTTGTTTGTTGTCTCGTCCTGACAGCTAAATGGTGCCCAATGCTGTCACTACACTCATAGATCTTCTCCCTAGCCGCTGTCCACTTTGCCGCGATTTTTTCCCAAAACACCGCCCCTATTTCTGCCCTGGCCAAAACTGCTTCTTGCTGGACTAGCTGGCAATCTAATCCTGCATGGATTGCTTGAGTTAGCTTTATTTCTATGTTTCTTAACTTTTCTTGGAGATCTTTGACTTGGTTTTTTTCCGCTCTATTTTTCTGGACAGAGAACCTGAGGGTCTCGCCTCTAACCCCAGCCTTTAAGGTGTCCCAGACTGTCATTTGGGAAGCAGAACCAATATTTATCTCCAAGAACTCCTGGATCCATCCTCGCATGTGATTAACATAGCTCGAGTCGTACAATAAAGCTTTCTCAAAGCTCCACCTGGAAGTCTCTCTAGATTGCCCAAACTCCTTTATGGTGAAAATAAGAGGGTTATGGTCAGACATAAAGCGGGGTGCAGTGTCTATAGTACAGCCGGTGGCCAATGATGCAGAGACAAAGAAGTAGTCCAGTCTTACCAATACTTGGTGCGGGCTGAGTAAAAAGTATACCCGGGTTGTAAAGGGTTTTTACTCGGCCAGCTATCTATTAATCCATGAGTCTGGATAAGATTGGTAAGGGCTTGAAAAACTTGGGGATTCCTTCCTTTGTATCTCCATGTTGTGTTGGTGGCCCAGTCGCCAGGTAGGTGTATATTAAAATCCCCACATAGCACTATCGGGGTGGGCCAATGTGCTAGTTCGCTGGATACTTGATTAATGACCCCAGGGTCGTCAGTATTACTCCCATATAATGAGCAAAGGGTAAAAGAAGATTTGTTAGGGAGTTGAATCTGAGTGATGGCCCACCTCCCTAGTGAATCTGATTTGGTATGTGGACAGCTAATGGCGAGTCTTCTATCAGTTAAAATTCCTACTCCCTTTGTTTTAACTCCTTGTGTGGTAGCACCCACTAGTTTAAACCCTAATGTGTCTAATAGGTGTCTTTGGGACTGTTCTACATGGGTTTCATGTAAGCATATAATGTTCCCCCCAAGTGCCCGCAAGCCCATGGCCACCTTTTGTCTCTTTGACACGTCATTCAAACCGCAAACGTTGAGTGAGACAATTCGTAATGGTTCTGACCTAGCCATCTAATGAGTACACCAATGCCCGTTTAAACTCCATGAGAAAAGAGAAAAATGAAGCAAGTCTAGCCGTAAAGATTCGTGTGTGTGCAAAATTAGTACCTGTGTGTGCCTCCTGTGACCCTGCCCACCCCTCCCGCGCTTCCCCCCAAACCTCCCCCCACCCACCCCCCTCCTTGTGTGAGCAATCAGGCCAAGCCTGAATGATGGTAATCAGTCATAAGCCACAGCCACTAACCACGCCAACCACTTAGAAAAAAAGAATGCCTGACGGTAGTAGTGTGGACGGCTATTAGACCTGTAATTCGTGCCCTTGTACCTTCCGCGTTCTAGTCGTTTACTTGACTTAAATGAGTAGGTGCATAATATATTTCATATTACAGTCTGCCCCATTCCTTTCACCCCCACTCCTTCCTTGACATAGGAAATAAGTTTAAGAGGAAGTAAAAGATGAAAAAGGAAGAAAGAAAGAGAAAAGAAAAAAAGTATATCTATCAATAATACTCCTCCCTTCTGAAAGAAAGGAGATAGTATCAGGGTGGGATCAGAGTAACATCAGAGTATCTAATCAAGACATTAAGTCCCCTTATGTCCTTTCTTGAGTTTAATCTCTTCCAAGTATTCTTTGGCTTTGATCTCTGACGTAAAGACCTTGGTAGTGCCATGCAGGATAACCTTCAGCCTAGCTGGGTTCATGAGAAACACCTCCACGCCTAGTTGTTGTAGAGGAGAGATCAGCTGTCGCAGATGCCACCTGCGCTCGACAGTCTGGTGGCAAAAGTCTGGTTTAGAGAAGAAGGTAATCCCATTAGCCCCTTTTTTTGAGTTGGGGCGAGCTTTGTCATAGATCAGTTGCCTCAAGAGGAAATTACCAAAATATACAATGAAGACCCGGGGCTGACCTTCCGTTACATTGCCGTTGTTGTGTTCGCCTTTTCAGAAAGCAAGGAAATCGGTGGGCTCGCTGTACTTCGCAATCCCAGTCAGCGTAAGCCTGTGTTCACGGCCGCCACGCCAGCCACCGGACCTCGAGGGATCGGCTACCTGCCCTGCGCATGCATCAGTGATGCAGGGATCACAGGTGCAGAGAACTTCGAATCAGCGGAGGACACAGCGGGTCCTGCTCGGAGTTGCCGGGTCATCTGGGATACTTATCGAGGCAGTGGAGAGGTGCTTGGGGAAGGAGGATTGCCTGGCGGACTGGCCGGTGTTTTTGACAGATTATTGGGAGATTTTATTATTACACGCGGTTTGCGTGCATTACGGACTTTGGAGACGGACGTCCAGCGAACGCTTGAGCAAGCAGACAGGGAGGCGCTGCGCTGAGCGGCGGCTGTGTCCCTTCAAGATCTGAGCCTTCTGCCCTTGGCGGATGCGGTACTGACGGGGCTGTGTGAGCTTTGGGGGCAGCTCCGAACACTGGAGAGATCTGGATTTAACGAGGGTAGCAGTGCCAAGAGTATGAGTCACCGTGGAATAAAAAAGGGTCTAAAAGCAAAGACACCTATTGCGGGGAAGGATCCCTCTGCAGGAGATGACACCGGCAAGATCAAGATCAAGCCTAAACAGGTCAGTGGGGTCAGTGGGGAGAAAAAAAACACCGGCCAGACAGGGGCAGCGGTTCACAACAAAGAAGTTAAAGACAATAAAGATGATGGCCCAACACACCCCCTTCCTGCTAAGATCTTTTTAGTGGCTAAGAACAAGGCTGCTATTGCAAAAAACAGCACAAGAGAAACACAAAGACTAAATATAGCTGATGCCTCTTCTCAGCAGGATAGTGCTAGCGGCAACACCAGTCAAATCCCTGTTGATGGTCTAGACGCCAGTAAAGCCCCCCCCCCAGTTTGGATGCCCCCCACAGCCTACCAGCCAACCAACTCAGTTCAATCGAGCCCTCTCCCTTACCATGCACCTCAGCCGAGGAACATGATCTTACACTCGGCTCTTTTGAGTTCCCTAAACCTACCCCCAATCCTCTCTTAACTCCACTTCCTACCGAGAGTGAACACCTGGAAGCAGATGAAGGAAATACTGGAAACATCCTAAATACACCTTCTGAGAACCTTAACTCCAGGGATCTCCTCACAGGGACGGAAGCAGTCATCCGAGGCCTGGAAGTTCCTCCTGGCACTATTGCCCCTTGGACTCCAGAGATTGGACAGGAGGATTTTTACTCGGTCTCAGACAGTACCCCGAGTTCTTCAGGGGAGGGAGAAATGGAAGAAGATGAGGACAATACTAACAGTGCTAGTGAAGAGGAAAGCGAGGCCTCCCGAGATAATACCGGCACGGTCGTCCGCCCTAAAAAATGCAGGAATAAGATTAAACGGAGAAGTCAGCTTAAATGGGACTATTCGGGCTCACAGATGTCTTATCATCTAGAAGAAGACGAGCCGACCCAATCGCAATTACAAACACAATGGCGCAGCCCAAGAAAACTAAAAACCAAAGGCGACGAGTCGACGGAGCCCTCTCTTGCCGCCATACTCACCTCGATTAAAAAATTCCAGGAAGAAGTTAGAGGGGAGAGTCTAGTAGCCAAGAACGCAGCAAAAAAACTACAGGGTGGTCTCAGATGGCTGAATAAAACTTGCACAGATATCAGTGAACGAGTGGGCATAATTGATACCAGGGCGGAACAACTGGAAACCGAAGCAGTGGCAACTAAACAGGCAACTGACTCAAACTCCGCTTGTCTTTCGGACCTGATGGTAAAAATGGAGGAGCACGAAAACCGGCAACGCCGGAATAACCTGCGCTTACTGGGGATTCCAGAAGGAAAGGAGGGGGAGGACCCCAGGCAGTTAATTGTCAAACTCCTGCAAGACTCTTTCCCAGAGCATTCCAATTAAGTACTGAATGTCAAAAGATGGCACTTCCAAAGCCTCTCCAATTGCTTCTTGACCTCCTTGAATGCAGCCCTAGTCACAGAATCTGATGGGAAAGGATTGGGCAGCACAAGAAGGATGTTGGGTGTTGAGGAAGAAGTGTTCTTCAACTCAAGTTCTTCTCGATGGGCACTGGGAGGAGGATGCAATGCATGAGGTGCAGCTAGAGGCCCATATGGAATGGGGGCCTTAGCAGATAAGGAGGGTCTGGAGACAGACCTAGAAGGTATTGGGTATGCTCATGGAACACCATAGATTGTTCTTGCTCAAAGCCAGGAGAAGAAACCAACAACGCCTGCCCCCTGGCTGGTGGGGCCCACCCCCTATCTGACTGTTCATCCTCGTCCTGGATTCCCTTGGAGGCAGATCTATTAACTCTTCGGGTAGAGACGGTCGTGGTAGGGTAATCCTTCTTGCTGAGGGTTTTGAGTGATTGCACCAGCCTCCAAGCTGAGAATGGTTGTTCTTATCTCTGGTTCTCCTCTCCTCTTTGTTAGATAGTCCATTCCACAGTAAAGAAATGTGAAAAAAATAACTTTGTTAAATGTTAAATTGTTGGGTCAATAATGCATTTAGACATAATTTTAGCTGTGAATTTGAGACTTACCGAACTTCTCACTATCCTGTGCTTTCATACTAAAATGTTGAAAGTTTAAAGACCCTCACATTGCTAATTCACTTATCAATGTAGCAGTGGAATCAGCCTTTCAAATCAGATAAAAGGATTGACAATTGTTGAGTTATGTCAAAAATGTATTTTTACCTACTTGAAATGCAAGTTCACGATAGGTGCCACAAATTGGTATCTATGAGGAGCCATTTTTCTCACCAGCCTACAAAGCATTTTAAGGAGGTTGAACTGATCTATTGTTTTAGACATCAAAAGTTCTATATTTTATTCAGTAATTGTGTGAACTTAGAGCGTAAAACTTTACAAATGTATGCTGGTTAGGCTGTACGGTAAAGGTACACAATGTCAGCATTTCTGTAATGTCAAAAACAGACTAGAAGTCAAACCAAGCAATACAAATAATAAACATGCATATTATTTAATGTGAGCTTCAAAAATGCTCATATAGCAAAACATGTTAAATAGAATAAACAATAATATGACAAAGCTCAGAGTTAATACTCATCACCCTCAATACTGTTGTACACTATGTGCCACATAAACTTACCATCTCCCTGCTAATCAACCTCTTCCAGCTGAGCATCGAGGGTCAGCTAGGTAGCTTGCAGGATCTTCCAGTACAGTGGTGTCATGTGAGGGTGCTATGTGTGTGGTTGGGAAGACAAGCCCTTTGTTGCCCCCGGGACAAAGGTCCTCCCTGCACTTGTGGCACAACTTTCTATGCCGGGTGTGGACAATCACAGCACAATAGTCCTTTGCAAAGTCCCACCAGATTTTGTCACACTCTGAATTGTGCAGCTCTGTATCAGGTCCCAAAACAAGGTGAGGTTTACTTAGTAATGACCCCCTCAGTGATACTTCCCATTAAAGTCTCGGAAAAAGGAGAAGGATTCTTTTACAGTCCGTTAACCAAGTTTGGGACATATTATGGCAAGAAGCAGCAGGCTGGAGAAGGATATTGCCTGGAGAAGATAATTGCTCAGAATAGAAACTAAATTGCAGACTTCCTCTTCCTGTATGTAATTTCCTGTTGACGTGGAGTAGACGGAGATCTCCGCCTTGAGTGAGGACCCTTCACACCAACTGTGGAGTCTCCACCCTAGTTGCTAAGTCTCTGCACCGCATGAAAAGGAAAACCCTCCCACATGCGATGTTGGTCTGGATAAGAGTTACAATGTTTGGGAACATATAAAGGCAACTTTTTTTCACTTGAGCATAGAATGTTAGTTGGAAACATTGTGTGAAGTAAACAGAATTTTCTCTGAATGGTATGTATGGACAGTGTATTAGACGTCTACCATTGCTCATTGGATATGGACTGTGCAAACACATAAATGCACAAACCAAACTACCAGCTCAAGATAAAAATGAGTTGACCAGCCAATCCCGCAAATGCACATCCTAACCTATGCTCTGGGACCCACCACAGGTGCCTTCATGTGGCAGTAGGTCAGGGCCAACATCTATATGTAAGCTCTATCATATGGTGAGATTGTGTAATACACAACAAGCTACAATAATCATGCCCGATGCTTCTGGGGAGTTCCCTACCACCTCTGTATGGCCAGGACATCTGAATTGCAACATCAGGACCACAAACGTGTGTTCAATAATGGCTCTTACACGTATCTGTGCTTCTGCTGAGATTCTGTGGTTGAATGTCTACAGGGTGTGAGTGGATGGAGAGCATACACAACATCATCTGAAAAAAAGAAATATATGTGATTTTTAAATAAATGATGCATCTCAGGACCTCATGCAAACATCGGGCCAGCTTGCCTGTGGAATACCACCATTATCAGAGGAGGCCCTCTGGAAACATCTAGTGGTCATTAAATGAAGTGCAGTCAGTATTTCTAAATAGACTGGGATCTCCTGGGAATGGGATTTAGGTGAACCTAGCTCTTTCTCTGAGTTAGCAATTATGTCTAGAATTACATCAAGTTGAAAGCAGTATCTGACAATGGCAGCTTCACTGAACATAACAAATATGTTGATCCTTTACCTGTAAACCCTTATTTCCTCCTCCTCGAATAATTCCTCCTCAATAGAAGGAGAAAACCTGTAAAGATGTTCTATGACATAGTGAAGCCTGGAAAATGGGTTTGTTGTGTGGGTTTCTTACTTATTCGGCCATCGTGGCTGTGATTGGTTTCTGTTGAAATGAGTTTCATCTAGAGATGGTTGATGACATTCAAAGCAATCTCTCATTTCATTACCTGGTGTGTTGCAAGTGTTGTAATCCTTGTAGACTACATGTTCAACATTTGGTTGTAAGGAACTATACCAAAGCTGTAAAAACATACACATTTCCCCAGGTTCAAATATTAAACAACCTTTTAGTTGAGGCATCACACTATATTTTTCTTAAGTACTACATTTAAAATTACTATATCACCATGTGTCATAAAAGTTTCAACTTTTTCCTATACATTACCATATGGAGATCTCCACTCCAACTGCACAATCTCCCTAAGGTTAAGGCTAGGGTAAAGTAAACAATTTTATTCAACTTGTGAAAAGTTTGTTCAAATATTTTTATAATAAATATCAATACAAATGGTTTTGAAATATTTATTTTAAATGTAGAACTACTGAAAAATCAGCACTATTCATTTTGATTTACAATTGATATTTAATGAAAGTAAATACATTAAATAAAAAAATCTGAATTTTAAATGAAAATAAAATAAAACTAAAGAAAACCTTTCATCAATTTCATATTCATCATTATTTAATACAATTCATGTATGGAATTAATTAAGGTATTTAGGTATATTTCATAAAACACCTTGTAAAATGTATTTATTATCAACAACAATGATTCATTTCTAATAAAAAAGCCGTATTATTTTTAAAAATGCTTTAACATTTGTTAAATTATTTAGATTCTTTATTATTTGAATGAATTAGATTTATTTTAACATTATTTCCTTCAGTGTTGGCTGGTGGACTTTGAAAGACCAAATAGTGGAAATTCCACTACAAGCGTGCACAGCTATCGAACACAACACAAGTGACAAAAGGGGGGATTGTGAGATTTTCTCACTCTGAATTTCTTTTTAGAGTCAGATAAAAAGGTGAATGTTCTAACTCAATTTTCATATAAATTGACCAAAAAGCAAAAGTAGTTTCATAGACTTTCATCTTCCAGAGAATCATTCACTTACCAGGCGAGCCTACCTCTAATGTGGTACTGGTTAGTAGAGCTTGGGAAGTCCTCTAAGAAACAGATTTTACGTTCCCATCTGTAGAGAGGAGTACACTAATAGTATCACCACCGTATGGGACAATTTGTTCGAATGGAGAGACGGGATATACTTGAATGGGACGAATATTGTTTTCTCTAAAAGGACCATCCTAATCTCCCAGTTTTGTATCTTCATCCTAAGATACAGAAGGACCCTCTTGTCCCACCAGGATGTCCCACTTGTGCTGTCCAGGGGCAGTGTTCTGGAGCGTTGTGCGAATAAATAGCTTCCTGCAACACTGTGACTACTTTTTGCTGTTCCTGAGAATGCGCCTATCCAACTTTATAGTGAATATATATTTAGATATACACCAATAAAATAAAATCCTTAAAAATCAAGTGATTCCAATTAAATAAAAAAAAGTAAACATCATTAGGGCCAATTCCGGTGTTGGTTGGAAAGACTCCAACTGACAAGCAGATTCTCCTGGACCGTGTCGGAACCCATCCGCCCAACTCGGTTAGAAACCATTCCGACTGACCGATTCCGATGGCTCGTGGAAGGGGAACCGTTTGGTCATTCTGAATCGGTTCTGACCAGCACTTGGAGTATCCAAGCCGGTCTGAGCTGATTCAAACAGCTCTACCGACATCATTTCCGACCTACCGATTACGATGTTGAATTCTGACAGTCTTTCTGACTCATAACTTTGTATTGTAAATGTTCCTACATTGTTTTTGTTTATTTAGTTAGTTTAAGGCAGAGTTTTGTGACTGATTGCTCTAGTTTAAGGGCCTTATTTTGACTTTTGCAGTCTTGGAGCAGGGCCGCCATACCGCAGCACCACTCTGAGACCTCCAAACCCATAAAATAAAACACCAGAGTAGACTTTTAAAGTCCCCAGTGGGCAGTTCTTTGGTGGTCCCGCAGAGGTGCCTTTGAAAACGGCACTGCAAAGGGAGCATCAAAGGCAATTCCTGCAAGCCATGGACTGTCAAGTCCATTCCCTGCAGGAAATGTGGGTGCATGCAGACAGGGGGCATAACATGTGCTCCCCTACATGCACCGCATGGCGAAGTTGCATAAGGGAGCTGTGTAGGGTCCCCTATGTTTCCTCACAGGGACACTTTTCATGATGGCTGCACTGTCATGAAAAGTGCAGTGTTGAGTAACTTATAATATGCTTGGTGGGCCACAGTGGCCCCAGCAAGCGGTTTCAAAACTGCCCCAACACCACCAAGTATCTCTGATCCCTTGTTGTTGCGGTAGTGCCAATGTGGGCCGACTACCCAAGTTGTAATGGGGTGGTCAGACCCACGGTGCGGCAGTGCCTACACTGCTACTGTGGCCACAGCAGTCTGATGGACCGTCATAGTCATTATAATTCCCTGAGTACCTGGTAACTTTGTCCTTTTTGTATAGCTTCTAGTAGCTTGTGAAGGGTAGGTTAGTTCTTCCCATTGTGGATTGGAAGGCATTAATCTATCCTTTCAATGCATTCTTAGTTTAAGCTTGTTGGACTAAGGTAATGTCGTACACATTTCACCATGGAATGTGCAATTTTGGCTGGTGTCTGTGTCCTGATCTATGTAGTATCCCTACCTATGTGTCTTCAAATAATCCAATAGGTGTGAGAGTTCATCTTCATTAGTATGGGAGAAAGGACTTTCTATAAACACGTTATCTTGGTTTGCTACTTCATCGATAGGAATGAAGGCCAAAGCTATATATTTTTTTATTTCATAGGCAAAATGGTTATTTGTTGCATACTCTACACTTGGGGCCTAATTACACATCTGACGGTCTAAGGTCAGCCAGACTCGTGGTGGCTCAGTAGTAGCAATCCAGCCACCGCCGTACCATGGGACTGCCATTGCTGCAAGGAAACCGCCATTCCCTGGCAGTGGCATGATAGTCCTGAGGCCGCATTAAGCTTGGCAATACGACAGTGGTACCACCAAACATATTTTGTGTTATTATCATTTATATAGTGCCAAATCATCAATGGTCTCTAAGCGCTTGTGAGAAACATAAAACCCTACCAAAGCTACAGGGCCCGAAACTTGATCAATCTAGGTAAGTCTTAACCAAAAGCGTCTTTAGTTTCCTCCTTAAGGGGAGAAGGGAAACCTCCCTACGCAAGCTTTCCAGTAGCTTGTTCCAAACCTGAGGTATCGTCAGAGAAAAAGCTCGACCCCCCCAAGGTGGCTTTGTCAAACCAAGGACTGGCCAACAGATTTGCCAATGATGAACGGAGGTATCGCTCTGGCACATAACTCTTCAGCCGTTCCTTGATGTAGTCAGGTGCCGTTCCGTGCAGGGCTTTATATGCAATACACACACCCTTGAACCTACCCCTCTGCTTGATTGGGAGCCAGTGAAGTTGTTGCAGCAGTGGTGTTGCATGTGCTCTCCTAGGGAGATCGAATATTAATCTCGCCGCATCGTTCATAACCACCTGAAGCTTCCCTGATAGTTTATCAGATAGCCCTATATAAAGCGCGTTACCGTAGTTCAGTCATGACACAATTAGTGCTGACACTACGGTATACATGGTGGAAAAGGACAGGTGGGGTACAAGTTTCCGGAGTTTCCTCATAAGGCCCACACAATTCCCCACCACAGCTGTCACCTGATTGATAAGTTTTGGGAAACATCCTTTACAACGCAACTTTTACCACACAGTGCCTTTACGACGCAACTTTTACAACGCAAACCATTACAACGCATTGCGCTGGGGGGCGCTCTAGGATAGGGAATACGTTTAATTTACTGACCAACACCTTCCCTAGTGTCCACAGGGACTGGAGTTGGAAAAGTAAATTAAACTATTCACTATCCAGCACCCCAAAGCGTTATGCGTTGTAAAGGTTTTTGTTGTAAAAACCGCGTTGTAAAGGCATGTAATGTAAAAGTATGCGGTGTAACATCATACATCCCTAAGTTTTAGCGTGTCATCCAACCTGATGCCCAAACTCTTCACAACTGGCATCGGTATTGGAGTAATACCTAGCTCTTGTGGCCAGAAGGAGTTGGACTAGGGGTTGCGCCCTGTGGTTGCCCCCTGAATTTCTTCTCCTCCGTGGTTTTCATGGCAGTTCCATCGCTATGAAAATCATGGTGGAGAAGAAACAAAGGGGGCCCTACAGGGCCTTCTGGTGCCTCGCTCCATGTGGATGCACATGGGTGGCACAATATGTGCCCCCCCCCTCTGTGCATGCACACCAGTTTATGCACAGCATAGACTTAACAGTCCATTCTGTGCAGGAACAGTTTTGGTGTTCCAATAGCCGTACTGATTTTTAGAGGCACTGCCATGGGAACCCCCAAAAGAAGGCCCCCAGATAGGAGGAAACTCCTAATCTGGTAGGCTGCTAAATCATGGCTATGGTGCAGCTGGAACTTGGTGGTGGTGTACCGCCCACTCCTCCAAAATTCGTAATCGGGCCTTTAGGGTAGATTTGTGTAGGTGACACCATATAACCTGGTTAAATTGTTTTTTTTAAGACAAAACTTACTGGTAGTAATGTAAGGGAGGCACACCTCAAGCACATATGATTACATTTGTAGTCACAACCTTATATGGCTGTGTGGGGTGGAATATTTTAAGAATACTTTGTATCATTGCTTGCTCAAAATCAATTATAATCTTTTGCTGCAGTAGTTGTTAGTTTGCTGTTTTATTTGGGTCAGGAGTTCGATATAGGTATTTGTTTGTTCATTGGGTAATAATGCATAGATAAAAGGTTGGTAGAATGGTTTGGGACATATTGTATATGTTCTATCAATCATCCATGTTTTGCATTGGCTAAGTTCTAATAATTTGTAGGGGTAGCAAACATGCTAATTATTTTTTTATGACTTTTATTGTCCTATAAAAGGAATTGTTCCTCTATGTGTGTTACTATGAGCTCAGGTGGAATTTCTACCTTTCCATGGGGCTTATTTACAAGCCCAATGTGCTGCTGGTGGATCACTTTTTTGGACGCACCAGCGACTGTTCTGGGCTTGCTCCTATTTACAAGGCCACGTAAATTCACCCTGCAAGACTTTTCAGGGCCTTTCAAATATGAGCCCCATTCACGCATTATTGCGTGTGAAATGGACAATCCATGGGTGTTGCTGTGGGTGTTACCAGGCAACATCTAGTGCCCCACCAAACATATTGAGGCCTCAAGGCTGCCGCAACACCACCAGGGATCTATGATCCCTGGCGGTGGTTGTGGCGGTGGAGTCAATGCGGTCCGACTTCCCAAGCTGTAAGGGGGCGGTTGAAATGCCGATGCAGCAGTGTCATAATAAGGTCCTTAGTTTTGTATTTTTAATATGTGCCATTATTATTTAATAGTGACAATATTTTAGTTGAAGTTTTTTTGTTTTTGATATCAATTAAATCAATGTTTATATTACCAATATTTTTTTCAATATCAGTGTATTTTCTTAATGAAGTATAAGATTATGTTATATTTGCTAACAATATTAATGTGACTCATTTTGTAGGTCGGTATTAGTAGTGGCAATATTATATAAGTTAACCATTTGTACGATGACCTTCTGTGCTCTTCACGATTCCCCTAGTCCCAGCTCCTGCCTTTGGCAAGCACCACACCAGGGCCATGTCCATAAGCTTTTACCCAATCAGATGCTGGACTAGGATTGAAGGAACTGCCCTAGGCCTTTTTTCTATACTGACTTTTGAATTGGCATAACTGATGAGCCCTGAAGCTCCATTATCTGAAATGCTGCACTGCCTGAAGGTGGCGCAGCATGTCAGATAATGTTAGAAATCTGTTGTGACTGCGAGAGTTTGGGCTGTAACACCTCCTGTCGGACACATTTGCAATACAGCTAGTGGACCTCTAGACTCGTAATCAGGCCCTTACTCGTTTGTGTGTGGGAACATGTCCATGCCTAAAGCCCTTTCTAGTCCTTCCTTAACCCCTCATTACTCCTCTTTATTTCTCCTCCCTATAGTAGTAAGTATTTCACATGTTCCATCCACTCCTCACATCCCTCCACATTTACTATTAAAACATATACTTATATGTGTGGATTCGACACACTCGTGAGGATTTCTCTAGACAGAAAAAGATAGTAGAGGCAGAGTAAGAAACTCTGCATGTAGTTTTGCAAATAGCATTTTGCAGTACATTATGCGATACTCCAAAATGTACTAAAAAATGCAGTTTATGAGCGGGGCATTTTATGTTATGGATTTACAAACTTAAGATGGTCCATTTCTGTTGCTTCCATTTGCTGTTGAGGTTGTTTTTACCCACCTCTCAGCATATTGTTGCATTTAAGATTGATGGTTATCATTACAGCAATACCTGTGCTGCTTAGTTGTTTCATAGAGGAGTTGATATAGATATTGCATGCCTTATTGTTCCCATGAAAAATTGCTTTCTCAATGAAGCTTAAACTAGGTTATACATCATTATCTACAATGCGCTGAATTAGCATACAAACCTAAAGGGCATTATGGATTCAGTGTGTGATAAAGGTATCACAGTTCCTAGAAAAAAAAGGAATGGTTTGTTCTCCAAGCATTAACATTTTTACCAGATACAGTGGCAAATGAATGTTTTATCATTATTTAAAAAACTGAAGCCTTGATCAAATCATGACATAAAGTAATCAATGTAACCAGTAGAATAATTGTTCTCTATTTTGCAATATTCTCACTGTGCCTAGAAAATTATTTATCGGACAGCAAATATCATTGTGCTGTACCTGCTTTGCCATGTTTAAGTCATCTTCAGAATTGAGATTTGTTTCTACACATGATGGTCTTAGCTGAAGAATATTATGCACGTTTATCCTGTTGCATTGGAAAAAGATATGCCCAATAAAACTCAATTTCCATGATGCACAATCTACACAGAGATATTTACTTTTTGTTCCCTGCCCTTTAGATTGAGGTTGTTTCAAGCATAAACCACAGAAACGTTGTACTTTTGGGTGAGCAAATGTAATTGGAGTAGTTCGATAGTCCCACATTGCTCTTGTGATGGCAAAGAACACTTTTACCACCAAAATGCCACGTCGCGTAAAAGGTGCTCCTGTTTGGTTAAAATTGAACCTCAAGAAGCACTGAAACAAATTGATATTGTAAGCACCCGCGTATATCTTTTGGCGAATGCATTAAAAAAACGTGCAGAGTTCATTTTGAACGGGAATGACAGTACTTTAATGTGGGTGGTCACCGGTTATCATTTTGGGTATATGTTTTACTCAAGCAACTGAAAAAACAATTTGAAATGCATTCTCCGGTTGATATGCTACTGCAACATTTTCAGTTTATCTAATTGAAACAGGAAGGAAGTGCTATGGAGATGGGGGTGGGTTACTGTACACACAGTAGCAACTTCCTATTCCTGTCCTAAACACTCCTTCCTCTGCTTTGTCTAGCTCTTGGTCACTTTGGGATTTTGAAAGGAAAGCATTACTCTCTCTCTCTTTGTCTGTAATTCCTACTGTATTCACACCGTTGAAATCAAGTATGCAGCACTTTGGAAAACATTGTTGTATGAGGGAGGGCAAGCACCAGTATTTTCTGTTCCTTTTAGTTTTTTATTAAATATTTTGAGTCTTTGTCAGTGAGTGACCTTGACTTTGCATTTGGCATGTGCGCGTAGGGGAAACATGAGATTGACTTTTTTTAAACTAGAAATGGTTGCACTTTTTTGATGGTGGAAGATTAGGTTTCAATATACAATTTTTTTTTTTGTGAGTTTTGTGAATTTTGTACTGGTTTTTGTACTCTTTCTCTATCATTGTTTGGGGCCTTATCTGTCCTGCAGTAAGCCTTGGGTGTATTTTTGATGTATTGTTCACATTCTCAGTGCTGCTGTGCTTTATTTTATTTAAAAACCTTTAGGGGGTTGTGAGGTGGAGCCAAGGACTAAAAGCGAAATGTATGTTTTTTTTTGTCTTCATGTGCTTATTGGTGGCCAGGTCTGGGATGGATCATTGAGTCGAGATCCATGTAGTCTTCCTTTGTTCTTAGCTACCTTCTTCTTGCCCACCATTTATTGTGAGTTTGTGTATGTGCGGCATGGTTGCTATTGTGGTGATAGAGATCGCAGGTCACCCGGCCAATAATTTCACCATACACGTACCAGGCCCATATATTCTTCCAATTTATATCATATACATTAATCGGGCGACCTTGCACTCTACTACCAGTAACCCTGGGTCCTTTCCTATTTATTTCTAGTGTACCCGACTTACCAATCGACCTTTACGGGTACCTATGACCACAATGGATCAGGGAGCTAGCTGTGACAGAAAGGCAGACAACCAAAATACCAACATATACTCTTATACTTTCATTAAATGACCACAGACTACTGGGAAGTTTTAAAGATTTTATCTAGAATTCAGATTCGGAGAGCATACAATTTACCACCAAGAAGCAGTCAATGATTAAAATAACGAACAGCACATAACCATACAGAAAGAAAATTAAAGCAACCATTTATGAGTCTATAGGAACAAAATGAAATATGCCAAGCAGATTTTGGAAACGGATAAATCTAAGTGGGGCAAACTTAGGCACAAACTAGAATTTACTATTGGGGAAGTACTTCAAGAGTGGATAAAAGACTGGAAATTCTATATATCTATAGGAGGGGGAAAAAGTGGAACATACTGTAGTTCTAGCAATATTACTTCAAATCAGCTTACAGGAGAAAATTATAGAACCAGATCTATATTTCATGAACAGTATGGAGAGAAAGTGCTCTAAAGGTAGGGAAACATAGGAACATGCTATGGAGAATAAATGTACGACTTCTCATATAGTAGATTGCGGAAAGCATGGAAAATTAATGAATGCAAAGGTGTGTCTTTATTGAAGCAAAGACAGAAATAAAAGGTGCAGTATAGAGTTTCAGCACTATATATTTACCTAGAATGGTGTGAAGACCAACCCTGGCCACGGATCAGTCAAGGACAGGAAGTACCCCAAGGAAGGACAGTCATCTATGGCACAGCAGATGCAGATTGGACACCCCAGGACAGGACAGGAAATCCAGATTAGGATCAGGACAGGACCACCAAGGCACGACCAGCACCCGCAGTTCGGAAGCAACGCCTGCGCTCCACCCTCTCTGCAGCTATCAGTCAGAACCCCGATTGGGTTAGCGAACTCTCCAGCAAAGTGCTCCGCCAGCACTTAGGTTTAGTAAAACCTCCAGAGTTTATGGTATATTTCGGACAGAGTGCTCCGCAGCACCTCTGTATCAGTTACCTATTGAGTGCGTTGGGTCAGTGACAGGTCAGCTATTCAGACAAGTCGGACAATTTCTCTAGCTAAACCTAGGCTAGTTATACTGTTTTCGGGTCAGTGTACCACCCCCCCAAATGTTGCAAGTGTCAGAATCCCCAATTTCGATTGGTCCCCACATAGGATAGGTTAACACACCAATCACAATTTACGTCTACAAGCCTAAATTTGCATGCTCTGGGACCGCCTAGTGATTTTGGGGTTCTCACAAGATATTTGACAGAATACAATAGAAAATAACATTTGTAGCAAGTTAGGAACAGATCAGCTCCATTCTGCTGGGTCACAGGTCGTGTTCACAGGAGCATCTTGACTTGTGGCTGCCAGCTGGCTGAGTTCCATTGCTCAAGGTTGCCTTCTCTCTGCCTGCGCGACATGCGCAGTAGAGACTTTAAAGATGGTTCACGTCTCCCTCAGACCCCCAATATCGTGGTACATGAAAAGTAAGCGAAACCAAATTAATAACATAAATATAAATGAATCATGAATAGCTACTCTATACCTCTTACTATAAAAATATACGATGCCATTACGAATTAGTGCAACAAACAATAACGTAAAGCGTTTTGCGCAAGCTTCACCATGTGAGTGTACAGACAGCCATTTTAGAAGCAAGTGCGCAGGTGCAAGAATTCCCACCAAAACTGCGAATACGTCATGTCACGTGAGTGTGACTAACGCATGCATGCGCAGAAGAAACCCATCAAGCGGCGGCCATTTTAGGAACAAGGGTTATTTGAATTAGTAAACACATAGGCAAGCGTCACTAAGATACATAAACAGCAAAAATAAAGGGAAATTAGTAAGACGTACAGGTTGAGTTATATGATTATAAGTTATTCGAAGTTCTTGATTTCAAGCAAGTTGCGTAATATGCGAAATCTTGCTCTATCAATCCCCTCTTTGATGATATTTACTATCATCACAAACTAATGGAACCAGATGCCAACTTTTTAAACTTTGTGCATTTCTATTTCTTCCAACATTCTATTCAATTTCTCTTTCACATCCTTATTAGGGTGAGAATTTTTCATCTTTTTGTAAATCTGATTATTTAAGTCTTCCAATTCAAGTTCATCCACACTCCGTTTCACACCTCTCTTATTCACAGTGTACTTCTTTGTGTGTTTGCGACATTTGCAACAGACAAATATGAGGAATATGACGAAACCTATCACTCCAATTGGCATCAGTAACTTAAACAATAAACCTTTACCTAAATTAGCAAACCAATGACCTACAGCGGAGAGACCATCAGTAAGTCTCTTCCAGGCACTATCAACCTCCAGTGGTTTGAGTTCTTTTTCCAAATTAGTAATGTTCTTCACATACTTTTTGATTTGTACACTTTTGTCCGGTATGTAAGTGCAACAATGTTGCGCTTTCAACATCCGGCAGACTCCGCCCTCTTTTGCTAATAAGGTGTCAAGAGCAAGTCTGTTCTGCAAAACCATTGATCTGATCGCAACCATTTCGGTATTGACCAGCAGGAATCCATGAGCTGTGTCAGTAGACAACACATCCACTATTGTGCATAATTTGCAAATTCTGTGTGTGTTCAGAACCACTCCCACTCCAGGTTTCAGTGCACTAAAAATACTACCCATTATTTCACCTACGCTTTCTCTTTTACTACGCACTAAGCCATTAGTGTTTTCATTTCTTCCAGCCATTTCATTCACATGGTATATTTTCGGGAAGACAATGCCAAAGTAGCAGCTTCCATATCAGTGATCCGGCAATTTGAAATAAGCCTTGTTTCCACATATATAATAAATTCCGGGAAACACAGGTTCTGACCCATTTTTGAAACCCCAACCTCCAATTACCTTGTGATTGTGCTCACATTGACTGGAACCAATGAAAATGTTATTATAATAACTAGTCTTCTCGTGGTGAAGACAGAGTTTCCCTTTTCTCTCGAAATCCAGCAACAAAGCAGGACCACTCCCACCATTTGAGGTGCTTTCCATGTTTTCAGCCCATTTAGGAGTTTTCTGTCTTTTACAATTTGCCTTTCTTTGGAAACTCTCCCTTCTTTTCTCTGCCATGTTTAGAAACATTTTTTCTTGTTCATGTAATGAACAGGTCAAGTTATCTCTGTGTGCTTCATTTAAGTCTATGGTACCTGTAGTCAGAAAGTATTCTCCCATATAACGTTTTAGTATGTAAAGGATTCAGATTTCCACGTATAGGAAGTTCAGAAAATATTACGTCAGAGTTTGAGTAGTAGTACTGTAACGGTCCTCTTTTGTAAAATAATCTAGCTAAAATACTACAGGAAATTCCATAGGTCAAAGGTAGGTGATGATAAGTCACGCCTTCAGCTACAGAAGTGGGTAGCTTCATGCAGACATAGCAGTCTTCTATCTCCATGGTTTCTACATAATGCACTAACAGGTTTGCGAATACATTTAAATGTGTCTGGTTCTTAACTCCGTGATAGTGTAGTCCTTCCTCATCTGGTGCTTCTAAGTCTGATTTTGTTTGTCTAAGTGCTTTTTCACGTCTTTCTACACTTCGTGTTGTCAGTTCATCACAGTCTGTGTAGGGTCAATATTAGTATTTTTGCTCACCATATAAGGAATGAAAACTGTTAGTCCTATCCAAATTATTAACACTATAGCTATGCTACATGTACATACTTTGCAGCATGTTTTACAACAACTGCGTCCAGGCCTTCCATTCACACTTGAATCAGACATTTTCGTTCAGAAGAAGTTTTCAACCCCTCTTCAACCCCTCTTTGTAACTTTGCACAGGTAGCTTACACTGCGCAACTTCAGGGTGGTTCGTCTTCTTCGGCAGAATGATCAGCTGTCTGTTCTTCGTCACTTTCGTCAGTTATATCAAGATCCTCAAACTCCTCCAAGATCAAATATGTCCATTCAGGATCTTCATATTTTTCGTTCAGTCTTTTTATTCGATCACTTCTTCTTTTGGAACTTTCTCCAGCTTGCTCTGCAATACGGGAACTTTTCCTTCTTTGCTCGAGCTTTTCTTCTACTGTTTTTAGTCTCAGTCTCAATCTCTTAATATATCTGGGTTCGATATTTTTCTTTTTCTTGAGTCTTTTAGCTGGCACTGTGATTTGGCTTTCTTCTAATGTTCTTTTATTTTCGTTTGTTTGTGGCACTTCTGCTTCTATTTCTTCCCTTCCTGTCTGACTAGTCCCAGGTCTTATGTCTATTTCTTCTGCCTGGTTACTAAGCTGGCCTTGTTCAGGTGTATTCTGGGTTTGGCTTTCGGGTGTCTCTATTTCTGAGTCTTGAACACGTTCTTCTATTTCTATCTGGTCCTGTTCAAGCACTTCGAACCCTTGATTTTCTTCTGCTTGAACTTTTACACTAGTTCTGGTCTGTCCCTTTTCAACTTCAGGAGTTTGTGGAGGTGTGTCAATCACTTCCTCTGTCACTGTCTGACCTTCTTCGTCTTCAGATTTTACATGGATTTCGATAATCTGATTGTCTTCGCCTGTGCCTGTCTCTTCCTCTCTATCCCACTATCTGTCTGTATAGGTTTTACTTCTTGTTCTGATGGGGTCGTCAGTCAGGTCGATTATGGGTATCCACTCATCTCGACTGGTGCTCGGTTGTTCGTCGTCAGCTATTTCAGGACCATCATCTGGAGACCCCTCAGCTGGACAACCTTCAGCATCAGTTTTCTCGTCTCGGATCACCTTCTGTGTATGGCTGGCATGGATCCACTTTGGAACGCCGGCACACTTCACCGCTGTCGTGGTCACCAGTATCACTTGGCGTTGTCGTCCCCACTTCGGTGCAAGGCAATTTGTACGAGTATGCTTCTTTATTACAACCCAGTCGCCTGGAACCAATTTATAGACTGGAGTTGTCGGATTGGCGACGGCGTCTTCCCCAATCTGGCGAGAGATAGAACGCACTTGGTCACCCAGTTGCTTGCAGTACTCAAGTACCAAATCAACAGCAATGTTTATCAGTTTATGTCCTGGTACCCATGCTTGTCTCATTACTCTTCCCATCAGGATTTCATGAGGGTTCAGGCCTGTTTTTCGGTCTGGAATACTTCTGAGTCCCATCAGAACAAGAGGCAAAGCATTTATCCAGTTCATGCCAGTAGATTCACACATCTTTCCTAATCTCGATTTTATAGTGCCATTTATTTGTTCCACCACTCCAGAAGCCTCTGGACGATATGCACAGTGCAGTTTTTGTGTGATCTTGAATGCTTTACAGAGCTGATCAATCACCTTATTCTGAAAATGTCCGCCTCTATCTGATTCAATTGTGACTGGCACCCCGAACCTAGGTATCAATTCTCGCAGTAACAATTTGGCTACAGTTATGGCGTCATTCTTTTTAGCAGGGTAGGCTTCCACCCATTTTGAAAACAGGCAGACAATGACAAGGACATATCTCATTCCCTCACAACGAGGCAGTGTGATGAAGTCAATCTGTACTCTTACAAAGGGACCTCCTGATTTTCCAAGTTTTCCCAATTCGACTACGGTTTTCTTCCCAGCATTAAACTGCTGACATGTTAAGCACCTCTGGCAGAGTGACTCTGCTACTTTCCTGAATTTTGGATTGTACCTTGTTTGGTGGAAAACCAGAACCATGGCGTCCCTAGCAATGTGTGAATTTCCATGTATCAACCTGGCCATTGAAGCAAGCAGATGTCTAGGCAACACAGGCATACCATTTGGGCCCACAATGACACCATCCTCACTTCTCTGTCGACAACCAAGTTTCCTCCATTTTTCCTTTTCCTTTGATGGCATAGCATGCTGCCAATCTCTCAACTCTTCCCAGGTAGGCACATCCTCAAACACCATAAGTTGGCAACTGGTTCCAGGTCCCCCCAATTTGATATTTACAGACATGCGATGTTGGGCACAATGTTGGGCCACTTCATCAGCAAATCGATTTCCTAAAGTCACATGGTCAGTGCCAGATTTGTGAGCAGCACATTTGACCACTGCCAATTCTTTTGGTAATTGGATTGCCTCCAATAAATCTTGTACAACTTTTCCATTTCGGATGGGAGTACCTGAAGAAGTCAGAAACTCCCTCTGTAGCCACAATTGGCCGAAGTCATGCACAACCCCATAACAGTATTGACTGTCAGTATATACTGTTATTCTTTTGTTTTTCCCAATTTTACAGGCTCTTGTTAATGCAATCAATTCGGCTACTTGTGCAGACTTTACTCCAAATAAACAGGATGCTTCTTCAATTTGTTTTACTGAGACTACAGCATAAGCAGCACTTAGGCCTACAAGTTCGTGTCTCATACATGAGCCATCCACGAACAGTTCTTCATCTTCCACAGGCAAGGGCACTTCCTTGATGTCTGGGCGTGGTTTAGTACTAAATTCTGTCAGGTCAATGTAGTCATGCTCGTCCTCTCCCTTTGCTTCTGCGGTCATTGAGTCAGGTAGCAATGTGGCTGGATTCAGAATGTTGCACCGAGTAATGACTACATTCGCAGCACCCACGAGAATCTTCTCGTATTTAGTCAGCCGACTAGGGGTGAGATACTGAGTTTTAGTTCTGGTCAGTAAAATCACAACTGCATGTGGAACATACACAGTTACAGGATGTCCCATAACAATAGATTCACTCTGTTCTAGACTCGTGCAAGTTGCAGCTACTGCTTTCAAACATCCGGGTAATCCAGCAGCCACTGGATCCAAAGTGGCAGAAAAATATGCCACTGGACGTCTAGTTAAACCATGCTCCTGGGTTAAGACGGATAATGCACAATTATCTCGTGTGTCACAGAACAGTGCAAACTCCTTGGAATAGTCAGGCATCCCTAGTGCAGGGGCTGTACACAGACATTCTCGTAATTTAGTAAATGCGGTTAAGCTTTCATCATCCCATTCCACTGGGTCCTTTGCTCCTTTCTTTGTCATTTTTATCAAAGGCTTTGCCAGGACTGCAAATCCCACAATCCATTGCCTGCAGTAACCTACCACCCCAAGGAACATTCTGACGTCTTTCTGAGTACGGGGTAACTGCATGTTCCGAATTATTCTGACTCTCTCTGAGGTAACTTTTCTGACGCCTTTTTCTATCTGGTGCCCCAGATATTTTACTGACTTTGTACAGAATTTAAATTTGTCAGGAGATACTTTATGTCCCTTTTCACCTAGGTGATTTAGTAAGGCGATGGTGTCAACAACACAATCTCTCTGACTTTTAGACGCCACCAAGAGGTCGTCTATATATTGCACCAAAACAGATTTTCCAGGTAAGGCTAAAGATTCAAGGCACTTTTTCAAAATCTGATTAAAGATAGAGGGACTTTCCGTGTACCCTTGAGGGACACGATTCCAAACGAACACGTGACTATCGAAAGCAAATGAGAAAAGAAATTTGCTTTCTGGATGCAATGGGATCGAAAAGAATGCATGACATAGGTCTATCACAGTGAACCACTCAGCATCCCAGGGAATCTGATACAGTATCACTGCTGGGTTTGGAACAATAGGACAGCAAGGAACGACAATTTTGTTTACCTTTCTCAGGTCCTGCACTACCCTGTACTTGCCACTAGGTTTCTTGATTCCAATTATCGGTGAGTTACATGGGCTACTCATCACTTCTTGTATGATGTTTGCTTCTAGCAGTCTTTTTATTTCAATAGCAACTCCTGTAAGCATGGGCGTAAAATCCGCTCCGATCGCTGATTTTTCGGATTTTCGGCAAATTCGCAATCCGCGAACTCTCGCGAATTTGTCGAAAATCCGTGAATCCGCTCGCGGCAAATTTTTTGCTTGGTTGCGGCGCGCGGCGTGGTGCACGGCGTTCACTTTCCGTCATTTAGCGTTTGCCGAGTTGTTTTTCTTTGCGAGTGCCGCTCAATTTTGGATCATGCTGCTTGATCCAGCGGGAGTTTGGCGCCCGCGAATACGTAATCGCGGCTTGCCACCTTGCACAGCACACCTCGCGAGAGTTCGCAATTGCGAACACGTAGTTGCGGCGGAAAGGAACAATCTCGCACTCGCGAAATAGAGATTTTGCAATTCTGCACAAGAAAATCACCAGCAAACAGGATAAACCTTCAGAAAATTATGATTTTCATCAGAATCACTGCTCAGGTTGACATTTGCATGGCCTTTTTTTTTGCAAGGAGTCCATTTTGGGGGGGGGGGAAGGAAGTGCCCCACAGTCTCCAACTTCCTGTTCCTGTCCAGCAGGCTCCTCCCAGTGCTTTGTCCATCTCCTGGTCACTTTCATTTGGATCTGGAGCTGGAAGGATTACTTTTTGTGGGTGCTGCTGGATATTTGGATTTGAGGCCTTTTTGACTGTCTTTGGATCACTTTTGGATTAGAAATCAACTTTCACAAGTAAGTTTGTTTGGGGCATTACAGTTGCTGCAAGTACAATTTTGGAACTTTTTCAGAACATTAAATAAATTATATTGTGGGTAGCCACAGTATCCAGTAGGACCAGGGTTGGTTAGGGGTGCATGATACAACTGTTTTGTTGAATTTAAACACCATTGAGGCCATGGATGGGCTGGGATTGTGCTGATTTTATTGTTTTTTGTCGTTTTTTGGGGGCTGCTGGTGTGGCCTTTTGCCCAGGGGTGGTGGTGCATGGACTGAGTGTGCCTGTGGTGTGGTCTCACTCTCTTTAATGTAAACATCATGGATGGCATTGGATTGGGGTGATTTCTGGCTGTTTTTCTGTTTTTTGGGGGTGTACTGTTGATGTGGACTGGCCATGTGGGTGGTGGTGGTGGCCATCTTGAGTGCTGCTGGCTGGTACAGGCAACATGTGCTTGGGGTGTAAGGGGCCATTTTGAGGAGAGGCAGTGTCTGAGGCCTGCACTTATTTTGCCTACTTTTCATCCATTATGCCCAGGGGTAGTGAGTGTTGCATGGGCCTAGTGTTTCTGAGGGGTGTCTTCTTGAATTTAAACACCATTGAGACCATGGATGGGCTGGGATTGTGCTCATTTTATTGTTTTTTGTCGTTTTTTTGGGGCTGCTGGTGGGGCCCTTTGCCCAGGGGTAGTGGTGCATGGACTGAGTGTGCCTGTAGTGTGGTCTCACTCTCTTTAATGTAAACATCCTGGATGGCATTGGATTGTGGTGATTTTTGGCTGTTTTTCTGTGTTTTTTGGGGTGTACTGTTGATGTGGACTGGCCATGTGGGTGGTGGTGGTGGCCATCTTGAGTGCTGGCTGGTACAGGCAACATGTGCTTGGGGTGTAAGGGGCCATTTTGAGGAGAGGCAGTGTCTGAGGCCTGCACTTATTTTGCCTACTTTTCATCCATTATGCCCAGGGGTAGTGAGTGTTGCATGGGCCTAGTGTTTCTGAGGGGTGTCTTCTTGAATTTAAACACCATTGAGGCCATGGATGGGCTGGGATTGTGCTGATTTTATTGTTTTTTTGTCGTTTTTTTGGGGCTGCTGGTGGGGCCTTTTGCCAAGGGGTAGTAGTGGTGCATGGACTGAGTGTGCCTGTAGTGTGGTCTCACTCTCTTTAATGTAAACATCATGGATGGCATTGGATTGTGGTGATTTCTGGCTGTTTTTCTGTGTTTTTTGGGGTGTACTGTTGATGTGGACTGGCCATGTGGGTGGTGGTGGGTGGCCATCTTGAGTGCTGCTGGCTGCTACAGGCAACATGTGCTTGGGGTGTAAGGGGCCATTTTGAGGAGAGGCAGTGTCTGAGGCCTGCACTTATTTTGCCTACTTTTCATCCATTATGCCCAGGGGTAGTGAGTGTTGCATGGGCCTAGTGTTTCTGAGGGGTGTCTTCTTGAATTTAAACACCATTGAGGCCATGGATGGGCTGGGATTGTGCTGATTTTATTGTTTTTTGTCGTTTTTTTGGGGCTGCTGGTGGGGCCCTTTGCCCAGGGGTAGTGGTGCATGGACTGAGTGTGCCTGTAGTGTGGTCTCACTCTCTTTAATGTAAACATCCTGGATGGCATTGGATTGTGGTGATTTTTGGCTGTTTTTCTGTGTTTTTTTGGGTGTACTGTTGATGTGGACTGGCCATGTGGGTGGTGGTGGTGGCCATCTTGAGTGCTGGCTGGTACAGGCAACATGTGCTTGGGGTGTAAGGGGCCATTTTGAGGAGAGGCAGTGTCTGAGGCCTGCACTTATTTTGCCTACTTTTCATCCATTATGCTCAGGGGTAGTGAGTGTTGCATGGGCCTAGTGTTTCTGAGGGGTGTCTTCTTGAATTTAAACACCATTGAGGCCATGGATGGGCTGGGATTGTGCTGATTTTATTGTTTTTTTGTCGTTTTTTTGGGGCTGCTGGTGGGGCCTTTTGCCAAGGGGTAGTAGTGGTGCATGGACTGAGTGTGCCTGTAGTGTGGTCTCACTCTCTTTAATGTAAACATCATGGATGGCATTGGATTGCGGTGATTTCTGGCTGTTTTTCTGTGTTTTTTGGGGTGTACTGTTGATGTGGACTGGCCATGTGGGTGGTGGTGGGTGGCCATCTTGAGTACTGCTGGCTGGTACAGGCAACATGTGCTTGGGGTGTAAGGGGCCATTTTGAGGAGAGGCAGTGTCTGAGGCCTGCACTTATTTTGCCTACTTTTCATCCATTATGCCCAGGGGTAGTGAGTGTTTCATGGGCCTAGTGTTTCTGAGGGGTGTCTTCTTGAATTTAAACACCATTGAGGCCATGGATGGGCTGGGATTGTGCTGATTTTATTGTTTTTTGTCGTTTTTTTGGGGCTGCTGGTGGGGCCCTTTGCCCAGGGGTAGTGGTGCATGGACTGAGTGTGCCTGTAGTGTGGTCTCACTCTCTTTAATGTAAGCATCATGGATGGCATTGGATTGTGGTGATTTCTGGCTGTTTTTCTGTGTTTTTTGGGGTGTACTGTTGATGTGGACTGGCCATGTGGGTGGTGGTGGTGGTGGCCATCTTGAGTGCTGCTGGCTGGTACAGGCAACATGTGCTTGGGGTATAAGGGGCCATTTTGAGGAGAGGCAGTGTCTGAGGCCTGCACTTATTTTGCCTACTTTTCATCCATTATGCCCAGGGGTAGTGAGTGTTGCATACTTGCATGTCCCTAGTCTTTCTGTGGGGTGTCTTCAATGTAAACATCATGGATGGCATGGGATTGTGCTCATTTTTCTGTGTTTTGTCTATTTTTTGGGGTGTATAACTGAACTGATGTTCCTCTGTCTTCCATTGCTTTTAGGTGCACAAGACTCAAGAGAACCACCAGTGCCAGGAAGAAGTCCTGCAGCGGTGTGTGTGTGCAGCATAACGTCACGCGACGTCACGTCTGGACACAGACAACTCTGCAACTCGTGCAACTGCTGCCTGCTGTTCTGACCTGCTCTGAAGAAGATGGCCCCAAAAAATGTAACCCGTAGCTCCTCTAGCAAGAAAGGTGCCAGTAAGGAGCAGAAGAAGCAAGTTACCAAGGAGACTGGTGTGCCGCCCGCCCCTTTTTTTGGTGGTAAAAAAAAAGTATGCCTGCAGCAGCAGCGGGATCTGCTGGGGACCAAGCTGGCAGCAGCACCCCCGCTCCATTGGGCTCAGTGCCACCACCACCACCACGCCAACTTAAGTCCAAGCCCTTGAGTGCTGCAGAGGCAGCCAGTATAGTTGTTCAATCACCATCGACCAGTGATGTTGGCTCATCGCAAGAAAGCAGCAGCAATGTCCCTCAATCAACACAGGTTGTTGTAGCTCATCTGACGAGTGTTGAACAACCACAGCCGCAACAACAATCACATGTGCAAGTACAAGCCCAAGTACATGTGGAAGGAGAGGCAGCGCAAGGAGATGCGCAAGCAGAGGTGCATGGAGGGTCACAAGTGCCCACAATAGTTGTCCCTCCCGAAGTAGGGGCACATCAGGAAATCGCCAATCAAGGCGAGGTATCATTTGAGGAAGCCACTCCTCCTGATGATCCTTCATTGTCTTCCACACCCCTAGCAAGGAAGAGATCAAGGGTGGTGTCTACATCTTCTTCAAGCACACCTCCTTCTGATGATACGGATCAAACTTGGGAACCAGCACCACTGCCGTCTGAGAGTGAGGCACACCATGATCCGACAAAGGTAGTTAAGCGTAAAAGGAAGCTCGTCCAAAGTCTCAGAGTTATGGAGTGTGATGAGGCTCAACAAGAAGTGGCGGATACTGCTGCTGATGAAGACTCTGCCAACGACGACCCAGTCATCATAAAGGTCACTGCAGCCCCAGCGGGCATGCAGCAAACAGACATTTTGACCCTAGCCCGAAGAGCTGCTGAGCGTGATGATGATGATGTTGTCGATGAGGAGGCAGTGGAAACACCACAATCATTGGAGTTAAGTAGTACACCAACTCGTCCCGCTTCCATATTTCTTTCTGGCAAGAAGAGACCTCCATCCACCTCGACCTTAATTAGTGGCGGTGAAAGTGCACAACGTACAAAAGTTGGGCAATCCAGATCCTCCACTTCATCTGGCATTAGCTTCATGACCACCACCACCAGTATCGCCGCCTCCTCCAGGTCCCACAGACACTTCAAGTCCCCAGTTTGGGACTTCTTTACTGTTTGTCAAAAAAATCCAAAGTTTGCCATTTGTACCCTTTGTAAGCTTGCAGTTAGTCGTGGTAAGCCAGGTACCAACTATGGTACCGGAGGCCAGAGAGGTCATCTTAGGAGACAGCACACTGTCCAATGGTTTGCGCACCTAGATGCGATCAAGAAAGGCCGAATTCAAGGAAACGTTGATGTTGCATCTGATGATGACGAGGAGGAAGAAGACGTGTCAAACACTTCCCTTACACCCAGTACCCCTGTCAGCAGCACACCCAATGTGAGGCACACTAAGAGTGTTGGAGCGAGTGAGACACCAACGCACAAAAGTTCACCAGCGAGCAAAATTGGGTCAACGAAGTCATTATCAGCCCGTAAATGCTTGGTCCAGGGCAACATTAGAACAATGCTTACTTCAGACGTGCCATATGAACGCAACCACCCACTGACGCGTCTGTATAACACTAAGCTGGCTAAAATGCTAGCTGTGGACCTTCTCCCTTTTTCTTTTGTAGAAGCGGTAGGTTTTCTAGAATTAGTGGAAACGCTCTGCCCTAAATGGAAGGTTCCTAGCCGGTTCTATTTTGCCAGAGTTGCGGTCCCAGCACTACATGAAGATGTGCTGGAGGCGATTGGGGCAGCTTTGCAGAAGAGTGCTGTTCACACAATACATCTGACAACAGACATGTGGACCAGTGGCGCAGGCGCTGATTACATGTGCATCACTGCACACTGGGTCTCTTTTTCAGGTGTTAAAGCAAAGCTAAACGCAGGTGTTGACCCGGACAAAGTTTTCAAAGCTGCTCGGAAACATGCAACACTAGCCATGTTTGGCTTGGAGAAAAGTCACACATCCCAAAACATTTTGGACGAGTTTGACAAAAAGGTCTTGAAAATGCTATCTCCAATAAAACGCAAGATTGGTTATGTTTCCACGGATAATGGCGCCAATATAGTTAAGGCCATGTCGCTGGGTGACTATGTTAGAGTGCCGTGTTTGGCGCACTGTATCAACCTGGTAGTTCAAAAATTCTTGAGTGATAGAGACAGTGCAGCGTTCGCGGTAATGGCCACCTGCCGCAAAATGTGCAACCATTTCAGCCATTCTTTTAAGGCCCGGAAGCATCTGAGGAGGCTGCTACTTCAAAGTCGAATACCAGTGAAAGCACTCATCCAGGAGGTGGCAACACGTTGGAACTCAACCTTCTACATGCTTGAGCGTCTGTATGAGCAGTATACGGTATTCGATCACTATTTCTTAACAGAGGGTACAACTCAGAAGGAGGACCTGCGGATGGCTGCGGCGCAATGGGACATAGTTAAAAGCCTGACAGACATGCTCCGTCCTTTTGAGTTCTTCACGCGTGCAGTCAGCCAGGAGGACTGTAATTTGGGAAAAGCTATCCCATTGTTGTGCATGCTGGAGCACCAACTGATGGCGGTGTCTTCTGAGTTTCAAAAAGATGTACAAAAAAAAGACCATTTTATTTTGTCTGAGAAATTATTAGAGCGCCTACGTAGTGATGAACGTCTTCAAAAGATCAAGTCAGATCAGCATTACATTTGTGCTACTATTCTGGATCCACGCTACAAAAAGGCGCTGGCAGGCGAAGCATTCTTTCCTTTTGCTGATGCAGATGTTCAAAAGTACAAACATTGGTTAGCCTGGTCAGCCAAGAGGTTTGAAAAAGAACGGCAGGTTATTGAAGGAGAAGACAGTACATCAGCATCAGCAGGCCATCCCCAGTCACAAGAATCCACTTCTGCACCTGTGGCTGGGGCACAAGTGACCTCTCAGCCGTTAAAGACACCGGCAACTGGATCATCTGCACCACACACAACACTAACAGTGGCTGCTGAGGAGGATTGGCTAAGTTTGCTTGGGTATGGTTCTCGAAAAAATGTCAAAGGCACAGCAAAAAGTAAGCAAAGTGGAGGAAGCGTTGATGACCTTGAGTCGATGGTGCAGGACTATATGAATGACTCAACAGAGGTCTTTCTTAATGATGAGCCATTGCAGTATTGGCATGGCAAAAAACAATTGTGGCCACAGCTCTCCAACCTGGCTATAAACTATTTGTCTTGCCCACTCGCAAGTGTGTCTTCTGAACGTGTTTTCAGTGCTGCTGGTGGCATTGTAACTCCCAAACGGAGCCGCCTCTCGCCCAAAAATGTGGAGCGGCTGACAATGATCAAGATGAATCAGCACCTCATACCACCAGATTACAAAGTACGAGAAAGCACGCCGCATGAAGACGAGGAGGACGGCAACGTAGATGAGGGGATTTGTTCTCTGTTCGGTGGCACTGACCTCATCCTGCCTGAATTCGCAGAGTATGATGACGAAATCTTCTTCTTATTCCCTGACACCGAGCCCTGAAAATGAGACAATGAATAAAGAACTTTCTTTTTCGTCCTTATTCACTTTTATTCCTGTGTGTCTCTCTTTCTTTGTTTTGCACAGTTAATTTAATTCAAACTTTAATCACCTAATCCCAAAAACAAGACCATCAGCAGAACTGTCTTCACTTGTTTGCTTATTGATTTGAAGGTGCCGCAGTCTACATTCCTCAGGTTCACAAGTTCTGAAGAACATGCTCCTCTATCCTCCTCCTCCAGACTGCGATTTCCCTCAAAGCAGAGTGCTGGATTACGCCCAATGAAGAAAGACTCAGCACTTGTGGGGGTGTTGTACTTCTTTGCGGGTGAGTTGACGGATTTGGGCCCATTGCTGTGAAGCTCTAATAATGGACAAAAGTGTTTTGGACCAAATATGAGGTGGAAATTTCTTGCCGTTTTTGCTGACTTGCTTGCCTTTGAGGTGCTCTTTGGCGGGGTTCCGGGTGTTTGTGGGTGATTTTTGGTGTCTGGGAGCACTGCTGCGACAGTCTAATCTTGATTGCATTTTCTTTTCAGGAAATCTGTGGTGGAAAACAGGAGTTATGATGATTGATGATGATGACCTAGCTGCACAGCGCTGCGTTTGGACCGAAGGCCGAGAGATATTGTAAGTATGAGATTTAGCATTTTCGCTGTTTGGGGGTGTTGTCGGGTGGTTTTTTGCAGTTGGGTTGGCGGGTCTTGCCTGGGGCATTCCTGGGAAGGTCTAATACCGGATAGAAGTGTTTTGGACAAAATCCTTAAGGAACAGCCTTTTTTTGCTATTTCTTCTGACATCTTGCTCAATGTAGCGTTTTGGGGGGCTTCCTGCTGTTCGTGGGTGGGTTGCGGCCGGGGTCTCTGTCGAAGCACTGCTGCGACAGTCTAATCTTGATTGCATTTGCTTTTCAGGAAATCCGTGGTGGAAAACAGGAGTTATGATGATTGATGATGACCTAGCTGCACAGCGCCGCGTTTGGACCGAAGGCCGAGAGATATTGTAAGTATGAGATTTAGCTTTTTCGCTGTTTGGGGGTGTTGTCGGGTGGTTTTTTGCAGGTGGGTTGGCGGGTCTTGCCTGGGGCATTCCTGGGGCGGTCTAATACCGGATAGAAGTGTTTTGGACAAAATCCTTAAGGAACAGCCTTTTTTTGCTATTTCTTCTGACATCTTGCTCAATGTAGCGTTTTGGGGGGCTTCCTGCTGTTCGTGGGTGGGTTGCGGCCGGGGTCTCTGTCGAAGCACTGCTGCGACAGTCTAATCTTGATTGCATTTGCTTTTCAGGAAATCCGTGGTGGAAAACAGGAGTTATGATGATTGATGATGACCTAGCTGCACAGCGCCGTGTTTGGACCGAAGGCCGAGAGATATTGTAAGTATGAGATTTAGCTTTTTCGCTGTTTGGGGGTGTTGTCGGGTGGTTTTTTGCAGGTGGGTTGGCGGGTCTTGCCTGGGGCATTCCTGGGAAGGCCTAATACCGGATAGAAGTGTTTTGGACAAAATCCTTAAGGAACAGCCTTTTTTTTGCTATTTCTTCTGACATCTTGCTCAATGTAGCGTTTTGGGGGGCTTCCTGCTGTTCGTGGGTGGGTTGCGGCCGGGGTCTCTGTCGAAGCACTGCTGCGACAGTCTAATCTTGATTGCATTTGCTTTTCAGGAAATCCGTGGTGGAAAACAGGAGTTATGATGATTGATGATGACCTAGCTGCACAGCGCCGCGTTTGGACCGAAGGCCGAGAGATATTGTAAGTATGAGATTTAGCTTTTTCGCTGTTTGGGGGTGTTGTCGGGTGGTTTTTTGCAGGTGGGTTGGCGGGTCTTGCCTGGGGCATTCCTGGGAAGGCCTAATACCGGATAGAAGTGTTTTGGACAAAATCCATAAGGAAACACCAGTTTTGGCACTTTTTGTAAGTTAGGGTTCGTTAGGGTTCGCCCTAGCAGCAGGATTGCATGTGTTTCGGGGGGTTCTATTGCAACGCAGTTCTGGGGTTTTAGAGCACTGTTGGAGCGATGCTGGCTATGGATACTTTTGCTTGCTTGCAAGTGGTTTGAATACAATCCACGGTCTGTATTTGGGCCTACTGTTACTTTCAAAGTACGTTTTGTCACCATTTTTCTGCTAGGCATCGTTTTTGGAGATCTGATTGGGGGTCTTCTACATTTTTGCGACTGGCTTTAGTAAGGGTCTTGGTGGGAGCATTGCTGGGAAGGTCAAATTTTGTTCTAAAACACAGTTTACAGTACACCTACCTTGAGGGGAAAGATCCGCTATAATATTTTGGCCATACTTATTTATCCTTAAAAAGGTGACTCAGACAGAGCACGCAATTTCAAAAATATTGTACTGTCTATTAGGGAAATCAAAGTGTCACTTTTTGCACCACACAGCGTACATACCTTTCATTTATTTATCAGTGGTATTGTAATAGCACTTCCTGTTTTCCGTTCAATAATTACAGGCCGGGTTTCAGTCAACATCCGCCAGGCAGGCAGTGGACAGGGTGTCTTCTGTCAGTGGTCACCAACATTGATGGACGAAGCGTCAGCTGGAATGGGGGAGTGCCGCCAATAAGAGGAATTGTTTGCTGCATGCAACTTACTTACCAAATTCAACAGGACAACTCCAACAACATACGCAATACAGATACAGTATCCATTGTTTTATTCTATGAGTGTGACTGCATGTGCTTAGCTTTAGTTTGTACCCAAAGATTCTCTTTATCTTCAATTATTGTTTGTCCATGCTGTGCTTTTTTTTTCTTCTCTCAACAAAACCTACCCAAAAAGAAACCCCCATTCCCATCCATTTTCCAAACCCTAACCCTCTTCCCCCGGGCTATGTTGTTTTGCTTGATGTCTGACTAAAATGACATCAATAATTCCACACACTTGCTGGGGAGGATAAGGTCATAGCAACAGGCTGGTGAAGGAATACGAGGATATCTTCTAGACTTACTCAGCTTCAGTACTATATCTTCTAGTAGTAGGAGCCAATGTCAAATAAATTCAACGCAAGTACTAGTTATACTTGCGAGCAAATACTTTACCATTTGTTAGGCTACATTATGGCACTGTTCTAGTGTACTGTCACCTGCTATATTCTCGATGGTACCGTAACCGTTGTAATGCTACAGTAAGGACAAACCAGGTTTCGTTTTCTTTTTTTCCATAGGCATGCAACTGCCACTGTGTCACACCACTAGTACCACCGCAATGAGGAAATTTCACCCGCCCAGGATTGCCAACGTTAATCCCCATTTCACGTGGAGCCAGCCCTGGGCCTAGCCCTAATTTCTAACACAAATTACAGGTAAGATAAGCGTTTGGTGGGAGGTAGTATAATGGAGTATTATTTAGGACTAGACGAGAGATTGACGGTAGTACTACTAAAGTCCTACGACTGTTCAGGAAAACAAACTTACTGTTACACCCCCGTCCCCCACCCACCAGACTGAAAAGCAGTAAAAAACAGGTATGGTCAGATAAAGTTTAAAAATGTATATTTATGTAGCCCTAACAAAATAATCTCCCTCAAGACCCACCCTAACCCCAACGATTGTCTTTGAAAAGTCCCAAATCGATCCCAACTCCCAAATCCCACCCCCCAAAAGTCTATAAAAAAAGGGCAAGGGACACTCCTCTACTGGAGGGTGCTGGACCTGGTGCATTTTGCGGCATGGGCATCATACTCCTTGCGGAGGGTGGCAAGCTCGAAGCGGAGGCCCTCTACCAAGTTCTTATAGTTCTGGACCTCCTGCTCCAGGTAGGACATTCGGACTCCTAGGCGGCGTTGGCGTGCCTTGCAGCTCCTGTGGGGGGCAGCTGGTCTTTCTATTGCTTGGCGGTGGCGGTTGTCTTTGTTAGCCCGGCTCGGTCCCGCTGGAGCACTGCGCATGCTGGCGTCCAGTGGGGTCACGGAGGAGGATGCAGCGGTCCCAGTCGAGGATGTTGTTGTTGCACCGGTCGACTGCGTGTCCTCCTCCTCCTCCAGGGCCACCAGCCGCCGATATTCGGCGACAGTGGCATCCAGCCTCCGTTGCCGGGCCATTCGCGCCTGCTCCCTCCGTGATGTTGATTTGGAAGGAGCAACTATATGAAGAAAGAAAGACATAGTCTGTAACCAATGCTCCTTAGCATTAATAACACAAAGTGATTGAGCCGAAAGTTGGGTCACAGTACAAGTAGCAAATTGAAAGCACAGTACATAACTATTGAGGACAGTATCTATGTAACCTCCCACTTCTGCATCCTTGCTCTAACATTAGTGGTAGTTTAATGAACAAATTCTACGACCACTATGGACTTCCATTACAGTCGACTATGACAGTACACCAGTCTTATTCTTCTTCTTCTCTCTTGTTTAGGAAAATTGGTACGTTATCTTATGCAAGCCGGCAGAATGGCAGCACAGTGAACTTGCACCCGAGAAAAACAGTTGCACACCATGATGAGTGAGACAGACTTGCGTTACTGTACCCGTCCAGTACATGCGGGTGGTGAAGCTATTACTTTTCTATTACGGGTGGCACTGAGAATACTCTGTTACAAGGGCTACTGCTTAATTAATTTACCTTTCACCCTACAGTGCAAATGAGTACTAGAAAAGGAAAATGAAGAAGCTAAATAATTTGATTATCTATCACTTCACATGGGACGTATTTGATGACATATGGGATGACTTTAGGTGCTTTGCTTAATATTGAGTGAACAGTGATACACCCACACATGAATGACGCACTACAACTAAACTAAAGTTATTAAGAGAGGTACGGAGTGTCCACCGTAATAACCAGATATATGCTGTGCTTGCAGTTGCAATACAAAGTACTGCTACTATTCATGGTAGTATTGGACACATTTACAATTTCTTTTCCTTGCCTTCCCTACACTGGAACGGACGTGCGGGTGCGGTGGTACATGCTCTTCAAGGTAACACTTAGTTCATCCAGCGACCATCTACTCTCTATAGATACACATGTGCTATCTAAGAGTCAGAGAATACCATGCTCCAGGCATCCATTCATTCAAAGTATACGCACACATACAGTTTCTGTTTCACCCACCCAGGCTGATGTCCTTCCACCCATCCTTGCTTCATCATTGACCCAGCCATGCACCATACCATATTCTTTCCTTCCCAGCCACCTCGGGGGCCAAGCAAACACATATCGTTCTTCTTTGCCAGCCATCATACAATTTCGCGTCCCACTTACTTACACCCTTCTTTCGCTTTTCGTTCATCCCATCCATCACGTTCGTCTAAGAACTTATTGGGATTCTTCTCACCAAAAACTTCACAGCTAAGTCGAAGTACATTTCGAGGAGGCTACTACCTGGTTGATTTGTAATACACCCGTGCAGAAAGCACACTATGCAGTCTTCAATCTCAATAAGTAAGGAATATATAGCTTACCTGTTCCCGCCACCACCGTGCGAACCCCCACAGGACCGTCCGCCGGCTCTTGCACTGCCTCCTCCCCAGAGTCCTCCGAGTCCTCGCCCAACACCGCCACCTCCGCGCTGGCCCCGTCACCAGATGTTACACCTACAAAGTACATTTAAGAATGTTAGAATACACCACTCACTACTATATAATATTTGGTCTAGGAGAAATGTTAAAAAAACAGAATACAATGTAATAATTTGTGACTGTCTACTCTAAAGTAAAAATGTCCCTTTTTCCAGGGAAGGCTGTTGTCTTGCTGCACTTTTATGCACAACTGATGAATGCTTGCTTTTTATTTTTAACACGCACCACTTTTTCTCCTAACAGACAGAAGCTTGACTCCTAAGAACACGACCAGGATCAAGTTCAAACCAGGTGAGAGCTCGGCTCGACCACAAGAAATGTGTCCAATTAATCGTCAGCACTAAGCACTTTTCCGTTTTCAGTTAAATAGTTTTATGACAAAGTAGATTTTAATAAATGTGTTTACTTTTAATAAAGCTTTTAAACTTAAATAGACTCTGTGGTTTTTGGTCCTCCAGACTAGAGTGGATGAGCTAAAGGTTTTGGAATTTTTGCAAGCATGAGTGCCTCTAACACTTCTTGACTGTGCTGTGACTCCGTACTCTCTTGTCCTGCGTACGATAATCTAGAGATCATTGGGGATCAATCATCGGTGACTTCGGGAGCTGAATGACTCTGCCACACTATCTAGTCAGTAAGGAGACAGTGCATAGAGCTATTGCTGAATAGAATGGGAGTCCAATGGAATTGCCAAATGTCCAATCTTAGTTAGCTACACAGACAGACTAATAAGAATAATCTACTAATACCACAGGGAGTCATATTCGAGCCAGGATAAGAATTTATATCCAGTCTACAAGAAGATCAAAGACGATTTAGAAAAAATCGAATGAGGAACGCTAGGAAAAAATAGGTACTCTTTATTACAATTAAAACTTACTGGGGCCAGGAAAGGAGCCCTCGCCTGCCCGATCCTGGCCTGCATCCTGAACAGCACCCTCCTCCTCCTGTGTCCTCTTGCCCTTGGGGGGAGCTGATGTACAACATGAAAGAAAGAAAGACCAGAAAACATGGATGAGATTTGTCAACCAAATCAACCATTTCAAAAGAACAATAACAACATTTTTTGGAGAAATAGCAAATAGATAGACAACTATTCCACGGGATCTATCTAAGCATGAGCGCAAAATCCGCTCCGATCGCGGATTTTGCGGATTTTCGGTAAATCCGCGATCCGCGAACTCTCGCGAATTTACCGAGAATCCGCAATCCGCGATCGAAGCGGATTTTGCGGTCAAAAGTTCAAACCTAAATAATTTACGATGGCGCCGGCAAGCTGCCAGCGCCATCCTCAAATGGTTACTTAATTAGCTTCGACAGGAAGCTCTAACAGATAAGATAAAGCAGGGGCTCGAGCGCCTGCTTTATTTTATCAGTTGGAGCTTCCTGTTGAAGCTAATTAAGTAACTTTTGCAGGATGGCGCTGGCAGCTTGCCGGCGCCATCGTAAATTAGTTACATGGTGTGTCTTTCTTCGTGAATAAATATGTGCCCTAGTTGAAGCTTAAATTCAGTGACTCATTCATCAGCCCAAAAATAATCACGTGGCTTTCACGTGCGCAATCCCCGTGCTGTTCCTGTGACCAGGGGCTTCTGTCTCTTAATCTGCTGCTCTGATCGGTCTCTGACCTTTTGTATTCACACAAGGGGCATGTGCGCTCGCATGGAAGCCCCGTCCGTTTGGCCCCGCCCACACACTCGAGGTGTGCACCCGCCCGTCTTCCCGCCATTTACCCACTATGATGGACATTTCACTCAAGGGACCCCTGCGCACTTCGGCGCGATTGCATAGTAACACACACTTGGTCGCTGGAACTAGTTGAAGCGCAAATGCAGTGACTCATTCATCAGCCCAAAAAAAATCGTGAGCGTTGGGAGGCTGGGCAGATGTGCCTTCTTCCCAAATATACCATCGGAAATCCGCTGTGATGCTGCCCAGAGGCATTTGCATCTTTGGCTTTCACGTGCGCAATCCCCGTGCTGTGACCAGGGGCGTCTGTCTCTTAATCTGCTGCTCTGATCGGTCTCTGACCTTTTGTATTCACACAAGGGGCATGTGCGCTCGCATGGAAGCCCCGTCCATTTGGCCCCGCCCACACACGCGAGGAAGCCCCGCCCCCAAATCCGCCAATCCGCAAAATCCGCGGATTTTGCGGATCCACGATCCGTGAATCCGCAAATTCGTGAATCGTGGATCCGCAAAATCCGCCCATGCTTAGATCTATCTCATGTGGTATACTACGTTATTCGTATTGCCTGATTTGCCGACCGTTGACTTAGAAAGTTCCTATGTAACTCAATAAACAGACTACTAAAGAGGTTTGCCTAGGCCTGGCACTGCAGGCAGCAGTCCGCAGCACGCGAAGTGACAGACAAAGTCCATCCTGCTTGCAGATCAGTGAATACTCAAACTATCAATCCACCCACCACCACCACTATTCCTTCTTATAGCCATGTGTCTAAAGGAAGGACTGGACTTCAGTCTGTTGGGGCTGATTTAGAAGTCCCTTGCGGCTCATTTTCCTCCATTGTTGCGTGACTTTTGTGACGCAGCGGCAGAACAAAAGACTCGCCATGGTGTTGGTGCGGCGTATATATTAAAAAAAAAATTATGGGCGATGCATCACGTTGTAAAGCCCTGCGCCATCAGGGGGCGTTCCGGCGCAAGGGAGGGCGTACCTGCGCAGGGACGAATCCTAAAAGTGGCTGAGGGAAATCTACAAGATGTCAATCAGTCACTTTTAAGACAATGATGCATGAGTCAAACCCTGCGCGCTTGAAGCCGACGTACTGCTTGATGCAGCATTGGGGAGATAGGGTACCCCAGAGCATTGCTGGAGCTGCGCCATCGTTGGCACGCAACTCCAGCAATGCGCCGCCTTTACGGCACAGATGCGTAAGGCTTCTGTAACGTTTTGGGCCAATGGGTGGTGGTGGCATGGCACACAATTACTGCCGCATCCCTGCTACTTTGCAGGGATGCGCCGGTAATTGAAAATATGACCCTTAGTGTCTAGCATTACGCAGTTCTTATCTTTACACTACACTCATACATAATTTCTCAGGCCAATGAAATGAACACAATTTACAAAACAAATAAGCATAGTAGCAAGCAAGGCTACTGAGAAGGAGAGCAGTGCACCTGAAATGCATAGAAGATTTTGAAATATAATTTACCTACAATGTAATCGGCAGCATTATTGCTCTTGGTAAAGAACAAAGATTTGCAAATAACAGAGCCGGATAAAACAGAGTAGTGATGAATAGCTACTACTACTCACGAAGCCCGGGGACCTCTACGCCGAGCGCGTCCAGCAAGTCCCGTTCCCGGTCCATGACATCGGTCCAGCGGTGGGTGGCCTGGTTATATGTGCGCCGGACCCCAGAGAGCTTATACATGGCCCGGCACACCTTCTCCCACCGCTTCCGGCGCTCCCGGATGCCATAGCCAGTTGCGATCTTGCCGCCTCCCAGGATCGTCTTGGGGAGGCGGCGCTGGACGTGGAAGATGAGCGCGGCCACCTCCTCCGCGCTGAAGATCTCCCGTGGCACCACTTGCTCCCCCCTCAAACGCCCGCACGGGAGCCGGGCACGGGGTGCGGGACCCTTCCCCTTCTCAGGGTGCTTCCCGGCTCCCTTTACCATGGTCTGGGCAGAAATAAACTTAAATGATAAAGAAGAAATAGAATAGTGAAGAAGAAAAGAAAAGAGTTTAAAAAAGTAGTTTAAAAGTAACTAAAAGTAGCAGAAAACACAAAAATATACAGCTAGAAAAATAGAGGGATAGATAATAAGTAAAATAGATTAAATAAACTTCAAACAAGCAAAGGATGGCAGAGATTCAGAGAGGATACAGAAAGCATGCCCAGAACCATAGCAATGAATGAGAAACAAGATGGCCGCGCCCGTTCACGACCGCGTGGGTAAGTTTGCGCGAGATTTTCCTCGCGAGCACGCGCAAAATTGTACTAGCGAGCAGCACAGTTTGCGAGATTACACATAGCGGCCGGAAACGGAATTACGTCACGCAAACAAGATGGCCGCGCCCGTGTACGACCGCTAGGGTAACTTGGCAAACGTATAGCTACAAGCGCCTCGCGAACACGCACAAAAGCACGCGAACATACACGTCGCAAAAAAAAAATTCGTGTATTCGCAAGCATTCGCGGCTTCCGAAATCGATCTCGCACGGATTCGCGCCCCAAAAAACGCGCGAAATTGAAGAAAAAACGATTTTTGCTAAACTGAAAGCAATGAGCAGGTGCAAAAGTTCAAACTTAACATTTGTAACATTCACTGTAGTGCTTCCTGAGGGGCCCCTCCAGAGTTTGCAACTATTCTATGACCCTGCTATGACCCAAACAGCAGGCTCATAGAATAGCTACAAGTAGACCATAAAGGTCCTGTGAAAAAAAATTTCACTGCAACAGAAAGCAATTTACAGATAAGGAAGGAAGCAGGTGCCAGCCAGACTGGAACTTTCTAAATAACTGGCACATTAATCAACCCCAAATTAATTCATGGCAGTTGAAGTAGGGGAGGTGTGCTTGCTTTTTTCACCCCCCATAAACTACAGTGATAAACAAACCTAATGGGTGGCAGTGAGGATGTACCAGAGGGTGGCATGGGTGTCCCAGAGGGTGGCAGTGGTGAAACAGAGGGTGCTGTGAACCTGTGAGATAAACCAGACGTAGAAACAACATAGTCGCGGCCGTTGCGTGCCGAAAAGTAAGTTCGCAATTGCGAAATTGTCCCAAAATCGGCGCGAACGCTCGCCAACACAAAAAACGGGAAAATCCGCAAATCCGCAAGAGTTCGCGTATCTTCGCGGATTGCGAATCCGTAAATCCGCAATTTCGCGTACGCGAGATCCGCTAGATCCGCCCATGCTTAAACTCCTGCTCTCACTTCTACACTCATTTTGTATGGCTTGGTATTGGGGTAAACTGCATTTTCTTTCATGGCTATTTTGATTGGGTCTACATTTGCCATTAATCCTACATCCTTTCCAGTAAAGTCCCATACTTCTGGTTTAACTGTCTTTTGGAGTTCTTCGGGTAAGTCTTGTATAGTCATTTGTTTAATTTCTGAGTCTGGTCTAATTAACATTAATTTGTATATGCCATCCTCGTCTGGGGTTTGAATTTCGACGCCTTTTGGTGTGCAAAAGATGGTGCAGTTCATTTTGCACAACAAATCACGTCCCAGTAAGTTTACCGGACTGGTATCACAAACTACAAATCTATGCATTTCTTTGAAATTCCCTATTGTGATCTCCATGGGCTCAGTAACTGGGGTACTAATCAATTGATTAGACACGCCCACTACTTGGATTGCTTCTCCCGAGAGGGGTAGGTTTGGAACGTCCGCTGTTCTCACAGTAGCACCAGTGTCCAATAGAAAGGTGACATCATTTCCGTCGACCTTTCTTTCAATGTATGGCCCTGACTGGTCTACCGGCAAGGAGGCGCCAAGTACACACTCCTCGTCCTCCCCTCTCAGGCCCCGTCAGTATTGATCGTCACAGAGAAAAGTGTCATTCAACAAAAATTGCGAAGTTGCTGCATTTCTATCCTCATAGCCTTCCCAGATTTCTATATCATCACCCTGTGGTGTTTTCCCTTTATAATTCGGTTTAGGTGCTCGGGCAATTGACTTGCCTTTACCTGATGCTGGGTCTTTCTTTGTTTCTCATTCTGCGTCTGTGGAATTAAATCAGGGGTTTGGGGGTTACCATGTTGTAAATATGGACATTCGTCTCTCCAGTGCCCAATTTCTCCGCACTGGTGACAGGGGAATTTCTTTTTTGCTTCTTCTCTACTCATGTTTACTTTGGGCTTCCCTCCACCCCCAGAGCCTTGATTTTGGGAATTCTTGTTCATTTTATTCAGTTGCTTTTCCTGTTGTTCTGCCAACTTTACCTGTGCCCACATGACTTTTTCTTTCAGAGCCTTTCGTTTGTCTGCCATCTCATCCTCGCAATACTTTGCATATCGTAAAACCTCATCCATTTTCTTAGACTGCCAACAAATTTTATTATCTTTGATCCACTGGCAAATTTCGGGTCTCAAACCGTTTACAAACCTGTAAATGAAGTGGGTCATATCCTTCATCTCGATGTTATCTATACCACTGTATGTTTTAAATACCTGTAACAGTCTTTCATAGAAGGAGTGTACAGTCTCGTCCCTTTCCTGCGTGGTTCTGTCTATTTTGGTCCAATCAGTTTCCTTTGCAGGCACCTTTTTCTTAAGGTGCAACATGACCTGGTCATATTTCCTCATCACCTCATCCGAGGGAGCACCAGTAACAGGGTCCCTGGAGTATTCTTTATTAGGCCAATCAACGGCAACCTTGCATTCGGTCCATAAATCCACAGGAACCACTATGTCGAAAAACCCATCCAGGTCTTTCCACAGGCACTTTTGCACCTTTACGAACCTTTCCACCTGCCTGTACCAGTCCACAGGCTTTTCTCGTAATTTGGGAAAGTCATTGGTAAAGGACACAATATCCTGTCTGGACCATGGAACGTGCACGTATTTTCCACCTGGCACTTCACGCATAGGGTACAACTGCTCTGGCTTGTCAGCTTCTTTTAGCACAAACTCGGAAGACGTTTGTTTGGATCTAGCCTCATCCTTTTTCTTCGCCCATCTGGCTTTCCATTTTTCTACGTCTCCCCATTTTTGCAACACAGTCAATAATTCTTTGACCGGCGCCTTCTTCCCTGACACATTCATATTTTCCAGAGCTTTGTCTGAAAAATCAGCTCTATAGGGTTTTTGCAATGGCTTTGATTTTGAAATATCTATTCCCATACTAGCTGCAGTGTCTGTTAATTTCTCATGGAGCACTCTGGTATTCCTGGTAAAACTCTTGCCGATAAACAGCAGCTCTTCTTCGGAATAGGTATTTAATCTGTCTAAACCTACATTTCCTGCCATCAGTTCTTCCATTTCTACTCTCAGTTTGAAGATATCTAAAGGTTTCGACTGAGGAGTTTGTTTTTCTAATTCTCGACTCCATCTTTCAATCTCTTCAGGAGTCACCAATGTGACACTCTTGGTACCCGAAGTCGATTCCATTTGAATCTCTCGTATTGAAAGGATTATGTCTTTTCTGTAACCTTTTTCCTGCATCCCTAATGGGCAAATCCATTAACGAGACCTCAGACTCACATTCACTGGTCTGGTCATCCACGATTAAGGCCTCTGGTCTTGGCTGTGCTATAACTGGAGTAATAACTGGAGTCTTTGGACTTCCCTGTCTATTCCCATACAGCGGAACCACGGGTCCAATAGTTACCGGGATTGTCAAAGCCTCAGGACTTGTATTTAACTGGGAGATTTTCTGAATTATTTTGGCTCTTTGTTTAGCTAGAGCCTCTCGCTCCTTTTCCTCCAGTAACCTGTCTAATGATTTTTCATATATTACCTGCGGGGTCAAAGTTGGAGCATAACTCGGGGCAGTGGGATGTGTCTCACTTGGTCCCTCACCATAATTAGGTTTTGGGAACAAATTTCCTGTGCCTAGGGATCTTGGTTCTTCCTCATACGGGGGTCTTGAGAACGGAATTCCTGAAATTGAGGGCCTTGCCTCACCTTCGTAGGGAGGTCTAGAGCAGAAGTCTCTTTCTCTCGAGTATCTTGACTCCCCACTAAATGGTGTTCTTTGACAGATATCTCTAGCACCTATGGGTCCTAAACCCTCATTATAGGGAGGTATTTGACAACCCTCTCCTACACTTACAGATCTGGCCTCCTCCCGGGGAGGAGGTCTCCGAGAATTATCCCCTTCACTAGAGGGTCTGTGTCCTTCATTATAAGGAGGCGGACTTCTCATAAACATGTCATCTAATAATTCATCATCCGACTCCCCAATGGGCACCCAATGTTTGCATTTTTCTGTTTTCTTCTCCCCCGCAGGAGGACCACCCATTGACATAATTGGAAACAGTCCTTCTACAATCATATTCTGTCTCCACTGTTTCATCTTTTTATCTCGGGTCTCTTGCTTTAACTTCGGATAAAATTTTGTTAACCCTTTATCCATTCGGGGCTTATCTCTCTCAAAAGCCTCGATCTCCCATTCCTCTAATGCTTCGTACTGCGTTAATCTAGGTCTAGGATGTAAATCATTCATTCGTGTTCTCAAATTAAATAGAATTCTGCCATTGAATGTACCCTCTAACGGAAAAGCCAAAACTCCGTCATCCGTTGTGTATTCCGCCCAGTTTTCCAACCATACACACGAGTGGTACCCTTTATCAAACATCATGAACGATGCAGGAATATTAGGTGGCGGAATGACAACACCTTCTCTGGTTCTAATCGGTTTGTCCTTTTTGAAATAATTCTTTACTTTATTCACAAGAGACAATTTTCTCCTATTTCCGTACATAATGCTAGTGTTATGCCCTTTCCACTGATCGTTTTCAAACCCTAAATGTCGTGGATCAGGTCTAGTATTCTGTCTATACGTGTGCCACATACGATTTCTGCGAGTGACTTTGTTTACAAATCACTCCCAATCCAAATGCGCCTTTTATTGTCGTGTAACCAATAGGATGCACGAATTCAAATAATCTCGACCAATGGGTGCGCGACCTTTTCGTGAGACAGGTTCTCACGCTTCGGCACTCACCCCTCCTTTACAATTTCAGCTCCGCTACACACCCGCTGCGTCTACCAATCCCAGCGCGGCACAGAGTGACGTCAGAACAGCTCCGCAACTGACTCCCTCCCTCACAAGGTAACGGAAACTTAATTTCTCTCTAAAAGTGCAAGTGCTTTTGTTATTTATCAACGAATACACATTCGCCACTGTACTCGAGTGTCTAGAAAGAAAAGATACTTTTCACTGCAAGTAAACTTCTTTTGTCCACTTTTCACACACTACGGATAGATCTCTTCTGCCTACCCTTCACTCAAAGCACTAGGGAACCTGCTACTTCTTTGACCCATCCACTTCTTTTCGGGATATATACAGAGCCTAAAGTTTCACCAGCGAACCCCTTTGCTATCACCCAAGCTCCGATGAACCTGCTACTCCTTCCGATGTGACCCTTACTAGGTTATATCACGATAGAAGTTTCACCAGCGAACTCGTTGCTATCATTTATTCAAACATACATTCAGAAAAACCCTAATTAGTGCTTCCAGTTCTGCCTAACCTGCACTAACTTTCCTTAAGCCAGTGACCTCAAAGCGAAGTGGATTCTCTTCACCACTCGCTATTCAATTCCCCGGGGATTCCCAACAAACATAAAACACTTTACTAACGAGTGGGTTAATACATATATCAGTATAATAATAAGAAAAACAATTTAAAACATTTCATAATTTTTCAAAGCAAACATTTCACGTGATTGATCAAGTCACAAAATTTGTTTACCTTTTTAGCAGCAAATAAAATGTTAGCAGCATCCAACCTATCTAGCTTAACTAGTCCTACCTAACTTTAACTAGTCCCTAACCATAGCTCTGCTACCACAAAATTACTGATAGAGATCGCAGGTCACCCGGCCAATAATTTCACCATACACGTACCAGGCCCATATATTCTTCCAATTTATATCATATACATTAATCGGGCGACCTTGCACTCTACTACCAGTAACCCTGGGTCCTTTCCTATTTATTTCTAGTGTATCCGACTTACCAATCGACCTTTACGGGTACCTATGACCACAATGGATCAGGGAGCTAGCTGTGAAAGAAAGGCAGACAACCAAAATACCAACATATACTCTTATACTTTCATTAAATGACCACAGACTACTGGGAAGTTTTAAAGATTTTATCTAGAATTCAGATTCGGAGAGCATACAACTTACCACCAAGAGGCAGTCAATGATTAAAATAACGAACAGCACATAACCATACAGAAAGAAAATTAAAGCAACCATTTATGAGTCTATAGGAACAAAATGAAATATGCCAAGCAGATTTTGGAAACGGATAACTCTAAGTGGGGCAAACTTAGGCACGAACTAGAATTTACTATTGGGGAAGTACTTCAAGAGTGGATAAAAGACTGGAAATTCTATATATCTATAGGAGGGGGAAAAAGTGGAACATACTATAGTTCTAGCAATATTACTTCAAATCAGCTTACAGGAGAAAATTATAGAACCACATCTATATTTCATGAACAGTATGGAGAGAAAGTGCTCTAAAGGTAGGGAAACATAGGAACATGCTATGGAGAATAAATGTACGACTTCTCATATAGTAGATTGCGGAAAGCATGGAAAATTAACGAATGCAAAGGTGTGTCTTTATTGAAGCAAAGACAGAAATAAAAGGTGCAGTATAGAGTTTCAGCACTATATATTTACCTAGAATGATGTGAAGACCAACCCTGGCCACAGATCAGTCAAGGACAGGAAATACCTCAAGGAAGGACAGTCATCTATGGGACAGCAGATGCAGATTGGACACCCCAGGACAGGACAGGAAAACCAGATTAGGATCAGGACAGGACCACCAAGGCACGACCGGCACCCGCAGTTCGGAAGCAACGCCTGCGCTCCACCCTCTCTGCAGCTATCAGTCAGAATCCCGATTGGGTTAGCGAACTCTCCAGCAAAGTGCTCCGCCAGCAATTAGGTTTAGTAAAACCTCCAGAGTTTATGGTATATTTCGGACAAAGTGCTCCGCAGCACCTCTGTATCAGTTACCTATTGAGTGCGTTGGGTCAGTGACAGGTCAGCTATTCAGACAAGTCGGAAAATTTCTCTAGCTAAACCTAGACTAGTTATACTGTTTTCGGGTCAGTGTACCACCCCCCCCAAATGTTGCAAGTGTCAGAATCCCCAATTTCGATTGGTCCCCACATTGGATAGGTTAACACACCAATCACAATTTACGTCTACAAGCCTAAATTTGCATGCTCTGGGACCGCCTAGTGATTTTGGGGTTCTCACGAGATATTTGACAGAATACAATAGAAAATAACATTTGTAGCAAGTTAGGAACAGATCAGCTCCATTCTGCTGGGTCACAGGTCGTGTTCACAGGAGCATCTTGACTTGTGGCTGCCAGCTGGCTGAGTTCCATTGCTCAAGGTTGCCTTCTCTCTGCCTGCCCGACATGCGCAGTAGAGACTTTCAAGATGGTTTGCGTCTCCCTCAGACCCCCAATATCGCAGTACATGAAAAGTAAGCGAAACCAAATTAATAACATAAATATAAATGAATCATGAATAGCTACTCTATACCTCTTACTATAAAAATATACGAGGCCATTACGAATTAGTGCAACAAACAACAACGTAAAGCGTTTTGCGCAAGCTTCACCATGTGAGTGTACAGACAGCCATTTTAGAAGCAAGTGCGCAGGCGCAAGAATTCCCACCAAAACTGCAAATACGTCACGTCACGTGAGTGTGACTAACGCATGCGCAGAAGAAACCCATCAAGAGGCGGCCATTTTAGGAACAAGGGTTATTTTAATTAGTAAACACATAGGCAAACGTCACTAGGATACATAAACAGCAAAACTAAAGGGAAATTAGTAAGACGTACAGGTTGAGTTATATGATCATAGGTTATTCGAGGTTCTTGATTTCAAGCAAGTTGCGTAATATGCGAAATCTTGCTCTATCAGTGGTTGGGGAGTTTTTAAACGTAATAACATTTTTATTTTTGGCATTTCAAATTAAATTTTGGTAGGTAAAGGCATTTGCATTTGTGGGCTTAGACACATTGTTTAAATAATATGTTCAGAATCCTATCCTTGCATAGCTAAAATATATTTTCAGAGGGATAGCATGCACATTTGCTCACTACTCACATGCAGCTGGACAGATTTAGATGGTATTAGTCTTGTTCTGCATCGAGTATCATCATATTTGGAACATGACTGACCTACTTTGTGCCACCCCTTACAGAAGGAAGACTGCTACTGCTCCGTGCATAATAATGGGCATGACTGCTATACGGTGAGCATCCTGGATGTTATGGCATTCAGCCTTGCCACAATGGTGTCCATTATTGGCATAACATGGGCATCCTGGGTGTTATGGTGAGCATCCATGACCTATGTTTGTACTACCTCTTATTCAAAGTAGCATCTGTTCATGTGGGGTATTTTTACATGGTAATATTTGATGAAAATGACAAGCTGATATTTGATGACTGTTTTTTTAATGAAAGCTGGTTTTTTAATGGTAAACATCATGTTTTTTCAGAGCAAGTTTTCCTTCTGGAAAATTTACTTTGTTTGCCCAAAATGGAAAGTAGTTTTTGATAGAAAAATTAGTTTTTTCTAAAACGAATATGCTGAGAAACACAAAATATTACAGTTCTAAAAGACATTTAAAGATGATATCTGAATGATAATTCAAGCTAAGTTGGGAGAAAAACTGCTGTGGTTATGTCTTTTTTGCCACTGAACAAGTAACAATTTGAATGTTACTTCATTAGTAAGATGGAAGCATTTGATACTGAGAAACACTTTCCTCTAATTTCTTTTGGTGACCTTGTCTGTAATGCTTGGGTGCTCACTACTAATAATTCTGCTTAGGTGGTCATAGTGTAATGTTAACATATGCTGTCACTATTTTAAAGTGATAACATTTGCTAGTAGAGCAGCAGGACATTTCTTGAGCAGAATCAGCTCCCAATACAGAATAGTTTGGAGACCATTGCTTCATTCCCTGATTCTGCTTGTCTGATAACAGCTATGGAATCGCGTGGTCTATCTCCTAAAGTACTTAGCCCCAGGAATATAGCGGGACAGACGTTGGATACCATTTTCTCTAACATACAGGTCATAACAGTGGAACCCCCCATAGCCTTAACCTGGACCATTTTGCACTAAACTTTTTGTTAAAAATTCCATATGTTATTAACAAATGCCAGTACATCCTGGGATCTCGGAAATTTTGGAGGAAGGTGACCTTTCCCTCATTCTCTCTACGTTCAAACCCCCAGTCTTTCAAGACTGTGTGGACAATGACTGGGCGCTGGGAGCGCTAGAGGAGTCATTGGTAAAGGCTCTAGATACTAGTGCCCCATGTAAAGTAGGCAAGACCTGGGAACAAATAGCGCCAGCACCATGGAACACCGACAGTCTTAAGAAGGAAAAGGCTACTTGTAGAAAATGGGAAAGAAATGGAGGAAATCAAAACAGGAGGAAAATAAACTAGCCTATAAAACGGCTGTCAGAGCATACTTTAAAAAGTGCAACACCGCAAGAAGATGCCATTTAGGGGTCAGAATCAGTGAAGGAAAAAATTCCTCCCAAGAGCTGTTCAAGATTCTTAGAGATTTTACTAACCCTAGGGTAAATAATCCAACTATTCCTTCAAAAGTTTTGTGTTGATCTAGCAAATCATTTCCATCAGAAGATTGATAAAACTACAGCTCTTTTAGCAATGAGGAAGAACTAAGCGCGGTACCGCATAACCTTGAGGTTCCAGTTCTAATCTCTTCCCCCATTGGATGTTTTTAATGATATCACTCCGGAGCAAGTCCAGGCCCTACTAGTACAAATAAAATCAAGCTCTCTTGACCAGGCCCCTCTTACATCATTTCAGCTCTTGCCCTGGCACTAGCAGTACCGATTACTGAAGTCTGTAACCTATCACTAACTACAGCCTCCTTCCCTCAAAAATGGAAAAAGGCTCAAATAAGACCCATACTTGAAAAGCCCCTGGCCCATCCACAGGTCCTGCAGAACTACAGATCCATATCACTACTTCCTTTTTTGCTAAAATGATGGAAGCATGAGTTAATAAGCAGTTAACAGAATTTCTTGAACTGAACAATTTACTTGACCCTTCCCCGTCAGGCTCCTGTGCGTCACATAGTACAGAATCCGCTCTAACAGAAGTATTGGATACAATTAAGTTGGCCTTACTTAAGGATACCCCAACCATGTTGATCCTCCTGGACCTCTCAGCAGCATTTGACACCATCTCTCATCGAATCCTAATGCAAAAGTTACGAGATCTAGGTGTCACTGGAATGGTGCTAAAATGGTTTGAAAGCTTTCTCTCAGACTAAACACATTTAGTCCAATTAGATTTGTTTACATCTCAGACCTCGATTGTGGACAATGGGGTCCCACAGGTTTAATTCTAAGCCCCACTTTATTTAACATTTATGTGTCCTCCCTGGCCACTATCAATAGATCCTGTGGCTTTGATACCATTTCATATGCAGATGATACACAATTGATAATAACCATTGACCCAGACCTCGTTACGTCTAGAGAAAAATTAAAAAAACTGCCTGTTAAAAATGGCTGCATGGATGACTGTGAATTTTCTGCAGCTCAACACTAACAAAACTGAGATTCTTCTATTCGGAAAGGCAGACAAGTTTGGTCTACTGACTGGTGGCCTTCTGAGCTGGGTGAACCTCCTACCCAAAAAATGGGTGAAAAATCTCAGAGTCTTATTGGATGACAACATCTACATGAATGAGCATGTGAAAAGCATCTCGGGTACCTGCTTTGGCCTGATGCGAAATCTGAGGAAGGTATTCCCATGGATTCCTATCTCAGCAAGAAAATCTGCTTCAAGCACTACTAGTAAGTAGACTGGACTATGGCAATTCCCTACTGGTAGGGGTAAGGGAAGGTCTACTCTCGAAGCCTCAGGTAGTGCAGAACACAGCTACTTGCCTAGCCCTTAATCGGCCCCCTCAGACACCATCTGAACCCCTCTTGCGACTGCTCCATTGGCTGCTCATAAAGAAACAGGCAGTGTTTAAACTTCTGAGTTTGGTCTTTAAAACACTACAGGGGAAGGATCCAGGCTACTTAAAAAAGAAGCTAAAACCGTATATTACTTCCCGTCAACTTAGATCTAGCGACCAGCGGTTGCTGTGGCCCTTGAGGATAAACAAAACCAGAATGAGCGGCCGCTCATTTTCTTATCTGGCTCCCTTTCATTGGAACAAACTGCCTTCCCATACTTGCTCCTGCTCTAACCTCAAGCTGTTAAAAAAACTTCTTAAAACCTGGCTGTTCAACCACTAACTAGCTATCTCCACGCCTGTTGCCTGTTATTGTGGTGCCGAGAGATCCCCTTGGGGATGATTGTCAGTAGTGGAGGGGGGAATAGTATTCTAACTCCAACAGGTGTTTAGCACAGGGAAAGTGCGTGCCAGTGATGGGGGAAAAATTACTATTCTAACTCTGCAGGGTGTTTGGGTCAGGAAAAGTGCTGGTTGGGGATGGGGACAAAATAACTATTCCAGCTTCAACAGGTGTTTGACTTAGGTAAAGTGCCATTCAGTGGTAAGGGCAAAGTTAGTAATCTAACTTCGACATGTGTTTCTCTTTTAGGGAAAGTGCTGGTCAGTGGAGGAGGGCAAAAAAATATTCTAACTCTAACCAGTGTTTGGCTCAGGGAAAGTACAGGTCTGTGGGTGGGGCAAACTACTATTCAAACTCCAGCAGATGCTTGCCTCAGGTAATGTTGTGGTCATTGGTGGGGGTCAAAATTACTATTCAGACTCCAACAGGTGTTTGCCTCTGGGAAAAGGCCGGTCAGTGGATGAGGGCAACCATCCATATGAACCAAAGGAGACCCCCAGAAGCCGACCCTCATTATCTGTGTGCTATCTATCCCTTTCTTCCCATTGGAAAGCATTGTGGATAAAGGTGCAGTTAAGTAACTGTTTTACTTACCTGAAAAATGCAATATTTAAAGAAAATTACTTACTTGCTATCAAAGATCATGGCACCAAAATGTATACAAAATACAATTTATTTTTCTGAATTGGTCTCAGATTTATCCTTGAGCGTTTGTCTCATTTTTCCCCTTGGGGGTGCCATCAAATGCTTAGCTCTACCCTCTGATAAGCCTAACTACTCGCCCACTTTACCACAAAAGGGATATATATTTTGTCCCTCCATCAACCAATGCAGTTTACGTGGACTCTTTGCACAGTGTACCTTGTTTTGGTCCACTATTTAAGGATCTAGATTCCTACATTGGTGGTTCTTTGTTGGGGTGCAAGACTTTGCATTTGATGATACCACTTGGACAGAAAGTGACTCAACAAAGTAAATCCACAATTGATATTAGTTAGAATAGATTTTTGAATTTTTGTCAATTTTTTCAAATGTCTAAAACTTGAACTGCTAGGTCTTTGGTAAAGTCCCCAGTTCAATTGTATTCAATTTTCAAAAGCTATCCTGGACAGTTAGGCCTTCCAAAAGTATAGCTGCTAGAATTTTTCTAACTTCTTATAAGGTCCCAACTGATCTAAATACCATGTCAGGGACAGAAGGTAACACCCAAGGACTCAACATGGGTCCCTACAAGAAATATGATCCAACTTAAGAGTCTCTGCACAACATGGAACCATGCCATGGGTGCTAGGCCTAATAAGACCCAGCTCCACACTGTGCATGATAGAGTCATGGCAATGGAAGGACATTCTATTGACCCAGAGGATGCAGGTGCCAGCGATGATGAGTTCTTGTACCCCTCCCCCCACTGGCCGCACCTCTACTGGAAGTACCACTAGGAAAACCCCAGATGAAGTAAAGGATGAGTATCCTGAACTTCAGAACCTAGTTAGGAGACTAGCTTTGGAAATCAAAATCTTAAACATAGAAAAGAGAGAGCTGAGATGGGGCTAGGACCTATCTCTGGTGGCAGCAGATTTATAAATAGGGAGAAAGATACAGCTTTTGACTCTAAAGTCCCCAATGGGATTGTAAAATGAGGAAACTCAGCCAAACGTTTTGGGGCTCTTTAAATTGGGAGCTCTATTCTGGAAAGTGTGGGGATAGACTCCTGACATTAAATTTGGCAGATCCTGCGTTCTATGACCACCTGGAAGATACCTTAATTGATAGCTTTTGGCTCACCATTGAGGACTACAGGATAAGGTTCAGCAAAAGACAAAAAACATTGAGTCAGACTGGGTACCTCAGTCAAAACACCAGGTGGCTGGATAAAAGGCAAGAAGGTGCAACACAATGATATGCTTTATAAGCCTATTATAAAAAGAGCAGCTGCTAAGGTATTGTGTTTCCGAAAGGTTGTATTGAAAATCTCAATATGATGTCAGTATATCCAATGACATGTGCAGGCCTGACAATGGCATTATCAATGAATGCAATGTCAATGTGTGCATAACCTGTGACTGCATAACTATGTCAATAGCCATAAATGCAATGTCAATGTATGCCCTAATATATACCTACTCAACAGTTTCGATACCAGCAGTAATGATGTTAATGCATGAATGACAATGTTATTTTTAGTAGAAACAATGTTGATGTATGCTATGACCTAGGCAACCATGACTGTATCATAGCAGTAAGGACAATGTCAAATAACGATATAACAACTGAATGCACAATGTTGAGAATGTCAATAAAAATTACGCCAGTGACTGCCATATTATTCTCCAGAGTTCCAACAAACATGTGTCATTGCTGTCATATTTACCGTAGGTGACCTCCCTATCAACCCATAGTCAGAAACATGTGGTCAGGCCGGCACTGCGACCCCCACCCATGCCTATCAAGCCTAACTCAAAGAAAAACGCACACCCACGGAAAACCCTGGTCGATCCCACAGATCAATAGTTGCACCTCGAGCAGGTCCGAGGAAATAGTTCCCCCCCAAAAAACCAAAGCTAGATACAACACATAGATAGGTACACTCAGCCAATCAGGACATCACATGCACACCACACTTAGTGATCACGCGGTCACCATGCCGAACATCTGGACAAATACACACTGGCCCACACTAGCTACCCTCAAGGTTGAGAGCCGTCTGTGTCCTTATCTTAAGGCCTAGCTTGTTAATGTATGACTGAAATGCATTTCAGGGATGCATAAATTACTTTATTGTATCCCATAGGATGTATACAATACCAGACACAACTTTATATACCAAGAAACTTTCCTCAGACGCATTCTGTCAAGACTTTCCTGGCTGCTACGTTTAATCAAACCAACATGTTCCTGTTTTGCCAAATGCCTCTTCTCTTTACATTTCTTTAAGGTAAACTCATATCCGAGCAACATTTTGGTGAGCAAGCCAGGAAAGATTGATTCATCAAGCTAGGCAGCTGCTGAAGGACAAGGACCTCTGCCTGAACTAATGTATCTATGCAAACAAGATCGGTGAACAGATGCTATAATTGATTAGAAGTTCTTCTGGATCCATGGGATGGAGGTCCATCCAGGGGCCACTGTCACAAGGGTAAGAAACTACATCTGATCCTTAGCGCCAGCATGTGGCGTATGGCAAACTAAGACAGGCGCGCTTAAGAAAGGTGAAGGTAGGTACAGTTTTTTAGTTTGAACAGTTGGGCTTGACACAACAGTACATCCCTGACCCTAGATGTGTTATATAGGGTTACATTTTATCTTGAACTGTTGGATGTAACACAACTGTACACTGCCCACCCTTGGTGTGTTATATAGTGTTAACAACTCAATCTTATTTTTTAGGCAAATTGGTTTTCTTAGAGACATCTGGGGTTTCTTAACATTGATGGGATTTAAAAGAAGTGAAAAAGTGAATTTTTGTGCTTGGACCGCTGTACATCAGGCAGTCAATGCACTCTACTCCTGGGTGTGACATAGGGTGTAATTCGGAACTTTAGGGTAAGGTCAGACTTTGGTGAAATGTGGCGTAGCTTGTGTCAGACTGCAGAGGACTGATAGTTGTCAGGTTCATCCTTTTTTCCACACAAAGCTCGGCTACATTTGTCCTGGGAGCCAATAGTGACATACTATTCAGCTCACTTAGCTCTGCACAATACACAGCTCATCCCCTCTCCTCGGTCCATAGGCACTGGGAAGGGGCTTAGGTTTTTAGGACAAAGTAATATTTTATTTTCATTCTTTTTCTCTCTTTTTCTCTTGTAGATTTTCTGTTTTATTAATTAACTGATGTTGTGGTGCTGTTATATAGTACTGCTTGTTTAGATGTTATGTCTATGAGAGTAAGCCGGATGGGGGAAAGGCCACGTTAAGGCACTGCTTCTTAACACTAATATTTTGAACCAGCATGCCCCCGTATCTACGATCTATTAGTTGATAACAGACCGGATTTTCTATTTTTAACGGAGACATGGCTCAAAGATACATCAAATCCCTCTATTGCCATGGCCATTCCCCCTGGATATTTGATGATCAGGAAGGTTCGGCCGATGGGCACTGGCAGACGCATTGTCATATTTCTTAAGCATAATTTTTCTTGCACCAAGGTTCCTTTAGAAGATATAGCTGGTGCAGAAAGTCTGGGGTTTCACGTAAGGTTGTCAGCGCATTAATCGCAGGCAGGAATCCTAATTTATAGACCCCCCGGTCCTGAGGGTAGGTTTCTTGAATCCTTTAGCAATGCTGTCTCTCCCCTCACCACTAAATATAAACATTGCCTAGTCTTAGCCGATTTTAACATCTACATGGATAATCCCACTGAACAGGAGCCCACGACACCGGCTATCCTTAATTTGAAACTTTTTGTTCTTCACGCGACCCACGAGGAGGGCCATATTTTGGACCAGATTTTCTCGACCAAAAAAATAGTGACTCCCGCCCCAGTTCCTTTAGTAAGGTCCGATCACTTTATCATTGACTTTGCTATTGAGGATGTACACCACCATTGTAAACCTCAGGAAAGACCACACTCCTGCAGCTTTAGACCGTTCAGCCAATTCACAGCTGAGACTCTAACGGCTGCTCTCAGCAACCACCTGATCCCCTCTAACGGCAATGTCGAGGATGATTTGGATGTTTGGATAATTGCCTCCAACTCTGCGCCGATGAGTTCGCCCTTCCTCCTTACGACCAGCAAAGGTCTTGCATGCTTCAGCACCGTGGTTTACGGCGGCTCTCAGGGAATGCAAGAGTGCTTGCAAACGCCTAGAGAGGACATGGCATAACAACTTCTACCTAAATGAAAGAGAAACATATAAACAAGCATTGAAGGTGTACCATAAAAAAAATTGGAAGAGAAAACATGCTTTCTCTCTTCAAAAATCACACAGGCTGCTAACCATAATATAGAGATTTCTAAAACTGTCAAGGAGTTTTCTTCCCCAAGAGCGATTGCAAGTCCCTTCCCGCCTACTGAGGCTTTAACGAATAACTTAGCCTCCTTTTCTATGAGAAAATGAAAACTATTCAAGATACCTTCTCTCTGGTGCCCCTGGCCAAAGGAGAGAATCTAGGATTTTCCACTTCATTTATCCAACCAAGGGGTTCGCTGCTCATGCAGTTTCCCCCCATCTCCCTTGAGAAATCTTTGGAAATCTTAAAGGCCCTTAAAACAGGATCACCATCTGACCGATGTATAGCCAAAGTGCTGACATCAATAGCTGAGGTAATTAACCCCGTGTTAAATTGGATCCTCAATGTTTCCTTGGAGTCTGGGCTTGTCCCTAACAGGTGCAAAAAGGCAAAAAAACTCCCCCTGTTGTAAAAGCTCTGGGTAGACCCAGAGATCGCCGCCAATTATAGGCCAGTATCTCTGCTTTCTGAAAAGTTCTTGAGAAATATGTTAACAGTGTTATCACTACATATGCTGAAACTAACATAGTGTTTCATCAGAGCCAGTCACATTTTAGTACAGAAACAGCGCTTCTAAAAGTCCTGGAGGCCATCAAGGAGACCTTAGATAGAGGCAGGAAGGCCGTGCTGATATTTTGGATCAGTGGCTTTCAGTACTGTGCACCATGATCAGCTCCTTCTGAGACTTCAGGAGTGTGGCTGTGGAGCACGGTACTCCGGTGGTACTCCTCCTTTTTGAAAGACCACCTACAAATGGTTGGGTCTCCTCCCTTCACAGCTCCCATCCCCGCTTTAAATGTGGGGACCTGCAGGGCTCAATACTCAGCTCTACACTTTTCAATCTTTATATCACCCCCTGGCGTATTTGGCCAAAGCCCCTGGGGCCGAAATTGTATCCTACGCCGAAGATACACAACTGCTCTTCACCTGAGATAAGGAGGCAGATTTTAAAGGAGAAGTGATAAACGCTTGTCTTTCAGAGGTGTTCTCCTGGCTCCAATTTTATCAACTTACGTTTAACTCCGATAAATCGGAGATTATTCTTTTTGGTGTTCCCGCCGACAATGTGCGGCATAACTGGTGGACTCAGGACATGTCTCCCTCCACCGCCTCGGTCAAGACAGTTAAAAACCTAGGTGTTATGTTGGAAGATAATTTATACATGAACTTCCAAATACAAGCTGCAGTGGGCCCCTAATTTGGAGTGCTCAAGATGCACAAGCAGTTCTTACCCCTTCTGTCAGTAGCACACAGAAAAAATGTGGTCCAGGCGTTAATTATATCTAGACTGGACTACGTTAACGTTCTTTATTTGGGAATCCCAGAATACCTGCTGACACGCCTACAGGTCATCCAAAGCAGCGGCCAGGGCACTACTTATGCTTGGCCCCAAAACACGGATGTCCCCCCATCTTAAAACCATGCACTTTGCTCCTGATCTGCAAGTGGATAATTTTTAAAGTGATGGCTTTAGCATATAAATCACTCCACTGAACTGGGGCCTGTACCGCAGGAAAAGAGTTAAATTCTACGACCCTCGGGCATTCGTGCGCTCTATAAATCTGTTAATCAAATCAAATCAAATCACTGTGCTCCAGCTAGCGTGTACGCCCAAATCTCTCCGTGCACGAATTGGCGGTCGCTCCTTCCAGATGCAGGCAGCGTAACTTTGGAATAGTCTCCCTTTGGCTTTCAGACTAACACAAGACCTCCTCAATTTTAAGAAAGTTAAAATACCTGCTTATTCCAGCAATAGCTCACTACTTAGCAAGCTAAGAGCCCACAGGCTGTCACGCTCAGGTTGTTTAAGCGCCGGGACACTCAATTGAGTAGCCATGCGCTCTACACATTCCTAGTAACATAACACGTTAGTAAGTCTATGCTTTGCGAAATAATAACCAAGTCATTCAGGATCAGACTTTAACATTTGCAAATTCATTGTTGCAAATTAGCTCAAACTCATTTAATTAAACCAACTTGTTCCTGTTTTGCCAAACGCCTCTTGTCTTTTCATTTCTTTAAGGTAAACTCATGTCCAAGAAAAGGTTGCTCAAAAAAATGAGGTGTGGTCCCACTCACTAAAGGAACAGGACCTGAAATTACACTATGTCAAAGAAAAGCTCCCTTTAGGAAACTACAATAGCATACTTCAACAATCACTTCTCAATCAAACCAATCCACATAGAAATTGTAGCAGAAGCCAAGAAATTAAATGTGTGAATGCTTTATTCACCAGGTGAATGCAAATATTAAAAACATATAAAACAGTGTTGCATCAATCTAAGAGGTTAAGAAACTTAATTGGATACAAATAATGTCATGACTCACAATTTTATGCAAAATACATCAAGATAATTTTTAGACAAAATACAAAACAATGAGTATTAAAAAATGTTTTATAGCACAACACATATGTATATCCACATGCATCAATAATTGTACAACATTATTCAATCAATCAAGACCAAAAGGCAACGCGTTTTGGTGGTAATAACAGGTCCAAACCACCTTCTTCAGGCTTTCAGTTGAAAACATATTCCGAGGCTGAATCTCACAAAATTTTGAATATATTAATTCCATTTGTAGTCAAAAATCAAATATCAAATGGTCGTCATCAAAACAAAAGGGCGACCCTCATCAGTATGTCACAATTCCTCAATGGGAGCTCGATTTTCAATTTTTACACTTTTTATGTGGGTAAAGCTTTTTCCTCTTCATAAAGATGTTGTCATGTTTGTTAAAAAACAGTTGCATCAGTACTTGTTGGACCTAGGTCCAGCCTCTCCCCAAGAATTGAGAAAGAATGCTGACCACTATGTCAAGACTAGGGTAACCAAGACAATTCATGGTAGAGGTGACCAAAAGAAAGGGGTTGCTAAGCACCCCCATGGATAGATGATGAACAGTCTAAAGAGAAAAACTAAGAGTCTTCTAAAGGCCTGCAAATACCTGCTCAGGAGGGTGGGCCCCAAGATAATACACAGACCAAGGGTGGGTTCCAGGGTAAGAACTGGGATCCCAAGAAGGTTTGATGCTTTAGTTGCAAAGCCAATGAGCACTAAATGCAAGACCCTATCTATCCCAAGTAGAGCCCCCCCTAGTACTCTTGCAGGCGCTCCTGCAGGTCTACAGAAGGAATCATTGATGTGCACTGTCCAGGCCAGTGGGCACACAGAAAGAACACTAGTCTCTGAGGGTGGGGTGGATGTAGCTGCCCTGGCTGTTTGGCCCACTAACAGGTAAAAAGACGAACAACAGCCTTTGATTAATAGGATCAGAGTAGAAGCAATGCGAGATTCAGGTGCAAGTGTCACCAAGGTGACAGAAACTGGTATCTCCAGGACAATATCTGACTGGACAGGCTTATCCAGTGCCCAATGCTGATAATGTGACCAAGGTTCACTCCATGGCTATGGTGTCCTTGGAGTGGGGAGGAGTTACTGGCCACAATTAAGTTGTTGTTTCCTCTGAACTAAGCGTGAGTGGTAAATCCGTTACGCCCACGGATTTTTCGGATTTTTGGGAAATCCGCAATACGCGTATTTTACGGATTTCCCACAAAATCCGAAGAAAAAAAATCCGCGCGGACGTAACGGGTTCAAAAGTTGAACCCCCACTCATGTAACTAATTTACAATGGCGCCAGCAAGCTGCCAGCGCCGTTGTAAAATAGTTACAAAGTTAGCTTGCACAGGAACCACTAGATAAAACGAAGCAGGTGCTGCTTTATTTTATCTAAGTGCTTCCTGTGCAAGCTAACTTTGTAACTATTTTACAACGGCGCTGGCAGCTTGCTGGCGCCATTGTAAATTACAACAGCAGCTCACTCAAGGGACCCCTGCGCCCTTCGGGGCGATTGCATAGTAACCCACACATGGTCGCTGTAGACAACTCTCTGGCACTTTAGGAAGCTGTAGTATAGTAAAAGCACTATACATTTACCCAACGAGGTAGCACTTACTGATTATCCAATAGAAAGTACTCCAGTTGAGTAGAGGTATGGCACAAAACGGTGGCGTCTTCTTGAATAAATATGAAGGGCAGGGTTCATTCTGGCACGATGGTCCTGGCACAAAAATTAAACCTCAACAGGAAGCACTTACAGATATCAATAAAGATATCAATAAAGCATGTGCCCTAGTTGAAGCTTAAATTCAGTGACTCATTCATCAGCCCAAAAACAATCGTAAGCGTTGTCAAGGCTGGGCAGATGTGCCTTCTTCCCAAATCTACCGTCGAAAATCAGCTGTGATGCTGGATAGACTTTGCATCCTTGACTTTCAAGAGCGCAATACCCAGGCACATTGTGTTCGCACGGGTTTCTGCACGTTCGCGAGCGTTTTGTACAATAAAACCCTCGCGAACTTGCAGAAACCCGTGCGAACACAAAAACAAAAAAAATACGCTAGGATCCGCGGATTTTGCGTATTTTCGAAATACGCAAATACGCAAATACGCAAATACGCGGATTGCCAATACGCAAAATCCGCTACGTCCCATTGAATGCATGCTAGGGAATAATCTGGAGTCCTCAGCATGGGCTGAGGTAGAGCTAAGATCCCATGCAGCCATGCTGGGAATCCCTGAATGGGTGTTTATTTATTTATTTATTTATTTATGCATTTTCATATAGCGCGGACTTTACCTGAAGGTGTCAGAGCGCTTCACAATAGGAACAGAACTGATACATGAGAACATTACAAGTGAACAAAATACAAAAGCAAACGTTACATTAAATGAAGTAAAAAATGACAATTGTGAGCCAACAAAATACAAGAGGTAGCAAACGGTGCATTACAAAAGTGACAATCGTGAACCAACAAAATAAAAGAGGTAGAAAACGGTGCATTACAGTAGGAAAAAGTGACGTGTGCAGGTTACAAAAGCGTACAACGTAAACATAGAGGTATAATACTGCAATATATGGAGGACAATCAAGCACAAGAACAAACGTTACGTAGGCACTGGTGGGACTTGTGCAGATATCGAAAATAAACAAATGTAAGAGGTAGAAAACAGTGTGTTACTAGAGAAAGTGACGGGTGCATGTTACACACGAGTACCAAACACAGGTAGAAAGATAATACTGCACTAAATGGCAGACTCTCAGAGTGTGCGTAAAAACCTGAGAACAAGGCAAAGCCAAAGGTCTAAAAGAGGTGCTGGTGTCAGAAAGAGTGTCCCAACCCTCTAAGAGAAAAAGTAGGATGACTGGGAAGCTAGCTTCTGAACAAGCTCTGGTCCCCTCTCCTTAGGATGATGACATGTCTGCCCCAGAAGGAACAAAAAGCCCAGGAACTTGGGCCTAACCTGGCAGAGCTCCTAAGGTGGCCCTCTAGGGAAGAGCTGTGCCAAATTACCGATGACCTGTCCGACCTTTGAAAGCCTAAGGTAGCAAGCTGCTGCACCGGGAAAGGGAGATGTCAGTGGCTCAGACAGAACCTAAAAGGAGGAAGGGCCCCTATACACTGAGGCCAATGACAAAGGCCCAATGGCACACAAACCTGGTGCCACTAGGATTGTGGTAGTTCCTGAGCAATACTGAGAGTTTTTACTCTCATTGGCCATGATATCCCCTGGCTTGACATCTTGGTTGGAGTGGGATAGTCAAACCCTTCTACTGTCTCAGAAGGTGAAGGAGTTTTGCAAATCCTGTGTTACCTGCCAAACCAGTGGCAAAGCAAGTAACCACTCAAAGGTCCCTTGATTTCACTTCCAGTGGTTGAGGGTTCCCTTTTAAAGGGTAGCATTTTACAATTATTGGCCCACTGGATCCTCCAACAGCATCAGGGAACAGATTCATAATGGTATTAGTGGATCATGCTACCAGGTACCCTGAAGCTATACCCATTAGGACTGTCACTGTTCCTTCCGTTTCCAGGGCCCTCTTAAGTATTTTTCTGAGCGTGGGTTTCCCTAAGGAGGTGGTGTCAGACTAAGGTAGTAATATCAAGTCTGGCTACCTGAAAGCAATGTGGAATGGATGTGTTGTGACTTATAAGCTCACTGCCCTGTATCATTCACAAACAAATGGTTTAGTTGACAGATTCTACAAAACCATGAAAGGTGTGATCATGGGACTCCTTGAAAAACTCAGAAGGAGATGGGATGTCATTTTACCTGTCTTTTGCACTCAAGGAAGTACACCAGAAGGTAGGAGAGTTTTTCCCACGCATACTTATGTTTGGGCATCCTGTAAGAGGACCATTGTGCCTAGTGATATAATGCTGGAATAAACCTCTCAAAGAGCCTAAATAAGACATTATGGACTATGTACTAGGCCTATATTCAAGGATGACAGAGTACATTGGTAAATGCATCCAAAAAGAGCTTCTGAAGCATTGATGTGACCAAAAGGATGCACTGGTGGAGTTCTGACCAAAAGGCTGCACCGGTGGAGTTTTACTCAGGACAGAATGTATGGGTTTTGGAGCTTGTGTCACATAGGGCCCTCCAGGACAAGTGGATTAGTCCCTACCCTATACTTAAAAGGAAAGGTGAGGTCACCTATCTGGTAGATCTAGCACTAGGAGTAGTTCTCACAGGGTCATCCATGTTAACTGCCTAAGGCCTTGCTATGACAGGGCTTATATGACTATGCACATGGTCACTGATGAGGATCAGGGAGCAGAGAGTGAACCTCTCCCTGACCTCCGCTCCTATGGTCCAAAAGATGGCTCAGTAGATGGAGTTGTCTTCCCAGACACCCTCTCTGCCTAACAGCAAGCTGACTAGGCCTGGGTGTGAAATTCCGCTCTGCTCGCAGAGTTTGCAGTGTAGCACATGGAGTTCCAAAACATTCCGCTCAATGGAGTTTTTTCCTCGCTTGCGCTCCCTTACATTAAGTTACAGAGTACAAGCTAGAAAATCTTACTCTAGACCACCTCCCAGCAAGATTTCTCAATGTGGGTTGTTGCGGATGGTTGAGGAAGCTGCCGCTTGAGTAGAACATCTACTCGAGTGGCAGAAAGAAGCAGAACCATCTTGTGCTGGGCATGGTGCCATTCGTGCTGATTTTGCAGTGCGGGAATAACCTCTTGCGCTAAAAATCAGCTCAAACGGCATGACCTAATCTACTCTGACACTTGCGGAACTCTGAACAGTGCTGCTGGGGGTTTTGGTCACATTGCGGAGATCTGCATTGGGGAACTCTGTGAACTCTGCCTAGGCCTGAAGATGACTGCAGGCAAGTCATTGAGCAGTATGCTGAGCTCTTCTCTCTAACTCCTGGTCAGACTGCTTGGTGTACCCATGATGTGGACATTGGAGACAATACACCTCTCAAAAACAAAATATATAGACAGTCTGATCAAGTTAAGGAGATTATCAGAACTGAGGCCAGCAAGATGCTGGAATTAGGAGTCATTGAACCCACTGAGAGCCCCTGGGCCAGCCCAGTTGTGTTAATCCCCAAACATCATTCCAAGGGTGGAAAAACCAGGGCTGAAGTTTTGTGTTGAGTAAAGGGGCCTCAAAGCAGTAACCAAGACAGATGCACACCCAATTCCTAGAGCTGATGAGTTAATTGACAGGTTGGGGGCAACCGCAGTTCTCTGTACATTTGATTTGACAAAAATCAGCATTCTCCACCCCAGATGGGCATTATCAGTTTATTGTTAAGCCCTGTGGATTGAAGAATGCCCCTGCCATGGTTTTGGGGTTGCTGGGTTGGAAACATTTAGCGGAGAGTATTTAGGCAATATTGTTGTCTATAGTTCCCCTTGAAAGTATGACTTGGTCCACATTGAGAAGTCTCTGGAAGCTGCAGACCCTATTATCAAGGCAAGCAAATGGCAGATAGGGCCCGACACAGTTGTATACCTGGATCTCCTTGTAGGTGGAGACCAAGTTCAACTTTTACAGCCCAAGGTCCAGACTCTTCTAGACTGGTAATCTACAACCACACAGACCCATGTCAAGGCATTCCTCTGCTTGACCGGGTACTGCATGCAGTTTGCAAAGGTGTATTGTATCATTGTTGCACCCCTCACAAAACTTACCTCCAAAAAGATGCTAAAGAAAGTAAACTGGATAGTTAGCTGTCAAAAGGCTTTTGACACCCTGAAAGAAGAAATGGGCTCAGCACCCATTTCAAAGCTCCAGATTTTCTAAAGCAGTTCATAGTGCAGACTGATGCCTCTGAACATGGGAATGGAGAGGTCTTTTCCAAGACCAAAGATGATGGCAATTACCAGCCTGTTGCTTTTGTTAGAAGGAGGTTACTCCTCAGAGAGTGGCATAGGTGTCCCATTGAGAAGGAAGTCTTTGTGTGGTTTGGTCCTTGAAGTAGGTGAGACCACACATGTGTGATACTCACTTCCTTGTCCAAACCGACCTTAGGCCTCTCAGATGCCTAATGCGGATGTAAGGTGAAAACCCCAAGCTGTTGAGGTGCTCCATCTCTCTACAGTGAAGCAGAGGCATTGGGGGTTTTCCACAACAATGATGAAGACTCTATTGGGAAAGGTTAGTCTCATTGTCTTTTAGTTTGGGAGGTGTTTGTGTAGTAAAGTTTGACTTTTTGACACGGTCTCCTCCACTTTTTGCCTGGTATGTGATTAAATGTTGAAAGAAGTGCACTGGGTTCCTGCTATCAAGGTCTCCAGTTACAGCTGTCTTTCCCTAAAACTGTACACTTGTAATTGAAATTGGCAATACCTGTAGAACTCCTTGTAAGAGCCTCGTAAATGGTACCCCTGATACCTAGGGCACAGAGGTTAACGAGTGTCCCTAACTGTTGCAGCATGTTTGCGCCACCCTTAGAGACCCTCTCAGCACCCACATGCAAACTGACATTGCAGGCTGCATGCTATGGCGCAGAGAAAAGCAAAAACACAACATGGCACTTCTCCTGCATCCATGCCTGCAGACACTGCATGCATTATAGGTAAGTCACCCCTACAGAACGCCTTATGGCAGGTTGAACTATTCTACACAAGTGAACATACCTGCATGAGCAGACATGCTCCTGTAATGTCTGAGTCGATTCTTAGGTATTGCAAGTGGACCTGTAAGCCATTTTGAGTGTATGTTTAAGACCCTGGTGTTTACGAGTGATGACTTCACTGAAACATCTTGTATTAATAAGCTCACACTGATTCCAGTGATGGATTAACCAATACATGCACCCAGAGGGCACCTTAGAACCCAGACGCTCCAGCTCAGGTAATTAGAAACTCATGGTAGTACTGTGAACCTTTGCCCCCTTCGACCCTAAGAAATGAATAAAAGCCCAAGAAACCGACTATAAATGCCTGCATTGTGCCTAAATGAGCATTTATTTAACTGTTTTATTTATCTGCAAAATTAATTAAAGTTCTTGCTATCAAACTTTATATAAAAATGCAACTTATTTTTCATAATTGGTCTCAGATTTATTTTTGAGTGTGTGCCTCATTTATTGCCTCTGTGTATGCCAAGAAATGCTTAACACTACCCTTTGATATCCCTAACTGCTCGCTCACACTACCATGAAAAAGAGAATTTGGGATATCATTTGTGCCTCTGTAGACCAACTGGGGAATGCTTGGACTCTTTACACAAGGTACCTCATTTTGGTCCTTTATATAAAGAGCCAGCAACTCTCAGTATTCACTTAACCCAGTTTGCGATCATTTTCTTCATCTAAATCTCCATTTTATCTAGTGGTAACCAGAAGGTTTTAGTGCTACTTATACTTCCTGAAAATCTTTCACCACCAGAGCTGCCCAGACCCTTTGATTTGAGCCAAACTATTAAACACTGGCCTTCTTGTGTTCAACATATCAGATTGTCACCGTCACTCCCTACATTTACAATCATTATAGTACTATTCCTTCCTGTGTGAAATAGGTGACAGCTGTAGAAATTGTTGTCACGTTCAGAAGCTACTGCTATTCCAATCCTTGTGTAAATATGAATACGCTTATTAGACAAGAAATTAGAACCCAGTGTCATTTCCAAACTGATCAACTCCTGGGAATCTTCACTCGCCTATTGTAATTTACCTGGTTTTCCATTATTTTCAAGTGTCTGTTCTTAAAAGTAGGCCTGGGTAAAGTTTGCAGAGTCATGATACATGGAACTCAGTGAAGTGGTCACAGAACTCCATTGCACCATGCGAAGTTCTAAGCAGGTAAGCAGGTGGTGTTGCCTGTAAATATCTTGACCATTAGGGAGGATGCGGCCATGACCTTTTTACCTACAACAACCCAGATAAATTATTACTTATCTACAGAAGCAGTTAGATGCTTACTTACTAACTTAACAAGTTCACTACACTCCATAGTTAGCGTGGTCCCACTCCCACCCAAGTGAGCTCTAACTGTAGGATTCTTTGGAAGGATTATCCATTGCAGGCAACTAAATGGAAATAAAAACACTGAGTTAGTGTGTTATAAATTATATAATAGTTTTTCAAAGAATGAGACCAGACTACTAAATAGCACAACAAAGAATACCTGATAGTGATAAAAGAATAACAAATAGCAATAGTAACGTCTTTTATGCAATGGGATGCTATTATTTACTTAAATCTAAAGCTACAAAATCCCAGAGTCAGGAAAAGTGGACTTAAAGTCTGGAGTGGACTAGGTTAAGCGTTTAAACAACACAAGGCCTGATTGACGATGCTGATGACTGATATCCTTCTATATCTAAAATATGAATCACTTTTATGAATGGGTGGGTAAATGGGGCCAATGTGGGCTATTGATTAGATAATAGAAGATCCTGCAGTGAGTTGGTGTCGCTTCCACCATATCCATCCCAACAAGTGAGATATCTATTTATGGTGTAAATTAAGCCAAACCTCAATAAATCACACTGCCTTGTTAAAGATTGCAGGAATCGCTGTTAGCATGAGCTGAAAGCCATTTTATTCTTGGCAGCCATTTTAGTTAGCCATTTGCTCGCCATGTGCTTTTTCCCTCTTCCAGAGTCTTGCACATGCTCAGAAAGGCCTAGATGGTAAAATGCACCTGCTCCTAGTATAGAACTGTCAGGCTATTCTTGCTAATGTAAGGAGAAATATCTCTCCTCCCACTTTGTTGAGCAAACAAATATTGTATACCCATATTAGTCAAAAAAACATGCTTGTATGTGCCAGGACCTCCCCTTGGTTTTATGCTGACTATGTAACCTATGCATATATATGGCCTTTGTTCTCTGTACTCCTTAGACTGGCTCCTGCAGTGGCCTTAGGGTACCGTATGACACAGTCTCCCTCATCTGAGGTTAATAAATGCATTGTTTTTATATTACAGCTTCCATGCCAATTTCTTCTTTGTTGGTTTAAGGGCCAGGTCTATCAGTAAACCCCTTAGAAGGTTTCTATTTCTTCAAATGGTGCCCGAAATTGGACCTCATCGGAGAAGCGGCTATCCAAGGGAGTGGTCGTGATGGGAGACAGGAATCTACTGAGGAGGACAGGACAGGACTCTATTGAGGAGGTACCCTGCACACGAAGATTCTCTGCCTCTGCAGCCCAGTATATTTCTGGTCTCCCTGATCTGATTCTCCATCTGTTTGCCGCTCCTGACTGAGAACCTTTTTGGTGTGAGAATTCTAAAATGACCGTTAGGTCATTCAGAACTTGGCAGTGAGAGGCTGGAGATTTGTGCTTGGTAAGGTCGTCGACATTTTCTTGTTAGTTTTTTCCAAAAATCTTGGAACTTGCTTGGTTATATATGAATTGCCATTAATATAGACAGGTAATGAGGAGATTTTTCTCTAACTTTTTTAAAACTTGAACGGCACACATTGAGTTAGGTGCCACTTGGCGAATAATATTGTCTATGCTGCAATATTCTTGGCATGCCTGTTCTTAGCACACTTCGTAGAATGTGTTGCTTTCTTGGAGGTACAAATATGGAACTAGAACAGAATCAGCCGGCTTCCCTAGAGGGGATACCTGAATAGGTTTAGCTGTATTAAAAAAAGATATTTCTTCCTTGGTGACTAAGTGCCCCATGGAATTAAATATGTAAATGAAAAAGGATCCCGATCTGTGCACTTTCGCTTTCATAAGTGGTGATATGCAGAGCGTTTTTTTTAAGTTTTCTGCCAGCCAAAACTAGCAATTTGGTGTATTTTGGCTTCTTGAACATGGAACTACTTTTGAGAGCTTGTCTTGTAAATATGACTTACAATTAGTATTTATAGACGGTTTGGTGTTGATTTGTGGGTTAATTGTGTGTTTGAGATGTCTATGTGGTTTGTGGTTTGACACCGGTGGTACTTGTGTGAGTAAGTAGCAATTGCTTTCTTTGTGTAAGAATGGCTAGCCTTAAGCGCCCTGTATTATGTGTTCTGAGTGTATGACCTCCTTCTGAAAATGTCTCAAATGAGCTCAATATTTTTTGTTTCATCATTCTGTTATTCAAAATGCCATTTAATTAATTACATATGAAATAAAAAATCCAGAAATGAATTATATAACATATGCTAAATAGCTGCACGCTATCATTAAAATTGAAAGAGTAAGAAACTATACATGTGTGCATATTGCAACAATGCTACAGATAAAATTAGAATTCACATTCAATAGGAATAAAATAGGCCTCATAGAAAGGAATGGAAAAAAACGAAATTGTTTGCTTTGCAATAACTAGGACTAAGATACAAAATGTTAAAGGATTTTCCTTAGATACATTGTATTAGATATTAAAAGGCATTCACATCATCTGAGTGAATTGGTTGTTGTTGAAATAAACACGACATTATCAAAACGATAGATTTTGACTGCCTTGAAATGCCTGACTTTTAAATAGACTGTCACCGTGCTTACATTTCAACACTAGAAAAAAAGCTTTCAAACAGCTGTGTTTAAGCTGTCTCACTGAGAAGAAGCTGTCTGACACAACCAACGGAGATTAAACTTGCTCAGGACATTACAAATACAGAAAAAGGGTGTTTTTTCTCCTGAGAAAGGTGCAGAATTCGACGCCTGCTGGTCAGAGCAACAGCTGGGTCAATAGTACATGGCTATTCTTGGTCCCAAGCCACAAGGAAACTGCTGAGTCAACTAGATTTTAAGTTAGTGTGAACACGGTATAAAGGCGTGCATTACAGACGGCTGATTTTAAAAGTTACAAAAGACAGTTTCATTATTTTGGATAACAGAGAAAAGAGTGAAAGTTGGGATTTCCTTTCTTAATGCCTTTTTACATAAGCACATCTGTGCCTATTATGTTAAAAAAATAACTGTCCATTAAAAAGTGGTGCCAACTTTTGATATTTCAAGTAAGGTTTCTGTGCTTAGAGTTATAAATGAATACATTTAAAGGTGATAGGAATGTGGTTTGCTTTTCATATATGGAACCATCAAAAGGGTTGGTGATCATTATTTAAAAAATGGGGAATTTTGACTATATGGAAATCGTTTTTTTATAAAAATAAATTGCATTAAAATAGTTTTTGATCCTTATAATATCTAATACTCCTACTGTGAATAATATAGGACTCTAAGCATCAAAGTTGAATTTAAGCAATGCTTTATCACAATGGGGGGGGGGGCTAAAATGTGAAATGTCACTTTACCCAGGCGAACAAAACTCAATTTTCTAAGTGTCTACCTTATACATTTCTGATCCCCCATTCCTGAGATATCTAGGGGACACTCTGGGGATGACCAATATGCCAAAACATTGTAGGTTATTCATTTTGTGTGCCCCTAGCACCAAAGTTGAATTTGGGCAAAATGTACTGTTTAAAAACAGTTTTACCACTCAGAGCAGTTTTTAAACTGATCTTAGGCTTCAGTAAATACACACATGTAAGTATAGAATGAACAGCCTACCTCTATGCTGCTAGAAAAGCACACTGAATACTGCACACAAATGAAACTAAGTATAAAAAACCAGCAGAAGTTATTATCCTACCTCTAAATTACTGGCAAACAGGAACGGAATAGGACTGCTTTTTAGCTGTGAGTCTCCATAAGTTGCTTTGAATTGGAAAAGCAGCATTGAAATCCTTGCACAAAAATAGGACAGCTGGAAAGGGTTAAAGGTCAAGTACTGCATTTAGCAGCCTAGCAGGGCTATAGGCAAGGTTTGCTTTGACACTTTGACCTCTGAAACTTTTTGAAAGACGAGATGACAGCGCAGTGAGAGAAAGAGAAGTTTTGCTTACTATTTTTGGCAAAAGCAAGTTTTTGTGCACTCATATGAACAGAAGGAAATATAGTAGTATATGTGAGTCTTGATTAGAGCATAGCTGCTCTGCCATGTATATAAAAATAATTGTTTTAGCTTCAAGATTACTGTGCAAGGGCTGAGATAAGGAGGCAATGGGATTCAGTTTGTATTCATTCGCCCTCATGTTACAACTAGTACAATTGCTAAAGGAATTGGTGGTTGGTTATTAATGTTTTCTAGCTAGCTTAATCTGCTATTTACCTCCTACAAAGTTTATTTATGCCCAGCTGCCACAAATAGGAGTTGATAGTGTTAACAGAATTAAAACCTGTTTCAGGTTTCCTACTGTCGAAATGGGGGAAGGAGGTTAGCTCCTCTGCAAATTAAGGGTAGGCAAATTTATGTTTTCTCTCTCTTTTTCGCACTCTCTTTTGAGCGTGTCTAAGCTGTCTGGAAAACAGCCATGAGACATTTAATTGGCTATTCAGTAATACTGTTTTAAAAATTGTTAGCATTATTAAAATGAATAAAAACTATGCTATGTTACTGCCCATCCTGTCTAATGAAATTGTGAAAGGATGAGTAGTCTAGATTGCTGTTCTCTTATTTGACCTTTAAGGGGAACTAGATGTGGGTAGTTTTTGTTCTAAAGTTCTCAGGTGAAAACACCATTATTGTTTATGTTATTCTACATACAGTTTTGCAAGGGCATTGCTAGTCTTTTATTAGCTAGACTGTAAATAAACTGACAGTCCTTATTAGAGCTGATTTTGCATAGTTTGGATCGTGAAAAGTAGAATGCAGGAAAGACGCCCATGTGATCCTCAGCAAACATTTTTGAAGAAAATATTGTTTTATAGGTGTTTGTTTGTCACAATATGTTCTGTTGGAGAAATGTATGTACCCATTATGTTGAAGTTTTTTAAAACTTCTTTATGTAATGAGAATCCCTGTTAAATTAGCAGTTTTAGATTTTCCTGCTGCATGAGAGCATGGTCCTAAGCGTACAATGTAGGTGTCCTTACGAAAGAAAAATCATTTTAGAAGTGTCTGCAGTCCTGTAAAAGTAGTGAAAGGTTATGACTTATGAAACACAAGCATAGGAATACACAAATGTAAAGATTTAGAGAATGTCAGTATTTTTTTTCTCTTTTCCTCAAAATTTAGTAAATGAACACAGACTTCCTTAGCTGCTTCAAATAGTGTAATAGGTCCAGGGTTTTTTTACTCTCAGATAGCGGAAGTGGTTCTTAGGTGCCTTGCTAATATATGGGGCATCCCAAGACTAGGAAGTATTCTGAGACTATCCTCTCTGTTGATAGATTATTTGTATGCCTTGTCTAAAGACCTTTTGTTCTGTCCACCAATAGATATGTGCTGCCTTACAACCATTGCCAGAGGGGACCGGACATCAGATCCAGCCTGGAGAGTCAGCACCAGTCCAGCTTGAATCCAAGGTGAAGGTAACCAGCACAGGCGTTGCTGGCAACTAGGACTTCAGTGAAGGCGGAAGCACTGGGATGTGAAGTGTGTACCCCTGCCACTGTCTTGGGCGAAAGACGGGGTCACAAATCAGAAAGGAGAAGTCGTGGATCAAGTTTTTGATGCCCAGCTGAGAGAGTCACAGACCGACCAGAACGGCAAGGAGGCTTTTGCTTGAGGTGACCCCTTTTGAAACGAGGGTTGCTTCAGAGATCCCAGCATCAGGCCTCTGAATCCTAGTCCCATAGTGAATGAAACGTTTGCACCTTTGTTTGTTGATCAAGAGTGCCTGGGAATACTGGATACAATCTTTGGCCCTAACAAAAGAGCAGTGCGCCAGCAGAGCAATACAGGAGTTAGGGAAGAACTTGAATTTAGGGTATAGGTGCTGTGCCCTTGGTGCCTGTTACATCAAAGTGAAGAAAACTGGTGCACTGCCTGAGACACTGAACAGGATCATTGAAAGACTTTCTTCTCAAACTGGGCCATGATTCCTGAGTTGCAAGTTGTGCAGCTCCACCATGGCAACAGAAAGAGCCTGCCTGTGAGGCTCAAACGAACACAGGGAGAAGACTGCCCTCTGGCTGGTTATCCAGCGGCTTCAATTTCCCACTGACTTCTTTTTGTTAGTAATGTACCCCTTTAGTCGCCCCATTTTTTAGCCCTTTGGGCTCCTCATCCTAATTCCTATGGCCCCTGGAGCCAGGATTGTTTTTGTAATAATATGTCTGACTGCTTTAATACTTGTATTAGGAATAATGTTTTTTTCTGCGAGGAAGACATTCTTCTGAGCAGTTGACAAATGTTACTTTGCCCTTTTCTTGACTATAATGATTGATACTCTAGCCCTCATAAAAGGAACACTGGAAAATTCTATTGAAAATGTTTTTACATGAATTAGACTAGATGGTTCTTGGATTTGCTTTTTGCTTAGGGTTAGAAAAATATTGATAATTCTGTGTGTGATAATAGTCATTACTCTCTCCTGCTATCTTTATGACCCAATGCTCTGTTCCCTTTGTACTCCGGCTTATACCTTAAATATACCCGCTTAATGAAACGTTTAGAATGAGAAATACCCACCTAGCAATGAATTAGGATATTGTTGAATTTATGAGAATAAATGTGCAAAATATTTTCAATGTTCCTATTTGATCATAGGAATGTCTTTAGCTTGTGCTAAAAGGACTATCTGTTAAAGATTGCAGGAATCACTATTAGCATTTTACTCTTGGCAGCCATTTTAGTTAGCCATGTTCTTTCTCCCTCTTCCAGAGCCTTGCACATGCTCAGAAAGGCCTAGCTGGTAGAATGCACCTGGTCCTAGTATAGAACTGTCATGCTATTCTTGCTGATTTAAAGAGAAATATCTCACCTCGCACTTTGTTGAGCAAGCAAATTTTGTATACCCATATTAGTAAAAAAATAACATGCTTGTATGTGCAAGGACCTCCCCTTGGTTTTATAATGACTATGTAACCTATACATATATAAGGCTCCTGTTCTCTGTACTCCTTAGACTGGCTCCTACAGTGGCCTGAGGATACCGTATGACGCAGTCTCCCTCATCTGAGGTTAATAAATGCATTGTATTTATATTACAGCTTCCATGCTAATTTCTTCTTTGTTGGTTTAAGGACCAGGTGTATCAGTGAAACCATTAGAAGGTTTCTATTTGTTCAGCCTGTGTGGAGAGGGTTAGGGGTTTGATGAATGGATGGCAAAGGGTATTTGGAGAAAGGTGTGACAAATACAAACACCACACAAGGACAATTTTCTTCTGGGAGATGAGTAGCACGTCATCGTCATCAATCTCTTGTGGAAGGAAACGCAGAAATAAGTATGACACAGTACAGTCAAATGCATTGCAAACAACCATTCTGCCTCAGAGACCCAAGTTATCAGATATCTAAGTGTTCTGTCTTCTAGGCTTTAAAAACAAAATTACGGAGTAGTGAGCCCACCCAGTTCAAAAAATATGATTCTTAAAATATAAATATACTATATTGCAAAATTGTGTGGTACATCTGCTTTCACTTCGGGAAAGTCCGTCACTCTTGGTTGTCTGTCTAGAGTCATCCAATAGGTAAACAGGACTGTTGAGCTCAGCCTTCGCCTTTTGTTCGTACACAAGACGAGAAGGCTTGTGGATTGTAAAACAGAAACTGAGTCAAAGAGAAGTACAGAAGTAAGGTAAGCATCATTAGCGTTGTACCAAGAAGACTCTGAGGCAGAGAAAAGAAACAAGAGGACTCAGAGTTTCATTTTTGTTACCAATTCAACACATACACTCAACAGCATTTCCAAAATCAATGCACCTCTCCTCATTCCACATAGCTGAGTACTAGGATTCAGACTCATGGTTTCCCTTTGAATTCGATAACTTCTTTCTACTAGTTGTGATGAGTTAGTCCCACCCTGAGTTCTTCCATCCTCCTCTTGTCTTTTAGTAACTCCTTCCCAGTCCCAAACCAAGCAAGATAGACATGTTGTGTACTGCTGTTGATGAACAATGAGAGAAGCTGAATTGAAGTATTTCAAATAGGGTTTGGTTTGTTAATTAAAGTGACTCATCTGGTCTCTGAAGAACCAGAAAAAAAGGAGTGGACCCTGTAACTAAATCTTGTTAAGTGTGAAAGGGCCAATCATCTTCAGGAAAAATTATCACCCATCATTCAGGGCTCAAACAATGCAAATAATCTAAATCAAGTTTGCAAATTATAGTTGAACACCCTCCCCCAGTGTCTGCTACCAAAAGAATCATCAATCGTCAATCCTCATCACTTTTTAAATATATTTTCCAATCAAAGATGAACTTGTTTTTAATATCATTTGTTTTTAATGTGTCTCTATATATATGCAATTGCATTGATTTTAGGTAAAAATGTGAATGCATTTTTTCATTCATTCATTCATATTCAGACCGCCAAAATATACATTCCATAATATCCTATGGGATTTATATTTCGAAGTACGAGATATCTGTCACCATTGTGACTGCGTAACTGTCCGCTGAAATCTAAATCAGGCGTAAGCTTGTTTATTGCAATCCCCTCGATCTCTCCCCTAGCAGAAAGGCAGACATCAGTTTTTTTATTCCTACTAAGTAGTTCAGCCGCCTCTGGATACGGAAAAATCCCCAGCAGCATAATGTTATTTCGGTACGTCAGTGGGTCTCCACTAATTAGTGCCAACTGCTTTCATTGCCCCAAAAGGATAGTCTATTTCGCCCATAACTGCTGGTCATTGGAAAAAACTGCATAGTAAGCTACAGAGTTGCAATTAACTACCCCTGTATGTAGCTGTTTAATGACAGAATTGTTGAAAAGGGAAATGTTTATCTTCCCTCTGAAATTACAAGTGCGTTCAAAGTAAAACATTTAACATAGTTTTCTATTTTTGTGTGTACTTGCGCAGACTGGTGACTTCAATTTCAACGCTTGGCAAAAAATAACGATAGAAAAGCTCGGAAGCCATGGAAACACATTTAAGACTTGTGCGATCTATTTACAAAAATATGATCAGGATCAAAACAAAGCACATTGCAAACCACATGAAAAAGTACACGGGGCCTCATTTATGAGGCTGTGCCTCAATTTTACGCCGCTGGTGCGTCACTTTTTGTGACGCACCAGTGGCGTAAAAAATGCACCTTGTTCCGCCATATTTACAAAGTGACGCATTTAGGTAGATGCGTCACTTTGTAAACCCCTGCGCCACATTATAACTGCGCCAGGTATAATGTATGCAAGGGGGGCGTAGTGACGCAAGCAAGGGTCGTAGAATTGACGCAGTGAAATCTATGAGATTTCATTGCGTCACTTTTAGGACGTTGTTGCGTCAAAATCTTGCGCCTGCCTCACAGCAGGCGTAAGACTGACGCAGGCCCTTTCACATTGGGCTTGCCCCATGTGAAAGGACGCATTGCTGGAGTTGCGTCACTTTTGTGACACACTCCAGCAATGCGTCACTTTTGCGCTTACAGATACGTCAGAAATACTGATGTATCTGTAACTCCTTGCGACATGATGCATCATACATTAAATATGACGCATCAGGAATGTCGCAAGGAGTGCGCACTGAGACGTGACGCATCGCTGCTTTCACGCAGCGATGCGTCACTTTTCATAAATGAGGCCCACGATAAATAGTGCATACAACTGTGAGTGCTTCATGACCACCTATGAAAAAGAACATTTATTTTTATACAAAAACATTATCAAATGCACCTTTCATTTAACACTATCCTAAACTTTTTACACATGTAACAATAAGACAACATGAAAATATTAGTAGTTTAAATCCCTTCAATAGTGTGATGCAGAATAGTTTTCTGATTATAATGTGATCTCAGATCGCTGTTAATGGGGACAAAGTACTTTTAAGTAATGGAACAACATCTTTTTGTTAGACAAAAGTCGGAGAAGTCTTGGTGGAAAGGGGCACTTTAGATACCCTATAGAAATCCAGTGTAATAAGTAATTTATCAATTGGGCAATAATTGGAATGTCCTTCTTTCTGAGACTGAGACAGAAGTATCACCGCAGGTTACTTTCATATTTTTATTAAGGCTGAACACTTGGTCTTTGTTGCGGTCACGAGACTGATTAGTTCATCAATTAGTAGCGCATGTTGTTTTTACAGAAAAAGTGAGGGCCATATTATCAAGAACGGCGCTAACATTATCGCCACTTTAGCGGCAGGAAACTGCCGCTAAAGCAGCGATGATGGGCTTGATAATATGCCCTTGTGAATTCCCATGGAAGCCTAGATTCACACAAGAACCTGGGCTTCTATGGGAATTCACAAGGGCATATTTCTAGCCCTTATCGTCGCTTTAGCTGCAGTTTCCTGCCGCTAAAGCCGCGACAATGTTAGTGCCGTTCTTGATAATATGGCCCATAGAGGCATATTATCAAGGGCTTTATCTCTTCTTTTTTGCCTTTAAACGCCAAAGAAGCGGAGATAAAAATATCGCCCTATCAACAACAGGGTGCTAACATGGAAAATCGCATGTTAGCACCCTTTTCCACTACACTTTCCTTTGCATCTCTAATGAGATGCAAAGTGGGTGTTCCAGAGCAAAATATTAGGAGAAATGTCGCTAAGTGACATTTCTCCTGTTATCAAGCTTCACGCTAATACTATTAGAGACAAAAAAAGCAGCGCTAACCACGGTTAACGCTGCTTTTTTACGTCTGCTAATTTTCAGATATAGCCATGTAATCCAATAGGAGGTATATTACATAGGTAAGATCACCCTGCCCTATGAGCAAGGTTTCGCTGGTTGCAGTGTGATTATCGCTGGATTTCCAGGGATAATCACACTGTTACCAGCTAACACATGGATTCCTATCGCTTAGGAGAGAAGCGTTGCTGATAGCACGCTATCTCCGTGATGGAAATCCAGCGTTAGCCTGCGCTAATTATCCTTGTGCTAAAAGTGTTGAACGATGATTATCGCAGGACCTTGCTAATATGCCCAATAGTTTTCATAGTTTGAAGCAGCTTTCAGGCAGAGTGGTGTTTTTCAAATCTCCTTCTGAGCATGATTGTTTACCTAAATTCACCAAGGCGTTAAGAATAATGTGATGTTTGAGGCAAGTGGGACCTTTCATGTGGCAGCTGTAGAAAACACTTTTAGCTACAATTTCTCTCACCTAAGTGAATAGGTTAAAATGCTGATGTCATAACCAAGATCAATATCTCTTAGCACCAATAAAACCTTCAAGCAACCCATCCTAGAGAAAAACACTGGGCCCAATTCCAAAACCCTAATTTGTATTAAGTGAAGCATTTTCATTGAGAACATGATCTGATTCAGAAGAAATGTGTACATTCGTAGACTACCAATGTACAATTTGCAGATATACATGTATGTGTGCATAAATGATAACATTTTTGTTAATTGATACATTAGACGGGTCAGGTTTAATTTTCACAAAACTGTTGATTCTTAAGTATACTCTTCGCCACTATGATGACTTCACTTTATTGTCCACCACACCAGGAATCACCTGTATTAGGCATGATGGAAATGCACAAAAACGTTTTGTAGCATTTTTTCCATGGAAAATGCCTTCTGCTACATTCCTAAGAAAAATGCGGATGCTAACTTTCCTTGTTCGAGTTCAAAAGAGACTTTTAAAACTTTTTACATGGATACTTGTGTGTGTGTTCAGAGTGGGAAACAACCTGTAAACTGTTTGTGCATTCCACTACATAATCAGGTTTGTGGGTGTTCATTATGTTTTACATGCCCAGCCACTAGAAAGTATCACTTCTGTACAATCTGCTCTACTAGCGGATTGTCCGCATTTTTATGTCTGAAATGTTTACTAATCATTAGCCTGATTTCTAAACAGTAAGAAGCAGATGTATCAAGCCTCATTGAGTTCGCAAATGGGACGATTCACAGAATCGGCCCGTTTGCAAGCACAAAAAATGCTTTTCCAATGTAGCAAAAACTTTTTGCGACTCGGTAACCTGTTGCCGAATCGCAAAATGGGTTTGCGATATGCTATTAGGAAGGGGCGTGTTTAGGGCGTCCCTTCCTAATACCGAATAGCATCGGTATGTATGAATGTTCTGCGACATTCGCATTTTACCTTTAATTCAAGTAGGTGGTAACCCATTAGGAAATTCGCATTCCCTTGGGGACCCCTTCCCCTTTGCGAATATTTGTAAAAGCATTTTTTAAGAGCAGGCACTAGTCCCTCGGACCACTGCCTGCTCTTAAAAAATGAAAGGAAAACTTTTAATTTTTATTTTTGTAAAGCATCTCGTTTTTCGACAAAAAAAAAGATTGCTTTATTTAAAAGCAATCACGGGCATGGTGCTTTGCTGACCCAGCAGGTCAACATCCCTGTGATTTTTGCGATTTATAGGGGGTCGCAAATTGTGATCTACCTCATTAGTATTCATGAGGTAGGTCATATGCGATCCCCTAGGAATCACAGAAAGTGTTCAACACACTTTCATGCATGCCATTCTGCGATTTCCTAATTGCGACTCACAAGGATTTGCAATTAGGAAATTGCAAAATATGGTCTTCGTACATGTAGGCCTACATTTCTACCTGCTGATCTCTTATTCAAGAGAAATTTTCACTTACACGCACAAAAGCCATTGTAAATGTACTCAAAGTAATTTGTCCAAGAACACACAATGATCAAGTCACGAAGCTAGGGTTAAAAACAACATTTAAAAAAAGCCAATTTTCAACACTGATCTACATATAAGCTGTAATCCACACAGTGCTACTGATGGAGCAAGGTTTTATACGTAAAGAAACTTGCTTGGACTCATGTAACTTATGAATCAATATGTCTTGTAAGTACTAATAATTGCACCACATGATATTTTAGTGTCTAGGGGAAGCTTTCCTATGTGCTTTTACTAACAGTATCCCGAGTGTCCTAAAATGGCCACTAAAAACGCAGGAACCTTTCTTCGCATGCGTCTACTACATCTACGTAGTGTGACGTATCTATGCTTTTGGTGGGAATTCTTTGCAGCTACCCAGTAGTGCCTAAGATGGCCGCTTCAAACTTCACATACTAATGCACATGCTTCTGCTCGAACTAAACTTTGTATGTTCTGCTTAACTGTTAATGCTATAGTTAAAATAAAGTAACAGAGTTAGTGTAGAAGGGGGCATGGCTAAGCGCCCAAGACGGATGGACGCATCGGGGTGAGGCTCCGTCTCCACCGGGGACTTTCGGCGGTTCTAGCCTTCCCCTGCCATCATGCTTCTCCGCAAACGATAGCGGAATGCTCCAAGCACCTGAATAATCCCTCGCTGATATCCGGCTCCTGGTCCTCACCCGGCAACTTCAGTTTTGCTTCGGTCGCGGCTCTACCACTGCCGCGACCGCCATCTTGATGCCTTTGCCGGCGCCTGCCTGTCGCGCATATCGCACACAGCAGTCGGCGCACTTCACCAAAACGGGCCAAAATTGCAGGAAATGACGGCGCTTCGCTCATACTTTGAAAGGTGACTTTATTTTACCTCTGGAATTATTTTTTTCGTTTTTATTCGATTTATAGCCTTCTCCTCAGCTTTGGCGGCCATTTTGAGCTTTCTATTAACTTTATTGATTTACCATCTTTGCTCTTCACTTGGTATTGCTCAGACTGCGCTCATTTCTATCTCATTTTTGCTTGGCTTGTCCTGGACTTCAATTCACCTCCTCATATAACTGACTCTGTTGATCTTCCCTCATTCCTGTGGTGCATATCTGCTCTATCTGTTCCTGGAGATTCCCCTTCATTGTCGCTTCCATGGCGGAGGGTCCTGGCAAAACCTCTAAGCGCAACTTTGTTAAAAATTCAAAGCTATTCACTGCGTTGGCTCAATTAGAAGCCTCTGCAGGCTCCTCCAGCTGCGAATCCTCTCTCAACATGGACGCCACCCACGTGCCAGGAGTGAAAACTACTCCTAAGAGACTGAAACATAATCCTCCGTCTCCCCCAAAATCACCGTCTGCTATCTCCATGGAGCTTCTCCTTGAGGAAATACGGGCATTACGCCCATTTATGGAGGAGACCAATTCAAAGCTGCAAATTCTGACTGACAACTGGTCATTAATGGACACCAGAGTCTCTAATGTGGAAAAGACTGTATCAACTCTCCAGGAAGCCGCTACCAAGTCGGTACATATGGATGTGAGACTCACAAACCTCCAGAAGCAGGTGGAGGACCTTGAAAACAGGAATAGGCGCAATAATTTACGTCTTTACGGCCTGAAGGAAGGTTGCGAGGGGAGTGACGCCATCGCCTTCTTCAAGTCCTTTTTGCCCAAGCTCCTACATCTTCCTGAAGGCACCTCTCTTAACATACAGCGCGCACACCGGCTTGGTAGGGCTCCATCCAGTGCCTCTCCTGAGACAAAGCCAAGAGGCGTCATCATGTACTTTCTTGAGTATACAGATCTGCTGAAGGTTCTTTTCGCAGCTAAAGCAATACCTCATCTGAAATGGTCGGATTCCACCTTGTTTATTGCCCAGGATTACGCCAAAGCTACTGCCTCTCGCCGCAAAGCATTTCTTGACATGAGAGCGGAACTGCGGTCCATTGGAGCCAAGTATGGACTTTTTCACCCTTGTTTATTCAAAGTCACTTATAACAACAAGACAATGACTTTTGAAGATCCTCTCCGACTTCGCAGTTTCCTCAATTCCTGTGGTCCAGCTGATATGGAATTCTCTGGCCCTTCCTCTTCATTTCCACCGTGACTTTGCTGCTAGTCTATCCTGGCTTTCCTGGAATTTATGATACTCTGTTGCTCTTATAATGTTATGTTGTTTTTTCCACAGGTTGCTCAGTTACTCCATGACCTCTTCGGTCTCAGATCGTTCTGGCTTATTCTCATTCTTATTCTCCGATTGTTCAATCCTACGCTGTTTTCTGTTATTTAATCGTTTGCTTGTTCTAATCTCATTGTTTTTCTTTTTCTCATAGATCGTCTCATTGTGCTCCGTCATGTCTCTCCGGTGGGACGTCTCGTGACCCCGTTTGCTTGTCCTCCGTTGGTTGGCCTTTCCTCCCTCCTCCCGTCTCCATTGCTTCCCTTCTGTTTCCTGTCCTTTGAACACACCCACCCCTCATCATTTTTTGTAAGTACTACCCCATGTTTTCTCTCTCCATTGTTGACATGACCCCTGCTTTTCCGCTAGTTTTTGTTTTCACTGTTTCCCTGTTATTATTGGTTCTTATGTGCTCTATCTTCTCTAGATCGTTCTTGCTTTGCTTTTCATTTTTCTTCTCAAATTCCTTTCCTGTTAGTCGACTGTCTTTTCTCATTCTTCTTCTTTTTTTATCCTCCCTTCTCCTTTCCCTTCATACATCATTTCTATTACCTTTCTGCTCCTTTTCCGGTCATTTCCACATATCACCTTTCCCTTCTATTATGTCCCCTCCTTTATTTGCTGTTTTTTCTCGTGCACAACTTCCTATTACTTTCCTAACACGATTTTTTTCTTTCCTCATCGAATTTTTCTATCTCATGCTATCTCCTTTTAGCACTTCTCTGCCTATTTTCTTCCTCACACTTTCCTATTTCCATTCCTTTTCTCATTGTTTCTTTCTCGAATTTTTTGAGGCTTACTTTCACCTCAGCTCTGCACTATTCCCTATCCTTTCTTCTTGATGTCAGTCCGTATTGTCTCTTGGAACGTCAAAGGTTTACATTCGCCCATTAAGAGGCAAAAGATACTTTCTCATTTAGCTAAATTTAATGTTGACATTGCCTTTTTGCAGGAAACCCACTTATCTGATAGTGAGGCTGCTAAGATCCAAAGAGGTTGGGTGGGTAAGGTTTTTTCCGCCCCTGGTGATGGCAAAAGAAATGGTGTTGTTTTGTTAATCAGCAAATCTTTCACTCATTCTGTGCTACATTCTGACTTTGACCCTGAGGGCAGGTGGTTATTTGTCAAACTTTCTTCTAAAGGTGTCCCTTTCTCTTTGCTTAATGTCTATGCCCCTACAGGTGGGAATCCTATTTTTTGGAATGCGTTTGCTTCTCGTATTACTGATTGCATAGATGATAATTTCATTTTAGCAGGTGACTGTAACCTACCATTGGACCCCTTTTTGGATAGATGCTCCAAATCTTCATTTGTTCCTAATAAATCCCATACACTTTTTGCCCACGCCATCTCCCAGCACAAATTAATTGATGCATGGCGACTTTGTCATCCAACCGACAAAGAATTTACGTTCTACTCCCCGGTCCATCACTCCCAATCCCGCATTGATTATATATTTCTCTCTCACCATATCTCCCAATCCCTTACCCAGGCGGAGATTGGTCCCATTGTATTCTCTGATCACGCCCCTGTCCTGGTCAACATTGATTTTTTACCTAGATCCAATGGTCCTAAAAGATGGCGCTTCAACAATACCCTACTCACTGATCCCAAATTTACCGCCTCCTTTATTGAATTCACTAATGAATTTTTTGTTATTAATGAGACTCCATCCCTGCCTGCTCACACTATCTGGGACGCCTTCAAAGCGGCAGCCAGAGATTATATCATCAGACATGTTGCGGCAAAACGTAATCTTGCTCGTCAACGCACTAATGATCTTTTGTCTCAGATTAAAATCCTAGAGCACTCCTATTATACCTCTCATACTCAGGAGACTCTGACAGCTCTTATTACTGCAAAAATGAACTATAATAAACAATCCACTGATGATGCTTCCCTGCACCTCCTGAAATCCAGTTCAAAATTTTATGGTGGGAAAAACAAGGCGGGAAAAATTCTTGCCAATTATTTAAAGGTCAAACAAAACAAGTTGAATGTTGAGTCTGTTTTTGATGTCAATTCAATGTTACAACATAAAGATGCTGACATCTTGGAGGTATTTTCTCATTTCTACTCTACACTTTATTCTTCTGGCACTCAACCTTCTGATCACTCTATTTCCACTTTCTTATCCAGCATACATCCTCCTCCCACCTTTCCTATTGATTTGACCTCCCTTGAGACTCCCCTTACCATCCCCGAACTCCGCACTGCACTTCATTCACTTAAAAAGGATAAAGCTCCCGGTCCAGATGGTTTTACCGTCGAATTTTACCAACACTTTGCAAACCTTCTCCTACCCAAACTATTCCGCCTTCTTGATTCCTTCAAGACCAGCGATGCCTCCTTAGGCACTTTTTCGGATGCTTACATCTGTATCATACCGAAGGAGGGCAAGGATCATCAACATTTCAAGAACTACAGACCAATCTCCCTTGTCAACATTGACTATAAAATATATGCTAAATCCTTAGCCATTAGACCTGACCCTTTTCTCCCAGATCTCCTTGGCCCTGAACAATCAGGTTTTGTTAAAGGTCGTTTCATCTCCGACAATACCAGGCTCCTCTTTAATGTCTTATCTAAGTCCCCACGATTTAATGCTTCCTTGGCTGCAATTGCCTTGGACGCCGAGAAGGCATTTGACAGGGTAGAATGGTCATTTCTTTTTTCTGTGTTAAAATGGTTTGGATTTGGCCCTAATTTCATCTCCCTTATATCCCTCCTTTATGCAAATCCTAGAGCAGCGGTTTGTGCTAATGGTCTCATTTCTTCATTCTTCCGTCTCGGTAGAGGCGTTCGGCAAGGTTGCCCTCTCTCCCCTTTTCTTTTTAATCTTGCCCTGGAACCTTTCTTATCCAGAATACGTCAAAACCCGAACATTCATGGCTTTCCTCTTGCTCACTCGCAAGTTAAATTAGCTGCCTACGCAGATGACGTTTTACTGTTCCTTTCGAATCCGTCTGTCTCCATTCCCGCTTTCCTCGCTGAAGTTCACACCTATTCCCATCTCTCTGGTTATAAGCTCAATAGTGATAAGTGTGAAATCCTGCCTCTCACCAAATTCACCTTTAAACCCGATTTTGCTGCATCCACTTTCACTTGGAGTCCAGCTCATATCAAATACCTCGGATTGCACATTACTCCTTCTGTTACAGATACTATTTCATTATGCCTTACTAAATGTTCTCAAAAATTGTCTGACCTTACTTCTAGATGGCACCCCCTGTACCTTTCTTGGTGGGGTCGTCTCGACACTATTAAGATGATGCTCTCCCCAATTGTCCTTTATGTCATTTCTAATTTACCGATTTCCATCCCTGCCAAATTTTTCACTAAAATCGATTCCATACTCTCCGTATTTTTATGGTCTGGTAAGAAACCGCGTATGTCCTTATCGCGCCTCCGCCTCCCCAAATCGAAAGGCGGGGTTAACTTCCCAAATTTTCCTGCTTATCATAAAGCCTTCCTCCTGAAACAAGCAGCCGTTTGGCTTACAGGTCCCGCTGACCCTCTTCCTTTGTGGGCTGAACTTGAACGCCTTTCTCTTTCTCCTTTTACCTTTGCTGAGTACTTATCCTTTTCTCGCAAGCCCCAATTCCTGTCCAGTCCGATTCACAAATATACCGCGAAATTACTTTTAGCCATTACTCCGGCTCCTCCCTCTTCTATTACAGAACTTCTCGCTACCACGATTTGGTATAATAACTGCATTCTTATCAAATTGAAACCCTTTTACTGGAAAACTTGGCGGCAACTTGGCTTAATCTGGGTCTCCCAACTTTTCACTGGATCTGTCTTCACCCCTTTTCCGATTCTTCGCCGACTCTTCTCTCTCCCTGCCTCCTTTGCTCATAAATATACCCTACTCAAACATGCAGTCATGTCTGCCTATGACTCTCTCTCTAACTCTAATTCAACTGTGACCTCTATTACTCCCGTCTCTTCTCTGCACACTCAACTACGTTCTAACCCATCAGCGTCCTCTATATACCATTCCTTTCACGATCCTCCGTCACCTAGGCCTAAATCCAAAGTTGAAGAGCAATGGGAATCTGATCTCGCTGTCTCGTGGCCCACATCCCTGTGGGACAAAATATGGACCAAACTTCGCAAATCTTCTAGAGCAGCCTCTCTCACGCAAACCCTTTTTTTTCTCTACAACCGACTTCTTTACACGCCATCTCTCCTCCACCAGCGTTTTCCCCTGACTTTGGACCTTTGCTGGTCTTGCTCCACTCCCAATGCCACACTTTTTCATATGCTTTTCACATGTCCTCCCACGCATGCTTTCTGGACTAAAGTCTGGAATCAAATCAATTCTATCTTCCGCACCTCCATTCCCTTTTCTATTACTGACATTTTCCTTGGTTCACTTTCCTCTTCTTGGATTGATGTTGAAGCAAATGTTCATATTGTTGATTTATTATTGGCTGTTGCATTTCAGCAAATTACTGTTAACTGGAAAGACTCCAAGTGCATTACTTTTAAAGCTTGGTGGTTCAATGTATGTTATAATCACAGACTAGATACTGCATTTGTTTATCCCACTTCCCTAGCTCCGAAAAGGCTTGCGTTATGGCTCCCCGTTACCCTTTACCTAGATGCATGTGCCAAGCGCTCCTTTCCTTTATCCCCAATTCAACAAGAAGTTTCGAAGCCCCCTTGAATAACCTTTTGTTCCTTCTTATTCATTAATGTTTATTTACATGCATATTTGTGCATTGCCTCTATTGTTCTGTAGATTCAATGATTGTAATTTTTAAAGTTTACGCCTCATAGCTATATCCCTTTCCTTTCTCTTTCCCCTCTCCTCCCTTCCTTTTTGTCCCTTTCCTCATTTTATTTTATCACAATTTTATGATGTTCTCAGTTATTATCCATGCTATCCCTGCTGTTTTCTCTTTGTTTATTGTACTGCCATTACCTGTTTCTCTTAATAAACTTTTCTTTGAACTAAAAAAGAGTTAGTGTAGAAGCAAGTGGTATACAGTGCATTCATTTATTTTTGTATTCTAATGTGTCTTTCTTTGACTTTAATAAGAGAACGCATTTGGGCCTGAAGTGTATCCGAAAACTCCATTTTGAAATTGCTGTACATGCGCAAACGAATACTGAAATCCTTGAAGCCCTGTCATTGAACGGCAGACAAATCCCATCTTACCCGCGATGTGCCTGGGTATCTAACCCTGTGACCTGAAGAAAGGAAGAAATACTGACTGCATTTAATACATTGTATATGAATTGGAACTAATATTGCTTGGTGAAATAAAAATCATGGGAAACTAAATTATGGGCAGGAACATCTATTCAATTACATTTAATAGAAATTATCTCATGCTGGTATGGTGTGATGACCTCTCCTCATCTTTCAGACCAATCAAATGAAGGGGATACATGAATTTGCAACACTGGGGGGTTGGTACATACCCTAAAAAATTGTATAACTAAGGTAGGTTCAGTTACTTAGAATGTCCGACTTGTCACAGACCTGTCATTGACCCAATGTATGCTGAAGGAGATCATGGATGCCACAGACATCAGAGGGCTGGTCGAGCACTCTGAGAGAAGAATCAGGAGATTGCTGTGGGAGAAGACTCTGTCATTTAGAAGGGGAACAAGAGTAGCTGCAGAGATGGGTGTGACGCTGGTGTTGCACTTAGCGGAGGTTACCTGTCCTGTTTTGCACCTGTCCTGTGATGTTGGGAACTGATTAGTCGGGAGCCTTTTCTTGTCCCAACCCTTGGCTAGCGGTTGGTCCTCGCACCATTCTAGGTAATTATAATCTAAGTGATATGTCCTTGTACTGTTTCCTTTTCTCACCCTTCCCAGGTACCAATGTTTAAAAGTAAAAGTAAAATTGCTAATTCTCACAAGATTATTGCTTTAATATTTATATTTTTACTTGAAAAGTCCTTAATTTCTCTGGTTTGGTACTTGGCTCCCAAAATATTGCACTTCTCTGAGTCTGTGGTTATTTCATGAGTAAGGTAAATGTTATTCAATACCTATTATTCTAACACCTTTTAATCCATCAGATTAAAGAATTAGAGAAAAGGTGACGAGGATTTGGTAAGTTATGTTGTATAGGTATAATTCCTAAAGGTGAATAAAACTCTGATAGGCAGCTTAGAAGAATTGATTACTGGTTCAAAGTGTGAATGTGTATGGGCCCAGGTGAGTATGGTGGTCTGAGCCGGTAATATTGCGCCATCAGGATTTCTTGGTCGCAGAGTTATGGTTAGGGTTTAGTTAAGATAGGTAGTGAGTTGCGTATTGATTTGTATTGATTTTATGTATTAAACAAAACCCGTTTGTATTTGTTATATGTTGTCCGGAAATCTCCAGGGATATGTATAGCAGGTAGTAAATGGAAGCCACACTGCAATGAGGTTACTGGCCTGATGAAGTAAATGCGTAAAAGTTAGGTAGAGCTTGAAGCACTGATCAGGGATCATATTTTCTTGAGTAAAAGTGAGAATAAGTGATAGCAAAGTATTTCGCTGGTGAAACTTTCGTCTTATATCACCTAGAATTGGTAAGTCTGAAGGAATAGCAGGTTCGAGAGGGGAGAGGGAATGGCCTAACGGCTAAGGCGCTCGACCTCGGACCTGGGAATCTGGGTTCGAGTCTCGGTAACGACGCCAAAACCCCTATGTGATTCTGGGCAAATCACTTAATCTCCCCATGCCTAAAATGAAAGTGTGTCTCATGTAACCTAACTGGTGCTATGTAAAGCGCTCTGATAACTGATTCGGTTCGGTTCTAGTTCGCGCTATATAAAAAAAAAAAACTCTAAAGAAGAGTAAGCGGAAAAGGTTTTACTCCTAGTGTGTGAAGGGTAAACAGAAGGGTTTTACTTGCTGTGAGAGAAATTGTCTTTTCTTTGAATTTAGTCAATCAGGCACAGTAGCGAATGTTTCTATGTTCTTAATTAATTAAATGTGCATTTAAATTGAAAGAAATTGAGTTGTCATATTACCTTCGTAAATCAAAAGTTGATTAGTCATTAAAATAAGACATGCGCTGATATTGGAAAAGCATTTAAGAGAAGTAAGCAATTGATTAGATTGCAATAATTGGTTTTTCAGTGTTAATAGATAGTGGCAATTATATGTGGAGAGTAGATCCAACAATTATAGGGACTCGTCCATATAGAAGATACCTAGGTTTTGCTCACGAGCAGTACATTACAGGAAGACAAAACGTCATGTACAGTGAAAAGAGAAAAATTTCATTTTTGCAGAAAATTAAGAATTATTTTAAAAAGGATAAACTCATTAAAACGAGAAAAGGAATTATTATTCCACCACCGAAAACGCCTGCATCATACATGATGATAGAAAGAGGCTACCACACTTGAGTATGGTTAGAAAATTGGACAGAATACACAAATGATGATGGTATATTAGCATTTCCAGAATACGGAACATTTAATGGAAGAATTTTGCACAATTTGCAATCTCGCACCAATGGATTAGAACCTAGACCCAGACTAACGCAATATGAAGCATTAGAAGAGTGGGAGACTGAGGCTTTTGAGCGAGACAGATCATGATGTGACAGGAATTTAAGTAAATGCTATCCCAGATTTCCCCGAGAGACAAGAGATGGAACAATGGAGACAGTCTATGATAGTGGAAGGATTATATACTGTATTTAGTACAGAAAAATCGACAGGAAGTAAGTATACGGAGAACACAAAACATTTAATGACTAGTAGCGGAGTTTCAAAAGAGGATTATTTTGAAGATTTATTAATGAAAAATCCGCCACCTTCTCAACAAGATAAAAAACGGTTTACCCCTAGTGCCCCGTTCTTAAAACAACCTTTGGTTCCACAGCTTGTACATGAAACTACCATAGAAAAGGTACTGCAAGAAAAGGAAAAAGAAGACATAAATAAACAGAGAAGTGAATTAATTCAGAAAATATCCCAATTGAATACAAGTCCTGAAGCATTAACTATACCAGTAATTATTGAACCCGTTGTTCCCTTATATGGAGACTAGCAACCCAGTTCTAAAACTCCTGTTCTAACTACACCAGTTATACAGCCCAAAAAAGAAAACATAATAGTTGATGACCAGGCAAGTGAGTGTGAGTCAGACATTTCCTTAATGGATTTGCCTCTAAGAGAACCGGGAAAGTTAACCCTGGAGGCTCTAGAGAGGTACAGATTGAAATGTCCACAGGAACGAGAAGTGCCACTGAAGTAAACCCAGAAGAAATAGAAAGATGGACACGAGATATAGAAAAGCCAAAATCACTGCCAAAGGTATTAGACATTTTTTAACTAAGAATAGAATTGGAACAAATGATTGATGGAAATGTAGGGCTAGAGAGATGAAATTCCTTCAATGAAGAGGAATTGTTATTCATATGTAGAAGCATCACTCAAAATACAAAAATATTTTATGAAAAGTTCATGAATGTGGCTTCTGAAATGGGAATTGTCATAGGTAAATCTAAAGTGTTACAAAAACCATACAGAGCAGAATTTTCTGACAAAGATTTAGAAAACATGAAAGTTGTCAGGACGAAAAATCTATACTACTATTATAAAGGAGGAACTTTGAGGCTTTGAGGCGGGTAAACTCGGGAACCACAGCGCCAATCCACACACCCGATACAACTTTGTAATCCTCAGGGCGTGCAGATGGACATAGGCTATATAAAGTAAAAAAATATGTTATATTTAAAAAAAAAGTAGTGCCTGAGAAGTAGCGCCGGCCGCGACCTGCGTGCTCACATCAGGAGCACGAGGAGGAGCGGCGGACATGGCGCTGGGGAGGAGCGGTGACGAGTGGCCGGTGAGAAGCAGCGGACCGGGCGGAAATGGCGCGGGGGAGGAGCAGTGACGAGCGGCCGGTGAGGAGCAGTGGACCGGCGGGAAGAGAGGTGAGCGGCGGAGCGGTGAACTGAGGAGCGGCGAAGAACAGAGGTGAGCGGCGGAGCGGTGAACTGAGGAGCGGCGGCTGAGGTAAGGCTCCGGGGGACAATGTCGGGGCAGGCGGGGGACTCAGAGCGCCTCAACACGGACAATGTCGGGGCAGGCGGGGGTCGGGGCAGGCGGGGGACGGGGTCTTACGCACATTCTGTTGACAGACCGTGGTAGAGGCCTTTGCATAGTGGTAAGTCTGTCACCCAAGCTGGGCTGCGTTGATAGGTTCACCAGATTTTGAAAATCAAACACCCGAACATTGCATAAACAAGGAAGTAAGACTGCAATTTATCATCGATCAGTGGGCACAGAATGACTTAACCAAAACTGATCAGCATCATAGAAAACACTAACAGTGAGTCACTAAAAGGAATTAAATGCAACGTTTACACACAGTGTCCTCTGTTTTATACTGCCATAATTGTGTACTTTTCAGCATTTCAAAAGGTAAGGCTCCGGGGGACTATGTCGGGGCAGGCGGGGGTCGGGGCAGGCGGGGGACAGGGTGGGCGGGGGCCCAAACTGCTGGACAATGTTGGGCAGGCGAGGGTCGGGGAAGCCTGATTGCTCCCGGACAACGTCGGGACGGGCTGCTAGTTGCAAATAAAAGAATTGTTAATGCTGTTACAGAAATGGGGAGACTTGGATAGATGGAAAACTAGGTGGATAAAGAAAAAGGAAGAAGTGCGTGCTAATCGAACAACATCTGAGTATTTGACGAAAGAACTAGAAACGGTTGAAAGATTGTGCCCAATGAGAGAAGTTCTAGTAGGGGGTTATGTACATGTCCCATGGTCACGACAGGATATGTTATCATTTACAAGTGATTTCCCAAAACTCAGAGAAAACCCCGTAGAATGGTAGAGGCAAGTCCAAAGGTGTGTGAAGGTTTTAAAAGTGCTGTTAAAAGGTTTAGATGGTTTGTTTGACATAGTTGATCCTGCGGATTTATGGACAGAATGCAAAATTACAGTAGACTGGCCTAATGATGAGTACCCTAGAGATGCGAAGACAGGAGCCCCGTCAGAAGAAGTAATGAAGAAATATAATCATGTAATTACTTATTTAAAAGGAAAGGTACCTCCAAAAGAAACAGATTGGCCAAAAATAGACAGAACAACCCAAGAGAAAGATGAATCTGTACATGCATATTATGAGTGTCTATTGCAGGTGTTCAAACAGTATAGTGGGTTGGAAAATATTGATAATAAGGACATGACTCACTTTATTTATCATTTTGTGTCCGGACTAAAGCCAGAGATATCGCAAATGATAAAGCAGCATAAATTATGTTGGCAGGCAAAGCCCATCGATGAAATCCTCAAGTATGCAAAATACTGTGAGGATGAAATTGATAATAGATGAAAGAAATTAGAAGAAAAGGTAATGTGGGCCCAAGTTAAATTAGCAGAGCAACAGGAACTCCAGTTAAGTCAACAGGCAAATATTCAAGGAAGAGGGGAAGGTCAAGGTGAAAGTAGTGGGGGCAAGCCTAGAGGGAGAATGAGCAAAGAAGAGGCTAAGAAAAATGTTCCCTGTCACGGGTGCGGTAAATTGGGGCATTGGAAAAACAAGTGTAAATTAATACAGAATACTAATGTCCAAACTCAAAATTTAAATCCGCAGACGCAGAATGAGGTGTCAATGAGGAAACCGCAACTGGTGATACAGAATCAATTGCGATCTGCCCCTATGCAAGATTTTGTGGATCAAGCCAAATACAGTGTGGACACAGGATTTCGGGAGGGAAGTGCTAAGAAAATACGGTAACACCACAGTTTCTTTAACAGGACACATTTTATGAAGAAGACACATATTTACGGTGCCTGAGAGAGGGGAAGAGGAATGCGTACTTGGCGCATCCTTACCGCTATATCAGTCAGGTCCTTACATAGACGGCAAGGTTGAGGGAAATGACATCACCTTCTTGTTAGACACTGGTGTTTCCCCTTCTACTGTGAGAACAGCAGACATCCCAAACCTACCCCTCTCAGGAGAAGTGATCCAAGTAGTGGACATTTCTAGTAAACAGATTAGGGCCCCTATTACAGAACCAATGGAGGTATGTATTTGCAATTTTAAAGAGATGCACAAGTTCGTAGTCTGTGACTCGAGCCCTGTGAATCTATTAGGTAGGGACTTATTGTGCAAAATGAATTGCACAATATTTTGCACACCGGAGGGTGTTGCAATTCAAACTCCTGATGAAGACGGAGTGTATAAAATCATGTTAGCCAAGCAAGAAACTGAAATTAAAAAGAAGACTTTAAAAGATTTACCTGAAGATATTCAAACCACTGTAAACCCGGATGTGTGGGGATTTTACTGGAAAAGAAGTAGTATTAATGGCAAATGTCGACCCAGTAAAAGTGACAGTGAAAAAGGGTGCAGTCTATCTAAATACTAGACAGTACAAAATGAGCCCACAAATAAAAGCAGGTGTTGCAGCAGATAATAAGAGTTTGGTTGAGCAAGGCATTTTAAAAGAAATAATGAGCAGTCCATCTAATTCCCCTATAATTGGCATAAAGAAACCAAACAGCAAATATAGGGTAGTTCAAGACCTGCGGAAAATAAATAAAATTGTTGTCCCATGTTGCCCAGTAGTACCAAATCCAGCAGTGATTCTGTATCAAATACCATGGAATGCAGGATGGTTCACTGTAATTGGTCTATGCCATGCCTTCTTTTCCATTCCATTACATCCATAATGTATATTCTTATTTTCGTTTACATTTGACGAGCATGTTTGTGCTGCCCAGACAATTCTGTCTTAGTGCTGTATAATGATGACTTATTGGTAGCGTCTAAAACCAAAAATGACTGCATTGTTGACTCAATTGCATTATTGAATCATTTAGCTGAAGGAGAACATAAGGTGTCACCTGAAAAGTTAAGATTTTGTACTAATTCAGTCACATATTTGGGACACCAAATAGAAAGAGGAGTCAGAAGAGTGACTTCAGAAAGAATCAAATTGATCAGAAACATGAAGGCACCACAGACGCAGAAAGAAATCAGGATGTTTCTCGGAGTTGCAGGGTACTGCAGGCAGTGTATTGTGGTATTTGCATTGCTAGCTAAGCCATTGATACAACTAACAAAGAAACGAGCAAGAGACCAAGTAGACTGGGATGATAAAAGCATGTCACCCTTTGTGAAATTACGCAACTGTCTGTGGGAAGCCTCTGCATTAGGCATGCCAAATTATTGAATTATGATTATTATTGCATTATTCTGTGATGCAAGAGACAATTGTGCTCTTTCAGTCCTAACCCAGAACCATGGCCTAATGTGACATCCTGTGGCATATTTCTCTGCCACACTGGACCCAGTGGCATCTACTTTACCAGGATGTTCACAATCTGTAGCTGCAACTTGCATGAGTCTAGAACAAAGTGAATCCATTGTGATGGGACATCCTGTGACAGTGTATGTTCCACATGCAGTTGTGATTCTGTTAACAAGAACCCGTACACAGTACCTAAAAATGTGACTATTGTCAGATGTACTGTTCTAACTCCTGCAACTCTGTTGCCAAATGCACATTTCGGAGAGGTAAAGGAAGAAGACGAACATGATTATAACGGCCTCATTGAATACAGTAACAAATCACGACCAGACATACAGGAAGAACCTTTAAACGATCCGGAACATTAACTTTTTGTAGATGGCTCATGCATGCATCATGAGGAAGGAGGATTAAGTGCTGCTTATGATGTGTACATTGGTTGGTATAGTCGAAGCATCCTATTTACCAGGAGTTAAATCTGCACACATAGCCGAATTGGTAGCCTCAATCAAAGCTTGCAAAATTGGGAAAAATTGGAGAGTGACCATATACACTGACAGTCAGTATGGTTAGAGGGTTGTGCACGATTTGGGCCAGCTTTGGATGCAAAGGAGGGAGTTCATGACTTCTTCTGGAACCCCTATTAAAAATGGACATTTTGTAAAAGAATTAATTGAAGCAATCCAATTACCAAAATAAGTGGCCGTGGTCAAGTATGCTGCTCGCCAATCTGGAAATGACAAAGTGACAGCTGGTAATCGTTATGCTGACCAAGTTGCCCAACTTTGTGCCAAATATAAAAAAGCAGTAAACAAGACAATCGATGCATGTGGAATCAGCTACCAGCTTATGCTATTAGGGGGCGTAGGAACATGGGAAGAAGTGAGAGATCTACAAAATGAAGCAGAACCCAAAGAAAAGGAAGAATGGGAGAAAATTGTTTGTCAGAGAAGGACTGAGGATGGTGTGATAATTTACTTAGATGTGAGACCTGTGTTACCTGAGTGTATGCTTGCATCTATGGCTAGGATGTACCATGGAGACACACACATAGGCAGAGATGCAATGATAAGACTGTTCAGACAGGATTGGTTTAATGCGAGGTTGAGGAACGTAGCACAGAGTCTTTTCCAGAGATGCTTAATTTGTCAGCAAATGAACCCAGGTAGGAAAACTGTAGTTTGCCCTGGAAAAATTGGAAAAGCAGAGGATCCATTTATAAGACTCCAAATTGATTTAATCCAGTTACCTGCTTGTCGAGGATTAAAATATATCCTTGTCATTGTTTGCCTATTTTCCAAATGGGTGGAGGCTTACCCGACAAGGAGGAATGACAACCTAACTGTAGCCAAACTCCTGTTAAGAGAGCTTATTCCTAGGTTTGGTTTTCCAGTAACGATTGAATCAGACCAAGGGTCTCATTTTAATAATGAAATCATTTGATTCATTTGTGAAGCATTAAAAATGTAGTAAAAGCTGCACTGTGCATACCGCCCAGACGCTTCTGGAGTGGTAGTACAACTAAGTGGCACAATCAAATCAAGACTGGGAAAGGTATGTGAATCCACCCCATTGGAGTGGCCTGATGCTTTACCTCTTGTCCTGATGGGACCCAGAAGCATACCAGACAAAAATACAGGCTTGAGTCCCCATGATATGCTCATGGGAAGGGCAAAGAAACAAGCATGTGTACCAGGACACAAGCTGTTAAATATATCTGATGATTTGGTTTTGGAGTACTGCAAAGAGTTCGCTGACCAAGTGCATTCTATCTCTCACCAGGTTGGGGAAGACGCTGTGGCCAGACAGTCGACTCAAGCACATGACCTGAATCCAGGTGATTGGGTAGTGATAAAAGATCACACCCGAGAGTCATGCCTAGCACCAAGGTGGGAAAAAAGCATCAAGTCATATTGGTTACCACCACAGCTGTAAAGTGTGCAGGTTTGCCAAACTGTATTCATGCGAGCCATACCAAAAGAGTGACTGAACCTGCTGAAACAGAAGCTGAAGGATGTACAGCTGAAGGATCCCAAGAAATTAATCTTGAAGTAGCTGATAAAGAATGACCTAGCACCAGTCAGTATGAATGGATCCCTATAGTCGATATACCTTAAGTAACAGTACGAACAAGAAGCCAAACTTATTTAGACAGACAAAGTGATAGTGAGGATGAGATAGGAATAGAAGAACACACTCAGATTGTAGAAACCAAAGCAAATATTAAATCTGAGGAGGATCAGATAGGGAAAGAACAAAGTACCTAGACAGACTAAAACAGAAACATCACTCCTGAGTCTGAGGAGGGACAGATAGGCACTAGAGAAAACGCTTGGGCAGAAAATGATCAAGAGATTAAAAGACCTGAGCAGGACCAGACAGGTATAGAAAAAGTAGTTCAGGAAGAAGAAAGAGAACAAACCCAAAGCCAAATCTAGCAAACTCCTGAACAGGGCCAGATTAGTGTAGAAGAACCCATCCAGGCAGAAACGGCAAAGGTAATACGTTCTGGACCAAATCAGATAGAGAGAGAATTTGAAGCCGAGAAGAATCAAAGTGTGCCACAGGTTAACGAAAACAAAAGGACACTTGAAGAACAGTGCCAGCTAAAAGACTTGGAAAAGGTGATACTTGGCCTAGTATTATCAAGAAGCTGAAATATCACCTTAAAACAATAAGTGAAGAACCAGACCAAGTCGATGAAATTACAAGTCAGACTTTACCATCCACAGAAAAACCCAGAAGGAGAAGTCCACCTTGAAAAGACTGAATAATAAATTCAAGGGTCGTGAATGGACATATGTGATTCTCAAGGATTTTGAGAATCTGGAAATTAATTGCTGATCAAATTGACGAAGAAGTGAGACCAACTTGAAAATAAAAATTCACAGTTATATTCTGTTTAAAAGTTACAAAGAGGGGTAAAAGTCTCCTTAGTCAGAAATGTCTGATAATAGAGCTGCTCGAAAACCGAAAAGAAATTGCATAAAGACTTGTTGTAGAATATGCACATGTAGTATATTGATAGTACTCATTGCATGGTTAGGACTGACAATAGCTATACCTTACTTAATGAATGAGAGTACTGAACAACACTAGTGCACATGGAAAGGTAGCTAACCTTATGCAAAGCAGAGTAGAATTAGAAGCACCAGATGAGACAGAAATACACCACATTATAAATAGAAATGAGACGGACTTAAATGTGTTTGCTAATTTTCTAGAACACTATGTAGAAACAATGGAAGTTAGTGGCTGCTATGTATGCATGAAGTTACCGACATCAGTAGCAGAAGGAGTGACATATCATATTCCATTGAGATATGGTATTGCATGTAGCATTTTAGCTAGTTTATTTTACAGAACTGGAAAGTTACAATATTATTATTCTAGCATTGTTGTGATTTTTTCTGAAATTGCTTTAGATAGGAACATGAACCCTGTCCTTAGTAGTAAAGATTCACAGTTTATGGGTGAATTTTTCTTAACAATGAAAACAATAGATATAGCTGAAGCACATAAAGATAATTTAACATGTAGGTTACATGAAGAAGAGAAAATATTTTTGAATCTAGAAGAGAAAAGGAGACAGGATTTCCACAGAAGGGCTAATGAAGCAAAACCTCAGATACCTAAGTGGGCTGAGAGGGAAAATGTTATAGCAACTGGCAAGACTCATGCTGCTATGTCCTTGGACCTTGAAAAGAAGGGGAACATTTGTCTCCATAGGTTAAAAACAGCGAATAACAATAAATTAATTGGTTCCAATGAATGTGAACACAATTTCTTGATAATTGGGGGTTGGGGACTGAAAGGGAGAACTGATCCAGTTTTTCGTGGAGCCTATCACATTTGTGAGAACAAAGCTTATTTTAAGCTGCCTGATCAATAGTATGGGAGTTGCTATTTCGGAATATTGTTCCCAAAGATATACCATGTAAAAAGAATCACTGGAAGCAACAAAGAAAATAATGGACTAACACAACAGAAAAGAGCTAGTTTTTCAGAAATTGTAGGTGATATATTTAGTGCATTGATACCTTCAGAGGGAGTAATTCTAAATATGCAAAGAATTTGAAAATTATCCATGGCGGTTGATCACTTATCGACTAACACTGCTGGAGGATTTTTATTGATCAATACACAATTAGTTGCGATAAGATCTATGGTTTTGCAAAATCGACTTGCTTTTGCTATATTATTGGCTAAAGAGGGCGGAGTCTGTAGAATGTTGAAAGTGCAACATTGTTGCACCTATATACTTGACAAAAGTATTGAAATTGGGAGATATTTTAAAAATGTCACCCATTTGGAAGAAGAAGTTAAACCACTGGAGGTTGATAGTGCATGGAAGAGACTAACTGATGGTCTCTCCTCTGTAGGTAGTTGGTTTTCTAATGTAGGAAAAAGTATTGTAGGTTGAATACTGATGCCAATAATGGGAATCGCCCTATTGATATTAGTGATAAAAATTTGGTGCAAATGCTGCAGAGACAGAAAGTGGTATGCAGTAAATGAGAAAGGAAAGAAGCGAAAATATAATGAAATTCAACTTGAAGAAATGAAAGGGGATATTTTCAAAAGAATGAAAGGTTTTTTAAAGAAAAGGAATAGAGGAAATTCTAAAGTAAAAGAAGAAATTGAATTGGGAAACTGCTAAAGTTGGCATCTGGTTTCAGTAATTAGTGATGGTATAGAATACCATCAAAGAGGGTATTTATGGAGCAAGGTTTCATATGTAAAGAAACTTGCTTGGACTCAGTCCTCTCGAAAGAGCATGTAACTTATTAATCAATATGTCTTGTAAGTACTAATAATTGCACCACATAACATTTTAGTGTATTGGGGACCTTTCCTATGTGCTTTTACTAACAGTAACCTGAGTGTCCTAAAATGGCCGCCAAAAATGTGGGAACCTTTCTGCGCATGTGCCTACTACATCTACGTAGTGTGACGTGCCTATGCTTTTGGTGGGAATTCTATGAAGCTGCGCAGTAGTGCCTAAGATGGTTGCTTCAATCTTCACATACTAATGCACATGCTGCTGCTCAAACTAAACTTTTCGTGTTCTGCTTAACTATTAATGCTATAGCTAAAATAAAGTAATGGGTTTAGTGTAGAAGCAAGTGGTATACAGTGCATTCATTTATTTTTGCAAGCGTTTGAGATCCTCTTTGGGGTTTTTAACCAAAGGGGTAAAGTTTAGTACCTATTCCAGTTCAGGGAGCAGAGCGTTTCAGATCCCCAGATATTTGAAGGATTGACGCCTATTGGGGATAGATGCTTGACTGTCAAAGCACTCCCTGGAGGGGCACTAGGGTTGATTTTGTTGGGTTAAACCAGAGCCCTGAGACCTTCTTGAAGGTGCAGAGTACCTGGAGACATCTAGGGCTGGAGTTGGGTGGGTCCGCTAGGAAAAGCAGGACATTGTCTGCATATCAGGCAATTTTGTCGATGTGGTCACTATAGATTCATCTGACCTGCCCAACTACTGCCCAGAGATAGGGAGCGTGCATTTTACATTTGGTTGAAAAAGACATATTTTATCCTTCCTATACATTTGGATTACAATTGCATCACTTTTCCTCTTCAATTGGATCAGTTTTGTGACAGTCTTTTTCTTTATTCTGAACCAACTCTATCTCTCAGAACGCTTTGCTGTTGCACTGGTGAATTTAACACCTCATTCTTCATCGCAAAAAGTAAGAAGAGACCTTTCCCTGGTGAACATTTCTCTTGTTCCGGTTCCTGATGGAATTGTTGGGGGTAAGGTATCCTATAGTATATTTAGACCAACTACATAATTCAAATTCCATATGTATTCAACATTTCTTTGTATGACATTATCACTCCTAGTTCCATCTCTGATGATTGGGACATTGATACAGTGTATGAAATGCTAGTTGATCTACAGCATTCAACAGCTTTTAACAATAATGAAATGTGTTATGGCAAGGATATTTATGATGAAATGTTCCGTTTTCACCATTATGGCCAACATTTCCTGCATAAAACAAGTACTCCACATGCAGTATTTCATTACAGAAAATGAGAACACTGCCCTACACAACCACGGGGTAGCTCAACGGCATTTGCATATATGCTTTCATACTTTTCAGTTCATAAGCCAGCTGACCCAAAATGTTAAATATTTTAAACTCATAAACTCACACCCTCACGGGCTAAGAAAACTATGCTCACTGACACTAAGCTGATTAATTCTGCATCTTTCATTCACCAGCTGTCTGTACAAGAGTTTGACTTTTGGAAGGACAATGTTGATTTAAAACCCATATGGGGAACAAAAGTTCAAGGGAACGAGGCTTTATTAGGAACATACCTAAAAGTAAACGTGGGCGTAAAATCTGTTTAGTTCGCGGAATTTGCGGATTTTTGGCAATTTCGCGGTCTGCGAATCCCACGAATTTGCCCTAAAATCTGGTGGATTTTTTTGCTTGGTCGCGCTTGAAAAATACAATATCGCGCGCGCGGCGTTGACTTACCGTGATTCTGTGTTCGCCGAGTTGTTTTTCTCCCGGTTTGCTGCGTGATCGCGTGAGAGTTTTTCGACCGCAATTACGTCATCGCGTCCCGCCATCCTGCACAGCGAGAGTTTGAGAACGCGAGAACGTCATAAGGGCCCAGGATCACGCATCGCGGGAGTAAACAATGCTGAACACGTAGATGCGACACGCAGCTGACTTCCGGCGGGAGATTTGAACAGCTCGCTTTCCCGAAATTGCAAATATTGCAATTCTGCACAAGAAATCCACCGCAGGCAGCATAAACCTTCTGAAAATGATGATTTTGATCAGAATAAATCCTCAGATTGAAATTTGGCTGCACTTTTTGTGCAAGAAGTCCATTTTTGGGGGGGAGGAAGGAAGTGCCCCAGAGTCTCCAACTTCCTGTTCCTGTCCAGCAGGATCCTCCCAGTGCTTTGTCCATCTCCTGGTCACTTTTCATTTGGATCTGGAGCTGGAAGGATTACTTTTTGTGGCTGCTGCTGGGTATTTGTATTTAAGGACTTTTTGGACTTTGGAGTTTTTGGATCACTTTTGGATTTGAGATTTTACAAGTAAGTTGGTGTTGTTTGTTTGGGGCATTGCAGTTGCTGCAACTACAATTTTAAAACTTTTTCACAACTTTAAAAAAAATATATTGTGGGTAGCCACAGTATCCAGTAGGCCCAGGGTTAGTCATGGGTGTATGATACAACTGTCTCTGTGAGTTTTGTTGAACTTAAATCTCATTTATGTCATTGAATTTTAGCTCACTATATGTGGATTTTTTTTTTTTCGGGGTGCCTGTAAAGCCACACTAGCCACACTAGCCAGTAGGCCATGGGGTAGTGAGTGGTGCATGGAACAAGTCTTTCTGTGGGGTGTCTTGAATTTAAACATCATTGAGGGCATGGATGGCATTGGAGTGTGGTGATTTTTGTGTGTTTTCCGACTTTTTGGGTGCTGTTGGGGCCTGGCCATGTGGTTGGGGGCCATTTTGAGGCCTTGTCCATGCAGGGCCTGGCCATGTAGTGTGAGTCAAGGGGACATTTTGAAGCCAGGCAGTGTGCTCAGGCCTGCACCCAGCCTGCCCTGCTTTCACCCATTATGCCCAGTGGTAGTGAGTGGTGCATGGACCAATGCTTTGTGTGAGGTGTCTTGAATTTAAACATCATTGAGGGCATGGATGGCATTGGATTTTGGTGATTCTCGTGTGTTTTTCGACTTTTTGGGGTGTTTAACTGATGTTCCTCTGGCCTCCTTTGCTTTTAGGTGCACAATAGAACCACCAGTGCCAGGAAGAAGTCCTGCAGCGGTGTGTGCAGCACAACGTCACGTGACGTCACGTGTGGCCACAGACAAGACAACTCTGCAACTCGTGCAACTGCGGCCTGCTGTTCTGACATCTGAAGAAGATGGGCCCAAAGAAAGGTGGCAGTAGCGCCTCAGCGAAAAAAGTTGCCAGTGCCACTGCCAGTAAGAAAGAGCAGAAGAAGCAAGTGGCACCACCTACCAATGAGACTGGTGGGCCCACCGACACCTATTTGGGGAAAAAAAACTACGCCTGCAGCAGCAGCGGTGTCCTCCGGGGACCAAGCTGGAAGCAGCACCTCTGCTTCATTGGACTCAGTGCCACCACACAAAGTTAGGTCCAAGACCATGAGTGCTGCTGAGGCAGCCACTTTAGTTCCTCAATCACCATCAACCAATGATGTTGGCTCATCACAAGAAAGTACCATCCAATCAACCCCAGGTGTAACTCAGCTGACGAGTGTTCAACAACCACAGCCGCAACGACAACCACAGGTGCAACTAGTACAAGCACAAGTACATGGGCAAGGAGAGGCGCAAGTACATGCCCAAGGTGAGGCGCAAGTACATGTGCAAGGAGAGGCGCAAGGAGAGGCGCGAGGAGAGGCGCAAGTAGAGGCGCATGGAGAGGTGCATGGAGAGGTGCAACTAGAGGTTCATGGAGCGCCACAACTGCCTACAACGCTTGTTCCTCCAGAAGTACGGCCACATCAGGAAATTGAGATTCAAGCGGCGGTATCATCCGAGGAAGCCACTCCTCCTAATTATGATCCATTGTCTTCCAGATCCGCAGCAAGAAAAAGGTCAAGGAGGGCTACCACTACTACAAGTTCTTCTTCAAGCCCCCTTCATTCTGATGACCTTGATCTTGATTGGAACACACCAATGCAGTCTGAGAGTGAGGCACGCCATGAGCCGACAAAGGTAGCTAAGCCTAAAAGGAAGGTTCCCGCAAGGCTTCGACTTATGGGTGATGACGACGAACAAGAAGTGGTGTCTTTTGCTGCTGATGAACAGTCTGACGACGACCCAGTCATCACAGTCGTTACTCCAGCTCCAACGGGCATGCAGCAGACAGACATTTTCACCCTATCCCGAATGGCTGCTGAGCGGGATGTGGGCGGCGTGGCACTGGTACCACCACCAACGCAGTTAACTACAACATCAACACGACCTACGGCTTCCATATTTTTTAGTCAGAAGGGCCGGCAGAGACCTCCATCTAGCTCGACCTCCATTACCTCAAGTAGTGGTGCTGTAAGTGAACAACAGAGTCGAATTCAGCCACGCCCATCCTCCACTTCATCTGGCATTGAAACTGAAAGTAGCACCTCCACCACCAGCAGACATCTCCAGTCCCCAATTTGGGACTTCTTTAGTGTTAGCATAAAGGCGGAAAACATGGTTGTTTATTCGATTTGTAAAATATTAGTTAGTCGGGGTAAGCTTGGTACCAACTATGTTACCGGAGGCCAGAGAGGTCATCTCCAAAAACACTACAATATCCAGTGGGAGGTGCACCTAAGGAAGATCCGGGAAGCCAAAAGTAGAACTGATCCAAATGTATCCATTCACATTGCATCTGATGATGATGAGGGGCTGATCGTGCAGGGGGGAAGTCAAGAACCGACCGACATTTTTTCTGGTACACCCAGTACCCCTGGCAGCAGCACTGCAGTGGTAGCGCCCACACCCTCTACCCCTGCAACATGTATGAGGCACACTAAGAGTCTGGGAGAGACACCAACGCGAAAAAGTACATCAATGAGCCTAACTGGTTCGAAGAAGTCTGCATCATCATCATCACGTAAAATGGTCCGGACCACCATTAGCAGAATGTTTTGGTCGGATGCGCCATTTGACGCAACCACCCAACGGCACGTCTGTATAACCAAAAGCTGGCTAAAATGCTAGCGCTGGACCTTCTCCCTTTTCCTTTTGCTGAAGGGGTGGGTTTTTTAGAATTTGTGGCAACAGTCTGCCTTAAATGGAAGGTTCCTAGCCGGTCCTATTTTGCCAGGGTTGCCTTTCCAGCACTACATCAGGATGTGCTGGGAGTGATTGGCACAGCTATTCTGAAGAGTGCTGTCCACACTATCCACCTGACAACAGACATGTGGAGCAGTTGCCATGCCCTTGATTACATTTGCATCACTGCACACTGGGTCTCTTTTGCAGGGGTTAAAGACCAGTTAAAAGCAGGTGTTGACACAGACACAGTTTTTCAAGCTACTCGGAAACATGCAACAGTAGCCATGTTTGCCATGGAGAAAACTCATACTGCACCTAACCTTTTGGAGGAGTTTGATAGGAAGGTCTATGAATGGCTGCATCCAAGAAATCACATAGTTGATTATGTTTCCACGGATAATGGCAGTAATATAGTTAAGGCCATGAATCAAGGTGGCTAATTCAGAGTGCTGTGTTTGGCGCACAGTATTAACATTGTGGTGCAAGATATCTTGAAAAAAGAAAACACAGTCAGCAAGTTACTGACCACCTGCCGAAGAATCTGCACACATTTCAGCCATTCTTTTAAGGCCCGGAAGCAGCTGAGGAGCATTCAACATGAACGTAGACTGCCAGTCAAAGCACTCATCCAGGAGGTGGCAACACGTTGGAACTCAACCTTTTACATTCTTGAGCGTCTGTCTGAGCAGTGGGGGGTAATAAATGATTATGTCTATAAACTGGGTTCTACTATGAAAGACTTGAGGCTAGAGTTGGAGGAATAGAAGCTTGTTGCAAGCCTGACAGACATGCCTTGTCCTTTTGAGGTCTTCACGCGTGAAGTCAGCAGGGAGGACTGTTCTTTGGGCAAAGCTATCCCATTGTTGGTCATGCTAGAGCACCAACTGAAGGCGGTGTGTTCAACGTTCCGAGATGATGCTGAAAAGCAAGACGCATATCGGTTGGCGACGAGGTTATTAAGCCGCCTAGTTGACAATGAAAGGCTTAAAAACATACATACAGAACAACATTACATTTGTGCCACTATTCTGGATCCACGGTACAAAAAGGCAGTGGCCAGCAAAGCATTCATTCCTTTTGATGAAGCAGATGTTTCAAAGTACAAACGTTGGCTAGCTGTGTCAGCCACTCGGTTTGAAAAAGAGCGGCAGAAAATTCAAGCTGCCGGCAGAAGTACAACTGAATCAGCAGGCCATCCAGTGTCAATTTCCTCTTCTGAATCTGTGGCTGAAGGGAGTCACTTTCCCTCACAGCCGTTAACGACACCAGCAACCGTATCATCATCCTCACCTGCACCAGGCCCAGCCCTAATATTGTCAGAAGCGGATTGGCTAACTCATCAAGGGTTTGCTCGTTCCAGTGATGTAAAGGCCACAGATGGTGCTCAAAGTGGAGCAACCCTGGAGAACCTTGAGTCGATGGTGCAGGCCTATCTGGATGACCCAACAGAGGTCTTTGTTAATCAGAATCATTTCTGTATTGGTATAGGAAAAGGCCTCTATGGCCACAGTTCACCAACCTGGCTCTAAATTATTTGTCTTGCCCGCTCGCAAGTGTGTCTTCTGAATGTGTTTTCAGTGCTGCTGGTGCCATTGTAACTTCAAAAAGGACCCGCCTCTCGCCCAAAAATGTGGAGAGGTTAACACTGATCAAGATGAATCAGCACTTCATATCACTAGATTACAAAATATGTGAATGCACGCAGGAAGAAGAGGACACAGACTTAGGTGACGGAAGTTCTTCTCTGTTAGCTGACCTACTCCCATCTCAATTCATAGAGTTTGAGGATGAGCTCTGCTTCCCTGACACCGAGGCCTGAAAATGCCTTCTTTTTTTCGTCCTTATTCACTTTTATTCCTGTGTGTCTTTCTTTGTTTTGCAACTTTTACCACAACAAAACTCTAATCACCTAATCACAACAAGTCCATCAGCAGCACTGTCTTCATCTTATTTTCCTTATTGATTTGAAGGTGCCGCAGTCTGCATTCCTGAGGTTCACAAGTTCACAACTTAATCATGCTCCTCTATCCTCCTCCTCCAGACTCCCCCGATCCATTTCCCTCAAGGCAGATGGATGGATCACAAAGAATAAAGAAACTTTGTCTTCGTAGACGAGTCCCCTCAAGTGGGACTGAAATTACTGACTGACTACGTGCTTGCTGATTGCTGACAGAGTTACTTGACAGGAGAGGCTTCCCTGTGGCCCTCACTTTCCGAAGAAGATGCGGACAGAAAGTAGAACAGGTAATGAATAATGAGTAGATGGCATGCAGTGGACAGCAATGGCTGTCTGGCTCTGATGAAACCAATTGCTGTTTGTTTTTTGTGTATGAAATGAATCATATGTCTTGTCTTACTTATTATTTAATCTTTTACACAGTAATTGTAATTCATGTTTTACCTTGTTTAATTCAAATTGTACTTCAACTTCAGGGGCCACTATCTTGCATTTTCCAATATGCAAAATGTTCTTGGAGTGGACTCAGTTGCCAATATACCAAGATGATTGATTAAATAATATATCTTTTTTCTTTACAGTCACTCACTGGGATGGATGGATCATCAGCGTCGGTTTACGTAAGAACTATGGCCAATTTGTGAGTGGCAAACAGGTAAATCAGTCTACAACAACTACTACAGAGGAACTACATGTCTGTCAATTTGTGGTATGTAGTGGTCGAGGGCGAGGCAGTGTACTGTTGTTGTTATGCCAGGCAGAGTCCACTCCACTCCAGACAGCAGTTAATGTAGAATTGTGGCTATGTGGCTTGCTGCATACCATTAGATATGCTTTGTCTGTTTGACAAAGAGCCTAGGTATGCTACATCAGGTTGCTTCACTCAGTGGTGCCTGCCTTGACCGTCTGCATGGCCCTGCCTCAAGCTTGGGCCAAAAATCCGTTATGTCTGCGAAATTTGCTGTTTTTCGTGAATCTCGCAAAATTACCGAAAATTCGCAAACTCTTGAGCGTAACGGATTTTTGGCCCATGCTTGCGGCAGGGCCATACAGACGGTCAAGACAGGCACCACTGAGTGAAGCATCCTGATGTAGCATACCTAGGCTCTTTGACACAGACAGTCAAAGCATATCTAGGGTTTAGGGTTCAGCGCGATTTACTAGGGTTTTTGGGTTTAAGTTGGTAGGGTTCCCGCTGAGTCTAGGGCTCAGGGCCCGATGCAAGCTCGTTCATAATGATGTTGGCAAGCTTTTAGGGGGGTTTGGCGTTCTTTGGTCCGGAATTGGCAGAATTTTGGTCTTTTTTGGTGTTTTGCGGGCGCGTGTGTTTGGGTGAAAAATGAAAACTAGTCTTAGACCTTCTTCTTCTTCTTCTTCTTCAAAGAGCGCAGTGGTTCAATGTTGTTCTGTCTTGCTGAGATTCTTGGGAATTGCTGGAACAAGTGTCCAGGTAAGTTTCAAGAGGATCGAAGTAGTGGAAGTGCTGAAAACAGCAATTTTTTGTGAACAGCGCAATTTGCCATATTTTGGATATTCCAGTATTGCATGTATATGGGGGGGCTGTTTGGGGGTGTTCTAGATTTGTGGGGGTGGGTCGGGGGGTCTTGGAGCACTGCTGGGAAATCCATGGTGGAAAAGGGGGTTTGGGCCTAGTTGCAGACAGCGTTTTGGCACAATTTAAACTGAGGCCTAGCAGTATTGCATGTTTTTGGGGGGCTGTTTGTGGGGGGTTCTATGTTTTTGGGGGTGGGTCGAGGGGTCTGGGAGCACTGCTGGGAAACTCTAATTTTGATTGCAAGTGGTTTGAAGAAAATCCATGGTGGAAAAGGGGAGTTAGGGCCTAGCTGCAGAGCGCGTTTGGAGTGATTTTGAGGTAGGACTCACATTTTCTGTTTGGCATTTTCCATTTTTATTTTTTTGCGGGTGGGTTGAGGGGCCTGGGGGCATTGCTGGGAAGGTCTAATATCGGATGCAAGTGGTTTGGAGAAAATCCATGGTGAAAAAGTTTTTCCTTTTTATTTCACTTGCGTGTTTTGGGGGGGCTGTTTGGGGGGGTTCTAGGTTTTTGGGGGTGGGTTTGGGGGTCTGTGAGCACTGCTGGAAAGGTTTGATTGCAAGTTGTTTGAAGAAAATCCATGGTGGAAAAGCGGAGTTAGGGCCTAGCTGCAGAACGCGTTTGGAGTGATTTTGAGGTAGGCCTCAAATTTTCGAAGTGTGGCATTTTCCATTTTTGCTTTTGGCCTGTTTTGGGGTGTTCTACTTTTTTGCGGGTGGGTTGAGGGGTCTGGGGGCAATGCTGGGAAGGTCTAATATCGGATGCAAGTGGTTTGGAGAAAATCCATGGTGGAAAAGGGGGGTTTTGGCCTAGCCCTAGTTGCAGAGACCGTTTTGGCACGGTTGAAAGTTAGGCCTAGTAGTATCGCATGTTTTTTGGGGGCTGCTTGTGGGGGGGGTTCTAGATTTTTGGGGGTGGGTTGAGGGTCTGGGGGCACTGCTGGGAAGGTCTAATATCGGATGCAAGTGGTTTGAAGAAAATCCATGGTGGAAAAGGGGGGTTTGGGCCTAGCCCTAGTTGCAAAGAGCGTTTTGGCATGGTTGAAAGTTAGGCCTAGTAGTATTGCATGTTTTTGGGGGTCTGCTTGTGGGGGGGTTCTAGATGTTTGGGGGTGGGTTGAGGGATCTGGGAGCACTGCTGGGAAGGTCTCATTTTGTTCTAAAATCACAGTTTACACTTTACACCTAGCTTGAGGGGAAAGATCCGCAAATTTCACCCACACTTATTTATTCTTGAAAAGGAGACTCAGAGTATGCACTTTCGAAATGATGATTGTATGTATGTATTATAATACTGTCCACACTGAAACTGAAAGTGTTATTTTTGCATAACACAGCGTACCTTATATTTTTTTCTCCGTGGTGCTTTAATATCACTTCCTGTTTTTCCATAAACAATTACAGGCCGGCTTTTACCCTGTGCAATGGCAAAAAGGATGAACTCAGGCTTACAGCGATGTGCAATTCAGCATCCACCAGGTGAGCTTTTTGGGAGCATCTATATGAAGAAAGAAAGAAAAATAATGTAACCAATAGTCTTTAACAATAACACAAAATAATTCAACAGAAAGTTGTCTCACAGTACCACTAGCAATTTGCAAGCACAGTATAACATTTTGGCCTGTATCTTTCCGCCATCTTTGTAGGCCTGTAACAGTGGGAGTTTCAAGAATTCCACTACCAGGCAGCACTATGGACTCAATACATAGTCAGAGAGTCAGAGAGTACACCAGTATTCATCCTTTTTTGTCTAGTTTTGCGAAAGAAATTACTTGTACGTGCACTTGTGGTAGCCGGCATAATGCCAGCTCAGTCAGCTTGCACCCAAGAAAAAGAGACACAAGCCATGATGACCAGACTTGCATGCATTACTTTAAGCAGTACATGCAGGTGGGGATAGGGAAGCTCTTACTTTTGTATAGGGGTGGCACTGGCCATACTCGGTTACATCAAGGGCTACTGCTCAATGTGATTTATATTTCGCACTGCCCCCCCTGGGCCTTCAGTACTACAAAAGAAAAATGAAGATTATTCATTCCTGATCATTTATCCAGCCGATCACATTATCTCTTTGCTTATATGATGGACGACTTTAGGTGCTTGGTTGTGATAGATTGAGTGAACAACAGCGATAGTCCACCCATGATTAACACAGCAGAAAGAAAATTATGAACATAGGGAGTGAGTGTGGTAACCATAATTGCCGGAGGATGGTACTTGACTTGATATAATTGTCAACTATACAATACATAGACAATAAATGCTGTGCTTGCAAAGTAAACTACTGTACTGTTAATTTAGGCAAGGGAGAGATTCAGAACAATCACAACTTGTAGTATTTGGATTTCCTCTGCTTTGCTACTCTGGCACGGACATGCTGTTCGAACAAAGTAACAATCTTTATGCACTAAGCGTCTGCTCTACATACACCTCTGCTATGTATGTGGAAGAAGATACCATCCAGGCTTCCAAAGTAAACGTCTATCATTCTTCTATCATTCTTCTTAATGTCACAACTGTAACAACTTGACTTTTTCTCAACAACCAAATAACACCTTTTCATTTAATTTGGTAAACCACCGTCTTGACTTGCATTTGAGTTTCACCAAAATGATATATTGCAATGCCCACGCTCGTCCTTCCATTGACCCTAAGTTCTTTCCCTTTTCGTTCATCACATCCCTCAGGTTCATCTGATATGACTTGGCTTCACGATAAAAGTTTCCCAGCTGATTGGAGGTCAAATAGAGGGGGCCATTGCTTACTCGAGAACTAACGCAGCTAATGCTATTGCTAAGTCAAGGGTATCTGTCTTCTCCGTGATTGGCTAAAAAAATGTAGTTCTAAATGAGTAACTGTTCTTAACTGTACAGTGTACTTGTAGTAGTGTACTGTCTGCTGTACAGTACATCATACACTCCTTTGCGAGCCTACTCTAAAATGTCAATAAGTAAGGAGTATAAAAATAACTTACCAGTGTCCGCCGCTGCTGAGCCATCCCCCTCAGCTCCTCCTGGTGGCACTTGTGGCGCCGCCGCATCCGCCCCTGGAGTGGACCCCTCCGCACTGCTGGCCCGGCACTGGTGGTGGGAACTAGTGCCACATCCGATGTTGTGACGCCTAGAAAATACAAGTCATATTTTTAGATGTCATACACCACCCCCTATTTCGTCTCGTAATGGAAGAGAAAATGTTAAACAATTTGTAATTATTGGGACTGAAAAGAAGTCACTGTTTTGGGGAGGGTGTTAACTTATATGCTTAGCCATAACATGCAACTCTTTTTGGCACAACTGATGAATGCTTGCTCTTGAACGTGCAACATTTTTATAATTACAGACAGAACCAACTACTCCTCATCACCACCAGGAGAACTTGAAGTTCCAACAAGGTGTGGGCTCCCAAGTCCCGCACAGTTACTTCTGACTGAGGTATGTGGAAAGTCGAACTGCACCTATCAGCAACAATGTCCTATTTCTCTTGTCTATACTTCTGTATGTGCAGAATAGTCCCTGAAACACTAGCGGTATGGTATGTGCTACTATCAAATCAAAAAGCCAAGTACTAAGCTTATTCTTGGTGGACATTGATATTTTGTTGTTGGAAATTTTCAAAGCACTAACATTAAGAAGACTGGAATTAGACAGCAAGGGCAACCCCGAGGACTGCACTGAGTGCCTCTAGAGCTATTGCTGGATCAGAGTTTTGTTTAACACCGTTTGCCAACTAGGCAAGCTTAGCTACCTACACAGACTGACGTATAATAATAGTAAATAGTAGTAGCACAGAGAGTGATGGTAGAGAGGCAGGATAAGAATGTAGAAACAGTCTACAAGAAGATCAAAGACTATTAGACTATTTTGTAAAAAATAGAATGAGGAAACAGTTTGGAATGAATAGGAGCTATAAAAGTTAGGGAAGTATAATTATATTAACAACAGAACAACTTACTGGGGCCAGCAGAAGAGCCTGCAGAGGACTGTTCCTGCCTACTCTGTACCGCCGGAGTCTGGGGTGTTGCTGTCTTCTTGCCCCTGGGAGGTTCTGATGATCATGAAATAAACAGAAACATGGATGATTGTTTTTTTGAAATATTTGATTTCTTTGACCACAATCTAAAATTATCTTGTAGAAACAAATTAGCAACAATTGCACTACATGTATTGACCTATCTGATCTAGTCAACTAGGAGGATACTAGTACAGTATTGCTGGATTCGCAGAGCGTCTACTTGGACAGTTATGTAAATCACTAACTAAACCAACAACAAAAAGGTTCTACTATGACTGCCAGCACTCAGCAGCACGCGACGTGACAGACACAGTCCGTCATCATGATTGCAGACCACTAAAAAATGTCCTACTACTAATAACAAGTCATAATATACTCAACCTATCAATCCATCACTATCGCTTTTTCTTAGTGGCAGCAGGAGTACACGGAAGGACTAGACTTGAGTCTCTAGTCTCTCTAGCATTACGCAGTTCTGTAAAGTACTACACTCATACATATTCAGGCCAAATGGGCACAAAGTTGCAAACAAGTAAGCATAGTACCAACGCCACTGAGGAGGCGAGCACCTGCAATCCCAGAAGCTATTTAAACATTATTTTACCTGCAATGTAATCGAATCTGCAGCATTCTTGCTCTTCGGGAAAAACATATATTAGCAATATAACACAGAGCAGAAGAAAACAAAGTAGTTATTAAATAGCTACTCACCTAGGCCAGGGATCTCCACGCCTAGCAGGTTGAGGTTGAGCAGGTCCCTCTCCGGGTTGAGGAGGTCAGCCCACCGGTGCGTCGCTTGGTCATAGATGCGCCGGACCCCCGACTCCCTCCGCATGGCCCGGCTGTTCCGATGCCGACAGGCCCAACACCGCAGGAGTGAAGAACGTCCCAATCCTCTACCCTCACCGTGACCCCCAACACCCGCAATCAAAACGGATGGTGGAGAACACGACACCGGGAGAAGGTGGGTAACAAAACAAGGGAACCCAAGGTCTTGGGGAACACAACTCGTCTCCTCTGGCTTCTAGGCAGCTGACAGCTTGACACAGACGAGAACGCTAAAATGAAAGAAGGAGACAAGATTAAACACACCCCTACTACTATTACCAGTGCCAAGTACACACACGAACCACCGACCTCCCTGCTTATCCCAGATAACAAACGGGAGTGGCTTGATACGAAACAGGAATTCTTCCACTGCAATCGTATTGGTTGTTTCTTGCGTAACCCCAGACCAACCACGCCCCCTCGGGAAACACCGAAAATGACAAAGGGGGTGGAATTCACAATTCTTAGGGAAAAAAAGGACAGGGGAAAAATGGTATCAAAGGGAATACGAAAGACACCCAAAAAAACCCTGGAATCGAAAAAAGAACACGAAGGTAGCACAAAAACGGCCGTTATTCAGCTCCTTCGTGAAAACACCCAAACACAGCGTATAACAAGATGGTTTGGATACAAAAAAGTGATAATAAAAACGGGACGTTAAAACTCAAAGGAAACGCAGCCGCGAATCCCAGAACGTCACCGAAGATCAAAAACAGGTCCCCAATAAAGGGTTCTGAAATGCCAAAGGGAATAGGAAAACAAGGGAGCAGGGGAAAAAAGGGGATCAAAACCCAGCACTAGAAAAGACAGCTGGAACAGAGCTCGAAGGAAGGGAAACAAGGTAGAACCACAGGAACAGGAAACACACGGCAAGGGACCAATAAAGAAACCAAGCACCTGTTTCCTGTCGGCAGCCCCCTTTTAAAGCGAGCTCTAGGGAGCGTCCAAATTTGCATATGCACTTGGCACTTTTAAGAAAAACAGCTAACTGGGAACTAGATAGAAGGAACCAGGCCCCCTTGAACCCCAACACCGGCATACCTTATCCCACCGCTGGTGACGCTCCCGGAGGCCATACCCTTTACCGGGCCTACCCCCTGCTGCCACGGTCTTAGGGAGGTGGCGCAGAACAAAAAAATATCAGAGCGGCCACCTCCACCGCAGTAAACACCTCCCTGGCCACTACATCCTCCCCCCTCCATCGCCCGCATGGTAGCCGGGTACGGTGTGCAGGACCCTTTCCCTTGCTTTTCCCGGCTCCCTTTGCCATGGTCCTGGGTGAAAGAAGAAAAGAATAGGGGGAAAAAAGTAAAGAAAAGATAAGAGAGAGCTAAACAAAAAAAGTAGGTATTAAAGTAACAAAAAGTTGAAAAAAACACAAAATATAGATCTAAACAAATAGAGAGATAAATAATGAGCAAAGTAGAGCAAAAAAAAGTTCAAAGAAACAAACGATTGCAAAGATTGGAAGAGGATAGAAAAAGCATGCCCAGAACCATAGCAATGAATGAAAAACAAGATGGGCGCGCCCATTGAGGACCGCGTGGGTAAATTTGCGCGATATTTCCCCCGCGAACACACGCAAACTCGTAATAGCGCGCTGCACACAACGCGAGCTAGCCAATAGTGCCCGGAAACAGAAATACGCAACGCGCACAAGATGGCCGCGCCCATGTACGACCGCATGGGTAAGTTTGCGGTCGGTGCTCTGCAAGCGGCCCGCGAATACTCAAAAACCCCGCAAACACACACTAATAAATACGCAAATTCGCACAAATTCGCATATTATGCGGAACGCAAATTCGCTTTCGCACGGATTTGCGTACCGCAAATTCGCAATTTTCGCCCATACTTACCTAAAACCGTTCGAAATTATTTTCCTGAACAAAACTGTACAGAAAACATCCTGTCTTGGCCTGGCCAATATAAAAGATTTAAACGTACCAAACAATCATAGATGATTTGCGAACTAGCAACAATTCACAAATTACACAGAGGAAACATTAGACACCATGCATCACAACGGAACATACAATTCTTCACGTACCAATTAAGAGAGATGTGTAGTGTGGCCGTTAGACACTAACGGATGTCAAGCACCAAAGGATTAGGATCAAGAGACCATACCCATGTTACGTCAGATACAACACTCGGGGGTGGAAACAACAAACAGTGTCGGGAAGTTGTGCCTTGATTGGCTTAAAATCCACGCTGTCTCAGGTGAAACCGCACTTGTCCCTTCTTTCTGATGACATCTGATTACACTATGTCTTTGAACTCCATGTCAAAAGCTCTTTCTGTATTCAATATCCAATGAAGTGTGGAAGATTTCACAGCAAGAAGCTGCCGAGACACTGAGAAATTGACAGGGCAAATTTAGAAAGGACTCTTGCAGTAGTAGATTATGATATGACCACACTATCTACCATGATTTACTCTCTCTGTAACTTTGTATCATCTTCAATCAGCATCATACAGATTTCAATGTCTTCTTTGCAATATGGGCAGTCGCAGCTTAGGGCGATCATGTTACTGAGTTCGACCAAACAGACACTTCATGCTAGTTGCGTTCCATTGAAACACTTTAATGCCACTAATTTGTTTCTACCATACAATCTCAATAATCAACACACCATCATGGCAAAAATCTCTCTGCATGCCACACGCAGTGTTCTGCCATGGGCCTATCTTCTGGGTCATAGGATCCATCCTTTGCCCAAGGTCTATCATACTGGTCCTTCCCCTGTGTCCAGTGGGCCAGCATGTGGCAGAATGACAGCGTGAAGTTATTGCATTGCTCTTGGGCCACTATCTCTCTCGAGGTCAATCAATCTGTCCTGCCGCTTTCAGAACAAGCAGCAGATGTTTTCGTCGCTGCTCCCCTCATGCACATACAAAGGTGCCAACTTGCTTCTCCTCTGCCTTGGTTGGGTCTGCACCATGCTACTTGGGCACTTATGTCCTTGTCAGCCCCTCTTCTACACTGATATTCTGGAGAGGCTCGGATCCCAGCCAAAAGCTTCTTATCTAGGTCAACCCCTGATTCCTCTCTGATCGTTGCCCTGTTCCTACCCCTTCTCTCCTCTGGTGGAGGGTACCCTGCTCTGCTTTTTTGTTGTGCTTCCAGCGTTCAAGCTCTCTCTCCCTCCCTTTTTAGTTTGCGCCTTTCCTCAAAATCCCATCTAGATTGCCTCCTTTGCTCTGAGCTATGTGCTGCTTCTTGGTGGGAATTTTCCCTCAAATTCACTCTCTGTTGTTTCTTCAGCTTCCTGCTCAAACCCTGTAGATGATCCCTCATCATCCGAACCGACTGGAACCCTTCTCCTCACCCCCACTAGTTGTATCACTATCCAGAACTGCCATGAATCTCCTGGTTACCCAGGTGTGCTCACCTGAACCAGTGGGAGTGAATGCTCTTCCAGCCACTGGGGTTTGATGGGCTGAACATAACAGATCCTGGGGGGGGGGGTCGAACTTCGGTGAGCCTATGCATTGGACTGGGACAGTGATGGGATTGCCTGGGCATGTAGGCCTGCTAGACTCTCATGCCTGAACCTAACAGTTTGTTGTTTATATGGGGACCTCCAGCTCACTCAACTGGCAGGCTGGTGCAGACCAACACAGGAAGAACAGGCATCTGGGGGTGAGAACATCCATGCCTACATTTGTCGTGGGAGGTGTGGAACAATGCTCATTTGTGGGATAGGTTTTTCGGTCTGGGCCTCCTCAAAGATGAACCAACGTTCTAATAGCGCCTCTCTCCTGTTCTTTTTCTGTCCTGCATTTTGGCCTCACCGTCTACCCGCCATTGACCCACTATGATGGACAGCTCACCTAATGGACCCCTGCGCCCTTCGGGCGATTGCATAGTAACACACACATGGTCGCTGGAACTAGTTGAAGCTCAAATGTAGTGACTCATTCATCTGCCCAAAAGAAATCGTGAGCGTCGTCGAGGCAGGTGTGCCTTCTTCCCAAATCTACCCTCGAAAATCAGCTGTGATGCTGGACACTCGCATGGAAGCCCCGCCCTCACACTCGCGGTGTGCACCGTCTTCCCGCCATTGACCCACTATGATGGACAGCTCACCTAAGGGACCCCTGCGCCCTTCGGGCGATTGCATAGTAACACACACATGGTCGCTGGAACTAGTTGAAGCTCAAATGCAGTGGCTCATTCATCAGCCCAAAAACAATCGGACCTTTTACCCACACAAGAGGCATGTGCACTCGCATGGAAGCCCCGCCCCAAATCCGCGGATCCGCAAATCCGCAAAATCCGCCGATTTTGCGGATCCACGATCCGCAAATCCGTGAATCGTGGATCCGCAAAATCCGCCCACCCCTAGTTCTGATGTATTCAAATGTGTTTGTGTCAAAAGTTCCCTCCTTCGGCCAGGGAAACACTAATGCCTTAGTGCCGTTCTTGACAAAACTTGTTACGTTTTTTAGCCTGCAAGTGTTTTAGTGGCGACTCCATGATAAGTTGGGTAATTTTAGAGGATAGATGTGCCCTAATTTCTCTTATTTGGGAATCTCTTTGTTTTGCTCTAATACTGGGGAAAATGTACACGGGAGAGTTTACTCGTTCTAAATACTTACTACGAGCTCAGTGCTATCTACAGATACATCAACATGAATATTTTACAAGTACAAAAAATAATGCATATGAATGGTCACAACCTAAAACAAAGTGCAATTGTTAAGCAAGAGACATGAAATTTGGCAACAAATAACAAATTTTGGCTTTGGCATAACATGTTGAGCTTTTTGCTTTGGCATCAAAAACTGATTGTGAAAAATAGTGGCACCTTCATATACCACATTGAATCGACAAAACAGGACAAAACACAGTTACATTAATTTACCAGCACCAAAACATCAAATATGTTTTTCATTGATTTCAAACTATAAGAAGAAAAACATGACAGAGAAAAAAACTATCACGATGTCAAAAATACCATAGCCCTCTTCTAGCGCATGCTATACTGTGACCATGGGAAGCTTTGCATGGTACATGGGGCTAAGTGAGCCTGATAGTCTGTTATTATTGGCTCAGGGAAAAAGATAATGATTTTTGTGGAGAAAAAGGAATAACTCAAGAAACCACAGACTCCTCCTAGCCAAACACAAGCTACACCTCCGGGGTCCATTAGGATGGCGGGCGGACTTAGTCCGCCCGCCATCCCATCGGTAATCGGGACCGCCCGCCATAAGGGCGGGGGTCCCGCAGGGGGTATTAGGATGCGTCCGCCACCTTCCTGTATACAAAAGGGGATGATGGACGGAGCGTTTGAGCAAATCAAACACTCACCCCAGTCAACTGATCTGGGTTTAATCCATCACCATTCTTTAGCCCACCCAGCCACCCCATTTCAGACATGGCTATATGCAAATCAGTCTGACCCTATGCCTCATGGGAACAGTCCAGCCCGAACTGCCAAGGCATGTCTTCCATGGACCGGAAACAAGCATCCTGGGACCGGTTTCGGGTTCATAATCCTCATCAGCCAGGCTATCTTGAATCCAATGGCCAAGTGAGCAAGGGACTCACGTCTGAGCATATCCTGCCACACTTAGGGCGAACAAAGCGATACAAAAGGGGATGATGGACGGAGCGTTTGAGCAAATCAAACACTCACCCCCAGTCAACTGATCTGGGTTTAATCCATCACCATTCCATTGCTCACTTTGCCACTGGATTCAAGCAAGCCGGGCTGAAGACGGCTGTAATGCCAGAAACCGGTCCTCGGAAGCTTGTTTCCGGTCCAGGGAAGGCATGGCTTGGCAGTTCGGGCTGGACTGTTCCCATGAGGCACAGGGTCAGACTGATTTGCATATAGCCATGTCTGAACTGGGGTGGCAGAGTGGGCTAAAGAAAGGTGATGGATCAAACCCAGTTCTTTTGACTGGGTGGGAGTGTTTGATTGGTTCAGATGCTCCGTCCATCACCACCCCCTTTTGTACCGCTCTGGCCACCATAAGTGTGGCAGGGTATGCTCAGACGTGAGTCCCTTGCTCACTTTGCCACTGGATTCAAGCAAGCCGGGCTGAAGACGGCTGTAATGCCAGAAACCGGTCCTCGGAAGCTTGTTTCCGGTCCAGGGAAGGCATGGCTTTGCTGTTCAGTCTGGACTGTTCCCATGAAGCACAGGGTCAAGACTGATATGCATATAGCTGCGTCTGAACTGAGGTGGCGAAGTGAGCTAAAGAATGATGATGGATTCAAACCTGATCTGTGACTAGGGAGGAGTGTCTGAAAAGTTTCAGCACTCAGTCCATCACCTCCTTGTGTTTGCTTTGTTCACCCTAAGTTGGCAGGGAGTATGCCCAGACGTGGGCCCTTGCTCACTTTGCCACTGGATTCACAGCTTGCCTGGCTGATGAAGGGTGTTACCCAGAAACCGGTCCCAGGATGCTCGTTTCCTGTTCAGGGAATCCCTGGCTTGGCAGTTCGGTCTGGGCTGTTCCCCTGAGGCACAGGGTCAAGACTGATTTGCATATAGCTGTGTCTGAACTGAGGTGGTGAAGTGAGCTAAAGAATGATGATGGATTCAACCCAGATTTGTGAATGGGGGTGAGTGTCTGTAAACTTTCAGCACTCTGTCCATCATCTCCTTGTGTCTGCCTATTGCAGGGCCTGAAGTACCTCATGGAGGTAATGCAGTTGTTCCTCCCAGCTGGAATTCCAGACAGGTATGTTGTTTATGTAGGCGGCACAAAAGGTCTCCTTACCAGCCAGGACCCTGTTAACCAACCTTTGGAAGGTAGCAGAGGTATTTTTCAAAGCAAAGGGCATCAACTGAAATTTAAAGTGGCCCTCTGGGGTTAAATATGCTGACCTCTCTTTTACCCCCTCAGTCATAGAGATTTGCAGATGCGCTGTTTCACTGGCAGGGCTTGAGTTAAAAGTTACAGTCGGAGAGCAAATTTTTGAAAGATCTGATGGCTCTCCCATGGTGCACACCAACAGTACCAGTGCTATTGGATCTAGGTTGCAGATCCATCAGGGACCAAGCGCAACTTCGCCCCCTGCTCCTCTGGGCACGTCTATGGCGGGCGCCTGAACTAGTCTCCTATGCGGAAGCATTATCAGAGGTTATGGCTATGGCAGGCTGGTCCAGGATTAAATGGTTGAGGGATGTCAAACGGTTGCTGGTGGAGATAGGGTTACCAGACGCATGGGCGTCGAGAACAGCCCCACCCAAAGCAACTATTAAAAAGTTGTACTGGAACTTGGTCTCCGCTAAATTACACTCAGATTCACGACATTGCAACTCTACTGTAGCTTTTGTGAGAATCAAAGATGTGGTGGCTTATGAACCCTATTTAGATACTATTTCTATCCCCTTTGATCGTACTTTGTATTTCAAGTTTCGAGTTGGGATTCTTCCAGTAGGTGAGGTAGTCGCCCGCTGGAAACGGCCCTTCCAATTTTCTCCGTTCTGTGCGTCCTGTCCCACCTGAGTAGAGTCGGTAGCCCATATCTTTTTTTAATGTCCGGACTATCGTGCACCCAGGATCCGTTGGTTAAAACCCCTATGTAGACTCTTAGGCACCCATCAGCATATAGTGGCGATGCGTATTTTAATGTCTGACACATCCACCGTGATTGTTTGTGCTGTGTCAAAAATTTTAAAATGGTCTTGGTTGATTCGCACAAAAAGGCTTTCCTTGTCAATTTAATTCAGTTTTAATTGTTTTAATACTTCCTTCTGTTTAAATCGTGTGTGTGTATCTAGCATGTGATTGTTATTTATGCTGTATTTTGTATTGTTGTACAAGCTTTTATGGTATTTTTATATCGAAATAAAGCCTATCAATCAATCAATCAATCAAAGTTACAATCTGCGTTGCGCACTCAACCAACAGTGACCAAAGTTTTGATGCAGACAGCAGCAATGTGTCGATTTCACAGGGATGCACCGGTTACGAAGTGATGCTTGGAGTCGATGTGTCGATTTCTTGGTTGCAGCCGTAGAATCACCTCCAAGAGTCCCAGGCTGGATCTGGCATCACATTTCAGGCCAGAACACACAGCAGAGGAGCCAAGGGGCTGGTAGCAAGATACAGGTGAAGTCTCTGATGGCCCTGAGACTTCCAACAGGAAGCAAGCTCATCTCAAGCCCTCTGAGAAACTTTAGAAAGTAGGATGCAGAGAGCAAAGTCCAGTACTCAAATCCCCAGGCAAGAGGAAGCTGACAACAGAACAACACAGCAAAGCAACCAGCAAAGTGTTTCTCTCTCCTGGAATACCAACAGCTCTTCTTCCTGGCAGAATACCCTCAGCCTAGAAGTGCTTTTGTTTCTAACGTTATGGTGTCAGAGGTCCAGTACTTATACCCCATTTGGCCATTAAAGTAGAGTGACTTCAAAGAAAGGTCTTTGTAGAGCACAACTCCCTGTCTTTCCTGGCCCTGGCTCCAGACACACTACAGGGGGGTATGCAATTTTTTGTGGGGGACAAGCACAGGCCTACTTAGGTGCAAGTGTCAACTCTTCCGGCCACTCTAGCTCAGGAAGCCTGGTGATGAGCCAACGGGATCGGCAGGGCACAGCTCAACTCCCTTTGTGTGTTACTGTCTTGAGTGAATCAACAAAGTCCAATTGTAATCCAACCCAGACATGTATTCTAGGGCATGCAGAGGCGCCAAATGGTTAAAGTAAGAAAAAGCCAACTTTCTAAAAGTGGCATTTTCAGACCTGCAATTTTAAAACCAACTTCACTAAAAGATGTGCATTTTTTGAGTCCAGAGACAGCAAACACAATTTTTCTATCAGCTCCCAATTAGAAGATACCGTTGTAAAAAGATACTGGGCAGCTCCAACCCTAACCTATTGGAGAGATAGGCCTTGCTGTAGTGAAAATCACATTTAGCAGCTTTTCAGTACCAGCACATGTAAAACTGAAAAACATATATCCCACCTTTTAAATACACAGCACCCAAGCCCTGGGGCTTCCTAGGGCTTCCCATAGGGATGCCTTACATGTAGTATAAGGAACGATTTGGAACCGGCTAGTAGGTGTACTTGCCATGTCGACATGGAAAGTAAGATCTGTCCACACAGGCCCTGCGTTGGCAAGTCTGAGACACATCTGATGACTACTCTTGTTGGTGGCACCATCAGTGCTGCAGGCCCATTAGTGGAATTTGGAGTCATATTTGGTTTACAGGCCCTGGGCACATGTAGTGCACTGCACAAGGGACATACTAGTAAATCAAATATGCGTATCACGGAGAAACCAAATGTTATTACATTTTAGACACAGAGCACGTGCACTGGTCAGGAGAGTTAGAGTGCCCAGACTCCAGACACCAGCAAAAATTACCTCCAGTACATAATCAAAAACAGGAGGCCAGAATCAAAAAGACTGGGGAAGTCATGCCAAAAGATGCCAGGTCTAACAATGACAGACATCATAACTAAGCAAAAACAGTAGAAGAGGAATTGGCAGGTCAGCCCCTCCTGAGCTGAATTTTGGGTACTACATCATTAAGGGGAACGAAGAATATACTGTTGTGGATGGCCATGTGGTGCTGGAAGCTGTATATGCACTCTGGTTATAAGATGACACCCCAGCCTTCCTATCTGGGCGGTTTTGAAATGTCATCTGCTGAGTACGCTGTTTCAAATGGGAAACTGAAGTGTGAGTAAAGGTGTGAGCGGACCTGGTAGAAGATAGTAAATTGAGATCCTTAAAGAACATGATGCCCACATACGTCCTGGGACTGGGACAGTTCCTGTTATGGTACATATGTTGGGCAATGAGCAGGACTTGCCTAACATAGAGGCACCACCAGAAGTCATATTGAGCAACGTTAGGGCTAAACAAGTCATCACATGCCTATACAGATCGCTATTGCAACTCTTAAGAGATGAAGACACACAGAGGATGGAGGAAACGAACTTTGGGGCTGACATCCCATACAAGGTAGGTGTTCGCCATCTGAGTTAATTTAACATGGTCTTGAGGACTGTATACTTGTGATTTACCCAATTTAATCATGTGCACCACACATATTTGACACCAGAGATTTGGGAAAATATACAAAAGGGCATGAACCACATGTCTAAGGTGCACAGAAAATGCTTCAGATTGCTACATATGTTATGGTCATGACTGGTTATATCCCAAATGTGGTCAGCTGTGGTGCAGTGTACATCAGAAGTGACCATCTTTCTTTTGTCACTCAACCCCATACAGCGCTTATTAGATGCAAGTTCTGTTATTAAAAGGACAAAGCACATGGAACTGCTGAAGCCACTATTGGGAGCGGGAGCGGGACAGGACTTCAGGCCCCAGGCTCCTTCGCGGCTATTCCGCCTCTGCCGATGGCCTCACTATATGCCTGGGATGCTTTAAAGGCTCAGGAGGTCTCCCGCAGCACTGGAAGCCCGTGGAACTGCTTAAACCACTGTTGGGAGTGGGAGCGGGACAGGACTCCAGGTCCCAGGCTCCTTCCTGGCAATTCTTCCGCCACCAACGACCTCACCACGCGCCTGGAGGCGCTTTAAAGGCTCGGGAGGGCTCCCATAATGCAGGACGCCCGTGGAACTGCTGGAGCCACTGTTGGGAGTGGGAGAGGGACAGGACTCCAGGTCCCAGACTCCTTCGTGGCAATTCCGCCACCACCCTCACGACGTGCCTAGAGGTGCTTGAAAGGCTCAGGAAGGCTCTTGCAGTGTGGGACATGCAATGGCATGCCTGAACCGTGCCAGGGTGAAGCCCGGGTCAAGGGTGGGCTCGTCTGCACCCGTCCGCGACTGTCTGTGGCTGAGCTGGGCCTTTTTTCTTAGCTGCACACTTTGGGATTCCGTGAAAGTTTACTTCATCACCCTCAACATCGCCAACACCGCATGCCATTTAAAAGGGTTGTTGCAGGTCTTTTGGACTTGGACTTGGACCACGCTGTGAGTAATCTTTCTTCCCAGTAATTCACCTTGGGAGCCTGTATGGATTTTTTATATAAATTTGATTATAAACTAATTGTCTAATGTCCTGCATGTTTGCCGCCTTTTTTGTAACTTTCTGGCTTTTGGCTTTCCTTGTTGGGGGATCCGCTTAATCCAGCAAAATGGGGAAAAAGACCAAACCAGCGACCCCCAAGGGCCAGTCATGCCGCACTATTGACACCTTTTTGGCAAAGGCTGTGGGCACTATTAATCAGGAGATAGTTCGGGCTGAGAGATGGCTCTCACTGGATATAGGGGGGTCAGGGTAAGCTTGACATCTACCTTGCAAAAAACCCCAATGGTCCAGTCTCAGTCCACCACTTCCCTGGCTTTAAACCTGGTACCCATTGAGGCACCCTCATCTGAGCCTCCAGTTTTGAGTCTCGAGCTTCCGTTCCACCTGCCACCACCTACTGTATCACATGATCTAGCGAACTCCCCCACTCCTAATGTAAATGGAGGGCAAAGAAGGCTTTGGAAGCTGCTCAGGTTACACGACTGGGACAGGCAATTGCTGCTAATGGGTTGATTGTAGAGGATCTGTTGACCCGCCTGGCCCCAGTCCTACACAATATTACAGAGAAGTTCTCAGACCTTTTGTCTCCAGAACAGGCTGGATAAATTGGAGGTAGCAACAAGGGACTTAGCAAGCAAAATGGATATTTTTTGGTAATTTGTAGAAAAACACCCATCTTGTTGTTTGCCATTGCGCCCTCCTCCAATTGATATTATACCTCTTACTACTCCTTTGTGTAATAGTGGTGCCCCACATGTTATTGTTCCTCCAAAGTCCAGAGGAGTTGTGGCTCAATCTACAGTGCCAGGGTTGGGTAGTTCTAGTTTCCCGAGAGATGGTGCACCCAGGGCTGTTCAGGTCTGTCAGGACCTAGGTCCTGTAGATGCCCTCTACACAGGGATGCAATTATCTATGGTTTGCCAGTCAACCGAGATCGATCTTCCCCCAGCATGTGCCCCCTATTCTGTGGTTTTGTCAGGGGTACCCGGCTTATCTGCTCATAAAGAGGAATCCACGGGCCAACTAATTATTAAAGTCTCTCATTGGTTGGACCTGCATTCCAGGTATTCCTTCAGAGACCACAAGGATATCTTGATGGCATGGAGGGTGGCGTGGATAGGTCCATCTAGGAAATCCCTTGAGGGAGACTGTATCATAATCTCGGTACAGTACCCTGAGTTAGCACGTAGAATTCTGTTTGGCGCTTCTAAATCTTTCCCCCCAACTTCCTGCATTAAATTACTCCTACTGGGCTTTTTCTACAGACCTTCACAATGCAGCCCAGTAGGGGATTGCCTGTGAGGGCTGGGTTGGTGGAGGGAGGTTTGGGATGGTTGTTGCCTCTTGCAAATTCTTTTGCCCCCTTGCTGACTTGAACGAGCTGGATTGATGCCAGGAGGATGACGATTTGTGTATCCACCTTCCTCAGCAGACTGACTCTCTGAGTCAGAGCGTAGAGGAAGTTTGCTGTTTCTTACGATCAAGTCCCAATGAGATTTTGGGAGTGCCATCAACCCATGTGTCCCCTGTGACTAGTCATAGGTCCCAAGCGAGGCCCCAGCCACTATCCTTTACATCCCCCTCACCGGTTATTGTTAACCACCCTACTAGTAGAAATTTTTGTCTAGTATCTTGGACCGTGGCTGGGTTGTGTTCTAAGTTCACTGATGACAGTTGTATGTTGTATTTCAGGTCATATAAAATGATATGTTTGCAGGAGACTTGGGAGACCAAGAACACCTTTTTTTTAGAGGAGTATAAGACCATCTTTTGTCCACTGTCAAACTCAACAATTGGACGAGACAGAATTATATTTGTGGCCCTAGAAATTTGCAAAGATTAAAATATTTTGAAATGGAATTCTCAGGTATTCCATGGCATTGAATTGCATATGGGGAGAGCACTCACTTTTGTGATCATTAATTTTTATAATGCTAAAAGGGGCGAGGGGAACCCTCCAACCTTAATGCTTTAAACTGTGTTATGAATGACTTAAAGGAGGATGGTTGTGGGTATATGAACTTTATTTTAGCGGGTGACTTCAATTGTCATTTGTGTCCATCGATTGTCAAAAATCAGTTGAAGGCTCAGCCATGCCCACTTTCGAAGGATTTACACATGGAACACAAACTGGAAAGGAAGGTTCTAAATAACTTGGTATTTACTCACAATCTGGTGAATACCCTAGACCTCTGGTGCCCCAGGCCACTTACCCAATTGCCACCATCCTATAAAGGAAGGGGGGCTGCAACCACTAACGATTTTATATTTGTGACAGCTTCTTTGTTGGTGGCCCCCAGATCATTTAACATGGAGGATAGTGATTTTAGCGACCACAACCCATTGACACTGGTACTGAAGGGGTTGGGCCAGCCCACCTTAGGTCTCTGTAAGCCGCAGGTATCCTTAATTCCCACCGACCAGGGCAGGCGCCTTAGATGGCTGAGCATAGACATAAAGGCTTTTAATCATATCCTTTTTTCTTCATGCCAGAATGAGATAGGTGCTTGTCTGAATCGTAGCACCCAGAGTGAGGATAGTTTAAGCTCGTTCTCCTCCATTGTCCAGAGAGTTTCTGGTATTTTAACTGTACAGGCTGTGGGGCTGGCTCAGGCTGCCCCGTCATTGTTTGATCATAAGTGCTCGCAGGCTTTAACCACATCGCTGCGGCGGCTATTCCTGCCGCAGCGCTAAGGGGCTGTGCTCATGATGGAGTGGTTCCGTCATGGCCCCACTCGCTCAATAGAACGCCCAGCGCAGGCACAGAATCCGTGCCGCGCATGCGCGGCAGCCGGGGCCATGACGGAACCGCTCCGTCATCAGCACAGCGCCACCGCAGCTGATGACGGAGCGGTTCCGTCATCAGCATCGAAAGAGCTAAGGAGGCCTAAAGCAGCCCTGAAACAGATGCCACGGGTGAAAGCTAGTGTCCCTGTGTCAACGCCTTTACAAAGAATTAATAAGAGAGCGCAGGCTACATCTCCAAAAGCAGGCATGGGAGGACCTAGCCAAAGTGAGTGAACTGAGGGATTCTTCCCTATTTTGGAACATTATTAATAGTCCCTGTTTCGCAGAACCAACAAACGCGACAGTATGCCATCAATATACTTCGGGAGAATGGGTGTCCCATTTTGATAAAGTCTATAATGAAGACTGCATTGGCGAGCGTAGTGTAGATATTAACCTTTGTGTGGGGGTTCCTCCAATTAGCTTCTCTTTGGAGGAGGTTAGCTTAAGCATCAAGCTTTTGGCATCAAATAAGGCCCCAGGACCTGATGGTATTCCCCCGGATCTCTTTCATTACAACCTGGGGTCTGGGCACCTTTATTAACCCAATTCCTAAATGCGGCAGTCTTGAAGGGTACATTGCCCTCCTGGTCCACTGCCACAATAGTGTCAAGTTTTAAAAAAGGAGATAAGGATAAGCCGCAATCTTAATGCCTCATCTCTCTCATCGATACTGCAGTTAAGGTCCTGGGCCGTGTACTTCTATCTAGTTTGTCTCTCTGGGCCACAGATAACCATTTCTTATCGGACGTCCAATATGGTTTTCGTGAAGGCTTGTCAACATTGGATCAATGCCTCAATCTTTATCTTCTGACTTCCAAGTATTCTGTGGCCCAATTGGGCGCTATGTATCTGGCCTTCATGGACCCTACGTCCGCATTTGACCGGGTAAACCGATCTAAGCTATGGGACATGTTTACTTCATTAGGAGTGGATCAATGTATTGTACATCTACTGATATCACTCCATGCCTATACATCGGCATCATTGAGAGTCTCACACACGGGAGATCTTACCAATCATTTTAATTGTACATGGGGGTACGCCAGGCATGCATTTTAGCTCCGTTTTAATTTTCGGTTTATCTTAACGGCCTCGAGACGGCACTCTTTGCCCTCCAGTCAGACTCCTCTGGAGTAGGTAGGAGAGTTTTGCCATGCCTACTCTATTCATATGATGCGGTGCTCATGGCCCGCACAGGCCGGGCCAGCAGGTCTTAATAGATGGCTTTGTGGCTTTCAAATTGATGAATAACAGGAGGGTATGAAGGGATGAATATCCAATTTATTTCCAGTAAGTGCACAATTAATTACCCTGACGTTACTGTCAAATTTTACATGGACCAATGCTCAATTTAATTTAACACACCTACATGCCATTGGACCAGTCTCTGACCCACATATTTCTTCAAAAGTAAGTTGGTGAAAAAACAATAAACATACAAAAATGTATATACAATGATGAAAAAGAAACATACATACATATATACAAGACTCTGTATCTACAATACCCCAACACGATATTGAAATCACTAATGTTCACTCATTGTATCTGGGTGATACACTTCGAGGTAGTCCTTTTAGCACATGAGGTACAACACCTCTCTATCTTTTTTTAATGACGTACTTATGAAGAATTCAACACTATTTGCATTAATGATGACTCCTCTATATATAGCTGTCAACGCGTTTCAGCCATCAATTTCTACTGGCCTCCTCAGGACAAGGGTAGAGCAAAATCTATGGGCTTGCGTCACATAATCCACACTACTCTCAATCTCTAAACAGGTCTCAATCCCTGAGTCCAAACACCCTCAATCCTCAGGAGCTGGCACCCCCAAAGGGTCTACCTTACACGGAGCTCTCCGTATGATTCACCTGGGCCTCCATTTCCCTGTGTGGCACCAACCATGTCCACCTTCAAATCTAGCAGTACGCAACCTCACTGGCTTCTGTTACTTCCCCGACATCAAATCCATGTGTGCATTCATGGCATGGCGGGACCTTTTGGTGAATTACACCAAGTCTTATGTACTAGTGGTGGGCCCATGGGGACTGCGATCAAAATGCTTTGAAGCCGGAAATAATATCCTTGGAAAGGTCCTGGCCTTTCCCTATTTGGGTGTGCTATGATGACAAGTTGCAGTGGGAAACCCTCCTAGAAGGGAAGCTGAATGAGCTGAATCCCTGGGCGCCTTCACTAGTTTTGCAAGTAGATTGGGTTCATGGGCCCCGGAGGTAATGTTAAAACTGTACAAGTCCAAACGTATCTTAAGAGAAGTGTACGGTAGTGAAAGCTGGGGTTATGTGCCCCCACATAGGTTACAGGTGGTGGAAAATACACTTCTGCGCCGGATCCTATGAGTCCCCCAAGGTACGCCAGTTGGGTCCGTACATGAATAGTTAAGGATTGGTTTCCTGGCGGACCAAGTGGCAATTAAACCCTTAGTGTGTTGGATAAAGATTTGGAATTCTGATCATAAGAATTTAAACCGCATGATTGTTTAAAATTGGAGCATAGTAACAACATATCCTGGATACATTATGTAAAGGAGTCTTTTCAGGCTATAGGCAGGTCAGATATCTTTTATACACTATGAAAAAGCTCCCTCGTGACCTCTCTATTTTATCAAAAGATTCAAACACTGAATTCCAACATGGGCAACACCAAATACCAAGAAATTTTTTACTTTCTCATTTTATTTTTAATTTCATTACTTTTTTCCCTTATTAGTACTTTTTTTCATATTATTATTTTCAGGATAAAACCTTATCAAAAATTACAAACTTTTCATCAGAGATCTATAATGGATAAATTAATATCTACACTACAATCCATTCATTCCTGGGTAGAGAACTGACACAACCAAACCACTCACTCACACCTCATACCAAGTCTTGACCAAGTCTATTGTAAAATCCTACTGAATGTTGTAACCCTGTATTGGGCAATAGATGAAATTCTACCAAACGTGTTAACTTATTCAGATAGATTGTTCTGTGATTTGAATGTGTATGAGTTCTGCACATAAGTTTGACATAAATGAAACAGATATAATATTGTGGGGACACTATTACATATTCAACATTGCAATATAGTGAATGTATATGGTGTACATTTTGTTGACGGTGTGTTGTTCCCTTAAATATGTAATGGGATCATCATCAGGACAATGTAGCACTGATTGAGTCTATATTGAGATCTACCCCATTACATTGAAGTCCATCCTCAATGGAAGCTAGGAAACACACAGCAGTCACCACCTTGCTCAACAAACCCTCAGTAGACCCAATGAAGCTCGCTAACTACAGATCGATCTTTCTACCATCATATCCATCCATGCTTTTTTGAGAAACTCATCAACAGACACCTAGCCAACCACCTCATCAATCACCAACTCAGTCAACAATGAGTCCCAATCATTGCACTCAAACTGCAGTCTTTTCTGCAAAAGATGGCATCCACATAATCCTGGACAGAGGAAATACTGTGGCCCTCTTCCTCCTTGACCTCACGGTGGCCTTCAACATTGTATCACACCCCTCCCTCATCAGAGGCTTACATAAGATCAGCATTTATGCTCTCTGCTTTATCGGCCCTTTTTTGATGGAAATAACTCAAATTGTCATCCTAATACTGTATACCCCGGAAGACCGTAAACATATTTGCATTGTGCCTCAAGGTTCATATCTCTGCCTCACCCTCTTCAAAACATATATGACTTCACTAGCCAACATCATACGCACCTACAATTACAACATCCACTCATGCACTGACAACACACAACTTCTACTGTTCCTCTTGGGAATAAAGTCTGCCAAAAGAAACTAGTTCAACACCTACATGACCGAAGTCACCACCTTAATTAAGCACAACTATGCCAAGCTCAACATTGCTAAGGCAGAAGTACTATGTCCTGTAAAAACACCTCACCTTGGGACTCCACTTTGTGGCTGCCAACCTCAGACTCACACCCACTCCCAGTTCCTTTTTTTTTTTATTTAGCAAAAAATCAGATAGTACAAAATTCGTAATCATAACATACACTTGTGAACTTAAAAGGCGAAATTCCAATTAACAACTTATAAGAGGCTACCTAACAAATAGAGGGAAAAGAAAAAACAAGAAATTAAAAAATTCTTCCACATATAGATAGCATAAAAAGACAACACAGTTGGGGTTTACATGTTTCTAATATCATAATACCAGGCGGTAATTGGAGACCAAATTTGAGCCCCTCGTATCCTTGACTTTTCCCCCCGTGTTTCATAAATTGCTACCTCTTGCTTATAAACTCCTAGAAAACGGGTTAGCCACATTTGGAAAGTTGGGGGATCAATATCTTTCCACCGTGCTGCCAAGATGATCCGGTATACCGCTAACCGCAAGAATAAAGATGTTTCCTCTTCTTTGCTATGCCCGAGAGTGCTATCATGACCCAATAAATAGAGTGTGGTTGATGTTTTCACTTTATGTCCTATGTCAGGAATCTTGGGATCATCATTTACAACATGCTGGACATGCCCGTAGACATCAATGCCATCACGTCTTCATGCTTCCACACTCTGAGGATGCTGAGGAAGATATTCAAATGGCTCCTGAACGACACCAGAAAAATCACCCACATTCTTGTCACAAACAGTCTGGAATACTGGAACACCTACTATACTGGTATAACCAAGCAACTAGCCAGGTGAAATCATCCAATGCAGCAGCCAGACTCATCCTTAACCTTTGATGATTGACTAACTTCACACCACATAATTCAGGGAGTTACAATGGCTCCCAAATCAAAACTATGTGCAGTTTGAACTCCTCAGCCACACATTCATATAACTAGACAATACAGGTCCAAACTACCGGAACAATTGCATCTCTTTCCATCAACCAGCCAGCTACCTCCAATCGCCTGGATTTTTACTCACACAAATCCCATGCATTACAGAAGTCTATCACAGGTAAACCTTTCTCAAATATCACTCCTAGAGAATGGAATGATCTCCCACTACACATCAACTCCTACTCCTCTATGCTTGAGTTCTGCAAGAAGATCAAAACTTGGCTTTTCAAGTGACCCCGATAGACCTCAGGCTGAAGTCAATACACCTGCTCAGTACCATGATACTCTTATGGATACGAGAACACTTAACAAATACTCATAACATAACATCCACTGTTCCTCAGGTGTGTGGGAATTTCATTTTTTGCAGTGAGCAACCATGGACTGCATCTGCATTTGCTTCATACTGCTGCTGATATTGGAGGCATCCACCATCTTCTAAGACATCAGACCCATTCAGGAAATCTAACATTATGCAGTGACCTCATTGCCTTTGTCTTTTGTGGCAGTGTTGCATGGAACAATGTGTTCCATGGAAGCTAGCCACAAAAGACCAGGACCCCACACACCTACGGGGCAGCAAACAGTGATCTGCAACATCAGTTAACAATTCACTCCAAAATCAACAAAGGCAGGTACCATGAAGCTGAACTATGACTGGAGACAGTCAGCGACGGGACACCCAGGAGTCCAAGAATGGATACAGACCTCAGAGACAAACAGGAACAAGATTATAAATCATACAATGTATCTAAGAACCCCTGTCAGTTCCTTGTGACCAGTGAAATGATGCACAGGTTTTCATGGTACGGTAATCAAAGACATTTTTCAACATCCATTAACACAATTGTCAGGAAACAGACTCTCCAGCAACTGCCCTACAAGTTTTTAAGGACAAAATTCTACCCTCAACATTGCATTACATCATGGTGAGACCCAACAGGTACTAACGAAAATGGCGGCACGTCAACAATTATTATACAGGCTGATGGCCCCCTCAGTCCATCAAGGCATTTTTGAGGATATGAAGTAATACTCCAGGAGCACAACTTCAGATATTCCTAAATGCCTTTACAAATCATCCATAATATCTCCGACTCACTGTTAGCAAAAGCACACTAATTGTATGTGAAACATATCTGAATATTACCATTTAATTCCCATTTTTGTGGGGGGTTTTCAGGGCAATTTATAAAACATGTAACATTATATGAAGTAGCACTACATTGCATACTGATATATGCCTCTATGTATTGAACCTACGGTTTTTTGGGGTGGAGTAGATGCATCATGTGGGACATCTAGTGCACTTCTGTTGATCTGTATAAATTGAGTGCAATGATCTGGGGTAAGTTGGTCCCCTTCATAATAATTACATATGAAAAATAATGCCCTCGAAATTTAGATCATTTAATGAACACAAACTATTTGTGATATTCTTTGGTCCTCCTGTCATTACAGATACATTTATATTATAGTCAATATTATTTTAGTAAAATGAATGTTTTGTACAAGAAAGAGGATGGCTGTTTTGCACAAAGAACATTTTGGGCTGATGGCCCTGAACTGTGCACTATTAACTTGCATATGGTTAGACCCTGGGTGCTCTGCCAGTTTAAGAAAACAATATGGATTGGAATGTATATTAATATGAATACCAGTGGCTGATGCCAATGGAGACAGGAGCCTGAGTCTGAGCTCCCTGCAGCGATCCCCTTCTAAGCCCATCCTGCCCGCTACAGGGGGCCCTCAGTTGCCGTAACTGACCCCCACAACGTCGGAATCCCCGGAGATTATGAGCAACTGGGGCACAAGTCGGAAACTGCTGGGAAAAAAAACAAAACCAGAGACGGACCGCAGAGCCGCGAGGCTACTCAAGATGGCGGCCACGGCTTGGTAACAACGTCAGCAGAGAGCGGTGGCAGAGGCAGACCCGAGCAGGCACCCTCAGTGCCTTCTGCATATACCCATCATGCAGAGCACTGTCTCCGCAAGCGGACCCGCAGCTGAGCACACACGAGGGAAAGCAGGCTGTTCAGCACAGGCTGCGGATTGATAGAGGCGGACTGGCGCTGGAATCAGGGGATCGCCCGGCCATACACACGGCGGGCCGGCATTGCGAGAGGAGCGGGCAATTGACCTAAACTGCACCCTGAACTTGGAGAGGGAGCCCATAGCACATAGCGCAATTGGAATTGCCAAAATACAGAAGCAGGCTCGGTGAGCGAGGTTGCCGCCAATTTTGTTTGCAGTTACAGGGAGGAACACTCCGGAGCCATTTATTTAAGGCCGCATCTATGAGAGCACGAGCCCCGAAGCTCCCAGGCACAGGAATGAGTGTAAAATATCCTCCCTTGCACTGGAAAAAGGGCAAATGATCCTCCCTTGAACCCTTACATTGGGAAGCGTGAACGCCTGCACTGTGAATCATTAAGAACGGTGCTGGAGAACCCCGTCACATACACATAGGCCGGCAGGAGGAGGCCTCATTGGAAACCAGACGACACAGCAATCACTAAAACAGTCCCGGAAAGCGGCGCATAACACCCCATCCCTTGGTAACGGTGGGAAGACAGACGAGGGCGGCACTTGTGGCCTGGTCTGCACCCCTTACAGTGTGGACCCCATGACGGGGGTCAAATCGCAACCTACTACACCGACTCCTAAAATAGCAGAAGAGGTGATTGGCGAGTAAGGGCAAAGAGCAGGGGGATGTGACTAAGTCCATCAGGCAGACCTAGTAGAGCTGTGACTGGTAATTTTGGGACATCAAAGAACTTGCCAGATGGAGTGGTAGCCCAAGCATTCCTGGGCAATGTGAAGATTGTTTAATATACACCAAAAAAGCCCACAGGCAGCAAGGGATGAGAGCTCGGGCGCTGCGATGCCACAGGACAAGAAGAGCGGAGCGCACTGTTCGAGACCTTGTGACACCGGGGGTTGCAAAGCAAACTATCTACACAACGTCCCCTTTAGTGACCAAGTGAGAGGGCAGCGGCCAGCACCGAGCTGCATGCCTGGAGCTGAGTAGGCGGGCATATTGCTGGTGATAGATATTTTAGGACGGGGATCACCCTAAACTCCCCAGTGAGCAAGACCCCATCAGATCCTGGTGATACAGACTCGGCAGAGAGTGCGAAGCACATGTCGTGAGGCACAGCGAAAGACTGGAGCGTGGCTCTGACTGACCCGGGTGCCATTCCGAAACAGAACAGTCTCTGAAACTAGCAGTGTGCACCCACACCCCATAAGATCAACCTCCTTCCTGGCTCAGGAATCAAGTACTCTTGTAGGGCTGACAGTGACTGCACCTCGGTCTCCACTGACGAAGCGAACCCAAAACGAAACATGAGTAGAATAACCAACAGACGAGATACAGAGCAACAATAGTCAGCGGGCAAAGATAACGGGGAGGAGCGCACACGCACAGGGACCCGCATTGAGAAAGCTACAACCTAAGGCGAACTGTCGCTCCATGACATTCTGGAGGCCATAGAAAAGTCACAGACAGCGGTGGAAACCAAAATTGACACACTCCGAGAAGATTTGGGCCGTCTGAGAGCCGACCATAGAAAATTGGCAGACCGGGTTACTGCCATGGAAGAAGACACTGAAGACTTGAAACCACAAGTGACCACAAACACTTGTTAGGTCACAGACATTGAAAAAAGGGTCCAGGTACAAGAGCAGCGTGCTGAAGACGCCGAAAATATAGAGCGCCGAAACAATATCAGGGTCATGGGATTGCCCGAAAAAGTTGAGGGGAACAATATATTGACTTTTCTGGAGAACTGGCTGCGAAAGGAAGTGGCAACAGAGGGTCTTTCGACATTCTTTGCCCTAGAAAGGGCACACAGAGTTCCCGCTCGGGCACCCCAGACTGGAAGACCACCGAGGCCAGTGGTGGCCCGCCTTTCATTTTACAAAGACAGAGACCAGGTGCTGAGCCAGGCTCGACTCAAAGGACAACTCAAAATAGACAATAGTATTGTCAGGGTCTTCCCCTACTTCTCCAGAGAAGCGCAGTGACAACGAGCATCCTTCGTCTCAACCAAAAGGAAACTGCACCAAATGGGCGTGTCCTACTCTATGGTGTCCCAGCTAGACTCCACATAGGACATGCGGAGGGAACTGCGTTCTTCAACCCCCCTCAGGATGTCTGGGACTGGATCGAGAAGCAGGACCAGTGAAACTGACAGCGTGATGGCAAAGATCCAACCGGGAGGGACCACACCCGTTCCCCTGGCAGAGGGACAAAACCCTAGGGCCGCCCAACAGTGGAAGAGGCACGCTGAGACAGAGAAAGCACAGTGGCAGCGGTGTCCTCTCTGAGCGTACAGGACACACAGGATGAAAACTCTCTTTCTGGAGAGGAACAAAGGGACTCGGACTCTGAAGCCAGCTCAGGCACATTTGGGGATGCCAGCCAGATCCTACTGGATGTAATCCCCAGATCAGCGGATGACCTGATGTGATTCACCCACGGCACGCAACTACAACCTGAACATTTATGCTGGGCGGTGGGGGTCGGGTCCAATCTGAACAACACACCGAGGCGTCCCAGCCCTACAGTATAAGAGCTACATACTGGGAGGAGGGATCCGGAGGGGCGGGGAGGAAGGCCTTCCTCCAAGTGGACATTGGCCTAGCCACCACTGTTGGACACTGTCTGTTACGGCACGAGAGTGCGCAGTTTGGATGTGAGAGATGGTGTCAGTTGTCATGGGGAGTGGGAGTTGTACTGGGGTGAATGTATGACATTGTTCTGCATTCTGTCCATCAATTGTTCTTTTTGATTTATTTGTGAACAGGAACGATATTTTTGGAGTGTATAGCTTTAGGTTTTCTAACATTTTGTGCCAATTTGTTTTCACAACATCTGCTCTGGGTTTCAGAGTTGGCATTCGATTACGTGGAGGCAAGGCATTTCACTTTTTCGATGTTTAGATTCATACTCTTGTCTCCCCTAACTTTCTGGTTTAGTTTAGCATTGCTGTTAAAATATTATTGCTTCCAATATGTTTAAGAATAATTTGAGTCTCCTGTCAACTTGAAGCTTGTAATTTAGTGTTCTTGTTGGATGGAAGAGTTTTTACGGGATTGATAATGTGGTCTAATGGCTTCTTGGAGAAATCATGACATTAGAACGCGAGATGTAGAAATCTTGTTTGCTAAGGATGAAGTGACTCGTTTCATACAAAAATAGATGCAAGCTGACATTTCAGAACAGTTGCAGCCGTGGAGAAAGAATTTAATTATAAGTCATTGAATAGGTTAGATGATTCCACTAATGGGACAGATTAAAGGTTAGAAAAGAAACTATAAGAGTAGCAATTATTGAACTTCCTCTGCTAATGTAATCAGCAGTTATCAAGAGATTGATCTAATCAGCTACATAATTTCCCTAGAATGCATAAAACCTAGAAACTGCTATTTATTTTGTGTGTCTATAATCAAGCCGTATTTACAACAGTAACTCTTTTTTCTGTGCTATAGCCACGTTTTCAGGAATTGAATTTTATGGGAAGCTTTGATATGTATTTTATAAATATAAATATATATATATATATATAAAAGCAAGTAAAATCAAACATCTTAATAAAAAAAATGTAATACATTGTTAATGATCAAACCCTATTTACATTATATATATATATATATATATATATATATATATATATATATATATATATATATATATATATATATATATATATAGTAAATAGGGTTTGATCATTAACAATGTATTACAATTTTTTTATTAAGATGTTTGATTTTACTTGCTTTTATCATTTTCAATCATTCATTCCGTTTTCTTTTTATGGAATTATCAAAATATTTACATAAATTTGACTCATGCTTAGGAAATCTTCTTAGTAATGTTGGAAATAAAGAGATGTTAGCTTGTATTTCTTCACCGAGTTTGCTAAAACATAATTTTATTCAAAACTATTTTTTGATGACGACTTGACTTCTTCAACGAGGGGTGCAGAGTTATTTGTCTTTTCGGCTCAGGTCATGCCCTGTCCCTGATCATTCTTTGGCATTTGTTGCCATGTGGTGATAAAACAATTAGTAGAGAGATTGTTGCCCTCATTCTAACTGGACCACTAATAATGCGTTAGCAACCACACACTCAGAATTCTCAATATCAAAGTAACAATCATTTGAGGAAATGATACATTTAAAGTGTTCTAAGTGTGGCCCTGCTGACTCCCTTAAAATATGGTATTACCAAGAGAATTGGTGTTTACTCACACGATTTGCAAAGTAAACAAAATTTTTGACTAGTTTCTGGACATAAAAAATCCATACAATCTTATTTTGTCCCACAATTAAAGAAATCGTGCAGTATTACTGAATTTTCCCATATTAAAAAGTGAATATTTTTGAATGACACAGTAATAATGATCATGTTAAAAACCACACACTCAGCCTATTTGTATTTACAGGGTGCAAAAATACCACTTGATATGAGACCAATTTGCTTCGGTAGTAGTCAAGTCATTAGTTCCAGTTGCAATGCCTTCATTAGGGCAGAGGAGCGTTGTCCACCCTGCTGCCAGTGCCTCAAAACTGAATAAATGGTAATAAAATGATTTTATTACCATTTTATTTTTCAGTGCATCCGCCAGCCCGAGCAACGTTCTGGGTCGGGCCATTACGGCTGAATGGCAGCAGGGGATGAGGAGTGGTGCAAACCTTAAGTTTAAAGTGTGTATGTCACTTTGGCCACCTGTCTTGTGATGACCAGCCTGACAAGCACACTTTAAGCCTCTCCAACTCAAGAAGTCTTAGACAGCTGGGTATATAGCAGGCACAGGCTTCCAGTGCCTGTGAAAGCACTGATGCAGTTCGCTCCAACCAATCCTGTCACTTCTCTCATGCTGGTTTGGGCTGTTGGCTCAGAAACCAATTGTTGCCTTTTTGCAACAGACTGTGGTACTGTAGTGGAGTAAGGTAAGCACTTTAAAAACAACTATAATGTACTGTTTTAATTTGTTTTGAACACTGCCAGGATGACTGATTAACTCACCCTGCCTTCAGCCCCAACTCCAGAACTTTTAATTGTGGCCTATAATAAACACTGTTTATAACAGACCACGATTGAGAGCTTTGGGGCAGGCTGTAGCCAGAAGTATATGTTTGGGGGGGGGGGGGGGCATGGCACCATATAATGACAAGAGGTGGCTCAGGGTGGTAAAGTAATGGTTTTCTATCTACAATATTTGTTTGAAAAAAATATTTACATTTTAATGATATTTTAAAATAGGCAATATAGAATTATTGCATATTTTTGGGCATAGATAGTATGATTCTCGTGTGTTATGGAGGAAACAGAAGACAAATAGTTCATTTTAAAACACCCTAGTCAAAACTGGAGTTAAAGTAAAGACACTTCACTGGGTTGAGGCTAATGTGAATGATTTCTTGAAACATTTGTGCCCAGTGTTGCAACATGAACATATTATGCTAATTGCCTTACACAAAACTGATAAAGAGTTAAAGAGTTAAAGCCAGCTGTACAGGATGATTGGGGTTCCTAGATAAAAATCGGATATTATTTAAATATGAATGAATGATTAGAGCCTTGTATAGCGCAACTTTGCCCGAAGGCGTCAAGGCGCTGAAGATGGAAAGAAAAGCTGAATGTGAAAAAGAGGAGGAGTGCCGGCTAGAGGTAGGCTTCCCTGACGAGCCAGGTCTTCAAGGCCTTCCGGAACTGAGAGTGAGAGGACTGATCCCTAAGTTCCGCAGGAAGGGCGTTCCACATCCCAGGAGCAAGGGAGGAGAAAGCTCTCCCACCCCATCTTGCCTTAAGAATTCTGGGTACAGCAAGAAGGTTTTTGTACGCTGAGATTGCATGGGGAGCCAGTGCAGGTCTTTCCTAATGGCTGAGGCTGATGAACGCCTAGGAGTGTCAACAACGAACCTTGCGGCCGCGTTTTGCACAATTTGGAGACGCTGGACAAGTTGTTTGGTAATTCCCAAATAAAGTACATTACAATAGTCCAGGCGGGAGGTTATGAGGGCTACCGTGACCTGTTTACGGGCTTCGATTGACAGGTAATGTACGATTTTCCTCAGAATTCGCAAAACCCCGCAGCAAGTTGAGGCCGTCCTGCTGACCTGCTTATCGAAGGAAAGCGAGGAATCAAAGATAACGCCAAGATTCCGTGCTGACTGAGTGGGAATAGGGCAGGCACCGAGAGCAGAGGGCCACCAGTCCGCAGACCAAATCTCCTGCTTTCTTCCAAAAATGATCACCTCTGTTTTCTCCCCGTTGAGTTTGAGGTAGTTTCTACCATCCACTCCGCGACTGCCTTCATACAGGCTTTAAAATTAAGAGCAGTAATGTCAGCGGTATGTGAGATGGAGACCATGATCTGGGTGTCGTCAGCGGAGGATACGACTTCCTGACCAAAGGATCTGACAAGCATGGCCAAAGGTGTTACATATATATTGAAGAGCGTGGGGCTCAGGGACGAGCCCTGAGGAACCCCACACTGCACAGGCTTGACAGGGGAGAGGTGGTCGCCCAGCTTGACCCTTTGTTCACGCTGAGTCAGAAAAGATGTTAGGAGACTAAGCGCCGGTCCGTCCACTCCTATTTCCCGCAGACGCCCAGCCAAAATGGCAGGGGACAGAGTGTCAAATGCGGCGGTAAGGTCGAGCAGGACCAGCAAGGTAGTCTGGCCACTGTCGACCTTCGCACGTATTTTATTAGCGACAACTGTCAGGGCGGACTCGGTGCTGTAGGCTTTACGAAAACCATGTTGGGACGGGTCAAGAAGGCTGGCGTGATCTAAAAAGGCACTAAGATGGGTGTTTAAGTGAGTTTCCAGTATTTTCGCAGGGGCAGGGAGCAGGGAGATGGGGCGAAACTGTTTAAGAATGCCAGGATCTAACGTGGGTTTCTTAAGGAGGGGCTTAACGATGGCCAATTTCCAAGGCTTCGGATAGACTCCCTCAAGGATTGCCTGATTGATCACCTCTAGAAAGGGAGGAAGAAGGACATCCCTGCATTCCTTAAAATTTTTAAGAGGGCAGGGGTCAAGAGGAGATCCAGACGTCAGGGTGTCCAGAAGCAGAATAATTTGTTCTGAGGTAAGCAGAGGGAAGTTAGAAAAATAACCACCCTGCGGTGTAACGGAGGTTGCAGCTGGTGGTAGAGTCTCCAGGTCAGAGGGGGGCCCTAGATCATGATTAAGGGCTTCTAGGCCCGAGTGAATGTTAGAGATTTTCTCATGGAAGTATGTAGAGATTTGATCACAAAGGTCCTGTGAGGTCTGAATAGGGTCAGGAGATTGAAGGGCACACAGAGAGTCCACAATCTTAAATAGCTACCGAGGGGAGCTAAGAGAGGTGGTGATCTTAGTGAAATGGGATTTCTTTTCTACCAGCACCGCAGCTTTGTACTCCTTGAGCAATCTCTTGTGGGTGTCTTTTTCAAGGGGGTCAAGGTGGAGTCTCCAGAGCCTCTCCTGCTTTCTGCAGCCCTGCCTAAGCACTCTAAGAGCATCTGAGAACCAGGGTGCTGTGGGGCGTTTCCTTGCAGTATAATGCTGCTTCAGCGGGGCCGGAGTATCAACGGCTTTGGAAATAGTATTGTGGAGGGCAAGGGCCGAGGTGTCAGTTCCCCTGGTAAGAAGGGGCATAGGACTGGACAACAAAGGGGCCAGAGTTTCATTAATGTAAATTGATACTTGTATAGCGCACTACTCACCCGCAAGGGTCTCAAGGCGCTTGTACGAATACCGCTGTGGAACCCATCCTGGCTTTACCTGTGAGGTATCCACTCCTGGGCACCCCCAAGGTGGAGGCCAGGCATTCTTAGCGTTGTGGGGGCCGTTGTGGAGATTAAGCAAGCTATTGCCCAGAGTTGCAAAGTGGGACTCCATGATTGGAATAGGCACTGAGGCAAGAATTATCAGGTCCGTGGATTATTATTTTTTTTTCAGCCCAAGACCCGCCGAGGCGGGGAATTAATCCCTGGTCCCGGGCTAGACCTCTGCATCAGGGTCTGCCGCTCTAACCATTGAGCCACACTAAATGGTCTTACCAAGACAGAGGAAGGGGGGTCCATATCCTTATTCTGGGGTCATTGGAAAAAAAAACATCCAACGTGTGTCCCGCATAGTGAGTAGGCCCTATCACAGTTTGTGTTAGTCCACAGGAAGTCATGGAGTCCAACAGGTGGGTAGTATCTCTGGAGGTGTCATCCTCCAGATGGAAGTTAAAATGCCCTAGGATAGTTAAATTAGGCCTATCCATGTAGGGTTTCATAACTTGCGATAGGTCATGGCTAAAGGTCGACATAAGTCCCGGTGGCCTGTAGATCAGAATGCCCACAAAGGAGATAGTAGGAATGGGGCTGAGGACAAAGTACATGGACTGGAAAGACACTACAGGGAGATGTTCGATATGGCATTTTATCGAAGTTCTGTGAAGTATACCTAGTCCCCCCCCTCTCCGGACCTGCCTATCCATTCGGGCAAGGGAGTATCCCTCGGGAATGGCATTTAAAAGTTCAGGTCCAGAGCACTCAGAGGCCCAGGTCTCAGTAACAAATGCCCATGCGGGGTTTCTCTCCGAGATAAAGTCCCTAAAAGCGAAGTTGTTTTTAACTAGGGACCTAGCGTTAATGAGGAACCCAGCCTCAATGACCGGCAGGGAGGGCTCAGGTTTCTCAGCCCTAAAGCGTTTATAGGGGGGCGTAAGGCAGGGTAAGGTAGAATTTCTCTCAAAGCAGTGACACGAAGGAGTATTAAGAAGCAACTCCTGGGTGAGCGTATGGTGACAGCTCTTAACGGGGGGTTTGAGTGCAGTTAGCATATGTAAGTCATAATAGAGACTAGCCTGGCCGTGGCTAACTGATCGAACAACCATCCCGGCCCCCGGCGCCTCCTTGGCGCTGACGGGCGCAGACGGGCAGTACTCTGGCACGACTCCGGCACAGGTCCGGCACGTCCGCTGGTCGCATCCGCTGCGCGGAGACATATCCGTCCCCTTTTATGCACAGCTAGAGCGCTCAGAGCGCTTGTACCCTCCCAAAATGGCCGCTATGATTCTTCGTCTACCCGGGACCGAACTACTCAGCTTTGTATGGCTTTACAGTGGATTGGGGTTTCATTGCCCAAACTTTTTTGACAAAATGGTGGCAAAAAACACATGATTCAGCAATACAGGCAAAAACAGGATTTTATTAAAGATGACTTCATAGGCGGGGTGGCTGTTTGTTCACTAAGCAATGGTAGAGTAAATATATGTCACTAGTACATTTTAAAGCACATCTGCTCAAAAGCAACAGGCACTGTAATTGAATTCTAATGTGAATGCAATAAAACAAATGATCTCAATAAACATATAAGTGTCAGCTCACCACTGTGGGACCAAGAACATATCCTTGTTAGCAAAAATCTGACCCTGGCCAATTATTTCCAGTTCTGGATCAGCTCTACAAATCGTTGCCAATATGTTCAAATGACAACTTTGAAAGTACATAAACACACACATGCCTGTACTTAAATGGACACTCTTTGTAGGCTGATTATTCCTATGTGTTCAGAGCATTATGTCCCTAATTTTAGCTCACCTATGCCCTTGTGAATTTTAAGGACAGCAACATGTACTGCCTCTCAAACACATATCTTATGTTCTCAGGATACAGCAATCATCAATGCAGGAAGGCATAACGGTTCAACAGAGTGAGGCAGTCTTTGGAGAGCAGTGAAAGTAGCAATTGTGTGAGCCCAGAATGTTGGAGCAGTGGTGGCTGGTGATGTTTTATAGCGCTGGGGAATATATGCTTGCCCCAAACTGCATTGAGCAATCAAGCACAGTTTGTAAACCTCATTTCCTCCATACTATTTGTAGGGTTGAGTGCTTATATAAGATAATCTTTTTGAATAGTAGGAAAGTATTAATGTCAGGAATCTCACACTATTATGTATGAACAGCTAAGCCACATATTCTGCACGGTGTTATTCCTTAGATCACAGTTCTCTTACAAGTTTGAAGAATGCTCATACAAGTTCGAAGAAAGCACTACCATCAAAACAGAGATTAACTGGTACCAGCTCTTGCTATTCAAAAGACATGAAAACTGTTTATTTCAGAAAGTGACTTTAGAAGCTGATCAAACACTTGCACTGTTTCATCTCGATAGTGGAAACTCTGTTTCCTCGCCAGTCAAACTCCATACTGGCACTCCTTCAGGCATCCTACATGCCACAGCCTGTCTCATCCTGGGCCTGAAGAAAACAGATCACATCATCCCCATTCTGAAGGCTCTTCATTGTCGCCTCTTAAAACTGGCCTCATCTCTAAAACTAGCAGCATCAGGTACAATGTCATCACGATCAATGCTCCACTTATCTTGCAGACCAGTGCACAATCTCTGATGAGCGAGTTGAGATCCAGCCATGACACCATCAGAATGCAGAATAGGAAGTGCACAAAAGTAGAAAACAAGGCAGCATCATTTCCCATCTATGCACCCAGGATCTGGAACAGCATCCCTGCATCACTCAGGGCATCATCAACTATAATCCAAATTAGGAAAGAGTTGAAGACTCGCCTCTTAAAAGAAAACTGCATCACAATGCATTGCCCATCCATAACTCCTCTATCTCTACTATTATTTGTTGAACCTATGATTATCTTGTGCAGAAAGAAGCAACAGATGTGCAGAAGGAGGCAAGAGAACTGCAGACAGAGGCAAAAGAGTTGCAGAAACAGGCAAACGAGGTAGATAAAGAGACAACTGGGGTGCAGAAAGAAGCAAGACAGGTGCAGAAAGAAGCATGGAAAGTACAGAATGAAGCAACAGGGAGGCTGAAAGAAGCAAGAGAAGTGCAAAAAGAAGCAAGTGAGGTATAGAAAGAGGCAAGGGAGGTGCAGAAAGAAGTAAGACAGGTGCAGACAATAGCAAGATAAGTGCAGAAAGAAGCAACAGAAGTGCAGAAAGAGGAAAGAGGGGTGGAGAGAGAGGCAAGAGGGGTACAGAAAGAAGCAAGACAGATGCAGAAAGAAACAAAAGAAGTGCAGAAAGAAAGAACAGAGGTACAGAAAGAGGCAAAAGGTGTGCAGAAAGAAGTAGGAGGGATAGAGAAAAAGGCAAGAGAGGTGTAGAAAGAGGGAAGAAGGGTGCAGACAGAGGCAAGATTGGTACAGAAAAAAGCAAACGAGTTGCAGAAATAGGCAACAGATGTGCAGAAAGAGGCAAGAGAGTAGCAGAAAGTAGAAGAGATTTGAAGAAATAGGCAAGAGAAGTGCAGAAAAACAAAGAAATGTACAGAAAGAAGCAACAGAAATGCAGAAAGAGGCAAGGGAAGGTGCAGAAGGAAGCAACAGAGGCTTGCACACCATTAGAAAAAAATTAACACCCACATTTACCAATAAGTAACAGTTGACCATTCTATGTTTGCAAAGGGCCTTCCACCACGCTGTAAGACTTGCCGCTGCATTTCCGGTACTGTTCGAGCCAGAAACAAGGATTTTCTTTTCAATCTGCAGATTATGGAGCAGATAATGAATTATGTGGCTAATGTGGAAAATGTATAATTGTGCAAAAGTCGGTGCAGCCAAACAGTCGCATAATTCCAGTGGCACAGCTCATACCTCTGACTAGGTCCACAAGTGCTCCTCAGTGGAGTGATTCCTTCTTTTTTTGTCTCACTGAGTTCATGGTTGAGGTTCTATGGAAATGAAGAAGACTAAACCTGAGGTTACAACTCTACAACACAGACTACCATACCACATAATTACTCTCCATAACACATAATCCCACTCTACATAAGTCCTATACACTAAATAGCACATACTTTCTATCTACATAATTTCACTGCACAACATATCACATAATTCCACAACACACAACGTGCAGCCACTCCAATCCACTCCAAAAAACATTAGCGTGTTTGCAGAGTGCTGGAGAAAGGGGGCATGGCCTCCGAAGATGTCATAGCAATCTCACTGTGTGGGACTTACTGGAGGTAATAAAAGGGGCAATTGCCCCCCAAGGACATCCTTCGGAGCCAACTACACCTCCTACTACCTCCAGTAAGTTCCACACAGCAGGATTGCTAAGTTCTTATAGCATGCCACGCCGCGTTTGCCAATCACCTTGCAAACACGTTCCCTGGCGTGCTCCTGGATGTGGGTTGAAGTCCACTTCGCTGCTAGGGGTCCTTTAGGGGCCAACTAGCCTACCTCTTACCCCCAGTAATCCCCACACAGTGGCATTGCTGAGAGATGGACACAGGCCATGCCTCCTTTCTCCACCACTCTGCAAACATGCACCCTGGCTTGCTCTTGGCTGGGGGATGAAGTCCCCTTCCCTCCTGCGGGTCCCTCGGGGCCAACTAGTCCCATACAGCTAGATTGCTGAGAGTGCTCAAAGGCCATGCCCCCTTTTTACATGACTCTGCAAACGGAACTCCTGGTGCAATGCTGCTCGGGGATGAAGTTCACTTTAGTCCCGAGGACCTCATTGCCCCACCAGCAATGCAACAAGAGGCTCGTTTGCAGAGTTGTGTAAAAAGGGGCTTGGCCTCAGACCACCTCTCAGCAATCCCACTGTGTTGGGCTTACTGGAGGTACCTGGAGGGGTAGTTGGCCCCTAGGGATCCATAAGATTCCAGGGGACTTCCTCCCAAACCCAAAACAAACCAGAAGGTGTGCTTGCAGAGTGGTTCAGGGAGGGGACGGGGCCTCCAGCGAGATGACAGATTCTGTTTTTCCTAATTGTTAGAAGGGGGGCTATATGACCCCCCCTTCTCTTAACATTTTTTGGGCTCTGGGGGCCCCATCCCCCAAGGCCAGAGCATTTTTTAATAAAAATAATGGGAAGGGAGCCACGTGGTCCCCCTCCCATGGACCACTTCTTACCCCGGGAGCCCATCCCCCAGGGCCTGGCCAGCCTGGAATTTTTGTGGAGGGAGGCTGCGTGGCCCCCCTCCTTAGACCAGTTATGGCCAAGGGGACCCCATCCCCGTGTCCGGCCTTCCATTTTAAAAAGAACTTAAAGGGGAGGGGGGCTGAGTGACCCTCCTCCCAGGCCACTTCTGGCCCTGGGGACCCCATCCCCGGGGCGGGCCCTCAAGTTGGGCACCATGGGGGAGCCCCAATGCCCCCATGGTCCCAGCCAGCTCCCCACCTCCTGTTGGAGCCGGCATTGCTTTTAGGCAAGGGGAGCTGCTAACATGCAGCTCCCCTTGTCCAAAAGCAATTCTGCTCTGCTTCTTGGAAGCAAGAGCGGGTTTCCTCCTCTCCATTCCATGAAGCACAGCATAGTTTGCTATATCATGGTGGAGCAGTGCTCCCGCCATGCAATAGCAAACTGCAATGTTCTGGGGGTGAGCACCCTGGGTCATTACTGGAGCCGACCCTGGGGGGTGGCAGTCCCCAGCACCATCAAGGGCACCGGGAGGAGGGCCACGTGGCCCCCTCCCTTTGTGAAAATAGCCCCAGGGAGGTAGTGATTCGCGGGGCCCCGCAGTGGACCCCCGTATTTACATATTCAAGGCCCTGGGGTTGGTGGGGCCCACGAGGTCCCCCACCCTATTTTAATAAAGCCCCAGGGAGGTAGCCGTCCCCGGGGCTTGGTGGGGCCCGCAAGGCCCCCGCCTATATATAAATAAAGCCCTGGGGAGGTGGCGTCCCCGGGATGCGGGGGCCCCTGCCGGCCTCTGCCGGCCCCTGCTATATACTTACACATTGCCCCCGGGACATGGCCCACCTGGGGGATTAAGGAAAACAAAGCATGGGAGCCCAGGCTTAGTTTTTTTTTATTTGCTCAGCCGGATTAGTGCACCCAGTGTGAATTCAACATATTGCTTTCTTAAGAAATAATGTTTTTTTGGGCAATGGGGGTCCTTGTGGGACCCCCTGAATAGGCCTAGGGGGTCAGGGTGTTTCTACCCTGCCCCCTGTTCTTATTTGTTATGTTTTTTAAAACTGTAGTCTTGTGACTCAGTTACCGAATCACAAGATGGCTGCCAACATTTCCTGGTTTGGAGTGTTGGTAGCCAATCAGAATGAAGCTTGTGTTTGGGCGAATTCGCAAATCCTTCTTGGTGCTCAGACATCGATGTTTTTATTTTTTTAATTTGTCAGCAACCACTGAACGGATTTACACCACTTAAAAACAGGGAGCAGTCTGAACAAAGTGCTAATGTTTTGCCAAATTTGGCATATTTCCATTCAGCAAAATTCCTACGGAAATTAAAATGTTGAAAACGTGTTTTGGGACCCCCTTCTTTCTCGGCCCCCACTTGATGAATCACCCCCAAGTTTGGAAAATTTCACGAAGATTCGTCAAATGGCTCAAAGATTTTGGCAAAGGAAAAAACACTTTTTGAAGAGAAACAAGGTCCTAACTATTACCTACTGGTTAGTTATAGATCGTGTTTCTATAGGAAATGTATTTTTTTGCTTATATCTTTGGCACCATTTGACAATTTTGGTGACTATTTGTCAAATGGTGCCAAAGATGTAAGCAAAAGGAAATGCGAAGCCTTTTGGAAACATTTTGAAAAAAGATTTTGTAACCTCAGCTCCTAACTGGAAATTTTTGTGGGATCCATCAAGTGATGGCTGCCCTCCCAAGTATCAAAATGTACCATCCTCTGGGGCCGTAGTGTAATCAAAATGGGAGGGGTACCATATGGCCTCCTCCCTGAGCCTATAAAGGCCCTGGGACCCCATCCCTTGGGGCTGGTTCAAGCACTCTGTCCCAGACACCCCTCCTTGGGACACAATAATGTCCCTGCTTGCACTAGTACCTGCAGAGAAACATATCTTTCTCCCGCCTGGCAAGAGGATTTTTAAATCTCCTGCCAGTCTGGAGCAAACATGCCTTTTCTACCTCTAGCAATGTGGGCATGTCTGCTGCCACCCAGCGGGAGATTTAAAATTGCTCCCTACCCACACTGATGCAGACAGGGAAGCAGATATGAATTGCATCTGGCAGAAGTACACATTACCAGCTGCGCCCACAATATGTGTGGAGCTGGCTGGGACTTTGATTGCAGCTGATGCACTGGGGCTCACCCTACAGCCTCCAATGTGGTGCTTGGTGGGTGCCCTGGGCGGGCACCAGCACACCTACCTATAATTTAGAGAGGCCACAGGCATGATGTTCCTGAGGCCTAATAAGGCTTATTGCGGGGGGCATACAACTCCACTCCCTTTTTATTTGAACTCAGCCTAGGTAGGAGTGGAATCCCTAGGGCCTATCAAGGCTCAGGGAGAGGGCAATGCGTCTGCCTTCTTTTTTTCATGGGAATTAGGCACCTGGGATGAGGTTTCTGGGTGGGGGGCGCATAATCCCTTCCCTTACATATGTGGTTTGGCCCAGGGGATGGGCCCCTTTTGGCTCGGGGGGGGGGTAACCTACCCCATTTAAATTTACATGTACAATGTGGTCCCTGTGGATGAGGTCCCAGAGCTCCAAAGACCTGGGGTAATGTGGAATTGGATGCAATGCAGGGGGTTGGACGCAGGGCCCGAGCACAAATACACTTAGCATTCTAAAGGGATTAAATTGCCCTCATGTAGAATAACACCTCTGGTCTCCACTTAAATAAAGAGACCTACTTATCCTGGAATCCTTAGAGATGCAGTAACGCGGTCTACGGAGGCTTTGACACGGAGCTGCGGAAGCTTGATGAGCCCAGGCTTTCCCTCTAACAAGAGGAGTGCTAATAACGGCCGACACTTGAATGATTTAAGCGCCGCTAACAGCTTTGACAGTAGCATAGATTTAACATTATTGACCCATCTCTAAGGATTCCAGGTCTCTTTATTTAACTGGAGACCAGAGGTGTTATTCTACACAAGGGCAATTTAATCCCTTCATGTACAATTGTCGAGGCATTTGCCCTTTTTAATGTTCAGTCGGCTATGACGAACCAGATCTTCTCGAATTTATGACACGACAGGAGATAAATCAAGATATACAGTTTCAACTAAAGGAAGGAATATTATTTATTCAAGTGCTGAAGAAGGTGGCATTATCAAGGTGGTCCCACCGAAACGCGTTGACGCATAATATCTATGTTACATTCGAATTGGGACAAGAAACACAGAGGCCAGATTTTACTGCCTCTTGCCGTGTTTACAACTATCTCGAATTAACCTTGCAAAGGCACAGTTGACTTGCCTTTTTTTATGATCCTTCCATGCAATGTTTAGGTTTTGCCACTATTATGTACTGTTTCATGTAGGTTATTTGTATTGAAAATTTGGTTGTCCTTCACAACTAGAGTGAGTCTAGTGAAATGTTTTTACAAGGTATTGAATCTAATGACTTGACACTGTGATTTTTTATCTTGATGTTTTATTAAATATATATTTTTAATTTTTGTTTCACTGTATTCCTCACTGAGGTATTCCAAGTATACACCACATTAATTTGACAGTATTGTGATTGAATGGAGTGAATTGAAACTGGTGTGTCCAAAGGGAATCTTTTTATTTGCTTGTCAATTTAGGTGCTCTGTCTTTTTGGAATGTTGGAGCCCCTCTCCTTGTTTTTAAAGCAGCATAATACAGGCAAAGGTGCGGAAAGAGATAACCTCCTAAAGACTTGAAGAGAGAGAGATCTTTAGGCCATAAGTCAGTGTTCCATACCTAGAACTCTTTTTAGGCTACTAAGAATCTGAATCATGAATAGAACATAGTATGTAGTAACTCAATCATTGTAACATAAATAATTATTCCAAACCATGACTGTATAACATTCTTTCAACTGTTTAAATTCTACTTATTTCATGCATATGAAAGGAGGAGGTTCACTTTATATAGCAGAGTTAAAACTGAAGATGTATGAGCGCCTACACATTCAATAGACTGGGCCACTGATTTGACAATAACAGCAATACCTCTTTAGTCATACTTCCACCTTTGCAATTGATAGAATGATTGATTTGAAAAGATGACCCTAAACCCAAGAGCCATTCATATGCACCAATCTTTATGTTACAGTATTCTCAAAGTTTTTTCAGGAGAACATCCGGTTGGTACCATGTTGCAACTTTACCACACATTTTTTACCTTGCATGTTTTTGCACCACACATGCTTTTCTAACTTATGCGTTTACCACACATTTAATGTTAAGTTCAGTGGGTGTGTGGGGTCTCCCACAACAAATACATTGTATATATATATATATATATATATATATATATATATATATATATATATATATATATGTATATGTATAAACAATGCGTGGCAAAGGCATACTTTGTAAGCATATGTGATCTAAAAAAATGTGGGGTAAAAAATGTGTGGTAAAGACATGCTGACTATTTAACAGTTTTTTTCCATTTTCCAACCCTATCAGAGGTATGGTGAGTCCATGGAGTAGCAGGGGTATGATAAGCATCAATAACTGAATTATTACTACTCCGTATAAAACCATAAAATGAGGGATAGTAATCCAAAATGAACCTCACTCAACTCTACTTCAAGTCTCTCCTGTAAATTCAAAATCCTCATATTCTCTTGATAGCTTTTAAGCTTTAAGGATAATGCTATGATTACGTACGGTAATCCCCATTACTCTTAGTCCTACTCGTCCTCGACCCAGTCATCACTCAGGAGGTATTCCACACATACAGGAAACAAAACAGGAAACGCTTTTAGGCTCCACCCCCCCTCCTGCCAGGTGCTATATCAGACCTAACCACCAGAAGCACATCATGACACACCAAGCAACAAAGGCCTGGACAGGGAGGGAGGGTGGGAAGTATGACTGGGTCGAGGACGAGTAGGACTAAGAGTAATGGGGATTACCGTACGTAATCATAGCATTACCTCTACGTCCCTCGTCCCTCGACCCAGTCATCACTCATGAGGCATACCAAAGCAACGCCCAAACAGGCCTTTGGCAACCCAAACACAGCAAAACACAGACCAGACACAAAGGAGTGCAGCAAGCACAAAAGCTAAAGAAACAAAACAGAACTCAGAGTGGAGGGGGAACAGCTTGCAACACTCCACGATCAAAGACGGTCCGGTCAGAAAGGGCACAATGCAACCCGCAGTGCCGCACAAACGTGGACCCGGAGGCCCAGGACCCAGCACGACAACACTCAACAAGAGACACACCAGGGCAAGCAGCCCAGGAGGCAGACACGCCCCGAGTGGAACGCGCCCGAACACCCGGCGGACAAGGCCAACTAGCACCAAGAGAGGCAAGAGCGATGACAGCCATAATCCAGCGACCCAAGGTGAGCCTGGAAGCAGCCCTACCCTTACCAGCCAAACCAAGGTGACAAAGAGAGAGTCTGAAGAGGGAAACACCCTAGAACGAGCCACATAAATGGACAAGGCACGCCTCAGGACCAAAGAATGAAGCAACAGCTCAGAAGGTCACAAAGGAGGAAGAACCAGCTCCTGAGAGGAACGGAAACGGGAGCGGACTTTGGGGACAAAACCAGGAGCCAAAGAGAGCACCACAGCGCCATCCAGAAAACGCAAAAACGGGGGGGGGGGGGGACAACGCAAGGCCGTAAGCTCCCCCAACCGCCTCGCAGAAGTGAAGGCCACCAGAAAAGCCACTTCGTAGGACAGAAACAGAAGGTCCACAGCTTCCAAAAGCTCAAAGGGGGAAGACTGCAAAACACCCAACACCAAGGAGAAATCCCAAGGGGGTACCAGAGAACAAACAGAAGGCGAAACAGACGAGAAACCAACAGGTCATCTGAAGAAAGAAAAGAATCCGGGTCCCAGAAGGCCCGGATAGCAGCCCACAGGCCCCTCAAGGTAGACACAGCAAAGCGCTTTAGAAAGCCATCCAGAAAAACATTTGAAGGACAGAAGACATAGGGCAAGAGGTAGGAGACAAACCAGAAGAGGAACACCACCCCGAGAAGGAAGACCAGTCCTTCGAGGAGGAAGACAAAGTAGACGGCCTACGAGGGGCCTGCATCACAGAAATGATGTGGTCGGGCAGACCACGGACCCCAAGAGACAACCGTACAACCTCCAGACTGCCAAGGAGAGGGGAACCAGAAGAGGGGACGGGGACCTCAGAGGAGAGGTGTAGCGGGGCAGAAGCCATGAAGGGCCCACCGCTAGGCCCAGCAGCAGAGGAAACCAGGACCACCTCGGCCAGTGCGGAAGAACAGCCACCACCTGAGCCCCCTCCCGCTGAACCATCAGCAAGAAGGCAGGAATCAGAGGAAAGGGAGAAAAGGCATAACGAAGCCAAGGAGGCCACCGGAGAGACAAGGCATCCACTTCCCAGGCGCCCACCTATGGAGACCTGGAGCAGAACAGGGGAACCAGGGCAATGGACCGGGAGGCGAACAAGTCCAGACCCGGAGTCCCGAACCTCAGGCAAAGCAAGCGAAAAGACCGGGGAGCCAGGCACAGGGACAGAGATGAAGGAAACCTCCAGCTCAATGAATCCGTCACCACGTTGACCACACCTCGAATATGCTGAGCAGACAGGGCCAGAAGATTCTTCTCTGCCCAGTCCAAAACGGAGCAGGCCACCAGATTCAGGGAAGAACTGCGGGTCCCCCCTTGGTGATTGACATAGGCCACAGACACGGTGTTGTCCGATCTCACCAGGACATGGCAACCCCTCAGATCAAGCTGGAAAAAACGAAGCACCCTCTCCACTGCAGACCGCAGACAACTCCCTCCAGTTGGACGACCTGCGAGACTCCAACGGGAGCCAACGAGCCTGAACAGCCCAATGGGCCAGAGTCGCCCCCCAGCCGGAAGCGCTGGCATCCGTGGCCACAACCAGAGGAGGAGGCAGACGGAACAACATCCCCACGGAAAAGTGGAAAGGATCCAGCCACCACTGAAGAGCAGACACAATGTCCAGAGTCACAGGCACAGGAACCGCACAATCCAGGACAGGAAAGGGGACCCACCACTGCACATGCCATGAACCCGGGCCCAGGGCACGGTGAAGACAGACGCAGCCATGTGGCCCTGACCCACCAGTCACTGAAGGAGGGGAGCCGAGGACTGCGACAACAACTTCCTCAGCAAAGACTGAAGGCGACAAATCCGGGCCTCCGGCAGGAACACCTTGCCCAACACAGAACCGAACGCAGCTCCGATGAAGGTCCTCCGAGTGGCAGGCTCCAGGTGACACTTCAACAAGTTGATCAAAAACCTGTGTTCCCTGAGCGTAGACATGGTCAAGAGAAGGTGGTGAGACATGATCTCCAGGGACGGAGCCTGAACCATCCAGTCGTCGAGATACGGGAACACCGACACGCCCAGGAGATGGAGATGGGCCACCAAGGGAGCCACCACCTCGGTGAACACCCCGGGGGCGGACCGAAGACCAGAGGGAAGGACGCAGAACTGCCAGTGCTGGCCCTCCAGGCAGAAGCGCAGGAAACACTGATCCCGCACAGCCACCGGGACGTGCAGGTACGCATCCTGGAGGTCCAGAGTGGAGAACACCCAACCGGACTGGAACAGCGGGATAGTCCTCTGGAGAGTCTCCATCTTGAACAGGATCTCCCTCACGAACAAGTTCAGACCCCGAAGGTTGATGACCACCCGGAAGCCCCCCGTGATCTTTGGCACCACAAAGATGATGGAGTAGACGCCCAACCCCCCTCCGCCACCGGAACAGGGACAAACGCAAGCTTGCTGACCAAAGAACGAACCCCGACTGACAAGGCCAGATGGCGGGAGGCATCCCGAGGAGAAGGGGTCACCACCACCCTGAATGGGGGAGGAGGGGACAGGAACTCGATCCGGTAGCCCCTTGACAAGACATCCAGCACCCATCAGTCGGAGGTCGTCAGGCGCCAAGCAGGAAGGAACTGGCGAAGCCTCCGACCAACCAGAGGCAGACCACCAGCGAGAACGTCCCCTAGGCTGGCATAGTCAGGAACGCTGTGGACCAGACCCAGCACCCCTGAGGGACTTCTTCTGAAACTTCCGGGGAAAAGACCGGCCAGTGCCACGCTGACTCCAAAACGAGGACTGCTGAAACCTGGAAGGCTTGCGGAAATACCAGGCACCAGAGAAGGAGGAACCCCAACGGGGTGGAAGAGCACGAAAGGACAAATAATGCTTGCTCTCCTTGAAGACCTTGTGCAGATACTCCTCCAGCGAGTCACCAAACAGACGAGCACCAGTGAAAGGCAGCCTCAAAACCATGGAACGCAGGGCCGTGGCCATCCACCATACCCTCAGCAACAGGTGACGACGGGCAGCAACAGAGGAAGCACAGGACACAGCAGAAGCCCTCACAGAACCAAAGGCGAAGCCCAATAGGAAATCCGCCAGGCGCTCCACAGACACCAGCAACTCCGGACAACTGGCACCCTCCCGCAGAGATGAAAAAACAGGGCCTCGAAATCGGTCAGCATAGACTGGGCAACAGACGCCCCAGAAACGCCAGAACGAACAGCCAGGTGCGAGGCGGCAGAAGACTACTGTAGGACAGAATCCACTGCAGAAACCTCCGGGAACCCCACGTGAACTCGCACATGGGAAAGGACATCAAGGTAAGAGATGGAAAGTACAGGCCTGAAGCACAACAGTAGCCGAAGAAGACTCAGCAGACTCAGAAGAAGAAGAATGCGCAGCAGAATCAGAAAGACCAGCAGCACCCTCCTTGGACACCTGGAAACTAGAAAAGAACCGGCGAAGGCGTTTGCACATGACAAACAACCAAAGCACAAAGCACACCCCCCCCTCCCCAGAGGACACAGAGAGATACAGAAACAGACATCCATTGCGGACCAGTCCAATGACACCCAAAGAGACGGAAACACCAACCTCCACGATTCCCAAATCACCAGTAGAAGGCATGGCTCCTTGCGAGGCTCCTGACAGCAGGAAAGGGAGGGGCGGGCAAAGTGAAAACCCCCCGACCAAACAGCCGGTGCGGCAAAGCTCCATTGGTAAATCCGCACCAGGGAAGAAGAAAACGACTCACCAAGCTCGCCGCCATCCGCCGCAACGCTCCATGCGTCAGTGGGCAGCAAGAAACACTTCATGCTGTTCAGTTGCACAGACGGGAATCCCAGCAATGCTCAACTTCCGAAAGTCCTCGAAGCCTCAGAGACAGGGCAGCAAGCTCGCCGCCATCCGCCGCAACGCTCCAAGCATCCAGGAAGACCAACAACGAGTCCCCCAAGGACCGGAGCGCCCGGAGCCCACCCGGGCACCCGACCAGGACAAGCACCCGGAAATGAAGAAGCACCGCGAATGCGCGAACAGCGCGCATTCGCGAACAGCGAGAGAGCAGCCCGGCTTCCTCAAGAGAAGAAACACCAATGAAACAATCAGTCTCCGGACAGAGAGCAATCTGCACCGAGTCCGAACAGAATTAGACAACTAGCCTAGCAGACACGAACCGCAGACAGCTAGCGGAGAGGAGAGCGAGCCAAAGAGTCAACAGGGGGAGCCCAGCTCACAGATGACAGACATCAGAGCCAGGCCCGCGCTGGAGTAGACACCCAGGCCCCCAAACCAGAGAGAGGGCCATGGGCGAGCAGGGAAATACACGGGGAGGAGCGTGCCACTCAGCAGACAGGCGCTCACAGCCCCCACCCGCACAACAGCAGAAGAACAGACAGCAGGGTAGAAAGAAAAACCAGGATGACCCGAGAAGCCAAGAAGCAGCCCAGGTCACCTGAGCCCAGGAGGAGACAGGGAAGCCCAGCAGCCCCACTCCAAGGAATCCCACGACGGTCCATGGGAGCCCCCCAGAGCCCAGCAGAGGAGGATCCACAGGACAAAGATGGAGGTAAGTGCCCGGCACACACCCCAGCGTCTCCCATCAAGTAATCCACGACAGGAAACAAAACAGGATGTGCTTCTGGTGGTTAGGTCTGATATAGCACCTGGCAGGAGGATGGGGGTGGAGCCTAAAAGCGTTTCCTGTTTTGTTTCCAGTCTGTGTGGAATACCTCATGAGTGATGACTGGGTCGAGGACGAGGGACGAAGAGGTAATAGTTTTCCTCCATCTTATTTCTGCCATGGCTGGTCAATGAATGTCTTTTTATCTTGAATCCTTTCTAAACAATGAGATCAAATTTCCAGGGGCAACCGTACCCACTTTTTCAGTAGGTTCTGTTTGTCTTACTGAGTATAATCTCACTGTCCAAGATTGAAAACCCTGTCTTCCTTGTTTGTTTCACATTTCCACTCTCTAGGCAAAGTTAATTCTACCATTTTTAAATCAATGGAACAAATGATTCTAGAGTTGTGACGGTCATCGGAAAAGTTTCTGAATAACTATATTCTGAAGAGTTTGTGGATATGCAGACATTTTGTGTTCCTCCTTGTTCCCTTCCCCATAACCCAAATATTTTCCGTTCTGGGACCTAATCATAATTTCACTATGCTTAACAGTCACCATACTGGAAGGTTTTCTTCCATCATACATGCACTTGATAGTCCAATGTCTTTATATCTTTATTATTTGAATCTAGTTTGATATTTAGAATCAAAGATGCTTTCATTTTAAATCCTCTGTGAATTGAGTCTTATGTTTGGAAGAATTTAAAGTGTATTCCACTAGTCTATATTTAGCCAGCATAGGGCAGCGCACTGAATTTATAAACATTGCCCTTTTTACCGGGATAAAGCAGGAGTGACCCATCTTTTTCATTTCACTAACTCTGCATTTTGCTGTCAGCTCTGGCAGACATAGCGCTGTGCTATAAATACATTATCCTGATTATATTAGATATGTTCTATCGATGTCACATCAAGTAGTAGGCTAAGTTATAGTCATAGTGATTAGTTTACTATTAATTATTCTTAACTAAATATTCACACTACACAATTAACAGTTATGAAATGTCACCTACCATCCAATGTGATCATTGTAAAAGCTGCTGCAATCCTACATGCTTAGAATAATTTTTAATCCAGGGTGAATCGCGAACCAGCTCTTTCCCATGAGGTAGACAAACGTTAAATATTTCCATTTTAGTCGTGTACACTGACATCAAAGAGACTACAGCTCTGCAAAGATCCGTTTCCTTGGCAACAAAAAGCAAATGGGTTAAGGATGTCCACGGAAAGCAAATGAGATTTTTTTTCTCCTGTTGAGAGACACAATTGAATGTAGAAAGCTTCGCTGTGTATGTTTCATTTTCATGCGTCACTGCCGGGCGCAACAGGTCTAGTTGCACACCAGAAAGTTATAATGTTCTGTCAGTGTTTTCATAGAATCTTAATCGTATGAGTAGAGACAATTTACACAATTCGTTTACACATGCATACTGTGACAGGAAAAATACACCAAGCAGGGAACAGACTATACGCTGAATGCTGTTGCTTGATTGAGACCTAGAGAGAAAACTAGGAAGTGGTCAGCAGACAAGTATTTTCCATCTATGCTCCCAGCCTCTGTAGCTCTTTCGCAGTCACAGCTTGATGAATTCTTTTTAACAATGTAGAAAATAAAGCGTGGAAGGGTATACTCAGACATGAGTCCCTTGCTCATTGCACCATCAGGATTCAAGCAAGCCGGGCCGAAGACGGCTATAATGCCAGAAACCGGTCCCCGGAAGCTTGTTTCCTTCCCAATGTAAGAATTGGCTTTTGTAGTCTGGTCTGCCCTGTTCTCATGATGCACTGGGCCAGGGACAGACTAATTTGCATACAGCCAGGTTCTGAAACTGGGATGGTGCAATGAGCTAAAAAACGGTGTTGGATCTAGCCCTGATCTCTTGACTGGGTGAGAGTATTCTGCTTAATTCAGAGACTCTGTCCCTCACCACCCCTTGTTGTAAATATTTTTGTCCACCCTAAGCGTGGAAGGGTATACTCAGACATGAGTCCCTTGCTCATTGCACCATCAGGATTCAAGCAAGCCGGGCCGAAGACGGCTGTAATGCCAGAAACTGGTCCCCGGAAGCTTGTTTCCTTCCCAATGTAAGAATTGGCTTTTGTAGTCTGGTCTGCCCTGTTCCCATGATGCACTGGGCCAGGGACAGACTAATTTGCATACAGCCAGGTTCTGAAACTGGGATGGTGCAATGAGCTAAAAAACGGTGTTGGATCTAGCCCTGATCTCTTGACTGGGTGAGAGTATTCTGCTTAATTCAGAGACTCTGTCCCTCACCACCCCTTGTTGTAAATAGGAAAAATACACCAAGCAGGGAACAGATTATACGCTGAATGCTGTTGCTTGATTGAGACCTAGAGAGAAAACTAGGAAGTGGTCAGCAGACAAGTATTTTCCATCTATGCTCCCAACCTCTGTAGCTCTTTCGCAGTCACAGCTTGATGAATTCTTTTTAACAATGTAGAAAATAAATGAATACCCACTAATCTCTACAGTACCTTTCCGACTCCAAGAGCAAAGCGTTGACAAACGGGAGATGAAGAAACTGAAGAAGAAAAAGACCAGAAGTCAAGCCTTCCCTAACAGGTAGCCATTGTATGACTTGGCCCTCTCTGCAATGCCGCCCCCAAACATGTTGCCTTTACCCTCTACGTTTTCCTAAATTAGTTTTGTTGGTCTTAGGACTCTGTACACTTTACCACTGCTAACCAGTGCTACAGTCCTAGTACTCACTCCCCGAAACATAGTTACATTGGTTTACACCCAATTGCCATATATAAGTTACTTATAGGTTCCTTGTAGAGTGGTATATCACACACCCAGGGCATGTAAATTAAATGCTACCAGTGGGCCTGCAGCACTTATTGTGCCAGTCACTTAAGCAGCCCCTTAAATCATTGTCCCAGGCCTGCTTTCCAGCCTAAACACAGTTTTAAACTAACAGTGTGACAAATCAATATAACCCACTTGCGAAACCTTAATCTCTCTTTTTATTGCAGATTAGTCGCCCCGTAGGTAGGACCTACGTAGTCCATAAGGCAGGGTGCACTGTAATTAAAAGGTTGGACATGCACTTTTAAATTCTACGCATCCTGGTAGTGAAAAACTCCTACATTTGTTTTTCACTACTGTGAAGCCTACCTGTCTCATAGCATAACAGTGGATTGCCTTATTACATTTAAGAAATGCTAACTTTTGATTCAGGACAGATCATCTGTTGATGTTTGGTATTTAAGAAATTATAATAAAAAATCCTCTTGAATGGTAAGGTCGAATCGAAAATTACAACTTTTAAAATGCCGCTCTTAGAACATTGACATTCTCCTGCCCTTAGTCATTTGTTGCCTGCAGCCTCCCCTGGGTCACATGTCTGGCTGCAACTAAAAGACTTTGTGAATTCCTCCCGTACAGTCACACAATAGAGGGAGATGGTGTGTCTGAGTGCGCCATTTGCTGGTAAGATCGTGTGGCAGAGCCGGGCACAGCCCTACTTGCAACTGAATGCGCTGTGCTCTGCCTTCACACAAATGACTAGTCCCCACTGCATTGTCTCTGCAACCAGCTTTGAGCCAGGACAGGGGAGTTATGAAATTCCAAGCACTTCAAAGAGAAACCTCTAGAAATGCCTCCAAGCTTTAAAGAAGGCACCCGGTATAAAAATACAGCCCTTATACTGACTCGGCAAGTTCACTTTCTGGACCTACGAAAGGGCTCTCCGAAGTCTGCCTGTTACTGTGTCCTGCTGTATATCCCACAAGACTGCTTTGATGCACCTTGTAGGACTGCTTTGCTGTCTGGAGCCTACCTTGAACCTTCAGAGGCCAGCCCCACTGTTGAGCCCTACATTTTCACCTGAACCCAGGATTACCAGAGTGACTTCAAGGGCTCCTTTGCTTGGCTCTTGTTCATAGCCACAGAGACATAACAGGCTCCCACCTCTTGAACCAGCACATGGACCTAGATGATGTGATTTTCTCATTCCCAAGTAATGCCCTTAGTGCTGAACCCTTTGTGTGACCTCAGTTGAGCTCCCCTAAAGGTTTTGGGCTCTTCGCAAATGCCTTGGTCCCTGTATCTGACCCATGCTCCATCGTGGTTGGCCCGAAATTTTGACTGTCATCCAATCTTGAATAACCAGATAGCTGCAAGTGGCGTTTTGTGCTTTTTTGACACTATTTTCACTTTAATCAGTAACATTTCATAACTCTGGGTCCACTGATTGGATATTTGTTGTTTTGGAGTCAAATGATGTATTACAATTGTTGTGGGATTTTTCCAGTGTTGTGTTTTCAAATACACTACATATATTGTCTCTAAGTTAAGCCGGACTGGTTTTTGTTACAAGCTACCCGAGGGTTCAGCACAGGTTAATTTTGAGACTGTTTGTGGTTCGCCCTGCCCGGGATTGTGGCTGCTGCTTGACCAGGGATTACATCCCAGTCAACCAACAATCCAAATTCTCACACTCATGATCTGGAATATAATATCCATCAACATCAGATCGTCTTCTCCCTTCCTTCCAATCAGAAAAATGAGAGCGACATTTTAACTCAAAAGCAGCATACCTCACTCACTAGGAACTTACACCATATCTGCTTATTTGTAAAATGCCCTGAATTCTATCTGAGGCTACTACTGACCACTGTAAAAAATAACCAACATAGAATAGAATAGACTGGAACTTTTCAGTCTAATATTTTAAAATCCTTATTCATGAAGCTTGGTTAGAGAGAAGTATGTAGAAAATATTAGATTGCAGTGTACTGAGCACGTATGAGGGTCATCCTTAGTCAGACTTTGATGCACTTTTGGTTGTTAAAAATAATCATCTTAAATACAATTTCAAAAAAGGTTACTAGAGTCCAAAGATATCTGAAACACTCTCTAAACTAGGTATTCAGAGAGAAGCATTGCTGCCCTTTAGGGAAATCAAACTTAGGAATGATATATTTACCTTAATATAGGTGTAAGATTTAAGAGGCATAGGCCACACATCAGCGATGTAAGAATGCTTCAAAGAGTATGCATTGCTGCACTTTAAAAATGGTGAACTGGCAAAAATGTCAATTGAAAGAAGTTGCTATTTTAGGAAACATAACTGAAAACACACATATACACATAACATATTTACATTGAAATAATATAAATATATACTATTACAAAGAAAACATAACAGCAAGAGGTTAGAGATCTATAGGCAGATAGAGCAGTCAAAGGAAAACCTGCTATATTAAGTCTAGATTTTATGTTGGATTGTGAGGCAGTACAGATCATTTATGAGCGGTCTGTGGGTATTATCCCAATCTGCACGTTGTGTTTATCTGGATCTTGGGGGCGTTTCTAGATCGTTGCAGTACTGCCTGTGAATGATTGAGAAAGTATTCAGTTTAAAAAAAAAGCTATTTGAAGGAGGAAGCCCAAAAGCCCAAATTCTACAGCTAGCTAAGATCTCAAATGAATATAGAATGTTCTTTCCAGGTTTTGTTCGTGGCACCATTGTGGAGTGGCTTGTGTACAAAGCAGATCAAAGTGAAACTACTCCAAGTTTCAAAGAAAGCCACTGAAGTATAGTGAGAATAACACTTATGTTTTTATATTCTGCTCCTGAAACCAGCTTGGCTACAGAATGTATGACAGCTTTGATAGGTGCAGAGAGAATCTTTGAATTTTCAGACAGTAAGGAGTTTCAACTGTCCATAGCATAAGGATTGGACTATTATTGTGAAATCTGATTCAGGAATGTAGTGTCCCATTTTTTTGCTTGTAAATTGCTAGGTTCTTGCAGATGTAGGGAGTTATTTTGTTTTGTTAGATAGGTGGAAGCTGGGCATTCTTCAAAAATAGGCAGATGTACACTGAACCTCCTTTTGACAGATGTCCTGCATCTGCCAAGCTTTAATTAACTCTTTGGTTTTTGGCTTTTGATGATTAATGCATTGTGATATAGTGTTCTTTAAAGATGTGCGTATTCAAATCTTTCCTAAACTGGAGCAGCATTGGAGCATCCCTGACTAGAGCAGCATTGGAGCATCCCTGATGAATATAGGGATCCATCGATAGACAAAGCCTGTTTTTTTTTTTTTTTCAATTTTACATTTCTTAGTCTGCAGTCTGATTGCGTCTTAGCTGCTGGTGTGCTGCAAACCACAAGAGGTGGTGGGGGTATGTGCAACATAACTAAGGGTGTGGGTCGTGATGGTTTTGTAAATGATGCAGTCAACAAATAGATCCAGTGATGTTCTATCAAGATGGGGTGATCACATTTCGATGTTGAAATGACTAAGAAGGATCCGAGCGATAAAATGTAGAGAATGGGAAAGATGCAGGATGCGTTCTATCCCTGAGAGACACCTTGCTTCAGAGATTAAATCTCATAAAGGAAGCTAATTGTTATTTCTATGCTAATTCTGGTTATCTAAATGGGGAAGACTAGATGAGGACTATTCCATCCATTTGTTTGTGGTTTCTAGCATTCTCTGAAGAATGTAGTGATTTAACATTTTAAATGTTGGTCATCAGGATAGCCATACAAAAGGCAAAATCCACAATTATCTACAACCCACTAAGCGTCATCAGTTATCTAATCATCATCTCTTACCTTTAAGATTGCTATCTGCATGTTACTCCCGAATTTGAAATCTTCCTTTAAAGCAGCAGTAGAGATAATTACATTCTTCATTTCAGGACAGCTATCTTTGTGAATTCAATTTCTAAGCAATCAAGTAGTGACCCCTTTTTCAGAAATTTGCTGGTTGGAGGTCAGAGCTTGGTGCCTGGGCAAGATGATGGCCCTGATGTAGAACGTTCTCCAGTGTGCAGCAACCACACTTCCTCCTGCCTCTCAGAATGGGTGCTGCATGGAAATGAAGGAATTACCTCCCTAGAGATGTGTCTGGTCACCAGGGAGCTGTGACTTGCTCAGCGGTGCTGCCGAGGTGCAGGAACATGTCCTCTGATGCTCATACGGGGCCTAGTAGACAATCCCAAGTGGTCTAGCAGCTTCCGTCCAGGCTTCAAATGGCATCTCTCCCTCATTCTCACCCAAAAACTGAGCTGTGGGGTGGACAGCTGATGATAGGGGACTTTGGGGCCCTGAACCACTGCAATTGCTGCATCACATTTGACACCATACCCGCTAGTATGCCAGTGGCTCTTGGAGATATGGGAGCCACAGGCAATTCAACAGAAGGAAGGAGCCGCACCCTCACAGTGCAGGCTGCAGCCCTGATCACCTCTCCACACTTGGCCTCCTTGCATAGTCAGGAGGACCACCTTCCAGAGCTCTAGCTTTCCATGACTGCGGCCTCTAATTGCACTGACTATCATTGGAAGAACAGGAATGACCATAGACCCAGCACTGAGGCCAAATCAGGTTTCCAGAATAGAGACAGTGCCCACACAAGTTAAAGGATTGGACCCCTCTTGTGGGCCATGCTCCTCGACCTTTCACTGCTGCCCAAAGGCCTGTATACACCTTCAGGGCCCATTGACACAGCAGTCAGATTTAGACTTTGCCTGACTCAGGGTCTGGGAGTCGCATTTCGGCTACTTTACACAAGCAACACACTTCACTGCACTTGTGATGAGTGTCCAGGGGTGCCCCAGGAAGTCTCTGGGTCTGTTTTCCTGCTGGGGGTCTCATGCAATCCACCACTGAACCAACAATCTCCGTTACCCTCCATGCTGCTTTGCCTACCTCCCACCATGTCAAAACCCTCCAGACAGCTCCTGTTTACGAATCCAATGCCTGGAAACAGAATAAGCATGTAAAGGATAAAAAACAGTCATCAGACTCTGCCTTGCATGTTATCTAGAGGGAGCGCAGAACAATTAAGAGCACCATCTAGGAGGTGGCAGAAACAACTTCCAAAACCTCCGCAGACACTCAGGGGATCCGCCAGGATATCTCCTCCTTCAATGGCAGACTGTCCATGGATGAATCATGACTGGGCCAGATTGATGAGAACTTAGCAGCCTCCAAGGACTGGGAACAGGATCACTGGCACCTCCAAAAGGAGCTTGCAGAACTAGAAGATCAGCCCCACATAGACAGCTTCTGGATCTTAGTGGAACTGAAAAAGATGGACCTTCTGGGTTTTCTTTACTGTTTTCGACCAACGATCACCAACCTGGCCTTTCCTTCGCCCTTGGTGTTTCAAAGAGTTCATAGGTGATGGAGCAAGGTTTTATGAGTACAGAAACTTGCTCGTATTCAATCCTCTCGAAAATAACATGTAACTTATTAGCCAGCATGCTTTGTGATTACTAAAACCACACTACACGACATTTCTAGTATCTAGGGGAAGCTTACCTATGTTCTTTTACTAACAGTAACCAGAGTGTCCTAATATGGCCGCCAAAACGCGGGAATCTTTCTGCACATGCGTCTACTACATCTACGTAGTGTGGCGTATCTCTGCTTTTGGTGGGAATTTCTTGCAGCTGCGCACTAGTGCCAAAGATGGCCGCTTCATGCTTCACATACTAATGCACATGCTCCTGCTCCAACTAAAACTTGTGTGTTCTGCTTAACTATTAATGCTATAGTTAAAATAAAGTAATGGGGTTAGAGTAGAATTAAGTGTATACAGTGCATTCCTTTATTTTTATATTCTAATGTGTCTCTCTTTGACTTCATTGATAGCTCGTATTTGGGCCTGAAGGGGATCGCAAACTCCATTTTGAAATCATGCACAGATGACATCAAAACCCTCACAACTTTGACATTGAATTGATGCCAGTTCCCATCTTATTTACGACGTTCGTGGGAAACTTACCTAGTCACCCGGAACAAGAGGAAGAGAAAGCACAGAACTGTATACATAGTATATGAATTGAAATAATATTGCTGGTTGGAAAAAAAAGCATGAGAAAGTAAATTATGGGTGGGAAAATTGATCAAATATGTTGAATAGAAATGATCTCATATTGGTATGGTGTGATGACATCTCCTCGTCTTTCTGACCAATCAAATGAAGGGAACACATAGAATTTGCAACATTAAGGGGGTGGTACACGCACTTAAATGGTATAACTAAGGTAGGCTTAGTCAGTCAGTCAGTCAGTCAAATAACTTTATTCGATTAATTAAAACCATAAAAGCAGTACATAGTTCATAAGCAATAAAATACAGTTAAAATACAGTTTAAACAAGTTTTAGAGATGATTGCAAATCCTAAATAAATCCATTAAAAGGTATTTAAAAGAGAAAGAAATGATTAAATAAAAACAAATTCAAGGTGGTAGATATAGGGAATACACTTTCCAGTATGCTTTGCACATTCCCCCCGAACATATTTTACAAAAAATGTCAGGTTTGAAGGTTGTTTATCGAAGGGAGTTTAGTTTTGTTTTGTCTGACGGCTGCTACCAAAAAACAAGCTACACTATATGTAACCTGCACCGAGTTCAACATCTGTAGGTATAGGAGGGCCGGCCGTACCTGGGCGAAGTTTAGGTCTTTCAAGATTGGAAAAAGGAATTTTTTGCGGGCCACCAGGTAATGTTCACAAAGCATAACTAGATGAAGAGTATCCTGCGTGGAGAAGCAGTCACATGAACAGGGTGGGGTATTTTCTGGAGTACCCCACTTTGTATATGAGCCAAGCACAAGATGTATCTGGTTAAACCTGAACCTTGTTAATAAAAAACGGTGGTATGGTTTGGTTACATATTTTAGATAAGGTTCCATAGCCATGGACGACGAAAGTTTGTATAATGACCTTACCATTGGCTTGCAGAGCTCAACCGCTTCCCTCTCTGTGTCCAACATATTTTGAAAATGCTGCTTGACCCACCTTACATCCTCTTTCTTGAGGCTCTGTGGTAAAGAATACATGTCCGGACGCCCTAGCCTCGCGCATGCCGCTCTAACATACGCCAGCCAGGGTATGCTGGCTGCTTTATCCAGGGCCATACAGTCTTTGAGAATGCGGTGATTCAATGTGATCTCCTCATTTGTCCAAGTTTTAATCCAACATAACAGTGGGGACATTTTTAAGAGATCAGTAACGTATCCCAAGCCTATTTCATTATGGATTGAATATGTAGGAGATGATTTCGGGAGTGACAGCAAGGCACGTATAAATTTATTTTCAGCAGTTTGAATGCCTGGGGCTGGAATATATCCCCAAATATCTGCCCCGTAGGATGCAATTGCCACGCATTTGGATCTATAAATGCGAGTCATGGCCTCCATGGGTCTTGAACCAAGCCTTTTGGAGAAATGCATGAGTGCTGCAGTGGATCTACTAACTCCATTCTCCTTTAGTTTCAGTTGGGCACCCCAAGTTCCTTTTTCGTCAAAGGTGATGCCTAGATAACAAAAAAAGGGTACCCTCGAGATTGGAGAATTATTACAACTAAAGGACCTGAGCTTCATGTTTTTCTTCCGTGAACCTGTAACCATAACATGAGATTTAGCTGTATTAATCTTTAGGTCCAGGGCTTCCATAAAACCACCAAAGTGATCTAATAGTCTTTGCAGGCCCACACCTGTGCGAGCTATAAGGACGGCATCGTCCGCGTATAGGAGGACCGGGATGGGTGACCCCCCATACGCGGCATGTCCAAAGTAGCTGAGTTCAGGAATTTCCCCAGGGAGTTGATGTACAAAGTAAAAAGGAGAGGGGCAAGAATGCAGCCTTGTCTGACCCCTCTCCCTGATCTGAACTTCTCTGTGCATCTTCCCTCCCTTGTTACCCTGACAGAGGCGAACACATTTTGATGAAGATCGTGCAAGAAATTGACCAAGGTGGTGTCCAAACCCAAATCTCTTAAAATAATCCACAGTTTAGAACGATTAACCAAGTCGAAAGCAGAAGATAAATCCATAAAACCCAGATAAAGAAGCCCCCCCTTCACCACAGTGTATTTGCTAATAATAAGGTGAAGGTTTAAACATTGATCCATGGTCCCCCTATGTGCTCTAAAACCATACTGCAAATCAGAGAGGATCCCGCTCTCCTCAAGCCAATCCCCGAGTCTTTGCAGAATGACTCTGCCCAAGATCTTAACAGCAGAGTCCAGCAGGGAGATTGGCCTGTAGCAGGCAGGATCCCCCCTGTTCCCCTTCTTGAATATGGGAACAATAATAGAGGTAGACCAGGAAGACGGGAAACCAGCTGCAGGTATCGCATTAAACACATTAGTTAATATTTTTGACCAAAATTGCGGATACTGGATGTAGAGATCTGCAGGGACCCCATCAGGTCCAGGGGCCTTGTGTTTACTAGTATTTTTAATCGCCCTTTCCACCTCCGTGGTATAAAATTCCATAACCAGATTGGATGGACCGTGGGCGCTGACTAGTGAAGTTGGTACCGTGGATTCATAAATCTGTTTGAAGTGGGAAAGCCATCTATCATCTTCAATCACACAGTCCATGTCAGTTTTCCCATCCTCGGAGAAAAATGGCTGGTTCACAATGGCCCAAAACTTTTTGCTGTCTCTCAGTACATCAATGTCTAGTAAGCTGTCCCAGGCTTCCTCCTTAATTTGGTTCTTGCGTTTAATAACTGCAGTTTTGTATTCTTTTCTTAAGTTTGCCACTAATGACCTGTCTCTGGGTTTATGTTTTAGTGCTTTCAACAGGGCAGAGTGCTTTAGCGAGCATTCCTTGTTAAACCATTTATGAATTATCTTACTTCCTTGCGTGCCCGACCTTAACTCCAAATTCTTGGCAATACTCGCACATATCTCCACATAGGCGGCCACTACATCAGAGCCCAAGGCAGTTGAATCTAAGCAGACTGCCATATTATCCTCAGTCTCTTGGGCTAATATTTGAAAGAATTGCTCAGGAACAATCTTCTCCCATTTTAGCCGCCTTCCCTGGTCCTTAGTCGTCAGATCTCTTAAACCTGCCACACCAGTCGTTCTACCAGTCCGGAAGCAATCTAGGTCCAGCTTTAAGAGGACAGGATGATGATCACTAAAGCTAGCAATTACAACCCTATACTCGCATGCCTTAGCCAAAGCCCCGGTTGAAACAAAGATATAGTCTATGACGGTGTTGGCGTCTCTCCCAATAAAGGTAGGCACTCTAGGCTCGTTTTTGCCCTGGTCTGGTTCAAATAGGTTTAAGTTCGCAAGGAAAGTTTCAAGGCCCTCACCTTCCTTCGTATGTTCAAAATGGGGGATGCCCTCGGTCGGTAATCCTCCATATCTATTGTTGTAACAATCCCCCTCGCAGGGGTGAATATTAAAATCGCCCAGAATTACCATCTCTGGGACAGAAATGCAATCTTGTCTATAGACTGACAAAAAATCTAACAAGGAAGTCAAATGCTCATTCTCACAGGAAACCTCTTTGGAGTTGTAAAAGTTAATAAGCAGAAAAATATGTGAGTCTGACAAAGTCCACTCTACAACTAACGAATTTGTGGGCGCAGAATCTAGTTTTTTAAAGACCCCCACCAAGTTCAGAGAGCACAATATGAGTAGGCCACCCTTGTCTCTCCCTCTTAAGCCCAACACTGCTGGAGTAAAAAAGCTACAGAAGCCATCCATTGAGAAACTTGTGGTAGTATCCCATGTTTCTTGGAGTGCCAGGATATCGTACTGTCTAAAGAACCCTTGCCATATAGGGTCTGACGCCTTTGCATTTAAACCCGCCACGTTCCAGGTAAGAATTTTACAATATAATGGATCATGGTTAGGCATGGTAAGCGACCCCCGGATCTCGCCAGCAACAGGGCCTTTGTCAAACGTTGTAGATAAATTTGATTTTTCCAAATCCCTCGGAGTAGTGTCCATACGTAGTTGAATAGGGGTGCCCTGATGACTTCGTCCTATTGGGGAGTCCTGTATTTGTCAGTCAACCCAATCTGTGGTTGACAGACAATCAAAGCGGTTTGCCATTGGAAAGTGGAAAGGGTTGTTTAGCCCATTTACAAAATGATGGTAATAGTGAGGCTGAGTGTAATGTGGGCCAACAAAGGGGCCGCCTTGATGCGGTCTACCTCTTCTTCTCCTTACCATATTCCAACCCGCATCCCCCCCTCCTCCCATCCATGGGGTTGTAATTCCCATGGAGGGGTATATCTCTGTCTAGGTTTGAAGTCATGTGGTCCCTTTAGCCAGCTCAATCGGTTATCAGCTTGATTTTCTGGTAGATAAAAGTAGGAAAGGGGTCTAGCAGTCACAGTGCTTTCACGAAATCTAGGAGATCCACTATTGCATATGAAATCTATGGCCTCCGTATTCTCGAAGGTGACCACTACGCAGTCCCCTTGCAGTTTTTTCCTATTACCTCCCACCCACGGGGTTCTCTCTACCATTAAGATCTTGCTCGGTATATTTGGCGGAAGAGGATAGTTTTTGGATAGCCAATGGCATACTTTGTTTTTTAGAGCCTGATGCGACTCTACTTCTGAAAGAGAAATTTCAGTAACGCCGGTAAGAATAACCACATAGGGACAAGCATCAGGAGGAAGATGGATATTTCTGCGAGCCGTGCCCTTAGCTCTGGCGAGTACATCAAGATTTGAGGGCTGTGATGTAAGATTGCACAATGAGGCCTGAGGGGTTGGATTAGTTATTGTCATTTTCTGAGTTTGATCTTTTTTGTGGGTTTGAACTATTACAGAGGTCTTAGTTTTAGTACCGTCCTGTTTTGGGGTGTTACTTGATTTCTCTGGGTCAGTACTTTTGGTCTCCAGAGCTCTATTAACCACCGCAGACGGCTTATTGGCCTTTTTAGGTGCATTGGTGACCTGGACTGTCTTGTTGTTCATAGTGAAACTAGGAGCACTTATATCCTTGTGTATGTCTCACCTCTATAGGTTCAAGTAGTACTTTTAGCATATTAAAAATAGTAATGTTGTCTGTACTTACACCGTTCCCCTCCTGTGATGGATTTGCTGGATTACCAACTTCCCCACTCAACTCCAGAATTTCCTCTAGGCTATGGTCAATGATAGTATCGTCTGGGAGGCTCAAGGATAGGCCATTCTTGGTGGGATGCGATCCCCCTATGGGAATAGATAGGTCTACTAGTGAATTATCAATGATACAGGGGTCGGAAACGACCTTATGGTCGTTAGGGCCCATTTGGGCCTTCTTCCCTTTAGAAGTGGATGGTTTATTAACATTTCGTTTTTGTTTAGGGATTGCCCCTTCTATCCGGCCCCTTTCGTTAATAGCGGTTGTCGTGTTAGGGGAGTTTAACTCACTTTGTTGCACTCCACTCTCTGTTAGGAGGTTAAGGTTAGGTCCTGAAGGGTGTCTGAAGCATCAGGAACCCCAGTCACCCTGATGTTATGTACTAGAGCCTGGATGTTCGAACGAGAATCGGTATTTGGCGCCTGTGCCTGGGCGATAAGGCCCAGAGAAGATCGCTTGGCCGTTGCCAGGTCTTGGGAAACTCTCCTATCCATTAGTATAATTCTCTCATCAATTAATGCATGAGTGCGGGTGATAAAGTCATCCAATGTGCCAGTAAATTTTTTAGCTCCTGCGGCAGCCATGCTTCTAGTTTCCCGATAGGTCATGGCCAATGTTATCTTGCAGTGGTAACGATAGGATCTGAGGGAATCCGGCCAGGGTGTGTGGCCCAGGCCAGGCTCCTCGGGCCTCGGAGGGCCACAGAGGGCCCGCCCTTTGCCCGGGCTTCGCTCTGCGTCCCGCTCGCGTCCCGCTGAGCGTCAGGCCGTTGGTTATAGAGGGACGTTGCGGCCGGGGGGCGTGTCCTGCTGGGGGCGCGGCCGTGCACACCTGTGCAGCGCAGGGACTCCTGGTCTTCAGAGTCCCTGCGGCGCGCGCTCTCTCTTCAGCCTCACGGAGCTCCCTCCTCCTTCCAGCGACTGAGCAGCCCTCCTGCAGCCTCGACCCCACGCCTCAAGCCGCGCAGCGGCACCCACGAAGCGGGTGCTGCAAGAAGTTGACGAGCGGCAGAGGCGGTCAATCCCTCCAGGGATACAGGGAGGCTGGATGTCACGGAGTCAGCGTTTCAGCGGCAGTAGCACCCAAGTAAGCTTTGAAACGGAGTCCCACTGTGGATTGGAAAGCTTCCCGCTTTTAATTTCTGGTCGGCCGGGGGGCGTGTCCTGCTGGGGGCGCGGCCGTGCACACCTGTGCAGCTCAGGGACTCCTGGTCTTCAGAGTCCCTGCGGCGCGCGCTCTCTCTTCAGCCTCACGGAGCTCCCTCCTCCTTCCAGCGACTGAGCAGCCCTCCTGCAGCCTCGACCCCACGCCTCAAGCCGCGCAGCGGCACCCGCAAAGCGGGTGCTGCAAGAAGTTGAAGAGCGGCAGAGGCGGTCAATCCCTCCAGGGATACAGGGAGGCTGGATGTCACGGAGTCAGCGTTTCAGCGGCAGTAGCACCCAAGTAAGCTTTCAAACGGAGTCAGTTAGATCGTCCAACTTGTCACAGACCTGTCACTGATGCAACATATGCTGAATGAGAATCGAGAGCAGGGTGCTAGTCAAGCACTTTCACAGAATAATCAGGAGTTTTGCTGAGGAAGAAGAATCAATCTACCCAGTCGGGGACCAAGAGTAGCCGTAATGAGGGGTGTGCCGCTGGCGTTGCACTTAGCGGAGGTTGCCTGTCCTGCCGGCATCTGATTAGTCGGGAGCCTTTCTTTTGTCCTAGCCCGTCGCAAGTGTTGGTCTTCACACCATTCTAGGTAAATATAATCTGTGTGGTATGTTCTTGTACCGTTTCCCTTTTTCACCCTTCCCAGGTACCAATCTTTAAAGGTGTTTTCTTAAATCCTGCAAATTTTATGTTTTAATAGTTATTTTCTTAGTTTCAAAATCCTTAATCTCACTGTCATGGCTACTGGCTTACAAAATATTGCATAGATAAAGTGTTTAAAACATTGCCGCGTCTGTAGTTTATTTTTCATGCAGTGAATGTTATTATCTACCTATTATTCTAACTCCCTTGATCCTTAGATTTAAGACTTAGAGCACAAGTGACAAGAATGTGCTAAGTCATGGTGTACAGGTATAAGTCCTAAGGTGAATACATTCTGATAGGCAGGAAGTTATGTTGGATTACTGGTTCAAAGTGTGAATGTTTATGGGCCCAGGTGAGTATGATTAACTGAGCTGGTAATCCTGTGCCAACATATGATAAGGCAGTGCCAATAACCACTTAGATGGCACGATGCAGATTATCACATGCTTTCTTTGACACCAACAGGTCAGGCAGATGATTCAGGCAGCAAAAAGAATGGCCCTTTTTTGTCTGATGGGCAGAAGATATTCATATTTGAAAACTTGTCTCCTGAAACCCAGAACTTCTGCAAAAGTTTACTTTAGCTTTTCCCTTGCCACATCCACAATGGGCACTTGGATCAAGCGATAAGGATGACCCCTCATGGCAACAAGACAATGGAGTTCCATGACCCTGGCCAACTGGTCGTTTACCTGGACATGGTCTCAACAAATGATATTACCTGGGTCTTGCCATTGGTCATGTGGCAAATCAGCCCTTGAAAAAGCAGGTATTCATTTGGGGGCACCATTGGATGAGAGACAGCGACTGGAGGAAATCACCAGACAGTTGTCTGGAGGTCCTAAGATCTGGCCACACCAGCAAAGTACCTGAACCAAGGTACATTCTGGCTCCCCTTTGAAGACCACTGTCCCTCCTGACATTTGTAATGGCAAGTGGATCAAGAAATGTCAAAATGAGGACCTTGACAATAGATGGCAACCCATTGGGGATCCTCTCAATTAGCAGGGCTCTAGGCTTGCATGTGCATCCACGGCTAGAATTCCTTTTCTTAACTGTATGGGCTTGAATTCTAGCATGGCTTTCTTTATTGAAAGAAAAAAACACTGTCCGTTTTTCAGAAATTTAAAGGAGGAATTGCCTTTCGGTGTTAACCTATGGTTCAGGTATTTGGGGCTACAGAAACACCTCTAGCCTCCGAATAGAGGGCAATAGGGTATGCAGAAGGCTCTTAGGCCTCCCATCAAGTAGCTTAAGCTTCATTTTGCACAAAGAGCTTGGCTTGGAGTATGTTGAGGATTTCATTTATTTGGCCCCATAGGAACTGTGGTGCTCCATTTGGAGCAATCTTGAAGCCCTACTTAATAAGGATATTATTGAGTACTGTTTATCATGTACCATGGGTCTTCAAATCCCTTCGCTGTCCTATGTCAAGTGGATTTGTTACTTGCTGGACCGACAGAACTGCTTCAAACTAGAAGGGCTGTGTAAGAATGACAAATCCCAGCAAAAGCAATTGTTCCTCAAAATGAGCAAGGGAGAAAGTGAAACACGAAAACTAACCAAGAACCAGAATAAGGATTATGTTTTAATACAAACCACCCTTGAGCTCGAACCCTACTTGGAACACATGACTTCTACTTTGTATAGGGTCTTCTTAACTAGATTTAGGTCTGGGTATATTAGACAGCAGCTTTGTTTCTCACTCTGTAAATATGAATCCTTGTTCATTCCGGTTTGCCCATGTAACGAAAATTCCCTTCAGAGTTTGTTGCAGTTTGTGTTTTTCTGTAGATTTTACTCCTGTTTTAAAAGACGCTATTTAATCCCTGTTTTGAGTGGCTCAGGGATAACCAGATGTAGACTAGCCCTTCTACACCTACAGGCACTGACCTCTCCAAAGATTTGCTTTGTTGTCAGTGCTTTTTCTTAAAAGCGCACTCCATTTTAGGAGTCATATGATCTTTTGATTTTGTGCACCAAGGTCAGGATTTCAATGCACTGTTTAATGGTTTTAAAATCATGTGAGTTTTTCATGTTTTTGCTTGTTTGATCATATTTAATGCTTAACTAAAGTTAATTGATTGACTGTTTCTCCGGACCCTGCACCTCCCCGTTAAACTCTATTGAAGGAGGGTCGTAGGGAATGCCACACATGCGCTGGGAACCACGTTATTCCCAGTCTCAGGACCCTAATATGTGGTGGCCACCCTAGTCCTCTACACACACTGCACACCTGAGGGACCCCGGTTGCTGCGCCCTGATATCTAAGCACATCCACTCCGACCTGACCAAAGAAAGCTTCTCTTAGGCGCAGGTCTTACAATGCCAGCACCAGCCCTCCCTGCCCACACCCTCCTTACCCTCCTGTTAGATAGTTCCCAGCCAACTCACCCCCCTCCCCAAACCCTTCAAAGGATACCACTAATCTGGGGGACATCACACAGAGACACCTTCTCACAGTGATATCACTGAATGTAAACAGTCTCACCCAGTACACAAAACAGCAGAAGATTTGTAGTTATACGAAATCCCTGAAGCGTGACATTGCTTTCCTACATGAAACCCTGGGATCACTGAAATAATATCGAGGGACAGAATATCGACCAACAAAAATATCGTTGACAAAATATCGAGAGACAAAATATCGAGTTTCTATCTACAAACAGGTAAGTACAAAAATATCGAGTTAAAAATATCGTTTACAAAAATATAGTTGTAAAAAATATCGACTTTAATAAAAACAATGTTTAATTACATTAATATAAAAAATAAATTACTAAAATATACTTAACAATACTTTTAATAATTAAATAATTAATGAAAGTAAAAAAATAATATTTTTGTAATCATATTTCTTAAAACATATATATATATATAGTAACAAAATTTAATTAAATAATAGCCAATATTATTAACGTACAAATACAAAAGAGTAAAAATTACTATTCCCACTCCAGTGGGTGCAACAGTAGGGAAAGCGTTGGATAGCGTAGGGGTTAAAATTACTATTCCCACTCCAAGGAGTGCAACAGTGGATATATGACGTTACAACGCAACTTTTGCAACGCACTACCATTACAACGTAAGTATTGGTAAGTATATAATAAATTTTATAATTTAAATTATTTAAAATTAATTTAATATCATTTAATTTAATTTCATTTCATTAAATTAAATTAATGTAAATTTAATTTTACTTTATTTTTACACCCTACCCCTGTACCCCAAAAACCCAAAACTGACCCTGAACCCTAAAAAAAACCCTTTACCCAAAACCCCAAAACTGACCCTGAACCCTAAAAATACCCCTTTACCCAAAAACTAAAAACTGACCCTGAACCCTAAAAATACCCCTTTACCCAAAAACCCAAAACTGACCCTGAACCCTAAAAATACCCCTTTACCCAAAAACTAAAAACTGACCCTGAACCCTAAAAATACCCCTTTACCCAAAAACTAAAAACTGACCCTGAACCCTAAAAATACCCCTTTACCCAAAAACTAAAAACTGACCCTGAACCCTAAAAATACCCCTTTACCCAAAAACTAAAAACTGACCCTGAACCCAAAAAATACCCCTTTACCCAAAAACTAAAAACTGACCCTGAACCCAAAAAATACCCCTTTAATTGAACATAATTAGCAATTAATCAATTAAATTAAATTAATTACCAATTACATTTTAATTAATTAACAAATATTTTTTAATTAACAATTAATTAAATATTACTACCAATTATTAAATTTACATATTTAATTAATTATAATTAAATTACTTCCCACCCTATTCCCCTATAAACCCACAACCCGCTACAGGAAATGAATTATTTAAATTTACACAATTTGCAATTGATCAATTAAATTAAATTAATTACCAATTAAATTTTAAATAATTAACAAATATTATTTAATTACCAATTAATTAAATATTACTACCAATTAATACATTTACATATTTAATTAATTATAATTAAATTACTTCCCACCCTATTCCCCTATAAACCCACAACCCGCTACAGAATAAAATTACACAATAATTAAAAAAAAATCATTAATTAAAAATAATTATAACATAAAATGACACTTTTCACACATATTATAACATAAAAACACTATAAATAATTAAATATTATTTAAAAAATGATATTTTTTACTATCTAGATTATATACTTGGATATTTTCACTTTCTATATTATTTACAGTCGATATTACTTCACTTACCTTAAAAACGATATTTTGACTGTCGATATTCTGTCCTGTCGATATTTTGTCCAAACGATATTTAAAACTCGATATTCTGTCCAAACGATATTTTGGAGTCGATATTATGTCTGTGCACCGAAACCCTGCACTCTGATGCAGAAAGTCAGAAGCTCTGCCGGGTATCGGTGGACAGGGATTATCACACCTGTGAATTTGAACTGGGGACAGGTGAAGGTCACTCCAACAAATGTTACTGTAAAAGTGGTGTCACCATATTATTGACTAAGCACTTGTCCTCGAGAAACCTCAAGGTCTGGTGAGACCCACATTTCATACTCATTAAGGTCTTCATAAATGGCCAAGTGCTCCTTATAAGCTCTAAATACGCCTGGCCCACTCTAAGAAATCCACCTGTGCTGCCTTGGTCCAGATCCTTTAACAGCACCCCAAAACAAATCTTCTCCTGGTGGGTGACTGGAACATGGTCCCTGACCTATTCATGGAAAAACAGATCATCCTTTATCACATAACACCCCGGAAAGAGACCTTCTCCAGGACTTTTCTCTGACTGATCATTGGAGACTGCTCCATCCTACTAAGAGAGACTATACCTACACCTCTTGTTTATAGAGCACAAGGTCTATAATAGACTTCTTTTTACTTAACTCTCTGTTGCTTGGACATTTGGTAGATGCTGACTCAGCTCCCTACGGGGTTTTTCACTAGGATGCAATTCTTCTCCGACTACACCTGAGTGTACTGCACCCTCCCCTGCCCCAGTGGAGAGCATCCTTTTCTTAGGTCTCGCCTATGCAACGCGCATGCGCTGCGTAGGAGGAGACCTTTAGCCATCGGACCCCTTTTTAAGCCACAACACTGAACTCGTTCCATTGCCTTCAATCGCAACACGTGCACGTGTGGTTATTCCCTTGCGGGCTCGAGCACTGACACCATATGTTTGTAATTAACTTGCAAACATATGGTGTCAGCTCTCGTTCCTGTAAGGGAAGCAGGCGCAGGCCCCCTCCTCTCTCCCTCCCCCTGCTGCCAGCGCAAGGCGCAGTGCGCTTGTTTTATTTTGTCAGGCATCCACTTCTGTCTTTTTGCTGCGATCAGCTGTAATGACGGAAGTGGATACCTGCTTGTGCCCCAGGGGAATGGCAGAACTTCAGACACAGCTGTACATGCACAAACAACATAAGTTCGTGCATGCCGCAGTCATCGGCGAAAAGGAAATGTCAGTTGTTTAATCACCAGAGTGTGCATTGGACTGAATTAGGTAAGTGCATTGAAAATATTTTTTTAATCTCTGCATGTACTGGATTGAAGCTGCGACATGGCCGGCAGGGAGACATGGTTTCCTTTCAGACCTCCTTTGTTTGAGAAGTTGTAGCCATGGTGTATGTTTTTGGAAGTTCTGCACTTGACTGGAAGCTTGCAGGGCATTTACCGCATGTCCTTCGCTCCTGAGTAGAGTACTGCTTCTCCGAGAGCAGAGAACAAGTAATATTAGCTGAGTACACACACCGGTCTCTCTCTGAGCACACTGCCCACGGCGTGTAGCAGGAAGGCATGCTTCACTCCTCCCCGTCCCTAAACTGGTATTCAAGTATGTGCCTGCCACTTGTTGGAAGTACCTTGGGCCCAGGTATAGAGGTACGCTTTGCCATAACATTCTCCCCACTGTACGTGTTTTCTACTTATACCTTTAGTGGACTCTCAGAAGCTCTTGTTTTTCATCGCTAACTTATTGCAAATCTTGATTAATCATGAAAATTGATCCGTTCTGGGGCTTCTCCAGTGATCATATCTGTTTGCACTTTTGGTACATGGCCTGTCCAAAGTAAGAAGCTCCTAGTCAGTGCTCCTTGAATCATGAAATTTAGCCAGAAAAATTATGTCCCTGCCCTCCACTCCTGGCCTCTGAAGCCCCCTCCCGCCTATCTCTGCCTATCAATATCTATCCCTGTCGCAATCTACATCTTTCACCCTACCAGTGTCTGGTACCCTCGCCATCCCATGGTCTCTCTCCCCCGCTCATCCCTGCACATCAGTATCTATCCCTGTCCCAATCTACCCCCTTCATCCTACGAGCGACTGACACTAGCAGCCTCCCATGATCTCTGTCTCTGGCTTTTTCTATCATACGCTACACCCAATACAACTCAGTGCCACATAATGCTACATAATCACACTGCGCTCAACACAACATACACTCGAAATACCACTCGGTGCCACATAATTACATGCCACATAATTACACTGCACACAATGCAACATACACTCCAAATACCACTCAGTGCCACATAATTATATGCTCCATAATTACACTGCGTTCAACCCAAGATGCACTCCAAATACCACTCAGGGCCACATAATTACACGCCACATAATTACACTGCACTCAATGCAACATGCACTCCAAATACCACTCTGTGCCACATAATTACACGCTAGATAATAGCACTGCACTCAACGCAACATACACTCCAAATACCACTCAGTGCTACATAATTACATGCCACATAATTACACTGCACTCAATGCAACATACACTCCAAATCCCACTCAGTGCCACATAATTACACGCCACATAATTACACAGCATTCAATGCAACAGACACTCCATATACCACTCAGTGCCAAATAGTTATATACAACATAATTACACTGCACTCAATGCAACATACACTCCAAATACCACTCAGTGCCACATAATTTCACACCACATAATTGCACTCTACTGAATGCAACACACACTCTACACAATACCACTCGGAGCCACATAATTATATGCTACATAATTACACTGCACTCAATGCAACATACACTCCAAACAATACCACTCAGTGCCACATAATTACACGCCACATAATCACACTGCACTCAATGCAACATACACTCCAAATACCACTAAGTGCCACATATTTATATGCTCCATAATTACACTGCGCTCAACGCAACATACACTCGAAATACCACTCAGTGCCACATAATTACACGCCACATAATTACAACGCACTCAATGCAACATACACTCCAAATACCACTCAGTGCCACATATTTATATGCTCCATATTTACACTGCGCTCAACTCAACATACACTCCAAATACCACTCAGTGCCACATAATTAAACACCACATAATTACACTGCACTCGGGGGCGTGGCCAGCAGCTGTACATGGCGGCCGCAAGTTGAGCGAGCTCCGGACCCGAGCTCTCGTGATCCTGTAAAAATACGCCACATGGTACAAACTAAGCACCGATAGATGTGGTGCTAAACGGAGTGACTGTGCCAGCATATTTGGAGCTGCTCGTAAGTGACGGAGATGCCGCAGGGACGGTGCGCAGGTGCGACCCTGCTGCTGTGGAGGAAGCCGAGCGGAGACTCACACCATTGCCTCGGCGCTGCTGCCCGGGGTGCCTGCGTGTGGTGGTGGAGGCGGCAGACTGGTGAGAGACCCGAGAGGATCGGATCTGCGCCCCAGGTGCAGTGAAACGCTGCGGTGCAGCATCGAGATCACACGAGCCCGGGGAAGTAACTGGGCCTACTCTTTCCTGATAGCGGGCCCCCCCTGGAAAGAGGAAAGCTCTGCAGGAGGAGCAGAAGAGAGCCTGTCTGTCATTGTTGGTGGGGGTGAGTGTGGCAGATTGGCCCCAGTGACGATGTGGCGGTGCCCTCCCTGATTAACAGCCCATGCCAGGGGCTGGAGGTGGCCATTTGCATTCAACTGCCTGGTCTTTTTAGGCTCCGGTTGGACCTGTGTGCACGGTCTTGATAGGACGGCGGCCCGCCTGTGAGCATGATCAGATGGCCTGGGTCTGACCGATAGTCTGAAGAGCAACGTTGCCGATACTAGAGTTGGGGTGTGATAATTTAAAGAGCAGCCACGATGAAGAAATGCGTGCCCTGGGCCCTTGATGCGGAAAAGGCCCTGTTTGAGTTTGTGGAAGCGGATTTTGGTGCCCGCTGGGAACGCGAGACCACGTGTACCCCCTGCTGTTGACAGGGTGCCTCCAGGGGGGTTTGCAGTGGAACTGAGACCACCGCCGGTGCCCCATCGTGGATAATACGAGGTGAATGGTGCAGGTGGGTGGTGTTTGAGAAGTTGGTGCCTCTCCCCCTGTGCGACGCCTGGGCGGACATATATACTCACTGTGCATTATGGGCAAAGTAAGTCTCACTAAGCCGAAATCGGTGGAACAGCGGGACTTGAATGCGACACAAGGGGATACAGGGGGCACGGATGAGGTGATGAATTCTGGTTACGAACCCCCCACCACGGTGCCAAATACAGAAGATAAACTGGACCTGATCTTAAAAGAGGTACGTGATACGAGGAAAGCCCTGGAGCACCAGATATGGTCTCTGTCCACGAGCATGAACCTGCTTAGAGCGGATCATGTTAAAACTTCAGAGATGGTCAAGGAGCAGGGTATGGCGCTGGCCGAATTGCTGCCTAAACAAAAGCAGACGGAGGCGGATGTTAAGCAGTTGCAAACCCAGGTGGCCACACTGATGGACAGAGTGGAAGATGCAGAGGGAAGGGCGCGCCGGAACACCATTCGAGTCTTAGGCCTGCCGGAGAAAAGCGAGGAGCCAGATGCGGTGGGTTACATGGAACAGTGGTTTAAGGACAATGTCACCACTGAGGGTCTTTCGGCTCAATACTGCATAGAAAGGGCGCATAGAATCCTGACTGGATGACCAAAACCGGGTGCTCCCCCAAGACCCCTAATAGTTAAATTTCTGAACTTCCGTGATCGGGATGTCTTACTACAAAAGGCCAGACAGACAGCGCTGCTTAATTTTGAAAACACGAGGGTTTCGCTATTCCCCGACTACACGTCGCTGGTGCAAAAACAGAGGGCCTCCTTCATGGCGGTGAAACATAGGCTTAGAGACTTGCACCTTCAGTATGCACTGCTATTCCCTGCCCGGGGATGTCGAGGATTGATTGGAGGTGATGGAGCTTACTAATGCAGAGGAAAGGGAATTGATTGCAGAGGAGAGGCATCGGTTGGTAGCGGCGTCATCCAACGGGCGCAGGGGTCGCAGGCTGCGAAAGCCTCCAGGAAGTGTACGGGTCACATCACAACAGATGCAGCAGACCAAAGAACAGGCGGTATTGGCTACAGCAACCTTCACGAATGCGTCTAGATCAGATCATAAATCCTCAACGGAGGAGGAAGACTCACACGCCTCGGATTCTGAGGGAAGTGTGTTGTTGTTTCCTTAGGCAACACCGCAGCTGATTGCTACCCTTTTTGGATGATAGACTTACACAAGTATTGTAACCTTGCATTGATATTACTGCGCTCCGTAAAAGGCAGGGTCCCCCGATCTGACACTACTGTACTTTTTAATTGGCATGACTCATTAGAGCTCTGGCACTGTAGTAGCTCGCAGTGACAGAAGTTGACCAGGTGCTAGCATGTGTTCGGCACTGGCACCCCCCCAGATGACGAAGGCGCTTTGCACAGTTTCTTTATACTTTGTTGTTGTTGCTATATTTGGTTTTTTCCATGATGACACATGTTAATATGTCAGATTGTTTTTGGGGAGTTTTGGTCCGATGCTTTTTTCTGGTTGGACCGTGTTTTGGTGGGGCGGGTTGAGGTACTGGCATGTTTTTTCCACTATTGATGTTTTATTGATAGAGAGAATTGTCCTGCTATACTGTTGCAAGCTATGTTTATTGATCACATGCATACACCGGGGAAGTATAAAGTTATAACATGGAATGTAAGGAGTATGGGTACGATACATAAAAGACACAGAATACATGCCCAGCTACAACGACGCAAGGCGCACATAGTCTACCTATACGAATCACACAGGATTGAAAGCGAAGTGGTAAAACTCAAGAAGAAATGGAGGGGTCAAGTGTTCTCTACCGGATACTCTAATTATGCCAGGGGTGCTACGATTTGGATAAAACACGGGGTACCCTTTGTTGCGCAGGAACAACGGGTGGACAAACTGGGTAGGTATGCACTGGTTAAGGGACTACTTGATGGCCAACTAGTGGTGCTTGGTACTTTTTATGCTCCTAATTTTGAGCAGGAGGTGTTTTGGAATATGCTGACTGGGGCATTGGCAGGATGGGAAGCCTACCCTTGGATACTGGGAGGGGATTGTAACATAGTGTTAGATGTCTCGTTGGATAGGTCGCACCCACCATTACAGGGCACTACTGTGCTAAAACAAGCGTAGGCACTGCTCCAGTGGTTGAAGCGATGGGATTTACAGGATATATGGCGCATGCGTCATCCCCTCCACAGGAAATACTCCTACTACTCAATAGTACACGATCTCCACACGAGAATAGATAGAATACTGTGCTCTGGATGGATAGCCATGCAGGTGCTCGACTCTACTTACCTTCCCAAGACATTCTCTGACCATAACCCGTTAGAATCTGTAATTGCATGGGGTAGGATACCCACGCCGGTGCCCACTTGACGCCTCTGGCTACAACTGTTAGAGGATCAGGTCTTTCTTGCTACCCTTGCTGACACTATTGACCACTATTTCATTGAAAATGGTGCCACAGCCTCGACTAAACTAATAGAGTGGGCTGCCTTTAAGGAGGTAATACGGGGTCATGCCATTGGTACGACATTAGGTGTACGACAAGAATTACATAACTCACTAGTGGAGGTGGAGGAGAAAATGGACACACTAGAAAAAGAAGCAGTCACAGATGCGGAGAAGCGTGGGCCTCTACAGGAGGTGCGTATTCGCCACGCAGAACTTCTGGAATCCCTGAGGGTGATAGATTACGCGACATTCACACAACAGGCCCACAGTGAAGCCGACAAATCGGGAACATTGCTGGCTCGCATTCTACGGGCTGATCCCCCAGCCGTGATCATACCCCAGATTATTACAGATACCGGGGACATACTCATTGCACAGGGAGAGATAAACGCGGCTTTCTGTGATTATTATGCAGTGTTATATAAGGCGCCTGAGGGACACTCACTACACCACACAGAGGCATTTCTATCTGACCTCCCCTACCCGACGATCCCGGAACAGCTACATAAAGGACTAGTAGGCCCAATTACCTCACATGAAATCAGAGTGGCATTGCAGGGACTACCGCGAAACAAAACGCCTGGGATTAACAGGCTACCAATTGAATTTTATAACATGTACGCAGACACGGTAGTGCCTCGCTTAGTAGAATTATACAAGGAGGTGTGGGAGAAGGGTTGTCTACCTGATACGATGGAGCAGGCACTGGTCATTGCGCTCCTGAAACCGGGCAGGGTGCATACTGACATGGCAAACTATTGTCCATTGTCGTTACTGTCAACGGAATATAAAATACTGAGTAAAGGGTTGGCGAACATGCTGCTCCCACACTTGTCAAAACTAATCCACGTGGGTCAAACAGGTTTTTTGCCTACACGTTGTACATCTCTAAATATTCGGAAATTACATTATATAATGTCGGAGGCCCCGAAATGATACACGCATGCGGGCTGTATTTCCCTGGACCTACGACAGGCCTTCGATTTTCTATATTGGGAATACATGTTTCAGGCCCTGGGGAAATTCGGCATCCCGATGGAATATGTAAACTGAGTGAGAATATTATACAAAGCCCCTACGGCACGTACTAGAACGGGAGGTCATATATCCCGGGAATACACCATACATAGGGGTACTAGACAAGGCTGCCCACTGTCGCCCCTCCTATTTATATTGCCATTGGAACCGTTGGCGATATACTTGCGCTGTGATTTTTCGGATTTGGGGATACGTATAGGTGCTATGACCCATTTGTTTTCAGCGTACGCTGATGATATTCTTTTGTACGTGGCAGACATCTGCACTCCAATGGACACACTGTTTGAGACATTCCAGAGATTTGAAGCTATATCAGGGCTTGCATTAAACACCTCCAAAACCCATGCGTTCTTGTTTACGTAGCGGGCGGACACCTCTGGCATACCCATTGGGAGCACTTACATTCAGGTTACCAACGAAACATTTAGATATCTAGGAATACAAATTTACAGAAAACATGAGGACATGTTGGAGGGTAATCTGAACATGGAGATCAGAGCATTAAGAGCCAGTGTTGCTTTCTGGTGTGCATTACCGCTCTCCATAATGGGCCGGGCAGCTATTGCTAAAGTGGTCATGTTACCACGCTTAGTTTATTATTTTACGAACCTACCCCTGATTGTGCCGCAATGTACCTTTGCCATGATAAACACCCTGCTCACGGATCTTAAATGGGGCAAGGGTAGGCGCCATATCAGCCTCAAAAAGCTGCAGGTGGGAACTGCGGCGGGTGGATTGGGAGTACCTGACTTTCGCGCATATTAGTATGCCTGCCAATTACAATGGCTGTCATACTGGACGGCGGGGCGTAACCTGCAGGAAATAGATTACACTACTGCAGACTTGGAAAACGGGTCGTTACATGCCTTGTTGCTACCCGGACATAGGATTTCACCGGAGCTTCCCCTGTTGCTGCAGACGGTGCTGCGATGCTGGAAAGCGACATTGCAATATACCCAAATGGCGCGTAGGTATGCAGGAAATATACCATTGCTTGGGATCACATTGGCGAGTGGCAGGCTGACGAAACGGAAACTAACACCCTGGTCGGAGGTGGGCATCAATACAGTGGCAGATTTGTTTAATGAGGGCACACTGATGGATCATGACACATTCCTACACCAGACGGGTGCGCCGGCGTCTATGTTTTTAATACACACAGCACTGACCAGGTTTGTTAAGACACACTGGGCCCCTCAGAGGACAGCCCCACCTGAAAACGAGTTGATTAAGATGCTGTATTACATGGGTAGCGGGAGACATCTGATAAAATGGCTCTACACCGGGATGAGTGCACATACGAGAGTTCCCCTACTTCCATTGAAAGCCCAGTGGGAGGCGGATATAGGGAAGGAACTATCGGAAAGAGAATGGGAGATAGTCTTGGCGCACCCCACAAAAATTCCCCGCAATGCCAAATTCAAGTTTATCCAGACGATTGTACTACATCGTGCGTATTTAACCACGCACAGACTTGACAAGATGTTCCCCCAGACACAACACAGTTGCCCACGATGCTTGCTGGAAGGAGCAGGTTTCGTACATATGGGTTGGGAATGCCCGCAGTTAAGGGGGTACTGGGATACGGTACGGCAAATGACAGAGGCCGCCACAATGCTTACTCTTACCAACACACTGGAGAAGTGCGTCCTGGGTCTCCATACTCGCATCACCACCCACAAAGTGCAATTCCGGTTTGTTAACCTCGCTTTTCTGCTAGCTATTAGAAACACGACTATGAGGTGGAAATCACGCAGAGCTCCGGAAGTTAATGTTTGGCATAGTGAATTGTTGCGCTGGGGTAGAGCGGAAGGTGCAGCGTTGCGCAGGGAAGAGAGTAGGGGCCTGCGCAAGACTCCGATATCCCTAGAATGGGAGGTGATGATGGAGGGGATTCGCGCACGAGGCTTGGACTTGGGGGATTAGAATGTAAATATTATAGGGAATATGAACCATGCCCCAGAATGACTTGTAAACTGTGGTGGATGTATGGGATGTAGCCAGCGGTGTGTCCTAGAGGCTTCTAGGATATTGCATACCCTTCCACTTTTACTTTTACTTTACCGGAAGTATAGACTGAGTTAGGACAAGGCCGTATCCTCAGGGAGGGGGGTGGTTTGGGAAATGTTGAAGTGTTGTATTGCATATATTCTATTACGTTGTGATGCTGGTATTGTCTAATATCCGTCTACTGTTCTGTATATTGTACAATTGTCTGCCCTATTTAGGATGCGAACATACAGACATGCTAAGAAACGATATGCTATTATATATGTACGATGGTGGCTGGACGTATAATATTGTACTGTGAACATTTGTAAATGAAACTAAAAACCCAATAAACTATGTTTCCCCAAACAAATAATTACACTGCACTCAATGCAACATACACTCCAAAGTACCACTCAGTGTCACATATTTATATGCTCCATAATTACACTGCGCTCAACGCAACATACACTCGAAATACCACTCAGTGCCACATAATTACACGCCACATAATTACAACGCACTTAATGCAACATACACTCCAAATACCACTCAGTGCCACCTATTTATATGCTCCATAATTACACTGCGCTCAACGCAACATACACTTGAAATACCACTCAGTGCCACATAATTACACGGTACAAAAGGGGGTGGTGATGGACGGAGCATCTGAACCAATCAAACACTCACACCCAGTCAAAAGATCTGGGTTTAATCCATCACTGTTCTTTAGCCTTTTTGACTGGGTGAGAGTGTTTGATTGGTTCAGATGCTCCGTCCATCACCACCCCCTTTTGTACCTACATAATTACACGCCACATAATTACAACGCACTCAATGCAACATACACTCCAAATACCACTCAGTGCCACATATTTTAACTATCCTTTTTTTAACTATCCTTTTTTTAACTATCCTTTCCCCCCCCACAATATCCCGAATATACTCTGAGTGCATCTATTACTCATAATAAGTACTTATATATGCACAAAAAAACAGAGCTTTCCAGACCCGAACCCAGACCTATTAAAATTATACTCTGGTTTTCCGGGCCTTTTTTAACTATTCCCCATCACTGGCTCACTGCTGCTTCAACCTTGGGTCAATACCTCCTGGTGGAGGTTGCATAACCTGAACGACCCAATGATTATGCACACACGTGATTTAAAAGCGGAGAATCAAGATACACCGCTATAACACCGATATACCCATCACGTGCATGAGGGTCTTTTACCTTTGGGACGCACCCCCCCGCTCCTGCAAAATACCTAAGGTTGTGCAGGACAAGTGATCCTTTCTCAAATTGATTATTGGACATATTTATATGCTCCATATTCACACTGCGCTCAACTCAACTTACACTCCAAATACCACTCAGTGCCACATAATTACACAACACATAATTACACTGCACTCAATGCAACATACACTCCAAATACCACTCAGTGCCACATAATTACACGCCACATAATTACAATGCACTCAATGCAACATACACTCCAAATACCACTCAGTGCCACATATTAACACGCCACATAATTACACAGCACTCAATGCAACATACACTCCATGTACCGCTCATTGCCACATAATTACACACCACATAATTACACAGCACTCAATGCAACATACACTCCATATACCACTCAGTGCCACATAATTACACACCACATAATTACACTCTACTGAATGCAACATACACTCTACACAATACCACTCAGTGCCACATATTTATATGTTACATAATTACAATGCACTCAATGAAACATACACTCCAAATACCACTCAGTACCACATAATTAAACACCACATAATTACACTCTCCTGAATGCAACATACACTTCACACAATACCACTCAGTGCCACATAATTATATGCTACATAATTGCACTGCACTCAATGCAACATACACTCCAAATACCACTCAGTGCCCCATGATTACATTCTACTGAACGCAACATACACTCCACACAAAACCTCTCAGTGCCACATAAATATATGCTAAACAATTACACTGCACTTAATGCAAAATGCACTCCACACCATGACACAATTTCACTAAGCATAATTTCACAAAACACCACAGTTCCAGGCAACACAATTCAACTCTACACATTTCCAATACACACCAAACAACATATTTCAACTCCAAAACTCCACAATCCACAACGTACCTCCAATCCACATCATACGGTGTCACCATCTGAGCACCAAACATCATTCACCACCACCATTTTGCATCAGCGCACCACCTAAGCTTCCCCCTGGCTACTCGCTCTTAAGGAAAGACTGTGTAGGAAACAGGGGAGAGGATGTTGATTTCATCAGTAAAGCGTACATAGCGATCACCTGTATTCCTTTAGAAGGAATTGTAGGGGTGGAATGCCTCTTTTTCCAGGCTATTCTGTTTCCCCATCAGTTTTTAGCAGTAGTCTTAGTTTGCAGACCTCCAGGGCACATAGGGGCCATCCTGAATCCCTGAGCGAGGCTATTGCACCAGTTGCCTCTAGATTCCAACACTTTGCGGTATTAGGTGAATACAATGGACACATGGACAAACAGGAGACTTCAGAGTCTATCCTGCTGGGTGAAGCCCTAGATGTGCTCAATCTCGCACCACAGGTCTTCTTTGCCCCTACCCATGTAAAAGGCCATATTCTTGATCAAATATTTACAAATTGCACTATTCAGACAGAGTCACCTCTACCGCTCCCCTAGTCAGACTACTATTTGGTGGGTTTTAAATTCTCAAAAATAACAAAAACGCCATTTTCCCAGGCTAAGCAAACAGCCTGCACTCCCGTACCCTTTAACAAGATTTCCCCGACTGCCCTTAAAAATTAACTCGATCTCTATTGGGCAATGTTGACGAGGATGCAGAGGCACTTGTAAAATGGACCGCGCAAGGAACTTCTGCCCGAGTTCCCCCAAAACTGAGCCTCTCTTAAAATACGAGATATTTAGCCCCCTGGTTTAATGATGCTTTGCGTCAATGTCAAAAGGATTGCAAATGCTTGGAGCAAGCCTGGAGGAAGGATTTTTATATTAAGGATAAAAAAAGCTGTAAAGAGGCCATCAGACTCTACCACAAGGAGATACAGTTAGCCAAAAAGAGCTTCTTTGCGTCTAAAATCGAGTCCACAGGAAATAAGGCCAATGAAATTTTCAATATATTTAAAAGCTTCTCCTCTCCGAGGGCCGTAATGAGGGCTTCCCCTCCCTCCAAACTAGCCAACTTCTTCTATACGAAGATTATAGCAATTCAATCCTCTTTCGACGCCCAGGATGAGAATGATCCAATGGTCTCCCCCTGGATTGCTCCCCAGAGCGATAAGGAAAAGGCTACCCTTCTCACTTTTCCCCCGTTGTCCCTTGAAACATCCTTGGCAATCATGAAGGGCCTTAAATCGGGATCACCGGCAGATCCGTGCCCGGCTAAATGTTTAGCAGAGATGGCAGAGATTTTGAATCCCACAGTAAACAGGGTGATGAACGCATCACGTCTGAGCGGTCAGGTCCCGGCCGGCTGGAAGAGCGGTAAAATAATTCCTTTATTAAAAAAAAATAACTATAGACCTATCTCTCTGCTGTCCTTTTTTTTCAAAGAAAATCGAGAAATATGTTCACTCGGTAATCAGCAATTTTGAGGAAACAAATAACCTGTTTCACTCAAGCCAATCTGGCTTTCGTCAGAACCTTAGCACTGAGACAGCATTGCTGGAGATTTCGGATTCCATTAAGGAGACTCTTGATAAAGGCGGAAAAGCGGTTTTGGTCTTACTTGACCTCCCTGTGGCGTTCAACACCATGCCCCATGACTACCTACTGAAGAGACTGAAGGAGTGTGGGTTTGGCGGCACGGTGTTGAAGTGGGTGTCCTCCTTTTTGGTGGCAGGACAGCAAGAGGTTTGGTCACCCCTGTTCTCAGCTGGTCTACCTCCTTTGAGTGTGGGTATGCCCCAGAATGAATGTGCTCAATTCAGGGTGCGGACACAGTTCAAACACATTAATCCCATTGTAATTTAAAAACTTTCCAGTGGTTGTATCTTCAAAATTGGTGCACAACGCCTTTTCTGGAGTCATGAATCATTGTCACAGAGAAATAACATTCAATTTAAAAAACGAATCAACAATGAATGCATCCTGTGGCTAGTGTCTAGGTAGGTATTATATGCACCTAAATTAAGTATCTTCATCGTTCTCTGAAATATTAGGAGTCTCTAGATTTAATTCCATGTCAAGTTGGGGTATTTCAGAATTCATTTGAGCATTGTGACTCCATATTCGGGGTTTACAAGGAGTAGTTTAGAGTTCCCTCTTTTCAGTCACCAATCTGTGTATTTCTGGTGAAGTTCTCCTACTTTTATGTTGTTATGTTGTTAAAATTTGTTAAAGCGCACATCTGCCCCAGCTAAGGGGCGTCCCGGCGCTAACCATCAATTGTACAAGATAACAGTGTAGGTTGAAAACAGAAAACCCTAGATCAGTGGAAAAAGAAAGGTCTTGATAGCTTTCCGGAATAACAATAGGTCATCAATACTACGAATGGAGACAGGCAAGGATTTCCACAGTTTAGCCGCCAGAAGCCGAAAAGAACGACCTCCAATACGACAGAGTCTAATCCTGGGTATGGTAACCAGATGTTGACCCAAGGAGCGCAGGCTACTTTGGGGAATGTAGGGAATTAAAAGAGGGCGAAGTAGCTCAGGACTAGTGCCTTTTAAGATTTTAAAAGCCAAACAGAGCGCAATGCTCGCAACACATCAGGCCATTATCCTGCAAGTGGTAGATGCCTCTTACTTTAGTTATCTTCTTTTATTAAGGCTCTTTCTTCTGCTATTACCCAGGCAGATGCATCCTTTTCCCAGTCAGTCACTTTGGGCCCATTATTGCCCGCGGCTGAGGGCTTTACACCTTCCTGTTAGTACTAGTGCTAGATCCAGGAATTTAGTACCCACCTTCTTTGGTTTAGGTCGTGGGAACAGCCCCAGTAGACAGACCCAAGCACTGCAGGTTAAGGAGCGTGCCAAATCTTGCCAGTAAGTTTGCAAACCAGGGCAATCCCATACCACATGTCCCAATCAAACATCCAGGGTCCCACACCTCGGGCATTGCTGTTGTGCGTCACTGTACATTATGTTGAGCCTGTGTGGGGTGATATAGGTCATGTGTAGAATATTGAATTGAGTAGATTTAAAACCGGAGTTCCTAGAGATTTCCTTTGGGCTACTCAGTGCTCTTCTGCACACTGCTTCTGGCTGGTACCTCCCCACCAGGTCACCCCATTTTTCTTGTAGACAGTTCAATAGCTACTCTGTCGTCATCATGATTCCTCTTTAGAGCCATTTCACTAAATGTCCTGCTGATCCGAGTGCCACCATCGCCTGCAGCACTGTGTGTGTAACTGGTTCCTGATTACCTCTACCCCCCATTGCACTAAAGGTCTTCACTAATGCACAGTAGTTTAGAACTGACCCGGTCATAGGTTGCATTGGGTAAGTAGTTTGTCTAGGGGGATCAATTCCCCCTCCTGATGACAGACCCGGACAGTTGTTATACCTGCTTTAGTCCAATCTCTTAACTGGCTATCTGTGTAAAAGGAGGAATCATTACCCTGTGACCAAACCCACCAGTGGAAGGTCTGGTGCATAAAGGGGAATCCCAGACATGCGCCGGGTGCTTCTGTGACAGCATTTTAGCGCCACTTGCAGTAGAGCCCTAGGGGACCGTATTAGGATTTTCGGGTTGAGCAATTTTCACTTGTCGGCATCAGGGTACCCAGTGTCTCCAGTCCCCTCCCATACACCCACTGAGCATGCCATAGCAGCTGCGCTGCTAAGTAGTAGGCTTCGTAATCTGGTGCACCAAGACCACCCAGCTCCAGTGACTGCCTCCGCACTTCCAGAGAGTATCTATTTTTTCCCACCCAAGATCAGATCTCTAAGCATTGAATCCAGGGTTTGAAACCATCCTTGCAGGATCACTACTGGAAGACTGACAAAATAATATAAGCGCTGCGGGAGGATGATCATTTTAGAGAGTGCCACTCTGGCCATAACTGTTAGCATGAGTGAGTGCCAACATGATATCCTCTATTTTAGGGTGCGGAGCGCCCGGCCAAGGTTACCCTCCATGAGATCCATTTGCTCGTGGAACACCTGAATGCCCAGCTATTCTAGGAACTAGGATTCCAGTTAATACCCGTTGGAGGATCATGGGTCTGAGCATAGAGGTTGTTATTGGGAAGAAATGTGTTTTAAGTGTGTTAACTCGGAGCCCTGCCAGCCTGGTGAACTCCATCAGAATATCCATGACGTGGGGTATCCGACGGGTGCCCTCAATGAGGTACAGCAGTATGTCATCTGCCTCTATTGAGATTCTATGTGCACAGTCCCATTGAGACGCAACCCATATTGTATTCCCTATCATCGGAAGTGTTCTGCCAGTGGCTTGATTGCTAAGGCAAACAAGAGTGGGAATAATGGGCAGCCCTGGCTGGTTCCTCTGTATATATCATACTTTGCAGAGACCATTCCTCCAATTCTGACCCTGGCTGTGGGGCACATATAGAGCAACTGCACCCATCTCAGGCATCCTTCTCCCAGTCCCGTCGCTCTCATCACATGCATCAGGAAATCTAAGTGAGTTGAAGGCCTTTTCTAGGTCGACTGCCTCTGGGTAGAAGACGCTATGATATATTAGGATATGATATAGTCTTCTCAGATTCCTGGAGGTCGATCGGGATGTGATCAATCCATTTTGGTCAACGTGAATCAAGTTCATGCACATACAGGAGCAATCTTGTGGCCAAAATTTTACTGAGTACTTTAAAATCCATGTTTAACATGAAGAGTGGTCAGAAGTCCACTGGACAGGGCAGATCTGACTTGGTCTTGGGGAGCAGAACCATTAATGCCTCTCTTGTAGTAGTTGGTAGATGAACAAGACATAATGAATCAGCATACACCTTCACCAAGTGGGGTGTCAGCAATGATATAAAGGTAGAGTAAAACTCTGCAGGGAGTCCATCCAGGATTTTACCTTGGCCATGTCTTTGATCGCAGCTCGAATTTCTAGTGTAGAGATTGTTTCTCCTAGTATTTTCTGCACTGTGTGGTCCACCTTACATAGGCAAAGTGCTACCAAGTATCTATCTATGGAATCTTTGATCACGTCTCCTGGTTTCCCGCACAGGGCTGTGTACTTCTCATGGAATGTTAAATTGATGACTCTAGGCGAGTATATCACCTCCCCATTGGTAGCTTGCAAAGAAGTAACAGCTGTACCGCTACACTCGGGTCTAACAAGCCATGCTAACAGTCTTCCTGATCTACCACCCTTCATGTGTTGGCATTCCTTGTAAACAGTGAGGTCTAGAAGGTGCAAGCGTTCTAAGGATTTGTTGTACTTACTCCTGGTTTCCGAAAGTTGTCTTTGGGTCTCCTCTTCCACCCCTAGTTTATTATCTAGTGAGTGGATTTGCATCTCCAAAGCACGGGGTTCTATGTCAAGTTCTCATCTCGCACCTACTGTCAGACCTATGCATTGACCTCTCACCACCACTTTAAATGCATCCCATTTAATTAAGGAAGAGGTTGCCGTGTCTTGATTCACTCGGAAATACTCAGATATGGAGGTGGACAGTGATTGTCTAAAACAAGCATCTTCTAGAAGGGCGGGATCAAGGCACCAAACCGGAATGGCCATACCCTCATGGGCCAGGTACAGTCTTAGGAGCAATGCACTATGATCCGACAGTGCACGTCCCAAGTACTCCACGCTTGTGACCACTAAACTAACTAAGTTGCGCCAAACAGAGAAACGTGTATATTAGGCTATGCAAGCAATATAGTGGTGAAAAGAATGAGTAGTCCTGTTGATGACCATTTTGCAATCTCGAAACATCTAAGAGTTCCCAATGCCCCATCCAGTCTCGAAGGCCCTTTGAGGTTGCAGTTGCCAACCGGCCATGTAGTTGGGGGGTGGATCTATCTAGCAGTATGTCTGTCACGCAGTTGTAATCTCCTCCCAAGATCAAATCACTGTAAAGGGGCTTAGATAATTGATGGATGAACTGAGTCTGCTCCTGGTTCGGGGCATATGTGCTCCCCAGCATCACTTCTCCACACAGTAGCTTGCCTTTCACTATTACATATCGTCCCACTGGATGAACAATTTTATGAGTTGCTTCAAAGGGGGTCCCCGGTAGAATCCACAACAGGGCTCCTCGTGAGTATGCTAAGTCTGTGTTTGCGAATAGCTGCCCCCACCATCTCCGCTGGAGATGCAGTCCCTCTTCAGCCGTGAAGTGTGTTTCTTGCAGAATAACTATGTGCGCACCTCTAATTTATGCAACTATGGACATTATGATGTTTAGCTGGGGATCCCATGCCTTAAATATTCCAGGACAGGAGTGTTGACTCTCCGGTGGAGGCAGTCTCAGTTGTCATGGCTGTTGTAGGTATATCTCCTCTCTCATGGCCCCCCTTCACAATAATTGGTTTGGCCCCTCTATCAGAGCAGGATCCTGGATCATTGGCCCTTGGACGTTTAACAATAGGTTCCACACCTTAACTCCCCAACCCAAGGACAGCCGTGCAATGGCTGGCCGCCCAAACCTGCAAACAAATAAACCCATTTTGGTTAGAACGCCGCCTCCAACTCATCAGGCAGGGCACTCTATTGTGGGGGGGAAGAGACTAGAGTAAATCAAAGCCATAGACCCCGTCCCAGGTCTCCTGTGCAGTGGAGATCTGCTTCAGCAGCCCCTGGGAAGCTAATCCCACTCTACTTCCCAAGCCCTATAGGGGAAAGCACATAGGTGGCATCATAACAATACAATACTCTTATGCATCCTGCCAAGAGGTGATTGATGGGACCGAGCTCACCACCCTTAATGATTATATAATGTCATCAGAGGAGCGGGGTCACTTTTGGCAACTGTGATTCACTGCCAGTGGAGTCTTCTGAGTCCGATGCCACCTTTTTCGAATACGTGGGGGCATTTGTATCTTGATCTTGCTTCTGAGGAGTGATGATCTGCAGCACTGCCTGCAGTGCTGCTTCCTGCCATATTCTGAGGCCGTGGGTTTTTGCAATTGTGTTTGTTGTGGTGAGCGCCTCTGCCTCTTCCTAGTGGAGATCTTTATGTCACGGGTGCCCAATTTGGTTTTTGGCAAAGGTGTTCCCAGTTTATACGTTTCGAGCCATGACCATGTCTCTTCTGGGGAGGCGCAGAAATGAGTGGCTCTATTTAGAATAATTTTGAATTTTGCTGAAAACTTTAGGGAGTATTGGAGACCTGCTTCTCAAATTGCCCTTTTGGCTTCGGTAAAGGATGCTCATTGGGCCTGAAACCTGGCCGTAAGGTCCAGGAATAATAATAATGTACTGTTGTCTAGTATATAGGAGCTATGTGTTCGGTCCTGTTGTAGGATAGAGTTGTGTTCTCTGAGTAGAGGAGTCTTACAACCACATGGCAAGGAGGTCTTCCAGGGACAGGTCACCGGGAAGGGACCCTTTGGGCTCTCTGTATCACAAAGAAAGAAGATAGACATTCCATTGCTATTTCAGTTCTCAGCCATTTTTTCCATAAATGCAAACATATCCGGACTTTTGACCCACCGGCATGCCCACCACTCTGATATTGTTACAGTGACTGGACCCTTCGACATCTTCTGCTAGCCGCTCCAGGACTGCAACCCAAGCCGTAAGTTCCTCTAACATTGAGCTTGTCAATTTCTTTTCCAGTTGAACACTCCACTGTTTTCACTCTGTCTGTCAGTTTATGGTGTTCTGCCAGTAGTAGCCCCTATTCCACTGAGACAGCTCCAACATCTTGTTGTAGAGCTGCCTTGGTGTTGTCAATGGCTGCTAGCACTTTGTCTGGGGATAGGTGGAGCGAAGCTTCTGTGCCCGTATCCCCCTTCTCCCTTCTCTAAGGGCTGTGGGGAGGGTTCTCTTGTTTCGGGATGTGTAACTCCTATCTTCTGGTTCTGCCTACACATCATGATGTGCAGGTTATACTGTGAGGGGGTTCCGCTTGTCCCGATGGGCCCCAACTAAGAGTATGTGTACGAACCACAGGCTACAAATAAGACAGCAAGCCCGGTGAAATATAACAGGGCTCTGCCAGGTTCCTGCACCCAAAACCTCTCTCGTTGATTGATCCCCTGGGTTTGTACCTGATTTTTAGCTCCGGTCTTTGGTGGTCACTCCACCTCAGCACTAATCACTTTGGGAGTCCCATGCTGTGGTCCATCCAGAGTTAAGAAGCCCAATAGTAGGAGGGCCCTGATCACCTGTCTCTCTCCAGCCCACAGGGAGGCTTTGGGGTTTGTTCTCTCATAAGGTGATCGGGCCAGCCCGACTCATGGTTCACCTCACAAGGTGGATCGAATACCAAGGCAGGCCGCTACCCAGGCAGACAGGGAGCCATAGGGGTCTCTCCATGTCCCCGTCTCATGATCCTATCGCTCCCAGCTGTATGGTCCAGACATATCCTCCATCCCGATCCAGCCCTCTCCAATTAAGGTTGCAGTAGAGTTCAGTCGCAGCCACCTGTGATTTGCTTCCCTAGCAGCACCTCCCTCACCCAGCCCCGACAGTGGTAGTGACCTCCAACGTCAACTCATCCCATTGGGCTGGTCACCCATCCATAGATGCCATCTCTGCCCCTGTCCACTGCCAGGTCCACGCTTCTCTCCTTACCCTCGAGCAGTGATGTCATTAGTGATGTCATTTGAGATGTCATCAGTGATGTCATCAGTGATTTCACTGAACATGTCATGAGTAATGTAATATGTGACATCATCAGCAGTGCATTAAGGGCACGCACGTTTTAGCTAGCTGAACTAACTATATTGGGGGAATTCCTATGGTTTTGTACAAGTGAAATGTCCAACTAACTATAACACCTCTGAAACCTATGGTTTTTTTCTGTAAATTTCTATGGTTTTTTAAATGCTAATTTCTAATTATAACGTGCCTGAAACCTATTTTTTTTCAGTTAATTTCGAAGGTTTTTTTAATGCTTATTTCTAACTATAACATGCCTGAAACCTATGTTTTTTTCAGTTAATTTCGAAGGTTTTTTAAATGTTTATTTCTAACTATGCCTACAGAGGTAGGACATGTGATGAAAGAAGAAACAACGCACACAAAGAAAAAAAAAATAAATGCAGGAAGAAGCAACGGAAGTCCACAAAGACGAAGAAAAGTTCAGGAAGAAGAGGAGATGTACAGAAAGAACCGACAGAGGAGCAGAAAGTCCTCATGTGCCCACAACTTTTTCAGATGGGTACTGGTGGTAAATGAATCTGACTAACCAGGCCTAGAGCCAGTGCTATGCTAAAAGACACTTCGAATACAGTGAAAACGGTAACAAGACAAAATATCGAATTCAAAATATAGAATTACCAAAATATCGAAGTCAAAATATAGAATAGACAAAATATCGAATGGACAGAATATAGTGGGGAAAAATATCGAATTGAAGGTAAGTAATTTAATATTGAATAGTAATTTTTACCCCTACGCTATCCAACGCTTTCCCTACTGTTGCACTCTCTGGAGTGGGAATAGTCATTTTTACCCCTACGCTATCCAATGCTTTCCCTACTGTTGCACTCTATGGAGTGGGAGTAGTAATTTTTACCCCTACGCTATCCAACGCTTTCCCTACTGTTGCACTCACTGGAGTGGTAATAGTAAATGTTATATTTATTATTTCATTAATTTTAAATTACTTTTAAGACATTTAAAAAAATTCAATATTTTGACTAAATATATTTTTAAAAACTATATTTTTGATTCGATATTTTTGTACTTACCTGTTTGTAGACAGGAATTCAATATTTTTGCATTCTATATTTTTTCTTCGATATTTTGGTAATTCTATATTTGTGAATTCGATATTATGTCAGTGATCCAGTGAAAACACCTATGTACACTAGGGAACACTATGCGTTGGTGTACCCCTGTGATTACTATTACCTCCTCTGTAAGACCCTAGTACATAATAGGGCAAGGGGGTTAAAATAACCTCTTAAACGCGTCACTGGGTGCGTTTGCACACTGGTGAAGGGAGGGGAGTGCCTGAGGTGACATGTGTGCAAACACGCCCTGTGGCCGTTTTACTTTGGGGATAAAGTCCCTTTGAATCCTGAGTGTCTCTGGGGTCCAACTAGCCCACCAGGTGTCTCCAGTAAGTGCCACAGAGCTGCGTTGAAGAGAGGTGTAAAAAGGGGCATGGCCTTGACCCCCCTCTCTGCAACCCAGCGCATTGGCGCTTACTGGAAGCACCTGGTGGGCTAGTTGGCCCCCAGGGGCCCTCAGGATTGAAGGGGAATTATTTCTCCAACTTAAAATGTGGCACAGGGCATGTTTGCACATGTCACATCAGGCCCCGTCCCCCCAATGTGTAAACACGCCCTGTGGCCGTTTTAAGTTGGGAGATTAAGTCCCCTTGAATCCTGAGGGTCCCTAGGGTCCAACTAGCCTACTAGGTACCTCCAGTAAGTGCCACAGAGCTGCTTTGCAGAGAGGTGTAAAAAGGGGCGTGGTCTCTGAACACCTCACTGCAACACAGCTCCCTGGTGCATACTGGAGGTACCTGGTGGGCTAGTTGGCCCTCAGGGACCCTCAGTATTGAAGAGGAATTAATTCCCCAACTTACAACTCGCCAGGGGTGCGTTTGCACATTGGTGAAGAAAGCGGGCGGGGCATGAGGTGACATTTGTGCAAACGCACCCCGTGGCTCGTTTTAAGTTGGGGGATTAAGTCCCCTTGAATCCTGAAGGTCCCTGGGGTGCAACTAGCCCACCAAGTACCTCCATTAAGCACCACAGAGCTGCGTTGCAGAGAGGTGTAAAAATAGGAGTGGCCTCTGAACACCTCTCTGTAATGCAGCTCCCTGGCGCATACTGGAGGTTCCTGGTGGGCTATTTGGCCCCCAGGGACCCCCTGTATTCAAGGGGATTTAGTTCCCCATCAGCAAATGCACCAGGGGGTGCACTTGCAGAGTGTTGCAGGGAGGGGGCGGGCCTCCAGCGCGATGCCTGTCTTTTTTTTTTTAAATAGAGGGGCTGTGTGGCCCCCTTCTTCTCCTATTTTATAAGCCATGGGGACCCCATTCCCCAGGGCCTGACCCCTATTTTAATATTTTGTAAAAAGAAAATTGGATGGTGGCCACGTGGCCCCCCTCCAGAGGCCATAATCGTCCCTGGGGACCCCATCCCTGGGATATGGCCATTTAAAAAAAATTGTAATTAGTGGAGCGGGGGTGCGTTGCCATTTATGGCCCAGGGACCCCATCTCCCGGAGCAGGCCTTTGGTTTTTTTTTTTTTGAGGAGGGGGCCGTGTGACCCCCCTCCCTGGCCACTTTTTGCCCCGGGGACCCCATCCCCCGGGGCAGGCCCTCTCCGTTGGGGACCGTGGGGGATTCCCAATCCCCCCACGGTCCCACCGTCTAACCGCCTCCTACGGGAGCCGGCATTACTTTTCCACATGGGGAGCTGCTAAGATGCAGCTCCCCATGTGGAAAAGCAATCAGCTTTGGTTTTTGGCTCTTTCAAAAACCAAAGCAGAGTTTGCTATGACAGGGCCGTAGCCGCGAGGCTCCCGCACTGCCACAGTAAACTGCAGTGTACCGGGGGTGGGTACACCGGGACACTGCAGGAGCCGGCCCTGGGAGGTGGCAGTCCTCAGGCCACCGAGGGCTCCAGGAGGGGAGCTGCACAGCCCCCTCCCACCATTTACAAAGCCCCGAGGGGTGGTGGTCCCCGAGGCTTGGGGGTCCATCATGGACCCCCAATTTTAATAAATGGAGCCCCGGGGAGGTCATGTGGGTTTCAAGCCCCTCACACAGTTAGTTATTTTTTTTAATAAACAACCCCCAGGGAGGCGGTCCCCGGGGCTGCTGGGGGGGCCATGTGCCCCCACCAATATTTTATAAAAGCCCCAGGGGTGGCGGTCCCCGGGGCTTGGGGGGCCTATGAGCCCCCAACCCATTTACTATAGAAGCCTCGGGGTGGCGGTCCCCAGGGCTTGGGGGGGCCTTTGAGCCCTCCCACCCATTTACTATAAAAACCCCGGGGTGGGGGTCCCCGTGGCTGCGGGGGCCATGAGCCCCCGCAAATACTTTTGAAAATGCCTGGGGTGTGGGTCCCCGGGCTGGGGGGGTCCCTTTGGGCCCCCATTACACTATAAACATTGCCCTGGGGCTTGGCACACCCGGGAGCTAATTAATAATGAAGCGCAGGAGCCCGTGCTTTGTTTTTTCTCCGCGGCCGGATCCGCAGACCCTCCGCGCATCCCGCGATTTAAAAAATACAATAGTTTTTTTTGGGCTCTGGTAGTCCTTGTGGAACCCCCTAAGCAGGCCTAGGGGGTCAGGGTGTTTCTTCCCTGCCGCCTTTTCTTGTTTTTCGCGTTTGTTTTTCTGTTTTCTTGTGCCTTGGTAGAACCGAGGCACAAGATGGCTGCCAACACTTCCTGGTTTGGAGTGTTGACAGCCAATTAGCATAAGACTCATGATCGGGAGGGTGCGCGGATCCTGCGTGCCTCTAGATATCGATATTTTTTTATTTCAATTTTCTCAGCAACTACTGAACAGATTTACCTTTTTACCAAATTTGGTATAATTCCGTTCAGCAGGACGGGCTGTAGCCGTGTGTAAAGTTTCCTATGGAAAACTGCATGGCAAAAACACGTTTTGGACCCTTCTTTTTTCTCTGCCCCCGCTTGCCGAATCATCCCAAAACTTTGAAGATAGGAGCGGACCGGAGTATCCGACGAGTTTTGAAAATTTCGCAAAGAGTCAATCGGCGCCAACGTTATTGGGAACAGAATGTTGCGATTTTCCTATGGTAACTAGGTCCTAACTATAACTACCTACTGGCGACCGCCAGTAGGTAATATATGTATACATATATATATATATATATTACCTACTGGCGGTATATATAGGTATATATATATATATATTACCTACTGGCGGTCGCCAGTAGGTAGTTATAGTTAGGACCTAGTTACCATATATATAACATGCACGTAACAGGGATCTGTTGTCATATTTTTGTCTAGATTCTGTCCCCTTAAGTGAGAGAGGGGGAGACAGGCTACAGAAACTTAGACGACTCGAGTCGCGATACATAATCGATCTGCAAAGCAAAATGCCTATGGGTCTAAATATGCATGAGGATTTGGGAGTTCATTTAATATGATTGAAAGAATGAATTTGGTGGATAATTTCTAAATGTTAATTAAGGACTTTTCCTCCTCTTATGACGCATTTGATTTGTGACATGATTTTTAATGGTTGATGCAATATATTATTTACATATCCGCATGGAAGGGGATAATGGCCCATCCTGGGCAGTATAACAGCACCGGAGGTGCGAGTCTGAGTGCAGACAGTAATGTATATAACAGATATGTTTGCAATACGATGCGGGTGTGCCCATTCAGGGTGACATAACTATGGTTTACATTATTGTGTGAGAAGGTCCTTGATTTAGACTATATGTTGAAGGCGTTTCTATTGAGTACACACAATGCAATGTTTGAATGACCCACTCTAACATGGCGACTATATTTTCGTCATTGAGTCCTACCTCTATGTTGATATGACACGTGATGATTTTAAATGGCGGTGGTTCGCCGTGACTTTGATTCATTACTGAAGAAGGCCGAGTGCCGAAAACGCGTTCTTGTTTAATAAATATTGTGAATACAACCCTGTGAGTGCTGCTACCTTAATTCCGCAGGATTGCGGTTTGGGACTTTTTGGAGCAGATATTGATGTCGGGTGCACCCCGGACAAGCAGGCACCAGCCTCTGAGTGCGGCAGGCAGGTGTAATCGGAGCAGGAATACAAATTCCAGCCGCACCGCAACTTGGCAATTTTTGGATTTAACAGCGGAGCCCCACACGGTGCCTATCGCCCTCCGGATGGATTGAAATTGACTGGCGATTGAAGGCAACACGGGTAAGGGATCCTCCGTCTGTCACCCTCTATAAATGAACTGTCATATTGCTGTTGGCGACAGGGTTCACAATACTATTACCGTAGTTGCGGCTGTAACTACGAACCGAAGTCATGTTTTGCGAAATGGAGCGGCGTAAAGCAGAGCAGGGCATGTTCAAAAACAAAAGCAAAACTGCTGATACACAGGGAGGAGCGCCGGGAGCTACGAGCAAGAACGCTATGGATTTGAATGCCAAATTGATGACTCTGGAACGTCTGTACGAGAGGGAGATTAGAAAATGGTGGGAGGCCACCTCTCTCCAGAATTATATTGACGTCGATCGTGTACCTAGAGGATTTAGGATTTACACGATACCGGCATACGAGAATCCAGACCCTCTGCTACTTGATGCATGGGTTGAACACACTGCCCAATCTTGCAAGGGGAGTTTGATGATTTTAGTGCGTTTTGCCTGGAGCGACCGTGATAAGGCTCTTGCTCAAATTAAAGACATTGAACATGACCTATCTAAAGAAGAAGATCAATAAAAATTAGAGGAAAAACGGGAGGGAATGAAAAAACGTTTAAAGAAATATGAAGAAAAGATCAAACAAAGAAAAGAAGAAAAATTTGAAAGAGACGAGAGGGATTATAGCAGGGGAAGGGTGCTTACCTTCTCCAAAAAAATATGATAATCCCAGGAAGGAATTGAGGAAGAAGAAACCTGAAGTAACTGCCACAGTTCCAGAAACCTCAGATTCTTCCGTCACGGGAGACGAAGTGTCAAGCGAAGACGGCCAAGATGGTCCACCTGAGCCGTCGGCTTTTCACGAGGAGTATCATGTTATGCGGAAACAACAACTCCAGGGGGGGAGGGGCAAACCCCCAGAAAAAAGAGGAGTAAGAGGAAGACGAGGAGGGGGGGCTGGAGCCGCCAACATCGTAGGCTCGCCACCCTTAACCAGGAGCAGGAAGAACTTCTACAAGAAGAAGGTGTAGAAGCAATGGACAATTTAACCATAATTAATCTGACATCGAAAATTCTCACTGATGAAGAGCAAAATATCCTCAAGCTTGGACTCACGTTTTGCCCACAAAAAAACTTAGAGTTCACTCAAACACGGATAGACCTCTTTAAATTCATCCGCAAACTAAAATTATATAAATACTTTAAATTGAAACCTCCACCGGGGAAACCAACGGCTGTTGGCTGTACAGGGGAGGGTATATTGACCTGCAGAGATCTGGCTGACATTAGATCTTTGGAAGAACTGAGGCTTGAGGTTAACGAGGACGAAGAAACCAATTTGAGAAACACACAATTAGTGACAGAGATGGAAGTGCAGCAAAAAGGTGGTGCTACATCTTTCAAACCTACTTCTACTTTCATGCCTGTAATGGGTACAGATGCTATAGACACTTTCTCGGAAGCTGTGATCCAAGACTTGCGGAAATTAAGGAGTACGATGAAATTTAAACATGAGAATCAAAATTTCTCTAATAAACAGCATTTGGCACTCAAAAAGTTATGTGAGGACTCTTCTTTTGTATACAAACCCTCGGACAAGGGAGGGAACATTGTTTTGCTCACTAAAGCACACTATGAAAAAGAAGCGTTACGACAACTTAACGACTCTACCACATATACTAGAGTAACAGAATCTATTTACAACATCAGTATCAAAGAATACCATGATATGATCTTTAAATGGTATAACAGAGATATGTTGAACTGTGATGAACACCTTTTCTTGAGATGCCTTAATCCAGTAACTCTGTCATTTTACTACCTACCCAAGGTGCATAAGGACCTGGTGAACCCCCCGGGTAGACCTATTGTAGCCTCGCAAGGCAGCCTCACAGAACATCTGTCTATATATATAGACTCTTTTCTTTCCCCACATGTGGTAAATCTAAAATCATATTTGAAAGACACCAAACATTTTCTAAACTGTATTGAGAACATTGAATGGCGAGAAGGGTACACTATGTTGGTCATTGATATCACGGGCCTGTATACTTGCATAGGGCATGAGGATGGGCTGCTAGCTATTTCATGGTTCCTTGAGAGTAGAGCAGTAAAATATTTCGAGCATAATAAGATGCTGCTTGAATTTATGCAATTCTGTCTGAATAACAATATTTTTCTTTTTGGCAAGGAGTTATTTAAACAGCTGACGGGAGTGGCGATGGGTACCTGCTCCGCCCCCAGCTTCGCGAACCTCTTCGTGGGGTGGTGGGAGGAGCAGGTGGCCTGGTCACCCGCAAACAAGAAATGGAACGACCTCGTGAGGGGTTGGTACCGTTATATCGATGACCTCTTCATAATTATGGAGGGGTCAGTCGAACTGGCCAAGGAATTTATTGAGGTATTAAACACCAATCATAACAACCTTAGGTTCTCAGGAGAAGTAAGCCAAACTGAAGTGAATTACTTAGACTTGACAGTGTTCATTGAGAACAACAGTTTGCAAACCAGACTTTTCCGTAAGGTGACTGCTGGGAATTCCACTCTATATGCGACCAGTAGTCACCCAACTAGTCTAGTTAACAGTATACCTTACGGGGAACTGCTCCGGATTAAGAGGAACAATACTAACGAACAGGAATTCCGCAAAGCTGCGGGCAGCAGCATACTAAGGTTCAAAGCAAGAGGGTACAAAGATGGGGTACTCAGACAGGCTTGGAGCAAGGTGAGCAAGCTAGAGAGAAAAACGCTGCTAGAAAACAAAAAAGTAAGAACAGGAGGTGGGGAGTTTAGACTCATAACGACCTACTCTAGCAATGCTTCTGATCTCAAACGTATTATGCGTAAGCATTGGAACATTCTTATGACGGACAGTGTTATAAAGAAAGACTTACCCTCTTACCCCCTGGTGACTTTCAGGAAAGCTAGGGCTCTTAAAGACTACCTAGTACACAGTCACCATGAAGAGTTCAAACCCAAACCCAAGTTAGAACCCATGAAAGGCTTCTTTCCTTGTGGTCGCTGCAAGGCGTGTAAAGGAAGTAAGCGTACTGTACACTACAAAGTTCCAGGGGTTGAGACACCCAGAAGAATACAAAAATTCCTCACGTGTACTACGCCGTATGTTGTGTATTGCCTGACATGTCCTTGTGGCAGGAGGTATGTCGGCAGTACCACTAATCCAGTGAAATTAAGAATTCTTGAGCACCAGAGAGCGATCCAGAATGCGGATGTAACTTACCCTGTGGCCAGACATTTTGACAAGGAACATGCACGTAACAGGGATCTGTTGTCATATTTTTGTCTAGATTCTGTCCCCTTAAGTGAGAGAGGGGGAGACAGGCTACAGAAACTTAGACGACTCGAGTCGCGATACATAATCGATCTGCAAAGCAAAATGCCTATGGGTCTAAATATGCATGAGGATTTGGGAGTTCATTTAATATGATTGAAAGAATGAATTTGGTGGAAAATTTCTAAATGTTAATTAAGAACTTTTCCTCCTCTTATGACGCATTTGATTTGTGACATGATTTTTAATGGTTGATGCAATGTATTATTTACATATCCGCATGGAGGGGATAATGGCCCATCCTGGGCAGTATAACAGCACCGGAGGTGCGAGTCTGAGTGCAGACAGTAATGTATATAACAGATATGTTTGCAATACGATGCGGGTGTGCCCATTCAGGGTGACATAACTATGGTTTACATTATTGTGTGAGAAGGTCCTTGATTTAGACTATATGTTGAAGGCGTTTCTATTGAGTACACACAATGCAATGTTTGAATGACCCATTCTAACATGGCGACTATATTTTCGTCATTGAGTCCTACCTCTATGTTGATATGACACGTGATGATTTTAAATGGCGGTGGTTCGCCGTGACTTTGATTCATTACTGAAGAAGGCCGAGTGCCGAAAACGCGTTCTTGTTTAATAAATATTGTGAATACAACCCTGCGAGTGCTGCTACCTTAATTCCGCAGGATTGCGGTTTGGGACTTTTTGGAGCAGATATATATATATATATATATATATATATATTACCTACTGGCGGTCGCCAGTAGGTATATATAGTTTGGATTTTTTCTCTATGGGATTTTTGAAAATTCTATGTCTAATAACTTTGGCGTTTGTGGACGGAATTGGTTGAAATTTTCAGGAAAATGGCACATTTTGTTTCTGAGCAGCCCTTGAAAATTTGGGGGGGGTTCGTCAAGGGGGGGCCGAGAAAAAAGGGGGGTCCCAAAACGTGTTTTTAACATTGAGTTTTCCATAGGGCGGTTGGCCTCACTTTTAGCCCGAACGGCTGAATGGATTTGCACGAAACTTGGCAAAATTGTAGGGACTGGTAGCCCGATGTGCCTTTTGTAGGTCTCAATATATGTGCTCCAGTGGATTTTGAGAAATTAACGTTTAAAAAAAGATATATATCTGTAACAGCGGACCAGGCAGCGTCCCAGGACGCGTACTTTTCGCGCAACGGAGCTTTGTGAAGCGAAGCTGATTGGTTCTCTGGCGTCTGTCAACATTCCAAAAAGTCCGTAGCGGCCGCCATCTTGTCTCTCGGTAGGATCGAGAGACAAGAGGAGGCCAAAACAAAGGGGGAAATAACCATAAGGGGGCATAGTAGATCCTCGCTGACCCCCTAGGTTTGATGTGGAGGTTTTCAAAGGGCCCCGCGGGGCAAAAAAAATAATAATAATAATAATCGAACGGCTGAATGGATTTGCACGAAACTTGGCAAAATATTAGGGACTGGTAGCCCGATGTGCCTTTGCTAGGTCTCAATATATGTGCTCCAGTGGATTTTGAGAAATTAACGTTCAAAAAAAGATATATATCTGTAACAGCGCTCCGCTTCGCGTAACGGAGGTTTGCGAAGCTGATTGGTCATTCTGTCACTGGGCTATAGTTGGGCTACATCTGGCTGATATTTGGGCTACATTTGTTTTTTTGTGTGTCTGGCGGCCATCTTTGGGCTACATTGGGCTACATTGGGCTTCATTGGGCTACATTGGGCTACATTTGGGCTCCAACATATATATAGGCCAATGTAGCCCAATATATATTTTTCAAAGTTAATTTTCGTAAAAACCACTGGAGCATATATCTTGAGACATAGCAAAGGCACATCGGGCTACCAGTCCCTACAATTTTGCCAAGTTTCGTGGAAATCCATTCAGCCGTTCGAGCTAAAAGTGAGTCCAACCGCCCTATGGAAATGAAGGAAATGAATGGGTAATTTGTAATTAGCAAATAGCTAATCGCAAACTAGGAATGGTAAAGAATCGCTATTTATTCCTTAAAGTTCGCTATTTAGGAAATGCAAAAAACTTTGATGATACATATGGCGGTTCATCTCTAACAAGATAAGAAGCATAGGGATACATTTATGATGACTGGCGCATCACCAGGGATGTGTTAGTCATTCTGTGCCGCTGTTCCGTCACCTATGGTGTGCTGCATTTACAATGCGGCGCATCATGGGGCAAAAACAGCACAGATGCGTGATGTATCTGTGCCGTAAAGGTGGCGCATTGCTGGAGTTGTATCGCAAGTGTGATGAAGCTCCAGCAAGGGTCGGGGGTGCCCCTGTCGCAGGGTTTCTGTTCTCACACAGAACTGTGGACAGAGGATTGGAACCTCGGCGAATTAGGGTGTCCCAAAACTCACGTTAGTAATCAAAAACTCCTTAGCAAGCTAGGTACAGTGTCACATTGGATATAACAAACTCTCAATGTTTAGACAATCCAGAATATGAACTTATAGTACCTCAGGATACGTGGAACTCATGAACAGTCGGTCGTTATATATTTCTTAGAAACCAGAACATGGAGTTAAGAAGAACACATGTGTATTTAAAATGTTTATTTACTAATGCCGTCTTCTCAGGCGTAGTATCTTAGATAATACAAGTACACATATTATCAGTAGCAAAATTACCAGCATAGTTACTAGTACATAAAAAGCGAATGGTGATAGTATGTTAACATGCTGTAAATGAAGAAGAGTTAGCAACACTTATAAGCAGCCGCGGGCCGTGGAGGGAGTTACAGTGAGGCAGGGAGGCGGGGAGGGGGAGAAGCAGGGTGGAGAATACAAGTACACATATTATCAGTAGCAAAATTACCAGCATAGTTACTAGTACATAAAAAGCGAATGGTGACAGTATGTTAACATGCTGTAAATGAATAAGAGTTAGCAACACTTATAAGCAGCCGCGGGCCGTGGAGGGAGTTACGGTGGGGCAGGGAGGCGGGGAGGGGGAGGGGCAGGGTAGAGAGGGCTCCACCCTGCTTCTCCCCCTCCCCGCCTCCCTGCCTCACCGTAACTCCCTCCACGGCCCGCGGCTGCTTATATCTCACCCTCCCTAATACACATATTATATTATTTGCTAAGAAGGTCTCTTTGTGTTGGTTTAGGGCGTGCCCATACTTTAGTGTCTTAGATTTGAAGGAATCACATCAGCATACACCAGCTCTCTCTTCATGTGAACCGCATCAACTGTTGTGTATGTGTGTTCGGCAAAGCAATATAAAACCCGCCTCATGCCCAGAATTGGCAGAAGTTGCACTTATGTTATGAGTATGAAGTCGTGGAGATCAGACCTCATAACAATTCTGTATCGTGTTGTTCTTGAAACTTTAGCACTCGCTGTACAGATATAGTTTAACAAGCAAAGCAGATAGTAGAGCAATAACATATTATTCTCATGTAAACCACGATGAACTACTAGGTGGAAAGCTAAAGCAACAACTAAGTGTCGTGTGCAGAAGTTGCAAAAAAGGAAAAATGGCGTTTAAACCGGTAATGAGCCCATGCTAACTTAACACGGTGTAAAGATATCCAGGACCTAGATGACACCTCCCCATGATCCGGAAACGAACTGAATAAGATAATAGAAGTGCCATCTCATGAGAGCAGATTGCAAGTTTATATGTGGACGGTCCGCAAGGTAAAGCATTAAAAACTAGGAAAATGTAATGCTAAAGAAAAATAAAACAGCCAAGTACTTTATCGAGTCTTAAGCCAATAGGCAAGGTAAATAATAAAAACTTGACAAATAAGTCAATGAATTGTCAATGAAATGCTAGTACTCAGCATATCAAACATGAAAAAGGTCTATGACATAACTGTGTATGCAAAATAAGCTGCAACAGCCTCCAATAGGAAGTCACCGTCTTCATCAGAAAACAGTTCAGCCATCCAATTTAAAAGCGGAAAAGAACATACGTGCTCTCCCAGCACCGGATCCTCTATCACCATCAGAGGACAGCTCGGTGGGTTTTCAAGAAAGCTCTGTTCCAAGAAAGACTGTGCTGCCGCCAATAAATTCCAGGGACCAATTAGTCCATGCATCAATGCCACAGCCATAATCCTTTCGCCAGGACAAACCAACTCGTGAGTAATGATAGGAGTCATCAGCTGATTAAAGTCGACGTCAGGAGAAACCGGTCCGCAGAGACACAAATCAATGGCCCAATCGAAATCACAGGTCAGGCAGTGAAATACAGGCTGGACACAGGTGAAGTAGGAGAATCGAAAAGATAATCCATATGCCGTGCTTAATATCGCCAACGGCATTGTGCCATAATATTCTAGCATGCGATTGCGGAACAGTGTCAGCAGCTGCAGGGTGGGAGGTTGCATAGGAGGGACATCCATATTTAAAAATGTAAAAAAGCACAAGAGCGTCCGCTGGTAATGCAAGTAAAAATGCCAATCCACGAAGCAGAGTGGAGAAAATAGAATGAAAGAAAGCAGGGATGACTCCAAAGATTTTCTCAAATGAAGTCACGAGACCACTGGTAACAACTTTAAAAAAGTGCGCCAGGGCCTTTGTGGAGGATGCGTTAAAGATAGTCCGAACCATCTTGCTGAAATTGAAAGGCAAATATGAATTGAAAAGGGTCTGCACCTCTGTACGGGTGTTCGCTATGTGAAGCACGAAAGTTTCACGGGCCGAACTCAAGGCCACCTCTCTCTGAGACAAAAGAGCTCTTATTCTTGCCATGCCGTTGAAATCTCTCCCAAGGTTGGTATTTGTGGCCAGATTGAAAACTCCCTATGTTCATGTGTGGGAGAAAATAGAAAATTTCTGCAGGAAATAACCCGTTCACTTACTGTTACGATAAAAGGAATACTTTTAATTAAGTCAGAACAATCTTCATTATTGAGCATCAAATAACTACCATTTTCCAACAACTTGAACGTGGGGATGATAGCAGGAACTGGCGTGCCTTGTAACACGCAAGCCATATTTGGTCGGTGTTTGTTGCATGAACCGTGTAACTGTATGTGCCTACACATTAGTGAATGATCTGGCGTCTCAGTGCATTCCTCTCCATTCAGATAAACTTCTTGATCATCTTTGAAACATCTGTATGTGTATGGAAGCGACCAGACCTCATGAAGAAAAGCACTACCTAAAGGTTCATAACGACCTATTGGTATATATTTCATACAATTTGAAAACTTATATAAAGCAAAAGGCAGCGTTATTAAACCGTGGATAAGGCACGTTGCCAAAAAACCCGCAATCCTCTGCTGATGATGTCACTGAGCATGTCATGAATGATGTAATATGTGACATCATCAGCAGTGGATTACGGGTAATAGTATCTCTAGTTTACTCCCCTATAGCTGTCTTTCTTTTAACATAAGTGTCTGTTTCCTTCCCTTATACTTACTGTTTTTGGTTCGCTTCCGGTTCGCGTACCGGCGAGCGAACTGGGAAGCGAACTAAGAGAAATAGAGGTTGGCACAGTTCCAAATATTGTACCAATTTTTTAATAACGGGGAGGTAGTTCTGAAAAGAACTTTTTTTTTTATTGTTTTTGTTGTTTTATATTTTTTTTATTATTTTTCAGAACATTTTTTTACTTTTTTTGAATTTTTCTGAACAGTTTTATATTTTTGGGGGTTTTTCTTGGAGGGGGCAATGAAAACGATTCATTGTAAAGGGCTCAACAGGAGCAACAAAACAAAAAAAAAGTATTTATTATTTTGGGCGTTTCGTACAAACTTGCATATGATAGTCAATAGCTCTGTTGATCAGAGTGATGCTTCTTTCTCCATAGCAAATGAATCCATCGCAAAATACGCAGATGTGTTTTACTTCACCAAATCTCATTTGTATATTTGGCACCATCTCCCTGCCCTCTGGTCCCGTTACTTCCGGTACAACAGATCTTCTGGCCATAATAGGGAGATTATCTAGGTCGTTCCGAAACTGTGCAGCACTGTAGTTGTTAGGATGCCACCTAGTCATATGGCGATGCATTGTGTAGTTTCCGAAACTGTATTTTTTCTCGGTTCCTCTGGACAGTCTATCTTGACATATAAGGCAAGTTACGTATCTTGCATTTACTTTTTTCTGACCTTTGGGAATTTTAAAAAATTGCCAAGTGAAGTTTTCTTTCCAGTGAGACGTCCTGGGTTCCTCAGGCAAAAACTGCCTCTCTTCCTGCTCTTCCTCGTCTTCCTCTTCTTCCTCTTCTTGCTGAATTATAACTTGAGCAGGTGGTCCACTCTTCCTTGGATGTGGTGGAGGTGGTGGGGAAGCACCAGCTGAAGCTACTAAAGAAGCCATTGCTCAGTGATCACAAAGGGTCTTTCTCTCGCAATGATGAAAGTCAGAGTGAGGAAAGAAGGAGGGATTTTCATCATTTGGGAAAAACAAGAGTTCTCAACCAATCAAAAGTGTTCATTTTAGATTATATGACCTAGTCTTACATCATTAGGAAACCAAAAGTGAAATGAACCAATGAAAAGTGTTATTACCAAGTCACATGACTTGCTGTGTTTACGTTAAGCGCTTTGCAGGGCCTCCCGGTTTGCTTCCAGAAACCTGCGCTTTGCGACTCGCTTCGCGTACCAGTTCGCTAACGTAGCACGTCATATGACGTATCACGCGACAACGTGAAACGTCATGCGGACGGGAGGCGTCACGATGTTGTTTTCTAACGCGGCACTTGCGGTAAAGAAACGTTTACCGGCTCGCGGTCTATTTCGCGGCATCAAGGTCAGCTAACGGGAAGCTTCCCGATTCGCGAAGCGGGAACGAAGAAAAAAAATATTAAAAAAAAAAATTATTCATAAACATATAAAATATATTTTTGGATTTAAAGAAGAATACATTTTACAGCTACAGATATTAGCTGTTAAAAAACCAATGAAATTCACTGAAAAAACCATAGGTTATAGACCATATATAGTTAGGAATTAGCATTTACAAAACCTTGAAAATTCACTGAAAAAACCATAGGTTATAGACCATATATAGTTAGGAATTAGCATTTAGAAAACCTTATTTTACTCACACAAAACCATTGAAATTCCATATATAGTTAGTTGCACTAACTATATATCGCGCACCCGCAATCCACTGCTGATGATGTCACATATTACATCATTCATGACATGGTCAGTGACATCACTGATGACATCACTGATGACATCTCAAATGACATCACTGATGACATCACTGATGACATCTCAAATGACATCACTGATGACATCATGACACACCAATACCAGTTACTACATACGCACTCACTGATTCCTACGTCTACACACACATTCACTCATTCACCCATACAATAACTCATACATACAGTCACTTATTATTACAACACTATCATATACACTCATACACCTATGCAGACAGTCACACACTGCCACTCATCCATGGAGTTACTCACACACCAAGTCAGTCCTGTAAAGAATCAATCACACTTCCATTTCTTCATCTATACAGTTAAACACAGAACACCATACTTCAGTGACATCACTGATGACATCACTAATGACATCTGAAATGACATCACTGATGACATCTCAAATGACATCACTGATGACATCATGACACACCAATACCAGTTACTACATACGCACTCACTGATTGGTACGTCGACACACACATTCACTCATTCACCCATACAATTACTCATACATACAGTCAGTTATTATTAGAACACTATCATATGCACTCATACACCTAGTCAGTCCTGTGAAGAATCAATCACACTTCGATTTCCTCATCTATAGTTAAACACAGAACACCATACTTTTCACACATATACTAACACATACTTACTCTCTTATACAATCACTGATACAAGTACACATTGATATGCACAGAGTCACACACCTCCCAGCCAGCCACACACACACTCAGTCTTCCATACATCCAGTCATTCTTCAATATGTAAAACGTATTTAAACTTTACAAAAACACACAGACACTAGATGATGTCATCAGTGATGTCATTTGAGATGTCATCAGTGATGTCATCAGTGATGTCACTGACCATGTCATGAATGATGTAATATGTGACATCATCAGCAGTGGATTGCGGGTGCGCGATATATAGTTAGTGCAACTAACTATATATGGAATTTCAATGGTTTTGTGTGAGTAAAATAAGGTTTTCTAAATGCTAATTCCTAACTATATATGGTCTATAACCTATGGTTTTTTCAGTGAATATATATATATATATATATATATATATATATATTTTTACATATTTATATATATATATATATATATATATATATATATATATATATATATATATTCACTGAAAAAACCATAGGTTATAGACCATATATAGTTAGGGCTTAGCATTTAAAAAACCTTATTTTACTCACACAAAAACCATTGAAATTCCATATATAGTTAGTTGCACTAACTATATATCGCGCACCGGCAAACCACTGCTGATGATGTCACATATTACATCATTCATGACATGGTCAGTGACATCACTGATGACATCACTGATGACATCTCAAATGACATCACTGATGACATCACTGATGACATCTCAAATGACATCACTGATGACATCATGACACACCAATACCAGTTACTACATACGCACTCACTGATTCCTACGTCTACACGCACATTCACTCATTCACCCATACAATCACTCATACATACAGTCACTCATTATTACAACACTATCATATGCACTCATACACCTATGCAGACACTCACACACTGCCACTCATCCATGGAGTTACTCACACACCTAGTCAGTCCTGTAAAGAATCAATCACACTTCCATTTCCTCATCTATACAGTTAAACACAGAACACCATACTTCAGTGACATCACTGATGACATCACTGATGACATCTCAAATGACATCACTGATGACATCTCAAATGACATCACTGATGACATCATGACACACCAATACCAGTTACTACATACGCACTCACTGATTCCTACGTCTACACACACATTCACTCATTCACCCATACAATCACTCATACATACAGTCACTCATTATTACAACACTATCATATGCACTCATACACCTAGTCAGTCCTGTGAAGAATCAATCACACTTCGATTTCCTCATCTATACAGTTAAACACAGAACACCATACTTTTCACACATATACTAACACATACTTACTCTCTTATACAATCACTGATACAAGTACAGATTGATATGCACAGAGTCACACACCTCCCAGCCAGCCACACACACACTCAGTCTTCCATACATCCACTCATTCTTCAATATGTAAAACATATTTAAACTTTACAAAAACACACAGACACTAGATGATGTCATCAGTGATGTCATTTGAGATGTCATCAGTGATGTCATCAGTGATGTCATTTGAGATGTCATCAGTGATGTCATCAGTGATGTCACTGACCATGTCATGAATGATGTAATATGTGACATCATCAGCAGTGGATTGCGGTGCGCGATATATAGTTAGTGCAACTAACTATATATGGAATTTCAATGGTTTTGTGTGAGTAAAATAAGGTTTTTTAAATGCTAAGCCCTAACTATATATGGTCTATAACCTATGGTTTTTTCAGTGAATTTTCAAGGTTTTTTAAATGCTAATTCCTAACTATATATGGTCTCTAACCTATGGTTTTTTCAGTGAATTTCAATGGTTTTTAATAGCAAATATCATAAGCTGTCGAATGTCAAGTACGTGGTAAGTAAAAACATTTTCGTGTTTATGCACACTGATCTGCTTTGAATGCTGCCCCCCCCTCCCCCTCATTTCCATTAGGAGTACTCTCTCTTTGCAGATAGTGAAGGGTAGTTAACGCAGGCCTTTGCCCTCGTTGTAATCCGTCGTGCCTGCTTCTCTCTCCATTTGATTGATTGTTATCCAAGCATTTACTGTTTTAGAATTGGTTCTCTTTGGTTCATTCTCTATTTACAAACAAGCACAGAGTCGCAATACTCTGTTTAGTCTTTGCAGATAGCGAAAAATCGTGTAAAAAAACAAAAGGAATCGAGTGAAATCAGTAGGCCACTAATGGGATCTCTTTTTGACCTCGCTAAAATAGAAACATTAGGAACAACCCCTCATGACAAACACGAAACGATTGAGATGAACTGAACTCCACACCATGATGGCTGCAATACAGCTCGGCTCCGCCACCCACCCCGCCCAAAATAACGATAAACTCTATGCAAATATTACAAATATATACAACACACCAGCAAAGTAACAGGGTAAAACATTTTATTAAACAACTATTTACATAACTATTTTATACTTTTTGTTGCCCGATCCGGCTAGCTCAATCGATCGAGCATGAAACTCATGCACTCTGATGGTTCAAAGTTTTGAGGAGTGCTTGTAACACTGTCTGAAGCCTATTTGCACTTGCTTCAGCTTCACTATTGTCAAAGTAAAGTGGGGACTGTTTGAGGACGTGACTGCATTTGTGAACAATGTAATGCGGTGCCACCCTGAACCGCTTGACGGAGGCCCCCGAGGGACGGTGTGATGGCGCGGACTCAGAGGGGGTGCTTGGCTCCGGCTCCCTCCCCAAGTCGTGTTCTCCTGGTGTACCCTGAGATCGCCCCCGACATAGGTGGCCGGCTCCCGGGATCAAGCGGAACTTTTTGCCTTTTGGTAACTCTTCCATTCTTGACCTTGTCCCACAATCCGTTTCACCTAAAGACACGCTGTAGTGGGGCGCCCCTTTACCCTTTCAGTTGCCATTCCGCCCGCTTTTGCTACACTGTGCCTCTTCCGCTATTCAGCTGTTTACCGCCCGCTCTTTCGACTACAGCGTCTCGCTCACCATGTAGTTGAGTTGCTCCCGCTCTTGCGGTGCAGCGATAGCCGGCTGCCACAGTACTCTCAAAATGGCGGCCGGATCTTCAGATTTGGGCGTGGTCCACTAAAATTGCCCTGCGACACCTTGGAACTCGGACGCTTGTCTGCTAGAGATTGGGCTCCATTCTCGAAAGCGTCCCCTCAGCCTTGAAGATTCTACAAAAGTCTTGGGGGCCCCCGACTCCCGCAGGCTTCTGGTGGAGAGCGGCTAGCATTATTGCTCGTCGAATGGCCACGACGGAGCTACGAAATGGTGGTGCTCTCATGCTAACGCCAGCTTCAGTCTGAAACATCCAGAAACACTGTAGACTACCAATTCGATCAGTTCCGGTAGCGCCCCAACGTGACCCGGTAGAGAAGAACTAGCCCTCCCCTCTTTCACTGATGGTTCTTGTTGCCTGTCCCTTCTGTTGTCATTTAACAGAACTATTTAGCCTGCTGAAAGGGGTTGTGTTCCGACCGCTGGTTGGTGGAGACATTTTGACTATATTCTAGACCTGCGTTGTCGCGTAATGCGTCATATGACGCGCCGCGTTAGCGCATCCGGAAGTGATCCGGGGCGCGACGCGCAGCGCGTAACGTAAGCATAACAGGTCATGTGACTTGTTAATAAAACTTTTCATTGGTTCATTTTACTTTTCTTATTCTAATGATGCTTTCGAACATTATTTTTTCTTAAATATATGTTATAATGTTCCAGGCTAATGTACTTTCCCGGAAAATTTACAACTGTCCTGCAAGTAAAATATATTCCTTTTTCGAGAAAAAGGGCGTTTCTTCGTCCCATGACGGAGCTGTTGAGCAAAAGAGGGTCGGCCTGCTGTCTTAGTCGCCGATACGCCTGAATATGAGATTCTTATCGATCACTTTATGTTGCAGGAGTAGAAAACACAACAGCCCTTGACCATTTATCTTTACTGCGTTCCTGCGTATTATACCTTTTACCCTTCATGTAATTGGTCTGCTTTATTTCACTTGCCTTTTACTGATTCTAAAACAGTGACTATTATTAAAAACTTTACCAATGTATATACTACTACCATGTTTTCTTTTAAAAACCTTTATTGTGAAAATGTCATTATACAAATACGGGCCTATAACCACGTGGGCCGGCCACGGAGCAAACTGTAATCGTATATGATGAGTAGACATTTACACTGTAGAGGAACGTAACGGGCGGGCCATTAGGTTGCAAGAACTAAAGTGTCTAACAGTTGCGGAATCGGTGGACGTACATTTTATAATTAAAATACGACAGGGCCACTTACAATAAAATTATCTAGATATACATTTGCGGGCAAGTACCATGGGTGACGTTAATTCGAACTTTCAATAGTACAGTAATCAATAACACATCAGAACTTAATATCAATAGGGATATCGAAATATTCAATCTATTCTCGTCCCCGCCCGCCATGTGCTTCAAAACTGCATACGTATCTCGTGATATCAAGGTTGTGCAACCAGTACACAACAAGGAGTTACGAGTCCCATTTATTCCGGCGCCATTTTGGGCGAGGACGGGCAGGTCCAGGATATAGTCAAAATGTCTCTACCAACCATCGACTATGATGATGTTCATATGCTGTATTTATTAGAGTAACACTCATCTGTCCACATGAAATTAATTTGCCACAATCTAAACATGTCATTTTAATCTTTCCAAAGTTCTTCTAAATATTTGGGACCGTTTCCCTTGCCTCTGATGCTGTCAGTGCCACTTCTTTGATGAATGTACTGGCAGGTCGGGGGTTCTCCTCCAAATCTCTCTTTTATGCAGCACTATAATTAATCGGTGCCACCTCTCCATATGACGATGCATGGTATAGTTACCATAACTATATTTTTTTTCGGTTCCTCTGGAGAGTACATCGTGGCAGATGAAGCGTGTAACGTACCGGGCATTTACCTTTTTTTGCATGTAGAGGAAAGGAAAAAAAATTCGAGCGTCCGAGTTCTAAGGTGTCCCAGGGCCATTTTAGTGGACCAGGCCCAAATCCAAAGAACAGGCCGCCATTTTGAGAGTCCTCTTGCAGCCGCCTGTCGCTGTAGCATCAAGAGCGGCCGAAACTCAGCTGAATGGCAACTGAAACGGTAAAGGGGCGCCCCACTACAGCAGACGAGCCTCCACCTAGGAAGGCCCGTTCACGCCGCCTCCCCCCCCCCTTCGGGCACCCCACGCCGTTATTCGGAGCAGGATTGTAGGATGGCCACACCAGTACGGCAACTTGCCAGACACCACCTCGGTGCCTACCGAATCTCAGCGCCTTGTGGTGTCTTCTATTCAGAAAACATTGTTGTGCTGCCTTCGACCTATTCGCCGCAAGTGCGCACGCAACTCAGCTGCGTAGCTTGCTAGACACCACCTCGGTGCTAACCGAATCTCAGCGCCTTGTGGTGTCTTCTATTCCGAAAATATTGTTGCGCTGCCTTTGGCCCCATTCGCACATCGGTCCGCTACTGACGCCATCTCACAGGCCAACGGGGCGCCCCACGCCGACTTTCAGCATTGTAGGATGGCCACACCAGTGCGGCAACTTACTAGACACCACCTCGGTGCCATCCGGATCTTGGCATCTCAGCGCCTTGTGGTGTCTTCTATTCAGAAAATATTGTTGCGCTGCCTTTGGCCCCATTCGCACATCGGTCCGCTACTGCCGCCATCTCACAGGCCAACGGGGCACCCCACGCCGACTTTCAGCATTGTAGGATGGCCACACCAGTGCGACAACTTGCTGGACACCACCTCGGTGCCATCCGGATCTTGGCATCTCAGCGCCTTGTGGTGTCTTCTATTCAGAAAATATTGTTGCGCTGCCTTTGGCCCCATTTGCACATCGGTCCGCTACTGCCGCCATCTCACAGGCCAACGGGGCGCCCCACGCCGACTTTCAGCATTGTAGGATGGCCACACCAGTGCGACAGTTTGCTGGACACCACCTCGGTGCCATCCGGATCTTGGCGCGTTGTGCTGCCTTCGGCCTATTCGCACATCGGTCCGCTACTGACGCCGCCTCATGTGCCAACGGATTTTCTACGCTTTTTATACCCTATGCCGCATAACAGGTCATGTGACTTGTTTATAAAACTTTTCATTGGTTCATTTTACTTTTGGTTTCCTAATGATGGAAGGCTTGATCATATGACCTAAAAATAACACTTTTCATTGGATGAAAACTATTTTTTTTTCCCAAACGATGAAAGCCCCACCTTGTTTCTGGATGTTTCAGACTGAAGCTGGCGTCAGCATGAAAGCACCACCATCTCGTGGCTCCGTCGTGGTCATTCCGCGAGCAATCATGGCAGCCGCTCCCCACCGGAAGCCTACAGGAGTCGGGGGCCCCCAAGACTTTTGTAGAATCCTCAAGGCGGAGGGGACGCTTTCGAGAATGGGGTCCAAGACCTAGCAGACAAGCGTCCGATTTCCAAGGTGTCCCAGGGCCATTTCAGTGGACCAGGCCCAAAAAGGAAAGAGCCTGCTGCCATTTTGAGAGTCCTGTGACAGCCGCCTATCGCTGCACCGCAAGAGTGGGCGCAACTCAGCTGAATTGCGGATTTTGACACAGTGGACCAAAAGCGGACGGAATGGCAACTGAAACGGTAAAGGGCCGCCCCACTACAGCAGACGAGGCTCCACCTGGGGAGGCCCGTTCACGCCGCCCCCCGCCCCCCGGGTGCCCCACGCCGTTATTCGGAGGGCGGCAACTCAGCTGAATTGCGGATTTTGACACAGTGGACCAAAAGCGGACGGAATGGCAACTGAAACGGTAAAGGGGCGCCCCACTACAGCAGACGAGGCTCCACCTGGGGAGGCCCGTTCACGCCGCCTCCCCCCCCCCCCGGGGCGCCCCACGCCGTTATTCGGAGGGCGGCAACTTACTGGACATCACCTTGGTGCCATCGTTCTGCTGCCTTGGAACTATTCGCACAACAGACCGCTACTGATGACCCACCCCCCGCGACGCCCCACGCCGGATACCGAAATCAGTGCGGCACCCAGGCAACATCACCTGGGTGCCGTCCAGAAATCTGGACGTTGTGCTGCCTTGGGACTATTCGCACAACCGACCGCTACTTCCTTCTTTTTCCCTAAAAATGTTTAAATGTTTTTACTGTTTTTGTTTTGTTGTATATATTTATAAGTTATTAAAGTTTTATAATCCTACTACTTTGTTGGAGTGCTATATATTTTTAATGTGACACATAATTGTAAAAACTTTGATGTACAAAGAGTCATCCCTGGAATCTTCCGCTTCAGGCTCGGTCCCCTCCCCAATCACAATACAGGATGGTTTTCAGATAGTAGGAACGCGTGTGGTGTGACGGATCTCATCGGGTGTGGGCCTTGATCTACTATAACTCCTTTGAAGAGGGGTAATTCTTTACAGCTGGGGCCATAAACTACATCTGCAGGGCTAGCTGATAGCCTGGGACCGGCCTGGACAATCGGACACAGAGGAAGAGGAGTGTCAGAGGGTGCGGTAGTGAATAGGGCGAAAGGGAGGTGTCGGGCGGGCACAGGGTGTGATTCTCAGGGAAGAGCAGCGCAGATGGGGGGAGGTTTATTGCCCATGCATAAGACAGAGAGCGGGGGTGACCAGTGCCTGGGGGAGATGCTTGCGAGGTTGGGGAGCAATGCTAAGGATCGACAGCGTGCAGAGAGTGGGTCTGGTCAAGTCATCTAAAATGGCTGCCGTGCACGACAAAAGTGTGGCATTTGAAAAAAGGCAAGATGGCGCAGACAATGTTTTTCAACACTTCCTGATTTCCTTCGAATCGAACGTTAACAGACGTTGGGGCATATTACCAAAGTTAAGCGATATTTATCCCTAACGATGCTTAGCAACACATTTTTTACCGCTAAGCATCGTCAGAAATTATCGCAGATAAACCTTGCTATTATCAAGGTTTATCGCAAATGCAATAAAAAACGGCCGCAATGCATTAATATCGCTGAAAAGTCAGCGATATTCATGCATTACCGAGCTAATGCTCTTATCCATGTTATCCACCTCCCATTGGATAACATGGCTAAGAACTGCTCAGGGCAGGTGTTACTTTTTGGAGATATTCGCGCTTAGCGCGAATATCTCCAAAAGTTGGTAATAGGAGATAGCGATGTTAGCGACTGTTTCCAGTCGCTAACATCTTGGCATGCCCACTTTGCATGTCATTAGTGATAAATATCACTGACATGCAAAGTGGGGCCCAAGATGGTCGCTATCTCCTACTAGCGGTCGCTAACTGGTGTTAGCGACAGCTAGGTAATACGGAGATAATTTTATCTCCGCTTTCTTGGCTTTTAAAGCCAAAAAAGCGGAGATAAACCCCCTTGATAATATGCCCCGTTATCTCTCCCACACTACCGGTCCCCCTGGGCTTAAACGCCGAGATGGTAGGGACTGCATCCCGTGAAGATAGGCCGAGACGTCACTCAGCAGAAAAAAAAGTTAAAAAAAAGTCTATAAACATACAATAAGTTAAAAGTCAATCATTCTTCATTCCTTGTAGTACGCTCCCCAGTCCGCTTCCCGTTACGCTAACCGGGCGCACCCCACCAAAAAAACGATTTTAAAGCCTCCACATCAAACCTATGGGGTCAGGGAGGATCTACTATGCCCCCTTATGGTCATTTGCCCCTTCCCTTTGGCCTCCTCTTGTCTCTCGATCCTACCGAGAGACAAGATGGCGGCCGCTACGGACTGTTTGGAATGTTTACAGACGCCGGAGAACCAATCAGCTTTGCTTCACAAAGCTCCGTAACGCGAAAAGTACGCGAACTGGAGCGCTGCCCGTTCCGCTGTTACAGATATATATCTTTTTTTGAACGTTAATTTCTCAAAATCCACTGGAGCACATATATTGAGACCTAGCAAAGGCACATCGGGCTACCAGTCCCTACAATTTTGCCAAGTTTCGTGCAAATCCATTCAGCCGTTCGATTATTATTATTTTTTTTTTTTTTTGCCCCGCGGGGCCCTTTTAAAACCTCCACATCAAACCTAGGGGGTCAGGGAGGATCTACTATGCCCCCTTATGGTCATTTTCCCCTTCGCTTTGGCCTCCTCTTGTCTCTCGATCCTACCGAGAGACAAGATGGCGGCCGCTACGGACTGTTTGGAATGTTTACAGACACCGGAGAACCAATCAGCTTCGCTTCACAAAGCTTCATAACGCGAAAAGTACGCGAACTGGAGCGCTGCCCGGTCCGCTGTTACAGATATATATCTTTTTTTGAACGTTAATTTCTCAAAATCCACTGGAGCACATATATTGAGACCTAGCAAAGGCACATCGGGCTACCAGTCCCTACAATTTTGCCAAGTTTCGTGCAAATCCATTCAGCCGTTCGGGCTAAAAGTGAGGCCAACAGCCCTATGGAAAACTCAATGTTAAAAACACGTTTTGGGACCCCCCTTTTTTCTCGGCCCCCCCTTGACGAAACCCCCCCAAATTTTCAGGGGCTACTCAGAAACAAAATGTTCCATTTTCCTGAACATTTCAGCCAATTCCGTCCACAAACGCCAAAGTTATTAGACATAGAATTTTCAAAAATCCCATAGAGAAAAAATCCTAACTATATATACCTACTGGCGACCGCCAGTAGGTAATATATATATATATATATATATATACATATACATTACCTACTGGCGATAGCCAGTAGGTATATATAGTTAGGATTTTTTTCCTATGGGATTTTTGAAAATTCTATGTCGAATAACTTTGGCGTTTGAGGACAGAATTGGCTGAAATTTTCAGGTAAATTGAACATTCTGTTTCTGAGCAGCCCCTGAAAATTTGGGGGGGTTTCGTCAAGGGGGGGCCGAGAAAAAAGGGGGGTCCCAAAACGTGTTTTTCCCATGCAATTTTCCATAGGGCGGTTGGCCTCACTTTTAGCCTGAACGGCTGAATGGATTTACACCAAACTTGGCAAAATTGTAGGGACTGGTAGCCCGATGTGCCTTTGCTATGTCTCAAGATATAGGCTCCAGTGGTTTTTACGAAAATTAACTTTGAAAAATATATATTGGGCTACATTGGGCTATATATATGTTGGAGCCCAAATGTAGCCCAATGTAGCCCAATGTAGCCCAATGTAGCCCAAAGATGGCCACCAGAGACAAAAAAAACAAATGTAGCCCAACTATAGCCCAATGACAGAATGTCCCAGAGTGTTCTAAAGAACAACTAGAGTGCTAACAGTCCTACTTATTACAAAGGTATGGCACACCTGAAGCCATCTTGATTGGAATAAAGTGGTAACGCTTAAAATATTTAATTTAAAAAGGAACAAAATGAGGGGGTTCATTTTGCCATAGAAAGTATGATTAGCGAATATATGACGAAATCCCGCATACCATCAGTCCGCAAAAAAAATCCTGCATGTACTATTAGGCCGCAAATTAAAATAACGAAAACTTTTAGAACGAATATGCCTTTAGCATACACTAAACAACTAAACTACCCTAAACCCTAAAACACTACCCCCAGCATGACCCTACACTACACAAACACTACAACACTACCCTAAACCCTAAAACACTACCCCCAGCATGACCCTACACTACGCAAACACTACAACACTACCCAAAACCCTAAAAAACTACACCCCAGCATGACCATACACTACGCAAACACTACAACACTACCCTAAACCCTAAAACACTACCCCCAGCATGACCCTACACTACACAAACACTACAACACAACCCTAAACCCTAAATCACTACCCCCAGCATGACCCTACACTACGCAAACACTACAACACAACCCTAAACCCTAAAACACTACCCCCAGCATGACCCTACACTACGCAAACACTACAACACTACCCTAAACCCTAAAACACTACCCCCAGCATGACCCTACACTACGCAAACACTACAACACTACCCAAAACCCTAAAACACTACACCCCAGCATGACCCTACACTACGCAAACACTACAACACTACCCTAAACCCTAAAACACTACCCCCAGCATGACCCTACACTACGCAAACACTACAACACTACCCAAAACCCTAAAACACTACACCCCAGCATGACCCTACACTACGCAAACACTACAACACTACCCTAAACCCTAAAACACTACCCCAGCATGACCCTACACTACGCAAACACTACAACACTACCCAAAACCCTAAAACACTACCCCCAGCATGACCCTACACTACGCAAACACTACAACACTACCCAAAACCCTAAAACACTACCCCCAGCATGACCCTACACTACGCAAACACTACAACACTACCCAAAACCCTAAAACACTACCCCCCAGCATGACCCTACACTACGCAAACACTACAACACTACCCAAAACCCTAAAACACTACCCCCAGCATGACCCTACACTACGCAAACACTACAACACTACCCAGAACGCTAAAACACTACCCCCAGCATGACCCTACACTACGCAAACACTACAACACTACCCAAAACCCTAAAACACTACACCCCAGCATGACCCTACACTACGCAAACACTACAACACTACCCAAAACCCTAAAACACTACACCCCAGCATGACCCTACACTACGCAAACACCACAACACTACCCAAAACCCTAAAACACTACCCCCAGCATGACCCTACACTACGCAAACACTACAATACTACCCAAAACCCTAAAACACTACCCCCAGCATGACCCTACACTACGCAAACACTACAACACTACCCTACACCCTAAAATACTACACCCCAGCATGACCCTACACTACGCAAACACTACAACACTACCCAAAACCCTAAAACACTACCCCCAGCATGACCCTACACTACACAAACACTACAACACTATCCTAAACCCTAAAACACTACCCCCAGCATGACCCTACACTACGCAAACACTACGACACTATCCTAAACCCTAAAACACTAGCCCCAGCATGACCCTACACTACGCAAACACTACAACACAACCCTAAACCCTAAAACACTACCCCCAGCATGACCCTACACTACGCAAACACTACAACACTACCCTAAACCCTAAAACACTACCCCCAGCATGACCCTACACTACGCAAACACTACAACACAACCCTAAACCCTAAAACACTACCCCCAGCATGACCCTACACTAAACAACCACCACAACTCTACACTACACTAACACAACACTACACTACACAACACTACACTACACTACACAATCACTAACCCACGAAAAAATTAACACAAACCCACTTACCTCTCTCGTCATCGTGGTTTTCACAACGCAAATGCATTTACCATACATGCCTTTAAAACGTAATTCTTTGTAAAGGCATGCGCGATAAATGCACATGCGTTTTGAAAAAATGCGGGATAATGGTATGCGAGGTCAATGACCTTGCGGGATAATGGTATGCGGACTGAAAGTCTGCGGGATAAAAAATGCGGGAAAATGGCTGCAAACCATGATTAGCAGCAGACTTCCCTGGTGAGCACTAGCTTTACTACAGTGATCTAATGAGCAACTAGAGTGCTAACATTTAGAATTTATGGCAAAGGTGTGACACATCTGAATGCCTTCTTGATAGAACCAAAGTAAACAAGCATTGAAAATGCAATAGATCTCGCCCTCGTTTAAGTTAAAGCCATTCTGTTTGTAATGAGGTGACTTTTTAGCTTTGCTTTTATTAGTGTTTTTAAAACTTTCATGTAAATAACATGCATATGTATGCATATATGTATATGTATGCATGCATTTATATTTATATAGATATGCAGATTATATATGTTTATATATGTATATTACCTACTGGCGATAGCCAGTGGGTATATATAGTTAGGATTTTTTCTCTATGGGATTTCTGAAAATTCTATGTCTAATAACTTTGGCGTTTGTGGACGGAATTGGCTGAAATATTCAGGAAAATAGCACATTTTGTTTCTGAGCAGCCCCTGAAAATTTGGGGGGGTTTCGTCAAGGGGGGGCTGAGAAAAAAGGGGGGTCCCAAAACGCGTTTTTCCCATTCATTTTTCCATAGGGCGGTTGGACTCACTTTTAGCTCGAACGGCTGAATAGATTTACATGAAACTTGGCAAAATTGTAGATATGGTTTGCCCGACGTGCCTTTGCTATGTCTCAATATATGTGCTCCAGTGGATTTTGAGAAATTAACGTTTAAACAAATATATATATCGGTGACAGCGCTCCGGTTAGCGCCCCGGTTCGCGTACCTGACGCGTAACGGAACTTCGCGAAGCGAAGCTGATTGGCTCTCCGGTGTCTGTCAACATTCTAAACAGTCGGGAGCGGCTGCCATCTTGTCTCTCGGTACGATCGAGAGACAAGATGTGGTGAAAAAAGAAGGGGGAAATGAAGGAAAGGGGGCAAGGTAAACCCCTCCTGACCCCCTAGGATTGATGAGGGGGATATTAAAGTCCCCCGCGATTTTTCGCGGTAGAGGCGCTTCCCGGTACGCGAACCGGGCAGCTAACCGGCAGCATAGCGGGAGTCCGCCATCTTGTGTTTTTGGAGCGTCCGGTTCGCGTACCGGGTAGCGTCCCGGTAAGCGTAACAAGGGGAAAACCAAGAGAAACAGTGAAAAAAAAATTAAGGGAATAGATTTCCAGCAAACTTGGCAAAATTGTAGGGACTGTTTGTTTGATGTGCCTTTGCAAGGCCTCAAGATATGTGCACGTGTGGATTTTGTCTAATTAAGGTTAAAAAAAATATATATATCTGTAAGCGTGCTCCGGCACGCTTACGTTACGGGTTTTGTTTGCGCTGCAGAACCGATACGTCACGGTTATGCGACGCGTCATGAGGCGTCTCACGTGGCTACGTGATACGTCACGTAATAAAGAATATATTTTACAGCTATAGATATTAGCTTTTAAAAAACCAATGAAATTCACTGAAAAAACCATAGGTTATAGACCATATATAGTTAGGAATTTGCATTTACAAAACCTTGAAAATTCACTGAAAAAACCATAGGTTAGAGACCATATATAGTTAGCTGGACATTTTATTGACATAAAACCAATGAAATTCCATATATAGTTAGTTGCACTAACTATATATCGCGCACCCGCAATCCACTGCTGATGATGTCACATATTACATCATTCATGACATGGTCAGTGACATCACTGATGACATCACTGATGACATCTCAAATGACATCTCAAATGACATCAATGATGACATCATGACACACCAATACCAGTTACTACATACGCACTCACTGATTCCTACGTCTACACACACATTCACTCATTCACCCATACAATCACTCATACATACAGTCACTCATTATTACAACACTATCATATGCACTCATACACCTATGCAGACACTCACACACTGCCACTCATCCATGGAGTTACTCACACACCTAGTCAGTCCTGTAAAGAATCAATCACACTTCCATTTCCTCATCTATACAGTTAAACACAGAACACCATACTTCAGTGACATCACTGATGACATCACTGATGACATCTCAAATGACATCACTGATGACATCTCAAATGACATCACTGATGACATCATGACACACCAATACCAGTTACTACATACGCACACACTGATTCCTACGTCTACACACACATTCACTCATTCACCCATACAATCACTCATACATACAGTCACTCATTATTACAACACTATCATATGCACTCATACACCTAGTCAGTCCTGTGAAGAATCAATCACACTTCGATTTCCTCATCTATACAGTTAAACACAGAACACCATACTTTTCACACATATACTAACACATACTTACTCTCTTATACAATCACTGATACAAGTACACATTGATATGCACAGAGTCACACACCTCCCAGCCAGCCACACACACACTCAGTCTTCCATACATCCACTTATTCTTCAATATGTAAAACATATTTAAACTTTACAAAAACACACAGACACTAGATGATGTCATCAGTGATGTCATTTGAGATGTCATCTGTGATGTCATTTGAGATGTCATCAGTGATGTCATCAGTGATGTCACTGACCATGTCATGAATGATGTAATATGTGACATCATCAGCAGTGGATTGCGGGTGCGCGATATATAGTTAGTGCAACTAACTATATATGGAATTTCATTGGTTTTATGTCAATAAAATGTCCAGCTAACTATATATGGTCTCTAACCTATGGTTTTTTCAGTGAATATATATATACATATATATATATATATATATATATATATATATATATATATATATATATATATATATATCCAACACCAGTCCAAACTTTCGTTCCAAAGAAGGCGCTGACTCCGTGAATAAATTCCAAAGTAAGATTTCTTTTATTCTGATTTACGATATATATGAAGGCAGGGTAGGGATACCCTGCCCCTCTAGCCCTTGTGGGCACGGTCCCCAAAGGAATCCCCCCTGGGCCATAATATTTTTTTTAATGTTTTGATCCTGCGGGAGTCCTGCTGTTGTTTTCCATTAAATAAATTGAATAATATGGGGAGGGAGTGGGACAGGCCAGGCAGGGCCCCAGAGACCCCATCCCTTTGAGCCAAATATAAACATAAGGGGATGGGTGCTTATGGCCTCCCTCCCAAGCCACTTATAGGTCCCAGGGACCCAGTCTCCTGGGGCCAAAACTAATTTTAAAAGGAGAGGAGGTCTGCCCCCCTCCTTTGGTTCTCTCTGTTCCAGGGACACAGGGGTAAGATACTGCACATTGTTCCAGGCAGCCCAACCCCATAATATGTATCCTTGCCAGGGAGAGTGCCCACACTCCCCTTTGCAGTAAACTCCACTTTGATTCCACTTAGCTGGTGCAGTTATACACAGCTTCTCCAGCTGGGTGACAGCAAAGACAAAGTGCTGGCTCCCATCAGCACCTGGTATATAGGTGTCATCTGTGGGCAATGGGGAACCCACTAAGGCCACTAGGGATGGCGTACCCGAGAACGTTAAGATGCCAAAAGGTGGCCTGCAACCCTCATAATTTTTATTAAAACACCCTAGGGGATGGGGCTGACGCGTCAAGATGGTGGTCGCACTTTGAGAGTGCCCTGGGGTTTTAATGGAAACAACTTGAGGCTTGGACAGTCGGAGAACAGAGACCTCTCATGTGGTGGCCTCGGCAGCAATCAAGGTGGTGGGTCGCTGAACCCTGAAGCCAATGCAGCCCTAAGCCTGGTGCTGCTGTCTGCTGTGTGATGGGTGGAGCTGTGGTAACAGTCGGTCCACGGGGCCAGAAGAGAGGCTGGGATTGTGGCTTCCATCTCCTCTGTGAGCCATGAAGCACTGATTTTTGCAGAGTGGGCTTGTTGGGACCTGTTGGGGTCGAGCTGATGCCAGGTGACCGCCCACACTGATACCCAGAGTTAAAAACGGACCTCGGTGGGGGTGTCGACTGCTGCCTTGCTGCTCCTTACAGCAATCCCTGTCGCACAGTAGAACCCTATGGACTGCCCGTTAAGAGAGATCTATGAGCTATGGATGCCTAGGCTGAAGGCTCTGGCCAGACGCTCTGGGGTAAAATGATGGCGAGGGTGATTGTGGAGAGGGTATAACTGTAAGACACTGCTGGCACTGATGCGCATCCATGGACTCCACATTATCTGCATGGGAGCCCTGTGAGGAGGTGGGCCTTCACAAGTGGGACCAGGGGATTATATTTTTGGGTGAGAGACCTGGCAGGTGACTGAACAACAAGGGGTGGCCTTGACCTATGGCCCCAAGCCTTCCATGATAATGCAGGCTTCTCGACTTAACATTAGAGGCAGGGATGAGTGGTGCACTGGTGGGGGCTATTGTCTGGGCCTTGGTGGTGCTTGCCCCTCTTCAATTACTGGCTGTGACTGGTCTCCGGAATGGGTCCCTGAATAGTCCACTGAGGCAACCCGCCCATTACCTCTTGTGTCTTCTTCCCTTACATCTTTCCCCCTGACCCTTACACTTCTGGATACTGCGAATGAGTGCATGGGCCTGCTTTACTGCAATTCATGCTGTTGAGAAACCCATAGCTAGATGACTTGCAAGGCAGAGATCTCTGGGTTATATTACATGCTGCAAATCACTGTGTCTTTTGGGCCCATTACATCTCTGATTGACATTGGACTCTCTCACTGCTCCCTCTTCCCTAAGTGGTTCTCCAGCTCTCGTCCTGTTGTTTCAATTGCGGCAGATGGATTAGGCACCTAGACTATTGCTTTCAAGTGATCCTACCTGCCACAACTGTGGGGAAAGATAAGGCACACTTCTCACTCTTCCCAAACTCACATGGATAAATACACAACAAGCCCAAGGACTGCCCTCCGAGAGGCTTTGGAGACACTTTTGCCTACTGATACATGAAATCTCCCCAAAATCTTTCAGGTTATCCATGCATTCCAGTGGTCCATGTGGATGTGGTGCTCCAGCGCCAAGACTTACGGAACGCCACTGGCAGAATTACTAAAGCTGAGGGGTGGCACTTGATAGGAGAAAAGGAGATAAACAATCTTCAAGCCAAAGTGTACCACCTCATGTCTCAATCTGCAGAGATGCCCAACCGGGCAGATGATGCTGAAAATAGATCACTGCACAACAATTCTTGATTTATTAGCCTTCCGGAGGGGCTGAGATGTCCCATTCTACTGAGTTACTGGAACAGTGGATTAGGTCATGGATGCCAACAGATAAGTAGCTACCTGGTTGGTAGTAGAGCTGGCACACAGGGATCTGGTGCCGAGGCCCCCTGGGAGCCATACACAGATCCATGATCACCCACATCTTTAACTTTTGCACAGAGATTTCATTCTTCAGGAAGCATGGCACCTCGCAGACCTGCACTGCAAAGACTCTAAGATATTGATATTACCAGACCATGATAAAGAGGTGCAGGCCAAACAGCGGTCATATGTGGCAGTCAAGAAGAATATAAAAGGCCTTAACCGCTCCTTCATGCTCCTATTTCCTGCATGGCTGAAGGTGATCTATGAAGGAAAAAAGTTATTTTCCAAATACCAGAGGTGGCATGAAATTGGTGCACTGAGGAAAAGCAGCTCCATCATCCTGACCCATCTCCCAGTCCTACAGAAAGACAGCCTCTGATAAAAAAGCCAGCATCTGCCAAGGACGTGATCCTGCAAAGGGTGCAGTCCGTTAGTGACAGATTCACCCTCACCAGACTCTGACACATCTTCGTCACACTTGAAGGACCAGAGACAGTTTCCTCAGACAAATACTGCCTCTCTTGGGCTTGCTCCAGACACAGAACCCCGAGAGCTCTGTCATTGTTCACCACACTGATAGGGTTGAAAGACTGACCTCAGGTCCCATGATCTGATCCAGAATGCCAGCGACATAACCTGAAGAATACCTTATTTTCTAAATGTTGTACTTTTTTTATTTTCTAGGGATTGGCTAACTGAGATCCTGCAAACAGAATGGGTCCACCACTCCATGTTCAGTATATAATGTTGTGAGGTTGTGTTCTAGTTTTGAGGGCAACATATGCTTCTGGGGTAGAAGTATGGGTTTGGGGTTGTTGGAGGATGGGGATTTTTCTTCCACTGTGGTACATTTGTTTGGCTATTTGCAAATATTATTATATTTTGTCCCACCACACCAGCACACACAACGCTTCTAGCACATCAAACACTTAATGCAAGCACTCCACCATTCGGTTTCATAATGGCCACTTCGAACTGTGCACTCTTCCTACCCTTCGCTTTCTTTGGATGTCCATCTCCACAGAATTTCAGGTACTCTCTTGGAATGTTAACAGGCTGCTAGACCGAATTATTCACTAAGCAGTCCTACGCTATGCCCATCGCTTCATTACGGCCATTCTGATGCTCCAGGAGCCGCACCTGATGGGTAATCATTGCTCCTTCATGCTCTGTCAAGGATATGATAGAGTTTACCATGCTGGTTAGAGGCAAGAGTCTCGAGGGGTGGTGGTTTTCCTACATCAGTCTTTCCCTGTGGTCCCTGATTCCCAGGGCCAGGGGTGGAGGGCCATGGGTTGAATCTCCTTATCTCTATGTTTCTCCCTCTGCAATAGAGTCCCTCCCACATACTCTCACAAATCTAATCTTGCCACTTCCTGATGGTACCAAAATGGTAAGAGGCAATTTTAATGCAGTCCTTGATCCTGCTGCTGACTCTGCTCTCCCTCTGGCCATAGATACACAAGGGCTTGTCAGCTTTCAAACTGGGCAACTGCTCTCTTGGCCTATGAAATGCATTGCATCTGTAGAATCCTAAACAGTGACAGTACACTCATACCTCAGCAGCTCATCACTCCCATACACGTATAGACCTTCTATAGATCCTCCTGCTAGCCACTGATGGCCTCTAAGTGTCTGAAGTACAGATTCTGCTTCAGAGAATATCTGATCACACACCTGTGCTCGTCCACCTGGGCTACAGGGCTGCAACGGCACATTATGGGCAGTGTGTAAAGCTAAAGTCAGGGGCATGCTAGGAGTATTTTTCAAAGGAGAGAGATAAACTCCAGTAGGTAACTGACTAAAGCCCCAAGCCCTTCGTTTAGAGGCACAAGCGCATTTGTGCATTTGTATTTTATAAACTATTGGGCTGGGGCTTGTCTTACCTGTCTCCTCTGCTCTGGACCCCGTTCCGCCCCGGCATTGTGCCGTTTGTGAGGAGGGTCGCAACATCGAGCACCACTTCTTGCCCTACCCCACTTCTGCCCTGTCTCTCCCTCGCGCAGGTCAGCGGTCTAGTGGCTCACTTCCCTTTTGGATATAATGGCGACCTGGTGGAAGCGCAGCGGACGAGCGCAGCGGGAGCGCCGACTTCGCGCCGAAGTTGCGCCAAAGTCGAGCCTGTCTGCGCCCGTCCGCGGCCGACCGGGGCTAGGGGCACCCCACTCTGCTCAGCTGATTAGATACACTCCATCACAGCTTTGCTCCTACTGGACCCCTGGTACCATTCCTCTCACTTTATTCAATCGTGTGACCTCCCTTGGTTTGTTTACTTCGTCTCTTTGTTCTCCTCCGGAGATTGTTACCCAGTTGACACTTTTGCCTTCTACCCTACCCCCCACCCCACCCCCTTCCTTCAATCCTCAAATACCGGTATTTAACATCTCGGCTGCCCTACTTAACACCTGGTCAGCTGTTCAACATCAGTACGAGCTATTTGATTATATTGACACGCATGAACCTGATCTCTTGTTTTTAACCGAGACCTGGTTCAGAGCGGACTCCCTGCCCAATGTTCTAGCTGCATTGCCCCCTTCACATTCTGCCATCCGAGCGGATCGGCCTGAGGGCAAGACGGGTGGAGGAGTAGCCTTGATAGCTCGTGCTGACTTGCACTTTCAGATCCTTCCCTCTCCTATAATCCCTGAAGTTGACTACTTGGTAGCGCGCTCGACCTCATACCAAACCCCTTTGACCTGCGTCCTTGTCTACCGCCCCCCTCAACTCACTTCATCTTTCATTCCTAGTTTTGAAGATCTCCTGGCTACTCTGGCGATAAATAATTCGTCAGTCTTAGTCCTAGGGGACTTTAATTATTGGCCTAATGACCCCGCCGAAACCTCTTACTCCAAGGATTTCACTGACCTCATGATTAGCCTCAACTTCGTACCTCACATTCATAGCCCCACTCATATTCATGGTCATGCACTGGGCCAAATCTGGGCCTAAATGTCCCTACAACGCCCCCCACCATCTTTCCCTGCCCTTGGTCGGACCATTCTCTCATTTCCTTTTCCCTTGCACTATCCCCTGAGGTTAAGCCCCCGCTCCCCAAGAACACCTGGATCAGGAAATGGGGCAAAGCCGATATGCCGTCCCTCTGCTCGTCCTTGTCCGAGTCCAGCCCTGACCTCTCAGGCCTTGCAGCCTCAGACCAATTGGAATCCATCAATAATTGGCTGATTCAATCGGGCGACGAATTCGCTCCCCTGAGGCGGATTACGGTTAAGCGAGCCCATGCAGCTAATAGGTGGTTCCACTCTGACCTTAAGGTGAAAAAACTAGCTGCACGGAGAGCTGAGAGAGCTTGTGGGAGAGCCTATAGCCCTTTACTGAAATCCGCATACCATTCTGCCTTACAGACTTACAAAAAAGGCATTCTTGAGGCTAAGACAGAATACTACTCAGGAAGGATTTTAGCGGCAGAGTCCCAATCCAAAGAGATCTTTGCTGCCGTCCATGAACTGGCAGCATCCGATAGTGTTACGACAACAGTCCCTCCCTCTCAACATCTCTGCGATTCGCTAAATGAATTTTTCATCGAGAAGGTCGCACAGATAAAAATTAATATACCACCTCCTTCGCTAACCTTTGTTAACCCGCCCCCTCCCCCCTCTACTTCCAAACTGGCTAGCATTCCTCTGCTGACCAAGGACTCACTCCTCCCTCTGCTTCGACGGGTGAAGTCGGGCTCCCCCTTGGATTTTGGTCCCGCCCATGTTTTAAGAGAGATCTTCTCGGCCTGTCCTACCCCTCCCCTCACGTTTCTTAACGACTCACTAAGCAATGGTGTGGTTCCCTCCTCTCACAAATCAGCAGTCATCATCCCGATCTTAAAAAAAACTGGCGCTGATCCCTTGTCCCCAGCTAATTACCGCCCCATCTCCCTCCTGCCCTATTTGGGAAAGGTCTTAGAAACCCACGTCACGAGTACCCTGAGCACTTATGTGGAGGCAAATCATTGCCTCTCCCCTTGCCAGGCGGGCTTCCGACCTCTACACTCCACAGAGAAGGTAGTGATCTCAGTGATGGACGGACTCCGCGAGGGTATTGACATCAACCTCCCGCAAGCCCTTGTTCTCTTGGACCTGTCCGCCGCTTTTGACACGGTGGATCATTCCATTCTTCTCACTCGTGTCAGGGCGGCGGGCATAGAGGGCTCTGCCCTCTCCTGGCTCAATTCCTTCCTGTGTGACAGGGCACAGGCTGTTCATCTCGCTGGTTTTACTGCCTCCTCACGAAAGGTGGAGTGCGGCGTCCCTCAGGGCTCTTCCTTATCCCCTCTTTTGTTTAATTTATACATCTATCCCCTCATTTTTTCATTGCAGCAGCTCGAGGTCACGGTGTTTAATTACGCCGATGACCTCCAGCTTATCTTTAATCTCTCTCACTCCCCCTCCTCTGTTCAGAATTTTCAAACCGTTATGTTATTCATCCAAGATTGGATGAACTGCAACCACCTTAAACTCAACCCTGACAAGACAGAGCTGGTCTTGACAGGAGGTGGTTGCAGCCCCTGGTCCCCCTCGTTTTGGCCCCCTTCACTTGGTGTCCCCCCCCCTCCCGGTTCCTAAAGTTAAAACCCTTGGGATCTTTCTCAATTCCCAACTATCTGCAAACCCCCAGGTCAGTTCGGTGGTTTCCTCTTGCTTTTTTTCCCTCCGGATAATTAGGAAGATATCTCGCTTCTTCTCCCTCCCGGCACTGAAAATAATTGTGATGGCAATGGTGCTCTCGCGCCTTGATTATGGGAACATAATCTATAACGGCGCTTCGGCCTATGCCATACACCGATTGCAGCTAGTGCAAAATCAGGCTGCCCGCCTGATCCATGGGCTGCCCAAATTCCATCGAGCAACCCCACTGCTGAAATCATTGCACTGGCTACCTGTGAGGGAGCGGGCCTTATTTAAACTAGGTTGCCTCACCTTCCAGGCTAGGATGGGCACTGCCCCCGAGTTTATATGCTCAGCCATCAAACCCTACCTGCCGGGCAGAGAACTCCGCTCTACCCACATGGCACTCCTGGTCACACCTCGCTTTAAGAAAAAGAAAGCAGGTGGGGCGAAATTTGCGGTCCTTGCACCTGTCTTCTGGAACTCCCTCCCCATGACACTCAGATCCGCAACCTCCTATTTGGAGTTCCGGAAGAATCTAAAAACCTTCCTTTTTTCCAGAGCTTTTGCTGCCTACCCTGCCCCTCTTGCTGCTGTTGCTAGTAGTAGCTCCTATAGCGCCATGAAACCGCTGGGTATAAGCGCGCTAAATAAATGCTTTTAAATTCAAAATTCAAATTCACAAGTTCCCGAAGTCCTCCGGGGGTAGACCCTGTCCCAAGATTTGCCTTTTATCGCTGGAGACAGCATGACAAGTGTCACGTGCATCCATGGCGAGAGAATATGAATAGGGTGAGATGAATGGCAAATTACTGTATTGGCTAGCTACCCAACCCATGACTACACAAGTGATTCCAGAGATAATGGATGCTGCTGGTATCCCCCAGCACACTGCTCCGGGCATAGTACAACATTTGCAGACCTCTACCTTCACCTATACACAGCAGTCCCACAGCCATACGTGTAACTAGATACTCCCCTTTTGAATGACGTCTTCTTGCCTTGGGTGTCGCAAAGTGGGAAGTGTAACCAATCCCCATGACATGATTGAAGAGATCGCTAGTGCTGTATCTGCCCTGGTGACAGGAAAGAGACCCTGCCCTCATGGATTACCTAGGGAATTGTATAGTAACGATAGGGAGATCCTCTCTCCACACTTGCCTGCCCTTTATAGCGAGACCACTGAATTTGATCATTCTCCACATGAGCTCGACTTGGCCCCAACTGTGGGCATCCCAAAATTGAGCCCTCCATCCACAAACTCTGCATCATATTGGCCCATCTCACTTATTGATGGAGAAATAAACATCTTCACCATTATTCTAGCCACACATTTTAAAATGGTTATTACCACACTCATAAAACCAGACCAATGCGCTTTCATGCCAGTTAGGGGCACAAGGTACTGTACATGCCTCCATGCTGACGTACCTAGCAGACATCTCCCATCATCTTCTCTGACCCTGTGTTTAATAGACTTTGGGAAAGCATTTGACACAGTGGACTGGACTTGCCTGGTTTTTCAGTAGGCCGTTCTGGGGCCTCTCTTTTGTAGCTATGTCAAGCTACTTTATTCTGAACCGACTGCACAAATGCAGATTAACCGTATGGTCTCTGAGGTATTCCTCATTTGCAGAGGTACTAGGGAGGGATACTCTCCTTTTTAAACTTGTCATCGAGCCCCTAGCTTGACTTATATGCAGCGATGCAGAGTTACAAGACTGGTAGTGGTATAAGGACACAATGATGGCAGTGCACTGTATGCCAAGGATGTCCTCCTATTCCTTTCCAAACCTGAGGAGACTGGCCCACAATCTTTTCATCTCCCTCAGTTTTATGGGGAGTCCTCAGGTCTGCAGTTTAATCATGTAAAGTCAGTCTGGTTCCTCTTCATCCCTCTCGAGAGTGCATTGAGTGGCAAGACAACATACTGGCGCAGCATCTGAGCTTCTGGTATTTGGGTGTCCACGTTGCACTCCATCCTGACTTAGCTAGGACTCTTAACTTCATGCCGCTAATCCAAATGGTGAAAGTGGACATGCAAAAATGGCGGCTCCTCCCAATCATTGTGTTAGGTCAAATTTCTCTATATAAGATGATGTTCCTGCCAAAGTTCTTATATCTCCTTCAAAATTAACCACAATTAATACCTCTGCATTAGTTCAGGGAGATGAACTACCTGGCAATGTCCTTTCTCTAGCACAACTCCAGACCAAAGCTAGCTCTTGCAAGGTGTCAGCGGATACCATACAAAGGTAGATTAGGAATGACCAACCTGTACCTATACTATCTAGCATCTCAGACCCGGGTTATAAATGATTGGCTTACCGGCGGATGGTCAGACCCAGAGTATAGACTGAAACTGTCTCACTGGGGTTTGAAGCGGTGTTGGGGCTGTTGTACGGCACCCGACTCCCGCAGTCACTCCCGGAGGTAGTGGTCTTTCTTAGCTGGCGTGACACGCTCCGGTATACCAGCTGGGATTCCAAGTTCACCCAACAATCCCTTAGTGGAGGGGGAGGTGGATAAATAAAACTGCTAGCTTGGAGGGATTTCTGCAAATGGGATATTATAGGCATCTGGGGGATGTCTGCTCTGGCACCCAAATATGTTCCTTTCAAGAACTTCAATCTACATATGCCCTGTCACATACACAATTCATAAATACTCACGGTTGCGGCACGCTTCAAAAAGCACATTCTTCCAGACACAACACTCCCAGAGTTCAGTCCCATGGAAGTGAAAATCCAGATGGGTGCATTGTCAAAAGGTGGTATCTCCCAAATACAACAGTCACTGATACTCAATACACCAGACATGTTGAGACACCTGCAGGCTCAGTGGGAGTATTGGGTGGGACAACTGGTAGATGAAAAGTGGCGTGATGCTATGATGGCCCCGCACTATTTCAATTTCCACCAGACTGCTTCTAGTTCAGGTATGTTATCTGCATGGTGCCTACAAAGCCCCCAGTTGTCTCCAAAGAGCACACCTCCTTCCAAGTACAACAAGCTTCTGGTGCCTATGTGCTCCTGCAGATTTCTATCACATGGTCTTCTCTAATCTTGTTATTGTGAGTTATTGGACTACTAATGTTGAAGAACTAACCAAGGTTCTGGGATGGATGGGAGGCGGAACTTTTGCAGAAGTCAATCCTCTCAGTTTTACAACTAACTGCAAACACTCTAACCACATCTCACCGATACTTAAGACCCTTAAATGGCTTCCTATTGAAGGTAGATCTTCTCAAACAAACTCAAAAAAGCAGGTAGTACTCGTCCAATGGGAAGCACCAACTCCTTCCTCCTCGCCCCCCCCTGTTAAAAAAGAAAAACGCGCAATCTTGCTCCTTCTCTAGTAAGACCCCCAGCATCTGGAATGCCCTCACTAAAGATCTACGACTTAACCCTTCATACGTCAGTTTCAAAAAAAGATCTTAAAATGTACCTCCTTAACAAATATTGGGGTCCTTAATCCGTCTATTACCATACATGCTGTACTCTCCCTTCTTTTTGAATCCACACCTTCCCCCTTCTTTTTCACCCCTCCTGTGCTTTACCTCACCTACTCACACCCTGCCTTAACCATCCTCACCTTCTTCTTCCCCTTTCCACTGCTCTTTAAGCACTCTGCTGCCCCCTCTTTTCCACAATCGCCTATCCCTTCCTTTGACAAAAACGAGTCTACCTCTTATATACTGTTTTATAATTTGTTATTATTGTATTCATATTTTGTTAGCTACATGTTGCACTCTTGTCCAAAACAAGATATATTACTCTTTTTGTTCTTTAAGTGTGCCATATCTTAATGCTGCATTTTGTTACCATTGTTTTGTATTCCATGTACTATCGTCATTCCAATGTCTAGCGCTCTGATACCCCTTGGTGGAGCCAATGCTATATAAAACCTCTGAAATAAAATAAATAAATCTGTGAGGGGGTGGGAGGAATGAAGGCTGACCAAGCGTTGTTGAGCATGGCCACCATGGTGGCAAAAAGAGGCATAGCCAGTAAGTGGAACTCTTCCAACTCGCTGTAGTTGTCTCAGTGGCGCCATGGAGTGGACTGCTGTGCTCAACAAGAAAAGCCGGTGCACGGGTCAGAGGTTGTCCTAAGAAACATGCAAAGATCTGTGGGCAAATGTTGGAATCACATTGGGTTGGGCTCGCTGTGACAACCGTATTGGAAATTTCCCCTGATGTGCTTATGTTGAACTTGGGGGCATATTATCAAGAACAGCGTTCAAATTATTGCAGCTTTAGCGGCAGGAAACTGCCGCTAAAGCGGCAATAATGGGTTTGATAATATGCTCTTGTGTATTTCCATAGAATCCAATGTTCACACCAGAACATGGGCTTCTATGGGAAGGCTGTATTATCAAGCCCATTATCGCTGCTTTAGCAGTAGTTTCCTGCCGCTAAAGCGGCAATAATTTTAACGCCGTTCTTGATCATTTGCCCCTTGATGCCTTGTTCTTAACAATGATGTTCTACTTTTTTATCGTCAACCAGCTACTGCAGGACATGGTGGAAACTTTATTGTTACAAAAAACAATAACATTAGTTTTAAAAAGAAAAAATTGTCACAGACATGTTTATTTTATTACAACTTAAAAATAAAATATATATAATAACCAATTGTAATAAACAATACATTGCGTGAATTACTGAAATATACATTTGATTAATAATGCTGGTGAGTTTCGTTGAAAAATTATAGATGTGCATTATGTATATTGGTATCCTCTCCCCATGATAAAGCCAGTAGGCCCACTATATATATAGTGGTGGTGTGACTCTCTGATAATGTCAGTAAGTCTGGGTACTACGAGTTGGACATAGGACCTGGCCTGTGGTAAACCCCCCCACCGCAGGGGCCAAATCCCCTGTGCGCGGTGGGGGAGTTGGCTTTACACATGGTAATAAAGTATTACTTTATGCACAAAAAAATCTAGAAATTAACTGAAATATCCAAAGGTTAAATAGATGTTATTGTTAAGTGAAAATGTCAGCAACATAATGTTTTAAACAAAAAACACAGAAATGCGTCAGTTAGAGTTATCTTTGGTAACTATAGCTCTTGTTGTAAGGTAACTAGAACTCATGTCCTCCCCATGCACAACTAATCACCCCACATATTTCATCACTCATGACATCCTGTAAATACCATCATTGTAACATTTGAAATGACAAAATTGATGAGAAGACTGTGCATAGCGGAGGCGCAAGTTATTGTTCCCCTAGGGCACCTGTGGCCAATTGTCTATTCACCTTCTTGGGATTACCCTCTTAAAAACTTCACATGACTGACCTAAAATTTAAGTCAAGAGGTTGCCAGGTATGTATTTTTTACTGAAAATACATATTTTGCCAGGCCCAATGGACAGCACTTCATATTTTGGTAAAATACAGTATACACATACCTGAGATGGCCTACACCTTGGAGCCATGCTGCCCCAACCCACATCTCAATGAGACATGCTACATTTTTCATTATTCAACAATTACCAATGCCACAACATCTTCAGCAAAGTACTGGAAATAACCATCAAAACCTTATAAATAACCTTGCTTCATAGAATGTGGATCCAACATGGTATTACAACTATTTGAAATTGGGATGTGTACTGATAAACAATGGTGGATAATCTATTATCAACAGAAGCTTTGGCATTTTGCACGCATTTTTTTAAACTGCCTCTGGCTTTACACCATAACCTACTTTGAAACATACCTCTGTAACCCACATTACATGCACTGAACCTTTAGTTTGTGTAATAAGGAGTAATACTTGCACCTGACACATTAGTGATTTATAAATGGTGCACCATATAAATGTTACCATGCACAACCACACTTCCAGGACTTACACCATTTTCCAGCAATGCACATACACGTGGTCACACAGTAACTCTATGTTGTATAAGACCATGTGTTGTCCATTTAAGATGTCATCAGTGATATAAATTACCTTGTCATGAGTGATGTAATATATGAGGTAATAGGCAGGGGTTCAAGTTATCCTTAGCTGGTAAGCAGCCATGACAACGCAGGCTTTACCCCGCGCTGCCATTACGACGCTGCTATTACAACGCAAGTCGTTAGAACGACTTGCGCTGGAGGGCGCTGTTGGTAAAGGAATAGTTTAATTTTCTTTTCCAACACCTTCCCTACTGTAACTTGGGCTGGAGTTGGAATAGAAAATTAAACTATTACACAATCCAGCACCTACAGCGCAAGTCGTTGTAACGACTTGCGTTGTAAAGTATGCATCGTAATGGCAGCGCGGGGTAAAGCCCGCGTTGTCATGACATACATCCGTTTTCCTCATATTTTTTCTGAATCCTTTTTGGGAATCTGAGCATTTTCCCACTGCTAAATGCATGTGCTCTCTCAACTACACATGGTTTGATTGACTTGGCCACAATTGGCCCTATTTAATTTACCTGTAGGTCCCTAGTATAGTTCACTACATGTGCATTAGTGGGACTGCAGCACTGCTTGTACGTCAAACTCAAGTAGTTCTTAACCATGCCTCAGGCCTGCCACTGCAGAGCCTGTGTGTGCAGTTTACACTGACATGTCGGCTTAGCAGTTAATACCCTTTGCCAAGCCTTACATTCAACTTTTATTACATAAAAGTCACCCCTGAGGTAGGCCATAGGGAATGGTGCTGTGTAATCAAAAGGTAGGACGTGTGCAATTAGGTTTTAAAACTCCTAAACTACTTTTTCACTACTGACAGAGCTACCTCTTTCACAGGTCAAAACTGGGGATTCCTTATCCATCAAGACCAAATTAACCGAGATGCAACCACCCCTAACATAATTTGTAAATTTGCAAGATACCCTTAGCGGACCATACTCACATAAATATGTAAACACAACATATTCCCACATTACATGGGGAGGAGTCTGCTGGGTCCCCTGAGATGAACCACAAACATAATCTAGTCCCTCCCACTTTCCCACCCCACGCACGCACACATACACACTTATTCGGTACCATGCCTCGCTCCAAGCCCCAATACACCAGTAACCGAGGTTGTACCTGGACCAGACAGACAAGATCACTTTTCTTTTCTTTTTCTTTGTTCATTTATACAGTTGATAGTCTGAATGTTTTGCAATATTATAAAAACTTGTATTTGAATTATTTTATATTCACCTGCAAAATTGTAGGCGACTAATGTCAGCATTGTGCTTAATCCCCCTGTATTAGTTATGCGCTAACGTCCTGCCTGACCCACTCACGCAATTGTCATTGTAATGCTATAATATGATATTGATGTACGTATGTTATTTGCACAATTCGTTGAAAATTAATAAATATCATTTACAAAAAAAACACTGGGGATTCCTTATTACATTTAATAAGCTGTAATTTCCTAATTGAGAGAAGGTAGAGTTCTCATGTTTAGTATATATGGAATGGTGATGATAAATCCTCTTTATTGGTATAGTTGGATGTGCTATTAGTATTCGGATAATATCACTTTTAGAACGTTAGCCATTTTCCCGCTCTTAGCCATTTGGTGTCTTCTGCCTGTCTCTCATCACTGGATGGACTGGGTGCACATTCACTTTGTGTATTCTCTCTAGAAAGCCATATACAATGAAGACTGGAAATGACTTCATACATCTTTCTAGGAGGAAGGGAGGAAGGAGCTGGCCACAACCTCATACTTATACCTGTATAGGCTGGGCCATGTCCACACACATAAGGCTGCATAGCCCCCTGTAGTCATTCGGAAACCAGGGAAGGGAGAAAGGTCCTCTGACCACTTCAAAGACCCTTCTTTGAAGTCACCCTCCACTTCAAAGGCATACATGGTATAGATACTGGACCGCTGACCCTCCCAAACCAGGACACTGCTGGACCTGAAACCAACTTGCCAAGAATAAGAACTGCTGTGCTGAGGAAAGTCACTCTGCTTGACTGCTGCTCTTGAAGTCTGTTGTCTTGCTGCACTGCCTTGCTGCCTGCTGCTCTTTTAGACTGGACCTTCATAACTTGACCCAAAGTGATTCCAAGCGGTAGCTGACTAACCTCCTGTTCTTATAGTAGAAGACTCAGAGACATCAAAGTCTTCCATCTTGCTTCTATGTCTGGTTCATTGAGAGTGGACCCACGTGCTTGCTCCAGAGGAAAAAATGCATCCTCTGATGAGATATAACAGAATCAATGCATCAATGCTTTTGCAAGAACAGAACCAGTGCATCACACTTAGAGCCAGCACATTGTCAATGTAACAACTGCATCGGAACCACTGCATCACTGCCACTGCAGAAGAAAGATCGACACATCCCTTCGACTGTGTGGAAAAACCTGGCACATCTGCTTCCGGACCAACACATCCTGGAACCAGCGCTTCATCTTTGGAACAGGCGCACCGCCATCATTATGCGGAGAAAGCAAATGCATCTCCTCGACTGCGGGGTAGACACCAACACATTTCTTGGTTACACCCCTCATCTTGTTATTTGTATCTAGGATTAAGATACATTTGCTCAGCGGAGCTTGCGTGTGTTTTGCATGTGGGCTGTGCTCCATCGCGGTTTACCTGAACTATTGACTTAGTCTTGGTCTAGCGCAACAAATTAAGTCTTTATGCACTCACTGCTTCTAAGCTCTATTTTTGTATTTAATATATAAAAATTCATAGCTTGAATTATGATTATAGTTTTTTTGTCATTTTGGTCATGTTCTATTTATAAAATCATAATCTATTTTTCTAAACTGGGGTGAAGTCTGTTTGTTTTTGCTGTGTTACTGTTTGATGTGTTTCACAAATACTTCACACATGTCCTCCTAAGTAAAGCCTGACTGCTCTCTGCCAAACTACCAGAAGCTGAGCACAGGTCAAATTATCTGGTTTACCCTGACTAGAATTGTTGTTCCTGCTTAGACAGGTGCATAACTCTGCCAACCAGATACCTAATTTCTAACAGTCTATAAATGGTAAATTTCAGCAGGTTTTGTTTTTTAAATATTAGTTTTGTGTTATATAAATTCATCAATAGAATCACATTTTAGCAATTATTTCTTTTACATGAAAAAATAGATAGATAGATAGAAAGAAAGATAGATAGATAGATAGATAGATAGATATAGATAGATAGATAGATAGATAGATAGATAGATAGATAGATAGATAGATAGATAGATAGATAGATAGATAGATAGATAGATAGATAGATAGATAGATAGATAGATGACATAGTAGGCTTGTTTTATTTATTGAAAGACATTTATTAAAGGCAATAGGACTTTAATCATGGATTAAAGGCTGTAGACAGTTATTTATATATGAAATCTCACATATTACCGTAGTTGACGGTGGTTTTACTGTTGGTCTTCCACTCTTAGGAGTGTGCTTAATATGGTGACAAAAAATGGTAAAGGCTATATTCATTAGTTGTTCATTTGGATACTTTTTGTCAAGTTCCATAGGTTTGATTTTTTTAGAATGAAAAGTTAAAACAAAGCCAGTAGCCCTGATTTAACTATTATTAAAAGCATGTGTTAAATGAATAATCTTTGACAGCTATTTATTTTAATATCTTATAGTATGCAAAAGCTCACCAAACAGTGGTAATAGGCTGCCTGCTTGCTGCTCATTTCATCTTTAGTGCTTAACATTCCACCTAACTACAGTGTTAAAGCCTGTTGGTAGTTATTTTGTAACATTGTATCTCACAGTTTTCCATAATTGGCAATGGTTTTGGTGTTATCTCAGGGTCTGATCACAAGTCTGGTGGTCGTTCAACTGCCAGATTTCCAGTGGTGCAGCAGTGGCAGTCAACCGTCTGCCGCATTACAACTTCTAAAGTCAATGCGGTGGAGGACCGTCAGCTGCGCCAGGGAACAGTCATTCACTGGCAGTGGCACGGGAGCCCCACAACAAAATATGCTGAGCGGAGACTGGTGTAGTCCCACTCAGCAAATTATGAGTTCCTGGACAGCCAGCCTTTTAATGTCAGAGACCCGCCATAAAAAGCCTGGTGGTGCAGAAACAAGGGAGGCCCCCGCCATGGGGATACATTGCTCTACCCCCATAAAGTTCCAGCATGACTGTTCCCATTGTGGTGCCTGTTCTCTAGGCACCACCATGGGAATAGCAAAGAACCACTGACCGTATTATAAGTTGTGCATTTCCAACTCGTAATATGGTCAGCGGTCCTTGGGTGGTTTTGCACGGGTTTGAAGCTGCACCAAACTCGGCCCTCAGTGTTGATAATTTTCTATTTAAGAGTAAGTATAGTGGTATAAATGCTAGCAAACTGAAATTCTAAGATATTTCGTCTCTGATTTACTACAAAAACTGTAGTCTACTGCTTAATTCACTAGGAAAACTCAACTTGAGACCTAAAGAACTGAGTAGCGGGTAGCTTCTACACATACAATATTACAACCTTATTTAATTGTAATATATTTATTAGTTTTAAATTAAGTTGTTTCTGTATTTTATTTTGCATTGAGGAGTTTTACATTTGTGAAACTTAAGTTCATATTTTCTAATATTGTATATTATTTAATATTTTTGTTACATTCCTTTTTTATACAAAATAATTATCAATTTGCTAGTTACAGTAAATGTTTTTTTTTGGTAGTTATCTCAATCTATTTTGTATGTTTGTGGGCTAATAAACATTTATTGTTATGATGAATTCTTTTTTAGTTTAATTTATAATATAATTTGTTGTATTAGTTATTTGTGAGTGTTCAAAATACAGCAATTCCTTAAATGTTTTGCATTGGTTTAAATATTTTATGTTTTACATTAAAAAGTTGTAATCATTTATAGTATAAATAGTTTGTTCACTTTTAATGTTGTTTTTATTATAGTAAGTTCTTTACATTATTGTGATATACATGATCTAAACATCTCTTTTATTATGTATAATTTGTAATGTGCATTAAATAATTACAACATTGTTTGGATTTTTTTACTTCCAAGTGAAACATTTTTTTTACTTCAGATTCACTGTAATTACACACATGATGGTGTAGTGTACATTCAGTTTTATTTGAAAATATAAATATATTTCTAAACATGTGGTCATTTTTAATGAACATAATAATTACATTATTTATGATTGTAAAAATTGTTAAATATGAAAGATTTCTGAAAAATCTTAGTGTACATTTTTATAAGTATGTTTTAATATATATGTTTACATAAAACATTGTTTAACATATTAACCTTCTTGCCATTCTTAACATGTTTCTTATTAGTTTATAATTCATAGAATTTATAGTTTATTTATTTATAAACAGTAATAAACAAATATGCTTTGTTAACCCCTTTAGTGCTGCCGTCGGCAGTTGGACATTGCGAGCACTACCTCTGTAGTGCTGCGCACGTCTAACGGCCGACGCGGCCCCACCCGTTTCTTAGAACGTTCAGCACTGGCGCTGAACGTTCGACGCATGAAACGGGTTAACATTCATTTCTATTTGACATGTGAATTTTTATCAGCTGTTTTTTTCAGATTCTTTGACTTTGATGCCTTTCTTCATATTTTAGGCTTTTCCTGGAACTTGTAGTTATGGTTTCTTAATGCTGATTTCCAGTTCAGGTATGAGTATTTGAAACTTATTTTCTAAGGGTTTTCTTTGTAGTAGGAGGTGTTTAGACTTGGTTCAGCTTGTTTTTGTAATTGGTTGTTGTGTTAGTTTCTTTTTTAAGGTGTTAATTAGCTTTCGGTATTGGCCTTATTAAAAGAGTGATGTTTAATGGTTTTCAATGTGTGTTCTATTTATTTCTCATCGATTTTCATGTGCTTTTGTGTTTTGCTATAAGTTTGTTTTGGGTGAGTTTATATGGTTCTTATTTTTGAATATTATTATTTTTTCACTCTGGATGTATCTGTTTTTCCAAAAGTAAGTTGGCCTGTTGCTTATTCAGGGATTATTGGATAATATGTGCAGTTATTGTTCTTGCAGTCTCTTGTGAGCTCATACTGACTTATTTTAGGACCTGTAAAATATTTCATTATTTAGATGTGGTTATAAATGTAATATAATATTTTGTTGATTATCCTCTGTTCCATAGTTTTTTTTGTTGTAATTATTGTTATGTTTCTTTAGTTTTAATGAGAAGATCATATGTGTTATTTATTTATTTTTGTTTATGATATTTGTGGATGTTTTTTCCAAAATATTTTTGTCATCAATATTTTTTTGTTTAATGTTTACATATAAGGTTATGCAGCTTAAGTTTTTCATATTTATTTGGCAATATTTGCATATGTAGATTTTGTTTTATTGATGTAGTGTGATGCTTACAAATATAAGTAAACAAGGATTTTCTCAGTGCAGACATCGCTGACATTCCTGGGTCTGTAAGATGGTTCCTGAATTATAACTCAAGATATTTGGTGTATTTTGGGAATCAGTACAGGCTTGATACTGCTTCCTTTCAGATGTGATCCTAGACATGGTTGCAGACTGGGAAAAGCAAATCACTCCACCTGCTGCCCAGCTCATCGAACCCTCACTCCCTTCTGACTCCAAATAACTCAGCGTCAACAGAAGTCCAACAGTGCACAGGCACACTCTTGAGCCATCATTGAGCACACTTTGGCCTCCTCAGTTCGCACTTCAAATGCCTTGGTCATAAAGGGTGCTCGTCTAATTTATGATGTTATTTGCAAAATTTTGCTAACCTATTGCATGCTCCCCGACATTGCTTACAGCTTGATTTATATGTAAACATTAATCCTGCACTAGGTCCCCTTGTAATCCCTAACCAAATCCAAGCGGTCTGCATTTGTGTGCCAACTGGAAATCCCGTATTCTTCACCGAGTATTTAGATTGGGTGTTGAATAACATTGGATGCAGTGGGTGGACAGTACAGAGTAATTGAAAAGTGGATTATGTCAGCATCAAAACTTAGACACTACTGTTGCACAGCTTTGTTGCACCAACCACACATTACCTTGGAAATGCACAATATATCAGCATACATCACTCATATAGTCATGTAAATATTTTGTCTCACATCTCCCTATGACATCCTCTCCCACTTGTTCTCTTCCTTCCGATCTTCACACCCTTTGTCCTGTGTGGAAATGTACACATATATATCTACACCACAATGATTTACTTTATAGAAAAACTGTGCGAAATTGGGTTGGTGGTTGAGTGGGGTGTTTACTACTTGTGGGTGGTAACCTTACCCTGGTGGAGTCTACAGAGTTTTGCCCACTCCACACTACGTGTTTTGGAAAAACTCCGCCAATCACCACATGGCTAGATTTTTCTCATGCATGACATGCCAATGGTACGTTGCCGAGCGCAGGCAAGATTTCCAAGTGCGAGATCACCTCCCGGTGAGATTTGGTGTTCCCTACTGCTTGTGTTAAGATAGCTGCCACTTTAGTAGAAATTCTACTCGAGCGGCAGAAAGAAGCAGCGCCCTCTGGCGTGCACCGTGTTACTGTTCATGCGATTTTACAGCACGGGACAAACATATGGTGCAATAAAATCAGCACAAGTAGCATGACAAATTGAAAATCTGACAATTGCGGACAGGGGCGGCTAGTGCAGGTAAGAGAGGTGGGGAAGGAGTCAATAGAAAAAAGTTAAAAAAAGAAAAACACTTACCGCAGCACCGCAACAGTGATGTGGCGAGTGCAAGGTAAGTGGTTTTCTTTTCTTTTTATTTAATTTTCCCTCGTCATTGTCTGTCGACTCCCTCCCCACCCCACCTCACTGACCACCACTCTCACCTGCATGAGCAGCTCCTGCTTGCCGAACTCTGTTGAGTCATGCAGCGTTCTTCGGATAATTCCACAGAACTCCATGAAGTTAAATCCCATAATTTCTGCACACCCATAGTGTAAACCCCGCTGGAGAAATGACTACAATCCCTGTCAGAGGAAACTGCAAAAGTCACTAATTTAACCTGTGCTTAACACTCTGGTACCTTGGCACAAAAGCACTCAGGTTTAACTTAGAGGCAATGTGTAAAGTATTTATGCAAAACACAAACAATGATACAATAAAAAATCAACACAATAAAAGAATCCCACGCCAATTTACAAAAATGGAGCACCTTTTAATAAATTATTTGAAAGCAAAATGACAAAAATTGCCGCCTTGACCCTTAGAATGGTCAGGCTAATAAAAAAAAGATGGAGCGCCAAGCTCTAATGTCCTCCCTGCCAGAAAATGTGAATGCACCATAGTCAAGTCTACTAAGCCCCCTTTTCATTCCTGCCTTCCCAGCAGGTCAAGTCCCAGATGAATAAAGTGGGTCATCACCTTATTGCACTCCCGGATCTAGAAGTGAAAGTTTTCACTCAAGCCCTACTAGTACTTAGACACCTACAGACTTTATGTATATGCAATTACTAGGCTTACCAGTGACAGAAGTTAATCCAGCATGGGTCCATCAGGATGGGGGAGGGGATTGCAGGTTAAGCAGCTACATACATGAACCATAGCTACACCTCGTGTGTTGTTGTCCTAAGCTAAAGTTAGCTAGGAGGAAACTACTGAAACCAATCTTTCTGGCCCAAGGCATTCACACCTGCCTGGAAACATCTACGCTCTGCTTCACTCAATCCAGACCATGTGCGGGAAATTTGTTGAAGAATTCAGGCTTTGCAGTGTCCACAGTTCACGTACAGACACAATCCCAAGATAGCCTAAAAGCAGATAATCGACTACTGCACCCAAAAAGTGTGCACTGTGTCACTAGTGTGATTAAGGTGTACCTAGGACCTTATTATAAAGGCGGTCGGACTGCTGACCGCTATTGTCAAAAAACACAGTTGATGGACAGAATGTAGAACAATGTCATACATTCACCCCAGTACAAGGATCTGGGCCTAAATCCATCGTTTTTTGCACTCCACACCACCCTGGGTTAGACACTGGCTATATGCAAATCAGCTCTGACCCTGTGCCTCTTGGGAACAGTCCAGTCCGAACTACCAAGCCATGTCTTTCCCAGACCGGAATCAAGCATCCAAGGATCGGTTTCTGGCTATCAGCCTTCATTCAGCCTGGATAGCTTGACTCCAGTGGTGTGGAGAGCCTGGGACTCACGTCTGAGCATACCCAGCCCACTCGGGGTGAAAATTGCAAAAAACACAGTTGATGGACAGAATGTAGAACAATGTCATACATTCACCCCAGTACAAGGATCTGGGCCTAAATCCATCGTTTTTTTGCACTCCACACCACCCTGGGTTAGACACTGGCTATATGCAAATCAGCTCTGACCCTGTGCCTCTTGGGAACAGTCCAGTCCGAACTACCAAGCCATGTCTTTCCCAGACCGGAATCAAGCATCCAAGGACCGGTTTCTGGCTATCAGCCTTCATTCAGCCTGGATAGCTTGACTCCAGTGGTGTGGAGAACCTGGGACTCACGTCTGAGCATACCCAGCCCACTCGGGGTGAAAATTGCAAAAAACACAGTTGATGGACAGAATGTAGAACAATGTCATACATTCACCCCAGTACAAGGATCTGGGCCTAAATCCATCGTTTTTTTACGCTCCACACCACCCTGGGTTAGACACTGGCTATATGCAAATCAGCTCTGACCCTGTGCCTCTTGGGAACAGTCCAGTCCGAACTACCAAGCCATGTCTTTCCCAGACCGGAATCAAGCATCCAAGGACCAGTTTCTGGCTATCAGCCTTCATTCAGCCTGGATAGCTTGACTCCAGTGGTGTGGAGAGCCTGGGACTCACGTCTGAGCATACCCAGCCCACTCGGGGTGAAAATTGCAAAAAACACAGTTGATGGACAGAATGTAGAACAATGTCATACATTCACCCCAGTACAAGGATCTGGGCCTAAATCCATCGTTTTTTTGCACTCCACACCACCCTGGGTTAGACACTGGCTATATGCAAATCAGCTCTGACCCTGTGCCTCTTGGGAACAGTCCAGTCCGAACTACCAAGCCATGTCTTTCCCAGACCGGAATCAAGCATCCAAGGACCGGTTTCTGGCTATCAGCCTTCATTCAGCCTGGATAGCTTGACTCCAGTGGTGTGGAGAGCCTGGGACTCGCGTCTGAGCATACCCAGCCCACTCGGGGTGAAAATTGCAAAAAACACAGTTGATGGACAGAATGTAGAACAATGTCATACATTCACCCCAGTACAAGGATCTGGGCCTAAATCCATCGTTTTTTTGCACTCCACACCACCCTGGGTTAGACACTGGCTATATGCAAATCAGCTCTGACCGCTATTGTCAGCAGTCCAGCTGCCACATAACAAAATGAAGAACGCCAGGCTGGCAGTCACAAAGTGCTCCTTTACATGGAGGCTTCTCTGCGGCCTAGGAAAAGGGCAGCAGCACAAGCCATTGTGAAAATGAGCACTTCCGGCACCTCCATGTACCAAGTAGTGCATGGTACATGATGCATGGAGGTGCATTAGCCACTACATGTACCCCCTGGGCCTCTTTACAGTGGTCTCTATTGGAAGGGGACCCTTTTTGGGGCCCCCAAACCATCCCCAACATCATTTTCATGGCGGTCTTTCTGACATGAAAAGGCTGTCAGAAATGTATATAGTAATCCCGACGGCGGTGCCTGCCTCGTCACCACCTCCAATTGGGATTGGAGGTGGCAAGAGGAGATGGTCTTCCCCCGACTGTTTAGGGTCTGACCAACTCGATTGTAATCCAGCGGTAGAACCAAAGGGCCATCGGTCATTTGGACCACCACCGACGGCCTGTCAGTGGCAGTCCAACCAACATTGTAATGAAGGAGTAAGGGCCTGATTCTGAGTTTGGCAGCATGGGAGTGGAGTGGCACACTATCACCCGCTCCTAAACTTCCAAAGCTCACTACCAGATGCCTACCAGATTACGATGTACCTCATTGTCTGGCAGTGGTCCTTTGACACTCCCACAGTGGTGCCTATTAAAAAGCCAGCACAATGGGAAGGCCAAAGCAAGCTCCTCCATGGCATGGACTGTTAAGTTTATGCGGTGCAGTAACTGGGCATGCATGCAGACAGGAGGGCACAGCATGTGCCCGCTGCATGCATCCCAATGGCCCTGAGGCACCAGGCCTGAAAATTGTGGCGGTGAGGAATCTCATAATATGCTTATTATAGCCTCTGACTGCTGTGCTACCGTCAAGGGATCATGAATCCCTGGTGGTTGTGGTGTTCCAATGGCGATTGGACCACAAAAAACAGGATACAACAGTCAGACCACGTGGTCTCACCGCCACTGCTGCACAACCCCAGGTTTGGTGGTCCATGGACCCTTGACCCTGCTCCCAGGACAGGTCGTTCCCCCACAGCATCAGCGCCCTCCTTGCTGCCTCTGCTCATCCTGCCTCGCTGCCTCGCCGTCACTCCCACTCCCCTCCCGCCTCTTCCTGCTGTTTTTTCCCGCTCTCCTCCCACCGCTGCCTCCCCTGTGGCCCCGCCCCCCCACGCCTGATTCGGTGCCCGACCCCCCCTGCTGATCCTCCCTCCCTCGCCCCCTTCTTAATGGAGGCTGCTTAATTGTCCAGCGCAAGTACCCCTGGCCCCCGACGCAGCCAGGCGACCCGCCTCAGATACGTCGACGACGCCCTCCACGCACTCAACATCGGTCGATCACCTGCCTGCTACCGTGCCACCCCAAAACACTCCTACGGACCCTTCACCTGCTAAGCCTGCAAATTCAACTGCCTCCGGACCTGCACTGCGCCCGCCAGACCAAGCGCCAACAACAACCACCTCAAGTGCATCCTGCTAAACACCTGTTCCGTCCACAAACACACCGTCGAACTCTGGGACCTCCTCGACACAACAGCACCGGACACCACCTTCTTCACGCAAACCTGGATGAACGCCTCCTCAGCCCCCGACATCGCCATTGCCATCCTGGACGGCTACAAGATCACCCGGAGGGACCGCATCAACCAAACCAGAGGAGGCATCGCCATCGTCTACAGGAACACCATCGGCACCACGACTAACTCTGACGACGCCCTCACCGCTGCAGAACACCTTCACTTCCAGATACACACCGACCCCAAGACCACCCTCAGAGGGACTCTCATCTACAGACCCCCTGACCGCGCACACAATTCAGCGAAGCCATCGCAGACTTCATCAGCCCGTATGACCTCGTCTCCGTGGACTACATCTTCCTTGAGGACCTGAACATCCACCTGGAGAACAACAATGACAACAACACCACCACCCTGCTGGACAACCTAGCCGACATCAGACTCAAGCAACTATGCCGGCCACACGCTTGACCCAGTCTTCTCCTCCAGCAACCACGTCTCCTTCAGCTACTCCACCGAACTTCACTGGACCGATCACAGCTGCGTCCACTTCAACTGCAGGAAAACCACGACTCACCACCACCCGCAACAGGTTCCCCGAAGACGCTGGAGCAAGATCACCACCGACCAGCTCACCACGTCCCTGAGCCAAAACTCACCTACCAACACAACGGACACCAACGACGCCACCCGCAACCTCACACAGTGGATCACCGACTGCGCCAATACCCTGGCTCCACTGAAGACCCCGCCAAGCACTGCCGGCAGCAAGAAAGCCTTATGGTTCACTGACGAACTCAAACACTCTAAGAATGCCGTACCCTCAGGAAAGCCTGGCGCCACGAACAGTCGACAGAAAACATGGCAGCCCTCAAGAACGCCGCCCGCAAACACAACCAGCTGATCCGCACCACCAAAAGAACATCCTTCAGAGAACGACTGGACAACCACACCCACATCAGCAAGGAACTCTTCAGTATCGTCAAAGAGCTCTCCAAACCCAGCGCCAGCAACAACGACATCATGCCTTCGCAAGACCTCTGCGACTCACTAGCCACGTACTTCCACCGCAAGATCGCCGACATACATGACCGCTTTGGCGCCCAGACCACGCACCCAAACATCGAACCAACGCCCCCCACCACCATCCTCCGCACCTGGACCCCCGTCAGGACCGAAGACACCACCCACGTGATGAACACCATCCACTCCGGCTCCCCAGCTGACCCCTGCCCACACCACATCTTCAACAAGGCCATCATCGCACCCCACCTCCGGAACATCATTAACAACTCCCTCGCGTCCGCCACCTTTCCGTAGAGCTGGAAGCACACAGAGATCAGCGCCCTCCTGAAGAAACCCACCGCCGACCCCACGGACCTCAAGAACTTCCGCCCCATCTCACTCCTACCCTTCCCCTCAAAAGTCATTGAGAAGCTGTCAACATACAGCTGACCACTTTCCTCGAAACGCACGGCTCCCTCGACTCATCGCAGTCCAGCCTCCGAGTGAACCGCAGCACCAAAACCGTCCTCATCGCAGTAACCGATGACATCAGGACCATGCTTGCCAACGGGGAAACTGCCGCCCCCATCCTCCTCAACCTATCGGCCTCATTCGATGCAGTCTGCCACCGCACCCTAACAACCCGCCTCCACCACGCCGGGATCCAAGAAAAGGCCCTGGACAGGATCACCTCCTTCCTCTCCGTCAGAACTCAGAGAGTCCGCCTCCCACCCTTCCGCGCCACGGCCCCAAAGATCATCTGCGGCGTTCCCCAAGGCTCCTCGCTCAGCCCTACCCTCTTCAATGTCTACATGAGTCCCCTCGCGGCCATCGCACGCAAACACGGCCTCAACATCATCTCCTATGCAGACAACACCCAGATTATCCTCTCCCTCACCAACGACCCCGCCACCGCCAAAGCCAGCCTCCAGGAAGGAATGAAGGATGTCACGGACTGGATGAAGCTCTGCCGTCTGAAACTGAACTCAGACAAGACGGAGGTCCTCATCCTCGGACCATCCCCCTCCGCCTGGGATGACTCCTGGTGGCCACCGGCTCTGGGCACTGCCCCCAAGCCCACAGAACACGCACGCAACCTGGGATTCATCCTTGACTCCTCCGTCACGATGACCAAGCAGGTCAACGCCGATACTTCTTCCTGCTTCAACATCCTTCGCATGCTCCACAAAATCTTCCGCTGGATCCCCGCTAGAACCAGGAAGGCCGTCACTCAGGCCCTCATCACCAGCCATCTGAACTATGGGAACACCCTCTACGCTGGTACCACAGGCAAACTACAGAAAAGACTTTAGCGCATACAGAACGCATCGGCACGACTCATCCTGGACATCCCCCGTCATAGCCACATCTCCAACCACCTGACAGACCTACACTGGCTCCCCGTCAACAAGAGGATCAAGTTCAGGCTCCTGAACCACGCACACAAAGCTCTCCACGACATGGGCCCCGAATACCTCAACAACCGCCTCAAGTTCTACACATCCACCCGCCAGCTCCGCTCCGCCAGCCTCGCCCTCGCCACCGTCCCGTGGATCCGCAGGACCACCACCGGAGGAAGATCCTTCTCCTACCTGGCTGCCAAGACGTGGAACTCCCTCCACACCCACCTACGTCTGACCCAGGACCATCTCTCCTTCAGGAAACAACTCAAGACCTGGCTATTCGAGCAGTAGCAGCACCCCCCCCCAGCGCCTTGAGACCCTCCCGGGTGAGTAGCAAGCTCTATAAATGTTCTTGATTGATTGATTGGACCACCAAACTCTGAATCAGCCCTTAGTCCTGAAAGGGGTACAAACAGAAGGGACATGAACAATCAAATATTACAATTACTTACCAGTATCGCTGCTAGTGTAGGCAGGATTGGGAAGATAATAGCGCCATTATCCCACTGTGCTAACAGTGCCTCATATCATCTATCTGCACCTTATAAAACACTTTCACGTTGCCTCTTAAAATTGTGAAGTTCCCCCTTGCATATCCCTCTGTGTTAGCTCTGCCTAATAACATCGCTATACACTTTATATAGTACCTTGACTTTTCACCTTATGTTGCTCTCATCTTGCAATCTATGAAGTTCTTGCATAAATATGGTACTGGGTGATCGTCTTTTGACATCTGTTACATTGAGCTACTCATGCAGGGAATGCTGCGAGTAACAAGAAGTAGGCATTTTAGTAAACTATCTGAGTTTATATAAAACTAGGGGCGAGCAGAGAAATCTGCTCCGCTGATGAAGCTTGTGGATTTTTGCCTACACCGCATTCTGCTGAGAAAGCAGAGATTATGCTCAACTCTGACTCCGCATCAAAGCGGAGTTCTGAGCGCCGGGACCCACCTTTACCTCCCCGCATCCACCCCGCCCCAATAAATATTAAAAAAAATAAAATAAATAAGATTTTACAAAAATACACTTATCTTTATATGCAGCATCTCCGGGCTGCCCTCCTCCTCCTCGCTTTGGTCTCTGCATACGCCTACGTTATACGTACGTCGTGGTAGGATTGCACATGCACACGCGGTCCTACCATGACATAGGTATGATGTAGGGGTTTGTAGACACCACGGTGAGGAGGAAAAGGACAGCCCGGAGATACCGCATATAAAGGTAAGTATTTCTTTAAAAAAAAAAAATTTACATTTTTTTAAGATTTAGGACTCAGAGAGTTGGCGAGTAGTCTGTTCTTCCTGACACATTGCTGTTTACAAAGTGCCCCCTGGTTTTTAGGTTCCTGCATCCTCCCCAATCAGTTGAAAAGACATAGTTTTTACTTGTCACTGTTCCAACTTAACAAAAGCGCATGTTTAGTTTAATTCATGGGGCCAACTGGGCATGTAGTGTCACTTCTGTGCTTACAAACAAGGAGGAGGGGTGACAATCTTGCATCTGACACAGCTCAGTCACTCATGAGGACGTACGGAATCTTTGTACTCGCATGGTGGATGAAGCCTCAAGATGACATGTGCTTGCTTGCCACTACAGAGTTTGATAGGAGCAGTGGCAATATTCTCCACAGCTGTTGTTTGGCTGTGTTTGAAGCCGCACCAGGTTGTGTTTACATTAGTGGGGGTAGAGGTGCGGAGCCGAGTTCCACTGTGCTTTTGCCCAACTCCGTGGAACACCATGTAGGGCCTGTATAAAAGCAATAATATTTTCCTAATTAATTTTCTTTTAGTTATTGAACTCTCTCATTGCTTACCTGCTCACTTTGTTATTTAACCCCTTCCATGCTGCCGTCGGCAACGCTACCTCGCTGGTGCTGCCGTCGGCCAATGGCCGACGCGGCCCCGCCCGTTTTGCGGAAGTGCCGCACTTCCGCAAATTCGGCGGCGCAGCCAAGGTGTTAAGTATGATTGCTTTATCTTATTGAAAGTATATATATTTATATTTTATATATGATTTTTATTAACTAAAACAATAAATTTGCCAATGACAATCAACAGAACCAAAGTAATTAATTTTTCAAGTTTAAAGTAAAAACGGCAACTGCAGAGCTAACTAGTCGCACAAAACAGAGTCAAAGTCAAAAATATGGAAAGTGAGCTGGATACAAAAAGTGGATTGGACACGATCGGCCCTTCCCTTTCGACTTAGAAGAAATTTCAACAAAAATATTTTTTGAAGGGAAGTTTAGTGGGACAAGGCTGCAGGTGGTACCCAAGGAGGAGGAGTCATTATCAGGAAGCCATTAGACGAAGTCATGTTGAAGATTTCGTCATTCAACATAATCTCTATTTTAGAAATAAGACATTTCCAGTGGGTTGAGGCTGGAGGCTGTAGCTGATGAATTTTCCACAAGGTCTGATGCCCCTTTGATGAAGGACCACTGAACAGGATTTGCTCCTGCAGTGAAGGTCGTAGCAGGAGGTGACACGAAATTAAGCCGACTGGTGATGCATACTAGGCAATTAGAGGAGCAGGTTGGCCCCGGTCTCCTCTCGGTTTTCAGAACAGTTTTTAGGCAAACAATTTCCATGACCCAAGTTTTAGATTTTGGCTATCTGGGAACCTTTAGCACCATGACCAAGGCTCCAGGTTGGAAGGGCACCACATGGTGGGTTATGACTCACTCAGGCTGGGGTCAGGTGTGGGTTCATGTAGGTTTAAGCCTTGTCTGTCCCTCGGGCTCTGATAAGGAGGCCAGCCACTTAGTCCTTGTAGTCACTCTGGGATCAGCAGTAGAACAAGGCTCAAACACAATGGAGGCCTCTGAGTGTTCAAGGCAGACTTCAGGTAGCAGAGCAATCCTTCCAGGTGCAGAACATCAGCATTCAGAAGCACACAGCAGGTCACAGCAGGAGGCAGTCCTCTGAGAGTCTTTCCACAGTCCCAGAATGTGAACTGCATACCAGGTGCCTTCTTTGAAGTAGGAGACATTTATAGGGAATGCCATTTGAAGTGCCTTAAGTGTCCTACACCCTCTGCCCTGGCTTCAAGTTAACAGCATGAACAATGCAGTCTTGACAAGTCATTTGTGTGAAGTCAGGGCACAGTCCCAAGTGGGTCTGTGGCAACTTTACCCCCCCCCATTCTGCTAGTGATGGCGCATTCAGGCACACCTAATCCCTCTATTGTGTGACATTTATCAAACAGGAGTTGTTTACCTGTTCCCAATACCTAAAATAGCTCCAAATAAGCAGCAACCACCAAGTAATGTCATGGTCTTTATCTAGCCATACCTGGGTAGTCCAGTGGATAAACTTTCCTAGGTCTGTTGGCTATCGACCAAAGAGAGCAGTTAAATGTAACTATGTGGCATGAATATAAAGGGAGTGCACACAAGCATAAAAAGGATGTGCCTATAATAAGCTTCACAGTAGCATGTGTCATATACAATGCAGATTAAAAATCCTTACTATATATTTAGAGAAGGCCATTTGACTTCATTCCTTTGCCAAAAATGCACCAACATTACAATATAAGGATGGTCAGAAAAGAATAAGCATTGATATGAATATTTTACAATTTTATACAAACTAACAGAGTGTTAGTAGCAATGAGGTAATTTCATATGTCATCACTAATGTTATCAATGATGTAATAGAACACGTCATAGAACATATGCAAGGTCATAAGCAGTGCATGGACACTTGAAATAACTAGAACTGGTACATTTCAGTATTTTTTTTTTGTTTAAAATTCTACGTTTAAACTGTCATTTTCACCTAACTATAATGTAACTTCAATCTTTGCTTTTTTCCGTGAATGTTAAAGGTATTAATTTATGTAAAGTAAGATATTAATACCATGCTAAATGTACGTCACTTTAACTTTTGTTTTATTCAAGGAATATCTGTTTTTTTTAACGCATGTATGGTCTCTGGCCTTGCTCGGAGTGGGGCTAACTGCAGGGCCTGGCCTGAGGACAGACCCTGTGCCCAACGCCCTACAGGCAGGCAACGTTAGCCACACATGGCCTTTGACCAGGCCTTGTTCTAAACCCCCCCAGCAGACAATCCATTCCATTCTATTTGTAGAGCACGTGGCTACCACCCACGGTGGTGTCCCTGTGTGCATTGTGACAGGTCCTACCACTCATACTTAGGCTACCCATTACAGACTCTCACATCCATCTTTTCCTTCTTTTACTCTCACCGACCCTGTGGGACTCCTGCAAGATCCAAGGGGCAGGGTGCCCCTACCCTGCCCCCTTATGTCTTATTTTGTTTTAAAATTAGCACAAAGGGACCAAGTCCCCATATCCTGAAAAAGTGTCAGCAACATTTCTCCTTACATTTTGGTAAGCCAATCAGAGAAGAAGTTCAAAGGGGACTCGTATTCGTTTCTCACTCTAACTGGATCAAAAAAGGGGAGGAATAACGGCCTCTTGGCCAATCATATTACTCTACTAATTAAACACTTTGCTGCTAGACCTTTCCCCTCTGTGCTAAGCCTTTTTTGGGCTTTATGGGGCAGTTCATGCATAGGTCCCCAAAACTTTTTTTACACATAAGGTATCAACGTAAAATGTAAGCCCTTTTTTTCTAACACCCTAAGGATTCCACGCACACCAGTCCTCCCTGCACTCCCCCTGGGTGTCTAGTTTTCAAAAACATCTAGGTTTAGTAGGTTTCCCTAGATGCCTGCCGAGCCTGGGACCAAAAACCCACGTGGCCCCCCTTGCAAAACCAGGTTGTTTCCTGATAGGTAATTTTGATGCCTCCACAATATGTTTTGGGCCCTTACCTGTCATGAGCACTTGGCCCATCCACACATGTGAGGAATAATTTTTATCAGGAGACCTGGAGAATGCTGGGTGGTAGGAAATGTGTGTCAATCCAGTGATCCCACAACTTTCCCACACAGAAGCTTGAGAAAATTAGATTTTTGTTAGCTAAATATGAGATTTGCAGGGGATTCTGGTTAGGAAAACTTGGGGGTGGGAGGGGTCCATGCAAGCCATAACTCCCTGGACTCCTCTGGGTGACCAGTAGCAAGTCGAAACTCACACCCTGCCAACCAAATAACTGCCCATGCACATCATCAGTCAAGCACCCGTCCACGCATACCACCAGCCAAACTCCAGTTCCCCACAGCACCAGCCAAGCGCCAGTCCACGCACACCACCATCCCGGTGCCAGTCCACCCACACCGCCAGCTGAGCACCAGTCCACTCATACCACCAGCCAAGCGCCAGTCCACACACACCGCCAGCTAAGTGCCAGTCCATGAACACCACCATGCCAAACTCCAGTCCACCACACAATCATCAATTTCTTTTTTAACAAGAAAGAAAACACAAACCAATTGAAACTAGATACAAAACTACAACTACAGACACAACCGTGGCAACTAAATATATAATTAATGCCAACCATGAAACAGAACTACAAATATAAAACAATCCAGACCAGGCAGTTCATTATAGATTCACAGTTGCTCCTGAAAACTCTTTTGAGTGTGATACAGTCTGAAACATTTGGGCACACACAACCCAGGATTAGGACAATCAGCTAAGTGCATAATACTCTCCTTCCACATACCTCTTCGCAAACAGACTCTACATCTCTTACAGAGGTTGTTTTATTGGGGTCTGGGAGAAATTTAATCAGGAAAGTGGCGATCCTAGAATCTAGCCACATCCTCCACCACTCCAACTGTAGGAACACATGCCTGTTCCACTACAACAAGGCTGCCTATCACAGACTCCTGAAACTGAACAAAAGCCATCCTATATGCGATAGACCACCTCTTGAACACAACAAAAGCATTAAAAGTTGCTAAGTTGATGAGATGGATGGCCAACTTCTTACACCAAATGTAAGACTTAAGAACAGAGGTGTAAGGTTCCAACCCTCTGATCTACTCTATCTACATCACCCACGTGCTTATTGTAGTCTACAATGCATACAGGTTTGAGCTCTTCAGCAACCTGACCCCAAACAGTCAAAGGTGAGCTACCTTTATTATGGATGGTAGTCAGAATGTAGATACCCCTCCTCTCAACTAATTTCACAGCTGGCAGTTTATCACTATGAAAGGCACTGCACTGTCCCCACTGAAGCTTTTTGCAGACAAGCTATATTGGGTAACCTTTAAGGTTAGAGCGGATTTTGCCACAAGCAAGAGTGTCCACTTTGAACAATTCCTTAAACAATTGCAGAGCAGTGTAGACGTTATCTGGGTACAAATAGTGACTTTTGTCACAAAGTCCTCTAGCAAGTTCCCACACAAATTTCTCTAAATCTCCTAGAGTGGTGGGTCAGTCAATTTATGCTGTTGTGTCTACATCTCACTCTGAATCTTGTGGAATTTTAAAGTCGCAGAGGTGGGTAAATCTGCTGGTGCACTTTTGGGATAGGGTGCTTTGCGTGATGGTGTCATCCTCTTCTTCCTCATCATCACCTTCTACCATTATTGGACTTGTAGCTAATGTTCCCTGGCTTTCCTCACGATCACAACCAGGTTCAGCAATTGTTTTAAGGTGCTCCTCCCACTTGATTGTGTGGTGTTTTTTCACATGGATCATTTTGCCTCCAGAATCATAATGTGCACCAGGCTTACCTCATTGAACATTTGTGTGGCAAATGGTGCATACTGCAATGTGCTCCCCCTCTTTGCTACCTGTAAAAGAGTCTAAATTTGGGGAGGAACACTTTTTTACTGTGCCACTGCCAAAGCCTGAAGAAGAACTGGAGTTAGAGGGGTGTGTTCTTGATTGCCTCTCTGCTTCTCTTATGGTAAGGGTTGGTGCAGGTCTCAGCTGGGGCTTTGCAAATATGGGAGCTGGTTGGGGAGCTACCTGTGCCATATCCCTCGGACCAGGTCGAATAGAAATGTCAGACCCCTCTGTGTCTCCTGCCACAATGACTCCATCATCTTCATCATCTTTTTCCATAAGTCTAAGCCTTTTGTTGCAGGGATTCTGCACAAACACAGAACTATGCACAGGATTATGGGACCTTAGTGGATAGGGACTGGGTGTTCCTGCCAACTTAGTATCCATGAACCCCAGACTGACTAGCTATAGTGTCTCACTCACTCTCATACTCACTTATTGTCAGGACCCTATTCGGTGCTCCCTTATTCATAGACTCTTTTCTGTTATAGCAGTGCCAATGTTTATTCATGGCCTCCTTTCTGTTATACCAGCGCTATGTTAAATCTACTGAGAATATGCACTGGTATGTATGGACTCCTTACTGTTCTGTGCAAACTTACTCTGATATGTCCTCTGTTTTGGACTAATAACTTTTCTTTCTTTCAGCCGTACTTAACATGCATTTAAACATCGGGGTGTATTATTGTAAACGTCAGTCTGGAACTGTTTGTTTTGATTCCGGTAGTAAACACACGGGGAAAGTGTGTTTAACCGCGGCTTCCGTAGGACGTCTCGTCAGGTATTAAAAGGAACCGCACACATCTTCCGATGCGGATTATTCTACACTAAAGGTTCAATTAAAAACATATTTTAACCACATATGTCAGCATATATATACAAAAATACCAACATAGCATACACACCACGTTTATATAGTACCCCCTTATTGAAATAGTCAATACCTGGGAAAGCATAAGTCCAAAAATAACTTTCTGGGCATAAACATCAAATACTGTATTTGAGGGAGCAACAATAGCTCTAGTGTCTCAAATTTCAAAGAAAGTGTACCGAATAGAAGCAAAGGGAGAGAATAGATCAAAGAAAAGAGAAAAAATCTAAGGATAGTCAAAAATAATCTGAAAAACAGTAAAATATCCGTAACGTCTCACCTCAATATATCAAGAGAAATGTACTGTACTTTGTAACAGAAACGAAGTATCTCAGAAAGTCACCCCAAAATAAGGGTCCAACAAATCTAGTCCTGGTTCGGAATCTGTGGGAGTAACACCCATTGCCAAAATGCTACCAGTAATAGATGTACATTAACATGTTTGCATTCTATTCCAATTAAACTATTCAAATATCTACTAGTATAGTAAATTGCCTCGTTGAACACTATGGTCAGTATTATACATTGAATATCAATGTAAAAGATGTTCTTGAAAGGTCACTGAATGCTCATGCCATGGTATCCACTCCTCTGTCTGAGATTGAAATAGGTGCCGATTTGGACCAAGAGGAAGGAATAGCCCCCGAAATGGATCTCCATATCAAACCAAACCTATGATTGACAAATCCGCCTCCAATACGGTCAATGAAATCCAGACCCAACCGCACAAACCAAAACAAATGTAAAGAAGTATGGTCTAACCTGCTTGCCTTTCCCCCAGAGGTGCATCGCTTGTCAGATTGACTTTGCAGTTCCTCGCACTACTTTCTTTTTTGCAGCAGCAAATCTATTTCAGCAGTCCTTCGCCAAAGGGGTATCAAGCCTCATGGTACTGTCTTCCTCTATACCCCTCTGCCTCATCCCCGCTGGAGATTTTCGACTTCTATTTCAGAAACTAAGTTCAAATGTAGAAATCTGCACCACTGCTTCATCCCAAGGCTATCTGACAGCAACGCTCCCTCCTCCGACACCTCCTGCTGCCTTTCCGCAGGGAACATTACTTTCTCAGACACTTTTTCTCAGAATTTCGTTTAAGTCTGAAGGTAAGCGCTGACTGGGCCCAATTCACTTTTTATTATCTAAACCACACTCCATCGCTGGCAGACATATTTTGTTAATGTGGCCCAGGCTTGTGTGATTAGATGTCTGCGGTTGACACTTCAGGATCTTTTACTAAAAACTTTAAAATTCAGAGCACTTCGTCTACTAATTGTATTTTTGTCATTTTGTTGTCAAATAATTGGTGTAGGATTTTTCTTGTGTTGTGTTTTCAAGTTCTTACTGTTGCATGCTTCATATACGCTTTGCACATTTCCTATAAGTTAAGCTGGATTGATTTGTGTGCCATGTAACCCGGGGATAAACACAGGTTAATTGAGTGACATTTTGTGTTTTACCCTGCAAGGGATTGTGGCTGTTGCTTGACCAAGGCTCGGACCCACAACCCAGTTTCTCACACCCTGATTACTGACTGGTACTCTTAATCACTATAAGTCCTACTTTTTATTTTGCCATTCATATCTCTCCCCTTTCACTCCCATTATTCAGCAATCGAGTAATTCCGGGAGTATGCTGGTAAGGCCACTCAATTAATGGCAAACAGGTTAACAGTTGGTGTCCTAATATTTCTCAGAATCACACTTAAATTTTAAGGGTGAATAAGTATGTGTTAGTAGTATGGAAAGAGGCTGCTGCTGAGTGTGCCTACTTGGGAAATGTTATATCTTAAATGTGCAATTTTTTCATGCGACAGAAGATTTTGTTCTACCCAGCACCCCTGTTGGTACTATCTAGTGAAGGAGATCTTGTACCCTATGTGGTGGTTTATATATACAATTATTACTCAATTGTTGAAGTGTGCTAGTGATAGAGCGCACAGGTCACCCGTCTATAATTTTACCAAATATTCACCTAGGCCCATTCCCAAAATTTTAAACCACTATTTCAAGATCAGGTAACCTGGACACTGGCTATCAGATATTAGTATTACCTAGGTCCAATACCTTTTGACTTACACTCCTTGTCACTGGTATCCACGAACCTATAGGATCAGGGAGTATAGCATAATAGGGATGGTAGCAAAACAATAATAATATGGACTCATATAATAACCACAGACTCGAGAAGTTTTGAAAACCTTTATGTAAATGTAAATTGATACTTGCATAGCGCACTACTCACCCGCAAGGGTCTCAAGGCACTTGTACAAATACCGCTGTGGAACCCATCCTGGCTTTCCCTGTGGGGTGTCCACTCCTGGGCACCCCCAAGGTGGGGGCCAGGCATCCTTAGCATTGTGAAGATTAAGCAAGCAATTGCCCAGAGTTGCAGAGTGGGACTCCATGATTGGAATAGGCACCGAGGCGACAATTATCAGGTCCGTGGAATTTTTTGATCCCGAGACCCGCCAAGGCGAGGAATTGAACCCTGGTCCCGGGCTAGACCTCTGCATCAGGGTCTGCCGCTCTAACCATTGAGCCACACTTCTCCACTACTCTTCATCAAAAGTCATGTGCCAAAGGTTTACAGCAAGCAAGCTATCAATAATCAGAATCATGAACAGGGTATACCTATGCAAAAGATATATGATGCCAACCATTTAGAAGTCTAAAGGGAAGGTAAGAACAAGGAACATACAAAAATGAACGTATAGAAATCAGACTTGGAATGGTATTTTCTAAAGGGCGGGAAAAATAAGGGACATGCTAGAATGTCATAGTTTAATCGTTTTCAACAGGGTGGGCAAAAAGAGGAACACAAAATATAATGACGAAAATGAATTTACCATGTAACTATAGGGAAGGTAAGAAAATGGAACACGCTAATAATTCAGGATAACCACTTCAGTTTCCTTAAAGGGAGGGTAAAGAAAGGGATCATCTATTTATTCAAAGATAGTTCTTAACATCCAATTCTAGGGAAGGCAAAAAGTGAAGCATGCTAATAAAGGCAAGATTCACGATTTAGTACTTTGTCATAAAGGAGGGAAGAGAAAAGGAACATATGCAAATATAACTTCAGCAAGATTTAGGGATGGGTAAGAAAAGGACGCAAATGTGCTATTTGTTTCCCACACAGATTTATATTTACCTAGAACGGTGTGAAGACCAACCCTGGCCACGGGTCAGTTAAGGACAGAAACCTCGAAAGTTGCAAACGCCAGTAGGCCAGCAAGTGCAGGTCAGAGACAGGACAGTAAAGCCAGATTTGGATCAGAACAGGACCACCAAAGTTGAGACCAGCACCCGCAGTTCAGTTGTAACGCCTGCGCTACTCCCGCTCTGCAGCTATCAGTCAGAACCCCAATTGGGTCAGCAAGTTTTTTGACAGAGTGCTCCGCAGCACCTCTGTTCTCGATCAGCTATTGAGTGGGTTGGGTCAGCGACAGGTCAGCTATTCGGACAAGTCGGACAAATTCTCTAGCTAAACCTACGCTAGTTATACTATTTTCCAGGTCAGTGTACCACCCCCCAATGTTGCAAGTGTAAGGATCCCCAATTTCTATTGGACAAAGGAAGAGGACAGGTCATCACACCACCCAATATTTTAGAATTTCGTCGTCTCCTATTCAAATTAAGGTTCACGCCCATCAAATTCAAGCTCCCATGAAGTCTTCCACTCGCAAAACAATAGATGTTCTATTCAATACAACATTGTATGTGTACAAAGTTCATTAGGTGAAGTTCCCAGGAGCCTCTTCTCAGTCAGTCAGCTCCTTGGCTGGATTTCAAAGGTCATTGCTGTGGAGACTCGAAGATCTCGCGCAGACGCAGTTTCAAGCAAGATGGAGTACAGCATCGGATAATAGGCCATGTTTCGAAGTGCAACATAAAATGGAAAAGAAACAGTTTTAGAACACAGAATAAATGAACACACTGTATACCATGAATCTCTACACTATTCCCATTACTTTATAATAAACTATAGCATTAGGATTAAGTAGAACGAACAGCTTAGCAAAAGCAGCAGTGCAAGCTTCTGGCATGTGAAAACACAAAGCAGCCATCTTAACCCTAGTGCGCAAGTGCGAACAGTTTCCCACCAAGACAACGAATACTTGACGTCACATGGGTATGACCGACGCATGCGCAGTCTGAATTCCCTCGTAGCAGCGGCCATTTTAGATTGCAAGCGTATTAGTAAACACATAAGCAAGCTTCTCTCGGACACCCGGAATGTAGGGAAAAGGACAAACATGTTGGTTATTTATTAATACTGTTATTCGAGGTTCATGACTACAAGCAAGTCGATTTACGTGCGAATCCTTGCTCCATCACTAGAACTGGTTACTTCTTGACAGTAGAAGAAATTACTTGAGAGTATGTGAAACTACTGCAAGCTACCTCCAGTTGGTAGATCTTCAACTCTTCTGTAGGGACCATTTTCCTTGGAATCAGTTCAGGCCCTGACTAGTACCCTACCTCAAACTATTAGTGTATCTTGCTACCACCAGCTGCCAAGAGGGATGAAAGGGAAACCCTTTCAAGAGATGTGTAAGATGTAGCCAATACACTATACGTGATTGTAGAAGTTGGGAGATGAGAGATGGATAGGTGAAAATTGAATTGGTTGGAAGCTGGTTGCTAATGAATCAGCAGATATGAAATATGAAGGCAAATATGTAGCTTGGGCCAAGAACCATAAAACTTAAGTAGCCATGCCATCATGCTCAAGCATTCTCTATCTTACGACCTGAGCTTTTATATAAGAGAAACTGGAGGACTTTGTCACCTCTCTATCCTGTCCTGGGGAAGACAGACCAGTGACAGGTTCAGTTTAGCTCCTAAGCTTGCTCTAGTAAAATGTTTGCCCTGTATGGGCTCAGATTGGATTTTGTCAGATTGATTAACAGTCCATGGGACATGTCCTTACTGCCTATAATTGTATTTACATAGTGGATGACTCTTTTTGTTGGAAGGGGGATCTCGGCTTTGTCCTCCTTCACGCTTTGCTTGTCAGATGGTTGTGTGGTGTTACAGCTCTTCCGAATCACCTCCCTGAATTACTCCGCTGTGCCTTTTCTTGCGTGTTGAGGTCGAGCTCTTTATCTTCTGTTTTCCCTCGTCGCCAGTGTAGTGAACCCTCAGGAAGGAGAGAGACGTAGAGGTGGTAGAAACAGTCTTTATTACCAGTTTCGCAGGTGGAGCACAATACGACCTCAGCCACAGCTGACTGGGCACAACCTGGCAACAGGCGGTACAGGATTCACCGGCGCTCGCCTTGGAACGTTCGTAGTAGTGACATTCTAAGTGATGTCACCACGGAGTGTTTCAAGGCATACAGTGGGACAGGAGGGTGGTGGGAGAAATGAACAACCTGTAAGTGGACGATACCACACATAGATTTTTGTTAGTAATTCTAATAAGGAAATATTCTCCTGTGCTGCAGAAATGAAACAATTGGAGTCACAACTTTTATGAAGACCCAGTGAGAAGAGCGAAGGCAGAGGAATAGCACTTTAAATTGAAAATACTGATGTTGTGTTGCAAATCTTAGTTGAAACCATGATTTGCTAGCCAACAGCATATGCATTTATGTATCAATCAGATCTAAGATTATTAGAATGTCACCTGGTGATAACAAGGGATTTATGAGCTGCTGTGTTTCCGTCTTGAATGTATTGTCCTTGACCCATTTGTACATGTTCTTGAAGACTATCATCAGATGAAGCTCCTTGACACCATGGGCACCAGAAAATTTATTGAATATATTCACTTACCCGTTTGGTTTCACACTACTAGCATAATGGAATTATTGTTCCATATGTCCTGTAGTACTTTCTCTAGTGCAGCATGTTCACAGGTTTTAAGGCCAGGGTGGCAAGATGATTCCTGCGTCCTGTGAAGGGGTAAGAACTCTACGACATATCCTGACCAGACAATATTGAGACCCCCTTTGTCTGAAATGGATGTTTCCCAATTTGATAGAAACAGTTCAATCCTCCCCACAGCTGGGCTTGGAGGGATGGGTTTGACATAGTCCAAAAACATTATTTTGATTCAATGCAGCTAGTTGCCGTTTCTTGAATTATTGTTCCTGCCAGTAGGGGCTTATATGGCAGAATTATGAGCCATTGGCAATCTGCCCACCAAAGATACCTCCAGGGGCCTGATTCACTTTCGTGTAAGTTTACTATTTATTTTAGGTATCCACAAGCTATGAGTTTAATTTTACTTATAGAAATGTTAAAACTGCTGAGACTCCGCTCTCGTGTCGGTGACTATGCACATTAAAAGCTATTCATGTCCAAAAGTGTTTGTTTACCTTTGTGAATCAGGCCCATGGTGTCAACAGCACTTGAACTAGAAAAACTGGTTTACCCACACCAACAGAATATAAGCATGTCATAAAATATAGTAAGTTAAGGTTCTCCAATCCTTTCCATTCCCTGACAATGACAACTTAAATAAACTGATGCACAGAAAGGTCATCCGAGTGTTTTATGTTGAAACTTCCTGATTAGTGATGATGTTGAGGTGCTGGGATAATCTGCCATGCCTCTTCTGTATCGCTGCACCCTCGTGGTAGCCATGGATGCTCCCAAGACCAGCAGGAGAATGAACATTGTGAAAGAAGGGTAAGATCAGAAGCTAGCAGTATTCTCAGTTCTGGAAATCTATTTCAGCGAGACAGAAGAAGGCATGGAAGGCCAGCTTACTTATGGCATGAGGGAGGGCAATAGACCGCAGCCCGGATTCCTATTTTAGATGAGTAACGTGAAGATAATCTGCTCTCAACCAAATACTGCATAACTGTTCGTGGGTTTGAACCAATCTGACTAAAAGGTACAACAAGAACCTAAACTAATTTAGATATTTGTGCTGTCAGAATGAGCCAGAATCAAGAATGTACAACCAGCATTTCATTAAAATTACAAGATATCTTCTCTCCACAATTGTTTGAAAGAATGGGAAATCATGTAAGGTAAGACTGAAACCAGCCTGTCTAGATCAAAGCATTCTAGAGTCATATTCGTTGGTGCTTCTGATGTTCAAAATGATTGATTTAAAAAAAAAAGTTTTAATAGCGTTCCTACCATGAGCAATTGCTGAATTAATTGATTTCTTTAAAGAGATGTAATTGTTCCATAAGTGCCCTTTAAAAGCCCTCAATGCAAAATATCCCTGTTATTTCTTTAGGAAAATGTTCTTCTCAATGAACAGGTTAATAGGCAAATGATTATTAATGGGGTTTTTTCTCTTCCCCTTTGAAGATAATACCAAGGAACCTATTTATGAGGCTGATTTTGTCACTCTTGTGCAACGCAACGTGATGCAAGAGTGACTTTGCGTGGCACTGAGTGGCTCAAAAATACTGGAGTAACGCAATGCAGTGCAAATCATTGTGTTAGTCTGCCCTGCAGAGGCATTCAAGGGGCGTTGCATGGGTGTTGCCATGCATCTCCCATGGAGTTTGATGCAGCCCCAGATTTACAAGAACTTGTAAACCTGGGGTTGGGCCAAAACTTACACTTTAGCAGGGGAGGCATAACGCAGAGAAAAATCTATATTTCTGCTTGTTTCCTCCTCTTTGTATATGTGCTGCATTCTGATACAAAAATGACAAACATCCAATCAGTAGAACTGGAGATATTTAAGTTGTAAGTGAAAATAGCACCAAAAAGCACAAAGCATCACTCGTGGTCATCTCATTGGGCTAGACATGGGGAAAGTCACAAGTTCAGGATGACCATGGTGGAGTGCGACTCAGATACAGGGACCAGGTTACTACAGCTGAAAAGTTATCATCTATGTCTGGCACCAAGAGTTCCATTTGCGGTGAAAGAGGCTGTGAGGAGAAAGCTGAGTGTTGAGAATGGTCATTGCTCTAGCATTAAGAGCAGGCCAGGCATTGCAGACGGTCGTCGCTGTAGTGTGAAGAGCAAGTCGAGCACAGTGCATGGTTGTTGCTGTAACGTCACACTGGTGGTCATTGCGGGCTGTTGCTTATGTAGCACAAAATGCAGGTCTCTCATTGATGTTCTCTGCAGACTTTCGTTGTTACCCAGAACAGCAGGGTTCACTGGAGCTTTGCATTGGCAGTCAGTGCAGGCTGCAGAGTATCGGCGCAAACAGACCCGTTCACAGTTGCAATAAACTAATACTTCAGGATTTTCACCTTCGCTCAGTCACAGCTCCTGCAGTTAAGCACAGTGGGGCGCTGAGGTGTAGGGGTGGGGCAAGCAGGTTGGGGGATGTCGACAGGCAACAGAATAGAGAAAATTAAATAAATGTATCAGATTTCGTCTTCTGTCGACATCCCCCACCGTCCCACTACGCTTACCTGCAGGAGCCGCCACTGCCTTTACTTCAGGAGGAGTATACTCTTATGCCTGCAAAGGCATGAGGGGTATCTCGTGGGGATCAGATCTCACTCCATCAGCGCTTAAGAAGGGCCAGTTGCAGGTTCAGTGTCAGCAGGTTGGGGGAGCATATTTATAATATTAAGAAACGGATAAAGTTTATAATAATGTGCAGAAATTAATGTGAAGCTTTAATGAGAAAAAAGGCCTTTAAAAGCAAAAATTGTATTAGGCCACCATATCTACCCGCACTGGACATCATTAGCTGAAGGAACGGTTGCCTGACCAACGGTGATGTCTAGGAAGTGCTAAATGCTTCTAAAATGTATTTTTCCTGACCTTTCCTTTTCATAATGAGTGACAGTTATTAAATGTTTTAGGTTAATGCTGAAAATATTTCTCTTATAAAATGATCAGTGCTAACCAATAATGAGTTTTACTTTTAGAATGGTAGAGATGAAGATCCCCCATTTGAAAGTAGTTCTGACTGAGAAAACGAATACAAATAAACAAAATGTAACCTCTAGATGATAATATATAAATGACACTGAACCTGCTATGCAGAAACCATTGTCTTTTCGGTGAGAAAACAAGGAGTGATTCTGTTCCCATGAGAGCATTGCAAGAGGACTTTGGGGCTAAGAAGGAAGAAGACGCAAGCTGTAACAATGATAAAATGTGTGGTTTATATAAGTGTGGCACTTTTTCCACATTTGCATCCAGATATGTACCCAGACCCTTACATCGTGTTAAGACTCTAATGAGTTTCTTGAACTTCTCTTTATGAAAAGTTCTGATTTTATTGATGTTTTAATTCATATAGCTTACTTTTGATGCCAAACGTTATGCTTTTCTCTTATTCACTCAAATTGGAGGTCTTTATGGATTCTTACTAACACCATGTTCTCCTCATTCCTAGAATAGGGATACTTTACTTTCAGGAATTCACTTTATGCATTTATTATATACTCTGATGAACCAATATTGATTTTCTATTGGTGTCATATATTGATGATTGAGATTAATATTATTGTACCTTGTGATTTACAATAAAGATGAACAAGTAAAAGATTTGATTATTAAAACCCTATTAACTCATAACAAGCTCTCATCATTGGCAGAAATAGTTTAGCATTTGCGATCAATATTTATTGTGAGGTATAGCTCTTGATCTTCTCTAAAACAACAGCAAAGATCCATCTGACATGAAGACAGCTGGGAATAGCCCAGATGATGGTGGGCCAAAAACTTTAATTTTAAACCACATTCCCTCTACAGAAATGTCATCTGGGCAGTTGTAGGGAGGCCTTTAAAGCTTGATTTGCCCCTTTAGTTCACATACGAGTTCAGCCAACTGACCTTTGGAGTTACTCTAGGTAGCCTGGGATTAAGGCTAAAAGGTCTAATATTCCTTCCCAGACATCGGGGCAGACCTTCAATCAGCAGGGCAGAACCTCTGGCAGCAAGGCAGTCCTTCTGTAACTTCCACATGTATAGGAGTGTTTTGTGGCCTTTGTGTGGGGAAGCTTCCAGTTCTACCCACATCTGGTTTGGGGATGTTCTTCCCCTGTCAAGACTCCAACTGGTCTAGGAGTGACAATAGGCAGGACAGTCTTGCTGTCAGGTTTATTTGTTAGTGTAGGAGGTAAAACCCTTTGAAGTGTAAGTGGGGTTGAGTGTAGCTCCTCCTCAGTGATTGTGCCAGGATTTTCCATCTGTCAAATACTAGGTCCTCCTTTGTGTTACTGGCTGTAAGCAACCCCAACCTAAGAGCCATTCACAGTCACGTGACCCAGGACACTAGTAGAAGGCAGAAATATTTGGTACAGGAAAATGCCAACTTTCTAAATGTAAAAAGAACAATTGATGGACGGAATGCAGAATAATGTCATTTGTTTGCTGTAACAACTTTCTAAATGTGGCATTTTCAGTATAGTGACTTCAACCCAAACTTTGCCATTTAAGATTATTTAGAATTGCAATTCATTTTCATTTTAACAGCATATCTCTATCTGCTCCCAATCCAAAGTTAGCACTCATTACATGTAATAAGGTAATCCAATGTTAGTCAATTGGAGAGATGGACCTTACAACAGTGCAAAACAACTTCAGGAATTTTTCACTGCCTGTACATGTAAGGCATAAGTACCTCTGTCCTACTTTTTCAATACAATGCACAATACCATATGAGCCTTTATGACCTACTTTAGGGTTGACCTATTAGTAAAAGGAAGGTTTAGACCTGGTGATAGTGTTATTTTGCCTAGTTGAAATTGCAGTTTCAAACTGACCTGCAGGCTGCTGTGGCAGGCTTGAGGCATGTTTTAAAAAGCTATTTTAGTGGGTGGCAAAATGAGTGCTGCTGCCCCGTAGTAGCATTTACTTTACAGGTGCTAGGTACATGTAGTACCATTCAATAGGGACTTAGAAGTAAATCAAATGTACCAATCAGGTATATGCTATGCAAGCTTAAGGGAGTGAGCACACGCACTTTACAAATGGTTTGCAAGAAAAAAGTTCACAGAGTCCTAATGCCAACAAAACTAGTTCAGCAACAGAAGGCAAATGTCTGGGAGGGTGACCCTATATAAGGGGCCAAATTCAACAACGATGTTTTCAGTTTTTCTTTCTCACACCACAATACACAGTTATAAAGATCAAACAGCACAATAGCACTTTCTCACTGTGGTTTTGATCCTGTACTTTATTTTGTGTTTGATTGTGTCAAGGTGATCCGCAATTCCAGACAATGTGTGCCATAAGTACAGAGGTGGGAGGTGGTTGTACGAAGATCTCAGAATTACAATGAGTAAGGGTGCACATATTTGTTAAATAAATTCGATCAATAATCCCAAATTGATTTTATTTGAACAACTAAACTATTAGTATTAGATATGATCACATCTACTCTATCTTCCAAACTAGGAGTTTGATACATAAAGGTAAATTTAGACTTTTGTGTAAGTTTATAATTTTGGGGTTTTCACAAAGGGATTTATGAGTAATATCTTTAAGAGAGTGAAGTATTCACATATCTTTAGATGGGGCAGTTCTCTTGTCTTTTTATATGCAGAGACTCCGCACTCCTAAACATACTACTAGTAAATCCCTTTGTGAACACCAAGCAATCTTTAACTTACACAAAAGTTTAAGTTTACCTTTGATCCGTTGGAATTGAATACCCTGAATGAAATTGCCTATGTCTGACAGATGATGGAGGTTTCATCGAAAACCTTCGACTGAGGATGGCTCGATTCATCTTCAGATTAACTCAGTCAGAACAATGCTGTGCAATTAATCACAATCTAAAGACTTACAAATGGCCTGGGATTCATTCAGACCACACTTTGCAGGTCAAACAATTAGCTATGACATTTTTACTCCAGAAACCTAACCACAAAACTCAGAGGACACTAACGATAGATACAAAATTCTGTATCATTAATCAGTGGATTGTATTAGACTTCAGACCAGCCATGAACACTTTGTGACAGTTCAGTGTCATGTCACCATACCAAAGGCATACTGGTGCAACTTTTTGATTGAAATTTACTTTCAAGTGTAAAACTTATGTTGGATTGGAAAATAAACCTAAATGAATGCAGAGTGGTGCTGTGTGGAGCTTTGCACTATTTTGTGTGCAGGGGCATCGTACGCAACCATGCATAGATTTTGAGGCAACAAACAATCTACTAGCATTTATAGACAGGGCTTTGCACAAGAATGTCACACCTCCTCAAGGTATGTGTAAAGCTTCAGATTTTTTTCCCTCCAAATACTTACAGTTTTTCATTTGGGCTGTACTGTACAGCACACATGCAAAGTTGATTTTTGTTAAATTATAGCTAAGGATCTGTCTTGTACAGATTGGATACCTTTCCAGTGCAAAACCTATGGTTAGAAACCACACTGACATACTTGAACACTGGTGCAAAGGTGTGAGAATTGCGTAAGACAGTCTAAAGTGCACCAGTGCTGGCGTAGAGCGAGATGATGCCATATTTTTGTAGATATGCCCCGTCCTATGGTCTATCTTTATCTTTCATGCAAAGCATTGCAACAACTTTGATTGCTATTCTACGTTGCATGTCTTCTCAGCAAATTTTCTCCTTCATTTGTTGTTTCACTGCCATAATATGTAAGTAGGATGTAACCACTCCCAAGTGGAAGTAATACCCTTCTTTAAAAAATGGCACAACTAAGAGATATGTGTCAAGACATGTCTACTACTGACTGACCGAGTAATTAACTGCTAAACTAAATAAGAGAAAAGTGAACTTATTATAGGGACCTGAAGAAACCAGTGAAATTGTGGCTCGATCTTGTGAACAGTTAGAATGCGTTTGAGCTAGAATTTTAGAAACAATTGAGACATAGATTGGGCATACTTCATCACAATATACATTGAGGAGTAAAGAGTACTTGGGTATGTGAGAAATGGGTTGCTGGTTAAGGGGAATGAAACCCTACTCAAGCAGGAACCATAATCCTTCTCAGTGTAAAGCCACAAGAAAACCCTAAGTTAATGTGTGTTCAATCCTCGGGTAGCTTGGCACGGAGCAGTCGGGTACACCTCAGAGACAAAGTGTAAAGTATTTGTGCAACACTTCAAAAAGTAACTCAGTGAAAACACACTACAGTAAGGATTCCGTACCTAATTAGAAAAATAGAGAACATTTGAATAAATAAAACAATACCAAAATGACAAAAATCCAATTAGTAGAACCAGTAGATTTTAAAGGTTTAAGTGGATATAGCACCAAAAACAACAAAGCGCCGGCTGTGGGTATCTGGTTGCGCTGGACCGAGACAAAGTCACAAGTTCAGGTCGACAGCGACAGAGCACGGGGTGGCAAGCAGGACCCATTTAGGCCTACTGAACAAGTGTACCTTAAATCCTGGTCGTGGAGTGTTGCAAGGTTCCACGTCAAGGAGCCATCACACAGCTGGAGGCTGCATGCAAGGTCCTGCAGCATCATTGAGGAGGCTGCCGATGAAGGAGGTCCAGGACTGGGATGGTACCACTTGGCAGAGTAGAACTCACAGTTGCTGTGTATAGGTGCTTGGAGTCACTCTGGTGGTCTTGGGTACAGTTTGCAGGTCTAGTTCTTCTCACCAAGGATAGCGCAGTGGGGCAGGCAGTCCTTCAGAGCAACACTTCACCAGGGTGGCAGTCTTTGCAGTAGCAGAGCAGTCCTTTTTCCTTGCAAAGTTTTGCATAGGTACCAAAGTGTACTGAAGAGTTTATGTCTGAGGTCTAAATGTTATACCTGGTGCCTCATTTACAGTGGGAAAAACATCTAGAGGTTTATCCTTGAAGTGCACAGGTTTTCTGATTCCCCTGCCCAGCTTACAGACTAACTACAGGGGGTATGCAATCCGTTGTATGAAGGCAGGCCATAGCTTTCGCAGGTGTAAGTGGGGCTGTGCCTAGCTCTGCCCTCCCATACTGCCAGTGATGGACCATCCAGACAGGCACACCTAAGTTCTCTATTGTGGATGACTGTCTAGGAGGAATACAGAAAGACCAACTGTCAACTACACGCTGTCATGTGACCCAGAGTCAGGCTGCAAGCACTAATTGGCTAAGGCAGGGAAATGGCAACTTTCTTCAAGTGGCATTTTTAAAATTGTAATTGAAATTCCGAAATTACCATAAACAAATTATGATTTATTACAATTAAACATTAACTGTTTAGCCGTTATTATTTATTACAATTAAACATGAACTGTGTACCTGTTCCTATTTGAAAGTTAGAGCGTATTACATTTCATAAGTTAACTCCAATGCTATCCAATGGGGGAGATAGGCCTGGCAATAGTGAAAATGTATTTAGGATTTTTTCACTATTAACAAGTTCTACTTTTTAATAAACTGGGCGGAGTTTGCAGAGTTACGCGTAAGAAAAAAAAATGTTGCCTCGCAGCGTAAGCTACCCAAGCGGCAGAGTGTGTTAGGAAAATGCTGTTCACCGTACTTACATTATCACGAATGGCACCATGCACAGCACAAGCTTCCTTTCAGTGATTTGAGAAGATTTTTTACTTGAGCTGCAGCTTTCTCAACTCCAACTGACGGTTTTTCAATGCGAGCGATTGCAAGCATAAGTGACCACTCGCAGTGAGAAATCTGACCACCCAGGTTGAGAAATCTTGCCGGGGGCTGATTTCCCTCACGCGCTCTCACCAACATAACGTTGATGAGCGCATATGAAGAAAAATCATGCCTGGAGATGGATTTTCCTCACTTATGCTCGCCAACTTGATGTTGACAAGCGCTGCGTGTAATGTTCCAAACTCCGCAAACTCTGCAAGTGGAGGAGAGTTCACTGCCCAGGTTTACTTTTTAAGTACATTGCACACTGTCCTGTGGGCTCTTTAGGTCGTAGCCTATGGATGACTTATATGCATTAAAAAGGAAGGTTTTGGACTGCCAAAAGGCTTATTTGCATAGATTTGTAGATGTCAATCAAGCACTTGCATTGCTTGATGGAAGGACAATGAAAGTGCCTCGCAATTCTGAGCTGAAGAATAACCAGTCCAGGATCTTTGGGTCATCGCAATTAGTATGACATTCACACAGCTATGCATCATCTTCATGTTAATAAAGAGTGGGAGGCTGCTGGATATCTGAAAGGCTACTAGCCTTTATTCAGTTAACCATTCTCATCCATTGATAATACAACAGCAAACCTATTATTGGTTTGCACACATATTGAAACATCAAGTGGATGGACTGTTAACAACTAAAAGCAATTAATCTATCTTGTGCCCCTTTTTATAGCTGTTTCATGTCTCTAAAAGAAATCGATCGAGTCTGAATATTTCCAGTTAAACTTCTACAGAAGAATTGTTTGGACCAGTGGTGGAAGACTCAGAGTTATGAATATTAATTGCTATGATGTAATTTAGGGTATGGTCCCAATCTTGCAGTGAAGTGTTCAAGTAGGACCATCTATTCTTCTTTGAGATGAGTGTATCAACAACATTTAAAACTGACACAGATGGGAGGGGGCGTGGCCAGGCGCCAACGAAGATGGCCGCCTAGTACCCGAGCTCCGCCGGGACGACTGCTGTCCCTGAAAATCCGCCCTTGAATCCTGGCCGGAGCGCAATTAGACTCGCGCACCGGCCCCCTAATGTGACCCGCTGCCGATCTGCGCTTGGAGCGGGAGGCGAGCTCCTTCCAGGGGCGAAGCGCCGCCGCTCTTTTCACCCGGCCGGACCTACGACAGCGGCCTGGAGCCCAGGCCCGGGGCGGCCCGGCACTTTAGGCCCCGGCTTGCGGCCTACGCCTCGGAGCCCGAGATTGGGGTGAACTCCCGGTTTTCGGCGGGAGGCGGCTCCGAACCCGGTGTCGCTGGGACGGACATTGATCCCCATGAGAGTGCGGGTGTGAGGAGACGTCGAGGCCAGAAGAGGCGCCAGAAAAAGCCAGGGACCACGGTGCTGCCGGCCAGCAGGGGGAAGGCGACCCCCCGATGCACTCCCGCACGTGATCCTGGACTGGGGCGGAGGACTGGAGCGGGGTACATGTAACCGGCAACTACTGGAGGTGAGAGTCAGGCGCTAAAGTAGCGGTGGGCAACACCGGATGCCACAAGCGCGTGGGGGGGACCCCCTGCAGACCTCACAGCTGGGCCTTGGGCACTTCGCAGTGCCATGAGGAGAAGTGCCAGGCGATAGGGCAGAACCAACAGCGTGCAACAGAAAATTCAGGCGCTACAGGGGCGGACACTCAAGGCCTGGCCAGACGGCGAACCGCTGGTGTCCATGTACACTCCGGACCTGCCCGCAAGACACTGATTCCTCCCTGCCTGGAGGCCTTCCTGAGCGGCCCGAGTTATACTACTGCCTGGAACGAGGGTGACTGCCGCCGACTGCCTGCCTGTGCTGGGGGGCCCGCAGGGGCGAGTGCCTGGGTCCAGGATGAGGCCCAAAACGGGAGTTCCGACCCAAACGAACAAGCTCGACAAGTATGCGGTGGCTACCGGCCCCACGCAGTCGGGAGCGAAGGGGGGAAGCACCACAGACACAACTGAGCCCTCACTGACCTCTATAATGGCCGCTATACAAACGCTTGGCACCACTCTTGAAACAAAAATGGACAAGGTTACGATTGAAGTCAATCTACTGCGTACTGATCTTGGCAAGACCACCGAAAGGTCCAAGACCAACGAAACTGACATTGTGACGCTCCAGGCCTCCTCGAAGCAACTGGAAGGACGGGTAAACGAACTCATCCACCAACACCGCCTCATGGCTTTGAGACTCGAGGACCAGGAAGGAAGAGCCAGGCACAGTAACATACGCGTCGTAGGTGTGCCGGAAGATTCAGAGGGGCATAGTGCGGAGCTGTTTTTGGAAGACCTAATCCTGCACCACCTTCGGCCAAAGAGGCTTTCAAAGTTTTTCACCATCGAGCGGGCCCACCGAGCCCTGCTCCCCAAGCCCAAGCCGGGTGCCCCGCCACGCACGATCATTGTAAAAATCCTAAACTACCGGGACCGGGATGCCATCCTTCAAGCGGCCAGACAACAAGGAGACATGCAGTACGAGGGGACCACCATCAGATTCTTTCCCGACTTCACCTTGTGGGTCCAGCAGGAACGCCGCTCTTTCATGGGTGTGAAGACAGCACTCAGAGAGCGAGGAATCAAATACATGATGTTCTTCCCTGCGAAACTCAAGATAATATTTGGGGGCAAATCCCGATTCTTCACTTCGCCGGAGGCGGTCCAGGAGTGGCTCGACGGGCAGACGCCGGAGGCACAAGCAACGCAGAATCGAGACGTCTGGAGAGAACCTGGAGCCCCTTCCCCGGGGTCGGCGGCTGAGAAATCCGCAGGGGACGAACAGAGCCAAAGGTCATGGCTTTCCAGATCCAACAGTCCTCGCTGGGACTCCCCCCAGGACATCGCAGCGCAGTGAGACACCGAACAGCAAGACCACGCCACTTGACCACAACTGCGCTGGCGTCCACAGCGGTAAGACTCCTTTCACTGATTTGGGGTGCGGACACACTCAACCATGACTACTGTGCTCCTGGGCTGATCGTCACATTTCCATAGACTTAAGGGACCTACATTTTGGGGACACGGGAATGGCGGCTGGAGTTGGGACTGGCACACGTGCCTACTACCAGAGTTCCTCGGGGGGGAAGTGGTTTACTCTCTCCGGGGTGGGGTTGGGGCGACAGGTGCTCTGCTAATTGGGGTTGTGGGTAGTTTGGAGCCTACAGAGCAGGGGGCAGGGTGGGGGGATTGTTCAATGAGGGTGGAAGTTCCACGGGCGGGGTTGGGGACTAAGGGACACTGTTCCACATACAATGGTATTGTTTGCTTTATATATGGATGTTGGGAGGGCGAATGGGGGGGGATTGGGCATGTTTTACGGTCAGGTGTAGTTTATATTGTCAGACTCGACCCATACACCGGTAGACAGCTACAGGTTACCTCACACAGTCACGGTTATGGCTAGGCGCTGGGAGAAACACCTCAATGTCCTTTTCTGGAATGTTAACGGGCTAGGAGACAGACTCAAGCGCACCATAGTCCTGCAGTTCATTAGAAGGCACAAACCGGACGTAGTACTGCTGCAGGAAACGCACTGCCTGGGAAACGCATGTCAGGCCCTCAACAGGTGGGGGTACACCCTTGCAGTACACTCGGGCTTCACATCAGGCTCCAGGGGGGTGGGGATTTTGCTACGTCGGTCACTTCCCATCCACATTACCCACACCGAGTCAGACCCGCAGGGCCGCTTTGCAGTGGTGTCTGGTAGATGGGAAGGCCACCACCTCAACCTGCTCTCAGTATACATCCCGCCAGGCCTCCAAACCCAAGCGTACGCTGACCTGGGCAAAGTGCTACTTTCTCTCCCTGATGGTCGCCTCGTGCTGGGAGGGGACTACAATGCTGTAGTGTCAGGCACCCTAGACAGGCATCCCCCCAGAGACACACCACAAGGGCAGACATGGCTATCCACCTTCCGAGAAGCCTTCGGGCTCACTGACGTTTGGCGGCTGCTACACCCGACGGGTAAACAATATACCTTCTTCTCTGGTCCCCACGGCACATTCTCCAACCTTGATCACATCCTCACTCTACTACACCATGACATGACGATACACGACGCAACGCACCTACCACGTGGCATATCTGACCACTCACCAGTTATCGCTCACTTTACGTTTGGGACTCGGCGGGAGGGCTGTATCGCGCCCATCAGCGCGTGGCATCTGAAATCTGAGGAGAATAGGAAGACGCTCAACACTTCAATTACTCATTACTTCAACAGTAATGCAGGTTCGGTGGACTCCCCTGTTATCCTCTGGGAGGCCTTTAAAACCGTAATCAGGCACTGTCGACTATAGCCGGGAAGCGGAGGGAAAAAGAACGCCAGCTCACCATAGTGGAAGCAGACCTGGCAATACTGGAAAAGGAGGCGAGTGCAACTAGAGCACCTGCTGCACATCATAAGCTCCGGCTCAAAACAGCTGAATACAAGGAACTAGTCACACAAGACGCGCAGACGGCAGCCCGACATGCGATGGGCAGGATATATGACCAAGGTGACAAGGCCGGGAAATTAATAGCATGGCTTGAAAAAAAGCAACAGGCCACTAGAGTAGTCCCCGAACTCCTTACGGACACGGGGACGATGGTAACAGAACCCCGGGAGATAGTGGCAGAATTTGCACGCCACTACAAGAAGGTATACAGCCGGGTATCGGACCGTCCGGAGGAGGACTCGGTAGCCCTCCTGGCAGACATTCGAATGCCCTGCCTGTCGGAGACAGAACAAGACTCCCTCGAGAGCCCACTCGCTCCCTCCGAGCTGCAACGCACCATTATCGACCTCCGCCCAGGCAAGGCCCTGGGGCCAAACGTCCTCCCAATAGAACTCTACAAGTTACAACCGGACGCCCTCAGCAAACACCTGAAGCCCATGTTTGACAAAAGTAGAGAGAAGGGAATCCTGCCCAGAGAGCAACGATTAGCTATGATTGTGGCGATACCTAAAGAAGGTAAACTTAGAGAATTGTGTGCCTCATACAGGCCGATCTCGTTGATTAACGCGGAGCCAAAAATACTGGCCAAAGCACTCGCAAATAGACTCCAGCCGGTCCTGTCCACCCTGGTCCACCCGGACCAGTCCGGGTTCATGCCCCGCCGAAATACGGCACTAAACATTCGCCGCCTGCATGGGGTACTTGGGCAGAGGCATAAACTGCAAATTTCATATCATGGGTGCGCCTCCTTTACACCGAACCCCTGGCCCAGGTGGTCGTGAACGGCAGGGCGTCTGAGGTCTTCACCCTTGAGAGGGGAACTCGGCAGGGCTGCCCTCTCTCTCCCCTCCTGCTCGCGCTCTCACTCGAGCCACTCGCGGCCTGGATAAGGCAGGACGTGTACCTTAAAGGTATAGCCTGGACGGAAGGGTGGGAGGACAAGATTTCCCTCTACGCCGACGATATCCTTTTATACCTGTCCAGACCGCGTAGATCCATCGTGGCAGTGCTCGACATCCTCACCAGCTTTGGACGGAACTCAGGGTTTCGGATAAACTGGAGTAAATCACACCTATATGTGTTACGCGGGGATCCCCCGAGGCTCCCGGCCACATGCCCTTTAACAGTGGCAACGGATGGCTTTACATACCTGGGAATCTTCGTCTCCACAGACAAGACCCTGCTTTACGAGCGCAACGTGGTCCCTCCCCTCAGGCGGCTCCAGCGGGAGGCAAAATCCTGGCAAAACCTTCCACTGTCGTTACTGGGCCGAGCAGCCCTATTTAAAATGGTGGCGCTGCCTAGGTTCCTCTACGCATTACAGAATTACCCTGATTTAGTGCCCAACTCATACTTCTTAGCGGTGGAGGCGGCACAGCAAGAGCTCCTTTGGGCGGGGACGCCCAGGATCGCACTACATAAACTCACACTGGGGTGGTATGACGGTGGGATTGCCCTCCCCGACATCCGTAAATATTATTGGGCAGCACACCTCTCGGCCATTAACCAAGGGACGTACAGCTGTGGGGATGACCCCGGATATGGGATGGATAGGTGGCAACTCCCTGGAGGGAATTATGAGGCTGCACTCTACTCTAAGCCGGGAAGATACCAACTTACCGGACCGACCCAGCACTCAGTACAAATTTGGCACATTGCCCAGAAAAAGCTAGGGTGGTCTGATGTCCTTACCATGTCGACACCTCTGTGGACTTCTGAAAATCTGAGCACTCTGGGACGCACCAAAGGGTTCCGCGGCTGGGACCTGATAGGGATTTCCCAAATTAGAGACCTCTGGGGGCCGAAAGGTATCCACACGTTTGCGCACCTACGAGACACATACGATATGGCACGTACTGAATACTTCCGATACCTACAGGTACGACATTCCCTACTAGCGAATATCCCACCAGACACCACCATACCTCAGGCCTCCCCACTGGAGGACAGACTACTAGATGGACACCTCCCAGAACACGCCATCTCCCTCACATATAAAAAATTAATCAACAACCCCCCTGACACCTTACTTCCCCTGAAAGACAAATGGGTTGCAGATGGGCTGGAGATAGACGAGGAAGAGTGGTCTCACGCACTAGCCTCGCCCAGGGAGGGAGCGATCTCGGCCCGCCTAAGGTTAGTCCAACTAAAAATCCTGCACAGAGTCTACATTTCCTGCACAAGGCTGGTGGCGATGGGAAAGGGTGGAGAGGGACTCTGCAGATGGGGTTGTGGAGGGACAGGCACCTTCTTCCACATACTGTGGGAGTGTCCAAAAGTGCAAAGATACTGGAGGAGGGTGGTACATTGTATGCGCGGGGTTTTAGAGGTAGGACTCCGCCTAGAGGCCAAAAGATGTCTCCTGAACATTTGGGAGCCCACAGACCTGTCTTCCAGAGGGAGGGTCTGGGTGACACTTGAGCAGATGGTGGCAAAGAGAAACATAGTAAGACTATGGGGTGCCCCTACTCCACCGACACTGAGAGATTGGCAAAGCGACATGGACTGGTGCATGCTGCAAGAAAAGACCGTCTACGAGACAAGAGGCTGCCCCCGCAAATGGAGGGATATATGGTCCAGCTGGAACGAATTTAGAGGTAACATATGCGAACCTCCCCTAATCCCACAGGATGGGCCTGAAGTCATAGACTAAGCTCTCTGCCATGTAGGATAGCCGCCAAACATATTCTACAAAGGCTGTGCCTGTGGTGCTGTAACAGAGCTGAGACTGATGTGACTCACTGACCAACGTTTTTGTTTTTACAGATACGGGTGGGGGGGGTAAATGTTTAAGGTTTGGGGCTGTTACAACGCACACCTTTGTTCTACTGCACGAAGTCCTGTAATGCACTTCCTATTCCACTGCATAGGCTGACAACCGCTCCTCTTATATCCCCGGTTAACGCCACCGGGCCTCCGGGATGCCAGTTTAAGGCTGTGTTTAGGCGACTAAATACTTACTGCTGATTGCATAGTAGCCGCCGGCATCCGGGTTGTAGGCGTGCGAAGCAGTGTAAAGAAGTCCAAACATAATAAAAGCAGTTGAACTAAAATAAATTAAAAAAACAAAAAAACTGACACGGATGAGATTCTCTTTAGGATGTGCAAATTATGAGTGCCTTTTACAGACTTATGCCCTGATTTCCTTAACATTTTGCATTATGGTTGCAGCACTATTTTTTGGCACATCCACAACGCAAAATACTAGTTGAGATTTACAAAGACAAGCAAGGACTCAATTGTGCCACCTTGCATGACTTTGTTAAAAAAAAAAGTTACGGAATTTGAAGCCTTGTGCTGGTTTCAATTGCACTGCATCGGGTAGGCGTTACATGGGTGGATCATGTCTAATCACTTGCATCCACCGATATATTTTGATGCAAACCCAGATTTACTAAAGGCAGTAAACCTGGAATTGAACCAAAATGGTGCGCAACACAAGAGAGGCCAAACATGAAGAAATATCTTCATTTCTCCTTACAACATCCTCTTTCCATGTGTGCTACCTTCTACAGTACACAAAGAGGAATAGGCCTTTAACCCAGTTACCGTGGTGAAAATTTAGCCGCGGTGCCGGAGTTTGACGGAGTGGGCGGGGCTGCATCGGCCGTGGCCTACGCGAGCACGGAGGGGGTTAAGGATTGTTTTTGTGCAGGAGGGTATCCGTTACTGCAAAAAACATTCCTGCCTTTAATGCAGACAGCTTCAAGTGTACCTGTGTTGGTGCCAGGAAGCCACAAGTACACCAGAACAGGCAGAAAGCTGACACATAGCATAGCTTTGTAAATATACTGTTGTTCAGCACTCTTTCGTTCACGTAAATGCAGAGCAGAAACGTGCCTTGCTGCATTGCTTTGTGTGGACTGCTAGTAAATCTGCACCTCGATTTTTGGAAACTTTCTGCTTAGTACAGAACTTTTGTGTTATGCTCGTTTGCCGTAATATACATTTTAAGGGTGCACTATAAATTACTTTTCCTTAGACATTATCTCTGCTTAAATCTATAAGTGAGCTTGATTGTATTTGTTTGACATGTCAGTGCATCTTGCTAAGGCTTATGTTTGAAGAATGTTACTTCACAGTTCTGAAGATGGGGCTAAAATCTGATCCCTGTGCATCACTTAATTGTACAGGAATCAGAATTCCAACCCCTCTGTAATTTTCTGAATGGGACAATGACCAGAGACTATATCATAATTCCATAATTTGCCTAGCCCTGAAGAGGTCTGTTCATTTCATTTTTTTTTCCTTTTACAAAACAAATATTAACTCTGAAAATCTCTAAGTTTGTGCATAGATTTATAGAAAGCAGGAGTTGTATCATGAACGGTTGTGCTGGCCTTGCATTGTGTCTTACATTTGTCTTTGTGTTTGAGGAGTGTAAACTTGAAAGAAATAACTCAACATTTCTGTTAGTTAACACAAGAATGCAATACATCGCTCATCAAAAGAGAGAGGCAAACAGTAGTTGCTCACTGTTTTTGACTTGTGTTGTCCGCATTACATACATTAAATAGGAGACATTTTTAGATGAATATATGGATTTTGAACACTTCTAATGCTTCAAAGAACAGATGTTTGGCTTTGTGCTGAACTAGCAGTTCAGTTCATGAGACAGCCCCAGTGATTGGAAACATAGGGAAGTAAACAGCTCAGTGTGTTTCTGAGCTCAGCAGTCAGTGCACATGCAACATGCACTACCTGGAATTATTTTTTACTTAATGTGTGGCCTGTAGATGGTCAGAAATGGCTGGCCCCTTCTACTTAGCCACAGTAAACTGAATTGTATCATGATAAACACTGAGGGCCTCATTATGAAAAGTGACATATTGCTGCGTGAAAACAGCGATGCATCACTTTTCATTGCGCCCTCTTTGTGACATGCTGGATGCGTCATATTTACAGTATGGCGCATCATGTCGCAAGGAGTTACAGATACTTCAGTATTTCTGATGTATCTGTAGGTACAAAAGTGACGCATTGCTGGACTGTGTCGCAAAAGTGATGCAACCCCAGCAATGTGTCCTTTCACATGAGGCAAGCCCCATGTGAAAGAGCCTGCATCAGTCTTACGCCTGCTAGTGAGGCAGGCATAAGATATTGACGCAATGGCGTCCTAGAAGTGACGCAGTGAAATCTCATTGATTTCACTGAGTCACTTCTACGAGGCTTACTTGCGTGGGAACGCCCCGCCTGCATACATTATACCTGATGCAGGTATAATGTAGTGCAGGAGTTTACAAAGTGACGCATTACTTTGTAAATAGAACGCAACAGGGGGCATGTTTTACGCTGCCGTTGAGTCACAAAAAGTGAAGAAACAGCTGCGCAAAAATGACGCATGGCCTCATAAATAAGGCCCTGAATCTCTGCAAGTTTCCCTAGGTCAATTTCGGTAGATCAAACATTGCGAAAATTACCACGGCAAAAACTCACTCAAGGTACTGCAAAACACAGAACCCACTACAACCGATGTCGTGCAGTATGTTGGCACTTACTTTTATTGCTATGGAAAGTCATAGAAAATCTAATTGTCTACTTCTTCTTAGATAATATAACAAACATCTCAATATATAGTAAACTAATTATATTTTCATTTGCCAACTTAAATCATATCCTTTAATTCAAATGCTGATGTAATTACTCTTACATTCACTGTTTCTTCCTTCAAGGGAAGAATTAATTGATTCATGCTCAAACTCTGTTGGCCACATGAAACCTTTTCATTTCTTTCACCTTCAGGATGTCACCATACAGCCACTCTTAAAGTTAATGAGGCAATTAATTTCACCCAAGCAAACAAGCTTGTACTTCGCTCCGTTTTAATTTACTGCGTTAATAACTAGTAACACTACGTGTTTCTTAACAAAGCGATTTGCACCTACAAATTATTAGAGTAATTATGAGCGATGATGCACGAACTGCTCAAGCTGCTAAGTCACACGGAGGTTTTTCAGAGCCGATTGCACTGGGGTCAGAAGATATTTATATTTCAATCAAGTGCATTCAATAATCTGCCGAGCAGCAAGACACACTTAAAATATATTGCTGTACACAACTATAAATCTGAGGAATATGCCTTTAAATTACGTGAAGATAAAATATTGAAATGAATTAAAATTAGTTTTCATAAACCGTGAAATATCGCAAGAAAAAAAGAAAAATGGTGACACTTGCCGTTTGCATGGAATTTTATGTTAGATACACACAAGTTAGAATTCCACTGGTTCCACCAGTTAGAAAGTAGTACTTTGCAACTCCCACCATCCAGGCCACGAAGTAAAACCAGATTCTCTTAACGTTTGTTGGCTCAAATTTAGCAGGGGGCCAGAGTGACAGGGACTGCTCGGATGAAATAGGTGAGAGGCTATGTTTAAAAAGGCAACTTAAATGTTCACAACCATTAGTAAGTGATAAAATGTAAAGAATTAAAAACATCTAATGAAGGAAATAGTTCGAGGGATTAAAGAATAATAAATAATACAAGGCACCGCATTTCTACATTCCACTATTACCACATTTTTACATTCCACTATTATCAGATTTCAAGATACCACGGCGCAGATTTACAAGCCCCGTACACCACCAGTACTTCACTTTTCGTGACGTACTGTTGGCGGCTCTTCCTTATTTACAAGGACAGAAAAAGCCACTCTGTGTGACTTTTCCTCTCCTGGTAAATACAGCCTCTTCACACACAGCAATTTGCGTTGAAGGGGCGTTCCATGGGTGTTGCTGTGGGTGTTCCCACGCAACACCCATGGAACAAGACACATCTCCAGATTTATGAGAAATAGTAAATCTGGAGATGCATCTGAATGCTACGCCACTGCTAACGCGGGATTACTGGTTACTAATTATCTTACCAAATCCCATTTCCTGTCGACTGAATCGTTGGTACCTGTCTTGAGTAAAAGGTAATCTCGTAATAAATCAATCAATTTAAGAACTTACACCACTCTAAATGACCACTGACCAAAATTAAGTTTAAAGATTTAATATAAAGTCAAAGATAACTGAAGATACAAACTTCTCAAAATGAGATTAAGAAGATAAATCGGTATCACTATAAACATGAACTTTTTGAATAGTCTGAGTCTGAAAAACAGAATAATAAGTACAAGCTCGAAAACCATCAGGGTTGCCAAAATGGATACAAGTTGCAACCTCAAAGTCATTACAGAAAAGAAAAATTAAGGTTAGTCTGTCCCTACACTACACTAAATGACATCCCTACTTAGCAAGATCTTAACCCTCTAGGTGTCAGCCGTGGTGACTTCCTAAGAAGATCACGCACTTCTCTTTGTCTCTTCTCTGTTAATGGGTCTCTCCTGATCAGCCTATCTGCCTACCCATCCGCTTCCTTAGGCTCCCAAAATCATCTACTCTGCACTCCTCCCGGGTCACTTTCCCTAATACCAAATCACATTTTCAATAGAAACGCCCCTTGGGACGCCCCTCACGTGGTACATCTTTGCGCGGCAAACTCCATGATGGTACTCTTGAAGACCCTCGTTATAGTTGACCTTGGTTCCCAGGCTTCTTCTTCCGTGCGCTGATACCCCCTGAAATTCCTGGAAACTCCTACAGGCCTGCGCAAGGCGCCACTGAACAAAGTCCCTTTCATTCGAGCTGATTAGGACCCTCGCACCTGCATACAGCTCATCCTGCAGTGGGCCTCAAATTCCAGACTCCACCATATCTTTGGTCATAAAACACTCTCAAAGCTCCATGCTGGACACCTCACGACCTCTCCTCTAACGAGCACATGGCAATTTAAACTACATGACATTATCTGCTCTGGCCTACTTGATTTACATGCAGCAGGTTCCTGCACTCTTAAAACGTTAACTTGATTTAAACAGCAAACATTCTTGACTAGCATACGTTTCTAAAATAACACATCTATAAAGCATATACTTTTAACCCTAAGTTCAATAGTACATTTTGAAAGAACCATGTCAACTTTATCTCACATTAATTTAGCAGCACGTTCAGGTTTGCTGTGAATTGCCCTAAGGCCTACACATAATACTGGATTTTCAAAGTTACATTTAATTCGGACATGACTCTTTTAACATGAGAACATGAGGTTTTCACATATATTCCAACATTTCTACATTAATCTCACACCGTTATAATTATAGTTACTCTACTTTAACATTCTATACGTTTCACTACTGAATATAAACCACTCGTGTGCAAAACATGTTTAAACTAACTACGTGCTTGTAAATATGGCGTACTTATACATTTTTTTCAAACTCGTGCTCTCTCAGTCCCCCCTTTGATGACCTTCAGGGGTCATCATCACCAAGACACTAAAAATGTAGAACCTTTTAAAGTGAAGACAGGGCAGTACCACTTCTTTTCATACTCTCTAATGCTTTCAGACTTTTATATTGAGTGTCCTGCATCGCTGTCAACTCTTCTTCCTGTTTCTTCATAGCTCTCTGTAACCTATTTGCTCTATAACATTGATACAAACGCACCAATCCCCACAAAGTGATTACACAAATCACAATTATGATGATGGGTTTCAATATGTACCAAACGATACCCTTTCCTAAGTTGGCAAACCAACTTCCAACTTTACCCATTCCATGGCCTACTTTTTCCCACACATTTACCTTTGCCAGGTCCTCAATTTCGTAGTGTATGGCAGTGATGTTTTGTATATACTTCTCTAGAGGCTTTGAATTGTCTGGAATGTAAGTACAGCATTCCTGGACCTTCAAGGCCCTACAGACTCCTCCCTCTTTTGCTAACAGAACATCTAAAGCAAGTCGGTTCTGAAGAACCATTGCCCTAATCGATTGCATCTCCCCTTCTATCAGCATCAAGGATCTTGCAGTACTGGCAGATAGCCTATCTACGACTGTAGCTAACCTCCTGATCTTAATGTCATTCATTATCAATCCTAAGAAAGGGAATGCAGCACCTATTACATCTCCAACTACTTCTGCTGCACCCAGCCCTCGCTTCCATCTAGTTGATATTTCTTTCTTAGGCGTGTCTAAATTCTCAACATGATATATTTTAGGAAAGACAACAGCCAGATAGCATGATCCGTACCAATTATCTGGTAACTTCACATAGGCATATCTTCCACATACAAAATATACATTTGGTATTGCTTGCATCCCTTTCATGAAGTTCTTAGAGTAATACTCCAATTGAAAGGCATGTTCGCAATTGACTTGTCCTACATAAACGTTTTCATAATAGGAGTAACTCCTGTGAATGCACAGTTTCCCCCGTTTCTCCTTATCCAAAGCAATTGGACCAATACTACCTTTTCGTTGTTGTGCCCTTTCCTCCTTGGTCCAATCTGTTTCCCCTTGTCCTGATGCCTTCAATATCTTCTGCCTCCTGTATCTAGTATCTACCTGTGCTATAAACTTTTTCTCAACTTCTGATACTTGACAAGTCAGATTGTTCCTTCGAGCATGTGAAGTATCTAACGTTTTCCATGGAATAAACCATTTGTGTAATCTGTCTTCGCTTTTGTAGTAGTCCCATTTGTTCAAATGCTTGAAATTCGGAACCTCTGGCAATGTCGAGTCGAAATTCGAGAAGTAATACTCAAATCCGTCTCGTCCATAAAACATACTTAACAATAAACTGCACGTTATTCCATATGTCAACGGGAGATGATGGTATCTGATACCCTCCTCCACTGAAGCTGGTAACTGCATACAAACATAACAATCCTTTACTTCCATGGCATCAACATATTCATAAAGCAATTTAGCATAAGCATTTGACTTGTAATTTCCCTGTGACTCATCCATGTGTAACCTTTTTACTTCTGCATCTAACAATGCTTTGTCTTTTTCATTGATGTTTCCCTTCTCTTTAATAACGGTAGTTTTCGGTGTTGACACTCCCTTATCCTCCTTAACTGTGGTTTCATCCCCTTCGTGTCCCGCTAGGAATGAAACAGTTACCACTAAAATTATAAGAGAAACCACTACTCCTAAAAGTATAACAGCTATACATTTTGCCCTGCGGTTCGGGTTGCCAGCCTCCATGTTCTCAAACAGTGTAGTTTTCGACTTTCTTCCAGCATTCACTTCCTCTTCTTTTCAAACAAAGTCTTTCTCTCTTGCAATGTCTTTCCTTGAACACTTGGAAGCTTGACAATTTGTTTCCGCAAAACAGTTCAAAGTCCAGTAGAAAATAGACAACCCTAGCCCTTCTCCATCCACTAAAATGAAACCCCTATCACTTTTCTTCTTCCACTCGGCGCTAGGTTATCTTGCAACAAGTTTTTACAATTTCCTTGCAACAGTCTTATTTTCGTCTGAAGTTATGTATGACTCAATGAGTGACACTACTTCTTCATAAATGTCCATCCGAAGTATCATTCCCTCAGGTTCTGGACAGTTCGTACCACAACATGGAAAGTCAACTTTTTCTAGGATTATTCTCCTTATTTCGCTCAAGACAAGTGGACGGACAAAATTGAGAGTTAGCGTTTTTTCAATTTCCACTCCTGGTACTATCAGTTCTACATCCACAATTACAAAGGGGTCCGTTCTAATCAAGATCACTTTCTTCACCTTCCCAGTTCTGCGCCCCTTTGAAGACATTCACAATATGGCATTAATCCACAACAATAAGCGCTCCTAGCATTTCTACTACTCGCTCAAGCATTTCCAAACGAAGAAGAGTTCCCTCCAATATTGGATATCGTGAACAGCAAACTGGAAACTCAACTGTCTCTAAAATCAATTTTCTTATTCCACTTAGAAGAGCAGGATGAACGATGTTGAGTGTCAGCAACCTTTCAGTCTCCGCTCCTGGCAGTAGAAACTTTATTTGCACTGTGATGATCGGGTCAGTTCTGATCAGTTCCACTTCCCTGATCCTCCCTGTTCTGTGTCTCCCAGACATCTGCAACGAGGTAGGTCCAGTCGGGAGTAGAGTATCTTCTACTAGGCACTCGCACCCTCCTTGATCTTCTAAGACCCTCCTCGGCTTGATCCTGGATATCTTCTTCTGGATCTGAGTCTTCGGATATAGGAGTAAGCGTTTCTTCTTGGGCCGACCTCAAACTTAGCCTTCTTCTCCTTGTTGGCCAAGTGGCAGCTCCAAACCTTATTCTCCTATTTCTTGTCCTCCCACTTGGTTCTTGGTCGCTCCGATACGGATCTGAGTCTGAGTCGTATTCACTTCTGCTCTCTCCTTCAGTTGCGTCTTCTGTCTCACTGCCGTCCTGCCTTCGCTCTTCTTCTGAATCCGATGCGTTCCCAACTTCTTCCGACACCTCCTCAGCTGCCTCAATCCCTTCTTGCGACTCCTCTTCCACTTCCGGGCTTTCGTCTGGGATGGGAGCTGTTCCTTCTAGAGGTGCTGGAACTCTTCGAGTATGGGATGCATGGATCCAATTTGGCAGCCCCCCGCACTTCACCGCGGTGTTCGTGATCAGGATTACCTGAAAGGGCCCACGCCAGCGAACATCTAGGCAGTTCTTCCGGACGTGCTTTTTAACTAAGACCCAGTCCCCTGGGTTCAGGTCATGACACAGGTTCCTCGCTGCTGGAACTTCAGCCGCATGCACCTGAAGGGACACAGAATGGATGGCGTCAGACAGTCCTTTACAATAATCCAAGATCAGATCATCTGTAATATTCAATAGAGCAGTAGTTGGAACTGTAGGAAGTCTCATGGCCCTCCCCATCAGGATCTCATGGGGAGAGAGACCTGTCCTCCTATCAGGTGTGCTGCGCATGCTCATGAGCACTAAAGGAAGAGCATCTGGCCAACTCAAGGATGTGGATGCCACTACTTTAGCCAATCTATTCTTCAAAGTGCCATTCACTTGTTCCACAATTCCTGAAGCTTCTGGTCGATAACTACAATGCAGCTTTTGATCGATATTCAGTGTGGAGCACAACATCTTCACTATTTCGCTGTTAAAATGTTTTCCTCTGTCAGATTCCAAAGAGGCAGGCACCCCGAAGCGCGGTATCAACTCCCTGAGCAACAATTTAGCCACTGTGAGTGTATCGCACCTACGTGTAGGGTACGCTTCAACCCATCTGGAAAATACGCATACAATCACCAACACATACCGAAGGCGATTGACTCTTGGCATCTCGATGAAATCTAGTTGCATTCTATTGAAAGGCCCCCCCGACCTCCCAATGTGACTCAGTGTGACTGGGGTTCGTTTGCCTACGTTCAGCTGTTGGCAAGTAACACATCGTTTACATACTGATTCTGCTGCTATTCTAAATTTAGGGCAATACCAAGTTTGCCTAAACACTCTCATCATAGCATCCCTTCCTAGATGTACTGGACCATGTATTTCTCTCGCCATGGGATTAGCTAATTCTTCAGGTAACACAGCTCTCCCATCTGCTGAAACCCAGAAATCCATTTCACTTCGCACACAACCTGCTATTTCCCATGCCTTTTTCTCTGTTTCAGGTGCGTTCTCCTGCATTATTCTTAAATCCTCCCAAGTGTCTACAGTTTCTAACATCATACTTAATTCAGTCTTTTCTTCTGCACCTTCTATTTCCACCTTTGAGAAAGAATAACTTTGTTCCGCACAATAGCGTGCGACTTCATCAGCATATCTATTACCTTGTGACACAAAATCTGTATTCTTAGTATGAGCTACACACTTCACCACTGCGATGTCAACAGGACCTTGTAATGCTTCTATCAGCAATCGCACAAATTCTCCATTTCGAATGGGCGAACCAGAGGAGGTCATGTAACCCCTCTGAGACCACAACTGCCCGAAATCATGAACCACACCGAAACCATATTGGCTGTCCGTGTAGATGGTGACTCTCTTTCCATTTCCTGCTATGCAGGCACGAGTTAGGGCAATAATCTCTGCTACCTGTGCGGAAAGTACTCCTTCCAGGCAAGCGGCTTCTACAACTCCAGTAATAGTACAAACAGCATAAGCTGCTCTCAACCGACCAGTATCGTCTCTTAAACATGAGCCATCAACAAAGTAAATTTCATCGGGGTCTGACAAGGGCTCATCCACAATATCTGGTCTGGGTTTCGTGCATAGTTCAGTCACATCAAGGCAATCGTGGTCTTCACATCCTTCGCCTTCTATTACCATAGGTAATGGCATCAAAGTAGCAGGATTCAAGACAGAGCATCTCCTGAGAGTCACGTTTTCTGCGGCAAGTATAACTTGCTCGTAACGCGTGAGCCTGCTATTGGTCAGATGCTGCGTCTTCGTCCTGGTCATTAACAATTCAACTGAATGTGGTACATACACCACTACTGGATGTCCCATCACAATACTCTCGCTCCTTTCAATGCTGACACCCGTTGCAGCAACGGATTTGAGACATCCGGGCAACGCTGCGGCTACTGGATCTAATGTAGCCGAAAAATATGCAACTGGTCTACGGGCATTACCGTGGGTCTGTGCCAAGACTGACAAAGCACATCCCTCTCTCTCACAGCAATAGAGTGAAAATGACTTTTCGTAATCTGGCATTCCCAGAGCCGGAGCACGACATAAATCGTCTCTCAGCTGTAAAAACGCCACCAAACATTCTTCATCCCATGGTACCGGATCACTCACCTCCTTGTGCGTCAGTTTCTGTAAGGGCTTTGCTTTCAGTGAAAAGTTAACTATCCACTGTCGGCAGTAACCCACCATTCCTAGGAACATTCTAACTTCTCTCTGTGTTGTAGGCGCATTCATTTTCATTATCGCCTCAATCCTCTCTGGGGACACCTTACGTTTCCCTTTTTCTAACCTGTGCCCTAGATACTGTACTTCTGTCAGACAATACTGTAACTTGCTCGGAGATACCTTATGTCCATTTTCAGCTAAATGATTCAGTTAGGCAATTGAATCTGCTTTACAAGCTTCCTCTGTTTCTGACGCAACAAGTAGGTCATCTATGTACTGTACCAGAACCGAGTTCTGTGGCAGTACTAGATTCTCAAGATTCTTTTTCAACAACTGATTAAAGATGGATGGGCTGTCTGTGAATCCTTGTGGGATTCGACACCATGTTAAAACGCGATCTTCCATTTTAAAAGCGAAAAGGTACCTGCTCTCTTCATCCAATGGGATTGAAAAGAAAGCCTGACAAAGATCTATCACTGTGAACCATTCTGCTTGACATGGTATTTGAAACAATATCACTGATGGATTCGGTACCACGGGACAACATGAAACGACTATGTTGTTAATTTTTCGTAAATCCTGAACTATCCTAAACTTCCCGCTAGGTTTCTGCAAACCCATAATCGGGGAGTTACAAGGACTACCCACGATTTCTTTCAGTATTCCCTGCTGTATCATTGACTCGATCACAGGCTTTATTCCTGCAATCGTTTCCTGTGACAATTTGTATTGAGGCGTTCTTGGAAACTCAACGTTTGGTTTTACCAATATTTTTACCAGTTCTACCCCTTTAATCAATCCTATATCTTCTCCTGTGAAATCCCACACCTCTGACGCCACTGCATCTCTTAAATCTTGTGGAAGATCTTCTACAGTCAGAGTAGGATATAGTTCTACACAGAATTTTGAATTGGCCACCTTAAAGGTAGCATCATCGTCGGTAGTCTGTACCTCCACTCCTTGTGGGGTGCAGTATATGGTGCAATTCAATTTGCACAACAAATCCCTTCCTAACAGACATACCGGACTCGAGTCACAAACCACAAACTGATGTTCGTTCATATGATTGCCTATTTTCACAGATACTGGTTCTGTCAACGGACTAGTCATTCTTTTATTTGCGACTCCTACCACCTGAATTGTTTCCCCTGACATTGGCAAGTCTGGAACCACCGCTGATCTCAGAGTCGAACGAGTAGCCCCAGTATCCACTAAGAACGTAGTGGGACACCCTGCCACTTCTGCCTCAACAAATGGCCCTCTTTGATCCACTTCTAGGACTGCCCCGAGGGTACAATCCTCTTCACTGCTCACCCGTTGTCCTGTCAATGGGTCAATGTAATAACATTTTTCTTCCTCAATAAACAGAGGCATTTGTTTAAAGACCTTTCCTCCAGCTGTTATCTTCGGTGGCTGTGGGAATTGGGCCCGTGGAGCCGAAGTCCCCCCTTTGGCCACCTTATTACTTGGGACTGTCACCTTTTGCACTGGGTCTTCTTGGACCTGTTCTTCTACTTCTAGCTCTCCATTTTCAGGGTTAAAGGGACACTCGCGTCGCCAATGCCCCACCTGGTGACACTGATGACACTTTGTCGTTTTCTTTAAAGTGGCAAAGTCTATCCTAGGTCTCTGCCCTTCTTCATTATCTTTGCTCTGACCATTTGGTTTTTGTCCCATCCCCTGCTTCTGCTGGCCACCCTTCCCAGCGGACTGCATTTGCACCACCATCAATTTCTCCTTTAGATTCTTGGCTTTAGAATCTATCTCGTCACTGCAGTACCTCGCATATCGTAAAATCTCATCTAGTGGTTTGTTCTGCCAACAGATTAAATGTTGCTGTATCATCAAACAAATATCAGGTCTCAACCCCAAGACAAACTTTGACACGAACTGCCCTATGTCTTTGGGATCCATTACATCTAGTCCACTGTATTGCTTGAATGTTTTCAACAATCTTTCATAAAACTCGTGAACTGTCTCCTTGGGTTCCTGCCTTGTTCGGTCTATTTTTACCCAATCTATGTCCTGTGGTGGTACCTTATCTTTCAGCCATGCTATTACCCTTTCATACTTTCGCATGACAATCTCAGACGGTCCATTAGTCCGAGCATCCCTCAATGGTTCAGCATTTGGCCATTCGACACTAGTCTTACAAGGGGTCCACAGATCAGATGGGACCACGATGTCAAACAACGTGTTCAAATCAATCCACAGTACTTTCGAGATTTTGACAAACCTCTCTACCTGTTTATACCATTCGACTGGATTGTCCCGCAACTTCGGAAACGAGTTGGTAAATGCAGCTAAGTCTCCTCTACTCCAGGGCACATGTACATAATTTCCATTTGATATTTCTCGCAAAGGGAATGCCTCCATCTGCATTACCCTTCCCTCAGGGGTCATCACATTTGTACTTCGCCTAACTGTGCCCTTTTTCGACCACCTTTCTTCCCATTTATCCAGTTCTCTCCACACTCTTATCCCTGTTACCAGCTCTCTTATGTGTGTTTTTAATCCAGTAGTTCTCTTCTCATCTAGATCCTGGTCTGCGTACTGTAATCTGTGGTTACTCTGTAATGCCCTTGTCCTAGACAAATCCACGGCATACTTGTCTGCCAAATCAGTCAGTTTTTCATGAAACGCTCTAGCTTTCCTAGTAATATCCTTTGCCATGAACAATAACTCATCCTGTTCGTACAATTCTATCCTTTCCAAAGGCAATGTTCCATCTATTATCTCATCAACATCTGATTTTAAACTGGTAACATCAAGCCTTTTTGCCTTAATTTCAGCTTTCAAGACACTCAATTTAGCTCCTCCATCCGCATCTCTCCCATCCCAGCTCCGAGATCTACGTTTAGGTATTGGTGAATTATAGGGAGTCCTCCCCTGTTCCCATCTCTCTAGATCCCATGCCTTTCCGTCTTCTCGGGGTGGGTGGTGAAACACTCCTTCATGCCTCATAGCCCCTCTCTCCCCCTCCGGGCTAGTTTCACGGGATGCAGGGTAAGATGTTCCATTACTCCCTCTTTCTTCCCTACTTCCCTGTGATTCCTGATTATTCGAGGCGTGGCGGGACCTATCGCTGTTCTCCTTTCTCCAATGTTGAACGTCTTCCCCGAGTGTATGATGAAGGCACCTAAACCTATTCTGAAAAGCCCGTACCGCCTCATCTCCTCCCTTCCCCCAGAGACGGGACATTTCCTCACATTCTACAATCCTAGTATTTTGTTCCGGCTGTTCTCTCTGATTTGTAGGACATGCATCCCCTCTATTCTCTTGACTTTGGCCTTCCCGGCCCTGACTGCTTTCGCTGGCCCCACAATGAGATACAGTCCCGTTACCCCTGCTTTCCCACTCTGGTTCCGTTCTTGTCCTGTTACTCGGAGATACTATGGACCCGTCCCATTCCCTCAAATCTGCTCTTAACTCTGAAAAAGATCTTGGCCGTGGTCCCCTTAGATCCATTGGTCCTCTCGGACCTCCCTTTTCTGAATTGGGACCGACAGTTGTGTCTAATGGGGTATTCCATGTTACTGATCCTGGCAATTGTTTCCATGCATTTGTCACATTATTCCTCCTTTCCATCTCAATCCTCTCCCTATCCAATTGCCTTTGTTGTTCCCCTCTATCTCTCTCAGAATTATAGATCGAAACTATGGGTCCTATGGTAACAGGCACTTGAAGAGCGTCTGGCAATCCCACAGACTCAACCCTTTCTGTGGTTGGCGTTTTCTGCACCACAAACCTTCCCACTACACTCTGTACAGTGTTGTTTGGAGGTGTTTCTCCGCCTTTGCTAGGTGTCCATTCCGATATAGGGAGTGGTGTATATCCCTCTATCTCATTCCCATCCTCCCTTGCGAGCCCTCTATCTTCTATCAACTCCACTCTCGGAGGTGGTCTATCCATTAACAATCTGTTTATCAGATTGTCCTCCGACTCGCTTTCCTCGTCTTCTTCCATGAGGTTTCCTCCTCCTGACACCTCCCTCATCGGATACATTTTCTCCACCTCAATAGTCTGTACCCTCCAACGCTTTTCCTCCTCATCCCATTTGGAATCTCGCACTGCCCTTACCGATCGCGTCAGCCTTTGTTGACGCCTGTTCAAATTTCGGTCGTGTGCAGCCTTAATCCATGCATTAAGAGCCTCAAACTGTGTTGGTCTGGGCGAGGGTTTCAATGAGGACATGGTTGCTTTCAGCCGATGTAACACCTCTAATTTAAACGTCCCGTACCTCGGGAACTGCATTTCCTCATTCCCTTCTGTAAGCTTATTCCAAGCCCCAATCCACAATATCGTATGCAGCCCCACATTCGTTGCCATGTAATGAGCTGGCGTACCCTCCGGGGGAGCCTCCTCCCCGTAATAATGTTCACTTCGTTTACGTTTAAAAATCCCTTTCAAACACTTAAAACACTTCATGATTTCTCTTTTCTCCGCGTTTGTTTACTTCCTGATGATATTCCACCAATCTCAGCCCCGTTCTCACTAACTGGCCTATCCGTACGCGACTTTCCTCCGACGTCACGCTAGCCGCCCAACCAGAGCGCGGCTCTAGCTAACGTCACACCAACCGCTCAATCGGAGCGCGGCTCTAGCCGACGTCACCCGTCCCCCTTCGCAGCAGTTCCCCTCCTTTCTCAGCTCGTCTCCTCGGTCATGCACGCATCCCATTCATACTCTGAAAAATGATTACTTCCGTCCAAGCGATCACCTTTCTTGACTGTACGCCCACAGTCTTTCTGTAGTTGTCACCTTAACTTGGCGAAATGTCTTTCCGATTACTTCCAGACAATCGCCTTCTCCGATAGGTTACTCACACACAGTAACTTTCGACCAGCGTCCGTTACTCATACACTCACTCTTACACTCCCCCTATCTTGGATCCACGGCGGTCAATGGTACCTCGTGACCTCCGTACTATGGTCGACAACTACCCTGGATGTTCGATACACCCAAAACCACTTAAGCTCTGGCCTGAACTTAAGATTTCACCAGTTAACCCGTTTACCAGGTTACCAGTTTACCAGGTTGCGCGCGCTCACAACCGTCTCTCATTCACACTACAGGCATTCAACTCCGCAAGACATTACAATACAAATACAACACAAAACACCGCAATCTATTCACGCATGACCCTTTTTATACTCACTCTCCGATACTGCTGCTTTTCTCGCACCGTCTGCACCTTTCGGCACACGATTCTTCCGCTGCTCGTCTCTCGGCGTCTCGGGCCTTGGGGTAAACTAACCTCTCTAGATTACCTTCCTCAAGAAGATAACCATCCTCACTCTGCTACCAACTGCTAACGCGGGATTACTGGTTACTAATTATCTTACCAAATCCCATTTCCTGTCGACTGAATCGTTGGTACCTGTCTTGAGTAAAAGGTAATCTCGTAATAAATCAATCAATTTAAGAACTTACACCACTCTAAATGACCACTGACCAAAATTAAGTTTAAAGATTTAATATAAAGTCAAAGATAACTGAAGATACAAACTTCTCAAAATGAGATTAAGAAGATAAATCGGTATCACTATAAACATGAACTTTTTGAATAGTCTGAGTCTGAAAAACAGAATAATAAGTACAAGCTCGAAAACCATCAGGGTTGCCAAAATGGATACAAGTTGCAACCTCAAAGTCATTACAGAAAAGAAAAATTAAGGTTAGTCTGTCCCTACACTACACTAAATGACATCCCTACTTAGCAAGATCTTAACCCTCTAGGTGTCAGCCGTGGTGACTTCCTAAGAAGATCACGCACTTCTCTTTGTCTCTTCTCTGTTAATGGGTCTCTCCTGATCAGCCTATCTGCCTACCCATCCGCTTCCTTAGGCTCCCAAAATCATCTACTCTGCACTCCTCCCGGGTCACTTTCCCTAATACCAAATCACATTTTCAATAGAAACGCCCCTTGGGACGCCCCTCACGTGGTACATCTTTGCGCGGCAAACTCCATGATGGTACTCTTGAAGACCCTCGTTATAGTTGACCTTGGTTCCCAGGCTTCTTCTTCCGTGCGCTGATACCCCCTGAAATTCCTGGAAACTCCTACAGGCCTGCGCAAGGCGCCACTGAACAAAGTCCCTTTCATTCGAGCTGATTAGGACCCTCGCACCTGCATACAGCTCATCCTGCAGTGGGCCTCAAATTCCAGACTCCACCATATCTTTGGTCATAAAACACTCTCAAAGCTCCATGCTGGACACCTCACGACCTCTCCTCTAACGAGCACATGGCAATTTAAACTACATGACATTATCTGCTCTGGCCTACTTGATTTACATGCAGCAGGTTCCTGCACTCTTAAAACGTTAACTTGATTTAAACAGCAAACATTCTTGACTAGCATACGTTTCTAAAATAACACATCTATAAAGCATATACTTTTAACCCTAAGTTCAATAGTACATTTTGAAAGAACCATGTCAACTTTATCTCACATTAATTTAGCAGCACGTTCAGGTTTGCTGTGAATTGCCCTAAGGCCTACACATAATACTGGATTTTCAAAGTTACATTTAATTCGGACATGACTCTTTTAACATGAGAACATGAGGTTTTCACATATATTCCAACATTTCTACATTAATCTCACACCGTTATAATTATAGTTACTCTACTTTAACATTCTATACGTTTCACTACTGAATATAAACCACTCGTGTGCAAAACATGTTTAAACTAACTACGTGCTTGTAAATATGGCGTACTTATACATTTTTTTCAAACTCGTGCTCTCTCACCACCCTAGAGGTGGCAGAGCGAGGTGCAACAAGGAGAAATGTTTTTATTTCTCCTTGTTTTTTCCTCTTTCAATGCATGCTGCATTCTACAGCATGCATTGAAAGAGGAAAATGCCTGTACGGATTGTTTTTGTGCAGGAAGGTGCCCATGACGCAGGCATCCTTGCCCCATGGTGCAAGAGTGCCTGCCCAAGCGCCTGGCTGCAGTTTGTGCACCAGCGCAAGGGAAAGCACAGAGATGTGACATATTCTTGTAAATATGTTGCATCCCTGTGTTTAGGAAGTGCAGCAGCGTGGCGCAGCCAAAGGGCTTGCGGTGCCACGCTGCGGCACTTCCTTGCAGATCTGCCCCCACATATCTATATTTCACTATTTGACATGATAATTTCACACAACTAAACGGTACACCCATTTTTTGGAAAGCATAGAGAAAAAAGTGTTTGATATGGATTAAGCAACTATTTGTTAATAATACTCTCTTGACATTCACTCAAGCACAACTAAGTTTTGGTCGATCATCCTCCTTTAATAATGCTTTTCAAACATTACATAACATAATATTTAACACATAAACTCATTTTCAAACTGATTGCAATCCTAATTTGATTTACATAATCTCTTACTCGCGGTCCGAAAGGCATCTTTTATTTATAAGCATATATGAATAGTTACTCTAATCAGAGATAAAACCGGTATTTAATTATCATGGGGAAACGATTTAGATGTAACATGGCCATATTATTGTGGAGGCAAGTTTTGATCAAACGTAGAAAATCTTCTCATGCAGCAAATACCACGCAAACCCTCTTTTATATTTAAAACAGACACCTATTTCCCCCTCGACTCCACACATAATATACCCAAATACTCCAGATATTTGTTGGTCATGTCATTCACAACAGGGGTATATAAAACATCTACCTGTCTATTTGTTAATAGTTTTCGGTTACAAATTTGTAATCAGATTAATTCCATTTTTCGTTCTAAGTTACCTTTCTCTTTTACTAACATTTTCTTAGTCAACTTTAATGTCGAATTTATAAATGTTCAGCAAATGTATAAATACTAGATTTATTATTTGCTGTTGCAGTTCAACAAAAAATAAAAAGTTGGAAAGACCCCTCAATTGTCATTTAAATGATGGTGATATGCAATATGTTATAATCCTTGATTGGATACTGTCTTTATACATCCTATATCACTTACTTTCATAAGATTTGTTTTATGGACCCCAATTGCAGACTTTCTTGATAAACATGAAAATCCTCCCTTTGAAAATCAAATGAATGTTCAAGAAGTTCTAAAACCTCCATGATTTTTAGATCGAGCCTCGATCAACCTGTTGTATCCTCTTCTATGGGCTCTGGCATAACCAACAAATGCCATTGGCTGTTATCTGTGTCATTTACAAATGCTAGCTTGTATTGGTCCATTTGTTTAAATTTCCCTCCTTTTTTGGGCTTAGTTCCCTCGCTGGCTATTTCACTAGGAGAGCCTTTTGTTTGGCCATCATACTGTACAGCGTGTGATGGCTTCTCCTCCCTCCCCCTTTATTGGCAATGCAGCCTAACACAGCTTTGTTCCCTCCCACCTCACTAAACTCCCCGACCATTAGTTCCACACACCCTACCTGGCCTTTTCACCCACCCGTCACGTTTCACCCTAGTTTACTTCATTTTTGTGTCAAGCAGCACTTTATCTGGAATTATAATGGCTGGCCTTTCGACACACTGTTTAACTTTTATTCTCATGTTGCGTTACTTGTTTTCTGCGTGCCGCTTAACGCCTGAAATCGATATGCCCACACTGTTGGAATGCAAATACACAAAACAGATAGTGACTGAAGGGAGCAATAAAAAAATAGTATTCAAAATAATATGGCTTTATATTCACAGGGGTTTGTGGTTGTTTAACATTTGCATAAGCGGGCGACTAATATTTGAGTCCTATCAATTTTAATGCACATTGGCAAAAAAAGGCAGCTCTGACGTAACATACAGTTGGGGGTGCTTTGTCAGCTTGTAGGTGTTGCCTCTGTTTGTAAATGAACGTTAACAGCAAGCTGAGCTCCACGCATATGTGTGCAGCATGGGGTCAGTGCTGAATGCCCGTGTCTGGTTTCACTTGCGCCTTGAAGCTGTGGCAGTGCTGTTCCAGCCCTCTACTAACAGCATGTGCTGCTCTCCCAAGGGACCGCTCCAGTAACCGGGAGTGAGAGCTGAAGTTGTGCTGCATGGGTTAGGTGAGACGCATCTCCCACTCTGCATAAAAGTCGAGAGGGATCGCATTTTGAATCAGAAAACAAAGCCTGCACAGCTGAATTCCAGCAGGAGGGCTCGGATTGCCTTTGGAATCATCACCCCTGCAGGAAGGTGGGGGTCATTTCACTATAGGCATTTCCCGTAGGGTGTGGTTGTGTTTACAGAGAGCTATCCAAAGGCACCATGTTTATTGAACCCCATTTTTTAAACCGGTCCCAGGATGCTTGTTTCCGGTCCAGGGAAGACATAGCTTGGCAGTTCGGGCTGGACTGTTCCTATGAGGCACTGGGTCATATTGATTTGCATATGGCAATGTCTGAACTGGGGTGGTGGAGTGAGCTAAAGAATGATGATGGATTAAACCCAGATCAGTTAACTGAGGGTGAGTGCTTGCACTCATCCCCTTTGGCATCGCTATTGGACCCCATTCGGCAGGTCAGTGCATGTTGAGCACTGGGTAATTAGTGTGATAGTGCAGTGAGGTGGGTGTTCATCGTTTCACACCTGTAGCTTCTCTTTGGTCTGTATGCGTTTATGGGAGCAACACGCGCTAGTACAGCCTGATGGACAGGTAGAGTTCAGCATCAGGGGATATTTCTGGCACTACTGTGACTCTCCTTTGTTGGCATTGACCTTATGTGGATGGAAGTGAGCTACGCCTGATGCTTTCTGATGCACTCTTCGTCTAGAAATATGCCAGAGGATGCACATCACAGTAAAGGAATGTGAGGCTAAACTTAACACTATATGAACTGTTGGCTTTAAATATGAATAAAGTGCTGGAGCAGCACGGTGCTCGATGTTTGTTCTGCGTTGAATGTGTGGGAGGGTGGCGGAGTAGTGGATACCTGGCATGGATCGAATGATTTATTGTGCAGGAACATGTTGCGAGTTGTCACACAGCCCCGTATGATTTAATTTCACAGACCTGTGTAGAGGAAAGCAAGGACTGTGCATTTGCTCCATTAAGTATTCAGAATTAAGTGATACAGGGAAATTCAGCAGTGGCGTCGCACATAAAAGTACGTACCTCAGCCCAGCACCCTGTGAAGATGAGGGCACCTGTTTGAACGCTGCTGTGATTTGTCAATATGGGTCGAGCTCATCATCCTACATGGGCATTTAGGGGTCCCACACATCAAATATATCAATCTCAACAGGCAAGTTTGTTGATCAATCTTTGAAGGGATGTTCTTCTATGCATTTCATTTGTAATAGTGTTACACGCATTTGTTTCAAAGTAACATATTGAAATGGAGACACTGGCCATAATTTTTGTCTGATACATTTTATTTCTAATGGATATCAATATCGTTTCTCTTTTCGCCCCTGTGCCTCTTCCTCCTCTGTCTTTGTGCGTTGTCTCCCGTGCCGGGTGTTGCTCTTTCCTCTGTGTCCACACCAAACCCCTGCTCAATTGCTTTCATGTTTTACCCCACTCCAATGCTTTACTTTTGCAGTTTTATGTACTGCAAACCCAAAGGCATTGGAGCGCTTTTATATGGCCACCAGTTACATTAATTTTTTTTAGGCATTGGGCGATTAGTTCATTTGCCAAGAATCACTAGGTGTTCGACTGATGCTGGCCCAGTCGGCAGCTTCGAAGGGCCATATCCTCTCTCCTGTTGTTTACACACACCCTCTGCCCCACCACAGTGTGTTGAATTAGATTCAAGGCATCAGCAATGAAAACAAAGAACTCAGGTAGCAAGCAATAACAACATGTGGTCAAACTCATTGCACTATTTCTATTTGCTGCATGTATTATTTTTCCATTCATTGCTGCCTTTTTCCTAATGTCTATTCCTCATCTAGTTCACGTTATAGAAAACTCAAAGTAACAAAAATAACTACATAGCTGTTTTCTGAAGGAGATTCATTTTGACTGACCATGTAGCAATTTCTTTACTTTGACACTCAATAATAAGAATGCCAACACTAACATTCCAGAAAGACTAGAACATTACACATATTATCATCACATTCTTCCCATCCACTTGATAAAGCTGATTACCTCTGCCTTGACTTACTTTATGAATATCGTTGCTAATCAAATAAGCATTCATGGGTATTTTGTGAATTACAAATGTAATAGAGAACTATTAAAGAATGAACAACGTCCATAAATAAAAACTCAAGAGTACACAGCATCTTCACGTTGATGGCAATGAACAGAAGTACTTCAGATTTGCTGCTAGCACATGTGCAGCTCCTCGCAACATGTGTGGTGGAGATTTTTGCTCCAATTAAAATATCCCTTTTTAATATGGACATTTGAAAGGTTTGGGGGGTCCAGGGCCAAACGTATTTTGAAGGCCCTGGTTCGGAACACCTTTGAACTTATGATCCAGTTTCAGCTCATTTATGCCCTCTTTGGCCAGGTCATTGACAGTGCACCGGCGTACTTGTTGTATTTTATTTCCAGTATTTGTGCAGCACAGATCTAGCCATGTAAAACAGTGGAGTGTATTGTACAGCACTGTCAACGTGGCGTGCCCAGAAAAAAATAATGATCAAATGTCTTTATTTGAACACATTATTTTCAACATTGTGATTGCCAAATCGTGCTTTCTCTGACTCTAAAATGCTATCACCCAAGACATTACTCTTCTACCTGTATCGCTTAATCTGCAGGACAGAACTCAATAGATGGGATATCAGGCGATCTGTTGTTTTTTTTTTGTGCTACCAGTTAGTAGCCCTACTCCTGACTCAGTTATTGCTTTAAATAACCAAAGGGAGGGGGAACTGGATACATTTTAAGCCTTTAAGTTTCGAACAATTTTCTATTATGCTAATTTTTATGCATTGACAACTTTCCCTACAGCTTGCACAATCTTAACACATGAAATGTTTTGTTGATCTGCGAGGCGGGATTTCATGGAAACTAGAAACATGGATTTGCAATCCATGCCTTTCTCCTACATTTCATCCACATCGCTTTTTTCTGTGTTGCTCTGCTTTCGTTTGTTATTTCTTCTCCTTTTTAGGACTCGCCTGGTGTTAGCAGCACGCATGCGCTGCCCTCGCCATGCAAGCTCTGCACTCGCCATGCAAGCTCTTCTTGTAATCAATACCGTTCTGAAGGGGACTTGAAGCCCCACCCCTCTTCCCATTAGCTTGCTTCATGGCTTAGGATAAACACTGGCATTCTATTGTTAAGGAGGCTTTTTAGTCCCCCCTTGTTGCTGACCTGTCCAATTTTGGCCCCGCCCACCCTGACTGGATCTTTTACTGGTGGCAGTAAACAGACTCTTTTAATTATTAGCTAATCACTTTTTTTCCCATTTGTGTAATGTGTTGCAAGAACAAGCAGCCTCGCTTGTTTTGCCTCCACACGCGATGCCCTCCCCCCACAAATCAGCCCATTTCTACCTTTTCTGTAATTCACTTTCGCACTGTTTGGGACACTCGCGGGTGCTTCTCTTCCTACCCCCTAATTATGTTCAGCAATTTGTTCTTTATTGCGTTTGTCCTAGGACCGGACTATCTGCTTTGTTTAGATTCAGGAAAAGACGACGTGCTTTGTTTAGATTCAGTGCGCGCACCGTGCTTTCACTTTCGGACTATTTACATGAAACCAAGGGTGCCGAAAGGAACGGATGCCCTTTGCAGCAGTCAGGAGCAGGCGTCATCTAGCCGGTAGGATGTTTGCTATGGAAGCAGAAACACACATCCCCACTTGATTATCACAACGGTGTGATACAGACATTCCTGGGAAATTACTTCACTGTTCAGTAAAGGGCGTGCTTAAAACATGTTAGTACCAGTATGAAGAGCGATATAAAGTCTGGGCTGGGTAGAACAGCGGCGCGGCCCAGGAGCGTTGGCGTCCCCGTGCAGGCCCCTCTCAGTGTTTGTTTAGGGTCTCCTACTTAAGCTCTCTGTAGCTTCTTGGGCGTGGGTTCGATCGTGAAGTGCTTGGTTGGCGCAACAGAGCTGCATGCCTCTTTCTTTAGGTCGAATGGCATGTAATTACATGACGTGGCTTAATTGAGGCTTGCTGTCTTTAACCGTGCACCCCTTTTAGGGGTCCTGTGCTCCCAAGAACATCCCAGGTTCGGCACAGTTGGCGCAACCTAAGAGGGCCCATGGGTCTCTGCATCAGAAATGTGCCCTCCAGGTAAATTTGTTCTAGTGGTCCCCTACAATGGGTATTACTAAAAATGCAATAGGTCTTGCCTTTCATTAAGTTAAAGCCATTTACTTTGCTATACAATACCATTAGCAAACTTAATAGTTTTAACCCAACCAAAGGCAAGACCAACTGCATTTTCAATGCTTGTTCTATTTGTTTGTCTCTAATTCGTGCTTTCTTTACTTCATTAATCTTTGGGCTTTTTTTACTTCTTTTTTTCATCATTCTATCTTTATTGCGCCGTTTCCATATTCCCCTTAATTTTATTTTCACCCTAGTTACCCCAGTCTCCAGATTCGTTCCATCTCCATTTCATTGTCCTCCTTTCTCTAGCATACTTTCTATTTTCCATATTCTTTCCTCTTTCATTCCTTTGGTAGGGGAAAGACATTGGGCCAGATGTACGACAGGTTTTTGCTGACACAAAGGGTCATTTGCCCGTTTATGACCGCAAAAAATGGATGCACAATGAATGTACTAACCCTGTTTTGCGAGTCGCTAATCTATTAGTGACTCGCTAACTAGGGTTATCATTTCGTTATTAGGAAGGGGCGTGCCAAGGGTGTCCCTTCCTAATAGTGTTCACCTTTGTGAATGGGTGCCCAAATATTTTTCAAGAGCAAGCAGTGGTCCCAGGGACCACTGCCTGCCCTTAAAAAATGAAACTGAAAAGATACACTTTCTTTTTTAAATGCATCACGTTTTCCTTTAAGGAAAATGGGATGAATTAAAAAAAAATCTGCTTTATTGACAAAGCAGTCCCGGACATGTTGGTCTGCTGACCCCATCCCAATTCCCAATAGGGTCGCAAATTGTGAGCCTCATTAATATTCATGAGGCATGTAATTTGTGACCCCATTGGGAATCACAAACAGTGTCTGGGACACTGTTGTACATTGAAATTTGCAACTCACAATTTGCGAATCGCAATTTGTCGCAATTAGCAAGTCGCAAAATTCAATACATCAACATCTGGCCCATTGTCATTTACAACACCAATACCTCTAACTCTCACAGTTGCGAGACCAATTTGCATTGCACATGCTTGTTTTTTACTGACAATAATACTTGTATATTTTTTTAACTGAGCTTATATGCATTCCGCATTATTATTCACTATACATACATTTCTCTTATTATTCCCTTTCTTATATCGGATTTCCCCTTTTTTCCTCTACTTTTCCTTTATTATTTTCCTCTTTCTTGTAGGTTCTTGCAATATTTCATATTATTTATAATTTTCTTGTTATATTTATGAATTTATTACCTTATTGTATTTAAATTAATCACTATAAATGTTCATTTAAAACTTAAAAAAATAAGCCAAGGAAAAATTGTAAAATGTTCACAAAAATAAACATTGCAAAAATAGTTGGTCTGGGCGGTGAACTCCGCTCCATTTGTGGTGTTTTCTGCACTACTTGGAACTCGCGGAGTGCAGTAAACTCCGCTCTGCTTTGTGCAGCAGAGTTTTTTCCCCGCTCGCAAACAAGCAGGCATCAACTACCACCTTTACGCTGATGACACCCAAATATATTACAAGATTAAAACTCACACTGACATCTTACACCTGAACAACTCCCTTAACAAGATTCAATCCTGGTTCCAGTCAAATCATCTCAAACTAAACCCAAATAAAACTGAAATCATCCTCTTCTCCCCTAAAAAGAACTGTCTCCCCATTCAATCATGGATTTCAGACCTTAACGAACTCAACTGCTCACTCACACTGTCCAACTCCGTCAAATCTCTTGGCATTACTATCGACAACACCCTCACCCTTAACGTTCACATCAAAAACTCTGCCAAAGGAGCCCTCTTCACTCTCCGTCACCTTAAGAAAATCAAACCATTCCTACCCAGCGATAATTTCAAACTCGCAGTTCAATCACTGGTTCTTTCACGTATTGACTATGGCAATGTCATCCTCAACGGAATCCCCAAGGTCCACCTTGCTCCAATTAAAGCTGTGCTCAACCTTGCAGCCAAGCTCATCACAGACTGCAAACGCTTCGATCATATCCCCCCAGCGCTCAAATCTCTTAAATGGCTCCCTATCGAAGGGAGATCAACTTACAAAACGGCCTGCATTACTCACAAAACCCTCTACCAAAACACTCCGCAGTACCTATCCAAGAAACTCCTTATCGCTGTTACCACTCATCCTCTAAGAAGCACCAATGCCCTCTGCCTTATCCCACCCCAGCATAAAAAGAAAACCACACAATCTCGCTCCTTCTCTGGCAATGCCCCATCTATCTGGAATACCCTCCCGAAAAACCTGCGCTGTAACCCCTCTTATGCCAGCTTCAAAAAAGACCTCAAAACCCACCTCCTTAATTACTACTGGGGATCCTAACCTGTGCCCGACTCCTGATCTCTTTTCACTATACCATATTTGTCTCAGTAATATTTGGCCCTCTTACTGTGCTCCACTCTACCTATATTACCTGTATTGTATTGCTCCAACTCCTGTTTCATTCCTCCTTGCTTTTGTAATTTATGTTGTTTTTTTACTTTGTTATTATGCTTTTTGTACCATGTTTGCCTTATACTATCCTGCAGCATGGAGTTTGGTGACGAGGAGTGAGAAATAGCACATATACATATCCATCATTGTGACTGGGTGTGAGTGTTTGATTGGTTCAGATGCTCCGTCCATCACCATCCCCTTTTGTACCACTTTGTTCGCCATAAGTTGGCAGGGTATGCTCAGACGTGAGTCCCTTGCTCACTTTGCCACTGGATTCAAGCAAGCCGGGTCGAAGACAGCTGAAATGCCAGTAACCGGTCCTCGGAAGCTTGTTTCCGGTCCAGGGAAGGCATGGCTTGGCAGTTCGGGCTGGACTGTTCCCATGAGGCAGAGGATCAGACTGATTTGCATACGGCCATGTCTGAACTGGGGTGGCAGAGTGGGCTAAAGAACGGTGATGGATTAAACCCAGATCTCCTGACTGGGTGTGAGTGCTTGATTGGTTCAGATGCTCCGTCCATCACCATCCCCCTTTGTACCACTTTGTTTCTAAAAGTGAGCATAAGTGGCATGAACTATGTGGTGAGTGTTCTGGTATCATACATGCTGACCAGAGACTTATTGTATATGGCAATATAATTTCTAAGGAGTAAGTGTGCACTGGGAGAAGAGGAATATGAGAAAACTTCACAAACTCTGCTTTAGTCCAGTTTTGACACCAAAGCTGTAACTACTTTTAGGGGAATATGGTTAAGCTGGTAGTTCTTCCACTTTCAAAAGGTGAGGATCTTGGTATTGGATTAGTTGAGTTTCAAATTGTTAAGTTGCTTGCATTATTAAATGACTCAAAGTCAGTAATCTACTCCACAGTTATCTAGCACTCTCAGGTTTTCTCTCTGAAAGATGATGTGTGCGTTGTTGGTTTAAGTACAGTAGGTTAAATTGTTGGACTTCATAACGTAAGATAGTTCAATCTTGGGACACCATTGAGTTGCTTTTGAAAGTCAATGATTTGTTTGGAGTAGGTTAGATAATGCTTGATCTATCTACCTCATAGATCAAGCATCATCTCACCCTCTCCATACAAATCATATATGGAATCCCCCAATCCTTTTGGCTTCACTCCTCCTGTTTTGCTTAATTTGTAATGTCAATGGCCATGTCATGAGTGGTGTAATATGTGAGGTCATAAGCACCAATTAATGTTCGGCGAGAGGAGGATTGTCAGAGCGCAGATCAGAAGAGCAGGTGAAACCAAGAAAGGACTCACAATGATCATCTGACTACATTATTAAGCAGGAAGCCAAGCCTAAAGCATCAATTCAAAAAGAAGAAGGTAGCCGTACTTAAGATGAGGCATGCCCCGAACATTGAGGACTTCTAAATGAGGAATGAGCATTGACAATGATGGACAGCGCAGCAAAAGTCACAATAGTTCACTAGAACCTGATGGATTTTCTGGTGGGAGTTGAGTGAGTATATCACGGTGGAAATACCAGATACTAGGGTATCCACATTGTTTATACAAAGTCCAACTATGGTTGTAGGGGGGTCGTACCCAGATTCATTTATGACCTTTTTTGAGAGGAACTCACTGAAGGGTCTGATATTCTTCTGGCTGATGGATTGGCCATCTGATTTCAAAATGGATTGCCCAAACGGGGAAACATTAATTTTACCAGCCTTTTTTTTACCTTGTTCTAGAACCAGTTAAACATTCATATGCCAAGGAGTGGGCTCTTGCACTAGCTCCTGCATCATACTGCAACCATGTGGGGTGGGATGATGATTCACCTCATCATAACATTCCATTGAGGATGATCCCACAAACAGAAAGACAACACCCAATAAAGAACGGAGCTAAACAGCAAGTTAGTGAAATCCTAGAACAACTTGAACACCAAGGTGTAATAGAAAGTTACACCTCTTCAACAAACAATCTTTTATTTACTGTAATGAAACCAGATCATTCATATTCTTTAGTATTAGATTGCAGCCACCTAAATTCAGCTACTAGCACAGTTGCAGTACAAAATGCCCAAAGGGCTGCACTAATGAATAACACCATGCAGAAGAGATACAAAACAACACTAGTTATCTCAAATGGATTTTTCTGCCAAAATATAGCGCGTGGAAGCAGATGTTTTAAAATATTGATGGTCAGGAATTGTTCTATGTTGATAATATATATTTTTGGGCTGATGACCTTATTGAATATTTGACCAGAGTGGATGGCATAGTCATAAAGTTTTCTCACATGAGCTATAGATTTAATTTTAAAAGATCAAAAATTCCCCACCTCAGTGTCCTATTTTTGGGATACATGTTGTTAAGTGAGGGCTAAAGCCTGGCACCCATATTTTAAAAAAATGTGCATTGCTTAAACCTCCAATCACTCAAAATAGACTACAATCCATATTAGGGTTTATACATTTTGGCAGAACATACATTCCAGGTTTCACAGAATGGGTAAAACATTTTGAGATAAGTCCTTACAAATAGTGAAGGAGCTTCTGAAACAGACTACAGGATGACATGAACCCACCTCCTTGGTGATGGACTGTGCCCCCATCGCCATGAAAGAGAATTTCTTTCAGTTTCAGGAACACCTGTACCGGCAGATCACTGGGATTAAGATGGGCAGCACCTTTGCCCCTTGCATCGCCAACTTTAACATGCACAGTTTCGATTCCCAACACATCTACCCACCAAACAACCCAATCTCAAAGTATGGGCGATATATATTGACGACATACTAGTGGTATGGGATGGCACTGAAGAGTCACATGAGACCATCTCCATTAGGCTCAATAGAAGGAATCCCCACTTAATATGTATGTGTGAATTCAGCAAGACCTCCCTCCCATTACTTGGTCTATCGCAAGGATGATAGGATATGGTCAGAGCTATATAGAAAACCTCTGGCACCCAACTCTTTACTATGCTACACCAGTTTCCACTCATTTACCCTTAGGAATAATCTACCGGTGGTACAACTTCGGAATATGCGCAGAGATTGCAACTAAAAAACAAAATCCAAGGAGCATGCCAACACACTATTCGCCCACCTGTCTGAGATACCCTACCAACCTCATTCACAAAGCATCCAAAAAAAGGAACACCAATAGAGAAGCCCTCCTTGAAACCCATATCAAAAGCCCCATGGACAGGTTGGCCTGTGTCAGTTCATACAACTGACTAACACGATTAAAAAGTCAATAAATAGGAATTGGTCCATTCTGAACACAGGAGACAACCAGCTACCCAAAGCATTATTTGTCCTTGAACACAGTAAGAACATTGGGGACATCTTTATACATCCCAGACATATACCACCACCCCTTACCTCGTGTGAGACATGCCAGAGTACCCTATGGTTGGCTTCGCCTGATAAGGGCTACCAGCTCTATTGGTCGTGCTCTGTCTGCCCTTACATCAATCCAACATCTCAGATAGCACAAGGCCTCACAACCTCCTGGGAATTACATATTGGAACTAATTGCAACACAGAGGGGATTATCTATACGCTAAAATGTTCTTGCATTTTGATATATGTGGGTATGACCACACAGAAGGTAAGACTACGGATAATGGAACATCATAGCTTGATAAGATGTAAGAAATATAACACCACACTAACTAGATACCTTCTTGACACAGGCCACACATCAAATGGGCAGTCATAGACAAACCCTACTATCTCCTGACAATGGGCTCACATGAATCTGTCCTGTTCCGCAGGGAACAATGATGGATCTTCAGGGTCTGCTGTGATACACACAGCCTTAATGATGAGAAACCCTAGAAGAGTTTGGGGCACTAGAAACATACACTATGTTCTTAGCCCGAAGATTCTCATCACGAACTCAACCACCGGTTGCCAGAACACCCTCTACCAGCTTGCGGACTTGGAGCTTCTGTGTGGTTCTCCATCTACACAGTATTCATGCTGCCACACCCAATATTATTATTACACCCTTCAAACTTGCCATTATATTGTTGTTTTCTCTCAGTGTTTCTGTTCCCCCTATACTGGATCCATATGTACTCTACACACAATTGAGCATTTATCCTGCAGATATCATGACTATCCTTGTGTCGCTGACCCCCCTATGTTCTAGATGACCTGCCTGCCCAAATCCAATAACGTTGTTACAATCCACTTTTCCATCTTTATTGCTCCCACACTTCTGCAGTAGCAAGGCACCTTTACTTTCACTGCACCGTAATGACCATTTCACACATCATTTAATGATGTGGATCTCTGTATCAGGGGACTACATTTCCGCTACTTGGACACCGCTCGGATTATGAGATAAGCTGGGCACATGCACATCAGAAAACTACATTTTCTATGATTGAAAGCATCACTCTGGGATGAGTAATACCGAGCGCAACCACCTTCCTTGAATTATTTCCATCAGTGGATTGCGGGCGCGCGAGTTATAGTGAGTCCAACTAACTATAACGTGGGAATTTCAATGGTTTTGTATGAGTAAAATGTTCAGCTAACTATAACTGGTGTGAAACCTATGGTTTTTTCAGTGCATTTTAAAGGTTTTTTAAATGCTAATTCCTAACTATAACGATTGTGAAACCTATGTGTTTTGGGTGAATTTCAAAGGTTTATTAAATGCTAATTCCTAACTATAACGATTGTGAAACCTATGGTTTTTTCAGTGAATTTCAAAGGTTTTTTAAAAGCAAATTCCTTGCTATATCGAGTTTGTAACCTACGATTTTTGAAGTGAATTATTAAGTTTTTTTAGCAGCTGTTTTTTATAACTATTATTTTTTTTTTCCCAAATTAATTTTTCAATGTATTTTTCATGTGTTTTTTTTTTATCATTTTGTCACGGAGCGCTCAGGGTGCGCGCACCGGTAAGCTCACCCGAGAGCGCAGCGAGAGCGCTATTCCCGCGTGCGGAAAAAAAAAGTATGTATTTAAAGTAAAAAATAATGCAAGACATTCAGTGGCATACTTATAAAAGTAGTATTTTTGATGTTAAATACCCGTACTTTAATACTTTAAACGCATTTCCAAAAAGCTAGCAAAAAGTCATTCAGGCGTGCTGCGTAAGCGCCCCCGGAAGCGCCTACATTCGTGTCATGTAAGCGCCCCCGGAAGCGCTCCGGTGTGCGCAGCGTAAGCGCGTCAAATCATGTGACCTTAAAATAACACTTTTCATTGGTTGGTAACAGTTTTTTTTTACAACTAATGAAAACCCCACCCATTTCCTTCACTACCTCTTTCACTTTGGAGAGAGCAAGACCTATTCCCTTCTGCTCTTCAATTCTTTAGAAAGAATGGCTGCAAGACCACCAAGCAGCAGTGAGGACTCTGATGAGTTTCTTCAAGAGGACCCTCCTCAGCCAAAAGTGAAGGAGCACTTCATTTGGAATTTTTTTACCATTCCACCAGGAGAGAAAAAGGTAAATGCTCCAAAGGTGGAGTGCAAAATTGACCATACTGTTCTTTCACGGGGTGACCCCAGAAGAAAATATAGTTTTGGAAACCACGATGATAAGGCATGTGCAAAGAAGGCATCCCCAGAACTATGCCCGGGAGAGTGTCAGGGACCTGGCACGTAATCCCCCGAGGGATGGCGCCTCAACTTCCACCAGAGGACCAACAACATCCGTGAGAGGAAGACCAGTTGAGTTAATTCCAAATATTCAACCTGTTTTTACGGACATTACAATTAAGTGTAAGCAGTGTGACGAAATGCTTTGTTACGGAGAGCAGAGTATTCTGCTAATTGTACGAAAAAGGGAAGAACATCGCTGCCCTCCTCAGCCCTAGTTTTTCCCTTTTTTTTTTGCTCCTGTTGAGCAGTTTGGCATTCCCTAGTTTTGTTTTTGTTCTGAAAAAAAAACAAAAAATTTTTAAAACGTTCGGAAAAAGTAAAAAAATAAATAAAAACTAAAAAAGAAGAAAAAAAACAGTTCTTTTTAGAACTACCTCCAATTCTCCAAAAAGAGCTATATTCTTTACAAATTCAAAAGGAGTGAGTGAAGTGGAGTGCAGTGAGAGAGGAAAGGAAAATGAGTGAGGGAGCAAAGAAAGGGACGAGAGGGGAAGGAAAGTGAAGTAGGGGGATTGAAAGAAGGTGAGCGTGGGAGGTGAGTGAGGGGAAGGGGAGTGAAGATGGGGAATGAGGATAAGTGAGGAAAGCGGAGTAAGGGAACGGGGGTGAGGAAGGGTAAGAGAAGAGCAGTGAGGTTGAGGAAAGAGTGGTGATAGAGAGTGGATAAAGGCAAGTGAGCATGAGACAAGGGGAGTGAGGGAGTGAGGAGACAGAGGAAGTGAAGGAAAGAGTGAGAGAAGAGGACTGAGTGAGCGAGCAAAGAAAGATACGAGAGGGAGTGTGGCTGAGTTATAGGGAGTGAGCGTAGCAGAAGAGGAGTGAGAGACTAAGAGGACAGAGAGAATGGGGGTAACACAGAGAGAGTGAGGGAAGGAGAGTGAGTAAGTAAGAGGACAGAGGGATTGAGAGAAGGAGTTACTGAAGTGGAGTAAGGAGAGTAACTGAAGGGAATAGAGTGAAGGAGCGAAGGAAGGGAAGAGACAGGAAGGGAAGTAAAACAGGAGAGCTGAAAGAAAGTGAGTGTGGGAGTGTGGCTGAGTTATAGGGAGTGAGCGTGACAGAAGAGGAGGGAGAGACTAAGAGGACGGAGAGAATGAGGCTAACAGAGAGAGAATGAGGGAAGGGGAGTGTAGAAGTAAGAGGAGAAAGGGAGTATGAGAAGGAGTTAGTGAAGTGGAGTACGGAGAGTAACAGAAGGGAAAAGAGTGAAGGAGCGAAGGAAGGGAAGAGAAAGGAAGGGAAGTAAAACAGGAGAGCTGAAAGAAAGTGAGTGTGGGAGTGTGGCTGAGTTATAGGGAGTGAGCATGACAGAAGAGGAGTGAGAGACTAAGAGGACGGAGAGAATTAGGCTAACCGAGAGAGAATGAGGGAAGGGGAGTGTAGAAGTAAGAGGACAGAGGGAGTAAGAGAAGGAGTTAGTGAAGTGGAGTAAGGAGAGTAACGGAAGGCAAAAGAGTGAAGGAGCGAAGGAAGGGAAGAGAGAGGAAGGGAAGTGAAACAGGACATCTGAAAGAAAGTGAGTGTGGGAGTGTGGCTGAGTTATAGGGAGTGAGCATGACAGAAGAGGAGTGAGAAACTAAGAGGACGGAGAGAATGATGCTAACAGAGAGAGAATGAGGGAAGGGGAGTGTAGAAGTAAGACGAAAGAGGGAGTAAGAGAAGGAGTTAGTAAAGTGGAATAAGGAGAGTAAGGGAAGGGAAAAGAGTGAAGGAGCGAAGGAGAGAAGAGAAAGGAAGGGAAATGAATGAGAAGGTCTGAAAGAAGGTGAGTGTGGGAGGGGAGTGAGGAAAAGGGGAGTAAACTGGGGATTGAGAATTAGTGAGGGAAGCACAGTAAGGGAACGGGGTGTGGGTGGGTGAGAGAAGAGTAGTGAGGTTAAGGAAAAGAGTGTTGAGAAACTAAATTTTGTTTGTCCAACTTACCTTATAAGTAATGTAAACTTAATTACATATTTTCAGTAAATTTAATATCTGTGAAAGAGAAGAAAAAGTAAGTTATTATATTTATAATATATATTTCACAATACAAGAGAGAAAGCAGGAGATTAAAAGTCTATGTGCATTAGGAAAACTAAAGAAAGAAAGGGGAGTAAAGAAAGGGGAGTGAGTGACAGGGAAGCAGGAGTGAGTCATGGTGGATTCATGACATTGAGGGATGGAAGGTGAGTGAGGGTGAATGTAGGGTCGTAAGACAGTGAGGGAACAATGGGAGGGAGGGTAACAGAGAGGGAGTGAGGGAAGACAAGTGAGAATATGAGAGAATAGAGGGAGTGAGAAAAAGAGTGAGTAAAGGGGAGTTAGATGAGTGAGGGAAGGGGAATGACTGAGGGAGCAAAGGAAGGAAAGAAGGGGAAGAGAAGTGAAGCAAAGGGACTGGGAAAAGGTGAGTGCTTGAGGAGAGAAAGAGGAAGGGGAGTTAAGGATGATGAATGAGGATAACTGAGGGAACCGCAGTAAGGGAACAAGGGTGAGGGAGGGTGAGTGAAGAGCAGTAAGGTTGAAGATAGAGGGAGGATAAAGGCAAGTGAGCATGAGACAAGGGGAGTGAAGGAGTGAGGACATAGAGGTAGTGAAAGAAAGAGAGACAGAAAGGGACTGAGCGAGAGAGCAAAGAAAGGTAAGTGAGAGAGTGTGGGTGAGTTATAGGGAGTGAGCGAGACAAAAGAGAACTGAGAGACTGAAGGGACGGAGAAAGTAAGGCTAAAAGAGAGGGACTGAGGGAAGGGGACTGAGGAAGTGAGAGGACAGAGGGAGTGACTTAAGGAGTGTGAGAATTTGAGTAAGGTGAATAAAGGAAGAAGAATGAGTGAGGGAGCAAAGGAAAGAAAGAGAGGGGAAGGGAAGTTAGGGAAAGGGCAGTAAACATGAGGAATGAAAATAACTGAGGGAAGTGGAGTAAGGGAACAGGGGTGAAGTAGACTGAAAGAAGGGCAGTGAGGTTGAGGAAAGAGGAGTGATAGAGGGTGGATAAAGGCGAGTGATTGTAAGACAAGGGGACTGAGGGAGTGAGGACATAGAGGTAGAGAAGGAAAGAGTGAGAGAAAAGGACTGAGTAAGGGATCAAAGAAAGGTAAGTGAGGGAGTGTGGGTGAGTTATAGGGAGTGAGCGTGATGGGAGAGGAGTGAGAGAGGGAGGGGACCGAGAGAGTGAGGCTAAGAGAGAGGGAGTGGGGGAAGGGGAGTGAGGATGTGAGAGGACAGAGGGAGTGAAAGAGGGAGTGAGTAAAGTGGAGTAAGGTTAGTGAGAGAACAGAAATTATTCAGGGAGCAAAGAAAGGAAAGAAGGGGAGGGGGAGTGAAGTAGAGTGACTGAGAGCTGGAAAGTGGTGGATGGGAGAGAAGGAGAGGGCAGTGAAGAAATGTGGAATAAGGATAAGTGAGGGAAGTGGAATAAGGAAAGAGAGGTGAGGGAGAGTGAGAGAAGGCCAGTGAGGGTGAGTTAAGAGGAGTGATAGAGGGTGGAAAAAGGTAAGTGAGCATAAGACAAGGGGGGAATAATATATATTTAATAATACAAAATACCAAAGTTTTGTACAACATGTTATATGGTTTATTTTTGCTGTTCTCAGAATATATTGAATTTCACTTAAAACAGTGACTTCAATACTACTCATCATATGACAGCGGGCAAAAAAAACACAATCAAAATGATTGTGTTTAAAAAACCCATACAACGTTTCAATAAATAATGTAAACTCTAGAAAAAACTTATCTTAAGTCACTTTTGATCCACGTACTTTTCCACGAGGCCAAATAGTATATGGAAAGTCCTTTTCTTTGTAAATTACTCAAGAGTATTCTTAATCTCCCATTTACCCGAGTTTCTGAAAGAAAAGCTCCAACATCTTTTACATTATGAAACAATAGTTTTATTTCCAACTCCTCGCTTACTTTTGATTATTATTTCCTACAATACTCACATCACACACTACGTGTTACACCTATACTACTTCTATGACAACTACATGTTTTTTATTATCTTCATCACTCTCACTCGGAAAGTAATTTTGAACAACAAACTAAATTTTATTAACTGCTCCAATCTTCATTAGCCAATTACCTTCCCTAAAATTTCTGTTGAAAGAACACTAGGTAAGAATTTTGTAAGTCAGAAGGCAAACGTTGTTTGAAAGTCAATTTAGTATCATTACAATTACTCCAGCCTTTTTGACATTTTAAATAAGCTGTGTAATGTCCTGATGTTGTTGAAGGACCATCATGGTAAATAATTGCTGCAGTAGCAAAGGTTCTTCCTGAATTTGATAATTGAGAAGCCACAACATTTTTAATGAAAGTTGTCAATTTAGTTCCATCAGGTCTACATCGTTGGAATATTAAAATTACATACTGTCCATATCTTTGTATAAATAATGTTGATAGCATTGCAGATTTACATAGAGTACAGACCATGTTTTGATTTGCTTCTCTAACTAGATTATTAAAAGACACTGATTTGCAGTCTGGTAAAGTCAAATATATAAATCTTTCAGTGTCTATTGTAGTACTACTTGAAAAGGAATAATGGTGGCAGTCATGTTGCCATTTATAAGAAAGGCCAAAAATAAATTTCTACATCTACACCTTCATCTTGCAATACAACAAGCATATGCATTAGAAATTCCTTTGATCTCGATTTTCAGCAATCTGTTCTTGTACAGTTTGGAGTAAAAAAACAACATTAACCACTACATTAGCATAGCAGTTGACACCAGAACTGTTTTCAAACTTAAATCCAACAACATCTTTAACTGAATCCTTTTCCTTTCTGCTTACAATTACTGGTTCATCTACTTTATTTCTTTTTGCTACAACTTCACTACAATTTTTCTCATTTCTTTTTCGGCCTACCACACGCTTTTCAAATAGAGGATATTGAGGTAAATTTGGAGCATACACTTTTCTTAACCTATTATATTCTTTTACACAATTTAAAACTGCTTTAATCTTTGTCTCATCAAAATCAATCAAGTAGAATCCAGATAAAGTTCTGACTCGAGATAAAGCAACATATGCCATACCCTCCTTGAACACAGAACTTCCAGTATTCACCAAAGCACTATCTACATTTAAACCTTGTGATTTATGAATAGTCACTGCAGATGCCAAAGAAACAGGAAACTGTTGTCTGCGGACATATAAATCTTTCACAAGCAAAAATCGGGCAGAACAGCGACTGATTTGTTGTACTTCTTCAATACCATCAAATTAAATTTTTATAAATTCAATTCCATCTCTATTTCGGTAATTCACAAAATCAACAACATGACCCATTGCTCCATTTACTAAACCTCTTTCCACGTGTAAATTACGTCGTAAAATTATACGACAATTTAAAGATGCATACAGAGTCTTTTCCAAACCAGCAGTTTTAGATATTGTCTTCTCTAAAGAATCCAATTTTGATTTCAACTTTTCTGACAAAATAATAGTTGCTCCTTCATGTTCTATTTTATCAATAGCTTCCAGTTTCACAATCTCTTGATTTTCCAACTTTAACATTTTGTTGTTGAAGTTTGAACATTCTTGCAGAGTTGGCATCAAGCATATGACAGATTTGTTTTCAGGAATTTCTGAAAAATATTTTCTGGGAGAATGTTTTCGTTTGGAAACAAATTTAAAATTAATCGTGCATGTAAAGCTGCTTTCCCATGCTCACTTACTTTTCGAATTCTTACATCTTGTAGAATATGTTTATAATCTTCATCCTTTGCCTGTTGCATATTTTATAGCAGTTCTGCATATTTAAAATTTAACCATATGTTAACATTTCCAATGCTTCCAAGGCACTTCCTTGTATCTTCATGTGTAAGCATTTTAAACACTGGTTGTCCTTTCACTGGAGTTAGCTGCAATTGATCTCCAAAAACAATGATGTGTTTGCCTCTAAATGACACATCATACTCTGTTTTAAGAATTTCTTGCATTGTTAAATGCACAAAAGCAAGCATTACATTTGATACCATGCTTACCTCATCAATGATAAGAAGTTTCATTTTCTTCAAGACTCTGGAGACTTCACAACAAGCTTCTCCAGATACCTTGCGGAATTGTAATTTATTATCATGCTCTACTGGCAGCATCAATAAGCGATGGAAAGTAATCCCTTTAATGTTATGTGCTGCCAACCCAGTTGGGGCGGTAACAACACAAGACAGCAATGACTCCGTTCTTTTCTGCAGATACGTTGCAATTGCTTTATTCAGAAAACTTTTTCCAGTTCCTGCTTCTCCACTCACGTACAGTCGGACAGGTATAAATGATGTACATGAGCACTCTTTTTTCTCATGAGATAAACCATGCTCAATCTGTTCTGTGACTTCGTCATATATTTGTCTCTGCTCAACGTTTAGTTCTTTTTCCAAATTTTCTAAGTTAACTACATCCTCCTGAGCTTGTTCCATGGCTCTTTCAACTTCATCCATGGCAGTGGCAGCTTCATTTTGTATAATTGGTCCTCCTAGTGGATCCTGACTCAATGAAGCAGAACTCTGACTGTCTTGAGAACTGTCTCTAGCACTCTCTGCTGCAATTGTAGCTTCTTGCTGTATTTCCTCGTTCAACATTTGCAGATAATTTGAAAAAACAGGACATTCTATGGTATCCTTGGTTGCATTGAACGAATCTTCATAAGTAAGAAAATCTCCAAGTATTTCTACGTGATTTTCTTGTCACAGTATGTCGCAGAGAAGACATAAAATTGTTCACTCTTCCTTTCGATGTTACTGGACGTGGAAATGCAAAACAACATTTTGTGTAGAACTTGTCCTTGGATTTGTATTTTCAACGACAGTATTTTCCACAACGATGGGTTTGAAAGTGTAAAACTTGATGTCTTAAATTGTTTTCTTCTGTATTTTTTGGAACAGCACATGTAGAATATTACTCAATGAAACTCATCACTTTCTCATCGGAATCTGTTCCAAATTTTGGTGCATCTTTAATCCATAGCAGCATATGTATGTGAGGAGCACCTCTTGCTTGATAATCCTTTCTCCAAAAGAAATCCAACAGCTCTCCAAGCGGAGGATTTTTTTTGTTTGTAATAAAAGACATCATAGCTTCAAACCTATGATTGAAATACCTGCATACATTAATTGGATCCAAAGAGCACAGTTCTCCAGGTGTCTTGTATTCAATATTTTCAATGTTTTTATTTGCCTCTCGTAGAAATTCAAATAAGTCTTCCCAAGCATACTCAGCACAGCTAAGAGTGAGGAACCATGTAGGAGTTCCTAAGTTTCTTAGCATACATTTCAATTCCCATGACGACGGTACCAATACTCGTTAGTACCACGCTGACATGCCATGAGATTAATTAGCTGAGATTCCAAAACACTGTCTTGCAGTTTCACTTTATCCATAAAGTCCCTTGCAGAAACATTTTGTAGATGTGCGCCACTTTTCAGTATATGGTTCACTGCATAAGAAAGTCCAGACAAGTCACTCTCAAACAGTAGATGGAACAAATATGGAATGCATTGACGAAACCTTGGATCTTCTGCATATAATCTTGAAGTCCGGTATTCAGATGCAGGAATTTGAACAGGTCGGTCGTCATATCATCCACCTTCACCTGTTGGAAATAACTGTGGAAAACAACAAGCTTCTAAACTTTCTTCCCATACACTAATGGGACTTTCTTTTTGCTTCTTTCATTTGAAACAAGTCAATAGCATTCCCCATTACTTCTTTGGAATGCAATGGATGAACACTATAATGTTCATAAATTTCTTCACTTCTAGAGACATCAATTTTTTCAATTTGCCCAGCTGAGAAATCACCTTCCTCTTCTACAGTTGTTTCCTCTTCTCTTACATATACATTTTTGTAGTAGTGATTGTTTTTTACCAAATACAACGTTGCCTTTTTGACTTTCCTAACATCCACTAATTCTTGCCAGATTTTCTTACTCTTTGTCGAACACCATTAACTAGAATAACCAGAGGTTCCTCCTCTACTTTTTACATCAATTGTATCAATATCTTTCTTAAGATCTAGAGGCAAATAAACAACTCTTCCCTTTAATCCTCTCTGTAAATCTGAAGGAGGCAATTTCCCTGTCTTAGGCTCCATGCGGACAATAGCCTGAAAAGGATGCACACATTGAATCAGAATAGACTCATAGGTATTTAAATCCATCAATTCAGAAGGAATGTCTACCAACTCCAGATTATCATGAATAGCTTGAGCAGGCATTCTGTTTTCATTTAATTTATTATAACAATATTTACAAATCCCATGATCAGAACCCAAATCAAAACAATTTTCTACCAACAAATCAGTTGAAAATCCTTCCACTCATTATTATTTACCTTTTTGCTTTTTACATATAAATCAACTAATCTAGTCTGATTCTTATAATGAGTTCGTCTACAACAAACACAAGTAAAATTAGGCCTTTCACTTGAATTGACCTTAAACTTTGTAATTTCATGTTCAAATTTTTCTGTACTTGAAATCTCTACATTCTCTTCTACATTACCTTCTATTACTGTATCAATTTCTGCACTGTCCTCTTTTTCACCAAAGTAACAAAACTCAATTTCTTCACAAATGTTCTTCACATCTAATTCAGTTCCATGCAAAAGAGCACTGTTTAACTGTTTTAGTTTAAGTGCTGGACTTTTAGCATATTTCAACCTTCTCACTAATTTCCTCACTTTATTATGATGCACTGCTAACATCCTAAAATGGTGAAAAACACTCTCACATACTTTTCTTGAAAGACAAGCCAGTGAATGCCCTTGCAAACCTGTTTTTTCTCTTACTCTACAAGGATCTAACTCTTGCAAATTTTTCATTTTTTGTTTTAGACTTTTCTTAGTATATGTCCGTAAGAAACTGTGAAACAAATCAATTGAATCCTGTCGCACACTACAAATACTACTACAATTCCAAGTATACACTGGAGCCTTAGGACATCTCCCTAAAGCTTCATCAGCCAGCACCGCTTCTGTATTTCTAGGCACAATCTTTTCTTTTTGAACCGGACAACCGTCCTTCACCTCATATGCTCGACCACTGGTGTCAACTGCATGCACCAAATCATTATCCTGAAAGTAACTTTCTTCGTTAAAAAATGGCTCACAACTTGAACTATGCTTCCATTCTCCAGAAAAAACATCACAAAAATTAGTCCGATTAATTACTCTTTTCCACTTACATTTTGATTTGAACACATTGATTACCTTATCTAGTGTACGAATTCTATTGATTACTAAACTATATAATTTATTTTTCACTTTAAATGCTTCATCCACAATCTTAACTATGCTTTTTTTTCTTGTAAAAAGCGGTCTTTTTTTTATACCTCTTTACATTTTTTAATAAATTAGACACTATTCTGTTATAAAACATTTGTCTACAAATTTCAATAAATTGATTTCTCCTTCTATTGCTATAGACAATATCATCTCCTGCTACAGGTCTAACATTTTATGAGGGGCACACTTTCTTCTTTCTAATTAGAGGTGTCTTATTCTTCTTTGAAACAACATCTTTTTTTTTACATTTCAATAACTTCTTGAAAAAATCCTTAGTTTGCTTATCAGGAGCATTATTTTTTTTCACTGAAGATTTTGTTTTGGATGAGTCTTGTATTTCTGTTTTCTTGGACCTTAAATCCTTTTTGTACTTTTTTTGACGTCTTTCCTTTGATGGCATATTCTTTTATCTTTCTATAGATGATTATAATCTGTGGTAAAGAAAAAATAACATATTATAGACCACTTCAAACATATTACATAGCAATTACAATAAGTAAACGATATAAACACTAGTTTACAGCATAAGCCTGATTTACATTACATGTGCTGTGCTTTGTGTTAAAAACGATTTACTGTGGAAAATGTTTTCTGGTAAAATGTCTGGCTTTTAAATTTTGGTCAAGGATCACATTGAGTGTCTGTGTGAAATAAGGAATTACATTTTCACATTTTTCATTAATGTCACCTGTGCCTTCTAACAGTTTGCCTCTCTTAGCTTAAAAGGTACTCTGTGCCCGTGTCTCATGTCATTTTGCACGTGCATGATCTCTCTTTTTCTGTGTGTCATTTCTCTCTTTGTGTGTGTGTCATGACATGTGTCTCATGTGCCTAAGATCACACTGTGAGTCAAGCTTGATTTTAAATGGATCTGGGTGAATATTTTGCTTAGTTGACGTGTTTACAAATATGGAAATACATGTTTTGTTAAAGTCAGTTAGGCTTTAGCATATGTAGTAGTAGGGAATCTTAGGCAGCATGTCTGTTAGGCCTCTTACTTCAGAAATAGGCTCTAAGCTGTTCAATCAAGATCCAGGGTGTGCCTTTGAAATGAAAAAGGAATGTTATGTCTTGGTTATATATATGTGGTCTGTTTTTTGCCAGTACAGACAGTAAGATAGTATTAGCACAAACACACATATTGCATGCAGAAACAGACATGGTAGATTACATGTAACATCCTGGTCATGTGTCTAAGATCACACTGTGAGTCATGCTTGATTTTAAATGGATCTGGGTGAATAATTTGCTTAGTTGATGTCATTAAAAATATGAAGTACATGTTTTTTTAAAGTCAGTTAGACTTTACCATATGTACTAGTAGGGAATCTTAGGCAGCATGTCTGTTAGGCCTCTTACTTCAGAAATAGGCTCTAAGCTGTGCAATCAAGATCCAGGGTGTGCCTTTGAAATGAAAAAGGAATGTTATGTCTTACTTATATATATGTGGACATGTAATCTACCATGTCTGTCTCTGCATGCAATATGCAATAAACAGATTTATTCACATGTTTCCGTGCTTTCTCAAATTGTGGACAAAATTGGTTGGACCACTTCCATATCTGTCTTTGGCATATATTGGAATATACCAAGGCAGTTTGAGGAAAAAGTGCCATCAATTGCTCAAAGGTGTCCTTTAAAAGCATTTCCAGACCTACCCCAGACAAAGTGCCTAAGTCATTTCCACCACAGTGCAGAATTATGAGGTTAGGGTGTGGCAGATGCAAAAAGGTTTTCACCAATGGTATCAATTGATGACATCTCAATCCTCTTTGGCCAATCCATTTTATGTCTACATTTGGTAAGTCAAGGTTGTGAAAATATCTGGTAGCTGCATACCTTTGAGCCCAGTGGATGTAGCTATGTCCAATAATCCAGACAGAATACATGGTAAGAGGAGGTTCTTGTGCAGTCAGATGAAGTGTGGGAATGAAATGGCAGTTGGAACAGTATGAGTTTGCAAAAAAAAAACTGTGGAGTTTCAGTGCTCTTCAATCACAAGCAATGATTGGTGGATTCAGATAGTTGAAAACTGGAAGTTAGGGTGCATGGTTCTGTTCTGTGATAGAAGCAATTTGAATGGTTAAGAAAAAGTCATTTAAAGAAAGATTGCAGCGGATAAGCTGGTGTATTGAGAGGTCAAACATCCTTGCTTAGTTCATTTGCAACATTGTAGAATAACATTTTAACCCTGAGAGCTCAGTGAGGAGGGAGTTGCTATGGTAACAGGTAGAAAAGGCTGAGGGGGGAAGGGTGTTGGTTTGAAAATAGAGAAGGAAGAGTTTTGATTGGTTACCATGTGCAATATGTGTGTAGAATTAGAGGTTCTCTGTGCCATTCATGGTTGCAGTGCCTGGAGTACATACCTTTTGCTCTGCTAAAGAAATATTGGTGTGTGTGTCTGACACTGTTTTCAATCTCCTAAAGCATTTGTAAAGGTGAGTAATGATTCATTTAATATACATAGAGACTTGTATACTCTATGGAGAAGATTTGGAAGTAAATTGTGGTTTTTTAATGTTGCTTTGTGTCATGCTTTTTGATAATGCTTGGTAAAAGGTTTTTACTGCATAGAGGAATTGTATTTTGTAAAATTGTGAAGTTTCAGTAGTGACATGGAATTCTTGTACATAGGACCTGTGCTGTGTTTCTTAAATGTGATGTCAAAAACGATTTTGGGGAAAATGAATGGCTTTTACATTTTTTAGAAGGAATAAATAATGTGTGCATGCTTAAAGAAATAAATTTGACCCTTTCAGAATGATGTTACCTGTGTTTACTCAGTGTAGGAAGCACATTGAGTTTCTTTGCATAGAGGAATTGTATTTTGTAAAATTGTGAAGTTTCAGTAGTGACATGGAATGCTTGTACATAGGACCTGTGCTGTGTTTCTTAAATGTGATGTCAAAAACGATTTTGGGGAAAATGAATGGCTTTTACATTTTTGAGAAGCAATAAAGAGTGTCTGCATGCTTAAAGAAAAAAATTGACCCTTTCACAATGATCTCACCTGTGTTACCTCAGATTAGGAAGTAGATTGTGCAGATGAGGTGAGGCATGTCCAGAGGTACAGAGGAGGTGAGGTCTTTGTTCAAGACTGTAGTGGGAGAGAGGGCTTTCCTGGGGAGCATAGTTGGTGAGGCTTGCGTCTAAGAGTGCAGTGGACAAGGCTTCATGAAGCCTATCCCCGACTGCACTCTTAGACACAGGCGTCAATTTGACTCTTTACCATGATGTAACCTGTGTTAACTCAGTGTAGGAAGCACATTGAGTTTGTTTGCATAGAGGAATTGTATTTTGTAAAATAGTGAGGTTTCAGTAATGACATGGAATGCTTGTACATAGGACCTGTGCTGTGTTTCTTAAATGTGAAGTCAAAAACGATTTTGGGGAAAATGAATGGCTTTTACATTTTTGAGATGGAATAAATAGTGTTTGCATGCTGAAAGAAATAAATTTGACCTTTTCAGAATGATGTTACCTGTGTTAACTCAGTGTAGGAAGCACATTGAGTTTCGTTGCATAGAGGAAATGTATTTTGTAAAATTGTGAAGTTTTAGTAGTGACATGGAATGCTTGTACATAGGTGCTGTGCTGTGTTTCTTAAATGTGATGTCAAAAACGATTTTGGGGAAAATGAATGGCTTTTACATTTTTGAGTAGGAATAAATAGTGTCTGCATGCTTAAAGAAATACATTTGACCTTTTCAGAATGATGTTACCTGTGTTAACTCAGTGTAGGAAGCACATTGAGTTTGTTTGCATAGAGGAATTGTATTTTGTAAAATAGTGAGGTTTCAGTAATGACATGGAATGCTTGTACATAGGACCTGTGCTGTGTTTCTTAAGTGTGAAGTCAAAAACGATTTTGGGGAAAATGAATGTCTTTTACATTTTTGAGATGGAATAAATAGTGTTTGCATGCTGAAAGAAATAAATCTGACCTTTTCAGAATGATGTTACCTGTGTTAACTCAGTGTAGGAAGCACATTGAGTTTCGTTGCATAGAGGAAATGTATTTTGTAAAATTGTGAAGTTTTAGTAGTGACATGGAATGCTTGTACATAGGTGCTGTGCTGTGTTTCTTAAATGTGATGTCAAAAACGATTTTGGGGAAAATTAATGACTTTTAGATTTTTGAGAAGGAATAAATAGTGTCTGCATGATTAAATTAATATATTTCAACCTTTCACAATAATGTCACCTGTGTTACCTCAGATTAGGAAGTAGATTGTGCAGTTGGGGTGAGGCATGTCCAGAGGGACAGAGGAGGTGAGGTCTGTGTTCAAGACTGTAGTGGGAGAGAGGCCTTTCCTGGGGAGTATAGGTGGTGAGGCCTGTGTTTAAGAGTGCAGTGGACTAGACTTTATGAAGCCTATCCCCCACTGCACTCTTAAACACAGGTCTCACCTTCTTTGTACCTGTGGACAGACCTCTCTTCTACTACACTCTTCAATACATACCTCACCTCTCCTGCACCCCTAGACAATCCTCACCTTATCTGCAACCCTGAATAGACTTCAACTAATCTGTATCCTTAGACAGGCCTCAGCTTATTTACACCCTTGGACATGCGTCACCTCGTCTGCACCCAGTTACCATCATTTATACTCAATACATTGAGGCCTGTCCAGAGGACACAGATAGGTAAGGCTTGTCCAAGGGTCAGAGGAGGTCAGTCCTCTCCACTGTACTCATGGACACTGAATGCTTGTACATAGGACCTGCAGTGTGTGTCTAAAATGTTATTTAAAAAACGATTTTGGTGCAAATCAATGAGTTTTAGATTTTTGAGAAGGAATAAATAGTGTCTGCATGATTAAATACATATATTTCATCCTTTCACAATAATGTGACCTGTGTTACCTGAGATTAGGAAGTAGATTGTGCAGATGAGGTGAGGAATGTCCAGAGGGACAGAGGAGGTGAGGCCTGTGTTCAAAACTGTAGTGGGAGAGAGGCCTTTTCTGGAGAGCGTAGGTGGTGAGGTCTGTGTCTAAGAGTGCAGTGGACTAGGCTTTATGAAGCCTGTCCCCCACTGCACTCCTAGACACAGGTCTCACCTTCTTTGTACCCGTGGACAGACCTCTCTTCCACTACACTCTTCAATACAGGCCTCACCTCTTCTGCACCCCTAGACAATGCTCACCTCATCTGCAACCCTGAATAGACTTTAACTAATCTGTATCCTTAGACAGGCCTCAGCTTATTTACACCCTTGGACATGCGTCACCTCATCTGCACCCAGTTACCATCAATTATACTCAATACATTGAGGCCTGTCCAGAGGACACAGATGAGGTAAGGCTTGTCCAAGGGTGAGAGGAGGTCAGTCCTCTCCACTTTACTCATGGACACTGAATGCTTATACATAGGACCTGCAGTGTGTGTCTAAAATGTTATTTAAAAAACGATTTTGGTGCAAATGAATGAGTTTTAGATTTTTGAGAAGGAATAAATAGTGTCTGCATGATTAAATACATATATTTCATCCTTTCACAATAATGTCACCTGTGTTACTTCAGATTAGGAAGTAGATTGTGCAGATGAGGTGAGGCATGTCCAGAGGGACAGAGGAGGTGAGGCCTATGTTCAAGACTGTAGTGGGAGAGAGGCCTTTCCTGGGAAGCATAGGTGGTGAAGCCTGTGTGTAAGAGTGCAGTGGACTAGACTTCATGAAGCCTATCCCCTACTGCACTCTTAGACACAGGTCTCATCTTCTTTGTACCTGTGGACAGAGCTCTTTTCCACTACACTCTTCAATACAGGCCTCACCTCTTCTGCACCCCTGGAGAATCCTCACCTGATCTGTAACCCTGAATAGACCGTTTGCTTTTTGTCATTGCTTTGTTGTTTGGTAATGGTGGTCTATAATGTGCTATTTTTTTCTTTAACACAGATTGAAATCAAGATTTCAAGAGTAAGGAAAGATTCCCTCAAGGCAAAGGAGAAGAAAACATGATAACCGCAAAAAAACAAAAACAGCAACGGAATTACAGCACTCTTCCACAACAAATACTTCAAAAAACAGGAACAAAGCTCCTGGTAAGACAACTAAGTCTTTCTTACGGAACATATGTAGATAAAAAAAAAATGTTGGACAGCATGTAGAAAAAGAGAATGAGAGAGTAAATTTGAAAAGGAAGGAGAGACCCTCAAAAAATCTTACAACTGGAGCAGGAGAGAAAAATATGTATAGGAATAGAAGGCAGAATCAGTTTAGAGACATTCATAAACGAATGTTTCGCAATAGGGTGGTTTTAAATTTGTTAAAAAACATTAGGAAAGGTAAACAGAGAGCTGCTTTTTATAAGGAAAAGAAAAGGGTAGAGAAGATTGTTGATCAGGCTTTTGAAGTTAAGAAAAAAAAAATTATTTTAATAATCAATAGAATTAGGACACTTAACAAGACAATTGATGTTTTCAAATCAAACAGTAGATGGAAAAGAGTAATTAATCGAACTAATTTTTGTAAAGTTTTTTCAGGAGAATGGATGCACAGTTCAAGTTGTGAGCCATTTTTTAATGAGGAGAGTTACTTCCAGGAGAATGATTTAGTGCATGCAGTTAACACCAGTGGTCGAGCTTATGAGGTGAAAGACGGTTGTCCGATTGAAAAAGAGAAACTTGTGCCTAGAGAACCAGAAGAGGTGTTAACAGCACTACTGGTGCTTCTAGACCTATCGGCAGCTTTCGACACGGTAGACCACAAGATTTTGGTCGACCGTGTCGAGGGGATGGGCCTGCGGGGCCTAGCCAAGAACCTATTGGCATCGTTTCTGGCAGATAGGTCCCAGGCAGTTGCCTTGGGACAATTTGAGTCAACGGAGTTGTCCTTGCCATGTGGGGTACCTCAAGGTTCATCCCTTAGTCCGACACTATTTAATATCTATGTGTCGGACCTCGCTAAAACCATCAAAGCGCACGGGATGAACCTTACCTCATATGCGGACGACACCCAGTTGATTCTGACCATCAGAAATGATGGGGAAACAGTAGCGGAGAGTTTTAAGGCAGGAATGTTGGCTATCGGACGATGGATGTCAGCAAGCCGCTTAAAACTGAACTCCGAAAAAACCGAGGTGGTAACTTTTGGTCACCTTAGCCCCTGCTGGTCTTTGGCATGGTGCCCTCCATCCTTTGGAGCCCTGCCTAAACCAACCCCGAAGGTGAGAAACCTAGGTGTCATCTTCGATGATAACCTGAATTTTGTGGCTCATGCCAACCAGACGACATCTGCGGCTTTCTATAAGTTACGCCTGGTAAAAAAGATCCTGCCATTCCTTCCCAAATCAGTAGGCAGAACATTAGTAAGCGCTCTTGTCCTGTCTGCATTGGACTACTGTAATGGCTTGTTTGCCAATGCCCAAATCAGGGTCATCAAGAAAATGCAGCTTGTACAGAACGCTGCAGCCAGACTTCTCACGGGTGTCCCCAGATTTGAACCTATATCTGACACCTTGAGAGATCTTCACTGGCTACCAGTAAGGAATAGAATTAAGTTCAAGACCTTGTGTATTGTGTATAAATCCTTGCACCAACAAGCCCCGCAATTTTTGAGAGATCATCTCACGCCATATCAGCCCCCTCGGCCACTCCGTTCTTCTAAGATGAACAATCTGGTAGTGCCACGGACCAGATTAGTTAACTGGGGAGACAGACGATTCTTGGTGGCTGCTCCGAAACTATGGAACACACTCCCCCAATCCATCAGAGCTAGCCCAAATCTCCTGTCATTCAGAAGACAGCTGAAAACATGGTTGTTTAATCTTTAAAGAGCTTGAAGCCAAAGTTAGGAGAGTCAACTAGAGTGCAGCGCCGAGACGCCTGCGGGCAATTGTTCGAGCTATATTAAATGTTAAAAATAAATAAATAAAATAAATTAACTGATGAAGTTTTAGGGAGACGTACTAAGGGTCCAGTGTACACTTGGAAGTGTAGTCGTGTTTGTAGTGTGCGACAGGAATCAATTGATTTGCTTTGTAATTTCTTACGTACATATAGTAAGAAAAGTAAAAAGCAGAAAGTGAAGTTGTTGCAAGACTTAGATCCTTGCAGAGTGAGAGAAAACACAGGTTTGCAAGGGCATTCACTGGCTTGTCTATCTAGAAAAGTCTGTCAGAGTGTTTTTCATCATTTTAGGATGTTAGCAGTGCATCATACCAAAATGAGGAAATTAGTAAGAATGTTGTATTATGCAAAAAGTCCAGCACTTAAGCTTAAACAATTAAACAGTGCTCTTTTGCATGGAACTGAATTAGATGTGAAGAAGATTTGTGAAGAAATTGAGATTTGTTATTTTGGTGAAAAAGAGGACAGTGTAGAAATTGACACAGCAATTCAAGGTAATGTGGAAGACAATGTACAGATTTCAAGTACAGAAAAGTTTGACCAGGAAATTACCAGGTTTAAGGTGAAATCAAGTGAAAGGCCGAATTCTACTTGTGTGTGTTGTCGACGAAGTCATTATAAGCATCAAACTAGATTAGTTGATTTATACGTAAAAAGTGAAAAGATAAATAATTATGAGTGGACGGATTTTGCAACTTATTTGTGGGTGGAGAATTGTTTTGATTTGAGTTCTGATCAGCGTATTTGTAAATATTGTTATGATAAATTAAATCAAAACAGAATGCCTGCTAGAGCTGTTCATAATAATCTGGAGTTGGTAGACATTCCCCGTGAATTGATGGATTTAAATACATATAAGTCTATTTTGATTCAATGTGTCCATCCTTTTCAGGCAATTGTTCGCATGGAGCCTAAGATAGGGAAATTGCGTCCTACAGATTTGCAGAGAGGATTAAAGGGAAGAGTTATTTATTTGCCTCTAGATGTCAAAAAAAATATTGATACAATTGGTATAGAAAAAGTAGAAGAGGAACCTTTAGTTATTCTAGTTAATGGGGTTCCGACAAAGAGTAAGAAAATCTGGCAAGATTTAGTGGATGTTAGGAAAGTCAAAAAGGCAACGTTGTATTTAGTCAAAAACAATGAGTATTACAAAGATGTATGTGTTGCAGCAGAGGAAACAGCTTCAAATGAAGACAGTGATTGTTCAGGCGGCCAATTAAAAAAGTTGATGTGTCTAGAAGTGAAGAAATATATGAACATTATACTTTTCATCCTTTGCATTCCAAAGAAGTAATGGGGAATGCAATTGAATTGTTTCAAATGAAAGCAGCAAAAGGAAGTCCCATTAGTGTTTGGGAAGAAAGTTTGGAAGCTCGTTGTTTTCCACAGCTATTTCCAACAGGTCGAGGTGGACGATATGACGATCGACCCCTTCAAATTCCTGCATCTGAATATCGAACTGTAAGATTATATGCTGAAGATCCAAGGTTTCGTCAATGCATTCCCTATTTGTTTCATTTACTGTATGAAAGTGACTTGTCTGGGCTTTCTTATGCAGTAAACCATATACGGAAAAGTGGAGCACATCTGCAAAATGTTTCGGCGAGGGACTTTATGGAGAAAGTGAATCTGCAAGATAATATTTTGGAATCTCATTTAATCAATCTCATGGCATGTCAGCGTGGTACAAACGAGTATTGGTACCGTCGTCATGGGGAATTGAAATGTATGCTATGAAACTTAGGAACTCCTACATGGTTCCTCACTCTTAGCTGTGCCGAGTATGCATGGGACGACTTACTTCAATTTCTATGAGAGGCAAATACAAATATACAAAATATAGAATTCAAAACACCTGGAGAACTGTGTTCTTTGGATCCAGTGAATGTATGCAGATATTTCAATCATAGATTTGAAGCTATGATGTCTTTTATTAGCAACAAAAAAGATCCTCCCCTTGGAGAGGTTTTGGATTTCTTTTGGAAAAAGGAGTATCAAGCGAGAGGTGCTCCTCACATACATATGTTGTTGTGGATTAAAGATGCACCCAAATTTGGAACAGATTCGGATGAGACAGTGATGAGCTTCATTGAAGAGTATTCAACATGTGCTGTGCCAAAAACTACCGAAGAAAACAGTTTAAGGCCACAAGTTTTACGCTTTCAATCCCATCGTTGTGGAAAGTACTGTCGTCGAAAATTCAGAAACAAGGACAAGTTCTACACAAAATGTCGTTTCAGCTTTCCACGACCAGTGATTTCTAAAGGAAGAGTAAATAATTTGATGTCTTCTCTGCGACATACTGTGACGAGGAAATCACCAAAAAATACATACAATTTAAAAAGAAACGAAGAGTCCAAGTACATCAATGACTACAACCCAGTGATTTTGTCCATGTGGAATGCTAACATGGATATTCAATTTGTTGCTGACAACTCTATTGCTGTGGCTCGATATGTGACGTCTTACATCACAAAAAAAGAAAAGACAGAACTGAAGGAAATGTGGGAGGACATTTCACATGAAAAGAGTCTAAACTAGAAATTATACAGTTACAGTCTGAAGATGTTGTCGCATCGAGAAATTGGAGCATATGAATGTTCTGATCGATTGTCATCAGCAAGTCTCTATGCCAAATCTAGAACCATCATTTGGGTAAGTCTAGGTCTTGCTGCAACACGAAATCGAGTTTTGAAATCTGTACAAGAAATAGAGTATTTGGCGGAGAAAGAACCAGAAAGTACAGATATTTTGAAGACAAACATGTTGGATACATACTATCCAAATAGAAGTAGTCATCTTGAGAACAGTTGTTTGTATGAAGTTCTGCAAAACTATATTAATAAGAGAACCATCAGAGAAGATATCAACAATGGAATATAAGCTATCATTGGGTGTGAAGGATGTTTAGTGAGACAGATAAAAGGCCATTTGATTAATCATCGAAAATTGAGTTGCGAAAATCCAGAGAAAAGGGAATTTTACTATTTAGCTCTTTTGCAACTCTTTAAGCCATGGCGTACAGAAGAGGAACTACTTGGAGATTGTCTCTGTTACGAAGATTCTTTTAATGCAACCAAGGATACCATAGAATGTCCTGTTTTTCCAAATTATCTGCAAATGTTGAACGAAGAAATAGAGGTACAAAAGGGGGTGGTGATGGACGGAGCATCTGAACCAATCAAACACTCACACCCAGTCAAAAGATCTGGGTTTGATCCATCACCGTTCTTTAGCCCACTCTGCCACCCCAGTTCAGACATGGCTATATGCAAATCAGTCTGACCCTGTGCCTCATGGGAACAGTCCAGCCCGAACTGCCCAGCCATGCCTTCCCAGGACCGGAAACAAGCTTCCGAGGACCGGTTTCTGGCATTCCAGCCATCTTCAGCCCGGCTTGCTTGAATCCAGTGGCAAAGTGAGCAAGGGACTCACGTCTGAGCATACCCTGCCACACTTATGGCAGCCAAAGCGGTACAAGAGGGGGTGGTGGTGGACGGAGCATCTGAACCAATCAAACACTCACACCCAGTCACAATGATGGATATGTATATGTGCTATTTCTCACTCCTCGTCACCAAACTCCATGCTGCAAAGCAGCTAAACATGACAGTCAGAGTTCTACTTCATTGAGTCAGGATCCACTTGGAGGACCAATTATTCAAAATGAAGCTGCCACTGCCATGGATGAGGTGGAAAGAGCTATGGAACAAGCTCAAGATGATGTAGTTAACTTAGAAGATTTGGTGAAACAACTAAACCTTGAGCAGAAACAGATATATGACGAAGTCACAGAACAGATTGAACATGGATTCACTCATGAGAAAAAAGAGTGCTCATGTACATCATTTAAACCAGTCCAACTGTACGTAAGTGGAGAAGCGGGAACTGGCAAAAGTTTTCTGATTAAAGCAATTGCAACTTATCTGCAGAAAAGGACTGAATCACCGCTATCTTGTGTTGTTACCGCTCCAACTGGGCTGGCAGCACATAATATTAAAGGGATTACTTTACATCGTTTACTGATGCTGCCAGTGGAGCATGATAACAAATTGCAATATCACAAGCTATCTGGAGATGCGTGTTCTGAAGTTTCGAGAGTCATGAAGAAAATGAAACTTCTTATCATTGATGAAGTAAGCATGGTGTCAAATATAATGCTTGCTTGCTTTTGTGCATTTGAGAATGCAAGAAATTCTTAGAACAGACTATGATGTCTTATTTGGAGGAAAACATATTATTGTTTTTGGAGATCTACTGCAGTTGACTCCAGTGAAAGGACAACCTGTGTTCAAAATGCTCACGCATGAAGATACCAGGAAGTGCCTAGGAAGCATTGGAAACGTTAATATATGGTTAAACTACAAATATGCAGAACTGCTTCAAAATAAGCGGCAGGCAAAGGATGGAGATTATAAAAATATTCTAAAAGATGTAAGAATCGGAAAAGTAAGTCAGCATGGGAAAGAAGCTTTACGTGGACGATTAATTTCAAATTTGTACCCAAATGAAAACATTCTTCCAGAGAATATTTTTAAGAAAATTAACGAGCAGAAATCTGGCATATGTTTGATGCCAACTCTGAAAGAATGTTCCATGTTCAACAACAAAATGTTAAAGTTAGAAAATGAAGAGATAGTGAAACTGGAAGCTATAGATAAAATAGAACATATGGGAGCAACAATTATTTTGTCTGAAAATTTGAAAGCAAAATTGGATTCATTAGAGAAGACTATATCTAAAACTGCTGGTTTTGAAAAGATTCTGAATGTGTGTTTAAATTGTCGTATCATTTTGAGAAGGAATTTAAATGTTGAAAGAGGTCTGGTAAATGGAGCAATGGGTCATGTTGTTGGTTTTGTGAATTACAAAAATAGAGATGGAATTTAAATTTTAAAAATTACATTTGATGGCATTGATGAAATAGAACAAATTTGTCGTTGTTCAGCTAGATTTTTGCTTGTGAAAGACGTATATGTTCGCCGAAAACAGTTTCCTATTTGTTTGACATATGCGGTGACAATTGATAAATCGCAAGGTTTAAGTGTAGATAGCGCTTTGGTGAACATTGGAAGTTCTGTGTTTAAAGAGGGTATGGCATATGTGGCATTATCACGAGTCAGAACTTTATCAGGATTGTACTTGATTGAGTGTGATAAAACAAAGATTTGTGCAGATCTAGATTGTGTTAAAGAATACAATAGGTTAAGAAGAGAGTATGCTCCCCATTTGCCTCAATATCCTCTGTTTGAAAAACGTGTGGTAGGCCGAAAAAGAAGAAATGAGAATAATTGCAGTGAGGTAGTAGCAAAAAGACAAAAAGTAGATGAAACTGTAATTGTAAGGAGAAAGAAAAAGGATTCTGTTGAAGATGTTGTTGGATTTCAGTTTGAAAACAGTTCTGGTGTCAACTGCTATGCTAATGTAGTGGTTAATGTTGTTTTTTTTCTTCAAAATATACAAGAACAGATTGTTGAAAATCGGGATCAAAGATTCTGTTGTTTGTTGAATTCCGTGTTTGTGAAATGTAGCAGTGATAGAGCAAAAATAGAAAGTGTTTCAGAAATTCGAAATCTTCTAGACATATGTTCTGGTCAAAATCAATTTTCACAGAATATTCAGCAGGATTGTCAGGAATTTTTAATGTATATGTTTGATGTATTGGAAGATGAAGGTGTACATATAAAATATCTTTTTAGCCTTTTTTATCAATGGCAGCATGACTGCGACAACTGTACTTTATCAAGTAGTACTAGAATAGACACTGAAAGATTTATATATTTGACTTTACCAGACTGCAAATCAGTGCCTTTTAATAATCTAGTTAAAGCAGCGGATCACAATATGGTGTGTACCCAATGTAAGTCTGCAATGCTGTCCACATTATTTATACAAAATTATGGTCAGTATGTCATTTTAATGTTCCAACGATGTAGACCTGATGGAACTAAATTGACAACTTCTATTAAAAATTTCGTGGCTTCTCAGTTATCAATATCAGGAAGAACCTTTGCAACTGTATCTATTATTTATCATGACGGTCCTTCTATAACATCAGGGCATTACACATGCTATTTAAAAAGTTGTAAAGGTTGGACCCACTGTAATGACACTCATTTGACTTTCAAACAACGTTTGCCTTTTGACTTAAAAAATTCATACCTAGTGTTTTTGGAACCAAAATTTAAGTAAAGGTAATTGGCCTATGAAGACGGGAGCAGTTAATAAAGGTTATTTTGCTGTTTAAAAATAAAAGTGATCCAGGTAATATAAAAAATTGACTTGTCATATAGGTACTGTAAGTGGATCTCATAGTAAGTGACATTAGTATTATACAAAATGATGAACATGAGTGAGTCAGAGATGGTTTTACAAATACTTAAATATTGTGAAAATGTTGTATGAGCCTTTCTTGTAGAACGTCGGAAAAAAGGTAATTTCAGAGTTTCTTAGAATTAATTTGAAAATATACTCATACATCTGACACTATTTGGCCAAAAGGTAAGGTACAGGAATGAGTAAAGAGTCATGACTGAAAAAAAGGAGCATATGAAAATAATGAAAATATTTCAGATGTTCTTGGAGCTTTTCTTCTAGAAAGTCGATGAAATGGATTTTTTAGTGAACAGCAGAGTACTTTGCAACTAGAAAAGGACCTCCATGATATACTATTTGGCCTCAAGGAAAAGTCAGTCAATCAAAGATTAGTGTACATTTGTCATTTGTCAGTATCTAAGGTTTTTTTTAAAACACAAGATTGTGTTTTTTTTCTCGCTGTCATATGATGAGTAATTTGAACTCACTGTTTTAAGTGAAATTCAATATATTCTGAGAACAGCAAAAATAAACTATGTAACATGTAATACAAGTTATTCTATACTTTGGATTGTGTAAATTAAATTGTATTCCCATTGTCTGACACTCACTTTCCTTTTTCCATCCTCTTCCAGCTCTTTTTAATCACTTATAATGTCTTTCTCTCACTCTCTGTAACACCCGTTCCTTTACTCCACTTCTTTGACAACCCCTCATTCTCATTTCAACTGTCTGCATCCCCTCTCTCCCTTGCATAACTTTTTAGCTTTCAGTCTCTCTGCTTTACTTCCCTTTTCCGTATTTTCCTCCTTTGCTCATTTAGTAATTCCTGTTTACTCACTCAGCAGTATTATCGCACTCTATCACTATAAATCACCCACTCTCCCTCGCTTATCTTTGTTTGCTCCTTTCTTTTGACCTCTTCTCTCTATTTTTCGTTCACTACCTCTATGTCCTCAGTGCCTCACTCTCCTTGTGTTATGTTCACATGTGTTTATCTACCTTCTATCATTTCTTTTACAACAACTTCCCTGCTCCTCTCTCATCGTTCTTCATCCCATTTCTTTTACTCTGGTTCCATTACTATCCCTCATTTCCTTTCTTTCAATGTCCTTCTCTTTACTTTCATCACCAAATTATTTTCTCTCAGTACCACTGTTTTAGTCGTCTTCTCCTCTCTTTCCTTTTTTTGCTCCCTTACTCATTTCCTTTTCTCACTCATTGTACTCCACCTCACTCAGTTTTTCTCTTAGTGTGTCTGTCTACTAACTTCCTCACTCCATTTCCCTCAATTGTTGTATATTATCCTCTCTCCCTTCATCCCTTCACTCTATGACTGTCCTTCACTTACTCTCAGTTATCTTCTATTCCTCATTCTTCTAAATGCATCCTTAATTAGACTCTTTTCTATCTCAGTCATTATCTTTTTACTTACTACTGTTTCCTGATTTAGTTTTGCTAACTCACATTGTTTTAGTATCTTTCTTACCTTCAGTTCATTTCTCTGTTCTTCTCTTCCTCTCTGTCAGTGAATCTATATTCCTTACTCTTAGTAATTTGCTCTCCTTCTATTTCTTTTTCTCTCTTTTTGTCCTTCTACCTTACTTTATTTCCCTTTCTGTGTCCTTCACTCTTACTTTATTTCTAAATACACTGTTATGATTTTTAATCTCTTCATTTGTATCTTTTCATTTAAAATACATATTTTACTAATTATAACTTATTTTTTCTTCTCTCTTTCACAGATACAAAGTGTAGTAAAAACATGTAATTAACTTTACTTTAATTATATGGTAAGTGTGACTAAAAAAATGTAGTTTGTCATCACCCTTTGCTTTAACCTCACTAATATTTTCTCAACGAACCTCACTCCTGTTTCTTTACTCTGCTTCCCTCATTTATTCACCTAGTTTACTCCCCTTTCGCTATTTCCCCTCTCATATTCAACCTCTTTCAATTCCCATTCCTTACTTTACTTACCCTCTGTTCCCTTCCTTTACTTCTTCACTCATTCATTTTTCTTAATTATTTACTTCACTCCTACACACACACCTCATCCCCCTCCCAACACACACACACACCTCTGACATACACACCATACACACACCTCATACACACACACACCCCCCACACACACTCTTCACACACACACACACACACATTCCATACACACACATACATCCCACACACATACCCCCCACACCCACACACCCCCTCACACATATCTCACACACCCTCACCTCCACCCACACCGAAACACCCCACACACCCACACCCACAGACACACCTTACACACCCACACCCCGACCTACACCCACTGACTCCCTATAAGTCACACACACTGCATTACTTACCTTTCTTTGCTGTTTCACTCAAACCCATTCAGGCACTGTTTCCTTTACTCTCTTTGTCCTTTCTCTTTGTCACTCCCCATGTCTTATCCTAATTCAATTTTTCACCCTCTTTCACCCCTCTTTACTTACACTAACTGGTCTTTTCTCACCCTCCTTCACCGTTCTTCATTTATCCCAGTTCCGCCACTACCCTTCATTCTCCATTTTTTACTGTCTTTTCTTTTTCTTTCAACACCCACTCACATTCTCCCACTATCTCTACTTTAGTCTTCTTCCTTTCTTTCGCTCCTTTAGTCATTTTACTTTTCTCACTTTCACCCTATTACACCTTCTCTGTTCTTTGTTTTTTACTATGTAATAAACAATCCCTCTGTGTTTCTCCCTGTAGCTCTCTTTCTCTTAACATTACTCTCTTTGTGTTCTTCCCTCATGCTAACTCCTTCATAAAAAAATTTTTTCTTTTTTTTGGGTGCGCGCCCCGGTACGCGTACCCTAAGGAAAAGAAATTGACAGAGATTCTTTAAAAATATAGGTTTATTTTTATTAATTAAAGGTAGTTCTAAAAAGAACAGTTTTTTTCTTGTTTTTTTGAACATTTTGTACTTTTTTTGGCTTTTCTGAACAGTTTTATATTTTTTTTGTATTTTTTATGGGGAGAAACAAAAAAAAGGGAATTGAAAATGGCTCAACTGGAGCAAAAACAGAAAACGGAAAAAATTAGGGTTTTTTGGGGCAATTGTGGTTGTCACCAGTAAGGACGATGAGCTTTACGCTCTTTTCACCATAGGAGATGAGCTTACCACAATAAATACATGTTATTCGGAAATCCTCAAATCATGATTGAATGCAAGGCATCCGTTGTCTCTGGTCCCGATGGAGTGGGTTGCTTTCTTTTGGAGGTGGTCCTTGAAGATTGGGGAGGTTACTGGCCAGTTCCCTCATCTCTGCATGAGAATAGTTGTTTGGATGCTTGCGGGTCATATGTCTATTCATGGTATTATTACCAAAAGAATATTTTTTGTTTGGGTTGCCCCTTGAGAGTTCCATGCCACAGATTAGGCAAGTTACCTTGGCTGCATTGACTTTTTTCTTGCCCTCTGGGATTGAAAAAAACTCCCATACAATGTGTCGCCTTGGCTTGTATGGGGTATTGTCTTCAGGCAGCCGTCTTCTCCCCTCCTCCTCTTCCTCTTCCTCCTCCTCCTCTTCTTGACCACCAATGTTCTGTTGTGGTGGTCCTCTTGGTGGTGGTGGTGGTGGTGATGGTGGTGCAGATGCTCCAGCTGTTGCTGCCACAGTAGCCATTTGAAAGTACAAAATAATTCTCTTTATTGTTGAAACAGGTCTTCCTCAGTCAAAGGACAAAGTCAGAATAAGGAAAAAAGGTGGGGTCTTTCATCATTTGGAAAAAAAAACTGTCCTGAACCAATGAGAAGTGTTATTTTCAGGTCACATGACCCGGGCTTTCATCATTTGAAAACCAAAACTGTTCTGCAACAATGAAAAGTGTTATTTTCAGATCACATGACCCGACGCGCTTACGCTACGCGCCCCGGGGCGCGCCCGTAGTCTCGCTCCGGGGCGCGTCCGGGGGTGTGTAGCGTAAGCGCGTCAGGACATTGCGCGATAGTATGCGCTCGCGTGCTTCCGGGTAAGCTTACGCAGTGCGTCATATGACGCATCACGCGGTTACGCGAAACGTCATGAGTGATGTCACTGACCATGTCATGAGTGATGTAATATGTGACGTCATCAGCAGCGCATTGCACGCGCAAGTTATAGTGAGTCCAACTTTTTTTCAGTGAATATATATATATATATATATATATATATATATATATATATATATATATATATATATATATATATATATATATATATATATATATATATATATATATATTCCATAACGCACAGTTCACCAGCCGTTGCTCCTCAATGCTACGGGTGCATCCTCAGCGTGCGGTGAGAAGCGCAAATAAATCCAAAAACACCAGTTCACACATCCATGGAACTTCCTCTATTGAGTGCACTCTGAGCCATACATGGATGCACCCGTAGCATTGAGGAGCAATGGCTGATGAACTGTGCGTTGTGAATTATAATTGCCGTTTTGCCCCGCCGGAGGTAACCGTGAAGTGATCACAGCGTCGAATTGATGACAAAGGACAGGCTCGGAAGCGCCACCGCAGAATACGCAACCAGAACCCTGGACTCTGTGACCCGAGGTGCCGGCTGGCGCGAATGCGGTGAGTGCATTTACGAACTATTTATTTGAACCGGCAAGCTACGTAGAGCACGCACGAGTGGCACAAGCATTGAATAAGCGTTGTGTTCAGTTGAAACTAATATGTTTTCGGACACGGAAAGAGAGGAAGCAGCAGAAACCCTCTTTTGAAAAAAGGAGACACAACTGGAAATAAAAACGAATCGGGCATCAAGAGTGCCCCAACAACATTGAAAAGTTTGTATGTTTCATTAGAGAAGGCATATGAAAAGGGAATACATAAGTGGTGGGAAGCCACCACCTTACAGAAATACGTGGATGTTGATTGGGTCCCCCAGGACTCCACATCTACACAGTACCTTCTGCATTACTACAGGAAAGGGCTGAATACACTACAGAGGTGACCCACGTAATGCTCAAAATCCTAATAAAATACGCGTGGATTGATAGAGCCAAATTGCAAGAAGAGATAAAAGAAATTGAAAAGAACATCAGTGATGAGAAAGATGGGAAGAAGAGTGAAGAATTGAGCCAGTCAATGAAAAAATGACTCATGGAGTATGAAGCCACAATCAAAACGAGGAAACAGACAAAGTTCTTACGTGACAAGCGTGATTATGAAAATGGACAGATTTTGACATTTACCAAAAAATATGATGTTCCCAGAAAAGAATTAAGATCAGGCAAACAAGGAACACAAACTCCCCCAAGCACCTCAGAATTAGAGGTAGAAGTTTCTGGAGGGGAACAATCAACTGGTGATACTAGAAGCAGAGGGATAGGTCAGACACCCACTTTTTTTCAAGAGTTCGAGCTGATGAGGGGCCTGAGACAGCGACCAGCCCCACATACTCATCCACCAGAAGCAAGAGGAGGAAAACGAGGAGGGGCAAGAAAGCAGAAACTGGACTTTCCACCCCAGTAGTAACACGCAGCAAACAAGGGGGACAATGGAAATTAATGAGAACAAACAACCTGTAATTAACCTGTCTGATAGAGTTCTGACAGAGACTGAATTGACAGTATTACAGTTAGGTCTCACATTTTGCCCGACTCCGGCTTTGGATTACACGCAAATGCTGATAAACTTATATAGATTCATCTGGAAGATTACATTGATGAAAATACATCAGTTACATACCATAAAAGGGGATTTCTCAATCACCAGAAGAGAGAGAACTTTTTGATCAATTGATAGGAACAGATTTACAAACCATCCACATATTGAACACATTAGATGATGTCAACCTGACATGTCTCTGCTCTGTGTCTCTCTGTCACTAGTCTCTGGTGTCTGACTGGGAGTCATGTTGTCTTTGCACTCACTCTCACCCTGACATGTCTCTGCTCTGTTTCTCTCTGTCACTTGTCTCTGGTGTCTGACTGGGAGTCATGGTGTCTTTGCACTCACTCTCACCCTGACATGTCTCTGCTCTGTGTCTCTCTGTCACTTGTCTCTGGTGTCTGACTGGGAGTCATGTTTACCTTTGCACTCACCATCCCCCTGACATGTCTCTGCTCTGTGTCTCTCTGTCACTTGTCTCTGGTGTCTGACTGGGAGTCATGTTGTCTTTGCACTCACTCTCACCCTGACATGTCTCTGCGCTGTGTCTCTCTGTCACTTGTCTCTGATGTCTGACTGGGAGTCATGTTGTCTTTGCACTCACGCTCACCCTGACATGTCTCTGCGCTGTGTCTCTCTGTCGCTTGTCTCTGATATCTGACTGGGAGTCATGTTGTCTTTGCACTCACTCTCACCCTGACTTGTCTCTGCTCTGTGTCTCTCTGTCGCTTGTCTCTGGTGTATGACTGGGAGTCATGTTGTCTTTGCACTCACTCTCACCCTGACATGTCTCTGCTCTGTGTCTCTCTGTCTCTTGTCTCTGATGTCTGACTGGGAGTCATGTTGTCTGTGCACTCACTCTCACCCTGACATGTCTCTGCTCTGTGTCTCTCTGTCGCATGTCTCTGATGTCTGACTGGGAGTCATGTTGTCTTTGCACTCAATCTCACCCTGACATGTCTCTGCTCTGTGTCTCTCTGTCACTTGTCTCTGGTGCCTGACTGGGAGAATTTTGAATTCAATGCAACTCAAATGCTGGAGGAAACTGGCAACATACAAAAGGGATGTAAGAGCAATCTCAAAAGAAAATCCAAAATAATTACCAGTACACCATAAGATGCTATTGATACCTTTCAAGAAATTGTCATAGAGGAATTGAAGACAGAGAGATTCAATGAGAAAAGGAGAAATTTAACTAAAGAGCAATGGGAAGCAATTGGGAAACTTAAGGAGGATGAAACACTAATCATTAAGCCCACTGATAAGGGGGGAATGTGGTGGTCCTCAAAAGCACAATATGAGGACAAGGCTTTATCCCAGCTTAAGAAAAAAGAACATTATAGTCCCATCAATAGGCAGGAATATTTCATTCATTTGATCTTTATTTCGGCACATTCTGGCCATAAAAGATACAAGTAAAAACAACAGTACATTTTACACAGTGAATACAAAAATAAGTACTTGATATGCTGTTAGGAAACAGAAATACAATGCATATTAGTATTAATTCATTGATTACAAAGGCACATAAAATATACAATTTGAGTTAAAATACAAGATTTAAAAAAAACATTTTAAGTGGCACCATAGAGCATGACCCTATAGGATGACTCAACTGTATTCCTCGAACAATAAGAAGAACATAACCTATGCAAGGCGAACGGCCAGCTAAACAACTATAACTCCAACCCCACTTCTTACGTGAATAAGTTACAAGCAGAAGAAATCTGCTAACACAGAACACAGTGAGATGACTAGTGTCAGTTTTGTTGATTCTATATGCTTCCACATATGAACGAATACCTAAGGCATTGCACAAGGGCTTGATCCATCGTCTCCTTGCTATGTCGTATGTGGTGCAAAAAAACAGTATGTGATTATCATCCTCTCTTAGGTTTAACTGACAACATATACAGTTCGAGCGATTTGTTGGCCCTGTGTGCATTTCCCACCTTGCTAGAACTGCATTCGTTTTAAGTATATAAGAGAGAAATAAGACCAGAATCTTGTCTTTACATGTTTCTTGCTACTTTGTATCAGACATACAGGATTTTCCCAAAAGTGGATAAGACCTATTCGATAGAGCCAAGTGTTGTTGTTTCCTTCTTGACGCCGCTAACTCCCAACTCCCTCATGAACTAACAACTCAGCAAGGATTATAGAACACTTGCTAAATTACTAGTCGCCAAGGGAAAGGGGAAGTGGATAGAGAAACAAACAAAAACACACTGGTCTGTCTTCGTCCAGTCGCAGTTTCTCTGGCAAGTGTTCAGGGCCGGTGATATCTTGATTGCCTTTACGTGATTCTGAAGTTACACAAACGTACAATCACCTTCTGGAATTTCCTTTTAATCTAGATCACAAATCATGAACATACTCAAGAACTGTACCAACCGTTTAAAGAACCGGCCCTTGTATACACTTCACTGGGTTCTGAGGTTGGTAGATTATCTTTACTCTTGATTACCTCTTTAAATATAATAAAAAAGTGAACATGAACAAGACATTCTCAATAACTGTCTTATTTTTACATTTCAAAACTAGGTTAATGTGGGTTAGTTGTGAATAGAACTTTCACTCCATGCACATACCTTGAGACCCAGATTCTATGCTGGAAGATGGGCTCTGTAAAATAAAATAGAAAAAGAAACAACCAAGCACCCTGGTCTAAAATCTTTACAGTTGAATTACTTTAAGAGGCTCAGCATATTAGATTCATAGGCTGATTATGCACTCGATTTTGACATTCAACTTATACCAAAACCAGACTCTAACTTGGATTGTCTTAGGCTTGTTTTTTCCACAATTACTTCTTAGCTTGTGAATCGCCCTTCTGTTGTTCACTAACATTCAATACAGCTTTCTCTATACAGCCTTTTCTATACAAGGTACAAGATTCTGAATAAGCACAATGTTCTTTTTATAAATTCTGGTCAAGCAATCTTTTCAATTAAATAAGAAACGTTGCGTCGATAACAGTTCCGAGTTGCATAGCAACCTTAAATTCTTACTGTACTTTCTTTCTTTTTGACGTTTTAGTCCGAGTTCCTGTGGGAGTAGCCGCCGACGGAGCTTCCGGAATTCCAAGACGACGTCCGCCGATACCAGGAAACTCCGAAGGGATGACTGCGGGATGGAGGGAATCGGACCGGAGCTCTAGGTGAGGAAACGGAATTGGGAGGTTTCCAGAAGGAGAAGGGCGGGGGAAGCCAGAAGGGAGAACAGGCCAGGTAAACTATCCGGGAGGCAGGATCTCTAGAGTGCCGGCAGGAGCGCTTGCCGTGAGGTGCAAAGAGACGAAGCATGGAAGCCTTCCTTTTATGCGCTCGGCAGGCTTACCGTTTGGACATTAGCATATTGCTCACGCGGAGTCCCGAACATGTGTTGTAGTTCTAGAACTTGGGAGAATGATCGCTCCGAGGAAACCATGCTAGCATTGACAGCAACAACCACACAAGCATTGATACCAACAAATGTAGTAGCATTAACATTAAGAAACAAGCATTGGCAGATTAACTCTTACTGTGCGCAGAGTGTTATTTACAGCATAACCGAAAAGGAACAAGCATTGGTAATTTAACTGACACATGCAAACAGTGTATTATTAACAGCATGAGCTCTTGTTCCCCTAACACCAAGTTATTACATGCTTCAACCAAGGATTGGAGTTATAAGCATCAAGGTTCTTCACTTCTAGGATACGATTTTTATAGTCTACAAGATCTGGAGTACTCCATAGCCTAACCCAAAATAAGAGTGGACGAAGTGCTGCCAGGTGGTCCGTACGCTTCATATTTAAGTCTAAGAAAAGGGGTAGGAGTGGGGTGCATGTGGGCAATCTCAGAATAGTTCTATAGAAGTTATTCTCGCTTTTCTTAAAAAGATTCCCCGCGTTCATACCCCAAATTTCGGCACCATATAGGGCACCAGCCTGTGCCTTAAATTTAAACACTTCCAGAGCTGGTGTAATATATTTGTTTAGACTAGCCCCATGACGCCTTGCAATAGGTAGGGTGTTCTGATTAAAAATAGTTTTACTTTTTTCTAGTTGTGTCTTCCAGGAATTTTTAGAGTCGAGAGAGACACCCAAGTAGGAAACATCTGATACAAGTTCCAGTTTTTGATAGTTGAGAAGGAAGTGGCCCTTAAAAGATTTATGAGGATTGAGGGCCATACATTTGGTCTTGTTTGTATTTAATTCTAATCCCTTCTTGTCGCAGTACAATTTGAAGGAATTTAAAAGGTTTTGCAGACCACTCGGGGTTTGCGAGATCAGAATGGTATCGTCCGCAAATAAGAGTGCGGGAACCCTCTCTCCATTCAGCTTTGATGAATCATTTTTACTCTCTTCTAAATAAGCCGGTATATCATTGACAAATAAAGGGAAGAGAGTGGGGGCCAACACGCACCCTCGGCGGACTCCCCGCCTAATTGGAACAGGTTTAGTGAGTTCCCCATTCGGACCCAAGCGTACTCTTGCAAAGTTGTTGTTGTGCAATCATCTGATCTGCTCGAGTAAGCAGACTGGTAATCCCATTTCAAACAAACAATCCCATAAACGATCACGCAAAACTAAATCAAAAGCCGCCCTAAGGTCAACAAAAGCTACATAAATGTGTCCCTTTAATAAAAAAACATATTTCCAACAAATACAAGAAAATCTGAACACTTGATCAATTGTGCTGGTGTTACGTCTAAAACCTGCTTGAAATTTGGTGAAGATATCATGCTCGTCGATCCACTGGTTCATACGTGCCTCAAATTTTTTTTTGCAAAATATCTAAAAGACTGATGGGACGATAGTTAGAAGGAACACCTCTATCTCCCTTTTTAAAAATTAAAATGATTTCTGCGCCCCTCAAGCTATCAGGTAAATTACCACCGGTAACTAATATATTAAAAAACACTGATTAATACATGGTGCTCACACCCCAATCTCATGCTTGTACAGGTCCCCCGGTAGTTTGTCTAATCCTGGCGCTTTACCATTTTTAACTGAGCTAATGGCTTGCTCTGTTTCTTCTAGACTAAAAACTAGGGTGTTTGTACTCTGTACAATCCGTGAGCAACTATCAAATGGTGGCTCCTTGTTTCCTGGGGCTTCATATAGTTGGGTAAAAGGGTTGACCCAGGTTTGCTCATCAATAAACACATCCGCTGGTGTTTTGTCTCTGTTTTTCTCGTTAGCAACAAGTTTCCAAAACCCCACACTATCCTTGGCCTTAGCAGCTAGTAGCATGTTCCCCCAACATTCCTCGTCCCAAAGGACTCTAGCATTATGCTGAGTCTTCTTATATTCACTCCTAAGGGCCCTAATCACATTCAGTGTCTTGTTCTTGATAGCCTCTAGGAGTGAACTCTTGGATAAACGGCACTCCTTGTTATACCAAGGCTTGGACCCTACGGCACTAATTTTTTGCATCCTCCTTTTTTTGGCATTTTCGACAAGTAGGGTACTACTGATGTGAAGAACTCGGTATGTAGGTCTATGAAATCATTGCCCTCTACCGGTTGGGATAAAAGCTTTGCAAATGTGTCTGCAAAAAGTTGATAGATGCTAGACAGTGCCTCCCCATTTCCCAATAGGCTGGCCCATTTAAGCGAGCGCCTATTATTGCTCATTACTGGGGCATCACGAGGTTTGTTCTCCATGGAGAAATCCTCCATCGTTAAACTACTACTAGAAACTAGTCGGTGACCTATTAACAACTGTAACGGCCGATGGTCACTTTCATACCTTGCAACAATTTCAAAGTCTGTCAAATAAGATCAAATGTCAAATGATACCAACATATAATCTATACAACTGTGGGAATTATTTTTAACAAAGGTGGGGCCCTTAGGAGAATCTGTTTGGAAGCGGCCATTGCAAGCCCTCAATCCATGTACTGAGACTAATTTTGTCATTTGCACAGCTAGAGTCGTGCAACGCACTCCCTCCATGTAAGATAGGGATGGAATATTGTTAGCCCTATCCTCATCTCCAAAGACATCTCCAAACCCGATAATTGGCTCGAAATTACAATTAAAATCACCACCAATCAGGATGCTTGGCGTGTCCACAAGGTTACCAAGGAGATTGTCTAGTTTTTCCAGGATTACAGATTCTTTGGACAACCCACATGGTCGATTATATACATTAAAAACAGTGATGCGCCTACCATCCTTTAGGTTAACTGCCAGCCCCAGAATGTCAGCTGAATCTGTGTGTAATTGCGTGATATTTACTTCTAAAGACACTTTGATCCATGCTGTGAGCCCCCCCGAAGGTCTCCCTCTGGTTGATGGTACTGTCTCCACATTAAAATTTTTGTACCCTACTCTATGCGGTATATCAAGGGCCCAGGTTTCCTTTAGCAGACAGATATCACTGGAGTCTATATAATCAGACCAATCGGGATCTGAGAGATTTCTGACCTGACCCGCGATGATCCAGGATATCACTATAAGATTAGGATATTTAACTAGAATTATTTTTACTGGTGGCAACCCCTTGTTTGTGTCATCACAATACAGTTTCTTGGTACTGGGGTTATAGCTAGAGTTGTGGCTGGGTGATGTTCGACCACCTCATCACACCTTGCGGTTAGAATACTTGGTACATGGCCATCAGCTCCCTCATAGATAATCCGTGCTAATGGCTTATATGGTCTCACTTTCTTCACAGCAGGTGAAGGTGCCAATAATACGCCTAAGGCCCCACTTTCAGAAATAGATGATACCTGGTTTAATAGTGAACCCGCTCCTTTAGTTTCCAAAGATGACCTTTGGGAGGTTACATAAAGTTTGGGAATATCCATGGTATACTCATTGTATGGGTTGTCCTCATCCTCAGGGTCAGTAACCAAGGACAATTTAGGTAGTCAGTCAACGATCTCCAGGGATGACAGCTCCAGGTATCTATTCAAAGTAACAAATGGTTCCAGGGAATCTACCCCAGGAGCCAAACCCTGGGGCGGTGGTCGATAGAAATAGCCCAAGGGGAGAGCATGTACATTAGTGTAGGCCAGATGTGTTTCATCGCGTACACTCAAAATGTGACGTACAGTATTGGGGTGTTTGAAATTGACAACAATACAATCCCCTTCGATGTCTTTCTTGAGTTCGCCCACCCACCCCACTCTTCTAACCATGATAATCTCATTTAAATAGAATGACTAAAACCTTTAAACCTTTTCAACCAGTCCACAACCTTGTTTCTTAACATGTACCATGATTCAATTTGGTCACTCCTAAGTGCGGGTACCCCTGTTAATACTAGGACATATGGACACGCTGCTGGTGGCAGTCTTAAGTTGTCATTATTGGGGAGAATATTGTTAAGTGGGCGCATACTTGGTTTAGACGTTTTTGGTTTACCATTACTAGTGTCATGCAAGTTCCCTGTTGTTATATACTGCTTGTCACTGCTTACTCCCACTCTGTTGCATGTTTTCCCCCTTTCAGTTACGGGTTGACGTATTGCCCCTGAGACTGGTGTTATGTTAGGAGGAGTGGCTGTCGAGGGTGAAGTTAAAGTGATCTGCCCCGAGAGACCTACACTACTCCCACTCATATTGCTATAGGTAATCCCCCTCTCAATTAGGGGTTGACTTGTTACGCTTGAAGCTGGTAAAACCTTAAGTGGGACAGCTGGCACAGATGATGTTTTAACACTCCCCACAGATGAGCCACTACTAGACATATTTTCACGAACAATCACTTCAGAACATTCTTGGAAAATATCGTTCCCCTTTTTTATCATTACTTCCAGTTGTAATAGTCCCATATTTAAACCTTTGATTTGCTCGTCCAAGTCTTTAGATCTAGAGACCAATGATTCATTCACTTGCTCCTGTATTGACTGGAGTGTAGATTTGAAAATATCTGCTACTATCGTTTCTAAAGAATCTATCATGCTATCTGAACCCACACCTTGCACAGTTGATACCACTTCTGTTTGGGTGCCTTATGATCTACTTTTGGGTATACATGTTGCCGTTGCAATTGTTTTTGAAATCACTAGTTTTACATTAGGCCCCACCACACTTTTATTTTTTTGTTTTCCTTTCCTCTGTTGGGTAGGTTTTGGCTCTGGTCTTTCATTACACCCTTTACGGGCCCCTCTTTGCCTTGTAATCATTGGTGGTGTCAAGGGAACATCAGAGTCTAGCTGTGATATTTGAGAGGTTTGAGCAATAAGAATGTCCGTGGTCTCAGGGGACACCGGTGTAACTACTGTTACTGGCAATGATTTACAGGCCGGTTGGGTTGCAGTCATTGAGCCAGGAGACAAATTTGCCAAATGTGACGCTAAGATGGATGGGTCCATGGACAGCCTTTTCTCAACACGTTTAATTTCGTTGCTGATAAGCGACTCTGCCCTTAGAAAAAAAACATCCAGAGTCCCGCTTAAACATTTTCTATTCTCCTGGGGGCCAGGGCTCATACATCCCACAGACATATTGCTAGCCATCTAGAGGAATTGTGGCGGCCAGTACTCAATAATGTGCCGATTGGAAATTGGTTACTTATATACCGATGAGCGCTATTCAATGAGAATGGTACCTGGATTCCTGATGTCAAGAGGAATGGCCCAGCCCGGCCTCGTCCGTCCCCGGACGGCCACAGACGACCAGCCCTCTGCTCGGGCTCAGCCCGGCGACCGCCCGCGCGCGTCCCGCGACACGGGAGGGGCAACGTTCTTTTGAAGCGCCTTCCGGGTGTGTCAGTGGGCGGGGTCATGCAGTAGAAGTACCTGGGGGTTGTGGTCCCTCCGCTCTGCGGCCGCGATGTTCCTAGCGGCGGCAGGAGGGACCGTCAAACAAGAAGGTGACTGGCGAGAGTCAGGGCTCGCTTAAGGCACCAAAGGCAGTTTCCTCAGCAGCAAACAAGGATAGAAGCCACCCGCTCCACCGAAGGGGCAACGTTCTTTTGAGGCGCCTTCTGGGCGCGTCAGTGGGCGGAGTCATGCCGTAGAGGTTCCTGGGGGTTGTGGTCCCTCCGCTCTGCAGCCGCGATGTTCCTAGCGGCGGCGGGAGGGACCGTCAAACAAGAAGGTAACTGGCGAGAGTCAGGGCTCGGCTAAGGCACCAACGGCAGTTTCCTCAGCAGCAAACAAGGATAGAAGCAACCAGGAATATTTGAAAAGCATATCAGATTTTCAAGAATTAATACCAAGATGGAGAGATGAGGGAACGTTAGACCAGGATGACTGGAGTTTCCTCAAATGTGACCATCCGGAATTGGCAACTTTTTATCACTTACCAAAAGTGCATAAAAGTAAAGTATGGCCACCGGGAAGACTCATCGTATCATCAAAAAACAGCCTTTGGGAAAATACGTCAATTTACATTGACCATTTCATTGCGCCTTTGGGTAAAGACTTGAACTCCTATCTGCGTGATACGAAAGACTTCCTACGTATCATTGAGGGCACTAGGTGGGAACCAGACATGCTCTTAATAACCTTGGATATCACAAGTACACATCGATCAATCATGAAACGGGCCTGCAAGCTATGAGTTTCTTTTTAGATAAGAGACCATTGAAACATCGCAAACATAATCAAATGTTGATAGAGCTTACAGAGTTTTGTCTAAATAATAACATCTTTATTTTTTCAGGCCAATTGTACTTACAGAAACAGGGTGCTGCAATGGGCACGTGCTTCGCCCCAGTTACGCGAACTTGTTCGTAGGCTGGTGGGAGAAGATGACGGATAAAGCTATAGCACAGGCCAAATCCAGGTTTCAGAAGAGAGGTTACTGTACAGGCATTCTTGACAAAGCTGAACAAAGATGTAATGCAACAGAGAAAAGTCAACTACTGACAGATAAGGAGAAAACCCGAGATAAGAACATTAGTGTCAACACCAGTTTCACTGAGAACTCCACAGAAGTCTATCAGATTCTCAGAAGGAACTGGTAGATAATTAAATCTGACAGCACAGTGGGTACATTATTACCAGAACATCCCTAGTGACATATAGGAGAGGCAATTCTTTGAAAGATCATCTGGTACAATGCCACTATGAACCAAAAAAGAGAAGAACTATACCTATTAAAGGGTTCTTCCCATGTATGAAGTGTAAAGGTTGCAGAAACAGCCACAAGGTAAAGGATTACATGGTACCAGGAAAAAAGGTGAGAGTCCCTATTACCAAACTCCTGAATTGTAATTCAGAGTATACTGTCTACTGTCTAGTGTGCCCCTGAGGAAAACAGTATATGGGGAGCACGATACATCCCACTAAAAAGAGAGTCCTTGAACATCTTAGGGCGATAAACAACAAGGATTACAATTATCCAGTTGCTTGTCATTTTGAGAAGGAACATGAAAGCAATAGCAGTCTTCTCACATTCTTCTGTTTGGACCAGGTTGTAAAATCTGAGAGGGGAGGAGATCATGTGAGAAAGTTACGCACACTAGAATCCAAGTATATCATTAAAATACAAACTAAAGTACCTAAGGGGCTGAACAATGAGGAAGAAATGTGGGTTCATGTTGGCTGATCAATTGAGACTTGATTAAATTAGGGGATTACTATCTGTAAATATGCTCTCATGTTATTATATATTCAGGACTTCTAACTTGTAACATCGAATAGGATGGGTTCCTACACTTTATGATCAATAAGGTCTACATGTCCCTCACAGGGGAAGATTGAATTTCCTGTTGGGTTTCGATGCAATCATTTTAATTCGATATAAGGCCTGCTGCTTTTTTCATAAGCCCATTCAGGGCATGATATTGGTAAAGCTTCAATTTGAGAATAATGGCTGCGCACAATGGTTAGAAATTTGCTAAACACAAGCGGTTTTTACCATAGAGAATGAGAGGAATTCTCTATTATGCATTTTTGTGGAGCAATAGCAGAGTAAACATTTCTTTGTCAATTTGTAAATATGTTTAAAACATTGATGTAATGATATACTATTGATTCATGACATTTGAATGCAGGACTGTAAAGAAAATATTTACCGTTTGCAGCCTAGACCATGATAAGATGGCCGCCATACCAAAGTCCATTGTTTGTTTTGGTTAATATCACTAGTCACATTCTATGTCTACGAACTGCAAGCACTTTTTTATTTAAACACTGAATGAGTAAAGTTTAGTTGACACTGACGAAGGAGGTAACGCTGAAACGCGCTTGTCTCTGCCGGCTTCAAGATATACGGGATGATTGCGCCTTAATTCAGGTGCAGGGGACTTGTATTTATCGACACCATAGAAGGAACACTTATTGGTTGTACGTCAGGCTGCACTTTGGGCGGAGGAAACTGTGTACTTACCCGCCCCTTCGCCCTCCGATATGGCGCCTCAATTCAGGCTCCTGTGATAGGACATACCTACTACCACTACTAATATTGGAACAAGGGCGGTCACCACTGTTCCCAACAAGCTGCGCGGGTGAGCGCGCGCGCACAGAAGTCACCCTAGGCGCGCAGAGTGCTGTATTTAGCGCGCACTCCTGCGACACCCTTCGCGCCATCTCTTTTACAATGCGAGCGGCGCGAAACACTGCCATTTCATCATTGCGGGAGAGGACGATTCTTACAGGGCACAGCTGGGGGGCTGATTGTGGTCCTTTGAATTAGTATTCATGCAATTAACGTGAATAGCGTGAATACTAACTCAAAGGGTCACAATCAACCCCGCAGCTATGCACTGTAAGAAAAGGAATGCAGTGTGTCAAACACGACGTGTGATAAAGCACACGTCGTGTTTGACTTTGCTTTTCTTTTCTTAATTGCGCTCAATTGCGGGGCTGCTTGTGACCCTTCCTGTTGCCTTCCTCCAGCTGTCCTGTAAAGGAGAGATGAACGGTCACCCATAGAAATCAGCAGCTGCATTAATGCGACACTCTCCACTTGCTCGAAAACCAGACACTTTTGTAATGCATTTCCTGAGTTAAGCACTTTTGAAATTATCCCTAAAAAGACTCTTTAAATAAACGTTTGCAGCTCATACGGACAGGTGTGTAGACAGGAGCCTGAGGTGGGAGGGTGACGTGAGGGGAGAGAAAGTACGAGGGTGCAGTGGGAGAGAGCGAGCCTGCGAGACAGAGGCAACGAGATGGAGAGAGAACCCGAGGCAGACAGCAAGAAGAATGAAACAGTGACAGAGTGAAAGGAGAGACAGCACGCACGAGAATTATACAAACCAAACCAACAAATTAAAAAGTGAAACTACACCTGTGGGAACGCATCTCGACAGCGGCTAAAAGCCCGTGCGCGCTGAAGGCAGATGACATGGGCCCCTTTAGCTGTTTGTTTCCCACCCCTTCTTTCTTCAATTCTCTCCTCCTCCATTCTTCTTTCTCACTGCCCTCCCACCATACGTGTCTCTCTCTCCCTTCTCGTTCTCTTTTCACTCACTTTCTCTCCCTGTCCCTTGTGCACCTATAATGGTTACTGTCTAGACACAAAATGCTATGTTTTCTCCAGGCCGCACACGAGAGACGTGAGAGAGACATCGAAAGAAAGAGGAAGTGACGTGAAGGGTGACAATAATGTAACCACGCTCTGTGCAGACCTCTTTGGAGGCAGTAGGTGCCTGCCTTCACCACACATCTTTATCACAACGGTCTCCTACACCCAGGAGTAGGGGCTGTTGCACGCTTGGTGTGATGTGGTTTGAGCCATCTCTGTCAAGGACACACACTCCTGCGTCCTTCCCACAAAGGCCACACTATAATCACACTTCTCCATCTAGTGCCTAGACTCTAGGCACTAGCATACTAATGCCTAAGTGTCCTGCCTTCCCTCCGTCTCACCTCACTCACGAGAGTGTACAGTGAAAAGAGAGCAACAAACACTACCCACTTACGTCACCGGCCAGACACGCACTATTCCATCCACAGCCCCACCCCCACGGAGGAGCGTGCAGTCAGGTCACCAGTGCACTCTAGCACCTCGCCAGGATGTAAAGCACTACATAACTACAGTATGGCGTGCCTCAATGCGCTACAGTAACCTCACTGGCTATCTTACAGAGTTTACATGCGTCAGTATCAAACGTACTTAATAAACGATGCGTTGATTTTAGAACGGAAATACCACCTCTTTTCAAGTTATCTGTTATACAGAACTATAATGCCCACATCAGGCAGATCTAATCTTTATTACACAAATATGACTAAAAATACACTCAAATCAAAAATGTTCATTTTTTTCGACTTGGGGAGGATGAAAGGTAGATTTAGCCCTGCCCGGACTCAACCAGCAAGAGGAGCCCAATCTCATCAGCAGGCGCGTTCACCTCTTGAACTTCCAAGAGGTCTCGTTCTAGCAACAGCCACCAAACCCTCCCTTTGAACCCAGCTCTTGACTGGTTTCTTAAATCTTCCTGGCCTTCTCGGGATTGTCCCTCCGTGGCACGTGCCACATGCTTCGACATGGCACAACACCGCCTAGTACTTTGAGACGCCTCTGAAATGGCATAGCTCCACCTGGCATTGTAAAGCGCCTCGGAGATGGCACAGCGCTATCTTGTATTCTAAAGCGCCTCGGAGGTGACACAGCGCTGCCTGGGATTCTGAGGCGCTGTCTGGTGTTCTAAAGTGCCTCTGAGATGACTCCGCGCCGCCTGGTATTCTAAAGGCAAGCATTCTTCCAGTAAGCCTAGCGGGGCCCCCTGATTGGTTCCAAAATTATCAGCATAACCACAAATGTCGAAACCTGAAAATCGACATTTATTAATATTAAAATCCCCCATCCAAACAAAAATACAATTTGGCTCATATCCTTTACAGAATTCTCAAGCACAGCAACAAGGTCTTCCATGTCTCTGTACCTTGTACTATTTAAAACATTATCATAAAAGTTTATCAATACAAATGTTTGCTTCATATCCATCTGCAAAAGAGCCGGTTGAAAGAATGGGGATTTTGTATAGATTTTCTTTACAGTCACTGGGACAGTAGTGGATATCAATTTTGCCAAGCTGTCTTTTGCCCTCCCGTGGAGTGAGGGTTTTGCAGGGGAATATATTGTGACACATCAATCAATATTAAAATTATGTGCGTGCCACATTTCTTGTAGAAACAGCAGCTGCACGGAGTAAATATACATTTGCCAATACTTGTTACCAATTTTGTTTTTGATCCCTGCTACATTCCAAGATCTCATGTTTAGAATCTTAGCAAGACATCTTTCACGTGGTTTCTTACACTGCTGGTACCCCTTGTATCTTTATCCCTCATCCAACTAGATTTCTCAAGGATCCCAGTGTCCACCTGCTGTCAGTCTTGTTTACCGAGGCATCAGAGAAGAGCAAATCGTTTTGAACAGGGTATAGATAAGCTCTGTCTTTGATTTCTTTGTTGGAAGAATTGTTGGTGGCCCTGTTTCCATAAAATGATTGGTACTGGAGGTTTGTAAGGGAAGCCTAGGGGGGCAGCTGTAATCTTCTCCTCAAAATCATTAAGGTGTTGATGGCTGGCCTGAATGGTAAAAAGGCGGGCCTTTACCATATTTGGATGCTGAAAAATGGCAATAATACAGTCTCCATTTCCTATTTTATGTATGGGTCCAATCCAGTTCACCCTTCTAACCCTGAAATGATTTCCAGAGCACCACATAATTGGAGTGTTTTGGCCATCAATCTGACAGGTCCAATGGTATTGTTCAGAAAGACGTGAGTTGATAGTATATAAATTGGGAGTCCGATATATGATGACACTGTATATTTCTAACTATGGTTCCAAAATGCTTTTTATTCTTAACAACCATTGACAAAGCCAATAGTCTTGGCTTCTTGTAGGTGTAATGTTACTTGTATTATATATCTGGATGCAATGACAGAAGTATCAAAATATCAGTAAGGTGGCACACTATGCGATGCACATATTTTTTGCGTATATGCTTTTAAGCGACACCTTTAATTGCATCGGTTACGCGCCTTTGAAAGATCACCAAGTATTTTCATCCCATTCAAAGCCCTGGTCTACACACGCGGTCAGGTTCTTGGTACACATAGCCTTAGCTGCAGTGCACACAGACCTTACTCTGCCGCACACAGAGGAAAATAATTAGAGGGAACATTGGCGGTCACATGACCTACCTGGCCTCGTTCAGGACCACTTTTTAAGATACGATTTATTTCCATTGAAGTACTATATCAATTTACCTCATTTGAAGTCAAACTCGGAATCTACCACCAGAACGGGTATTTTTGGGACTTTGTGAATCCAGTGTCACACTACAGTGAAGATTCAGATCTATCTAAATAAGACCTTTAATAAGGTGCTACTTACTTGACCCTGATGAAGTTCCAATGGCACAAAGGGAACGAAACACGTTGGCTGTGCCGCTTTTATAAAATTAAATTAATAAAGAGAAGACTTTTCAAAAAACCCCTTCGTGCAACTGACTTTATTGGAGTGCACCTTCCTTTTTCCTATGAACATTTTGTACAGAAACGGCGAAATAAATGCAAATTATGCTGTGACTCCACGTATGGCTCAGATTGCACTTAATTGAGGAAGTTCCATGGATGTGCGAACTGGGGTTTTTAGATATATATATATATATATCGCCAGTAGGTAGTTATAGCTAGGACCTATTTTCCATAGGAAATCCGCAACATTCTTTTCGCAATAACTTTGCCACCGGTTGACGAATCTTCGCAAAATTTTAAAAACTTGTGGGGCGCTCCGGTCCGCTCTTATCCTGATTTGTCAAGCAGGGGCTGAGAAAAAAATGGGGGTCTCAAAACATGTTTTCCCTATGCAATTTCCCACAGGAAACTTTAGCCACGGCTACAGCCCGAACTGCTGAATGGAATTACACCAAATTTGGCAAAGTGCTAGCCCTTGGTTCAGAAAGGTGCCTTTTTGTTAAATAGTGTAAATCCGTTCAGTAGTTGCTGAAAACCTCAAAAGTAAAAGCACATACTGCGGCTGCGGATCCTCCCGAGCACAAGCTTTGTTCTAATTTGCTGTCAACACTTCAAACCAGGAAGTGTTGGCAGCCATCTTGTGCCTTGGTTTCCACGGGCAATATATTATAGTAATGGGGGGCCCAGAAGGGTACCCAGCCCCGGGGACTGCCACCCCCCAGGGCTTTTTTTAAATATATATGGGGGGGGGGGCTCTCAGCTCCCCCGAAGCCCCGGGGACCGCCACCCCCGGGGCTTTTCTGAAATATGTGAGGGGCGCTCTCAGCCCCCTCCAGCCCCAGGGACCGCCACCCCCCGGGGCTTCTAAAGACATGGGTGGGGGGATCACGGCCCCCCACAGCCCCGGGGGCCAAAACCCCGGGGCTTTAAAGTATAACGTGGGGGAGCATCAAAGCCCCCCCAAGCCCTGGGTACCCCCACCCACAGGGATCAAAATAAATTATTGCGTAGCGGGGGCACATGGCCCCGCTGCAACGGGGACCGCCAACCCTGGGGCTTTTTTAAATTAAATAAACCTGGGGGGGCTTGAGCACCCCCACATGTCCCAGGGACCCCCTCCTCCACGGGGCACTATGTTTTTTAATTTGCGGGTCCGTTATGGACCCCCAAACCCCGGGGACCACCACCTCCTGGGGCTTTAAAATTGTTGAGAGGGAGGCCGCGCGGGCCCCTTCCAGGAGCCCTTGATGGCCCTGGGGACCCCCACGCCCTACAGCTGTCTCCTGAAGTGTCCTGGGATGCCCACCCCTAGGACACTGCAGTTTGCTCTGGCAGGGCGCGAGCCTCACGGCTCCCATCCTGCCATAGCAAACTTGGTTTGGATTTTGAAAGAGAGAGCAGGGAAACCTGCTCTCTCTTTCAAAATGCAAACCAAATTGCTTTTCCACACAGGGAGCTGCAACTTAGCAGCTACCCATGTAGAAAAACAATGCCGGCTCCTGAGGGACGCGGGGAACCGGTGCGATCGTAGGGGGATTGGGGACATGGTCCACAACAGAGAGGGCCAGCCCCAGGGGATGGGGTCCCTTGGGCTATTAGTGGACCCCGACCTCAAATATTAAAAATAAAAAAATAAATAAAAATACAAAGGCCGGCCTCTGCCTAAGGAGGGGGGGCAAGGCAGCCCCCGTCCAATAACATCCCGGGGGATAGGGTCCCCGGGGCAGATTATGGCCTCGGGAGGGGGCCATGCGGCCCCCTTCCCAATTTTTTGAAAATAATTGGGGGGGCAAGTCCTGGGGGATGGGGTCCCCAAGCCCAAGAATATTAGGAAAAGAAGGGGGGCCACACAGCCTCCCTTCTTAAAAACAAAAAAAAATGGCATTGCGCCAGAGGCCACACCCCACTCCTTTCAGCACTCTGCAAACGCGCCCCCTGGTGCGTTTGCAGATCGGGAACAAATTTCCATTGAATACTGGGGGTCCCTGGGGGCAAACTAGTCCACCAGGAACCTCCAGTATGCGCCAGGGGGCTGCATTGCAGAGAGGTGTTCTGAGGCCATGCCCCTTTTTACACCTCTACAACGAAGCTCTGTGACGCTTATTGGAGGTAGCTGGTGGGCTAGTTGCACCCCAGGGACCCTCAGTATTCAAGAGGAGTTAATCCCCCAACTTAAAACGCACCACGGGGCGCGTTTGCACAGTGGTGATGGGAGGGGGCGGGGCCTGTGGTGACATGTGTGTAAACACACCCTGTGGCGCGGTTTAAGTTAGGGAAATAATTCCTCATCAATCCTGAGGTTCCCTGGGGGCCAACTAGACCAGTCTGAAGCTCTAAAGACCTCTAAAACAGAGGTGTGCGGTGGTAGGGGCTGGACCCGTCTTGAGACCTCTTAAGGTACACAGCTGCCTCATTTCTTTAAAGTTTAACATAGCAAATTTGGATGGTGCCCTTGGAGGGTCACTCTCAACAGGGACAGGTCCAGTGGACCCCTCTGCTCCAGACATTGCTCTAGTGTGGGTGGATATGTTGCAATCTACCTACACTGGTGTTTACCTACTAAACCTATCTAGTAGTTGTAGTCAGGGTGTGCTACTCCCTATCCTCTACAACAACTAAGTTCAGTAGAACTTAAGTATACTAGTCTTGTTTTATATGTACCTAACAGGTACCTGTAGGATCTTTCAAATGATACTCTCAAAGATTGTAATGGTAAAACAACAGCAAGCTCAAATCCGAACCTCTGCTCACCAATGTGAGAAGTTGGCCTAGTATATGATGCTCACTAGTTCTAGTGATCACCTTGTACCATGCCAAGCAACCCTTATGATGATTGGTTGTAAGTCAACCTGATAGACCAGCTATCCTAGTAGCGTGGACAAAGCAGTCTTAGGCTAAACTCTGTAAAGGCATGTGAAGCAAGCTGTTTTACCATACACAATCCCCTTGAATACCAAATGAAAGGACACCACACAGGTATATATTGAAAATATATATATATATATTTATTTACTACAAATATCCCCTATACTCTTTATGAGCACAGAAGCAAATGCGTTAAAACAAAACACAGTTTAAATACACAAAAGTTGCACAATATGGATGAGCCCTAGAGGCCACTTAAACCATATACTAAAATAGTGGTATAAGAACCACCAATCTGAAAGGAAAGAAGCCTAGGGCCTGGGGAATTGCTGGAGCTGTTTGGGACTAGCAGTGATGAAGTCGGGAAAGGCCCGCGGGACTCGGTTGCAGTGCTTAAAGTGCACGCATGCACCAATGTTAAGTCAATGGTGCGTAAAAGTTACAAAGTTAGTGTTTAAGGAACCTTCCGATGGACCTAGAAGGACAAAACTTTAGAGCTAGGCACTAGAGGTGTGTACCAGTGTAGGAACACTGGCGTTGCTGAGTTACCTCACCCACAGGAAGTGGGTGCACAGGTGCCAAGTCGTGTTGGGTTTCGTTACGCAGGTCGATGGTGCCTGGAGATGAAGATGCTGCAGGCGGGTCGTCGAGGAGAGTTCCGGTGGATCCAAGGATGGATCTGAGGATGTGAAGACGTGAAAGCAGAGGGGACAATGTTCAAAGTCACTAGCCAGTGACTACCGTGGAACCAGGATGGAACCAGGCGATGTTGGGTGCAAACAGGTGAAGAGGTGCAGCTTGTCTCCACAGCCACGTGAACACGAAGAGGTCAACGACGTCCAGGAGTCGATCACGAGCTGTCCCACAAAGGCTCTAGCTGATGGCAGTGTCGGCAACTTGATTGGAGCAAACAGGCCTTGGCTAATGCAAGCCACGCAGGAAGTGGAAAAAGCTTATTACTCGGACCAGCAAGGTCAGAGCGGGTGCTCCTTTTCAGGGGAGCAAGGGACAGTCTGGAGTAACCGGACCAGTGGTGTAGTTTGTAGATGTTGTTGCCAAGATGGCCGCTAGCCACGTGGCAAATGGCCGGGATGGCGCGTCGAGTGGCAAAGTACAAAAGGGCCCCACGCAGATCGTGGAGATGCTGGGGGCTGATCTTCGGTGCAAATGCTGCTTCGTGGTGGGGCTCCTCAAACCTCAAAGCACAGCATCGAGGGTGCCTCGGGTGCTGCGCAGTCAGCTTCTCGGGGGTCTTTCAAGATGGCCGGTCCCACGTCTCCCGGTGCCTTCACCGGGTCTCTTCTTTTCAGGGACTGTGGATCAGGATCTGAGATGTCTGGGAGTCTGGGTCTTGTCAGGCTCTGGGCTCCGGCTCTGGCGGGAGGCGGCGGCAAAGCAGACGTCGAGTTGCTGGTTGGTGCCTGTATTCACAGGGTGGTCACTCCTTGGCCACAAGGGAGATTCTCTTCAGTCTTCTGTGCAGCATAATGTCGAAGTCCAGTTTTCTTCTTAGTTTCAAGTCGAGTTCAGGATGATCTGGAGTCTTGGGATACAGCTCCTACTCTTATTCCAAACCTAGGGGCCGGATTACCTGCTAGGTCCCTCCTTTGGGTGGGACCAGGAAGGGGGGTGGTTACACCCCCTTTCCTTTGTCCAGCTTCGTGCCAAGACTGGGGCTGGAGAGCCCCAGCTCCGGTTTGAACTGGCATATGCACAGGGACACCTTGTGTGCCCCAGGCATGTCTCATTCTATTCAGCCCTGTCCTACCCAATACACAAAATCCTGTCTGGGGTGGTGCTAGCACCTCCCAAGGCAGGAAACCCTTTGTCCAAGCCTCCCTCTCTGGAAGGACTCCCAGCAGCAGGAGGTCAGACTTGTGTCTGTGGTGGCAGCATCCATTTTGTGATGCTGAGGCTCTAGTTTAACTGTAACCGGGTTCAGGTTATGTACATGTCGTGTCCCTCTAGAAGGGTGGAATGCTACCCCCATCGCCAGAACTGGCAAGGGGGTAGTATTCCAATTCGTATGAGACCTTACTCGACATGTTTTGATAAAGCCAAACCAAAGTTAGCAAATAACCGCGAGGATTATAATGCACTTAAGAGTATATGGTATGGCAGTATCATGGAACAGCTACAGGAAGTGGTTCCGAAATCTGCATACAGGCTCAGCTCATGCTAGAGCACCATCTCACATATTTCCAAGCACTCTGCCTCCAGGATTGATGAGGCCTTCCATAGAAGTGGCTGATAGGAACATATGTGTCCATTTTAGGTTAGGTATAGGCATACTATACCTAAGTAAGGGGTGATTACACCAACTTACCCCAGCTGAGTGATCAGCCAGTTGTGTCAAATATGGAGGCCAGGCCAGGGGTGGCATAATACATGCTGCAGCCCCTGGTAGGCCTTGGAAGCACCTATGCCCTGGGTACCTGGGGTACACTGTTGCAGGGGCCTATAAGGTGAACCAATTCCAATTGTGTATGTACCTAAGGTACATGGAGTCCATTTTAAGGAGAGAGCAATTAGCCTGGGGCCCTGAATAGCAGGATCCCAGGCCAACTAAAGTCAAAAACCAGCAAAACACCAGGCAAAAAGTTTGGGGGTAACCATAGTCAGATATCCACCTTCCTACACACGTGACAATGACAATCAAATACACCTCATCATACACTAGTATATACTTTCATCACTCACTGTAAAATACAGAGTACCGTATTTGAATCCATTGACACACCAATACAAGTTTTTAAAAACCCACTCAGTGATTCCTATAGTGAGTAGTAGAGAGTAGTAGAGCGAATAGTAGAGTGAGTAGTAGAGAGTAAGTAGTAGAGAGTAGTAGAGGGTAAGTAGTAGAGTGAGTAGTAGAGAGCAGTAGAGAGTGAGTAGTAGAGAGTAGTAAAGAGTGAGTAGTAGAGAGTAGTAGAGAGTGAGTAGTAGAGAGTGAGTAGTAGAGAGTAGTAGAGTGGGAGAGAGAATAGTACAGAGTATTAGAGAGTGAGTAGTAGAGTGAGTAGTAGAGACTAGTAGAGAGAGAGTAGCAGAGAGTGAGTAGTAGAGAGTAGTAGAGAGTGAGTAGTAGAGAGAGAGTAGTAGAGAGTGAGTAGTAGAGAGTAGTAGAGAGTGAGAAGTAGAGAGTGAGTAGTAGAGAGTAGTAGAGAGTGAGTGGTAAAGAGTGAGTAGTAGAGAGAGAGTGAGTAGTAGAGAGTAGTAGATAGTGAGTAGTAGGGAGTGAGTAGTAGAGAGAGAGTAGTAGAGAGTAGTAGAGTAGTAGAGAATGAGTAGTAGAGAGTGAGTATTTGAGAGTAGTGGAGTAGGAGAGAGTAAGTAGTAGAGAGTAGAGGAGAATATTCCAAAGCTTGGCACAGCACCACTTGCACAATAAGTCCAATCAAATCATATCACTTAGAGTCCTTATTGAAGCGCTGAATTTTGTTGTATATTATAAATGCTTTTATTTTCCTTAAGTACCACAGCCAGCCGAAACGTTTCGTACAACAGAACTTCTTCAGGGCGTTCTTATTTCCTATAAGTTATGTCGGTATCCTGTTGACATATAACTAGATATTTCTTCCAAATGTTAGACGAGACGTAAGTACATTCTTATTCAAGTGACTAGGTATCAATTTTACCCACACAATTCGGGCAGATTTGAGTAATTTATAGCATCCTCAAAGTCAGTCTTTCAAAAATTCCAAAGTATAGGACATGATAATCCAAATCCAAATGTTTCTCAAGAAAAGTCATTTTCAATTGTTCGGAATATCGGTGTTTGGGCAGATATGACCCAGGGACCCCCAGTATGCAAGGGGAATTAGTCCCCCCTCTGCAAACGCGCCAGTGGCCTGCGTTGCAGAGAGGTGTAAAAAGGGGCATAGCCTCATTACACCTCTGTGCAATGCAGCCCCCTGGCGCACACTGGAGGTTCCAAGTGGGCTACTTGGCCCCCAGGGACCCCTAGTATGCAAGGGGAATTAGTTCCCCCTCTTCAAACATGCACGGGGGCTGCGTTGCAGAGAGGTGTAAAAAAGGGTGTGGCCTCATTACACCTCTCTGCAATGCAGCCCCCTGGCGCATACTGGAGGCTCCTGGTGGGCTAGTTGGCCCCCAGGGACCCCCAGTATGCAAGGGGAATTAGTTCCCCCTCTGCAAACGCGGCAGGGGGCTGCGTTGCAGAGAGGTGTAACAAGGAGCATAGCCTCATTACACCTCTGCAATGCAGCCCCCTGGCGCATACTGGAGGTTCCAGGTGGGCTAGTTGGCCCCCAGGGTCCCCCAGTATGCAAGGGGAATTAGTTCCCCCTTTTCAAACATGCACGGGGGCTGCGTTGCAGAGAGGTGTAAAAAGGGGCGTGGCTTCATTACACCTCTCTGCAATGCAGTCCCCTGGCGCATACTGGAGATTCCTGGTGGGCTTTCAGGTCTTATATAGTTAGGAATTAGCATTAAAAAACCTTTGAAATTCACTGAAAAAAACATAGGTTTCAGGCCTTATATAGTTAGGAATTAGCATTTAAAAAACCTATGAAATTCACTGAAAAAACCATAGGTTTCACACTCGTTATAGTTAGGAATTAGCATTTAAAAAAACATTGAAATTCACTGAAAAAACCATACATTCAAACAGATTAGTCACTAACCAATGCATTCAGTAAGACACATTTAATCACTCACTCATACAGTTAGTCACGCACCTACTAAATCCTTCATCCTGTCACTCATACATCCACTCATTCTTCAATATATAAAACATATTACTTTTCAGAAACACACATTCACTGGATGATGTCATCAGTGATGTCATTTGAGATGTCATCAGTGATGTCACCCGTGATGTCATTTGAGATGTCATCAGTGATGTCACTGACCATGTCATGAATGATGTAATATGTGACATCATCAGCAGTGGATTGCGGGCGCGCGAGTTATAGTGAGTCCAACTAACTATAACGTGAGAATTTCAATGGTTTTGTATGAGTAAAATGTTCAGCTAACTATAACTGGTGTGAAACCTATGGTTTTTTCAGTGAATTTTAAAGGTTTTTTAAATGCTAATTCCTAACTATAACGATTGTGAAACCTATGTTTTTTGGGTGAATTTCAAAGGTTTATTAAATGCTAATTCCTAACTATAACGATTGTGAAACCTATGGTTTTTTCAGTGAATTTCAAAGGTTTTTTAAAAGCAAATTCCTTGCTTTATCGAGTTTGTAACCTACGAATTTTGAAGTGAATTATTAAGTTTTTTCAGTGAATATATATATATATATATATATATATATATATATCACCTACTGGCGGTCGCCATTATGTAGTTATAGTTAGGATTGGCTACCATAGGAAATCCGCAACATTCTATTGGGAATAACTCTGACGCCGGTTGATGATTTTGTGTGTCATTTTCCAAAATTTTGGCCAGCTCCGCTCCGCTCCTTCCCTGAAAGTTTCGGGGGGATTCGTGAAGTGGGGGCTGAGAAAAAAGGGGGTCCCAAAACATGTTTTCCCCATGTTAATTTCCATAGGACGGTCTGACAAGTCTACAGCCCGAACCGCTGAACGGAATTACGCCAAACTTGGCAAAATTGTAGGGACTGGTACGCAGATGTGCCTTTGCTATATTTGCAGAAAATTGCTCCAGTGTTTTTTTTTTAAAATGAACTTCAAAAACACATATATATCTATAGGCGCGCTCCGAGCGCTCTCCGGTACGCGTAGCGGGGAGCGCACCCGGCGCGCTACGGGAGTGCACGAGCGGAAAGCTGATTGGCTGTCGGGTGTCTGTCAAAATTCTAAACAGTCCGGAGAGTCCGCCATCTTGTGTCTCAGTAGAATCGAGACACAAGAGGTGAAAAAGAAAGGGGGAATTATTGAAATGGTGCAGAGTAGACACCCCCTGACCCCATAGGTTTTCTGAGGGGGGCCTAGAAGGATTCTTAAGGGCAAAAAAACTTTTTTTTTTTTTTAAATTTTCACGGGGTAAGGGCTGGGTGCGCTCCCAGGTGCGCTCTCCGGTACGCGCACCCTGAGCGCACCACGGGGGAAAACAGTGTAAAAAAATAGAGTAAAAAAATAATGTAGAGTGTTTAGAGGTAAGTTAGCTCTGAAAAGAGCTGTTGTATTAAGTGGGTGTTTTTTGTACCTACAAGTAGGTACTAATGCAGAGTCTTATATTCAAGATGAAAACTCTATTTCCCTCATCTGTAAAATGCACACCATCTCTCCTATAGATGTCTTGCATGTTGTAACGCAAGTTGTTGTGGTAAATGGAACCCATACCATAGTCTCTGAGGTAAGCAGAAACAGACTTTTTACATGTTTCCTTGCTTTCTCAATCTGTGGACAAAATTGGTTGGACCAGTTCCATTTTTGCCTTTGGCATATATTAGAAAAGACCAAGGCAGTTTTTGGAAAAAGTGACATCAATTGCCCAAAGATGTCCTTTAAAAGCATTTCCAGACCTACCCCAGTCAAAGTGCCCAGGTCATTTCCAATACAGTGCACAATTATAAGGTCAGGGTGTGGAAGATGCATAAAGGATTTTACCAATGGTATCAATTGGTGACTCCTCAATCCTCTCTGTCCAATCCATACAATGTCCACATTTGGTAAATCAAGGTTGTAAATACCTCTGTTAGCTGCATATTGTTTACTCCAGTGGACAAAGCTATGACCCACAAACCAGACTTTTGGCATCTTGAAGGTAGATGTGCTTCTAGTCAGATGAGTTGTGGAAATGAAATGGCAGTTTGATTATGAAAAAAAGTGGTTGAGATTCAGTGCACTTGAAAAACAAAAAATGATTGGTGCTTTCTTAACATTCTCCACTGAAAACTCGGGTGCATGCTTTTGTTTTTTGAAAGAAGTCATTTCAATGGTTGAGGAAAAGTCATTTCAAGAAACATTGCACATGATTAGCTGGTACATTGAGTGGTCAAACACCTTTGCTACTTTTTTTTTGCAACATAGTATGATGAAGATCTGAACTGTGTGCTGGGTGAGGAGGGAGTTACCATGGTAACAGGGGATTGAGCACTGGGGGGATGGGTGTATGTTATGTGACTTTCAAAGTGTTCAAAAGTACAAGCAATTAAAATGTGCAGTTTCTTACTCCACTTCATTAACTCCTTCTCTTAATCCTTCTGTCCTCTTACTCCTACACTCACCTTCTTTCAGATATTTTCCTTTACTTTCCTTCCTCTGTCTTCCCATCCTTCGCTCCTTCACTGCTTTCTCTTCCCTTACTCTCCTTACTCCACTTTACTAATTCCTTGTCTTACTCCCTCTGTCCTCTTACTTCTACACTCCCCTTACCTCATTCTCTCTCTGTTAGCCTCATTCTGTCTATCTCTTTAGTCTCTCACTCCTTTTCTATCACGTTTCACTCCTCTTCTGTCATGTTCAGTCCCTATAACTCAGCCATACTCCTACACTCACCTTCTTTCAGACCTTTTCTTTTACTTTCCTTCCTCTGTCTTCCTATCCTTCGCTCCATCACTGTTTTCCCTTCCCTTACTCTCCTTACTCCACTTCACTAATTCCTTGTCTTACTCCCTCTGTCCTCTTACTTCTACACTCCCCTTCCCTCATTCTCTCTCTGTTAGCCTCATTCTCTCCGTCCTCTTAGTCTCTCACTCCTCTTCTATCACGCTCACTCCCTATAAATCAGCCATACTCCCACACTCACCTTCTTTCAGACCTTCTCTTTTACTTTCCTTCCTCTCTCTTCCCTTCCTTCGCTCCTTCACTCTTTTCCCTTCCCTTACTCTCCTTACTCCACTTCACTAACTCCTTCTCTTACTCCCTTTGTCCTCTTACTTCTACACTCCCCTTCCCTCATTCTCTCTCTGTTAGCCTCATTCTCTCTGTCCCCTTAGTCTCTCACTGCTCTTCTGTCACGCTCACTCCCTATAACTCAGCCATACTCCCACACTCACCTTCTTTCAGACCTTCTTCTTTAGTTTGCTTCCTCTCTCTTTCCTTCCTTTGCTCCTTCACTCTTTTCTCTTCCCTTACCTTCTTATTCCACTGTACTAACTCCTTCTCTTACTCCTTCTGTCCTCTTACTTGTACACACCCCTTCCCTCATTCTCTCTCTGTTAGCCTCATTCTCTCTGTCCCCTTAGTCTCTCACTCCTTTTCTATCACGCTCACTCCCTATAACTCAGCCATACTTCTACACTCATCTTCTTTCAGACCTTTTCCTTTACTTTCCTTCCTCTGTCTTCCCATCCTTCGCTCCTTCACTCCTTTCCCTTCCCTTACTCCCCTTACTCCATTTCAGTAACTCCTTCTCTCAATCCCTCTGTCCTCTAACTTACTCACTCCCCTTCTCTCGCTCTCTCTCTGTTACCCCCATTCTCTCCGTCCTCTTAGTCTCTCACTCTTCTTCTATCACACTCACTCCCTATAACTGAGCCATACTCCCACACTCACCTTCTTTCAGACTTTCTGTTTTATTTTATTTTCTCTCTCTCCCTTCCTTCACTCCTTCTCTGTTTTCCCTTCCCTTACTCTCCTTACTCCACTTCACTAATTCCTTCTCTTACTCCTTCTGTCCTCTTACTTCTACACTCCCCTTCCCTCATTCTCTCTTTGTTAGCGTCATTCTCTCTGACCCTTTAGTCTCTCACTCCTCTTCTGTCACGCTCACTCCCTATAACTCAGCCATACTCCCACACTCACCTTCTTTCAGACCTTAACCTTTACTATCCTTCCTGTCTCTTTCCTTCTTTTGCTCCTTCACTCTTTTCTCTTCCCTTACTCTCCTTACTCCACTTCACTAACTCCTTCTCTTACTCCCTCTGTCCTCTTAGTTCTACGCTCCCCTTCCCTCTTTCTCTTTGTGTTAGCCTCATTCTCTCTGACCCCTTAGTCTGTCACTCCTCTTCTATCACGCTCACTGCCTATAACACAGCCACACTCCCTCACTTATGTTTCTTTCCTGCCTCACTCAGGGCCTCATTTATGAGAAATGACGCATCGCTGCGTGACAGCAGCGATGCGTCACTTCTCAGTGCGCTCTCCTTAAGATATTCCTGATGCGTCATATTTAATGTATGACACATCATGTGGCAAGGAGTTACAGATATGTCAGTATTTCTGATGTATCTGTAAGCGCAAAAGTGACGTATTGCTGGAGTGTGTCACAAAAGTGACGCAACTCCAGAAATGCATCCTTTCACATGGCGCAAGCCCCATGTGAAAGGGCCTGCGTCAGTCTTACGCCTGCTGTGAGGCAGGCGCTAGATTTTGTCGCTACGGCGTCCTAAAAGTGATGCAATGAAATCTCATAGATTTCACTGCGTCACTTCTACGACCCTTCCTTGCGTCAATATGCCCCCTTTGCATACATTATACCTGGCGCAGGTATAATATTGCGCAGGGGTTTACAAAGTGACACATCTTCCTAGATGCGTCACTTTGTAAATATGACTCAACAAGGCCCTTTTTTTACACCACTGGTGAATCACAAAAGGTGACACACCGGCGGCGTAAAAGTGACGCATGGCCTCATAAATGAGGCCCTCAGTCTTCTACTCTCACTTTTTCTTTCACTTTCTCTGTCTCCTTACTCCCTTACTCACCTTGTCTCACACTCACTTGCCTTTATCCAGTCTGTATCTCCACTCTTTCCTAAACATCACTGCTCTTTTCTTACCCTTCCACCCCCGTTCCTTTACTACATTTTCTTCACTTATCCTCATTCCCCATGTTCACTCTCCTTCTCCTCACTCACCTCCCAGACTCACCTTCTTTCAGTCCCCCTACTTCACTTCCCTTCCCCTCTCGTCCCTTTCTTTGCTTTCTCACTCATTTTCCTCTTCTCTCTCACTGCACTCCACTTCAGTTACTCTTTTTCATTTTTTTAAGAATACAGCTCTTTTTTGAGAATAGGAGGTAGTTCTAAAAAGACCTTTTTTTTCTTCTTTTTTCTTTTTTTTCAACAAAAACAAAAACAGGGAATGGCAAACTGCTCAACAGGAGCAAAAAAAAGTATCCAAATTAGGGCTGGGGACGGCAGCGGTGGTTCTCCAATGCTCGAGCAATGATCAAAATACGTTGTTCCCCGTAACAAAGTAGGGCATCGCAATGTTTGCATTTGATGGAAGCCGCATTAAAAATAGGCTGAATATTTGGGATCAGCTCCTCTGGTCACCCCCTCACCGATGTAGTTGCTCCTCCAGTTGAAGTAGAGGCACCATCTCTTGGAGCCTCTCGTGCCAGAGCCCTGACACTCTCCCGGGCATAGTTCTGGGGATGCCTTCTCTGCACGTGGCGAATCATGGTAGAATTACCAAAACTGTACTTCCTTCTGGGGTCTCCTCGGGAAAGTACAGTATGGCAGATCTTACACTCCACCTTTGGAGCATTTACTTTTTTATGTCCCTCAGGAATATCAAACAAATTCCAGATGAAATGCTCTTTCACCTTCGGCTGAGGAGGCTCTTCATCTATGAATCCATCTGACTCCTCACTGCTGCTGGATGCTCTGGCAGCCATTGTATCCACAGATTATAAGCAGAGAAAAAAAGAGGTCTTGCTCTCCCCAAAGTGAAAGAAGAAGTGAAGGAAAAGTGTGGGGTTTTCATTCTTTGGAAAAAAAATCTATTAGCAACCAATGAAAATTGTTATTTTAAGGTCACATGACTTGACGCGCTTACGCTACGCGCACCGGAGCACTTCCGGGGGCACTTACGCGGCACGAACGTAGGCGCTTCCGTGGGCGTTACGCGGCGCGCCTGAGTGACGTTTTGGTAGCTTTACGGAAATGCAAAATCGTTTTCATTTGGAAAATCAAAAATACTGCTTTATAAGTATGGTACAGAATGTCTTGCATTATTATTTAGTTTTCATACATTTTTTTTTACGAAGGCAGAAATAGCGCTCTCGCTGCGCTCTCGGGAGAGCTTACCGGTGCGCGCACCCTGAGCGCTCCAAGTCAAAATCATACGGGTAAGCTTACCGGTGCGCGCACCCTGAGCGCACCAGGAAAAAATGATAAAAAAAAAAATATATATATATACATTGAACAAATAATTTCTTTTTTTTAAATATAATTAATAGTTGTAAAAAACAGCTAATAAAAAAAATTGTAGGTTACAAAGTCAATATATAAAGGAATTAGCTTTTAAAAAAAACTATGAAATTCACTGAAAAAACCATAGGTTTCACAAACGTTATAGTTAGGAATTAACATTTAAAAAACCTTTGAAATTCACTGGAAAAACCATAGGTTTCACACTCGTTATAGTTAGGAATTAGCATTTAAAAAACCTTTGAAATTCACTGAAAAAAACATAGGTTTCACACCAGTTATAGTTAGCTGAACAATTTACTCATACAAACCATTGAAATTCCCACGTTATAGTTAGTTGGACTCACTATAACTCGCGCGCCCGCAATCCACTGCTGATGATGTCACATATTACATCATTCATGACATGGTCAGTGACATCACTGATGACATCACTGATGACATCTGAAATGACATCACTGATGACATCACTGATGACATCTCAAATGACATCACTGATGACATCACTGATGACATCATCCATGTGATAATACGATGCACCTCGTCACACTCTAATCTAACCTTTGATACACCCAGTGTTAAATACAAACTACCATTCCTGAAATTATTGACACACCAATACCAGTAACTACATACGCACTCACTGATTTCTAGGTCTACACACACATCCACTCATTCACCCATACAATCACTCATACATACAGTCACTCATCAATAGAACACTATCATATCCACTCATACACCTACACAGACACTCACACGCTGACACTCATCTACAGAGTTACTCACACACCTAGTCAGTTATGCAAAGAATCAATCACACTCCCATTTCCTCAACCACAGTTTTTCTCACTAAACCTTACTTAATCAAACATATACTAACACATACTTACTCTCTTTTACAATCACTGATACAAGTTTACATTGATCCATACAGTCACTTACGCAATCACAGGCTCTCATGTATAGTAATTTATATATGCCAACTCTCACATGGACTGTGTTTTACATATGTACTTACTTAGACATGGAGCACTGAGATAGCCATTCACTCACCAACACACCCATGCACACAGTCAACCACCCATACAGCTCTTTCCACATGCACTCTTGAACCCGTGAATCAACTGCTCACACATATATGCACAGAGTCACACACCTCCCAGCCACCCCCACACACACTCACCCTCACTTACAAATATTTGGGCAACCAATCAATAACCCATATAACCACTCATATAGCTACTGATCAACACATGCAGCAGCTTACACAACAACAGACATACCGATGCACACATTCAGACAGTTTAGTCACTAACCAATGCATTCAGTTAGACACATTTAATCACTCACTCATACAGTCAGTCACGCACCTACTAAATCCTTCATCCAGACACTCATACATACACTCATTCTTCAATATGTAAAACATATTTCAACTTTACAGAAACACACATTCACTGGATGATGTCATCAGTGATGTCATCAGTGATGTCGTTTGAGATGTCATCAGTGATGTCAGCAGTGAAGTCATTTGAGATGTCATCAGTGATGTCACTGATGATGTCATGAATGATGTAATATGTGACATCATCAGCAGTGGATTGCGGGCGCGCGAGTTATAGTGAGTCCAACTAACTATAAGGTGGGAATTTCAATGGTTTTGTAAGAGTAAAATGTTCAGCTAACTATAACTGGTGTGAAACCTATGTTTTTTTCAGTGAATTTCAAAGGTTTTTTAAATGCTAATTCCTAACTATAACGAGTGTGAAACCTATGTGTGTTCAGTGAATATATATATATATATTCACTGAAAAAACCATAGGTTTCACACCAATTATAGTTAGGAATTAGCATTTAAAAAAACCTATTAAATTCACTGAAAAAACCATAGGTTTCACACCTGTTATAGTTAGCTGGAAGTTTTACTCGCATAAAACCATTGAAATTCACACGTTATAGTTAGTTGGACTCACTATAACTTGCGCGTGTAATGCACTGCTGATGACGTCACATATTACATCACTCATGACATGGTCAGTGACCCGGGGCGCGACTACGGGTGCGCCCCAGGGCGCGTTGCGTAAGCGCGTCGGGTCATGTGACCTGGAAATAAAACTTTTTATTGGTTCATTTCACTTTTGGTTTCCTAATGATGTAAGGCAAGATCATGTGACTTAAAAATAACACTTTTCATTGGTTCAGAACAGTTTTCTTTTCCAAATGATGAAAGACCCCACCTTTTTTCCTCATTCTACCTTTGTGCTTTGAGAGAGGTAGACCTGCAGTTATTTGAGTAGAAAATGGCTACATTAGCTGCAGCTGCTGGAGCTTCTGGACCACCACCACCACCACCACCACCACAAGGACCACCACAACTTCACAGTGGTGGAGATCAAGAAGAGGAGGAGGATGAGGAGGAGGATGAGAGGAGATTCGTCCGAGAGGACAATATTACCTACAAACCTAAAGAGCACATCATCTGGCAGTTTTTTTCAATCCCCAAGGACAAGAAAAAAGTAAATGCGCCGAAGGCAACCTGCTTAATATGTCATCAGGAGCTGTCAAGGGGTAATCCCAACAAAAAATACTCCTTTGGCAACCACACCATGATCAGGCATATGCAACGCAACCATCCAAATAAATATGCTACGGCAGAGGCCAGGGAACTGGCCAGAAACTCTGTCCAATCTTCTGCCAGCACCTCCCAAACTAATGTTCCCACCCCATCGGGACCGGAAGTTAGGGAGATGTGCTCCACCATACAAAGTTTTCCAATTTTAAAATGGTTTGTATTTTTTGTGGACAAACAATATGCTATGGAGAGCAAAGCATCACACTTATTAACCGTGCTTGGGATAACCACAAGTGCCCAAGGAAACATAAATTTTTTTCCGCCTTTTTTTTTGCTCCTGTTTAGCCCTTTAGAATTCCCTGTTTTTTGTTTCTCCCCTTAAAAAATACAAAAAAATATAAAACTGTTCAGAAAAGTCAAAAAAAGTAAAAAAAAATCAAAAAAACAATAAAAAAAATAAAACAACAAAAAGAATAAAAACAACAGTTCTTTTTAGAACTACCTTTAATTTATAAAAATAAACCTATATTTTTAAAGAATCTCTGTCATTCTTTTTTCCTTAGGGTACGCGCACCGGTACGTGCACCGGGGCGCGCACCCCCCAAAAAAAAGTTAAAAAAAAATAAAGAAAGAGTGAGCATGAGGGAAGAACACAGAGAGAGTAATGTTGATAGAAAAAGAGCTAGAGGGAGCAACACAGAGGGATTGTTTATTACATAGTAAAAAACAGAGAAGGTGTAATAGGGTGTAAGTGATAAAAGGAAAATGAATAAGGGAGCGAAAGAAGGGAAGAGAGAAAAAGAAGACTAAAGTAGAGGTACTGGTAGAATGTGAGTGGGTGTTGAAAATAAAAGGAAGGGCAGTAAAGAATTGGGAATGAGGGGTAGTGACAGGACCGGAATAAATGAACAACGGTGAGGGAGGGTGAGAAAAGAGCAGTGAGTGTAAGTAAAGAGGGGTGAAAGAGGGTGGATAAAAGTGAATAAGGTTAAGACATGGGGAGTGACAGAGAGAAAAGAGAGAGAGAGTAAAGGAAGGAGTGACTGAAAGAGTCTGAGTGAAACAGGAAAGAAAGGTAAGTAAGGCAGTGTGGGTGACTTATAGGGTGTCAGAGGGTGGGGGTGTGGGTGTGTAAGGTGTGTGTGTGGGTGTGGGTGTGTGGGGTGTTTGGGTGAGGGTGGAGGTGTGGGTGTGTGAGATATGTGTGTGGGGGGGGTGGGTGTGGGGGGTATGTGTGTGGAGTGTGTGTGTGTGTGGGATGTATGGGTGTGTGTGTGTGAGGAGTGTGTGTGTGGCTGTGTGTGTGTGTTAGGTGTGTGTGTGGTGTGTGTCTGGGGTGTATGGTGTGTGTGTAGGAGTGAAGTAAATGATTAAGGGAAGGAGAATGAGTGAGTGAGCAAAGGAAGGGACCAGAGGGTAAGGGATGTAAAGAATGGGGACTGAAAAAAATTGAATGTAGGAGGGGAATTAGGGAAAGGGGAGTAAACATGGAGAATATGAATAAGTGAGGGAAGCAGAGTAAAGAAACAGGACTGAGGTAGGTTGAGAAAAAAGTAGTGAGGTTAAAGCAAAGGGTGATGACAAACTACATTTTTTTAGTCACACTTACCATATAATGAATGTAACTTTAATTGCATTTTTTACTACATTTTGTATCTGTAAAGAGAGAAGAAAAATAAGTTATAATTAGTAAAATATGTATTTAAAATTAAAGATACAAATGAAGAGGTTAAAAATCATAAAAGTGTATTTAGAAATGAAGTAAGGTAGAAGGACAAAAAGAGGGAAAAAGAAATAGAAGGAGAGCAAATTACTAAGAGTAAGGCATATAGATTCACTGGCAGAAAGGAAGAGAAGAAGAGAAAAATTAACTGAAGGTAAGAAAGATACTAAAAGAATATGAGTTAGCAAAACTAAATCAGGAAACAGGAGTAAGTAAAAAGATAATGACTGAGACGGAAAGGAGTCTAATAAAGGATGCATTTAGAAGAATGAAGAATGGAAGATAACTGAGAGTAAGTGAAGGAGAGTCATAGAGTGAAGGGGTGTAGGGAGAGAGGATAATATAAAAGGATTGAGGGAAAAGGAGTGAGGAAGTTAGTAGACAGAGAGACTAAGGGAAGGACTGAGTGAAGTGGAGTACAATGAGTGAGGAAAGAAAAATGAGTAAGGGAGCAAAAGAAGGAAAGAGAGGAGAAGAGGACTAAAGCAGTGGTACTGAGAGAAAGTGATTAGGTGATGAAAGTAAAGAGAAGGACACTGAAACATAGGAAATGAGGGGTAGTAATGAAACTGGACTAAAAGAAATAGGTTGATGAACGATGAGAGAGGAGCAGTGAAGTTGTTGTAAGAGAAATGATAGAAGGTAGATAAACACAAGTGAACATAACACAAGGAGAGTGAGGGACTGAGGACATAGAGGTAGTGAACGGAAAATAGAGAGAAGAGGTCAAAAGAAAGTAGGAAACAAAGATAAGCGAGGGAGAGTGGATAATTTATAGTGATAGAGTGCGACAATACTGGTGAGTGAGTAAAGAGGAATTACTAAAAGAGCAAAGGAGGAAAACACGGAAAAGGAAAGTAAAGCAGACAGACTGAAAGCTGAATAGTTATGCAAGGGAGAGAGGGGATGCAGACAGTTGAAATGAGAATGAGGGGTTGTGAAAGAAGTTGACTAAAAGAACGGCGTTGAAAGAGAGTGAAAGAAAGACATTATAAGTGAGTAAAAAGAGCTGAAAGAAGGTGGAAAAGGAAAGTGAGTGTGAGACAATGGGAATATATTTTAAATTACAGAATACAAACTATAGATTAACTTGTACAACATGTTACATTGTTTATTTTTGCTGTTCTCAGAATATATTGAATTTCACTTAAAAAAGTGAGTTCAAACTACTCATCATATGACAGCGGGGAAAAAAAAACACAATAAAAAAGATTGTGTTTTAAAAAAAAGCATCTAAACTTCAAAATAACAAATGTGCACTAATCTTTGATTCACTTACCTTTCCTTTAGGCCAAATAGTATATCATGAAGGTCCTTTTCATTGGAAAGTACTCTGCTGTTTCTAAAAATTCCATTTCATCGACTTTCTAGAAGAAAACCTCGAAGAACATCTGAAATATTTTCATTATTTTCATATACTCCTTCTGTTCAGTCATATCTCTTTGTTCATTCCTTCACCATTCCTTAAGGCCAAATAGTGTCAGATGTATCAGTATATTTTCAAATTAATTAAAACAAACTCTAAAATTACAGTTTTTCCGACGTTTTGAAAGAAAGGCTCAAACAACATTTTCACAATATTTAAATTTTTGTAATTCCATCTCTGACTCACTCATGTTTATCATTTCCTATAATACTGATATCACTTACTATGAGATCCACTTACAGTACCTATATGACAACTAAATTTTTTATATTATCTTGATCAATTTTACTCAGAATATAATTTTAAACAACAAACTAACCTTTATTAACTGCTCCTGTCTTCATAGGCCAATTATCTTTACTTAAATGTTGGTTCTAAAAACACTAGATATGAATTTTTTAAGTCAAAAGGCAAACGTTGTTTGAAAGTCAAATGAGTGTCATTACAAAGGGTCCAACCTGTACAACTTTTTAAATAGCATGTGTAATGCCCTGATGTTGTTGAAGGACCGTCATGATAAATAATAGCTACAGTTGCAAAGGTTCTTCCTGAAATTGATAACTGAGAAGCCACAAAATTTGTAATAGAAGTTGACAATTTACTTCCATCAGGTCTACATCGTTGGAACATTAAAATCACATATTTACCATAAGTTTGTAGAAATAATGTGGACAGCATTGCAGACTTACATTGGGTACACACCATATTGTGATCAGCTGCTTTAACTAGATTATTAAAAGGCACTGATTTGCAGTCTGGTAAACTCAAATATATAAATCTTTCAGTGTCTATTCTAGTACTACTTGATAAAGTACAGTTGTCACAGTCATGCTGCCATTGATAAGAAAGGCTAAAAAGATTTTTTATATCTACTCCTTCATCTTCCAATACATCAAAATATACATTAAAAATTCCTGACAATCCTGCTGAATAATCTGTGAAAATTGATTTTGACCAGAACATATGTCTAGAAGATTTCTAATTTCTGAAACGCTTTCTATTTTTGCTCTATCACTGCTACATTTCTCAAACACAGAATTCAATAAACAGCAGAATGTTTGATCCCGATTTTCAACAAATTTTGAAGAAAAAAAACAACATTAACCACTACATTAGCATAACAGTTGACACCAGAACTGTTTTCAAACTGAAATCCAACAACATCTTCAGCAGAATCCTTTTTCTTTCTGCTTACAATTACAGTTTCATCTACTTTTTGTCTTTTTGCTAGTACCTCACTGCAATTATTCTCATTTCTTCTTATTCGGCCTACCACACGTTTTTCAAACAGAGGATATTGAGGCAAATGTGGAGCATACTCTCTTCTTAACCTATTGTATTCTTTAACACAATGTAGATCAGCACAAATCTTTGTTTCATCACACTCAATCAAGTACAATCCTGATAAAGTTCTGACTCGTGATAATGCCACATATGCCCTACCCTCTTTAAACACAGAACTTCCAATGTTCACCAAAGCACTATCTACACTTAAACCTTGAGATTTTTGAATTGTCACTGCATATGCCAAACAAACAGGAAACTGTTTTCGGCGAACATATAAGTCTTTCACAAGCAAAAATCAAGCTGAACAACGACACATTTGTTCTATTTCGTCAATGCCATCAAATTTAATTTTTAAAATTTCAATTCCATCTCTATTTTTGTAATTCACAAAACCAACAACATGACCCATTGCTCCACGTACCACCCCTCTTTCAACATTAAAATTCCTTCTCAAAATGATACGACAATTTAAACACACATTCAGAGTCTTTTCAAAACAAGCAGTTTTAGATATAGTCTTCTCTAATGAATCCAATTTTGATTTCACATTTTCTGACAAAATAATTGTTGCTCCCATATGCTCTTTTTTATCTATAGCTTCCAGTTCCACTATCTCTTCATTTTCTAACTTTAACATTTTGTTGTTGAACATGGGAACATTCTTTCAGAGTAGGCATCAAACATATGCCAGATTTCTTCTTGTTAATTTTCTTAAAAATATTCTCTGAAAGAATGTTTTCATTTGGGTACAAATTTGAAATTAATCGTCCATGTAAAGCTTCTTTCCCATGCTGACTTATTTTTCCGATTCTTACATCTTGTAGAATATTTTATAATCTTCATCCTTTGCCTGCCGCATATTTTGGAGCAGTTCTGCATATTTGAAATTAAACCATATGTTAACATTTCCAATGCTTCCTAGGCACTTCCTTGTATCTTCATGTGTAAGCATTTTAAACACTGGTTGTTCTTTCACTGGAGTCAACTGCAGTAGATCTCCAAAAACAATAATGTGTTTTCCTCCGAATAACACATCATACTCTGTTCTAAGAATTTCTTGCATTCTCAAATGCACAAAAGCAAGCATTAGATTTGAGACCATGCTTACTTCATCAATGATAAGAAGTTTCATTTTCTTCAGGACTCTGGAAACTTCGGAACACGCATCTCCAGATAGCTTGTGGTATTGCAATTTGTTATCATGCTCCACTGGCAGCATCAGTAAACGATGTAGAGTAATCCCTTTAATATTATGTGCTGCCAGCCCAGTTGGAGCGGTAACAACACAAGATAGCGGTGATTCAGTCCTTTTCTGCAGATAAGTTGCAATTGCTTTAATCAGAAAATGTTATCCAGTTCCCGCTTCTCCACTCACGTACAGTTGTACAGGCTTAAATGATGTACATGAGCACTCCTTCTTCTCATGACTGAATCCATGTTCAACCTGTTCTGTGACTTCGTCATATATATGTTTCTGCCCAAGGTTTAATTGTTTCACCAAATCTTCTAAATTAATTACATCCTCTTGAGCTTGCTCCATAGCTCTTTCTACCTCATCCATGGCAGTGGCAGCTTCATTTTGGATAATTGGTCCTCCTAGTGGATCCTGACTCAATGAAGCAGAACTCTGACTGTCTTGAGAACTGTCTCTCGCAATCTCTGCAGCAATTGTTGCTTCTTGCTCTATTTCTTCATTCAACATTTACAGATAATTTGGAAAAACAGGGCATTCTATGGTATCCTTCGTTGCATTAAAAGAGTCTATGTAACAGAGAAAATCTCCAAGTAGTTCCTCTTCTGTACGCCATGGTTTAAAGAGTTGCAAAAGAGCCAAATAGTAAAATTCTCTTTTGTCTGGATTTTCACAACTCAATTTTCGATGATTAATCAAATTACCTTTTCTCTGTTTCACTAGACATCCTTCACATCCAATGACAGCATATATTCCATTATTGCTATCTTCTCTGATGTTCCTCTTCTAAATATATCTTTGCAGAACTTCATAGAGACAAGCGTTCTCAAGATAAGGACTTCTATTTGGATAGTATGTATCCAACATGTTTGTCTTCAAAATATCTGTACTTTCTGGTTCTTTCTCCGCCAAATACTCTATTTCCTGTACAGTGTTGCAGCAAGACCTATACTCACCCAAATGATGGTTCTAGATTTGGCATATAGACTTGCTGATGACAATCGATCGGAACATTCATATGCTCCAATTTCTCGATGTGACAACATCTTTAGACTGTAACTGTATAATTTCTTGCTTATACGCTTTTCATGTGAAATGTCCTCCCACATTTCCTTCAGTTCTGTCTTTTCTTTTTTTGTGATGTAAGACATCACATATCGAGCCACAGCAATAGAGTTGTCAGCAACGAACTGAATATCCATGTTAGCATTCCACATGGACAAAATCACTGGGTTGTAGTCGTTGATGTACTTGGACTCTTCGTTTCTTTTTAAATTGTATGTATTTTTGGGTGATTTCCTCGTCACAGTATGTCGCAGAGAAGACATCAAATTATTTACTCTTCCTTTAGAAATGACTGCTCGTGGAAAACCAAAAAGACATTTTGTGTAGAACTTGTCCTTGTTTCTGAATTTTCGACGACAGTACTTTCCACAACGATGGGATTGAAAGCGTAAAACTTGTTGCCTTAAACTGTTTTCTTCAGTAGTTTTCGGAACAGCACATGTTGAATACTCTTCAATGAAGCTCATCACTGTCTCATCCGAATCTGTTCCAAATTTGGGTGCATCTTTAATCCACAACAACATATGTATGTGAGGAGCACCTCTCGCTTGGTACTCCTTTCTCCAAAAGAAATCCAAAACCTCTCCAAGGGGAGGATTTGTTTTGTTGGTAATGAAAGACATCATAGCTACAAATCTATGATTAAAATATCTGCATACATTCACTGGATCCAAACAACACAGTTCTCCAGGTGTTTTGAATTCGATATTTTGTATATTTGCATTTGCCTCTCGTATAAATTGAAGTAATTCGTCCCATGCATACTCGGCACAGCTAAGAGTGAGGAACCATGTAGGAGTTCCTAAGTTTCTTAGCATACATTTCAATTCCCCATGACGACGGTACCAATACTCGTTTGTACCACGCTGACATGCCACGAGATTGATTAGATGAGATTCCAAAATATTATCTTGCAGATTAACTTTCTCCATAAAGCCCCTCGCCGAAACATTTTGGAGATGTGCTCCACTTTTCAGTATATGGTTTACTGCATAAGAAAGCCCAGACAAGTCACTTTCATACAGTAGATGAAACAAATATGGGATGCATTGACGAAACCTTGGATCTTCAGCATATAATCTTAAAGTCCGGTATTCAGATGCTGGAATTTTAAGTGGTCGATCGTTATATCGTCCACCTCGACCTGTTGGAAATAGCTGTGGAAAACAACGAGCTTCCAAACTTTCTTCCCATACACTAATGGGACTTCCTTTTGCTGATTTCATTTGAAACAAGTCAATTGCATTCCCCATTACGTCTTTGGAATGCAAAGGATGAACAGTATAATGTTCATATATTTCTTCACTTCTAGACACATCAACTTTTTCAATTTGGCCAGCTGAACAATCACTGTCTTCATCTGCAGCTGTTTCCTCTGCTCCAACACATACATGTTTGTAGCACTCATTGTTTTTGACCAAATACAACGTTGCCTTTTTGACTTTCCTAACATCCACTAAATCTTGCCAGATTTTCTTACTCTTTGTCGGAACCCCATTAGCTAGAATAACCAGAGATTCCTCTTCCACTTTCTCTACACCAATTGTATCAATATTTTTCTTGAAATCTAGAGGCAAATAAACAACTCTTCCCTTTAATCCTCTCTGTAAATCTGAAGGAGGCAATTTCCCTATCTTAGGCTCCATGCGAACAATTGCCTGAAAAGGATGGACACATTGAATCAAAATACACTCATATGTCTTTAAATCCATCAATTCAGGAGGAATGTCTACCAACTCAAGATTATTATGAACAGCTCTAGCAGGCATTCTGTTTTGATTTAATTTATCATAACAATATTTATAAATACGCTGATCAGCACTCAAATCAAAAGAATTCTCCACCCACAAATAAGTTGCAAAATCCTTCCACTCATAAAAATTTATATTTTCACTTTTTACGTATAAATCAATTAATCTAGTTTGATGCTTATAATGAGTTCGTCGACAACACACACAAGTAAAATTCGGCCTTTCACTTGATTTCACCTTAAACCTGATAATTTCCTGGTCAAAGTTTTCGCAACTTCGCACTACGCGAGCTGCACGTAGCACAGTGCGAACATGCGTAGTGCAGCGTAGCGTAGTGCAGCGGTCATTTTTTGCTTGTTCGCGGTCCTGAACGTCATGTTCGCGACCGCGAGCAAGCAAAATGACATCCCGGAGAGATTCTCAACGCGAGGAGGTCAGGTTTCTCATTGTGAGTGGTTGCGCATGCTCGCGACCGCTCTCAATGAGAAACTACCTGTTTGCGTTGAGAAAGCTGCCGCTCGAGTTGCGTTGAGAAAGCTGCCGCTCGAGTAATAATCTACTCGAGCAGCAGAAAACTACAGCTCGCACTGTGCAAGATGCCGTTTTCAATGCTTGAACAGTGCCGGATGCTTGTCCGCACTGTGCAATCAAAGAAAACGCATCTTGCACAGTGCGAACATGCTACTACGCAGCTCGCGTAGTGCTACGTAAAGTTCGCGTAGTGCGAAGTGCACTTCGCGTAGGTTCGCGTAGCGCTACTACGCGAACTACGCCCAGGGTTACAGAAAACCTCTAATTCTACACACATATTCCTCATGGTAACCAATCAAAACTCTTCACTCTCTATTTTCAAATCAACACCCTTCTCCCCTCAGCCCTTTCTACCTGTTACCATAGCAACTCCCTCCTCACTGAGCTCTCAGGGTTAAAAGTTTATTCTACAATGTTGCAAATGAACTCAGCAAGGATGTTTGACCTATCAATAAACCAGCTAATCAGTTGCAATCTTTCTTTTAATGACTTTTTTTGACCATTCAAATGACTTCTTTCTCAGAACACAACCATGCACCCTAACTTCACTTTTCAACTATCTGAATCCACCAATCATTGCTTGTGATTCAAGAGCACTGAAACTCCACAGTTCTTTTTTTTTGCAAACTCCTACTGTTCCAACTGCCATTTCATTCCTACACTTCATCTGACTGCACCAAAACCTCCTATCACCCTGTACTCTGTCTGGATTATTGGACAGAGCTAAATTTACTGGGCTCAAAGATATGCCGCTATCAGAAATTTTCACAACCTTGATTTACCAAATGTGCACATAAAATGGATTGGCCAAAGAGGATTGAGATGTCATCAATTGATACCATTGGTGAAAACCTTTCACCATCTGCCACACCCTGACTTTATAATTTTGCACTGTGGTGGAAATGACCTAGGCACTTTGACTGGGGTAGGTCTGTAAATGGTTTTAAAGGACACCTTTGGGCAATTGATGACACTTTTTCCACAAACTGCCTTGGTATATTCCAATATATGCCAAAGACAGAAATGGAAGTGGTCCAACCAATTTTGTCCACAGATTGAGAAAGCAAGGAAACATGTGAATAAATATGTTTCTGCTTACATGAGAGACTATGGAATGGGTTCAATATACAACAACAACTTGCGTTACAACATGCAAGATATCTACAGAGGAGATGGTGTGCACTTCTCAAATGAGGGGAATAGAATATTCCTCCTGAATTTAAGATTGTGCATTGGAACCTACTTGTAGGTACTTAAATCAGCCCCAGAACCCAAAACCTCTTTTCAGGGCTACCCTACATCTGATCACTCACAATGATTATTTTACTCTAACTTTTTTCACTAATTTTCACCAAAGTACGCTCCCCGGTACGCTTCCCGGTGCGCGTACCGGGCGCTCACCCCGCGAATTTTTTTATAAAAAATTGATTTTTTGGGGCCTATATGGGCCTTCTAAGCCCCCCTCAGAAAACCTAGGTGGCCAGGGGGTGTCTACCGTGTCCCCTTTTACCCATTCCCAACGTTGTTTGTCCTCCATCTTGTGTCTCAAATCTACCGAAACACAAGATGGAGGACTCCCGTTGCGCTTACCGGTGCGCGTACCGGGGCGCGCACCGGTGAGCGCTCCCAATTTTTTTTTAAAGTTAATTTACATAAAAACCTCTGTAGAGAAGTTCACCAAATATAGAATAGGCAATACTACATACCAGTCCCTACCATTTTTCCAAATTTGGTGGAATTCCATTGAGCCATTTGGCCTGTAGCCCTGTCTAAATATCCTGAGGTAAATTACATGACAAAAACACATCTGAAGTGTTAGAATTTACAACCAATTAAAATGTTACTTTCATTTTCCACTATTATTTCCTGACATTTGATTGGTTATGTACATGAATATATATAAAAAAAAGAGAGGGAAACACAGCCATTTTGACTACTACTTCCTGAAGTACATTTGAAAAGGATTTTCATTGAGAACTTCAACTGCTTTCACAATGGTAAGTTGTTATTTTGGAAAGTGAAGTATGTTGTGCACTTTAAGTTAATTTGGAAAAACATTTTCTGATAGTTATATACTATCCCTCTGTAATAGTTATAGATTGAGATAGGCTTCTCTGTTATACTTATGGATTGACTTAGACTTCTCTTGTATAATTATGAATTTACTTAGGCTTTATCACATACACTTTTTTACATTTCTACTTCCAGCCTGATACTATACACTGCCCAAAGATAACTTCACTGTTAAAAAATCAAAACTACCTGTCTGAACTTAAACCCAACAGTGCCCTATCTCTTCTGATATATTTATTTTTTATGCAATTTACAGCAAGAAAATGGAAGGAGAACAGAATTAAATGAATATTTCTTTCGAAATTGTTATTGAAAACAACCCTGAAGAAAATATCGCTGAGAATGATGACTTTGACTTTATGGATGAGTCTCTGGACCATGAATTACTTGAGTGTGTGGAAGCAATAGAATCACAGAATGAAAATGAGGACATTCCAGACAATATATTGTTAGAAGTTTTATTGAATTTTGAAAAAGAATCAGAAAAATAAATTTATATTTAATAATCAAAAATTGTTCGAGACATTATTCATTTTTATATGTAATTCATGAAGTAGTACCAAAATGATTATAATATAAAGTGAGACTTATAGTATACTGTGCAACTTTTTTGTGTTACATAGTAATTTTGCTCATAGTTACTTCCTTTCTCCCACTTTATTATCTCCAATGTGTATTTGACATCTCTTTTTCATCTCCTGCCTCCATGTTGTTTCTGCTTTCCTGACAGACTATAGTATAGATTCCATATACCACAATAACTTCTGTAACAACATGCAAATTATCTACAGAGGACACAGTCTACATTGAATTTAAAACTCTGCATTGGTACCTACATGCTGGTACTTATATCACCCACACAACACAACAACTCTATGCAGAGCTACCATACCTCTAAGCACTTTAAATTATTATTTTACTGTTTCACTGGGTTTTCCCCATGTGTGAGGGGGTGTGTGTGGGGGATGTGTGGGGGGTGTCTGTGAGGTGTGTGTGTGTGTGTGGGGGGAGTGAGGTGTGTGTGTGTGGGTGTAGGTGTGTGGGGTGTGTGGGTGTGGGTGGGGGTGTGGGTGTGTAAGGTGTGTGTGTGGCTGTGGGTGTGTGGGGTGTTTGGGTCTAGGTGGAGGTGTGGGTGTTTGAGGTGTGTGTGGGGGGTGTGTGGGTGTGGGGGTATGTGTGTGGGATGTGTGGATGTGTCTGTGAGGTGTGTGTGTGTGGGGGGGGGTGGGATGTGTGGGGTGTGTCTGTGAGGTGTGTGTGTGTGTGGGGGGTGAGGTGTGTGTGTGAGTGTGGATGTGTGGGGTGTGTGGGTGTGGGTGTGGGTGTGGGTGTGGATGTGTAAGGTGTCGGTGTGGGTGTCTGGGGTGTTTGGGTGTGGGTGGAGGTGTGGGTGTGTGAGGTGTGTGTGGGGAGTGTGTGGGTGTGGGGGTGTAGGGTTATGTTTGTGGGGTGTGTGTGTGAGATGTGTGGGTGTGTGTGTGTGAGGAGTGTGTGTGTGGGTGTGTGTGTGGTGTGTGTGTGGGGTGTGTGCGTGTGGGTGTGTGTGGGATGTACTTGTAGGTACCTAAATCAGCCACAGAACCCAAAAGCTCTTTTCAGAGCTACCCTACCTCTGATCACTCAAAATGATTATTTTACACACATTTTTTTCACTATTTTTCCCCATGGTACGCTCCCCGGTACGATCCCCTGTGCGCGTACCGGGCGCTCCCCCCGCGAAAATTGAAAGAAATTCATTTTTTTTTTGTCCCGCGGGACCCTTTTATGGCCCCCACATCAAACCTACGGCGTCAGGGGGGGTCTACCCTACCCCCTTTTGGTTATTTCCCCCTTTGTTATTGCCCCCTCTTGTGTCTCGATCCTACCGAGACACAAGATGGCGGCCGCTCCGGACTGTTTCGAATGTTTACAGACACCCGAAAGCCAATCAGCTTTCCGCGCGCGAACTCGCAGTGCGCGCCGGGAGCGTTCCCCGGTGCGCGTACCGGTACGCACTTATAGATATATATATTTTTTTGAACCTAAATTACTCAAAATCCACTGGATCACATATCTTGAGACATAGCAAAGGCACATCGGGCTACCAGTCCCTACAATTTTGCCAAGTTTCGTGGGAATCCATTCAGCCGTTCGGGCTAAAAGTGAGTCCAACCGCCCTATGGAAATTAACATGGGGAAAACACGTTTTGGGACCCCCCTTTTATCTCGGCCCCCGCTTGACGAATCCCCCTCAACCTTTCAGGGAAGGAGCGGACCACCGCGAGGCAAATTTGAGGAAAATTACAGGCAGATCCCTCAATCTGCGCCAAAGTTATTCCCAATAGAATGTTGCGGATTCCCTATGAAAAACAATCCTAACTATAACTACCTACTGGCGACCGCCAGTAGGTAATATATATATATATATATATATATATATATATATATATATATATATATTCACTGAAAAAACCATAGGTTATAGACCATATATAGTTAGGAATTAGCATTTAGAAAACCTTATTTTACTCACACAAAACCATTGAAATTCCATATATAGTTAGTTGCACTAACTATATATCGCGCACCCGCAATCCACTGCTGATGATGTCACATATTACATCATTCATGACATGGTCAGTGACATCACTGATGACATCACTGATGACATCTCAAATGACATCACTGATGACATCACTGATGACATCTCAAATGACATCACTGATGACATCATGACACACCAATACCAGTTACTACATACGCACTCACTGATTCCTACGTCTACACACACATTCACTCATTCACCCATACAATCACTCATACATACAGTCACTCATTATTACAACACTATCATATGCACTCATACACCTATGCAGACAGTCACACACTGCCACTCATTCATGGAGTTACTCACACACCAAGTCAGTCCTGTAAAGAATCAATCACACTTCCATTTCTTCATCTATACAGTTAAACACAGAACACCATACTTCAGTGACATCACTGATGACATCACTAATGACATCTGAAATGACATCACTGATGACATCTCAAATGACATCACTGATGACATCATGACACACCAATACCAGTTACTACATACGCACTCACTGATTCGTACGTCTACACACACATTCACTCATTCACCCATACAATTACTCATACATACAGTCAGTTATTATTAGAACACTATCATATGCACTCATACACCTAGTTAGTCCTGTGAAGAATCAATCACACTTCGATTTCCTCATCTATAGTTAAACACAGAACACCATACTTTTCACACATATACTAACACATACTTACTCTCTTATACAATCACTGATACAAGTACACATTGATATGCACAGAGTCACACACCTCCCAGCCAGCCACACACACACTCAGTCTTCCATACATCCACTCATTCTTCAATATGTAAAACGTATTTAAACTTTACAAAAACACACAGACACTAGATGATGTCATCAGTGATGTCATTTGAGATGTCATCAGTGATGTCATCAGTGATGTCACTGACCATGTCATGAATGATGTAATATGTGACATCATCAGCAGTGGATTGCGGGTGCGCGATATATAGTTAGTGCAACTAACTATATATGGAATTTCAATGGTTTTGTGTGAGTAAAATAAGGTTTTCTAAATGCTAATTCCTAACTATATATGGTCTATAACCTATGGTTTTTTCAGTGAATTTTCAAGGTTTTGTAAATGCTAATTCCTAACTATATATGGTCTATAACCTATGGTTTTTTCTGTGAATTTCATTGGTTTTTTAACAGCTAATATCTGTAGCTGTAAAATGTATTCTTCTTTAAATCCAAAAATATATTTTATATGTTTATGAAGAATTTTTTTTTTAAATATTTTTTTTTCTTCGTTCCCGCTTCGCGAATCGGGAAGCTTCCCGTTAGCTGACCTTGATGCCGCGAAATAGACCGCGAGCCGGTAAACGTTTCTTTACCGCAAGTGCCGCGTTAGAAAACAACATCGTGACGCCTCCCGTCCGCATGACGTTTCACGTTGTCGCGTGATACGTCATATGACGTACAACGTTAGCGAACTGGTACGCGAAGCGAGTCGCAAAGCGCAGGTTTCTGGAAGCAAACCGGGAGGCTCTGCAAAGCGCTTAACGTAAACACAGCAAGTCATGTGACTTGGTAATAACACTTTTCATTGGTTCATTTCACTTTTGGTTTCCTAATGATGTAAGACTAGGTCATATAATCTAAAATGAACACTTTTGATTGGTTGAGAACTCTTGTTTTTCCCAAATGATGAAAATCCCTCCTTCTTTCCTCACTCTGACTTTCATCATTGTGAGAGAAAGACCCTTTGTGATCACTGAGCAATGGCTTCTTTAGTAGCTTCAGCTGGTGCTTCCCCACCACCTCCACCACATCCAAGGAAGAGTGGACCACCTGCTCAAGTTATAATTCAACAAGGAGAGGAAGAAGAGGAACAGGAGGACGAGCACGAAGAGAGGCAGTTTTTGCCTGAGCAGCCCAGGACGTCTCACCGGAAAGAAAACTTCATTTGGCAATTTTTTAAAATTCCCAAAGGTCAGAAAAAAGTAAATGCAAGATACGTAACTTGCCTTATATGTCAAGATAGACTGTCCAGAGGGACCGACAAAAAATACAGTTTCGGAAACTACACAATGCATCGCCATATGACTAGGTGGCATCCTAACAACTACAGTGCTGCACAGTTTCGGAACGACCTAGATAATCTCCCTATTATGGCCAGAAGATCTGTTGTACCGGAAGTAACGGGACCAGAGGGCAGGGAGATGGTGCCAAATATACAAATGAGATTTGGTGATGTAAAACACATCTGCGTATTTTGCGATGGATTAATTTCCTACGGAGAAAAAAGCATCACTCTGATCAACAGAGCTATTGACTGTCATATGCAAGTTTGTACGAAACGCCCAAAATAATAAATACTTCTTTTTTTTGTTTTGTTGCTCCTGTTGAGCCCTTTACAATGAATCGTTTTCATTGCCCCCTCCAAGAAAAACCCCAAAAAATATAAAACTGTTCAGAAAAATTCAAAAAAAGTAAAAAAATGTTCTGAAAAATAAAAAAAAAAGTTCTTTTCAGAACTACCTCCCCGTTATTAAAAAATTGGTACAATATTTGGAACTGTGCCAACCTCTATTTCTCTTAGTTCGCTTCCCAGTTCGCTCCCCGGTACGCGAACCGGAAGCGAACCAAAAACAGTAAGTATAAGGGAAGGAAACAGACACTTATGTTAAAAGAAAGACAGCTATAGGGGAGTAAACTAGAGATACTATTACCCGTAATCCACTGCTGATGATGTCACATATTACATCATTCATGACATGCTCAGTGACATCATCAGCAGAGGATTGCGGGTTTTTTGGCAACGTGCCTTATCCACGGTTTAATAACGCTGCCTTTTGCTTTATATAAGTTTTCAAATTGTATGAAATATATACCAATAGGTCGTTATGAACCTTTAGGTAGTGCTTTTCTTCATGAGGTCTGGTCGCTTCCATACACATACAGATGTTTCAAAGATGATCAAGAAGTTTATCTGAATGGAGAGGAATGCACTGAGACGCCAGATCATTCACTAATGTGTAGGCACATACAGTTACACGGTTCATGCAACAAACACCGACCAAATATGGCTTGCGTGTTGCAAGGCACGCCAGTTCCTGCTATCATCCCCACGTTCAAGTTGTTGGAAAATGGTAGTTATTTGATGCTCAATAATGAAGATTGTTCTGAGTTAATTAAAAGTATTCCTTTTATCGTAACAGTAAGTGAACGGGTTATTTGCTGCAGAAATGTTCTATTTCCTCCCACACATGAACATAGGGAGTTTTCAATCTGGCCACAAATACCAACCTTGAGACAGATTTCAACGGCATGGCAAGAATAAGAGCTCTTTTGTCTCAGAGAGAGGTGGCCTTGAGTTCGGCCCGTGAAACTTTCGTGCTTCACATAGCGAACACCCGTACAGAGGTGCACAAACTTTTCAATTCAGATTTGCCTTTCAAATTCAGCAAGATGGTTCCGACTATCTTTAACGCATCCTCCGCAAAGTCCCTGGCGCACTTTTTTAAAGTTGTTACCAGTGGTCTCGTGACTTCATTTGAGAAAATCTTTGCACTCATCCCATCTTCCTTTCATTCTATTTTCTCCACTCTGGTTCGTGGATTGGCATTTTTACTTGCATTACCAGCGGACGCTCTTGTGCTTTTTTACATTTTTAAATATGGATGTCCCTCCTATGCAACCTCCCACCCTGCAGCTGCTGACACTGTTCCGCAATCGCATGCTAGAATATTATGGCACAATGCCGTTGGCGATATTAAGCACGGCATATGGATTATCTTTTCGATTCTCCTACTTCACCTGTGTCCAGCCTGTATTTCACTGCCTGACCTGTGATTTCGATTGGGCCATTGATTTGTGTCTCTGTGGACCGGTTTCTCCTGACGTCGACTTTAATCAGCTGATGACTCCTATCATTACTCACCAGTTGGTTTGTCCTGGCGAAAGGATTATGGCTGTGGCATTGATGCATGGACTACTTGGTCCCTGGAATTTACTGGCGGCAGCACAGTCTTTCTTGGAACAGAGCTTTCTTGAAAACCCACGAGCTGTCCTCTGATGGTGATAGAGGATCCGGTGCTGGGAGAGCACGTATGTTCTTTTCCGCTTTTAAATTGGATGGCTGAACTGTTTTCGGATGAAGACGGTGACTTCCTATTGGAGGCTGTTGCAGCTTATTTTGCATACACAGTTATGTCATAGACCTTTTTCATGTTTGATATGCTGAGTACTAGCATTCCATTGACAATTCATTGACTTATTTGTCAAGTTTTTATTATTTACCTTGCCTATTGGCTTAAGACTCGATAAAGTACTTGGCTGTTTTATTTTTCTTTAGCATTAAATTTTCCTAGTTTTTAATGCTTTACCTTGCGGACCGTCCACATATAAACTTGCAATCTGCTCTCATGAGATGGCACTTCTATTATCTTATTCAGTTCGTTTCCGGATCATGGGGAGGTGTCATCTAGGTCCTGGATATCTTTACACCGTGTTAAGTTAGCATGGGCTCATTACCGGTTTAAACGCCATTTTTCCTTTTTTGCAACTTCTGCACACAACACTTAGTTGTTGCTTTAGCTTTCCACCTAGTAGTTCATCGTGGTTTACATGAGAATAATATGTTATTGCTCTACTATCTGCTTTGCTTGTTAAACTATATCTGTACAGCGAGTGCTAAAGTTTCAAGAACAACACGATACAGAATTGTTATGAGGTCTGATCTCCACGACTTCATACTCATAACATAAGTGCAACTTCTGCCAATTCTGGGCATGAGGCGGGTTTTATATTGCTTTGCCGAACACACATACACAACAGTTGATGCGGCTCACATGAAGAGAGAGCTGGTGTATGCTGATGTGATTCCTTCAAATCTAAGACACTAAAGTATGGGCACGCCCTAAACCAACACAAAGAGACCTTCTTAGCAAATAATATAATATGTGTATTAGGGAGGGTGAGATATAAGCAGCCGCGGGCCGTGGAGGGAGTTACGGTGAGGCAGGGAGGCGGGGAGGGGGAGAAGCAGGGTGGAGCCCTCTCTACCTTGCCCCCCCCCTCCCCGCCTCCCTGCCCCACCGTAACTCCCTCCACGGCCCGCGGCTGCTTATAAGTGTTGCTAACTCTTATTCATTTACAGCATGTTAACATACTATCACCATTCGCTTTTTATGTACTAGTAACTATGCTGGTAATTTTGCTACTGATAATATGTGTACTTGTATTATCTAAGATACTACGCCTGTGAAGACGGCATTAGTAAATAAACATTTCAAATACACATGTGTTCTTCTTAACTCCATGTTCTGGTTTCTAAGAAATATATAACGACCGACTGTTCATGAGTTCCACGTATCCTGAGGTACTATAAGTTCATATTCTGGATTGTCTAAACATTGAGAGTTTGTTATATCCAATGTGACACTGTACCTAGCTTGCTAAGGAGTTTTTGATTACTAACGTGAGTTTTGGGACACCCTAATTCGCCGAGGTTCCAATCCTCTGTCCACAGTTCTGTGTGAGAACAGAAACCCTGCGACAGGGGCACCCCGACCCTTGCTGGAGCTTCATCACACTTGCGATACAACTCCAGCAATGCGCCACCTTTACGGCACAGATACATCACGCATCTGTGCTGTTTTTGCCCCATGATGCGCCGCATTGTAAATGCAGCACACCATAGGTGACGGAACAGCGGCACAGAATGACTAACACATCCCTGGTGATGCGCCAGTCATCATAAATGTATCCCTATGCTTCTTATCTTGTTAGAGATGAACCGCCATATGTATCATCAAAGTTTTTTGCATTTCCTAAATAGCGAACTTTAAGGAATAAATAGCGATTCTTTACCATTCCTAGTTTGCGATGAGCTATTTGCTAATTACAAATTACCCATTCATTTCCTTCATTTCCATAGGGCGGTTGGACTCACTTTTAGCTCGAACGGCTGAATGGATTTGCACGAAACTTGGCAAAATTGTAGGGACTGGTAGCCCGATGTGCCTTTGCTATGTCTCAAGATATATGCTCCAGTGGTTTTTACGAAAATTAACTTTGAAAAATATATATTGGGCTACATTGGCCTATATATATGTTGGAGCCCAAATGTAGCCCAATGTAGCCCAATGTAGCCCAAAGATGGCCGCCAGACACACAAAAAAACAAATGTAGCCCAAATATCAGCCAGATGTAGCCCAACTATAGCCCAGTGACAGAATGACCAATCAGCTTCGCAAACCTCCGTTACGCGAAGCGGAGCGCTGTTACAGATATATATCTTTTTTTGAACGTTAATTTCTTAAAATCCACTGGAGCACATATATTGAGACCTAGCAAAGGCACATCGGGCTACCAGTCCCTAATATTTTGCCAAGTTTCGTGCAAATCCATTCAGCCGTTCGATTATTATTATTATTATTTTTTTTTGCCCCGCGGGGCCCTTTTAAAACCTCCACATCAAACCTAGGGGGTCAGCGAGGATCTACTATGCCCCCTTATAGTTATTTCCCCCTTTGTTTTGACCTCCTCTTGTCTCTCGATCCTACCGAGAGACAAGATGGCGGCCGCTACGGACTGTTTGGAATGTTGACAGACGCCGGAGAACCAATCAGCTTCGCTTCACAAAGCTCCGTTGCGCGACAAGTACGCGTCCTGGGCCGCTGCCCAGTCCGCTGTTACAGATATATATCTTTTTTTAAACGTTAATTTCTCAAAATCCACTGGAGCACATATATTGAGACCTACAAAAGGCACATCGGGCTACCAGTCCCGACAATTTTGCCAAGTTTCGTGCAAATCCATTCAGCCGTTCGGGCTAAAAGTGAGGCCAACCGCCCTATGGAAATTAACATGGGAAAAACGCGTTTTGGGACCCCCCTTTTTTCTCGGCCCCCCCTTGACGAACCCCCCCAAAATTTTCAGGGGCTGCTCAGAAACAAAATGTGCCATTTTCCTGAACTTTTCAGCCAATTCCGTCCACAAACGCCAAAGTTATTAGACATAGAATTTTCAAAAATCCCATAGAGAAAAAATCCTAACTATATATACCGGTCGCCACTGGTAGTGTGGGAGAGATAACGGGGCATATTATCAAGGGGGTTTATCTCTGCTTTTTTGCCAAGAAAGCGGAGATAAAATTATCTCCGTATTACCTAGCTGTCGCTAACACCAGTTAGCGACCGCTAGTAGGAGATAGCGACCATCTTGGGCCCCACTTTGCATGTCAGTGATATTTATCACTAATGACATGCAAAGTGGGCATGCCAAGATGTTAGCGACTGGAAACAGTCGCTAACATCGCTATCTCCTATTACCAACTTTTGGAGATATTCGCGCTAAGCGCGAATATCTCCAAAAAGTAACACCTGCCCTGAGCAGTTCTTAGCCATGTTATCCAATGGGAGGTGGATAACATGGCTAAGAGCATTAGCTCGGTAATGCATGAATATCGCTGACTTTTCAGCGATATTAATGCATTGCGGCCGTTTTTTATCGCATTTGCGATAAACCTTGATAATAGCAAGGTTTATCTGCGATAATTTCTGACGATGCTTAGCGGTAAAAAATTCGTTGCTAAGCATCGTTAGGGATAAATATCGCTTAACTTTGGTAATATGCCCCAACGTCTGTTAACGTTCGATTCGAAGGAAATCAGGAAGTGTTGAAAAACATTGTCTGCGCCATCTTGCCTTTTTTCAAATGCCACACTTTTGTCGTGCACGGCAGCCATTTTAGATGACTTGACCAGACCCACTCTCTGCACGCTGTCGATCCTTAGCATGGCTCCCCACCCTCGCAAGCATCTCCCCCAGGCACTGGTCACCCCCGCTCTCTGTCTTATGCATGGGCAATAAACCTCCCCCCATCTGCGCTGCTCTTCCCTGAGAATCACACCCTGTGCCCGCCCGACACCTCCCTTTCGCCCTATTCACTACCGCACCCTCTGACACTCCTCTTCCTCTGTGTCCGATTGTCCAGGCCGGTCCCAGGCTATCAGCTAGCCCTGCAGATGTAGTTTATGGCCCCAGCTGTAAAGAATTACCCCTCTTCAAAGGAGTTATAGTAGATCAAGGCCCACACCCGATGAGATCCGTCACACCACACGCGTTCCTACTATCTGAAAACCATCCTGTATTGTGATTGGGGAGGGGACCGAGCCTGAAGCGGAAGATTCCAGGGATGACTCTTTGTACATCAAAGTTTTTACAATTATGTGTCACATTAAAAATATATAGCACTCCAACAAAGTAGTAGGATTATAAAACTTTAATAACTTATAAATATATACAACAAAACAAAAACAGTAAAAAACATTTAAACATTTTTAGGGAAAAAGAAGGAAGTAGCGGTCGGTTGTGCGAATAGTCCCAAGGCAGCACAACGTCCAGATTTCTGGACGGCACCCAGGTGATGTTGCCTGGGTGGCGCACTGATTTCGGTATCCGGCGTGGGGCGTCGCGGGGGGTGGGTCATCAGTAGCGGTCTGTTGTGCGAATAGTTCCAAGGCAGCAGAACGATGGCACCAAGGTGATGTCCAGTAAGTTGCCGCCCTCCGAATAACGGCGTGGGGCGCCCCGGGGGGGGGGGGGGAGGCGGCGTGAATGGGCCTCCCCAGGTGGAGCCTCGTCTGCTGTAGTGGGGCGCCCCTTTACCGTTTCAGTTGCCATTCCGTCCGCTTTTGGTCCACTGTGTCAAAATCCGCAATTCAGCTGAGTTGCCGCCCTCCGAATAACGGCGTGGGGCGCCCCGGGGGGGGGGAGGCGGCGTGAACGGGCCTCCCCAGGTGGAGCCTCGTCTGCTGTAGTGGGGCGCCCCTTTACCGTTTCAGTTGCCATTCCGTCCGCTTTTGGTCCACTGTGTCAAAATCCGCAATTCAGCTGAGTTGCGCCCACTCTTGCGTTGCAGCGATAGGCGGCTGTCACAGGACTCTCAAAATGGCGGCAGGCTCTTTCCTTTTTGGGCCTGGTCCACTGAAATGGCCCTGGGACACCTTGGAAATCGGACGCTTGTCTGCTAGGTCTTGGACCCCATTCTCGAAAGCGTCCCCTCCGCCTTGAGGATTCTACAAAAGTCTTGGGGGCCCCCGACTCCTGTAGGCTTCCGGTGGGGAGCGGCTGCCATGATTGCTCGCGGAATGACCACGACGGAGCCACGAGATGGTGGTGCTTTCATGCTGACGCCAGCTTCAGTCTGAAACATCCAGAAACAAGGTGGGGCTTTCATCGTTTGGGAAAAAAAAATAGTTTTCATCCAATGAAAAGTGTTATTTTTAGGTCATATGATCAAGCCTTCCATCATTAGGAAACCAAAAGTAAAATGAACCAATGAAAAGTTTTATAAACAAGTCACATGACCTGTTATGCGGCATAGGGTATAAAAAGCGTAGAAAATCCGTTGGCACGTGAGGCGGCGTCAGTAGCGGACCGATGTGCGAATAGGCCGAAGGCAGCACAACGCGCCAAGATCCGGATGGCACCGAGGTGGTGTCCAGCAAGTTGTCGCACTGGTGTGGCCATCCTACAATGCTGAAAGTCGGCGTGGGGCGCCCCGTTGGCCTGTGAGATGGCGGCAGTAGCGGACCGATGTGCGAATGGGGCCAAAGGCAGCGCAACAATATTTTCTGAATAGAAGACACCACAAGGCGCTGAGATGCCAAGATCCGGATGGCACCGAGGTGGTGTCTAGTAAGTTGCCGCACTGGTGTGGCCATCCTACAATGCTGAAAGTCGGCGTGGGGCGCCCCGTTGGCCTGTGAGATGGCGTCAGTAGCGGACCGATGTGCGAATGGGGCCAAAGGCAGCGCAACAATATTTTCGGAATAGAAGACACCACAAGGCGCTGAGATTCGGTTAGCACCGAGGTGGTGTCTAGCAAGCTATGCAGCTGAGTTGCGTGCGCACTTGCGGCGAATAGGTCGAAGGCAGCACATCAATGTTTTCTGAATAGAAGACACCACAAGGCGCTGAGATTCGGTAGGCACCGAGGTGGTGTCTAGCAAGTTGCCGTACTGGTGTGGCCATCCTACAATCCTGCTCCGAATAACGGCGTGGGGTGCCCAAAGGGGGGTGGGGGGGGGAGGCGGCGTGAACGGGCCTTCCTAGGTGGAGGCTCGTCTGCTGTAGTGGGGTGCCCCTTTACCGTTTCAGTTGCCATTCAGCTGAGTTTCGGCCGCTCTTGATGCTACAGCGACAGGCGGCTGCAAGAGGACTCTCAAAATGGCGGCCTGTTCTTTGGATTTGGGCCTGGTCCACTAAAATGGCCCTGGGACACCTTAGAACTCGGACGCTCGAATTTTTTTTCCTTTCCTCTACATGCAAAAAAAGGTAAATGCCCGGTACGTTACACGCTTCATCTGCCACGATGTACTCTCCAGAGGAACCGAAAAAAAATATAGTTATGGTAACTATACCATGCATCGTCATATGGAGAGGTGGCACCGATTAATTATAGTGCTGCATAAAAGAGAGATTTGGAGGAGAACCCCCGACCTGCCAGTACATTCATCAAAGAAGTGGCACTGACAGCATCAGAGGCAAGGGAAACGGTCCCAAATATTTAGAAGAACTTTAGAAAGATTAAAATGACATGTTTAGATTGTGGCAAATTAATTTCATGTGGACAGATGAGTGTTACTCTAATAAATACAGCATATGAACATCATCATAGTCGATGGTTGGTAGAGACATTTTGACTATATCCTGGACCTGCTCGTCCTCGCCCAAAATGGCGCCGGAATAAATGGGACTCGTAACTCCTTGTTGTGTACTGGTTGCACGAAGGGGGGGGGGAGGCGGCGTGAACGGGCCTTCCTAGGTGGAGGCTCGTCTGCTGTAGTGGGGCGCCCCTTTACCGTTTCAGTTGCCATTCAGCTGAGTTTCGGCCGCTCTTGATGCTACAGCGACAGGCGGCTGCAAGAGGACTCTCAAAATGGCGGCCTGTTCTTTGGATTTGGGCCTGGTCCACTAAAATGGCCCTGGGACACCTTAGAACTCGGACGCTCGAATTTTTTTTCCTTTCCTCTACATGCAAAAAAAGGTAAATGCCCGGTACGTTACACGCTTCATCTGCCACGATGTACTCTCCAGAGGAACTGAAAAAAATATAGTTATGGTAACTATACCATGCATCGTCATATGGAGAGGTGGCACCGATTAATTATAGTGCTGCATAAAAGAGAGATTTGGAGGAGAACCCCCGACCTGCCAGTACATTCATCAAAGAAGTGGCACTGACAGCATCAGAGGCAAGGGAAACGGTCCCAAATATTTAGAAGAACTTTAGAAAGATTAAAATGACATGTTTAGATTGTGGCAAATTAATTTCATGTGGACAGATGAGTGTTACTCTAATAAATACAGCATATGAACATCATCATAGTCGATGGTTGGTAGAGACATTTTGACTATATCCTGGACCTGCCCGTCCTCGCCCAAAATGGCGCCGGAATAAATGGGACTCGTAACTCCTTGTTGTGTACTGGTTGCACAACCTTGATATCACGAGATACGTATGCAGTTTTGAAGCACATGGCGGGCGGGGACGAGAACAGATTGAATATTTCGATATCCCTATTGATATTAAGTTCTGATGTGTTATTGATTACTGTACTATTGAAAGTTCGAATTAACGTCACCCATGGTACTTGCCCGCAAATATGTATCTAGATAATTTTATTGTAAGTGGCCCTGTCGTATTTTAATTATAAAATGTACGTCCACCGATTCCGCAACTGTTAGACACTTTAGTTCTTGCAACCTAATGGCCCGCCCGTTACGTTCCTCTACAGTGTAAATGTCTACTCATCATATACGATTACAGTTTGCTCCGTGGTCGGCCCACGTGGTTATAGGCCCGTATTTGTATAATGACATTTTCACAATAAAGGTTTTTAAAAGAAAACATGGTAGTAGTATATACATTGGTAAAGTTTTTAAGAATAGTCACTGTTTTAGAATCAGTAAAAGGCAAGTGAAATAAAGCAGACCAATTACATGAAGGGTAAAAGGTATAATACGCAGGAACGCAGTAAAGATAAATGGTGAAGGGCTGTTGTGTTTTTCACTCCTGCAACATAAAGTGATCGATAAGAATCTCATATTCAGGCGTATCGGCGACTAAGACAGCAGGCCGACCCTCTTTTGCTCAACGGCTCCGTCATGGGACGAAGAAACGCCCTTTTTCTCGAAAAAGGAATATATTTTACTTGCAGGACAGTTGTACATTTTCCGGGAAAGTACATTAGCCTGGAACATTATAACATATATTTAAGAAAAAATAATGTTCGAAAGCATCATTAGAATAAGAAAAGTAAAATGAACCAATGAAAAGTTTTATTAACAAGTCACATGACCTGTTATGCTTACGTTACGCGCTGCGCGTCGCTCCCCGGATCACTTCCGGATGCGCTAACGCGGCGCGTCATATGACGCGACAACGCAGGTCTAGAATATAGTCAAAATGTCTCCACCAACCAGCGGTCGGAACACAACCCCTTTCAGCAGGCTAAATAGTTCTGTTAAATGACAACAGAAGGGACAGGCAACAAGAACCATCAGTGAAAGAGGGGAGGGCTAGTTCTTCTCTACCGGGTCACGTTGGGGCGCTACCGGAACTGATCGAATTGGTAGTCTACAGTGTTTCTGGATGTTTCAGACTGAAGCTGGCGTTAGCATGAGAGCACCACCATTTCGTAGCTCCGTCGTGGCCATTCGACGAGCAATAATGCTAGCCGCTCTCCACCAGAATCCTGCGGGAGTCGGGGGCCCCCAAGACTTTTGTAGAATCTTCAAGGCTGAGGGGACGCTTTCGAGAATGGAGCCCAATCTCTAGCAGACAAGCGTCCGAGTTCCAAGGTGTCGCAGGGCAATTTTAGTGGACCACGCCCAAATCTGAAGAGCCGGCCGCCATTTTGAGAGTACTGTGGCAGCCGGCTATCGCTGCACCGCAAGAGCGGGAGCAACTCAACTACATGGTGAGCGAGACGCTGTAGTCGAAAGAGCGGGCGGTAAACAGCTGAATAGCGGAAGAGGCACAGTGTAGCAAAAGCGGGCGGAATGGCAACTGAAATGGTAAAGGGGCGCCCCACTACAGCGTGTCTTTAGGTGAAACGGATTGTGGGACAAGGTCAAGAATGGAAGAGTTACCAAAAGGCAAAAAGTTCCGCTTGATCCCGGGAGCCGGCCACCTATGTCGGGGGCGATCTCAGGCTACACCAGGAGAACACGACTTGGGGAGGGAGCCGGAGCCAAGCGCCCCCTCCGAGTCCGCGCCATCACACCGTCCCTCGGGGGCCTCCGTCAAGCGGTTCAGGGTGGCACCGCATTACATTGTTCACAAATGCAGTCACGTCCTCAAACAGCCCCCACTTTACTTTGACAATAGTGAAGCTAAAGCAAGTGCAAATAGGCTTCAGACAGTGTTACAAGCACTCCTCAAAACTTTGAACCATCAGAGTGCATGAGTTTCATGCTCGATCGATTGAGCTAGCCGGATCGGGCAACAAAAAGTATAAAATAGTTATGTAAATAGTTGTTTAATAAAATGTTTTACCCTGTTACTTTGCTGGTGTGTTGTATATATTTGTAATATTTGCATAGAGTTTATCGTTATTTTGGGCGGGGTGGGTGGCGGAGCCGAGCTGTATTGCAGCCATCATGGTGTGGAGTTTAGTTCATCTCAATAGTTTCGTGTTTGTCATGAGGGGTTGTTCCTAATGTTTCTATTTTAGCGAGGTCAAAAAGAGATCCCATTAGTGGCCTACTGATTTTGCTTGATTCCTTTTGTTTTTTTACACGATTTTTCGCTATCTGCAAAGACTAAACAGAGTATTGCGACTCTGTGCTTGTTTGTAAATAGAGAATGAACCAAAGAGAACCAATTATAAAACAGTAAATGCTTGGATAACAATCAATCAAATGGAGAGAGAAGCAGGCACGACGGATTACAACGGGGGCAAAGGCCTGCGTTAACTACCCTTCACTATCTGCAACGAGAGAGTACTCCTAATAGAAATGAGGGGGAGGGGGGGGCAGCATTCAAAGCAGATCAGTGTGCATAAACACGAAAATGTTTTACTTACCACGTACTTGACATTCGACAGCTTATGATATTTGCTATTAAAAAACCATTGAAATTCACTGAAAAAACCATAGGTTAGAGACCATATATAGTTAGGAATTAGCATTTAAAAAACCTTGAAAATTCACTGAAAAAACCATAGGTTATAGACCATATATAGTTAGGGCTTAGCATTTAAAAAACCTTATTTTACTCACACAAAACCATTGAAATTCCATATATAGTTAGTTGCACTAACTATATATCGCGCACCCGCAATCCACTGCTGATGATGTCACATATTACATCATTCATGACATGGTCAGTGACATCACTGATGACATCACTGATGACATCTCAAATGACATCACTGATGACATCACTGATGACATCTCAAATGACATCACTGATGACATCATCTAGTGTCTGTGTGTTTTTGTAAAGTTTAAATATGTTTTACATATTGAAGAATGAGTGGATGTATGGAAGACTGAGTGTGTGTGTGGCTGGCTGGGAGGTGTGTGACTCTGTGCATATCAATGTGTACTTGTATCAGTGATTGTATAAGAGAGTAAGTATGTGTTAGTATATGTGTGAAAAGTATGGTGTTCTGTGTTTAACTGTATAGATGAGGAAATCGAAGTGTGATTGATTCTTCACAGGACTGACTAGGTGTATGAGTGCATATGATAGTGTTGTAATAATGAGTGACTGTATGTATGAGTGATTGTATGGGTGAATGAGTGAATGTGTGTGTAGACGTAGGAATCAGTGAGTGCGTATGTAGTAACTGGTATTGGTGTGTCATGATGTCATCAGTGATGTCATTTGAGATGTCATCAGTGATGTCATTTGAGATGTCATCAGTGATGTCATCAGTGATGTCACTGAAGTATGGTGTTCTGTGTTTAACTGTATAGATGAGGAAATGGAAGTGTGATTGATTCTTTACAGGACTGACTAGGTGTGTGAGTAACTCCATGGATGAGTGGCAGTGTGTGAGTGTCTGCATAGGTGTATGAGTGCATATGATAGTGTTGTAATAATGAGTGACTGTATGTATGAGTGATTGTATGGGTGAATGAGTGAATGTGTGTGTAGACGTAGGAATCAGTGAGTGCGTATGTAGTAACTGGTATTGGTGTGTCATGATGTCATCAGTGATGTCATTTGAGATGTCATCAGTGATGTCATCAGTGATGTCATTTGAGATGTCATCAGTGATGTCATCAGTGATGTCACTGACCATGTCATGAATGATGTAATATGTGACATCATCAGCAGTGGATTGCGGGTGCGCGATATATAGTTAGTGCAACTAACTATATATGGAATTTCAATGGTTTTGTGTGAGTAAAATAAGGTTTTTTAAATGCTAAGCCCTAACTATATATGGTCTATAACCTATGGTTTTTTTAGTGAATTTTCAAGGTTTTTTAAATGCTAATTCCTAACTATATATGGTCTCTAACCTATGGTTTTTTCAGTGAATATATATATATATATATATATATATATATATATATATATATATATATATATATTTTACCTACTGGCGGTCGCCAGTAGGTAGTTATAGTTAGGATTGATGTGGGTGTGGATGTGTAAGGTGTCGGTGTGGGCGTGTGTGTGTGTTGGGGGGGTGAGGTGTGTGTGTGTGTCTGGGTGTGTGGGATGTGTGGTTGTGGGTGTGGATGTGTAAGGTGTCGGTGTGGGGGTGTGGGGTGTTTGGGTGTGGGTGGAGGTGTGCGTGTGTGAGGTGTGTGTGGGGAGTGTGTGGGTGTGGGGGTGTGGGGTTGTGTGCGTGTGGGTGTGTGTGGGACATACTTGTAGGTATATATATATATTACCTACTGGCGGTCGCCAGTAGGTAGTTATAGTTAGGATTGATTTCCATAGGGAATCCGCAACATTCTATTTGGAATAACTTTGGCGCCGGTTGAGGAATCAGCCTGACTTTTTCAGCAACTTTGCCTCGCGGCTCTCTGCTCCTTCCCTGAAAGTTTGGGGGGGATTCGTCAAGCGGGGGCCGAGATAAAAGGGGGGTCCCAAAACATGTTTTCCCCATGTTAATTTCCATAGGGCGGTCTGTCGCACTTTTAGCTCGAACGGCTGAATGGATTTTCACCAAACTTGGCAAAATTGTAGGGACTGGTAGCCCGATGTGCCTTTACTATGTCTCAAGATATATGCTCCAGAGGATTTTGAGTAATTTAGGTTCAAAAAAATGTATATATCTGTAAGCGTGCCCCGGTGCGCGTATCGGGGAGCGCTCCGACCGCGCCACGCGACTTGCGCACGGGAAGCTGATTGGCTCTCGGGTGTCTGTAAACATTCTAAACAGTCCGCAGCGGCCGCCATCTTGTGTCTCGGTAGGATCAAGACACAAGAGGTGGCAAAAAACAAAGGGGGAAATGACCAAAAAGGGGCAGGGTATACCCCCCCTGACCCCCTAGGTTTGATGTGGGGGCCATAAAAGGGTCCCTCGGGTAAAAAAATGTTTTTTATTTTTTTTCGATTTTCGCCGGGGGGAGCGCCCGGTACGCGCACCGGGGAGCGTACCTTGGTGAAAAATAGTGAAAATAATAGTGTAAAATAATCATTTTGAGTGATTACAGGTAGGGTAGCTCTGAAAAGAGCTTTTGGGTTCTGTGGCTGTTTTAGGTACCTACAAGTATGTCCCACACACACCCACACGCACACAACCCCACACCCCCACACCCACACACTCCCCACACACACCTCACACATGCACACCTCCACCCACACCCAAACACACCACACCCCCACACCGACACCTTACACATCCACACCCACAACCACACATCCCACACACCCAGACACACACACACACCTCACCCCCCAACACACACACACGCACACAGATACCTCACAGACACACCTCACACATCCCACACACACACCTCCCCCCACACACAAATGCACACCTCACTGACACACTCACACATCCCACACATACACACTCACCCTACACACATACCCCCCACACCCACACACTCCCCACACACACCTCACACACGCACACCTCCACCCACACCCAAACACCCCACACCCCCACACCAACACCTTACACATCCACACCCACAACCACACATCCCACACACCCAGACACACACACACACCTCACCCCCCCAACACACACACACGCACACACAGATACCTCACAGACACGCCTCACACATCCCACACACACACCTCCCCCACACACACACGCACACCTCACTGACACACTCACACATCCCACACATACACACACATCCTACACACATACCCCCCACACCCACACACACCCCACACACACCTCACACACCCACACTTCCACCTACACCCAAACACCCCACACACCCACACCCACACACACACCTTACACACCCACATCCCCACCCACACCCACATACCCCACACACCTATACACCTCATCCCCCCAGACACACACACACACATACACACCTCACAGACACACCCCGCACATCCCCCACACACACCTCCCCCACCCCCACACATGGGGAAAACTCAGTGAAACACTAAAATAATAATTTAAAGTGCTTAGAGGTAGGGTATCTCTGAATAGAGTTGTCGTGTTGTGTGGGTGATTTAAGTACCAACATGTAGGTACCAATGCAGAGTCTTAAATTCAATGTACACCGTTTCCTCTGTACATAATTTGCATGTTATTATAGAAGTTATTGTGGTATATAGAATCCATACCATAGTCTGTCAGGAAAGCATAAAGAACATGGAGGCAGGAGATGAAAAAGAGATGTCAAATACACATTGGAGATAATATAGAGGGAGAAAGGAAGTATCTATGAGCAAAATTACTATGTAAAACAAAAAAGTTGGACAGTATAGTATAAGTCTGACTTTACATTATAATCAATTTGGTACAAGTTTAAGAATTACATATAAAAATGAATAATGTCTCAAACAATTTTAGAATTATTAAATATAAATTTATTTTTGAGATTCATTTTCAAAATTTGATAGAACGTCTAACATTTGACTGTCCGAAATGTCCTCTTTTTGAGTGAACATAACTTCCAACATTTGACTGTCAGAAACGTCCTCATATTGAATTAACAAATCCACAGATTCTACACATTGTAGAAGTTCATGGTCCCGTGATTCATCCATGAATTCCAAGTCATTGGGTTCAATGATTTCTTCATTGTTCATCTCTAGGACAATTTCAAAGGAAACGTTCTGTTCTCCTTCCATTTTTGTGCTGAAATTTGCATTAAAAAAATCAGTAGAAATATGGCACTGTTGGGTTTAAGTTCAGACAGGTAGTTTTGATTTTTTAACAGTGAAGTTAACTTTGGGCAATGTATGGTAACAGGCAGGAAGTAGAAATATAAAAAAGTGCCTGTGAAGAAACGTAAGTAAATTCATAATTATAGCAGAGAAGCCTAAGTCAATCCATAAATATAACAGAGGAGCCTATCTCTATCTATAACTACAGCAGAGGGACAGTAAATAACTATCAGAAAACGTTTTTACAAATTAACTTAAAGTGCCCCTTACAAATTATCAACTTACTTTACAGAGAGGTGAAGAAGAAAATCCTTTCAAGATGTACCTCAAGTAGTTGTAGTCAAAATGGCCGTGTTTCCCTCTCATTTTTCATTTATATTCATGTACATAACCAATCAAATGTCAGGAAAAAAAAGTGGAAAATGAAAGTAACATTTTAATTGGTTGTAAATTCTAACACTTCAGATGTGTTTTTGTGAAGTAATTTACCTCAGGGTATTTAGAGAGGTCTACAGGCTAAATGGCTCAATGGAATTCCATAGAATTTGGAAAAATGGTAGGGATTGTTATGTAGTATGAGCTATTCTATATTTGGTGAAAGTGTCTCCAGTGGTTTTTGTGTAAATTAACTTTTAACATTTTTTTTAGAGCGCTTCCCGTTGCGCGCCCCGGTACGCATACCGGCAGCGCTACGGCAGTCCTCCATTTAGTTTTTGGTAGATTTAAGGCAGAAAATGGAGGACAAACAACGTTGGGAATGGGTATAAGGGGGCATTGTAGGCCCTCCTTGATCCTCTATGTTTTGTGAGGGGGTCTTAGAAGGCCCAAATAGGCAAAAAAAACAAAAGAAAAATATTTTTTTTTCGCGGGGGGAGCGCCGGGTACGCGCACCGGGAAGCGTACCGGGGAGCGTACTATGGTGAAAAATAGTGAAAAAAGTTTGAAAAAGATAATCATTTGGAGTGATCAGAGATAGGGTAGCCCTGAAAAGGGCTTTTGGGTTCTGTGGCTGATTTAGGTACCTACAAGTAGGTACCAATGCACAGTCTTAAATTCAGGAGGAATATTCTATTCCCCTCATCTGAAAAGTGCACACCATCTCCCCTGTAGATATCTTGCATGCTGTAACGCAAGTTATTATTGTATATTGAACCCATTCCATAGTCTCTCATGTAAGCAGAAACAGATTTATTCACATGTTTCCGTGCTTTCTCAAATTGTGGACAAAATTGATTGGACCACTTCCATTTCTGACTTTGGCATATATTGGAATATACCAAGGCAGTTTGAGGAAAAAGTGCCATCAATTGATCAAAGGTGTCCTTTAAAAGCATTTCCAGACCTACCACAGTCAAAGTGCCCAAGTCATTTCCTCCACAGTGCACAATTAAAAGGTCAGGGTGTGGCAAATGCAAAAAGGTTTTCACCAATGGTATCAATTGGTGACATTTCAATCCTCTCTGGCCAATCCATTTAATCTTCACATTTGGTAAGTCAAGGTTGTGAAAATTTCTGGTAGCTGCATACCTTTGAGCCCAGTGGATATAGCTATGTCCAATAATCCAGACAGAATACATGGTGAGAGGAGATTCTGATGCAGTCAGATGAAGTGTGGAAAAGAAATGGCAGTTGGAACAATAGGAGTTTGCAAAAAAAAACTGTGGAGTTTCATTGCTCTTGAATCACAAGCAATGATTGGTAGAATGAGATAGTTGAAAACTGAAAGTTAGGGTGCATGGTTGTGTACTGTGTAAGAAGTAATTTGAATGGTTAAAAAAAAGTCATTTAAAGAAACCTTGCACCAGAAAAGCTGGTGTATTCGCAGGTCACACATCCTTGATGAGGTGATTTGCAACATTGTAGAATAAACTTTTAACCCTGGGAGCTCAGTGAGGAGGGAGTTGCTATGGTAACAGGTAGAAAGGGCTGAGGGGGGGAAGGGTGTTGGTTTGAAAATACAGAGGGAAGAGATTTGATTGGTTACCATGAGCAATATGTGTGTAGAATTAGAGGTTTTCTGTGCCTTTATGGTTTGCAGTGCCTGGAGAACATACCTTTTGCTCTGCTAAAGAAATATTGGTGTGTGTGTCTGACACTGTTCTGAATCTCCTAAAATATTGGTAAAGGTGAGTTATGATTCATTTAATATACATAGAGACTTGTATACTCTATGGAGAGGATTTATAAGCAAATTGTGGTTTTTTAATGTTGCTTTGTGTCATGCTTTTTGATAATGCTTGGTAAAAAGTTTTTACTGCATAGAGTAATTGTATTTTGTAAAATTGTGAAGTTTTAGTCGTGACATGGAATGCTTGTACATAGGACCTGTGCTGTGTTTTGTAAATGTGATGTCAAAAACGATTTTGTGAAAAATGAATGGCTTTTACATTTTTTAAAAGGAATAAAGAATGTGTGCATGTTTAAAGAAATACATTTGACTCTTTACAATGATGTTACCTGTGTTAACTCAGTCTAGGAAGCATATTGAGTTTGTTTGCATAGAGGAATTGTATTTTGTAAAATTGTGAAGCTCCATGTGAAAGCTTTTGCCTCAGTCTTATCCCTGTTGTGAGGCAGATGTTTGTACATAGGATCTGTGCTATTTTGGGGAAAATGAATGTTTTTTTACATTTTTGAGTATAATGTGGCGCAGAGGTTTAAAAAGTGACGCCTCTAACTACATGCGTCACTTTTTAAATATGGTGCAAAAAAGTACATGTTTGGGCTTTCCTGGGGAGCGTAGGATGTGAGGCTTGTATCTAAGAGTGCAGTGAACTAGGCTCCATGAAGCCTATCCCCGTCTGCATTCTTAGACACAGGTGTCAATTTGACTCTTTACAATGATGTTACCTGTGTTAACTCAGTGTAGGAAGCATATTGAGTTTGTTTGCATAGAGGAATTGTATTTTGTAAAATTGTGAAGCTCCATGTGAAAGCGTTTGCCTCGGTCTTATCCCTGCTGTGAGGCAGATGCTTGTACATAGGATCTGTGCTATTTTGGGGAAAATGAATGGTTTTTAAATTTTTGAGTATAATGTGGGGCAGAGGTTTAAAAAGTGATGCATCTAACTACATGCATCACTTTTTAAATATGGCGCAAACAGGTACATGTTTGGGTTTTCCTGGGGAGCGTAGGTGGTGAGGCTTGGGTCTAAGAGTGCAGTGGACTAGGCTTCATGAAGCCTATCCCCGACTGCACTCTTAGACACAGGTGTCAATTTGACTCTTTACAATGATGTTACCTGTGTTAACTCAGTGTAGGAAGCATATTGAGTTTGTTTGCATAGAGGAATTGTATTTTGTAAAATTGTGAAGCTCCATGTGAAAGCGTTTGCCTCAGACTTATCCCTGCTGTGAGGCAGATGGTTGTACATAGGATCTGTGCTATTTTGGGGAAAATGAATGGTTTTTACATCTTTGAGTATATTGTGGCACAGAGGTTTAAAAAGTGACGCATCTACCTACATGCGTCACTTTTTAAATATGGTGCAAAAAGGTACATGTTTGGGGTTTCCTGGGGAGCGTAGGTGGTGAGGCTTGTGTCTAAGAGTACAGTGGACTAGGCTTCATGAAGCCTATCCCCGACTGCACTCTTAGACACAGGTGTCAATTTGACTCTTTACAATGATGTTACCTGGGTTAACTCAGTGTAGTAAGCATATTGAGTTTGTTTGCATAGAGGAATTGTATTTTGTAAAATTGTGATGCTCCATGTGAAAGCTTTTGCCTCAGTCTTATCCCTGCTGTGAGGCAGATGTTTGTACATAGGATCTATGCTATTTTGTGGAAAATGAATGGTTTTTACATTTTTGAGTATAATGTGGTGCAGAGGTTTAAAAAGTGACGCATCTAATTACATGCGTCACTTTTTAAATACGGTGCAAAAAGGTACATGTTTGGGCTTTCCTGGGGAGCGTAGGTGGTGAGGCTTGTGTCTAAGAGTGCAGAAAAGTTTGAGCAGGAAATTACCAGGTTTAAGGTGAAATCAAGTGAAAGGCCGAATTTTACTTGTGTGTGTTGTCGACGAAGTCATTATAAGCATCAAACTAGATCAGTTGATTTATATGTAAAAAGCAAAAAGATGAATAATTATGAGTGGAAAGATTTAGCAACTTATTTGTGGGTGGAGAATTGTTTTGATTTGAGTTCTGATCAGCGTATTTGTAAATATTGTTATGATAAATTAAAACTAATCAGAATGCCTGCTAGAGCTGTTCATAATAATCTGGAGTTGGTAGACATTCCCCCTGAATTGATGGATTTAAATACATATATGTCTATTTTGATTCAATATGTCCACCCTTTTCAGGCAATTGTTCGCATGGAGCCTAAGATAGGGAAATTGCCTCCTACAGATTTGCAGAGAGGATTAAAGGGAAGAGGTGTTTATTTGCCTCTAGATTTCAAAAAAATATTGATACAATTGGTATAGAAAAAGTAGAAGAGGAACCTTTAGTTATTCTAGTTAATGGGGTTCCGACAAAGAGTAAAAAAATCTGGCAAGATTTAGTGGATGTTAGGAAAGTCAAAAAGGCAACGTTGTATTTAGTCAAAAACAATGAGTATTATAAACATGTATGTGTTGCAGCAGAGGAAACAGCTGCAGATGAAGACAGTGATTGTTCAGTCGGCCAAATTGAAAAAGTTGATGTCTCTAGAAGTGAAGAAATATATGAACATTATACTGCTCATCCTTTGCATTCCAAAGAAGTAATGGGGAATGCAATTGAATTGTTTCAAATGAAAGCAGCAAAAGGAAGTCCCGTTAGTGTATGGGAAGAAAGTTTGGAAGCTCGTTGTTTTCCACAGCTATTTCCAACAGGTCGAGGTGGACGATATGACGATTGACCACTTCAAATTCCTGCATCTGAATATCGAACTGTAAGATTATATGCTGAAGATCCAAGGTTTCGCCAATGGATTCCCTATTTGTTTCATCTACTGTATGAAAGTGACTTGTCTGGGCTTTCTTATGCAGTAAACCATATACTGAAAAGTGGAGCACATCTGCAAAATGTTTCGGCGAGGGACTTTATGGAGAAATCTGCAAGATAATATTTTGGAATCTCATCTAATCAATCTCATGGCATGTCAGCGTGGTACAAACGAGTATTAGTACCGTCGTCATGGGGAATTGAAATGTATGCTAAGAAACTTAGGAACTCCTACATGGTTCCTCACTCTTAGCTGTGCCGAGTATGCATGGGATGACTTACTTCAATTTCTACGAGAGGCAAATGCAAATATACAAAATATAGAATTCAAAACACCTGGAGAACTGTGTTCTTGGGATCCAGTAAATGTATGCAGATATTTCAATCATAGATTTGAAGCTATGATGCCTTTTATTACCAACAAAAAAAATCCTCCCCTTTGGAGAGGTTTTGGATTTCTTTTGGAGAAAGGAGTATCAAGCGAGAGGTGCTCCTCACATACATATGTTGTTGTGGATTAAATATGCACCCAAATTTGGAACAGATTCGGATGAGACAGTGATGAGCTTTATTGAAGAGTATTCAACATGTGCTGTTCCGAAAACTACTGAAGAAAACAGTTTAAGGCAACAAGTTTTACGCTTTCAATTCGATCATTGTGGAAAGTACTGTCGTCAAAAATTCAGAAACAAGGACAAGTTCTACACAAAATGTCGTGTAAATCATTTGATGTCTTCTCTGCGACATACTGTGACGAGGAAATCACCAAAAAAAACATACAATTTAAAAAGAAACGAAGAGTCCAAGTACAGCAACGACTACAACCCAGTGATTTTGTCCATGTGGAATGCTAACATTGATATTCAATTCGTTGCTGACAACTCTATGGCTTTGGCTCGATATGTGACGTCTTACATCACAAAAAAAGAAAAGACAGAACTGAAGGAAATGTGGGAGGACATTTCACATGAAAAGAGTCTAAGCAAGAAATTATACAGTTACAGTCTGAAGATGTTGTCGCATCGAGAAATTGGAGGATATGAATGTTCTGATCGATTGTCATCAGCAAGTCTATATGCCAAATCTAGAACCATCATTTGGGTGAGTCTAGGTCTTGCTGCAACACGAAATCGAGTTTTGAAATCTGTACAAGAAATAGAGTATTTGGCGGAGAAAGAACCAGAAAGTACAGATATTTTGAAGACAAACATGTTGGATACATACTATCCAAATAGAAGTCCTCACCTTGAGAACGTTTGTCTCTATGAAGTTCTGCAAAGATAAGAGGAACATCAGAGAAGATATCAATAATGGAATATATGGAATCATTGGATGTGAAGGATGTCTAGTGAAACAGAAAAAAGGTCATTTGATTAATCATCGAAAATTGAGTTGAGAAAATCCAGACAAAAGAGAATTTTACTATTTGGCTCTTTTGCAACTCTTTAAACCATGGCGAGAAGATGATGAACTACTTGGAGATTTTCTCTGTTATGAAGACTCTTTTAATGCTACGAAGGATACCATAGAATGTCCTGTTTTTCCAAATTATCTGCAAATGTTGAATGAAGAAATAGAGCAAGAATCAACAATTGCTGCAGAGATTGCGAGAGATAGTTCTCAAGGCAGTCAGAGTTCTGCTTCATTGAGTCAGGATCCACTAGGAGGACCAATTACCCAAAATGAAGCTGCCACTGCCATGGATGAAGTGGAAAGAGCTATGGAGCAAGCTCAAGAGGATGTAATTAATTTAGAAGATTTGGTGAAACAATTAAACCTTGAGCAGAAACTGATATATGACGAAGTCACAGAACAGGTTGAACATGGATTGAGTCATGAGAAGAAAGAGTGCTCATGTACATCATTTAAGCCTGTCCAACTGTATGTGAGTGGAGAAGCGGGAACTGGAAAACGTTTTCTGATTAAAGCAATTGCATCTTATCTGCAGAAAAGGACTGAATCACCGCTGTCTTGTGTTGTTACCGCTCCAACTGGGCTGGCAGCACATACTATTAAAGGGATTACTTTACATCGTTTACTGATGCTGCCAGTGGAGCATGAGAACAAATTGCAATATCACAAGCTATCTGGAGATGCGTGTTCCGAAGTTTCGAGAGTCCTGAAGAAAATGAAACTTCTTATCATTGATGAAGTAAGCATGGTCTCAAATATAATGCTTGCTTTTGTGCATTTGAGAATGCAAGAAATTCTTAGAACAGACTATGATGTTTTATTTGGAGGAAAACATATTATTGTTTTTGGAGATCTTCTGCAGTTGACTCCAGTGAAAGGACAACCTGTGTTCAAAATGCTCACACATGAAGATACCAGGAAGTGCCTAGGAAGCATTGGAAACGTTAATATATGGTTAAACTTCAAATATGCAGAACTGCTTCAAAATATGCGGCAGGCAAAGGATGAAGAATATAAAAATATTTTACAAGATGTAAGAGTAGGAAAAATAAGTCAGCAAGGGAAAGAAGCTTTACATGGACGGTTAATTTCTAATTTGTACCCAAATAAAAACATTCTTCCAGAGAATATTTTTAAGAAAATTAACGAGAAGAAATCTGCCATATGTTTGATGCCTACTCTGAAAGAATGTTCCATGTTCAACAACAAAATGCTGAAGTTAGAAAATGAAGAGATAGTGAAACTGGAAGCTATAGATAAAATAGAGCATATGGGAGCAACAATTATTTTGTCAGAAAATTTGAAATCAAAATTGGATTCATTGGAGAAGACTATATCTAAAACTGCTGGTTTTGAAAAGACTCTGAATGTGTGTTTAAATTGTCGTATTATTTTGAGAAGGAATTTAAATGTTGAAAGAGGTCTGGTAAATGGAGCAATAGGTCATGTTGTTGGTTTTGTAAATTACAAAAATAGAGATGGAATTGAAATTTTAAAAATTAAATTTGATGGCATTGACGAAATAGAACAAATTTGTCGTTGTTCAGCTAGATGTTTGCTTGTGAAAGACTTATATGTTCGCCGAAAACAGTTTCCTGTTTTTTTGGCATATGCAGTGACAATTCATAAATCTCAAGGTTTAAGTGTAGATAGTGCTTTGGTGAACATTGGAAGTTCTGTGTTTAAAGAGGGTATGGCATATGTGGCATTATCACGAGTGAGAACTTTATCAGGATTGTACTTGATTGAGTGTGATGAAACAAAGATTTGTGCTGATCTAGATTGTGTTAAAGAATACAATAGGTTAAGAAGAGAGTATGCTCCACATTTGCCTCAATATCCTCTGATTGAAAAACGTGTGGTAGGCCGAAAAAGAAGAAATGAGAGTAATTGCAGTAAGGTAGTAGCAAAAAGACAAAAAATAGATGAAACTGTAATTGTAAGCAGAAAGAAAAATGATTCTGTTGAAGATGTTGTTGGATTTCAGTTTGAAAACAGTTCTGGTGTCAACTGCTATGCTAATGTAGTAGTTAATGTTGTTTTTTTCTTCAAAATTTACAAAAACAGATTGTCGAAAATCGAGAACAAACATTGTGCTGTTTATTGAATTCTGTGTTAGAGAAATGTAGTAGTGATAGAGGAAAAATAGAAAGTGTTTCAGAAATTAGGAATCTTGTAGACATATGTTCAGGTCAAAATCAATTTTCACAGATAATTCAGCAGGATTGTCAGGAATTTTTAATGTATATGTTTGATGTATTGGAAGATGAAGGAGTAGATATAAAAAATCTTTTTAATCTTTCTTATCAATGGCAACATGACTTTGATAACTTTGCTTCATCAAGTACTACTAGAATAGACACTGAAAGATTTATATATTTGACTTTACCAGACTGCAAATCAGTGCCTTTTAATAATCTAGTTAAAGCAGCTGATCACAATATGGTGTGTACCCAATGTAAGTCTACAATGCTGTCCACATTATTTCTACAAAATTGTGGTCACTATGTAATTTTAATGTTCCAACGATGTAGACCTGATGGAACTAAATTGACAACTTCTATTAAAAATTTTGTGGCTTCACAGTTATCGATATCAGGAAGAACCTTTGCAACTGTAGCTATTATTTTTCATGATGGTCCTTCTACAACATTAGGGCATTACACATGCTATTTAAAAACTTCTAAAGGTTGGACCCAATGTAACGACACTCATTTGACTTTCAAACAACGTTTGCCTTTTGGCTTTATAAATTCATACCTAGTATTTTTACAGCCAAAATGTAGGTAAAAGTAATTGGCATATGAAGACGGGAGTAGTTCATAAAGGTAATTTTGCTGTTTAAAAATATATTCTGAGTAAAAGTGTTCCAGGCAATATAAAAAATTGACTTGTCATATAGGTACTGTAATTGAATCTCATAATAAGTGAAGTTAGTATTATACAAAATGATGAACATGAGTGAGTCAGAGATGGTTATACAAATAATTAAATATTGTGAAAATGTTGTAGAGCCTTTCTTTCAGAACGTCGGGAAAAAGATCATTTCAGAGTGCCTTAGAATTAATTTGAACATATACTCATACATCTGACACTATTTGGCCAAATGGAAAGGTGCAGGAATGAGTAAAGAGTCATGACTGAAAAAAGGAGTATATGAAAATATTGAAAATATTTCAGATGTTCTTGGAGCTTTTCTTCTAGAAAGTCGATGAAATGGATTTTTAAGTGAACAGCAAAGTACTTTCCAACGAGAAAAGGACCACCATGATACAGTATTTGGCCTCAAGGAAAAGTAAGTCAATCTAACTTTAGCGTACATTTGTCATTTGTCAGTATCTAAGTTTTTTTTTAAAACACAATCTTTTAGATTGTGTTTGTTTTTTTTCCCGCTGTCATATGATGAGTAATTTGAACTCACTCTTTTAAGTGAAATTCAATATATTCTGAGAACAGCAAAAATAAACTTTGTAACATGTTGTACAAGTTATTTTATACTTTGGATTGTGTAAATTAAATTGTATTCCCATTCTCTGACATTTACTTTCCTTTTTCCATCCTCTTTCAGCTCTTTTTACTCAATTATAATGTCTTTCTCTCACTCTCTGTAACCCCCGTTCCCTTACTCCACTTCTTTGACAACCCCTCATTTTCAGTACAACTGTGTGTATCCCGTCTCTCCCTTGCATAACTTTTCAGCTTTCAGTCTTTCTGCTTTACTTCTCTTTTCCGTATTTTCCTCTTTTGCTCTTTTAGTAATTCCTGTTTACTCACTCAGCAGTATTATTGCACTTTATCACTATAAATCACCCACTCTCCTTAGCTTATCTTTGTTTGCTCCTTACTTTTGACCTCTTCTCTCTGTTTTTCGTTCACTACTTCTATGTCCTCAGTGCCTCACTCTATTTGTGTTATGTTCACTCGTGTATATCTACCTTCTATCACTTCTTTTACAACAACTTCACTGCTCCTTTCTCATCGTTCTTCATCCCATTTCTTTTACTCTGGTTCCATTACTATCCCTCATTTCTTTTCTTTCAATGTCCTTCTCTTTACTTTCATCACCAAATTATTTTTTCTCAGTACCACTGTTTTAGTCGTCTTCTGCTTTATTTCCTTCTTTTTGCTCACTTACTCATTTCCTTTTCTCACTCATTGTACTCCACCTCACTCACTTTTTCTCTTAGTGTGTCTACCTTATAACTTTCTCAGTCCATTTTCCTCAATCGTTGTATATTATTCTGTCTCCCTTCATCCTTTCACTATTTGACTGTTCTTCATTTACTCTCAGTTATCTTCTATTCCTCATTCTTCTAAATGCATCCTTAATTAGACTGTTTTCTGTCTCAGTCATTATCTTTTTACTTACTACTGTTTCCTGGTTTAGTTTTGGTAACTCACATTGTTTTAGTGTCTTTCTTACCTTCATTTCATTTCTCTGTTCTTCTCTCTCTTTTTCTCAGTGAATCTATATGCCTTACTCTTTGTAATTTGCTCTCCTTCTATTTCTTTTTCCCTCTTTTTGTCCTTCTACCTTAGTTTATTTCCCTTTCTGTGTTCTTCACTCTAACTTTATTTCTAAATAGAGCGTTATGATTTTTAACCTCTTCATTTGGATCTTTTAATTTAAAATACATATTTTACTAATTATAACTTATTTTTTCTTCTCTCTTTCACAGATACAAAGTGTAGTTAAAAAATGTATTTATTATATGGTAAGTATGACTAAAAAAATGTAGTTTGTGATCACCCTTTGCTTTAAGCTCACTAACATTTTCTTAATCTACCACACTCCTGTGTCTTTACTCTGCTTCACTCACTTATTCTTATTCTACATGTTTACTCCCCTTTTCCGATTTCCCATCTCATATTCAACTTCTTTCAATCCCTTTTCTTTACTTTACTTACCCTCTAATCCCTTCCTTTGCTTCTTCACTCATTCTCTTTTTCTTAATTATTTACCTTACTCCTACACATACACCTCATCCCCATTCCAACACATACACACCTGTAACATACACCCCACACACACCACACACACACCTCATACACACAAAAAATCCCCCCACACACACTCCTGAAACACACACACATTCCATACACACACATACATCGAACACATATACACCCCACACTCATACACTCCTCACACATATTTCACACACCCTCACCTCCACCCACACCGAAACACTCCACACAGCCACACCCACAGACACACCTTACACACCCACACTGCGACCTACACCCACTGACTCCCTATAAGTCACACACACTGCATTACTTATCTTTTTTTGCTGTTTTACTCAAGCCCATTCAGGTACTGTTCCCTTTACTCTCTTTGTCCTTTCTCTTTGTCACTCCACATGTGTTTTCGTAATTCAATTTTTCTCCCTCTTTCACCCCTCTTTACTTATACTACCTGGTCTTTTCTCACTTTTCCTCATTGTTCTTTATTTATCGTGATTCAACCACTACCCTTCATTCTCCATCTTTTACTGTCCTTTCTTTTTCTTTTAACAGCCAATCACAGTCTCACACTAACTATAACGTGGGAATTTCAATGGTTTTATGCGAGTAAAACTTCCAGCTAACTATAACTGGTGTAAAACCTATGGTTTTTTCAGTGAATATATCTATATATATATATTACCTACTGGCGGTCGCCAGTAGGTATATATAGTTAGGATTTTTTCCCTATGGGATTTTTGAAAATTCTATGTCTAATAACTTTGGCGTTTGAGGACGGAATTGGCTGAAATTTTCTGGAAAATGGAACATTTTGTTTCTGAGCAGCCCCTGAAAATTTGGGGGGGGTTCGTCCAGGGGGGGCCGAGAAAAAAGGGGGGTCCCAAAACGTGTTTTTAACATTGAGTTTTCCATAGGGCGGTTGGCCTCACTTTTAGCCCGAACGGCTGAATGGATTTGCACGAAACTTGGCAAAATTGTAGGGACTGGTAGCCCGATGTGCCTTTTCTAGGTCTCAATATATGTGCTCCAGTGGATTTTGAGAAATTAACGTTTAAAAAAAGATATATATCTGTAAGCGCGCTCCGGGCAGCGCTCCGGTCCGCGGACTTTAAGCGTACCGGAACTTCGCGTAGCTAAGCTGATTGGCTCTCCGGTGTCTGTCAACATTCTAAACAGTCCGGAGCGGCCGCCATCTTGTCTCTCGGTAGGATTGAGAGACAAGAGGAGGCCAAAACAAAGGCGAAAATGACCATAAGGGGGCATACTAGATCCTCCCTGACCCCCTAGGTTTAATGTGGAGGTTTTAAAAGGGCCCCGCGGGGCAAAAAAAACAAAAAAAAAATTATTTTTTTTTGCGTGGGGAGCGCCCGGTCCGCGAACCGGGAAGCGTTCTGGGCAGCGTACTGCAATGAAAAATGAATGATAGACTTTTCAAATGCTGTATGTTAATTGATTGTTGTTTTTGTTGATTATTTTTTATTTTCTTTATTTTTTAAGCATTTTTTTTTAATGTGATTGTGTTTCATAATTTATTAAACTTTCTAACATTTCATTGTCAGAAATTTCATAATTATCATGGAATATACATTGTAGTCTCTGAGGGTGTAAAATGTCCTCATTTGCAAGGAGGTTATCTACTGCTTGTACACATTGCAGTAGTTCATTGTCCCAAGTTTCATCGAAAAATTCAATGTCAATTTGATCAATTGTATCAATCAATTCTTGGCTGCTGTCTTGCAGGTCCATTTCAAAAGAAACTTGGTTTTCGCCTTCCATTTTGCCTGAAATTTGAATTAAAAAAATATATATTAGTAGAGATAGGGCAATGTTGGGAATAATTTTAGATAGGCATTTTTTATCAGTGAATTTATCTTTGGGCAGTGTATAGTATCAGAGTGGAAGTAGGAATATAAAAATGTGTATGTGATTTAACGTAAGTAAATTCATAATTATACAAGAGAAGCCTAACTCCATCCTTAACTATAACAGAGAAGTCTCTCTAAATCTATAACTACTACAGAGGGATAGTATATATCTATCAGAAAAAGTTTACCATATTAACTTATAGTGCACAATATACTTCAGTTTTAAAAATAAAAACTTACCTTTAGAAAGAAGTTGAAGGAATTAGTGAAAATACTATTGAAATGTACAGCAAGAAGTAGTAGTCAAAATGGCTGTGTTTTCTTCTCTTCCTTTATATATATTCAGGTATATAACCAATGAAATGTCAGGTAAAAAAAATAGAAAATGAAAGTAACATTTTCATTGGTTGTCAATTCCAACACTTCAGATGTGTTTTGTGAAGTAATTTACCTCAGGGTATTTAGAGAGGTCTACAGGCTAAATGACTAAATGGAATTCCAATCAAATTTGTGAAAATGGTAGGGATTGGTATGTAGTATGAGCTAATCTATATTTGGTGAAATTGTCTCCAGTGGCTTTTCTGTGAACTACTTTCCCATCTTTTTTGATGGTGCGCTTCCCAGGGAGCGACCCGGTACGCGAACCGTTGAGCGCCCCGGTTCGCGAACCTTAAGCGTTCCGGGAGTCCACCATTTTGTGTTTCGGTCGAATTAAGATACAAGATGGAGGGCAAATAATGTTCAGAATGGGTAGAAGGGGGCCCGGTAGACTTATCTTGACCCCCTAGGTTTTGTGAGGGTGGCTGAGGAGGCCCATATGTGCGAAAAAAAAACATTTTTTTAAAAAATTTCGCGAGGTTAGCTCCCGGTTCGCGTACCGGGTAGCGCCCCGGGGAGCGTACTTTGTTGAAAATTAGTGAAAATGTTAGAGTAAAATAATAATTGTGAGTGATTAGATGTAGGGTAGCTCTGAGAAGAGCTTTTGGGTTTATGGTACATTTAGGTACTTATAAGTAGGTACCAATGCATTCCATTCCATGGTCTCTCATGTAAGCTGAAACAGATTTGTTTACATGCTTCCTCGACTTCTCAATTTGTGGACAAAATTGGTTTGACCACCTCCATTTCTGTCTTTGGCATATATTTGAATATACCAAGGCAGTCTGAGGAAAAAGTGCCATTAATTGCTCAAAGGTGTCCTTTAAAAGCATTTCCAGACCTACACCAGTCAAAGTGCCCAAGTCATTACCTCCACAGTGCACAATTAACAGGTCAGGTTTGGGCAAATGCATAAAGGTTTTCACCAATGGTATCAATTGGTGACATTTTAATCCTCTGTGGCCAAACCACTTAATTTCCACCTCTTGTAAATTGAGGTTAGGTAATTTCCTGTTTTCAACGTACCTTTGAGCCCAGTGAATATAACTATGTCCAACAATCCAGACAGAAAACATGGTGAGAGAAGGTTCTCCTGCAGTCAGATGAAGTGTGGCAATGAAATGGCAGTTGAAAAAATGAGAGTTTAAAATGAAAAAAACTGTGGAGTTTCTGTGTTCATGAAGCAGTAACAGTGGTTGGTGGATTTTGATTGCTGAAAACAGAAAGTTAGGGTGCACGGATGTGTTCTTTGAAAGATGTATTTTGAATGGTCAATAAAAAATCATTAAATGAAAGAATGCACTGGATATGCAGGTGCACTGAGAGTTCAGAGTTCAATTGCAACAAAGTTGTGTGAACTTGCAAACACCAGAAGTCTTCCAATGAGGTGGTTGCCATGCAGAAAAGACAGAAAGGGCAGAGGGGGGAAGGGTTTTCATTTGAAAAAAAGTGAGGGAAGAGTTTTGATTGGGTGACATGAGAAATATGTGTGAAGAATTACAGCATTTCTGTGCTTTTGATAGCTGCAGACTCTGGAGTGCATACCTTTTGCTCTGCTGAAGACAAATTGGTGTGTTTCTGAGACTGTTTTCAAACTCAAAGTATTTGCTAAGGTGAGAAAATATTTCTTTAACTTAGATAGAGAATAGTGTGCTTTAAGGAGAAAATTATGAATTATGTGGCGCAAATTGATTGTAAATATGCTCCCACCTGTGCATGGAAAATTTAGATTTTGAATGTTTGTGTTACATAGCCATGTTAAAAGTGACCCAACCATGCAGGAAAGGCAATCAAAAAACGCTTTTATGTGTCTTAAGGACATTTTAAGTAATTTTCCCATGTGCAGTGTTTTGAAATTATGAATTGAAAATCGTTTTTGAGGTAAAGGAATTGTTTTTAAATTTATGACAAGGACATAATGGTGTATGCTTCTTTATAAGGCAATTGACTGTCCCTGATGTTATTTTTCCCATTTTAATGTAAGACTTTTCTCTGTGGCGCAAATTGCTTGTAAATATGCTCCCACCTGTGCATGGTAATTTTAAATTTTAAATGTTTGTGTTACATAGCCATGTTAAAAGTGACCCAACCATGCTGGAAAGGCAATCAAAAAACGCTTTCATGTGTCTTAATGACATTTTAAGTCATTTTCCCATGTGCAGTGTTTTGAAATTATGATTTGAAAATCGTTTTTGGGGTAAAGGAATTGTTTTTAAATTCATGACAAGGACATAATGGTGTATGCTTCTTTATAAGGCAATTGACTGTCCCTGATGTTATTTTTCTCATTTTAGTGTAAGACCTTTCTCTGTGGCGCAAATTGCTTGTAAACATGCTCACACATGTGCATGGAAAATTTAGATTTTGAATGTTTGTGTTACATAGCCATGTTAAAAGTGACCCAACCATGCAGGAAAGGCAATCAAAAAACGCTTTTATGTGTCTTAAGGACATTTTAAGTAATTTTCCCATGTGTAGTGTTTTGAAATTATGATTTGAAAATTGTTTTTGAGGTAAAAGAATGTTGTTAAAATTTATGTGCGCCATATGCCCCCAAATTTATTTTTCAGGGGTGCAGCAGGGTGTTATTGAGACACCCCTGCAGCTTTGGAAAAATTCCTAATTTGTGATGAGCACATTGTTAATCGCAAATTGCACCTTCATTTATATGAGCCTCCTAGCCCATGGAAATGTATGGGTAATTTGCAATTAGCAATTTTCTCATCGCAAATTTGGAATGGTAAAGAATCGCTATTTATTCCTTAAAATTCGCTTTTTTGGAAATGCAATATAGTTATATGATACATATGGCGGTTGATGTCTAACAAGATAAGAAGCTTAGGCATACATTTATGATGACTGGCGCAATGAAGTAGAAATCACTTACTTCATTGGTAGAGCTTTACATGTATTATCTCCTCTTTATTCTTCATCAAGCGTAACTTTAATCTGCAATCCTGAGTAGGCCTCACTTTAAACAAACCTCTGGATAGGCCACATCTTATTGTTATCTTGATTTAAACATTTAAAATGCTAGGGACAGATTTATGATAGGTGTATGCCTCTTTTGCGCCACTTAGAAAACATTGTCCATGGGGAAATGACTTAAAATGTCCTTAAGACACATGAATGTGTTTTTTTAAAACGTTTGCAATTTTTTTGGGTCACTTTTAACATGGCTATGTGACTCAAACAGTCAAAATCTAAATTCGCCATGCACAGGTGGGAGCATATTTACAAGGAATGTGCTCCATGGGGAAAGGTCTTATAATGTAATATGGGAAAAATGACATCAGAGACACTGAAATGCCTTATAGGGAAGCATACACCATTATGTCCTTGTCATAAATTTGCAAACCATTACTTTTCCCCAAAAACGATTTTCAAATCATAATTTGAAAACACTGCACATGTGGAAATGACTTAAAATGTCCTTAATTCAAAATGTGCGATTCCTTAAATGCAATGTATCAAACAAAAAATATGTAAAAAATGATATTAAGGATTTGGAAACTACCACCAACTTCTAGTTTGTGGTAATTTGCGAATTCTTTTCAAAAAGCATTTTTTTCCAAAAAACAAAAGGTCCCATATGACGCCCATACATGCCCTTAGGGCATGTAGGTGTGCCATATGCCCCCAAATTTATTTTTCAGGGGTGCAGCAGGGTGTTCTTGAGATACCCCTGCACGCTTGAAAAAATTCCTATTTTGTGATGAGCTAATTGCTAATCGCAAATTGCAACCTTCATTCCTATGAGCCTCCTAGCCCATGGAAATGAATGGGTAATTTGCAATTAGCAATTTGCTCATTGCAAATTAGGAATAGTAAAGAATTCCTATTTATTCCTTAAAATTTGCTATTTAGGAAATGCAAAATAGTTTGATGGTAGATATGGTGGTTGATCTGTAACAAGATAAGAAGCTTAGGGATACATTTATGATGACTGGCGCAATAAAGTGCACATTACTTACTTCATTGGTAGGCCTTTACATGTATTATCTCCTCTGTATTCTTCATCAAGCGTAACTTTAATCTGCAATCCTGAGTAGGCCTCACCTTAAACAAACCTCTGGATAGGCCACACTTTATCGTCATCCTGGATTAATCATTTAAAATGCTAGGGACAGATTTATGATAGGTGTATGCCTCTTTTGTGCCACTGTGCGTCACTTTTATGATGCAGCGGTGGTGCAAAAGATTTGCTATGAGGCGACAACATTACAAATTGATGCATTTAGGCAGATATGTCAAGGTGTAAAAAAAACGTACCACATGAAACCGATGCAGCAGTGATGCAAAAGATGCACCATGTCGTAAGACAGGCCTCACTTGGGGCCATATGTATCAAGCTAATTAGCATTCGCAAAGATCAAAATTCTACGAATTTTGGCCTTTGCGAATGTTAATTAGACAAATGGTATGTATCAAACAAGTTTGATGCAAAATAAGGAGTAGCAAAATTTGCTATTCCTTATTTTGCAATTGCACTGAAGGATTTGCAAATTTTGTGACTACTTAAATGCAATGTATCAAACAAAAAATATGTAAAAAATGACATTAAGGATTTGGAAACTATTGTGGTAAATTGGTGGTAATTTGTGAATTCTTTTCAAAAAGCTTTTTTTAAAAAAAACAAAAGGTCCCATATGACGCCAACACATGCCCTTAGGGCATGTATGTGTGCCATATGCCCCCAAATTTCTTTTTCAGGGGTGCAGCAGGGTGTTCTTGAGACACCCCTGCACCCTTGGAAAAATTCCTAATTTGTGATGAGCAAATTGCTAATCGCAAATTAAACCTTCATTCCTATGAGCCTCCTAGCCCATGGAAATGAATGGGTAACTTGCAATTAGCAATTTGCTCATCGCAAATTAGGAATGGTAAAGAATCGCTATTTATTCCTTAAAATTCGCTATTTAGGAAATGCAAAATATTTTGATTATACATATGGCAGTTCATCTCTAACAAGATAAGAAGCTTAGGGATAGATTTATGATGACTGGTGCATCACCAGGGATGTGCCAGTCATCTTGCGCCGCTGTTCCGCCACCCATGGTGTGCTGCATTTACAATGCGGCGCAGCATGGGGCAAAAACGGCACAGATGCTTGACGCATCTGTGCCGTTAAGGTGGCGCATTGCTGGAGTTGTATCGCAAGTGCGATGCAGCTCCAGCAAGGGTCAGGGGTGCACCATCTCCACAATGTTGCGTCAAGACCTATGCCTGCTTCAAGCAGGTGCAGGGTTTTGACACAGGTTTCTCCTATCTGATTGTAAATGCGGCACACCATGGGTGGCAGAGCAGTGGTGCACGTTAACTGGTGCATGCCTGGGGATGTGCCATTTAACATAAATCTGCCCCTTTACATTTAAGTATGTGCAGGGGACACAGAGTCGGTGAGGCTTATCCAAGGTTAAGAACAGATGAGTCCTGTTCAGTGAAAAATTAGACATAGGCTTCACCTGCTCAGCATCGCTGGACATGGCTAAATAATAGCTGCAAAATGTTACTCTTGTTAAACAATTTTACTATTATAATCTGTGAGATTTGTCTCTTACTCTGCAACATCTCATTGTTGTTATCTTTCTTTAAAGATAAAGACAACCTCAACATGAGCGACAATCTGCAATCAGTTGATTTTGACCTCATCATTGAACTTGTAATTGAAACATCAGTGGATGTTGATCCATTGGATGATTTAAATCCTGAGGATGAAGAAGAGCGTGATGAGGATGCAGATTTGTCCGAATTATATGATATAGGATGGGAAGCTGACCTGCTTGAGCCTTTGGAAATATAAACATTTACTTTTAAAATTTATAATTAATAAAAAGTAAAAAGGAAACCGTTTAATTTAAAAATAAAGACACCTTCAAAAGCAGGTTATGTGTAGTGTCTTCAATAAAATATTAAAATATGCTCATAAAATTAGATCAGATTCACATATAAAATAGCATAGGTAACATAAATATAAATGTCATTTCTTTTCTGGTATTTCTGTATTGTAAATTTGCCAACGACTAAAAAATCTTCTAATTAAAATGTCAAGTAGTGTGTTAAGTTTTTTATCACTGTTACTGATTTACTGTTTGGTAATAATGGTTAATAACATTATTTATTATATTTTTCCACAGATTCAACTGCAGATCATTTCAAGATTTCACCATGCCTACAATAGAAAGACAGAGAAAGGCTGCAAAACGTCAAAGACAGCAGGTGAAAAATAATACGCAGCAGTCCTCTAACAAAAAGATTTGTCAAGTCACGAAGAAAGCACCGGGTAAGAGCACAAAACACTTTATAAGAAATATGTGTAATAAAAAAAATATTACTACAGAAAATGTTTCAGTCCATAAAACGAGAAGGAAATCAAATGGAAAAGAAAGGCCAATGAAAAATGTTACTGCTAGAGCAAGAGATAACTCTGTGCATGATAGTAGAAGGAAACAACAGTTTAGGGAGATTCGTAAACGAATGTTCCGGAACAGGATAATTGGCAATTTGTTAAAAAATATTAAGAAAGGTCAACATAAACTAGTTTTTTATAAGACAAAAAAAAAAGTTGAGAAAGTTATTGATCAGGCATTTGAAATTAAACGTAAGTTATTTATTTTGATAATCAATAGAATTAGGAAGCTAAACAAGGCAATTTTTGATTTCAAAAGAAATAGTAGATGGAAGAGAATAGTTAATCGTAGTAATTTTTGTGAAGTTTTTTCTGGAGAATGGATGCATAGTTCAAGCTGTGAGGCATTTTTTAATGAGGAGAGTTATTTCCAGGATAATGATTTGGTGCATGCAGTTGACACCAGTGGTCGTGCTTATGAAGTGAAAGATGGTTGTCCAGTTGAAAAAGAAAAACTTGTGACAACAGAGGCAGAAGAGGTGTTAGGTAATGAGGTTTTAGGAAGACGTGCTAAGGGTCCTGTGTACACCTGGAAGTGTAGTAGTATTTGCAGTGTGCGACAGGATTCCATCAATTTGCTTTGTGATTTTGTACGGTCATTTAATAAGAAAAGTTTGAAGCAGAAAATGATGTTGTTGCAAGAATTAGATCCTTGCAGAGTAAGAGAAGTGACAGGTTTGCATGGACATTCACTGGCTTGTCTTTCCAGGAGAGTATGCCAGAGTGTTTTTCATCATTTCAGGATGCTAGCAGTGCATCATAACAAAGTGAGGAAATTAGTTAGAATGTTGTATTATGCTAAGAGTCCAGCAATTATGCTTAAACAATTATGCGCTGCTCTTTTGCATGGTTCTGAAATAGATGTGAAGAATATATGTGAAGAAATTGAGTTTTGTTACTTTGGAAGTAAAGAGGAGAATGTTGAAATTGAGCAAGAAGAAGAGGGTCTTGTGGAAGATAGTGTACAGGTTTCCAGTACAGATAATTTCCAGAGGGAAATTGCGACGTTTGAGGTGAAATCAAGTGAGAGGCCGAATTTCACTTGTGTGTGTTGTCGACGCACTTATTATAAGAATCAGACTAAGTTAGTGGATTTATATGCAAAAAGTGAAAGGGAAAATAATAGTGAATGGAAGGATTTTGCAACATACTTGATGGTAGAAAATTGTTTTGATTTGGGATTGGATCAACGTGTGTGTACTTATTGTTCTTGCAAATTAAATCAAAACCAGATGCCTGCTAGAGCAGTTCATAATAATCTGGAATTGGTTGAGATTCCTTCTGAATTGAAGGATTTAAATACTTATGAATCTATTTTGATTCAAAGTATCCATCCCTTTCAGGCTATTGTAAGAATGGAGCCAAAGACAGGGAAATTGCCTCCATCAGATTTACAGAGAGGATTAAAGGGAAGAGTTGTTTATTTGCCTCTAGATTTGAAGAAAAACATTAACACAATTGGAGTAGAAAAAGTGGAAGAGGAACCTCTGGTTATCTTAGTTAATGGGGTTCCGACAAAGAATAAGAAAATATGGCAAGATTTAGTAGATGTTAGGAAAGTTAAAAAGGCAACATTGTATTTGAAAAAAAATAATAAATACTATAAGAATGTATATGTTGCAGAAGAGGAAGTAAGTGAGGAAGAGGATAGCGATTTGTGTGCTGGTCAAATTGAGAAAGTAGAACCCTCTACTAGTGAAGAAATATATGAACATTATAGTGTTCATCCTTTGCATTCCAAGGAAGTCATGGGGAATGCTATTGAGTTGTTTCAAATGAAACAAGCCAAAGGGAGTCCCATTAGTGTTTGGGAGGAAAGTTTGGAAGCTCGGTGTTTCCCACAGCTTTTTCCAACAGGTCAGGGAGGAAGATATGATGAGCGACCTCATCAAATTCCTGCTTCTGAATACCGGACTTTGCGATTGTATGCAGGAGATGCTAGGTTTCGACAATGCATTCCTTATTTGTTTCATCTCCTGTTTGAAAGCGATCTGTCTGGACTGTCATATGCAGTGAACCACATCTTGAAAAGTGGTATACACATGCAAAACATCTCGGCAAGTGACTTTATGGATAAAGTCAATGTCCAAGACAGTATTTTGGATTCTCACCTGATTAATCTCATTGCGTGTCAGCGTGGTACTAATGAGTACTGGTACCGTCGTCATGGTGATTTAAAATGTATGCTGAGGAACTTAGGTACTCCCACATGGTTCCTCACTCTGAGCTGTGCCGAGTATGGCTGGGAAGACTTACTTGAACTTCTACGAGAGGCAAATGCTAACGTAGATAACATCGAATTCAAGACACCCGGAGAACTGTGCTCTTTGGATCCAGTCAATGTATGTAGGTACTTCAATCATAGATTTGAAGCTATGATGTCTTTCATCATGAATAAGAAGAATCCACCTCTTGGAGAGGTGTTGGATTTCTTCTGGAGAAAAGAGTACCAAGCAAGAGGTGCTCCTCATATACATATGTTGCTGTGGATCAAGGATGCACCTAAATTTGGAACGGATCCAGAAGACTCAGTGATGAGTTTCATCCAACAGTATTCTACGTGTGCTGTTCCAAACGCAAAGGAGAAGAAAAGCCTAAGAGAAAAAGTTCTGCGTTTCCAAAGCCATCGATGTGGAAAGTACTGCCGTCGTAAATTCCGAAACAAGGACAAGTTCTACACTAAATGTCGTTTCGGCTTTCCACGACCGGTGATTTATAAAGGAAGAGTAAACAGTTTGATGTCTTCGCTGCGACACAATGTCATGAAGAAATCACCTAAAAACACTTACAATTTGAAGAGGAACGAAGAGTCCAAGTACATCAACGACTACAACCCGGTGATTTTGTCCATGTGGAATGCTAACATGGATATACAGTTTGTGGCTGATAACTGTATGGCTGTGGCTCGGTATGTGACGTCTTACATCACCAAAAAAGAGAAGACAGAATTGAAGGATATGTGGGAGGACATTTCCCATGAACTGAGCCTCAGCAAGAAGTTGTACAGTTTCAGTCTGAAGATGTTGTCGCATCGAGAAATCGGAGCGTACGAATGTTCTGACCGGTTGTCTTCAGCAAGTCTCTATGCCAAGTCCAGGAGTATCGTTTGGGCGAGTCTTGGTCTTGCTGCAACGCGTAATCGAGTTCTCAAACCTGTGCGGGAAATTGAGTATTTGGCGGAAAAGGAGCCAAACAGTACCGACATTTTGAAGACAAACATGTTGGATACATATTATCCAAATCGAAGCAGTCACCTCGAGAATGTTTGTCTGTATGAGGTTCTGCAAAATTACATATTCAAGAGGAACATCAAAGAAGATACTGAGAAAGGAGTGTATGCTGTAATAGGAAGTGAGGGATGTCTGGTCAAGCAAAGAAAATGCCACTTGGTAAACCATCGAAAATTGAGTGGCGAATCTCCTGAAAAAAAGGAGTTTTTCTATTTAGCACTTTTGCAACTTTTCAAGCCTTGGCGTGCAGAAGAGGAACTGCTTGGAGATTTCCTCTGTTACGAAGACTCTTTCAATGCCGCCAAGGAGACCATAGAATGTCCTGCTTTTCCCAAATATGTAGAAATGTTGAATGCGGAAATTGAGCAGGAAGCAACGATTGCAGCCGAGATTGCCAGAGACAGTTCTCAGGACAGTCAGAGTTCTGCTTCATTGAGTCAGGATCCACTAGGAGGACCTGTTATTGAAAATGAAGCTGCCACTGCTATGAATGAAGTGGAAAGAGCCATGGCACATGCTCAGGAGGATGCGGTTAACTTAGAAGAGTTGGAAAGACAACTTAACGTTGAGCAGAGGAAAATATATGACGAAGTTACCATGCAAATTGATCATGGATTAAGTCATGATAAGAAAGAGTGCTCATGTACGTCGTTGAAGCCTGTCCGACTGTACGTGAGTGGAGAAGCGGGAACTGGAAAAAGTTTCCTCATTAAAGCAATTTCATGCTATTTGCAGGAAAGGATAGAGTCATCGCTGTCTTGTGTTGTCACTGCTCCAACTGGACTGGCAGCACATAATATTAAAGGGATTACTTTACATCGTTTACTGATGCTGCCAGTGGAGCATGACAACAAATTACAATATCACAAGCTATCTGGAGATGCTTGTTTTGAAGTTTCAAGAATCTTGAGGAAAATGAAACTTCTTATCATTGACGAAGTAAGCATGGTTTCCAATGTCATGCTTGCTTTTGTGCATTTGAGGATGCAAGAAGTTCTCAAAACAGAGTATGATGTGTTATTTGGTGGCAAACACATCATTGTTTTCGGAGATGTTTTGCAGCTGACACCAGTGAAAGGGCAACCTGTGTTCAAAATGCTCACGCATGAAGATACCAGGAAGTGCCTAGGCAGCATTGGCAACGTCAATATATGGTTAAACTTCAATTATGCTGAACTGCATGAAAATATGCGTCAGGCGAAGGATGAAGTTTACAAGACTATTCTACAAGATGTTAGAATTGGAAAAGTGACCGAGCATGGGAAAGAAGCTTTACATGCACGATTACTGTCAAATATATATCCAGAACAAGATGTTGTGCCTGAGAATATTTTTCAGAAAATTACTGAGAAGAAATCTGGAATATGTTTGATGCCAACTCTTGCAGAATGTGCCAAATTTAACAACAAAATGTTGCATTTAGAAAAGCAAGAGATTGTGAAACTGGAAGCTATTGATAGAGTAGAGCATATGGGATCAACAATTATTTTGTCTGAGAATCTGAAAACAAAATTGGATTCATTAGAGAAGAGTATATCTAAAACTGCAGGTTTTGAAAAGACTCTGAATGTGTGCTTGAACTGCCGTATAATTTTAAGAAGGAATTTACATGTTGAAAGAGGTCTGGTAATTGGATCAATGGGTAATGTTGTTGATTTTGTGAAATACAGAAATAGAGATGGAATTGAATTTTTAAAAATTAAATTTGATGGCATTGAGGAAGTACAGCTAATTGCTCGTTGTTCTGCTAGATTTTTGCTTGTAAAAGACTTATATGTTCGCCGTAAGCAGTTTCCTGTTTGCTTGGCATATGCGGTGACAATTCATAAATCGCAAGGTTTAAGCGTAGACAGTGCATTGGTGAATATTGGCAGTTCTGTGTTCAAGGAGGGTATGGCATATGTGGCATTGTCACGAGTTAGAACTTTATCAGGATTGTACTTGATTGAGTGTGATGTCACAAACATTTGTGCGGATCTAGATTGTGTTAAGGAATACAATAGGTTAAGAAGAGAGTATGCGCCACATTTGCCTCAGTATCCTTTGTTTGAGAAACGTGTGGTAGGCCGGAAACGAAGAAATGAGAACAATACTGGGGAGGTTGTAGCAAAAAGACAAAAAGTCAATGAACCTAAAATTACAAGCAGAAACAAAAAGGATTCTGTTGAAGATGTTGTTGGTTTTCAGTTTGAAAACAGTTCTGGTGTCAACTGCTATGCTAATGTAGTGATTAATGTTTTATTTTCTCTAAAAAATGTAAAAGAAGAGATTGTGGTCAATTCTGATCAAAGATTTTGCAGTTTGTTAAATTCTGTGTTAGAGAAATGTACCACTGATAGAAGAAACATAGAAAGTGTGTCTGAAATTCGAAATCTGTTAGACAGATGTTCAGGCCAAACACAATTCTCTCAAAATATTCAGCAAGATTGTCAGGAGTTTTTAATGTATATGCTTGATGTATTACATGCTGAAGGTGTAGATGTAGATCAGCTGTTTGGGCTTTCTTATCAATGGCAGCATGACTGCGAGAACTGTATGGTATCAAGTACTACTAGTGTAGACTCAGAAAGATTTATATATTTAACTTTGCCAGACAGTAAATCAGTCTCCTTTAATAAGCTAGTAAAAGCAGCTGATCACAACATGGAGTGTAGCCAATGTAAATCTGAAATGATGTCCACATTATTTATACGAACATATGGCCAGTATGTCATTTTAATGTTCCAACGATGTAGGCCTGATGGAACAAAATTGACAACTTTAATTAAAAATTTTGTAGCTTCGCAGTTGTCAATATCAGGAAGGACTTTTGTAACTGCAGCAATTATATATCATGACGGCCCTTCAATAACATCAGGACATTACACAGCTTATTTAAAGTCTAGAAATGGCTGGTCATTCTGCAATGATTCTGTTTTAATTTTCAAAAAAAAATTGCCGTATGAACTTAAAAACTCTTACCTGGTGTTTTTAAAACCAACATTTTAGGGAAAGAATCTCGGGATGTGCTCTGTGGAATTTCAAGAAGTTCTAATGGCTCCTACACAATTTGGCCTTGAGGATAAGTGTAGTTCAGAGACATAACTTCTAACCATAGGACTGGACATTATGGAGAAATACGTGCACTTTGAATGAGTTCAGAAAAACTGTTTCTTTTTATAAACTAATTGAAGCAGCCAATCAAAACATGGAGTAGAGGGAATGTAAGTCTGCAATGCTGTCTACTGTTTTACATTGCTTTGTGATTAAAAGTGATGTAGAGAATTAAATAATTGTAGTAGTCATAGGGGTAGTGTAAGTCTGCTTGTATCAGTGTCATAGGAAAAGTAGAACATGACTGAGCAAGAAGGGGAAGATATTACTATTCCAGGATTGTGAAAATGATCTTCAACATTTTAATTCTGAAAGTTGCGGAAATGCCAAATGACGGGATTGGCTTACAAGAAATCCAAGAGTTATCAATGGCTCTGACAAGATTTGGCCTTGTGGAAAATTGTGGTAGAGAGCAAGAAGTCATTTATTGCATGTAACGTGTTTTTAAAAACGATGGAGATTTTCTTTCAGAAAGTGGCGGGCTGAAAGTAATAACAGCACAAAAGAGTGTAAGCTGTTCATAGGACATCCTTGGACGTCATGGAAAGTAAGTTAACTTTAAGGAGTTCTGAATTTTGATTTCTGATGTTGTATGGGTTTTTTAAACACAATCATTTTGATTGTGTTTTTTTTTCCCCGCTGTTACATGATGAATACCTTCAAGTCACTGTTTTTAGTGAATTTTGATACATTCTGAGAACAGCAAAAATAAACCATTTAACATGTATAATTAATTCTGTACTGTTTGCATTTATGATGTATATGTAGAACTGAGTAGGAGGCATGGAGAAGGTGAGGCTTCTGTAAGTGTCAAAGTTGTTGCATGCAGTGCTGCACTTCTGCGTATTCTTTCATATGCTAGACTACATCTGCACAATGAGATACCTAAGCAAAGGAAACGCAAGTGATGTGATTGAGAAATGAGCAAAATAAATTGCACGTATTTCAATTACATCACCTGTGTTTCCTATCATTACGAATCACATTGTGCAGATCAAGTTTAGGTCTGTCCAGGGAAACATAGGAGGTTTCTACTTTGTTGAAGAGTGCAGTGGACATGACTCACTTCATTGGTAGACTTTCACAGATATTATCTCCTCTGTACACTTCAACAAGTGTAAATCTCATCTTGAACTCTGAGTAGGCCTCACCTCAAACAAACCTCTGGATAGGAGACATGTTATTGGCATCCTGAAGCGACACTTTTCTGAAACAAGAGCAATGCAAAAGATGCACCATGTTTTAAGATAGGCCTCACTTCATCTGTATCAAGATACTGTTAGTTTAAAATGTATATCTTTAGGACTGTGTAGGGGACCTGGAGAAGCAGAAGCTTCTGTCAGTGTCAAAGTTGTTGAAAAACTATTTGTCCTTCAATCTTTTCCCTTGTCTTTTGTAATTTTTAAATACATGTTTTAATATTTTTCAAATGTTGGTTCTCTCTTTCACAGATTGAAAGTATAAAAATAAAAAGTGAGTAATTTAACGGCAATTATAAGGTAAATAGTTGTACTCTTTTCGTTACATTTCTATCACATTCACCTACTATTAGATCCACTGCTTCACTTCTTTAACCCTCAGTTTCCTGCCTTTGCTACTTTCCTCATTCCTTTCTCTATTACCTACTTACTCAACTCCTTCCACTCTTTTTCTCAGTCCCTCTGTTCTCATAGTTCCTCAGTCTTGTTCACTCACTCCGTCTCTATTACTCTTAGTGTCTGTGAATTACTTTCCCACCTTTTTTTTTGGACCGCTTCCCGGGAAGTGGCCCGGTTCGCAAACCAGCAGCGTTACGGGAGTCCACCATTTTGTGTTTCGGTCGAATCAAGATACAAGATGGAGGGCAAATAATGTTCAGAATGGGTAGAAGGGGGCACGGTAGATGTATCTTGACCCCCTTGGTTTTCTGAGGGTGGCTGAGGAGGACCATAGTTCTTCACTCTTGTTCACTCTCTCTGTTTCTATTAATGTCACTGTTTCTGACTGATCAAAATTTTTTTTTTTTTAAAAGAACAGTAACTATAAGGGAAGGAAACAGACAGTTATGTTAAAAGAAAGACAGCTATAGGGAGTAAACTAAGGATACTGTTACCCGCAATCCACTGCTGATGATGTTACTGACCATGTCATGAATGATGTGATATGTGACATCATCAGCAGTGGATTGTAGGTAACAGTATCTCTTGTTTACTCCCTAGAGCTGTCTTTCTTTTCACATAACTGTCTGTTTGCTTACCTTATACTTACTGTTCTTTTTTTTTAAAAATATTTTTTTTGGTTAGCCTCCGGTACGCGTACCGGGGAGCGCTCCGGGGAGCGAACTAAGAGAAATAGAGGTTGGCAGAGTTCCAAATATTCTACCAATTTTTTTATAACGGGGAGGTAGTTCTGAAAAGAACTTTTTTTTTAATGTTTTTGTTGTTTTATATTTTTTTTTGTATTTTTTGAACATTTTTTTACTTTTTTTGTATTTTCTGAACGTTTTTATATTTTTTTTGGTTTTTTTTGGGGGGGGGGGAAACAAAAACGATCCATTGTAAAGGGCTCAACAGGAGCAACAAAAAAAAAAGAATTTATTTTTTGGGGCGTCTCGGACAAACATTAACATGATTCTGAATAGCTCTCATAATCAAAATGATGCTACTTTCCCTGTAGCAGATGAAATCGCCGCAGTGCACGCACACTTGCTTCACGTGCCCAAACAACATTTGAATGTTTGGGATCATCTCCCTCGCCTCTGGTCCCGACACCTCTGGAACAACCGATCTTCTTGCCATTGGGAGGGGATTTTGTTGCTCATCACGTAGCTGGGCAGCACTATAATTATTTGGGTGCCACCTACTCATATGCCGATGCATAGTGTGATTGCCGTAACTGTATTTTTTTTCAGTTCCCCTTGACAATCTATCACCGCATATACGGCAAAACACGTAGCGTGCATTCACTTTTTTTTGCCCCTCAGGAAATCTATAGAATTGCCAAATGTAATTCTCTTTTCGATTGTACCTCCTGGGCTCCTCTGGCAAAAACCTTGGCTCTTCCTCCTCTTCCTCCTCTTCCTGTTCTTCCTCTTCTTGCAAAATTACTTCAGCAGGTGGTCCTCTCTTCTTTGGATTTGGTGGAGGTGGTGGGTTAGAACCAGCTGAAGCTACTAATGAAGCCATGTCAAAGTGTAAATAAAGGGTCTTTCTCTCACCAAGATGAAAGTCAGAGTGAGGAAAGAAGGAGGGGTTTTCATCATTTGGGAAAAGCAAAAGTTCTAAACCAATGAAAAGTGTTCATTTTAGATCACATGACCTAGTATTACATCATTAGGAAACCAAAAGTGAAATGAACCAATGAAAAGTGTTATTACCGAGTCACATGACCTGCTGTGTTTACGTTACGCGGTCGGCGCCGCGCCCCGGATCGCTTCCGGTTCGCGTACCGCTGCGCTTCCGGGTATGCTAACGTAGCACGTCATATGACGTATCACGCGAGAACGCGAAACGTCATGCTGACGCGACGCGTCACGATGTTGTCATGCTGACGCGACAGTTGCGCAAACGGAACGTTTACCGGTTCGCGGACCGGGTCGCGGCTCCGAATTGAGCTAACGGGAAGCTAACCGGTTCGCGTACCGGGAGCGAAACAATAAAAATAATAAAAAAAAAATTGTATTAAAAACATGTAAAAAATATTTTTCGATTTAAAGAAGAATACATTGTAAAGGTTTTGATATTTGCTATTAAAAAACCATTGAAATTCATTGAAAAAACCATAGGTTATAGACCATATATAGTTAGGAATTAGCATTTACAAAACCTTGAAAATTCACTGAAAAAACCATAGGTTATAGACCATATATAGTTAGGGATTAGCATTTATAAAACCTTATTTTACTCACACAAAACCATTGAAATTCCATATATAGTTAGTTGTACTAACTATATATCACGCACCCGCAATCCACTGCTGATCATGTCACATATTACATCATTCATGACATGGTCAGTGACATCACTGATGACATCACTGATGACATCTCAAATGACATCACTGATGACATCACTGATGACATCTCAATGACATGACTGATGACATCACTGATGACATCTCAAATGACATCACTGATGACATCACTGATGACATCTCATTTGACATTACTGATGACATCACTGATTACATCATTCATGTGATAATACGATGAACTTCTTCAGACTCTAAAATAACCTTAGATACACTCAGTGTAAACAGACACTCACAGACTGTCACTCATCCATGGAGTTATTCACACACCTACTCAGTCATGCAAAGAATCAATTACACCTCCATTTCCTCAACTATACAGTTATACATACCTTACTTATTCAAACATATACTAACACATATTTACTCTCTTTTACAATCCCTGATACAAGTTCACAATGATCAATACAGCCACTCACACATTCACGGACTCTTATGCACAGTTATTTATATATGTCAACTCTCACATGTACTGTGTTTTACATATGTTCTTACTTTGACATGTAGCACTCAGATATCCATTCACTCACCAATGCACTCAGTCAACCGCCCATACACCTGTTTCCACATGCACTTTTGAATCCATATATCTAGTGAATCAACTGCTTACACATCTATGCACAGAGTCATACACCTCCCAGCCACCCACACACACACTCAGTCTCCCATACAAATACTTGGGCAACCAATCAATAACCCATATACTTACTCATATAGCTACTGATCAACACATGCAGCAGTTTACAGAACAACAGACATAATGATGCACAAATTAAGACAGTTTACTGACTAACCCATGCACTCAGTGACACACATTTAATCACTCACTCATACAGTCAGTCACACACCTACTAAATCCTTCATCCAGACACTTATACATCCACTCATTCTTCAATATGTAAGACATTTGAGATGTCATCAGTGATGTCATTTGAGATGTCATCAGTGATGTCATCAGTCATGTCATTGAGATGTCATCAGTGATGTCATCAGTGATGTCATTTGAGATGTCATCAGTGATGTCATCAGTGATGTCACTGACCATGTCATGAATGATGTAATATGTGACATGATCAGCAGTGGATTGCGGGTGCGTGATATATAGTTAGTACAACTAACTATATATGGAATTTCAATGGTTTTGTGTGAGTAAAATAAGGTTTTGTAAATGCTAATCCCTAACTATATATGGTCTATAACCTATGGTTTTTTCAGTGAATTTTCAAGGTTTTGTAAATGCTAATTCCTAACTATATATGGTCTATAACCTATGGTTTTTTCAATGAATATATATATATATATATATATATATATATATATATATATATATATATATTTTGCAGACACAGTCCTGATAGTTAAACGCTCTTTCCTCAGAATAGCGTAACCAGGAACGGGCCACCACACAGCAGGTATTTAAATTTCAGTGCTTTATTCCAATGTCAGCAGCATGACGCTTTTTGACCGGGAACCCCAGTCTTGATCACATGACATGCCCCGACCACCTATGTGATTAAATACTGTTACACTAAGTTATCCCAACAAAGTCATGGAGGTGAACAACAGACAGACTATTTTATTATTTTTTTTAATTTATTAGTAGCATGAGATATACAAAAAAAAACATAGAGAGACCAGTTACATACAAATTACATACATGTAATCATACTTAAAGAAAAAAGATATAAGAAATGAGAATTTTTCCATAGAAATAAAAAAGTAAGATTAGAAGGTTTCAAAAGATAATACAGTATAAGGAAAGGAAAGGAATTTTTCATATTATTGGTCTCCAAATTTCCTCCAATTTCCGCATTGATCGTACCCCCCCCTGTTTTAGCCAAGGCATATTCCATATCATATGTATCCTTAACCAAACTCCACCATTCCAAAACTGTCGGTGGATTCTGCGATATCCAAACCCGTGCTATTGTCAGTCTAGCGCAAGCAATTAGAATTGTTACTAAATCAGCCTGCCAGATATTCCGATTTAACTCACCCACTAATACTTCTGAAACTGTACATGTAACAGGTCGACCAATTTTCTGAGCTAAAACTTTAGTAACTCCTTCCCAGAAATGTGTTAATAACGGGTACAAGAAGAACATGTGTTTCAAATCTGCATCCCTATGGTTAAATTTCGGACACTTTGTACGATCACTGTTATTATGATTCGATGACCATTTAGTTATTCTTTCTGGGGTGTAATATAACTGGCATATTGTTCTATATTGTTGCAGCCTAAGGCTAGAAGAATGCACTGATCTACTTATATTACTAAGAGCTGAGGAGATAGTAGTTGCTGTAACATCAGTATCCAATTTTTTGTTCCACTTCTCTGATAATTTCACACAGTCATCATTTTTAAGGCCATTAAGACTTTTATATCCAACACTGATTAGTGATTTATCCTTTTCAACATATAAACAGTTCCAAATATCAGAGTCGGCAATGACCGTGATATTTAGCCTACGTGTGAAATAATCACGCATCTGATAATACTTGAAACGCGCACCTTCTGTGAGATTGTAAACAACCTTCAGTGTTTGAAATATGATAAAACCATTATGATCGTATAGATCCCCCAGAGTTTTTATACCCAGGTTATGTAAATCTTTACAAGCTTTGTCGTGAAAGATTCCCGGAAGACCTGGGTTGCCCCACAGGGGCAATCTACAGTGATACAACGATGTTTTACAATAAGTAATGCATGCACGCCAGATAAGTACAGAATCACGTGCCGTCTTGAACTTAACCCGCTTAAAGTAATTTGGGTCATTAAGTTGGAAGAAAAACATATTGGAATCTTGGCCCAACATAAATGTATGAAAAAAAGACTATTAATTGGATTTAGTAAGCTACAGAATCGGCTAAAAAAAGTTGACCAGAAATATAATTTAAAATCTGGAAAATCGAGACCTCCTTGGTTAAATGGAAGTTTCAATAGGGCAATTGCTCGGCGAGCTTTTTTATGCCCCCAAATAAAGCTGCTAAGGGTCCCATGTAGCCGTTTAAAGTAAAGATTGTCCACCCGTAAAGGGATAGAACGGAATAAATAAAGATATTTACGCAGAATCTTCATTTTTATTAAGTTTATTCGACCACTAATGCCTAGCGGTACCTTATGCCATTTTTTAAGTAGGATAGCAGTTTCCTTTAAAAGTGCCTCATAATTTAATGCAAAAATAGTATTTATTTGTGCTGAAATTCTGACCCCTAGATAGGTAGCGGCATTGCACACTTCTCGTATACGGGCCAGAGGTTTATAATTCATTAGGATTTGGGTCTTGTTGGTGTTTAGTCTATAACCGGAAACTGCCCCAAAACTTTGGGCCTCCTGTATGATTCCTTTCATAGCTTCGGAGACATCAGTAGAGTATATTGCGATATCGTCCGCATAGGCTGTAATTTTAAGAGAGTTTAAGCCAAATGTAAAAGGGGTTATCCGGGATTGTTTCAGTAGAGCAGCTAAGAATGACTCCATAGTTAACGCAAATAGCAAGGGTGACAGAGGACACCCTTGTCGTGTACCTCGAAGTATTGAAAATGTAGAGGAATACATCCCTGCATAGCTCAACATTGGCACATCCCTGCATAGCTGATTTTGGCAATCGGGTTGTCATATAAGGCCTGAATCCAGCTCAGAAATTGTCCTTTAAAACCAAATGCTGATAGCGTGGCCCAGAGGAAGTCCCACCCCACTCGGTCAAATGCTTTTTCAGCGTCTAAAAATATCATACCGAGTGGGGTGGACTCGGCCTGAGCAACATCAAACGCCGTCACAGCCATGTTAATAAGAGATGTAGTATCCCTCTTTGGGATAAACCCATGTTGTTGTGGTGAGACCAAACTTGACATTATTGGTGCCAGTCGTGTTGCCAGGATTTTGGCGAATATTTTAGCGTCGTTATTTATTAGCGAAATGGGCCTATAAGACCCACATTCATCAGCTGGTTTGTTTTTTTTCACAAAAAAAATTATTTGAGTAAAGTTCCAAGATTTGGGGGCTTTCCCCCCCCCTATAGAACGGATAACCTGGCTAAAGAGTGGAATCAGCTCCTCCATGCATGTTTTATATAGTTCCAGAGGTATCGAGTCCTCCCCTGTTGCTTTGCCAGATGGCAGAGAATTAATAGCAAGTCTGATTTCTGCACTTGTGATATCATCTGTTAATGAATCCGAGGATTCATCCCCCATATTTTTAAGTATATTTCCATCAATGTAGCTAAGTATCTCGTCTTTAATTATTTGATTCTCAGGGGTGTAAAGTTCTTGATAATAATTATTGGATGGAAGATCTCTGCCAAAATGCCCCTCTTTGAGGTGTCGCCCGTTGAGTATTGCACCGCCGACCCAACGAGGAGCAGCCCAGATGATGAAGCAGAACACCTGAAAGGGTGTGTGAGGGCATTACATCCAACAAAATGGATGCCCAACTCTAGGACTCTTTGAGACCTTACAGCATCCAAATTCCAGCGTGACACGTACATTCACTAGTTTGAGGAACAGCCCAGCATTCTTTGTAATACTTACGACTTTAGGGCACAGGCTGGGCCTACCACTCTTTACGAGTGAAAACCACCCAATCAAACCCCCTCCCCCTTGTTGTAAACAATCAAAAGAATAGCAGCATATACAGAGATTTAATATTCATAAATAGTTGTACAAATCTTCCCCAGTGTTTAAACCGTTAGGCATCCAAGAATACTGATTTGTCCACACCAAATTTGCACGCCCTGCCGGAGCTACATTTGTAGAACCTTGTTCTTTTAGACAACCAGTTTCCCTTGTCCTGTACCTCTCGACTAGACTTTACTAGTGCATCCCTCATAGAGGGAGCCCTTCTAAAGGTAATGGCTGGTAAGTCTTCTAGTTCTGGCGCAATTGTAATGTCAGATTTTAAAATGGGCCAGTTCTTAGTAATGATCCGCCTGACCATTCTCTGATGACAACTGTACGTAGTTATTAGTCTGACTGGTGGTTTTCTCAATTCTAGACTCACTGCATGCAATTGATGGGGTAACTCCTTCAGCACTAGTAGTTATCAGTGCGCTTTGTTGGCTGTGTATTTTGGATAAAGCTGTCTGTAAGTCAGCCATGTTATAACCTCTTGCTAAGAATCTCTGTACAGACTCATCTAAACATATAGTTAAATCATTCTCATTGCTGAAAATCATTTTTACCCTCAAGAACTCCCCGTAGGGGATGCTCTTGATAAGATGCCTGGGGTGGGTGCTGCTGGCATGAAGAGTCAAATTCCCAGCAGTTGCCTTACAATGTAATTTGGTATGTATAGTATTATCCTTGATATATACCTCAACCTCTAGGAATCTAACTCTTTCTCTGCTGATGTTGGCTGTAAATTCCAGGTTTAAATTATTATTGTTAATGACATCGACAAACCTTTGTGCAGATTCGACAGATCCCTGCCACACTACACAAACATCGTCGATGAAACACCACCACTTAACAATATTGTCCATAAACATTTCTCCCTGGGCATGGCCTAGGACATGCTCCTCCCACCAGCCTACATGAAGACATGCATAGCTGGGGGAGAAGGATGCCCCCATAGCCATGCCCCGGAGTTGCTGGTGCACCTCTTTGTTGAATAGGAAATAATTTTTAGTCAGACATATGTGTATCATAGTCAACATCTTGTTGTGTTCATTGAATCTCACATCTCTGTTGGAAAGAAATTGTTGTACAGCTTTAAGGCTGTCCTCATGTTTAATGCTGGTATATAGGGAGCATATATCCATTACAATAAAGCAATATTCATTGTCCCATGTGATCTCCCCGAGTTTGTTCAAAAAATGGCCTGTATCTTTGACATATGAAGGAAGGCTCTCTACATATCCCCTGAGAAAAAAGTCCACATACTTGGACATGGATTCTACTAATCCACGCTGTGCAGATATTATTGGACGACCAGGCACAGGACTAATTTGTTTATGTACTTTAGGTATAAAGTATGAAGTAGGTGTAATTGGGTGGTCAGTCTTTAAAAAGTTATATTCATCTTTATTGATGAGACCTTCCCTCTTACAACTTTTAACTCATTGAATGAAGCCTTCCTGTAACATAATGGATCACTAAGGTGTCTATTGGCCTCCTTTATATAAGGATCATGGGGCCAGTGTACGATATTACCCCCCTTGTCAGAATTATTTACAATTATATTGTTGTGAGGGTTAATCTTTCCCATCAGCTTGGAGTATTGTTGTTCACTATAACTTCTATGTTTATTTTTACTGTTTACACTTCTATTCAATGTTTTTAGGTCATCAATGACACAGTCACTAAAAATGTCTATGGCATCCCGTGGCATAACTGGGATCTAAGATGATGGTGGACGGAATGGACTAGTGGCTGGCCTTGTACTCACAATCCCCATCTCACAAAGCTCTTCCTGTGTATTAACAGTATTTTCTCCTGTATGTCCCGCCAATGAATAAACATTTCTCAACATTGGCACATCCGATACCTGTAACTGTACACTTGGACGGTTCTCAGCCCCCATCACAGTAGTCATGCTGCTTGCTTTATTTAGTTTGTGAAATGTATTAGTTTAAATTTTTGTATAAACTTAAAAACGTCAATTCGAGACTGCACATATTTGAATCCAGATTTGGGGCAAAATTAAAGTCCTATGGCCAAAAGTTGGGTTTCTGCAGTGTCAAGGTCCAAATTGGTCAGGTTGATCACCGTATTATTTATAGTCAAACCCCCTGGTTCTACTGCTCTGGGAGACGTTTCCCCCTCTTTTACCTCTCCAACTGCCTCCTCCGCCTGATAACCTGTTTGTTACAGAGGTTAGTGAATCTGCCCATCACGAACTCTGGGGACTTGAATGTGTAGTATAGTGTTAGTTTTGTGTATTTTTGTATTTGCTTTTGTATGTGTGAGAGCAGTTTGTTCAGCTAAAACTCATATTGTTTTGATATGAATGAACCTCATATGGTACAGTATTCAGATGAAGATATCAACCGATTATTACAGATCCCCTCGTTGTTACGTGGGGAACAGGGACCTACGGGTATATTCAGTTCAGATAAAGGAGCCTTATACAGTTGCGTAAAAAGAATACTAGAACGCAACTTCATGCCCAGGTCCTATTGGACCACCTGAAAAGTAACGTGATTCCTGTAGGACTACAGGTTAAGAATATACCAGTCATCTTTTTGAATGATAAACCTTATTTATTAGACTTCAGTGGAGTGGGTACTAAATGTTGCCGTGATTTGATAGTTTTGTCCATCCAAACAGCTCTGAGAATCAGTGAGGAAGAGCTTAAAGAGATAAAAAGATTGGAGGAGGAGATTGGGGCTGATACTGGTATAACCGATGCTAAAGCATTAGTGGATTCCATTGAAAAAACGATAATTGATTTTAAAACACATACTGTGAATTTAAAAACAACTAAAGTTGCAAGGGATATAAAAAACTTTAAACTTGAGAATGTCTACCCTTATTTAAAGGAATACTTCTTTAAGAACAATATTCCAAGTACATTAAACTTGCAATATAGAGGTAGATCATGCAGAAACTTCATAACCTTTTCAGAGTCATCTTCTGATTCAGACCAAGGATCCACGGGATATTACCAGCAATACCAGCCATACCCTACCTACTTTCAATACCCAAGATCTCTTCCTTTTTTAGACAGAGGATGCAGGGGGAGGGGTTACAGAGGATTACAGAGGAGAATGGAGAGCACCACCAGTACCAACCCCAGGCCAGGGAATATTCAGAACCAGACACAGAACATGCAACAGATAAATGTTAGCCACAATGATATACAGAATGGCAGTAATGAACTGATCCCCATTTACAATCTTTCCAAACATCCCTTGACTAATATTGAAGAAGAAGTGCAACATAAGGGTTTATCATTTGTCCCTTTGGTTGCACAAGACCCTGTGAATACCAAGCCTGAAGTCTTAAAATTCTTACGGAAAATCAGACTTAAAATATTTTTTCTGGTTCAGACGACATGACTGAATTGAATATCAGTGGATTACACAATAAATCCACTTTTTGCCCTGACAGTATGACTATGCCGGATGAAATTCTTTATTTTGAAGAACAAATATTGAAAGAAATTGATGAATTCAGACATAAGAAAACATTCTTCAAACCCAATTTCTCTAGACAAGAAATGGTAGCCTTAAAAGATTTGTCCAATAACCCCCTTACTGTAATAAAACCTGCGGATAAGGGGGGAGGGATTGTTTTATGGGACGCAGAAGAGTATGACAATGTGATCTTGAACCAACTCCACAATAGAGATCATTATCGTTTTATTAGTGAAGATCCTACATCAAGACTGAAGGCCCAAATTTTGCATATAACTACACAAGCCTTGAATGAGGCTTGTGTAGAAGGAATTTGAATACTTGAATTTGACGACACAAAAGATCCCTAACATCTATGTTTTACCCAAAGTCCATAAGGACACAAGTTATCCTCCAGGACGTCCGATCATTGCGGCTTGTGGCTCCTTATTGGGACCCCTTGCCAAGTATATTGATGTGTTCCTAAAACCTTTTGTTCCACTCACTAACGCCCACATGCATCATTGTAGGATTTAGCGATTCCTAAATTGCGAAAATTAAGGAATTGCAATTTAGGAATTGCAAAATCCTATGCATCAAGAAATCCATAAAGTTTTTGCGATTTCTTAATTTTCTGTATTTGCGATTCCTTAATTGCGAATCGCAATTAAGGAATGGCATTACATTGATTCCTATGGGCCTAGAGGCCCATAGGAATCAATGGAAAGGCATTAACTTTTTGCAATTTTTATTTTGCGAATCGCAATTTGTTGATGCATTTCAAGGGTGCTGACACCCTTGAAATGTTTTTTAAGTGCAAGTTTCACACACACATGTGTGTAACATGACACTTTTAAAAATGCTTTTTCGAGCATTTTTGAAAGATTTCGCAAATTAACACGAGGGTCAACTTTGTGTTAATTTGCTCCTCCTATTTGCGAATTCGAAATTTTTTAAACATTCATGCATTGCATTTAAGGAATCGCAAAAATACGATTCCTTAAATACAATCGCATTTTTAGAAATCACAAACAATTGCGATTTTTGAAAAACTGTTTAATGCATCCAAAAAGTGATTTGGGAATCGCAAACGGCCGAATTTTCTGATATGCACCGTATGCGACTCCAAAATCGCTTGATGCATGTGGGTGTAAGGCCTATATTAGGGACTCTATGGATTTCATTGCCAAAATCGAAGAGTCAATATTCGAAAGTGACCACCAGTTGTTGGTCACTTTCGATATTGAAAGTTTATACACAAATATACCGCAGGAAGAAGCCCTATTTGTTTTAGACACAGTGTTGGATGGGAGACCAAGACCGCATGCAGTACCCACACAGTTTATTGCAGCCTTGGCTAAAATTTGTTTAAAGAACAACTTTTTTTGCATTTAAGGATGAGTTATTTATACAAATAAAAGGAGTAGGCATGGGCTGTTGTTTTGCCCCGGAGATCGCGAATTTAGTTATGGACATGTTTGAGAGAAATTACATTTTCCCTGAGACAACTCCCTTTAAATCCCACATCGTGCAATGGAGTCGATTTATCGACGATATTTTTATGATATTGTCAGGAACTGTAGAACAACTCTTATCATTTCATGATTGGCTTTATGCACGTTCTGCCGATTTGAAATTCTCTATTACCCATAGCAATTCCAAAATCAATTTATTAGATCTCTGTGTGGTTCAGAAAGAGGGAAAACTTGAGGTGTGTCTTTATTCTAAGCCCACAGACCGTAACACCCTACTGCATTTTAATAGTTGACACCCCAGGACCCTTAAGGAGAACTTGCCATATGGGCAATTCTTGAGGATCCGGCGTAATTGCAACAACAAAATCGATTATTTTGAAAATGCCGAGAAATTATAAATGAAGTTGTGTAATAGGGGGTGCCTGAAAAAGTTGGTGAGAGCGGCCCTTAAAAGAGCGTGGTTTATCCCACAAGAGACCCTGTTGAGCCCTAAAGATAAACAAGATACGGATAGGATGACGTGTGTCGTAACATACAATCCCAGGGCAAACAAGATCAAACTGATCATCCTAAGAAACTGGAGATTAATACAACAGTTTGATATCCCCAAACCTTTATTTGCATTTTGTAAAGGCAAAAATATCCGACAACATCTCGTTAAAGCAATTAGGATGCTCCTGGAGAAAGGGAATTTGAGAAGTATGTTGAACCTTCCTCCAGTAGTAGGACACTTTAAATGTAATGGATGTGTGGTGTGTACACTCACTGCCAACTCGAAATCTGTGACAATAAATGGCCGGAAACACACTCAAACAGGATTCTTGAATTGCAACACCAAAGACTTGGTGTATTGAATTACATGTCCTTACGACAAAACGTACATAGGACAAACCTCTCAGAATGTTAAAATGCGAATCATCCAACACCAGTCAAGAATCAGATGTAAAATGCAGGGAGCTCCACAGGTAAATCACTTTTCGGAACTTGACCATAATGAAAACAATATCAGATGGTCAGTCCTGCTGGTTGTGAAAGCCCAAAGTAAGGTGATCTTACAAATGATACTAAACAAGCTAGAGGCCCGAATGATTGAGAAATATGATCGGGACGAAATTTGGGCACTTATAAGATCATAATTTGAGTGTCATTGGATGTCTGGTGTATTACAAATGCTGAACTTTTCTTGCCTCTCACATATAGTATGTCATATGGTTCTATGAATATATTTGAATATATTTGAATGTGTATATACCTTGCTTCATACATTTGTTGTATATATTTATATATTTTTGTATCTGTTGTTTTCTTCATGATTTTTGTGAAGATGGTGTCTTTCAAGTACACTGTGTGATTAGTTTCTAGATTGTACGTCTATCTCTGTGCCCCCTTTGTACTTCCGGATCTATTTGTGGTGATCTTAGGCGCTATCCTTTAAATTTGGCAATTTGATTTTAGTTTCACCCGTTTTTTCATTTGTTTGCTTTGCTTATTTATTTTGAATTGCTCCTTTATGATGACGGGTTACATGTAGTTTGTTACTTACCCACGAGTAATTTTGAATTCGCCAACCGATGTGTGGCGATTTGTCGCTTACATACTCTTCTGTCTAGTTGTTGCGGTAGTGTAGAGTCCTCTTTAGTTGTTTCTGATTAAACACTGAACGCCGTTGTTACGTGGAATGCCCCGCACCGTTTTTCTAAGAGGAAGCGGCCAGCCTTCTCACGCTGGTGATTCATTTCCTGTGATGGCGACCCTACGTTGTGACTGGACTTACATTTAGTGAAGGTGAGGCAGCGCCCTTGAACTGCGTGGATGTTTAGACTCATGTGCAGGAAACACACGCTCTTTTTTGGTCCGAGGTTTTTATTAGCTGATTTTGTCTTTCGTGTATTTTTTTCAGCCGTTTATTGCGGGATAGTGTGCATCCCGAGAGGGATACTTGTGAGAGCCCCGTTTCTTTGAACAGACGCTGCCTGCTGTCCTTTATGGTACGATATTTTGGGGATGGCGCCCTTGTTGGGTTGCGGTATATGGTATATGTGCTCTTAGTTTGCACTAGTATATCTGCCTCATTTACTCCTTTTTGTTCACGACAGATCCTCTCACTGCGGTGAGACCCTACGTAGGGTGTCGCTGGATTTATTTCCAGGAGTAAGTTTTGTGTCTTGATAGTTTTACATGCTTGTGCACATTTCACTCTCTGTGGTACCCTGCATCTTACATTTACTGATTCCTTGGACTCTCTGTAGATTAAATGAACCTTATGCATGAGTCCGTTCTTCATGGCACTCTGTGCTTGGTGATTATTCACCTTCCTATATATTGTATATTATCTAGACCTGCTATGCCTGTAGTGATTGCTGAGGTGACGAGGCTGTGACCTCTTTTTTCTTTATTTATTTCTTGAATATTTTTGATTATGCATATTTCTTTCTTTGGCTTTTCCATCTTTTGGTCACTGGATACTGGTGTGGATGCACTTTCCTGTTTCTGTAGATGCACTTGTTGATTGGTTGGTGACGGAAATGGATTCAGGTGGATTGGGGCACAGAGAATGTGGCAGTTTGTTTACATAAAGTATATATTGTGTTAAATGTTTTTTAGGTTCTTTATCACCCTGTCTTGATGAGGCCAGATTTGTTGGAAGGCCAAAACGTGACCGCGTCGACACTTTCCATAAAGAGGAGACTCAATGTTGAAATGTTTTGGGAATTTATTGCCACTTGACACACACTTTGATTTACGTTCTGCGTTATTACCTTTGGAACCGATTGTGTCTGACTACCTCTGAGTGTACATTCTAGATCCTATAGGAGGACACTAAGCTGAATTTTGTTGGGTGAAGAAGAAATTATTTATGATTATTTTTGTTTTGCAATATTTAGATATCTATCCCTCCTTTCTCCATTTCTTCAGTTTCTCTGCATTTGTTTACGGCGCTCATTTTGCTAGTTCCTTTTGGTTTCTAGTGGGTTTTGCGGCTCCTTCAGTTAATAGGCCACCATCATGTGATTCAGCACTGCTTAATGAAGAGCTTGCATCCGTGTCAGATGAGACAACATCATCTTGATTCTGCACATGCGTTAGTGGAACTTTAGAACCCAGAGCTTATCTTTTCATGGATTCTAATTTCTTAGAGAAAGTGAAGATTCTACCTGCCTCATAATCTTTTTTTATCTCTGGCAAACTTAAAAACCTTTCGCTCTTTGATGATATTCTCATGTTTGTCCAGGCACTTTTGGATATCTTCCTTAATTACCTCTTGTTGTTCCATGGCATCTAGTTTGTGATTTACTGGGGCAATTAGCTTCACAATTTCGGCCATATCTATCTCACCATATTTTATTAAGATGCTTACCATATTAATGGAAGAGTCCAGATTATTGGTGGCCCATTCCTTTAACATCAGAGGGTTGAGATTCTCAAACCATGGTGCAATCAGAACCTGCAACCCCCTTGGAACTCTCCCTACTTCTTTCTATTTTTCTAGGGATTTTTAATCCCACCACTTTTGGAGTTCCGTACGCTGCAACTTTTCCAATTTCTTTAGTAGTGATTTGACATCATTTTGTTTGTCCCTTGTATTGATATTGGTGTCTCTCTTATTGTTAATGTTCTCCTGCAAATTCAGAAATAAGGCGTCCGCCGCTGCCTCGCGGTCTCGGAGCACGTCTTCTGCTGCCGCCATTACAGCGTTGCTTGCAGGAAACAGAGCCAAGTATAATATTCATCAGGCTGGTATTTAACTTCTCGATGCTGTACAACTCTTCAACCGTGTCAGTCAGTAAGATTTAAACGCTTGCGCTGCTCTTACGTCTCACCTTGGATCGCCCGGATTGCTCAGTAAGTCCTCCGACTCCACAATACCACCGCGTCGCTTCCAATTGATACTCCGTGGCAACTAGATGCCTTCTCTTCACGTGACTGCGGGGGGCTGGCTCTCTTTACTCCTTCTGAGTTCACCACAAACCCCGAACGCGGTATCCGCTGCAGTGAGCCAGCCGCTTGTAAAGAGGGGTCCGTTTGATAGCAGTTACAGCAGAAACTGCCAGATTTCTATTGCAGACACCGTCATGATTGTAAAACGCTGTTTCCTCTTTCCCCAGAATAACGTAACCAGGAACGGACCACCACACAGCAGGTATTTCAATTTCATTGCTTTATTCCAATATCAGCAGCATGACGCGTTTCGACCGCAGTGCACGGCTGATGACGTTACATATTACATCACTCGTGACATGGTCAGTGACATCACTCATGACATCATTGATGACATCTCGAATGACATCACTGATGACATCACTGATGATATCATCCAGTGAATGTCTGTCTTTCTGAAAAAAAATTCTTTTTTTATATATGTATATCTAAAGGTCGATGGAAGAATAAATGGGTAAGTAAGTGTCTAAATGGAGGTTTTTTATTTGTAAAAATGATTGTATAACTGACTTATTAAGTGTATCTTAGTGAATACATGTATTAGCGAGTAATGTGTAAATATGTAAATATCTGTATCAGTGTCTAACTTTGTGTATAGGTGGCTCCATGGGTTGGTGAGTAGCTACATGAGTGTCTATATGGGTTATTAGTTAGTTTTTTTAGTATTAGTATGAGTGTCTGTATGGTTTGGTGGGGGTATTACTTAGTGCATAGATGCATGAATGAGTGACTTGCTGTATCTATGTGTTTTGAAGACAGCATGTGTGCAGGACTGTATGGGTGGATGAGTGTGTGTATGGGTGTGTTAGTAAATGAATGCCTGTCTCAATAGTATCTTTATGAGTAACTACATATGTTTTAAACTAGTATATGTGAGTATTGATGTATATAAGTGAGTATATGTGAGAGTGAGAGATTGGAAGAGTTCCTAAATAAATAAGTATGTGTTTCTATAAGTGATTGTTTAAGAGAGTAAGTATGTGTACGTTTCTGTAGAAGTACGTGTAGTGGTGTGTGTATAGTTGTATATGCAAGTAAATGGATGTTTGATATTTATTTTCTCTCCGCAAACGCGCCAGGGGCGCGTTTGCAGAGAGGTGCAGGGAGGGGGCATGGCCTCCTCTCCGATCCCGTTTTTTTGTATTTTTTTTTAAGAAGGGAGGTTGTGTAGCCCCCCACTTCTTTTTCTTATTTTTGGGCCCTGGGAACCCCATCCCCCAGGGCCTGACCCCCAAATATTTATTTTTATTTTTTTTAACGGGAAGGGACCACGTGGCCCTCCTCCCATGGCTAATTAAAGGCCCTGGGGACCCCGTCCCCAGGGGCATAGCAAATAGTTTGTTTTTTTTTAATGGAGGGGGGCTGCGTAGCCGTCCTCCTCAGGGCCCTTCAAGGCCCCGGGGACCCCATCCCCTGGGGCTGGCCCTCACCGTTGGGGACCGTGGGGGGTCACCAATCCCCCCACGGTCCCGCCGGCTCTCCGCCTCCTGCGGGAGCCGGCATTGCTTTTCCATATGGGAAGCAGCTAACATTCTGCCTCCCCATATGGAAAAGCAATCTGCTTTGCGTCATAGAAGCGAGAGCAGGTTTCCCTGCTCTCGCTTCAATGAAGCAAAGCAGTTTGCAATGGCAGGGTGGGAGCTGCGTGGCTCCCGCCCTGCCATTCTAAACAGCAGTGTCCCGGGGGTGGCACCCTGGGACGCTGCAGGACTGGGCCCTGGGGGGTGGTGGTCCCCAGGGCCTCTACAGGGCTCCAGGAGGGGGGCCGCGCGGCCCCCCTCCCACATTTGTTTCAAGCCCCCGGGAGTGGCGGTCCCAGGGCTGGGGGTGCCTGAGAGCCCCCTACCCAATTCTAAGAAGCACCGGGGGTGGCAGTCCCCGGGGCTGGGGGGGCCTGACAGCCCCCCCACCCAATTGTAAAAAGCCCCTGGGGTGGCGGTCCCCAGGGATGGGGGGGCATGTGAGCCCCGTATGTAATTTAAATAAGCTGTCCCCGGGGCAGTGTGGGGGGATTGAGACCCCCACACAATTTTTTTACAAAAGCCCCCGGCCCCATCAATTCCGGGGATGCCTGGCTCCACCTTGAGGACTCCCAGCAGGGGCCATCCCACAGGGAAAAGCCAGGACGGGTTCCCCAGAGTTATACAGCGCCAGGAAACGTACGGACGGATAGCAGTGCGCTTTACAAGCTCAAATACATTTACATTTACATTTACATTCCCCCCCCCGGGGGCTAAAGAAAAAAAAATAACAATTTTATAGGCAGGATGCACGTATCCCGCGATTTTTTTTAAAGCAGGCTTAGGGGGTCAGGGTGTTTCTACCCTGTCCCCTTTTCTTGTTTTTCGCGTTTCTTTTTTTGTTTTCTTGTGCCTCGGTTCTACATATTCTTTATTCTTCATATTTGAATCCATTGACCCAGCAATACAAGTATCTAAAAACCCTGTTTCCCAGATCTGCACATACATCTAATCACTTACCTATAGATTCACTCATGCATGTTGTCAATATTCAATAGAACTCTATCAAATATACTTATACACTTATATTGACATTACACACCAGCACACATCCTACTCAGTTATGCAGTCATCCCACTCACTTTTGCAAACAATGTATGATATTTACATTTACTTAATTACACACTTACAGAAATAGCACTTCATTTATTCATGTAGATAGTAACTCAAACCTAGTGTGTTATGAAATCACTATAACAAGTCTACAGTTATCTATACAGTCACTCATGCAATCAATGATTCTTATATAAACTTATTTATATACCACTGTCACATACACTGTCTTTTATTTTTGTACTTTGTTGAACATGTACCATTGAGGAATATATTTGCTCATTACCACACCCATAAAGATATTCACTCATTTAAACAACTATTATAACACGTAGTCTTAATGTCATATACCTACTGAATTAATTATTCACATATCTTTGGGCAGTCAGAGATCTTCCACCGAACCACACACATTCACTCTCCCATATAAGTAGTCAGTTAACTAATCATTAACTAATGTGGACTTTCACGTACCTAGTAACCAACTTATGCAGTAGTTTACACAACAACTGACAAAGTAATACAGATATTCATACAGTATAGTCAGTATCCAATATATTTAGTGAGACACTATAAATTACTCAGGTAAACAATCGATTACACTGCTACTAAATCCTGTATCCAGATATTTATATATTCACTCATTCTTCAATGTAGATTGCTATATATATATATAATACATATTTAAATAACAAAAAAAGCCACATTCACTGGATAATTTCATCAGTGATGTCATCAGTGATGTCACTGACCATGTCATGAATGATGTGATATAAGACATCATCACCAGTGGATTGCGGGGCGCGAGAGTTACAGTTAGTACAACTAACTATAACAAAGGAATTTCTATTGTTTTGTATGAGTGAAATGTCCAGCTAACTATAACACCCCTGAAACGTATGGTTTTTTTCAGTGAATTTCTATGTTTTTTTTAAATGATAATCCCTAACTATAAGAAGCCTCAAGCCTATGGTTTTTTCAGTGAATATATATATATATATATAGTTATATATATCTAGTTGAAAAACTATTATTAAACTAAGAATTTTAATTTCTATTATAATTTCTTATATGATTTAAAAATATAATCCAGGGGGAGGAGCCACGCTAGCAACCAAGATGGCTGCGTAGGCCCCCCGGCTCTGCCGACCTCTTACTTCCGCTGGAATATCCGCATATTTATCCTGTCCTTGCGCCCAGCCACAGTGTGTATGAACCTGCCGTGAGATTAATGGTGCTTTCCCGAGATCTCTAATTGCTCGGCTGACGAAGATATGTCGAGTGGAAGTTTGCGGCCTAGATTTGCCCAGAAGCCGGGGTCTCGAGTACTGGCCCATCCGGGTTTCAGTTCAACAACATCGGCTGTGGTGGTGTGATTGGGTCCGGTCTACCGGAGTGGGGGAAAAAATCTTTTTCCTCTCTTTTTCGGATTGATGTGGATGACGGTTGGCTGCCTTGCTGATAGTCGGAGGAGGGGTGACAACTCAACGCTTGCAGCTGTGGACGGGGGCCCTGCCCGGTGACCCGGGAACGGGCCCGCTGGTGTTCGGTGGGTTTGGATCTCCGTCAGCGTTGGCGGCCCTAGGATATTATCGAAACAACCGATAAGTCTCCCTCTGCAATCGACCGTTCCCTATTCGCCCATCCCCCTCTGAGGCATCCAGCCTGCCCGGGGAAGCGATCATGATCGACAGCGATCGAAGAGTGGTTGACCGGAATGTGGGTGAACCGTCGCTACGAACTGTGTTGGCAGCCATTGAGTCACTTCATGTGTTCGTTGAAGACCGCATTCAGACGATGTTGGTGCGCTTGGCTGAGATGGAACGAATTGGACCGGACCCTACTCCACTACAAGAAACAGCGATAACCGAAACACCCAATATGGCCACTCTGATGAAGGACATAGACCCCCTAGCGTGTGAGGTATCGGAGCCTTTGACCAGTGTTTTGGACGATGTACACAAGCTTGATGCCACCAAGGGATTGTTTAACCTACGATCGTTGCCGACTATGGAAGGACTAATTGATGTTCTCACTCCAGAAACTTTTGACGAGAATTGTTATTGGAATACAACTGCGCCATTTCCCTATGCATCTGAGCCGCTAAGATGGCAGACGACTCAATGCTGGGAGTTCATAACGGGGAAGGGAGTCTTTGGGCCTGACGATGTTCACGGCACTATCGTTCTACTACTTTGTCTTGCATTGAGTTCTATTACAGTCTTCTCATACTCGGACTGTCCTGTGGAAGAGGTGGTTTATCCGGAGGGGACTCATGTGTCTGTTAGGGAGGGGCAAGGATGAGATCGAAGGACTGGGTTTGACTCAAGTATCGATGGGCACGGGATCTGCTAAACTTATGCTATAGTAAGGCTGGGCGGTGTTTGAAGATCCCTTTGTTGAGATACATATTCGCTATCTGATAGATTTCTTGACTTCACTTTGGGGATCCTTGGTTCTGGCGGGGGGAGGGGCGACCGGAAGCCTGTACGAACATGCCCTCCTCCACTTCTCTTCTCTACTTCGGTCGATTCTTCTTTTAGAACCTTGTTAGTTGGGGCGACAGGCACGCTGCTACCGGGGGTTAGGCGATAGCCGTTTGCAGGGGTGCAGGGTGGGGGGATGGGTTTATTGTTTTCTTTTTGTTATCGCACATATGGTTTTTTCTCTTTTTCATTTTTTCTCAGTCTTTCCTTTACTCGTAATATTGGCGAAATATCCTGACTTTGATCCTTAACCTCTAGTATCTGGTTGCCATGATTCTCCTTCCATTTCGAATTTATGGGTGGGAAGGTATTGAGGACCCGCAACTAAACTGTTAACCGATGATACTGATGCACATTTTGTTTTGTGCTTAATTGTGCGAGCCTCTCGAGTATATTTGCTGCTCTACGTCTATCCTGTTTTTTTTTTTGTACCAATTCACCCTGTCATTATTGGATGTATGTATGGCACCGGATATGTCTGTTTATTTTTTTGCTTTAAAATAATAAAAAGATTTATAAAAAAAAAATATATAATCCATACTAATATTATAAAGAGAGAGCACAAACCTTTGAGGCGGGTAATCTCAGTAACCACAGTACCAATCACAAAACCCAATACAGTGTTGGAAAGGGCAGTTGCAGCAGAAGCACATAGGCTATGCAGACTGCCACCATATATATATATTTCTTTTTTGCAGAGTTTTATATAGCGCGAACTTGACCCGAACTGAATCAGGTATTAGAGCGCTTAACATAGCACCAGTTACGTTACATGAGGACACACATTCATTTTTGTTAGGCACGGGGAGATCATCAGCCTGATTCATGAAGCAAAATTGCACTCGCAAAGGGCAAGATTCTCAGAATCTTGCCTTTTGCAAGTGCAATTTTGGCATTTGGGATTCACAATCCCAAATGCAAAAATCGCTAATGAAGAATTAGCTAATATGCGAGGATTAGCATTTAAGGAATCTCTATTAGAGATTCCTTAAATGCTATTCATGACACTTTCAAAAATTGCGATTTTGCAAATTCGGGCCGCTATTTACCGAGAGGTCAGACCTCTCGGTAAATAGCAAAAACTTAGAAAAATGCTTTTAAAAGCATTTTTCTAAGTTGCATGTTGCACACACACATGTCCTTTGGACATGTGTGTGCGCAACACCTGTTCAAATGTGCATTTTAGGGGTGCTACAGGGTGTCCTTTGGACACCCCTGGCACCCTTAAAATCGCTATCTTATTTGCGAGTAGTAAATTGCTACTCGCAAATAAGGGATACTCCCCATTCATTCCTATGGGCCTTTTGGCCCATAGGAATGAATGGGGAGTTATTCCTTTTTTTGCGAGTAGCAAATTTCTACTCGCAAATAGAGAACATGTAGGAATCGCTATTTATTTAGCAATTCCTACATGAATACCGTTTTGCGTGTCCTCAATAGCGAGTCGCTATGATTCGCTATTAGGGCCACGCAAAACGGCCCGTACATGAATCAGGCTGTAAGTGATTTGCCCAGAATCACAGGATGTTTGGCGTTGTTACCAAGACTCGAACCCAGACCTCAGGTCCGAGGTCGAGCGCCTTAGCCGTTAGGCCAACTCCTCTATACATTTAAAAGGTAAAAGAACCGTGCCAGCAAAGTAGTCCCTTGTGGGCGTGTCTGCGTTGTGCTATGGGCGTGGGCTGGGGGCGTGACAAATGCTGGGGGCGTGTGTCCGCCCTTCATGCCATGTGAGTCGTACATACAAGCGCCAATTACGTGGGCATGACAAGCTGGGGGCATGAGAACCGCTGGGGGCGTGTATCCGGCCTTCATGCCATGTGAACGAAATTGCGCCGCATCAAGGGGCACGCTGGGGGTGTGAGGAACGCTGTGGGCGTGTGCTACGTTTCGCCCTTGATGCCATGTGGGTCGTACATTAATCAGAAGATCGTCTGCTGTGGCCGTGTGCTGGGGGCGTGACAAAAGCGTTCACCTGGAGGCCTGGTAAGTAACGTTACTGCAGCCTCTCCTGCGCCCTGTTACTGAACTCTCTCATTCAACGAAATTACACGTGCCTGCTACCATCAACCAGGGCTCTAGCCGGGCTCAGGCGGCGGATCAGTACACTAATTACACGCGCCTGATAACATCAACTAGAGCTGCAGCTGGGCCTCAAGCGGGGGAACAAGCGCCTGCTAACATCAAACAGGCCTGCATATGGGCCTCAAGCGGGGGAACGCGCAAATGAGCGTGTCTGCGGGGACAATTACTGCAGCTTCTCCTACTCGCTGTCACTCAACTCTCTCATTAAACGGATTTACCCGCGGCTGATAACTCTCTCATTCAGTGACGTTACACGCGCCTGCTAACATCAACCAGGGCTGTAGCCGGGCTCAGGCGGCGGATCACTACATCAAATACACGCGCCTGCTAACATCAACTAGGGCTGCAGCTGGGCCTTCTCCGTCCCTATTCTAATGAAACAAAAAATGTTGTCTACCGCGAGATTTTAAAATAAATTGCCCTTGCCAAATATACACATTACAAACATTCTATTTCATACCCCGACAATGTCGGGACGGGCTGCTAGTATGTATATATAAATAAATATATATAAATAAATATATTGTATAGATTGATAAAGGCTTCTGCGAAGCCGAAACGCGAATAGCCGAAACCCGATGACATCATCCAGTGAATGTTTTTTTCCTGAAATTTAAAAATATGTTTTATATATGTGTATCGCAAGGCCAATTGAAGAATAAATGGGTATATTAGTGTCTAAATGGATGATTTTGTTTGTGTAAAATTGATTGTATAACTGATTGATTAAGTGTATCTTAGCGAATACATGGGTTAGTGAGTAATGTTTAAATATGTCAATATCTGTGTCAGTTGCTCACTTTGTGTATACGTGGCTGCATGGGTTGGTGAGTAGCTATATGAGTGAGTATATGGGTTATTAGTTGTTTTTTTGGGTATCAGTATGAGTGTCTGTATGGTTCAGTGGGGGATATTACTTAGCACATAGATGCATGAATGAGTGACTCACTGTTTGTATGTCTTTTGAAGACAGCATGTGTGCAAGACTGTATGGGTGGATGAGTGTGTGTATGAGTGTATTAGTGAGTGAATGACTGTCTCAATAGTGTCTTTATGAGTAAGTACACATGTTTTAAACTAGTATATGTGAGTATTGATGTATATAAGTGAGGATATATGAGAGTGAGATATTGTAAGAGTTGCTTTATAATTAAGTATGTGTTTCTATAGGTGACTGTTTAAGAGAGTAGTAGTAAAATCAAAGTTTATTTAGACAATAGTCTATAAACCATACACACGACCATGGATCCACTTAACAATAGAAATGTTTACATCGTAGTTCAATTTAACACTCAATACACATTTAAAACACTAAAAACACTAAATTGACATTTTTCATATTTTAAAATCTTAATATCTTAAAATTTCCCGTTTTCCTTAGTTGTCTCCATTACAGCTTCTCTTATTGCTTTCCAAAATTTCCCCAACGCAATAGTAATATCTAAAAACGACATTTCTGTAAGGAGAACGACAGCCTCTGATCGTTTGTTCACCTTATACTTTAAAAATATTGGACGTAAAAACATTTTACGCACTTTTAAAATCCATTTACAATCCAGTAGTATATGTAAAATATCATTCTTCACACCTAGGCCACATTTACAAATACCATCAGGTTGGATCAGGGTTGCTTTTAATTTACTATCAATCTTCCATGGATTTAAACCTATCCGAACCTTCATGATTTCGTACCTCAACCATTTACTGGGTAGCACATCCAAATATGGAAACAGGACCTCCTTTTCCCATTCATTCCTTACCCAGTTCATTGATTTTTTCGACTTCAGGTACTCCAGATCATGTGATCTTGAATATTCATACCCTCGGTCCCTAAGCATTTTCTTAGTAAAAACTAAGTCCAATAGAGGTTGCTTGAGGGTCAACTTTAATTGTGCAGTTACTAGCTGGAGGATTTTCCTCACTTCTCGTGCCCAAAGTAAGCTGCTTGCTTGTATTTCCTTTCTGCACCAAATTGACACCTTCTGTTCATCACCGGGCATCTGGCGGTTCCAAAATCTTAACAATGATATTTGTGCCTTTATCTCCCATGCCGTCAAGCCTGCCTCCAATCTAATAGCTTGCAACATGGAACCGTTAGGTAGGGACAACATCATTTTAATTATCTTTCCCTCCTCCCGGTCCCAACCCCTTTTACCACTCAGATAGAGCACTTCAGCGCCGTAAAGAACTTGTGGGGGTACCATAGCTTCAAATGCCTTTAGTAACGGTCTGTGTGACATGTCACCATAGTACTTGTTAAATTTTTTCAATCCACAGACCGATGAGACCGCCTTTGACGTTTGTGCCGCCACGTGGATATTCCACTTTAATGCACTGTCAAACCAAAGGCCTAAATATTTATATTCATTTACTACCTCTAATTTGTCTAACCCTAAAAACCATTTAAAATTTTTTACCCTCTTCCTGAAACATAGGATCTTTGTTTTCTCCATATTCACTGATAGAAACTTTTTATCACAATATATTTTAAAGGCATTTAATTTCCTTTGGAGGCCCATTTCAGTTTGGTCCACGATCACTAGATCATCAGCATATAAAAGACATGCAACTTTATTATTATTCATGCGCGGGCTCGCACTCTTTTCAACTTCCAAAACCACGGGAAGATCTGCTAGGAAGATTGAGAAGAGCAAAGGTGCCAAGACGCACCCTTGTCTTAAGCCATTCCTCACAGGAATTTTCTGCGTTAATGATCCCTTTGAATCTCTAATGACCTGGGCCCAGTTGTCGTTATGTAGTTCTTTTAGAATATTTAATATGCCCTCCGGCAATGCATAATTTTCTAGCGCTTCCCAAAGGCTGCTTCTATCAACTGAATCAAAGGCCGCTCGGAAGTCGACGAAACAGCAACATAGTTTGCCGTTTTGTTCAATCGATTTCCTAGCTAAGTCCCACAGGGCAAAACAATGATCAATCGTGGAGTGGCCTTTTTTAAACCCACCCTGTTCCACTGGTACAATTGACTGAATTTCCCCCCACTCTTTTAATTTACCGAGTATCATCTTAGCAAAAATCTTTTCTCCTTTGTCTAATAAGTTAATTAGCCTGTAATTTTTAGGGGCATGTACATCTCCTTTCTTATGCAGAGGCCTTATTATTGCACCCTTCCAGTTTGCGGGTATTACCCCTTGCTCTAGTATTAAGGTAAACATTTTTTAGAAGAATTCCGCCCACCAGGTCTGGTTTGAATTTAATATCAGGGCCGGCATATCATCCGGGCCAGCTGCTCTAGTTAAATTTAAAGTCCTAATTATCCTAAGGACGTTTGTTACTGAGCAATCATATTTGAGATCATCTACTAGGTCTCTCCACAGCTTTGGTACCAAATTATCAGACAACTTCCCCGGGGCATACAATTTCTGAATATACTCAGCCCATGCCTCTTCCTCTACTACACAAGTCATTGGGGCATTCAAAGTTTCCCTGGCTGACTGTATTAACTTCCAGAATTGCCGTAGGTTCTTATTTTCAATGGTTTCCAATAATTTGCTCCAGCAAGATTCTTTATAGATCCTTTTTACATCGCGGATTAACATATTCTCTCTTTATTTTTATTAAGTATTCCACTTTTGCTCGTGTAAATTTTTTGCGTAGACTACGCTCTTCTCTCCTAATTTCTCTTTTTTTCATTAAACAATCTTGATTAAACCATGTTCCTATCTTATTTTGGATATTTCCTTTCTTATTCTGGTCTTTTACTGGGGGCCTTAATTCTATGCTTATACTTTCTACTATTTGTTTTATTTTTTCCACAAACCAGAGTAGGTCTTGGCCTTCCAAACAACCTAACTGAACCTTATGTTGCAGGCTTACTAACTTCTCTATAGATTTTTCAGAAAATCTCGTGGTCATCCGCTTCGGGTACTCTGTCTCTTGCCAGATAACTCTGTCGCAAACCATATATTCTGCTATTCCCAATTCCAACTTTATTAGATTATGATCACTACATTCTATGGGGTTAATGCTAAAATCTTTCACTAACTCAAAATTCCATGCTGGCAAAAACACATAGTCTAAAGGGCAATTATGTGCCCCGTATTTAAAAGTTTTTTTAGCCGGGCGGTCTTGGGCTATCCTTCCATTCAAACAAAAGAAACTTTTATTTGATAAATAATCGCCCAATTCCATCGCATTTATAGGGGTTTTTGTTTCCATAAACTCTGCATTTTTTATATCATATGCCTCTAGAATTTCTGATTACCATTGATCAGACAATTTTGGATTTAGTTTATGGTTAAAATCCCCCGTTAACACCATCAGATCATTTCCATACATATCACAAAATGCATCCATGTCATTCTTAAAATGTAACAATTCGACCCCATATTCTTTCGCTGAGTTCCATTGCATATACACATTTAGGATCAGTATATATTTATATTTCTTATCCACAAATGTGGTTTGGATTCTGCAGGCTAAGAGCCACTTACACTTTACCGGTAACAAAATAGTTTTGGTTGTTAGAGTTGTTGATATCATTGTCAATAAGCCACCTGCGGGACGCCCAAAGTTCGATTTACAGCTGCATGGTGGATATGTCGGAACCCTTCAACTAGTTGGGGAACACCACAGAGCCAGGTCTCTTGTATACAAATAATTTCATTCTTTTTTGCAAGTTCTTTTACAGTTTCACGTTTTAGATCTGTTCCCAATCCATTTATGTTCCAAGAGACCAATTGTATGCTCTGAGGCTGCCCCATTGCCTATTCTACATCACTTAAAGGCTCATTCACTGCTGAATCCTCTCTATAACTATATGAGGGTCCTGCTAAGCTGGAGGTATTACTCCAATTCTTCCATGCCTCCAACATATCTGTATTATTTATTACTATATTAAAATGTGTTCTCCCTTCCACCTGCCTCTTACTTAGCCCCGCATGATACCTTAAAAAAGGTTTTTGCTGGTGTACCTTAAGCACTGGCGCTAACTCTTCTTTAGGCACTAGACGAATCCCCTCTTTACGGATTTCTTGCTCTGCGTTTTCTATTGCGGAAGTCACCAAGCCCGAGTACAGCTGTACTTTGGTGACTTCCTTGCCATCCCCAATTGTTTGGAATCCCACCTCTCTTAGATCTCGAGAGCTTATTCCATTTAAATTTGGGCAATGGGTGAAAACCTTGAGTAGGTGTGCTCTATTTAAATAACCACTCTTTTTAGCTTTTTTGCCACCCCTTCCCAATTTTACATGTTCAAAATGAAGCCACTTATTCCCTCTGTCAACCACTTCTTCTGACCTTGTAACACCTTGATAATGTAGTGTATTTGATCTAGGTATCACTTTAGGGCTACTTTCCCGGTTTGCATTACTTTTATTTTTGATGGGGAGCAACCGAGCTTGTGTCTTTGCTAGTTTTGGGGCTACATAAATCTCCTTATCCTGTTGGATTTGCTTCCTATTAATCTTCTCTTTTTTTGCTGGGAAGCTGGCCCCTTTTTCAACATCAGTAACTTTCTAATCCCTCATCGTTTTATTTGATTGAGACTTAAGCTTATGTGTTACCTCTTCTAATGACTCCTTCCTCCCCTTTCCTTTTTTCGTCACTCTTAAATGAAACTTTCTTTGTGCCTCACAACCTGCACCTCTTATTCGTTTAGAGTGACTGTAATGCATATATTCACCTCTCCTTTTTACCAACATTGGCCATTTTGACACAAAAACATCATGGCCATCAACGTGAGCTTCATCAACTTGGCTTACCAGCGGGATATCAGCTAGTCTATCATCTCCCTCCCTCCCTTGCCCCGTAGCCACCTGGTCTAAGACAGGTCTCAACATTGAAGGCATTTGGCCTCTAATGCCCTGTAGTTCTCTCTCAATTTTAGAGAGATACATTTTTTGACTTTTCAGGACATCGTGGTTTAGCATTGTTATTTCTAGCAATCCTTGTAGCGATCTTTGCACCATTAACATCATTTCTAACATTGAAACTGCCAGTGATTCTGATACTTCCAAATTTATATCTAGTGACCGGTTTTCCCCATTTGTGTCTCTGTTTTTATCCAGGTCTTCCTGGTCATTGACTTCCCCCAAGACATTCTTTACCAATCCAACCGGACAGCCGTCTGGGTCATGGTCAAAATCGTCACTATAGTTAGGGGTCAGACTATCTTCCTCTTTCGCTTCTGACACCTGTTGGGTTAATCTTGGGGAGGAGGAAAGTCTCGGTGACATTATTATCCCCTTCTGCCCTGTCAAGGACAGGATTGAACGGTTAACCAAATCTATGGAGTCTACCAAATGTCCATCAAATATTAGGGAGGATCCCTCTTTCCCTGTTTCTTCTTCTTCTTCCGTTTCAGTAGTCTTTGCAGGAGAAAAAAACAGTTTAAAATGCTTTCCCACAAACTCCTTAATTGTACTAGATGCTATGCTCCCCTTGCTTTCTCCATGCTGTACTTCCTTGGGAGCCTTGGGAGTTTTTCCTTTTCCCTTTCCCCTCCGGAGAGTAGGACTCTCCTGAGTAACCTGTTGATTATCCCCATTCAGTTCTGCCTTCTTTGTATTTCCTAATGTACATATATTTTTGCGCGGCGCCATTTTACTCCCTCTGTGTTTCTCTCAACACTTCAGACTCCGATTTCTTAATATATTAAATTAAAATAACTGATTTTCCACTTACCTCTGTTGTGCCTACTTCTTGTGCTTGCGCTCTTGCCCATGCCCTTTTCAATTTTTCTTTTGTAGGATTATTGCTTCTCCACTCGAGTCTTTACTTATTTAGGTTTTTATTTGAGGCTAAATAGTCACTCTACTGACTCACCCAAGCAAGCTCCTACTACCTTACCCGCTCCCCTCTAGCTTCCTATAGTTCAAATGGTCTCAGGCAGAGGCAGAGGTGTGGGAGCTTTTGCTTGATTCTTTAATTTTTTTAAAACAAGGTTCTGCTTGCCCGTGTCTGGATTCCCAAGACACTAGCAAGCCTCAATGAATCCTTAGCGAGACAAGTGTATGTCTGTGTGACTGGTGTAACTGGTGGGGGACTGGTGGGACGTTTCTGGCACCGTTCCTGTAGTTAATCACCCTCCAGTGAGTAACCGGGCTCCGCGCTCCTCATTACCTCGTTGCCGATTTTCGTCCCCCACTCGTAACCCTCTGCTTGTTACTCACATCAGCCAAATGCGTTCACGTTCCGCTCTCCGCTTCCTTAATTAGTCCGTTTGCTTTCCGCTTCCCGCTTTCCCTTTTTTACGGAGCTCTGCTCCTGCTCCGGTTTCCCACCTGCAGCGTTCGGCGTTCGGCGTTCGGTGTCCGTTGGATTCACAGGGCAGGGCAGAGCACGCATGCGCAGTACAACCTTCGGCCATAAGTATGTGTACGTTTCTGTAGAAGTAAGTGCAGTGCTGTGCGTATAGCTGTATATGCAAGTAAATGGATGTTTGATAGTTTATTTGCATGTGTGAGTAACTGTATGTATGAGTGTAGGTGTGTAACAGGATGTATAGGTGTATGAGTACGTATGATGAGTGAGTACATGTATGAGTGACTATATAGAACTGTTGGTGAATGAGTGGGTGTGTATGTAGATTTTGGAATTACATAACAGGTTGTTCTAACTGGTATTGGTATCTCCATTGTTTTCAAAATGTTACTTTGTATTTTTCAATGTGTGTATCAAAGGTTATGTTAGGGTGAGAGGAGGTCTGATACTCTTTCACAAGGATGATGTCATCAGTGATGTCATCAATGATGTCATTTGAGATGTCACGAGTGATGTCATGAGTGATGTCACTGAGCATGTCATGAGTGATGTAATATGTCACATCAATAGCAGTGGATTGCGGGCGTGCGAGTTATAGTTAGCTGAACTAACTATAACAGGGGGATTTCAATGGTTTGTATGAGTGAAATGTCTAGCTAACTATAACATGTGTGAAACCTATGGTTTTTTCAGTGAATTTCTAAGGTTTTTTAAATGCTAATTCCTAACTGTAACGTGGCTGATACCTATGTTTTTTTCTGTGAATTTGCAAGATTTTTTCAATGCTAATTCCTAACTATAACGTGCCTAAAACCTATGGTTCTTTCAGTGAATTTCATAGGTTTTGTAAATCCTAATTTTTAAATGTATTAATTATTATATATTTTTTTATACTTATTTACTTCATTATTAATGATAATTATTTTAGATATTTTATTTTTTTAAATTACATTACATATTTTTAATGGAAAATAAAAACAAAAAAATTATATATATATATATTTTTAATATATTAAAAATAATTTCTATATTTTCTTTTTACATTTTTTGTGGTAAACGTAGGGTAAACGTACCGTTCTCGCACCCTTCTGCACATCTCTAATCGTACTGTACGCGTACCCGCGCATACGTTAGAAATACGTTCTGACGTTATGCGTCGCATCGGCGCTTCCACGTGATGTCATGTAAGTTTGTACGGCACACGGTACCCTTACCCCGCAATTTTTTTGAATGTATAAAAAGATATATGTATGTATTTAATGTAAATATTAAGGCAAGACATTATCTGAGGTAATCATGAAAATAGTATTTATTTAGTTTTAATAAGCGTGTATTACTTTTAAAAGCAATTACGTGAATCGCGGGGTACGTCGTACGTACACGCATCATAAGAGCAGCCTACGCGTATCCCATGTGACTTCAAAACAACAGATTTGATGGTTCATAATACTTCCCATTTTAACTGTTGAAGGACCCCACCCATTTAATCATTCTTCTTTGACCTTCACTGAAGAAACATCTTTTTGTGAAGGAGCTCTTTCTTCAATACAGCTTCATTATGGCTGCACTGCAAGTTGAAGATATCTCAGAACACTCTTATGAAAAATAATTTTTTGCAGAAGATCCAGCCCCCAAAAGGAAAGAGGCACTTATTTGGAAAACAAATTCCTTTCCGAATGGTGAAAAAAAAGTCAACGCAGCAAATGTTACCTGCCAGGTGTGTTCAACAGTGCTGTCTCGAGGGAATCCTAACAAACACTACTCCTTTGGAACTGCCAGCATGGAGAAGCACGTGAAAACTCTACATCCACGCAACTATGCTCGTGCTGCATGCAGCAGACTTCGAGAGGAGACTCCAGCAGCTCAACCGAGCACATCTGCAGGACCATCAAGTCCTCATCCGGACATCCATCCAGATTTTGCAGACTTAATTATTTTATGCAAATTTTGCAAAGAAACTTTATGCTATGGAGAACAATCCATAAATTTGCAGGCACAAACAAGGCCACCGTTTCTCCCACCGTTATTCTTTATTTTGTTTATTTGTTCCAGTTCCAGACTGTTTTGATTGTGCAGTTCCCTTTTTTTCCATTTAAAAAAAAAATTGTTCAAAAAATCCCATAAAAATGCAAAACAAAAAAGAAAAAAAAAAAGTTATTTTAAGAACTAACTTCACTTGTCAAAAAAAGAGCTATATTAGTATGATAGTGTGCAAAAGTTTTTTTTGAATGAATGTGTAGTGCATAATTGAATGAAATAATACATTGGTAGTGTATGGTGAATGTGAAAGTGCAGAACTATAAGGAGGTGCTACAGCATAACTCTATAAGGTGTTTACTTGCAGTATACTGTAGTACTTCCGAAGCACATGAATGTAACATATGTACATAAACATGTTACAAGTCTATGCTTCCCTCTGCACTGCTGGTGAAACTGCCTGGGTGAATTTATAAGTGTTTGTGTTTTAATGCAGTGAATGGATTAGTACATACTGATGAATGGGTCACCACTACAACAGCAGTGACAGAGTGCTTGGTGAAAGTGTAAGGCTAGACTGGTTTCAGGAACTAAAAGAAACAGCCACATTTCACCAACATTGAAAGCACTGGATTGGTTGCCTTATGAGGCAAGAATACACCTTAAAGTGGCTTGCATGACGCATAAAGCAATTCACAACAGTACACCTAGTTATCTGGCGCTAAAGTTGGAAAAATCTGGAGGCTGTAGACAATTACGAAGTGCGAGCACTTTCCTTCTGAAACCCCAATCCTTCCGGAAGAAGAGAACAGGCTGTCGAGCTTTCTCAGGGATTGCACCAAAGATTTGGAACTCTCTACCACCACTTGTGCGTGGAATCACCTCCTTCATTATTTTCAGAAAGGAAGTAAAAAGACTACTAATGATCAAATTCATGTCCTAAGTTTAAGTTTAAATACAGGATGTATTTGAGTTTAAGATTTTTATCACAACCCGTGTTGCCTTATATCTGTATGCAGCTCAATAATAGCTGGATGTTGATACACTTGATCATCCATGTGTTTGTTTGTGTGTATGTACATGTGTATACATATATTTATGTATATACATGTATGTATATGCATGTGTCTATTCTGGTCCTCTATGTTTGCTATGTATTCCTTTTTTTTTTCTTTCCCTGATCTCTATTTCTTTACAAACTGGGAAATTTGTTTTTATTGACTGTAGTCTACTTCATCTTTTAATATTCTTCTACTGTAAAGCGCTCTGATACCCTCATGGGTCACGTTCGTGCTATATAAAACTCTATAAATAAATAAATACATAAATACAGACTGGGGAATTGAAGGTGTGAAAGACAAGTGAGCAGGTGGATGCTAGACTGCATGCATAGTGCATAGGGGTTTGAAGCAGTCCATGTCCTAAGGCCTACTTTGCTGCATGAGTAAATCGGTACTGGCTGAATGATTACAGTTCTGCAAGCACAGTGCCAGACTGAATTTATAAGTGCTTGAGTTTTAGCGCAGTGACTGCATTAGCACATACTACTGAATAGGTCACTACAATAGTGCAACAGCAGTGACACAGTGTTTGGTGGAAGTGTAAGGATACAGAGTGGAGAATTGAAGATGTGAAAGACAAGTGTGCAGGTGGATAGAATACTGCATGCATAGTGTATAGGGGTTTGAAGCAGTCCATGTTCTAAGGCCTACTTTGCTGCATGAGTACTTGGGTACTGACTGAATGATTACAGTTCTGCAAGGACAGTGCCTGACTGAATTTATAAGTGCTTGAGTTTTAGCGCAGTGAATGGATGAGCAAATACTGCTGAACGGGTCACTACAAGAGTACAACAGCAGAGACAGACTGTTTGGTGGAAGTGTAAGGATACAAAGTGGAGAATTGAAGATGTGAAAGACAAGTGTGCACGTGGATGGAAGACTGCATGCATACAGCATATGGGTTTCAAGCAGTCCTTGTCCTAAGACCTACTTCGCTACATGAGTACTTGGGTACTGAGTGAATGATTACACTACTGTAAGGAGAGTGTCTGAGTGAATCTATAAGTGCTTGAGTTTTAGCGCACTGAATGATTAGTACATACCGCTGAATGGGTCACTACAACAGTACAAGGGCAATGACAGAGTGTTTGCTGGAAGTGTAAAGATACAGACATGGGAATTGAAGATGTGAAAGACAAGTGTGGAGGTGGATAGAACACTGTATGCATAGTGTATAGAGGTATGAAGCAGTCCATGATCTAAGGCCTACTTCGCTGTATGAGTACTTGGGTACTGACTGAATGATTACAGTTCTGCAAGCACAGTGCCTGACTGAATTTATAAGTGCTTGAGTTTTAGTTCAGTGACTGCATTAGCACATACTGCTAAATAGGTCACTACAATAGTGCAACATCAGTAACAGAGTGTTTGGTGGAAGTGTAAGGATACAGAGTGGAGAATTGAAGATGTGAAAGACAAGTATGCAGGTGGATAGGAGAGTGCATGTATAGTGCAGAGGGGTTTGAAGCAGTCCATGTCCTAAGGCCTACTTCGCTGCATGAGTACTTGGGTACTGACTGAATGATTAGAGTACTGTAATGAGAGTGTCTAAGTGAATATATAAGTGCTTGAGTTTTAGTGCAGTAAATAGATTAGTACATACCGCTGAATGGGTCACTACAACAGTGCAAGGGCATTTACAGAGCGTTTGCTGGAAGTGTAAGGAAACAGACTGTGGATTTGAAGATGTGAATAACAAGTGTGGAGGTGGATAGAAGACTGCATGCATAGTGTATAGGGGTTTGAAGCAATCCATGTTCTAAGGCCTACTTCGCTGTATGACTACTTGGGTACTGACTGAATGATTACAGTTCTGCAAGCACAGTACCTGACTGAATTTATAAGTGCTTGAAGATTAGCTCAGTGAATGCATTAACACATATTGCTGAATGGGTCACTACAATAGTGCAACAGCTGTTGCAGAGTGTTTGGTGGAACTGTACAAATACAGAGTGGAGAATTGAAGATGTGAAACACAAGTGTGCACGTGGATAGAACACTGCATGCATACAGCATATGGGTTTGGAGCAGTCCTTCTCCTAAGCCCTACTTTGCTGTATGACTACTTGGGTACTGATTGAATGATTACAATTCTTCAAGCACAGTGCCTGGATGAATTTATAAGTGCTTGAGTTTTAGCGCAGTGAATGCATTAGCACATACTGCTGAATGGGTCACTACAATACTGCAACAGCAGTGACAGAGTGTCTGGTGGAAGTGTAAGGATACGGAGTGCAGAATTGAAGATGTGAAAGACAAGTGTGCATGTGGATAGAACACTGCATGTATACAGCATACAGGTCTGAAGCAGTCCATGTTCTAAGGCATTCTTTGCTGCATGAGTACTGGGTACTGACTGAATGATTACAGTTCTTCAAGGAGTGTGCCTGACTGAATTTATAAGTGCTAAAGTTTTAGCAGAGTGAATGGATTCGTACATACTGCTGAATGGGTCACTACAACGGTGACAGAGTGTTTGGTGGAAGTGTAAGAATACAGACTGTGGAATTAAAGATGTGAAAGACAAGTGTGCAGGTGGATAGAAGACTACCTGTGTGTAGTGAATAGGGGTTTGAAGCAGTCCATGCCCTAAGGCCTACTTCGCGGCAAGAGAACTTGGGTACTGACTGAATGATTACAGTTTTGCAAGAAGAGTGCCTGACTGAATTTATAAGTGCTTAAGTTTTAGCACAGTGAATGGATTAGTACATACTGCTGAATGGGTCAGTACAACAGTGCAACAGCAGTGACAGAGTGTTTGGTGGAAGTGGAAGGATACAGACTGGAGAATTGAAGATGTGAAAAACAACCAAATCATTCTCTCTCAATTTTCCCAAATGGAAACTGAGTCACAGTTTGATTCTAGACAGATAACAGTATTTCTTATAAATGGAGTGCATAGATACTGACTGGGGAAATGTAGGCCTGAAACACAAGTGTGAATTGTGTTACCCTACTACTTGCAGACTGCATAGTAGTTTCAAGCACTGCATGCCCTAAAGCCTGGCTCACTGCAAATGTACATGCACTTATATGTCTGCAATCACATCAACCAACCAAATCATTCTCTCTCAATTTTCCCCAATGGACCCTGACTCACAGTGTGATTCTAGTCAAATAACAGTATTTCTTATAAATGCAGTGCATACATACTGACTGGGGAAATGTAGGACTGAAACACAAGTGTGAATTTGGTTACACTACTATTTGCATACTACATAGGAGTTTCAAGCACTGCATGCCCTAAAGACAGGCTCACTGCAACAGTACATGTACTTATATGTCTGCAAACACATCAACCAACCAAATCATTCTCTCTCAATTTTCTCAAATGGAAACTGCCTCACAGTGTGATTCTAGACAAATAACAGTATTTCTTATAAATGGAGTGTATAGATACTGACTGGGGAAATGTAGGCCTGGACCACAAGTGTGAATTTGGTTACACTACTACTTGAGGACTGCATAGGAGTTTCAAGCACAGCATGCCCTAAAGCCTGGCTCAATGCAACAGTACATGTAATTATATGTCTGCAAACACATGAACCAACAAAATCATTCTCTCTCAATTTTCCCCAATGGACACTGACTCACAGTGTGATTCTAGACAAATTACAGTATTTCTTATAAATGGAGTGCATAGATACTGACTGGGGAAATGTTGGCCTGAAACACAAGTGTGAATTTGGTTACACTACTATTTGCATACTACATAGGAGTTTCAAGCACTGCATGCCCTAAAGACAGGCTCACTGCAACAATACATGTACTTATATGTCTGCAAACACATCAACCAACCAAATCATTCTCTCTCAATTTTCTCAAATGGAAACTGACTCACAGTGTGATTCTAGACAAATAACAGTATTTCTTATAGATGCAGTGTATATATACTGACTGGGGAAATGTAGGCCTGAAACACAAGTGTGAAGATGGATACACTACTGCTTGCATAGTGCATAGGAGTTTCAAACACTGCATGCCCTAAAGCCTGGCTCACTGCAACAGTACATATTTGTATATGTCTGCAAATCCATCAACCAACCAAATTATTCTCTCTCAATTTTCCCAAATTGATGTATCAATCAATCAATCAATTTATCATGGCATTTGTATCGCTCGCTACTCACCCGGAAGGGTCTCAAGGCGCTTGGGGGAGGGGGTTGCTACTGCTCAAACAGCCAGGTCTTGAGTTGTTTCCTGAAGGCGAGGTGGTCCTGTGTCAGCCGGAGGTGGATGGGGAGGGAGTTCCATGTCTTGGCTGCCAGGTAGGAGAAGGATCTTCCTCCAGCGGTGGCTCTACGGATGCGTGGTACGGCGGTGAGGGCGAGGTTTGTAGAGCATAGCTGGCGGGTGGGTGTGTAGAAGGTCAGGCGGTCGTTGAGGTATTTGGGGCCCAGGTCGTGGAGAGACTTGTGTGCGTGGGTGAGCAGCCTGAACGTGATCCTTTTGCTGACGGGGAGCCAGTGCAGGTCCCTCAGGTGTCCGGAGATGTGGCTGCGTCGGGGGATGTCCAAGATGAGTCGGGCGGAGGCGTTCTGTATGCGCTGGAGTTTTTTCTGTAGTTTGGCTGTGGTTCCCGCGTAGAGGGTGTTCCCGTAGTCAAGTCGGCTGGTGACGAGTGCCTGGGTGACGGTCTTCCTGGTCTCGGTGGGGATCCATCGGAAGATCTTACAGAGCATACGCAGGGTGTTGAAGCACGATGAGGAGACGGCGTTGACTTGTCTGGTCATCGAGAGGGAGGAGTCCAGGATGAAGCCCAGGTTGCGTGCGTGGTCTGTTGGCTTGGGAGCGGTGCCCAGGGCGGGAGGCCACCAGGAGTCGTCCCAGGCGGAGGGCGATGGTCCCAGGATGAGGACTTCCGTCTTGTCTGAGTTCAGTTTCAGGCGGCTGTTCTTCATCCATTCGGCAACGTCTTTCATCCCTTCGTGTAGGCTCGCTCTGGCGGTGTCGGGGTCTCGGGTGAGAGAGAGGATCAGCTGTGTGTCGTCGGCGTAGGAGATGATGTTGAGGTTCTGTTGGCGTGCGATGGTTGCAAGAGGTCTCATGTAGTCATTGAAGAGGGTTGGGCTGAGCGAAGATCCTTGGGGTACGCCGCAGATGACTTCGTGGCCTCGGATCGGAACGGGGGGAGGCGGACTCTTTGTGTTCTTCCGGCGAGGAATGAAATGATCCACTCCAGTGCCTTTTCCTGGATCCCGATGTTGCTGAGGCGTTGCACTAGGGTGCGGTGGCAGACGGTGTCGAACGCTGCAGAGAGGTCCAGGAGGATGAGGGCCGCTGTTTCCCCATTGTCGAGCAGGGCTCGAATGTCGTCGGTGGCTGCGATGAGGGCGGTCTCGGTGCTGTGGTTGGCTCGGAACCCGGACTGCGATGGGTCGAGGGATCCATTCGTCTCGAGGAAGGCTGCAAGCTGTCTATTGACGGTCTTCTCGATGACTTTGGCAGGAAAGGGGAGGAGCGAGATGGGGCGGAAGTTCTTGAGGTCGGTGGGGTCCGCTGTTGGTTTCTTCAGTAGGGCGCTGAGCTCGGCATGCTTCCAGCTCTCCGGGAAGGTGGCGGTGTTGAAGGATGAGTTGATGACGTCCCGGAGTTGGGGTGCGATGATGGAGTCGGCCTTGTTGAAGACGTGGTGGGGGCAGGGGTCGGTTGGGGATCCGGAGTGGATGGTGTTCATCGTGTGGGCTGTGTCTTCGGTGGTCACCGTGGTCCAGGTGCGGAGGGTGGCGGTGGGGGGCGTTGGTTCGACGATTGGGTGCGTGGAAGGTGCGCCGAAGCTGTTGTGGATGTCGGCGATCTTGCGGTGGAAGTACGAAGCGAGAGAGTCGCAGAGATCTTGTGAAGGAGTGATGTCGTTGTTGCTGGTGCTGGGATTGGAGAACTCCTTGACGATGTTGAAGAGTTCCTTGCTGTCGTGGGCATTGTTGTCCAGTCGTTCCTTCAGTGATTTCTTCTTGGTGGTGCGGATGAGTTGGTGGTGCTTGCGGGTGGCGTCTTTGAGGGCGGTCCTGTTGTCTGTGGTCTGGTCGTGGAGCCAGGCTTTCTCAAGGGTGCGGCAGTTCTTCTTGGAATTCTTGAGTTCGTCGGTGAACCAGGAGGCTTTCTTGCTTCTGGGTCTGCTGGGCGGGTTCTTAAGTGGCGCGAGGTAGTCGGCACAGGCGGTCAGCCATTGTGTGAGGTTGCGGGCTGCTTCGTTGGGGTCCGTTGTGCTGGCGGGTGGGTTCTGGCTGAGGGAGGTGGTGAGCTGCTCGGCGGTGATCTTGTTCCAGCTCCTGCGAGGGACCTGTTGCGGGTGGTGGTGGGTCGTGGTTCTTCTGAAGCTGAAGTGGACGCAGCTGTGGTCGGTCCAGTGAAGTCCGGTGGAGTGACTGAAGGTGATGTGCTTGCCGACTGAGAAGACGGGATCAAGCTTGTTGCCGGCGTAGTGGGTGGGGGTGTTGTATCACAAATTAAGTCTTCATCAAGTACAACACAACCTGCTGAGTTGCCAAGGATAGACTGAATGGCTTCTGGTTACTTCATCAACTTTGTTGCCTTCTCTGCCACATCGGAGTACCTACTGAACGCACCACCTCCACATCCCCTGCCATTTGAACTGAAGGTGCGGGTCTTCTATCTTTGGCTGAAAAGAACGTACTTTGTTTTTCTATGGTTATACCTTTGGATTACAATTGCATTACTTTTCCTGTTCCTTTGAATTGGATTTGTGAGTGTTTTTTTTGCTTCTGAACAGACATTTTATCCAAGAACGCTCTGCAGTAAACATGGTAAATTTGGTTTTGAAACCACAGGCATTATCACATTTTGAACAGAGAGATTTGTCCCTCATGAACATTTCAGCTGTTCCAGTTCTGGATGGGGTTGTGTGGGATAAGGTATAATTTGATGTGTATGGTTCCACTGAACATTTATAAATTCCACATTTGTTAGAAAATGTATTTAAATGACATTATCACCCCAAGTAGTGTTTCGGATGATTGGGACATTGATGCAGTGTATTAAATGCTAGAAGACCTAGAACATTCAACTGTGTTTTCTTCTGTTGAGTTAGATGATGATACAGCTAACTTTGATGTTTGTTTTCACGATTACGGACATAATTTTCTACACAAAGCTAGTATTCCTTGTGAAATTTTCAACTTTGCACAATGGGAACATTGCCCTACGTCACTAAGGGGTAGTTCAAAAACATCGGCACAGAAGTTTGATTCTTTCTCTGCGTGTGGCAAATCTGACCCGGCCTCTTTATATTATAGCAAACAGAACAGATGATGGATGAAATTCTTAATTAATTAAACATTCACCGCCAGTCACAAATCTGGGTTAAATCCATCATTTTTTTGCATGCCACGCCATTCCAGCTTAGACCCAGCCATATGAAAATCAGTCTTGACCTGGTTCCCCATAGGAACAGTCCAGCCCGAACTGCCAGGCCGGGTCTTTCCTGGACCAGAAACAAGCATACTGGTCCTGGATTCAGGGTAGCACCCCATATCAGGCAAACTAGCTTGAATCTGGTGGCTTAGCAAGAACAAGACCCACAACTGGGCATACCCTTCCCAGTTAGGGTGACAAATGCAAAAAGAACAGATGATGGACGGAATGTTGATTTAATCAAACATTCACCCCCAGTCACATATCTGGGTTAAATCCATCCTAGAATATTTTTTTCACTTGTCATGTATGGAAGTTTTTTACTTATAGTATTATTTTTCGCTATCATCCTTGTTGCTATTTAACTCATGTATTACCCTTAATTGTGCATCATTACAAAGGGATAAGATGTGTTGTGCTGGCTGCCCTGCTCTGCGTGGGTTAGAGCGGAAAGTAGAGATAGAATGGAGAGATAGAATGCAGAGAGGAAAAAAACATTGATTTGAAGGCAAATGTATGTGAGGAGAGAGGTGGTCAGGAGGTCTAATAGTAGCGATGGTGGGCATTCAATCAATCAATCAGAATTTATAATGCACAGCTAATCGATAGGGTTTCCAGATCCTTGCTGGCCCCCAAGATTTATTCAAACAGACATATCTTTAGGGCCACTTGGAATTCCGTAAGTGGGGTGATGGTCTGAGGTGCATGGGGAGGCTGTTACAGGTCTTTGCTATAATGTGGGAGAAAGAGCATCCTGCACTTTTATATGTTGGATTTCTCTTGAAGTAATACACTTACCGTTGCCAAGTATCACCATCCGTCCTCATTCCTGCACTATGTGCCTATCGCACTCACCTCCTGGATGCTTCGCAAGACTTAGAGGGCTATGAAACCAAAAGACATACTTGGGGTCCGACAGGCCTTTCATTCCACCAGGCCAATGGTTGCTTCTTGTGCCTCTCTCAATTTCCCCAGCTTCCAGAGAATTATTTGAAGCAGGCACAGGGAGACTTTAAGAGAGAAAGAAAGAAAAGGAGGAAGGGGGAAGGTAGAGAGAATGCAATAAGGGACTGAGAAGAGAAAGAGAGATTGACTGGATGAATGGAAAGAGAGAGCTAGCACAAAGAGACAGAGGGTGTGGAGCTGGTTTGAAAACTTTTACCAGGGCTGCTTTTAGACCCAGTCCAGTTCTGCCAACCTATATACTGTGGACTTCTACCCTGACTGAATAGTGGCCTCTATCAGTTGGTGTGCGTAGGTTTTTGATGCTGTACTGGTCAGCTTCACCAGCTGGTGATGTTGCTGTTTCATGACAACTGAGTGCACCTACTCCACACCTCCCTCCAGCAGGTGCCCAAAACCTGCTGTCTGCCATACTTCTGCAATGATGTTTGTTACTTCTGCCTGCTACTGCAGTGCTTAAACAAACTCAAATGTGACAAAAGGGCCAGAGGAGGTTTTGCCGTGCATGTTTGGACCTGGACGGAGTGGGGGTGGCAGAACACACTGCCGCAGCATCCAAATAGCAATGAAAACTGTGCCCGTGAGAATTCATTGAAGAGCACCTGTTCTAATAAATACGTGTCTATGATGCCCGGTGACACTTATTCATTGGCACCGGCACAAACACTGGTACAAATTATGCATTGTTTATTGGTATACCTGAAGAAAAGTCATAACATAAACATGTGTATACTGCAAGCGCCTCTGAAAACACTGCATGGATACTTGTGTTCATTGAATGCCTAGCATAAGAACCAAGCCTTGGTGGAGTTCTTGTAGCCACGCAAAGCTGCAAAAAAACTTTGCTGCACTACGCGGAGTTCCGCAGGTGGGCGATATTGCAGCTCTGCCCGTTTGTCTGACATTTCTGCCATACAAATATTGTGTGAACTGCACCATGCGGTTGCGCATGGGCGCGGCCATCTTTTTTTCTTCTGTCTGTTATGGTGCTGGAGCCTACTTCTCAATCCTGAATTAATCTTATCAATTTTTCTTTCTAAAAAAAAAAATCAGTTTTTTTTCATTTATTTGTTAATTGTATATTTTGTGTTGTTTTCTACATTTTGTGTCTTTTTACTGCATTTTGTACTGTTTTTCTGTTTTATCATTTTTTAACTTCCTTTCTTCTTCCCCTCCCTTAATTTTTGCCCACGCCCCCACAGCATCTTGGCAGAGAGTGCTACCCGAGGAAATAGCAGCCACCTTCATTGTGTCAGGTGGTGCCCAGAAGGGGTGTAGCCCCAGGCCTTGTTCACGGAGGTGCAGGTGGCAACTCTTGTTTTTTTCTTGCAGCACCCCCTCCCCTTCAACCTGGCAGAATGGCTGCAGGCCTGGGTCTGGGTACAGGCTCCGTGTGCGTCATCAGCAGTGGGCGAGGGTGCGCCAGGCAATGTATCACTGCTCTTGGGTCCAGCGCACCCATAACCAAGTGATGCACCAGTGCTCCAATATCCTGGTCGGAGAGCAGGACCTGCTGGACCTGCTAGGTGTTGAAGTCACGGGGCTTGGTGAGTAGCTAATTATTAATACTGTGCTTTCTATGTTGTTATAAATAATATTATTTTTCCAAATAGCAAGAATTCTGCTGCTTACATGTAGGTGAGTTATTTTTTAAAAACTTATAATATGTGATCGTTAGTCTTCTAGACAGGTGCTTGGTACTACTAATTGTACTTGGAGTTGTTTGCAACTTTGCTCTCACTTGGGCGGATTTGTAAGAGAAGTTAGAGAACTTAAACTGGGTAATGTAGACTATGTTATGTTATGTTATGAGGGGGTGGCAGGCAGTTATAGTTTCATATTAAACAGATGGGTTTTCAGCCCTTTCCTAAAGGCGGCAGTGGTTTGGGCAGCTTTAAGATGTAATGGAAGAGCGTTCCAAGCAGCCCTGACTGAAATGGACTGGCCTCCAACTCTGGAAAGCTTAAATCTAGGCACGGTCATTAGGCACTGATTAGCCGAGCGGAGACAGCGCTTCAGAACATACAGGAAAAACCGTTTCCTCAGATAAACAGGTCCGAGCTGATGGATCGCTCGGAAGGAGAAAACCAGAGTTTTAAACATGATCCGATGCGCCACCGGAAGCCAATGGAGGCTGCATAACTGGGGGCAGACGCTAGACCTCCTGGGCAGTTTAAACAGAAGTCGCACAGCCGCATTTTGAATAACCTGAAGCCGTTGGATCAGATACGCCGGTAAGCCACTAAACAGGGCATTCGCGTAGTCAAGCCTGGAAAGGATTAAGGTAGGCAACACAGTCTCTTTGGCCTCTCTCGGAAGAAGTGGAAAAAACCTACGTAAGGCTTTGAGAGTAGCGAAACACACACCCGTGAGTTTTTTGATGTGGTCCTCAAACTTGAGATCACTCCCAAACCAAACCCCCAGGTTCTTAGCAGGGCCGCCCATGGAATTGGGGCAAGGCAGATCAGGTGGCCATAGGAGGTTTCTAAAATTATCCGGAAAGGAACCATAAAAGAGAACCTCGGACTTGTCTTCATTGCACTTGAGCTGGGCAAGTGCTAGCCAGCGAAAGACAGATGAAAGGCAAAGCCGAACAGTCGACGTGTCCAAATTATCCTTTGGCCAGGTGAACAAGAGCTGGGTGTCGTCGGCATAAGCCATTATTTTAGCCCCCAACTGTTCGGCCAAATAAATCAGAGGCGTCAGATATACATTAAAAAGTAGGGGGCTCAAAGTAGACCCCTGTGGGACACCTGTAATAAGTTTCTTAGGCAAGGAGGCATGGGGTGGCATCCAGACCTGTTGCGTCCTGTCATCCAGGAATGACATCAGCCAATCAAGAGCTAATCCAGAGATGCCGACGGCAGCCAATCTGGTGAGGAGTAGGGAATGGGGCACCGTATCGAAGGCGGCAGAGAGGTCTAGTAAAATCAGAACCGCTCAGCCACCTCCATCTAGGCACTCCCGAATCGCCTCCGACATCTCAAGCAGTGCCGTTTCGTTGCTATAGGCAGCTCGGAACCCTGATTGAGCCTGGTGCAGAGCCTGAGATGACTCAATAAAATGGTCTAACTGTCTGAAAGCAATCTTTTCACAGACTTTAGCCAAAGCTGGCAACAGTGAGATAGGCCGATAACTGGATGGAGCGGCCGGATCCAATCCAGTCTTTTTTAGTAGCGGCAGACGTTTGGCTTGCTTCCAGCATGACGGGACAGTTGCAGAAGAGAAGGAGAGATTAACAATCTGGGTGACCTCTTTACATACCGTATCCACCACCCCCCCAAGGACCCTTGCTGGGCATGGGTCCGAAGGGGACCCTGACTTCAGGGCCTCCAATACTGCTAGGATGTCAGACTCAGTGGAGGGGGAGAAGACAGTAAACTGCTCAGCTGTTTTAGGCCCAGAAAGAAGGGGTAGTGCTGAAGACGACTTGGATCCGTCACAGACTGCTCGCAAGTCCTCCTGAATCTTAGCAATTTTATCAGTGAGGAATGAGGAGAGCTCTTCACACCAGTGATCCGAAGAGGGCAGCATAGGTTGCGCCGCACATGGTGATACAAAGCTCTGAACAATAGAAAAAAATTCTAAAGAGACTCCTTTCCTTTGTCCTGTCACTACGATAGTGGTAGGTAGTTAGTTAGTTACTTACGCGTGACTGTCCTCTCACATAACTTCAGTCCTTGACTCCTTTAGTAGAACCTTTTTTGTAGTTTGTATAGTGAGTGAATATTAGCAACCAGACAAATTGGTGTATGCAATATGCATGTGTCCATCTGTGCATTCAAGAAGACTAAATGCAGACTTATTGAATTGGCCCATCAAATGAGGTTTAGATGATTGCGAATGAGATCTGAGATTTGGAATTTAGAAGCAAATATAATTTTTTTGCATTTCATTCCAAAGTCGTGGGATTAGGCGAGCTATGTATGTTTAGAATTCAGGAATTGGAATGGAACTGTGGAGTGATAAAGATAGATTGTTCTGTCACTGCGATACTAGTCTACTACTAGTCAATCTGATTTAGGAAAGGTCAATGTTATTGCAATTTCTGTTTCCTGCCCAAAAATATTTTTGGAACAACTATTTAATATTTTTTTCACACCAATCATTTTTTGCCTCTTTAATTATGTCTTACATGATCATCAACATCCAGGGGCGAGATTATGACGAGGAGGTCTTCAAAGGCGGATGCAGGAGCTGGAGCGGTCTCCAAGGAGCAGGAACGCTCCTCAGAAGCTGGCTCTGCTGGCCCCAGTAAGTACTCTGTGCTGTTGTTAATGTTAACATATAATATATATTTTCCTAACTTTTACTGCTCCTTATTTTGAACTATGATTTCCATTTCCTTATTTTAGTTTTTTCCCAAATCCTCTTTGATCTATCTTTTTCCAAATTCTTGTTATCGCTTCATTACCTTACCTACTAACTTAGATATTTATATATTTCTAGTGTCTAGGTTTTTTTAAACGTTAAACTGCCTTTGACTCTGTATTAGTCTGTCTGTATCTTGCATTCTTCCGGTTTTTCAGTCAACGTTCCCTCACCCCTTATATATTTTTCGACTGCCTAGTGGTGGTACAATAAGACTCAGAGAACCCATTGGTCCTTACTACTAATGGTACTAGTACTCTGCTGTGCAGATTGCATGACCAAGAAAAGCATTCTACGCATGTTTATTGAGTTGAGAAGGCTTTCTTTTACTTTCTCATGCTCAATCAGTAAATGTTGGTCACGTTGGACACCCAACAATTGTGTCTTCCTCTCATCAGGCCCTAGTATTATTAGCAGCAGTTTATGGTGAACTGATAATTGCGCACCATGGTTGGAAAGAAGTATAAAGAGTGCAGTGATGTGTTTGGTCTATATATTATATTTTTAATCTTGCTAGTGAAAAAAATAAATAGGGGGAGGCATATATGGCGTCTAAAAAAAGTGTAGTGTTTCTTCTAGGTGTACCGACCACCAGTGCTGGGGCTAGTGGGGAAGATCACGCCAACCACGAGGGAGCAGCAGATGCAGCAGCTGCAGGGGTGAACAAGCAGCAGTGGCGGGCGGTGGTAAGTCATATTCCTTGCTTATTGATAATCAAATTTATACACTTGCTGCAAGGGTGTACAGTCACTGTATACTGTATTGTTGAGACTAAGTTGTGAACAGTTGAAGAAGACATCCTTTACTTATCATTAGAACAAGTTGATGGCCTATTCTCTTCAATTCGGCAGAAAACATTTTATGAAGAAGACTAAGACTAAGAGTCAGACCTTGATGGATTGTTGGAAAAGGGAAAGTAGCATGGAAGGAGGAAGGATGGGTGACTTGTAATATATGACTGGCAGAGAAGGGTGCCTGGGTGAAGGGGGCCCAGGATGCCTATTAGGTGGCTGATTGGAGGCATGGGTGGTTGAAGGATGGGTGAAAGGTGAAAGAAAGGATTCCTGTCTGGGTGGGTGAAACTGTATGGGTGAAAGGAGTCCTCCAGCAGCTTGATGGGTCAAACTTAAAGGCAAACAAGGACGCATGGGTGATTAAATGACAAATGTATGTTGGTGAAAGATTTGTTGAGTTTAATACCCATGTTTAGATGGATGCTTGGATGGTATTTAGTCATAGGTGAAGACTGCAGGGAGAGAATATACAAGAAAATTAAACCATGCCAGAGTAGCAAAGCCAAAAGTGAAGAATAAAAATAATGCTAGAAGAGCAATTCAATGATAAATGGAAAAATTCCAGGGAAGAAGAATAAACAAGTAATGTTTTTTTCCAAGGTTTTTGATTCAAACGTTTAAGGTTGTATTTGAGACTACTCCCTTGACTCACAGTAGTTTGCAAGCACAACATATATATTATTATGTATGTACCTACCCACCCATCATCAAGTGCCTCCCTCAGACTCCAAGGCCCGCTCTCTCCCTCCTTTCCCATGTCATTTCGACAGTGTCAGCCATGTGTGGCCTATCGGCTACATGATCAGTTACAATAGCAGTACCTCAAGTCACGTGACTTTGTGAAGTATATCATCATTCATATAATCATATCATCTGACTTGTTGTAGTAGTTAGGGTAAAAGTGAAATTGAGCATTTGTCATTGATTTAACAGAGTGGCCATAATAAAAAAGAGATAATTATGTAATACAGCTGCCCCACCAGCAGACAGTAGTAAAGTAACGTGAGTCTGCGACACAAGTATGTCTGTCAAGGGTGTAACTCACAAACTGAACTGGTATACCTTCAGCTACAAGATTAATTTAGCTAAACAAGAAAGAGAAGAAGAATACTTGTCTACACCATAGTGCTGTCAAGTTACCACTCACCTGAATACCAGGATGTTCGTTTTGAGAGATGAGATGACAGGTCCCTTCACCCCCAAAAGTGTACTCCTACTCAGATGCTCTCAAACAACATCAAAGTGTAGACAGACCTCTAGGGGAAGGGGGAAATTGGATAAAATATAAAAAGAAAAGACACAGCTATCTTCTTATCCGGAAAACATCTGTGGGACTGTTATCTCCCTTTGGATGATTGTGGACAATAAAGATCCTTGTCTTAGAACATCTGCAAAACAACAAGTATCATAGTGTATTTGTTTTAGTCTCACTATCACTATCGGCTTGCCTTACTTCTTCATACATAAAAGTATATTACTTCACATATCTTCGTACCTGTTTCTCTATGTTGCGGTGTTTTTATTTCGAAGGAGTTATTCCACTCTATCTTGCCTGGTTCACAACAATTATGCCAGAAACATATTGGTCATTTGACTGAAGCAAAATAAACAAGAGGTGTTAATATGCATTACTATGTATATATATGCCAAGTACCCTAACAGAAAGATGTTTCAATCAACCAACCGGACATACTAATAAATTGTTCTGTCCTCTTTACGTATATTGCAAATCGTTACCAGAGATGCCAGCAAGAAGCTTCAAAGTCCCTGAATGAAGCGTTCTTCAATAATGAGCGAAGAGTCTTGCTATATGTGGATTAAATGTCAATAGGCTGTAACTTAAATCAAAAGACTGAAAATGTTTTCAAAACAACCTTTACACGAAGCGCCACATAAATGTCTCCAAGCACTCCTTGCATGAAGTGCCTAGCACAGAAAATGCCTTGATTGTTCTTTTGCAATGCGAACGTTAAATGTCTAGAAAGATTTATAAATAATAGCAAAGTACCTATAAATGTCTCCAAGACTCCTTGCATGAAGCGCTAAGTATCGGAAATACCTTACACGTCTTTTTTCTTTGCAGGGTGAAAGGGATTCCCGGAAGCAATAGAGGACCTGAGCGTTGCCTTGGAAACCGGGAACTGAAGAACATCTGAGGACGAGTCTTCGAAGATCAAAGGAGAAATTCAGAATGCAACCTTTCATCAGCAGCCACTACAGGTGAGTAGAAAAAGAATGACAAGAGCAAGTGTGCCTCTTTGTTCTCATAATGCCTTTAAAGGGTACAGATGGGTGGGGCACTTGTTAGGTCTACACATGGAACACGCGGCCTACTGTCAGAACGGGACTTGTTTATGACAAGCGGTAGTCACATATTAATTGAGGAAGCAACGTTTTTTCTCTATTACAATCATGCTAGTTTTGAATGCAGAGCAATTTGTACAATAAAACAACTTTTCCATAGTGGGCATAAACATTAAAGCACATATGGACACCTGAATTACCACTTGTTTACAATAGTACTGAATAAATCTTTAAAAAGTGTGTTTTAAGGCAATGACTCCACCAAGTGGCCATGCTTAATATGGGTACCGGCCATATTCAGAACATCCATCCTAATAGTCGCCCCTCTCAAAGGTCGCACTATAGGTTGCGGTTTTTGCGGACACCTTAGATGGAAGAACTGAACTAATTTAGGGACATGGACAAAAGAAGCTGGTTTCCATGAGTTCTCACTATAAGCATAACCCTTCCAGGCTATTTAATAGTAGTGTCGGCCTTGTATTCCCTTTGAATCTAGAACACGTCGTACCTCATTTTCCAAATGACCGTCAATAGGAATAGGTGGGGATGGGGGTTCTTTTCTTGTTTCTGGATTACAATTTTTTACAAGGGAAACATGGAAGGTGGGATGTACAGGATAATCTGAAGGTAAATCTTATTGAACTGTGACTGGGTTTATGAGTTGTGTTATGGGGAATGGACCGATATTACGTGGTTGTAATTTTCTTGGACCTACAATATTCAAATTCTTGGTGGACAACCAGACTTTGGGCCAGATGTAGGTAATTCATATTTACCGACTCTTAAATACCGAATTTTACCGATTCGGTATTTAAGAGTCGGTAAATATGAAGGTGGGAGATGTAGGTATTTCCAGATGTGGAAATACCGAATCGTTAAAAATAGGTATTTACCGATTCTGTAAATACCGAATCGGTATTTCCTATTGATTCCTATGGGCTGTGAAGCCCATAGGAATCAATGAGAAATACTGATTCTGTAATCACAGAATCGGTAAATACCTATTTTAGCAAGGGTGCAGGGGGTGTCACTTTGACATCCTCTGGCACCCCAAAAATTGACATGTGCGCCATGTGGCACACAGACATGCCCAAAGGGCATGTCTGTCTGTCACATGGCATAGGTGTGCATGCACACATGTGCATGCACACCTGAATTCGGTATTTTAACACCCAATTGGAATGTGTGGTAAAATAACGAATTTGTAGGGCCTTTGGGACTCTGAAGAGTCCCACCTACATCTGAGATTTCCCGAATCGGTAAAAATACCGATTCGGTATTTTACAGAATCGGTAAATTTACCGATTCGGTAAATTTACCGAATCTGTACAAAAGTGCCCCTACATACCGAAAACCCATTTACCGGTCAGTAACGGACGAAATCGGCCATTAACGGTCAGTAAATGGCTCCTACATCTGGCCCTATGTATCCGACCTTATAGCATAGTGTGGAATCTCTGTGTTTGTCTGCTTGTTTCTTCATAAACTCCTTGTATTTATTTAAAATGTGTTGTGGCTTTTTCTTAGATATCTATTACGTTTTTTAGTCTGTCTGTGAAACGCCTGAATGTAGAAGATTCTACGGAGGTCGGTATTGCCTTTGGATGGTATCCATGCAAAAATAGAAGAGGGAGCAATGGGTAGCATAATGAACACTATTATTATATATGAATTCTGCTAATGGTAAAGCCTTGTCCAATTCACTGGTAATATCAGATATCAGACACTGCAGAGTATGATATAGTGTCTAAATTGCCCTTTCCATTTGTCCATCTGTTTCTGGATGGAAAGCTGTAGAGAGAGCTACTCCATTTTTGATTGGTTACAGAGTTCTCTCCAAAAGCGTGACGTAAATTGACCACCAGAGTCGGACACAATCTTAGATGGCAAACCATGTAAACGGACCACATGATTCAGGAAGATGTCACTAAACTCCAAAGCAGTTGGTATTTTTACGCAGGGGAATAAAATGTGCCATCTTTAATAAATAATAAACCACTACAAGAATGGTTGTATACCCATTGGCTACTGGTAGATTAGTGATAAAGTCCAAACTGATGGAAAGCCATGGATTTGGAGGGGTAGGTAAAGGTTGTAATAGCCCTGCAGGTGCTTAATGTGAAGACTTGTTCCTTGCACGGATGGGGCAGGTTGCTACATATATTTGAAGCATTTTTCGATAATGAGGGCCACCAAAAGTGTTTTTTACAATTGTCCATAGTTATTTTATATCTGGAATCACGGGCTAAAGCTGAGTCATGGTTCCATAACAATACTTGTTTCTGTAGCTCTGCAGTGGGTATAAATAAAAGGGAATTATGGTAAAAAATACCATCTTGAATAGTGCTTTTTGCATCTGCTAACCATGTTTGTACATTTAACTTGAGGTGTTCTTTTAATAAGGACAAGACACCCTTTTGTACAATATGTGGTGGAATAATAGAAGGTCTTTGCATGTTGTTTTTTGAGTCTTCTATGTGTGATTGTATATCAGATTGAATTTGCTGTGGACCTGGCTGATAAGTGATCACCAAGTCAAATGAATTAAAAAAATTCAACCAACTCATTTGGCGAGGGGTTAGTGCTTTAACTGAACTAAAGATTGTAAATTCTTATGGTCAGTAAAAATTGTTACGGGATGTTTTGTCCCCATTAGGTGATGACGCCATTCGGAGAAGAATAGTTTGATTGCTAGTAATTCCCTCTCTGCCGCTGTATAATTTTGTTAATCTGAAAGCAACTTCTTGGAATAAAATGCCACCGGATGCAATTGCCCATCTTCAGACTCTCTCTGAGAGAGAACCCCTCCCACTGCTACCTGAAAAGCACCCTCTTCCACAAAAAACAGGAGATCAGAGTCAGGGTGTCTCAACTAAGCATGGGCGGAATTTGCGAATTTGCGAATTTGTAATCGCCATTCGCGAAAATCTGCCAAATTCCGGGAGCGTGCGGATTTTTTTTTTGCGAGTTTGCGAGATTTTTTTACCAGTTCGGGAACGAGAACTTGTGCATGCAGTCGCAACGGTTGCAAACATGTTCTTTCCACTTAACCAGCCTGCTCGCAATGCCTTTTTCCTGTTTTGGGTCGCAATGACGTGTTCGCGTTCGCAATTCCCTGTTTTGGGTCGCAATGACATGTTCGTGATCGCGGCATCGCTCGGCCAGTGCACGCAAACAGGGAGGAAAACTCATCAGCGAACGCAGAATCATGGTAAGTCAATACCGCGCGTGCAAGATTGTATTTTTGAAGCGTGAACAAAAAAACCGCTAACTCGTGAATTGCAGATTTTTGGCCAATTTCGCGTGATTTGCAGATCGCGAAATTCCGTGAGCGGAACAAATTTTCCGCCCATACTTAGTCGCAACAATGGTACTAAGGTGAATTTAAGCTTTAATTGTGTAAAAGCTTGAGCTGCCTTGTCAGTCCAATTAAACAATTGACCTTTTTGCAATAATTTGGAAAAGGATACAACAGTTTCTGCAAAATGAGGTATAAAGTGTCTGTAGAAGTTCGAGAACCCCAAAACGTTCTGAACCTATTTAACTGATGTTGGTTCTTGCCAGTCTAAAATGTCAGTCACTTTCTTCGGATCCATCATTATTCCAGCTGGTGACAAACAATGCCCTAAAAAGTCTATTGTGTCGGTGTTAAAAATACATTTCTCCATTTTAGCAAAGAGATGTTTCTCCTGCAATTTGTACAACATAGCTCTCACTTGCTGGACATGTTCCTCCTTATTTCTTGAATAGATGAGGATATCATCTATGTAAACTAATACACAAATGGCAAGACACTCGCTAAGAATCTCATTAATAAAATATTGAAAGGCTGCAGGGGCATTACACAGGCCAAAGGGCATGATTAAACCGAACTTGTTTCAAACAGCTGTTTTCCACACGTCATGTTCCTTGCCCTGTATTAGTTGCTAAGCTCCGCAGCGATCCAACTTAGTGTATATTGTAGAGTGACGTAACTGATCCAGAAGGACTGGGATCAATGGTAAGGGATATTTTTTTTATAGTGGAGTTATTTAGTCTGCGATAATCAATGCATGATCTCAAGCCACCATCCCGTTTTGGGACAAAAAATAGTGGCGGTGACACTGGCAAGGTGGAATGGCAAACAAAGCCCAATTCCAATAGTTTGTCCAAATATTGACGTAGGTATTGAGTTTAATCTTCAGTAAGTGCATACACTCTACTATTAGGGAGTTGAGCACCAGGAATCAAATCTATATGACAATCGTATTATCTGTGTGGGGGTAGCATGGTTGCCTTTACCAGGTCAAAAACGTCTTTGAAGGCCAAGTATTCTCTAGGCATGTTGTCACAAGCTTGTATAGTATTGGCATAATGCAATACTGTCATGGAGCCCGTCTGAGCTTCCTGATAGCAATGTATCCTACAATGTAAAGAATCTTGAGTCACCGTTCTTAAATTCCAGTTGATTTTAGGGTTATGTACCATTACCCATGGCACACCTAAAATGGGTCCAAATATAGGTGTATCTAATAAATTGAAGCTGATTACTTTGGTATGACCATTCTGGCAGACCAATGGTTATGGGACATGTTTGGTTCACTATCAAACTTGAGGACAGTGCAGATCCATTTACTGCACAGACTTGTTCTAGTTGTGCCTTAGGGATTATTTAGACGTTTAATTTTTGTGCCAACTGGATATCGAGGAAGTTTCCACTTGCTCCTGAATCTAATAGCACTGGTACTGAATATCTGTTTTGCGTGGTCAGAATTAATGTAACCTGACTAGTAAAGTGTCTTGGAATACAGGCTAAAGTGTTTACTAAGTATTGGGAGATCTGTGGGAGTGTATTCTTCATCAGGGCGATCTCCCTTCCTGAAAAAGTTTTTCTAGTTTTCCTGCTCCGCAGTAGCAGTGGAAACCACGGCATTTGTCTTTGTAGGTACTTTTGGTCTTACAGTACAATCTCGGGGAAAATGCCCAGAGCGGCCACAGTACAAACACAGATTTAACTTACGCCTCCTATCCTTTTCCTCCATGGATAATGGCCCCTTAATTCCCCCTAATTGCTTTGTCTCTTGTTCTGGCACCTTATTATCAGTTTCTTTTTTATCATGTCTTACAATAATCAACTCGGTATCTCCCTTTGATCTATCTCCTTTACGCTCCCCAAGACGATGGTCTAGTTTCACAACTAAGTCCACAAATTCAGAATAGTCATCAGGTAACTCAACAATATGAGCAAGAGCATCCTTCAGTTCATCACTCAAACCCCTATAAAACAAAGAAATGCGTTTCTCCTCTGGCCACTGGGTTTCTGTCAGCAAGCGGTTAAAAGTAGTTAAATAGTTTAACACATCTTTACTGCCTTGTCTTTAATTCAGAAGAATCTTTCTGGCACAGCGAAAGGCACAACAGTAGGAGCTGCTGCTGTAACATGAACCGGAGGTGATGGGGAGTCTGAAAACATATACGTATTTGAGGTTTTTGCTTTGGTACCAATGTCTACAGGAGATGCAAAAGTCTTGGGGGAAGGACTGTCCCATAAGGTCTCCCTTGGCTGATAACGGGTTAACTCACTGCGCAATTCAGCATTCTCCTCTTTAAATTTCTGCATTTCAAATTGTAAATTCTGCAACATGTTTGCTAACATTCAGACCTGACTAGTATCCTCACTTAGAGCCTGGGCCATTGCTTGAAGATCAATACGATCCTGATTTTCTCCCATATCTCTCAAAAAGAACTTGACTTGTTGTGGAGGCTTGATCTCCTGTTAAGTTACCACACACCTGAATACCAGGGTGTTTGTTTTGAGAGATCAGACGACAGGTCCCCCAAACTCTACTCCTGGTCAGATGCTCTCAAACAAAATCAAAGCGTGAACAGACCTTTTGGGGAAGGGGGAAATGGGATGAAATTAAAAAAGAAAAGGCACTGCTATCTTCTTATTCGGAAAATATCTGTTGGACTGTTATCTCCCTCTGGACGAGAAAGACCCTCATCTTAGAACCTCATCTTAGAACATCTGGAAAACAACAAGTATCACAGTGAATTTGTTTTAATCTCACTATCACCTTGTCTTACTTCTTCATACATATAAGTCTATTACTTCACATATCTTTGTACCTGTCTCTCTATGTTGCGATCTTAATTTAATAGGAGTTATACCACTCTTTCTTGCCTGATTCACAACGATTATGCCAAAAACATATTGATCATTTGTCTGCAACAAAATAAACAAGAGGCGTTAATATGTATTAATATGAATACATATGCCAATTACCCTGACAGAAAGATTTTTCAACCAACCAACCAACCGCACTTACTAATAAATTGTTCTGGCCTCTTTATGAATATATCACACATCATTACAAGAGATGCCAGTAAGAAGCTTCAAAGTGACTGAATCAAGCGTTCTTCAATAATGAGCGATGAGTCTTGCTATATGTGGATTAAATGTCAATAAGGCTGTAACTCAAATCAAAGGACTGAAAATATCTTCAAAACAATCTTTACACGAAGCGCCACATAAATGTCTCCAATCACTCCTTGCACGAAGCGCCTAGCACAGAAAATGCCTTGATTGTCCTATTGCAATGCGAACGTTAAATATCTAGAAAGCTTTATAAATAAAAGCAAGTACCTGTAAATGTCTCCAAGACTCCTCACATGAAGCACAAAGCAACGGAAATGCCTTACATGTCTTTTTTCATTGCAGGGTGAAAGGGAATCCCGGAAGCAACAAGAAGCCCTGAGCATTTCCCTGGAAACCAGGAACTGAAGAACCTCTGAGGACGAGTCTGCGAAGATCAACGAGGAATCCGGAATGCAACCTTTCTTCAGCAGCCACTTCATGTAAGTAGGAACGTAATGACGAGAGCAAGCTTGCCTCGTTTATCTGGTAATGCTTTTAAAGGGTTCACATAGGTGGGGCACTTGTTAGGTCGACACGTGGAACATGCGGCCAACTGTCAGAACTGTAATTGTTTATGACAAGAAGCAGTCACGTGTTAATTGAGGAAGCAACATGTTTCCTGAATTACAATTATCGCTAGTTCTGAAAGCACAACAACTTGTGCAATAAAAACGATTTTAACATAGTGGGCATAACTTGAAAGACTGAATAAACATTAAAGCACATATGTACACATGTATTGCCACTTGTTTTCAATAGTACTGAATACATCTTTAAATAGTGTGTTTTAAGACAATGACTCCACCTAGTAGCTATGCTTAATATGGGTACCGGCCATACTCAGAACACACTACCCAACACTAATGCCTGAAACTCTAATATCATCCAAATATTAGGGGCAGAGGACTAGAGGATACCACACATGTTAGGTACTGATAGTGCTACTGTGCCACTATATAATAATGTATTGTGTTACAGTTTTACTAAGAGTACTGGTCACAATTTATCTATTTTCTTTCTTGATATAGCCACTCCTGTCAAACAAAAGACATTTGATAGGTGGATGAGAGCAGGAAGGACACCTGACAAACATATCTGAAGGCCATAAGGGCTGAATATCAGAGGCTGGAGGTGCTGGAGGAGGAGGTGGAGGAGGAGGAGGAGGAGGCAGCAGCTGCAGCCTCCAATGCACCAGCCCCAAACAGGCCCTAGTAGAGCCTCTGGTTTTACGACACTGTGGTCTGGCAGCCGCTCACCACAAGGCAACCACAACCACTGCTTCCCACCCCTGATCTTGTAAAACCTTCATCACTGCATGCTCCTCCAGATGAGTCCCCTAGTAGGCAGGAGGGAGGAGTGCTTTGACAATCTTGAGCACAAGATCCTGCTCCTAACGCACTTCTAGATGACTGTAGACCCCAGTTTCTTGCCCCTTTTTTTGGTGGGTGGGACTTGCTTGGGAGAGGGAGGGAATGTGGGAGTTTGGGAAAACTTGGGTGTTCTTTTTTGTTTTTATTTATGGACACTTGTATTTATGGACCATTGGAAATTTTTGTACTGGACATTGGTTGGGGTTACAGAGAGCGGTGGGCCAGGTGGATTTCTTTCATTCTAGTTTATTTGTTAGGGGAATAAATGTATAGTTTTACAAATAATGTATATCTTTTTTGGCGGGTTACACTTTTACTTCGCTCTGTTTCCTTCGGTGCAAGGGCGCAGCTTTTTTGGGAAACTTCTGAAAGTGTAACACACTAACAGATAGATGCTGTACCCGCACTTGTCCTACTACTCTCAGTCTCTCCTCCTAGTCTATGATGTCCGCAACTAAAACTCCTATGGACTTGGAGGGTGTGGGTGTGTGATTTAATTAATTTCTATAGTACATATATTATTGCATCCCACAAACTTCTTCTCTTATCTGTAATTGATGATAAGGCAAAGCGATGGCTGCATGGTGATGGTTTGGATTCCCAAGGTGCCATGGTGGTGGTAGCAGTAGAGACAGTAGCAGTTGCGAAAAAATGAAAATGAGACAGTCATCTGAGGGAGACCAGAGAATGACTGGTAGAAGTACAGTACACAAGAAGAAGACAAACAGGAAAGCAAGATAAGCAATGCAAAAATAAAAAAATACATGGTGGGCTATCTTAATACAAATTACAAACTGAAGTCGACTCGAGCTATGAACTTTTGAAGTGGACACGGGTAAACTTTAGTGCTGGAAGGATGATGAAGCTGGCAATTATGATGGATGATATTCCTCTGAAAAAGATTGAATATCGAATATTGTCTGTGCAAGGGTGGGCAACCTAATATATGGCAGTGTGGGCTATAGTTATACTTAAAGTAGAACTTAAGATCCTCACACTGGCTGCCCTTGAGTTAGTGTTGCTTTCACCACATCCGCCCCACCAAGTGTGTGATCAATTAATGGTGTTCATTTCATTTAGTCACACCAATAAATCACACAGCTTGGGCGAAAAGTGGTTTGATGAATGGATAGGAAGGGGGATTTAAGGGAAATGTATGACAAAGACAAACACTACAACACAAGGGCAACAACCCACATTCATCTTGGTGGCTAACCAACATAGATCTGTTATAGGAGGGAAAGGAAATGCATGCATGATGATGAGTACTGGACTAGTATAGGTAAATTCATTTTCTGTCTGCCCCTAGAGAGAGCCAAGTTATATTTATGTTCTTGTCACGGGCTTTGAAATATAGCAAATACAATTAAAATATCTATTGGAGTCAAGAAAACTAAACAAACATAAACAACACGCACAGTTGTAATGGTTCAAGAGTAAAAATTGTACTGTATGTATTGCCAAATTGGGAGATGCATTGGTGCAGCACTGCATTCCTCTTGGACTGTGCGTTAATCTTGGGTGCCTTTGGAGAAGCGGTCCGGAAAGGTAAGTGTGAGTTGTTTTTCCAGTATGGCACAAGGTAATGGCCTGTAGATGGAAAAAATAATGATATTTAAGAAACAACTCAAGGAGGAAAGTTTGTTTCAGAGGCAGCATGGCTAAATGTCTGTTTCCAGTAGTTACCTCATATAACAGGCCCCAAACCCAACCTTCACTTAGCTTTGAGTTTGATCCTGACATACCTGAGCACGGAAACACACAGCAACATAGCATGGCATTTTCCCAATTAAGTAAACAATCAATGTATCTCTACAGTATCAGTCAGACAGTCACACCACACCACCACTACACAGACATGTAGGTCTGGTATTGTTGTTGGATACCTTTAGGCCACTTCAAAGTCATCATCATCCAAATCGGTTAGTTTCTGTGAATTTGAAAACTTTCATCTTCTTCTGGTATCAGTTCTCGTAGTAATTCCACTCACGCCCATGTCCTGAGTCATTCTGTCATCTCTGATCCTCCTGAGTCTGACTATGACTACGAGTATGGTGCACAACACTGTACCATCAGTTTTCCGAGTGAGTCTGACTCCTGAGTCCTGACTCAATATTTGCATAAGCCTGTAGTAGTTCAATTTTGTTATTGAACACTAAGAAGGGCAAGACTTGATGGACTCAACAGAGTAGACAACAGTAAGGACTAGAAATGTGTTTACAAGCTTTGCATTAACTAAGCACTGGTGAGGTCTGAGTCTCAAGTCTCAAATCAAGTTGACAGACACATGATTGAAAATGAAGGATGAGATGACATATCACTATTCACAAGTTGACATCACAACATACCACACTCAGCGTGCAATGCATGCCATTGTTTACCTGTTCTTCCGGTGTGCTCACCATGATCGATTGGTGGTGACACATCTCAAAAAGCAGATCATCCATTGCTTTACTGTAAATCGAATAATAGTAATATCACATGTTGGCGGAGCAGTCCCTCTATGGCTAGGAGAAAAGGATAGATAGTCAGGGGCCAGGCCCAGGGTTGGAGGCAGAGGTGGGCACACATTTGTTTGTATTAATTTCTCCATTGAATGTCTGACTAGAGGGAAATGGCTTAAGGTGAGTCGGAACTTCTTCACTGCACACAGTTGCAACTCCAATCCGGCAATGAAATGTGTTTAGGAGTAAGACGGTGGGGATGGATTGGCCAACCAGACACACACCCAAATAATAACGTAATGTTCCTTAGCTATATCTTTTCTTTTTTTCTGGGACTTCAAAGACAGAAAGAAAGTAAAGCCCAGTTGTCAGGGTAGTGAGGCTTGTCCTAAAACTCTGGTGGTTAGCCCAGAAGTAGGTCACCTAACACACTACTTCCATGATCTGAGTCGCCGTCATCATATTCCTGCTGTGGTACTTCAGGTATGGTGTAATCCGGTGGCATAAAGTGCTGATTCATTTTGATCATGGTTAACCTCTCCACATTTTAGGGCAAGTGACTGGTCCTTCTCACTGTCAGAAAGGTACTAGCAGCACTGAAAACATGCTCAGCAGAGATACTTGCTACGGGGCAAACCAGATAGTTTATCGCCAGCCAGCTGAGCACTTGAAATTATCGCCTTTTCCCATACCAATACAGCAATGGGTTTTGATCAAAGCAGACCTCTGTTGTGTCATGCAGATAGGCCTGGACCATCCGCTCAATAGTCGAGCGTGCTCCACTTTGCTCAGCCTCTTTTGCCTTTGCCTCAGCCCTGGAAATAAGCCCTGCCTGCAGAAATCATTCATGTGCCGCTTATGGGGCTGATGCTCCTATTCTTGTTGTTGTTGATGTTGTTCTTTTTGTTGAAAGTGGTTTTGGCTCCTGTGAGCCAACCACACTGCCCTCAGGCTCTGAAATTGAACTTGAAGGCTGCCCTGCGGTACTTGTTGTGCCCTGGAGGAGTGGGTCTCTAATTCCTGGCCATTCTTTTTCTAGCTGACTGGCTTGCACAGCTATCCACGATTTGTAGCTGGCAACATCCCCGTCTGAAAAAGGAATGAAAGTGTCCTGTAATGGTTTGTACCATGAATCAAGAATTATGGCACAAATTTAATGGCTGAATGACACAATGCAATTTGCACCCTTGTATTTTCAGATAAGTGAAGGATTAAGTCCTCTACCAACTCATATGCTTTTTCCCCCCCTCCAAACCTGCATACACTGCAGATACTGCTTTGCCCATGTTACAGTCCTCCTTGCTGACTTCATGTTTGAAGACCTCAAAAGGAAGCAGCATTTCTGTCAGGCATTTAACTAGTCCCAATGGACCATCTCAATGAACATACCTTTCATAGAAGCATACCCTCTTTGCATGACATATTCATTGACTGGTCTGTACTGCTCAAACAGATGTTCAAGCATGTAATAAGTTGAGTTACAACGTGTTTGCACATGTCCTAGATGATTGCTTTACCTGGCATTCTATTATCAGGTTGAATGATCCTCAGCTACTTCTGGGCATTAAAAGAATGGCTGAAATTAACCCTGGGCGTAGTGTGCGTAGTGGGGCTACGCGAAGCTACGCAAAGTGGGCGAGAAACTATGCCCACCCGCGCACTTCGCGTAGCCCCACTATGCGCCGCATGCCTCCCTCCCCTACACACCTAAATTTAGTAAACCAATGCGCATGCGCGGCCGCCCGCGCATGCGCATTTCTCGCGAGAAATGCGCATTGGTTATCAAAACTATGGTGAACAAGCAGAGGGAGCCCCGGGATGCCGCGGACAAGGCAAGTGCCTTTTATTTCTTTTTAATTCCCCATTTACTAAATGTAGGTATGTTCGGGAGGGCGGGAGGGAGGCGTAGCGAAGTCCTTCTCCCAGGGTTAGCTGAAATATGTGCAAGTGTGCAGATCCAGAAAGTCTTGAACAATGATGTTAATGCAGTGTCCCAAACACAAAACCCTGAAATAGCAACCATCGGCCATTAGCTATATAACTGCCATTGTCTGTGGCAACAAAACCAATGTTAAGCCGTCTTGGTCGCAGGTATTCAAAGACATTAGTGTTAAAGACTTCCAAATTTTTGCAGCAGTATGGGATTTCTCCGTGGCGAAAATGGCTAATGTAGTATGCTTCCGAGAGCCATTAAAAATGTCAGCAGTGTCAGCACCTGGAGATATCTTTTTCTAACCCCCACAAAAAAGTTCCAGTGTGCAGTGGTGCACATATAATCAGTGGCTTGGCAACTGTCAGGTGGATATTGTGAACAGCACTCTGCTGTAAAGCTTGTCCAAGCAATTCCAGCACATCGTGATGCAGTGCTGGAGCAGCAACTCTGGCAAAATAGGACCATTTCTGGCAGATGGATGCCACAAATTCAAGAAAACCCACCTCTTCCATAAAAGAAAAAGAGAGGAGGTCCAGCGCTAACATTTTAGCCAGATTCCCATTGTACAAACTGGCCGTTGGGTGGTTGCATACGTAATGCCCCTCCGACATAAACATGCTGAGAATGGTAGTCTGGATTTTTTACTTTTCTGGTACCACTGACGCAGGTGTCTTCTTGACATGAGATGCTAGGCTCAATGCATGTTTTTCCGTTGCAGTACTCTCTTGCCTGGACCCCTTGGTGTCTCGGCCTGACTCTTGTGCCATTGCGATGTTGCTGATGATGATGTGGGCGGTACCAGTGCACTGTTGGGGACAGGGCTGCTTTGTGTACCAAAGAAAATGTATCCCTCTTGTTCACCTTCCAATGTCATTGGATCTTCTTCATCCCCTCCACCAACAACACTTGCAGTTTTCTGGCTGCTAAGGTGCGCCTCCCAATAGATCAAGTGTTTTTTTTTTAGGTGTGTTGTCTGTCCTCCGGTACCATAGTTTATACCAAGCTAACCCCGAGTAAGCCCTACTCCACAAATGGTGCATATAGCAAAGTTCACCTGCCTCCTACTAACCGAAAAGAAGTCCCAAACTGGGGAGGTCAACTTTCTGATGCTGCTGGTGCCACTTGCAATGTCGGATGAACTGGTAGGTGGGAATGTCGTTTTACTCTCTGCAGTACCTACTTCTACTGAGGTGGTTTTGGTGAATGTAGGTCACTGCTGGGACTTTGTAAATATGGTAGCTGGAGGTGGTGTTGGTGGTAGCTGTGTTGGTGGTATCCATGCCACATCCCTCACAGCAATTTCGGATGGGGTAATGTCGGTTTCACTGGGGCGGGGCTAATGTCCATGAGGACTGGCTCGTCATCATCCTCCTCTTCTATATCTACCTCCATAACCCTAAGGCTTTGTGGAACCTTCCTTTTCCCTAGCCTTGTCTCGTGCCGTGTCTCTCTCTCAGACTTAGGTGGGATCCAAGTGGTGTCTAGATCATCAGAAGGGGGCTTGCAGAAGAAGTTCTTGGACTAACCTTTTCCTTGCTGGGGATATGGAAGACAATTGATCTTCTGAAAGAGTGCCTTGCTGGAAGCTTGATCTCCTGAACTGCCCCTACTTTGGGAGGAACAACTACTATTGGGGGTGGCTGCGGCTGTTGCTACCCATTTATATGTGTTTCCTGCATTGATTGGGTACTTATTTGGGATAATGATTAGCCAATTTCAACATCACTGTCAGTGTTGTCGTGATTAGACTGGCTGCCTCTGCGAAAGACATGGGCTTGGGCCTAGGGTGGTGAGCTGGGTCCAGTGATGCAGGGTGCTGCTCCCAGCTTGTTCCCCGGACACCGCTGCTGCAGGCACAATTTCTGGTTTCCCAAAAAGGGTCTTGGGCGACATACCGGTGGTGGTACATGGCGGTGGCACAAGTTGAAGAGATGTCTGTGGTCACACGTCACATGACGTCATGTGCACAGCACAGGCCTTCTGTCTGGCAGAACAATGGCTGATGTTGGTTCCTCCTCTTTTGTGCACCTAAAATCAAATAAGCAAGAAGAACATCAGTGAAACTTGGCATTGTTGTGGATTGATTACTAGTACAAACAAATATAATATAATTTAGTGTGTGGTCAATGTGTTAGTATTATTAATATTATTATTAACTCAGTCATTAAAACAATTAACAATACAATGTAGCCATTTGTGAGACTTTGACAACAGCAAGGGCTTTCCTGGTGAACTGTACAGTACACTCAGGAAGTATAGGAAAGAAGAAGAACAACAACGAAAATACAAATTTAACGGTTTGGCTTTGTGCATCATGTGGGATGCAGCATTCGGGGAGTTGCTGCTGACAAATGACAATGGATGAAAGCAATAAGCCTAGGGGAACAAAGGGAAGTCAGACATGCAGGCCTATGGTAAAAACACACTAACTGCCACCACAAAATGGCCACCAGCCACATCGTCACAACAAGCAGGAGGCCTGGAAAACAATGATCTCAAGCAGACCTATATGGACTCAGACTATACCAAATGGCCCCTGGCCGCATGGGGAGGATCATGCAAGGAAAATGCAAGGAAACTGCTGGCTCATTGTTACAAACACACTCACACACTGGCCAGACAAAGGAGGCATGCTAAACAACACATCTTTAATGCAACAATACCAAAACCAAAAATCCACTGGGGTAAAAAGGTTTGCAAGTTACAACCACACACACATCCAACAAATATTTAATTTAACACGCATTGAAAAAAGGTGAAAGACCACAAAAACACATTTTACATTTTTATTCCAATGCCATCCATGGCCAAAATTTTGTTTAAATTCAACAGACATCACAGAAACAGTTGTCTCATGCACCCACGCATAGCTTTGGGCCTAATGGTTGGAAACACCATTGGCAGGCTAGGCCACATAGGGAATCAATTCAAATCAATCCTGTAAATTTAATAAAAACATGGAGAAAATGTAGATAACTGTGCTACATTTTTGCTGAATAAAAGAAGAACAAATATCATACAAAACAACAACCAGCAACAAGACATGGACACCACAAAGAAGGCATGCGGGCCTATGGCGGAAGCACACTGGCTGCCTTCACAAAAAGGGTGCTAGCCACATGGCCAGGTTTCCACAACAAGAAGCAATAAGGCAAGAGGAACAAAGGGAAGACATGCAGGCCTATGGCAAAAGCACACTCGCTGCCTTCACAAAATGGCTGCATGACACATGGCCAGGGCACCACAACAAGAAGCAATAAGGCAAGGGGAACAAAGGGCTGACATGCAGGCCTATGTCATAAGCACACTGTCTGCCTCCACAAAATGACCACCAGCCACATGGTCACAACAACAACAAGTAGGAGGCTTGGAAAACAAATAACTCAAGCAGGCCTATATGAACACAAACTTTGCAAAATGGCCCTTGGCCACACGGGGAGGCTCAGCCAAGGAAAATGCTGGCCTGCTGTTAAAAACACACAGGCCAGAAAAAGGAGGCATGCTAAACAATAGACCTTTAATGCAACAATGGCAAAAACGAAAATCCACAGGGCTAAAAAGGTTTGCAAGTTACAACCACACACACATGCAACGAAGGCATTTAATTTGACACACATGAAAAAAAGGTGAATTACCACAAAAAACTCATTTTGTATTTTTAATCCATGGCCAAAATGATGTTTAAATTCAACAGACACGACAGAATCAGTTTCATGCACCCATGATGAGTAGCTCTAGGCCTACTGGCTGAGGAGTGCCTATTTGTGGTAGACTATTGGTCTACATAGTGAACTAAATAAATATTGCATATTGATTTCAAAACATGTAGAAAAATGTAGTGAACTGTGCAACATGTTTCCTTTATAAAAGAAGAAAAATTACAAAGAAACAACTAGGCCCCTACTGAAACTAAAGGCCACCCACCACAATAAAAAAAATGAAACGATGAAAAGTACAAATAAATCTAGGTGAAATCTCAAATTCAAAGTCCTCAAATCCAATTATATATATCATGCAGCAGACAGAAAGAAGGATCCTTTCAGCTCCAAATACAAATGAAAAGTGACCAGGAGCTGGACAAAGCACTGGGAGGAGCCTACTGGACAGGAACAGAAAGTTCAAGACTCTGGCGCACTTCCTTCTTCTTGAAAAATAAATAAAGAGGACTCCTTGCACAAAAAAGTGTAGCCAAATGTCAATTTGAGGAGTTTTTTTTTACTCCAAACCGTCATTTCATTAAGGTTTTGATGCTGCTCAGGGAGAGTACCTTCTCCAGATTTTAGTCACGGTCGATCCAGTGTTTTCAGGATTGCGGTCTTAAAAAAAAACCACTGGAACTCCACTGGCATGCTCGAATGATGTGTTGATGTACGTAAACTCTTGCAGGACCATGCGGCCACCTAGCAAATCTTGTGGCACTCGCAAATGGCTTGGGAAATCTCGTAGGCGATTGCAGTTTCAGGTAAACAAAAAAACATTCTTGGCACGTTAAAACAAAAACAATCTCCTCTCCGTTACGAAATGCAGAGTTTTTCTGTAACTTTGCATTCCACGTGGAACGCAGAGTTGCCAAAACTCTGCAGACTCCACGAGCAGAGTAGAGTTTTACACCCAGGGTTAATAAGAACATCATGTGTAATGAGGGCATACTTTAGAAAATGTAGGTGTTCATAAAATATGCAGTATGGTGTACACTCAAAGAGTATCAAGTCTTGGTGGTGTCAGACAGTGTTCATTTGTTCTTGCTGTTCCTGTAGGAGCACCCAACTAACTCTGATTTAAATTCCAGGGAAGTCGGTATGGAAAAATCTGTGAAACCCATCAGTCCAGGCAGCTTTTCAAAATATTTGTACAAAGCATTATTTTTAAAGGACAAAAACTATTATGAGCTAAAAATGATCATATGTTCTGCTGGTGAAGTTTAATGACCCGATGCATTATGTGTGCATAAGGTTCGCACAACATGCTAATGTAGGCTTTTTTGGCATAGGAAGAAGTGTGTAATCACTTGATTTTTGGAGACATGGACTTATTTGTGTCCACATTATATGACCCTGAGCAAGAGAGTAAAAAGGTGGAAAACAAAAATATAAAAACAATGACAAAGGGAGAAAGCATGAATGAAAAAGAACCTGAAGAGAAGTGGAGCATAAGGTGGTGAAAGAAAAGGTTGAAGTGGAAGCAAGCCTAGCTTTTAATATTCAGCAGTCCTGTATTCAGCACCGCTGGCCACGGGCTCTTAGGGGAAACTTTAAACTCCTTGCACTTATTTTTTACACAACTGAAGCACTAAGGGCCAGATGTAGGTGGCCAAATACTGAGCGGTAACACAGAAATTCGCAGAATTTCTGCGTTACCGACTGGTATTTGGCTTAGTGCAAGGTAGGTGAGTTGAAACCTACTTGCAAAATAAGGAATCGCAAAATTGCTATTCCTTATTTTGCTCTTGCATTTAAGGAATCGGAAATACCGATTCCTTAAATGCAATGCACGTAGCACTAAACATAGTGCACTTCAGCCTTAAGGAATCGCTAATTATCACCAACTTGAAGTTGGTGGTAAGTAACGATTTCCTTTAAAAAAACACTTTTTTGCTTTTTTAAATGTGCCATGTGGCACACATCCATGCCCTTCGGGCACGTATGTGCGCCACATGTGCACACATTCACATTTCAGGGGTGCAGCAGGATGTCCTTTGGACACCCTGGCACCCTTGAAATAGCTCTCGCTATTTGCAATTCGGTAATACCGAATCGCTAATAGTGACTCTCTTCCCATTCATTCCTATGGGCCTCCTAGCCCATATGAATGAATGGCTAGGTATTCCTTGATAACGAATCTCAATTACTGATTTGTTATTAAGGAATGTGTAGGAATCGCTAATATTTCAGCGATTCCTACCTACATTCCATTTAGCGAGTCTTCAATAGCGATTCGGAAAAATCACTATTAAGGACTCGCTAAATGGAAGTTACCTACATCTGGCCCTTTGATAGTTATAAGGAGGGCAACCTTTGTGTGCACCTTATGCATGTTTGTTTCACACTAAGAACTTTAAACTTAACTCTCTTTTCTACCTACAAACAGCATAGTATTTTCAGTACCAGCTTTACGAAGTCACACTTTTGCAGTTTCACACCTTACAAGCTGCCTGATTCTGTACTCACAATTACTACACAGCCACCAAATGCGGTATACTTTCTCTCTTTTGGCAGAAAACTAATGCTATCAGGACATTCAGATAAATGGCCCTAGCCAACATCTACTGAACCAAAAATAGCTCTGTTGAAAGTAGAGTCAGTAAATTTGCCTATCTGATGCTGTCTGCCCTTTCTACAAAACAAGCTGACAAAGGTTATCTAAAAAATGAAGTTGATATATGCACCATTTTTTGCAACGAATCAGGTGCTCAAAGGGCAGTACATTTTGTAATCATGAAAAGTGACTCTACTGTGCTGGTGGTTACATGCAGTTGAATGTCATTCTACATTACAGTACATAATGCAGTTCCAGTACTTGCAACCTCTAGTTCCGGACAACCTTTATTACAAAGCCTGACAAAAGGTGTCACCAACGCAAAACATTTATTGCCTCCTTTTTGTGCACAGTGGAGGTTGAAGGTTAATATCTTCAGCAAGGGAGCACAGTTTAATGACTCAGCTCCATAAAGCAAAGACTTGTTTGCAGCAAGAAACAAGGGCAAGAGCAAGTACATTTTGAACAATTGATGCACTCAGAATGTTCTGCGCCAGGTTAACCCTTCAGGTCAATTCTGAAAGGACCAGTTGCATATAGGAAGTAGTACGGCAGGAGTACTCTTTTACGTTATCTTACACATTTTTGAGAATGGATCCCAAAACATCTTAAATGGGGCTAAAATAGGCACATTCAGGAATATACAGATAATTAGAACAAATAGAAAGGACTATGCAAGGGCTGGCTTTAGGGCAGTGCACCCGGATCGGCCTTGAAGTGTCCTGCTGGACAAATTCTAGTGTCTCAGCAGGCACTTACTTTACAAGCTGAAAGAAAGGAGAACGGCCCAAAGATCCTGATACTTGATATGAATACCTAGTGTTATCAGAGGCACTTTTGCTCAAGCCTGTGGACCTTTTCAGCCTTGAATAAGCAGTTGAGTGAAGGGCTGTGAGCAGATGTTCCTCCTTTCCAAAAGAATATGATATTCAAAGGAGAATTCTTCGTTCAAATAACACACATTGATCCTGGTTAATTTGAGTGAAGGTAATTCTTTTTATTCACCACAATATTATGATAATTTCACTTGTTTTTGGTTTTTCATAGTGCAAATTTTAGGGAAAGTGAACAGCCGACACGTGTTTCCCTAAAACCTGCACTCCTGCCAACCCCCCAGCTCCCTACTGCCTGTCGAAGCAATTTCTCAGAAGAGGCAATACCCCGAGTAGGAGCCTAAAGAAGGTCCTGAAGAGGGAGACATGTGGCTAGATGCCACCCAGCACTCAGGAGAAAGAGGAGAAACAGATCAGTGACTGCCCTGGGGCCCAACACCCGATGCCTGTGCAAGGACTGCGCAAACAGTCGACCACAGCACGGCTCAGTTGACTAACCCCGGACCTGGAAGAAGAGACTCAAGTGACTGAAAGTCTCACCTGCATGGGCTAGAGACCATTGCATGTGGAGAGGCCCGGTTTGGAAGATGGTGCATGTCTATGCAAGCAGAGGAAGAACTGGTTCTGTGACATGGAACCTGATGACCTACCAAATTTAGGAGGAGAAAGTGTGAGAGGTGGGACCTGAACCTCTAGAAGACTCAAGCTGCTGAAGGAGTGCATCCAGACACACCAACAGCAAGCTAACAAGGTGACATGACACAAGAGCGAGGTGACAATTGCATGGTGAAAGACCCAAGAGTAAGCCGCAAGCATGCACAAACAGAGTCTCTGCCTCACGCTTCTTAGCGCGTCTATCCGGACAAATTCACTGATGGCTCAGTAACCCATGCCATCCATGTGCAAGGATGCAAATGCCTCTCTAAAGGAAATGGAAACGCTTGCCCCCCCTCACTACCGGTGATCGACAACTCAAGAACGAAGGCCTGAAAACATCAGGGCAGCTCCTCACCAAAGGCTGTCCAGATTCAACACACGGCTGGTAACCCCATCACGCCAACCCATGTCAAATGCTCCAAACACTACCATCCCTAGAGTACCGGTCAAGTGGGCTGGAGTTCTACACCGTTATCATACTAATTGACAAGAAGAACCAGAAACTACCCGCTAACCTAGTTTGTTTCTGGATCCCGGTAGCAGGGGCATGTCTTGACTAAGGGTGGGCGTAATTCGCAAAGTAGCGCTACGCGAAGCTACGCGAAGTGCACTTCGCACTATGCGAACTTCACTGTGGTCTTGCAGCTGTCTCAACTTAGGCATACATGCAGCCCCAGTGCGGCTCACCAGCAGTCCTGGGGCAACCCAAACAAGGGCCCTTCCCCAAGTGTGTGAGTTGGACTCGATATTGCCCAACAAATGGACTTCAGGGTTCAGCAAGGCCATCTAACAGAGACTTCAGTAAATCACAGCACACCAAAACGCTCTTCAGTCGATCACACACCCCTTTGTGAACCTTCACCATGGACTCCAACCACACTCATGACGCTCCCTGTATTGTGAACTGTTAGGATATACCACAGAGATCTAGCACGGATTATTCCGCAACATCAGCTGAGTGGAGCAACTTCAAACAAAAAGACATGTTTCCAATGGTATGCTGCCAGACTGTGGCTGACATCTCCAAGCCAGCATTCGTTTCCAGAACCACTCAGGTTAAATTATGAGTGCATGCGAAGATGCTCTGCTGCAGTCCGAGTCATCAGCCCCATGTCCGCTGTTTTCCTCTGCACAGTTCTAGAGGCTGATGGACCCTGTGGTGTATATTTGATTTTTGTTTACTCCCACAGGTTGAACTAGTGTTTTGTTTTGTCTTTCAATAATTTTTGGGTAGGAATGTAGTATCTTGCTAGACACATTCTAGTGTCTCAGCAGACACTTGTTTTACCAGCGACTCCCTGGAGGGCTGGCCACACTCATACTCACACCCCACACCCATTCAACAAAAGCGTCATGAGTGACGTGAGCCCTCTAATACAAGGTCCTAAGTGCATGTGCTCGAGGCAAGTTTATTAAGCATAGCCACAGTGTTCGTGTCATCATTTTAGTAGCATGTGGGCCTAGGGCCCACACTGGGCGCACACCTGGGTAGGGCGGCTCTGACCTGGGGGAGGGTCTGTGTTTAGCAATAACGTACGATTTGAAAACACCTGCTGCAGAATTCCTTGTTCGTCCAGCTTTCAGGCAGCAATTAAAATATCAATTTAATACTTGTGATAAATGTTCCTTCTAGAGATAGAGATCGGAGTTATGTGCAGTGGCAATTGTGACTTGCCATTAATTGACACAGTGGGTTAATATGCGTACTGCAAAACTGCAAAGTACGCATTCCTGCAGATCACAGAGCTGCATTTTATGTGGCTGGCTGACTGGATTACTGCTTTTGTTACAGCAGTTCATACGATACATCCCTAATATAGACCAGTGACTGTTACGAACAGTCATCAAAAGCTGCATGCAAATAAATTAAATTGGTCACAACGTTATGTTTTTTTCCCTGTCTTTCATTATTTATTCCTAATGTTGCTAAAAAGGGTTTGTCTGAATACATATACATCCTTATTAAGCCAGCCATTGCAGTACTTTAAACAAATGAAATGCGTGTTAGAGAGGGCTGTGCAGAGATGAGGGGTACTTCTACCCAGTGGCAGTGAGGAAATCCGAGAAGAAGGAGTCATGGTGGGGGGTGCCATACATAATCTGTGCCCCAGGCGCCACCAGTGGTAAAGCCTGCCTTGAACTGTGCCTTGTTTTTCACTTTTATTACTAGGGAGTTGGTTGTTTCGGATGGATTCATAAAGGTGTGTAAGTGTACGTAAAGGAGTACTGCTGTAGTATTCCTTCCTGTTCTCATAAATGGTGTTGTGAATCAGCCTCTACGTATTTTAGTACATTGGCACCATCATCAATAAAAACATTTTGAAACCACAAACCTTAAAGATATATTCATTTTAAATACCATTTTTAATTAATTAGTTCTATGATCTGTTAATAATCTAAAAGTTACTTCTCACAGGAATACTACACTCAAAAACATGAACATAATTCAGGTAGCGAAAATAAGATGTTTCACATGAAACAAATGAGAACACATCATGTCCGCATTGTCGAAAACCCTTTGTAAAGATTTTCACTCTACACTCTTCAGAATATTCAGAACGTTATTAACTTTATAAGTAAACAGCCAAACTATCTTCAATCTTATCTAAATCATCTCTCCTTTTAAAAGATACGCACTTGATTTCGAGCTGTCTGCTCATATCAGTCAGCAAGATATCAATGTTTAAAGCAGAAGGAATTTTCCATTTCTGAAAGATCACTGTGTGTTCAACTAACAAGGTTCAATAATGAATCATTCTTTCACCATCCCTAAAGTTATTCAAAATACAGACACGTTACCAGTCACTGCAAAGTCATACGTTTATGCACTTTTTCAAAGCAAAATCTTACTTAAGGCCTCGTCACAATTGTCCATCTAATTGCGTTCCATGCGACCGCAAATGCAAGTTGTACGATGTGTATTGCACCTTGTAATTACTAGGCACAATAAAAATCACGTCCTTATTTACATTTCAGCAGGTCAGACATGGTGGAATTTAACAAAGGGATAATCACCTGGAAAAAAAGAAAAGAAACAAAAGAAAAAGTAAGGCCACATCCCGAGGCATGGGGTCCCCGGAACCAAAATCAGCCCAAGCAGGCAGGCCACGCAGCCTTCCTCCCCATTCTTAAAATGCCTGGCCAAAGAGGATGGATCCCTGGGGCCACAATCAGACCAAGGAAGGGGGCTACGCAGCCCACCTATCCCATTGAAAAAAAAAGCTTAGCAACTCGCCTGAGGCTCCGCACCCTTTCTCCACCACTCTGCAAACGTCCCTCCTGACACGCTGCTGGTTGGAAATAAAGTCACCTTGGCTGCTGAGGATCCTTAGGGGCCAACAAAGACCTCCAGTTACTTTGGAGGTCTTTCTCCACCGCTCTGCAAATGCGGCTCAAAGTGCACTATTGGTTGGGACATGAAATCCACTGTACTCATGAGGGACAATGACGTAGGTACAAAGCACGAATGAAAAAGAACTTCAAAGTGTTAGATGAAGGGAAGTGGAGCAGAAGGTGGTGAAAGAAAAAAGGCTGAAGTGGAAGCAAGACTAGACATGTTAATGTTAAGCAGACCTGGCATTCAGCAGAGCTGACCTCGTGCTCTGCGGGGATCCTTTGAACTTCTTGCACTTATTTTTTGAACAACTTAAGCACTGTACAAAGTTATAAGGAGGTGAACATTTGTGTGTACTTTATGCGTTTATGGATCACACCAAGAACTTTAAATTTGATTTTCTTTTCTCCCTGCAATCAGTGTAGTATTTTTATTACTAGCTTTTACGTATCACACTTTCGCAGATTCATACCTTACAAGCTGCATGATTCTGTACTCACAATTACAACTCAAGCAACCAAATGCTGAATACTTCCTCCAGGACATTTAGATGAATGGCACTAGCCCACTTCTACTGAACCAAAAATAGCTAGGTTGAAAGTCAGTGAATCTGCTTATCTGATGCAGTCTGCCCTTCCTACATAACAAGCTGACAAAGGTTATCCAAAAAATGAAGTTGATATATGCGCCATTTTTTGCAACGAATCAGGTGCTCAAAGGGCAGGACATTTTGTAATCATGAAGATGTACTCTGCTGTGTTGGTGGTCACATGCAGTTGAATGTCATTCTGTATTACAGTAAATAATGCAGTTCCACTACTTCCGACCTCTAGTTCAGGACAACCTTTATTACAATGCCTGACAAAAGGTGTCACTAACTCAATACATTTATTGCGTCCTTCTCCTGAACAGTAGAGGCTGAAGGTTAAAGTTTAATGCTGTGGCTCTATAAAGCATAGACTTGTTTGCAGCAAGAAACAAGGGCATGAGCAAGCACTTTTTGGACGATTGATGGACTCGAAATCTTCTGCGCCAGGTTAACCCTTCAAGTCGATTCTCAAAGGACCTGTTGCATACAGGAAGTAGTACTGCAGGAGCACTCTTTTGAGTTATCTTACACACTTTTTTAGAATGGATCCCAAAACATCTAAAATGGGGCTAAAATAGTAACTTTCACTGAATATACACATAATAAGTACAAATAGAAAGAACTATGCCAGGTCCTGCTTTAGGGTGGCGAAACCAGTTTGGCCACACTGGGCACAAACCTAGGGAGGGGGGCGCTGTGCTTAGCAATAACTTAGGATTTAAAAACACTTGCTGCAGAGTTCCTTGTGTGTCTAGCTTCCAGGCAGCAATTAAAATATCATGATAACTCTTGTGCTTAATGTTCCGGCTAGAGAGTTCAGAGTTTTGACTAGTGGCAGTTTATTCACCCCTTAAAGTAATGCAGTGGATTATTATGCCTGCTGCAAAGAATGTGCATCGTGTAGATCCCTAATGAGATCGGAGTTTTGACTAATGGCATTTTTGACACCCCATAAAGTAATGCAGTGGATCAATATGCCTGCTGCAAAGAATGTGCATCATGTAGATCCTAATATAGAACAGTGACTGTTATGAATTGTCATCAAATAGCTGCATGCAAATTGATGAAATAGGTTAGTGTGTAATGTTTTTTTCCCTGTCTTTCATTATCTATTCCTAATCACGCTAAATGAGGTTCATTTGCAGAGTGGTGGAGAAATGGGGCGTGGCTTCTGATGACCTCTCAGCAATCCAGCTTTGTGGGTCTTACTGGATGTAATAGGTGGGCTAGTTGGCAACCATAGACCCTCAAGAGCCAAGGAGACTTCATCCCCCAACTAGTAGTGTGCCAGGAGGCGCGTTTGTAGAGTGGTGGAGAAAGGGGATTTAGTCACCAAAAATCTCTCAGCAATCACACCGTGTGGCACTTACTGAAGGTAACAGGAGGGGTATTTGCCCCCAAGGACATCCTTCTGGGCCATCTTCCACTCTTGGTATCTCCAATAAGTCCCACACAGTGGGTTTGCTAAGAGCTCTTTGGAGGCCATTCCCCCTTTCTCCATCACTCTGCAAGCACAGTTTAAGGTGCACTGGTGGTTTGGGCATGACGCCCAATTTACTGCTGAGGGACCTTGGGGGCCAAGAAGCTCTCCTGGTACCTCTTGTAAGTCCTACACAGTAAGATTCCTGAGAGCTGGTCGAAGTCCCAGCCCCCTGTCTCCACCACTCTGCAAAAGTGACTACTAGTTAAAAAACATAGAAATACACAGAAAAAAACAAAGATTACAGGGACATTATAGTTTGGAAATAGAGGTTACAAGAACGTTCTAGTTAGGCTGACATTACATTTCAATAAAACCAGACAGGCTTGACAATACTCTGCCGTAGGAGTGCAAGTGATGCAATCGCTCAGCGCACATAAGTAAATGGATATATTCTTGTTTTTATTCCAAGTTTGCAAGATGTCTTTTCATGATATCCATCTTCTTAACAAAGTAAGTTCAAGCCACAGAACATGCCAACACGTGTTTCGTCCATCTGGCTATAAGCCATGGACTTCATCAGGGCAATAACAGAAAAACTTTGACCTAATTACATTACTGCACATAGTTATATACACGTAGGGTAATTAGTGTCCATCACCCATATAGAGCATACCGCTGGTGCGACAAACAGATGGATAGTTGGTGAGAACGGGAATGACCAAGTGCAAAGAAAAGAACAACTATCTACTTCCCTTTAGAATCCTGGGAAGTGACAAGTTGTGAGTGAAGTGAAGACCTTAAATGAACTCAAAAATACAATCAAAGTGTGCTCACAAAGTTGGGAAAAAAATATATAAAAGTGGAAATAAAGATAAAAATATGAAATTATAAAATTAAAAGATGGTAGTCTTCCTTATACCCCAAGGAGACAGGAGGATAACCTAGTAAAGTCATAATAAACCACCCCTAACCCTATAGTGAATATTTATTTAAGTGCAAAGTGTGCTTACCAAATGAACAAAAATAAAGAACATCTTGTGTTTCCCAGTAGCATCAAAAACGTAGTTTCTGAAATTCCTGGAATTATCAAAGGCACAGTAACCTTAAATACAGGTGTATGTTACCATATAATGTAAATAAAACACAATAGAAATTTCCATCAAACACAGTGTACATGGGGTCATATTTCCATGATGACCATTATTTAACTTTCATGCATATGGGCATGTTAATAATTTAACACTCAGATAAAGTAGAAGGCAAGGTGGGAGATACTAAAGAAGGAAGAAAAAGCTAGGTCTGATATTGGACCCTCCCAAAGTTAAGCAAGTGGGAGAAGGACACTTATTGTCTCTTGTTGCCCTCACACACCCCAAAGGATGTCATGCTTCATCATCGGGCGGTGCTCCTTGTTTCTGCTTACAAAACATGCCTGGCAGAAATCAATGAAGAGATCACTGATCACCAGGACTACCTACTACAAAAGAAAATTCAAGAACTACAGAAGGACGTGAAACGATTCTCAAAAGAAAAAGTATACCCCTACATTAAGGATGACTATCAGCCGTCTGACAATGACACATTCTCAGATGAGGGCTCTACAACCTCGACAAATTCGAACCGCTCGACCCATAGTAACTCGAGCAACTCGAGCTGGGGCAGAAACACCCCGAAACAGGGACTTCTTCCCCTCCCCCCACCACCTCCTATGTATGAGTATCCGAACCACCCGTTCCACCAACAGGGACCAGTCTGGTATCCTATGTACCCTGGCTCTCACCAAGCATACTCATTCTTATACTTATTCAGAAGAAAAATCCATCAGCACAGGGGTCCCTCAGGGCTCCAGTCTTAGCCCTGTACTTTTCAACCTATATATGGTCCCCCTGATTGAGCTTATCTCCTCTTACCAGATCAGCACAATATCATACGCTGATGATACGCAGCTTATCCTGGTACTGGACAGGGAGCTGCCTGGAGCTGAAGAAAATCTTAAAAACTGCCTCACTGCTACATTTGAGTGGATGAAGATCAACCATCTCAAATGTAATTCGTGTAAAACTGAAATCTTGCCTTTCGGTCCCCAAAATGTGTTCTCCCCCAAACAGTGGTGGCCTGAGGATGCTGAAGCCCCTCCCAATACCATCTCCTTTGCCCGTAATTTGGGCGTTAAGTTTGATGACGTTTTGTCATTCAAGCAACAAGCAATTGGCGTGGCTAGCACCTGCTTCCATATCCTCAGAACGCTTAGGAAATTTTTTGACCTCCTCCCATTGTCAGCAAGGAAACCGGTAGCGGTGGCGCTTATAACATCAAGACTGGACTACTGCAATAGCCTGTATGCGGGAGCAAATAAATCTGTACTTCACAGGCTGCAGATGGTCCAGCATGCCACCGTTCGCCTGGTCCTTGGTTGGCCCTAAAAGTCATCTGCCTCGGCTGCACTTAATGCCCTCCATTGGCTTCCAATACATAAGCGTATTCTATTTAAAATTCTAGTCATTACTTTCAGAGCTTTTCACTTACAAGGGCCAAGGTATCTGTCAAAAGGCTTGAAACGCTACCTACCCGTTCGGAGTTTGAGGTCCTCTAACCAGAATTTATAATTAATCCCAAAATTCAGGCTTGTTACCAAAGGGGGGAAATCTCTTGCTGTCTTGGGCTCCAGAGCATGGAACAAATTGCCACTCCAGCTTCAGCAAATCTCTACAGAATCCCACTTCAGGAAAGCCCTGAAGACCTGGGTTTTCTCTCTTACTGATGCTGCTTGTAAAGCTCTAGTGTAAAGGGTGTAGTGTTTTTGAACTGCTTCAGCTAACCGACCTGTTCTATCTGGGTTGGTATTAAGCGCCAAGATGCTCCTGGAGTGGTAGTAGCGCTATAGAAATGTATTTTACATTACATTACATACCAACAACCTACCTTTCATCACCAGCCACCTCTTTTTCAGAGCAGAGGCAGGGGCAGAGGGAGAGGAAGAAGAAGAAGAAAAAACAGCTGCTTTGGCAGGACTTGGAGAACCAGGGGACAACCAGGAGCATGACAAACCCAAAACCTTGATTGTAAATTTATCAAAGTAGATCCTAACACCAGACGAGACCACTGTACTTGAGATGGGCCTGGGTTTTGTGCCAACCCCTAAGATGGACAACTTCCAGATGAACGAAGAACTTCACCATTTATTCAGAAAGATTAGACTTAAGAGCTTCTTCATGGACAAACGAACGCCTGAACGAGGGGATTCTGGGCTCAGACCCCCATCACAATTTACATCAACAGCGGGTGTGGTACCTAGCGAGGTCCTTACCTTTGAGAAGGCCGTTTTTAAAGAAGCAAATTCACTACAGACCAAACCTACATTCAACAACCTGTCGAAAAAGTTATGTCTAGCATTCACTCCCCTGAATGATGACGACAGCATCGCTATCAAGCCAGCAGACAAGGGGGGCGGCACCGTGATCCTCAACACCTGTGACTACGAACAAGAATGTCTTAGAAAAATGAATAACACCCAATACTATGGGAAACTAGAAACAGACCCCACGGAACAACTCCTTACCAAGATCAGAATCATGGTCAATGAGGCCAGCAGAGAGGGCTGGATCTCTGCCCAGGAAGCAGCATTCCTGATCAATGATGACCCTATGAGACTCTACGTATTACCTATATCCTAAAATCCACAAAGGGATTGTCCCGCCACCTGGACGCCCAATTGTATCAGGGATTGGTAAAATTTTTGAACCCCTGAGCCAATTTAGTGATTTCTACCTGGCCTGCATCACCATCGCTCTGAAGAACAATGTCTTCCAATACAGATCCACGACCTATCATCAGGTACAGGGTCCCTCTGTGGGTAGCATCTTCGCGCCCAGCCTAGCAGGTCTATACATGTCACATTTTGAATCAACCTACATCTTCACAGATATGAACCCCTTCCAAGAGAATCTCGTCACATGGAAGAGATACATTGACGATGTCATTATTCTATTGAATGGCCCAGAAGAGACACGTACTAGGTTCCTTGAATGTATCAATCACCTCAACCCTCACCTACACTTTACCATGACAAGATCTAAAGACGAGATCCCCTTCCTGGACCTCTTCATCACCCTTGTTGATGGGCAGCTCCACACCAAAACTTTTAAGAAACCTACGGATCGCAAAAGTTTGCTGAGCTTCAAAAACTACCATCCTAAGCCACTCCGAGAAAATCTACTCTACAGCCAATTTCTCAGGATAAAGCACAACTGTAGTGAAGTAAGAGACTATGATGAACAAGCAGAATGCCTCAGCAAAAACCTACAAGAAAGAGCGTATCCGTAAGTCATCCGTATTGCGAGGAAAAGTGCAAGAAACAACCACCGATAAAGTCTTCTGGGAACCAAATCTTATCTAACTATCGAAGCCATAACATGTGTCACTACCTTTACCCCTCTATCCAACCAGATCAAAGGGATCATCAGACGTAATTGGAAGATCTTGAATGCAGGTACCCTGGAGATTCAACAACCACGTTTCGCCTTTAAACGTACCAACAAACTACGCGATCAGCTGGTCCACACCCACCCACAGCCTAAAAGAAAACCAAAAGACAGTACTCTGTGGAACCTACCACCGATGTGTGGTCACTACCCCTGTGTGTCATGCACTGCCTGCCCCACAACCAAACACACACAAACTATTCAGATTGGAGATTTCCAATGGACGCAACACTCCCACACCAATTGCAACACCAAAAAGTGCGTCTACCTGATCAGGTACCCCTGCCAGAAGAGATATGTGGGGATGACTACTAGACCAGGATGAGTGAACACAGGAGCACCATACGCAGAGGACGCATGTCCACCAAAATGACCAACCATTTTATAGAGATGGGACACTCCAGTGAGGAAATGGAATGGACTGTGTTAGAGGCTAACCCTTCATGGAACAGCACCTCACTCCTGAGGCATGAACAGCATTGGGTCCACATACTTAACACCCATGTTGATGGCATTAATGACGATATACCTTGGGCAGAGCTTTAAGGAACCTATCCTCTGCTGTCTGTAGTTCAAGTCATCAAAACAAAGATGCAGACTTTTTCTTCCTACTTAGTTACCTTCCACCTACCGGAAAATAAACCCTGTCTACATCATGGCACCCACCTAGCTTATAGACCAACACCACTGCAGTCAGGTACCTCTACCATGGTCAGAACCCTATCTTTCTCAGTCTCCCAACGGATATTAGTAACTCATCAGCTAATAGCAGTCCACGATTCACCATACTTGATGAATTCCACCGTACTAAACAGAATCGCACAAGGATATGACTGTACAATCCATACCGTGCTGGGGGTCTGCACCATGCTGACATGTCTTGGTGTTTTTCAATCTTCAGTAAATTAACCTTGTTGCTCCACTCCACCGGGGTTTTTTACTATCACACATTAACCTTAATACACACCTCAGCGCCAGGTATATATAATAAATAAACACGCGCTTTGGGCTGCCCAGGATTTAATTAAAAATCGTTTTTCATATTTTGACGGGTCGTTCTTTATGCTAACTGATTACTCATTACACACTTAACCAATGGGTGCACGTGAATACGTTCACCTGCGCAAGGAAGTAACACTTTACTCTTCACACATATGCGGTAAATGCAGGCTGTGACTCAGCGACCCGGTAGCGGCCGCCGCCTTGGAGTACACTGAAGAGACTACTTTAGGAACAGCGTCGGACCTGGCAGTCAAGATCCGGGTCGGCGTATGGGGGGTAGGTGCCGAGCAGCGCCTCTTGTTCAACAAAACCGTGAGTACACTGGAAAGTGGGCGCTTTGACTAGTGGGAGTATGACATCTGGACATGTAACTAAAAGCGGGGGTGTTTTTACTCGCATTAAGGACTCTATCTAAATGCTGCCTTTCTTTGAACTACACTCTCCCCTCTCTAGACCGTGAATCTATGGTGATACCTATGCCGCCACCCATGGAGTAATGCTCCATCCATCTTTAGGTAAGGTACATGAAACTAGGGGCAAATTGTAATTTGGCCAGTCTTTTGGGTGCGCCACGGGAAGGACCTGTGAAGGATGCCTTCTTCTATTCTCCCCAGGAAGTAAGACAACACCGGGTTCTTTTCAATAGGCGCAGCATCGGACATGGCTACTGTGTGCTTTGGGTTTAATGAGGGACCTGGGCATATCAGCAATGTTTCACCACCATGTTTGCCGGACCTGACCAGTATGTGACAGCATCCTGCTGGCACCTGGCCTCATTTTGTTCAGCTTACCATGGCCCTTGGGGCGTTTGCCGGTCCACCACCCTATTTACCATGACCACCCATAGGACTGGTATTAATCTCCAGTACTAACTCAGACTATGACTTTTAAATATCAGTTTTTATTAAATGTGCTCTGCATTTTTCTTTCGTTTCTCCGTTTTCTTTTACTAGGTCTCACTGGAGAGTAGACAAATTGTCTAGGCACTGCGGTAGCTCAAGTAGGAGCACTGAACCACTTGTGCCTCCAGCATAGGATAGGGGGACAGTCACCCCCTAGACACGCACTTGCATTATCTACACTACACAATCACTATTGATTAACTCTGCACTGATACTGATAAAGCGCACTGGATCTACCTGACCACGCTAGTGCGAAACAAGTCGACCTGAACACACTCTTTGTTACCCAGGGTACATTATTACTCATATTGTAACACACAACCTTCTGTTTTTTTTAATATGACAGAGGAACATATTTATCACTAATAAAAATGACTGCCCTAGCCATTTGTATCCACTACCCCAACAGCACCTTCACAGAGAGAAGGGTCCTCTCTACATACCCGCACTCATCATACGGGGGTTCTTTGAAATAATCTCTGATAAAGCGACCCTTCAGGGGACCCGTAGGGAATTGCAGGGCCGGCCCAACGAGGAGTACCACCCGATGATGAAGCATGGCATCATTCGGGGCGTGTGAGGGCAACAGGAGACAATAAGTGTCAACCCCCCCCACTTTCTTGACTCTCGGAGGGTCCAAGACCAGACCTAGCTTTTTCTTTCTTCTTTAGGATCTCCCACCTTCCCCTCTACCATATCTGAGTGTGAGCATGACTTCATAGCACGCACTCCGATGGAACAGTGACCCCCCTACTTAGTTATAACATTAGAATTCGGAGCTTGGGCACTGGACCTTAACTACCTCCTGGTCCCCCCTCTCTTTTGTTTGATATAGTATAAGGAAGACTAGCATCTTTTACTTTTATAATTTCATATTTTTATCTTTATTTCCACTTTTATATTTTTTTCCCAACTTTTTGAGCACACTTTGATTGTATTTTTGAGTTCGTTTGAGGTCTTCATTTCACCACAACTTGTCACTTCCTGGATTCTAAGGGAAGTAGATAGTTGTTCTTTTCTTTGCACTTCATGAAGTGTGTGTACTTGCAAAGTCACTCGAGTGTTTCACCAGGTAGGTGCAGATTAGTGCTGGCCATCTCTAGACACGTGTTTCTGGATTGTTATCCATCATCAGTAGAGATTAGGCAATTCGAATTAATGGGGTTGCTGAGCAGGCTGCCAAAGTATTCTCAGGTGACAGTACCTCTCCGGGCGTGCAGGTGCCTCTCCACAAGCTCATCAGCTCAAATGGCTCGAGGGTGCCTTTTAAATAGGAATCAAATGTGGGATCACACTGCTTTACCTCCCAGCAGGTTCGCCCGTAGGCATCATGGTAAATGCAGTTCGCCAAGTGCGTGTACTTGCAAAGTCTCTCGAGTGTTTCACCAGGTAGGTGCAGATTACTACTGGCCATCTCTAGACACGTGTTTCTGGATTGTTATCCGTCATCAGTAGAGATTAGGCAATTTGAATGTATGGGGTTGTTGAGCAGGCTGCCAAAGTATTCTCGGGTCACAGTACCTCTCCAGGCGCATAAGTGCTTCTCCACGAGCTCGTCAGCTCAAATGGCTCGAGGGAGCCTTTTAAACAGGAATCAAATGCTGGATCACACTGCTTTACCTCCCAGCAGGTTCGCCCCCTAGGCATCATGGTAAATGCAGTTCGCCAAGCGTGTGTACTCGCAAAGTCTCACGAGTGTTTCACCAGGTAGATGCAGTTTAGTGCTGGCCATCTCTAGACATGTGTTTCTGGATTGTTATCCGTTATCAGTAGAGATTAGGCAATTTGAATATATGTGGTTGCTGAGCAGGCTGCCAAAGTATTCTCGGGTCACAGTACCTCTCCAGGCGTGCAGGTGCCTCTCCAAAAGCTCGTCAGCTCGAATGGCTCGAGGGAGCCTTTTAAACAAGAAACAAATGTGGGATCACATTGCTTTACCTCCCAGCAGGTTCGCCCGTAGGCATCATGGTAAATGCAGTTCGTCAAGTGTGTGTACTTGCAAAGTCTCTCGAGTGTTTCACCAGGTAGGTGCAGATTAGTGCTGGCCATCTCCAGACACGTGTTTCTGGATTGTTATCCGTCATCAGTAGAGATTAGGCAATTTGAATGTATGGGGTTGCTGAGCAGGCTGCCAAAGTATTCTCGGGTCACAGTACCTCTCCAGGCGCAAAAGTGCTTCTCCACGAGCTCGTCATCTCAAATGGCTCAAGGGAGCCTTTTAAACAGGAATCAAATGTGGGATCACACTGCTTTACCTCCCAGCAGGTTTGCCCCTAGGCATCATGGTAAATGCAGTTCGCCAAGTGTGTGTACTTGCAAAGTCTCTCGAGTGTTTCACCAGGTAGGTGGAGATTAGTGCTGGCCATCTCTAGACATGTGTTTCTGGATTGTTATCCGTCATCAGTAGAGATTAGGAAATTTGCATATATGTGGTTGCTGAGCAGGCTGCCAAAGTATTCTCGGGTGACAGCACCTCTCCAGGCATGCAGGTGTCTCTCCACAAGCTCATCAGCTCAAATGGCTCGAGGGAGCCTTTTAAACAGGAATCAAATGTGGGATCACACTGCTTTACCTCCTAGCAGGTTTGCCCCTAGGCATCATGGTAAATGCAGTTCGCCAAGTGTGTGTACTTGCAAGGTCTCTCTCGAGTGTTCACCAGGTAGGTGCAGATTAGTGCTGGCCATCTCTAGACACGTGTTACCGGATTGTTATCGGTCATCAGTAGAGATTAGGCAATTTGAATGTATGGGGTAGCTAAGCAGGCTGCCATAGTATTCTCGGGTCACTGTACCTCTCTAGGCGCGCAGGTGCCTCTCCACGAGCTCGTCAGCTCAAATGGCTCGAGGGAGCATTTTAAACAGGAAACAAATGTGGGAGCACATTGCTTCACCTCCCAGCAGGTTTGCCCCTAGGCATCATCGTAAATGCAGTTCACCAAGTGCGTGTACTTGCAAAGTCTCTCAAGTGTTTGACCAGGTAGGTGCAGATAAGTGCCTGCCATCTCTAGACACGTGTTTCTGGATTGTTATCCGTCATCAGTAGAGATTAGGCAATTTGAATGTATGGGGTAGCTGAGCAGGCTGTCAAAGTATTCTCGGGTCACAGTACCTCTCCAGGTGCACAGGTGCCTCTCCACGAGCTCGTCAGCTCAAATGGCTTGAGGGAGCCTTTTAAACAGGAAAAAAATGTGGGATCACACTGCTTCATAATGTTTGGCAGCCTACTCAGCAAACACCAAAATAAAGACTGTATTCCCTACTGATGACGGTTAATAAACCAGAAACACGTGTCTAGAGATCTGCACTATCTGCGCCAACCTTGGTGAAATTTTCAAAAAAATCGGCGCGAGCTACAAGAGTCCCAGAATACCAGGGCCGAACCTTGACTAAGAGGTCAGCGGTGTGCTCCCACATTCTGTTGTCTACTTAAAGTACTCCCGTGAGACATTGAGCTGACGATCTCGTGGATGAAGCATCTGAGCGCCAGTGAGAGGTACTGACCTGACGTAATGTTTGGCAGCCTACTCAGCAAACTCCAAAAACAAGACTGTATTCTCTACTGATGACGGTTAATAAACTAGAACCACGTGTCTAGAGATCAGCACTATCTGTGCCAAACTTGGCGAAAAACTCGAAAATATCGGAGCGAGCTACAAGAGACTGCATTTCCCAGAATGCCAGGGGTGACCCTTGCCTGAGAGGTCAGAGGTGTGCTCCCACATCCTGTTGTGAGTATATCGTAGTTGTCAAATAGGTCTGAAAGCATGAGACAACCACCCTCCCTCCATGCGTCAAACGGATCATTACATAGTGCATGGGGGAATTCCAGATTGTAATGGATCGGAGTATAGGGTGACGGAAATGTAGTCCACCCCATTCTTCTGGACACCTTGTCCCACACCTTAAGTTCGAGTAGGGGTGCTAATGTAAGCATTTGTGGATCTAGCTTTTTTTTAGGTTTCCATATTACATCTCATATTGTTCTTCCCACTATCATCCTGCCATATGCAACCAGTGCATATCCACTTATTCTCAGTTGGGCAACTTTGTAATGTAGACTAAAGTCAGGATTAGCCACCCCTCCCTCATCTTCTCGTGTATCAGGGTGTGGAAGGGAAGGCAAGCCCTGCCATTCTGCCAGGTATATTGAGTGATCAGTGAGCGCCTTCTAGGCAGGAGTTCCCTATCTAGGTCAATTGGAAGCGTCTGAAATAAATTTTAAAAATGTGGGTAACACTGTCATTTTTATCGCATGTATGCATCCTAGCCAAGAAATAAAAAGTGGTTTCCAGCGTTTTAGATCTTGCTAGAGATAGAGCAAGACTGGCTGGTAGTTGACCCTTTAGAGGCCCTCTAGTCATGGTATTAATTGTATGCCCAGATATTGGAGCAAGCGTTTGGCCCTCTAAAAGGGGGTATACTCACAAAGAAGATTAGCCTCGTCCTCTGCTACCATGAGATTTAGTATGGACGATTTGATCAGATAGACTCTAAAACCCTCCACATCTTCAAACTCATGTAGTTACCCCTGTAGGGTCTGAAGCGAGTGGTCAGGGGCAGTGAGCATCATCAAAACATCAACCACGAATAATGCCATTTTATGTTCTTCTGACATAAAGTTAATGCCCTGTATCCCAGGGGATGCCTGAATCCGCAATGCCAGCGGCTCTATGCTTAAGGGAAATAGCAAAGGCAAGAGCAGCAGGAACTGATCGGATCTGAGCTGGTCCCGTTAACCTGTACTCTGGAGCATGGTTGGTGTCACCCTGGTGCCCTCAGCCAAAGTGTTAAACAGCTGGGAGAGATATGAAATGATATCTGATGCAAATGTTTTATAAAAGTGAGCCGTCAGGCCATCGGGCACGGGGGATTTGTTGGGTTTAATTGTCTTGATCGCTTTCCCTACCTCCTCGTCAGTGATGGGTGTGTTAAGAGTATCATTCCAGGCCTGGGAGACCTGCGGTATCTCCAGTGACTGCAAGTACTGGTGTTGTGTAGCTGTGTCATGCGACTCACATGTGTATAACTCCTTGTAGAACACCCTAAATAGGTTGGCCTTGTCCGAGTTGGAGTGCATTATATTGCCCTCCATCGTATATGCCTCAAATGTGTTCTTTCCCTTTTTTTACCTGTAGCTGTCTGGCTAAATGGGTTCCCACTTTATTACCTTATAATGGGTTCCTACTGTATTACCTTGTGTGTATGAAATTTGACGGAGTTGTTGCAAGGTATATTCAGCCCTGTTGGTGTAGATCACTGTGATATTCCCCTTTAGAGCACTTAATTTACACTGTAGAGCCCGGGAGGGTGACTTTTTATCTTCCTTTTCAATTATCTCCAGTTCCGACTTCAAGGCTATCCTCTCTTTGGCTCTCCATTTATTCAATGTGGCTGTTAGAAAGGGGGGTCTCTAGTTTGCATCGGTTTGAACCTTTGTCCAAATAGGGAGCCCTGCTTCTAGTCAGGGAAAGGGGGATACACTCCTAAATGAACCCCTGCTCACCCCCTTGGTAGCTTGGAACAAGCAGACTGGCTTATCTCAGAGGCAGTGTGTAAAGCATACAGTAATACAGTGAAAACTCTACAAATGGACACCACACCAGTTTAGAAAAATAAGCAATCTTTTCTAGACGTAACACAAGACCAAACAACCAAAATCCACAATACAATATCAAAAATATGACTTTAAAATGGTAGAAATAGTTTAGTTCAATGTAGATGGTAAATGCAACACTTTACTCTCAAAGTGCCTTGGATACATCACACAGAGGGTCGCAGGGAAGGTGATGCGTCTGTTCCATGCTTCGGGGGAGGTGATGCATCGGTTTCTTACTGCAGCTCAGCGGAGGTGATACATCGGTTACTTACCGGAGAGAGGGTGACGCGTCGGTTTCTTACTGCATTCCGGTTATGATGCGACAAGATGGCACCTCGATGCGATGCGACGATTCAGTGCGCTGCGACAAAATGGCATCTTTGATGTGATGCAACAACTTGGATGCGATGCCTGCATGCCCAACGGCCGTGCAGCAAAATTGATGGTGTTTTGAGGCCCGACAGGCCCTGCGTCACGCTTCTCCGGTGATGCAACGATAAACTCTGCGGCAGCAACACGTTTCTCCAGTGATGCAACACGCTTCTTCAGCGATGCGACGGCAAACAGCTGCGGAGGGGACAAGCTTCTTCTGTGATGCAATGGCAACTGCCGCGGCAGCGACGCGCTTTTTCCACGTTGCAGCGCTTCCAGCTCCCAGAGACACGCAGTCTCTTAAGGGCCCAAAACAACAGCAGGCACCTCACTGCATGTAGAATTCCCGGTAAGGAAATTCAGGGGGAGCTGGTGGTGAAGTCTTTGTGTCCCTGAGACTTCAGAACAGGAAGCAAGCTCAGCTTCAAGCCCTTGGACATCTTCCTCAAGACAGTAAGAGGACATACAAAGTTTCTTTTCTCTTTTCCTTGGCAATAAGTAACCTCTGCAGGCCAACCCCAAATAGCAAACAGCACAGGGGCAGTCTCCTCCTTCAGCTTCCTTGGTTTCTCTCCTTGGCAAAGGGTTTGTCTTGATTCCCAGAAGTGATCTAAAATTCTTGGGTCTGGGCCCCAATATTTATACTGTAAAATCCTTTGTTCTCTGAAGGCAGAGAGTGTCTATGCCCAGCCAAAACCAGTTCTGTCCTCCCTGCTGCAGCTTCCGGGCAGGAGGTGGAGACAACATTGTTGAAAGCAGACCTGGCCCAGGTAGCTGAAAGGAAATCTCCTCCCCCTACTCTCTATTCTATGAAGGCTCAGACAAGTGAAAGGACATTTCCCCCCCCCTGCTCTCTGTTCAATACAGGTCCTATTCAGCCCAGCCCTGCCCCATCGGACTGCTGGAGCCAAGGCCCTCTCCAGCACCCCGTCACTCACAATCTAGACATGGAATACACAAACCTACCAGAGGCATACTGGATGATTAGGCAAGAAAATACTGACTTTCTAAAAGTGGTATTTTCAAACACAGGATGTCAAAATCACCCACACTAAAAGATGGATTTCAACATTTCAACCTTGTTCCCTGGGTTAGTGAGGATTATAAGATGTTATAATCAAACTTCCCATTCTTGCCTATGGGAGCAGGTAGCCTTGCGATAGTGAAACACAAAATTGACAGTAATTCACTAACAGGACATGCCACACACATCAGGACATGTCCTACCTCTCACTTACAATGCACCCTGCCATTGAGCCTATCTTAGGTGTGACTAACATGTAGACTAGTGAAGGTTTAGGGACTTGCAAGTGGGTGCTCTTGCCAAGTTGACTTGGCTGTCCCAGACTGCACACAGGCTCTGCAATGGCAGGCCTGAGCCATATTTTACAAGCTGCTTCTGCGGGTGGCCCAACCAGTGCTGCACGCCCACCAGCAGTATTTGATTTACAGGCCCTGAGCACACATGGTGCACTGTACTAGGGTCTGATAAGTAAATCAAATAAGCCAATCATGGAGTCACTAATCCATGACAACAATTTACAATAGGGAGCACTTGCACTTTGGCACTAAATAGCAATGGCAAAGTGCGCAAAGCATCTAGACCAGCAAAACGGAGGAAAAACACAGGAGGCAACAGCAAAAAATGGAAGGGAGACCCATGCCAATGTGTCAGGTCTAACAGTGGTATTGAACTCTAAGCATTTACCCCTCAGAACCACTTTAAATGCATCCCAGTTGTTCAGGGGGGAGGTATCTGGCGGGCAGTTTAGTTGAAAACATTCTTCATCAGCCGCCCTTGAATAATCTTAACAGTCTGTCTCTTGTCAGTGACACAGGGAAGTACCATCTTGGCATCCTGGGAGTGGTGCTGCCCCAGGCCAAGCAGATTGTGACAAGACTGTGATCGGAGATAGTAATCGGGAGAATTTTTAATGCGTGAATAGAAACCAGTATACTTTGGCTGATAAAATGTAATCAATCCGTGAATACATTTGGTGTAAGTGAGAAAATAACATATACTCTTTGGTAGTAGGGTAGAGAAGTCTCCAAGCATCTTTGAGGCCCAGTTTATGCAGAGCCTATTTAATCCCTTTTTCAGAAACTGCCTCCAGCATTTCTATGAGGTTGGGTGCTATCTATTTCTGCGTGCGATGTGAGGTTAAAATCCCCCGTAAGGATTGTTGGGCCTTTGGCAAATTCTCCCATCAGGTCAAGCAGAGAGGACAGAAATTCAGGTTGACATACGTTGGGTGCATATGCTGAAATAAAAGTAGATAGTACACCCCTCAGTTTTCCCTTCACCATGATGATCCTGCCCTCTTAATCTGATGTTAAAGCTCTGGTTGAAATGTAGTGGAATTATGAAATAAAAGTACCACCTCCCTCTGTTTGGAGCCCGCTGAGGATCTGTAGATTAGGGAGTAGTTTCTATGGCGCAGCCTAAGCTCCTCTGAACGTTTTAAGTGCGCTTCTTGGAGTCCCACTAGTTCAAAATGATGGTCTACGAGGTACTTTCATATTTAATGTCTCTTAAGCAGAGAGTTCAGCCCTTTCATGTTCCAAGAAGCAATGGAAATCACCATTAACCCTGGGCATAGTTTGCGTAGTAGTGCTACGCGTACCTACGCGAAGAGTACTTCGCACTACGCAAGCTACGCTTAGCTACGTGAACTGCGTAGTGCGGTAGGGAAAATGCTGTTCGCACTGATTGCACAGTGCCGGATGCTTGTCCGCACTGTGAAATCATTGCAAACGGCATCTTGCCCAGTGCAAGCGGTCATTTTCTGCCGCTCGAGAAGATTTGTACTTGAGTGGCAGCTTTCTCAACGCGGACTGGTAGTTTCTCATCACGAGCGGTCGCAAGCATACGCGACCACCTGCAATGAGAAACCTGACCTCCCGCGTTGAGAACCTTGCCGGGAGGTTTATTTTCCAAGCTCGCAATCGGCAGCTTGATGTTGCTGATCGCGAACAAGGAAAAAGTCTCGCTGGGAAGTGGATTTTGCTCGCACGGGGCGACAACTGGACGTTGAGGGCCGCGAGCAAGCAAAAAATGCCCGTTATGCGTTTTTGCACTGTGCTACGTGCAATTCGCCTAGCGTGTAGTAGCTCAAACTACGCATGCTCCGCAAGCATAGCGCAGTCCTACACCCAGACCTAATCACCACAGCTTTGGTTTTGAGTTCCCCCACGCAATTAGACCCCTTAATGTTAGCTCCCGGATCCTTCATGCCATGTCCGACATGAGAGTCTCAATAGGCCGCACGACTCTCGCAAGACCTCTTTGGCCCAGTGATGTTGCAGGTTCAGTTCCCCCAGATGACCACCACCAACCCCCTTTAAACCCCTGCCCCAACATTGAAAATGAACATTCATAAGTAAACTGTGCCGGCCAGCCTTTGGGCTTCCGGTCATATTGTTTTTGTAGTGTAGGTTTGTGCTGGTGGGCACCCTGGCCAGTGCCCGCAGCCTTGGCTGACTTTCATGCAAGATGTAGGTAGCTAACAAGTATCACGATCCGTCTGGAGCCAGGATCATTCAGCGGTGGGTGCCTTCCATTAGTCGGATTCCTCCATGTCCTCTAGTTAATTCCTCTTTCCCGTCTCATCTGTCCCTGCGGTGTGGACCCTCCATGGCATACCCTCAGACCCTGTTCCCACTGCTCATTCCATGTTACAATCTGGAGTGTCCGCCTTTGGAACTTGTACTCCATTGTGGGGGCTTAGTGCTGTCGCGTTCTTTCCCCCTCCAAGGTTCCCGGCTGCACTCAGCCTCCATGGAGGGGAGTCCCAATACTCTTATGCCCTCATCCAACTCTGTGATGTGACACGCTTTGCTGTTGTGTTCAAAGACCAGGCCGAAGGGATATGTCCATCTATATTTGAACTTTTCCGTTCTCAGTTTCGCGGTGATGGCCTAAACTGTTGCCTCTGGAGTAATGTGGAGGGAACCAGATCTTGGTATAGTCCGCATCTGAACCCCTGGAAGGCTATCTCCTCCTTTTTCCTGCCTGCTTGCAGGGTTGCCTCTTTTACTTTAAATGAGTGGAGTACAACGAGGATGTCACGCTTGCGGCGTTGCTGCCCTGCCAATTGGTTCCCTACACGGTGTACCCTTTCGATCTTGATTTGTAGCTGGTGTGGTCCCAAAATATCCGCAAAGAGGCCTTCAATAAAGGCCTCTAGGTCTGGTCCCTCAGCTCCCTCCTCTGGATCCCTGATTCTTGATCTTTTTTCCAAATCCTCTGTCCTCAGCAGGGCCAATGGTAGTTACGTTTAAAGGCCCTGCATTTTGTCTTAAGTGGTCATGGCTCGTTTATCCAGGTCCTGCTCCTGGGCTTCCACCACCAGAACTGTAGTGCCCACGGAGTCCACGTCCTGCTGGAGGGCAGACATGCACTCGTTTAGGTTGGCTCTGAGCTGATCTACAGAGAACTTGATGTCTAATTTAATCTTGGAGCGGAGTTCAATCTTGAATTCCCTCGGGGAGGCCATTAGGTCATTTTTCATGAGCACCATAGTGGTGGTGTCTTCCCTATGTTCCAAGAGCTGTCTCTTCTCAGTAGGGGTGAAGTAGTTGGAGACTCCGTGTCACTTTTTACGGTGACATAGATGCAGACCGGGTGCCTCCCCGCATGCAAGTACCCTTCAGCATTTGACGGGGAACCCCACCACAAAAGCAGCCTTCACTTCCTGTAGCTAACATTGCCTTGTGGGGCACTCCTCCCCTCCAATCGTGATCGGCACCCCTGGTGGCATATTATATAAACTTCTTAGGGTGAAATGGGCCAATTCCAGATCAGTCACAGCATAGCGTGTAGTTTCAGGGCTTTGTTGCACTAGGCGGGCACTCACCCTGTGGTGGTGTTCTAGGCACCCCAAAATGCATTAGCCCATGTAGGACCTCCGCTCAAGGCCACATTGGTTCCCTTGGGACGGCCGCCATATTTAAGTCAGGCATTCTGGTACCGGCACCCAGCGCTAGCCCAAAGCGCCTCCAGTATTGCTTGATTGTTGTGGGGGCTGCCTCTTTAGAGCCCCCAGGACCACACAGGGGTGTCAGCGCTACCACACCACTTCCCTCTCACCATAAGTGAAGAAGTGGCTGACTCAGGCCTCCCCGCAGCGTTACAGACTTTTGCACTCGGTGTGACGCCTAGTTATATTGCTTCCGCCTTGACATTCTGCATTTAATCTCCTCAATGCAGGCTGGCGCCAGCCCCCACAGTGTTCCTCAGAACTCCCCTTCAGCGGAATCGCGGGATCGCTGTTTCGCCGATCACTGCCACCATCTTGCAGATCTCTGTCATGGCTGCCTTGCAGTCCCTTCCGCCGTTGATTCCTCCACTTCCAACTCATTAGGACTCTCTTTTACTGCTCCGCCTGTGTCACTGTGGTTCAGGCACTGACTGGGTGAGTGTTTGGCTATCCCTTACATTGAGTAGCATACTGGAATCATGTCCACCCGGCCATCTTGCCTTGCCAGGCCCCCGAGATATGATTTTTTAAATACGTTTTAGGTGAAAATAGCACCAAAGAGCACAACAAGACACTCGTGGTTATCTGGTTGCATTGGACCGGGGCAAAGTCACAAGTTCAGGCTAACTGCAATGTAGTGCAGTTCAGATACAAGGATATATCCTGCTGAAAGTTACCTTAGTTTGTCCATGCAAGTAGCTACTGTTCACAAATGAAGATTCCACAGCACTAAAATGAAATTCTATAAAAGTCAAAGTCCATAAAGCAAGGTTGATAGATAGTAAGCCCAGTGTTATGGATGTATTGAGATATGGAGAATTCAGTAGCCCACAATGCATTAGTCATCATTCCAAAAGTCAACACGCGTTGTCCTTTACTTTGGATGCCCCATCGCATTCTGAAACCTCGTTCCACACATACGAGCTTACCAAGTACTTCCTGCTCTGTCCTTTGGGCATGTTTCACAACCCTGCATAGTTTTGTGAATTCCATTACAGTGGTTTTTTCTTCCTTGGCACCTTCTAGTACTTAAGAATATCTACCCATGGATTCCTCAACATACATATTGTGACAAGTGACTTTCCACAGCACTTGTTCTATACAGGAGTTCAACTCATTTATACTTTATATGGTAACCCTAGATGGAACAATTCTGGACTGCGATAGGTGTCTTTTCTTAGTGGACTCATGTGGGGGAGCCATTTGTGGAATTCTCTCTCACGCGGACTGTTGGGTGCGCCAGCAGCCCCGGTTTGTTTGGAAGAAACATGCAGAAAAAAATCATTTTTGTTTTCTCCATCAGACATCTATTTGTCCGTTTTCCTGAAGTATATGCTCCTTCCAAAGATCTTGGACCCAAGTTTCAGGACGCGCGCTACTGCAAGCCTATTAAGTTTCAGAATGCGCACTACTGCAAGCTTATTACCTCCCTGTATGGGCACTCGATGACCCTTTCAGACAAACTATCTGAACATGGGGAACCCATTTTGGGGTCCTTAATACATCCCATTGTGTGCCTGATATTCAACTTACCATTAACCCTAAAAAATGTAACTATCATGACAAAGCAAGTGTCGGCTGGTTGTTATGATGATGTATTCATTGTGGACTACTGAATTCTCCACATCTCAATAAATCGATAACACTGGACTTACTGTCTATGAATCTTACTTTATGGGCTTTCAGTTTTTCAGACTTACATTTGAGTGTTGTGGTATCTTCATTTGTGATTGATTTATGCAGTAGACCCTTCTCGTCTAAAGTTGTTTTGTATCTTTGGTAGTAGGGTGCATGCTCCCTGAAAAGCATCAACCATATGTTTTTTGCTCATTATACTTTACCCAAAACTACATATTTTACTAGGAGGTGCTTATTCGTATTCCACTACTACCTCATTGTCCTCGAATAGTTACCATTCAAGTTGATGAGGAACGTGTGGACGTTACTGTTGGCATGAGGAAAAGATTGTCAATGGAGATTGATGTTGGTGGTCAACGTGGAATGTTGCTGTTGGGGTGACATGCAGGTGTGGCAGTCATTGTGGGTTGTTGCTCTCAACGCGAGGTGGAAATCCTGCTGGGTTTCACATTGGCAGTTATCATAGGTGGTTGTGTTATGGCACAACAAGGACACTTTTTGGTTACAAGGAGTCCACATCTTGTCAATTTTCACCTTGATTTCAGGAGAACTACACTCTTATGCCAGTCAGGTGTCAAGGAGCTGGGGGCACTTCCAGGGGGTCTGGAATTTCTCCAGCAGAAGCCCGCAGCAGGACTCAGACAGGTCTAGTTGGTCCTGGTCAGCTGGATAGTGGCAAGGTCTCTGTAAGATGTTTGTGTCCCTGTAGCTCAAACTGGATGTCAGCCAACTGACCCTTGAAGTTGCTCCTGGGAGTTCTTGGGTCAATGCAAGCAGGTCCAGTCTTCCTTCTTCAGCAAACAGGTTGTCCTTCTTCTGAATCTTCCACAGGTCCAGGAGTTTTCTAATGAGATGTTCTGAAGGTGGCACTTTCACCAGTTTCAGCCTATGTGTGTGGTATGCCTCCTTTGGTTAACCTTCCCCCTTTCCTGGGTGTGGCTCCAAACTCTCTAGGGTAACTAAGGGCAAGCAGATCAAGGTGTGAGCTGCATTTGTGGGTGGCAGCTCTTACAAGTCAGGTAGGAGGTGGGCTAGCCCTGAAGCTAACCTTTGAAGTTCAGGGAGTCTGAGTAAAACTCCTGGGACATCCAGCTCAGGAGAGGAACACACTGGCCCACATCCAAAGCATGTTTTCTTATGTCTAGACAGCACAGAAGAGCCATTCACCGTCATGTGACTCTAGACACTGGTTGAAAGACACGTTTGGTTTACGAAGAAAAATGTCACCTTTCTAAAAGTGGCATTTTCATAAAAGTACAATAAAGTCTAACTTTATCATTGAAGAGGATTCTGAATTGCAAATCATTTCAGTAGAAGAAGCATTGCTCTATATGTTTCTAAACTAAAGTTATCTCTTATTAAGAATAATTTGAGAACCTAAAGTTAGTCTATGGGAGAGATAGCCTTACAATTGTGAGAACAACAGTTTTATGAGTTTTTTCCTGCCAGTTAACGTAAAACTTAAATAAACATTTCCTACTTTTGAAATACCACTGACTACCCCAGTAGGGGTTAGGGCCCTCCTTAGAAATGACTTATAAGTATTAAAATGGTATGTTTAGGCCTGGCAAAAGGCATATTTCCCTGTATTTCCGTTGAGTGATTACCCTCTATGCCTTTGTGGAACAGTCTCTATAGGTTTCCATTCGTAATTTTTCATGCAAACTAGGGTACTTTTCCGTGTATTTACCTCCTTGTCCTTTTTTATTTCATACAGTTTAAACTACCTTCAAACGATCGAGGTATTTTTCACTATTTACGGCGTTTTCACATATGCCGTTTCACTTCCCCTAATATAGGGCCCTATTATGATAGACACCGCCAGACATGTTAGAGCTTTTCCACCGCGGTCGGAAGGCGACCGTGGCGGAAAAGCTGCGGACTGAAAAAATATCCCCCGCCATCCTAATCTGACGGGGGGTATTTCTTCAGTCCGCAGCGGATAATCCGCATCCTCCGGCCGGGCGGTAGCTTCCGCCGGGCCGGAGGATGCGGATTATCTGCAATCATAATGGGCCCCATAGTTTGGATGTTTATGTCTTAGCTCTGATTTTTCTTAGAAACGTTCCTGTTCCCTTAGTGTTGTATACCGGTCAATTCATAGCAGTGCATTTAAGTAAAGAAGTCTTTCCACATGTATACACTTTAAATCACTACGCAGCCTTTACGCGCAATCACTGCACTTGTCGTTCTTTTGGTGTCTTTCGGGTACTTTCACTTTTCTTCTTTACAGTCTCATTAGCTGGTATGTGGTGATGGCATCTGGTTAAGGTCGGTCACCTCATACATTATACGAATTTCCAGGCGTGTGCTTTTTTCAAGTCGTGTCACTTTCTGTACCTTCAGGTTACTGTACACAGATGTTGGTGTCGTCAGCTTGCAGCAGCTTTGTGACATTGTATGAAATATGAACAGTTACAATGGGATGTTTACATATTGTTTCATTTTCTGTTTAAATTTAGTGGCCCCCGACAAGGGACAGTTGGTCCCGAAATGCATTGGGCTGCACACTTCTGACCTGCATTTTTACAACACTTCATTTGCATTTGCATAACAAGGAACATGGATTGTCAGGACATGTATAATGTACAACCATAGTAATCATTGTAATATGCGTTGATTATCGCATGTAATTATTTTTCTTCAACAAAGATGTCATTTGTTTAAAACCAATTTTAGTATGAACATTTTTTGAAAAAATGTTGGCTTTGGTTTGAAAAAATTGCAAAAAAGTTAAGAGAGACTTTATTTATTTCTAATACGTTGTGCATGCAGTGTTTTAAAGCGAATATTGTGCTTGAGTTTTCGTCCAAAGGCATATTTTGCCATGTGGAAATTGCAGTTTAAAACTGCCACTGCTGCTCTACAGGCAGCAGTGGCAGGCCTGAGAAATTTCTAACAGTGCTACTTTAGTGAGTGACACAATGAGTGCTGCAGCCCACAAATAGCCTTTAATGTACAGGCCCTGGGTACATTTAAACGCATACACTAGGCAATGATGAATACATTATATGTATCAATTTGATGAAGGCCTGTCCTGGAAGAAGATATCAATGCAAAGGAAAAAGTTAAATGTGAGATGAAGTTTGGAACATAAAGAGGAATGCCAACAATCTGGAAAAGAGTAGGAGCAAGGGCAATATATGGATTTTCCATTCCTGGAGTCAGAAGGGAGTTTGGATGTGATTAAACTTTTATCAAAACTTGCAAGCATTGACTTTCACACTATTCGTGAGTTACAGAGAGCCCTTTGTAATACCGAAGCTAGCCCTAGGCACAACATATATTGCCTGCTGTGCAATCAACACGTGCGTTTGGTTCTCCAGGACTTGAGGGAGCAAGATCCTTATGATTATACGGGTCACATAATCTCTTTTGCAGTAGATTACTCTAACAATATGAACATCATCAAGAAAAGGTTTTGTGCACTATGGCCTCAGTTGACGCAGATAAATGCCAGGAAAGGCCTGAGGGACCCAGCAATATTGTTAGTAATGCTTAATAGAAGAACTATGGAATTTCAAGGGCCAGGATGAGAAGTTCATAGAAGGTCTATAAGAATGCCCAATAGGCTTAAGTCCAGCCTTGCAAGACAAGGACACGAGCCAGCCTATGTTTGAAGAAGGGGATAATGTTAAAAATATAGACAGTCAGCAAACATCGAACTCTCGCAATGGTGATACCTGTAGGGACAGTAACATGGAAAAAGTATTTCTGAGGGATATGTTGTGATAATCTTTAAAGACCTATATTTGCCTCGCTGTTGGTGTTAACGGACAGACTCATTATAAGATAAGTTTTTACCAGAATGCTGATACAAATGAGCTATTAATAGCTAATACTTAGTTTGCCTACTGCTCAAATCAGCAAAATGGCGCTGAGAGAAGAATGAAGGCCAGTTAAAAGTCATGTTCTACAAATTACTACAATTATTACTTTCTTTTTCTATTAACCTTTTGACGGCCCCGTATATTAGTATATTAGAGTTCATATAGTTTAACACTCGGAATTGTACATTTTCCTTTCAGAGCCCACTGATCCTAATAACAACACAAGCGGTAATTCACTTTTGAATACTCAAACACACAACCTTGACCCTTCATAATTGCCAAATGCTGCAATTTAATCAGTTTAACCTATGTGCGATCGTAGATTGTAACACAATTTACCTCCTTCTATTAGAGCTTTATGTCTATAGTCCCTTAACGTGAATAGTCTTTCATTGAATGCAAAAACATTCTAACATTCCCAGCACCCAAAAAACTCGACATTGCTGCGCTTCAAGAAACTGATATTTCTAAAAAGGAATCATAACAACTAAAAAGAGACTGGATTGGTAAAGCAATCCTCACTTCTAGATGACGCAATCAGAACCAGAAGTCACCCTCCTGATTACTGATCCACTGTAAAAGAGGTGTCACCATCTTTATACACAATAATTTACATGCAAGAGTAATAAAGACTATGGTCAACTTGGATGGATGATATGTATTCGCCATATTACCAATACAGAAATAGGCTTAGTATGTGCCCTGAATACCCAGATGGGTTATTTATCTCACAAATGAATAGATTATATATGGAATTTGGTCAGACTTCTTGTGAGAGGAGAAAAGAAACTGATAGTAGATCCTATACTTGATAGATCAGGTAGGGTTCATCTCCACAATCATATCTGCTTAAGGAATTGATGTCTAATCTTGGATGGTAGACCCTTGGCAATTAAACTATCCAAGAGGCATCTCTAACCTGAATCTGAAGGAAAGATCCAATCCAGACTCTACTACCCTAACACATGGATTATGGCAATACACAATATATAGGCATTCCTGAGTCTCTCATCCTTCAACTGCAGATGGTGAAAAATATGAGAACTAGATTTATTCCTAGGGCCCCTGAGCCACTCTTCTTCCTCCAAACATCTAAAACTTTACACTTACCGTCTGTAATGAAGGTTATAATCTTTAAAGCACTGTGCCTGACACACAAACATCAAAACAACCTGTCCCGAACTACATCAGAAATAAACTCTCGACCCACTAGACTTGGCGACTCCTTAGATCCTCCTCAGCTCTTCTTCTGCATTTAATTAGTGAGGATTGTGGTAGGAATGATGGATGAATTTGGATGATAAAAAAAGAAGAGACCAGAAATATGTTTAATTCAAATTGACTACTATTCAATTTTTTTGCATTTAAAATAATATGCAATTTGCAACAGAATGCTGATTAAAAATTAGCTGTTTTGGATGCATGGTGTATTTCAGTATGTTCTTCCAATTAAGACCCACTATGTCTCCAGACATGTTTTACAGTTTGTGAAGTGTATTATTATTATTTACATCTGATGTTTCGACTATTGACCAATTTCTAAGTGTGAATGTATTAGTCAATTTTAAAGACCGGATTCCAAAATTTTCCACCAGTAGGTGATGAAAGAGATGGAGGAAGAAACGGTCAAAATCCTGATGCAAAGTATTGCAGAGCTCCCATAATGCCCATAGCAAAGCAAATATTCCAAAGTCGGAAATGTTTCCATGAGGTTAATATTGGCTTGCCTTAATTAGCTTGCCCTGAGTAGCATTCCAGCTGCAAATTATGGGATATTTCTACAATCTACAGAAAGAGCCGAGGATACCACAAAATTAGTTCTAGTTTCCTGTCCTGTCAATTGTTATGCTTTGAGGGAGAAAGTGGAAGAAATCTGTGAGGGGAAAACACATGTAGTGATAATTATCAAACAACTCAAAATCCTTATTTATTTGATAAAATCGTTTTGCACCGGAATCGTATTTTAAACCCATAGTTATAGTCCTGGAAATACTGGTATATTTCTCACATTTATAAGTGTATTTTACAGGACTAGGCTTGCAACATCAAAGTTTATTTTGTGCACCCGAAATGCTCTTAGGTCAATAAGCTTGTGCGTAGACCAAAACATTCAAAAGGCAATTTTAAAAGTCTACTCATTTTATTTACACTATTTTTGATACAGTATTTATAACTATGGCTGTGCACTCTTCTAATTTCAGGTAGAGTATGTGCTTATAAGTGGCGGTACGCTTGTCACTCACTGAAACTGTAATATCCCTGCCGGCAAACGTCTGGTTAATAATAATTTCTACCAAAAACACTGTTTAAAGTGTAGTCTTGTTTCATCTGTGCTAAAAGGATACATTGAAAGCGTTTTCTACTCTAATAAGCAAAGTACATCTTTCTTTTCCATTGCTAATCAGAATTCTGAACTGAATATTTAATCACTACTTCTTCCCTAAAAGCATTGCTTGAAGTGAAATCTCACTTGTTATTCAGTACAATTTTAATCAAATCTATCGTACCCTGGCAATTAGCTGGCTTTATCAATGTTAATATCATGTTTCAGAGACATTTATTTTATTTTCAGGTTTTATTCCCAGTCACTGAAATTGTTTTCTGGATGAATTAAAAACAAGCAGTCTTTTTTCAGAATCAGAGCATGATTAGGAGTTTGGTGGTCCATGGACTCCCAAACTCATGGTGGCGCTGTGGTAGCACGGTGGTGGCAGTCTGGCCACTGCCACACTGGTCTGATGGTCTGACCTCCGTATTACAAGTTTGGTGGTGGGACCACCATTGAACTGCCACAACCACCAGGGAACTACGTTCCTGTGTGGTAGCACAGCATCCAAGGGCTCACTATGCTGGCAGTGCCGCTGCGGCACTGCCCTCTATATTACGAGTTTCTTGACCGTCAGCAGTCCCATGCAGGTTCTTACTCCATGAAACTGCTGGCAGTCAGGAAACAAAGTGGGCCATCCAAGGCCTTCCTTGCGCCATGCATGTTGGTGCATGCAGGGGGCACATGCTGCCCCTCCGTGTAAATGCACCCACAGTTCCAGCATGGCATAAACTTCACAGTCCATGCTGTGTTGGAATGGGCTGTGGCAGTCCACTGGCGATGCAGAATTAGTGCTCACATTTGAGCCTTCTTACTGCATTACAAAAGGGACTGTCACACTGCCCGCCCACCAAACCACAATTTCACTCGTAATCGGTCAGGCGAGCAGCAGCCATGTTTGGTGGTGTGGAGTGTGGTGGTGGCGTGGCGGCCCACGCCCACACTGCCAAACTCGTAATCGGGCCCTAAATCAGTTGCTCTCTTGCACTATCAATAAGAACACCAGAAAAATAGAAAGATGACTGATATTTTGCAATGCATTTCAAAGGGCATCCATATTTTGGTTAAAGGGAGTTTACGGAATTGGGTTATTGGTTAACGGTCAACAACCACTCAGAAAACAACCACAGTCCTTGTCAGGGTGAACCACAAAAGTCACTAAATTCACCTTCTGCTTAATCCTTTGGCAGATTGGCACAAATAAACCAGGCTTAACTTAGCAGCAAATACAATAGAAATTCTAGTAAAGTGAAAGCACAGCACAAGAAAAATCCCAAACCAATTTAGAAAAATAGAGTAAGTTTTGATAACTAAAATGACACATAAATAACCAAAATTCAATCAGTGGAACCAGAGAAATTGAATTTCAAATTTGTTAGTAGATATTGCGTCTAGAAGTGCAAAAACCCATTCATATTCATCTGGTCCTGCCAGACCCGGGGAAAATCATAGTTCAGGCCGACTGCAAAGCGACATAGGTCAGATAAAGGGACCAGGTTAGTCCAGCTGAAAGAATTATATTCCCAAAGTCTAGTGTGAAGAGTTCTATTTCTGGTGGAGTAGACAGGGAGGAACAGGAAGAGTGCTGCAGATGTTCACCGCTGTAGCAGGAAGAGCAGGCTGTCGTTGGTGTAGTGCAAAGAGCTCGTCAGGCATCGTGGATGATCACTGCTGGAGATTCACATTGGCTTGGCAGTCTCCGTGGGCTGATGTTGCTATAGGTTAAAGTGCAGCTCCCTTGGCTTTTTCAATTGACCCAGGCAACCCCTAGTGTGTACTCCAATTTAACGCACTCTTGTGCAAGTAGAAACTTAAATCAGTGGTCCATTTCACTCTCATTTACTCTCTTTATCCCCTGAATTAATTGTGTGCACAACCTAGGCCCTCATTAGGAGTGGCTTGATCATTCCAGTGGAATTGGTAACAGGAGTTACCTGCCCAATTAGAATTATAAGTGTTATAGAAAGCACAGCTCTGAAATGTTTCACCCGGAGATATCACCTTCACTACAAAGGAGAACATTCAGAAGTCAGCACATTAAGTCCAATTTCTGCAGGTTATTCCGCAAAAAGAAACATTAGTTCTAATATTTCCCTGACTCGAGAATTACCAAGACATCCAGGAAATGATAAATCAATGCAGGAAAATGACAGAAATTATTGTGGGCCACTAGTAATGATGGCCCTGATCTTCCAAATTAAGTAATGGGTGCTAAATCTACATTTCATTGTAAAAAGTGTTGCTCTGAGGGTGGCAAACAAAATTATGAATACAACATTTCAGTGTATATTAGAAATCTTGAGCCCACCATTTGAACTGTATTGGTTGCAAAGGGATGGATGTTAGAAACCCTGCTGGTTTTGTATGAGTAGACATTCCATGAGGCTAAATCGCACAAGCGAAAACAAGTGATTGCCTTGATTTGTAGATATGGCTACATGCATAAAATAATTGTTGCGCTGCTGCAAAAGTCAGGCTGTAGCTGTAGAGATCCCTTACTATTCAGTGGCTGTGTATTTCGGGTTACACCAGCTAGAAAAGTGCCTCGGTTCACTGTGGCTATATTACTCGTTTTAGAAGTTTTGCTTCTAAAATGGTGGGTCTACTCTCTCTTTTTCAGTTTCAGCAATGAACAGAGACATATGACAATTAGCTTTATAAATCTGTGGACCAGGGACCGTATTATGATAAACTCATGTTTGCATTGTTTGCCCCCAGCGCAAACAATGAAAATGCGCCCTATTAATTTGAATGCGTTGTCCTCAGGGCAGCTGTGAACTCGTACTGCCCTTGGTGCAGCACATGTTGTTAAAAACAGAGGGGCTATTTTACAGCCGCTCTGTGCTTTTACAGTGCAGGCGGCAATCAGCCTGCACTTTAAGGGAGACTTAAGATTCCCGTGCACGCGGGTGCAGTCAGTGACTGCGTCCACCTGCAAAGGGATATCTGGGGGGTCTATAGGACCCCCTTTCCCCCCTCCAGAGGATTGCTCTCAGGGGGCGCACTGTCAGTGCACCTCCTGAGAGCATCTTTGACTCAGCCTCTGGGTCTATAAGACACAGGTGCAGAGGCAAAGGAATTTCCTCATTTGCACGAAAGACGACAACCAACAGTAAGTCTACCAGCACCGATCGCGGGGCGGGGGAAGTTGTACAGGGGGTTAAGGAAAAAGAAAATATTTTTAAAATGTACTTTTTTTTAAAACTTACCGTATTACTGAGTTGCTGAGTCTCTTCTCCGTCTATCTTTCTAGCCGCTCAGCATCAATGGAAGGATCAGGAAGCACACCCAGGCTCTCTAAGCCAATCACATCGCTGCAAGGTAGCGGTGTGATTGGTAGGCACCCAGTCTCCCATAAGACAATCACAATGCTTTACAGCGTTGTGAATGGACTCAGTTTTCGGTGCTCAGCCAAAGATGGAAGCCTGGGCATGTTCTCCACCCAGGCTATAATGCAGCATGGGTGGAGAACATGGTAGGTGTGCATAAATGTTTGGTCGGAGCCGTCCAAACATTCATGCACACTTGCAAAGTGTGCTCACTACTCCCATGCCTCCTGTGTCAGAGTAGCCCACCCACCACCCTGCAGAGGTGCCGCAGCAGGACAAAATAAAATTATAATATCCTCAAGTTATTATCACTTTATTTTTTCTTTATTTCGCTACTGCGCAGCAGTGAGGCAACGCTCCTCCTCCTTTGTGGAGGAGCCTCCACTGCTACCAATTTATGACCCTGAGCAAAGTCAGACTAGGTAGCGGCAATACTATCTAGGAAAATATTTGAAAACGAAAATTAAATGTTGATTTTAAAAATTTTAATTATCTGATTCCAAAATATGCGAATAGTAGGATATTGGAAGAGCATATATTTTAAATCAGCTTGTGAAACACTGCAAGACCAACAACATGGGCTTGAATCAGAAGACAAATGGTGTAGTCTGACAGGAGTGAGAAATAAATGATGGTAAATGAAAACAAGCATTGGTAATGCATCGGTTTCACCTATGTGATAATTAATAAGCAGTTTTTGTTGTAAATTGCAGCTTAGTGAGCAGATGTGCAATATAAGTTACAGAAAATCCATTAACGTGGTATGGCTTGTTTATGGAGCAAGGTAGTATAGTGTGCACTCCTATGAGTGAACAAGATAATGTCAATTGTAATTTTGAATCTCTGCAAAAGTGTGTAAAGGAGGAACACAGCTCTCAACATATTGGCAATGCTAAAGAAAATGAAATGCAATGGCCTGGAAATCATTAAGGTTTCAGTAACTTATATTGCACTCTAGTGTAGTTTCTATTTTCCCTATAGGATCTACGCATTGGAATAACATAAACAGCAGTTTAGACGTAGGACTGAGGTCATCTAGGTCTCTACTGACTATGTTAGACTTAATTAGGTTTGCCAGCTAGCTCAGAGGTCACTAGAAACTTTCTCGAGTAGACAAGGAGGAGTTAACTTCCCTGAATAGACAAGAATGGATTAGCTTCTGACAACCGCATAAACATGACAACTTTGCTCCCTCAGAATAAAGAGTACTCTAGAGTTGTGTGAAAACAATAGACAACTATTTCACTCAGTCAATCGTGCATGCTTAGTCTCACCAGAGTGCAGAGAAATAGAGAGAAGGGGGTTTTCAATAAAAGTTGTTATTTATTGAGCAGTCTTCTTTCTCATGCAAGAGAAATGAATTGCCACAATTGCAATACTTATCATGTAGTAAAGTGCGTACAGTAAAAGGAGTATTATGAAATAATACTGTAAAAGCATTGATATGGTTTCTTAGCCATATGATACTTTAAAAGGGATAAACTATATACATACAAAAACATTGACTAACGTACTCAACTGGTGCTTCTAATATACGCCTACCCCGGTGTACCTGACCTAAGCCTAATACGTGGGAAGGAGTAAGTAAGTTGCAGTTTAAGTTAAGTTGTTTTTTTGCCAAGAATCTGAATCAAGAATTCTCTTAAGGTTTTAGTCAGCACCGTATCTTGGTTTTAGAATGAATGAGGTCTTGTATCTCGTGTCTCAGGACTCAATCTCCCAGCAACCCGCAAGGGTGACTGGAAACACCGGAGCTGGATTTCTCGGCAGGAGAAAAGACAGCGTCTCTCTCAGTGCGTCAAATGGGAGGGTCGGCTTCCTTCAGCACTCGCATCAGCTGGGCGTCGGGCAAGTAGATAGCCGCTCTGCTCCAAACCACCGTGTGTTTGCTTAAGGCAACGTTGGTATATTTATACCTGAAAGGTGCTGAGTTTGTCGTAAGGTTGGACATAAGACGTCACTAAGAACTAACAGTTCTTTCTGGACTCCAGGAGTTCTTGTGCAAATCAAAACAAAAGCAGGGGGAATTCCCGGGCTGCTGGAGGCTTGGTTTGTTTAAAGAACGCGTTGTACTTTCTAGGATTATAAGGAAGTAGCCATTGCCGTATTTGGACTGCATTGGCTATGCCTAAATATGTTTTTTGAAAGTGAGGGAATGCACACCTTTCTTTTTTTGAAACTCCTTCGTTCGTATCCATTTCTATTTCCATCCTTTGAACTGATTGCGTGCAGGTCGACTTAGGGCATGCCCTACTGCCACATAGTTACATAAACATAAGTGATGAGGGGCCATCTGGCCCCTGAGTCAAATGCACAGCTTTGTGCCGCTATTATAGCGTGCACTTTTAAATCACACATTTTGTTAACCTTAGTCCTTTTAATCCAAATTTAGCCTTCCTTTTTCTCCATTAGTATACACTAGTTTTTATACATTAGTGATGCCACAATCCAACATTCGGAATGTTTTGCCAATTTCCGGTTTTTTAATATTCAAACAGGGCCCAATATGGTGCCTTTCAGAAAGAATATGAGTAATGCAAAAGTCCATCGCAAGCAGTATTTATTTTATGTCATAAAAAGAACCCAATGCATTTCGGGCCATCGTTGGCCCTTCGTCGGGGGTTACTACAAATAAATCAAAAAATACATACATTAGTATCACTTTTACGGTAATGTAAGCTACATTACAATTGCAAATGTACAAATCTAATCACTTTTAAAATCAACAAACATGATTCCACAGTACATAATCCCACCAGGTTACCCTCCGAGTTGATTCCGTCATTACCCTCCTTCACCTTCAAAACGTAAACACATATTTTCATGCTCTTAATTACTGTTAGTGCTCTGCGTTATGCTCCGCTCCTTCACCCATTCTACTCATTAAGATAATCACATATTTGGGAGGGGATCCCTCTATTTATCAGGTTTGTAATTTTTGCATATTACTCGACTTATGTTGCGCTGTGCTTATTTTTAGAAAAGGTTGTATGCGGACATTCTTAGCTATAGATCTCACGTATTCCACTTTCTCCCAGTGCGTTTATCTAACCTCACCCACCCCTTCACATACCTGCTGCGTAGTTAAAATAGCGTCTCCCCTTCTTCTCGTTGTAATTCCAACTGCTTATCGAGTGTCCCTATCCACCCGTGCGTTTTATAGCGTCTCCCAAGTAATCTCCCTTCTTATTGGCCCCAAATATACACCTACCTATCTCGCCTAACCTTGTGAGAAAACTACTATACCCAGAATACATGTCTATTCTTGTGACGTGGTCTTTAAACATTATGCACATATAAATGTTGCAATTTTTTGTCCTTGCATGTTCTGTCTGTCCATATGATTTGTAGTTTTAAAACCAATGCGATGAACTTTAGTTGTTAGTCCAAATGTTGTTTGTTCGTGTTTCTCTTTGAAGAGGACGGAATCAACTCGGAGGGTAACCTGGTGGGATTATGTACTGTGGAATCATGTTTGTTGATTTTAAAAGTGATTAGATTTGTACATTTGCAATTGTAATGTAGCTTACATTACCGTAAAAGTGATACTAATGTATGTATTTTTTGATTTATTTGTAGTAACCCCCGACGAAGGGCCAACGATGGCCCGAAATGCATTGGGTTCTTTTTATGACATAAAATAAATACTGCTTGCGATGGACTTTTGCATTACTCATATTCTTTCTGAAAGGCACCATATTGGGCCCTGTTTGAATATTAAAAAACCGGAAATTGGCAAAACATTCCGAATGTAGGATTGTGGCATCACTAATGTATAAAAACTAGTGTATACTAATGGAGAAAAAGGAAGGCTAAATTTGGATTAAAAGGACTAAGGTTAACAAAATGTGTGATTTAAAAGTGCACGCTATAATAGCGGCACAAAGCTGTGCATTTGACTCAGGGGCCAGATGGCCCCTCATCACTTATGTTTATGTAACTATGTGGCAGTAGGGCATGCCCTAAGTCGACCTGCACGCAATCAGTTCAAAGGATGGAAATAGAAATGGATACGAACGAAGGAGTTTCAAAAAAAGAAAGGTGTGCATTCCCTCACTTTCAAAAAACTTTCGTAACTAAGCCCTACCCAGGGTTTGCACCCAAGATGAAGACGTACAACACGAAAGAAAACAAAGAGAAACACGAACAAACAACATTTGGACTAACAACTAAAGTTCATCGCATTGGTTTTAAAACTACAAATCATATGGACAGACAGAACATGCAAGGACAAAAAATTGCAACATTTATATGTGCATAATGTTTAAAGAACACGTCACAAGAATAGACATGTATTCTGGGTATAGTAGTTTTCTCACAAGGTTAGGCGAGATAGGTAGGTGTATATTTGGGGCCAATAAGAAGGGAGATTACTTGGGAGACGCTATAAAACGCACGGGTGGATAGGGACACTCGATAAGCAGTTGGAATTACAACGAGAAGAAGGGGAGACGCTATTTTAACTACGCATCAGGTATGTGAAGGGGTGGGTGAGGTTAGATAAACGCACTGGGAGAAAGTGGAATACGTGAGATCTATAGCTAAGAATGTCCGCATACAACCTTTTCTAAAAATAAGCACAGCGCAACATAAGTCGAGTAATATGCAACAATTACAAACCTGATAAATAGAGGGATCCCCTCCCAAATATGTGATTATCTTAATGAGTAGAATGGGTGAAGGAGCGGAGCATAACGCAGAGCACTAACAGTAATTAAGAGCATGAAAATATGTGTTTACGTTTTGAAGGTGAAGGAGGGTAATGACGGAATCAACTCGGAGGGTAACCTGGTGGGATTATGTACTGTGGAATCATGTTTGTTGATTTTAAAAGTGATTAGATTTGTACATTTGCAATTGTAATGTAGCTTACATTACCGTAAAAGTGATACTAATGTATGTATTTTTTGATTTATTTGTAGTAACCCCCGACGAAGGGCCAACGATGGCCCGAAATGCATTGGGTTCTTTTTATGACATAAAATAAATACTGCTTGCGATGGACTTTTGCATTACTCATATTCTTTCTGAAAGGCACCATATTGGGCCCTGTTTGAATATTAAAAAAACGGAAATTGGCAAAACATTATGAATGTTGGATTGTGGCATCACTAATGTATAAAAACTAGTGTATACTAATGGAGAAAAAGGAAGGCTAAATTTGGATTAAAAGGACTAAGGTTAACAAAATGTGTGATTTAAAAGTGCACGCTATAATAGCGGCACAAAGCTGTGCATTTGACTCAGGGGCCAGATGGCCCCTCATCACTTATGTTTATGCCTAAATATGGACATGATTCTTATGCCTTTATAAGGATATGTTCTGTTATAACCACATAAGGGCATAAATCGGGGATATCTAATTAGGGTCCTAGATAGATTCACAACACCCACGCCACGTATTATGTCAATCATTACTAAATACTAAGCAATACTAAACATATAACGATGCATGTGTTTTCCAACCCACCCCAAAATACATAGATTGCATTTGAAATGGTGTATGGTGTATACACGAAAATGAGTATTGTACTGTACGTCTTTCAAGCAGTTGTATCATTCAGATAATGCATATATAAATATCGGCTGAATGAGTTGCGAAAATTACATTTATGAAATGGCTCTAAATACAGAAAAGAAGGTCAAGACCATTTCATCACATATTTATACAATACTGTACATGTGCTAGAGGCTGAGGTAAAATATTGTCCCTCGAGTCTCTAAAAATAGAAGTTCTGTTCTCTAAGAATAGTTCTACTTTAAGCAGAGTACCATGTGCCAAAAAAAAAGGTAAATATTTTGGAAATGGAAAAAATAATTTCCTTTTCAGGGGAAAATAGTTCTAATTGTTTTCAGTAGTGTTGTTTATCAAAAACTGAAGGCCGAATTCAGAGTTCAGGGAACGCTGTGTGCTCGTTGTTTTAAAAGTTATTCTCGTTGTCAGGAGAGAACATCATATCAGAGAGGCTTGCGAAAAATTGGTCTACAACACTAGGTGACAGTTCAACCAAGTTTGAAAAAGCTGAAATTGTGCAAATGTGAGAATCATTGCTATTATCGATGTCTGGATCAGCAATGCTCACAGAAGGTTGTACCTGTGTGGTGCTGCTTTCATCTCGTACTTCACCGCCACCTAATCGTAATGGTGAAGTCTCAACGAATGGCGTCATCAGAATAGGTAGCCGCTGGGGACAACACGTTGCATTAATCGTTACCGGACCGAGCAAAGTATCGATATCCATTGGTACTGCTGATGGTCGTGTAAGACAGACGTCCAACACGCATTCTTCTCCGCATAGCAGACATCGAAGCACAGGTAAGATGCAATCTTGCCAGATTGGTCTGAATGAAAGAAACCAAGTTGAATTCAGAGCTCTTAGCTAATCTGAGGACTCTAGTGATTCGGTCTCGGTAGCATATTGCTAGGATCATTTCTTCCATCGTAGCTGGAGTTTTGTCTGTGGCTTGGCTTGCCATATCGGAGCAGAAGGATCAAAAATAAAATTCCTGCTACGAGTCACAAAAGAAGAGGCAGGCCGCCGAATACAGAATGCACAAAATTTGGGAAAATGCCCAGAACTGTTTCAAAGGATGCTAACAGTCCCGAAAAAATTGTCTTAAATACATGTGCGATGCCACTGGTATCAGACATGTTTAAAATTTGACCTAGCATTTCTACGAAATGTACAGGGCAAGTTGTTGATAATAGGGAATGTATCTCTGCCGCTGTCCTTGCAACTTGCAGATCATACGTCTCTTTGGACGAGGTTAAAGGCACAGTTGTCTGTAAAAGAATAGACTTCATTCTGCTTAAAGTATCAATTCGAATAGAAGAGATATTCAAAGAAGGCCATATTGCAGCCTCCATGTCTGGATTGCCATTTGGATACAATACTTGCATACAGCAAATGACCCTGGAAGTGACGGTTACGAGATAGGCTTTTCCTGGCACCATGCCACAACAGCTGTGGTCACTTATTAGAACATAGCTGCCGTTGGAAAGCTGTCTGAAAAAAGGCTTTATCTGTGTTGCAGGAGTGCCGTGCAGGTGACATGAAAGGTTGTTTGATGAACCTTCGCAAGCTCCATGCAAGTTAATACCTTGACACAGAAGTGTACCGCGTAGTGATTTTTTACAATTGTTACCACTAAGGAATACCTCTTTTTTCCCTTCACTATAACATTTATGTGTATAAGGTAATTTCCAGGTTGATTTGATTTATCCTTTACCCAACCTTTCATACAGGCCTGCTGGTATATATTTTTGGCAATACTGAAACTGGAAAGTTGTTATCGGAATTGTAATCGTTCCGTGTATTATCCATTCAATGACATGTCTCTCTGACATTGTCAATGGTAATGTCTCAAGTTTTTCAATGCTCATAATCGTATAGTCTGCTCCTTTTTGTGCCAAACTGATTTGTTTATCAGTAAGGTTAAAGATAGAAAATAATGACGTTGTGTTGATTAGACGCCATGGCACGTAGCCTGAACACAGGTTTTGCAAAGTCCAGCCTAGCTGTACAATAGAACGCAATTGGGACTGACCATGTTGTAACATTAGCAAGTCCAGCTCTTTTATATCAATAGCAGATGATACAATGCTGCCCAGTGAATATATTCTGGAGGACAGAATCGTTAACCCAGTGTCCACTACAGAAAGTGATTTTTCCAAATTAATACGATCAATTTCTCGTATTTATTCTGCTGTTTCAATTTGCGTTACTTTCCAAGCTTCGTTGTAAGCAGCGTATATACCGGCGTATATGAAACGTTTATGACGCTGTTTGCGAGGTCCCAGTATGAAATCTCATAAGTCAGCACCTTCTTTAAGTAAAGTTAAGTGTTCCTTAATTTCTGGCAGTCTGGATTTCTGTAGCCATTCGAGGCAGAGTTTTCCTACACTATATGTTGTTACTATCCCTGGATGTTGTCTCTGGGAATATCTTGGGTCTGGCCTGTTCTGTTTGAACCCCTGTGTTTTGTTCAGGAATCTATCTTGACAGTTATTTGTGTCTGTGGGCCAGATCAACCATTTTCTCCAATCAGGATTTGTTCTGTTTTGGTGTAAAATATGGGATTCGTCTATCTCCACATCTGTAGTGCTATTACTATCAGGTATGGGCTTTGGAATAGACGGTGTGTTTAAGTCTTTTATCTTGGCTAAACCAATACAGGTTGTCTGTTGAATGGTGTCATTCAGGAATATTATCTGTTCTGGGATCATGCAGGCTCTAAATAATGCTTCTAGACCTTGTACCTGCCAGTCTTTTGAACCCCAGATGGTTTTTGTTTCAATGTTGTTTTTCCAAAATTCAAAACCAAATGTAGACATTTTATCATAAAACTTTTCAGAATAAATCAATTTAGTATTTGTCAACATTGTTTTCATTCCAGTCTTATTTAACATTTTAAAATAAAACGTTTCTGGATCACTGTTGTTAAACCCTGAGAAGTATGTGAATTTCTCATAAAATGTTTTCGAGCTGCCTTTTGGCGGTGTTAGACAATGTTCCCATTGATTATAATTTAAAACATTTCTTGGTTGAGCAGATTTATGCAAATAGTGATGACCATAGTGGTTAAAACAGTACATTTCTTCATAGTTCGATGAACCCTGTAAAAACTCATGTTCTGTAAATTTTGCTGACTTTACTAAATCTGACATAAGTCCCAATCATCAGAGAAAGTACTTGGTGTCACAAAGTCACTTAAGGAAACCTTAAATTGATGTGGATATTTCAAGAGCTCAATGGGGCCATAGATTTCATAATCCGTTTTGTCCCATGCTACCCCACCGGGTATAGGATTGGCTGTGATGTTCACTGATGACAGTTCTCTTTTTTCGATGTGTGAGGATGTTTGAGGCTTTAGGACCAAGTTGATGTTCTGACTTGCTGTGTCCATTGTACTACATTTTCCTTCAATGAATTGTCTCAAACATAGAACCAAGATGAGCCAAAGTAGGAGGAAAAGTACACCTAACACAATCCAAAATTCAATCCATGATGAAATCAGATATGTTTCTTTTAGTTGATGAAAAAGTTCAGTCATTTTTTTCTATGGAAGTTTTTGTTGCTGGCGTTTCTTCATGCTCACTTGGATCATCAGAAAAGTCATCGAAATTGATGAAGTAGCCAGACGCAGTTCTGTCAATTGTTGGAATTGCTTCTGGATTTTCATTTGTCTTTGCATTTTTCTTTGTTTCATTAGCACAGTCTGAGGCTACATCGTTGTTGACAGGCATTTCTTGACGAACTGTTGCAATTTGGGTTTCAAGAGGCACACGTTCCATGGCTTTGTTGCATAGTCCTTTTTTATTCACTGTAGGTTTATCAAATGTGATTAGTCTCTCAGTTTGAACCTCTTGAATTGTAGCAAGATTTGGTCTTCTGCTATTTCTTGGGAGTCCACTGGGCCTACTACTTATTATTGGCCACATGATTGTGGTTTTACCAGGTCGATGGATACAACTCTGTTCTCATTTTTACCAGCAAGTGGCGGTAGTACTACTGATCTTGTTCCGCTGACAGCTAAGACAGGTACTGCTTTTCTGTAAGAAGGCCCAAATTCTTTCTTCACCGTGATCTTTCTCTGACTAGATCCCCAATCTTTGGAATCCAGACAGGTGGTTTCTCTTCAGTGGCTGTTGGTTTTAACTTTGTGTTACTAAGACTTCTTCTTGTTTCATTTAAGTCCTGTAAAACAGCCAAACGATCTTTGATATCAAAGGCTTTTTCTTTTACCACTGAAGTCTGACAATCTAAGTCCTGGATTTTCATTCTAGTGCCGAACAATAGTTTGTAAGGAGTGATACCTTTTAGAGAATTTCTTGGCAGATTGTTAAGACTACGTTGGACACTTGTTAAATGTTTGACCCAACCATCACCCGAACCTAATACCCTTGCCGTTATAGATTGCTTTATGTCACGGTTTTTTCTTTCCACTACCGCATTTCCCTCAGGTTGGAAGGGAGAAGAGTACCGCAATTGTAAGCTCGAGAGCTAAACGCAGGACCCTGGTCAGAATGTAGCATGCCAATTGCATATGTGCCGATAAAGACTCGCAAATCTTTTATAACAGTTCTGGCGTCAGCCGAGCGCTGGGGCCACATCCAAATGAATCTCGTGCAGGAATCCACTGCGACCATGATATATTTATAGTTGCCATCCCTTTGTAAGGGACCACAGTGGTCCAGGTAAACACATGCCAATGGTTTATCGGAGATTAGAAGGGGCGTCTCTGCTGGTCGTTTCACTGTTGATACTTTCATTCTTTGGCATATTTCACGTTCTAGAACATAGTTCCTAGTTTGTTTTCTCATGCGAGACCACCAATATCTCTGCTTTAATAACGATATGGTGGCGGAAACACCAGCATGTGCAGAAGCGAGCCCTTCGTGTGCCGCTAAAATTAGTCCTAACCTGTGTTTCATGTTTGGAATTGCCCTATCCCCCACTCCAGGGATTTGAGCAAAAGGAACATTATTCGAATCAGTTATGTATGAGTACTTTACTGGAAAGCCTTTCGGGAGTGTTTTTCTATCATGTTTTACTGAAGCACTGACAGCTTGCATTATATCGCTGTCTATTTTTGTTTTTGACCGGGTGATAGCAGCTACGGAAGCCGTTTGCACAGCTGCCTTCGCGGCCTCATCAGCCAATGAATTCCCCGCAACGTGAACGCCATCACGCTGATGACTCAGTGTATGTATCACGTGAGTCTTTTGTAGTTCTTTCTGTAAAAGAACTACTTGTTCCCAAAGCGTTTTATGCTTGATTGTGCCACCTTTTGCATCTTTGAAGCCGTTTTGAACCCAGTTCTGCAAGTATTCATTGTAAGACTAAACGCAGTAATATGAATCGCACACTATTAGTGTGGGGAATTCGCGATCAGTATTTTCAAGCGCCATCTTAAAAGCCAGTAGTTCAGCTCGCTGAGCTGTGCAATCACCTAGAGATTGAGTTTTAGTGACCAGTGGTCTAAATTTTCCTTCGTGCCAACAACCTTTAACAATCGCGCACGCAGCACTGTATGCTTGTTTACCCCCAACTGCGGGTTGTGCTGAACCGTCTGTATATATTATAAAGCCGTAATGTTCGAGAGGCAGGATTTCGATCGGCAGAGGACATTCATATTCATATTGGAGAAATTCCTGTGTTTTTAAGTTAGGATCGAATTCGTATACTACGTCTGATGCAGCAAGAGAATTAACCCCTTGTATCCATCTCGGATGTAAAGCTTTAGCATTCGAAATGCTTGCTCTTGTTACCGCTTCTAGGGCAGGTACCGGTGTAACGATTATTATACGTTTACCTTGTGCGAGGGCTCTTTCTTTTGCTACAGCAGTTTGAACCACAGTTAGAATTTTTTCAGTAGAACTGAATTTCATTTCAGCTTGTGTGTACAAGTGTGATTTATAAGCTATTGGTACTGTTTCTCCCTCATTAGAGGTCAGGTACGTGAATCCGCATCTTTCTGGGATGACTCGGATTACAAGGTTGTGTATATTTTCGCGTGTTTGCAGTTTTGTTTAAGTTAACATGTCTGTTTGTAATGATCTTAAAATTTCTGTGTGTTTCTGAGTCCAATTAATTGGTTTGAAATCAGGTTTTATTAATTCATAGAGAGGTTTAACCCTCTCCGCATAATTTAGAATGTATGTTCTTCCAAAATTCAGAAAACCTAGTATTGATTGTAAATTCTTCAGCGTTTTTGGAGTTTGGAGTACTGCACATTTCTCTAAGAAATTGTCTGCTAGGCTTTGCCTTCACTTGATAATTCATATCCTAAAAACAGGACAGTTAGATGGGCAATTCGTGACTTCTTAAAGTTGAATTTATACCCTTCAGCTGCGAACCCAAGTATTATGGTGTTCACTCTTTTCAAGTGTGTCTCCAGGTCGTCGTCTGTAAGATAGATGTCATCGATATATGATAATGCCTCATCATCATACATTTGTAGTAACTCTGTCACCCTTGCTGAGAATAATCCTGGGCTATTCTTGAATCCCTGTGGGAGTCGACAGAATTGTTTTTGCGCTCCCATGCAGGAGAAAGCGGTCAAATACCTGCTTTCAGGTGCAATGTTTTGACAAAAGAAGCCATTTGAGATATCTAATGTCGTTTTATATTTTTTGCGCACAATGTTATTCATTAGTGCTGCACTGTGTGAGTTTTGTACTGCAAATGTTTTGCAGCAGGAGTTTAGGTGTCTGTAGTCCAAAACTAGATGATATGAATTGTCTGGCTTGGAGACAGGAAACAAAGGATTGTTCATTTGTGAGGTGCATGTTTCAATCACCCCCTGATATTCAAGTTGATCTAAGACCTCCCTGACTTGTTTTTTAGCTTCTTGCTTAACAGGATACTGCCTTTTTGCAATTGGTTGATTTTTTAACTGGATTTTATGGTGAGGAGAATCCTCATCCCATCCCACATGATTTTTATATAATGCAGGAGCTTGGCCCACTGCCCATTTTCTAGCAAATGTATATTTTTTATGAATTGGAATCTGATTTGAGAAGGCAGGCATAATCATTTCTTCGCCATGAGGGCACTCCCTGACAAACTGTGGTGGCCAGTCTTTCTCAGCTAACAGTATGTCATAGCCTTTCGAAAGGTTATCCCAAAAGAGACCCCTTACTTTCCCAGTCTTGTCCCCCTCTATACGTAATGTTATTTCATATAATTTATGGGGTTTGCTAACTCTGGTGTCTACAGTTTCCACTTGAATGTATTCATTCGTGTCCACTGTCTCAAGTAGATTCATCAGGATCTTGCAAGCTATGGTTACTTCTGCTGCGCTGTCTAGCATTGTCTGGGCCCACTCTCCATTTTTCAGTTGTGTCCTCAGAATCCTTGGCATGTTTTATTTTAATACTAGCTACCTTCTTCTTTGGAAATTGTAATTTTTTACTTTGATGAGCAGGTTCCTTGTATTTGGACTTGACGTGCTCTTCTTTGTGTTCTGACCGTCCTCTTCTTTCCGATTTCTGTGAGGAAGTCTGAAAAGATCGAGAGGGACGTGTATCAATATCTTGATATCTGTCAGGTTTTCTTAATTTATCCCTATCTCTAAGGTTGTATCTTTTCTCAGAGGGCTCCCTCTGGGGAGACTTGCCTCCTCGTTCTGGAGATCTATCTCTTCCTTGAGGAGATCTTCCTCTGGACTGAAATCGTTTTTCTCTGGGAGGGGATTGTTTATTACCCTCCCAACTCTTTTTTGAAGTATTGAGATTATTTTTAATAAATGCTTTTTCAGGATTTTCAAGTAATTGGGGTTTTACTGGTTTCCCACCCAAACTATCTCTACCTAGTTCTTCATAGGATTTTTCGATGATATGGCAAGTTCAAATGGTTGTTCTGCTATATCTGTTTCTTTCAATTTCTGGCGGATCGCCACAGATGCTGCTTCTCCTTTAATGTTTAGGGCGCCATTAAACCAGAGCAGGTGCTCTTGGTATGTTAGTGGGATTTCAACATCCTTGAAAGGAGCGTATTCATCCGGAGATTCCTCTATTTTGTAATAGTGGAAATCTTGTGTTACAGCATGTGCTGCTGGAAAATGTATCCATGAGTAGAATACCTCTGTCTGCCGATATTCATGGGCCTCTACCACAAATATGACTGTACCACCTCTTGGTGATAGTCCATTTTCTATAAGTTTAAGAGTTATAGTTCTTCTTACATTTACCGGAATGATTATAGCATTCGGGTCTTCTTCTCGGAGACTTGTGTCATCCGCTAGGAGTTGAGCTGTTATTCTAGATCTTTCTCTTTCGTCTTCACTTTCTCCCATTTTACTGACAGAAAGTTTTTGTTGCAGATCAAGTTTCAAGGGAAACAAAGATTAGGTGTACAATATTTTGGTACACTGTATCCTTCAACGTTGACTAAACCAAAAACTAATACATAGGAATCTCTTCCTACTAAGTTCCGGCGGATATTAACCTTTTACCCACTCCAGACGTCTTTTGGAGTATTTACGGGAAAAGGGGGTTTGTGTGAAAAGCACGACTGAGTTACTCTAGAGTCTTGCATTAGATTATCGCCTTAACAAACGTTGGGCGCCATGTAGTGTAGTTCCTATTTTCCCTAAGGGCTCTGCGCATTGGAATAACATAAACAGCAGTTTAGACGTAGGACTGAGGTCATCTAGGTCTCTACTGACTATGTTAGACTTAGTTAGGTTTGCCAGCTAGCTCAGAGGTCACTAGAAACTTTCTCGAGTAGACAAGGAGGTGTTAACTTCCCTGAATAGACAAGAAGGGATTAGCTTCTGACAACTGCATAAACATGACAAATTTGCTCCCTCAGAATAAAGAGTATATCTCTATAGTCGTGTGAAAACAATAGACAACTATTTCACTCAGTCAATCGTGCATGCTTAGTCTCACCAGAGTGCAGAGAAATAGAGAGACGGGCGTTTTCAATAAAAGTTGTTATTTATTGAGCAGTCTTCTTTTTCATGCAAGAGAAATGAATTGCCACAATTGCAATACTTATCATGAAGTAAAGTGCGTACAGTAAAAGGAGTATTATGAAATAATACTGTAAAAGCATTGATATGGTTTCTTAGCCATATGATACTTTAAAACGGATAAAATATATACATACATAAAAACATTGACTAACGTACTCAACTGGTGCTTCTAATATACGCCTACCCCGGTGTACCTGACCTAAGCCTAATACGTGGGAAGGAGTAAGTAAGTTGCAGTTTAAGTTCAGTTGGTTTTTTGCCAAGAATCTGAATCAAGAATTCTCTTAAGGTTTTAGTCAGCTCCGTACCTTGGTTTTAGAATGAAGGAGGTCTTGTATCTAGGGTCTCAGGACTCGATCTCCCAGCAACCCGCAAGGGTGACTGGAAACACTGGAGCTGGATTTCTTGGCAGGAGAAAAGACAGCGTCTCTCTCAGTGCATCAAATGGGAGGGTCGGCTTCATTCAGCACTCGCATCAGCTGGGCGTCGGGCAAGTAGATAGCCACTCTGCTCCAAACCACCGTGTGTTTGCTTAAGGCAACGTTGGTATATTTATACCTGAAAGGTGCCGAGTTTGACGTAAGGTTGGACATAAGACGTCACTAAGAACTAACAGTTCTTTCTGGACTCCAGGAGTTCTTGTGCAAATCAAAACAAAAGCAGGGGGAATTCCCAGGCTGCTGGAGGCTTGGTTTGTTTAAAGAACGCGTTGTACTTTCTAGGAGTGTAAGGGAGTAGCCTTGCCGTATTTGGACTGCATTGGCAAGTGCTGCATATGCAAAACCATAATGAAATAGTTATCCAAAAGTGGATGGATACAGTACTTTGCAGGCAAGAAACTGATAAGAGAAGCAACAGGAGGAAAACGCATTGTTAAAATCAGGAAAATATTGTACGGCCAATAGGAATAGAGTAACAGTAAGTGGCAAGCACACAAACCAATGAAAAGCAAGAAAAGCAAGTGGGTGGGATAAAAGCCCATTTTAAGATATATTTAATAGAAAAGCTTTCACAAACACAGCTGTGTAGGCGAAACTTTTTTTTCTTAAACACATTTTTTAGGTTTTTGAAGCTTTATATATCATATACAATCATGTTACATTCTTGTGACATTAATAGTGCTCTCTGTTTGTCAAAAACATACATTCGCGAAATATTCCTGCTGCAGTATAATTGTCTATAATCAGTCTATACAATATTTGCAACAAGTCACTTTTCTTTGTGTTAGCAATCCCAAATGATTGTACTACATTGTCACATTAGTACAGTAAACAGTCCTCAACTCCCCCCTCCGTCCCTCCCGAGTCTCACTTATATGTCTGAATCTTGTGCATTCTGCATCATCCAGTAGATGCGCACTTCGTATCCGTATGTGTTCATATTACATCGCCCTGATTATGCGTTGTTAACTAGACTTAGATCACCCTCTGCGTAATCAGTTGTATATTCTGCTTAGGGTCTTAAACTTCATCTACTGATTTTATGGCTTCCAGCATCACGTCCCATTCCATTGCTATTGGTGTTTTTTGAAGGCCCTTTAGTTCTTCTCTACGCAATGCCACACTCTCAGCAGTACCCCATCGCAGTAATTCCGTGTGCCAGGTCATTACATCTGAGGGTTTCCGCGATTTCCATCTCATAGTTATTTTACATACAGCTAAGATGAGCACTAAATCTATAAAGCGGTATTGCACTTTGTGTTTGGATAATTGTTTGTGGAGTCCTAAGATGCACTCCTCTATTGTGTTCTGTATTTCCTAGCTTGCCGGTTCCCCTGTTCTTTGCCTGACAGTGTCCCAGTATCCCCGCACCTTTGGACAGGTCCATAACATGTGGAGTAAGTGCTCTCCTTCTAGTAAGCATCTCGGGCAATAATGCTGAGTTTGGGGGAACACTCTATCTAATTTATGTGGACTAAGATAGGCTCGGTGTAACACCATTGTCTGAATTTAAATTTTGTGTTCCTCAATGTCTTCCTTGGGTGTTCCAGTATCTTTGTCCATTCTTTATCTGTTATGTCCTTACCTATGTCCCTCGCCCCTGCCATCCTCAGTGTGTCTAGAGCGGCCTTCGTATGTGTGCAGATTCCTGTATAGAGCCATCTTATAGGGTGTCCACCTCTCCCCATGTAATATATCATCTTGACCAGGTCATTGGTGGGGGGTTCCTGCCTTTACGGGGCCCAGTGCGTTTTTATGTATCTCAGCAATGCGGTGTGTAGTATGTATAAGTGTGCCGGGACCCCAGTCTCGTTGACAAATGTATCATGGTCTAGCAATATTCCATCCCCAAACAGATTTGACACCGTGCTAACCCTTGCTTCCAACCAGGGCTTCAGCTTGCGTTTCGTGATTTTGCCTCCCATTAGTGGGATCCCCAACAGAGGGATGTTACCTGCATATGCCGGGGGTGCTTGTGTGTACTGTAGTGCTGCCTACCAGCATCAGAGCGCCATGGCCAACAATGGGGGAAGGTCTCTCGGGGGTCTACTACCCCCTTTTGTACCGCTTTTGGCCGCCATAAGTGTGGCAGGGTATGCTCAGACGTGAGTCCCTTTCTCACTTTGCCACTGGATTCAAGCAAGCTGGGCTGAAGACGGCTGGAATGCCAGAAACCGGTCCTCGGAAGCTTGTTTCCGGTCCAGGGAAGACATGGCTTGGCAGTTTGTTAAAGAACAGTGATGGATTAAACCCAGATCGTTTGACTGGGTGTGAGTGTTTGATTGATTCAGATGCTCCGTCCATCACCACCCCCTTTTGTACCGCTTTTGGCCGCCATAAGTGTGGCAGGGTATGCTCAGACGTGAGTCCCTTGCTCACTTTGCCACTGGATTCAAGCAAGCCGGGCTGAAGACGGCTGGAATGCCAGAAACCGGTCCTCGGAAGCTTGTTTCCGGTCCAGGGAAGACATGGCTTGGCAGTTCGGGCTGGACTGTTCCCATGAGGCACAGGGTCAGACTGATTTGCATATAGCCATGTCTGAACTGGGGTGGCAGAGTGGGCTAAAGAACGGTGATGGATTAAACCCAGATCGTTTGACTGGTTGTGAGTGTTTGATTGATTCAGATGCTCCGTCCATCACCACCCCCTTTTGTACCGCTTTTGGCCGCCATAAGTGTGGCAGGGTATGCTCAGACGTGAGTCCCTTGCTCACTTTGCCACTGGATTGAAGCAAGCCGGGCTGAAGACGGCTGGAATGCCAGAAACCGGTCCTCGGAAGCTTGTTTCCGGTCCAGGGAAGACATGGCTTGGCAGTTCGGGGTGGACTGTTCCCATGAGGCACAGGGTCAGACTAATTTGCATATAGCCATGTCTGAACTGGGGTGGCAGAGCGGGCTAAAGAACGGTGATGGATTAAACCCAGATCGTTTGACTGGGTGTGAGTGTTTGATTGATTCAGATGCTCCGTCCATCACCACCCCCTTTTGTACTGCTTTTGGCCGCCATAAGTGTGGCAGGGTATGCTCAGACGGGAGTCCCTTGCTCACTTTGCCACTGGATTCAAGCAAGCCGGGCTGAAGACGGCTGGAATGCCAGAAACCGGTCCTCGGAAGCTTGTTTCCGGTCCAGGGAAGACATGGCTTGGCAGTTCGGGCTGGACTGTTCCCATGAGGCACAGGGTCAGACTGATTTGCATATAGCCATGTCTGAACTGGGGTGGCAGAGTGGGCTAAAGAACGGTGATGGATTAAACCCAGATCGTTTGACTGGGTGTGAGTGTTTGATTGATTCAGATTCTCCGTCCATCACCACCCCCTTTTGTACCACCAGGTAATAATAGCATATGCAATGCACCGTTATCAATGTCTGTCACTGTGAACCCTATTTCCTGTAAATTGCGACCCGCCATCCAGTATGATAGCCACTGCAGCTGGCTTGCATAGTAGTACACTCGCAGGACCGGGACACCCAGGCCTCTCAGTCGTGTGCCCACTTGTAGCTTCTTCAAGCTTATACGCCTTCTACCGTTCCTCCAAATAAGGTCAGTAAGCATCGTGTTCAGCAGTTTGGCCTGCAGTACAATTAATGGTAAATTAGTGAAATAGTACAAGAGCCTCAGCAGCACTACCATTTTTGCTAGGGCCACCCTCCCCACATTAGATAGTGGCAATGCCGTCCACAAAACAATATTAGACCTCAGAGCCCGGATTGCTTTGTGCAGGTTACATCCAGCATATCTTCATGCGCCCTATAAATTTGTATGCCTAGTTATTAAAATGTAGTCTAGTCTGGGCCACTGCTAATCGAGCATCTCCGAAGTCTATACTTTCAAGTTCTGCATGTTCTGTGAAGAGGAAAGTATGTGATTTCCCCACATTAATAGCCAATATAGACATAGTTTCAAATCGACAGAACGTGTCCTATATTGTGCTTAGTGGTGTATTGAGGTCCTGTAGATACAAAATGATGATGTCTGCATATGCTGAGAACAGGTGTAATGTATTTCCCAGCAATATGTCCCCACCTGCAAACTCTATTCGCAGTTCTATGGCCAGTGGTTCCAGTGCCAGTATGAAAATAAGAGGCGATAGGGGACAGCCCTGCCTAGTGCCTTTACGTATTGAGTATTCCTCCAAAATGTTGTTACCAGTGCGGGCTCTCGCCGTAGGGGTCTTATACAACAGACGTAACCAGGTGATATACCCCTCAGGTATCCCAAATTTCACCAGGGCCTGAAACATATATTCCCAGTTAATAGAATCAAAGACTTGTCTTAAATCTTATGAAAGATAGCCCGTGTGTGGGTATCGACTCGGTGCCTCCGTCATTAAGTGGTGTAACTTCCTAATTTTTAAAGATGTGCTACGTGATGGCAAGAACCCGGTTTGGTCAATGTGGATTAATGCGGACAGAGATGGTAGCCTTGCTTAGGATTTTATATTCCATACTTAGGAGGGACAACGGCCAGTAGTTTGCCATATCCGTGGGATCCCTCCCAGCCTTCAGATGGGATATTACTAATGCTTGCGCCATTGTACTTGGTAGAGAATCCGTCTCCCATGCTGTTTTATATAACACCTCCAATTGAGTTACTAGGGAGTCTGTGTACGTACTATAGAATTCTATGGGGAGTCAGTCTATGCCAGGGGTTTTGTTCTGTGGAAGTCCCTTCAGGGCTACTCTAATCTCGGATTGGGTGATGGGACCCGCAAGAGTTTTCTGGGCTGCAGCTGTGAGTGTTGGGTATGTCAGTTTATAGAGGAAGGCTTCTGTTTGGGATTTCGCGTTATGGTCTGTTTCACTGTATAATGCGGTGTAGTATTGTTGAAAAGCTGTGTTGATATCTGCCTGTGTATTAACTTTTGACCCAGCCATTGTTACAATTTCATGTATAATCACCGTGGGGGGCATCTTGGATCAATTCGGCAAGTAGGGCCCCAGATCTATCTGCTTCGGTGTGTGCTTTCCTCATATATGCTTGATAGTCTATGAACCGCAGAGACTCTAAAAGTTCTGCATGTTTTATTCTCGCTTCTTGCAGTGGGCCCTTTTGGTCATTGTTCATTAGAGCCTCATGCTCCAATTTACCCATGTTGTCTTCCACATCTATCAAAAACTTATGGAGTTCCTGTCGGACACCCACTGTCGTGCTTATCGCTTACCCCCTAATCACAGTTTAAAAGCGTCCCACTCTATGAGTCTGTTCGTCGCTGTATTGCTATTTTCAGCAAAATAGTATTCAATAGTCACTGAGAGTTCATTACGGAATACTGAGTCCTCCAGCAGCTGTGGCCATAACCGAAACGTGGGAACTGGTGTAGGTACCCTCCCATGCCCTAGTTATCTCCATTGGGTTGTGATCCAAAAAGGTTTTTGGCAAGTACGTGGATTGAAGTGTTTGCATTGCTATCCTGGAGGAGCAGTATATCATGTCTATTCTGGTGTGTAGGTCATGCACTACCGAATAATAGGAGTATTCCCTGTGCATGAGGTGTCTCATTCGCCAGACGTCACATAACTCCCATCCTTGTGCCCACCTAGCCAATGCCTCAGCTTGCTTGAACACACCTGCCCCATGTAGTGGCGGATGCGACCGATCAAGGGCCACATCCATTACCGCATTACAGTCTCCACCCAGTGTCCATGACTGCGATTTCCATCCCGCCAGTGCCCCGCTCACTATGTCCCAGTACTTATCTTGTTCAAAGTTCGGAGTATACAGTGTGCCCAGGACTACGGGTTGCCCATCATATTTTACAAATATGTATCTTCCTAGTTTGTCCACCCTCTGTTCCAGAGCTATAAATGGTACTCCATGTCATACCCAAATAGTGGTTGCCCTTGCATAACTGGAGTAAGAGGTGGAAAAAATGTGCCCCCTCCATTTCTTGCGCAGTTTCGCTACTTCGCTGCCTATCATGTGAGACTCTTGTAAATATACTACGTGCGCTTTACGACGCTGTAGCTGCGCATGTATCCTATGCCGCTTCTGAACTGTACCCATACCACGTATATTCCATGTGTAGGCGAAATTTAAAAGGGGATTGTAAGGTATTGGCAGCTCTGGTGGATGTATGTATCTTGGTCCAAATTTTGTCAAAAAAACAGGACAGCATTCCAGTAAGTCTGCTTCCCATGCCATTGCAGTTTTTTATTTAGTTCTATCATTAGAAGAATGTAATGTTTTATATATTGCATAAGCCTTGATACTAGTGTTTAATTGTTGAAGCAGCAAAGCTGAGTTAGAGGAGGAAGACAGATTTTGAGGTACTTTTGATATAATCTGCATAAGAGTTTTTGAAGGAGATCATATTGCTTCTTAGACAAAGAAAGTGGGGGAAATTTATTTGGAAGTTTTAGAACGGATAAAAGTTGACCGTTAGTAAAGAGCGAAGGCCAAAAATGTATACCTCTGTTCCTTCATGTCGTTATGTCTATAGTTCATTTGGATGTTGTGGTTAAACCAAATAGATTGTTGTAGAAGATTGGGGAGAGATGTATAAATAAAAGAATGTAGGTACCAGAGAATGCGATGTACATTAAATGAGAAATACAAGGACTAAATGACAGTGCATCTTGAAAATCAAAAGGGTGCTCCTATGGATTTTCCAGCAAAAGTCATAGGGAGAGGGGGATTTAAGTAAGTGAGTTGATAATACAATCACAATTTTTTTTAATAGTGTCTTTAATGTTTTAGTAGATTGCCAAGTGAAGTTGAAATGTTATTTGGTGAAGTAGATAGTTAAAGAGAGTATTTCCGATTTGTCAGTATTTAGCTTATAACCGGTGAGAAGAGAACAAACTGAAACATGATCTATGAAGGATGGGGTGGGTTGAGTAGGGTTGGAGCAATACAAAGTGTTACAATCCGCGTACACAGATAATTTAACATGCTTTTCACCAGGTCAGGGAGGCTTCCAGTGCATTGATAAATAAGAGACAGGATAAGAGGCAGCTGCGGTCCGTGTAGGTAACAGCGTTGGGGCTGTGGGGCTGAGTATGGGGGGATTTCGTGAGGAAAAATTGATTATTTATTTAATTTGTCCTCTGCATCGTCCCTTAAAAAAAAACATAATTGGCCCCACCGCTGTTACCTGCATGGACTGCGGCTGATAAGAGATACCCATAATGTACTACCCAGAATTAAGGGTAATAATCACATATAATGTAGTTAACAAAAATGTCAGCTTAGGGCCAGTGTAAAGTAATGAAGTGAGACTACCACTTTTTTGGGGGAAACCGATACATATTGATGCTTTAAACATGAAATTCCACCCAATCCTGTTGAACGCTTTCTCAGCATCCAAAGCAGTGGTTACTAAAGGATAATAAGCCAGGTTGTTCTGGACCAATAAGGTCTAGCAGAATAGGCCAATGCACATGGCTAGTATTTTCTCAAGGATTTTCTCATTCGTATTAATTTAGGATGTGGGGCTGTAGTTTTACACAATAATTATGATCTCCGTTCTCTTTTGGAATTAAACACATCATCGCTTCCTGAAAACCACCCTGAAAAGCATCTTGTTTAATTAAATAAAAGTAGAAGGTATGGGAGAAGAATCTTTGCAAAATGAACAAACAATTTAATGATAAAACTATATTGTCCAGAGGCTATCCCCTACTTTATAGGAGATTATATGTTAGTGATGTAGATTAGATAGAAACCCCTCTAAAGATTCAAAATCAACGAAAGGATCTCATGGTGAGTTAGTATTTTGAAAGAAAATAGATATGTCTGGTGGAGAGGGATTTGTGTCTCAGGGATATGTAAAGGTTTATAAAACTGGAAAAATTAATTCAGAATGTCTTTAACTTTAAGAAGGACATTCCCATTGTTACTAAGGAAAGATGACATTTTTTAACGTTATTTTTCAACATCTAAGTAATTGGCAAGTAGCTTTCCCATCTTATTTTGTCCTCCGTGATAGTGTGAGCTGCAATTTAATAAATAGGCAGAAACAACAGTAGTGGCAAGACAATTGAACTTTAACTTTGCAATTAGTTCCTGTAATGAGACTTCAATTTTTGAATGATACAATGTGTATTCAAGTTTTTCAATATTATCAAGAAGATTATTTGATTGGGTTTCCATTAGTTTCATTTTATGTGATTATAATTAATGGTGAATCCACAAGCTGTTTCCTTAAAAAGAACCCCAAATCTTAGGAAAAAAGATTCTTTTGTGTTAATGATGGTACAAAATTATTGAGTAAACCCTTCAAAATACGGGGTCAAACTTTTGTCTAAACATAGTGAGATGTTAAAACACCATCTATCAGAATGTGGTGAAAAGGTAATATGATCTAAATCTATGTATACTGGGGCATGGTCAGAGATTAGAAAAACCGGCTATAGCCTGACACACAAAAAAGGAACCACCCTTGACCTAATCATTGCTAAAGAGAACAAGTACTAGTTGATTATATTCTCCCATGCTACTGGACCAACCAGCACTGAATATAGAGGCAATCACCTCCAAAGGCCAACAAATGAAAGCCATACACAGGATTTGTGACACCCGAAACATTATCTCACACACTAGGTCAACAATCAGTAACGAGACCCTGCTCCCCCCTCACACCATGGCCAATGCTCATGACCTCACAGATCACATTTTTTAACTCCATGGGTACTAAAGCCCTAAGCAATTGAAAAGAATTCCATCAAAACCATCCACCCCCTGATTAAACAGTAACCTTAACGAAGAATGTAACGGTGATACCTCAAACTTGCTGAAAGAGCGTGGACACACCCCTTCTTTGGCCAACTTTATACTCCTGCGTCAAAGGCACAGAGCCTACAACAGGCATATTAGGAACTCCAAAGCACCCTTCTTTCAATAACAACTAGATACTGCTTCTAATAGACCCAAGAAACTGTTCAAACTCATCAGAATTCAATCTGCTTACAGAAGCGACCTTGCTTCCACTAACAATATAGCACCCCCTGACTGTGAAACCTTTGCCTCCTTTTTCATTGAGAAAACCTCACAAATTACCTCTACATCCAGATTGCTTTTTATCTATTCCCACACCCACCCCTCCAACACCCATCCACAATGGATAATGAAGCATGCCCGTATGATTGCCCTATCTTACCCAAAAAGAACAGCTCCTGGTATAGCTTCTTAACTTTCGATGAGGTTGACACTCTCAATCTTCTGACCTCCTTGAAATATTCACACCACTTCATTGATTTTCCCCTCCAAACTCCTTAATGAGTCTATTCACCCACTACTCCCACTAGGATAACCAATGCCTCTCTCACCCAAGGCTCCCTACCTCAAAATTGGTCATGTTACCCAATTCTAAAACATTTCAACTCTGACCTGTTCGACCCGTACAACTACCCCCCCATGTTTGCCAAATTCCTAGATGAATGTGTAAATGTGCAGCTCCACAATCCCATTGACTGATTCCTGCTCCTTGACCACTGTCAATTCGGCTTACATTGGGATCATAGCACTAAAACTGCCATGGTCCATATTGACAACAATGCCCTGCGCTCACTCAACCAAAATGAATCCTGCCTCCTGATCCTGCTGGATATGCCTTAACCCTTTAGCGCTATCAACCATGATACCCTACTTGACCCTCTAGAAGTTAGAGTGGACCTCTTCTGCACCATGCTAAAATGGTTCTCTTCCTTTTTACAAGAACTGATTACAGTGCTTCCTAATCAACCACACTCTTTCCAAGCAGCAATTGCAGGTCGTTCCCGAAGGTTCTGTCCTCTCCCTGACCCTTTCTGAAGTCCTCAAACCTTCCCACATCTCCTACCATTTGTATGCTGACAACACCCAAATCGACATGAGAAAAAACTCCATTGAAGATACCCACACTCTCAATCTCAACCTAACAAGAACACACCACTGGGTAACTCATAACCAGACTCAACTGATTGCTCCACCCACTACTACCCCTAATGTCACCGACTGGCTCCCTCTTTTCTCTGCCTTGAATTGCACTCCACACATCGTTGATTCTGTCACATCCCTAGGTATAACACAAGGCAAAGGCCTATCCGTGCAAAAACACATCAGAGCTATCACTAGAGGAGCTATCCATCAGCTGCATATCCTTGGGAAACTAAAACATTTCCTCACTGCGGCTGACCTCACAACTCATGCACTTGACTACGGTAGCTTTACCTTTGTAGGCCTCCCAAAAACCTCACTTGCACTTCTGAAGGATACCCTTAATGCGCCAGCTATGCTCATCATGCGTTAAAAAACTGTGATCACATCGACCTTGACCTTCATGCATTGATGTGGCTTCCCTTTGAGGACAGGATGCATTTCAAAGTCACCTGCATGAACGAGTAAGCGCTGCACCACAACCTGTCCAGAAATTGACCTTATCCGGAGCAAATAGATCCTCCAGAAGCATGAGCTCCTAATTTTCAAGCCACAAAAATTCAAGACATGAAAACCTAAAACTGTTCTGTATCTGGAATGGCCACAACCATTTGGAACTCTCTACCAACGGAGATCAGATGCAACCCATCCACATCCCTCTTCCGGAAAGAAGTAAAAATAATTCTATCCAACAAGTTCCTCTCTCACTAGGACTAGGCCACTGGTACCCCTACCCCATACCCCCACATAACCTGTGCATTACTACCTCCGAGAAAACTAGGCCTCTATTCTCCCCACCCTGTAACTCCCGCCATCTTCTACATCAGAACCATGTATTCACATATTCTACTGTATATTGTTTTGTTTAAAGTTTTTATATTCTGTTACTTTGTATTTTTTATGATTATGTAACCTGAGTAATTGTTGCTATTTTGTTTACATATCCCACTGTATATCATTTACTTTTTTATCGCTACTCTGTATTTTTATTTACTGTTTAGGTTCCTCATGTTATTCGGTTGTGCTTTCCTTGTAAAGCACTCCGACGCCTTTGGGTCATGTTCGCGCTATATAAAGCTCCTCAAATCAATCAATAAATAGAATAGAACCTATACAGATTGTGGTATGAGTTGAGTAAGATAATTGCTGAGAAAGAGATAATCAATACGAGACTGAGAGTTATGTGGTGATGAATAAAAGGAGAATTAATGAAGGTCGGGGTGGCATTGCCTCCAGACTTCAATTAGAGATTCACTATTGATTGCAGATTTGAATTGTCCATGCATTTTGGTGTGGATAAATTTGATTTTAGAGCTCCTATCTAGAATGAGATGCAAGACCTGATTACAGTCACCCCGAGAATAGAATATTCATCATTGTTCTCATGTAATTTGTTTGAGATTTTAACTCAAAAAGTTTTAAAAAGTAGTCAACGGAAACTGGCCTATATACATTGAAGATAGTAATTGGAAAATTATTAACAAGCAGTTTATATATATTCTATCTGCCATCAGAGTCATGTCCTTGACTAACAACTGAGGTTGTACTGTTTTATACACCACCCTTTTTACCCAAAGCAAGGGAGATAAAACCATTGCCAACCCAACATTTCTGAAATTTAACAGCTTCTAGTTCACATAAATGTGACTCCTGAATAGGTGTGATATCAGTTTTAAGCCTGAAAAAATGGGAAATGACTCTTTGTCATTTGATAGGGTTACCTAAACCTTTAACATTCCATGAAAGAATAAAATCAACATAATAAAATGAGCAATATACATGTCTACAGTAATAAGTAGTAATACAAATTTGAGATAATCACATACATGAGCATTAAGCCAATGAATCAAATATGAACGGGAAAATGGAAAAAGAAAAAGGAAAGTGGAAAAAGTAAGGATGTAGAGGTGATAAAGGTAGAACAATATGATTGGATAAGGAGAGGAAATAAAAGGGAGAGAGAGATAGTACAAAAAAGAGGAAGAGGAGACATTACCAATCAAAGTAATGACAACTGAAAGAATACCTATATGTGCTAGCAACATGAATGGCGACTGGCAACACCACAAGACAACGGCAAAAACAACTTCACCCCATAGACAGGCAGGGTGGGTAGGGAATATGGCAAATCATCACATGGAATTGGATTGTGGGAAGAACTGGATGCAAGGACCAAAGATCTGTATGAGATAAAAAAGAAATAAAAACTTGTAAGTTGAACAGATCACTGAAGATGTGAAAATGCATGGTAAATATGACACATATGAGAAGATAAACAATTTAGTGATAACTGAGGTCTCCATATCTTCTTCTTCATATTGTTGAAGAAATGTCTTGAGAGCCGCTTGATCCTCGTAAGTAGTTGTTTTGTTCTTATAAATCACTTTGGATAGGTAAGGGTGGAGTAGGCCAAATCAAGCATTCATTGCTCTGAGAGTAAGTGGCATGTCCAAAAACACTGCTTCCTGTGGTCTGCAGTAACCTTTGCTACATCTTTAGAAAAAAAGAGTCTGCTTTATTTCCAAAATATTTGCCACCTAGTTTTGACAACATTCATAACTTTTTGAAGATCAGTATATTGTAGAAAGAACAAAATAACTCCTCTTGGTTTAGACAAAATCTTTGGGCCAAGTCTGGCAGCCATCTGAATATTGAAGAATGTAGTATTAGGTAGATGTGGGAGTTTTGGAAGGAATGTCGGAAAATAAGCTATGGGGTCAGAGCCTTCAGTTCCTCCAGGAAGGCAGTACATTTGTATATTGTTCCTATGGCTTCGGTTTTCAAGGTCCTCAGTTTATTTCTTAAGTGTTAAGATTTCTTATTCCAAAAGAGCTATGCGTGATAGAGTATCTTGTACGTCGTCAACCCTCTTCTCCACCATTGAGATTCTGGTGTCTAGAGATGACCATTTATTATCTAGGTGCTGTAGAGTAGGCTTGGTTTGCTCCATGAAGGGTTTTAAAGCATTTATTTTTTCAAGTATTACTTCCATTCCATCTCAGCCACATGTAATTACTGTTTCTGCATCCCATTGTTAATTTGCACATCATTTCACTTCAGTTTGGACCCAGCTATACCCTGCTCCAATCGGAACAGTCCAGACCGAACTGCCAAGTCAGGTCCTCTCTGAACCAGAACACACGCGACCCAGGACCAATTTCGTCCTTGTAATGGGGTCATGAGCTGAGTACAGATTGCTTCCAGTGACACAGTGTGAATATGCCCATGTCTTGGAATACCCATCCCACTCAGGACAGCACACTAAAGTATACAAAAGAGTGATGGATCCAAACTGAGGTGTCATGATGTCCAGAATATCGATGGATTGGGACTCGGCCTAAGTGATCACCAGTGGCTTATATTAATTCAAGCATTCCATCCATCTCTGTTTTTTATACTAATTGTGTCACCCTAAGTGGGATGGGTATTCCCACACATAAGTCACAAGCACAGTGCCTCACAGGAACTGAGCTGTGCCTGCCTGATGAGCCCATAACAAGGCCAACACTGGTTTTAGGTTTATTTATTTATTTGTTTATAATTTATTTGTATAGCACAAATTTGACCCGAAGCTTTCAGAGCACTTTACATAGATGGTAGGGGTTACATACTGTTACATGGGGAAATCGCCAATACATAGAGACTGTGTGCAAAGACAGGGGGAGGGAGCCAGGCTGCAGTTGGAGTGTCTTAGATGGGCCGGGTTGCTCCCTGGCACTGTATAGGCATCAATGAATATGGCATTATGGCCTCCCCACTGAGGGCTCCCTGGGCATTGTGGTCGGGGGAGGATTGAGCCCAAAAGTGTGTAGAGGAGTTGATGGCTGCTCTGATCTTATTGTTCTCCACTCCAGCAGATTGTGGCACCTGAAAGGTTAGCCAGGCAGGTGTTGGCTCATGCTGTAGGTCTCAAGGGAGATGGGAAAGCAAGGGCAGTGGTGCTGGTTAACGTTTGCAGTCATTCCGTAGGGAGGGAGTGGCGGTTCTCCTTTCATCCACTTCACTGACTCACCCTGTTCAACCCCCAGTCTGGCTGGACGCCAGGGTGCAGATGGACGGGAGTGGCAGAGACATTCCCGTTCCTCCTCCAGGAGCCGACAGATTTTGGCCCATGCATTTGGTCCCGGCTTACTGGAGCTGACCATGGATTCACTTGTTATTTTCTACGGTATGGAATGGGTAGAGCAGGGCAGTGGTTCTGGCGACTGTCTGCGGGTATGCCCCAGGCATGGTGGGTGTGATCACTGGTCCGGGGACACTTCGTGGGATCTAACCTCTGGCTACTGCATGGTTACCATGGAAAATCGCGACATCTGTGTCTAAGGTTTCCTTTCTTCAACTCCCAAAGGGTGGAGGCTAGACAGGAGCCTTTTACAGGAACTTATGCCATAAAGTGATGGGAGGTTCCTAACAGTTGGCCATCTTGAGATTGTGCTCTGTTTCAGGGAGGATCTGTTTTGGCACTGTTCCAATTGGCAAAGGATCAAGACTCATTTGCATACAGCTGAGAACAAAGTGAGGCGGCATATGGCTGAGATTATTTCAAGCATTACATCCATCACTGTTTTATATACTACTTTTAGAAACTTAGCATTTTCTTGCCTAAGCCATTTGGTGCCTGCAGCCTGTCTCTGGGTCACAAGACTGGGTGTGGTTGACCGTTGAATTGTGTGTATTCCTCTTAGACAATCTCACACAAAGGGGAGCCTAGGTGTTCCTGGATGGGCCATCACTGATAGGATTAGAGGGAGTAGCTGGGCCCAGCCCTACTTAAACTTGAATAGACTGTGTCCTACCTCCACACAAAGGGCTGCATACCCCCTATAGTTAGTCTGGAGCTACAGCAGGGAAGTCAGCATGCATGGGGACTTCCAAGGGAAAGCTCTAGATGCTTCTTCCCCATTTGAAAGGCTCTGTAGGTATAAATACTGGACCCCAGACACCGACTCTTCAGTACTCTTCTGGACCTGTGGTACTCTGCCAGGAAGAAGAACTGCTGTGCTGCTGAAAGGACTGCCGGACTGTTGTGTAGCTGCTAGGACTGCTGTCCTGTTGTGCTGAACTGCTGCCTGGTGCTCTCTTACCTGGGTGAGAAGGACTGGACCTGAAACTTAAAGCCCAAAGCCCCAGAATGAGCCTAAGAGACATAACAGCTTCCAACAACCTTGAATCCATCACCTGGACTCTGCCATCTGTGAGTCCTGCCCTCCCAATTGGGGACACTCCAGTCCTTGGCTCTTGGAAGTGGCCCTGAAAGTTTTTCTGCTAAACTCAGATGTGGTCCCAATGGGAACTGATGTAAAGTGCCGCAAAACCCTGCAAAGTTTCACTGCACAACTGCTAGCCTCAGTGGAACCAAGGGCGAATGATGCAAAGCCTCATCACCGAGCTGCTAGCTCCATTGAAACCGATGCCAAAAGATGTACAGCCCCACCAAGCTTGGCCACACAGCTCACCAAAACTGATGCGAAGTGGCGCCAAGTCCTGCAAAGCCTCACCACATAGCTTCCTCAGAACGGAAAGGGAGGTGCCTTGCAAAGCAACGCTGTACAGACTGGACACTAGGATTTCAGGTGCTTTGCTCAGTGGGCCTAACCTAGTCCCTGTAGCCAGTCTGTGCCCCATCATAGTCGGCCTGAACGTGTCTCTTTGTTCTGGTCTGCTGTGGCCAAATACCCATAGTTGGTGCTATTTTTACTGAAGGATTTATTATTACAAATCTCTTCTTGTACTGATTAGATTTTTGTCATTTAGGCCATGTTTTATTTATTAAAAGTAACTATATTTCTAACTTGGTGTGGGATCCTTTTTGTGTGGTGTTTTTCACTTTATTACTGTTTGACTTGTTGCACAAATACTTGCCTCTTAGATAAGCCTGACTACTCTCTGCCAAGCTACAAGAGGGCTGAGCACAGGCTAATTTAGGGTCGGCTTTTCAATTACCCTGTTCAGGATTGTGGTTGCTGCTTGAGAAGGCTCACATCCCAGTCAACCAACATCCCATTTTCTTACACAGTGGCATACAAAATTCTATGCACATTATACTGAACTGTGCAAATTTGCTCTGTGAGGAAGGAATGTGAGTTATTGGTATCTTGCAGAAGTTCTTTAGGTGAGTGTGCATTTCATGTAAAAAAGTTTGCAAGAGACGATCAGGAGACTCTTTTGAGCAAAATGAACAATTGAAGGACAGAATGTTGAACAATGTCAAACATTCACCCAAGTACAGAGATCTGGGCCTAAGTCCATCATTTTCTTTGCTCACCATGCCATTCCAATTTAAATCCACTCATTTACAAGTCAGTCTTGACCCTGCTCCCCATGGGGATAGTCTAGCCCAAATTGCCAAGCCAGGACCTCCCTGGACTGGGAACAAGCATCCTGGGACCTGTTTCAGAGTTACACCTCTTATCAGCCAGACTTGCTTGACTCCAGTGGCATGGATAGAACTGGACCCACGGCTGGGCATACCCGTCCCACTCGAGGTGACAAATACAAGAAGAACAATTGATGGACAGAATGTTGAACAATGTCAAACATTCACCCCAATACAGAGATCTGTGCCAAAGTCCATTGTTTTTTGCTCCCCATGCCATTCCAGTTTAAACCCAGCCATATGCAAATCAGTCCTGATCCAGCTCCCCATGGGAACAGTCAAGCCCGAACTGTCAGACCAGGTCCTCCATGGACTGGAAACAAGCATATCAAACCGGTTTTGGGGTTTCAAACCTCATCATATGGGCTAGCTTGACTCCAGTAGCATGGAGAGCACACGACCCACATCTTCACGTACCCGTCCTACTTGGGTTGACAAATGCAAAAAAAACTATTGATGGACAGAATGTTGAACAATGTCAGACATTCACCCCAGTATAGAGATCTAGGCATAAGTCGTTTTTTGCTCCTCATGCTATTCCAGTTAAAACCCAGCCATATGCAAATCAGACTTGCTGTTCCCCATGGGAACAGTTCAGGCTGAACTGCCAGGCCAGGTCCTCCCTGTACTTGAAACAAGCATCCTAAGATAAGTTTCAGGGCTTCTGCTCCCCATGGGAAGAGTTCAGGCTGAACTGCCAGGCCAGGTCCTCCCTGGACTTGAAACAAGCATCCTAAGACAAGTTTCAGGGTTTCACCCCTCATCAGCCAGGCTAGCTTAACTCTAGTGGCACAGAGAGCACAAGACCCATGTCTGGGCATACCCGCCCCACTTGGGTGACTAATGCAAAACAAACAATTTATAGACAGAGTCTCTCAGCAAAACAATATTTTTACAAATCATGGTCTGACCACTATCTCACAAGACTTTTTTATTAAGTGAAGATTGCATTCCCTGAAACATGTCCGGGAAATTGTACTCTGAAAAGTTTATTGAATTTCATAAATTTAAGGTAACATGAATTTTAGAATTTGATTATTTTTGCTGGTGTAATCAAATTTCCATGTAAACCTAACACAGTCCTTCTTCCTCAGCAGACTAATGGATTTTGTAAAGTGAGCCAAACTATCTACAAGCTAATCTTGAATTGGGGCATGGCGATCAGGTCATCAATGAAACTGCCAGTGACTCCTAAACTATTAACACCAGTAATGTCTTTCGTTGTCTATCCTGTATAGCTACACAAACCATATTAATAATATGGGCTAGGGTGATGGAGCAGATTCCATCTGGAGTCAGGCATTGTTTTATTTTTTGTGCTTCAGACAGACAGCGTTTAATTGACACGTACATTTTGGTGCAAGTTAAAAACATGGCACATGAAAAATATGAAAGTGATGCCTAGTCAGTTTAAAATGCTTGTGCTGAATTAACATGTGTTTTTGCAGTGTAGAGAAAAGTGGCCTTTTTAGTTGTGAAGAATAACCATACAATGTGTTCTCTTTTCCCAGCCTTTTTCCTTATAATGTACACCCCGGCCCTGTCTTAAAGGACTTTGACTTGTTGCATATTTGAAAAAAATATATATATACTTCAGTTTATAACACCTCTTTTGTTAATGTGTGTAAAGTAACAAATGCACCAAACACTACACATGGGGCTAAATGCTTTTTGCATTAAAAGCTATCTAAAACATTAAAGCATGTTGCTGTGTGCGCTGTATTAACTGTGTGCGCTGTATTAACTGTGTGCGCTATATTAACTGTGTGTGCTTTTAAATTTTACACTAATGCATAATAATGCTATGTTGTACATTGCACATTTTTGCATGTTGGTCACAAATGATAGAAAAGGCTGCTTTAAACTAATAGCTTGGCTAGGTAAACATTTATAAGGGGTGTTAGTATGAGGGAGGGAAACATAATGGGCTGATTTACATAAAACTAATAATTCTCTTTTGTTTGTTTTTGGGCCTACAAATAACATGGCTGCCAGTGAATCCAGCAAGGCTGTGACTTGCATTAAAAGAAGAGAGCATGCACAGTTTTGTGTCAGCTTTCCTCATGACAGGAAGGAGTCAAGGTTACTGTGAACTGTACATTCTTGTGATTGTGCCAATGTACCAGAGTTAGGTAAAGTATCCATCCAGCCTACAATATGACAGGGAGGGAGGAAAAGATAGAAACATTTTTTTAGTGAATGTTGCTAAACATATAAAATGTATTCATCATTTGTACTTCTTTTGTTGAAACTGGTGTGCTCTACAATTTTAGAATGAATCAGGATGGGGAGACATCATGCCATCGTGGCTGACCAATCAGGCACAAGTTTTCCTGAAGATGCAACATTTTTGTGTAGTCTGCCAAGAATTAGAGTATAAATAATTACCTCTTTGGAGGCGTGGTTGGCTGTTTAGGTCATTTTGGCTTTGGCTTAGGCTCTGCTTTATTCATATGGGTTAGGTACGAGAAACATCACAGGAGATTGCTGAGGGTGGAGATTGCTTCCGAGGAGAGGGGAGATTTATTTCAGAGAGTCCTAGCACGTCATATTTTTGGCACGGCAGGCCCCATTCCTCTGTGGTCTGTGAAGGGTGGGCTGTCTCACTCCTTGTTTGCTCTTTAGACACAGAGATGCAGAGAGTGCCGCTGATTAGGATAGAATTAGATGCTACATTTTACGTTTATGCTTTGACTAATTAATTAGGTCTGAAAGGATTTATTTGTCTTATGCATTTATTTCTCTTTATGGGAGATATTTGCCAATCATTAGCCTTGCAAACCCACTGTTGTTCTTAGAAACTCTTTAAGAGTTTTGACTGATATTGTGCGCCACATTTTCCTTTCTACAAGTGATGCTTATATGCAGACTGTAATATGTTCTGTATTAATGCTATTTTTCCTGTTTTCCAAATTCTGTTACCTGATTGATATTTTACTAATGAATAAAGGGTCAGAGAAAAATTTACTTTTGACTAGAAAATAAAACCCTATAAAATACTCAACAACTCTCTTTATTGGCTTAAATAATAATTGCAATTTTGACTGCACATGTTTATTTAAAGTCTCCTGAAGGTAATACATGGTGTCAAGGGCTCAACACCTTTTCAGCGGTAAATAGAGGTAGCATGAGGGTTTTGCATTGAGAAATTACCAGATGAAATTACCGCTGCATCAGTTTCTGGTAGCAGAGGATGGTTATTATTGATTAGTTTGGTGAATAATGATTACTGATTTCACCATCAACTATTCAACTAATGGATCATTGACTTTAGTAGGGAAGTAAAATAATTGCCCGAGTTAGATAAATGTCCAAGACCTGATTCCTGACTCCAATGCTCAGAACCTGAAGACTGGCAAAGCAGTACTGGAAGGTGATGCAAGAAGGTGATTGCTGAAGTGGTGAGAGTATCAATAGGGTTGTGAAATGTTGTTAATGTGCTAGGATGTATTTTTTGAAGTGTTGAAAATATTAAGATTTTTTCGACTGTTGGTGAAATTTTACTCATTTTGAATTGATGGTGTTATTAATTATATTGGTAATTTCATAGGACATAATTTTTTGATTATTGATTTCATTTTTTCACTCTTCATGTTAAGTAAGTTAGTGTCTTGTTCTATGTTGTCTGGAAACGCAGGTATGCACACCTGTGGGTATCCCGGGAAGGAATAGCGGGTGGTAAATGGAAGCCACACTGCTCTGAGGTTACTCGTCTGTTGGAATAACACTGAGAAGCTAAGTAGGGCTGGCAGTGTTAAGTTAGGGACTATTTTCTGGGTAAAAGTGTGAGTGATTGATAGCAAAGAGTTCGCTGGTGAAACTTTGGTGTGATATCACCTACAAAGGGTCACACTGAAGGAGTAGCATGTTCTTCTGAGCTTGATTGACAGCAAAAGAGTTCGCTGGTGCAACTTTGGTCGTACATAACCTAGAAAGGGTAACACTGAAGGAGTAGCAGGTTCTTCTGAGCTTGAGGGAAAGGTAAGCGGAAGGGATTTACCTGTGGTGTTTGAAGAGTAAACAGAAGTTCTTACTTTGTGAAGAGAAAGTGGAATGTGTTACTTGCAGTGAAAATAAAGCTATCCTTTATTTATTGGAACAGACAGAGTAGCAAATGTTTTTATGTTGTTATTAACAGAATTCTGATTAAGAGAACTCAGAAAACATTGCAGTAAGATTTTGAGGAGGGTCAGTGGTAGAAGTAAAACGGACCAAAATTGAAACTGCCAGCTTTGGAGAAAATAAATTGCATTGAACTATTGCAAAAAAATGAAAATGTTTTAAGGTTTAAAGAAACTGTTGGGAGGTAAAATGAAACATTTGTTTTTTATTGGTGATGCTCCTGAAGGAACACCTGTGCATTTTATGTCTATGAATTTGGGACACAATTCATGTATGTGGGTTCACCAATGGTGCAAGATTACTGAAAAAGAGGATGCTTTGAGGTTTCCAAAAGATGGTACTTTTGAATTGCAAATTATTGACAACTTAAGGGAAGTGTTATGTGAAATAAAAACACCATCTAAAGCTGCACAATTTGAGGCCTTAAGCCTGTGGGAAAAGACAGCAAGAGACAAAGCAAGTGAGGATAAAAAGGTAAAGCACCAGATGCAGGAGAAGAGAATTAATGATGATAAAGAGCTTCAAATAAACAATGATTCAGGGAATTAAATAATGGATGCATTGTTAACTGATGTGGTTCCCTTTAAAAATACTGAACACAGTGCATCAGTAAGTACTAAAGGGCTACTGCTTCTGTTAAACAGAGAGAAAAACAGAGAGAGAACTGTGCAGACATTTCATATTGACCCATTACCAGTTGATTCAGCACCGACAGTGATACCTCCAGGTGTTACTGCTTCAAATGTGTCTGATTCAGTCCAAGAATTGCAAACTGCAGTTGCACAGAAAATGCCTAGAAAAATTATGACTGTCCCAATTAATATGGCCCCTATTGAAAATGTTCAAAGAGCTGCAGAAGGAGTGATTATGGCAGGGTTTATTTAAAAACCTCAGAATACACAGATTATTGAACAGAAATTACCCCAAGCACTGAAAGGTGAGGGAAAATGGTATTTATAACATCTGTATTGCGACTTATATAGCGCACGTATCACCCGAAGGCATCAAGGCGCTTGCTTAGGGAACCCGTCCTGGTATTCCCCGGCAGGGTATCCACAAGGTGAAAGCCAGGCATCCCGCCGCGAGAGGCCGTAGTGGAGATTAAGCAAGCTATTGCCCAGAGTCACAGAGTGTGACCCCGTGAGTCGAGTAGGGACCAGAGCTAGAATTGTCGAGTCTGTGGAATATTTGAGCCCGAGTTCCACTGAGGTGGGGAATCGAACCCTGGTCCACGGCCAATCTCAGCTTCCGGGTCTGCCGCCTCTAACCACTGAGCCACGCTTCTCCACTCTGCAGCCCAGGATTAAATAAATATATTTGAAAATCAGATTTTTCAAACCTGCTGAGAGGAATCAGCAGTGATTAAAAAGATGGAGAACATGGGGAAACATATTAACCCAGACCCTGAAAAAGAGAAACTGCTTAGTGTTTTAAATTCAGCATTTGAACATGAAGAAATTAACAGTCCCTGCTGTTTAAATAATGAAAATGTGAACCAGTGTCAGAAAAAATAATGAATTTCCCTGAGTATGGAAACAGCTGCATGTGCATTAACTACACACAATGAACTGACAGATTTGGCTCAGAAATATGAAACTGATGGTTCAGGAAGTTTTCCATTTTAAGAAAAGTTTTAGGGTATATATCGATGATGAAGTAAATGACAAAATGTGTTCTTCAGGAATGCAATTGCACATTGCAGAAATAAAATATATATTTAAATGCAATGGGTTTGAGAAATTAGGAGACAAATGGGCAAGAAAACATGAGAAGAAAAAGAAACCACCAGACCTAGCAAGGAAACTGGATAAGAAAAAGATGCCACCAGATCTAGTTGAGAAAAATAATAAGCAGAATGAGGGAGAAGCTTTTGCTTACTCACTGAGAGAAATGGTGGGAGAAATGTATGTGCATATGCCACAGAATAAAAGTTAACTTGCAGCAATTCTGAACACATTCCCACAATTGAGAGGCAGACATATGCTGTGGTACCCACAAGTTGATGGATTTGTTGAAAATCTGAGAGTTGTGCATTACTTTGGAATTGTTGTTTTACATTGCCATGCAGACTAAATTGTGGTTTGACTCTAATGTGTTTGTGCAAATGCCAGGTGAAGAGACAAAGAAAAGGGTTAGCATGAATGCACCATCATTTTCTGTTGTTATGGAGGAAAACGTAGCGGTGATTACTTTCCTGAAGGGCAGAGTGCCAGCAAAGGATGTTGATTGGGTACAGATTAAATTAACATAGGATGGAAGTAAAGGTGTTTTGGTTTGTTCAAATTCAGGTATGGATGTTGTACTGCTGGAAAATGTGTCCTTTTGCCATCTTTATAACAGATTTGAGCACTGGAAGAAGAAAAATAACTTTAAAAATGATGCTCAAAGACATGGAGAATTGCAGATGCAATATATGCCAGCTAAGCTAATGCAAATGTCAGTTCAGAAACAGGTACCAATGGCAGGGATTTTTCAAGCACAGATGGTACCAGAAATATGGAAAATGCTCAAATTAATTTAAATAGGTTGTTCAGAGCAAATGTGAATTATTTACAAAGTCCAACAGGTTGCTGTGTTTGACAAGGAGAGTTTTAACCCTCACAATTCTGAATTTACCAAGTCCATTGTGAAGGCAGTGGAAAGTCCAGATTTAGTTGCAGGACTTTTAAACAAAGAGCAGGAAAACAATTATTTTGCAAATTAAACAGCACAAATAACTGTACACCTGATGAGGTCAAATATCAGATTCCTGATGAGGATATACATTTTAAAATGGCCCAACAAGAGACAGCTGTAGCTTTGCTTTCAGAAAAGACAGCTGAAAAATGATCTTCTGATTTGAAAGAAATAATAAACACAGCAATAAGAGAGTTCACAGAGAAGGATGCCAGATTAATGTAAATGTATTTTGATTTATATAGCGCACTAATCACCCAGGGGTCTCAAGGCGCTTGCTTAGGGAACCCGTCCTGGTATTCCCCTGTGAGATACCCCGGCAGGGTATTCACAAGGTAAAAGCCAGGCATCCCGCCGCGAGGGGCCGTAGTGGAGATTAAGCAAGCTATTGCCCAGAGTCGCAGAGTGTGACCCCGTGAGTCGAGTAGGCACCGGAGCGAGAATTGTCGAGTCCGTGGAATTTTTTGAGCCCGAGACCTGCCGAGGCGGGGAATCAAACCCTGGTCCACGGCTGATCTCAGCTTCTGGGTCTGCCGCCTCTAACCACTGAGCCACGCTTCTCCATGTGCAGAGCATGTTTTATTAAAATTAGAACCAAATGACGTGTATTCAGGAACACCATCAGTTGCAGGACTTTTACCAATAAAAGGATTTTTGATGGAATTGATTGGAAGTTTATGTAACTTTCTGATCACAGGTTCACAGAAAATAAATGAAAGGAACTGAATAGTACAGGAAATTAAAAGCATATTTTTTCCATGTTATCCTGTGGTGCTGAATCCAGCCAATACATTTTTTCACATTCAATGTGCTGAAGAATGGTTTACTTTTATTGCTTTTTGCAAAGTTCATGTCACAGTGCCATTGCATGAGAATAGAACTGGAACATTCCTGACCAAGATGGCTGCTCGGAGCTGATGCTCCGTTGCGAAGTCACCAGTCCCAGAGCGGTGCACTAAGATGGCGCCCAGGGAGCTGCTGGACAGCACCCGGAGACCGACAGATTCCACCTGTGATGTTGCTGTACCACACTCTTTCAGCAGATGAGGCTCTCATCACCGCTTGCCCTCTTCCCAACTAACAGACGTGCCGGCTGGCCCTTCAGGGGGGGGACACACTCCTATTTCTGACTACGCCTGCCTTCACCCATTGAGAGGTACGAGGCGGCACCCCGGCTTAAGGAGGTGAGAGCTGGAACCCCCGAGGCGCTTTGTATTGCCGTGGCATTACCTTTGTGCCTGCTGTGCTCATTGAATATCGGAGCCCGCTGGGATTGGATGAGGGGGCCACCGGTGCGGCTGAACTATCCTGCTGAGGCCCGCCAGAGAGGCTGTTCTGAGCAGCCACCCTGGTTCCTGCAAAGAGGCTCAGGAAACAGACACGCTGTCCGCAGAACCCACCACGTGGATGAATGCCCAACCTAATGCTGCTATGCTCCCGGTGGAGCAGATACGGGGTGATTGCTATGAGGCCCACAAACAATGCTACTCTGCCTGGTGAGGCCGGGGGACACATCTATTTGACAAGTAAATTGCCGATGCACACTTGAGTGCATCGGAATTGCGGAGTTGGGTAGCTTCTGCACAGCAGTGCGTGTGGTGTGCTGCCTCATAGACTAACAGCCCGAGACCCCTGCGAGATGTTCCATGGTGTTTGTGTGGGCAGGGGGCTCCCGGCTCATAATACAGAAGCGGGCGCCTGCTTACAACTGCAGATCTACGTTGGTTGTGGAGCGCAGGGAATGCAGGCAACACCTCACAAGACTAATGGGATTAGTGTCGGCAGCGGTGCATGACACGCTTTGAGCACAGCAAAATTGGATTGTGGGGAGTGCCCGTGGACCCCACAAATGCACAACCAATTGCATCTGCACCTTCCAAATTGTGGCATTGAAACATGGGAGAATCACCTCTCTGCAGAAGACTCACACTAACTCTTCACATACTGCATGATAACGTCCTGTGAACCTTGTGGCCTGCAGTGTATGCTTCGCGCCCCCATGAGTCCCATAAATGCGATTGATGGGAAGATGCGTGGCACCACATAGACCCTGGTGCAGAGAGCACAATCGTCCCTTTTCTGCCTATCTGTGACTCCTTTGCAGTCTTGTCCTTGTTGCTCCTGAAGGCGATCACTGTTTGCTTCGTGGGACCTGAATCAAGCCTAAAGGAGAGAGGAGAACAATGGGCCACACTGAGGGTAAGCAACCAAAACTGCAATTCTCAGCGTGGAAACAGCGATGATGCAGAAGCGCAACAGGATTATGACTAGCCCCCATCTCAAATGTTAGATCACTTGTTTAAAATCATTTGGACTGCCTGACCCCAAGATGACTGCCACAGTGTTCCCTACCACATCGTGCTACTCCTCTGAGAAAAAAACGCACTTGGTCCAGACCTCAAACACATCCCCCATCCGGCCTACCCACCAGTATATCAAATCTGGGAACCTGCCTCCGACCTTGGAGACCTAGCTTTTTGGCTGATGCCCGGTGGAGCTACATGATAGCTATAGAGGAGATGGGCTGTGGGCTACCCCTTCGGCCGTCACCTACCCAGCGGACATTGGGCAGACCTTACTTTGTCTCTCCATCGTACTCTCCATCATACCCCTTTACTTCACCCACTTTCTCCTTTATACTCCATCTACCCCTCCTCTTTGCTCTCTAATTATTTTCTCATTGAGACCTAGCCACTTGACTGACGCCCGGTAGAGCTATCTGATAGCTATAGAGGAGATGGACTGTGGACTTCCCCTTCGTCCGTCCCTACCCAGCCGGACTTTGAGCAGACTCTCCTTCGTCTCACCATCCATCCTATCTAAATCCTTTTCCCCTCCTACATCTTACCCCACCTCCTTACCCTTCTAAGCTCCATTTATTACATCTTCCGACGCTCTTGAAATGTTCTCTTGCAACTGATGCAACTTGTAATTGGTGTCATTTTGTAATTTTGTTGAACCTTATGTAAAGCGCTCTGATACCTCCGGGTCTAGCCAGCGCTATATAAAACTCAAATAAATAGTCAGGAGTACTGTCAAAAAGAAGATGAATACCTGGGACACAAAATTGGAAAGGGAGGTAGAAAGGTGTCACTAGAGAAGGTGGAAATAATTCACCTGATGAATCCACCTTAAATTCAGAAAGAAGTCAGGAAATGTTTGGGAATGGTTAGCTGCTGTAGTGAGTGGTTACTAAACCTTTCCCTAGTGGCTAAGCCTTTACTGAGGCTGACACAGAAGGATATGTCTGATCAGCTTCCATTGGACAACAATTGCACAAAAGCATTCCTAGAGTTGAAAGAGAAAAAATGTTGCGCCCCAGCACTAGGAATGAAAGTTTATTTGAAAGAAAATACACCAATTTGCAGTGAGAGGGAGGGCTGCGCTCTCTCATTGCCTATAGAAAGGATGAATGTGTTCAACGGTCAGTATTTCCCAATGACCTTTGACCCTAACTTCACAGAAATGTCAGCAAATCAATTGGTTTGTGATGAAACTGAATATGAGTGTCTAGATATCATGAAAATACGCATAAAGCCAAAATCAGATTTTAAGGATGTCCATTTTGTAGATGGCCCATGTTTGAAAGGGGTGATTGTCAGTTATTAGTTATTGTTCGGGCACCATTTTCAGTGTGGAATTTAACATCTTACAACTCATTTCACAATGGCTTGATAAGCCATAATACATAGAGATTAATTTTATAGATCCTCTTTATTCATATTTAGTTATAGGCCAAACAATACTAATCACTTTCAGGGGTTCCAGTTCATTAATGCTGTTATTATGTTCTTGGGCCTTTGGTAGAATTCACAATCACCTGTTAAGTTTTATCTATCTTGTGTTATTAGTGGGTGAGCAATTGTTTTGTAATCCTTGGAAGAAAAATGAAGTACTTTCTTCCTCCACCCTGAAACTGCTGGCACCCATCAAACATCATAATTTCCGCTATCATCCTTGTTCACACAGAAATGGTCCAATTAGAAGACCCCCTAGACTTCCAAAGAGATAGCCATTGATGATTGAGTTTGAGGGAGGCTTGTTGAATATTGACATGAATTAGAGAGACACTAAGAGTGAAGTGACTGAATGCCCACCATCAAGGAAGTCTTTCCACAGGCAGTGACATTAATCTCAGCCTTTTTGAGGACATGCTAGCAGAGACGAATTGCCTGTGAACAGGTCAGCCTTAAATAGTTTCCTAACATCATATTCCCCATTTCTGACATTCTAAGATATTTGTCAGGGAATAGCTCATAACTGACACCTTCCTACATTCCTGACTGCAAGCCTAGCCTATTTTCACATCGCTATAAACCTACTCACTGCCACTGGAGAACGGATATCCTAGTCGGGGATGGTTCAACTACTGTTTAGGCTGTCAAGCTGAGAGAACTAAGAGGCATGAGACCGATCCAGTTTTCCTCGCAGTAGATCATTTGCAGGCCTGGAAACTTGCTTTTAAAGTAATGAGAGTAGCAGAAATGTACTAAGCAGCCGATTTGTGACATTTAACCTTGACACAACTGATGCACTTCCTGAACCATTATACTGTGACCTGACTTAAAAGTTAACCATGTCAGTTCAGTTCAGCTGAGCGCAAACATCTTTATTCAGTTGATGAATAAATAAACCATAAAAGAACACCAATAAAAACATCAAACATCCGGGAATCAATAAAAAATTAAAAGCAGTTTATCATAGTACATGTAAAATAATCAATGTAACGCAACCAATAATTCAAAGTTCATGTTCTCCAAAAGAGTTAGTCATATCCTAATGTGTATTTCTTGCCACACATTGCAACAATTGTATTACATAAAAAATATAACAATGTTCATTTGTAGCTACTATTATTCCTGTGGGTACACAGTGGTTTTGAAAGGTGCCTTCTTGAATTCAAATAAAATTTAACAAAAAGAACAACGTGCATTCTAGATCGCGATGATGTCTAATTACAGGGGCGTGGAGGCCTTTCCTTATTCCATTGTCTTATTCTAGGGATATCTACCATTTGGTGTACAAAGCCTAATCGAAAGTGTGTTAAAACGAATCTATAATACAAATTCGGGACATTAAGCAAATAAGATTTGACTCCATTCTCATATTCAATAGGTGGTAAGTATTTAGGTGGTGCTTGGTTGGGCTCCAACCCTAATCTCTCCTGTTCTCTCATTTCAATAACCCATAATTTAAGATCTTTATTGGAGTAGCGAATTATGGCCATCTGGGTTTTTGGAAGATCGCGACCATCCAGCTAGTTTAAAAGAACATGAATATGGAGCCAAGGGATCTTGAAGGCATGATTCAGGGTGTGACAATCTTTTAAAATATCTCTAGAAATAAAGTCTCTGGTTTAGATCACACCGCCGTCCAAAGAAGAGCTGGTTTTACAAGTATGAATCGTCAATATGAAGCATAGCCAGCTCTTTAGTAAATTACTAGCAGCCCGTCCCAATGTTGTCCGGGTATGAAATAGAATGTGTGTAATGGGTGTATTTGGCATGGGCAATTTATTTTAAAACGTCGCGGTAGACAACATTTTTTGTTTCATTAGAATAGGGACGGAGAAAGCCCGGCTACAGCCCTGGTTGATGTTCGCAGGCGCGTGTAATGTCGTTGAATGAGAGAGTTAACAGGCGTGGGTATATCCGTTTAATGAGAGAGTTGAGTGACAGCGAGTAGGAGAGGCTGCTGTAATTGTCCCCGCAGACACGCTCATTTGCGTGTTCCCCCGCTTGAGGCCCAAATGCAGGCCTGTTTGATGTTAGCAGGCACGTGTTCCCCCGCTTGAGGCCCAGCTGCAGCCCTGGTTGATGTTATCAGGCGCGTGTAATTAGTGTACTGATCCGCCGCCTGAGCCCGGCTAGAGCCCTTGTTGATGGTAGCAGGCACGTGTAATTTCGTTAAATGAGAGAGTTCAGTAACAGCGCGCAGGAGAGGCTGCAGTAATGTTACTTACCAGGCCTCCAGGTGAATGCGTTTGTCACGCCCCCAGCACACGGCCACAGCAGACAATCTTCTGATTAATGTACGACCCACATGGCATGAAGGGCGGAACGTAGCACATGCCCCCAGCGTTTCTCACGCCCCCAGCGTGCCCCTTGATGCGGCGCAACTGCGTTCACATGGCATGAAGGCCGGACACACTCCCCCAGCGTTTCTCACGCCCCCAGCGTGTCACACCCCCAGCGTGCCCCTTGATGCTGCGCAGCAACGTAATTGGCGCTTGTATGTACGACTCACATGGCATGAAGGGCGGACACATGCCCCCAGCGTTTGTCACACCCCCAGCACACGCCCACAGCCCACGATGTGATGGCCGTACCACACGCCCCCAGCCCACGCCCACAGCACAACGCAGACACGCCCACAAGGGACTACTTTGCTAGCACAGTTCTTTTACCTTTTAAATGTATAGAGGAGTTGGCCTAACGGCTAAGGCGTTCAACCTCGGACCTGGGGATTTGGGTTCGAGTCTTGGTAACGACACCAAACATCCTGTGATTCTGGGCAAATCACTTAATCTCCCTGTGCCTAACAAAAATGAATGTGTGTCCTCATGTAACGTAACTGGTGCTATGTAAAGCGCTCTGATACCTGATTCAGTTCGGGTCAAGTTCGCGCTATTTAAAACTCTGCAAAAAAAATATATATATGGTGGCCGTCTGCTGCAACTGCCCTTTCCAACGCTTTATTGGGTGCTGTGGCTACTGAGATTACCCGCCTCAAAGGTTTGGGCTCTCTCTTTATAATATTAGTATGGATTAGGCAGTCATTCGTAGTCATTTGTAGTCACATGAACATGTACTGGAACACTATTGCCAATGTTCAAGTGACCAGAGGCAAAATATGTCAGTAATCCATGCACAAATCAGGGAATGGATAACATGTAAAAGGCCCAGTTCTCAACTTTAAAAGCTTGTTCGCACACTCATTCTGTAAATGACTGGGCACATTCCTCCCTGCTGAAACTTCTTTAGGGTTATCCCATACCCCATAATGCATCACTAACATATGAGCTGTGCCTCTAGACCTAGCCTTTGAGAAAAAAACCTTCACTGTACTCTCCTAAATACTATCATCCATATCAAATCATGGCGATCAAATCTCAAATCTCAAGGCGACAGTGATGAGCAATCAATTCCAATCCTCTCTTGATTTCAGTACGCTCGATGATATCCATCATGCTCAGTTCAAGTTAGATGAAGGCAATTTAGTTTTATTCCCATGACATTTCGAGAAAATTGTGAATTTCAAGTTATATGAACTTCGCAATTATTTGAGATTTTGCTGCTGGAAATTTCATTTGATTTTCACTTACAGGCGTCAGGCGTAAGCACAAAATCTCTCCTAGGACCAGTAAAACCTCTGCCTAGAGATATTTGCTGTTTCTTTGGTGACTGTATGAATGTGATAAATGTCCTCTCAATCAGGTTTTTGACACAAGATACTAACCAGTACATTTTGGAGACTTTTACAGAATTTGCTGTCATTTTTTTGCAATTTTACAAAATGTATGCCCAGTAAGAAATGTGAGGAATTTAAGGTTTTTTAGTATTCAGATGACATGTCCGTGCTTCGATACTTTTGGAGCAGTCAGCAATGATTGATGCCGACATTCGCAGGCTCACCTGAATGAGAACGGAATTAGAGATGGCATTCTCAGTCGGGCTAGAACCTTCCTTAAATGCATATGTTATTTCATCCATTGTCTACAATCAAAACATTGTAATTCCATTTATATACAGTTTACTACCCATGACGAGGCATTGTAGTGCTTTATGCCGGGCAGCATGCTGCTCCAGAAACCAAGGTTAGCGTTTAGTCAGTATCATCGGTTACTGGGATTAGACTTGTGTGTTCAAGCAAATCATTCCATTTCTTCATTCCAGTTTCTTTGTGGTAGATTAAATTGGCAGGAATTAGGCGGGATCATTAGTGAAGGGGAAGGTTAGTTTGTATAGATGGTTGGTGGGGTTAGTTGATGAAAATGAAGAGATAGGTATTGTTAGTTTATAGGGGAATGATTTTCATAGAAGGAAAGCTTGCTATCTTTGATATGAGTTGTGGCCAATTCTCAGAAATTCAGTCTTAGACGTTAAGGCAAACATCCATGTGACTTTGAGAAGGAAAGTTGAGGGACATTTGAAGAAAACCAGAGGCAGTAGTCAAAAGTTGTAAGTTAAGGAATTTTCCATGCCATATTTAAAAATATAGAGGATGCTTTTTGAGACAGTATGGGATTTGAGGATGCAAGACTGTAGAAAGAAGCATCATAATTTCGTATGCAAAGATAGTGATATATTAGGTGCTTTTGATCTGCACTAGAATCAGGCAAACAGTTTGCCCACTGCTAGGCTACTCCTAGTCCACAGGCCAAGCTGCAGAGTGCACAGGGATCCTTTTTGTTCTCACATTTTTTTAACATTTAAAATAACTCTTTGCTGCACTTATACAATCCTAGGATATTTCCCTCCTGAACTATGTGAAAAACATATATATAACCATAGAGGTACAAACCATCTCCAAGTTAGTCATTGGGTCTTCAATTAATCAATGCATGAAAGCAATGAAGAGATGGATAGATGAAGACGACTTTCCACTGAACACATTTGAAACTGGGATGAGTGTGGTTGGTAATGTTTTGTGTGTAGATGTAGACTAAATCTGGTGTACGGTTCTGGACTCAACCCTTCCCCATCCATGATGGAAAGGAGACACCTATGTAAATGCCTCTGGGTGCAGTTAAGGGTGGGCAGAACTTGTGGAGTTTCATGCTGCAGAATTCTGCAGAGGTACAGAAAGACTCCATGAGAATCCATGGAATTCCACCAACGGGTGGAAGATATACTGTATGCGCTGCAATTTAGGGCCGGTAGCATCAGCAGCACTGAAAATCAGAACAAACAGTACCATGCCTTGTGCAAGAGTGTGCAGCCATTTGAGATGATTTTGCTGCTTCTTGAGTAGAAAATCTACTTGAATGGCAGTAAATCTACTCGAATGCTAGCCCTCTCGGATCATGACTGCTCACATCCAACAGCATTATAGAAGGGCGCCGGAAGGCTCTCTAGCAACTGGAAATCTTGCCTGGGGCCGGCAGATCTCAGTCACGCTCGCAAGTACGCATTGTGGAGCCCCAGGCTGTTCCTGCGAGACGCGAAGGGCAGAATATTTCTGCCATGCACCAATTGAAGGAATTCAGCAGGAGCTCTGCGTCATAAGTGTTACACGGAATTACCCAAATGTCACCAATTCTGCATGTAGAATTAGAATTCCTCCTGGGCCTAGCTGCAGTTACATTTATGGTGGAGTTTTCTATTTTAGCTCCCTAAGAATGATATTTCCTTATTTGTAGAAGCCATCAGATATATGCAACTGTGATCTTGTCTGGCTCGGCAGACTTCGTGATTAGAGATAGAGTGCTATTTCAGAATGCAAAATTCATGAGCTGCTTCAAGAACATTTACACAGTTACAGAAGCTCACATTATGCCAGTTTACAGGCATCTGTCTGTCTTTATTGGTAAAAGTGCGTAGCATTTAACATTTTATATTGGTAAATTGATCCTGGAGCAGTCAATGCTTTGCTTTTTTGTGACCATGGATATATTATTCTAGCATCATTTTGCATTCTTTTTTTATCAATGCATGATAATCAGGACTTAGTCAAAGAAATATTAAAAAACTCATGATTGTTGGACTTGGCTGTCTCTGCAGGTCACTCCCAATATTTAGCTTTCACCCATCCTGTTTGTGAACCTATTTTATTGGCTTTTAGGACTCTATGAATTTTACCACTGCTAACCAGTACTAATGTACTTGTGCTATCTCCATTACACTTGGTGAATATTGGCTTGTTTAATTTACTTTTGAGTCTCTAGTAAGGTGGTTCTACAGGCACTCACAGCCTGTAAATCAAATGCTATTAGTGGTCCAGCACCACTGATTGTCCCACCCACTTAGGTAGCCTTTCAAAAATGCCTCAGGCCTGTGGGTGCAGTTTTAAACTATCATTTCGAGCTAGCGAAATAAACCTTGTGCCAGGCCTAAACCTCCATTTTCTCCCCTTTTTGTACATATTAGTCACCCCTAAGGTAGGCCCTAAACATTCCATATAATAGGGTTTAATGTATTTAAATAGTTAGAGATGTAGTTTTAAGTTTTATATGTTCTAGTAGTGAACAACTCCTACATTTATTTTTCACTACTGTGAGACTAACTTCTTCCATAAGATGATATTGGGTTACATTAGTACATTTATAAGTGATAACTTATGATTGGGAGATGGAAGGAAAGATATACTTGGTGTCTAAGGAATTATAACTTGAAACCCTCTTTAATGGTCTAGGAGGATATAAAGTAAAACATTTTGAAAATGCCACTTTTAGAAATGTGGCTTTTTCTTATCCTAATCATATGGTACCTGCAGCTTGTTGCTGGGTCAGATGACTAGGTGTAGTTGTCAGTTGGCTTTTTGTGTATTCCTCCTAGACAGTTACACAAAGGAGGGTCTGGGTGTTGGCAGAATGGGTGACCCCAAGCTCACTGAGGTGGAGCTGTTTCCCAGCACGCTTGCACTTCAAAGGCATTGGTCCAGTTCACACTCAAAGGATTTCATACTATTGTCACCCCAGGCAGACTGGGATCAGGGCAGAGTGGCAGGCCACCTCTGTTGAGTAAATCCCAGAGGTTTCTCCCACTTCAAAGTGGGCACCAGCTTTAAAAAGAGGACCCTCAGACCCACTCTTCAGTACACTTCTGGACCTCTAGCTACGACAGTAGAAGCACACCCTGCTGCCCTGCTGTGTGACACTACCCTGCTTGCTGAGAAAGAAGGCTGGACTTGCTCCCTTCATCCTAGCCTGAGTGACTCCAAGGGTCAGCTGACTGGCCACCTGTTTTGAGCAACAGGTCCATAACAAGCCCCCCTAGCATCTTCTCAACTGACCTCCTGCACTGGGCCTGCCTGGACCTTCAACTGGACCCGCCTGATCCCAGCATGTTCCGAGGATCAAGAAATCACTCTCACTTAATTGAATAACATATTGCATTTGAAATAAACTACTTAATGAAGGACCCAGCAACTTGGCCATAGCAATACACGAGGAAGACAGATTCTGAGGCTATGACTCTGAGAATGCTATCTCATAAATTTGAAGAAATGTGGTAAATAACAATACTTAAACATTAACTTATAAATAGTTATTTCCTAGATCATCTCAAGGAAATACATGTTTTTGACTTATGAATATAAATATCGATTCATCAGGGCCTGAAACATTTTGACTGTTTTATCTTTCATAGGGTGTGGGATGAAAGTAAGATGACACATTTGTCTAAAATTGATTAAGTAATAATTGATCCCAAGTAAGGTGCATCATTAGAAAATAGTATGCTGTAGCAAGGAGTGATATGTCTATCCGTAGTAACCAAAAGGCAATTTTGATTTCGAATGAAGAATCATCAGCATGATAGCCACCAGCAGTTGACACGTATCTGTTCACTGAGCAGATACTTGAGAAAAGACATTAAAAAAAAATCTGATGGTGCTACAAGCTTAACTTAGGGGCAGATTATGATGGAGAATTTTCCGCATCCTCTGGGCCGGTGGAAGCCACGGCCGGCCCAGAGGATGCGCATAATCCTCTGCGGAGCCTCAAAAGACCCACCGCCATATTAGGATGGTGGTGGTTCTTGAAATCTGTCTGCAGCTTTTCCGCCGCGGTCGCCTACTGACCGCGGCGGAAAAGCTTTAACATGGCTGGCGGTGTCTATCAGACACCACCAGCCATATTAGGATGACGTAAGATGTATGCTTTTCCGTTGGCGGCTATTCCGCCGTGGAAAAGCATACGGACCTTCACTTCGGGGGCCCGTTGCAGGCCCCCTGGGTGATGGGGGATGGGGGGTGCACATGGGGGGTACCTATGGTACCCCCCTGCATTTGCATGCACAAAGCGGCAGGCACCGCACGGTGCCTGCTGCTTTTTGCATGCAAATGCACAACTTTCATTTTTAACATTGCGGCAGGTGCAGCTTCAAGTGGCGGTCACATCCTAATTTGCACGGAAGGACCGCCGCTGCCCCTGGGGACGGTCCCTCATACTCTATGGTGGCGGACAGACTCAGGTCCGTCCGCCATCATAATCGGCCCCTAAATTCGGACAGTAAATCTTATTTTGCTTCTATAAAGAGAAATAAAGGTTTAGTCTTCAGGTGTTATCTGTTCCCCACGAGACCTCAAGGGCTGTTGGCTTTCGGAAACAATTATCATGTTTTTTTTTCACATACCTTCCTACCAAAATACTGGAGAATTTTATTTCACCAGAGTTTGGGACTAACACATTTCCTCCAATATTAAAGGAATACTAAGAATGTTTGCTTCCTTAAGAAGTGTCTTTATTGATGGAGGAGTTGCTGGGGGACTAGTGAAAAATGATAAGCTGCCCCTACATTTTTGTAATGTCTCATTACTGCTTTTCGTCCGTTTTCACTTTTTTTAAATTTCAGATACATGGTGTGTTAGCTTTGAGATGTGTCATTTAATTTTTTTATTTGCTAAAATTAGCTTTTAATTGGAACAGTTCTAAAAAACTCTAGGAAAGGCTCTGGTATACGCGCTAATTTTCTATTTGGAGGGAGAAAGGCTGGCAGCTGACTCAGATAATTATCTGACTTTGTTGCTCAACAACACTATTTGGGCAGTTGGTTTCCTGGTCTTTTGTGAGCCATACGATAGTGGAAATGATAGGTGATACTTTGAGTTTATTGCTTTTATCACTGGATTGCACCTACGTTTCTAACCCATGATATACAATCTTTCAATATCTCCTTTAACGCATGACTCTATTATATTGGTATCAAATTAGAAATGTTGATGTTCCTACGTTTCAAATAACAAAAAACATGAAATTAAGCTTTATAAACTCTAATGCAAGTTTCACACTCAAGCAACAAGCGCAGGAGATAAATGATCAGCCAACAAACGCTTCTTTATGATCTACTTTATTCTATCCAAACAAAAAAATTGAGGAAGTATATATCTCTTCCTGCAAGTAGGTATCTCAGTGTTACCCCTCTGGATTTTTTCAAGGGCTACTTGCATGCTTTGAGGTGACTTAGAACAGTTGTGATCAGACCACCTTTCGACCAAGAACATAGATTTTCCACCCACTCTCGTTAAGCATTTTGAAACATACCAGCATACCCTGTCAAAAGCGCTCAGTAGAACTTCTGGGTGCGTTGAAGCCTTAGACACTAGCTAATATCCTGGCCACATTCGAGATGCAGATTATTTTAAAAAGGAGTCTGGGGACTCTATTCCAATATAATCTAAATGCTTGATCACGAGGTGTAATGTCAAGATTCATAGGCCCTCCTCTAGTTTTAACTTCCTCTTCCATTCTGCACTAAATATCTAGGATTAAAGGATTACGATCAGTAAATTGATTCCATTTGACTTCAACATTTAAAAAAAACAACTGCACTAACGAGGCTGAGATGAGTATGTAATCAATAATATGGCTCGAACATCTGCCAACAAAGGTATGCATGCCCCAAGTCATATCCTTATCTTTTCTGCTTTGAAGTGTATGTGCCAGGTTGTGGTCAGCTATGATATCATTAAGAAAATTCCCCTGACTGGTATGCTCAAAGTGGCCTTAATTAAAATCATCTGAAAATGACTTCGCATTAACATGGCACAAGGGCTCACATGGGTGAATAGTAAAATCTGCAACTCGAATAACCAAATATGAAAAGTTAAGCCCTTCTGCACAGGTCTCTAGAAAAAACTTCAAGGCCAGTAGGTGTTCCACGGGATTAGACTGAGCAAAGGAGTTATAAAGGTTTACAAGTAATAGGCTTGGTGTTTTTTTAATCTACCTGTACCACAAGCAAATAACTAGAACCCGTCTCTAATTGAGATCTCTTAAATTTAAGGATACCAATGTTAGTAAGCCGCCCGTAGGACTGGCAGATTGTGAAGGTAAAGCAGGGAAAAAAGATGAGGTGTATCAATCCAGATAGAAGCAATTGTCTATATCCCATGCTTTTTTTTTTATTGAAGAAGTAACTAGCCTGCAATCGTCACAAGTCGATTTTTGGTTGTCAGTAAGATCAACGCATTTGCAATATTGTTGAGTGTGGATATTTCTTTCCATATTTAATATACTGAGGGGAAAATAAGGCATAGTGTAAGGATTTAATGAGACACGGGGGCAGCCAGAAATGTGTCAACATATGATCCCAATGAAGAGAGCGAGCATTTACATGTATTTAACTCATATAAAAGCTGAAAATATCATCATTAAACTGATCCTGGGTGGGACCCTCCACACCATTCTAGTTGAGCCTGTTTGGTCATCCACTTCAACATACTGCCCTGTCACCCAATACTGCTACCCTGGCATACCACGAGCCAAGGTTAGAGCAATTGATTTCTGTTTGATAGAGAAATGGAGAGCACATCACATTCATGAGTCTACACATTTTATTCCAGTGTGCACCAAAGTAAGTCTAGAATGTATTCATTTCTCCTGGCACCTTGCTTATTTTACTCTTTGATAAATCCCTAGGTTCTCTCAAATCATGCCCAGTGTAAATGACTTGGATTCATTACATAGGTATACCAGACAGTAGAGGATCAATGATATCATATTCAAGGACATTCTTTCATTCGGTAGCAAAACATGTCTCTTGGCCTCTCATGTTGGGTGCTACTCAAGCAGCAATCATAGGGCCCACATCCGTATTTCTTAGGTTGCCAAAGGAACACAAGCTGAATTAGAGAGCAAAATAGACTCCCTGCAATACCAGCACAAATTGACTTGTTCCCACAAAAAGAGTACATAGATTTCTGAAAAGCCAGGAGGGAACTAGAGTTATGTATGTACACCACTTTACTAGCCAATGCACAACATGGTGGCAAAATGTGACATACTCAAACGTGTACGCATGTGAAAGCAATAGCTGGCACAGCTAGCCATCTGTGGATGACAACAGAAGATATATATGAGGGGTTGTGAAGATTCCCGTTACTCAGAGTAATTACATTCTTACCAACCTTGTGTACTATAGCCCCTTTATTAACACACAGTAGTGTGTTATTATATTATAATGAGAAACATCTTGAAAATTCAATTGCAGCATAAACCTACATTAGAAGTGAAACTAATGCACATTAAATGTGGTTTACCCAAATATTTTGCAGTTCTACTATATTCCCCTCTGCAGCGCACAACTCTATGTAAATACAACTAACTATTCTACCCTTGCCCATCATTTTCACCATTGTTCCCAGTAAGTTTTGAATGACAAGAACATAATGAGGAAGAGGTATTGGAGGAAGGATAGTAACAATTATAGCAAGCACATATTGTTAAATCACCCTATAGAGGATTCAAGTATCTATTCCCTTGATCACTGTACCACTGAAACCAAGTGACATCTGCTGAAAAGTACTAATCAGGGCGAAACTGGTCTTGGGAGGCCTGTGTTTCAGTTCGGAGAGGGCCTGGCAGTCCGAGTTGCATTGTTCCTACTGGAGATGGGTCAAGGCTTATTTGCAATGCATATAGCTGGGTATAATCTGAGGTGGCATGGTGGGCAAAAGAATGATAGATTGGGTTGCTACCCCAAACAATTGCCAGTGGTTAGACTTATTGCAAGCATCCTCCCATCAACTTTTATATGTTTGATCTGCCACAGATTGGTCAACAGAGTCCTGATTGATACTTGTTTGGGACTCACTTCTGGGTTCAGACAGATAACAGACTTCTCAGATAGCTAATACAGAGGAGGATGAGGATCCCAAAATGTTGGTGTGATCCATCTCACTACAGAGAATAGACTTTATGGTGGAACACTGCCCTGAAACGGACCAGGCCAATGCTGATGGTACTCTAAGCTCTTCCACCATAGTGATGAAAACTGGCTTGATGGTTGGAAGTTTTCCCTGCTTTCATCTGGGGGGAAATCATGTTAGACCTGACATTCTTGGAATGGTATTCCCACAAGCGTTCTTCCCTTCACCCCTCTGGTTTTGCTTAATTTCTTTTTGTTGACTTTAGGACTCTGAGCACTTTACTACTGCTAACAAGTGCTAACGTGCTTGTGCTATCACCTATATACATGGGAAAATTGTCCTACACCTAATTGGCACATTTAATTTACTTATAAGTCCCAAGTAAATGGTCCTAAATGTACCCAGGCCCTGTAAATTAAATGCTTCTAGTGGGCCTGTAGCACTCATTGTGACACCCACTAAAGTAGCATTTTTAAATATGTCTCAAGCCTGCCCCTGCATCATGCAGTGCAGGTTTACACAGCCATTTTGACCCGGCAAAATAAACATCAACCCTAAGGAAGAGCCTAAATGCTCATAGGGGGAGGGTTCATTGCACTGAAAACGTAGGATATGTGCATTTAAGTTTTACATGTCTTGGCAGCCAAAAACTCATAAAGTTTGTTTTTCACCATTGTAACGCCTATCTATCCAAGTCACTAATGCTGGGCTATGTTATTACATTTAATAAGTGCTATCTTTGGAATGGAAGAAGATAGAAATGTACTGTGTACACTCAAATGAATTGTAATATACATTCTTCTTTATTGGTAAAGTTGGATTTTAAGTCACAATTCTGAAAATGCCACATTTAGAAAGTTGGTAGTTTCTTGTCCTAACCATTGAGTGCCTGCTGCCTGTGTCCTCGGTCTCATCCTTGTGAATGGCTCTGCTGTTGGGGTTTGTATGCTACTTCCAGACAGTAACACAAATAGGGCTTACATGTGGGCAGGATATACCATCCTGACAGATTGACTGGTAGGAGCTGAACCTAGCCCCACTTATACTACAAAGAGCTTTGCTTCCTGAGTACACAAATGAATCTGACCAGGCCTGCCCTGCCTTTTGTCACCTCCAGTCAGTTTGGGCCTTGACAGAGGAAGGGGAAGGACTTTGCAAAACCAGAAGTGTGGGGCAGCACAAGGAATCTCACTACACAAAGGCTGGCACCAGGTATAAATATTGGACCTCCAGAGCCACTCCTCAGAACACTCCTGGACCTGTGGAAGTTACAGAAAATGGACTGCCCTGCTGTCAGAGGACTACCCTGCTGCTGAGGAGTGACTTGATGTCTGAGAAGGAAGACTGAATCTGCTTACCTTTATCCCAGGCTAACCCAGAGTGAATCCAAGAGTCAGTTCACTAGCCCCCTGAGTGAGCTACAGGTTCACAGCAAGTTTTAGAGGCCTCCCTACAACTGTATAGCTGATGTGCTGCTACTGGACCTGTCTGGACCTACAACTGGACCTGACTGAGCTATGCTGGCCTCTGCTGTTGTGAGTTACTGATCCCAAAGACTCACCTCCCCAGGTCCTGGACATTTGTCTGGCATCAGAGCATATGCTTTCTCAAGAAAAAATGAAACCCTAAAGTTTGGGCTCTTTGTAGCTGCGTATGGGCCTATTTGTGCCAAGATTCTCCCATCCACAATAACCGCCAATGCAAAGTTCTGGTGAGACCTGCTCATAATGATAACAGTGAGCGCAAAGAATAACCAGCACCACAAGACCTGCATTTCGCACTAAAGAAAGGCAGCCCATGACAACCATCAATGTAAACCTAGAGCAACGACCACCTCCAAAGCTTCTTTTTACAGCAATGACCATCTGTAATGCTCAGCCAGCTCCTTGTGGTTTGCTCCACTGAAAACAGAATTCTTTGCACCAGACTTTGAAGGTAACTTTTCAGCTGGATTAATCTGGTTCATGAATTCGACCAGTGAACTATTGTGACCGGCCTAAACTTGTGACTTTCCCCCAGTCCAGTGCAACCAGATGACCATGAGTGGTGCTTTATGCTTTCAGGTGCTATTTTCACTTCAATGTACTCTATTTGTCTAGATTAGTTTGGGGGGACTTTTATGCTGTGTCTCCACTTTATTATTGTTTATGTGCTGCATACATTCTTTACACATTGGCTCTAAGTTAAGCCTGATTTGTCAAGCTACCAGAGGGTTAAGCACAGGTTCATTTAGTGATGTTTGAGGTTCGCTCTGAAAAGAATTGTGATTGTTGTCTGAGTGGGGCTTCCACTTCTCTCAGCCAATAATCTAACAACTGCACTAATAAAACAGACATTAAAACATTTATTTCTATATTGCACATATCAATTTCTAGAGCATTACCACGGTACAAAAAAATTTACATTAACATTGGTTGTTTACAGCTTGACGGATTACATGAAAAATTTACACTAAGAAAATAAACTCTCATGATAGACAGGAGGCTCTGAAAATCACAAAATGATATGGATATTCGCAGTGTATAATGGCCTTCCCATCACCAAAGTTGAGGGGTGAGACATAATGACCCATGCAAGGCTTCACCTCCTTATATATCACGGGCCCCTACACTAAATATTTATATTAAACATTATATTTATCCATTTCTTTGAACTGTTCACTTTATTTTGAATGGGGTTGCACTCGTAATTGTTGTTTACAAAAGTGCATAGTGGAAATGTTTCCAACCTTAGCAAAATCAATAGAGCCTAAAGGATAATGGCTTTTGGAGTACAAAATGTTTTCTCCTTTTTTCAGAAAGTTTCTATTTCTTTTTAATGATGTGAAATGTTCTGTGTAAAGCAGAAACCTCATTGATATGCAAAGCAAGTAGATTTTGCACGCAATGGTTGCTTGTAATTTTCACCAAAACAATAACACAATGCAACGTTTTATGCTGGTGCTATTTTTAACCTGAGCGATCATACTGTTCTACTACCTGCAGGTTACCTTAGCTAACTACAATAAACATATATTTTTACACTGCTTCAAAATCTAATGAATGCATGCAATATATTTGCGTTTGTTTGATAAGACGCTTTTTGCAAGGCTGGCTCCAAATGTTTTGCTTTCCTCCTACTACTTTTTGCTAAATTCATTTTGTTGGCCGTAGGACTCTGTGCCCTTTTCCACAGCTGACCAGGGCTAAAGTGCTTATGCTCTTTTCGCTAAACTTGGTTTTGTTGGATTATCCACAATTGGCATATTTAATTTACCTATAAGTCGCTGATAAAGTGCACTACATGTGCCCAGGGCCTGTAAATTAAACGCTACTAGTGGGCATGCAACACCGATTGTGCCTCCCACTTAAGTAGCCCTTTACATATGCCTCAGGCCTGCCACTGCAGAGCCTGTGTGCACAGGTTACACTGCCATGTCGACTTGGCATTTAAAAGCCCTTGCCAAGTCTTAAACTCCCCTTTTATTAAATATACATCACCTGTCAGGTAGACCATAGGTAGCCCATAGGGCAGCATCATGTGGAATTTAAAGGTAGAACATGTACTTTTAAGCTTTACATGTCCTGGTAGTGTGAAACACATTTATTTTTCACTATAGTGAGGCCCACCCGTTCAATAGGTTAACATTGGGGATTCGTTGTTACTTCTAATAAGCTGCAATTCACAATTATAAGGAGGTAGAACTGTCATGTTTAGTACCTATGGCATTGTAATGATAAATCATTACTGGTAAAGTCAAAATGATGATTACAATTTTAAAGGAATTGCATAAAACAACCTAAGGGCTACTAGAATTACAAAGGAGGTGCAAGGCTACCTAAGGGCACTTAGGCTCAAGTCTAAAGCGCCAATTTTACCCGTCCTATTAATCACCAATGGTTCTACTCAGTGGATGGTAAATGCTTTTCCTACCTCACCAGGCTACCTAATCTATTGCACCTCAGTATGAGTAATAACCACTACTGCATCCTCATTGTAGGTGCATCCTTGTTATCTGAATCCTTTGAATAGGACCATTGGTGATTAATAGGGCTGGCAATATTGGTAATATAAAAACGCATCACTTGCAGACCAGAAGCATCCTGAATTTCAATGCATGTCTTCCCCCTACCTTCCGGATTTGACGCAACACTGCTCCTGCATGCAGCAGAGATGACGCATCACCTCCCCGTGGACTCGGAACAAAAGCATTGCTGTGTTTTCAGATGCTTCCCTCCTTTGTGGCTGTTTTGACACGTATGAGGCACTTTGTGTAAATCACTGCATCCATAGAGTTCTATGGACAGAATTACTTAAGCCTTTAAAAAATCATATTTTGAGTTTTGTGGGTTGTATTTTTGTCATTTTGTTTGGTTTAGATAAAGATACTCTATTTTTCAAAGCTGGTGTGGTGTCCATTTGTGTTTTTTTTACTGAGTTACGGCATGTGCTATGTACAAATGCTTTACACATTCTCTCTGAGATAAGCCTGACTCCTCAAGCCAATCTACCATGGAGGTGAGCAGGGGTTGTCTGGGTGTGTAACTCCCTTACCCTGACTAGAAGGATAGGTCCTAACTTGGACACAGTGCATGCCACTGTCAACTAGAAACCCCCATTTTTAACAGTGCAAAACAACCTCACACATCTAAAAGGCATATTATATAAATTGGCACAGTCAAAGAACCTGCGTATATGCTGCAAGACTAAATATGGATATAAGTGTGTTTTCTTGTCTGTAGAGGATACATTACTTGTAAAAGATTTTCTTCTCGCTTAACATTTACCAATTGTTAAATTGTGGTTGAAAATTGGAATATTGCTCCTAAATAGTGGGGTTAAGATATTCAAGGAGGAAGTAGGGAGGGACATGGAAATACAAAAACATACCAAAATAGGAGTATGACAACTACAATTTGCAAAATACTCATTCAATCTACTACAGTAGTACGCTGCAAAAAACAGGCTTAAATGTACTGCAGATGAGCCTTAGACTAAGTTAAGCACCAGTCATAGTCAATCACTGGTAGTGCCACACACTGTCATATAAATCAGTGGAGGCGATTTACACATTGCCTCTAGGATAAGCCTGATTGCTCTGCCAAGCTACCAAGGGGTTATCTTGGGTGTGTAACACTGTGACTAGAGTGGAGGGTTCTGCCTGGCTAAGGTGCATACCCTAGCCAACAAGAAATCCCATTTGTAACAGAGAGGCATCTGCTTGATGGGTCTGCCCTGGTTGTCGACCCCTACAGCATGACTCCCTTAATACTGGTTCTTTTTTGGCTATAGATCTTTTGTAATGTTTTTATATCATTTGCTTTTACTATGTAATCTATTGTTGTATCTTATCCCAGAATGGTTCTGGGATAAGGAAACCAGAGGCACGGGGTGCTGGGATCCGGCAGCTTCCAACATAAAATGTTCATCAACCTAGAGCTGCTCCCAGTATCGTGTTGTTAGTGCTAGTGTTTATCAGTTCTTGAGTGCTGGCATCTCACAAATATTGAAGGACTGGTCTCACACACCACTTGGTGTCATGCTTCATCATTGACCAGTCCTCGCCATCTAAAAACTTGGTTTGATAGAGGGTGGGCATAGACCTGATGACAGGGATGCACTTCTAAACTAAGTGGGGGTCCGTTTTGAAAAATAGTGAGTTAAAATGCCATTATAGATGTCAAAATAAATGTTAATGGTGCTGGCATCTATATGGTGATTAAAATCAGGTGACCGTTGTGCTTGGGGATATTTATTGTGCCCCCACCGGTGTCAGTTTGATCGACATGTTTCTGCCATATGGCCCATGTTGGTCCGTGGCATTCATCACGACCTAAAGGTGAAAAATGCGGGCTTCACTCTTACCAGACTATGGTGAGAGGGTTTCCACTGAGTGGGGTGATGTAGATCACTCTCCACCAAGGTAGGGTCTGTATCTAGAGCCTGAAAGAAAAAACAAAGTGGTTTGACAAGGTGTAGTGAAACAAAACACTAACAACACAGTATAGATGAATATGCAATCAGCCACACTCAACGCAAGTCTACTGTGAGTGGCTGTAGGTGCATCAGTCGTGACACTCAACTGTGCACCAAAGAAAAATGGAGCAGTTATCTCCATGTGGCTTACCCAGATACATTATCATCCAGCAAAACCAATGTGCCCTTTGGATGCACTGCTGGTTTTGGAGCCAGAAATCAAGAGGAAGAAATGGGGAGGTAACTCTTTCACTGCTCTGGCCGCTTCTGGCTGGAATGCTTTTCCGCTATACTTGCATGCTATTTAAGATGAAGGTTCTTTTAAACGGAGCCTAAGAACCTGGTTGTTTAACTGTGCCTTCTAGTTCATATGTTGGAGCAGTGTTCGAAAGAGCCTTCATTTCTGGGACACTCCGTAGAGTAACCGTTCATGCTACAAATCTTACCTGATTGATTGATTGATTGTCACTACTACACTTCAAGAAAGGGCTAAAAAGAGCAAGGTATAAATCAGGAGATGCATTGAAGAAAAATGTAAGGACATTATCACATGATCAATTGCACTCACAGTACATTAATAATAGAAGCCTAGTGCAAACAAGTGTAGGGCCAGATGTACAAACAACTATTTTAATAATTTCCAAATTACAAATCCAATCAATGCTCTGTTTGTGAAATGCTAACCTGAATATATGAACAGCCGCTGTGGCAGGAAAAAAGAAATCAGTATGATTGACATCTGCAAAATAAAAAAGTATAACATGCAATGTGTATGTTGTCACAAATTGCAACTGTTACTGTAGTAGTCTATAATGACATCACATACCTGTGTCCACTGCTACAAACAAACAATGCAACTGAGGAGTTGACAAGTCCAGTAAGGCAGGTATCACAAGATGCCTAGAAATTCACACATGTCCAGCCAGGAGAACAAACTCATACAGGAGGAACAGAGTAGATGGAAACAAAAGCCCACTGACAAGGCATTTGTACCCATAGAAAAACCACCTGCAGAACATGACTGAAGCTTTGGCAAAACTATGAGAAAAGTGCAGGAGTCAACATTAGAAAATGTCATTGAGTTTATACATGTATCAATTCTGTTCGAAACACGTATTACGGCATAGAACATGTTTGCTAAGGGCAGTATGATATCTCTTCTGGTAGCAAGAATCATCTTCCTGGTGATCTGTATTAGGCTCCTATGACTGGAAGAGGACCCAGCACAATAGTGCAACACATAATGGAGAGCACCCTGATGACAGAATAACTTATGCATTACAACGGCAATGGTCACCACAGATATAATCAGCATAACTCAGGGGCCAGATGTTATTTTTACTCATTACAAAATACTGATCCCAATGTATAACCATTATTTTTGTGACCAGTAAAGAATTATAAGAAGTCATATTAATACTAATGGATTGGTTCTCATAATTCTGAATCTTAGAGGGTTAGAATTCCAACACCTCACGAATATTAATGAGGTAGGTTTCAAAAATGCAACTTACTATGGTTGGAGTTCATCACATGGATGGTGGCCCGCTGGAGTCAGTATAGCACCATGTCTGTGTTTCCTTTTAAATGAAGATTGGTTTTTTTATTGCTGCCTATTTCCTTAAAGGAAACAGGACTCTGGTTATGAAGTAAAGTTCACTGTTTTAGTTTATTTAAGCGATGGTAGTGGTCCTCTGTACCACTGCTTATTCCTAAAAAAAAATTATATTCGCAAAGAGAAGGAGGGCCCAAAGGATCATCTTTGTTTTGTAAATGCATTAACACATTCTTTGAGACGTTGGTAAAATACCAATGTTTTTCGCTTGGATTCTAGTCTGAAAACATGGAAACAAAAGATGTCGATTTGGTATTTCAAAGAGTAAGCTATAACTCGTCCCTTCTAGATATCGAATCAGTATCCATTTGGATTCCCATTTTAAGAATCTGAACAACTTTACCAAACCCCTAAAATGTGATTAGTACCTAATTAAAATCATGTTAATGGTCGCAAACGCCAAATTGGAGTTTTTGCAACCATTAACATGCTTAGTACATCTGAACCTAGGAGTTGAGCTGCAAACATGTACATTGTACAGTGGCATTGATATTTAGGCACTGCCTAGGCCAAAGTTTCAACAGAAGAGAACAGAACTCTGAGTACCAGAGACACTAAGAACAGCTATTCTACATAGTCACTTACTGCAAGGGTGTATTAAAGTCAGTTAGATAGAATATCACATGAACAAATTACTATAGTTATACCACAGAAGGCACTGTACAGAGCTTCCAAGTAATCTTTGGCCAAGCATTATCAGGTCATCCATTAAAGGTCCTTTTCCCTCAATTGTGTTACTTGTCCTGTCCGTGCCATTTTCAATTCAACACTACAAGAAAAAGGAGGACTACCAAAAACCTTAAATTAATGAGCTACTAATGTAATCAACTGGAAAACGTAAGAGATCTAATCTAACAGTTCTGCCTTTATTAGATTATGATTTACACTCAGCAATATAAATTGTTTACATGTTGCTCAAGACGTGTCATATAGTAGTATGAATTGACTCGCACCTAAACATTAATATTTTTAAGTATACCTTTGTAAATACAAGACCTTTTCCATCACCATAACAAACCATTGATTTTCACAAAAAATCAGAAACATTCAGAACAATAGAGATGATGAGGAGATCCCCAGTCTCATCCCCCATGACATCACCTCTACAGCACCAGGACATTATATATCAAATGTGTCACAGCCACATCAACCGCAAGCACATGCACATGCTATCGCAGGCCAAAGACACAGTGTATCTACATTGTATTCCCTTTGTAGTGACATGGGTACCTCAGGTATTAAATCCAGGTCCTTGGAATAGTCACTTTTACATGTATCACAGAGACAGGTGAATGTTAATAATGTGCTGGCCGAAATGATATGTTTAATGAACCATAATTTCACATCCGTAGTGGACTCAATAGACAGCTTAATTGAAGAAGACTACAATAATTTTAGAAATGTAGCTAAATAGGTGCAGTCATCAGCGGAGAATGCATGACTTTCAAGGATGAGATTCAGCTGTGGAGACTGCACTCTGAGCCAACCTGTGGCTTGACTTTTTAATTTTTATTCTGAATGTAAATGTGTTGCATTCTTAATGTCCAAGCTTATACCATGAATGTCAGAAATTGCCTTTTTTGCATGGTCACCCCCATTTATTAGACTGATGCCATTGTTTTTTTCAACTCTGCCCACTAAGACACTGCTGTCCAGTAACAAATGTTGTGCCCTGACCCCTAGAACATGGTAAACATAGCTATGGGTGATATCTCCCCTGTTGAAAAATGCTCTTTGGCAAAGCAAGTATCCTTTGGTCCCCTGACTGGTGGCCAATAGATCTCGGCCCAGCACCTACATCTAAACATCGTGTAAAGAATCTTGGGGTGAAGTTGGACCAAAAGCTGACCTTGAAGGAACACACCAATTACATCGCAGGACTGTGCTTCCACACTATTGGCCTACTTAGACGTGTCTTTCCATATCTCCCTGCCACCTACAGAAAGACACTTGTGCAGGCATTAGTGACCAGTCGTCTGGACTACTGCAACGGCCTGCTGACACTAGCAAATACTGACGCGGTAGGTCGTTTGCAGGTGGTCCAGAACACGGCAGCAAAACTGGTCATGGGTGCACCAGCTAGGACTCCTTCTAAACCCTTGCTGAAGGAATTGCATTGGCTCCCTATACGGCAGCGCATCAACTTTAAGATCTGCTGCACGGTTCATAAATGCATTTATGGAGCAAGTCCTAAATACTTGTCTCAATCCCTGGAGCTATATCAGCCCAGTAGGTCTCTTCGTTCAAGCAACCAAGCCCTTCTAAAACCCCCGGCCACAAAGAAATCCAGACAAGGAGACCGGGCCTTCTCCTCAGTTGGACCTGCCTTGTGGAACAAACTTCCCCCCGATGTCAGAACAACTATCAATTATCTATCCTTCAGGAAAACATTAAAAACCCTCCTTTATCAAGAAGCATTTCTGTCCACTTAATCTCTCTAAGAAGTACTGCCTGATAATCCTATAGCTGGCACAGCGCGGAGATACCCTTACGGGATTGATTCCAGCGCTATAGAAGAAATTAAAATAAAATTAAAATAAAATAAAAAGCACTCTTTGGACCCGGATTGCTCCAAGAACTGCAGGCCCATTTCCCTACTGCCTTTCCCAGCCAAAACTGTCGAGCGTCTGGTCAGTGCAACCCTCTCCAAACACCTGGAACAGCATCATTTATTAGAGGACGATCAATTTGGTTTCCGGCCAGCTCATGGGACCAAAACGGCCTTGGTCACCACCGTGGATGAGCTTCAGAGGCGTGCAGACAGGGGACAGGCAGCATTTCTGATCCTGCTAGACATGTCTGCCGCCTTTGACACGGTCAACCATAAGATCTTGTTGAACCGGTTATCTGAGGCTGGGGTGAGAGATAGCGCCTTGATGTGGTTTCGATCTTTTTTGCAGGATAGGCAGCAGGTGGTGTCCTTGCCCCCCTTTCAATCGGCCTTCACTCAGGTGCCTCATGGGGTTCCAGAGGGCTCAGCAATCAGTCCCATACTCTTCAATCTTTATTTAAGACCTCTGATCTCGCTCCATAAAACCTATAAAATCAAGATTGTAAATTACACTGACGATGCGCAGATGATCCTCTCCTTTGAGAGAGAGGAATCGACACCTGTGGAGGTTTTCCACAATTGTCTGCGGGATACGTAAAGGATAACTCCCTTCAGTTTAATGCTGGTAAGACGGAGGTGCTCCTTAGCGCCGGGAATAAGATCCCCCATCCGTTTCCAGAAAACTTTTGGCCTCCTGAAACAGCGACTAAAGTACGGCCTGTGGACTCAGTCCGTAACTTAGGGTCATGCTTGATCAAAAGCTTAGTATGGAGACTCATGTTAAAAAAACGACCGCCTGCTGCTTTGCCATCTTGCGGTCTCTGAGGAAAGTCCTGCCACTTTTACCATCTCAGGCTCGTGCTCAAGTGGCAAGGTGCACAATCCTCAGTAGGCTGGATTATTGTAATGCCCTTCTGCTGGGGTCCCCTGAGTTTCTGCTGGATAGGCTCCAAAGGATGCAATCAGCAGCTGCTAGGCTGGTCCTGGGGCTTCCTAGAAGAGCACATGGGCCGGCTGCCCTTGCAAAACTGCACTGGCTACCTCTGCGACAGAGGATACAATTCAAGGCCCTCTGCCTGGTTTTCAGGGCTCTCCATGGAATTGGCCCAGTTTCCCTGCAATCGAAATTCGCTTGGTATACACCAACCAGGCTGCTTCGATCCTCAACGGCTAGGTTGGTGAAGGTGCCTAGATTCAGGATGGCTAGAGCAGGGGGCAGAACCTTTGAGGTGGCCGCTGCCAAATTATGGAATCTGCTCCTGTTCGAGATTAGACAAACCACGGAACTTCTCCCGTTCAGGAGAAAGATTAAAACCTGGCTGTTTCCTAAGTAACCTACTGCTCCGTCACGTCTCGCCTGATACTTGTCCGCCCTTTGAGTCAGTCAGCGCCAGGATGCCTGCAAGGTGACAGTGCGCTTTATAAGTTAAATAAATAAATAAATAAATAAATAAACCACAATTGACATATGTATTTTTTCCTGCAGGGTGAGTGGTATTTTCAAGTGTACCATGGTGCAAAAAATACACCAATGACATGGCACTTGATCCCAGAGCTCCACTTAGAGATGGCCCCAGAAGGGGCAGCAGCACTTGCGGCAATGGCAGAGGCTCGTTAGCCTGAGAACCCCCCCCCGGCCTGCCCTTCTTCAGCTTGCTCCAGCATGGGGCCGCAGACCTGGAGGAGGAAGAGAAGCCTCGACCCACAACACCTCATTGGCAAGACATTGTGACTGTAGCCACAAGAGTCTGTCCCACCCCTGGAGGGCCATTGGCTGCGGATCCCCACAGCCAATGTCCAGCCAATGGCCCTCACTCAGGGGTAACTCCAGTGTGCACCAGGGGAGGCACGCTGAGCCCGGACATACTGCACGGACCTGCCCTGCAGGACTGTAACGCCCATGATCTGTACAGTCAGGGAAGACTGCAGGGACAACTGCGCCATGGCAGGGGCCTGGTAATCTACCCCCCACCATACTTGCTGCATTCAACAACCAGCTCCTGGCCTGCTGTCTACTGCCACTGCCCCTGAGGACAGGTACGCCCATCCTTCCCCGGATCCCATCAGGCTGCTTGGCCTATAGACCGGTGGGACATCTCAGCCAGAGTGTTGCGGCTCTTCCAGCTTGATCCACTTCCACTGGAAAACCACCACACAAGCCACTACCAGGGCTCCTTGTGATTGGCTTTCCCTGCTCACATCAAGGAAAGCCCATTGGGGCTGGAGGCGGCCATACAGCCTTGACCCATGAGGCTACAATGACCATTACCCATGCTGCCTATGTAGGGCATCCACACACTCCCCTCCTCAGGCCCCGCCGTGGAACGTGCTATCTTGTTTTGTGAGAGTAGGCTTGTGGTCTCCCTCACTCCCCAAACCATGCTGCTCCTTGGTGCTGTTGCTACACTCCCAGCCTGACTGCAAGGAGGGCAGTGCACTTGGCCTGGGGACATCTGGGCCACATATTCTTTCCATGTATCCACACGGCTTGCCCTTACCAGAGGAGAGAGTATTGCTACGTTGGTCCCAGTGACTGCACTTATGGACTATTGGCAGTGTGCACATCCTTTACTACCATGGCATGCTGATTGTCTCTGCAGGACTGTTCCCATGGGGCACAGGGTCAAGACTGATATGCATATGGCTTGGTCCAAACTGGGGTGGCATAGTGGGAAACAGAACAATGACTTAAACCCAGATCTTTTGACTGGGAGAGAATGTTTGCATTGCCAGCATTCCGTCCATCAATTGTTTCTTGTAACGATTGTCTCTGCAGGGATGCTATGGAATGCCGGCTGTAAGTGTGCACCCAGGCCAATCTCTCAAGAGTCCCTGTATAGCCTTCAACCTCCACTACCCAAGCCGTATCACATGTATACATGACGGGGCCAATGAGCTGGCCCTCTTGACTGCCCTTGAGCCCACCAGTTCCGTACAGAGTGTTGACAGACCATAATAGGCTCATCTGGGTCGGACCAGGGCTGTGGCTGCACTCTACCTCACTACACCACCACCCTTAGAGCCACAGTCCCCTCTGACCTCCCTCTGGAGTAGTCTGTGAGTTAGCTTGGGCTGCTGATCTGACAACCAGTGGAGGGTGACATGAAACAGCCGCTGCCAAACCGGCCCTTAGCCTCCTTCCCCGACTGGATCTGACACACTGGCGTACCGGGTGTTCTGCAGAGGCTATAGACAAATGTCTCCTTGCAAGGACAGGGTCAAACCTGCGTGGCAGCTCCTATTCACCGAAATGCTCAACCAGCCCAGTGCCAGGGTCAACTCAAAGGGGGCAACACCTCCTGAGACTGGCCAGCCTCAACCCCCCCATGGGCACCACCCAGGATGCCACTATGGAGGGTATCCTGCAGGAAATCTCAGCGGTGGTATGTCGCCTGGAATGCATGGATGTGAACATATCTGCATTGGCGGCAGAGACCAAATACATATGGTTGGATATTGTGGGTTTTCAGTCCTGCATGGATAGGTTCATACCAACGAGTTGTGGTAATGGAATAACACTTAAATACCCTGCCTGAAAGGGATCAAGAACTCCTATTTCTACGTAGCAAGCTGATTGACTTGAAGTATCGCAGCAAGCAGGATAATGCCCATTTTTTCGGCTTCCCTAACACAAAATCCTTTCTTAAGGATGCTCTACCAGAGCTCACAGGCCTTGTCTTTGACCTTCCGCTGGAGATGTAATAGGCCCATCATATTGGACCTCCGTTTCAGGACTCTTCAGCACATCCTCGCCCCCTTATCACCTGCTTACTATGACATGAGCAGGCCCAAGAATTGTTATCTGTGGCCCGCTCACATGGTCAATTCACACACGAGGGCAATGAAATACATATCGTCTACACAATTGGGATCAAATGGCATCTGTGAGAGCCAGGAGGTACTGATCCCTAGAAGAAATTTAATTCACATAGAAGTACTACTAGCTGCATTCTTGAGAGGAGGGTGGGGGTAGAGCGATATAGAGACCAAGTTTTCTGTAGAGACCTCTAAGGGAGAGAAAACCCTCAGGATAAGAACCCTCACTCACCGTTAGGTGACATGCTTCATCAATTGAGTTCCCTCCTCACACCGTAGTGTGGGCTATGACTCCCCTAGGGGAGGATCTGAGGTGTCTTCTCAGAAGATAAGCTTTGAAAATAAGGTGAATGATTGCCCCTCATTTACCTTCTTTTCCACGCTCATCTTCTGAGAATGAGCCCCATCATCTGGGGACGGACACTGATAAAGCAGCATGCTCCCATGGCAACAGAGTGCAGGCTCTTTGAGCAGTGCTAGTCCTCACTCAAGAACAGACTAGAGACCAATCACGATCTCCCCTGAAACCTGCCCCACCTTGGAGTGACAGCCCATATAATAGGACCAAGGAGATCAGCGACTACCAGACAGCTGAGTATCGCCATGAATGTTTTGTGCATTTCAATATTATTAGTTTGATTGCTATCTTTGACCATTACTACTGTTTTATATGCTGTGTGCTCTACGGGTCACTCTTACAGTCTTGACCCCCCCCCCCCCGCAGATGTGCTGCTAACCTCCTCTGCACATTACATCAGTCGCCGGAAGCAATGAGTGACCCAAATGCGTCTTCCCCCTGACTCTCTGAGCCCCCTGCAGGCCAAGCCCACCTCTTACTAATAGCACTCGGATCCACCCTGATACCTAGTCGCTGCCTGCTGAAGACTGGTCCTCTTAACCTAACACTTTGCCTCTGGGATCCTATGACTGCATCAGACTGGTGAACCGCTAGCCCCTTCATCCCCCAGTCTTTTAGCTGTTTGTCCCCCCCCTTAGAGGATGCCTAGAAACATCCTCTTTCACAGCCTCCACTCTGTGAATCTGAGGACACTCTATATTCCACAACCATCCATACCCAACCTCGTTTGTCACCTCTGCAAGCCTAGACCTGCGATACACAGAAATGAGTTCTCTGCACTGCACTTACCAACAGCAGCTTCTACCAATCCCTTCACATCCTACCTTCCCCTTCCACCCTTGCATTTAGGCAATCTTCTACACAGACTGGTTTTCTAGGGAACCCTTCCCTGCGTGTCCAGTATACTCACCACCCTTCTCTCCCCTTTCCTCCCTTTTATCTCTCCAAAACCCCCTCACCTGCATTGCGCTCCTTCATCTTTGCCCCCAACCTTCTCTCTCCTACCTTCTACTGCTACCACCTGCTTCTGCCCTCCACCATCTTCCCACCTGGGTCTGCCCCCCTCTCTTTCCTCCTCACGTTGGCCTGCCCACGTCTGCCCTTGTTATGTGCGCCTCTCATCCACTTAGCGTCCTCTCTTGGAATGTCAACGTCCTCACTCACTACATCAAACGGAAGAAGGTACTCTCTTATCTGCACACGAAAAGGGTAGATGTGGCTCTATTGCAGGAGACCCACCTGGATGCCCTGGAATCAATAAGTTGCACCAGAATTAGGTGGGAAGGGTGATACATAGTAGTGTTTTGGTAGCGCCCCCCACCGATGGGAGCACACCTCGCAAGTGGGGAGTCGCAATACTTATACGAATATTGCTGCCCTTCATCATTATGAAAACATGGTTGGCTTGTACGCGTTTACCAAACTACAATTGGGGGTTGTTGGAAATGGCTCTTTTTTTAGGGGTATACCCAAACCTTTTTGCATCTTCCTGCTATTTTTTCCTGACCTGTTGTTGTTGGCTTTAGGACTCTGGGCACTTTCCCACAGCTAATCAGGACTATAGTGCATATGCTCTCTGTGTAAATTGTTATTATGATTGGTTATCCATGATTGGCATATTTGATTTACTGATAAGCCCCTAGTAAAGTGCACTGAGTGTGCCAGGACCTGTAAATCACATGCTACTAGTGGGCCTGCAGCACTGATTGTGCCACCCACATGAGTAGCTCTGAAAAGGTAACTCAGGCCTGCCACCGCAGGGCCTTTGAGCAGTTTGTAAACTGCCATGTCAGCCTGGCAAATGCGCCCACTTGCCAGGCACTAATCTTCCCTTTTCTTACATATTAGTAAGCATGAGCGGTAAATCCGTTACGCCCACGGATTTTTCGGATTTTTGGGGAATCCGCAATCCGCGTATTTTACGGATTTCCCACAAAATCCGGAAAAAAAAATCCGCGGACGTAACGGGTTCAAAAGTTGAACCCCCACTCATGTAACTATTTTACAATGGCGCCAGCAAGCTGCCAGCGCCGTTGTAAAATAGTTACAAAGTTAGCTTGCACACGAACCACTAGATAAAACGAAGCAGGTGCTGCTTTATTTTATCTAAGTGCTTCCTGTGCAAGCTAACTTTGTAACTATTTTACAACGGCGCTGGCAGCTTGCTGGCGCCATTGTAAAATACTACAGCAGCTCACTCAAGGGACCCCTGCGCCCGTAACACACACATGGTCGCTCGAACTAGTTGATGCTCAAATTCAGTGACTCATTCATTAGCCCAAAAACAATCGTGAGTGTCGTCGAGGCTGGACAGGTGTGCCTTCTTCCCAAATCTACCGTGGAAAATCAGCTGTGATGCTGGATAGACTTTGCATCCTTGACTTTCACGAGCACAATACCCATGAGTAGGCACATTGTGTTCGCACGGGTTTTCTGCACGTTCGCGAGCGTTTTGTACAATAAAACCCTCGCGAACTTGCAGAAACCCGTGCGAACACAAAAAAAAAAATAAGCTAGGATCCGCGGATTTTGCGTATTTTCGAAATACGCAAATCCGCAAATCCGCGGATTGCCAATACGCAAAATCCGCTCATGCTTACATGTTAGTCACCCCAGAGGTAGGTGCAAAATACCCCTGTGGCCAGGGTGCAGTGTATGTGAATGGTAGGACATGCCCTAACCTGTGTGGCACGTCCTGATAGTAAAATACTGACAATGCTGTTGTTCACTATTGTAAGGCTATCTGTTCCCATAGGATAGAATGTGGAGTTTGCTTATAACATCTTATAAGCATAACTCCCCCTGGGAACCAGATCCGAAATTAAAGTTTAGTATGCCTGTATTCAGAATGTTAAATTGCATCTTTCAGTGAGGGTGATTTTTACATTCTTTGTTTGAAATTACCACTTTTAGAAAGTAAGTATTTTTTGCTTAGTCATCCAGTGTGCCTCTGCTAGGTTGTGTTTTGACTGTCTGGCGTTGGAGTGACAGGGGCTGAGGATGTGCAGTGGCTCCAGAGAGTCTGGATGAGTGAGCGCTAGGCTGAATAGGCTAGGTCTGCATTTGGAGTGGTGGGAGGAGTAGCACCTGCACCTAAATAGGGCTGTGCCTGTCTTTTTCTCAGTTTAGGAGTCCTAAAGTTGGGGCGTGGCTTACGCGCCAAAGGGGAATGGCGGCTCACCCATGAGCTCCGACGAGCTGAGGGAATCCCGTCGCCCTACGGACCTCGTCCTGTGCCTTGTGGAGCCTGCAATGTGCATTATCAACAACTGGAACATGCCCTGCAAACGCTGTTGGCAGCGTTTTTCCGTTTCCTGCTGTTATTCAGGGTTAATTAACCTCCGGTGTTTCTCGGCTGCTACGGGACACGGGCGGCCGCCATTTTGTGCCGCCGCGCCCACGTCTCTCACCTCTCGGACGCAGCGCATTACTTCACCGGACTGCAGTTTTTTCACTCCCGTTGCCTGCCTCCTTCCACTCTTTCTTCAGGTATGGCGTAATTCGTGAGTTATCTGCAAATTTAACCCGGCATGTTTCCTTTCAGTCTTCGGCTGCCATTTTAGCGCTCAGCTCTGCATTCTCTCAGACATCGATTGTTATTCCTCAGTGTTCTGCCCTTTCACTGATGGCGCAACCAATGTCTTGCTGGCCTGCCTGTTCGCCCTCTTTTTCTTTCATTTTTTTAATTTGAGCTGCAAGCATTCTTATCCTTTATAGTGCCCACACTGACCTCTGAGGAATTGGTCGATGCTCTTCATCTCCTGCTGGCACTTTCTGTAACCTCTCCTGTATCTTCTTTGGAGACCCTCTCTGTGGGCGCTTTTGTAGACAAATTTTTTAGCCTTGCTCAGCCTTGCCTGCACCTGCCTTTTCTGAACTGTGCCTGCTTTTGCACCTTTTTGTGCTATCGCTCTTTCATCATTATTGGCATATCCTGACGGTGCCAAGATGGCTCATGATGCCCATGTCATCAAATCTTCTATCACTGGCACGAAACCCAAACGTCTTAAAAATGGCCCACCTAGTACTATTCATACCTCCTCTAATCCAATCTTGGACTCCATCTTGGAGGAAGTGAGGGGCCTTCAACCTTTTATGTCTGCCACTAACGAAAAACTCAAGCAAATTGAAGAAAAATGGGTCATTTTGGAAGGCAAGGTCTTAAATTTGGAGCAACGTGTCAGTGACATTCAGGATGCCTCATCTAAAATACCTTTATTGGAGAAAGAAATTCACCAATTGAAGCTTCACACCGAGGACCTTGAAAATAGAAATCGAAGAAATAACCTACGTATTTATGGTGTTCCAGAGAATTTAGAGGGGTCCGACAAGGTGTCCTTCATACGGAAATTCCTTCATGAACTTCTAGATCTTCAACCTGCGTCACACCCTCTCAACATCCAGAGGGCACACCGTTTGGGTCGTCTTACCTCCAATGCGTCGAAACCTCGTGGCATTATCCTTCTCTTTCTTGAATTCACTGAACTAATGCAAGTTCTTAAAGCTGCTCGACTCAAACGACGTCTACTATGGTCTGGACATAACATTTTTATCTCACAAGACCTTCTAATGACACCAATGCGCGACGTAAGGAATTTTTGAATCTCCGTCCTCAGATGCGACAGTTAAACATCCAATATGGCATCCTTCATCCCTTTTTCTGCTAAATCACCCATAATGGACGTACGCGGTCTTTTGATGATCCTCAGAAGCTCCATGCATATCTTCAAAGTGTTTCTACGCCTACAATGCATACCAACGTCTGATACTTTCCCTCTTCCTAAGTGTCCTTAGGCTGAGGACTTTGTCTGTTCTTGCTCCGTTTTGATGTCTCCTTATATGCTTGTATTTCTTTGAGGTTCTTTCTTTTCCTCAATCTTTCATCTTCTTTTTTCCTCCCTTTTTTGCTCGCCTGTTGCTTGCTGGTGTCTATATTCCCTTTGGCGTCTCTGCACTCCCGATCTTTTTTGTTTTCTACTTTTTTCTCAGATCAGGCACTTTGGCCTTGATCTGTTTATTCCTCTCTTTCTTCTTATTTTCCTCCTCTTTCTTCTTTCCCGGTCTTCCTTTTTTCCTTTTCATGTTTCGCTCTTGACCTATTTACTTTCTTACTACCCCTTTCTCGTACATTCTCTCTTTTTTCTTCTCTTATCTTTATATCCCTTATTATTGCGTACTTCGTATTTCGGTGCTTCATATATAGTCCTCCTGAATGTGTTGGGTGTTTTCTTCGTATATCACATTATTGATTATTGTTTCTCTTTTCTTTGTTGTCATTCTCCTGCAGTGTATCCACTTCGAGTGTGCCCCCCCCTCCCTACCTTCCGTCATGTGTAAGTTTGTCACGTGGAACGTTCGAGGTCTTGGACGCCCTGTCAAGCGTCAAAAGGTATTGTCTAACTTATCCAAACTTTCCTCGCAGGTTGTTTTTCTTCAAGAGACTCATTGTTCTGATGTGGAATCAGCTAAGCTAAAACGACAATGGGTGGGTCAAGTTGTGTTTTCTCCTGCTGTTAACAAAAAAGGGGGTGTTGCAATTTTATTTCACAAAGGTTTATCTATTCAAATTGTCTCTTCTCAACATGATGATGAGGGTCGTTGGGTAATGGCTAAGATTATCATGCAAAACAAGACATTGGTTTTGCTCAACATTTATGGCCCTGTTCGCCCTGATCCCCATTTTTAGAATAATATCAAAATTCTTATTTCCTCGATAGACTGCCCTAATATTGTCCTTGCTGGTGATTTTAATCAATGGTTAGATCCTTTTTCTGACAGACTCTCCTCCACCAAATTCTATCCTGACAAAACTCATAAATGTTTTCAATCTGCCATTACCTCTCGTCCCCTCTATGATGTATGGAAAACATGTAATCCTGACTCCTTGGAATATACATTTTTGTCGAATGTTCATCATACCCGTTCCAGGATTGATTATCTTATGGTTAGCAAATCCTTACTCCCTACTATTCAGACATCCAAAATCGGTTCTATTTTTATTTCTGATCAAGTCCATGCAGTCCTTGACCTTACCCAAACCTCCTCCAAATTTAGTCGTTGGAAATTCAACACTTTTCTATTGTCTGATACTATATTTGTATTCAAAGTTACTGCCTTTATGAATGAATTTTTTCTGCTCAATAACCCATCAGACACTTCTATCCCCAACACTTGGGATGCTTTTAAAGCGGCACTACGTGCATTCGTTATATCCTATGTCTCCCACAAGAAGAAACTTAATTTCACTAAATATGAAAACCAACTCAGGAATATCAAACATCTTGAACATATCTACTTTTCCTCTAAATCTCCAGATGCCCTTCGTAACCTGATAAAAGCTAAGACCGACTTGAATAAAATTGCTGCGGTGGATGCTTGCAATACTTTACTTAAAATTAAGTCTAAATACCATGGAGGCCAAAACAAAGCTGGTAAAATATTAGCAAATTATTTGAAGATAAAATCTGAACGCAAAAATGTTGGCCCTATTCTTAATGATTCTACCAACAAACTGGTTTCATCAGACGAGGACATTGCAGAAGTTTTTCATAACTATTACCAAGCTCTTTATACTGATGATACCTGTCCTTCTACCCCTAATTTATCTTCATTTTTTGATGGCTTACCCTCACCTCCATCCCTTCCTGATGAATTTGCCCAGTTGGAAAAAGATATAACATCTCAAGAAATTCTCCAAGCAATTACTTCTCTCAAAAAATCAAAAGCCCCAGGTCCGGATGGCCTGCCCGTTGAGTTCTACGCCTCGTTTCATGCCCTATTTGTCCCCAAACTATTGAAGCTTTTTAATTCCTTTATTGCTGATGCTAAGGCCTCTGGCTCCTTCATGGATGCTCTCATCGTTATTATTCCCAAACCTGACAAAGACCACTCTCAATGTAAAAACTATCGCCCTATCTCCCTGATTAATTATGATTGTAAAATTTTTGCTAAAATACTTGCCTCTCGTCTAGATTCTCTTATTCCGCTTTTGATTAAAACTGATCAGGTTGGTTTTGTGAAGGGTAGACTTGCAGCTGATAATGCCCGCATGTTCTGTAATATAATCAACCACAGTAACAATTTCAAGGACCCCTTAGCAGCCCTATCCCTGGATGCTGAGAAGGCATTTGACCGTATTAATTGGCAATTTATTGTCCGTACGCTTGCCTGGTTTGGATTTGGCCCCACTTTTATTTCTTTGGTTAAACTTCTCTACTCCTCCCCTAGAGCTAGTATTTTTGTTAATAACCAATTTTCTAGATTTTTTCACTTATCTCGTGGTACTAGACATGGTTGTCCCCTTTCCCCATTGCTGTTTATCCTTTGCCTTGAACCATTTTTGGAATGAATTCGAACCAATCCTAACATTCATGGTTTTACACTTTCCTCTACCGAAACAAAAATCTCTGCTTATGCTGATGATATTTTGGTTTACATGGCTAACCCCGTCTCATCTCTCCCTCCCTTTTTGGATGAAGTTCGTTTGTACTCTTCTATTTCTGGTTACAAACTCAATTTATCCAAAACAGAAGTCCTCCCATTAAATTCTGTCTGCTATCAGTACATGTTCAATTCTACAGATTTCACGTGGTGTCCCTCCAAACTCAAATACCTGGGTATCTGGTTTTCTTCCTCGCTGTCTGACACTCTTAAATTTACCTTTGCCTCCCTTACACAGAAACTTCAATCCCTCCTTACTCTATGGTCCCCATTATTTCTCTCGTGGTGGGGTAGACTTGATACTATTAAAATGATGATTACTCCTCATGTTCTTTATACTATCTCTATGCTCCCTATTAAAATACCCAACTTATACTTCACTCGCATTAACTCGATTTGCTCTAAATTTCTGTGGAATAACAAACACCCTTGAATTGCTTTGCATAAACTTGTTCGTCCTAAGAACGAAGGTGGTGTCCGTTTTCCTAATTTTAAAACCTACCATTCTGCTTTCCTAATCAAACAATCGTTCTCCCTAGCTTATGACTTTGTAGATGCCCCATTACCCCTCTGGGTTGCATTTGAACGTTCATTATTAAAGGATTTCTCATTCCAACACATTGTTTTTATGTTAAATTGTTCCTTCCTCTCCAAGCACCCAATACTGAAGTACTCCCAAACTTTGCTTCATAACACTTTCTCTCAAGACCTTTCGCCCCTCCAATGTTTTATGTCCTCTATTGTGTGGTATAACAAATTCCTCAAATATAAGGGTAAATCCTTCTATTACAAACATTGGAAAGAGAAGGGCGTTCTCTTTGTCCATCAATTTTTTTCCACTAACTCCCTTATCCCCTTTCATGATATGCAAGCTTTGTATCATTTACCCTTAACTTGTCTTTCAGAATACACAAATATCACTGCCGCTTTACTATCTTACTTATCTACTCTCTCTACCCCTGACACTTTACCGTCCTTTATTCCCTCTACTCCCCTATATCCTTTATTTTCCTTGCAACAACCTAAAGCTGCCCTTGTTTATAAAATGTTGTTATCACATGCTTCTGTTAGGTCTAAATCACCTGTTGAGAATGTCTGGGAAACTGATTTCTCTGTTTCTTTATCTGTTGATGTATGGGATCGTTTATGGTCCAAGTTATTTAAGGTCTCAGTTTCTGCACGCATCACTCAATCTTTGTTCTTTATCTACCATAGAGCTGTTAGTATTTCTAGATTTTCCTCATCATCCTCCTCACTATGCTGGTCGTGTTCTTTAGAAACAGGTACACTTAAACATCTTTTATATGAATGTTCTTCTGTTTTCTCCTTTTGGAACTCTGTTTGGAGTATTTGCATGAAAATGTTCCATTACTCTTCTCCTTTGTCATTTTTGAACATATTTCTAGGCTCTGTTTCACCTGATCTTGATATTGTACTGCCTGATGCTCGATTGCTTGATCTTTTTATTGCTCTTGCTTTTAAAGTTATTTTATCTTGTTGGAAAGATAATTCAAAGCTCACTGTTATTTCCTGGTGGAACTTCATATGTGATGAACACAGGATTGCTATCGCTTCCTCTTCCTCTGTATCCCTCAAAATCAAATCTGATCTTCTTTGGCTTCCCTTTACTTGTTATCTTTCCTCTACGTCACCCACTTGCTTTCCTCATTAACTTTCCTCTCACTTCTTTCCTTTTCTTTTATTTCTATCATGGATCCCCTTCTATCTTTATCTCCTGTTTGCCCCTTCCTTCCCTCTTTTCCTTCTTCCCTCTTTTCTTCTTCCTATCTTTTCTTTCCTTTTATCCTCTCTTTGTTTCGCTTCTCCTTACACATATGCCTTCTGAGTTGTATTGTTATGATTTTTCACTTGTACTGATGTAAGGCTTTGTATAGTGTTATCTTAAAACCAAATAAAAAATTATTTAAACTGAAAAAAAGGAGTCCTAAAGTTAGGAGTCTTAAATTTACTACTCCTAAACTGAGAAAAATCCTAACTTTAAGATTTTCGGTATTCGCAGAGGGCATTTAGGAGTCCTAAAGTTAGGACTCCTAACTTCTCTGAATACCGAAATGAGTAAGTGCCATCTGTGAATACCAAAATGAGTAAGTGCCTTCTGTGAATATCAAAATGGTAGTAAGTTTAGGATTTTGTCTTAAGTTAGTTCTGTGAATCGGGCCCTTAGATCATCCCTGGAATTCAAGAAGACCCTTTGCCAAAGAGAAGAGCTGACGACACTGAGGAGAAGTACTGCCTCTTTGCTGTGTGCTGTGGTGTGAGGTTGGTCTGCAGTTGCTGTTTCTGTCAAGGAAAGGAGAAGGACTTTGCTGTGTGATGTGTCCCCTGCTTGAAGGAGAACTCCAAGGGCATGTGTGTGCTGGCCTCCTGTTCTGAAGTCTCAGGGACACAAAGACTTCACCCCCAACTCCACTGAACTCTGCTGCTGTGAGTTCTGACCTGCCAGGAGGTGCATGTACCAGTATTGGACCTGTGTGACAAGTTTTCCCAATACATCACTTGCGGTTCAAAACCGTCACGAAGAATCGATGCATGACTTCCCCCTACAGACTGGATTTGATGCATCACTTCTCCTGCGTGCAGCAGAACTGTTGCATCGCCTCCCCAAAGTCTCCAAAACTGATGCATCTTTTTGTTTTCAACGCTTCTTCACTTTGCGACTGTTTGGCCTTGTGAATTTAGACACAACTACAGGTACTTTGTGTAAAAGTCATCCAAAGTTTTCAATGGACCAAATTCTTGAAACTTTTTGAAAGTCATATTTTTAACTGTGTATGTTGGATTTTGGTCATTTTGGTCTTGTTAAGTTTAGATAAAGATCGTTTATTTTTCTAAACTGGTATTGTGTCCATTTGTGGTGTTTTCGCTATGTTACTGTGAGTGTAGGTACAAATACTTTACACATTGCCTTTGGGATAAGCTTGTCTGCTCGTGCCGAGCTACCAAGGGGGTGAGCAGGGGTTATCTAAAGTGTGTATCCCCCTTACCCTAACTAGAAGCAAGGGCCCCTATTTGGGCAAAGGGACCTACCTCTGCTAATTAGAGACCTCCATTTCTAACAGGGTCAACTCCCTCTGTGTGGGATCAATATAAGCACCAACTGGGGCGAAACGCCCTTTCCTGCCCCAGTTGAATCGCTTGCTTGTAGAGATCGAGGCATCGAAGTATGTTATCAGTGGAGATTGGAACCTTGCATGGGGTGCAGCCCTAGATATTATGAGCCCCCTAGAAAAAGGCTGTGATGCAGATAGAGCACTGATGAGTGACATGACCTACGGCCATGATCTGGTGGATCACTGGCGTCTTCGCCACCAATGGGATACAGAGTATACTTTCAGTTCCTCAGTCCATGGGAAGCTTTCCAAGTTGGACTACTTACTCATCTTACAGAGAACCGTGGCACTTGTTGGAGAGTATTATATCTTGGAAGCGGCACTGTCTGACCACTCCCCGATTCTCCTGCCCCTTGATATGGGCCTGGCCTCCGCAGGCCATAAACCACGGCGCATAAATATACAACGATCTTGTAACCGCAAAGCTCTTCTCTCCATGTATATGTCAGACAACAGGAACAGGAACTCAGTGGACTCTTGCAGAGTACTGTGGGCTGCTGCAAAGGCAACTATCCGGGGTCAACTTATGAAAGGTGCTGCTGTATCCAATAAGCAGGTGATCATCAGCCGAACAGAGCTGATGGGGTAAATAGCTTCCCTTACCCACCTCTACTCCAGTCATCCTATATTACCCAATCGCTGACATCTGGAACAGGCACGTATTGCCTTTAGGAGCCTTCTCACCTCCAAAGCCAAATACGCATTGCAATGCCTAAAGGGACAGCATGCCATACACTCAGTGAGGTGGGAGGTTCTCACCCACCTCCAGGACATCGGTAATGAGTTTTCTTTGTTCTACAAGACGCTGTATACCCCAGTGAAATCGGCAAGCGCGAATCGAGTGGCTGCCTTTTTGAAGGGAGTGGACCTACCCTGCCTGACAGACAAGGGTAGGGAGCTCCTTGTGGGGGAGATCAGCAAAGAGGAGATAGCTTTAGTCATCTCCAAACTGCCTTACCACAATACCCTAGGCGAGGTTGGCTTTCCAGCAGAATTCTATAGATGGTCCGGCGAAGAGGTGGTCGACACCGTTCACGGCGCCTTCCGAGAAGCAGAGTGGATGGCCTCCCTGGGATCCCTAGGTGGGAGGGACCCTCTACTGTGTGGCAGCTACAGGCCCAACTCTCATTTAAACTGTGATATTAAGATCCTGGCCAGCATCTTGGTAAAGTCATTCCATCACTGATTCATCATATGCAGGTTTGCTTTGTGCCAGGCTGCTCCTCCTAGAAACATTTACGCACCCATGCTCACACACTCTGGTTGGCCAATGACCTACCAGTTGATGCAATGGCCCTCTCCCTAAACACTGAAAAGGCGTTGAACCGTATCAAATGGAAATACCTCATTGCCACCATGCTATGATTCAACCTGGGAGACCAATTCCTTGCCAAGGTGCGCCTGATGTATGATTGTCCAACAGCCCAGGTTAAATGCCATGGGTTCCTTTTGGACCCTTTCCCGGTCTGGGAGGGCACCTGCCAGGGATGTCCTTTTTCCCCCTTCCTGTTCCTCCTGGCTGTGGAGCCCCAGCCTCTGTTATTTGTCATTTACCCTATATTGCTGTTATTCCCCTTGTGTACGGTTTCTCCAAAATCTAACTCTATGCGCACTATGTCCTGCTCACCCTCACAGGCCTCCCTTGCTCCCTGATGGCCTTCCTGGAAATCATTGATGGCTTTGCAGCCCTGTCTGTATACACGGTAAACTGGGACAAGAGTGAGGCCCTCCCACTCTCGACTGGTACCCCGAAGGTGGCCATCTACAGCTACCCTTTTCGTTGGAAGTCCTTGTGTCTCAAATACTTGTGGATCCCAGTCAACAGAGGTCTGGAGGGAATGGTCTCGGACAACTTGGACCCTTTGTTGGCCCAGATGAAACAGAACTTCGAGAAATGGTCCAATCTGGGATTCTCAATGTGGAGCAGGCAGTGAGGATGGTTACATTGCAACTCTTCACTAACACGCTAGGTTTGCCCCCCATATTAGTGCCTTACCCACTCAAAGCCTCATTGACTCCCAGATTCAGTTCTTCATGTCCGGTTCCTCGAGACCCTGGCTAGCTGTGTCCAAACTCATGGCTCGCCGCTCATGCAGTGGCTTGGGCCTCCCCTCTGTGAAACATTACGACTTGGCGTTTCGTCTCTCACAAATGGCATACTTGCTCCTGGCTATTCAAGACCCACCGCAATGGGTCAATCAATCAATCAATCAATCATAGCATTTGTATAGCGCGCTACTCCCCCGGAGGGGTCTCAAGGCGCTGGGGAGGAGGGGGTCTGTTACTGCTCTTGAGTTGCTTCCTGAAGGATAGGTGGTCCTGGGTCAGCCGGAGGTGGATGGGGAGGGAGTTCCATGTCTTGGCTGCCAGGTAGGAGAAGGATCTTCCTCCGGTGGTGGTTCTGTGGATGCGTGGAACGGCGGCGAGGGCGAGGCTGGTGGATCGCAGCTGGCGGGTGGGAGTGTAGAAGGTCAGGCGGTTATTGAGGTACCTGGGGCCCAGGTCGTGGAGAGCCTTGTGTGCGTGGGTGAGGAGTCTGAACTTGATCCTCTTGCTGACGGGTCCACATAGAACAATCGCTACTTCCTGCAGGCGAGGGACTTGACCTTCTCTAGACCTTCTCTAGAGAGACCATGCTTTCCATCAGCACCTCTCAAACTCTGTACTGCGTGCCAATCATAAGACCTGACCAGCGACTCCATGATAAGGCATCTTTGTGGGGCAATGATGGCCTTTGCATAGCAGGTCAGGCCCTATGCTACACATACTGGAGAGAGGCGGGCATTCACACTTTAGACCAAATCTTATTTGCTGGAGACCTGAAACCTTTTGTCCAACTGAGGAGTTCGGCCTCAACCCACGGCAAGCTTGGTGTTACCTGCAACTGCAGCACTGCCTGAGGCACTGCTTGGATTGATGGACCTGGTCCATAAAATCATCACCACTAGTGACCCATCTAACCACATGGCGATGCCACAGGGTATTGGTGTTGGGTTTGTACGGTGTGCACTCACTCATGTTATCTTTTCTCCCAACCTTTTCTGAGCAATCTCTGTGTTAAATGGCAAACTCGCCTGCAGAGACTGCCTTTGAGGATGAAGACTGGGAGGTCATCCTGGAGGCCCTGGACAAGGGCTCACAAAAAGCCTCCCTAGAATTCTGTATTTTTTTCAAAACGATCCACAACAGTCACTGGACACTCACAAAACTGAACAGGGTGGGAATCCTTTCCCATACAAACAGCTGGCAGTGCTCAAAAACCCACTGCGATATAGCCCACATCCTCAGCAAGTGTGCTTCAATCGGATCCTTCTGGATGCATATTGGGAATGTCCTGGGATGTCCATGCTGCTGTATCCTTCTCCATGACACAGAGGATTCCCCAGATCTCTTGTGCCCGCAACGCCGCCTCCTCCATGCGGTCCTGGACACAGCCAAGATTTTCATTCTCCGCCAATGGAGATCACCCATGCCTCCATCCCAAAAAGAATGGAAAGAGGCCATGATCCAAACCTTATCTCACAAATGTGTTATTTACAATTTACAGGACCAGGCAGAGGTATTTGCACAGAAAAGGGCTCCATTCTTCAGGGATGACACCTGAAGTGGGAACCCTATCCAGAGGCCAACATCTCCTCTACCCTTGTAACTGAACCGCGCTACATTCCTAGCTGGCCTGAAGCCCCTCTTCGTCCTCTCACCGCCCATGCCCCGCAGACCATCCTTCTTCCCCCCTGACCCCACACCTGCCTCTTCATCTCCCTTCCTTGATTCCCTCTCAACCCCCGTCATGGCTCCCCTTTCCATTCTTTCTTCTTTTCCTTCCCTCTCCCATCCCTCCCCCGTGCCACCTTTGCCTCCTCTCTAGCCTTTCCCGCCGTCTCTCCTCCTGAACCATGTTCTCCCTTTCCCTCGTCCCCTTCTCCTCCCTTACCACTTCACCCCTCCTTTTCCCATCCTTTTCCCTTCCTCCCCGTGCCACACAGGCTCACAAACCTGCGGGCACCCTTCCACATGAAAAATTGACACTATAACCTGCACCTATCTCTAAATCTTCTGACAGAGACCCCCCACCCTCTAGGCAGTAGGCGTGGAAACTATCTGCCCATGTCATGTCCCTTAGGTTTGTTCCATCACGTACATACCGATTACATACATTGCGTTCCAACCACACTACATAACAGTATTACACAAGTGACCTTTTACCCACTAGCTTACTTCTGTATCTTTGACATCAGGTTCTTGGTACCATATCTTAATCCCAGTACTTGCCGTACACAAAACATGTCCCCAGGCATAGTAGATTTATTCTGTACAAGGGTCACCACTTTTTTCATTCATGGCCAACAACCAGCTGCATGTACTCATGTTTGTTTAGAAAAGGATTAACAGGAATTTAGTGAATGTTTTCAAAACATATCAATTCTAGAAAAACCCTGGAGTGATCACTTTAGTATAAAAGACTCTCACTCCCCTTTACCAAGGCAGAGGAAGAATTCCGACAGGCAGAGACCTGACATCCCTTGCGAGGTGCCACCCCCGACTCAGGTACGGGATCCTTCATTCAGAACCATCAGGTGAGGGGTTAGCATTTCCCAAGGGAATTCTTGACTCCCTTAGGTTCCATTGGGACATATCCTAGCACTTACAGAAACATGCTTCACCTGCACCTCTAGCTAGGCACAGTCAGGTAGGGAACGCATCGTAGGTGTACGCCAACACTACTCTTTTATGTAGTATGCTTTTATTCATCTTATTAGCACTATGGTAGAAATGTATCTACTTTTTACGATATTAGTACTAGCGATTACATTTGTCTGATGCTGTTTTTTGATTGTCGCAGCTAACATGTTTCATACTAGACTGACGCTTGACCAATTAATACTTATTGAAACCATTCCAATCGTCATTCTATTTATTCTGAGGAAAAGCAAGCAGGAGTTACTGAGCGAAAGATACCGTATTGTTTCCACTGTACCTGAGGAATCAGGGTTGTCATGTTCAGTGGTTGCCAGAAACCACCTACCACTACACTGTATAGTACAGAGGGATGATAGTGGCACTGAAGAGCTAGCAGGTCTAAAGGTGGACTCATCCTGTGGGGGTGTTCAGAGTTTGTCTGCACACCAAGCCCTCAGTTTAGGTCATCCAAAATGTGAAGCACGTCCTGGGGGTCCTAGGAACAATAAGACTCCCTGATAAGGGATCCCTCTCTCCCTTGTCGTGGGCAATGGTTCTCTACGGTCCTGCTACCTGCATCACTTGGTGATGCATCCTTCTCCCCCCCCCCAACTTGCAGGGACTATTTACACGAACCCCTCCACTCCTTCCTTCTCCATTCATGGGCCCCCCGCCTAATGGCCCCTTGACGCCCGTGTCATGGAGTATCGACTGCCAATGGGGTGGTGGGTTTTCTTGGATATTTGTTCTGTTTGCACGCTGACTACTCCCCACACCCCATTTCTCTTCTCTTCACTCTTTTCTCTTCTCTCCCCCATTCCTTGGAGAACTGCATGGTACTGTTTAGTGCTCATATACTCTGATCTCAAGCTGTGTTTCTGTTGTATGGTCCTGTCTTAATAAACAAAATGACAACACAAAACAAAATGTCACTTGTGGACTGTAGCGTGTATTATGCCATACACTATGCAGACCAGAAAAACATGGCTTCAGACATGCATGAATAAAATGACTGCTGCAGTTTTAAAACCTATAGGCAGCCCTGTCAAAATAAAACATTGCTGGCAGGAGAAAAGCCTGTTTCTAAATACAAAATAAATCACCCCTGATCAAGGCTTGCAGAACACAAAGCACGGTGCCAGGTATGTAAATGTGGAAATGTAGAAGGTGCTGTAGCTTTTTCTATGGGAAAAACTAGGTTACTGTTAAATGATATGTTGCATCTTTGGTTTGAAAAATGGTGCATTCCATTTAACTACTGTTTCTAATATTTATTACATTTCAAAATTAATAGTTAAGTCAGATTTTTGATAAATATGAAGGAAAAGTGAAACTTTTAAAATTATACTTTTTCTGACTGAAGCTCCAGTTGGCTTATTTAGCATTTAGCCTGCCTGGAATGCCATTCCTACCAATGCTTCACACCCTGAGTAGATGTGAAACTGATTCCAAAAAAGAAACCATGGCTTATGCTGTTTGGCAGGACGGCTAGGTGTGAGCAATGTAGCTCAGAGTGTCTAAGGAAGGACCATTTAGAAGTTCTGGAAATTCATTAAATTGAAAGGGATCAGGGTGAGGCCTGTTGATTCATACTTTAGTGTAAGGTAACACCTGAGGAGCAAAGGCTTTTTGTTCCCAGTGTACATGTGAGCTTTTCCAGCTCCCTTAATATTAACATTAGGAGAAGAGCTGGTCCTGGAACCAGTTTGGTGTGGCTAGTTAGGAGAGGATTGTACATTATCACATATACAGTCTTGGGTGGACCTCTTTCAGGGCGATAAAGGGGCTGTGTTGAAAATTGTGTTTCTGAGTGGCAGAGGTATGCATCCTGTCCAAGCAGAAATCACAATCCTAGTCCTGATAAGTCACATACCCTCCATACAATATCCTGTGCTCACCCTCGGGTAGCTTGGTTAAGAGCAGTGAGGCTCGGCTTAAGAGGCAATGTGTAAAGTGTTTGTGCAACACTTTAAACAGTAAAACAGTGAAAGCACCACAAACATATACCAGGTTAGAATAATAGAGCTTAATGTTATCAATAAAAGCAGACTTAAATAAAAAAATCCAATAAGTAGAACTTAAGATATGACTTTTTAAAGAATAAACTGTAAAATAGCGTGGGGAATCAATAAGCGCTTATATGGGATATCTGCTCATGTTGAACTGGGACAAAATCAAGAGTTCAGGCTGACCGCACTGGAGCGGAGGCCAGATACAGGGACCCCGTAAGGTCCACTGGTGAAAACTACCTAATTCTGGTTTGCATCGACAAAGATGTGAGGTGCAGTCAAGCGATGCGTCGGTGTTGCCCATGCTGTTGGAGTGGTACGTGAATTTTTTCCACATAATGTCAGTGATGCATCAGTTTTGAAGGTGATGTACTGGGTTTCTCCATAAAGTAGAAGTGATGTGTCGATCTTCTCCATGCAGTGACTTTGATGCACTGGTTCTGAAGCATCAGTTCCGAAGGCATTGTGCTGGTTCCAATATCGAGACTTTGCGGCTGGCCCCTGCTAACCTCAAGTTCAAGACACTACAAGGTTACGAAGGAAAAGACAAGGGGCCTCCTAACTAATCTTCTACCCCAATCCCAGCGAGCCAAACAAACCTGAGGGCCCAGCGAGGTCACATGACTGTCAATCCCATTGGCGCAATAACCCCAACCCCAACCCCCTCACAAAAGATGCACTAAGCTATAGCATCAAGCATTATAACTCCAAAAAGAAATAACTGCCACAACCCTAAGGGCCTTGGGAACTTGAGTGAAGCGTACTCATGCCTCTTCCGTGCAACCTGCAGTAGTGTATCACTTAGGGGAGCTCATAAAAGGTGGCAGGGATTGATTTACGAAAGGTCAAGTGCCTGGCACCAAGAGACTTGGAGCTTGCGGACCAAACTTACCCTAGAAATGGGGTCTGGAGTAGTACATGCCAAGAGTCGGCCCTTCCCAACTTCCATTTTGGCCTAGCAAGCCCGGGCATAGTGGGAACTGATTAAACTCACTCAAAACAGCCCACCAGTAGCATGAAATTAGAGAAGACCATACACTCACAGCTGCAGGAGAGCAAACAGAGGAAGCTCACTCGATTGACTACAGTGGTTCAGGCCCCAGTGGCCTGCTCTGACAACCAACCCAAAATATTTTCTAAATTCAAGTTCTTGAATGACATAAATGTAGCAATTTTTCTGAGCACAACTGACAGTATTGACCTACTTGCCACTTTAACACCAACTATAGTTGTACGCACCAGGATCACATCCCGGTGCCTGGCCCTGGATATGGCCCCCACATCTGAGACCACTCATGAGGGGACCTCTAACTGTCAATCCCCACACCTGGGCCATAAAGGCAACAGAGATAAGGCTGAAAGGGGTCGTCCAGCCAGTCCAGCAAGCAGGTACTCCGAGCTGGAGGAGATCATCGATTTAACCTCCAACCCAAACAACCCAGGCAAGTGCCAATCAATCAAGTTCCCATGGCTGCAAGCAATCCCGAGGTAGAGAACAGCATGACACTTCAAGGCCTACGCCAAGTAATTATTCCCAACAGTGCCAAATGAAGCAACAGCCCTGTTTCCTAGGACTGTCCCCCTCCAATTGGGAGAGGAGAACAACTCAAAGCCAAGAAGGTAGAACCAAGCTAACAGCCCAGGAGCCCAGGGAGCATATGGAGCTCTCCTGCTTAACAAAGGACAAGTGGGACATGATGCTAGCTTCTTACACCACTGAAAATGATCAAGACGACACATTGGAGAAAACTTGATCCCCGGCCAGGACCCCTCAACAAAGGAATGCTGCAAAAGGGAACAATTCCCCAGATAAAAGAGTCTGGCCCTCCATGATAAGAATTATCCAATCCGTGGTTGATGCAATGGACTTTCACTGAGCAAAAATGGGCTCTGAAATAGATATACTGAACACCTTAGCAAAGCATGTGTCTGGGAAAATCAATTACTAAAGAAATCTCATCAAAATAACTCAAAATAAGTCAATGGAGCTAACTGTGAGGTGTGCATGTCCCCCATCCTCGGTTAAGTCACACTTCCTGACACCTTAAGCACCCTCTTTGAAGCTCTGAATGATGTCCGTAGGCCTCAAGCAACGAAGGGTAAACCACCTCCACCGGGTCGGATCCTTCAAAAAGGAGATGGTCTAGCAATGAAACAGCCTGAGTCAGCATCTAAAATCAGCACACCCAAATCCAAAAGCACTGAGCTCGGTAAATGAGATCACCACTGATGCCCTCCTCAGTCCTAAAAAATACACTAGGCAAACCAGAATCTAGCTCTTATTCCATGATCCACTGTAGTGGAGGGTTCTTGAAGAATGAATGGGGAACCCAGCCTGTCTGTAGAAGCTTGGGCCGCCTTCTTTTTTTGCACATTTTAAGAAAAACAAAAGTACAGTGGATGCACCAGAACATACATGGGGGCATGTCATATTAGCAACTGTGCCCAGTAAAATAGACGACGAGCAAAGCAGAGATGACACTGCAATCCAATGACAGCTAAATAAAATGTAAATGTAGGTATACTTGTAAAGCGCACTGCCGCCCCATCTCGGGGCATCCTGGCACTGTATACCGCTGTGGAACCCTTCCTGGCATCCCAGCGCTAATGGGGCCGTTGTGGAGATTAAGCAAGCTATTGCCCAGAGTTGCAGAGTGGGACCCATGATTAGAGTAGGCACCGAGGCAAGAATTATCGAGTCCGCAGACATTGAGCCCAATACCCTGCTGCGTTGGGAATTGAACCCTGGTCCCGGGCCAGATCTCTGCATCAGGGACTGCCGCTTCTAACCAGTGAGCCACACTTCTCCACTGGTAGACCACTGGAGCCAGGCCATAACGGAATCCCTCAGGCCATCTACAAGATCAATCGAATGAAATGGCCAGGGTATATGGTCCCTTTATTCAATCATGTTCTAGAAGGAACTACGATAACTGCTTCCTGGAAAGGGTCCATCATAGCAACCATTTTATAGGGAGGCAACAAACCAAAGGCCATGAACTATAGACTGATATCCCCTATTGACAAAGAGGCGAAGCATTAGGCTGGCATTCGGTTGGAGCAGCTTCTTGATTGGGCTAGCACAAACTCATTCATCCCGATCAACCTGGCAGGGTTCCAAAAAAAAACAGGATCTTGACAAACATCATGGCATTCTCACTACTGCTCGACTCCTCTAAAACTGCCAAACTGCCTCTCCATCCCTGCTACATTGACTACAAAGCTACCTTCAACTTTGTCAACCAAAACAAGCATTGGAGAATACTAATATATTGGTCAGTAACACTGGTGCTCTAAAGAGCAATTGAAAATCTGCACTCAAACACCTGGTTCATAATTAAGCTGGGCAGCGGGCCAACCTCTCTAGGCCTATTCCAACATCCTGTGGCTTCAAACAGGGGTGTGTATTGGCCCCCTTTCTCTTCAATTTTTTTCTGGCAGACCATCCTTAATTCTTGCCTTCCATCAACTCGCACTCACATCAAATTCTGGCTCCATATACCTTTCAAATCTCTTCTACGCCAACTACCTGGTGCTGATGAGCTGGACAAAGGTCGGGCTTCAATGTCTTGTGAATGCCACCCAATAGAGAAAAAGCCCAACCATCAACGCCAAGAAAACCAAAATCATGAACTGTTCTAGAAGAACAAGTAGCACAATTAGCTGGTTTCTTGACTCCACCTAGGTTGACAAAGTCAGCAAATATAAATACATTGGTCTTATATTTGATAACAAGGGGAACTTAAGCCCCAAAAAGAGGAGAGAGAAAAGAAAGGGATTTGCACTGGCAGCAGAGCTGAAGGCTCTGTTTAGAAATTTGAACAGTCTGCTGTACGGCCCCAACTTAGAAATAGCAAGGGCTAACACTGGCATACAGAAGCAAGGCCCTTTGGTCAGGGGCTCAAAAACCCTGGACACAACCATGTTAGGAATCTACAGGGAACACTTTCAACTCCCCAGATACACCTCACCCACCCAAAATAGGTTGGAATTTGTTCAAGTCAAACAGTCAGTCACCAGGCGTGCCACATTTACCAACATATGCTACAGGCTCAAGTCCACTAACAACAACACCATAAACACAACATCTGGCTGAAATATAACCGACAAATCCCATTCAGTGGCCAGAGACTATCTCATAAGATCAACCAACTTGTTTGGACTAGCACAGCTGTGGTCTGCATTGCCCAGCCTTGACATTTTCAAAAGAGTTGTCAATAAAATATCAAAAGAAGAATCATCCCTAGAAGACAGGATTTCCCTCGAGACATGTGTCAATGCCTGGATAGTTTTAAACAGCTATATCTCTCTAAACCTGCAGCAATACCAGGATAAGGCCTTTGTCAGCAGGATAAAAGGTAACTTCTTAAAATACTGCCTAGGCATCCTTCCATCAGACACACATGTGGCACCATGGCTGAGGGCAGAAGGAGAAGTGGCCTGCAGGCTGTGCAGGCACCCAAAGGGGGACGAAATACACACCATCTGCCTCTGCAGGTCCACTTTAAGCCTTCGCTGACAATTGCTGTAGACTTTCTGGATTCATGCAAGCATGTATTCTTGCAGACAAGCCACATTAGCCTTCCTTGTACTCTTTGAGTCCCGAACACTTGCCCCTCCCAAGGAAGAGGGCGATACACCACCACTCAATTCAGACCCTTTTTCTAAATACCTCCATCCGGTATCCTAGGAAACAAGGGAGACAAACTCTCCTCAAGTTTCCCGGCTTAACGACATATATGGAAGCATTTACCATTCCTGGGGCAAAACCAGCTATATCAGCCATAGCACTGCAGTAAGGCAACTACTTTTAACTGCTGCATTGAAATAGTCCTTTGCATAAGTTATCTTCTTGCATAAGCACTTTTCACCTGGAAAAGCTCACGGCCGTAAGCAGGGACATGATTACACTTATCTTGTCCCCTCTTGGTCCAGACGAAGAATTAATAAAATTGCACAAGACAAATTTCATTACATACTGGCACTGACAAACAACTGCAGTACAGTAATAATTTTAAACTGCTTCTCCCGAACAGCTTTTGCACAAGCACATTTTTTGGACTAGCTCACAGCCTCCGGCGAGGACAATGACAGTTAATTTTACATGTCTGACAAGTCACTCAAATTAGTCGCTCTCACTTGTCCTCCATTCGGTTAGAAATATTTTTATACACAACAAGTTTTAGGCCACTCAAAATAAGACTTGAGATGAACATTGCTGTATCTGGATACAATGCGCCTTGCTTGGTTGCAGATTCCTGGCTTGTCCCACTTGGGAAAATCAAGCTCCCAAAAAAGACTAAGGGGCATATGTAGGTAGGCGTTTGCGATGCGCAAATGCCAAAATTCGGCGTATTTCGGCGTTTGCAAATCGCAAACGGCGTTTTGATATGTAGGTGCTACTTAGCAAAATAAGGAATCGCAAAAATTGTGATTCCTTATTTTGCTCAAGCATTTAAGGAATCGCAATTTTGCGATTCCTTAAATGCAAAGTAGGGGCGCTTTTAAAATTGCGATTTTGGCTTAAGGAATTGCAAAATACCACCTACTTCAAGTAGATGGTATTTTACAATTTCCTGTCAAAATGCATTTAAAAAAAAAAAAATCAAAGTGCCATGTGGCGCACAGACATGCCCTTAGGGCATGTCTGTGCGCCACATGTATTTACAGGCACATTCCAGGGGTGCAACAGGTGTCCTTTGTACACCCTGGCACCCTTGGAATTGCGATTCTCAAATTGCGATTTTCCCATAGAAAATCGCAATTTGAGAATGTATCCCCATTCATTCCTATGGGCCTCTTGACCCAAGGAATGAATGGGACACTCATTCCTTAATTGCGATTCGCAATTTGCTAATCGCAATTAAGGAATGTTAGAGATTTGCAACAAAATTGCGAATTATTACCTACATTCCATTTTGCAATTCTCAAATAGCGATTCCTTAAAAATCGCTATTTGAGAATCGCAAAATGGAAATTACCTACATATGCTCCCTAAGAGCCCTATTATGAGTTTGCCGGTCTATTGGACCACCAAACTCACTGTGGCGATGCGGCTACCGCTGCACCAGTGGTCCAAATGCCCTATCACAACTAGGGTGCTCGGATCGCCATGGATGCTGCTGCAGCCAGGGATCCGTAACCCATGGCAGTTTTGCAGTGGTCTTGAGGCCGCAATATTCTTGGCGGGCCGTTGCGGCCCCACCAAGCATTTACAAGTTTCCTCTATGTCACAGTTTTTATGACAGTGAGCCTGCCATGAAAACTGTGGTGGATAGGGACCAAAGGGGGCCCTACAAGGTCCCCTGTTGCCTCTGCACCAGGGGATGCATGCAGGGGGACACATGGTGTGCCTCTTTGTCTGCATTCACCCACAGTTCCTGCAGGGCATCAACTTCATTGTCCATGTCCTTCAGAAACTTGCTTTGGTGTTCCCATTGTGGTACATTTTTTACAAGCAACGTCATGGGACGGCCCAAAAGTCACCTGCCAGTGATGAAAAAAGTCATAATCTAACACTTTGGCAGTGAAGGAGTGGGACAGTCCTGCTCCCACAACACCAGACTCATAATAAGGCCCTATGTCCCATTATTGAAATTAGGACTGGGTAAAAGTGTTCCCCGTATCAGGCTGCTGCTCAAATATGAATTGACCTTGAGAAAAAAAAGGCAGAAGGGGGTTTGTCAAAACAGGAACAGGTGGGCCTCGACCTTGCGTAGACACAAAAGTATTTGATATCAGTTAAACTTAAGAATAAAACTTAAGTTTAACTGAGACAAAAGTCTAACGTTACTACTTGTAAATACCCTTTGTGAATACCAAAAGTCGGAAAGTTCGAATTTCGGCTCAGTTTACCTGTGAATAGAGCTGTTTCTCTTTAGAAGACCCCGGTATCAGCTTGTTTAAGGCTGTTAAAACCTCTCATCTTTCTGATTAAGTTGTGGCCAATCCGACAAACTAATTACATTTTATTTTTAGAGTTTTCCTTGTTGTCAATTCTTGTGGTGTCATAATTTTGAAAAAAATAATAAATGATCACCTTTCCATTGGCTCCACTTCTTAAAACGCTGCTCCTCATCAATCCACACGTTATTACTCTGCCTTGAGAGGAGAAAAGTGGGTCTGGGTGAAATTTCAATTTTGCCAGAGTTATTTTTATAATTTTTTATTATTTTTTTACGCTATTACTGAAAATTCCATGATTGTGCCTGTTGGTGTAATCATGAGTAATCTGCTACAAAATCCTTACAACAGGATCACGGGAACAACAAATTAAGTAATCACAAGCAGCTGCTGCATTTTTCGATTAGAAAATATTGCTACATGCTGGGTAATGCTCCTGAAGTAGTTTTGCATAATCTTGTATGCTTTTGTTTTAATTTAGTGTAATTATGCTACAGAAAATTGTACAAATTATGCCCACCCCTACAGAAAAGCAAATCCTGTTGGGTTCAAAGGAATTTAGGATGTGAGAGTTTTGCTGACGAGCTACTCCATCACAAACCTGATGGATTTCCCGTCTGTCTTATTCTAAGTGTGTTACCTCCTGTAGGAAGCTGGCTCCTTATATGGTATACTAAAAAGGTTTATGCTGAGCAAAAAGTCCAAGTATTTCCTTTTTAGTGGATAGGGGCTTGCTCTAGCAATCCCGAGGTGCTCTTCTAGAGGGTAATGTGGTTGAGGAGAGTATTAAATATCTTCACATATACACAATAGTCAATAAATTATGCACACAACGAAGTTATAAAAATAACACATATTTTTATATAATTTTAGACACAAAGATCATCAAAATCAGGTAAGTACTTTTTCAAATAGTGGGTTTGAAGTAAATAGGTCTTAGGAGGTCTGCACATGCGCGTGTGCACGCATGCGCTGTTCTTGCCAGACGTACAATGTAGGGATTTGAGTCTGGTAAGAACGGCGGAGACACCGCGAGGAGGAGGGCAGCCCGGGCATATGAAATCAGACGAGTACACGCAAATCCTGATGAACGAGTAGATGGAGAACTAAGAAAGGATGTGGCAGGACTTAGCCTCCAAGACTGAGCCAAAAAGGAAATCAACCAAAAACAGTCCAGCTCCACAATACTTGAACTACCCTAATGAAAGTAGGTGTCATGGAACCTGATTTGGTCTGCATGGATGTCATGTGCTGAGGTGACATTTTGACTTTGTATAACCTGAAACAGGTCTTGAGCTTACTACAGGAAACTCAAGAACTGGTTATTTGGAGGATGGTGAAGGGGTAGACAAAAAACAGCAGCTGGTTCTTGGTAGAGGTAGACCCTGCTGGTAATGGACAGAATCTGCACCTGACAAAATACATGGAGAATAATTCTAATTGTTATTTATGACAGTTTCTTAAACTGTTCTTTGCATATCTCATATATTTCTTGAGATTTCACAATGGTCTGTTTTTGGTGTAATTTGAATGTGCTTGATTAAAAATAAACAATGGAGAGAATACTTTTCACTTGACAATTGCAAGGCAAATTAAAGAAATGGCATGTTCTTTGAAAACACCAACATCTGAGCAATAAATCATTCACACAACCCCTGGGCATAATAGATGTCTTATCTCAAAGTGAACAAAACAAGATGAACAGGGACGGAGTTCTTTATCCCTAATATTTGCTGAGAAAGCTCTAAAGATTGCACTGGATTTCAAAGGACATGTATAACCAATCTTTTTCAGTCCCCCTAAAAATGTAGTTCCTTCTGTAAAAATAAATCAACTGAACACTGCAATCTCTTTAAAGAAATGTGTTAAGCAGGAAACTCCTAAATTTCCTCCAGCTGCAGTTGAAAAGTACTGCCCGGATTCTTTGCTTCTTGATACTCGTCACTATGGGCCTGATTATGAGTCTGGCAATTCATAGACCACCAGATTTGCGTGAACACGGCGATTGTGGACTTCCAACTGCCTTATTACAACTATGGAGGTCAGACTGCAATTGCACTGATGCAAACAACAGGGATCAGAGATTCCTGTTGGTGGCGCAGTGATCTTGAGGCCGCAATATGCTTGTTGGGGCCGCCGCAGTCCCGCCAATAATATTATGGGTTTTCTCTCCACCATGGTTTTCATGGTGGTTTCTCCTCCATGAAAACCTTGGTGGAGATGAAACAAAGGACTCCCTTCAGGGCCTCTTGTTGCCTCTGGGTTATGGGTGCATGCCGGGCAGCACATCTTGTGCCCCTCTGTGTACATGCACCCCAGTACCTGCACAGCATGGACTGCCACAGTCCATGTGGTGCAGGTATTCCCTTGACATTCCCATTGTGGTGCCTATTTCATATGAATTTCTGTGGGAATGCCAAAGAGGCAACCACCAGTGACTGAAACGGTCATAATGTGGTAGGCGGTGAGCACATTGGTTTGGCAGTGCGGCGGCGTGGCAGTTCCACACCGCCAAAGTCATAATGAGGCCCTATATGAAATGTTTGCTCCATCACCAACATGGCCTCTTCTTACTAAATGAGCTTTTGTATCTAAATTCTTTCCTGGCAACTTTTTATCACTTAGAACAGTATTCTGTGTGCAGCTCACTACTGATGTCCCTTGGCTTTCCTTGGAGTTTGTTAAAGACAGCACTGGGGTTTCTACATTGCATAGAAGAGAGGTCCCTCTAAGAGCAAAAGGTGCGAACATCAGCTGGCTTAAAACCGTATAGTTTGGCCTTAGGAGGCAGTGCACAAGTAGTCTTGGAGCGTACTTGAAATTCTGCAATAAGCTAAAAAATGATCCAAGATGTACACAAAGCACAATTGTATGGGAAGCAATAAGTGGTACCAGAAACACCACAGCACATGAACATTTTAACGTGACCCTATCCACTTTTAGGGCAGAGGATCCTTGGGCTTTATCCCTTTCTCACGCTGCATTTAACAGAGTTATAAATAACCCTGGGTGAAGCACTACGCTACGCTCGCGTAGTTTGCGAAGTTTGCGTAACTTCGCACTACGCGAGCTGCACGTAGCACAGTGCGAACATGCGTAGCACAGCGTAGCGTAGTGCAGCGGTCATTTTTTGCCTGTTCGCGGTCCTCAACTTCATGTTTGTGACCGCGAGCAAGCAAAATGACATCCCGACGAGTCTCTCAATGCGGGGAGGTCAGGTTTCTGATTGCGAGTGGTCGTGCATGCTCCCGACCGCTCACGATGAGAAACTACCAGTTCGCGTTGAGAAAGCTGCAGCTCGAGTACAAATCTACTCGAGCGGCAGAAAACTACAGCTCGCACTGTGCTAGATGCCATTTTCAATGATTGCACAGTGCCGGATGCTTGTTTGCACTGTGCAATCATTGAAAATGCATCTTGCACAGTGCGAACATGCTACTACGCAGTTCGCTTAGTGCTACGTGAAGTTTGCGTAGTGCGAAGTGCACTACGCGTAGCTTCGCGTATCGCTATTTTGCGAACTACGCCCACCCTTAGTTATAAACCGATTAGGAAAAAAGATTTTGTCCTTAAAGAGCAGAGATGTGCTGTCTAAAAGAGACCATTTATGGATGGTTAATGGTTCATATGGCCTTTAACCCTTTCGCTGCTATCCCTTTTCCCCCTGTGCCAAGCCTTTTCTTGGCTGTTTAGGGTAGTTCGCACTGGGCCCTTTAATGTTTTGTCCTTTTCTTCCAACATCATGGGGATTTTAAAGGTTCCCAGTATTTGTGAATTCCCCTGAGGGGACTCAGAAATTTGCCAAAATACAGCAAAATGTTTTATTTTTGTTTTTTTAAGAGGAAAAAGTGCTGCATCTGTTTTTTTTTCCTGCAAATGGTATCAACAAAGAGTTTGTGGTGCTGAAATCACAATATTCCTAGCTTTCAGAGACAGGCAGACTTTTGCCAGAAAACCAACATTTTCTGCACAGTTTTGGCATTTTACTGGGACATAACTTATTTTTGTTACTTTTTGTGCTTTCAACCTCCTTCAAGGTAGTGGTAGAATTGGAGTAAAAACAATAATGGATCCTGGGAAGCTATACATTTCTGAAAAGTAGACAAAATTCTAAATTCAGAAAGGTGTGGAAAAGTAAATTTTGCCATGTTATATGTGCCTACGTGTTCCCCATATTAAGCTATATGTGCATGATCGATATGCATGTATCCCCCTATGATCGATTAAAGACGCAATCATAGTTGTGTCCAACTCTAGTATGCCAGTTTCCAGTTCTCGTGAAAGCAACGAGTATTAGGCCTAAGTTGCCACCTTTTTCAGTGTGCACGTTAATTCACCGCATTGTCCCCGTTTCTAGGCCTCAAAAGGGCCCGGACACCAGATTCAAGCTCCAGTCTCCTAAACTCACTCCGAGGAGCGATGCAGCCCCCACCTGCATCCCTGACCCTTCACTTACTTCCTGCCTCGCAGTGCCCGGCCCGGCCTGGCTCTGCCTCCCAGTCTGCCAAGAGTATGTTATGCTTCTAGTTATCAGTCCAGCCCTCCTTCTCTGCATTCCTAAGCTACTGAATCGCATCAATAGTTTCAGCTATGGTCTAGCCTTTCTGTCTCCATGTAAGAGAAATACTGTATTAATATTCATAGAACATTCCTAGCACACGCAATACATGTAGAATTATGCATGCACCAGTCTTAGTGTCAAGTAGCCTTTGCCCTGATAACTTTTGGATTCTATCAACATGTATTCCAAACACAAGATACCAGATATGATATAGGTACAAGTCGTTCTGACACTGCAGACTTTAGTCTCCTCTTCCAGCGTAGAAGTCATAGCCCCAGTTCTTCCTGGTAACACGTCATTGCCCGTTTGCGCGCACCACTAGGTTAAAGGTCCCAGCTGCTCAGGTAGCCCCCTCCATGTTTCCGCCCACTCATGACACTTCCATGACGTCTACATCACATGTCTATGTATACGCCCTGTACACACCTTCTTGTTACACCCATTTTACTCTTATCTTTCGCGACTGCTACGAGTTACGCCTACTGCTACGCCTACTGTATTGAATGTAATGTAATTGTTTTAGTATATATACTGTGTACTGTTACTGAAAGTTACCCACACCCTTATCCCCTTACCCATTCTCTGGCAGCTGCCATCCTTTCTATTTCCGTGCAGGCTATCCCGTTCCTGTCCCTTCCCTTATGCCTGATTAAAGCCTGTAAGACTCAAGATACCTCGAATCCTGTCTCTTATTTATTGAGCTATCTGTTTTATTCAATGTATTCAAAAATAGTACCGGTAATTAATTATTTATTTACCACATAATGGCGCCCGAACAGGTACTTGCCCTTTCCCCACGCGCCGGCGAAGCCACGCAGGCCCCCTGACCCTCTGCAGCCGTGACGGAACCATACCGTGCACGTGCAGATATTTCTGCTTCAAGTATCCCTCAGGCCCACGGAGGAGACGGAGGTTGCGGTCCAGCATCCAGACGAGGCGGTGAGGAACGCGGCGAGTCCCGACCAGAGCCCAAGCCGAGAGTCCAAGGTCCGAGGTATCCAGAGGCCCACCTGTAACTGAAGTCCGAAGTGTCCAAAGTTCGTAGTCCGACGTCGTAGCAGTCCAGTCCAGTCCGAGGCCTTCCGTTCTTGCTGCCCGGTGAGTACCGTTGCTGGGGTAGTATCTAGACAGGGTCAATTAATTTGTCTCTGGTCCGTGGGTTTGGGTACGCAGATCCAGTCCGAAGTGTCCACCTAGGTGGATACGGGTCCTGACGTGTCTCTTTAGGGGACCGGTATGTTTCGTACTGTTTTAGCAGTGCATTTAGTAATTCTAGTAAGTTCCGTTCTCGAGAAATTCAAGTCTTTGTTTTCAGTATACCAGGTAATATTTCTGTCCGAACTGTTATTCTAAATGTTATTTAATGTGTCATGTCGTGGTATGAGTGATTTGTTTTTCTAGTCATTATTGTGTTTATCGTGTATTGTATTGTGTTCAGAATCAAGTACAGAATGCCTCTATTCTCTAAGTTACGTCAGTTAAAAACCCGAAAAGGGTTGCTCGAGGAAGCAGTTCTTGTCCCGCCTAGGGACAGTCCAGGTCATTTTATGTATCATAAGCATGGCTTAAGTGCCATACTATATCTAGACTTATGGGTGGACTATACCAAAGAGTTAGAAGAGAAATATAGATGGCCCATATCAGGTACATGGGATGCCAAGTGCATCATGCGAGTAGAAGAAGCATTATGGAAAAAGAAAGCCCGACAGTCCCAGAAAGATGCCATCGAGTTATGGCACAAAGAATCTCATAGAAGAACCGAAAAAGAAATCAGAAAAACAGAATTAAGTAGGGAATGTTCAGAAAAAGTCCAAGAAAGGGAATTAATCGAAGTAGGTGAACGAGTTAAAGCAGAACAGTCAGACAGACAGAGAAATGCCCTTATTAAGGGTATGTATCCTCTTCTTGCCGAGGGCTTGCCAAAAGCAACCCCAGAAGCACCATGTAATTTCCCGCCACCATTAGTCCTGACTAAGCTACGTCATAAACCGACCGCACCTGATATTTTTCTCTCGTCCTATTTGGACGATACAGTCCCAGAATATGCAAATCCTGTTCTGCCTGCTCCCGTAAATAATGTAATTCCTGTTCCTCCAGCCACCAGGGCCGTGGGTACAGTTCATGTTACTGCACCCGTTACAACATCTGTTACAGCACCCCCGGCCCAGTATACAGTACATGTTCCAGCTACATCAGTCACTCTACCAACACGTACAGTACCCACCGACGATTCCAGTTTAGGAGCCGCGGGGGGAAGTCCTCCTGGTACCCCGCCTCAACACAGACGTATGACGCTACATGAACTAGCGTTACAGCGTACACCAAAAGTTCATACATTTACAGATATCAAGCGAGCACTTACCGAATGTCGTTATGATCCAGTTCCAGGCGATGGTACTATGGTCATATATTCATTACGTTTAAGACGGGTGACCGACTATTTGGACACCCTGCCCGATATGAGAGAACATCTAGACAGAATATATCGTTTTATCCGTACAGGAGTGGATCCAGAAAGTGTTCGCGACGCTATGATTCAAAGAAAAGTCGAGACCCAGCTTATGCTTTTAAAGTTTTTAATTAACTGTTTAATAAGAGAACAAGATTGTCCAGGAAAAGATCAAGAAGAAATGAAAGTCCTGACCAGGTGGAGTGACCATATAGCACAGGGAAGACACAAGACACAGAATTGTATAGAGAGTATGTACAAGAAAATTCGTAGGGAAATAATAAAGTTACACGAGAAACGAGAAGCAGCACAAGTAACCGAGAAAGAAGACGACTCACCTACCGAAGAGGTAGACGACGAGAATCCCTCCAGAATAGCGTATGTAGGTAGAACTAGACTTTCCGACAGACATTCACGCCTAGATTACAAGAAAAGTTTTCCTCCTCCAGCACCAGAACAAGGTTCCCTTGAACAAGTATTCCAAGCTACCGATCACATTCTGAAATCACGAATAGGCTATAGTGAGCTTAGTACAATGCATGAACAAGAACTAGCCCGATCAGCAGTCCGGTGGACTACTGATTCTACCACTTTTCCAGACGAAATAGTGGCACAAATGTTTCTGAAACTGCCCCCAGCCGAGCAACGTCTGGTAGGTATGTATATGATCCAACACCTCATTACACTGTATGAGGTTCAGCATTCTGATCCAGGTCCTTTACATGATGTATTGAACGAGTTACTCCAGTATAGATGGAGAGGTCTAGGTACCGATTTAATTAGTGTCATTCTAGAACAACGCCACAAATACCGAACGTTTCTGAATCCACATTTTGTTCACGTCTCACCTCCAGAAAGTAAGTCATTTTACATAGATAGACAGAATCCGTTACGAGAAGTACACCCAGTTAGGACAACGGGTGGTGATCTTGAACGAGTATTTGTTTACACCCCTATCACAAAGATGGAACTCTTAGAGATGAAAAAGTTAATTCCCTGTCACGACAAAGATCCAGCAGGGTTCCACCGTGAATTAAAAGACATGCTCCGTATGGGAGAATACACGTATCCTGATATCATTAAAATGTTAAAGGTCCTGTTGCCTGCAGGCATATATGAAAAACTCAAAGAAAAAGAATGGGAGGTGGGAGAGAAAAAGATAGATTGGACAGCTTTAGAAGCTGAAGATAACACACGAGTACCAGGTACCGGTCTTGGGGCAAAAGCCAAAGAATTGCCCGAGTAATTGATACAAGTTTTGCCAAGATTACTAGCCACGAAAAAGGAAGACTGGGATGCCATCTCAGCCTGTAAACAGAAACAAAATGAAGACACTAGTGATTTTTATTCTTGATTTGAAAAATGTTTTATTATTAACAGTGGTCTGAAAACAAGTAGTGAGTCATACCCTCATCTTTTTGTTACCAAACTAGTCGAGAATTCAAGTCCACAAGTTAAAAATCGAGTATTGAAAGTCGAAAGTACCACCTGGCAAGCTAATATTCCGTCACAAATGTTACAAATGCTCCAGTATCACCAGAACAGAATCAGGGAAGAGCAGGAACACGAAAGGAGACGTATGAAAGACACAAAAATGAAAGTATTAGTTGCACAATCTGTTCCACAAGACAGTCAGAAGAGGGGTCCGAATCAAGCTAGTCATCCTACAGTTCCCGTCAAAGGGACATGCAATTACTGTAAACAGCCAGGTCATTTTATAAACGAATGTGTAGTTCTGAAACACAACATAGCTACTGGTAAAACTAAAGAAAGACGACGTCCGCCGAGACAAGAACAAGTTTCACAGACTTCCCAGCCACCGCAGAATGCACAACAGACAGTTACAGTACCGCAGCCTATAGCTGCAACACAGCATGTTACACAGCAGATGTACCAGTATGCACAGTCAGAGTATCCAGATTATCAGCCGTATTCATGAAACAGCCTAGAGAGGGAGGTAGGCTTGCCTCTCATCGAGATTCCTGTAGATCAAGAGGGTCCCTATGTACATAGTCAAGTATTAGGGAAAGACAGAAAGTTTCTGATTGACACAGGGGCAAGTAGGACTACCATCAGTCATGACGAGGTTCCAGGGGCTCCGCTCTCAGGCTCAAGAAATGTTTCCCTTGGATTTTCAGGAAAGCCTATTGTTAATGAAATATCGAAACCAGTTACTCTAGAAGTCGGTCCATTGTCCCGAACTACTGATTTGTTACTCACGAAATCTTGTCCAGAAAATTTGTTAGGCATTAAGACATTAAAAGAATTAGGAGCAGTTATTTGCTGTTCCCCAGAGGGGGTCCGCCTGTTTTTGAGAGACTTCAAAGGTCATTATGTATTACGTGATTTTGATCCAAGATTATTGAATGTACCACAGCATTTATGGGCGCAAGGTCCAACTGATGTAGGTTGTATGCATATCACACCCCATCGTGTGACTCTGAAGCAAGGTGTAGTATTACCACGAATCAGACAGTACAAATTGCCACTCGAGGCTGTAGCAGCCTTATCCAAAATTATTGACGAACTTATTGCTCAAGGAGTGGTTGTAGAAACTGACTCCAATGTATGTAATTCTCCTATCATTCCAGTCCTGAAACGTACTGATCCAAATGCACCCCCAGTATATCGATTAGTGATTGATCTTCGAGAACTTAATAAATGTATCATACCCCAGTACCCAGTAGTCCCAGATATTTCATCACTCTTGACAGCCATTGATTCTGAAGCTACGTTCTTCACAGTTATCGATCTCAAGAACGCATTCTTTAGTGTCCCTATTCATCCAGACAGCCAGTTCCTTTTCGGTTTCTGTTTAAATGGAAGAAGCTATAAATTTACACGAGCACCTCAAGGCTTTACAGAAAGCCCTAGCATTTACAGTCAAGCACTTAAAAGACAACTAGACAGTATTCATATGCCAACTGACACTGCCCTGCTCCAGTATGTCGATGATCTACTGATCACAGCCCGTTCTGAACGTGGCTGCGAACGTGCGTCACTTACAGTCCTGTATTTCCTGGCCGAGATGGGGCACAAGGTGTCCCCTTCCAAATTACAATTCTGTGTCCAGCAAGTGGTATACTTGGGACACTTAGGGGCATATTTACAAGCCCCTTGCGCCATGTTTACGCCGCTGTTGCGTCACGCAAGGTGGCGTAAACGTGGCGCATCCCTGCGAGGCATTTACAACGTGACGCATCTATGGAGATGCGTCACGGTGTAAGGCCCTGCGCCACATGAAACCTGCGTCAGGTTTCATGTGGGCGTGTCCACACAGAGGGGGGCGTTCCGTCGCAGGAACGCCCGTGAAAAGTGACTCAGTGAAATCTACAAGATTTCACTGAGTTACTTTCCCAACGCTGATGCGTGAAAACCCTGCGCCTGCTTGAAGCAGGCGTAAGGCTTGACGCACCACGTTAGAAATAGGGCAAGTTGGAACAGTGCTGGAGTTGCGTGCCGCTCGCAACACAACTTCAGCACTGCGCCAACTTTATGCCTAAGATGCGACACGCATCTGTTTATTCCTGCGCCATGGTGCGCCGCATTGTAAATGCGGCGCATCATGGGTGGCGCAAGGATAAACTTGCGTGTCGTATCTTTCCTGGCACATCTCTGCTGATTTGCAGAGATGCGCCAGGCAACGTAAATATGCCCCGAACTGTCCAAGAGGGGTAGGCAGTTGACACCTGACCGTATCCAGTTAATAGCACATCTTCCACAGCCCAAGACACAGAAGGAGGTACGAGCTTTTATTGGCCTCACTTCTTACTGCAGACAATGGATTCCTCAATATGCATATCTAGCCAAACCACTGATACAGTTAACGACACAGGAGGCAGCCGTATCGACTGTCCTCCCTTGGACCCAGGAACATACACTTGTTTTCAATGAATTAAAGAAAGCCTTATGCCAAGCACCTGTTCTAGCAACACCGAACTACAGTAAGTCTTTTACACTTTTTGTCACAGAACGTGATGGTACTGCATTATCTGTTCTCACACAAGATCAAGCAGGACAATACAAGCCCTGTGCTTATTTTTCTAGCACATTAAATCCAGTGGCCCAGGCTCTGCCTGCGTGCCTCAAGTCAGTTGCAGCCACAGCTCTAGCTATCAGACAAAGTGATTCCATAGTGTTAGGACACTCTCTGACAGTACAAGTCCCACACTCCGTAGAAGTTCTTTTAAACAGAACCCAGACTCAGCACTTGACAATTGCACGTTTAACAGGTTATGAATTGACACTGTTTCAGCCACACATAGAAATCCGACGCTGCAACATTCTAAATCCAGCTACACTGTTACCGTCAGTTACTTCAAATCCTGCCACACATGACTGTGTGGAAATTGTTAACACCATGACAAAGCCAAGACAAGACTTGACAGATATTGCCTTACCTGATCCCGACCTGACACTTTATGTGGATGGTTCATGTATGAGAACAAGTACAGGAGAACTAGTAGCCGCGTATGCAGTGACTACTGACACCGAAGTTATAGAAACACACCGTATTGATACCCTGTCTGCTCAAGCAGCAGAGCTAGTCGCTCTGACCCAAGCCTGCATACGTGCCAAGAACCTGAAAGTTAACATATATACAGATTCACGTTATGCATTCGGAGCCGTACACGACTTCGGAGTGCTCTGGCAAGAACGAGGTTTCATGACTTCTCATGGAACCAAGATCCAGCATGGTCTTCTCATTCAAGCTCTGTTAGATGCAATACATTTGCCGACAGCTATTGCCATTATGAAGTGCAAAGCACATACGAAAGTTACTGACATCATTTCCCAAGGTAACGATCTAGCAGATCGAACAGCCAAGCTCACAGCTCAAACTCCAGACATTCCAGTTAACACGACACAGACACTCACTCCAGATCAGACTACTTGTATGACAGTTAAGGACCCTACACAAGATGTCATAGACATACAGTCACATGCTATTCCCGAAGAAATCAAGAAATGGTCCGAACAAGGAGGGGTCCAGACAGATCAAGGATGGTTGACGAAGGGAAAAGCCACATGGTTTCTCCCCGACTCTATGGTTCAAGTCATTATTAATACCGCACATAGTCCAGCACATCTAGGAGAAAAAGCTATGTTAGACAGTATCCAGAACCTTTGGTTCAACAAGCATTTACGAGCAGCAGCCAAGCAGAAAGTACGTACCTGTATGATATGTTGTCAGTTCAATCCAGGTAAAAGTGTCCCGGTGGAACAAGGGGGATTCCAACCTCCTGACCACCCTTTTGAAGTCCTCCAAATGGATTATATTCAGATGGAGCGATGTCGAGGGTTCAAGTATGTCCTCGTAGTTGTATGTGCTTTGTCCCGATGGACAGAAGCGTATCCGGTTCCAGATTACACAGCTGCGACCACTGCCAAGCAGTTGGTTCGTGAGTATTTTCCCCGCTTTGGATTACCTAGGGTCGTGTATTCAGATAACGGCCAGCCATTCTCATCCGAGCTCATGAAACAAGTTTCCCTTCTGTTAGGGTACCAGTGGAAGTTCCATTGTGTACGCCATCCTGAAGCAGCCGGTCTCGTAGAGAGACATAACCAGACTTTGAAAATCCGCATTGCTAAAGTATGTAGAGAAAAAGGTGTAGATTGGTTAGTTGCCCTGCCAGTTGCTCTGTTCTACATGAGAATGGTTGCACATTCCAGATCAGGTCTGTCCCCGTACGAGGTCGTATTCGGCCGTCCTCCTAACATGTGGGGTACACCTATGCCCCGAAAGATCACAGACGTTTCCAGTAATATGCTGACAGATTACCTAGCTTCCTTGATGTCTGCCCTACACTCTTGTCGTTCACAGGTTGCCGCTGCATTTCCAGACAACACTGAGGTGAAACCACATGAGGTCGTTCCGGGAGAATTCGTCCTGGTGCGCAATTTCGATCGTTCAAGTCCGCTGGAGCCCCGTTGGAAGGAGCCCCAAATGGTGTTGTTAACTACAAGGACCGCAGTCAAGCTAGAAGGACGCCGAGGATGGGTCCACATCAGTCATATCAAGAAATTCCATGGACTGCGACAAAAGACATTGATTAAAGACTGCCTTATTCCTAAGGACTGCCCAAAAACAGACTCTGAATTCAAACTTCCCCTGTTAGAGAAAACTCCGCAGCAGGAGTATAAAGCCAAACTCCGGTCTAGTAAAATAAGTCAGCCAGTTTAATTGTCTAAGTCCCTCTCGGGTGAAACGGTTAGACAGGTTCCTGACATGTATGAGATAGACCCACACAGTGAGAGAGTTAGTCAAAACTCTAAAAGATGTATTATCGTTCTATTCTTTTTGTCATTTTTGAGTCTTATGGTTACATGCATAAGTTATGCTTTACATTTATGTTTTCCTATTTCACATGTACATATGTTTTCTAATGTTACAGTAGAGCACACATTTAGTGATCTGCCTCCTCACGAGCTATCCTATCGTCTTGCTATGCGTAACAATACATTCATTCGAATGTTGCACTATTCACACCAGACCAGCAATGCCACTAATTGTTGGGTGTGTGGTCGACTCCCCCCTTTCCAGACACCGAAGGGAGTTCTGCCACTTTTTCCTTATCCGTTTTCACATAATGGTTCGTGTGGAGCATGGTCCACGTTAACGTCATCCTCAACTGATATGTCCCTTCTGAATAGAACATGTTTTCCAGACAAGGAAGGTCTTTCCCATAGAACAGGGTTAGATCTAGAAAACGAAGTATATGATTTAGGTAATTATTCCTCGAATTTCATGGTCCTGAATGTTCAGTCCGATACTACTCCAGATTTGCCTGCTATTTCAGTACTACCCGTCAAAGGCGAATTATGTGTCAGAAAGAATGGTTCCGCACATGTAGGACATAGTGATTGTACTACTATTGTCGAGTATAGTGACAGTGGGAAATCTATTTTCAAAGCCTCACGTCATTCTTATTTTGTTTGTGGTCAGACCGCATATGTTCGTCTGCCCCTTGATTGGGATGGAACATGTTATATTGCCTTCCTACTGCCACCAGTTTTTCTAGCCCCATCTGATTATCACAGAAACACACATCTAGTACACGTTAGACATAGAAGGGAGACCGAGTCCCCAATTGTCGATCAAACTGAAACTGCTCTAGAACAATATCAAGACTTCAATAAAGGTTTCTTCTTCTTTATAGGCCCTGTCCAGAATAGTAAGTTAATACGTAGGTTAACCAGAACCCTTGAAGCAGTAGTGAATGAGACTACTTCCGCTCTAGGTAACTTAACCGAAGAGCAATCTGCCATTAGATTTGTCGTGCTCCAAAATCGTCTCGTCCTTGACGTCATACTGGCCGATAGAGGAGGAGCTTGTAGAGTCATCGGATCTAGTTGCTGCATTTTCATTCCTAATAACGCGCCGTCTGTTTATTCAGCTATAACCAGACTTCATAAAATTGCCCATCAGTTACACCAAGATCCAGGCACCTGGACATGGTCCGGTTGGCTCTGGAGTATTATATCTGCCTGGGGATGGAAAGTATTGTCATTCCTAGGTATAGCAGTAATGATCATATTCAGTTGCTGCCTCTGTTTACAATGTGGCCCTGCGATTTGCGGCATGTGTGCTACATCCTGTATTCCTAGTCCTAAGTCCCGTTCCAAGACAATTCGAGACGAGCAAATGATGCTATATGAACAGATAGATGGTATCATGAATATTGATGTTTCCTGATGGAAACGTAGGGCACAAGGAGGGAATGTGGAAAAGTAAATTTTGCCATGTTATATGTGCCTACGTGTTCCCCATATTAAGCTATATGTGCATGATCGATATGCATGTATCCCCCTATGATCGATTAAAGACGCAATCATAGTTGTGTCCAACTCTAGTATGCCAGTTTCCAGTTCTCGTGAAAGCAACGAGTATTAGGCCTAAGTTGCCACCTTTTTCAGTGTGCACGTTAATTCACCGCATTGTCCCCGTTTCTAGGCCTCAAAAGGGCCCGGACACCAGATTCAAGCTCCAGTCTCCTAAACTCACTCCGAGGAGCGATGCAGCCCCCACCTGCATCCCTGACCCTTCACTTACTTCCTGCCTCGCAGTGCCCGGCCCGGCCTGGCTCTGCCTCCCAGTCTGCCAAGAGTATGTTATGCTTCTAGTTATCAGTCCAGCCCTCCTTCTCTGCATTCCTAAGCTACTGAATCGCATCAATAGTTTCAGCTATGGTCTAGCCTTTCTGTCTCCATGTAAGAGAAATACTGTATTAATATTCATAGAATATTCCTAGCACACGCAATACATGTAGAATTATGCATGCACCAGTCTTAGTGTCAAGTAGCCTTTGCCCTGATAACTTTTGGATTCTATCAACATGTATTCCAAACACAAGATACCAGATATGATATAGGTACAAGTCGTTCTGACACTGCAGACTTTAGTCTCCTCTTCCAGCGTAGAAGTCATAGCCCCAGTTCTTCCTGGTAACACGTCATTGCCCGTTTGCGCGTACCACTAGGTTAAAGGTCCCAGCTGCTCAGGTAGCCCCCTCCATGTTTCCGCCCACTCATGACACTTCCATGACGTCTACATCACATGTCTATGTATACGCCCTGTACACGCCTTCTTGTTACACCCATTTTACTCTTATCTTTCGCGACTGCTACGAGTTACGCCTACTGCTACGCCTACTGTATTGAATGTAATGTAATTGTTTTAGTATATATACTGTGTACTGTTACTGAAAGTTACCCACACCCTTATCCCCTTACCCATTCTCTGGCAGCTGCCATCCTTTCTATTTCCGTGCAGGCTATCCCGTTCCTGTCCCTTCCCTTATGCCTGATTAAAGCCTGTAAGACTCAAGATACCTCGAATCCTGTCTCTTATTTATTGAGCTATCTGTTTTATTCAATGTATTCAAAAATAGTACCGGTAATTAATTATTTATTTACCACAAAGGGGTCATTTGCGTAGATCCTTCAAGATTTTTTTATATACACTATCAGTTGAAAATAAGAAATGTTTAAAATGAGTTGAAAGAAACAGCCATTTGTGCCAATGCTTACGCCTGTAACTTCTTCTAAAAATGACACATTTTTAAAAACTATATACCGTTACATCCATGGACCCTTCTTGTTGTCGGGATATATAGGACTTGTAGGTTCACCAAGAACCCGAGGAACCCAGAGCCAATAACTGAGCTGCGTTTTGCACTGGTTTTTCATTGTGTACCAGGTATATAGCAATTCATTTGGTAAAATGTAAAGAGGGTAAAAATAGGTATGAAGGACATCTATGTCTTTATAAAATGGAAACAAAATATAGAGTTTAGAAGCAGTAGTTATTTCCACATGTCCAAAATTGTGGGTACCCATACTAGCATGTGAATTATAGGACATGTTTCAAAGTGAATTCTTTTTTACACATTGTCTTACATTTGGAAGGCAGAAATGCATAGAAAGTTATTAGGTAATAACAGTTGCTCTACAATTCTGTGTTCCCATAAGTGTCCCGAGAAAAATGGTACCTCACTTGTGTAGGTAGGCCTAGTGCCTGCGACAGGAAACGGCCCGAAATGCAACATGGACATATCACATTTTTCAACCGGAACCTAGGGAAACCTACCAAACCTGTATATTTGTTTAAACTAGACATCAAGAGGAATCCAGGATGGGATAATTTGTGTGGCTTTCACTAGGTTCTGTTACCCACAATCTCTTGCAAACCTCAAGCTCTGTCAAAAAAATACAATTTCCTCACATTTCTGTCATGGAGAGTTCTGGAATCTGCGTGGATCCATAAACATCCACTCACCCCACATTTCCCAAAGTCTCCCAATGAAAATGGAACCTCACTTGTGTTGGTAGACCCTGTTCCTGCAGGAGGAAACGGCCCAAAACACAACATGGACATACCACATTTTTACTGTGAAAACTGACCCTTTTTATGCAAAGTGCCTAGCTGTGGATTTTGAACCCTACCTTAGCCGGCAACTAGGGAAACATAGCAAACCTATAAATTTTCAAAAACTAGATACACAGTGGAATCCAGGATGGGATGACTTTTGTGACTCCCACCAGGTTCTGTTACCCAGAATCCCTTGCAAATCTCAGAACTTGTAAGAAAAAACAAATTTTCCTCACATTTCTGTGATGGAAAGTTCTGGAATCCAAGTGAATCAACAAACTTCCACAGACCCCGCGTTCCCCAAAGTCTCCCAATGAAAGTGGCACCTCACTTGTGTGGGTAAACCTAGCGTCCGTGACAAGAAATGTCACATAACACAACATGGACACACCACGCCTAGAGAAGCCTAGCAAACCTATACATTTTGTAAAGCTAGACACCCAGGGGAATCCAGGATGGGGGGACCTGTGTGGCTCTCACCAGGTTCTGTTCCCCTGCAAACCTCAAACTTTGTCAAAAAAACTTTTTCCTCACATTTCTCTGATGGAAAGTTTTGAAATCTTGGTTGAATCCACAAAATTTCAACTATCCTGCATTCTCCAAAGTCTCTTTATAAAAACGGTACCTCACTTGTGTGGGCAGGCCAAGTGTCCGCAGTAAGGATGGGCCCAAAACCTATTTTGGAGACATCAAAATTACCTATCACAAAACGAAAGGGTTTTGCAAAGGGTCTCCCCTGGGTTTTTGGCCCCGGGATCGACGGCCATATCGGGAAACCTACCAAACCCAAAGATGTTTTTTAACTAGACCCCTGGGGAAGTCCAGGGAGGTATGGCTTGTGTGGACTCCCAAGGTTTTCCTACCCAGAATCCCTTGCAAACCTCAAATTTAGCTGAATAAAATCTATTTTTCTAAAACGTTTGTGTGGGGAAGTTGTGGGATCACCAGGCTGACACAAATTTCATACCACCCAGTGTTCCCCCAGGTCTCCCAATAAAAATGATACCTCATTTATGTGGGTGGGCCAAGTGCCCATGACAGGCAAGGTCCCAAAACGTATTGTGGAGACATCAAACGTTCTGGTTTTGCAAAGGGGCTCACTAGGGTTTTAGCCCCACGCTCAGCAGCCATCTAGGGAAACCTACCAAACCCAGACATTTTTGAAAACTAGAAACCTGGGAGAGTCCAGGGAGGTATGGTTTGTGTGGACCGCCCAAAGTTGTCCTACTCAAAATCCCCTGCAAACCTCAAACTTTTCTGAAAAAATCACATTTTTCTCAAAGTTCTGTGTGGGAAAGTTGTGGGATTACTGTGCTGACACAAATGTCCTACCACCCAGTGTTTCCTTAGGTCTCCCGATATAAGTGGTACCTCACGTCTGTGGGTGGGTCAAGTACCCACTACAGGCAAGGGCCCAAAATATATTGTGGAGACATCAATGTACATGGTTTTGCATAGGGCCTCATCTGTTTTTTTGGGCCCAGGCTCGGAGGCCATCTAGGTGTGGCTCTCACCTGGTTGTTACCCAGAATCCCCTGCAAACCTCAAACTTTGTCAAAAAACACATTTTCCTCACATTTCTGTGATGGAAAGTTCTGGTATCTGGGTTGAATACACAAACTTTCAAACATCCCGCATTCTCCAAAGTCTCTCGATAAAAATGCTACCACACTTGTGTGGATGGGCCAAGTGGCCGCAGCAGGGAAGGGCCCAAAACTTATTGTGGATACATCAAAATTACCTATCACAAAATGACCTGGTTTTGCAAAGGGGCTCACCTGGGTTTTTGGCCCTGGGCTCGGCGGCGATCTAGGGAAACCTACCAAACCCAGACATTTTTTAAAACTAGAGACCCAGGGGAGTCCAGGGAGCTATGACATGCATGGACCCCCCGACATTTTCCTACCCAGTAATCCCTGAAAACCTCAAATTTGGCTGAAAAAATAACATTTTCCACACATTTCTGTGTGGTATCACTGCGCCGGCACAACTGTTCAACCACACAGCATTTCGCTCAGTCTCCTGAATAAAATGATACCTCACTTGTGTGGGTGGGCCACGGGCCTGTGACGGGCAAGGGCCAAAAACATTGGGATTAAGGGTATAGCAGAGCTAACTCTAAGCGCTACATTTTTTACAAAATACATTTTAGGCGATTCTGCATTGGACACCCACACATAATGATTGAGTGACCTATCCTAAAAATATGTATTAGTAAGAGAAGACTATACCCTCCTGACATACTCAAGCTTCTTGAACACATCCAACTATGACAAGTGCTTGCCAGGATATCTGACAACATTTAGTAACATTGTAAGAGCAGCCATACAAACTACGACAATAAAGAAGTAAGCTTCGTAAGGATTTGTTTACAAGTACTAGAAGAGAGAGCTTCAGAAGGAAGCATTCCATACCATGTGGGTAACATCTTATGTACTTGTGATGTGATATGTAGGGGACTCATGATGGAATAGTTACCACATTTTGAATAGAAAAGATGTTTTTAGTGCACATATACAATAGAGATTCACACTTTTTTATGTGAATATCAAAACACATTTCTGTCAAAGCCAATTTTGGGATCCCAGAATAAATGTTATTCTATTCCCTGTGCTGATCTACACATTGATGAACCAATGCAATTCAGAAAATACAATACTTACAAACTGCCACATTGGACCTCAATTTGAGGCTGCCTTTATCTCGCCCAGTAACTAGCAATAATTGGCACTTTAATTACATGGTAGCTGATGTGTGCTCCATTATTCCTTACAGGTTCTAAAAGACACACGTAACATCTGTCAGATTTGTTAATTAGGACTCCTACATTACTCTGAATCCAAAACACCCAATGAAGCACAGAAATCAAGGACTACCTGGTGGGTGATTTATTCAATGTATCTGTCTTTTCATCTCTGTCACTGTGTAAGCAAGCCCCTAATAATATCACGTGGCTCTTAAGCTCCTAACATAACAAATAGTTCTATTACTCAATCAAAAGTATTTTTACAACTATTTTCATACAAAAAAGGCACATTTACTTTAAAAAGGCCTGTTGAGAGACAAATAGCAAAATTGGGAGCTGAGGTTAATCTGAGCAAAGAAAAACATTGTTAAGTAAGGAAACTTACAATTTGAGACAACATCCTCGTTATAATGTCACCTTTAAAATCATGTATATGTCCAAGACTTGTTTACTCATGTAAGAGTACAGGATGTGTACCAGATTTGCACCACCTGAGTTGGCGGATAAACTTTTGCTCTAATTTTTAAAGTTACCACAACTACCTGTAGTTTAGAAGGACACACTACATATGCTCCTCCAACTGGCACTAGAGTATTTGTCCATTTGTCTTTCAATGGACTGCACCCAGGCAATTCACATTTTTACGATAAAGGTAGCAATATATTATCTAGGCCACTATAGAAAATGTAGGCCAATAGAAACACAATGCACATGAACCCGTGGGTGAGTTCCAGCAAGCAGGTAAGCTTCAAGCTCCTCTGTGCCCATGCGCAATTCACTTCTATCACAAAACACACCCCGAGGTTCAATGGCACTGCACCCGTGGCCTACTGACCAGGAAGGTGTTTAATATGGATTCTGCAGGAGCTTGATCATTTATTGTGTAGCAGCAGATGACCAAACTGCCCCACTGCCGGTTTCTAAAGGCCATCACTTAGGCCTTCATCACAAGTGGCCTTGATGAGCATGTGATATTTATAGCACTGATAATTTCTGATTGCACAGGTAGGAATTTGTTGGTGCGATAAATCAAGCCTCCTACGTGTGTTCCCAGTTAATTACTAATACATTCAGATTTGTTTGCTTAACAAACTAAAACTCTTCATGTTTCGGCAACTAAAAGACACTTTTCCCTACTACATTCCAGCAGGTACGACATACATAAATGTTACAGGGTATACAAACGTTATCACTCCAAGTAAGTTCCAGGTGTGATAATATTTCTCGAACTTGAATTTGCGACCCCCGAAGCTATAGGGGTTTGCAAAGAGCTCGGTCAAACATCTGGTCATTCATAGTAATGGCCTTAGGGGCATGGAAAATTAGACCTCATTTTCTTAGCATCCAGGAATGTGCAGTCCTCGAGCATCCTGACTCCGATCCCATCGCCAGATTGTTCTATATCTGATACATTCCTGGTCCTCCTCAGCATTATGCCACCAGCCATCCATACCTGTGTATCCTTATGCTCCTGCACCAATCGCCTGCCATCACCTGGACCAAAGTGATTAGATCAGGCCTTTTCATCTCGAGGTTTCCTTGATCCATCATGCTACTTGTTTAGTCCATCCATAACTCCCGCACAGGCGCATTCCCGGATGGCCTGCCAACTTCCTTACCTACATATTACCAAAAACACAGCCAACACGAGTTGTAGTTTTATTGTGGTCGTTGTTGGCCGCAGTTTTATTACCATTACATACCAACTCATTTTTTGTCCCTTGGGCATAACTTTTTATGGCCAGGGGCATAAATCATTATCATCGCTTATCATAAATCATGTGTCATACCTTATCCGCATGTCATAATTCATTTGTGTCATGATAACTGGACGTCATACATGATTTGTGTCGCTGGTCATAAATCATGTGGGTCATAAATCATTTGTCATAAATCATTTTGTCCGTCATCAATCATTTGTCTGTCATCACTCATTTGCATATCAGAGGATCATACATCATGTGTCATAAATCATTTGTGTACCATAAATCATTTGTGTCATGGACCTCCATAACTTGGATATCATAAATCATTTGCGTTACATTGTCGTAAATCATTTGTCATCCATCATTCCTGGTCATAAATCATTTGCTTGTCATACCTCCTTTGCATATCATATAATCGCGAATCACCATGACAGTTCATTATTCCACTCTCTTATAGGCGCATCTCCTTTCTTGGCAATTTTGGGGTCCAACTTGTTCTGTTGGTTTCTATGCCCCTTTGCTAGTCTCTTTTGTGCCCTGCCGTCCGGCTGGGTCTGGGCTGCGAGCGCCGTCTCCGTTTGCTACCCCCTTCTGTCAGGCCTACTCACCCTGCCGTTCGGCATCCCATAATGAGTGGCCCTCCTTCTACACACCGCCCTGTCGGTGTGCCTCCATAACCATCCACTGTACCTCTCTTACCGCCACGCCGCTAGGGAGGCCTATGTCTTCCTGCGGCTCCCCCTTCATGTGACGCTCGGATTTCCACTTTTTGTTGCTCTTTTTATGCAGCCTGCTGTCAATGGCTTGCTCAGCTTCCTCCTTGCCATTATATATTGGTACCCTTGTTCACCGTTCTGCTCCATCAGCAACGTCTCAGCTCGCCATGGGCCATACATGTAAATAAAATTGGGAGACAGTCAGCTGCAACTTATGGAGGCCTGATACAGCACCCAACTCCGAATCACCTCATCCACTTCACCACTGCCCCTTATGGGCTCCCCGTACTGACCTTCTGCTTCGTGGCGCTTTCCAGCATCTGGAACTGGATCCTTTATGGGCTCTGGCGTCCGTTATGGTGCCGGCCCTCGAGGCCCCCTTCAGGGGTGGCCTCTGCAAATTCCTTCACTGCTCAAGTTTCAAAATGACGTTTCATAGACATTCACAAGAGCCACTATATCTGCGGTCAAAATGGACCTGCATCCCTCGCTACACTGTACAAATCACGTCCAAAAGTCTACAATCCGGGCTAAGTCCCACCTGCATGAACCACCTTCACCAAAAAGCAGGCCTTGTGTCCTGGATCAAACCCTCTTTCCTAGCATATGCCATAGCCCCGCCTCCTCCCCGTCTCTGTCTTTATTTGTGCGCTTAAAACCGACCACAAAGGCTCTGATATTCAATAGCTCAGCTGATCATTGATACAACCAAAGTACTGTTCCAGTCTTAAGCGCATTCCAAAATCCCACGATCATTCGTATCAATCACATGCGTCTGCCAGATTTATCTCAACCTATAAAAACAAATATAAAATATTTTCCAAGACTAACTGATGTACATTAAAAAAAAGACATAGCTAGTGCACAAGCATCACCAAGTAGAGATGTTTTTGAATATAGTTTGAAACTCGCCTGAATTGTTACACTTGTGCACATATTTAAGATAATTTTTGGTGCTACAGTAAGGAGGAAACACACTTGCAGAATCTTCTCACTTACCAAAGGAATCTTCCGTTGAAACATTGAAAACGTTCAATTTGAAGTTGAAAAGAAAAACATGTTTAATGAAAGCTTTAACGGAGTCTTTTTACGGCCAATGGGAATGTGTTTTTGCATATGCAGCGCCGCAAAAGTTCAGAAAACGTTAGTTGCTTCCATCGAACACTCTATTAAGCACAGCAAGATGATTTTCACCTGAAGGGAGCTATGGAGTCAGAAACATTAGTCACGAGGCCGATTTTGACAAAAAACATCTGTAACTCACCGTTCCTGCAATCATTTATCAAATGCACCGCTATCATGCAACTGACAACTGAAATTAATGAACAAGAACCTTTACGCTATGGATGCACTCTCGCTGACATTGATGGAAGAAACGCAGGGTGGCTCACCGGCAGAAACACACAGGGCTTTTTTCTTACATTAAATCTAGAACGAAAAGCCCCATTGTTTACTTTTGCTTAAAGTATTCGTGTGATTTTACATGACAATTTAGAATGGATTACCCATTTTTTTTCATATAGATAACCATTATTAATTCACAGAGACAATACTTAGCAAATGCACTGTAAAACGTAACTACAGTCTGTGATCTTAGCAAAGTAATACCAGAAAGGTCTGGTCACAGGCAGAATCTTTAGCCAAAATAATACTGTAATTTCGTGTTGTAAAAATCATTACATTATCTTTGGAAAGGAAGGTCTTTGATACTCTTTAGCCTCATTATTGAGTCTTAAATACCCTCAAAGGGCAAAAATATGAATTTCTTGCCAGTCAAGGAAACATTATCACAGTGTTGACAACTTCAACCCTTAATATGATGTACCAGTGGCTAAGTATGATGACATCAGAGCTCTTCCAGCTATATGAAAATAGCATCAGAGCAATAAAATGAAGTCAAGTGCTTCCACAAGTTGCTTTGTGAGAACTAAAGAGGGAGCATCAATAACTGTAGAATGTGGACTATCCTTTGTTGAAGTTTTTCTTGCTATACTCAGTTGAGGCTGGTGACATTTGAAAGTGGTGTGGCGTAAAATTTTAGTTGGAGTGCACTGAGGCGTGCGAGCGTTGCGAGCGAGCCCTAACAACATAAGGGGGGTTCTTCCCCTGGGAAATTTTTGAAAAAAGAGTGGGCACATGGTGCATTTTCAAGCAAAGTTGTACTGTATGCCCTTTCTGCCAGTATGAATGTTTATGCATTCTGGGCAAACAACAATCAAAAAGACACCGCGCATAGAAGCAGACAGCGTACGAGCCTTGTGTCCCTGGAAGTAGGAAAGCCGGACACTACATAAACACCATCAGGGTGCATTAGGCGGTAATACCACTGAAAGCAGAAGGCTGACACTGCAGCTGCTGGAATAATGATTTTGCCATTCATTCTGGCCAACAGTAATCTGCTGTGGTGCATGAAGGTCTAGCCTGGCAATGGAGCAGGAGCAACAAAACAAAGCATAAATGTATTAAAATATTTACATGGTCACAGGTCACGGCTGTGTTATATGTGGCTGCCGAGAACCATGCTACAATTGTCTCCCATTACTGAGGTAAATCTAATTAACCATTTGCAAATGGCTTATTTCCTTCACTGCACGGAAATAAAAAACACTAGAATTTCAACCAGTTGAAGAAAAGATAAACTCATCAGACACCGGCAGACGCATGCAATCAGTACCGATGTGCAACTAAAATTAATTGGAATTGCCTTGCCAACAGTTCAATGTATGCACAAAAACCATTATGCTACCAAATACATCTCGTAAGAACCAAATGTAGTGTATTTTGTAAAGCGCACAGCTGCCCCAACGGGGCGTCCCGGCGCTGTATAACGCTGTGGAAACCTTCCTGGCTCTCCCTGTGAGAAGCCCCTCCTGGGCACCCCCAAGGTGAAGCCAGGCATCCCAGTGTTGTAGGGGCCGTTGTGGAGATTAAGCAAGCTATTGCCCAGAGTTGCAGCGTGGGACCCATGATTAGAGTAGGCGCAGAGGCGAGAATTATCGAGTCCGCAGACATTGAGCTCAAGACCCTGCCGCGTCGGGACTTGAACCCTGGTCCCGGGCCGGATCTCTGCTTCAGAGTCTGCCGCTCTAACCAGTGAGCCACACTTCTCCACAACCAATGATAATGGGTCAACTGAAACATCCACCAGTAACATTGTTTGTGCATGCCTGCTCTTGAGCAAACCTTATATTTGCAGAACAGTGCACTGACCCCTCTATATCAGGTTCCAACTAAAAAAACGATTGCAGTTAAATAATACGCAAAGATTGCTGTTCCCTAAATGTACACCCATACTCTGTCAGGAAAATGCACGATACAGTTTCACCATAGGCAGCTGTGGTGTATAAAAGCACGCGCCAAAGTCTGTTACTCAGAGCAACGCAAGTCCAAAGAGGGTCAACATGTCAGCAAGCCCCCTTCCTGTCACTGAATGCCTGTCATGTCTGAAGTGTACAATGGACGTTGCCTTTGAAAGGACGGATGAAGGCAGTGGGGATGGGTAGAGCCACTCAAACGTCTGGGGCAGGGACGGCGCTAGGCATGGGCAGCATGGTTGGCTGCCCAGGGCCTCGAGCTCAGCCCATCAACAGGGGGTCTCGCAAAAGTGTTTCCCCACCGGCCTCGCACCTGTGGTGAGCACTGTGTGGCCCAGGGAAGGGCTTCCTCTCCCCTGGGCTTCGCAGACATGTGTAGGAATAGGGGAAGAGGCCCCCCTCCCCTGTGCCTCGCAGCACTGGGCAATGGCTGTTAACCCCCCTTTTCCCATGGCCGTGCAGCCCACATGTAGCGTGAGGCCCGTCTGCAATTGCAGGTTTGACTAGGGGAGAGGGGTTGGCCTAACGGCTAAGGTGCTCGACCTCGGACCTGGGGATCTGGGTTTGAGTCTCGGTAACGACGCCAAAAACCTCCTGTGATTCTGGGCAAATCACTTAATCTCCCCGTGCCTAAAAAAATGAAAGTGTGTCCTCATGTAACGTAACTGGTGCTATGTAAAGCGCTCTGATACCTGATTCGGTTCGGGTCTAGTTCGCGCTATATAAAACTCTGCAAAAAAAAAAAAAAAAAAAATTGGGGATACCCTCCACATCTCACTCCAGTGCCAATTACCAGGCATTTTGAGGCCTGACAGTGGTAATGATTTATAAAGACAAGCAACTTTCACTCTTTCAGATGCTGATGAGCTGCAAAGAGATGCTGGTCGGTGGCAGAAAGGAAGGCTTTGTAGCATACGAGGGGGGCATGCACCATGCAGTGTCAGAAGCACCTTCCGTAATTTAGATGCAAATAGCTTTCAATCTCTGCGTTCCAAAGATCTCTCTCTGTCCAGGGGCTGTGTGTCAGGTCAGTTAAAAATGTTAAGTGTTTTGCAATTGTTTGCCAGGCTCCACTGGTGGAGAGTTCATAGTGTTTTACTCCTCATTTCAGTCGTGCATGAATGTTACGCGTCCCCAAAGCTTTGAGGGGAAAAAAAGTTACCTTTTAATTAGTAGTTACAAAAAACTTGATTGTGAAAAATTATGTCTATTTGGGCAGTACCGTGTCTAGTAGTTTAAGCCATAGGCTACGTTTTACAACTTTTTTTTAAACAAATCTATGGAGAGAAAAACACTTTAAACATCAAATGCAAATATAAAAAATAAAAATGTTGCCTACCCCAAGTTATGCCCTTGAGTGTATGCCCATTTTTAATTGGCCTATTTGAAATGTATACAAAGGGAAGATTTTACGAAAAGTTTGTAGCCTTAGCTCTGCTATCCCGGTACAAATTCTTAGGCTAGAGCTTGGACTCCATCACCCATGTTCAAGCATTGGCTCATGTGATTTGTTGGGGGGTACAAGGTCCTTAACACCCTTTGCTGCTAGGCCTTTTCCCCGTGCTAAGCCTTTTTTTGGCCATTTGTTGTAGTTTGCCTTTAGGCCCGTAACTTTGTGCATGCAACGGGATGGAACCACCCTCCCCTTGGCCTTACAGCTCGGGCTCATGGTGGGGGGCCCACATTTTTAGGCCATGGTATAGCACTGAAAGGCCTTGCAGAGGGCCCCTCTCCCCTGGGTCACATAGCCATGGTTCAGTGCTGATAGGCCTATGGGTCTATCCTAATTCTCTCAATGCTACACCATATCATAGAGGCACAGAAGAGGGGCGCACATTGTGTGGGCCCCCACCGCTGGGTCCAATTACATTTTTCTCACAGTGCTGGACCCTGGCCCTGTGTATGTGTCTCTAACAGAGGAATAGCAATCGATAGTGCAGCAGGTGGCGTGGCACCAGGCTCAGGCATATTAAGAGCTCAATGTTCCCATATTATGCTTTACTGTACAGCAACTGGTGAACACCCCCACCCACTACGCTGGCCACACGCTTGACCCCATCTTCTCCTCCAGCAAGCACATCTCCTTTATCAACTCCACCGGACTACACTGGACTGATCACAGCTGCATCCACTTCAACTTCAGGAGAACCAAGACCCACCACCACCCGCAACAGGTGCCCCGCAGAAGCTGGAGCAAGATCACCACCGACCAGCTCACCACCACCCTCAGCCAGAACCCGCCCACCAACACGACGGACCCCAACGAAGCAGCCCGCAACCTCACACAGTGGCTCACCAACTGTGCCGAAGAACTCACACCACTGAAGAATCCTCCCAGCAGACCCGGCAGCAGGAAGGCCTCGTGGTTTACCAACGACCTCAAAAACTCCAAGAAAACCTGCCGCACCCTCTAGAAAGCCTGGCGCCACGACCAGACAGCAGAAAACATGATAGCCCTCAAGAACGCCACCCGCAAACACCACCAGATGATCCGCACCACCAAGAGGACAACATTCAAAGAGCGACTGGACAACAACACCCACAACAGCAAGGAACTCTTCAGCATCGTCAAAGAGCTCTCCAACCCCAGCGCCTGAAACAACGACATCACACCCTCGCAAGATCTCTACGACTCACTCGCCTCGTTCTTTCACCACAAGATCACAGACATACACAACAGCTTCGGCGCACAGACCACGCACCATACCACCGAACCAGCGCCCCCCACCACCACCCTCCGGACCTGGACCCCCGTCAGCACCGAAGACACCACACGCCTGATGAACACCATCCACTCCGGCTCCCCTTCCGCCCACACCACATCTTCAACAAAGCCGACTCCATCATCACACCCCAACCTTGGAACATCAACAGCTCCTTCGCATCCACCACCTTCCCTGAAGAAACCCACAGCGGACCATACGGACCTCAAGAACTTCCGCCCCTTCTCGCTCCTCCTATTCCCAGCCAAAGTCATCGAGAAGACCGTCAACAGACAACTCTCCGCCTTCCTCGAGACCAACGGATCCCTCGATCCCTCACAGTCCAGCTTCCGAGCAAACCGCAGCACCGAGACCGCCCTCATCGCAGATACCGACAACATCAGGGCCCTGCTCGACAACGGAGAAACTGCTGCCCTCATCCTCCTAGACCTCTCAGCAGCCTTCGACACCATATGCCACCGCAGGCTGATTCAGCACCTCAGCAACACCGGAATCCAAGGAGCATCACTGGAGTGGATCATCTCGTTCCTCACCGGAAGAACCCAGAGAGTCCGCCTCTCCCCATTCCGCTCCGCGGCCACCGAAGTCATCTGCGGCATCCGGCAGGGATACTCACTCAGCCCCACCCTCTTCAACGTCTACATGAGCCCTCTCGCAACTACCGCTCACCAACACAACCTCAACATCATCTCATACGCCGACGACACCCAGCTGATCCTCTCCCTCACCAACGACCCTGCCACCGCCAAAGCCAACCTCCAGGAAGGAATGAAAGAAGTCGCAGAATGGATGAAGATCAGCCGTGTGAAACTGAACTCAGACAAGACGGAAGTCCTCATCCTCTGACCATATCCCTCTGCCTGGGACGACTCCTGGTGGCCCCCTGCCCTGGGCTTAGCACCCAAACCAACGGACCACGCACGCAACCTGGGCTTCATCCTGGACTCCTCCCTCTCGATGACCAAGCAAGTGAACGCTGTCTCGTCATCCTACTTCAACACCCTGCGCATGCTCCGAAAGATCTTCCGGTGGATCCCCACCGAAACCAGGAAGACATTCACTCAGGCCCTCGTCACCAGCCGGCTGGACTACGGGAACACCCTATACGCAGGAACCACAGCCAAACTCCAGAAAAGACTCCAGCGCATTCAGAACGCCTCAGCACGACTCATCCTGGACATGCCTCGCCGCAGCCACATCTCTGCCCACCTGAAAGACCTGCACTGGCTCCCCATCAACAAGAGGATCACGTTCAGACTCCTCACCCACGCACACAAGGCTCTCCACGACACAAGACCGAAGTACCTCAACATATGCCTCACACTCTACACGCCCACCCGCCAACTCCGATCCACCAGCCTCACCCTCGCCTCCGTCCTACGAGTCAGAAAATCCACCGTCGGAGGACGCTTCTTCTCCTACCTGGCAGCCAAGACATGGAACTCCCTCCCCACTCACCTTCGGCTGACCCTGGACCACCTCTCCTTCAGGAAACAACTCAAGACCAGATTGTTCGAGCAGTAGCGACCCCCCCCCCCCCTCAGTGCCTTGAGACCCTTACGGGTGAGTAGGTGCTTTACAAATTTTGGTGATTGATTGATTGATTGACTGTACTGTGCAGCCAGTGGGCGAGGGTGAGAGATGCTTTCACTTTGCACCATGGCACCACTGGTGTGCTACAGCCCTCTCTTTCATGGGCCTCACAGCCATTTTACAGAGCTGTGAGGCCTGCGAGAGGCCCTCCCTCCCATTGGCATCACAGCCATGGTTCGACACTCACAAGAGGAGGTACCCTCCTATAAGATAAGCAGCACTGGAACATGGCTATGAGGCCCATGGGCCCTCCCTCAGGGGGTGTATTAAACAACAGTGCAGCAGGTGCAGTGGCACCAGGGCTCTTTCTTGCATCACAGTCCAAGGCAACATTACTATGTCACTGGTTCCTTCTCCCTTGCACCGCACAGCCATGATCCAGTACTGGTGTGCAGCTCACGGAAGGCCCACCTCGTCTTGATGGTTAGACACCCTACTCGCCCCTAGCTCGTTAGCTCCTTTATCTGAAATCTCAAAACCCCACTCCTCATGTTCGACCACACTATCTGTATTGCATATATGTCTATAATGCTCATAATTGTGCACGTTGTGGATTGTCTTTAAGCCGATAATGCTCATAATTGTACATGCTTTGAAGAGCTCTGATACCCTTGGATCCAGCTAGCGCTATACAAAACTCCTAAATAAATAAATACATAAATAAATACTTAACATATTTCTGGCGAGTGAAGAGCCTACACACAAAAAAGATTGTCCTACGTCTCTTAGCATGTGCGTGTGGGATACTGGTGAGAGAGAGGATTTATGTTAAAACAAATTACGAAGTATTAATGTCATCCTAAGGTAGCACAATAATGGCACAGAAAGATAAGGGAGCCTTTTGAAATTTGCAATTACATCCATGGTGTGAGAGGTTTTCTTTTGTGTCATTTTATATTTTAATGATCCCGCCCCTCATTACCTCAGAGGATCTCCCCCCTTTATGAGGCAGAACTGGAAATTGTATCATGCACTCATCTGGAAACAATCAGTAAACGAGGAGTAAATAATATACATCTTTCTGTGACCTTCACCTTGCTTTTCCATCCAATGTGACAAATGAAATCCATTTAATACAGTTTTAAAATATATGGACTTATTTCATTTGTATATTTATCTTTTTGTCTATGTTACTGATATCCATGTTAGGTCTCTTCAGGGATGCCAAATAAGATCAATAGTCCTGCGATGTCCCTTTCTGTGATGTCACTTCTTGTGATGTTACCAAGGGCTGCTCCTCCACTAGGGCGGAGTTGCGTTGCCCCACTGCTTTCTCGCAGTGCGAGAAGCAGAAACACAAAATGCTAAAACTACCATTTTATGTTTCTGCTACTCGCACTGCGAGAAAGCAGAAGTGTTTGCTTGGGGCGGGCAGGCTTCTTTAGGGCAGGGGAGGAGTGCATTGCCCCCTGCTAAGGGCCCTGACTGTTTGATCGGCCCTCTGGGACCAACCTAACCAGTCATGCACACTCTGGCCTTTCTCCATGTAGGCACCAATGAACTCTACATGGAGAAAATGGCCTCCCCATAGGCTCCTGACTGGTCGGTGTCCCAACCAATCATAATGCTGCCATTAGGGGAGAGAGGCTGCCTGCTTCCTGTTCCTGCCAGAGGCAGGAAAGAAAGAGAGCAGGTCAGGAGCAGAGACCTGGGAAGGTAAGTTTATTTTATTTTCAAATCCCCCCCCCCCTCCATCGCGAACCCCTGCGAGACCTCCCACGTGCAAGTCATGCTGGCCGCAACTGGATTTTACATGAAAATTAGAGGGGCCTGACATGTTCCCTTTCGCTGGGGCCCCAGAAGTTCTAGGACCGGCCCTGGTTAGGGGCACTAACCTGCCAAAAAGAAACTCAAACTGCCTGGCATGTAACTGGTTCTGAAGACCTTTTCAGAGGCAATGGCCGGTGTCGAACTCCCCTATTTGCCTGCTATGTGACTGTGCTCCCCCATCCCAGCTTTCATTCGCATTGACATTCTGGAACTCTCCTCACGCCCACCAAGCCAAACACCTCTAATTCCGATCAACCCTGCCACCCACTCCCCATACAACACTCAGTGCTGCAGAGTCTCTGAAGGGCCCTGAAAGCACATTACGCAGGCAAACCTGTCTCTCTTGAAGTGTGTGTAAGAGGGAAAGTATGCGAGGCGTGTCGAAGAGGTGAGCAACATCCAATCAGGTGAACAACATGAGCAGCCGTGAAATATAGTGCATGGAACTGTCCATGCAGAGGCCGCCATGTCTCCTTCCCATCCTTGCCCCAGAACTATCCACGCAGAGGCTGCCATGTCTCCTAACCAGCCTTGTACACTAGATGGGCTGCGCACAGGGTGTGTTGAGAATGTGTGACTCAGATTGGTGCCTTCATTTCAAAGCGCTATAATCGACGTGAAATCTCATTGAAGCTACGTGTCCATATGTCTCTCTGAATTATTCAAAGCAAACATCAACACATAATACAATGGGGTAAGGTTACAAACATTTTAGCTTGAAATAAGATAATAACCAACGAGGTTTCCTCTGTCCCATACAGCTACAAGGCTTTCGAGGTCACTGCACCTCCAAAACAGTCCCGGCTCGCAATACTTGCGGGGGAGGGGTGGGAGTCGCACGGGAGTGGTTCGCACAGGAGTGGGGGCGGGGGGGAGAGGGGAGTTTTAAAATAAAATAAAATAAACTTACCGGGTCTGCACCGCCTTGCTCTGGGTCCCGTTGGCACCTACAGGAACAGCCATGTCACTGCTGGCAACCCCTCTCAGCCAATACTCGCGCTGCTCCAGCACCACCAGGATTGGCTTAGCGGGGATACTCGCCGCCCGCCTGTCCATTAGGAGACCGAGGTTTGCGCCTTTGATCAACCCTCGGTCTCCCAATGCTCAGCCGCCAGCCTGAGCAGACACTAGTGCGCGTGACTGGGCTGGTCAGAAAAAATTGCCGACCTTCACCAGTCATCCGCACTTGTGCTGCTGCCTGCTTCTGGTCTTCACTCTGATAATGCATGTCAGTCAACATGACGATATACTACAACTGTAAGGCAAAATTATCAGCAATGGAATTTGTGGTTAGTACAGACAAGTCCAAATAAAAGTTTTGAAGGTTTGCCAAGTGTTCTAGCTTCATCAAAGAACACGATTTATCAATAAAAAATAACAATAGTAATAACGTGCTTTTAAAGCATGAACTTCTGAAGTTTATAAGTAATTTAGCAAACAGGTGTTACTATTACACAATGAAATGGCACTTTATTTACAGCAGAATAATGGAAGGCTGAATCAGGGTTTCCAGGTTTCAAACTTGTTTCCTGCAGACCAGCGCATTTCAGTGGAGAGCGTTCATATCGCTGAGCCATACCTCAGGAATGCATACATGCATTCCTAACCTGGATACTTTCAATACATTGTTCTGAGGACATCTTTGCTTGGTGCACTGGCAGTAGCCACAGTAATTCTAATGATACGCCCCAGTAACATCTTCTGGGGTTAGGCACTGGCGTTGGTTAAGCACTAGTCAAGCACTGCCTTGATTGATAACGGAAATTGTTCTTTCAGCTCTAGTAACTGTTTAATGTGTAAAAGGAAGAGTGCCAGTGCCCAAAACTCTGCTCAGAAGCCTGCGGTCTGAGCTATTGACTGTCAGCAAACCAAATACCAAGGCTGCCTAGTCTTCAATTCAACTCAGTCTCTTTAATCCGCCACCAGAAACTCCCTGCCCTTTTATCGTAATCTACTGGTCTCTGCTATATACCCCTTTGTGATTGTTTTTCCGTCCTTTGCTTTCTTTCTCCTTTGTGCTGCTACCCTCTTATGCTCTCTGACAATGTCAGATAAGGAAAAATAAATCCTGGTTCCCAAAATAGACTGCTATTGGACCCTACTGGCAATCACCGGCTCAAATTAAGCTTCACTGTCAAGGACAGTAGAAATTTCTATTCTGAAGCATGCCCACATGGACAAACAAGTAGTCACAACTGAAAACAGTGAAACCCACCACTCAAACAACAGAAGATCCTAGTCTACAAAAGGTCAGTGATAATTTAATTAGACTTCCGCTAGCCTTCTGACACCTCCATTGCGTGGACAGAGTAGATTGTTTTCCCTGCTTAGAGAGAAAGCATAGTTGTTTTGTGCACCACATTCTCCAGCAGGATTGAAGTCTCTGTTTGGGAGCAGCACTCACACATACAATTATCAGCAGGTATGCTAAAACAACACCTACTAATAGTACACATCAGATTAATTAGCCCATGGAGAATGATGCTATGTTGGTCAATTACTTGCTGACACTCCTTGGTCCATCTGTGATGTTCTGGGAGACCAGCATCACCATAGGTGATATTATGGAAGTGTAGTGCTCAATACAGATGGGTCTGGATAGTCGAAAAAGGAGAAATGTTTATGCTCTTATCTGCCACCAAAATATTGGAACGCCCTACCCCGCCTATCTTTCGGCGTTCATCTGCTGATGGTCTGAATTTACTCTGCCATCAGTTAGTGTTGCAATCTTATTATTATTCACTGTCCTTCGTTTACCAGTGCAGGATAATTGTTCCAGAAGACACCTAGGGTAGCAGTCTGAGCTCAGTAAATAAACCATTCTTTTAAATTATTTTTGTATTGACTTACTGAATGAATGAGTTATATCTACAAATTAGTTACACAAACACACATATATACACACACACACAAACACACACACATATGTCCGCACACACACTCACACATTCTCTCTCTGTCTGAACTACATTCTTTCACTCATATATTTGACATCACCCACCCATCTCCATAACCAAATGCACAAACTCACCAATCAATGAATACACAGTTTTATAAATAAAGTAGTCAGACCTATTTAGTTGGCTAATTCTTATGTTCAAGTGTCCTTTCCATGACCAAGAAAATGGTTATTATGCAGTATCTGATGTAAATCGACCTATCCATCCCTGCTTTGCTAAGCTTATTTTTTCCGTCTCAATATAGACTCAAAATACTGCCAGAGAATTCCTAAGTGTGCAATGAAAGCCAACTGGGTTAGCTGCTTAATGTGTAAAATTGGCATACAACTAAAAATGTAAGAAAAGTATGTGCTCACAGTGAAATCTCCTTAAAGCCTGTTTGTCACTGTGAAAGCCCTGTCACATCTTCTCCTGAGCAAAAACCTATATTATAAATAAAATCATAATTGAATACCTCAGTCTGGAAAATAGTACAAAATGCATTCAGCGTTCTTTTTCACATCAAAATCAATGGTGAAGGTATATCTTTGATAAATGAAGTCGAAAAGTACATTTAAAAATATGTACTTGATGTTGCCTGAGACCAAAGTGAAATTAACATCACTTAGGCAAACTTCCTCCACTCTAGTGATTGTAATAAACTTCCCAGGTTAGATTAGATAGCTGCTGTACCATGACTTTACCAATGGTCCCATCCAGTTTCCTTTTACCTTAGAGATATCCACACACTGCCTCAGATCGCTGGATATGTAGGCCACTTAAGGTTACCGCCCTAGCCTACCAGTGGGAAAGAATACTCAAAAAAGGCTACGATTGAGAACCCATGGGGGGGGGGCGCCTTCCCGGGGTTAGCCAACATGTTGGTATCAGGGCACCACCTGATTTCACCGGAGATGTCTGCAAAGGAAAAAGCAGGGCGGCGTATTCATAGGACCGAGGGAAGAAAAAAAACGAGAAAAAAAACCCTTCCATCACATCAAGACTACCTCCACTGCAAAAGCTTCCAGAAGGCCCGCTTTATTATGTTCCCCGATCTCAAGAGGTCCATCCTAGAAACTTGTAGACTGTCAGTCCGCAAACGAAGGGGATGCATGTTCCTTCCATATTTTACATATCTCTCTTCTCGCCAGCAAAACTGCATAGAAAAGAAAGTACTTAGTAAGGCCTGTGACTCCCTCTATCAGGCCAAATATAACCAGCGAGAGATTAATTACGATGGAACGATTAAGCGATATTGTCAATGATTTACCAATAGCGTCCCAGAAAGATGAGAAGGAAGGACAGTCAAAAAACATATGAATATCCAACGCGGCTATTGTCCCACATCTCATGAACGAAACTGGAGGACCCTTTGAGAATTTTGAGAGTCTCTGAGGTGTATAGTAGGCCCTATGCAGAGTAAAAAGATGGATCCTACGGAGCCAAGCTGGCTTAACTATTTCCCAAAGTATATTGCAGGAATTTGTCCAAAGATGATCGTTATCTTGATCCGGAAGAGAAATGCCCCAAAGTTGACTAGTCAGATGAAATTCACCCTCTATCTCTTCCAATATTAGATGGTACCAGAGGGAGACTTCCTTCTTTGCCGGAGCTTTATTCACAAGCTGGGATCCTAGGTGATTTCCCCCTCCAACTGGGAATTTACTCTGTGGACCTGACTGCGCCTGAGCCCAACTAGCAATCTGCAGATATTTGAACCTAGAGAGGCCGGGACTAACCCTCTCCCTGAGAGATTCCCACGGAATAAGGGTTCCTTCCACAAACAGATCTCCCCAAACTTCCACCCCAGCTTCCCTAAGGGGTAGGGCCAGTCAGTCTCTAAGCCATCCCGGACCTCCTGGCATATCCCACAAAGGAGCCATGCTGGAAAAGTATCCAGAACTACGGTACTTCTCAACTTGGCCCATTTTCTAGCTAGACGCTGTAGTACCTTTAGTCTAACTTTTTTGAAGAATTTCAAATCTCCAAATTTAAATAAGAAACCCTCCAATGGTAACATGGCTCCAGTAATCATGGCTCGATACATACACCCAACCCCAACATTAGTGGGCTTTTTCAGAAGCATGTGTGTGTGGGAGAGTTGAAAAGCCCACGCGTACAGCTGAAGATCCGGGGCAGCAAGACCACCCTTTTCTCTTCGCCGCCTTAACTTCTTCCAGGCTATCCTAGGTGTATGGTAGGCCCAAATGAATGAATTAATATCGCTCTGTAACTTAAGCAGTGGGGCTGTCTCAAAGTGAATGGAATAGTGTTGAAAAGAAAAGTAATTCTAGGCAGGATTGACATTTTTGCCAAATTTACCCTACCCAAAGCAGACAAGGGTAACAATGCCCAGGTACGCATAAGTTTCCTACACTCTTTTGCCACAGCTGAAAGATTAAATTCAGCTATTCTAGAGATATCTTGCAAGATATTAATTCCGAGATACCTCATCTTGGAGCTGAGCTGCACTTCTGATTGAATCCCCCCCATGTTCCAAGCCATGATTTCTGTCTTGGATGCATTGATCTCATTCCCAGAGACATTTCCAAAGTCCTGGGCTAGTTCCACAACCAAATAGAGGGTGGTATGCAGGTCAGAAGAAAAAAATCAGAATGTCTTCTGCGTAGAGGGCTACCTTCCTCTCCCACTCTCCATATCTAAAATGCTTGATGTTAAGATCCTCTCGCAATAGTTGGGCAAAAGGTTCAATATATGAGTTGAATAGGAGAGGGGAGAGTGGGCAGCCCTGACGCGTGCCCCTTATGATTTTCAGCGGATCTGATAAGGCGCCATTCACTAGGAGACAAGCAGAAGGGTTTTAGTATAGCAGCCCTACCGCTCGACAGAATTTGTCCCCAATATTAAACTTACCCAAGACCTCCGACAGGTATACCCAATTGACCCTGTCGAAGGCCTTGGGAGCATCAAGGCTCAAGACCACCAAAGGAAGTGATTCGGCGGATGTAACATCGATAGCGCCAATCAGATCATATGTCAAATCACTCAATTGCCGACCCATAACAAAGCCTCTCTGGTCTTGGTGCAAGATATCTCCTGCAACCAACCCCAGTCTTTTGGCCATAATAGATGAAAAAAGTTTATAGTCGGCATTAAGTATAGATATTGGTCTATACGACCCACAATTGGTGGCAACCTTACCAGGTTTAAGAATCAAAGTTATAGATGCGTTGTCCCATGAAACTGAGGGGGCAACGCCCTCCTGAAGTATTTCATTAAAAAGAGTCGTCAAGACCGGAACAATTTCCACAGCCATGGCCCTGTAGATTTCAGAGGGGAGACCGTTGGGACCTGAAGCTTGCTTAATAGCCCCAACATTATTCCGAACTTGGTCGGTCTTCGCTTTCCAGGCCAGGAGCCTACCTGCGCCTTCGCCATACTCGAAATGGGCAATTTTACTCGCCTCCTATCTTCAGAGTAGGCGTGTATTAAGGACTGTTTTTTACTTTTTCCGCTCTCAAACTCATCATTTTGGCCATGGTGGTGTCCCGCCTGGATTACGGCAAGACCTATATGCAGGTATTCCTGCATATAGTCTTCGGCGTTTGCAGCAGATACAAAACCAGGCGGCCCGCCTGGTCTTTAATCTTCCGAAATTTCACTACTCCATCCCCCTCTTGAAAACTCTACACTGGCTTCCTGTGCGAGCTCGGGTCCAATTCAAACTCGCCTCCATTACTTTCTTGGCTCGACAGGGCTTGGCACCCGCATTTATCTCTTCTGAGATCACCCCCTATGTTCCCACCAGGGAACTACGTTCTTCCTCTCAGTCCCTCCTCACCATCCCCCGTTATCAGAGAAAGAAGTGGGGAGGTTCGAAATTTGCGACCCTTGCCCCGACTCTGTGGAATTCCCTCCCTCTTGAACTCCGTTCCTCCACTCTGTACCCAGAATTTCGAAAACACCTTAAGGCTCACCTGTTCACCAAGGCCTTTGACTAAACATTCATTAGCTTCCCTTGCTTCTTAGCCCTGGATCTTTTCAGTTGTAGCGCCAAGAAACCGCTGGTGTATGTGCGCTGTATAAGTAATTTAAAACTCAAACTCAAACTCAAACTGTTTCTAGCTGACCCTTAGATCTTAATAATTTATTTTGAATTTCACTTCGTATTTCAACCGAAGGTCCTATAGGTTGATCTAATTCAGCTTGCAATTTTTTTTTATTTAGGCCTCAATAGTAGAGATTTCTCTTCTATATAGCTTCTCCCTGTAGGCAACCCTGCTTGTAATTTGGCCCCTTAAAAAAGCTTTATATGTGTCCCAGACACAGGTTATTGCATCCGAGCCTATATTTGTTTCTATAAACCACTTTGCCTCCTCAATTAAGGATGAGATCTCCTCGTCTTCAGACAATAAGGAGCGATCAAAAGACCACGATATGGGAGAAACAGAGACCCTTACCTCCAGTTCCAACCAAATGGCCAAATTATCTGATAAATGAGAGGGGAGATATACAATGTTTTTAACTTTGCTTTTCAATGCCTGGCTAACCAAAATAAAATCAATCCTCGACTGGTGTATGTATTTATAATTAAGAAATGAAAACCCTAAATTTTGCCCGGACTCTAACCTCCGGATATCAAAATAAGCAAATTGTTTCATTACATCCAGCAAAAAGGCACGGCTATTAGATGACTTATCGAGATAGGGGTCTAAAACTATATTAAAATCGCCTGCCAAAATAACTGTTCTGGAAACATTAGCAGGTGAGAAAAAATGGATTTAAGGACTGAAGGATCATCTTGATTCTGGCCATAGTATCCCACAATAGAGAGCTGAACACCCGAAATATTAACAGTCACTATAACCCATCTGCCACCTTGGTCAACTAGTTTTGAGATAAGGCGAGCCTTAGCTGACTTTTTAAAAACATTCGCGACCCCCCTGATATTTATAGACTGAGTTGTGGAAACTTGAAAGTCTATCCATGTATTCTTCTGAACCAGTAAAAGCATCTCTGGTTCCAATAAGTGGGTCTCCTGAAGCACAATGACCTGCACACTTGAATCTCGGAGATATTGCAAAATATTATCCTTTCTAGGCCGTTGACGTTCCAGGAGAGTATCTGCAGACTATTCATAGAAAGAACAACCTCTCTTGCATCGTAGCCATTGACTCAAAGCCCCCCAAAGCAAATAAAATCCAAGGTTTAAAGTAGAATAAGTGTATTTAGTATCAGAATTATTTGGGAGAGAACGAGGATTTTTTTTTTTTTTTTTTACCTTGCAACACATGCCCCTGTGCCCTATGCCCACCCCTTCCCCCCCCCCCCCCCGGGGAATCCCTACCCCAACTATCCGAATGAAGTCCAGAGAGTTGCACTCAGCAGGCTCCCGGTGACCCCTACTCCCGTAAAACAATGAAGTAAAAAAAAGAAAAGAAAAGGAGTGAATGGCAGGTGTCCCAAAAAGATTTTTTGGGTTTATCGAGTACCAATTGCATATTTACGTGCCATCATCTGAAAGCAGGGAGATTAACACCAAAGGTAAAGACGAACGTCCAATAAATAAAATAACAGCTATATCAGTCGAACTGAATATTCGTAATGCAAGAACAACTGGTGCTTCTGGCCCGGACCAAATCCCGATCAAAGCATTACAAGTTGCCTCGAAGAAATGGAGTCAGCTGCTATGTCCACTATTCAATTATATTTTTGATACCGGCCAAGTACCAAAATCATGGCAGGGAAGCATTATTATCCCCATTCACAAAAAGGGAAGCAAAACCCAAGCAAGCAATTACCGCCAAATAGCGCTCATGGACGCTGTGGGAAAAGTATTTGCAGCAGAATTATTATATCGTCTGAAAGAATGGGCTTTTACGACAGGTCAGATACCTATGTTTCAAGCAGGTTTCAGACCTAAACATTCGGTCACAGACAATATCGCTGTTATCCAGGTCATCCTTGACAAATATGTAACCCAAAAAACTCAGGTCGTGTACGCGGCATTTATAGATTACACTACGGCATTTGATCGGGTAGACCGACCAACACTATGGAGCAAATTGAGGAGGCTTGGAATACACGAACAACTGTTACAATCTATAGTAAGTCTACATACCAATACTTGGTGTCAAGTTCAAATGAGGGGGAGAAAAAGGTCACACGAAAAGAATTAAAACCGAAAATGGATTAAAACAAGGGTGCCTTCTAGCCCCGATCCTATTCTCCCTATACTTAAGTGACTTGTGTAATCAACTACAATTAGGCTCCAGCTTACCTCCTAAAATTGCCAATCAATCCATACATGCATTACTTTATGCGGACGACATAGTGTTATTGGATCTCACTCCTTTCGGATTACAAATATCATTGGATATCCTGCACAAATACTCCGAAGAAAACTACCTAGTTCCAAACATTAAAAAAACAAAAGTAATAGCTTTCTCAGGGAGGAAACAAAGCGCCAAAAATACTTGGAGTATAGGAGGAGAAAGGATAGAAGAAGTTAATGATTATCCCTACCTTGGCAGGATCCTTTCTAAAAATTTAACAAATACAATACAGTTGAAAAACTTACAAAGGAAATCTGACATACATGCCGTAGCCCTCCAGAGACTCTATACCGCAACAGGGAACAGACATTTCTCCTCATTGATAAACATCTACAGAGTAAAAATACCACCTGTATTATCTTATGCGACGGAGTACATCCCAATAAAACAATGGGCCTTCATGGACCGCAAAGAGGGAAACATTTTAAGAAAAATCATGAAAGTGTCAGACGCTGTACCTGTTCAAGCATTGAGACTGGAACTATCAGTCACAAGTTCCTATGCTGTAGCAATTGCAAATGTAATTAGGTGGGCCTACAACTTATTACATGCAAAAGAGAATACTTTAAGGTCATTGCTAAAAAAAGAGACTTTTGGGTCTGATGCAAAAAAGCAAATTTTCCTTGACAACATGGTTGAAGCATTTCGTATAGCAAATATCAGTACTAAATTGCTGCTTACTTGGACACCAGCTCAAGTAAAACTGTTCTTAAAATGCTTCACCCCAAAGTTGAGCTATGAAATGGATTCTCGACATTGTAACAAACTACCTACTTATATACCCTTTGCCGAATCCATAGAATACAAACAAAACCGGCCCTATATTGGGTTTACTTTGTCACATGGTGCGAGGAGGGCAATCGCCATGCTTCGATTAGGAATTCTACCCGTTCTATCATATACTTCAGGATGGCGCCAGGGAGGATCTCCTCTATGTACATTGTGCGCAGGGGGCGATCAGACTTTGGAGCATGTTTTATTTGTATGTCCAAACCATAAAGTAATTTTAGCTCGTACTAGATTTCTAGAACCCATCTATCGCTTCTGTAGAATCACAACAGTGAGAGAACTTATATCTCTGTGTAAATATCCCCCGAATGAATTTGTCTGTTATAACCTGTACAAATTTTAAAAATCTTTTTTACCTTTGTACTGATAAAACTGAATCTTTTATATATGTAAAATGTGAAAAAAAAATTTGTGGTCCTCAGTTGAGTACCAACACAAATAAAACTTTTTGACTTTGACTTTGATATTTACGTGCTTACTTTTAAAACCTCATTTTTATTTTACCTTTCCCTCATTTTATTCTTATCTACTCTTATTTTTTTTAAATTTCTTCTTCCTTCTTCCCTTCTTTCTTTTCTCTTCTTTCCTTTTTATCTTTTTCTCCACCCCCTTTTTCCCTCTTTTTTTTTCTCCTAAGCTAAAAACATAATAGAGTCAGTAGGATTACCAGCGGCTAAACTAGAACGTAAACTGAACCTGAACCGAACCTAGGTCTACCCTGATGGGCCTTCCTCTCCGCCCCGGTCTGACAGGGTTGCCAGTAACTCATCAGCAGCAAGTATAGATCTAATATTGTACATTTGTTCTTCTACATAATTTTAAGGGCAGCTGGAAACTTAAGCTGCACAACCGCCCCAAGTTTCCTAAAAGCCTCCAATCTCCTGCCCAGTTACCACTGCCTATCCAGGGTTGTCTTGGACATGTCTGATCTTATCTGAAAGGAGAAGCCTCTAGCGTTCAGATTTTTCTGTTTTAGTGCCTGGTCGAGCATCTGTTCTTTTAAAGAATATGTGTGAAAGTTAATAAGGATCTTCCTCGGTTTGGACCTCTGTGGATTCCTTCTAAAAGGATCCCTATGTATTCTCTGTATTTCCATTCCCAGTTCTTCTAAAGAGTGATCAAGATTTAGTGCTTCTTTTCAGAGTGTAGTTACATATTTCTTAATATCAGTACCCTCGCTCCCTTCTGGCACATTAAGGATGCATAGATTGTTGCGCCGAGCGTTGTTTTCCAATGTTTCCATTCTCTCAGAGAGGACTACATCTTCTTTTTTAAGATTAACGATATCCAATTCTGCTTTACTTAGATGGGCAGAGAGGTCGGCCACTGTGTCCTCACAAGCTACTGTTCTGGAACTCAGTGCGTCTATCTTGCACTCCAAGGACTCACAAAAACTCCTGATTTCTGTTTGATTGGGTCTAGAAACTTCAAACTCCCTTTTAATATCCAGTGAAAGGGCTGCAATCATAGACTCCAGAGAGGTCCTCCCTTGGTGGTTACCTGCCTCTGAGGTAGTTTTGTTCTGAGGCTCCAGCTGAGTCACTGCTACTCCACCTGTTGACTGCTCCGATCTTGATATTTTAATAGCAGAGCAAGCTGCATCAATGACAGTTTGTGTGGCCCCGCTTTTAGATTGGAGAGCTGCGTCCACACGCAGACCCCCCAACTGCTCTTCCATATTGGAGGCACCAAAGGAAGAAAGGACCCGCACAGATGTTGCTTTACAGGAGCCCCCTTCCTTCACCCCCTCTGGTATTCCCTCTTTCACCAAATCCAAAACTTGCGGCAAGACTTTACAGTAGGACCTTAAAGAGGGTGTTATTTTAGTGCTAAGGGCCAGAGTAGATTTTTTAGCCTTACACAGCTTTGCCCGCTTTGCCTTAACTTCAGCACACAAAAATGTGGAGGTATTTTCTCTATTAGTACTAACAGGGGAGGCTTGGCTCTAAATGGTCTTATCGGTCTTCTTTATTTCTGGATTGACAGAGTTTGTATCCTCTGTATAGTGTGTAACGATTTGAGTCTTGCCAGGGGCTTTCCAGCTCTTTTTGAGACACTAGGTGAGGGAGTTAACCCACCCTGAGGCAACACTAAAGCTGGGATATCCCCCTGTAATTCCTCTCCCTCCTGGTAGAACAGCTGCAGCTCCCCCTCCTCTCCCGTGACCCTGCTCCTGTCTCGGTCAGCAGCAACACACCCCTCCTTCTCCTCACCTAGGACCGACTCGAGCGCACCTGAGGCACCAGTTCTGACACTGCCTCGAATGCCCCGGAGAATGAGGCCACAGACTCTACGGCCCCTTTGGAGCTCCAGCGCTGCCGCACTCCAATGCAGTAAATGAGGTAACGGGGGTGCAGGGGTGGGGATAACAGCTTCCAAACCTAGGCACATTCAGTAAAACACGGGCGAACACGAGGGACACGATGCTCGCTCGATGCTCACTCGAGGCAGATATCACTGCATCAGCGTTGCACTTCAAAACCACCAAAATTGCCAAATACTGTCCACGCTAAGCGTATAAGAGTATAAGCATTTATAAGCATTTAGAAAGAATGACTTAGCTGAATCGGGACACCTCTACTTCATTGCAGTATCAGGAATGTCAGGAGCTTCAGGTCGATACAGGAGCCTCGCCAGAGTGCAGCTGCCGCTTAGCTAGCTAGCTGCCGCCATGTTACCCCCCTGCAGTATTCCTTGTACACCCAACACTTTTCCAGCAACAACTTGTTTTTACTGGCTTAAGGACTCTGCACACTTTACCACATCTAGCCAGTGCTAAACTGCTTGTTCTCTCTGCCCTAAACATGGTAATATTGGTTTATCCCCAATTGGCACATTTAGTTTAATTATAAGTCCCTAGTAAAGTGCACAACATGTGCCAGGGCCTGTAAAATAAATGCTACCAGTGGTCCTGCAGCACTGATTGTTCAATCTACAGAAGTAGACACCTAACCATGTCTCAGGCCTACCAATGCAGAGCCTGTGTGTGCAGTTTTACACTGCCATATCAACCTGGTAAGAAAACGTTTTTGCCAGGCCTAAACCTTCCCTTTTTATACATATAAGTCACCCCTACGTTACACCCTGTATAACCCACAGGGTAGGGTGCAATGCATTTAAAAGGCAGGACATATACCTTTACGTTTTACATGTCTTGGTAGTGAAAAACTCCTAATTTTGTTTTTCACTACTGCAAGGCCTATCTCTCCCATAGGATAACATATTTTAAGTGTAATTCTCAATTGTGAAGTGTGAGAAACTAAGATCTGCTGCAGTGCCCCCCACACTTTTTTCTTAGTATTTGATGCAACCTTGACTGAGGTGTACTTGGTCTCTGCTAACCAGGTTACCACTATCAGTGTTCTCTCCCTAAAAATGTACCACAATGGGCACAACTACAGCTACCCATGCAAGCCCCTAGAAAATGGTACCCCTGGGACCTAGGTCTTGAGTACTGCAGAGGTCCTCTGAGGCTGCAGCACAGATTGTGCCACCCCAGGGATCCCTCGCCAAGACCCAGCATACTGCCATTGCAGGATGTGTGTTTTAGTGCAACGAAAGCTGAAGATTCAACATGGCAAAAAGCCCTGTGTGCCATGCCACTGCACACTGCATGATGTATAGGTAAGTCACCCTTACTACAGGCCTACAACCCTAAGGCAGGATTCTTGGATATTATAAGTGCACAGGGAAGCCATGGAAAGTACATAGGCTGTATACTTGTCATTCCGAATTTTCTAGCTCCATGAGGACTTCACTGTACACTATGATATTTGGTACCAAACATCTTTTATAAATAAATTCACAATGATGCCAGTGTTGGGTTTATTAATAAATGCACACAGGATTCCCTGTAGAGGGTCCCCTGAAAACATACCAAGCACTGGTGTGGTCTCTGACTAGTCATTGTCAGCCTGCCACCACCAGAGGTTTCTGTCCTCATGGACTGGGAGCCTGCGCTCTCAGAGGACAGAAACAAAGCCTGCTCTGAGTGTTGGTGCTTTACCCCTCCCCCAGGCTGGAACGGTCTCCCAGAGCGGGAAACTTCAAAAGGCGATGTCACCTTTGAAGTGCAGCCCAGGCTTCCCCAGATAGTGGAGGATGCCGACCCCCTATCCTGCTCCCCATTTGGTGGGAGGATAGGTTGGAAGATCAGTTAGATGAGGAGGAGTGTCCTCATTCACCCAACACAACCCCTTAGGTGTGGGAGGCAATGTGGACCCCCCTCCTGAAAATACATCATCTTGAGATGGTAAAACAAACATCCTATTAGGGCTGGGGAGAGGCCCCTTTCCACATGAAGTGGTCACTTATAGGGTGTAGACACCCTAAAGGTAGGTAGCCCATTGGCTACCAACTGTCTCCCCTGTAACACCCCTACATTTAGAATGTAGGTGGCATCCCTAGATCTTGAAGAGTAAATTCAGTGGCCAAGATGAAGGAAACAAAGAAGACCCGCTGCCAGAGAACTGGAGCCCAGCTGCAGAAGAAATTAGCACAAAACCCTACTTGCTTACTCTATGACTCAACAATTGGAGTGTGCTGTGTTATCCTGAACCTGTGAAGACTCCAAAAACCCTGGAGCTCCTCCAGCCTTTGAGAAATCACCAAGAACCTCCCTTGGAGTGAAGGCGTCACTCCCCTGCACACTGTAGGCACTGATCCATATGAGTCTGGTTTGTCGATGTGCAGCTCCCCATGACTTCGACACAAAACCCACATCAAAAGAGGTGTAAAGCTTTGAAGGGTCAGATGTGTCTCCCACCAAGTTTGGAGACACCAAAACACCCAGAGCCGCACCATGCCATTACCAGGTATACTTGAACCCTTACAGCAAACAGCAAGACAAAGAGTCCATGCCACACTTCAACTACCCCAGAAATAAGCACCCATTGAGTGACATCGAGATCCCTAAGACCCACATCATGTCCAGAAATCACCTCTCCAAGTTTCCTACTCCTGACCGTGAGGAGTTATTGATGCACGACTTCCCACCGGCGCCCGAAAAAATGCACCAGCTGTGCTTCAATGGTCATGCGACCCTTGCAACCTCCTCCCTCTATTGCGGCCCATCAGACTTATCTATAAATCCTCCTGTGCAGTGTCTTTCCATGTGGCCCCCTCATTGTAACGCAAATGCTACCAACACCTTCAGCACCCGGCCGAATCTGGGACGGTCCCGATCTTCTGCTGCTGTAACTTTGGACTTGATCCTGCTATCAATCTAAAATGTGAAGGTAAACTTTGTGAAAGTATTGCCTGATTCATATGCACTTTCTGCTTTTCCCCATTGACTTCAATGGTGCGTAATTGCGCACAAAAGTGATATATTTTCCGAACTCTCAAAAATTGTAAGTCCTAAAGTACTTACTGTACATCAAAGTTCTTGGTCTTATAAAATACATAAAATCTATTGTATTTTGATAAATTGGTCTCTGATTTATTCTTGTGTTTGCATCTCATTTATTGACTCTGTGTTTACGACAAATCCTTAGCATTAAATTCTGATAAGCCTAACTGTTCCCTTACACTACCACTAATATTATCTACTTTAACCTCTGTATACCAGTATGGGATCGACTGGACTCTCTGAACAGTGTACTTCATTTTAGCACACTATGAAGAGAGCCAGCTTCCTATATGAAGAGATAGACTTTTCAATTTTATTGTCACTGGACTCACAATTTGAAGTTGGATTTTAAATAACAATTTAGTAAATGCCACTTTCAGAAAGTACTTTGAAAAGGTGGTGGGGAAGAACCACCTCAGGAGGTGCACACCAATATCTTTAAAGTTTGGGTTCAACCAACATATTGTGTTTATGATTTAAAATATTGAGTGCATCACAGCTGTTCTAAAATAGTTATACTACTTTTAGAAAGTTGGCATTTGCATGTTTTAGCCGTTAGGTGCCTGATGCCTAGCTCTGTTCAGTCTGGTTTGGGTTAGAGTTAGGCTTCGCATATTCCCCGTAGACAGCAACACACAAAGGACTCTAAGGTGTGACTGCTGGTTCTTCCTGAGAGATTGGTATGGAGGAGTTGGGTACAGCCTCACACTCAAACCTGAAAAGGCTGGGCCCTTTCTACACACATAGTGCTGCATACCCCCGTTCCAAACCTTGGACTCTACTAATTGTGAGTTTGTCCTGCCAAATGTTGCCACCACAGTCCTGCACCCTTGGAAGTCAACATAGGGGTTTGCTCTAGTGGAACCAATGCATCCTCTGCCACATGAGAAGTATTGATGCATCACCACTGTTGCAGGGATTGGTGCATCACCCTCAGACCCAGTGCTTAGCACATGGAACCTTCGCATCTCCACCGTTGTATTGAGTAATCCGGCTCATCAAGTGACCTCCATGGGTAACACATCAATTCATCTCGCTGTCTGTGGCCAAGATCCAGGTACTTTTACTCAGCTGACCCTGTATTGGTCCTGTATTCAACCGGGCTCCATCGCAGACAGCCTGAACGTTTGACTGTGCCTGGTCCAGCGCAACCAGATATCCCAATAGGCGCGTATTGCTTCTAAGTGCTATTTCTACATTTATTCTTCAAAAATGTGTATCTTGACTTCTAGAGATTGGATTTTTGTCATTTTGGTCTTGTTTTTTTAATAAAATTTGTTCCAATTTTCTTAAATGGTGTGGTGTCTTTTGGTGGTGTTTTCACTGTTTTGCTGTTTGAAGTGTTGCACAAATACTTTACACAGTGCCTCTTAAGTTGAGCCTGACTGCTCTTTGCCAAGCTACCAGAGGCTAAGCACAGGATAATTTAGCTTGTGTTGTACCTACCCTTACTAGGATTGTGGTTCCTGCTTGCACAGGGTGCATATCTCTGCCAACCAGAAACCCAATTTCTAACATGGGGGATCCAATGCTGAGCACTGTAACATTCTACTGCATCATATTTCCTCTCCACCATGGGGGCGAAGATAAGTAAGGAGTGGAAAGGTGCCTCATGACTTGCGGTGGGAGGAAGTGTGAGGCCCATGCAGTTCGATGGCAGACTGACCCTACCCTTTTTTTCTCTCACCTCTAGAAGTGTAATGAGGCACTAATTCGCTCAACCTTGATTGTGCACTATCCCTCCTGGCCATGCGGAACCAGCTGCTCAGAGGAATCAACTGTACAAGTCCAGGATAGCAGATGGGAATTAAGAACATTAAGGACTGAACTAAGGGAAGCACCCAGCAGCCGTGGCCGATGCAGGTAAGAGCAGTGGTGCAGTGAGGCCGGGTTGAGGGGGATTCGACAGATGACCAGGAGGGAAAATTAAATGAATAATTCATTTCTCCTTGTTGTTGTCTGTCGAAATCCCCCCCCCACATGGCCCCACAGCTGTGACAAGCATGAGCTGCGGCTGGCACACAGGCTCAAACAGTTAAGCATTACCCTTGCTTCAGTACCCTCACTGACACACAGAACACACAGAGAAAATTGGGGTGTGGTGGGGTTGTTCACATCCCCGCCAGGAGCAGCAAAGAAGAGGCTCTGAGGTGTGGTGTGGTGAAACAGCACCCAGGTTGGTTGCCTGTTCTCGCCCTCACTGTTCTCTTCTACCGCTGTGAGCAAAGACTTGCAGGGTGGAACCCCTTTACTTATGGTGCCCTGGATGCTTGGTGGAGTGTGAAGTTTCTCCTTTAGCATACTGGGAGTGAGCCCATCTGACATTGTGCACTGAGGATGGGAACCAGCAGACAGCAATGACATAGTGAACTTTTAGGACCTAATTAACAAACTGCTCTTTAAGTACGTTTATACATTTTTAGCAAGTTTACTACTTTTCAGTTTTCACAAAGTGTAGTAACTTACACTTTTGTGGTAAGTCCAGCACTGTACATGGCCAACCACTGGTACCACAATGCCCTCCAATAGAAAATAATGGAGGTAGGAACTCAAAATACAACCCAATTGGAAATAATATTAAAATAATTTAAATGTTTTAAAATAAATAGTCAAACATTGTCAGACTTGACCCCCCTTAGATGTTAGTCTCCCCCAAACATTTTACCATCACCCCCTCCTGTTTTACTGAATTAATTGTTTGCTGTCTTTACGACTCTGGGCACTTTGGGCCCGATGTAGGTCGGTCGGTAACGGCCGAAAATCGGTATTTTCGGCCGTTACCGATCGGAATACAGACAACGGGATGTAGGAGGCCGAAATCCTGCGAAATCGGCGATTTTACCGATTCGGAAAATCACCGAGTCGGTCGGATTCCGAATCGGAAAAATGTAGGAATCGGAAAAAATCTCCGATTAGGTAATCTACCGAATCGGAGATTCATTCCGATTACTACTTTTTCCCGATTCGGAATCCGACCGACTCGGTGATTTTCCGAATCGGTAAAATCGCCGAATTGGTATATATTCCGAATCGGTGAAAATCCGATTCCATGCGAAAACCCTAAGATTGAGATGTAGGTAAGCACAGAAATACCGATTTTGCTCTAAAATCGGTATTTCTGACTCGGAAATTACCATGGATTTGAATCAGGTGGTAACCAGGTGCAACCTATAAAAAAAGACCCAAAATGCAGTTCTACTTGCAACATGGCAGCTTTCTATGTCATAGCTAGACGGCTACGGCTACAGCAGGAAGGTGAGAGGGAATGGCTGAGACAGGAGCAGGTGTACAGGCAGAGGGTGACCCTGTGCATGCTGACAGATCCAGAGATCCTACAGAGGTACAGGCTGGAGGCAGACACCATCAGAGACCTCATCAGGGACCTCCAACCCCTGTTGCAGCACCCCACCCCAAGGGCACATGCAATCCCTGTGCAGGTGCAGGTGCTATGCTGCCTACATCTTCTGGCGTCTGGCAGCTATCAAAGTGTAGTTGCTGTGGCAGGAGGGGTGACCCAGAGCAGCCTGTCAAGGTTCTTCCACAAGTTCCTTGATGCCATGATCCAGAGGATGGCCCACTACATCTCCTTCCCTTCCACCCATGCAGAACTGGCACAGACAAAAGCTGAATTCTATCAGATGGCAAGATTCCCCCACATCATTGGCTGCATAGATGGCACACACATACCGATTTGCCCCCCTGCTGACACCGAATACGTATACCGCAATCGGAAGTCACGGCACACCATAAATGTGCAAGTGATATGCAATGCCAAGTGTGTGATCACTGACCTGGTTGCAAAGTTTCCGGGGAGTACCCATGACTCCTATATCTTCCAGAGTAGCGGGATTTATGCACGGCTGATGGCAGGGGAATTTGGCGAAGGATACCTCCTAGGTAAGACACAGTGTCAGACCCCCATTACCAAAATTGCAGTGTGTAATACATGTATGCATGTGAGTAATGTTACCCCTTCTCCTTCCAGGCGACAGTGCATATGCCCTACGCTCGTTCATTCTCACACCTTACCTCAACCCCTCAACACCCAGCCAAAGGAGGTACAACCGTGCACACAAAAGCACGAGGAACGTAGTGGAAAGGACCTTTGGCATCTGGAAGAGCAGGTTCAGATGTCTGCACAAGAGCGGAGGTGCAAGACAATACACCCCCATCACCTGCTGCAAGATTATTGCTGTGTGTGCAATGTTGCACAACCTTGCAGTCAGGAAAGGCACTGAGGTAGAGTTATCCGACTACGAGGACCCTGATGATGACAATGCTGTCCCACTACCACTACCTGCTGGAGTCTCTGCACCATCTGACGGCAGATACAGGCGTCAGGAGATCACAGACAACTATTTCTGAGTGAGTACAGATGCACAAACAGGTCAATGTATGTGTTCAGAAATTAAATTTAATAATGTTGCATCAACGTTACTGCACTGATGTGCAACAAAAGAAAAGTTAAACAACAAGGGGTAGGAATGTCCAATGTCCGGGTTGCCTCACCCGCAGTGGCAGTCCTATTTTTTGCTGCGCTTAGCAGGCCCACTGGGATGAACCTCACCCCCTTCAGAATGCCCTGCAGCCTCAGCTGAGCGTCTGGTGCTCCGGCGCGGCTCTGACGCAGTGCTGGCCGGGCTGCTGCGGCTGCTGCTGTCCCCAGCCTCGCCCAGGACGGGATTCACTGCGGTGTTGGAGATGAGTAGTGTCTCCATGGCTGTTGTTATACGGCCCATGCCCCTAGTGACCTCGGACATGGACTGTGTGAGGCTGGCCTCCATGTTTGCCCCACGTTGGCATGACTGGGCAGTCGCAGCCGCAAGGCGGGTGAGTGACCTGTTCGTGACTCTTGCATCCCTGCGACGACTCAGCTCATGGTCATCCAACCTGGTGCAGAGCTGGGTGATGGCAGTGGTCATTCGGCCAATTGATGTTGCTATGTCCTTGTTGCTGTCAACGAAGGTCTTGAAGCCCTGTGTCATCTCACCCATCTGCAGGTTGTGCAGGCGCAACTGGCGATGGCAGGCCAGGATGGATTTCGCCTGCATCCTCTGAATTGTGACCATGCTGGTCTCCAGCCCTGCGAAGACGCTGCCTCCCGGTGCTGGTATTGGGCTGCTGGTAGCACGTGGCCTACGTGGAATCCTGCTGCCCTGCTGTGTGTGCTCTGGTGTCGCTGGTGTCACGGGGTCTTGTGCAGGAGCCTGACCCGCTGCCCCCTCCATGATGACTAATGGAGCCACTATTCTCCTCCGGGCCGGGGAAGTGGCAGGTGCAGGGTGGCTCTGTGGTGGTGTGTTGTCCGGGGAGAATACCAATGAGGGCGACTGAGACTGAGACAGTCGGGGGGAGTGTGGAGTTGTGAGGGAATGTCCTGTGTCCTCCTCATTTGCCAGGGCACAGCTGTTGTCCTCCTCCTCCTGTGCTGCTGCACTGGTGCTTGCCACTGCCGCACTGGCTGTTGGTGCTGGAGCTGATGCTGCTCCCCCGCCTGATGGTGCCCCTAGGTACAAAGAAGCATTTGTCAAGTGGGTGCTAATGTGTTCCAGTCACAACTATTAAAGCATTGCACATCTCATTACAAACACGTTGATGCTGTATTACAGTTATTTATCTCATGCTTCTGCTGTGGCATTATTGGTAACTTTTGCTGAGTACATTTAGCACGATGCATTGCTCATGTCTGTTGCTAGCTGTACTGGCCTGGGGTTTGGCTGTGCATTGGGTCTGTAGGGGAGGTGTCTGGTATGGTGTGTCAAGTTGCGCATGCTTCTTACCTGTAGCTGTAGCTCGGGATGAGCTATCCAGGTCCCCAATGCCCACGACACTGGCCCTCTCGATGGTCGTCGCCACTAGTTCCTCCAGCTGAGTGAGGGGTGGCGCACGGTTTGTTCCTCCTCCAGTGAGTCCAGCCTGCTTGTGCAGGTCGGCCAGTTTGCGCTTGGTCACGCCACGGATGTCATAAAACCTCTTCTTGAGGTCGTCTAGGCTCCTGTGGGTGACACCAACTGCATTGACTTTCTCCCCGATGTCGAGCCACAGCCTCCTCTTGGTGCTCTCCGGGACAGTCAGGGACTGCCTGCCATATAGCTGGGTGTGCACCCTCACCACCTCCTCCACCAAAGTTTGTAGCTCCATGGTGCTGAATTTAGGATTGCGCTTCCGCCCTGCCTTCTGGCTCTCTGTGCTGGTGTCCATGTCTCTCAGGGATCCTGCTCACAATGCTGCTCTCTCTGTGTCTGCTCAACTCATGCAGCTTTCCAGAATGTTCTGATGAGTTGCACCTGCCTGGGTTGCCACACCCTGTGGGGGAGGGTGCTTACAGCTCATTGGCTGATGTCTTCAGTGTCACTCAACCAGCTCGGCAAAACGGCATTCTCCGAATCGGTATTTTCCGAATCGGTATTTTCCGAATGTGTTCGGTAAATACCGATTCGGAATGTATAATGCCTTCCTATTGGCCTTTCGGCACATGGGGCGTATTTATTATTCCGAATCGGCGTTTACCGATTCGGTTGGTTCCGCATTTTTTTTTTTCCGATTCGGACTTGTCCGACCCGGCCTATACCGATTCGGTAGTTGGCGAATCGGTACGTATCGACTCTCGATACCGAATGCTACCGATTCGGTATTTTTCCGATGATTATTTCCTACATATCATTTTCCGATTTTGAAATACCGATTCGGTACGGATCGGTATTTTAAAATCGGTAAATGCGTTTTACCTACATCGGGGCCTTTATCATTGCTAACTAGTGCTAAAGTGATTATACCTTCTCCTTAAAATATAGCGATATTGGCCTACACCACATTGATACATTTCATTTACTCACTGTGCCACCCACTACAGTAGCCATTTAAAATATGTCTCAGACTTGTCACTACCGCCAATAGTGCTGTTTTAAACACCTGGCAAAATAAACCTTTTGAGAGGCCTAAACCTTCCTTTTTAATTTTTTAGGTAGGCCCTAAAAGATAATATGCCAGGGTGCATGGTATTTAAAAGGTTGCACATATGTTTTAAAATTTTACATGTCCTAAAGTGTTTTTCAGAATTGTAAGGCCTACCTCTCCTATAGACTTACATTCATTAATTATTACTTTTAATAAGTGCTAACTTTGGATTAAAATCAGGTAGAAAAGTACCTCTTGGCCTCTTTTGAATTCCAATTTAAAATCCTCTTTAATGGTAACGTTGGGTTTTAAGTTACAATTGTAAAAATGTCCCTTTCATAAATTGCCATTTTTTGAACCTGTGGAAGACTCAGAAGGGCTAGCTGGCTGGCCTCCTGTTTGAACTACAGGAACACAACAAGCTCCAGAGACCCTGCAACATACTGGCCTGCTACTGCTGGTCCCATGCTGAAATGCATCCTAGCTCTCATGTGGTCACCCCCAGGTCCTGGACCCTTGGTGTGTGGATGTATGACACTACAACGCATGATTTTACCATGTATGTTGTTACAAAGCAGTTTTTACAACGCATGCTGTTACAACGCATAGCGCTTTGGGGTGCTGGATAGTGAATAGTTTAATTTACTATTCCAACTCCAGTCCCCGTGGAGAGTAGGGAAGGTGTTGGATAGTAAATTAAATCTATTCCCTATCCTACAGAGCCCCCCAGTGCAATGCAATGTAATGGATTTCGTTGTAAAACCTGCGTTGTAATAGCACTGCGTTGTAAAAGTTTAGTTGTAAAGGATGTTTCCCTTGGTGTGTTGCTAAATTGTCTTCCTGCTGCCTCACTCCAAAACCTGGGAATTAGAACATTTTTCATCAAAAACTGCACTGAGAACCCAATAGGAGACCAAGCCTACCTACAAGTTGGTCTGAGGAAGGTGCATCGCCAGAGGGATTAATTTTGACACAGCTCCCGCTTTGTTTTTCTCCACAGCAGGAAATCCCTTTTACCTGGACATCGCAATTATATTATCCGGCCTCATGGAGCAGTCTTTGGCTACAGCCTTCAGCATAGTCCGCTGGGGTAGTTTGAGCTCCAGAAAAACTTCTGCGTCCAAAAGTAAAAATATTCACAAGGTTTAATGACGACCAGTAAAACATCAACAACAACAGTCGCCTCAGCCTGAAAATCCGGCTTTTCTCACTCAAAGCTTTTCCCACCATCTTCAACAACTTCATAGAGACGTGTACCAGAGGCTCCCTGTCATCGATGACTCATCTTCGAATACAGCCTGGTGCCTGGCCCCACTGAGACTCTACCTCCTTAAGAACTTTTTTTGAAATTTCTTCCAAGCCCAAAGGTAAGCCGAAACAGTGCCCGATCCAGCCCTTGAATGTGAGCTTTGCTTCATCGTGGTCAACATTATCTTGTGACTTTGAACTGGTCTTGAGCAGCGAGATGCCCGCTGTTGGTACTTTCTTCTTTTTGGCGCTAGATTTCACAAAAAAGTTTGAAAATTAATAACTTTGATTCTACTAATTGAATTTTGTTTGTTTTAGTGTCATTTTATTCATTAAGATTTACTATAAATTGATTTTCAATTTTTCCTGTACTATGTTCTTTGTACTATGTTTTCACTTTATTACTATTTGTGTGCTGCATAAATACTTTACACATCGCCTCAAAGTTAAGCCTGACTACTTTTGTGCCAAGATACCAGAATGTTAAGCACAGGTTAATTTAGAGACTATTTGTGGTTCACCCTGACAAGGATTGTGTTTCTGTTTGAGAGGGTCTTCCACAATTCTTAACAAATAACCCAATTTCAGTTTTTTAGTAGTAACTTACACTCGGACCTTGCGAATATTGAAAAGTAGAAAACTTACTGAAACTGCAAACATTTATAAGTGTGTAAGTTGCCTTTCGGAATCAAGCCCTAACATGCACACAAATTACATTCAAGAAATAAGAGACACTTCAGGACTGATGTGGTGTGATATGGGTCTGGATCAACTGCTTGTCCTCCCTTCCTGTGAGTAAAGGGATAAGCAAATATACTCGTAGCCAAGGCCATCTTAAGTACATGATCAATAATTATTTCCAAATCAAGCCAGGAATTGGGGGCTACCGGTAAAGGATAAGGCAGCGGAAATGGTTGGAGGGGGGAGCATATAGTAGAATCTTTCACTACCTACTACACACAGATATACTCCCTAGAGGTGACTAAGACACCTGAGAAATCAGCCTCCCTTTTCAAAGAAATCTGCCTCCCCTGAATGTGCAAGACAATGTTAAGTATCTAGACACCGACATAGGGGTGGAGAAGACTGAGGCGGCAATTCAGGAGTACGAAGAGCACAGAAAGCCAGACGAACTCCCGTACGACCAGTGCCACACTACCATAGTAGTTATTCATAAGGAAGGGAAACCCCAGGAAGACTGTTCCACTTATAGGCCAATATAATTACTAAACGCTGAGGTCAAAATATTAGCCAAAATTCTGGCAACGGGACTGAGAATGGTGGTCCATTCTTTGATTCACCCGGATCAGTCAGGTTTATGCCTAATTATAATACATGGCTTCACCTCTGGAGTTTATATGGAGTGTTAGGTCAGATGCAAAAATTGTGTTTGACACGCTAGAGTGGACTTATATATGGATTCCACAACTTGGGTACCTACAGCAAACCTGAAGTGGAGCTCTTTAATGAACATAATGCATTGCCATGACACAGACTGAACTAGTGTTATAAATGGACGGACATGTGATGGGCAACAAAGGATACCCTGCGGCACTCTATGGTGGGTGGATGTTGGGTGAGTAACCCACTCCAAAAAAGTGATTTACATCTGAAAAGAGGTAACATTATACTTAGGATGGGGAGAAGAATAACACAAGTAACCTCACTCTAGAATGCAGAGATGCTGCTGACACTAGGTAAACTGTAGGGCTTTGCCAGGTGGGACATAATTGGCACATCCACTGTGGAGTATGTATGGGCTAAGTTAGATGTAATGGCCCTGTCGGAATTAAGGAGAGAATGCCAGTTAGCAGGCTCCAGGCCCTACCAATATCTACAGGTGAGACATGTCCTGTGATCAATTTTAGTGAATAAACACTCCTCAGAGGGAAAACTCTTGAGCAAACCGATGCCTCACATATAATAAAATCCTACGTAAGTAAAGGAATGGTGGCAGGTGGACTTGGGCAACTTTGAGGACGTTGGAGTGGGAGGAGGCCCTCGCCACCTCTAGAGAGGTTGCTATAAATTTGGGGTTTTGATTGGCACAGCTATGTGTATTACATCACTCATACTACTACCAACAATCCTCATGAAAATATATGTGAAGCAGCCTCCAGACTGTACCTGCGAGGATGCAGAAAAGTAGGATCCTTTTTTCACATCCTCTGGTATTGCCCAATGATACAAGTCTCTTGGTCGAAGATCACTGAATGTATGTGACGAGGGGGAGATGGGAGACTTGCAAGTTCAACAAAGAGATATATAATTGGAGATCAGGTATGCTGAGTCTTTAAGAGAGCAAACTTCCCCACCTGAGCTCACGGTAAATACTTATGAAGTGTTTAATGTCGGTGATAAAGTGAGTCTTCCCGAAGTTGTTATCCTTTTGCTGCATGAATATAGTAGAGTGAAATTGAGTCAGTTACCATGTGTCAGAAATTGGGTCTCTAGTTGGCAGAGGTATGCACCCTGTCCAAGTAGGGACCACAATCCTAGTCAGCGTAAGCTAGATACACACTAGAATAAATCCTGTCCTCACCCTCTGTTGCTTGATAAAGAGCAGCTAGGCTTATCAAAGAGGCAATGTGTAAAGTATTTGTACTGTTATCACAAAATAGAGAGGTGGAGGGAAATTCTCCAATATGTCCCTCTTACACAAAATTAGTATATCACAAAAAGGTGCCTTGCTTCTAAGATAAGCCAACGTATCACAACAAAGACACAATCCTAAATTTTAGGACATAGGTACATTTTGTGTGTTACACATAGCAGAACTATGATTAAATGGCAGTAGACACACAGTCATCAAAAGGTCCACCAAGCTTGGGGACCTACTCACTACAGTACAGTAGTATGGAGCACTGTACTGTACAGTACCAGTGGCATGGAGCAGGAATGGGTAAGTCACCAAGCGTTGCAGACCTTTTGACTACTGTGTTTCTACAAAGAACACCACCCCCTCCCTGACCAGACTACCGGTATCCCCTACAGTATATGGTTGACTGCTTAAGTTGGTTCTAAGAAAACCCTGGTAGGACTCCCCTGAGTGGTTTCATTGGTGATGTAGTCAAATGGCCTTGTCGGATAAATCAAGCCTACTGTTTAAAGTTAGGGATCCTATAGCCCTGACAAATGCCCCACACATGATAGGCAAGTTAATGTGGGCAGAAGATGTTGCCGACTATAAGGTGGGTTTGACTCATTGCCCTCTACTTACCCACCCAATAAACTGTTTTTAGACATACCTAGAGTCCTAATTAATAAAGGTGATAACTGAGGAACACTACAGTATTTTTAGATTGTCTCGACCACGCATTGTGCAGTGGTTTTATTCAAGAACTCCCTTCTACCACCAAGTCTTCAAGGAGAACTTTTCTGCCCTGGTACTACCATCTTACCAGGGTGGGGAGAGGATGCCCATGATGAAGCATGACACTATTATGTGTGTGAGGCATCCTCTTCCATAAAGGATGGCTTTCCCATTTAATCATAGTTCTGGTATGTGCCATTCCGGGATCTCCTCGGATTGGCACTGAATCAGCGTCAAAGGGCACTGCGTCGGTTCAAATCAACACAAAATTATTGCTGCTTTGATTTTGAAGCAAAAAAGCTGCAGAATCCATGTTTAAGGCACAGGACTGGATTGGCACTTCAGGCAAGTGAGAACTCACAGATGGTAGAGTCCATCCGCAGCAGAGTTGCAGGGAGTCTTTGATGGCGTTCAGAAGTCAGAACAGGGGGAAATGCAATGGTCCTTTGGAATCCCTCTGGGTTCAAGTGAAATGGGTCCAGTCCTTGTCCTTGTTCTCACAGCAGGGCAGTGATCAGCAGGCAGCAGAGCAGCTCAGCAAAGCATAGAAGCAATTCTTTCAGAACAGTCAGTCAAGCAGAGTGACAATCCTTGGGACACAGCCGTCTTTACTCCTGGCAGAGTTCTTCACAGGTTCAGTGGTTTCCTATCTTGGTAGGGTCAGTGCCGCAGTGTTTGTACCCAATGTGCCTTTGAAGTGGAAGAGAATTCAAAGCACACCCTAGAAGTGCACAGGTCCCCTTTCATCCCATCCTTGTCTTCCAGGATACCAGTAGGGGGTAATCAGCTCTCTGTGTGAGACACAGAACACTGCCTTTTCAGGTATAAGTGTAGGCTCCCCTTCCCCATTCCTGCCTGAAAGAGCTATTAGAATGTAGATTGATGCAGATGAGTTCTCTGTCACATTCACCCTCCCTGTGTTTGTGGCTGCCTAGAGGGAATGCACAAAGTGTAGCCGTCACCCATCCCAGATGTGTATTGGAGACAGACTGCAAAGTACACAGGGCAGAGAAATGTCTACTTTCTAAAATGGCATTTCTAAAACACTAATGTTAAATCCAACTTTATCAGGAAAGAAGATTTATCATTTCCATTCCAAAGATATGAGAAATGATGCAGCTACTCCTTTCTAATCAAGAATGACAGCTAAAAAGCTTTTAAAGTAATTCTCGATGTTAAGCCTATGAAAAGAGTAGACCTCACAGTAGTGAAAAACAAACATAGCTGTTTCTCACTACCAGGACATGCAAAAATTATAAGTACATGGCCTCCCTTTTAGTTACAAAGTACCCTACCCTTAGGGCTACCTAGAGCCAACCTCAAGGATGATTTATATGTAATAAAAAGGGTCCTTTGTTCACTTTGCCACTGGATTTAAGGTAGCCTGGCTGATGAGGGGTGATACCCTGAAATCATTCCCAGGATGCTTGTTTGCAGTCCAGGGAGGACCTGGCCTGTCAGTTCGGGCTGGACAGTTCCCATTGGGAGCAGGATTAAGACGGATTTGCATATGTCTGGGTCCAAATTGTGATGACATGGTGAGCAAAATACCAATGGATTAAACCCAGATCTGGGACTTGGGGTGAATGTTTGATTTGTTCAGCATCCATCCATCTGTTTTTTTTGCTTTTTGTTGCCCTAAGTGGGAAGGGTATGACCCAACGTGGGCCCCGTCTTCACTGTGCCACTGATTTCAACCAAGAATGGCTGATGTTTGGGGAAGACAAACATGCACTCTAGCACTTCTTAGCAGTGGTAAAGTGTGCAGAGTCCTATGGCCAACAAAATAAACAGAAAAAGAGAGGTAAGCAGGCAAAGGGTTTATGGGAGACCACCCTAAGGATGACAGGACTTACACCAGGCATGCACTAAGGCCAGGGAGTGGAGGAACAGAGGGTTACCATCATGAGCAGGATGTGGATAACAGTGTAGCAGAGGTGCACAGCAAGGCCTCCATTCTAGACTCTCCTTTGCACAAAACTGAACAGCAGATTGAAGCCGATGGACCAACAACAGAAAATTAAGCTGATGAATTTTTCCCCTAGTAATTTTAGCATGGTGGTTCTTCTCCAAATATCTGACAGGTAGCCCATAACCAGTTAATGTATAATACCCAACATGTTTATTCTGATTCTAAAGAATATCACACTGCTCACTCATTGCAGTTGCTGGGTATGAGAGGAATGGAATGATGACTGGTTACGGCAAAACTGAAATATAGTGTTCACGTAAGGGCTTAGATGCCACCATGGAAGCTATTTATTTAAGATTATTCTAGTGATGAGAATTTTAGATTGGTGTTAAAGGAGAATACCAATAGGTGTCTTACATGTGATGCACAGGGGCCACACAAATCCTGGAGTGGGGCATCTTAAAAGACAAACAAGTTGAGACCACCATCAACTTCCTGACAGCAACACATTTGGCTATGTGAGTTTCGGGTGAATGGTGTCTTGTACCTCTAATGTATAATTGGGATGAGGATCTATCTGGAATGCCCTCACTCACCTCTCCTATTTAGCCTAGCTTTTGATCCTGTAGTGAAATGGACCCAACTGGATGCACTAGTAAAGGGTTGGTTTTGATGGGTTGGTCTTCTAGAAGACAAAGTGTCCCTATATGGAGATGACCTTCTGTGTGTGTGATACCCATGACGGTCAGGTAGGTACACTAAAGGTGCAAATAATAGACATATTTGGATGATTCTTTCACATAAAGGTCAACTGGGGTAAATCCATTCTTTTCTCTGTAAGCGGAGGGAGATTGACCGGCAGACTAAAAAGCACAATAGGTGTAGAAATTGAGTTGCTGGTTGACTGGGGTGGGAGCCCTGGTCAAGCTGCAACCACGATCCTTGAAAGGATAAGGCACAAGCAAACCCCATAGTAGCATGTGCTCAACCCCCTGGGAGCCTGGTACAGAGCATTCAGCCATAACTTAGAGGCAATGTGTAAAGGATTTGTGCAATACTTCAAACAGTAAAACAGTGAAAACACCACACAAAAAGATCCCACACCAGGTTGGAATATTACATCTTAGTTTAATAAATAAAACAAGACAGCAATGACAAAAATCCAATCAGTAGAACTGGAGTAATGATTTTTTAAAAAGCAAAATAGCGCCTAAAAGAACAAAGTGCCAATCACGGGTATCTGGTTGAGCTGGACTGCGTCGAAGTCAAAAGTTCAGGCCGATTGTGATTGGAACGCGGTTCAGATACAGCCCACTGAAAGTTCACCTTCTCAAGTTTTGTGCCAATTGACCTGTTTGTGTTGTAGAGGGTCGCGGGGAGAAACAGAGCATCACAGATGGTTGGTGTTTTCTTACGAGTGGGCCGGTTGTCAGGGACAGGTGGGTTGAAGCTTCATGTTGGCAGTCCCCTGTGGCCTGTCAATGCTGCTGTGTGAAGAGACAGGGTGGTGGCGACTCACACTGATTTGTGGTGCAGGTGGTGTGGTCTCATGAGCCTGTGAGCCACACCAAGGGTCCAGACCTGAGCGGCCCTATTTGGGGGTCAGGAACTCACTGCAGCTGAGTCTAGGAACTGGTAGTGGAGCCTTTTATGTCCCCGAGGCTCAGATCAGGAGGCCAGCAGATTAGTCTTTGGAGTCACTCCGTGGTCCTGGGTTCAACATGAAGTTGCAGGTCCAGTACTTCTTCCCCATTCAAGAGGGCAGTGGGCAGCAGGTTAGCACAGCAGCAGGGCAGCAGTTTCTTTAGAGCAGCAGACCAGCAGTGCGGCAGTCCTTGTAGCAGAACAGCAGTCCTTCCTCCTGGAGGAGTATCCACAGGTTTAGAAGTGTATTGAAGAGTTGGTGTCTGAGGTCCAGTATTTATACACAGTTGTGCTTTTGAAGTGTGGTTGAAGATACTAGAGGTTTCCCTTTGAAGTCCCCAGGCATCCTGCCTTCTCTTTCCCTTTCCTAACTCCAGACTGACTACAGAAGGTATGCAGCCCTTTGTGTAGAGGCAGGACACCGACTATTTGAGTGTAAATGGGGCTGAACCCAGATCCCCACCCCATCCTACCAGTGATGGCTCATCCAGGCACACCTAAGCTCCCTATTGTGTGTGGATATCTAGGAGGAATACACATTGCTCAACTTTCAGCAACACCCAGTCATGTGACCCAGGTACATGGTGCAGGCACTAAAGGGCTAAGGCAAGCAAATGCCAACTTTCTAAAAGTGGAATTTTCAGAATTACAATTTAAAATTCAACTTCACAATAAGTTAGGATCTTAAATTTTGATTTCAGAGACACCAAACATGAAGGGGTTTCCTATTCTCATTCAGAAATTACACTTAGAAAATGTAACAAGGAAATTCAAAAGTTGTTCTATGAAAGAGGTTGGCCTTGCAGTAATGAAAAACAAATGTAAGAGTTTTTCACTACCAGGACATGTAAAACTTCAAAGTACATGTTCTCGTCTTTGAGGTGTCTCAGAGTGGGGGACAGTAGCCCCGAAGGTTTTTCATCCTACTTCCACTCTACCTCCCACCAGTTCAGAGGTAGTAACCTGATATTAGCCAATCAAAAAGAGTATGTACCCTGAAACTGAAAAGGGAATGGGGAGGGATGGGCTCCATCCCCCTCCCCGCCATCTGAGCTCCCGTACCCTCCTTTTGGGTGTGTTATCCTCAGAAAAATTAACTCTCAGGGTATACTTGGCGCCTGGCCTGCTCAGTTCTCCTGCTACTGGAGCAACTCATTCCCCAGAATGCAGTCTATGTGATCTGGGCACTAACTATGACCCTCCTCAGGGTCATCTCCAACACCCCACTCAAGGGATACTAGGGTCATAGGTGGAAAAAGCCCTGCATAGGGGCCTGAGGTACACTACACACCTGGCTGGCCTCACTGTCCCTCAGAGCAGTGGCTGGGACCCCATTCACTTTCACTTGGTTAAAGTGATGAACCCCACTCTCAGGGATCACCAGCTCACCCTATAAACCTATTTACCAGCTAAGGGATATTAAAGTATTGTCTATGACCTGCCCCTGGGGGCTAATTACCCCAAGGACATATTGGCCGTCTCTGTAGATGTTCCACTAGTTTTTTTTTTTTTGGCTAGACAGAGTCCCCAGGCGTGTGTCCTAACGGTGAGCACTCAAAACAGTTAGGTTAGAAACGGGCATTCTGGGCCAACCCTCAGCAGAACCACTCCCCTGTTTCTCAGATAAAGCATGGGAACCCTCTCCTCCCCCCTAAATAGCGGGCTTATCTGTGTCATTTTTAACCTCACCCTCACTCTGCTGGAGGGAACCTGAACCACCTTTCTTGGGGTCATTCCCAGTTACCCTCTTGGACACTTTGATACTGACCCAAAGGTATACCCTTACAGCAAGCTTCCTGGGGTCAGTCAGCCTGCTGTCAACCAGGTATTGGTGCAGCTCTGTAAAGCAGGCACTGAGCATGTCCTCTGTCAAGATACAGTTGTACAGTCCAACATAATCATGTATCTTGCTGCCCTTCACCTAGCTATTAAATTCCTTGCTAAGAAAATCCAAGAAGTTCCAAGACTGGTTCTGCATCTTTTTGTTGTCCCTCAACCTGAGATGGCATTTTTTCTTGGGTGAGACAAAACTTGGTAACAAGTAAGACTTTCATGGGGGCATATCTAGTTTGGTCCTCCACTCCTAGTATAAGCAGTGTGTTCTTCTCCACTAGAGGTATGCTTTTCCACAAGCCAAACTCTCAGGCCCCCTCTGGAATCCTGTCTATCCTTTAGAGTTATTTCATATGCAGTGACCCACTTGTCTATGTCATCCCCTACCACATGTTTGGACACCAGCTCTTTGTGTATGCAGACCTTCCTGTCTTCTGCAGGCACTGTAGGTATGCTCCTAACATCACTGCTGGACTGTGCCTGTCTGGCATTGATATCCAGCTCCTTAAGACTCAGTTCATGAGCCAGTATCAAATTGTTCTCTTCCAATGCTCTCTCTGCCTAAGTTTTCATCTATTCCATCCCTTCTGCAGCTTGAATTCCCTCTCATTCCTCCTCTTCACCAGCTCGTCAGGGGACAGGCTGCTGGTGGAAGAGACACTGCTCCCTTTCTTTGGTACGGTGCTCCATTCTCGGGGTCAAGTAATCCCCCCTCTACTACATGTGGCTCCACAGGAAGGTCCTCTCCAGGCTCCTCCCTCCCGTTATCCTCTGCTCTGTTTTCAACCACTGATTCATGTGTGTCTGCCCAGGCCATGATCACCTTTTGCAGATCCTTTTTACTGGTGGTGTGCTTGGCAGGATGTCCCCTCTCCTTGCAGAACTCCTTCAGCTGGGCCACAGTGTAGGCAAGACCACTGACTCATTGTCAGTGAAATTGCTCTCCCACCCTCGCAGCTCCACCATTAAGTGAGGTGCCCCTGCCCCTGCACTCTTGAGTGTTAGTGATCGAGGCCCTCCTCCACCCGCAGGTTTCCCTGCACCTCATCCCTGGTGGTCCAGTGGACCTCTGTCTCCTTTCTCTCACTCTGCTCCTTCACTCGTTTTTCTACCCTTTCTATCTTTCACCTTTCTGCACCTCTGCTCTTTTGTGCCTTATTTCTCCCCATTTTCCCTTTCTCTCCCTCTGCTCCTTTACTCTTTTTTCTACCCTTTCTATCTTTCACCTTTCTGCACCTCTGCTCTTTTGTGCCTTATTTCTGCCCATTTTCCCTTTCTCTCCCTCTGCTCCTTCACTCTTTTCACTCGTTTTTCTACCCTTTCCATCTTTCACCTTTCTGCCCTTTTCTGCATCTCTGCTCTTTTGTGCCTTATTTCTGCTTATTTTCCCTTTTTTCTCTATCCCTTCTTTCGTCCCTTTACCTTTCCCCGCCGCTGCTGCCCCCGCGGCCCCTCCCCCCCAGCACGACTGGCCCAATCAGCTCCTCTCCCCGCTCCCGCCTCCCAGCTGTCCAGCCCTCCCCGACCCCTGCTTAATGGCGGCCACTGCGCTGGTGCACCAAAGGCGCGTCAAAGGCAAGCACGTCAGCGCCCGTCCGCGACCCGTCCGCGACCAGCACCAGGAATCCTGGACCTCCGCCCTGCCAACGCTACGACCCAGCAGCACTCCACGCACTCAACCCAGGCTGCAACAACAACTGCAAGCTAGCATCACCAGCCGGCACCCATGGACCCTTCAGCTGTCACCGCTGCAGGCACACCTGCAGCACCGCCAAGAACACGGATCCAGCACAACCCGCCCACAAGAACACAACCAAACCGAAGACCCTGCAATGCATCCTTCTCAACGTCCGATCCCTCCACAAACACGCCACAGAAATCTGGGACCTCCTCGACAGCACCACCCCGGACATAGCATTCTTCACCGAAACCTGGACCAACGCCACCTCGGGACCAGACATCGCCATCGCCATCCCCCAAGGATACAAGATCCCCAGGAAGGACCGCCCCACCCACCCAGGAGGAGGAATCGCCATCGTCCACAAATCCAGCCTCCGCCTGAGCACACTCCCTGACGAGTCCACAGAACTGATGGAACACCTTCACTTCAAGATAATGGCCAGCCCCACCGCCGCCCTCTGAGGAACCCTCATCTACCGACCCCCTGGACCCCGCGGACCCTTCGCCAACTCCATCACGGACATTATCTCCCCGCAGGCCATCGCATCCACCAACTACACCCTGCTGGGAGTCCTCAACTTCCACCTCGACAATCAACTGGACCCCAACACCACATGCCTACTGGACAACCTCCACAACATTGGACTCTGCCAGATCGTGACCGAGCCCACGCACTCAGCAGGACACACCCTCGACCCCCTCTTCACTACAGGAAACTCCATCACCTTCAGCCACACCACCGAACTCCCATGGACCGACCATCGTTCACCTTCAGAATACCCACCATCCACAGACACCAGCACCTGCTTCCACAAAGAAACTGGACCAAAATCACCAACGACCAGCTCACCTCCTCACTCAACAACTCCACCCCAACCATCGCGGAAAATGACGACCCCAACAACGCAGCCCGAACCCTGCATAGATGGATCTCGGACAGCACCAACACCATAGCCCCCCTCAAGAAAAACAACAATACCCGTGCCAAGAAAGCCAGATGGTTTACCACCGAACTTCGAGAGTCCAGGCGCACATGCCCCCACCTCGAAACGGCCTGGAGAAACACCAAATCCACAGAAGCCCACAACAACTTCAGAGCCGCCACCAACGCCCACCATCAACTCATCAGAGTAACGAGGAAAAAAGCGATTGAAGACAGAATCTCCACCCACGCACACAACAGCAAGGAACTCTTCAGCATCATCAAGGAGTTCGCCCAACCCACCAGCGAGTCTACCGACATCCCTCCCTCACAAGACCTCTGCGACAAACTCAGCACCTTTTTCCATCAGAAAATCAAGAGCATCTACGACAACTTCGATGAGGACAACCAACACACTGAACCCTCACCAACCACCCCAGACACCCGGAAACCAGCGATTGATGAATGGACAGCCCTCACCACCGAAGACACACTGAAGACAATGAAGTCAATCCACTCAGGGGCCCCTACGGACCCCTGCCCCCACCACATCTTCAACAGAGCCGCCAACACCATCGCACCTATGCTCCGCCACACCATCAACCGCTCCCTGGCGACCGCCTCGTTCCCCGACGACTGGAAACACGCCGAGGTCAACCCCCTCCTAAAGAAACCCTCAGCGGACCCCACCGACCTCAAAAACTACAGACCCATCTCCCTGCTCCCTTTCCCAGCGAAAGTCATCGAGAAAGCCATCAACAGCCAACTCGCCACATTCATTGAAGAACACTACATCCTCGACTCCTCCCAATCCGGCTTCAGAAAAAGCCACAGTACGGAAACCGCCCTCCTCGCCACAACAGACGACATCCACACCCTACTGGACAAAGGAGAAACAGTAGCCCTCATCCTCCTAGACCTATCAGCGGCGTTCGACACAGTCTCCCACCGCACCCTAATACGCAGACTCTACGACGCAGGAATCCAGGACAAGGCCCTCAACTGGATCTGCTCCTTCCTCTCCGGCAGGACGCAACGGTTCAGACTCCCCCCTTTCCTCTCAGACCCCACACCTACCACCTGCAGAGTCCCCCAGGGCTCCTCCCTCAGCCCGACGCTCTTCAACGTCTACATGGATCCACTTGCCCCCATCGTCAGAACCTACGGACTCAACATTGTGTCATACGCAGACGACACCCAGCTCATCCTCTCCCTATCCAACGAGCCCAACACCGCCAGACGCAACTTTCAAGAAGGCATGGAAGCAGTCGCCAAATGGATGAAAAACAGCTGCCTACAACTAAACACCAACAAAACAGAAGTACTCATCATGGGCCCAAACCCCGATGCCTGGAGCGACACCTGGTGGCCCACCGCCCTCGGAAACCCGCTAACCCCCACAGACCACGCACGCAACCTGGGAATGATACTGGACTCCGAGCTCAAAATGGACCGCCAGATCAACTCTGTCTCATCTTCCTGCTTCCACACCCTCCGCCTCCTTCGTAAGACCTTCAAATGGATCCCCCTCGAACACCGATAGACAGTCACTCACGCCCTGGTCACCAGCAGACTCGACTACGGCAACGCACTCTACGCCGGAATAAACAAAAACCTCATCCGCAAGCTACAGAACATCCAGAACGCCGCCGCAAGACTGGTCCTCAACCTGCCAAAACACTGCCACATCTCCCAGCACCTGCGCACACTCCACTGGCTCCCCGTCGAGGCGAGAATCACCTTTAAGATGCTCACCCACGCACACAAGGCCCTCCACGGCACCGGACCAGCATACCTGAACAGCCGGCTCAAATTCCACACACCCCAAGGGACCCTACGATCAGCCCATCTCTCCTATGCCGTGGTCCCCCGCACCAGAAAGACCAGATCGGGAGGCCGCTCCTTCTCCTTCCTCGCGGCCAAAGCATGGAACGCCCTCCGCTCCACCTCAGACAGACAACATCGCTCCCCATCTTCACAAGAAACCTCAAAACCTGGCTCTTCGACAGACCCCTCCTTGATGGAATGGAACCTGCACCCCCCCCACCCCTAGCGCCTTGAAACCCTTACGGGTGAGTAGTTGCGCTTTAACAAACTCCTTATTGATTGATTGATTGATTGATAGGCATCCTTGTTGGCCAGCTCAAACTCCATTGCTGCAGGTGGTCCCAAGCACAACAGTCCAGGCAAATCAGAGAGAATTTAAACGTGAATTGATCTTAGATATAGGCTGGTAGTATGCACCAAATCACTGTATGGCACTGCACAAACACAAGTCCAATACTCACGGCTGAACACCAGTGTGAGAAATTGGGTGGTTGGTTGACTGCGGTGTGAACCCTGGACAAACAGCAACCACAAACGTTATCAGTGTAAGGCACAAGCAAACCTTAAATTTACATGTGCTCAACCCCATATATCTTGGCATAAAGCAGTCAGGCTTAACCTCGAGGCAAAGTGTAAAGTATTTGTGCAAAATCTCAAGCAGACAAATAGTGCAAACACCCTCATAAAAATATCCCAGTCCAGGTAAGAAAAATAGAGCATAATTCAATAAATACAACAAGATCAAAACGACAAATATACAATCAGTAAAATCGGAGTTAGGAATAATAAAGAAATAAAGTGGAAAATAGCACAAAATGCCAACCGCAGCTAGCTAGAGCTGTTCAAAGTTGAAAGTTCAGGCCAACACCAATGTAGCGAGGGTCGAATACAGTCACAGATTAGTCCTCTGGAAGGTTTACTTTCTCAAGTTTTGTGCTAAGAGTCCCGTTCGTGTTGTAGAGAGTCACAGGTAGCAGGAAGAGCGTTGCAGATGTTTGTTGGAGTGGCATGAAGAACAGGCAAGGCGTCGCGGATGTGAGGGTGGAGCTTCGCTTTGGCAGTCCATGCAAACTGTCAATACTTCTATGTTAAAAGAAAGCCTGGTGGTGGTTTTCGCTGATTTTCGGTGCAAGAGGAACGGTTGTGGTGCAAATAAGCCCATTCACAGTCACAAAGAGCCAAAAACCTTGATTTAAGAGCCCATGAGTTATATCAAGGGTTTAGGGCCAGAAGAACAACACTTGGGGTCAGGAACTCACTACAGCTGGGTCCAGGAGCTGGTTGGGGAGCCTTTTATGTCCCTGAGGTTTAGATCAGGAGGCCAGCAGACTAGCCCTTGAGTCAGTCTGGTGTCCTGGGTTCAAGATGAAGTTGGAGGTTCAATGTTTCAAAAAATATAAAAGACTCCCTAAAATCCTGCAGCAGCCTCTGGACCCAACTGCAGTGTGTTCCCGACTCCCAAGTGATACCCCTCAGATCCTTGATCCTTGGTGTAGCTCAGTGTGCTTAAATCAAGCGTTTGGTCTCTTCAAACCATGAACAGTCCCATTTGCACTGAGACCTCACCACTCGCACCCCAATCCAGTATGAAGCTCTGTGAGTCCAACTCTTCGTGCTGCAGCATCGACCGCTTGGGGGGGCTGCTGGTGCAAAGCTTCAGCAATGCCTGCCTGTGACCCTGGCCAATTTTTGGAACTACGCCGACAGTTTCCTGTGACATTCTCCCTGCATCAAGTGACCCTCTTCAATGCAAAAGGAACTCTTTGAACAGACTAGAAAAGGTCAACTTCAGTACAGACTTGAGAACTTAAACTTTATCGGGCCTAACCAAGTGACTGCATCCAACCCGTGATCCATCACATTCGGCCTGAAAGTGTGAATTTGACTCGGTCTAGCACAACCAGAATTCCGAGGTGGTGCTTTGTGCCTTTTGACACTATTTTTAGTAAAATCTTTAAAAAATAATAACTCCATTTCTACTGATTGGATGTATATCCTTTAGGTCTTTTTTATGTATTACATTTTACTCTAATTTTCTAACTTGGTGGGAGATCCTTTTTGAGTGGTGTTTTACTTCATTACTGTTTGAAGTGTTGCACAAATTCTTTACACTTAGGCTTAACTCTAAGTTAAGCCTAAGTGCTCTGTTCCAAGCACAGGTTAATTTGGGGTTTACATGTTCCTTACCATGCAAAAGGATTGTGGTTGCTGCTTGACCCCTAGCCAAACAGTAACCCAATTTCTCGCAAAGGGTAACACATGGTATCACTGAAACCTAGGTTCCCTATGTGTACTTTGGCTGTTGTGTGTCCTGTACTCTGGAAGAGTATATAGCAAAGGAAATGCTGCAGAAGGAGTTTGTATATTTGTGGAAAAATTGGCAGGATTGTATATTGTGAATTCACTAAGATCTACCTAGTACACTTAATATGAATATCACCTCACCATCACATCCTCAAAATATTCTTGAACCTGGATGAGCATATGATGGATGAAGACAATTCTGCATTCCTGCTGCAGAAAGATAACTGGAGGATGTCTAACTTCTGCAGGCACACAGGAACTGCAGGTTCTCCAAAATGAATCTGTGTGGGCCTCCTGTTTCTCTAACAAGGAAACAAAACTCAGGAGAGCTGTTTGCTCTGAAGGAGAGCCAGGTGACTAGTTGTGAGTGGACCTTGCTAAATCCTCGGCTAGAGAATGCCCCAGTTCCCATAAGGCTACCATGATGATGTGGGGACTACAGGACAGAGCAGGAGTAAATATCCCAAGGAAAGCACCCAGAAGATTAAGCGCTATGAAGTGTATCAGAATAGAAAATTATTGACTCCTTCGCTGACCTATAGCAATCAATGAGGCAGAATAGTTCCCTGCTAACCTTTGCCTATGTTAGATTCTGGTAAAAGTGTGGGCTCTGATTGTCATTTTTGGGTAATGTACATAGACCAACAGTGACTGTTGCACCTTCTTTGTTCTTATAGACAATTTTTACCATTTTGTCTCTGTAAAACCTTGCAAGCCCATTTCTATGGCTCTCATTTGCAGTTTTATTCATTTTTGCATGTTTTCACGCACTACATTTTTACTGATGTTTTTAGATAGGATCAGTGGTTTTATTGTTTTGTGTTCTTAATTTTAATGTTGTTTGCTACTGCTTAAACTTTGCATACACTTCTCTGGGGAAATGAGTGCTGCTTGTGCAATAGCTACCTTGCTAACACAGGGATTCACTTAGAACTGTATATTAACCTAACAAGGTCAATGGCAGTCCTAACCCCTCTAAAACAACTTTTTGTCATGGCTCTTGATATATCATACATGTAAATTAAAGGTCAGATTAATACCATAGCACAGGCAAGAGTCTGGCTGCTGACAGCGATAGCCACCTGACTTGAAGGCTCTGCTGAGCTGGAAGGCCTTGGGGAACCAACACCGACACCCCTTGGTATCTGGCTGCTCTGGCGAGGGTGGGGGCCCTCATAGCACCAGCGGACCCTATGGGCGGTCTTGTTGCACCTTTCACCCGCTATGCCAGCTTTTAGCAGGCAGTCTGGGTTTGAAGTCGGCACAAGCAGCCCGGTGAATCACAGACGCCTTGAGAGACCAGGACTATGGAGAGGCCAGAGCGCTCTGACCGGTCGGCTGCATGGGGTGGAGGCGACCCAGGCACATCGTCCCTCTTTCACTCTACACTACACTGACGGGGCAGGATGCAAGGAGTCAACACTACCCACCCCTGCATTTTGCATCATTGAGCCTGTTCCTGACTCACACTCTGAGCTTGCATCACCAGCCCTATAGGACCTCTAGACTTCTTGACCCTCTTTGGCCTTGCTGACGGGTTCCTCCCACTGCCCTGCTCTCTACAGGACTAATACTGTCCTCTGAGGGTTCTCAGCACAAGAGGTGCCAGTGCACAGAATGGGCTCGGGAACAGGTGAGGGTTCAAAGCAAACTGCCCACTCGATGCAGGCTGTGGAAACTGGGGCTCCCCCACCCAACGAGTTCTAGGGGCAGCCTGCAGTACCCCTAAAAGGGAGGAGGCATGGACAATTTTTGCTTTGGCAATCATCAGCAAGCCATGGACTGGCCCCTGGTACCACAAAGGATGTTTAGCTGCTTTGACTTTCCGCTTCCTTCATCACTAGATGTGCCTCTATTGCCATTTCAACCTGCTCAAGGGTGGACGAATGCACTGGGTGGTCCCCTTTTGGACCACAAGTGTGGCACCTGCGCAACCCACTGAGTGAGTTGCTGTACCTACGACCTCACCCTATTTGCCACTTCCTGCCTGCCTGGAGGGGGTGGTCCTCTGACAGGCCAACTGCTGAGAAAGCATGCTGGCTCCCCCAGACTCTCCAACTGCTCTCAATGGCCTCCGGGAAAACTACCAAACCTCCTTTTCACAGAGATGAGCTCCCACGCAAAAGCAACACCCACCTCTCCTACGGGCTCCTTGGATCAAACTATGGACTTGATCTTCAAGGAAATCACAGCAGTCGGGTACAGATTGCCGGTCATGGACCCAAAGATGACAGACCTCACTGTGGAGACAAAGTCTATTTTGGTGGACATCACCAACTTTCATGGCAATCTGGAGGGCCTAGACCTACACCTGTCTGCACTGGAAGCAAAAATAGATCACATCTGGGACAAAGACCACAAACTCGAGAGCTTGGGCAACTAGATCACTGAACTCAGGGATAAGAGCCATGGGGAGAATGTCCGCTTCTTTGGCATCCTGGAAAAGGCAGAGGGGGCCGATGTCTGTGGTTTTCTTCGGGAGTGGCAACCCAACTTAACCCAAGCTTAACTTCTCACACCTACTGTAAATGCAGATAGCCCACAGAATCAGGCCATAAGGCATCAACCATAGGCAGGGGTTAGGTCCCTCATAGCTTGCTTCATCAGTCATGAACAAGCACAACAAGTACTTACAGTGGAACGGTTGCATGGGCCCTATAACTATGAAGCACACATGGTCGACATTTTGGCTGACTTCTTTAGGGTGACATATAATAAGAGGAGGGCTTTCCTGTCTCTTAGGCCCCAGCAGCGCCAGTGGGACATAAGAAATGTCCTCTTTGAACTGGCACACATTTGGGTCATGATGGACAGAAAAATCAGGGACTTCCATGATCTGGTAGAGCTGCAATCTTTCTTTGATGGACTCCAAGACCAGAACATGGACCACGACTCCAGTTCCCTCCACCCCACTTACCTCTGCCCTGGTTATGCTGTGAACAGGGACCAATAGCTCACAGCCCCGTGGAGGCAGACACCGGGACAGGTTGCACAGCCTGTAAAGTCAATAAGGGCTGGCTGACCCAATGACCGATATACCCAGTGACTGTTGCTGAATTGTTATTTCCTTGCATCTTCATAACCAGAAGCTCAGTATGGCCTGTCTGTTCACTGTTTAATATTCATTGCTTGTTTGCTATAGTTTGTACTTCTCTTGGTCTTCCCATGCTGCCTGGTTGGTTGGTATCCAGGCAGCCCCTTCTGATGGAGTGCAGATAGTTGGATTCTGAACTGCGATGACCTGGGATGGAAGCGTGTACAATCCCTTCCTCTCCCACTACCCAGGTACCGCATAGTACAGCCTAGCCATTTGGTGCTCCACACCTATGGGCCGAGGCTGTCACCCACCCACCACTAGCACACTCCTCGTTTGGTCAGTGTCTCATGTCATTAGACCCCTCACCCACCCCATTCCACAAACCTCCCAAAAGCATCATTGGCCACTCCACTGTGCCTACTTCACCCATATGCTCAGCTGCTCCAGCTGCACCCATTCAATCAATCAATCAGGGGAATTGTAAAGCACGTTACTCACCCGTGAGGGTCTCAAGGTGCTGGGGATGGTAAGCCGCTCCGTTCAGTCCAAGAGCCAGGTCTTGAGTGTCTTCCTGAAGATGTGCAGTGAGGTGGTGCATCTGATGTCAATCAGATCTTGGCCGCGATGTAGGAGAAGACTCTTCAACCTGCTCTGGCTCTGTGGGTGCGCTGGGTTTCGGCGAGAGCCAGGTTGGTGGATCGGAGGTTTCTCTTGGGTACATTGAAGGAGATTCTTTTGTTGAGGTATTGAGGTCCGGTGTTGTGAAGGCATTTTTAGAAGTGGGTGAGTATTTTCAAAGTAACTCTCTTCTCAGTTGGGAGCCAGTAGAGGTTCCGCAGGTGTTGGGTGATATATTTGTGTCGAAGGATGCCAAGGACGAGTCTGGATGCGGTGTTTTGTATGGTCTGGAGCTTGCACAGCAGAGACTTGTTGAGGGCGTTTCCGTAGTCCAGTCTTCTGGTTATGAGTGCGTGGGTGATGACTTTTCTTGACTCGGGGGACCCATTTGAAGGTCTTATGGAGGATGCGGAGGGTGTTGAAGCAGCTGGAGGCGACAATGTTGACCTGCTGGTTCATGGAGAGGGAGGAGTCAAGTACGGTGCTGAGGTTTTGTGCGTGGTCCATAGGGGTCCGAGGGCTGCCGAGTGCGTGGAGCCACCAGGTGTTCTCCTATGCAAAGGGGGAGGGTCGAGGATGAGGACCACTGAGTTGAACAGGGGAGTTTGTGAACCCCCCTATTTATCAGCTAAAGTAGGGTTGGAGTTCTTGCTCGTCCTCTTCAATTTGCAATTCAGCAGAAAAGGGCTCATAAATAATGTGAAACGGTGGGTGTTTGGTTGCGTGAGTGAAAGGACTGATTGTTAGGTGTGGCTGGATAGGTTAGTAAAAGAGTGGGTGGGTAGATGGATAAATGGATGAATGAATGAGTAAAAAGATGGATGTAAGGATGGATAAGTGAAGTAATGCATGGATTAGTGAAAGGGAGGGTGGATGGATGGATGGATAATATAGTGGATGGGTGAAAGTGAAAGAATGGATGTATAAATTAAAGGGAGCCTGGATGGATGGAAGAAAGGATAAATGTATAAATAAGTGAAAGGGTGAATGGATGATGTGAAAGGATGGCTGGATCAGTGAAAGTGTGGATGGATGGATGTATGGATGTGTGGAATGAAAGGGTGGATAGATTAACTGATGAAAGAATGGATAGAGAGAAGAGTGAGAGTATGAATGGATGAGTGAAAGGATGAATGCTTACACGTTGTGAACCCGCAACTTTAGAAGCTACAGCGGGTGGAATTCTTGAACGGCCTTCCCAGTCTGCAACTTGGCAGACAAAGAGAAGGGAGTGAGTGAGTGAGTGAGTGAGTGAGTGAATGAAAGGATTCATGGAAGGTTATATGAGTGAAAGGGTGGATGGACGGGCAAGTGAAAGGATGGATGTGTAGAGTGATGAATGATTTAAAGGATGCATATATGGATGAATGATCAAAAAATGGATGGATGACTAAAAGGGGGAATGGATGGATGAAAGGATGGATGAAAAGATAGAAATGAGAAAGGAGATGAAGGTTGGTTGGATGAGTGAGCGAAAGGATGCATGAAACAGTGAAAGGATGGATGACTGAGTGAAAGGGTGAATGGTTGGATGAATTGATGAATGGGATGAGTGAAAGAGAGGACTGACAGATGGTTGGAGTGAATCGGTGGGTGGATGGAATGAATGGGTAGATGATAAATAAGCGAAAAGGAAGGAAGGATCAGTGAGTAAAAGGATGGATGAATTAGTGAATGGGATGGGGGATGAATGGAGAGATGAGTGAAAGGATGGGTGGATGCATGAAAGGATGGATAATGGATGAGTCAATGAATGGATGGACTAGTGAAAGGAAGGATGGATGGATGGACGGATGAGTGAAAGCAGTGATGGATGAGTGGATGGGTCAAAGAATGTGTGAAAGGATGGATGGATGGCTGAGTGAAAGGATGGATGGATGAATGGACAATTGGAATGAGAGGATGGAGGGATGAAGTGAAAGGGTGGATGGATGGATTACTTAAAGGATAGATGGCTGAGTGAAAGAGTGGATGGAGAGATAGATGAGTGAAAGGATAGAGGGATGGATGTATAGATGATGGAGGTAGATGCATAGGTTTGGATATGGATGGTAACAGACTGAATGATAGATGAAAGACAAATGAAGGACAAAATGTAAAGGGGAAATTGGCGGTATCAGTAGGTGGATGGATGGATGAATGAATAAATGCTTTGAAGGAACAGCCAAGAAAGCTCTTCTGGGGAGGGTTTTGATGATTGCTTTATTTGCTTAGCGCCATAAGAGCTTTGGTTTAAAGTGGGGGATAGTCTCATTTGCTAGTTACTCCCTTGTCTACAGCCAGCACTCCTTGACCATTTTCTAGTAATTTCTACCCATTCTCATCTCCCCTGCTAGTTGACAAGATCTGGGAGGATGTACCACTCTCTAGCCTGGCCCACTATGGGGGCTGACACATGCAGACAATGCCCACCTGACTTTTCTTGCTATCCTGGTGGGTACTCCCCCATTTTCCATCATTCCCATTACCAGTAACAACCCAAGCTGGTTGCTCCGCTTCCTCCATCCACAGACCTCCTCAGGCTCCGAAGACCCACAGCCCTGGACCCGATGATTAAAGTTTTTATATGTTTGGTTACATGTCCTAGCATACGTTGTCAGTTTTACATGTTCTTTTACCTGATTAAATTCCCTCACCCATCCCCAGCTCCGCACTATCCCTACCCTTCCCATCTCCCTCCCTCCTTTTTGCCCCCCCCAGTTGTGATCAACAGGCAGGACTTTTGGTACTGGTGCATATATTATCCCCTTCACTGTAGAGGGGACTACATATAGCCCCAAACAATCGCACAGCTTGATGTGCACAATTGCAAAAAAGTTTACTGATTTCTTCAACACTCATCCATTTTAATCCGTAGTTTTCAAATTTATCATGCTTATTCTTCTATTTTAGTTCGAGTCCACACGCAAAAGTGTAAATGCGGTTTCCGAGTTTTTACTGATCAATCCATGTCTATCCAGACTTTAAGAAAGAGCAGGACTAAAGCATAAATTCATTTCAGGCAGCGTTTATTCAACAAATACCCAATGCATTTCGGGCACAACGCCCTTCTTCGGGGGTGTCTGTAAACAAATAAAAATGACATCTATCACAAAAATGCATTATCCACTTTCATGTTAGCATTACCAACTACTGACCAATATAATTGAGCTATTGCACAATTCCAGAAGATATATTATACATTACAAAAGCTTCATGCCATAAGTCTATGCGTTACGAGGGTCCCTGAATCACAAGCGGATTTATTAGTTTACTCCTACCTGTGTGAAACCTTGTCACATTCCCATTATACCAACAGTCAAAACCACTACATTACCCAATTCCTTGAATTCAATTCGACGAGCAGCTGAAACCTCCCCATCACCCGGTCCCTTACGTCCCGAGTTCTCACATTGCCTTTCAAATATTCCCTTATAGTGTCTCACTAGTGTGCCCTTTCGAAACCGCTCTATATGCAAAAGCCCTCTACATGCATTCTTTTCATCAATAATAAACCTTGTTCAGAGCGCCGAAGCTTGTTTCTCGTTTTACTTTCATTCCGTGATTTATCAAACAGTATTAGCTTCTCTCTGTTCCCATCCCTCCACATTTAGTGCTTTGCCCACCAAACCATGCCTTTGCAATGTGCGCCACTCATCACGTACCTGCCTTCTTGTTATTTAAAAGCCGTACAATCTTCTTCCGTCCGAGTTTCCCATTGATCTCCCTCCCTGAAACCCTCTCTTATAAACACCTGGTTTCAACTTCCCAATTAGGCTCACAGTCAAACTTTCCCGCCCTCCCTGTGTTACTGGTTGAATTTTGTTCGTGAAACACTAACGCGCCCATAATGCAACGCAAATGATTTTAAACCGTTCAGTGCAATTACCGGTAATGTAGCTAAATATACCAAATAGTGCACAACATTATAAAGTGTGAATATTCAATGTCATGTTTATCTGAAATAAAATCCTCAAGCGTCTCTGTAACTGTCTCTAATGAACCACGTTGCTGTTATTGGCGTGCAGACTCGTATTTTGTTTCCATTGTATCTTCTGTGTTCTTTATCTTCATCTGTGGGTGCAATCCTGGTGTAGGGCATTTAATAAACTGCACTGTAAAAGGGGGGGCAGGATGCACACCTGTTAGTCCATTTCTCAAATTTATACCTTATATTTAGAGTGTGCGTGCTGATTGAGTCTTGTGCCATGCCCTAATGGCATATATTATCCCCTCACCACCCCCTCAGGCCTAAATGTACTTCTGAACAGGTGCTCTCCTTCCACCCCCTCTCCTTCCTTTTTCCTTCCTCCCATTCCCATCAGCCTTTATTACTCATTAGCTGAGCCCTGCATCCATCCCGGGCCTGCTTTAGCTGTGGACTGCACGCCACGGATAGTGATGAGTTGGGACATTTCCCCCACCTACTCCCACCTTTGCCGCCTATTTATCATAGCACATCGAGATGTCACCGCAAGGAGCACTGAATGTGTTCTCTTGGAATGTGAATGGTCTTACTCACTACATTAAATGCAAAATGGTGCTTATATACCTTAACTCTTCTTAAACCTGTCAGCCTTAGGGTGGCATTCCCCCAAACCTTTTGCTTGCTTTCCTCTTTTTGGTGATTCATTTTGTTGACCTTAGCACTCCGAGCACTTTACCACTGCTGACCAGTGCTAAAGTGCATGTGCTTCTCCCCTAAGCATGCTAACTTTTGTGTATACAAAATTGGCATATTTAATTTACTTGTAAGTCCCTTTTAAAGTAATAAAAGGAGGATCTGTAAATTAAATGCTAATAGTAGGCTTCAACTCTGATTGTGCCACCCATCCAAGTAGCTCTTTAAACATGTCTCAGGCTTGCCACTGCAGAGTATGTGTGTGCAGTTTTACTGCCAGATCGACTTGGCATTTAAAACCCTTTGCCAAGCCTGAAACTCCCCTTTTATTACATATCAGCCATCCCTAAGGTATGCCCTAGGTAGCCCTTAAGATGGGGTACTCTTTAAGTAGAAGGGGGTCATTATCTTTTAAGTTTTGCATATCTTAGTACTGAAAATCTCTTAAATTCGCAATTCATTACTGTGAGGCCTACTCATCTCAAAAGTTAACATTGGGTATTCCTTAGTACACTTTTAAGCTGTAATTCCTGATTAGAAAGGAGTGACTGTATCATGTTTGATATCTTTAGAATGGTAATGACAAATCCTTTTTACTGGTAAAATGGGATTTGAAATTTCTATTTTAGAAATACCACTTTTAATACGTGGATGTTTCTCTGCTCTTACTGCTCTGTGTGCCTGCAGCCTATCTCCAATACATGTCTCGGATGGGGGACATCCACACTTTGTGTATTCTCCCTAAACAGCCATAAACACAGTAAGGTTGCGTATGTTTGAGTACTCATCTGCATTCTGATGGCTCTTCCTGGGCAAGAAGGGAGAGAGGAGGGTATATCTATACCTGAATAGGCAGTGTCCTTTCACCAAACAAAGAGCTGATTACTCCCCACAGCTAGTTTAGAGCAAGGGCTCAGAAGAAAAGGCTTCTGTGTACTTCAAAGACCCTTCTTTGAAGTCACCCCCACTTCAAAGGCACAACTGAGTAAAAGTACTGGGGCTCTGACCCTATCAGATCAGACACTTCTGGACCTGGTACTGAACTCTGTCAGAAGAACTGCTGTGCTGCATCAAGGACTGCCACTCTTCTGGACTGCGGATCTGGGAGACCTTGCTGTTATGCTGTGCTGCCATTCTGCCTTCTGCTCTTTGACCCTGCTGAGGGAGAGCTGGACTCTGCCTTGCAACCAAAGTGATCTCTAAAGGCTTGTTGGCTTGCCTCCTGTTGCTTGAGAGTCAGGGCTATCAAAGTTTCTACCCCTGCTCCAGTGTCTGGCCCATTGGATGTGGACCCAGATACTTGCACAAGGGAAATTGACACATCTCCAGTCTGCATGTAGCAGAACCAATCCATCAATCAGTCATTTGTTAAGCGCACTACATACCCGCGAGGGTCTCAAGACGCTGAGGGGGGGGGGGGTGGGGGCCGCTACTGATCGAACAGCCATATCTTTAGTATCCTCCTGAAGGTCAGCAGGTCTTGGGTCTGTCGTAGGCTCAGTGGGAGGGTGTTCCATGTCTTGGCGGCGAGGTGGGAGAAGGATCTCCCACCGGTGGTTGTTCTTCGGATGCGCGGGACGGTGGTGAGTGAGAGGTCGGCAGAGCGTAGCTGGCAGTTGGGGTGTAGAAGGAGAGTGTCTGTTGAGGTAGGCCGGGCCGGGCTTGTGGAGTGCTTTGTGTGCGTGGATGAGGAGCTTGAAGGATATCCTCTTGTTGACAGGGAGCCAGTGTAGGTTTCTCAGGTGGGGGGGATGTGGCTATGTTGTGGTACATCGAGGATCAGTCGTGCTGAGGCGTATTGGATGCGTTGTATTCGACTGATGAGCTTGGTCGGGGCTCCCACGTAGAGGGCGTTTCCGTAGTCGAGTCTGCTGCTGACGAGGGCCTGAGTGACTGTCTTTCTTGTATCTGTCGGGATCCATCTGTAGATCTTGCGGAGCATGCGGAGGGTGTTGAAGAAGGAGGAGGAGATGGCATTGACTTGCTTGGTCATTGAGAGCGTTGAGTCGAGGATGATTCCCAGGTAGCGTGTGTGGTCGGGGGGATCTGGGCTGCCCTCAGTGCCGTTGGCCACCAGGAGTCATCCCATGCTGACAGGTTGGAGCCGAGCATGAGGACCTCTGTCTTGTCCGAGTTCAGCTTCAGACGGCTGATCTTCATCCAGTCGGCGACGGCCTTCATTCCTTCATGGAGGTTGGCTCTGGCGGTGATGGGGTCTTTGGTGAGGGAGAGGATCAGTTGAGTGTCGTCGGCGTAGGAGATTATGTTGAGGTCGTGCTGTCGGGCAACGTGTGCAAGCGGGGCCATGTAAATGTTGAACAGTGTCAGGCTGAGTGAGGATACGATGCATTGCCACCACTACGTGGAGAAAATCGATGCAGCACATTAACGGCGGGCCCAACTTTGACACATTGCTCATCTTCATCCCACATCTCACTGTTGCGACCTGGATCAAGGTACTCCATACACCAGGTCTGCATGGGTCCTGTCTCAAGCCTGCACTGCACCGCGGTCAGCCTGAACTGTTGACCTTCCCCCTGTCCAGCATGATCAGAAAAACACCCATTGATGATTATTGCTCTAAGTGCTAGAACTCTATTTATTATTTAAAAATTCATATCTTGACTCCTACTTATTGGATTGTTGTCCTTTTAGTCTTGAATTATTTATACAATTAATTATTGTCTATTTTTCTAACCTGGCATGCAGTCTTTTTGTGGTGTTTCCATTGTGTTAATGTGTATTGTGTTGCACAAATACTTTACACATTGCTTCTTTAGATTAGCCTGACTACTCTGTACAAGATACCAGAGTGTGAGCACAGGTAATCTTTTAATGTGTATCTGACTTACCCTGCTTAAAATTGTGGTTCCTGCTTATACTGGGTGCATACCTCTGCCTACCATGAATAAAATGTCTAACAAGTCTAAACAAGTTGACATAACATTACTCTAGGAAAACCATCTTATGAGCATAAAGGTGGAAAAGCTCAGGCGGGCCAGTGATCCTGTCACTGGATGACATGATTAGGACACCTCAGAAGTGTGGTTTGTCCATACTGCTGTGCAAGATACTCCTGCATACGGTATTCAAGACGTAGATCGACCCAGAGTGTCTGTACACATTTGTAAATCTGTATGTCTGTGACAAAGTGATCTGTGTGGGCATAATTTATTTGCCACTCTCGCACCACTCACCGATCCATTTGTCGGTTGACCTGGGCCTTGCAACGCCTATTCGCCTGCCCTGGTGCCTAGACCTCTACCACTTTAACCAGCCCACAGGCAAGGAATGGCTTAAATTCCATGTCTACCTCTACACTCCAGATATTGTCATAGACCCGTAACTGATTGATTCTTTTTTCGAGACAATCCACTTACTCGGCTTCACTGAGAAGGGTAGGAAGTTACTCCAGGAGAGATCACTAAGGAGGAGATAGTGGAAGTCATCCCTAACCTCTCATATCATACACTTTCTGGGGAGGACGGCTTCCCAGCTGAGTTTTATAAGTGGATGAAGGCTGAAGTGGTGATTCCCTCTATGATGCCTGCAGGGATGCAGACCAGACAGCTTCTCGTGGCCTAATCTCTCCAACAGGGCCCTCATTCTGGACCTCCCCAATCCCGGGAAGGACCGCTTCCTTTTTGGCATCTATCAGCCCTTCTCCCTCCGCAATGAAGACATCAAGATCCTGACTGGAATTCTGGTGGTCCGTCTCAAATGGGTTATTCCTTCCCTGGTCCATCATACCAATATGGGGTATGTCCCAGGTTGTTCATCCTGGAATCATCTTTGCATGTTGGCTCATGCCATGTGGCTGGCCAAGGATCTACCAAAGGAGACTCTGGCCTTATCGCTGGATGCAATGAAGGCCTTCAACAGAATAAAATGGGATTACCTTTTTTCCACACTCCACAAATTTGTTCTTGGCACGGACTTTATCTCCAAGGTCCCCCTTCTTTATGATTCCACCACGGCACAGGTCAATTGTGGTGGCTTTGTTTCCAGGTTCACAGGGGTACACTGCAGGGTGCCCATTGTCACCTTTACTCTTTCTTCTCAACATGGAACCTCTGACTTCCATGCTGCACCTGTCATAGCAGAGAGTGGGGATCCCCACACCGTCTGGCCCCTCAATCCTGTACTTACATTTGTATGATATTCTGCTCACACTCTCAGCCCTCTCCTCCTCAATCTCGATGGAGACTATCACCACCTTCACAGCCATATCTGGTACAAGGTTAACCGGGGGAAGAGCGAAGCCCTGCTGCTCTTTCTTGAGAGACTACCTGAGCCAGCATATGCCAACATATGCATATGCCTATATGTTTCAATGGAAGTCCTCTATGTCAATTGGGGGCTTGAGTGCATGGTGGTTCTCAATTTGAATCTGCTCTTGGAAAGGATAATGCTTGATTTTGAGAAGTAGAAGCATCTGAATATGTTTTTCTGGGGGAGATCACAGTTGATCAAGATGGTGGCCCTCCTGAGATTGACCTGCATGCTGGGCATGCTCCCTTTGCTGACTCCGCTCAAGATCCTTAGGTATATAGACAGTAGTATTAAGTCCTTCAACTGGGGGAACATGGTAACCCTGGGCGAAGCACTACGCTACGCTCGCGTAGTTTGCGAAGTTTGCGCAACTTCGCACTACGCGAGCTGCACGTAGCACAGTGCGAACATGCGTAGCGCAGCGTAGCGCAGCGTAGCGTAGTGCAGCGTTCATTTTTTGCTTGTTCGCGGTCCTCAACGTCATGTTCGCGACCGCGAGCAAGCAAAATGACATCCCGGCGAGACTCTTAACGCGGGGAGGTCATGTTTCTCATTGCGAGTGGTCGTGCATGCTCACGACCGCTCGCGATGAGAAACTACCAGTTCGCGTTGAGAAAGCTGACGCTCGAGTAAAAATCTACTCGAGCGGCAGAAAACTACAGCTCGCACTGTGCAAGATGTCGTTTTCAATTATTGCACAGTGCCGGATGCTTGTTTGCACTGTGCAATCATTGAAAATGCATCTTGCACAGTGCGAACATGCTACTACGCAGCTCGCGTAGTGCTACGTGAAGTTCGCGCAGTGCGAAGTGCACTTCGCGTAGTTTCGCGTAGCGCTACTTCGCGAACTACGCCCAGGGTTAGAACATGGTACACTCATCATGGTGAACTCATCACCCGCAGATCTTGCTGAGTCCTTGGTCTCCCCTCCGTGAGGCACCACCGAATAGCCTTGCACTTGGCTTATTTGCAACCTCATATTTGGGGCTCCCCACTGTGGGTCACAATAGAGAATTGTGACATGTGGAGCCCAGCATTGGTACGCTCCCTGTATATGACTGATGTCACCACTTCAGAACCAGCAAACCCTTTGATCCAGGCCATGTCTAGAACATGGACACAGACTCATAGGCTCCTTTTGGTTAACGCAAATCTCCATGACAAGGAACCCATATGGTGAAATGCAAGTTTATGCATAGGGGGGAATTCTCACTGGGTCGCCTGCTATGAAGCAGAGATTATTACCCTGAGTCACTGTTGGGACTGTAAATTCTCCAGGTCTTCCATTTATACTCCCAGTCACAGACACTGCAACTACTAGCACAATGGCAGGACCGACTTCAGGTGAATTATGAGGTGGAGGACTGGATTGAGATCATGGATAGCTTTAGCTGAGGCATGCAGGAGGCCTAAATGAAATTCTGACTTTAAAAAAATCTTGTGAAATGGCAGTAGACACCGAAAAGACTCAAGTCAACATGTCTGCTATCCCCTTGCTGGTGGTATGGACATATACACTGTGATATTGTTGACACTACACATTTGCCTTGGCATCCATGCCCTCTGGGACGAAAGTGGGTTCCACATTGAGGGAGATAACAGATATATTCACTCTGATGCAATATCATCTGATTCTGATTTTGATTTGATTTGATTTAATTGTAAATAGCTCTTGAATGTCCAGAGGTGTCTTGGCGCTGCAGCCATGTCATTCAAAAACAGAGAGGGAGGAAGGTGTTGGCTAATAATTCCTATTGATTAAATAGCAATGTCTTTATTAATTTCTGAAAAGCCAAAAGATCTAAACATTTTCCAATGGCAATCAGAATACCATTCCATAAATTTGCGGCTCTTAGCAGGAAGCTCCTACTGCCCCAAGTTGCCCGGTTTCTTCTCGGAAGTCTTAGTAGCAATCCAACTGAGAATCCAAGCTTCCTATTTGGGGTATACCAGACAAATTTCGAGCTAAAATAGCTTGGTCTCATATTGCACTATTTACAGTGCTTTAAAAGTAAAGCAGAGAGTCTTAAAGTCCAAACGTCTGGCTATTGGGAGCCAATGTAGTTTAATCAAGGCCTGGGATGCTGACCTATGTTTGGAAATTCCTGTTAGGAGCCAAGCCAAAGCATTTTGCAGCATTTGGAGTTTTTGCACTGACTTTTTTCGAATGCCAATAAAAAGGACATTTCCTTCGTCTAATTTAGGAAGAACTAGCGTGGAATCTACTGTTATTTGAACATCATAGGGGATGTAGGGACAAGTTTTACTTATTATTTCCAGGGTATGGAACATGGAGGATATGAGCGCATTCACTGGATGTTCAAAATTAAGTTTGTCATCAAAGAAGATTCATAGTTTCCTTCCTTTATATACTGGTGTTGGTAATGGTCTCATATCCTGAGGCCACCAAATTGGCAGCCAGAAGGATTTATCTTTCCTAAACAGAAGGACCTCCGTTTTCCCTGCATTTAAGCATGAGCGCAAAATCCGCTCCGATCGCGGATTTTGCGGATTTTCGGTAAATCCGCGATCCGCGAACTCTCGCGGATTTACCGAGAATCCGCAATCCGCGATCGGAGCGGATTTTGCGGTCAAAAGTTCAAGCCTGCATAATTTACGATGGCGCCGGCAAGCTGCCAGCGCCATCCTCAAATGGTTACTTAATTAGCTTCGACAGGAAGCTCTAATAGATAAGATACAGCAGGGGCTCGAGCGCCTGCTTTATTTTAACAGTTGGAGCTTCCTGTTGAAGCTAATTAAGTAACTATTGCAGGAAGGCGCTGGCAGCTTGCCGGCGCCATGGTAAATGGTAAACGGGAATGTTTTGTATTATTAGTAGGAGAAAAAATGGGTAAGAAGAGGTGAAGGGGATTATTATTATTACTTTGTTATTATTCTTATTGTTGTTGCTGTTATTGTCAATTGCACTAGTATGGTTAATACTATTATTTTGTATTCAAAACGTTATTATTCAAATGTGAATGAGCAGACTTTGCAAGAAACATGCCTTCCTCTGCTGGGAACCGAATGTGCCGTGCATGTGAACTCGCCTCTCCTTTTAACTCATTTCTGTTTGCTTTTCTTCCTGCAAAGCTTTGACTTTGGGCGCTAAGGTTTTTAATAGAGGTGTCGGTGATCATTAAAATGGGATTGCCAGTCGCTCAGTCAAACAGCGGGTTCACTGCTGGTGTGGGGCCTTTTATTGGGTTAAGCTGAGCCTCTGCCCTCGAGCTCCCAGGACCAATCCCCCGTTGCTCGGCCATGATATTGTAAACAGAAACACTAATCCCCTCTCCGGGGCGTCCCACCGAGCTACACGTTGCTTTATGAACCCCCATTATTTCTGGCCATGACCTCTGACAGAGACATAGAATCCGGTTGCGTAAATCTCCATCCATGCAAAAACCAATAGAGGGTTGGTGGCAGAATCAAGAAGCCCTTCCGGGGTTCATTTGTGGCGCGCGCAGCTGGAACGCTGGGAAGCGGACATCTTTGACTAGTCGAGAGAGTGACTTTTAGACGTGTACGGGGGAGGGGAGAGACTTGGGGTTATGTCGCAGTGATATAATTGTATTAGTTTACTACTGCTACATGGACCTGGGGTCAGTAACCAAGATAGTCTGCTCTTATTACATATATGGAATGAGTAATGAAAAGTAAGGGAGCGGATGAGACCTCCCATTAGGCCAGAGCGCTCTTGGCTGACATTACTGAGATCGAACCCCACGACCTCCCTACTCTTGACCTTATGTATTTATTTAGTAAGTGTACCTTTTGCGAGTACTGTGCAGCTGTAGCTGTCTATGTGCAGCTCACACCGAGACAAAGCGAAATTATTAAATATGTAAACGCAAGGCACCGAAACGGCACATTCGAAAACGCTGAGTTAAAATAAACAAATTGCCTTCATGCTCCTAGTGAATAACAATAAGCACAAAACACATGAACATTAATGAAAAGCACCATGTAAAACATCATTTGTCATAATTTTTCTAAATTAATGTGAGCATGGAAAAGGATTAGGAAGATATTTATGGGAGACATTGGCTTGACTCCAGTGCCCTTGTGAAACCATGAAAAATCATCATAATAGTGTTTCCATGCTTTTATTGGGCATTTGCATGTCACAGCAGCGCTGCAACACTTTTTGATAAGATAACGTTACTATCAATTAGCGGCGGGCGAAAATATATTTATTGGCCTATTGCCCAAGAATCTGTGGATGCTTGAAGCTGCCAACTGGCCCTATGTCATAAAGGTTACCTTAAGCCTGTTGTGATTTCTGCTCTTTAGATTTCGTGCTTTTGTTAGATTTTCCCCATTATGTAGGTTTGCATACAACTCTCAGCAGTTTTGAAGCAGATGGTTACTATAACTAGACTGGCTGATGTTGACGCAATGGTACGTCTCAATAAGCATCAGAAAGTGAATGAAAGAAAAAAAGAAAAAAAAAAGTGTGGAATAGACAACATTATTTCGGAAGCACTTTAGGTTGAATGCTGCAGACTCAGGTCCATAGAACCCTCCTGTCCTAAGCTATTGCCCTACAGAACTGAGAGAATGAGTAATGGTCATTGTTAGGGCCTTATTATTTAGCTGTATGGTTTGGGCTGCAGCCTTGTTAGCTGTGCTTTCATGTTTCAGTGCCCATGTTTTTCCTAAGTCTCCCAGTGTATGTGACCCTGTCACTATAGCTTAGTTCTACAGGTCTACAGGTCTACAGGTCCTCTTGTCAGTCTCTCAATGATGTGTGTTTTCAAGAACAAGAACCCAATGGATGTGAGAGGGACCTTGGGTACGAGTAATTACAAAGGAACAGTGGTCTCTTGCAACACATATAAGTAGAACAAATCAACACAGCGATATAATAAAGACTGCGCACTTCGGCGCGATTGCATAGTAACACACACTTGGTCGCTGGAACTAGTTGAAGCGCAAATGCAGTGACTCATGCATCAGCCCCAAAAAAATCGTGAGCGTTGGGAGGCTGGGCAGATGTGCCTTCTTCCCAAATATACCATCGATGCTGCTCTGACCTTTTAGACACACAAGAGGCATGTGCGCTCGCGTGGAAGCCCCGTCCGTTTGGCCCCGCCCACACACTCGAGGAAGCCCCGCCCCCAATCCGCAAATCCGCTGAATCCGCTAAATAGGCGGATTTTGCGGATCCACGATCCGTGGATCCGCTAAATCCGCGAATCGTGGATCCGCAAAATCCGCCCATGCTTACCTGCATTAAGCTTTAAGCAATTTGCTTGCATCCATTGTTCTATTTGGGTCATACAGAAACTAAACCTGTGTCCAACTTCCTCATGATCTTTAAAAATTGACACCACAATTTGGGTGTCGTCAGCGTAGGACATCACAGAGAAACCCATTGTCTTTTTAAGTTTAGCTAGAGGGGCAGCATAATGGTTGAAAAGGGTAGGGCTCAACGAAGAGCCCTGAGGTACCCCACAAGACAAGCAAAATTGCTTTGAAGTAAATTTACAGATTTCTACATGATTTGTTCTGTGGGTTAAAAACATTTTTTAATAGCTTCAGTGCTGCACCTCGTATTCCTAGTTCTGCTAATCAGTCAATTAAGATGGTATGGATGACCGTGTCAAAGGCTGTGGTGAGACTAAGCAGTATTTGTACGGCCTTGCCTCCATTGTCCAGGACACATCCTAATTCTTCTGATCCGGTAAGCAGAGCCGTTTCTGTGCTGTGTGCCTTGCTAAATCCATATTGGGAATGCCCCAGTACTTTATTGCTGTCGATGCATGACATGAGTTCACTATTCAGAGCCTTTTCCCGCAATTTACACAAGATGATGGACGGAATGTTGCACAATGGCAAAACATTCACCCCCAGTCACAGATCTGGGCTTAATCCATCGTTATTTTGCTCACCAAGCCACCCCAGTTCAGACATGGCCATATGCAAATCAGTCTTGACCCTTTTCCTCATGGGAACAGTCCAGCCCGAACTGCCAAGCCATGTCTTCCTTGGACCAAAATCAAGCATCCTAGGACCGGTTTCTGGCTATCAGCCGTCTTCAGCCAGGATAGCTTGACTCCAGTGGCTTAGTGAACATGGGACCCACGTCTGGGCATACCCTTCCCACATAGGGTGAACAGCAAAACACACAAGATGATGGACGGAATGTTGCACAATGGCAAAACATTCACCCCCAGTCACAGATCTGGGGGTACCTTCCCTCTTCCTTTGCTTCCTAACCATGTATCCATCCTCGACAATTCCTTCTTCTTCTCCCCCTCACTCCACCTGTTACCTGTCCCCCTTCAATCACCGTCCATAACCTACAGTACTTGTCCAGTTCCTTCCTCTCTTTTCTCCCCATACTTCTGGCCTTCCTTTGACCCCCAATCCCTCCCCCATGTACAGCACCTTCTCCTCTCTTCGCCATGTACCTTTGGCATTCATCTAACCCCTGTCCTCCCCAACCTGTTCAGCCTCTTCCCCTCTCTTTTGCCCTTACCTTTGGCCTTCATTTGACCCCCCCTACTCCTCGACCTTCTCTTCCTATTTATGATCTCTACTCTTCCCCTCTGTTCAACACCAGTAAAATTATTTCTCTTCCCACCACTGTTTTACCATCCTCTCCTATCGCCCACCATCGTTCCCCACCTTCTATCCTTGCTCCCCAACTCCCCACCCATTACCCCACCCCTCCCCTTCCTCAAACTCCCTCTGCACTTCCTCCCTTATACAGTTCACCCACCTTGCCCCGCCCACTCCCTCCCATTTCCCGCTCATCCATCCCTCCCCGTCCTCAATCACCCTCTGCACTCCCGCCCTTATCCATCGAGCCACCCAACACTCTGTGCTCAGCTCTCCTCTCCCTGGAAAATAAACTTGATTCTCTCATCTCTTCTATTTCCCAGCTTGTAGCATCCATCTCACTTTTAACTACCAAGATGTCCCCCTTCCCTAATATCTTCCCGAGGAGTTCCGTGCTCCCACGCCCCAACAAAGCCAACCACAGTCTGTCCTCTACAGACATCTCCAATTTACTAGCCAGCTACAAGACCACCAGCGTCACTCCCCCTCTACCTTCCTCTTCTATTAATAGGGGTGGGCGGAATTTGCGTAATCGCGTCATGCAAATCTTCACGAAATGGTTAAAAATCTCAACGAACAAGCGGAATTGCTTGTTTGCAATGCTTTTTTTCTGTTGGCAATTGCTGTTTGCGTGCTCGGGGGAAATATCTCGCGAACATGCATTTTGAGTACACAAACAAGCAAAATATTCACGAAGTCGCGGAATGCAGAATTTTGGGCAATTTTGCGTTCTCCGCAGAACGCAAAATTACCCAAATTCCGCAAATTCCGAATGCGGAACAGAATTTACCACACCGGCCTACCTATTAATTCTACGCCGTTCACTATTCAGACGATCTCCTCTGTCAGAACCTACTAGCCTCACTCATACCGGGCACCCTCATTCAAGAATCTTATCCCTATCTCCTTTAACAGCCCTAACACCCCCATCACCAAAACAGTTGTATCAGAGCTGCACTGCTTGCTCCACAACTGCAGAGCTGCAATCAAACACAAATTGGAAATTTCTGACATTATCACCCTCCAGAATCTTGGCATGTTCTTCTTCACTGAGACCTGGTTTAATGACTCCTCTCATACTTTGTTTGATCTTCTGGATCTTGTTATATCCAAAGCAGACCTGCTGACTACTGCTCCCCCATCCATGTAGACTGGTCTGACCACTTCCTCTTTCCCTTCCGTTTTCATCTTTTGTACGTTATAACTCTCGGCCAACCTAAAAGAGCTACTACCTGGTTCCGCAACACTAAAAACATTGATCTTGACACTTTTTGTGACTCTGCTATGCGGTCACTTCCTAGACTTGACCCTAACATGGATGTCAATGTTCCTACCGCTCAGTGCCTCCCAGTCCTAGCAGTTGAAATCGACAATGTCGCTCCACTCCAAAGCAAAAGGAAAAGACCCAGCCCCTCAGCACCTTGGTTCAATAAAGCAATGAAAGGAATAACTTTAGAATCCTGGAGAAACATTGGAGAAAATCTCCTTCTACCTCCAATCTCTCTCTGTTACGTTCGGCAAGATTCAAATGCCACAACCACATCTTCCATGAAAAAGCATTACATTTCAGATGCCTCCTTGACTCGGCCAAAAACAGACCCAAAAAACTTTTTGACCTCATCAAAAACCCAAACTGTTCTCTCCTAACTACTAAGCCCGAGGACTCCACAAATAAAGCAGCTGATTTAGCTATTTTCTTTGATGAAAAGGTCAAAGCACTGGTGTATCAAGTCACCCACCCCACCCCCTTTGAGAAGCGGAAATCCTTAGTCACCTGGCAATACTTTGACGTCTTCTCGGAAGATGACCTCCTCAAATGCATCCAGAATGTAGAGCAAATTCCTGAAACTAACTTCCAGAGGGTCAGCAAGGAAATAGGAAAATTGCTGCTGGGCTGGTCACATCTCCCACTATCAATTTACGGAAGAGTGAATATCATTAAAATGACTATCCTTCCAAAATTTACTTTTCTATTCCAACACATTCCGTTGGCCTTTAACCACTTCGATGCTAAGGGTGTTCATGAAACTCCATGACGAGTTACCCTTGTCATTAGCGCTGAAGGGGTTAAGGGAGAATGGCTTAAAAAGGCTCAGTCCAAAATTTCAAGCTTTATATGGGGCTCCAAAGGAGTGCGGATCTCTTGGAAGAAACTCAGAAGGCGATATGAGAAAGGAGGACTTAAGCTGCCGGATCTTTCGTACTACACATGGGTGTTCTTGTTAAAAGGAGGGAAATGTTTGTTCAAAGTTCCAGAGGATACGGATATAGCCAGAATGTATAAAGCAATGCTAAAAAATGTAAATAGAGGAGACACTGATTTTTTACATAAATATGGGGACGCACGTTACTTCAAAAAGATTCGATTAAAAACTCTGCAGGGCTTAGCCACAACTTGGTATAAAGTTAGGAGGAAATTAAAGATCAGTTACTATAGCTGTAGGGCCCCAATCTTTGACTCACCAGGATCCCCGGAATGGACGAAAGACAGTCTGGCGAAGCCACTAAAAGAAGCAGGAATCTTGCTCTGGGGTTCAATGATGAAAAATGAGGCTTTAATCTCATGGGAGGAGGCCCAATTATTAAGGAATGGACGATTATCAAGATTCAAATATCTCCAAATGTTGAGTTGGAGTCGTACTGAGGGACTCGGGCAGGTCAGGACAATAATCTGGAAGCATTGCTGACGGCTGGAGTAAATTTAAAAAAAAGAGGTGTCACAAGGATATTGGCTGTTGGTGGAGCTGAGAGATGGTGACTTTAACCTGCCGACAGAACTGTGGGAGAAGAGTTTGCCCGGGGAGCAGTTGGAAGAATTATGGCAAGTATCTTGTACTACTTTATATTCCACAGTACGGCCTGCAAATTTAAGGCGGAACCACCTATTTTGTCTCCACAGGGTTTATTGGACGCCATACAAATTATCCAAAAAAGGAAATGGAGCAGTGCCTAAATGTCCTAAATGTGGTAAAGCAAAAGGCGATGATATTCACATGTTTTATGACTGTCCGATGATCCAGGATTTTTGGCTGGAAGTGAGTAATATCATTTCGGTTATACTTGGAGAGAAGCTCCAGGTAAGCATAATTTAGTTTTTTTGGGAATTTCTGTTGACTATACATCACAGAGAAAAAACACAAATAAATTGATTTTCCTCCTTACATTATTGGCCCGTAGGGAAATAAGTAAAAAATGGGTGAAAGCGGTACCTCCCAGTAAAGTAGAATGGTTGGCCTCTATACAACTTACTAATGTTTTGGATAGATCTTCAAAAAGTAAGAGAAATAATTTCTGGGTTCCATATGAGAAATGGGTTGAATCTATAATAGTCCGATGATTAGGTCTCTATACCATATTGCCTAATATTCTGACGGTGGCACACAAGGGCCGCAAAGAATATGCTACAGATGGGCGAATAAGGTGGGCACGGTATAGAGTGATCCATCCCAATATCTCGACTATGGGTTAGTTTCAATTCTTTCTTTCTTGATTGGGACTTGTGACCCAAAGTTTTGGTATACTTGGGCAATGAGGACACAAAAAAAAAGGCACCCTCCCTGTTGATCTTAAATCAGGACAGGTTACCCTTCTTCTACACCGAGAGCCTAACAAGTCTGATTTCACAGTGACACGCAAAGGGAAGCGTGGTTACGGACGTACCTTGTTCCTTCTTGGCGCAGGAGCACCTAACAAGCCTGATTTCACCGTGACATGCACAAGGAAGCTTGGTTACGGACATATCTTGTTCTTTCCTAGCGCAGGAGTGCCTACATACATTGTTTTACGTGACACGCACAGGGAAGAGTGGTCACGATTTCTTCTTTTTTTCTTTCTTCGGCGCAGGAGCGCCTGTACATCTTGTCATCCGTGACACGCATAGGGAAGCGTGTTCACGTTGTTTATTTTCCTTTCTTGGATATCATCACGCAAGAGAACCCTTGTTTTGTTACACTGATAACTGCCGTCATGCAAGTATGCGTGACGATTCTCCACCTTCCTCACACAAGACATCGGGAGACTTTTGGGGTTCTGACACTGGTAAATCAATCTTCCATACTCAATGTTGTGGACTAGAGCACTTTCCTCAATGGTCTGCCGCAATGATATTGTGGGATGTCTGTATTCCTTTCTTGATAATATATATGCCTTCACCAGAGTAAACTGATTAGGAAAAAGAAAGCAAGAAATTAAGATTAATTACAGTTTGAGCATCATGAATTTAACAATTCAGATTTAGGATTATCAAAATGCATAGCATGTCTAAAATCATAACAACACTGCTTGCAAACAGGGTTATAGACTGTCTGTGTTTAATCACCTATAATGACATCAAAAGAATATCCTTGTTTTAATACATGTATTATTTTATTGAATGTACAACATAATGCTGAACTCTCTAAAATAGACATAAAAAATACATTGCAAATATTCATGTATTTTATCAGAGAAGGGGTCCATTTGAATTTTTTAGTATTTTCTCTGAATATTGCTAGTAGTTTCTGCTGAAAAATTCCAGAAGGCAAAAAAACGGATTACATAATGGTTAACCATGTAATACAGTCCTATAATTCTGTCTGACGGTGGGCATGGGACCCCAAAAGCAGTGCCATTGATCTTGGAGTCACCAAGAATCAGAGAAAAGCACAGAGAGTGGGCAAAGGCGCAGACGTAGGCTCAGTTTGGCTGACCTCAGCAGGTTCCAGGGGTTCAAAGGAAGAAGCCAGGAGCTGGAAAGATCTCATTGCCACTGCAGCAAGCAGCAACAATGTGCAGGAAAGGCACTAGAGCTGCAAATTCCTGTTGGTGGCAAGGAGTATTCTGGTGTTAGGCCAGGGAGGCATGCTCTTCTCTGAATGTCTAGATACTGCACATCATGCCCAGCATATTGCAGCAGTGCCAGCGGTGTGAAGTTTTATCTAACTGCGCACCTGGCCACTCACCAGCCCGCCTACCTACCTGTTGCTTGTTGCCCCATCTGAGCCCAATTTGAAACCCATCAGAGCAAAGCAAACCAGCCCTAATTTTTCCTCTACCAGGTCGCTTGGCCGTGCCTTGTCCCACTCATTGTTACTCTGACCTAACGCTAGCAAAAAGCAAAACGCTCCATAGAAGTTCAGCTTACCTACACATGGGCCTGCACAGTTGCAGCAGTGAAGGAAAGGACACATTTAATGATAATAATTGATTTTATTATCATTTTATTTGGTCCTGCTATGGCTACATGGAGGTGGGGTGGGGTGCTCTGCTGCAGCGCAGGGCTTGGGAGAAGTGGTGGGCACACTGAAGTGCGCATGCCGCTTTGGCTGGCCGTCTCGAGCTGACCAAACTGTCATGCTCACTTAGCATGTTCTCAACCGAGGCCGAAATACAGTCTGGGTGGAAACCATGCCCAGGCCCTCAGTCCCCACCTGACCCCTGAATTCCGGCATTCAGACCAATGACAATGCTTCATTGCAGGTTTGTGATGGGCTTGGGGAGCTAATCAGTGATTGGCTCAGGGGAGCCTGGCTACTTCTTGATTGGACGATAATGAAAAGATGACATGGGAAAGAGTGGCATGAAGGTAAGTGTATTGTTCCTTTTTTATACCCCCCCCCCAGTTCTCCGCCTGCCACCACAGATTTGTGCCAGTCACTACTGGGCCTGCATTGCCCATACTGAATCTAAAACTGCCCTAGAGGCATTAACTTGTAGGGTGTGGTAGCAGCATTAGTGACCGCAGTCCGAAGGTTGAGCCAGGAAGGCATGGATTTGACTGGACCAGGCCCTGGTGCAGCTTGCTCATGCCAGAAGCTCCCCCACTTATTCAGCAACCAGTCCCCTGTTCAAAGGCTTGACTTTCTCTACAGGCACCTGCTTAACCACTTTGAGACGCACAAACTTAATGAAAATGAGATCTTGGAAGCTCAGGCAATCACCAGCCCATAAAGCCCTAACATGACGATCCTGGAAGAAAAGTAATCAAGTTAGTAAATCAATTAAATCATCCATATCTAGTGTATCTCAAAGAAGCAGCCTCCTGACGTCAACGAAAGTGAAATTATTTGTTTGGCAAAGCGAATTTAAAGCTTTTTGAAATGAAATGAAATGAAACCATAAATGTACCATTTCTAAAAATACCAGAAATTTGTGATATACTCAACAACAGAGGATTTACCAAGCCTGCAAATCCCATTAGCTTTTCCATACCTATTTCAAAGTCTAACTCCATTACTGTAAAAGCTCAGGTGCATCTTATCAGTCACACTCTAACCCTCAAACTGTTTGTCAGACCATTTCAAACCGAGAGAGTCAACATAAAACTCATTATATCGCTATGGTCTGTAAAGAGGAGGAGGACAGTCCTTTGTTGTACTCCAGCTCAATCTCCAATAACATGGACTTAATACAGGCTATGGTTGTGAGGACGACAAATCTGGCCAATAATACTAACAATTTAGAGCATAGCGCAGCCAAAATAACCAACGCAGCCTCTAAAACAAGATATCTACATATTCACCTTTAGAGCTTCTGTAAGGTACTGCAAAGCTCCCTTTTGTCACCATCAGTAGGAGCTATAGTGGGCTAGCAGCCAACACATCAACTGTCATGAAGAACTAGTTCCATGAGAACTTAAGACTACAAGCCGATAAGATCTCAGGTCTTCTGGAATCAAGTTTAACAACTTTTCAAGCCTCAATTGATACTCTTAATCCGCAATCTGACAATGTAGCATGGGAAATGGTAATATTACAAACAGCTCAATAGACTCTCCCATATATGAGGTATTAGCAATGGATTTTACAGTCCAAGACACAGTGGATACAACGTCATTATCAAAATAACCTACCAACAACACTGTTGACGCACAGCAACATAGGCATCCCCATTGGACCTCATTTTCCAACGTTTTTTATTATTCATGCAATAAATAAATAGTGATCGATTGGATGATGTCAGAGCCTATCAACGAAAGTCAAGCAAAAAGAATGAGAGTGCTAAACCAAAGTCAGTAACGTCTCGAACCGGTGTGGCAAAACATCATGATGTCTACACAAATTGAACAAGTCTGAACTGCTCTACCAGTCTTGAACAAGGTCCTTTCTGATCAAAAGTCAATTATGGCCCTGGACCACTCCGTCTTAGTTACACAATCAATCAATAATGAGACATACAAGAACTGGATCATTGGAAAATATGAAGCCTCCAAACTATATTGTCTAACAGCAAGGGTCATGACCATAAGATCAAAAGAGTAGACATTGAACAGGTATGGAAATCATCAATAGCCCCACATGGGGGCAGGCAGATAGAACTCCCTTCTGACCATTTGAAATTATAAAAAATAACAGTCAAGAGAACAGAACAAGGTGGCACGTCCCAATTAGTAGATGCCGATCGGATATTGAATTCCCCAACTGTCCTACACAAGGTAGCCTCCCAAAAAGTCTCCCACATAAGGAACGCTGCTCAACACTAATAGGGAGAGCGCTACCAACCTCTTCTTAAACCAAAATATGCCCTATAAGGTCCACAAATATCAGTACTAGAGGTAACATCATGAGACTTTTTGCAGAGATCCCTAACTTGAAAAATTTAACCTTGTTGGACCTATTATCCATTGAATTCTTCACATATGAAGGCCTCATGCAACGTGAATTAACCCTAACAACATGGGGCACAGAGGAGATTGTGTCTTCTATCTTAAACTTTGCCAGTACTTTTGAAATGTGGGGAATAATGCTTATAAAATACATTTTGCATCAGTACCCCCTTCTCTTGTTGTGGCACACAAGAAGTTCAGTCACCCCAGAAATAGCTCCCGTTTATTCATTTCTGCTGGGTGCCCTGAGCAATACAAACAAAGCTGACAAATAACTTAAGCAATCATCTGTGGGATTTGATTACATCCACGTAAACGGCCCTAGCAAAACATGAATCCACCCCCCCTCCAAAGAACCAGGGCATTGGAGGAGGCATTACACTTCTTCTAATGAAATATAGCGGGGCCAAAGCCCTGCTGCAAGACGGTACTCCCCCAAAGGACTGGAAAAACTTCAAAAACCTTGCCCTGCAAGAGACTTGGTCAGTGACGGCTCCGCCACTGGAAGGCAGCATGCACTACCAAGTTATGGCCACAAAAAGCACAGCCCTATCAGAGACCTAAAGGAGGGCTTGCAGTTTACGTGTCGCTCACTTTGGACATCATCTTTGAACAATTGCCCTCTACATATCCAGGTCTTCAAATACTTAAATTTCGTAAATGGGGCAAATATGACAGGCAGCCAGCTCTGTTTTTCAATGTTTATGCCCACACCAACCTGATAAAAAAGAACGTGCTTCAGGAAATTGTAATCTCCAGAATAACTGATTTCAAGCAAACCAATCCATCGTGAGACATAATTGTGACAGAGGATTTCAAAGCAAATTAATTTACACATCAGAATAAGACGAAATGCTAGCAGCAGAGAATTTATACTGGAACTTACAACCGCAATCAAGCCTGACAGTAAAATGCACTGACGCAAAAGAAGAACCGTTTGTGATGGCCCTAGAATTTTTGGGCATGAGGGTGCTAAATGGAATGCCATCAAATGATAATCCACCTAAATTCACCAATCATGGCCCAAACTCCTGATCCATCAGTGACTGCACAATCATCTCATTACCTCTAATTCCACTGTTACAGCTATACAAAATTCAGTATACTGCTGACAGTAACCACTCCTACCAGAACCTTACAATTGGAATAAGTCCTCCATATAACATGCCGGCACCACCAGACCACCTCCACACATTGGCACAATAAATCCGACAAATTTAAAGCATCTGAGATGGAGCAATTACACAATAGCAGACCTTGGTCCTCTAGTCAGGCATTGCTTGCACTAAAGCCATAAACAATCAAATCACTGCATGGATGGATTTTAGTGCCAATTTCTTAACTCGTGCCATCCTATTCAATAAAGGATTGCAAAGTCAGCTTAATCACAATTGTTCACAAGGAACTTATTTATGTTAAAAAGTATTGTTTTCAGCATGTTCCTTCTTTCTTGCAGTGATTTAAGCGAAGTAAGCTATTGATACAGTCAATATGCTCAACAATTAGGGCCAGATGTAGGAAGGCTATTACCGGTCGGTAACGACAGAAATCAGCTGTTACCGACCGGTAATAGCCTTTTTGAGTGTAGGTGGTATATTTACCGAATCGGTAAATAACGAATCTGTATTTACCGATTCGGTATTTACCGAATCGGTAAATGAGATGTAGGAAGCACTTTAAAGAGTGCTTTTGTGCTTTAAGGATTCGTTATTTACCACCAACTATTAGTTGGTGGTAAATAAGGAATTCCTCTGTAAATGCAAATCTGTGCATTTACACCTGTGCCATGTGACAGACATACATGCCCTTAGGGCATGTATATATGCCACATGTGCACACCAGCACTATTCAGGGGTGCAACAGGGTGTCAAAGTGACACTCTGCCACCCATGACTCTTTCCCTATTTTACCGAATCGGTAAATACTGATTCAGTAAATACCGAATCTTAACGATTCGGTATTTTTTACCGACTTTTTATCTACATTGCATTTACCGATTCAAAAATACCAAATCGGTAAAATTCGGTATTTTCGAATCGGTAAATTACAATTACCTACATCTAGCCCTTAATTGCCTCTTTAATTCTTCTGTTTAATTTATGACTTCAGAGAACCACATATGATTTATTCTGAAACCTTAATGGACATCCTTTTAATTCCAATAACCAATCCCTTGTTTTAAAAACTGTCACTTTAGCCTTACTCACTTGTTGGTTCTGGTCACTCCACTGGGGTCACATGAGTCACAATTTTTCCTAATGTATATCTAAATAGTGTTAATACACAGCAAAAGTTTATTATGTATAATTCTCTATTTTTCATCAACTGTGAATGCAAATAAAAAGCACTCGCTTCGGCTGAAGTGAGTGCTGAATAAGAACTTCTGTTGGGCTGTTTTCTCTTCAAGTCATATGTGGTTCTCTGAAGTCATACGTTAAAAGGAAATGTAAAGAGGCAATTAAGTGTGGAACATATTGACTGTATCAATCACTTACTTCCCTTAAAGCACTTCAAGATAGTAGGAACTTGCTGAACACAATAGTTTGTAACGTAAATGAGTTCCCTGTGAACAATTGTGCTTAAGGTGACTAGGTATACCCAGTTCACAGGGACATATGGTTTGCTCTTGTTTTTTGTTGAATAGCTCATGCAAAAAGGGCAAACAACACTCATTGTGTAAATGTAGAGCCTTACAAAAGGATTTAAGAATGACCATCAGACTCTCAAGCATGACGACTCTGCAATACTTTCCATGGGAAGACTAAAAACATTAGCAAAACAGTATAGTAAGCAACTCTGGGAGAACCAGAAGTCCAGTATAGAGGTATTCCGGACAAAGTGGTTATATAACGGCAAGGAGGCTAACTTCAGGAGGTTCTGGGAGACAATCAATGGGCAGGACAGACATCTAAATGTAATAAATAACTCTCACATCCTAATGACAGTATGGGTAGCTTATCCTTTTCAAACATTCGCAACCAACAAATGTCTCCTTGAAGTCATGATGGTAAAATACAACCAAAGCAATAACATGCACACACATAACGAGATTGCCAGTCTACACAACATCATTCTTTTTGTGTGTCCAACATAGGAGATGGCAAGCAAGTGGATCTGTCCCTGACAAGCGAAATTCATACTTACCATCTGAAGGCAATAAAGTAATATCTGCCAGATGACGTGATGGAGCGCCAGGGCCAAATGTTATCCTACAAGCCATATGCAAAGAAGACCCCCATTTTTGGAGGAGTACACAATCAGCATTATACAATGATGTCCACCTAACAGTCTCCATTCCAGAGAGTTGGCGTGGAGCAATCATTAATCCAGTCTTTAAAGGGGGGATAGGTCTAATCCAGCCAAAGTCAAAGGACAAACATTATGCCTCTCTAATAGTGGCTGACCTCATCGAATGGTCAGACATAAACAATGTGGTACGTGTAAATAAGTTGGGTTTAAGGCAAGCACTTTACACCACAACAAAAATCTTAGCGGTTTCTTTTAGAGTTGCCATTAAACAAAATCAGAAATAAAGTACATCTCTGCTTTATAGGTTTCAAAGCAGCAATCGACTGTGCCAACCGTGTGATACTCTGAGAAACAAAGTAAATGGAGAATCACTCAAAAGGTGCTATGAGCCATTGAACAACTATTCACAAAAACTTGGATCCAGGTTAAAATTGCTTGTGGCACTAGAGTTTCAAGGAGGATTTCTGCTTAAGCAGGGGTGTGTACTGGTGTCCCACCTCTTTAATCTATTCATCGCAGATCTGATGTTAGAGTTAGACCAGATAAATTCTCATCCACCATGCTTGGGGCCACATCGTTTGTCCCACTTGTCCTATGAAGATGTCATCCTAGTGTTCAGTATGACAAAAGTAGGGATGTATAGACTAGTTAACCTCTATCAGTATTCAACCTGGGTGGCCAGTTAAGATCCTCCCAGATGATGTAACATGGAGGAGGGTAATATGTGCAAATATCTAGGGATGCACCTGAATTACAGAGGTAATTTTTCCCATCAAAAGCAGTACATGGTAAAGAAAGGGAATGCCCTAATTCTCGCCTTCAGAACTCTTGCAAAGAAGTTGGATGGCCCTTCCTTCCAACCATAACGGGCAGTAATTTCTGCCAAAGCTCTACTGGCTGTGGCACACGTGGCACACGCCAGCATGGCCATGCGAGGTCAGGATGCCGTTATTCTGGAGAGGTTGCAGGTTAGCGCCTTCAGGAGTGTTCTTCCTTCACCAAAATTCCTCTCAAGCACAGCTTTGACTGGGGTGTGAGCTTATAACACAAGAATTAAGTATATTGTCTGCCTCAATAAATTGCTGGTATAAAATACGGTCAGATCAGGAAAGTCCAATAGATAGGTAATTATGGACCACCTGAGAATACAACCCACTATCTGCCTATTACAAATATTTCTTCATTTCTACGAAACTGACACACTTAGGAGATCTTTGATGCAAGAAATTGACCTTTCTGACAGTAAGGAGAGTGATGAACAAGGAGGTAAAGAAGCATTCACATTTGGAAGATCAAAATAATTTTTTTCCCGGGTCTCATACCTGACTGATGATCAAATACTGTGAAAGTTTGAAACCATCTCCATACCTAAGTATCAAGCAACGACTGATGGCCTAGCAACCGCTTTGGAATTGCATGGTTGAACCACATGTAGACTTTGTGGTGCGGAAAAGGAGGACTTTATACGTTTGGGTTCTACATCTGTACAAAACTCGCATCACCCTACTAAAAAGCTGTTTTAAAGCCTGAGGCATTCACACATGCAGAACAGCAGTAATAGTGAGTCTCAGATCAGCAGACCCACAGTTGAACTGCAAAGTAGTGAAATTTCTATTTTCATTTGAAAGAGCCCTCCCGCTAAAGGTGGCTCACATAGTCTGCGCTAGCTCATTTGCTTAAGAACCAGCTAGTACCAATGCGCACTACACAGGCATTGCTGGCCAATATAACTATTGAGCTCAGTGAGTTGGCCAAATCAATATCAACATTTTAACATACTAGTGTTAATCAAGTGATAGGAACAGAAGCCTAAAGGACTTGATAGAGCACTATCGGAGAAAGTAAACAATTTGGACAGGCTCCGCCAGCCTCTAAACTGGTTGGGACTATTCGCTTTATAAGGAGTATTAAATAAGGACAGATGATGTTTTAGTATATTATCATGTACTGTAGTACTTTAATTAGGTATTTTCCCTAACAAAGGCGCAGGACTGGCTTTGCCACCTTGTCAATAGGCTGGGACGGGGGCGTGGCTAAGCACGCAATGGCGGCGGACGTGCCCGGGTAGAGCTCCGTGCTAAGCTCCCCGACCGCAGGCCGTTTCTCCGCCACATTTCTCTGTTGTTGGCCCACAACTCCAGCGAGGCTCCTACTGACGGTTCCCGACCCTCGTCCTGAGTTTGGGGCGGATAGCGACTCTCCAACCGCTCCGGAGCCGCCCAAGACCCGGTACCCCCTCCAGCAAGCTCCCTCGGCTGGTGCGTCTGCTAACGCGAGACCGGGGTCGAGCTGCTTCCACAGGGCCCAACTGACGATGGCGACCTTGTGGGATATCCGGGCCTCGGGACCTGCGGTGCTGCCCTGGCTACTGCTGCGGCCACGGTAGGATTTGGAGGAGGCTGGCTGGCTGGTACGGCATCCCCTAATATATCTGCCCCCCCCCGACTGCAGTGGTAACCGGGATGCGGCTGGGACTGTGCTGCGTCTGAGGGGCCTGAGGTGGAGACGCTTGCAACATGGGACCTGGCACCTTTGAAGCGGAATCACGGATTCTTTGCCCCTTCGGACTCTGAAGCGTTTGGAGGGGACCCTTACTGGCTTGGATACTCCGGAAGTAAGCTGCGTAGCTGGCGGCCTACTTGGCCCGCGACGCGGTAGGCCATACTACTGCCCGCCACCTTTGGTCACCTGTCGCGCCCCCCCGGACTTATTTCTGTGCACCCCCCGGGGGGTCCTGCCGCTGGCATTCCTGCTCGTGGGCTCCTGACTTGGGCACTCACGCGAGTAACTACGGAGGGCCCTCGAGGAACCAGTCCTCCTCCTGCTCAGTGGGCGTTGGACTCTGCTCCCGGCCGGACAGCACTCTTGGAGGGCGCGGAGACGAGGTCCCGTACAGCTGCCGCCTGTCTCTCGCCTGTGGCCCCTGTGGTGGATTGGAAGATGCAGCTGCCTGCCCTGCTGAGACTTTGGCCCTAACTGCCCCCTACTTGGTGAGACATTTCTCCTCTCGAGTACCTGGTGGAGACACTGTGGGGCGAAGTGTCGTGCTACCGCGGATGCAATTCGCTCTAGCATTCGCGTTGTGATGCTACGCGTCTACTACACGGGTGGCTGCCTTGCGGGGACTGCTGTGGCCGGCCTGTGACTCCCGCCCTGGGCCACCACGCCGACGTATTACCTGCCACCTGAACGTACCAGCAGGCACCGACTCCAGGTGGGGCCCGTGCATGTTTCCCCTTTCTGCTCCTTCTCAACTATGCCTGCAATCCTGGCGGATAGTAGGGCCACCTACAAAGGACAGTGGAGGGGTTACCCTGTGTCCCCTTGCAGCTAATATCTATTGGCCTCACAGCCAGCGGTGTTCTCTTACGGACCTTGGGAGACCTCTGTGGCGACGCTGACGGCTTGACGGAACTACTCTGCACATGTCTGGGGGACCCAAGACGAGAGCTGGTGCTGGCGGCGCACAAATGAAGGGCAAGATGGCGAAGGCACCCGAGCCTGACCTGACTGCCTCCAAATTGGATACGATGCTAGCGGCGATGGAGCGCCTGGAGGAGTCGATGCAACTGACTGGAACGTCTCTAGAGATGAAAATTGATAGTGTGGCCATAGATTTGATGCACCTCCGAGCTGACCATAAGAAATTGTCGGAACGAACGACTGCCTTGGATGCCGCCATGTCCGATACCACGCCCAAGATCAACAAATGAATCGACATGTAGAAGACCTCCTCAACAGGGTGGAATTCCTAGAAGACAGTGTGGAGGATGCAGAAGGAAGGGTGAGGAGGAACAACGTCCGCATCATAGGGCTGCCGGAACGATGGGATGGCAGGGAAGCGGCGGAAGACATGGAGCACTGGCTCTTGGACTTGTTGCCTGAAGGAACCCTCTCTCAGCACTTCGTGGTGGAACGGGCCCACGAGTGCCAACGCGGCCTCCTCCCGCGGGATCTAACCCCAGACCCATGCTTATTCGTATCCTGAACTATCGAGATCGTGATGCCGTGCTGCGGGAGAGTAGGAAGCTGTCGGACATCAGAGTTGGGAACACCAAGATCATGTTCTTCCCTGATTACACAGTTCAGGTCCAACGCCAGTGCCACTCTTTTATGGCAGTGAAACAACGCCTCCGCAGCCTGGATTTGAACTACTCCCTTCTCTTTCCGGCATGCCTACAGGTGGTGGCCCGGGATAAGACACATTTCTTCAATACTTCCGAGGAAGTCGAGGCCTGGCTTGACTCGGGAGTTGACACGGAACCTGGTGTTCTGCCATCGAAGATGCGGCGCTACCGTGGACCCCGGTGACGCCGCCGGCGGAGACCCTCGCCAATAAAATTGACCAACACGGAGACGGAAGTGGGCCCTACACCCAAACTCGTCCATAGCGAACAGCAGGAGGCTCTTCAAATGGTGGCGGCAATCAGCGGATCGATGGAGGTGGATCATGACCTGGAAGCCAGCCCTCGTGCAGTCACAAGTGACGATGAACATATTTATGGAATACCAGACTCACAAAACTCGACAGGCCCACCGGATGTTACCCCGCAAACTGCTGATTTTGTCCACTGACCCCTTGGCTCATCTAGTTTGATTTTGGGAACTCTTGTTACCAGCTAGGCTATTGATTTGCTGAGGCACCATCGCCTTTGCTAAGCCTGCGGAGGGGCAGAAGGACCCAGAGACGGAGCTGCTACAAGCTTGGCTTCCCCCATCAGAGTATGTACTGCATGCACACACCGTTGGTGGGCTCTGAGTAGCCATTGTAGGGGTGGACGAACCCCTGGAGGTGAGTGCTAAACTGGCACCCAGCCTGAGACACTGAAGGGTGGTTGAACCCTGGACCCTGGGTTCCCTGGGCCCTGCATATTGGGAGTGCTCGCTGGAACTGGGCCGGCTTCCAAAGACTGCCTGTGGGGGGAAACACCTTCAACCTGAACACGAGATGCTCTTGTAAGGCCAGAGCCAGGCGCTCAGCAACCCCCCCTTGAACTCAAGGACTCTTTGGCTCATTGGAGCGTTTGGACGACAACAATTGATGCCCGACTATCGATGACTCAGCAGGTGTCATCTGTGGTGGGTATTTGTGTAAGTCTGATTCGCCAGCTGCGGAAACTCTCCTCATTTTTATCTTTCTCCACAATGAGGTTGGCAGTATCTGCCTTAATTCTAGCACGCCTGGATTATGGTAACTCTCTTTACTATGGCCTCCCAAACAACCTTCTGGCACGACTACAGGTCGTAATGAATGATGCGGCCAGGCTTATTTTTAAGAAACCTAGGCATACTCGTGCTACGCCCCTACTCCGCACCTTACACTGGCTGCCCATTGCCCAAAGAACTAAATTTAAAAGTCTCTGCATCGCACACAAAGCCATCTACGGCTCAGCCCCTAAATACATCAAAGACCGGCTCCCTAGGTACCTACCTACTAGGTCCCTCCGGTCGGCTGAGGCATGTAATTTACTCTGCCCTCGGTACAACCTAACATCCAAGGGCGGCAGAGCCTTTTCTAGCACCGTCCCTCTGGCATGGAACCATCTTCCTGCGGAACTTAGGAAGGAAACAAACTTATTGCTGTTCAGGAAAAAGCTGAAGATGGTGCTTTTTGAGGAGGCGTGGGGACCTCTGTGATCTAGCTTTTGTACTCACCGATGCTGTGTATCTGCTGACAGCGCTTAGATACCCCTGGGTGATATAGCGCTATATAAGCTCATAACATAACATAACATAACATAACATAACATGTTTGGCTGTCGACCTTTTGGTATTTGTGTTGTTGTTTCCCTTGTTTATAGGGTTGGTTGACTCTCTCCTCTTCCCTCCTTTTTTCTTTGGGACACACGGGCATGTGCGAACATATTCATATGCAGTGGGCGGGAATTTGTCCTGTTGTACGGGTCTGTTGGTTGCTGGGGGGGATGGTAGGGGGGATGAGAGAACGGATGTGTGATGACTACACTTAAATTCTGTACCTGGAACGTGCGGGGTATGCACACGCCTTCCCGCCGTTACCAGGTATATTCATATCTCAAACGACATCATGTCCAAGTTGCACTATTGCAAGAGACCCATTTCACCGACCCAAGAGACGCGCACATTACACTGTAGGTGGCGGGGACAGCTGTATGCTACAGGGTTTTCGGCTTACGCACGAGGGGCGTTGATCTGGAAACGCCCTGGGGTCCCCTTCGCACTCTCCCATTGCAAGATAGACACAGAGGGTAGATATGTAGTTCTGCATGGTAAATTGGATGGGCAAACCATAATCCTCACCTCCATTTATGCTCCCAATACTGAACAGGGCCACTTCTTTACACAACTATCAGCGGTGCTAGCTCCATGGCATGGTGTTCCATTTCTGCTTGGGGGTGACTACAACGCTGTCTTGGATGTCGCCTTGGACCGATCATTTCCTCCCCTATCCGGCACACCAGTCGCTGGGGCAATGAGGGCGCTCACAGACTGGGCGGTTCAGTGGGACTTACATGATGCCTGGCATAGCCGCAATCCCCACGAGCAGGTATATTCATACTATTCGGGAGCCCATACACTCCACGTTCGGCTGGACAGGTACATGGTTACAAGCGACCTACTTCCTCATGTCACGGACACCAGCTATCTCGGCCGCACTCACTCTGACCACAATCCTCACACCCAAGACTTTGCTTGGGAACGCCCTCACCCGCCGATCCCTACCTGGCGACTTCAACCTGACGTCTTACTAGACGCCCCATATAGGGAAGCTCTGTCGACCCGCCTCCTGCAATATTTTGAAGAAAATAACGATGCAACCTCTGCCCCACAAGTGGAATGGGATGCGTTTAAAGTTGTCATAAGGGGCTACTGTCTGGGAATGCAGGCGGGCATGCGGAAAAAGATAGAGGCGGAATTGACGCAGGTCGAATCTGATCTACTGTTTGGAGAGCGGGAGGCGATTGAGGAAGATGGCAGGACTTTGCTGACCGCCAAAGAGCAGCATACACAGCTACTGGATAGGTTGAAGAATCTAAATTACGCGGCCCATTCGGCGGGCACGCATCACCTAGGTGATAAGCCTGGTAAACTACTATCATGGTTGATAAAGCGCGACGCCCAGACTGCGTGGGTAATGTCTATCCGCACCGCTCCAGACACCACTGTTTACACTCAGAGGGCTATTCACGAGGCCTTCACATCTCATTATGAGGGTCTTTATCGCTCTCGTCTACGACTCTCAGCTGACGCCATCTCGGCATATTTATTGACCTTGCCTCTGCCGGCGATCACTCAGGCGCAACGTGGAGAATTGAGTGCACCGCTCACGCCGGAGGAACTACGAACGGTCATCTTTTCCCTCTCCAATGGCAAGACCCCGGGACCTGATGGATTGCCCGCGGAGTTCTACAAAGCCTACTCGGTCATCCGTATTCCCGAACTGCTGCGTTTGTACAGGGCACTGCCCTCCCGCCTATGCTGAATGAGGCGAACTTAGTATCTCAGCCCTCCTTAATACCGATTATCAAATCTTGGCGTCCACGTTGGCCCAACGGCTTGCTCCCCTCGTGCCTGCCTTGGTGCATACTGACCAGAACGGTTTTGTGCCGACCCAAAGCACGTCTTATAATATCAGACGCCTGTTCAGAGTCTAGCTACGACCCAATGGCCTTTTTCGGGGTGCCTAATCCTCGACTTTGAGAAGGCATTCAACTCTGTTGAATGGCCCTACCTGAAGTTGGTGCTGGAGAAGTTTGACTTGGGAGATGCTTTTCCCCAAATGGTGGGCCTCCTATACCAGGAACCCACAGTGCGAGTCCGTACGTGCAAACTGTTTTCAGATCCGATTAGGGTGCGCAGAGGTACTAGACAGGGGTGCCCCCTTTCTCCCTTAATCTTCGCTCTCATGATGGAGCCCTTAGCGACGCAGCTCCGTGCTTCTGGTGCGGACTGGGGCATTCCTCTGGCTGATGGGCTGCATGCAGTGTCACTGTATGCAGATGATCTGCTTCCTTACATTAGAGATTTGACTTGTTTCCCACGGGTGATCACTGATATCTTCCTCGTGTTCGGAGAGACGTCGGGCCTTACAGTCAATTGGGCGAAATGGGGGTATATTCTTTCGCTGCTGACACGCCGGAAGTGATATTGTAGTACTGGGCGAACGTCTTGTATGGCATCCGACCACTTTCCGCTACCTGGGAGTATATATATACCGAAACCCCACTGACCTGATGGACGGTAATCTGGTGCGGGTGTTCACATCGCTCACGGCTCAGGTAGCTTTTTGGAACTCCCTACCACTAAATGTCCCCAGCTGCATTACGCTGTCGAAAATGATTGCGTTGCCTAAACTGCTATACTTTTATGCCAACCTTCCTATTTATGTCCCAACCAGAATGTTCCGAGAATTGGAAGTTCTGACTAGACGGTTGATATGGAATACGAGGCGGCCCCGGGTGGCGCTAAAGACACTGTACGCTTCAGCGGCGGAGGGGGGATTGGCGGTTCCTAATCAGGAGCTCTATTACCTAGTGGCCCAGCTACAGTGGGTAACGTACTGGCTGAGCGGGAAGAACCTGGGGGACACCGCCATGGATGATGCAGTCATGACGGCGGCGCAGGTTCATGCACTGTTCCACCCTTTAGCTAAAGCCCACTGCCCCGCCCAAATACACCTAGCGGTAGAGCGTAAGTGCTACGTGAGAAGTCTGAAACTCACGAGCTCCATTAAACCATATGCACCGAATTTACCTTTACTGGGGACACCCTGGGAAGGTGGCGCTCTCACGGAAGCAGCGCTGAGCAGCTGGACACGAGTTGAATTAGAGGGACTAGGGGACCTATTTGCAGATGGTGCCTTACTTCCATTCGAGACATTGGTGGCCAACACAGGGCTACCCATAGGGCAATTCCTGACACACGCGGCGATACTACGCTTATTCTCGCAGACCTGGTGTGACCTTGCGGAAGAACTGCCTATCCACTTGTTGATACAGTACCTGCATGTGATGGGGAATGGTTCCCACATCGTCCACTGGCTAGCACAAGCCCTGCACACACATACTCAGTTCTCCCCACAGCGCTTGCACTACAAATGGGCTGGAGGTAGGGGACGAGACTGGACCGATAAAGAATGGGCAATAGTGTTGGCTAGAGCGTTTAATGTCCCGCGCAATTCCCGCTTTAAAATTATTCAATACTACATTGTGCACCGAGCGCATTTATCCCCAGACAAAATAAACCGCTACTTTGGCAGCGTGCCCCATGTGTGGGTTAGTGGACGCGGAATTTTTACATATGCTCTGGTCGTGTTCACGCCTACATGATTACTGGCTGGCAGTATTGACTACTCTAGCAGCAGCGACGGGGGGAACCTTGCCGCACACATGGGAAGCTTGTTTGTTGGGCCTGTATAGGCGGACGAAGCAGACGATAGTCCAGGCTAGATTCTGGAACCTTGGCCTAATAACGGCAAAGAGGCTTATTACCAAGCGCTGGAAAAATAGCGATCCTCCCCAGACTAAGTGCTGGCATGCCTCATTTGATAATTGGGCGAGGGCAGAAAGCGTAGCCCTGCGTAGGGAAGAAACAGCGGGGCTCGGCATGTATCCCATAGCTCAGGTCTGGGGCGACGCCTTAGTTGCTTTTCATCAGAGGTGTCTACAAGAGGGGATTATTTGACTGCTCTTCCCTTTACGTGTTGCCCAGACCCCCCTGCCCCCTTTTTTTCCACCTGCTCCTCTCACCTGTCCCCTCGAGGTCGGAGCTTCTGTTGAAGACTTCCCCCTCGCCGCCCCCGCTGCGACCGCTGCGCGCCGCATTGGATGATACCTGTTGCCGACACAACAATACAGACGCCTGTCCCTGCCCGTACTCCCGTCCCGTTAGTCTTTATACGTATAACAAGATCCCCCCCTTTTATTTTTCTATCTCCTTTTTTTTTCCTTCCAGTTTTCGGCCCCTAATTTCACATGTTCCTGTTCGCTGTTTATTGTTCTGTGCAACAGGTGTTGAATATTTCTTGTATTTGCAGATCTTTTTTTCCTTGGGCTTTATTTGGAGACTGCGAGACGACATTGAGTCCACAGTTGGGGATATCCCTTGGGATGAGCGCGCCTCTCGTGGGTGGCCAGTAGGGGACATACCCTGGGAACGAGGGACATTGACAAATGATACACATGTTTTCCCACATCGTATCACCCTGGCCGTCTTGTCCTCCCTTATTGAAACGCTCTTTTTGGCTGGGACGTTCCTTATTGACCGGAGCGCACCACATTTGTCCAACTAGATGCACTTTATAAGTCCTCTGGAGCGCCCACCCCCTTTCTACCTGTCAGTTTAACACCATAGGTATCCCATCCTACGAGTTTAGTTTTGCCGGACATGAGTGGGCAGTCATGTACTCCTAGCAAACTGTTGTTGTGGAGATGTATTCTTGTACAGCTGCATATAACTTCCTTGTCATGCTATGTTTCTTTTTCCATTGGCATATCGTTACTTTTCTTCTTATTTTGTATAATTATGTATACATTACGGAAGTGATATGACGTGTTTCATCTGTGCTACCACTGTACTCTCTTGCTTTCCTATACTCTAATAAAAGAAATGCAATAAAACACATTCAAACATCAAACAAAAAAAAGTCAATGGGCTGGGACTATTCCCTTTTACAAGGAACATTACACAAGGACAGACGATGTTTTACTCTAGTATCATGTTTTGTAGTATTTTAATCGGGTATTTACCCTAACAGAGATGCCCTAATGCCGTTGAATTGATTGGTCCTGTAATTGCTAAAGAATTTTTTCTGGAGCTAATCTTTTACCATGTGATACTGCAAAGTACAAGTGGTATCATTATGTTTACCAAGCACCTGCACACTTTATTTAGGTTCCCATCTAGTAAACTTGTGCTGTTTTGAAATGTAATAAAGAATTACTTACTTATAGTCATATATTGGCATCATGGAGTTCTGCTGACATGAAATAGCATGAAGTAGAAGGCCAAGAGGTTTGTTAATGTCATGTAAACATCGAAATGGTCCAATAGAGCCATATATCATATCTTACATTCTATATCTTTTTTATGATACATGTTTCTTTTGGTGATTCATTCAGGACAAAATGTACCTAAAACACTGGACATTTCTATTGCCTGTGGTAAAAAAAAGAAAAATGTTTAGTGGATGTAAGCGTATGACACCTTTTCCTTAAGGGAGCTCTACCGGAAGCATCAGGCAGTCAATGGCAGTATCACAAACTATGCATTTATTCATGCTTTAAAGGGGTTAAACAGTTCGTATATATCCCAAACAAATAATATAAATATTGGAGGACGCGGTCTTTTGGCTGAAAGATGTATTCGGCCTCTCTCTGTCACTCTCTCCGTATGGCAGCCCGTACCGACGCCTCCCAAAAAGCAAACAGAAACAGAGGGACACTACCGTCACTAAATGTATATATTCTTAAGGCTTTAATACGTGCTCCCGTCACCAATAACCTTGGGTCACCGAGACTAGCTTAGAGTTTTAAAGCAGGAGGAAGAGTAGGGGAAGTGAGGGTTTTGGGGGAGGGGGAAAAATACCTTAACGCGCATGCATCGCATACAACTTTATTTGTGCCACTAACCCCACAGTCCTTTTCTCTCCAACCTCCTACTCCACCGTTCTCCCCACGTCACTTGCCTGGGGCTACGGTCCCCTTGGACCGTAGCAATGGGTATCTCGGTGTCCTGTTGCATGAAGGGACAGCCGGATACGAGCACAGGGTTTGTTGGGGAAACTTCCTGTGGAACTGCTCCGTCGCTCTCTCGGCGCTTCTCGTCCGGGTCTGCAGGGACTGGAACCTCCGCTCCAACTCCGTGTGCTCCGTTCTCCGTTCTGCTGCCTCCCGTCGTTGCTTCTCCTCCCCCGCACCTCCAATCACCCGATTCCCCGCAGCTGAGTCAACGGTTCTCTTTTTGCTCCTCTCCTTGCATCAGCTCCTCCTCTCGGGAGACTAGACTGTTCAACTCCCTTTGCCTGAGTGGCCAACTGGGCGCCATCTTGGAAACCTCGGCCTCCTTGATAATAAGGTGCTCTCTATCACATTGCCTCTCTTCTGGAGATGGACCTTCGGGCCATTCAGATATAGGAAATCTTGATAAGTAATCTACATTCCCTTGGAATTTTCCTGGCATGTGTAGAGTCTGAAATTAAAAAGGCTGTAATGCTAGGAACCATCTTAATACTTTAGCATTGGTTTCCTTATTTGTGGCTAACCATGTTAAGGGAGCATGATCTGTTACCAAAAAGAAGGTTCTCCCTAACAGATAGTACTGTAATGACTCCATAGCCCACTGGATGGCAAGACATTCTTTCTCCATAGTAGCATAACGTGTCTCTCTTGGGAATAGTTTGCGGCTTAGGACCAACACTGGTTTAAGCAATCCTTGAGCATCTGGTTGAGATAATACGGCTCCCAGTCCCTTATCTGAGGCGCCTGTTTGCAAAACAAATGTCTTCTTGTAATCAATACAAGTCAGAATCGGGGCCTTACATAGTACAGTTTTTAGGGTCTCAAAACTCTTCTCTTGTGCTGGACCCCACCCAATTTTGGCTCTCGAGGGTTTTTCTCTTAACAAATCAGTGAGAGGGCTTGCCACGTCAGACAGTTGAAGAATGATTCTCCTATAGTATCCAACTAACCCTAGGAAAGCTCTCACTTCTTTTCTAGTGGTAGGTCTAGGAATGCTTTGGATAGCTTCTAGTTTGTCGACTTGGGGCTTCAGGGTTCCCTCACTTATAGTGTACCCTAAATAGTTTATCTGCTGAGTGCCCAGAGTGGTCTTCTTTGGGTTCATGGTCAATCCTGCTTGTGTCAAAGTCTCAAATAAATTCTTGAGGTGTTCTAGGTGTGTCTTCCAGTCAGGACTATATACGACAATGCCATCTAAATAAGCAACTGCATAATTTTGATGTGCTCGAAGTAAGATGTCCATAAGCCTCTGAAAGGTGGCTGGTGCTCCATGGAGACCAAATGGCATCACCTTGAACTGGTATAACCCGGAGGGGGTGGAGAATGTTGTCTTTTCTTGAGCTGAATCAGTTAGGGGTATCTGCCAATATACCTTGGTTAGATCAATGGAGGACATCACTCGAGCTTCTCCTAATCTCTCTATTAACTCATCCACTCGAGGCATTGGATAATTATCAAATTTGGAATGCGCATTTACCTGGCGAAAGTCAATGCAAAAATGGATACTTCCATCCGGTTTCGGAACTAAAACTATGGGAGAGCGCCAGATACTCTTGGAAGGTTCAATTATACCTGCCTGTAGCATGTTTTCTATTTCTTGTTATACTGCCTCTCTTCTAGCCTCAGGTATACGATAGGGTCTTACATTTACCACCTTTCCGGGAGGTGTAACAATGTCCTGGGCTACCAAAGACGTTCTCCCAGGTTTTCCCGAACTAAGTTCTGAGTACTGATCAAGTAGCTGTTTTAGCTGCTATTTTTGATCTAAAGATAACTTGGGTCCCATAGATGGTTGTTCCTCCTGCTTACCCCTCCCAATCTCCTGGGGTAACTCTAGGGGCGTGTGTATAGTTACATGATTGATGGCTAGGACTACATCTGTATCTTGGGGTCTTGTACTAGGCTCCTCCCATTTTTTTAGTAGATTATTGTTGTATGTTTGCCCCACCTTATTGGTGTGCGGTACTGCTACTCTATAGGAGACGGGTGTAACTTTCTGAGCGATTGTATATGGCCCTTGCCATGTAGCTACTAACTTCTTGTCAGAAGAAGGAAGCAAAATCAGTACCTTGTCTCCCACCATTAACTCCCTTAACTGACTTTTCCTGTCATACTGTTCTTTTTGTCTGCTCTGCGCGTTGTCCATGTTTTGATGTACTGTGTCCCATAGAGTGGCTAAGGTTAATTTGAGGGTCTGCATATACCCTAACAGAGGTTTTCCCTCATCTTCCTCCTCAGTCCACTGTTCGGCTGCCATATCCAGCACGGTACCGGGTTTTCTCCCAAATAGCAATTCAAATGGTGAGAATCCAGGGGATTTCTGTTCATGAGTTCTAATGGCAAAGAGTACTAAAGGTAGCTTCCTGTCCCAATCCTTCCCTGTTTCGCCTATTAGTTTCTTAAGGATAGTCTTAATCTTTCTGTTATACCTTTCCACCAGACCGTCGGTCTGGGGATGATAGACTGCCGTCCGAATCTGTTGGACCCCCAAAAGAGAACATACTTCTTTCATGAGTTTTGCCATAAAAGGAGTTCCTTGGTCCGTCAACAATTCCAACGGAAAACCTACTCGGGAGAAGAAAGATACCATAGCCTGAGCCACTGTTAACGGTGTCATACTCGTCAGAGGTATAGCCTCCGGATATCTTGTAGCGTAGTCCACTAGGACTAATATATATTGATGTCCTCTAGCTGAAGGAATTAACGGACCTACCAAATCCATTCCTACACGTTGAAACGGAACATCAATAATGGGTAAGGGACATTGTGGCACTTTCTTATCTTTCGAGGGATTTATCAACTGACATTTCGGGCATGTTGAACAGAATCGGGCAGTTTCTCTATACACTCCCGGCCAGTAAAATCGGTCCAATATAAATTTCAGTGTCAATTCCTGACCGTCGTGACCCCCACCTGTTTGATGATGTGCTAGCTGCAAGGCTTGCTCTCTGAATGCTACGGGGACCAACAGCTGCTCTGCCCTTCCACTCGCCCCTTCACTCGCTCGATACAGTAATCCCTGTTTTATGTAAAAATAGGGTCCTACCTTCTCTCAGCCAGCCTCCTGTACTTGATTCCAGGCATTCGTAAGGGTGCTTTCATCTTTCTGAGCTGCACGGAAACTTCGTGCAGGAGTATCTCCATGCTCTGGGGAAGAAAGTAAACATGAAGCAATAGATTGGCATGCACTGGCATACTTCTCTTTCTCTCTTCTTTTCTCATTCTTAGACTTATGCTCTCTGTCCCTAGGTTGGTCTATGTTTTCACTAGAAAACTGAGCTTCTTGTAGCCATTCTGCTCTGGCTTCTTGCTCAGATGCCTCCATTAAATAGTCGTGAAACCGGGGTAGGTCTGTTCCTAACAAAATATTTTCTGGGAGTCTTGGAACCACCCCCACCCTCCCGACCTGTGGATATCCGTCTATATTGAGTAATACTTCCGCTAAAGGATACTCCTTAACATCTCCATGAACACATGAGACTAGAACGGTTTCTCCCTCACATAGAGAGTTCAGGAGTATTAGATCTTGCACTACTACTGTAAGATGGCATCCTGTGTCCAGTAAAGCCTCAATAGGTTTCCCATTCAATCTAATGGCTTTCTTGTATGTCTTCCTACATAGACCAGTTACTAATACTCGCCCTCGGGACCAACCCACTTCCATTGGTTCGGAGCCATCATTGTTTAAGGGACAATTTCGGGATATGTGTCCCCACTCCGCACATCTAAAGCATTGTGGTCCCATCTGAACTGGGGAGTTAGTTTTTGTGAATGGTTTAGGTGTGGGCTTAGTGTTAGGAAAAGAAAGTTTCTCTACACTATCACTGGGAGTTCGAGGTACAGTTTTAGGGAACAAGATAGGGGTTCTCCCGGTAGGGGCTTTGAAGTCTGGAGACCTATGGTAAGCACAAGCTAGTTCAATAGCAGATTGGGAAGTTAGCCCAGGGTGTTGTTTTAACCAAGCTCGAGTATTCCCAGGTAAGGCCTCCAGATATTGATCCAGGAAAACTTGCTTCATGACTTCCTCCATAGTGGAAGTATGAGGTTGAAGCCACCTATTCCCCAAGTCTCGGACCCTGTAGAACAGCGCTCGTGGATTATCACCTGTAACCCATTTCTCTTTACGGAAGCGTGTTCTATAGTATTCTTGGTCGCACCCTAATCTCTCGAGAATTGCTTTCTTTATATCTGGATAAGGAGTTACACCCGCTGGGATAGCAGCTTGGTATGCCGCCTGTATCTCTCCAGACAGTTACGGTGCTACATATTGTCCCCATCTTTCTGCAGGCCAAGTAGCGGTTGTAGCAACCCTTTCAAAATTAGTAAAGAAGAAATCGGATCTTCTCCTTCCTGGAATTTCTGTAGCACACTGCCCGGTATATTAGAGTGGACACGGGCATTAGAAATCGCATCTGTGAGACGTAGAATAGCGGTATCTTGTACTTTCTGGTTACTTGTTAAAAGAACCGCTTGTTCTTTCATGGCCGCTTGAAATGACTCTTTTTTATTATGTGCATTCTGGTTTTGTTGTTCCAACACTAATTGTAAGTGTCTCTGACCTTCTGCCAATTGCGTTATCATATCTTGTACTCTCACCGGTTGTGTCATCTTGTATCAAATGACGGTATCCCACTTCTGACACCACTGTAAGCGTTTGACACCTTTTCCTTAAGGGAGCTCTACCGGAAGCATCAGACAGTCAATGGCAGTATCACAAACTATGCATTTATTCACGCTTTAAAGGGGTTAAACAGTTCGTATATCCCAAACAAATAATATAAATATTGAAGGATGCGGTCTTTTGGTTGAAAGATGTCTTCGGCCTCTCTCGGTCACTCTCTCCGTATGGCAGCCCGTATCGACGCCTTCCAAAAAGCAAACAGAAACAGAGGGACACTACCGTCACTAAATGTATGTATTCTTAAGGCTTTAATACGTGCTCCTGTCACAAATAACCTTGGGTCACCGAGACTAGTGGTAGAGTTTTAAAGCAGGAGGAAGAGTAGGGGAAGTGAGGGTTTTGAGGGAGGGGGAAAAATACCTTAACGCGCATGCATCGCATACAACTTTATTTGTGCCACAAACCCCACAGTCCTTTTCCCTCCAACCTCCTCCTCCACCGTTCTCCCCACGTCACTTGCCTGGGGCTACGGTCCCCTTGGATCATAGCAATGGGTATCTCGTGTCCTGTTGCTTGAAGGGACAGCCGGATACGAGCACAGGGTTTGTTGGGGAAACCTCCCGTGGAACTGCTCCGTCGCTCTCTCGACGCTTCTCGTCCGGGTCTGCAGGGACTGGAACCTCCGCTCCAACTCCGTGTGCCCCATTCTCCGTCCTGCTGCCTCCCGTCATCGCTTCTCCTCCCACGCACCTCCAATCACCCGATTCCCCGCAGCTGAGCCAACGGTTCTCTTTTTGCTCCTCTCCTTGCATCAGCTCCTCCTCTCGGGAGACTATACTGTTCAACTCCCTTTGCTGGAGTGGCCAACTGGGTGCCATCGTGGAAAACTTGGCCTTCTTGATAATAAGGTGCTCTCTATCACAGTGGAACACACATATTATGTTAGAAACAAGCTCCAAACCTAGAAGTGTGAGCTTTTTGAAAAATGCGACCCCAAGGTACTGCTACCAATGACATTGACTGCTCAGCTTATGTTTGCCTCACAAATGAAGGGGCTTCTTGTAAGAAATTGTGTGATTAGTTGAGGTAGGGTGAAAAACCTATTCAAGCAGCAACCACAGTCTTTGTCAGGGTGAACCACAAACGTCACTAAATTAACATGTGCTGAACTCTCTGGCAGCTTGGCACAAAAGCAAAAACCCCAGCACTAATACATTCAATAACTTTGCTCACTCTCACATTGCTTTTTTGTTTGTCTTTACCATAAATCAAAATGTTGTCTTGAAAATAGACAACTTCATCAATATCTTTAAACAAACTATTCCTTAATCTTTGGATCACAGAGGAAGTGGACATAACAGTAAGCTCCATCTGGTATCACAAATAATGTAAGGTACCTGGAATCTTCACAAAGTTCCACTTTATGAAAAGCAGCAGATATATCAAGAAACATGAATAACACTGCCCTCTTAAGTGTGGCTAACATTTTTTTAACAATCACTGTTGGTCAACTCAAATGTTTGAGTACAAGTCATGCAAATCAACACACAATCTTAAGGACTTGTCCGAACTACATGCCAAGCCTACTGGAGTGAGCCAATTCAAACCCTCAATTGGTACAATAGCTCCCATCTTGCACTGTCCTACCAGTTCAAGTTTCAATTCATGCCTTAAACTCATTGGAACTGTGCTCACCTTGTGCACCACCGGTGGGACCCTTCTTTTAAGATCATATGGTTCTAGAACCTTTTAAGTTTCCCTACCACCTCTGTAAATACGTGTGGAAATCTCATCCGCCAACGTGTGCTCCTTCATCTGAATAATGTCGCAAAAGTTTATCTCAAATAACTTCTGTCTTGATATAACCATGTCAGGATGATTGGGGTCTAGGATTATTTCAAGTTCCATCAGATCGTCCCACCCCAATAGGTTTGTACCATTTTTACATTATATACTTGTGTAGAAGTAACACACTTCTTAAACTCTCAAATTGCATCAATTTTTCCCAACGGCTCTTTTCTATTCCACCATATGCAAAAAAATGTTATGCAAGATTTTTTATAGATGTGCACAAGCATTAATCATCGTGAACAGAGGTCCTAATACTGACATCTTTATTGTCAATGGATATAACACAATATTGTAACCTTCTTTTCATCCGTTTGGACATCCATGGCTATTTAAACACTCCATTCTCCCCACAGTTAGTAGGGGACAACATAAATACAACATTCTCATCTTTATCAGAAATGCCATTCTCAAGAGTCTAGAAAGTTGAATAAATGGGGGTCTTCTGACTTAAAGGACCCTTGCATACCCATGCAAAATGCCCTTTTTCCCCACAGGTGATACACAATTTTTTAACAGCAGCACAGAATTTTCCAATACTCAAATGAGACTTGCTTAGAAAACAAAGCATCCTAACTCCTTTCTCTCCAACATGCTCTTTCTATTAGAGGTTTCATTTTCGCTTTTGTCACTTCTGGTTTTTGCTAACTCTATATCTGGTTTGACCTTGAGGCCAAATTCATATCCCTCATAAACTGCTCAGAGTGTTCAATAACTCTAGCTTAAGTCAATGCTGACTCCAAATCAGGATGTTTTGTTGATATTAGTTGGCAATGGATTTTTTTTTAATTTATTTGTTTGATTAATTGATCACAAATTATTTTATTCTTAAATTCCCAATAGTTAAAAGTGGCAACAAGTGTTCTCAATGTAGCTGCAAAAAGAATAATTGGTTATCCAGGTAGTAGTGCTCCCTGAAGGAATTTATGACATTGTTTTCTTAGGATTGAACATTTCATCAAGAGTTTAAATGATAGGCACATTCTCATCCAGGGTTTCAGCTGTATCACCATCATCATCACTACCTATGCTGATATTCACACCTTCCAAAGGTAGAGTTTTTGTTAACATGCTCTTTCCTTAGAGCATAAGTTGTACACATGAAGTGCATTATGCTTCTTTGAGTTGAACATATCACCATCAAGATACAATTCAAAAGCTTCACTTCACTGCTCTCAATTTGAAGGAGGAGTACCAGGCTCTTAAGGAAACGGAGGTGGTGTTGCTATTTTCTTGATTGTTAAGCAAATAAGAAATAAGGTATGGGTGGTTGCTTGTACGTGCACGTGTATTGCTAAAAAGAAAGAAAGTGTATCCTTTATATGTAAGTGCAAATGTAATAGTTATAGATGTCCAGTAATTACGAAGAGCACATAAAATGTATACACAGATAATCCTTAGACATAGCTGTGCTTGACACTGATGTTGATGACGTAAGTAGTCCCTTTAAATTTCAATGAGATTCTGCCCAAAGTGCCAAAACAGCTGCTCACAATGATGCAGAAAAATGCTTTTGATTGAAAATAGGGCACAGTCAATTAAACATGGGTTGTCCTTAACTTTCAATGCAACCATGCCCAAAGTTAAAAAATGGCTTCCGATGATGTAGCAGGCAGCGTGCTTCACTGGGAAATAGGGTTACCCTTCTTCCAAAAGAAGTTTGGGAATTGCTGCTAACTAGCACTGCGCAGGGAGCACCACTAAAGAAGGAAAACTACAGAACTTATGGCAGCAGGACTTGTGGCCGTTGTCCGATTATCCACCAACACTGGGAATCACTGGCACAGACAGACAAGCTAATAACTGGTGGTCTAAGAGGATAAAACACTACAGAGACATGAAATAAACAGTCAATCAGATCAGAAGAAGACCCTTGGTTTGCTGTTGATACTTTTTTAACATCACTTTCACACACTGTTTATTTCTTGCACTGCACTCATCAATTGATTTGTTCAATTGCTTACTTCACTGGTCTCTCCTTGTGCCCAGCCTACGACTTGTTGGTTTGTTGCCAGAAGAACTGAGGTGACAGGGGCATTCTGGGAGTTCCAAATGATGACACTGGCCACGAAGGGCAGTTGATGGAAATCCTTGTTGTTTTCTGCCCTCCTCAGGGTCTTCTTCTGTCATAGAATCATTCTCGTGGCAATACTTATACTGACTTGGGTCCTGAAGTGTGACGAATGATCTGATTGACTGTTTATTTCATGTCTCTGTAGTGTTTTATCCTCTTAGACCACCAGTTATTATTTTTTGTGTTGAATATATTGAGATTTGGGGATTATTTCTGGGCAGGTCTCTAAACATTCCCTTTGACCCTTACTCCCTGTTTGGGGGTTGCTATGTAGGCACAGAAAGGCAAGCTGTCAGAGAACAAACAGAGGCCAAACAGCACAGGGAGACTTGGAGATAGCAGGGACCAATGGTTATCGCCGCCAGTGAGAGGGAGACACCAGATCAGGGAAGTAAATGAGTTTATTCCACCACAATCGTTGGTCCCCTGGTCTAGGCAGCAACTGCCAATACATGAACACAGGAGAATCCCAGCCTCCTAACATTCACATTCAACACTCTAAAACCCAGGCCTAACAAGCACATGAACTTTTCCACTGGTTAGCGGTGGTATAATACACAATATCCTAATACCAACTAAAATAAATTCAGAAAACAGGAGGGGTGAAATCCAAACTGTTTGAGAGTGACCCTGCAGACAGTGCCAAGTCTAACATCTCTGATTAAAGAAAGGGTTGTTAACTAAATGTATTGTGTTTGGAGACAAATCAAGATACTACGGATATAGCACAGTTATAAATGGGTAATCAAATACCATGCTATCATTTGAGAAACATATATCTCACACCAGCAAACCATCACTTGATTCTTCATTAAAACGAAAATTGCTGAAACATGAGGGTACATCTACAAGAATGGGAAGCAGAAACCTCAGAATGCCTTGGATCTGGTTCAAGGAACAGAACCCAGCCATTTGTTGTTCAGAAAATTTGTAAACCCCCTTTGGAGAGAAGCAGTTCACACATAAATATCAACTTACTTAAAAAAGTAAATGACCAGCTAATAAATTCAACATGATGTTCTGGAACTCAACTTCTGAAGGACCGTGCCATTTTTGGTGCACCAATGAGAAAATCCATTAGTGCCCAATGAAAGAACTGTGAGCAATAGACCACACTTGCCATACCAATATCTAGTTGGCATTAATATATCCAACACACAGTGAGCAAGGTTGGACAGTTAAAGACTACAGGACTGATTTAGATCTTGGTGGAACTCCAACTGTCTCTCTGTGGCGGAGTATCCAACTACTCCGGCAAGCTAACAGTATCCCACCGCTGTATTTAGATGTGTGCTGGCTAAACAGCCACCTGCATCAACAAACTGTTTCACGTCGCTTAAGCGGTGCTCTGTCATCGACTGGTTAACAGTACTCCGTCACCATCAAGTCGGTGGGTTTTGCTGAGTCTATTTAGATGTCCCGGTTGTGCCAGCATTGTCCTAGCGGCGGTTTGCTGCTGGAGTGAGTCCGTGGTGGAGTGGAGACTGGTAAGTACTACTGATTTAGGTGTCAATACACATATATGATGTGTTTGCCTCTAATATATATGTAGGTAATATGTTATGCCCCTTTTCTTACATATTACATAGCACACAAACAACACACACACACACACACACACTATTAAATGCCCACCCGCAGGCACCACGAGCACAACACCCCCAACCACCCCAAAAACATAATGTTCATTTTAATGCAGGTGTGTTCATTTTACCTTGGTAAAATGTACACTGATGCATTACACATGAAACAATTTGAATGTAAGAGCAATGTAAAAATACACAAGACTAAAGTGATTGTCAATACACTATTCAGTAAGACAAGTTTAAAATAAGCTTACTTTAGATCCTGGAGACAATGGAGTTGATCAGCATCGTGGTCATGTAGTAGCAGCAAAGGGAGGACCTGGACAATCGGTTCTGGATGGAAAAGGAAGTGGGTAGCTGAAAAAAAGATAGATGTCTACCTCATTTTCTTCGATTTCACCAATTCATAGTAAGAGGTATCCCTGCCATGGTTTACTGGAGGGAAAGGCACATTCTGATTGACTCCTGCTGACAGCCGCTTCTGCCTGTGACGCTGTCGAGGCGGGGTAAAATTCCTATAAGAGAAGGCGGCACTTGGGCTTCTTTCGTCCTTGCTAACATCTAAATAGAGAGGGAGTACCTCTGTCTAGGTAGACAGTGACACCGTCTAAAAAGTTAGCCCTAAATCTTCAATTTGGACCGGACCCTTAACAACTAGCGATGGTCAGCTTTAAACATTAGCCAAACTAACATCTTCTGGACTCCAAAATCCCCTAACCGTTACCCCCTAGAAATACAACCAATTTGAACTTTGACACACAGCTATAAAAGGGATGGCATATATTGGCCGTCCGAGGGGAATGCACTTATGGTGTGGAGAGTTTATTTAATTTAATTAGCGCCTCGAATTAGCGGTTAGGTGACAGGTAACCACTTTACAAAATACAATATATAAATTAATAAAACAGTGACAACTACTTATCGTTAAAAGTTATTGTATTACACATATTATTAGAAAAAAATCATTTACGAAGCCAAGTCTTTGGGAAAAGGACTAATTCTCTATTTCCACAATAACCAAACTTAAACGAGTGGAGAGGATTCACAGTACAGTGCCACAGGAATTATTTTCAAAGCAATAGCCTAGGTTTCGTTTTATGCAATTAAAATATACAACAATGACAACACACATCTTGGCTTACGTTTTAATGTCTTCCAGACTAGTGTGAACAATATATTCTGTAGAACTCTAACACCTGGTATTTTTGCTCATTTGTCAACCATAGAAGTGCAAACAGTAATAAATGATGATGAAAATATAACAAAGCATCCTTTTTTTATTGGAAAGTACAAAATGCAATCATTGTTTGTTCTGCATTAACGATGAATTTCCATCAATACTTCATAAAAAAAGAAAACCTGATATTTTTGCTATAAGGCAGAACAGTTCAAAATGATCATATATACTATTTGAGCTTTAATTTACAGTTTAATGGAAGAGGGAAATCTGCCAAAAAGTGGTGGAAGTCCCATCATTTGTATTTGGAGTGCACAGACACAAATACATTGTAAAATGGGAGACAGAACGTTCATCGCTTCTTAACGGATGCTCAACAAGCTACACTCTAAATTCCCAAGCCCCCATTTCGTTTTCTTCAGCATTTGCCTTGTTCCCCAAATATTTGAAATAAATCCTTGCTTTTCACAGTGCACTCCATATTTATTATCATCCCAATCATTATTACTATAGCTTATGCTCCGGTAAAATGTTCGTTGTTCACATTTCTTTTCACATTTTTTTTACATTTAGCTCATAGTACTCTGAACATATTAATACCGATGTTTAAAAGGAAAATAGAGGCCTTGGTGAAATGTCACATTTTCAACAAAGTGCTAGTAGCCTTTTTCCTTTATTCGACATTTCAAAACAATTTTCTGCTAGAAGAGAGTTTTTCAAGTAAAAATACTACACTCCAGGTTGTTCACCTGCCAGTATCATCCCAAATTTAAGTGATTGAGGTGGAGGAAGCAACCAAAATGGACAGCTTAATGATAATGACAGTGGTAAAGAAAATGCAGGGCAAATATGGTTCACCCTTCTAAATCTGACCATCTCAAAAATATGGAAAAATATGATATAAAAAAGGACATGTCGTTACTTTCAATGTAAATTGTTAAGGCAGTTATTTTAGTACTTTGGTCTATGAACTACATCACAGTTTAGATTCCGTGTTAAAAGTTTAAAATTAAGAGTATCCGTACATTTTTCCCTGTCACATGTACATTTCCTTTATTCATATGCTACATTCATCTATGACGTATCATACAGAGTGCACATACGTACATACAGTTATAAATAAAGATAGCCAACCCAGTAAACTAGATTAAACAAGGTGAAAGCAGTCGGAAAGAAGATTCTTGAATAGGAGTCAATTTTGGCAACCCGGATGTGGATCCTTCCTTTTTTCCATGATCCTGTTCGGCAATCTTCAAAGCAGCAGAAGAAGCTCGCACAGTCCTTGCCTTCCAGGCACTCATATCCTGGCCCCTGCTCTTGGGTAGTGATTGGAATGGAGGTGCACACTGTGCCGACATCAATATTCAGTGGTTTCTGTAAAGAAAAGAGGAATGGTGTATGGAAATGGTTTGATATGCATATTCATTACAGAAAATGTGGTCACTTAATTTCCTTCGAAAGGTAATTTTTAGGTCTCGCATAGGGCAGCGCATGAGCTGCCTCTACGAGGCATTAAGTAGGTAGTATTAGTGGTGAAACGCCACCCATTGCGTGTGTATATGTTTTTTAGCTTGCCATTGATTAAATATGGCATTTCTCTTTTTATGTAGCTATTTATTTCGCTGGTGGTCCGAAAAGTTACTTCCCTTTCCATTGTGCAGAAAGCAGCACCGACCAACTACCATTTAATTCTGGCTGTAATCCATACATTTAGTTACTACTTTTTTTTTTCATTCACGCTCAGCGCACCATGCCAGCTTTCACTTTCAAAGCAGGGACAATGGCTGCCGGCCGTGGACTCTGCACCACCCCTCGCGCTCTCTCCCACGTAAGCCCCCTTCTTCTTTTTGAAACTATTTTGCCGCCCCATGCCGTGCCTTTCACGCGCACAACGTGCCATGCCCGCTTTCACTTTCAAAGCGGCCCTCGTGATACGATTTTCGGCGTACATTTATTTATTTAGTACATTTATTGAATGGTCCCACGCCTTTTCTCTGTTTGCCTTTTGCTCTTTCACTCGCCCGCTGCTTAACCTTTCTTCACAGCTGCCCCTCGCGCACACCTATCATGGCCGGTTATCATGCTAAATCCTTCTCTACCATGCACAAGCATTGGGAGACCGCATCTTCTTAATGTAAAAGCCACGATCGGGCTTCTTTAATTAGTAAGCAAGAGCCGCAAATTCAAGGGAACACAAAAAGACAGAATGCAAACAACAAAGTACATTTATTGAATGGATCAGTGCCGTTTCTCTGTTTGCCTGCATCTGCTCTTTCATGCCCCACTTCACCTCTTTGTTATACTGGGTGCGGGCAAAACTGTTTCAAGGAGACGGGTTCAGTTCTCTGCCAAGGGAGGCTCATCCCCGGCTGTAATAATAAACTGCAAATTGTCACTGACACTGGACATGGAAGCTCGTAGCTGGGGCAGATTGAGGCAGCAGAGCAGGGAGGTGAGAGCCCCGGGCTGGGCAGTGGTCTGACTGAGCCCATCTCAGCCTGTCAGGTTTACAGCAAGAATCGAGTAGAAAATTGTACTTTTATGGACATCTTTGAATCCCAGTATTAAAAGCACGCCACATGCTTTGCTAAAGATTGTATGGTGGGGTTACTCCTCTTTCTGCTCACGGAAGAGAGTTGAGCTTCACTACTCTGGACCAGGTGATTTTATGACCATCGCACAGCACAAACAGGTTTTAGTTTACCTACCTCTGCTCGTGTTTTCGCAGGCTGTCCTTTCGAACCACCCGTAAATCTTTCAAAAGCAACACGCTTTGCTCTGGCCATGAACTCAGGAGGGGGCGAAAGGGCCAAGAGCTCACCTTACAAGAATGGAGGAATGCAGCGTACAGAACACTTCACAGCTCATCACATGCTTGAGGCTTTCTCCAGCATGGAAACACAGACGGGTTATTCTTCTCTTGCTTTATGTTGGTGTGAAGGTTTTGCAAGTGCTTTACAGGCCTATCAAAGGCGGTGTGGAATATTAATAAATATATATATTTCGTTCTAGAAGTGTTTCTTTTTATAAGAAACAAAGGGCCAGATGTAGGTAATTTTATTTTACCACCTCTTAAATACCGAATCATACCGATTCGGTATTTAAGAAGTGGTAAAATAGAAGTACCGAGATGTAGGTAAATACAGATGTGCATTTACCGAATCGGTAAAATTCGGTATTTACCGATTCGGTAAATACCGACCGATAATGCCCATTCATTCCTATGGGCTTTGAAGCCCATAGGAATGAATGGGCATTACCGATTCGGTAATTACCGAATCGGTAAATACCGAATTTCACAAGGGTGCAGGGGGTGTCACTTTGACACCCTCTAGCACCCCCAAAACGGGTTCGGGTGCCATGTGGCAGGCATACCTGCCCTAAGGGCAGGTCTGCCTGTCATATGGCACAGGTGTGCATGCACACATGTGCATGCACACCGGAATCGGTATTTTACCATCAAATAGGATTTGATGGTAAAATACCGATTTTTTAATGCTTATGGGACTCAGAAGAGTCCCACCTACATATCAATTTTACCGAATCGGTAAAAATACCGACTCGGTATTTTACAGAATCGGTAAATTTACCGATCGGTACATTTACCGATTCTGTAAAATACAGGGCCCTACATCTCAAATTGCATTTACCGGTCGGTAACGGCCGAATTCGGCCGTTACCGACCGGTAAATGCCTACCTACATCTGGCCCCTAGTGTGTTGCCTGGTTGTTTGAACAATGAAGCCGCCCTTTCTATTGAGGTTACCTTTAGGCGTTTAAAATATTAGGTTATTTTTATTGCATTGCTCTTGTGCCTCAGAGTGCAATAGAGACCAACCCACGGCCATAGTTATGGATTCACATTAGAAAAGTGCTGCTATCAACAAGGCAGCATGCCTTTTCAGTTCATCTATTTGTTTAGGCCAAAAAGGCTTTACTGGGAATAGACGGTGTCTCATCATGAAACCACATACTGCCACACTAGCACCTGGAGGCACCTCATGTAGCACTGAGCGCTATGCGTACTATTTAGCAGCGCTTCAGGAGCCCACTGGTACACTGGTGAGACGGGATGGCAATGGGCAGATGTCCGGTTTTTAAGTTTAGGACAGCTAAGGAGTGTCTTCTTTGCTGCATAGGCCTGGAATAGTTGTATTAGTTCCAGATGTGAAGCACAGCAATGGAGAACCTCACTTTTGCTCCTCCTTGAAAACAGAATGACGCACACCTGCCTGGCGCTGTGGGCATCAGCCTGCTGCTGCCAGTCTGAAGGCGGCAGGGAGCAGGCACGTTTGGTAATTTCAGCTGGCACCAAGACACACAGGAAGGCAGGCTCTAGCCATTTTTTGTGTGTATTTCACCTGAACCGAGATGTTGGAACTTGAAGTTGGAATGGTGCTCAGCAACAGACACTAAACATGACTAGCACGTGGTTAAATGAATAAGCGTTAAAGTGGTGCATTCCGAAAAAAATTCTGTAACAGCAGACGAGCGAATTATTGCTACATAATCCACCTAACAAACAGATTCCAAAATGTGTTTCTTATCTTACTAAGCCATGCCTATTTTAAGCACCTTTGAGTTAATTTAGTTTTTACATGAAGGCTTTTAGGGCCCGATGTAGGTAAATCTAATTTACCACTTCTAAAATACCGAATCATACCGATTCGGTGTTTAAGAAGTGGTAAATTAGAGGGGGGGACATGTAGGTAATTCTGATTCGGTAAATACCGAATCTGTAAGATTCGGTATTTACCGATTCTGTAAATACCGAATCGGTATCCCCCATTGATTCCTATGGGCCTTGAAGCCCATAGGAATCAATGTGGAATACCGAATCGGTATTTACCGATTCTGTAATTACCTATTCTTGCAAGGGTGCAGGGGGTGTCACTTTGGCACCCTCTAGCACCCCAATTACAGGCTTGTGTGCCATGTGGCATACAGACATGCCCTAAGGGCATGTCTGTGTGCCACATGGCACAGGTGTGCATGCACAGATGTGCATGCACACCTGGATTCGGTATTTTACCACCCAATTGGATTGGGTTGTAAAATACCGACTCTTGAAGCCTGTGGCACTCTTCAGAGTGCCACCTACATCTCTAATTACCGATTCTGTACATTTACCGATTCGGTATTTTACCGAATCGGTAAATGTACAGAATCGGTAAAATTACCGAATCTGTACTTATGTAGCCCCCTACATAAGAAAACCGTAATACCGGTCGGAAACGGCCGAATTCGGCAGTTTCCGACCGGTATTAGGGCTCCTACATCGGGCCCTTAGTTCTTTAAAAGTCCGACAAGAATCATGAAACTGAACGGGTAAATTTAAAATCATGAAAAGTGTCAATCAATCAAGCTGGTTACCCATTATCTATATTCAGCTGAAAGAGGGGACGGGGTATTCTGCAAGTGCAAGAATCTCGCAATCTCTGAATGTGATTTTATTGCGGCTAAACTTAATTGGACATTTAGGCCTGCAGAGCCTCTATCTCCCAGAATGTATCAGTTTGTTACATCTAAGCCTTTGCCTGTCACGCTGCTGCAATATGACCTTTAGGAGGTGTCTTCTGCAGACTAACTAGGACAAGGAACTCACCAACAGGACCAATCATGAAAGGGTTCTCTTGTATCTACGTGCTTGTGCAAACCATTCGGAATAGTCTCTGAATGATGCACTGGATAATGAGGGCCACAGGCCCACAAGGCAGTTAGTAGTTCTGGAAACAGACAATACTTGCACTAGGGGTTCACAGTTCCCAAAAGTCTGACTGGCCTGCTTCTTGTTTGCAATCTCAGACTCAAAGGGGAGGAGGAATATCCTTGTGACCTGTGGCACTCCTTGTTATAGCCGTAGTGCTTCTCGCCCAGGGCTTTCATTTTAAGGCAAGGTATTTAGGCAGCAGTATTCAAGCACTGCTTTTCTTGATTTGACAATGTTCCACACCAGCTGCCCATTGAGCCACATTATGCTAAAACCTGCTGCCTCTTTCACCATGTTCTGACCAGCTCTCTGCCTCCAGCATTTATCCCCCTCTTTGTGAATCTTGTCTAGTGTCTGTTGCCTTTCTTTATTTTTAGGTTTCGCATTCAAGTCTTCCTGTATAATACTTTAGACAATTACATTTGAAGTGATCAATCAATAATGCGGATTGCGAAATGAGAGTTGAACAGTTCCATGCGTGCATTTTTCAAAGGTTTAAAATAGTATTTTATATTGTACTTAAGTTTACCCAAGTGAGCCACATCCTCCTGTGATTCATTAGAACCAGTATTTTGGGAAAACATTATTCATGTCACTTGGGACATCTTGCTAGTTTTCACCTGACAGTGAGGTAAATAATAAATGTATTATGCTTCTGCAGCCAAAGGTTTTGGTATTGTGAGCGTGCCTTAAATGATCTTATTGATGCCTCCTGTTGCCTTTGCTGCTCTACCCAGCCCAGCCTGCCCAGTGAAGTATGTCTGCTGACCTCAGAGGAATTCTGCTCCTGCCACTAATAGTCCAACCCCAGCACCAGAGCCTAAGCTAGTGTTCTGCCCACTAATGAGTCAGTAGCATCTTTCTTGATCACCAACAAGCCACTGTCGGCACCATCAGCACTGACAGAGCCGAAATCTGGAAGAGGTGTGGCGCAGCGGCCAGGGCGACTGACGCTGGAATCTGGGGCTCATGGTTCGTTCCCCGGCACCGGGGGCAGGTCAGCCCAGACCCATGTAACTCTGGGCTGACCTGTGTGTCACGGCGCCGGGACACCACCTCGGCGGTAGCTGTGCGCTTTACAAATACTGGTATTTCATTTAATTTCATTTCAAATCAGGACTGCATAATTTAAAAACCAAGTGCTTTCCATGCTACCAGAACATTCCCACCACACGAGTCACATTCAGAGAGTAACCCTACTTAAAAGGCAGGGAGCTACTCTGTGCGACAATGTTTGTCTGCACATCTCCAGCACCACTGTGTTACGCATCTTTCTCCACTTCCCCTTCTTACCCCAGTAGGATAGCATTAGAACTAGAGCGGGGAGGACGTTTCTAACCAGTCCCTTCCTCCCCCAGTCTGTTTTTGTTCATTCAGACCACCTCACCTCCCTCCAAAACCTGGAAATCAGAACCATCTGGTACTCTGATTGGCTGCTGGCTGAGGAGATCGAACTCTCCTCTTTTTGGTTTGGGACTAAGGCCAACATGGTTCCTTCTGCTGGAAGACTGTCCCCTATAAATGTGCTTTGTTTAAGCCCCCGGTTGAGTTCATGAACATAAATGTCGCTGGAAGTTGACTGCATGTTTTTGTTTTGAAATTTGGTCTTTACATATTATAAGGTTTTGTAAATGGGTGGGCAATTAAAGGCCACCTTTCTTTGTAATTAGGTTTAATAATTTTTAATCTTAGTACCACAATCCACACAAATACACTCCATACCATGCCAATTAATTCCAATCAGCATAATTTCACTCAGCAGCACACACTTCCACATCAGACAATTCAACCCTAAACATTTCCATTCCACACCACATAATTTGACAACAAACCACATATTTCAACTCAACAACACAATTACACAACACACCACATACATCCAATCCACACCACAGAATTTCACATCATGCCACATAATTCAACAGCATACCACATAATTAAACTCCACAACATACCACTCGACCACACAGAATGCCATTCCACACAATTACACTCTGACACACACTTCTACTACACATAATTCCAATAGACTTATACCCCATAAACACTATCCACAAATTTCCATTACACACCATGCTACATACTTCCACTACACAAATCCACTACACACAATTCCACCACACACAATTCCACAACTAACAATTCCAAACCACTTAATTCCACTTCACACCACATACATCCAATCCAATCCAAAACACATGGGTAAAACGCATTCTCATTTATAGCTCCAATACCTCTAACTCTCACTAATGCATGACCAATTTGCATTGCCGGGGCCTAAAGCATTGCTTACTAGGCCACCGCAGGGGACGCCTTTCCTTTCCGTTGTGCCATATAAGTGTGTTTGTGTCTAGGCTGAGTCTCCAGAAACTGTACTGTATGAACCTTTGAAGCCTTCTGGGCAAGTTGGGAATATCAAAAGGCCATAGCAATGTGGCTGTAATTGTTTTATAATCAGACACCCTTGTGTTGGTAGCTTCCAAAATGGCTGGGGATTGACAATTTGTTGATGTTTACACCCTGCTGTAACAAGCCTTTGCAATGCAACAGGTCTCGCAATTACGCAAGTTTGAGCTATTGGCATTGTAAATGACAATGCCTTTTATTTATGTTTTGGTTTTTGAAGCATAAATAAAACGCATTGTTATTTGCAATGTCAATAGCTCAAAGTTGTGTAAATATGAGACCTATTGCATTGCAAATGCAATAGGTCTCGCATTTGTGAGAGATTAAGCTATTGGCATTGTAAATGACAATGCCTTTTATTTATCTGTTTTCAAAACCAACACATAAATAAAAGGTTTGTCCTTTACAATGCCAATAGCGCTAACTTTTGAAATGTGAGACCTATTGCATTGTAAATGCCTGTTATCCCTATAAGCTCAAAGGATTCTTTCAAGCACTTGTTTGTTTCAAAAAGTGAATTTTGGAAGCAGATATACTTCACTTAGCGTCCTGACACTTCCATATTTACCTCTTTTTTTGCTTTGTTTCTGACCCCCTTTCACACACTCCAGGGGAGTAGTTGCGTCCATATGATTTCTGTCCTATCGAACTGTCCTTAACTCCTATTTAATCATCTTTACCAATTCCAGCCCAGTGAGGTGACCCAGATGGTTCTCCCCTAAGAGAATAAAAATAATGCCTGGTTATGGTCTGCTTCCAGTTTCCCATTATGCTCCCATAAAGTGGGTGTCAGTTCTCTTCTGGATAGTCCTTTTCCTTTTCTCACTGGAATCTGACCTGTTCATTGTCCACTTGTTTATAGCTCAAGGGGTCCCTACTGGCATCACTAAGCCCCCCCCCCCCACTTCTCTCCCTTCTGAGGAGGCATCACACAGGCCAGGAAAGCCATGGGCACCCCAGTGGTCACTGCTGTTTGTATCCTGGCAACATGATCCTGGTCCATAGGCACTCCGTCCAGGACCTCCAGACATAGGCCTGATATCCTCAGATGATTATTGGCTGCCTCAATGGCCAACTCCATTAACGTCTGTAATAACCTTCTTTTCATCATACCAAAAAGGGTTTGAATACACTTTTTGCACATGCTCATTGAGATGGTGATGCATCAGAGATATAACTGCCAACATCACATGACCTGCCTGCGACCATCATGTCTTGCATCTCCTCACTTTCACCCTCTTTCAATGTCCCTGCATAGAGTGGCAGGAGCTGCCCCTTGTCATGAGCCTTCCTTCCTCCCTCGCTCATCCTTGTTGTCTCATCTGAATTATGCATTGGTTCCTCAGCCAGTTCCTTCCACTTGGCCTCCTGCTATTTGGGCCTCCCGACCTCCTCTATTTGGAGATAACCTCATCCTTATCAACCTATAGACCAGTCTCTAATGCAGACCTTCAATGCTTCCTAAAACTTCATTAAAATCTGTTGGCTTGGATTATTAATGCAACTCTACAGGGTAAGTGATACAAATTGACATTTCTTTATTAGTGTTCAGCGGAAATACCAAGAGTGAACAGATTTGTAACTGCTCAAGTTAAAAAACATAAGCTGACAGAATGAGTTTACTATTCCGTGGTGTGAGTTCTGCAAGTGCCCTATTAGAGTGTGCTACAGTGCAGATGGAGTGCAGTGCTTTATTGGCAGTTTAATGGCCTACAGTTATGGGCAGATATACGGCATTGTCTGTCCCTTGCGAAAGCTGAGTTTCGAGTGGAATAATTACCGGATCGAGCTTGGGTGACCCGGAAGCTACGACGCGCCCTCTGGTCTGTTGCGCGGTGGCTGCTACACAAGCAAAGGAGGAATGGTTTGTTTGCCGCTGCCCCCCTTTTTTGCCTTGAACTGAGAAAGCTATGTTGCTCGTAGAAGTGGAGGAAGCCAACCTGAGTCTACGACTGGACCTGCGAGTCGGAGGGCCCAGAGTGATTGTGGGTTGAGTCTCAGGTAGGAGGCATCCCTGTTTTTGGGTTAAAGGAAGAGGGAAAGCCAGCGTGAATACATACATCCATATTTACATTGGTGTACGGACGATGACAGCTGGTGATACGGAAAATTTCCATTTCCGAGAGCTGAAAAATGAAGTCAATTGATGAAATGAGGGAAAGGGAGGAAGCAGCTCTTTCTATAACTGACGATACAAAAACAGGTACTCAAGTAAACAAAGGTAATAATGTGACAAGTAAAGAGAAACCCTCAGATGTCATGATACGATTAAAGCACCAAGAGAAACTGAAGCACCGGGAACTTTTCAATTGATGGGAATCCAAATCACTCTAAAGATATTTGGAAGTAATACGGATCCCCAGAGGCATTAGGATCTTGGTAACACCTACCTATGAAGACCCCAATCCGAACATGTTTCGTGACTGGGCAGAGAATAACTAGGAATCTTCAAGGAGAAATATGCGGACATTGATCGTTTAAAAATTTTGGAAAAAATACAACAAATAAGTGAAATGTTAGAAAAAGAAACTAATCAGGATGTCATATAAAAATTCAAAAAAAATATGCTGTAATGGCTAAAGAAATTGGAGGTTTCTATCAAAGACCGCAAAGCACAAAAGTTTCTCCGTGACAAAGGAGACTATGAAAAGGGACAAATTTATACATTTTCAAAGAAATTCGAAATTGTAAAGAGACAGAAAATGAATACAAATACCAAACCGACAAGTGAAATCCAGTCAGGCTTGAGCAGTGTGCAAAGCTCTGAGATAGAGACTTGAGCAGATGAGGGGCCGAGTGGAATGTCAACGGATAGAGTTCCTACAGTGATTGATGAATTTGTTTTTTTGCAGGAGGAACGAAGATTCAATCGCCGGCCCAGAGTACCAACAAACTAAATAAAAATCCATATTAAAGAACAAATCTATGAAGGAGAAGAAGACAATATCATCAATCTTACAAATGTTCAATTATCAGAAAAGAAAAGAGTATTCTTAATTGAGGTCTATCCTATTGTCCCACAGCAGAAAGTAATTACGTTCAGACAAGAGTGGATTTTTTTTAAACACATAAGACTAATGAAATTTAAAAAAACATTAAAGACATGATAATTCAACTACTACTGTAAGTACCACGAGTGATGAAAATCATTTAGAGATTTGCAAGTAAGAGATATGGAACTTCTTGTGGGAATGAGGTAAATTGCAACTGAAACAGAGGTTGACGAAGATGCATATTTTGATCAAATGACCAATCAAGTAATGGAAACAGCTGCGGAAGAAGGATTGGACATTGGAGGAAGTGAATCTACAACCTTCAGATCTAATTCACGTTTTATTCCGATGACTACAAGAGATTCTATTGACGTTTTCAATGATTTTTAGTAATTAATGATTTAAAGAATTTAGAAAAATGCACAAGTGTAAAGAATACAGTTCTGTCTAAACAGCAAAAGGAACATTCTGCACTCATTACAAAGTTAAAATCGAATAATAACTGTATAGTTTGTAATGCCGACAAGGGCGGGAACGTGGTTCTTTGGGACAAACAAAAATACCTGAATGAAGCCTATGAACAACTGAATAATAAGGCATGTTATGTAAGAATTCCCATGGAAACCATGTTGCAAAGCCATTACCAATATAATGAACAACTGTCAGATTGGTATACTAGGGTCATGATTACCCAAGATGAGTACAAGTTCTTAAAGATAAGTAATCCTATGATACCTGTTTTTTTATCTATTACCAAAATTGCCTAAGGACATTGAGAACCCACCCGCCCGCCCTATCATATCAGACATAGGCAGCGGGTTGGAGAACACATCAAAATTTGTCGATATTTTTCTGAATCCATTAGTAAAAATGTTTCCCTCTTATATTCAAGATACAAGGGCATTTTTAAAAGTAATCTATGATTTACCGTGGGAACAGGATCTTCTGCTGGTTACTGTTGGCGTGACAACGTTATACACAAGTAGGTAACATGAAGACAGTCTAAATGATATAAAATACTTCTTGGGCAGTAGACCAATAAAAATGTGGTCACATACACAGATGCTATTAGCTATGGTGTCAACTTGCTTGAAAAATAACTTTTCATTTTCAATGATGAATTGTTCCATCAGACCTGTGGTACTAGTATGGACACCTGCTTCGCCCCCAGCGATGCGAATTTGCATATGGGCTGGTGTGAGGAGCAGGTGGTTGGAAAGCAGTACCGAAAGGAGTGGCAAAATAGTATTTTACATTGGAGCCACTACATAGATGATCTTTTCATCGCGTGGAAAGGCTTGGTAACATCTGTAAATGAGTTTATTAATAAGATTCAAGTAAGCAGCTTGAATCTAAAGTTCACTAGTACAGTCAGTGACACAACAATCAATTTCCTTGACTTAACTATTTATGTCAAGGATTTTAAACTACAGATTAAATTGTATAGAAAAGCCACAGCGGGGAATACACTGCTTCTTGCAGCAAGCTTTCATCCAGACAATCTGGTGAAAAGCATCCTATATGGTGAATGTCTGAGGGTGTTATGAACTGGTGAAACTGAAAAAACGGTTTAGAAATAGAGGCTATACTAAAAACTATTTACAAGCCTCGATAGAAAAGGTGAGAAAACAAACAAGAGAGGAGGTCCTATTTCAAGTGAAAGAAAATGCAAAAAATGAGAGTGCTTGTAGATTAATAACAACCTACAATAGGCAACATGGGCCTGTAAGGAACATATTATCTAAGCATTGGAATGTGATCAAAAATGATCCAATACTTGGTAAATTAATGCCTAGGAGACCATTGATAACCTTTCGGAGGGCAAGATCCTTTGCGCAAATGTTGGTCAGGAATATGATCTTGAAAAAAGATGTATCTAGAACAAGTTTTACCTGGTTAAAGCACAAAGATGGTTTCATCAAATGTATGAAATGTAAAGCGTGTGCTCATGGGAAAAACATGACGACCTACAAACCTGGATTAGCAAAGGGAGTAAAAAAGATCAAAGGGCAGTATAATGATAAAACTGAGTATGCTGTCTATGTCTTGAGATGTTCATATAATCTAGAATACGTTGGTAGTACCAAATTACCAGTACATAAACGAATTCTGAAACATCTAAGGGCTATCAAGAATGGAGATAGATCATACCCAGTAGCACGCCACTTTGAGGGATTCTACAACAAAGACGTTCAAAGTTTGATCTACTTTGTTATAGACGCAATTCCATCTAACAGACGAGGTGGGGACAGAGAAAAAAAGTTAAGAAGACTTGAATCTTGTTACATAGTAGAGCTAGTTACAAGAAGTCCTGCGGGTCTGAAAATGGAAGAAGATCTGTACACTCATTTATGAATTTGTTATGAGTAATGAACAATTGCCTACATTTTAAGCTGTGATTATGCTTCCTTTTCTAATTTCAAGTTTTGTTTAAACCACATTCTTTCGATCACTTTTTTTATTATATACCACACAACGTTAGTTAAGTGAGATTTAGGAGATTGCCCACTGGGGCTTAATAACCAGATAAGACATGGTGTTAGGATATAAATGGTTCACAGATTGAAAGCCAACTAGGGCAATACAGCAATGTGAATAGTATTTGATGAAAACTCAGTCATTCTAAAGGGTGAAGAAGCTCCGATGAGTATTTTTTCCCCATATGAAATGAAGGAATGTGGAAAAAAAATTCTGGCCTAGTATATTTATTGTTTTTATAATGATAAATGTATGTATTTATGCATCTATTGACAATTACAAACACCGTGTGAGATCGGTGTAAATGCGATTATATGACAGACAGATGTAAAACTACGAGTCTGTCTTCCATTGCATCAGTTGTGCAGTTTTTCACATGTGCGTCACATGCACAGAAATTTAAAATGGTGGAAATTATCCCCAAAAACTTTATCGGTGAACAAGCCTGCTGATTCAGGCGAAACACGTATGAGCAATTGACAAATAAAGCTTATTATTGTCACCACAGGGCGTCGTCTGTCCCTTGGGAAAACTGAGGTTTGAGTGGAATAATTACCGGATCAAGCTTTGGTGATCCGGAAGCGACAACACGCCCTTTGGTCTGGTGCGCGGTGGCTGCTGCACGAGCGAAGGATGAATAATATATATATATATCAAAACTACTCCACTCTTACCTTGATTGTTGCTTCAAGAACTGGAGCACGGACCAAAATTAGGTGCAGGTAAGATGTTTTTATTTCGCTCTCTCAAATAGCAGCCATGACGCGTTTTGACCTCGGAGGGCCTTGATCACATAACACGCATCACAGTTAGAGGATTGCCTTTTAAACCATTTTTTAAAAGTTTCTTTAAAGTGACATGTGCAACATTTCGTAAGGTAACCATAGACTTAGAAAAATACCTTTCATTTACATAAATAGATTTTTGGTTAAAAATAGCATCCAGGTATAAATACCTGAAAAACCTCTTGGGATTTTCCCAATGTAAAATCTTAAAACCATAAAACCAAAAACCAAAGGAAATGTACTTTGTACTATAGTAATGTAAATTACTATGTGCAAGTTTTACTGCAGTGTAAAATGCTCAAAGTCTGTATAAAAGCTGTGTAAGTAATAAAAGTGGGCCTTATGTGGTTTCAGGTTGACCCTTGTGGTCTGGTGCTGGGGGACTGCTGTTGTTTTCATGCCATGCTGTTGTTTTCATGCCATTCGTATGTAGAACGTCTACCCCTAAATCCCATCTAGAGGCATGTGTACAATTCTTCCGTGGCATTAAGACCCCCTGCTGCTTTGAATCGAGATCAAGAATGTAGCGTGTTTCTAATCTCCCAAGGGCTTTCTCCCTGTTCCCTCCTCTTTTGTTTGGTGGAACGGCATCGAATAGAAAATATTTAAAATCTTTTGGGTCAGCATTGTGGGCTTCACCAAAATGCCGAGCCACAGGGTAGGATTGGTCATGATTGTTGATAACCCTAATGGGCTGGGGTATCCTCTTGTGTCCCTGAAGTATAGTACTTCCTACGTATCGTAGGCCGCAAGGGCACTCCAGTACATAAACGACGTAGTCTGATTTACAGGTTTGTTAATGGGTCGTTCTTGGTCCCCAAATGCTGTCTTGTAGGAGGTTTTATTGATACCAAATTGTCATCCTTCACATAGCTTGCATTAGTAAAATCCTTTTCTCTGGGATAGCCATGTGCCCTTTGTCTGACTGCCAGGATCAATCTGGACCAAATTGTCTTTCATAGAGGGTGCCTTGCTATACGTTATGGCCACTCTGTCTGGTAACAGATGGCCAATAACCGGGTCACTCAGGACCAAAGACCAGTTTTTTCTAATTATGTTTTTGATGGCCCTTTTCTATTTTTATATCCCAGGATGATTCTAAAGGTTTCAGCTCCTTCCTCCTGAGTTTTGCTGACTATACAATTAGTTCCCTCTAATTCTGGAGGTTTACTTGAATGGGCTTCTCTCTTGATTACATTGCTTTTTGTAATGGCAGTGTTGATATATTTTATGGAGTATCCTCTCGCTAAAAACCTGTTTTTACTTGCTAATTGTGCTACCTTCAAATCATCCTCAAAACTGCATATGCGTTTAAGCCGGAGCATCTCCCCATATGGAATACTAATTAAATGTTGGGGGTGGAAGCTCCTGGCATGCAACACTGAGTTGCCTGTGGTTGGTTTGCGGTGCAGCTTTGTTTCCAGCTTGCCCTCTCTGCTGTATACCTGTACATCAAGGAATTTGACCGTATCAGAGCTTATAGTAGCCATAAAATTAAGATTGAGGCAGTTGATGTTGAGAACTTCTATAAACTTTTCTGCTTCTGACCTTGTTTCCTGCCAGATTATAAAAAGATCATCTATAAATCTTAACCAAAGTTTAATGTTGTTTGTAACATATGCCTCATATTCTTTATGTAGGACCATCTCCTCCCACCATCCCATGTGCAGGCATAACTGGGGGAGAAGCTGACCCCCATAGCTACCCCCCGTTGTTGCTGGTAGAGTGCATTCTGAAAAAATGTAAATGTTATTGCAAAGAAAAAACTCAACTATATTGATTAGGATTTTGCTATGTTATATACATTCAAGCGGTCTCCTATCTAGGAAGAATTGCAGTGCCCTCAGACCACCTTGATGATTGATGGACGTGTATAATAAGGTTACGTCTAAGGTGATTAATATAAAATCATCATGCCACTCAAAGTTCTGTATTTTTGACTAAAAGTTCCCTGTGTCCCTGATGTCAGATGGGAGCTGCCGCACATGTTCCTGCAGAAAATAGTCAACATACATACAAACATACATACCGATATAGTACTATTAGGTTATTTTGGGATCACAAGGACCCATCAAGCCAGAATAAAACAACAGTACTTCTCAGTTATAAATAATCACAACAAGTTAAAAGAGAAGCAAATGAGCATTACTTAATACCTATTGTACTAAAATTTCACATTAACATCCTATCAGACGACAAAGTGCTGGTGCATACTGAAGGTAATTTGTATCTTCTTATTTAGTGCTCTGATTACCATAACCTTTGTCATATGGGCCTCCCATCACTGGAGCATGCCTACATCTACAAGCTCTCCTCTTGGACGTTCCCTTCGGAGCCGTATGAGCCATGTTGACAAAGTTATTTGGATACTGCAATCACAACTACTTCTCTAGTATCTGTGCGCAAGGCTGTAAGTACAATGGAGTACTGTGTAAAGCACAGCAATTTGCATACTGGCTTAAGCCATATCTCCTGTGGACGGGAATATCGGTTTGAGAAAAAAGGCAAAATTATGTAACGTTTCCTTTTCCTGATTCCAAGAAGAACACCTTTTATTATAAAGTAAACCCTCTAAAAACATTCAAATCAAAAATATAGTCTTTATATTATCAAAAAATCACGTTACACAGGAATTACTTCATTCTGTGATAACACAAGTTTCAATAAATGGTAAAATCATTACGAAAAGCATGTGGTGAACGTGACTGTGGTGAACAAAGTGATCAGTGCATTAAATCCAGTGACACATATATACAATATATACAAGGGGAATGGGTCAGTATGGTAAGTTCGTCCTCCAAGGAGACAAGGAGTAATTGTACAAGCTCCTGGAGTTATCTTGACCGGTAATGAGCGTCGACGTTTCGACCCTAGAGCGCCCCAGTTGGTGGTCGCGGCGGGTCTTTATCAAGACAGGGAAAGTCTGAAAGGAGAAGGGAGGCAGAGGGTTTACCCCTTTTATGTAAACCACCTTTTATTATAAACATCATCACCCGCCCAGTGCTGTAAAGCTTTCAACCAGTAGCACACCATACCGTCACTTCAAAAGATGTTGGGCCTCATTTATGAGCTTTTGCCGTAGGATAGCGCCGTAGGCCTCCCTGCTACACTGCCCTATGGCAAAAGAAAAGGGCAGGAATGAGCGGTATCTATGTGATACAGCACATTCCTGTCCTTTTCCCCTGCGCCGGCACACAACTGGCTGCCGTGCCCCAATGCAGGCACATTTGCACCATGGTAAAAGGGTACCTACATTGTGGGTCTGATTGGTATTCTGCCGGAAGGGACACTTTCTTGCAGGAAAACAATCAATTCAGGCAATTTCCTTTTTCTATGTGTGCTGCAGAAGAGTGCCTAGGAGTGAAAGCAGCATCTGAGTTTGTACTGTTCGATTTGGATCTTTGATGCATGATTGATAAACAATGTAATAATGCCCCCCTTCCCTGCTACACAGAATGCTTGGTGCTCATTTGGTCTCCCATGGTGGGTTTAGTGTTATTGCTTTTCTCATCTAGGGATTCAATAACCATTCTCAGCCCACAGACTTCTCCCCTCAGCCCTTCAATCAACTCCATCAATTTTGCAACATGAAGGGTAGTGCCAGGTATGGGGATACAATCAGTCGCTGGCACACCCTCCCCCTGCAGACTAAGGACAACCAATCTCTTTTCACAAATCATATCTAAGTTAACTAGAGTCACAGTGTCCTCTCCTACATCCTGGCCTACAGAGCTACTGGGCAAAGCAGAGCTCACAGGAGGTCCATTAGGAGGTAGGATCAAAGTCTTATTCCACGTAAACATGTCAGGGACCCTTTTCTTCGTTTGTTCCTCTTGGCTGCATTTCATTGGGATTTTAGTTCAGCAGGTGATATTCGATCATCCAGTGATTTTAACATTTCCTCCACTTCAACTAGCAAGACATCTATTCTCTCTATTAGAGAGTTTGCCTCTGTTGAGCTAGAGCCCTTGTTTGCCATTGGTAACCTAATTGTTACCTCTGCCGCCTTTCTCTTCCCCATCACGAGATATGACACAATTTATGGCCAATCCATACACAAAAAAAGGAATAATATTTCCTACCATAAAACAGGTGTGCCAAAGATTCCTTGACCCAGAAGTCAGAGGGGGCGTCTAAGCCCGCCTCCTCCGGGCTATCTTTGGCCTGGGCATTTCCCCGGTTCAGCTCACATGCATCCCTCCTTATGATGTGAAGTCGATGAAGATCAGCTGTGGGAGGCACAGGGAATTCTGGGACAATGAGTCCCCAGCAGTAGCGGTAAGACCCTCAGCGGCTCTTCCTCACAGCACAGTGATGGCAGAGATAGAAGACAGCAAATAGCAGTGCTGGAGAGATGGCACTGATTTGTGTTTTTTACAATGAACCTTCCACAAGTAGACAGCCTGGAACTTGCCCCACAAAATTACCTACTTGGAGTTGCCAGTAGGTAGTTATAGATAGGATCTAGTTTCCATTGGAAAAGTGTTTTTTTTGTTTTTCCAACAACTTTGGCGCCGTTTGACAAATTCTCGTGACATTTGTTTTTCAGTCTTGCAATTTCTCTCAGGTATTTTAGACACAGCTACGGACCAATCCGCTGAACAGAATTATACCAAATTTGTCAGATAGTTAGCGTTTTATCCAGAAAGCGAACATTTTGTAAATTGGTGTAAATCTATGCTGTAGTTTTGGAAGTATTGAGGTAAATCTGAATTTGTATATATAAGGACACAGATCCTCTAAGGATCCGACAGTCATTGTGCTCAAATCTAATATTGTCCGCAAACCCTTCAACCAAGAAATGTTGGCAGCCATCTTGAGACTTTACTTCAGCTGAATCCTTTAAAAAAATGTGTTTTTTTTTAAAGAAAAGGGTGTAGGGTAGGAATACCCTGACTCTGAAACCTTAGTCTTGGGGTCCCAGAGAGACCCTGCCACAGTAAAAAAAACACTTTGTAAAAAGCAATTTTGCAGAGGAAACGCAACAGAGCTGTGAATCAATGGCATTTTTGTTTTTTTAAACAAACATGGTCTCCCAAACCTGGGTGGGCCAGGGGTATACCGATATTTATAAAAAATGGAGGGGGTGAATGGGCACGGGGACCACCATCTACACAGGTCTTATTTAAAATATAATCCGGGGGCCTTGAGGAACCCCCTGGGCCCCGTGGACCAAAACTTACTTTTAGAAAAAGGAGGTGGGACTCACAGACCCCCCTCTTAGGGCTTTTAGGGACCACCTCCTCCTTGGGGCCAAATTTAAATTCTACACATGGAGGGGCGCCATAAGTGGCCCTTGGGATCAAAACCTCCCTTAGGCTGGCCTGTGCAGATCAAAGAAGAGGGGCCACATCCCCCCTTCCTGGAGCAAAACATGGCCCTGGGGACCACCACCTCCACGGGCCAGCTCCTGCCATGTCCCAGGGTGACCACCCCTGGGACATAGCTGTTTGCTTTAGCTTGTAAGGAGTTGTGACAGCTCCCACAACGCTAAAGCAAATGCGTTGGTTCCAGCAGTCAGAAACTATCAAAGTGCAGCTGCCCACTGGAAGTAGAGGTTTAATCCCTTTCTATGCCGGCAGACATGCAATCAGGGAAAGAGATAAACAGATTGCTCCTGCATGGAGAGAGCTGTCTTTGAGCCAGTATTGACCTTGGAGCACTTGAGGCTCCCCAACAGCCGCTAATGTCAGAAGAAAGCAGAATGAGTCAGAATAAATGTCAGAAACAAACAGAAAGAGACAGGATAAAGGTCAGCAAAGACCAGAAAGAGGCAATATAAAGGTAAGAAATGAGCAGAATGAGGCAAGAAAAATTTCAGAAATGAGCAGAAAGAGGCAGAATAAAAGTGAGAAGCAGGCAGAAAGAGGCAGAATAAAGGTCAGAATGAGCATAAAGAGGCAAAATAGAGATCACAGATGAGCAGAAAGATGCAAAATAAAGGTAAGCAACAGGCAGAAAGAGGCAAAATGCAGGTAAGAAACAAGCAGACAGATACAAACTAAAGGTCAGGAATGAGCAGAAATAGGCAATATAAAGGTGAGAAAGACCAGAAAGAGGCAGAATTAAGGTCTAAAGGGCACAGAAAGAGGCAGAATACAGGTCAGAAGAGTGCACAAAGAGGCAGAATAAAAGTCAGAAATGAACAGAAAGGCAAAATAAGGGTGATAAACAAACAGAAACAGGCCAATAAAAGTCAGAAATTTGCAGAAAGAGGCAAAATAAAGGTGAGCAGCAAGCAAAAAGAGGCAGATTAAAGATCAGAAACAATTAGAAAGAGGCTAAATAGAGGCCAGAAACAAGCAGCATGAGACATAAACAAGGTCAGAAACGAGCAAAAAGGGGTAGAATAAAGGTCAGAAATGAGCGGAAAGAGGCAAAATAAATGTCAGAAATGAGCTTAAAGAGGCAGAATAATGCCCAGAAGGAAGTATAAAGAACCAGAATAACTTAAGTTAAGAGTAACTTAAGTAGGGAACAAAAAGAGGCAGAAAAGATGTCTTAAACCAGCATCAAGCAGCGGAATAAAGGTCAGAATTAACCAGAAAGGCAAAATGAAGGTCAGGAGCAAGCAAAAAGAGGCAAAATAATGGGGAGAATGAGCAGAAAGAGGCAAAATAGAGATCATGAACAGACAGCAAGGGGCAAAATAGAGTTTAGAAATGAGCAACAAGAGGCAGAATATATGTCAGGATCGAGCAGAAAGAGGCAAAATAATGGACAGGACAAGAAGAAAGAGGTAAAATAGAGGGCAGGAACTATGAGAGAAGAAGCCGAAAAATGAGTAGAAAATGAGTGTAGGAGGTCCAAAGTTGCACTGTGCAGCCACTGATATACTCACTCATACACTCATGCACTGACTCACGTACCCACTCAGGTACCTATTCACAGACCCACTTAGAGACTCATACACCCACTGACAGACATTCTCAGACACTCATGCACCAGCTATCAGGTCCATTCATGCACTCATTCACCCACTCAGAGGCCCACTGAGAGACTCACACACACACTCACAGCCCAATTCAGAGACTCACTCACACACCCACTCAATCACTGATGCATCTACTCACAGCCCCGCTTTGAGACTCACACACCCACTAAAAGACCCACTGAGACACAAGCACCCACTCACAGATCTTCTCAGACACTCATGCACCCACTCGCAGACCCACCCAGAGACTCTCACATGCTCTCACAGACCTACTCAGACACACAACCACCCACTCACCGACCCACTCAGACAAACATGTTCCTATTCACAAACCCACTCAAGGGCTCATGCACCCACTCACAGATCTACTCAGAGAGTAATACACCAACTGACCGATCAGACATACACTCACCTACTTTCGGACCCACTCAGGGACTCACACAACCACTTACAGACTGACTCAGACACTCATGGACCTACTCACTAACCCACTCAGAAACCCATCCATCCAGTCACAGAACTTCCATGACAGTCATGCACCCAGTCACAGACCCAGTCAGAGACTCAAGCACTGATTCACAGATTCACTCAGACACTCATGCACCCACTCACAGACCCACTCAGACACTCACACATTCTGTCACAGACCCTCTCTGAGACTAATGCACTCACTCACGGACCCACTCGGAGACTCATACACTCACTGATAGTTAGGCTCAGTTTTCACTCTTACAAAACTAGTGAAATTCTGCAGTTATACTTAGCTGAGCTAACTATAACGTCTGCCCCCACAATGCACTGCTTATGAACCTACATATTACATCACTCATGACATGGTCAGTGACATCACTGGTGACATCACTATATATAGTTAGGACCACTTTTCTATAGAAAAAGAGTTTTCTGACTTACCTATTTCTTTTGCATCATTTAATGAATCTTCACAAAAAAGTCCTAAAAAATTGTTTTTTGTGATTTTTCTTGTGCATGGAAAGATTTGGAGTGATCCTTCAAGAGGGGGCCGAGAAAAAGGGTCGAAAAAAATACAATTTCTATTGTAAATTCGCATAGGAGCTTTGAACATGACCACAGCATGAACAGCTGAAAGTAATTACACCACATTTATCAGAAAGGTAGATTTTGGTTCGCAGATCACACTTTCAGTTATTCAGTGTAAATAAATTCAGTTGTTGTTGAGAAATGTAAGAGAAAGCAAATAAGGATATCTAGACAGAGCCTAAGCACAGATTTCATGGTGAGATATGATTAGCTGTTTGGCTGTTAGTACTTCAAGTAGAAAGTGCTGGTAGCCATCTTGAGGCCAATATACATGATAGCACCCTATTAAAATGCATTGTTGTGAATGACAGTTTTTGAGGGTCACAAAAAGGAGAAACATTTGTTGATGGTACCATGCTAATTTCTAGGAATTGTGGTGTGTTCTAAGATGATTTTACCCCGTGCAAAAGCTTTCTGCTTGGAGTACATCAATCATGTTTGAGAGAAATTCGTTTTCTACTGAATTTCCATTAGAGAGTATAGAAGGTGCTCCAGAATCTAAAATGAGAGCATACTTTATGTAAAGTCTCCCTATGTTTCTTCAATCATTTGAGAACGAGTCTAACATTCTCAGTAAAACATGTACTTCCATCAAGAGCAGCCAGTCAGTTGATGTCATTGACCGTATCATGAGTGATGAAATATTTGAGATCATAAGCAGTGCATTGCAGGGGCTTAAGTTATAGTGAGCTCAGGTAACTATAACTGCTCAATTGTACTTGTTTTGTATGATGAACTCTGAGCCTAACTATTGTGTCCCTGTAACCTCTATTTGTTTAAGTGAATTTATAAGATCTTTTAAATTGTATTTCCTAACTGCAACCACTAACCTTTGACACTAAGTGTGTGAGTGAATGCATAAGTGTCTGAGCGGGGGTGTGAGTGTCTGAGTTTATTTGTAAGTGGGTGTGAGAGAGTATGAGTGGGGCTCTAAGTGGGTATATGAGTATCCCAGTGGGTCTATGAGTGGGTGTGTGAGTCACTGCCAGGGGTAGGCAGTAAACTTCACTTCACCAGCAGAGTATGCTGCATTTTGCCACTCTGTGCTCTTCTTGAAATGAGGAGTTCAGCAAAGGTTCCTTCAACCACTTGTGCTCCAGTAGGCACATTTGCAGAGTGATTGACAAAGGGGGTGGGCCTCTGATGAGCTCTAAGCAATCCCATTGTGGGAGACTTACTTGTGGAACAATAGGGGTTCTTCACCTCCAACAATCCTTAGCAGCCAAGTGGTCTTCATCCCTCAACCAGTAGTGTGCCAGGGGGCCTCTTTGCAAAGTGGTTGAGAAAAGGCTCGGGCCTCCAACGAGGTCTGAGCAATCCCTCTGTGGGGGACTTACTATTGCCAACAATAGGAGTTCTTGGTCCCAACCCTCAGCAGTCACAGGACTAAATCTCCCAACTAGTAGTGCACAAGGAGGCTCCTTTGCAGAGTGGTTGAAAAGGGGGTGGGGCCTCTGATGAGGTCGCAATGTTATCGCTGAGGGGGACTTACTTGTGGCAATTATAGTGGTTCTTGGCCCCAAATGACCCCCAGCAACCATGATGAATACATCCCCATCCAATAGTGCACCAATAGCCCCCTTTTCAGAGTGGTTGAAAAAGGGGACGGGGCCTCTGGTGAGGTCTCAGAAATCCCTCTATGGGGGACTTTCTTTAACAACAATAGATGTTCTTGGCCCCCAACAATCCTCAGCAGCCAAGGGAACTTCATCCCCCAACCAGTAGTGTGCCAGGACGTCCCTCTGCAGAGTGGTTGAGAAAGGGGGCAGGGCCTCCGATGAGGTCCGAGCAATCCTACTGTGGGGAACTTACTTGTTGATGTTATTTTGCTCCATTGAGGCGGTGTCTCTGGGGCTCCATGGCCCCCCATTAATCTATTTTTAGCCCCTGGAAGGTGGTGGTCCCAAGGGGGGTCCCATGGGCTCAATGAACCTCAGGAGGGGGGGCAACATGCACCCTCTCTATTTAAATTTTGTATATGCTTGCCTGCCCCGGGGACCTGGACCACCTGGAAATTTATTTCTAGAGAAGCTTGGGAGCAATTATATTTTTCAGTGGGAGCAATGAATCCAGCATTACTCCAGCTGCAATAAAAAATCAATAAAGCTTTTTTGTCCCTGGTGGGGTCCTTACCGGCCCCCCCTCCCCCAAGAGGCTTTGGGGGCGAGGGTATTTCTGCCCTGCCCTCTTCTCTTTGTTTGTAAAGTTTTTTGTGTTACTTGGCTGGAGTTGAGTCCCAAAATGGCTGCTTACATTCCTGGTTGAAGAGTTGGCAGCCAATCATTCAGCACGAGGACTGTCGGATCCTCGCAGGATTTGTGATCCTCTATTGTTTTTTTTTATTTCTCAAAAACTACTGAACGGATTTACACTAAATACCAAAAAGGCTTCTTTCTGGACCTAGAGCTACCATTCCCCTATATTTGGTGTAATTACGTCCAGTGTTTCGGGCTGTCACGTCTAAAAATCTTGAAGTAAATGAACATTGGAAAAATGCTTTTTTATACCCCCCCTTGACAGATCGCCCCTAAACATTCCATGCACAACAAGAACCACCTGGCATTTTTTGGCGGGAAAATGTCATGAAGATTCGTCAAACAGCACTAAAGATATAGGCAAGTCAAAAAACGCTTTTCCTGTGGAAACATGTTCCTAACTAATTCTAACTACTGGCCACCGCCAGTAGTTAATATATATATTCATATATATAGTGAGTGCACATACATATGGCTTCAGCAATGGTACATCTATTTATACATTTACATACTTATATTGTGGTAGTTGATATACTGCCTACAATATTAGTATACATTTAGTATTCTTAGCTATACCACATCTAAACCCCTTGAAAATATTGTGTTTTGACACCTGAGGAGTTTGACAAAATTACATCTAACATGATTTTCAAATAAATTTGACAAATTTATAAGGTTTAAGTAGAACACATGGCAGGTTCAGGTCAGTCATGACAAATATGCATTACATTTGATTACTTATATTTTATGGTATTTTATTCTTCTTTCATTGAAACAACAACTTTACTTTGTCTGCAACCTACTTTTGATTAATTTCTGAACAATGATTTACCATCGTCTATTGTCCATTATAATGCCAATGGTATCATAACAAACCCTTGTTATGTTGAACCAATACTCTCGGTCCTTCTACAGTGTGACATATGTATCTTGGCCAAGTGGGCTATCATTGCCAAATAACCAAGTGAAAAAAAATAAAAAGTAATCAATAATATAATTTGTGGAGAAGTGTGGCTCACTGGTTAGAGGAGGCAGCCCTGGAAGCAGAGGTCAGCCCGGGACCAGGGTTCAATTCCCGGCTCGGCGGGGTCTTGAGTCCTAAAATGTCCATGGACTCGACAATTCTCGCTCCGGTGCCTACTCGATTCACGGGTTCGCACTCTGCGACTCTGGGCAATAGCTTGCTTAATCTCCACAACGGCCCCTCGCGGCGGGATGCCTGGCTTTCACCTTGTGGATACCCTGCCGGGGTTATCTCACAGGGGAATACCAGGACGGGTTCCCTAAGCAAGCGCTTAGAAACCGCTCGGTGATTTGCGCTATATAAATTCCTGTACATTTACATTTACATATAATGTATATATTATCTTACCAGTGTTTAAAGTAGTCAATATTTTGACTATGATGTTTTGTTGGGATGATTGTTTAATAAGACATTCTGGGAGAATGCCCCGAATCAATCACCTACAAAAGAAATATGACCTTTCTAGCTTATTTGCTTATGGGTGTGGACACTTTGGGCATAGTAGAAACAGTTATAACTCATACCGCAGCTAGTAAGTAATATAGTCACCTCCTAACTATATCAAAGAATCTCAGGCATGAACCTGTCTGAGATCAGCCAGCAACTGCCTTTTTCCCTCTCACATTATACATTTACACAGACCGCAATACTATATTCCTCTCCATGGAAAACCATTGAAGCAAGACATTTTCGCATTGGAACAAAACTAGTAACCACAAGTTGTGACTTACTCGGGATACTGGTGTATCACCCTTTCCTCTGTCTTAACTATTGACACACATATAAGGAAACACGATTTGCAGTTCATGAAGTGTCCAGTTTAGGGAGAAAGCAAGCACTATAAATACACAAACAAATACATCCTTTGTGAATTCTGTAGCCCTAACTCTTATACGTTTTTTACGATTTAAACTGGGCCTCAAATTAAGTATACACTTTAACAGCCTCTTACATTATGTTATGGCGAATGAATGAATGCATGCAATGGAAATTCAGAATATCAGGAAACCTGTTAAAACTTACTGATGTCTTATGTTTTGCCTCCTTTTCTTTAACTTTCATTCTTGATCTGTTGCTAGTGAAATAATGTAATGTCCCATATTCCACTAATGCAGCAAATATGAAGATAAAGCACACTGAAACAAAGAGGTCCATTGCTGTAATATAGGACACCTTGGGTAGTGACTTCCTTGCAAAAGTACTTAGAGTTGTCATCGTCAAAACTGTAGTAATTCCTAGGTAGAAAAAGGAATAAAATTCTAATTAACCACTCAGTCAAACATGTTTTGGATTGTTAATATCAATTCCTAAGCTTTATTGCACAAAAGACGAGCTTACAAAGCGCACAATATCTGAGTACAACAGGTACATTGTTTTTCAGTCAATGGGTGATCCGCAGTTGAATGCAATATTGTATCTCTGGTCAGGAAGGATGAGGTAGTGAACTATGCCTTGGGCCAAGTCCTGTGTGAGTGACAGTGACTGCAGTGATGTGACATGTGTATCTCTTCAAGGAAGCTACTTTTGAGAATATGTATGTAAGCTCGAGAGGTTTTCAGAGTCAGAGACATTTCTCCTTCTAGAATGAGGAGCTCATGGGGAAGAAACCATGGGTAGTGTTTTAGGCCTTTGGTCCAGCCTAGCCTAACATTCATGATAGGTAGGTAAGCATTCCTTTCTCCTGGAGGACACTAGAGAGGAGGAGGGCTTGGTCCTAGAGGATAAACTGAATGCTCATGGATGCAAGTGATTTACATATAGACCATTAACTATATTCACATGGCTGCTCATGTCAGAACCACTTCTAACCATTTGCAAAGTACAGATGATGGAGAGAAGCCAAGACAGAAAGATTCCTGTGTAGACAGTATGTGGATTCCGCTGTTGTGGGTACCAACTCAGGTGGGTACATTTTTTGGGCACTGTAGAATCTTGATTCATTGACATGAAACAAGGCTTTTTCATGACACCGGACTTCTCAGGATAGGAGCTCCAGGCAAAGCCTGGTGGTTTGTTGGACCCTTGGGAGATTAGGTGACTTCAGAGCTTGCTGCATTTTTCTGGTAACACTTCAATCATTATTGTGCTGCTGCCCAGACTGGGTGGTGCATTGTTCTGGGCTTTGGCCCACCAAATAGAGAATAGTGCCCAATGTGATCATTAAAGTTGGGAGTATTGCCTTTTCACTGACAGACTCCAAAAGGACAGTTATGCAAGAAACCTATGGTTTGTGTTTTTACATGTATGAGTGTATTTTATTTTACCAAGCTAATCTGTACAGACTGGTATTGTAAACAATTAATACATCCTATGATTTCTCATTCCATGGGATAAGAAAGCGACATTTGTTGTTACACCAATGTCAGATTCACATATAGTGTCTCTTCTATCCTCATTCTCATCCTGATGCTTATTTCAGAGTCATACCTGGTTCCCCATACAAGAAGGTGTGCAACTCATGCAGTCACTGGCTGGCAACTGGTCACTTTGTACGGTGTTCCACTCTACCTGTATTTTGTCACATGGCGTCTCTGTCCCACACCTTTGTTTTATTTCTCCATAATCAATCACGCGGTTCCTCTACCCCTACTTAGTCTTTCAGTTTGGTGAGGGGTGTTGTTTCCTTTTCCTCTCTATGCAGGTATTGATGCTCGTATCAGAGACATTTTGCCTAATTGCTAGGAATATCATCTGCTCTTCCACAACAATCATGAACGCACCAGTGGTAGAAGTACTGTGGGCATACAATTGGCAAGAGTTTGGAAACCAGAGCTACATCTGTTTGTCACTGTGTTTTAACTTATCCATTAACATTGAGCATACCTGTGACTGTTTTCTTCCTAATATCTATGATTATCATCATGAGAGTGCATTAGTACAGTAAATCTTACTTTGCCACCCTTGTCTCAGAACTTACCATATCAGTCTCCGTCTACAGTAGCTGTGCTGTCTATATTTGCTGATCTTCATTCCCCACTCTGCCTCTGTCCTCAGCTTTACAACACCTTTGTTCTGCCTATTAGACAAACATTTTCTTAACTAATCTTTCTCCATCATTTAAGAGAATGATTTACTGGGAAACTGCTATTGTTACTAACTTAGAGTGGGTTACGTCATTTTGATTATCATCCAGGGTTTTAGATAGAAGTTGCTTTCAAGTGTGCACTTTTGTTATACGGTTCCTACAACTTAAGTAGGACTTTGTATCTCGACAAAATAAACATCAGATTCAGACTCAGTCCTTACATATCATCAGAAAATGTAGACTCTATTCCCAGCTAGCTCACAGTGCCCTATCTGGACCCCTAATCTTACCAGGGTACCAGATGGTATCTGCAACCTCGAACATGAGGTTGCTTATTCCCCAAGGAAATCGTGGAATCATGTTGAAGGTAAACACAAGAAATATATGAATCTGGCTTTTCAAATATTTATTGAAACAATCATACTCTTGTATAGAATGCATGAGCTGCAATTACTAGGAGGATTAAACAAGGCATTGTAACCAGCATTGCAAGAATGGTATAAAAAGATAAACAGTACAATCATAATAACATGACTGTGCGATAATTATACTCCTATTTGATACTAACTATCCTATTAAGATCATAATGGGAGTACCATCTGCCTGATACATTTGGATAGCCTAACCCCCCATACCTGAATATTATGTACCAGAAAGACTATCTGGTGTAAAACAGTCTATTGCCTCTTGCAGGATAGAGGTCAGAGTCAGCAGGGCTGCATCTTAGTCAGAATGCACAGGGTTCCTGGATAATACCATCATAAGTGCTCCTCTGTCGAATATAGCACTCAGGCAGTTGATATAATAAAAGCACTGTTCCAATTGCACTGTGTCAAAGGTGCAGGACTGATGCGAAGGTTCGTCTAAAGCCTCAGAACTTTCCCCAACCGTACAACCAAGTACAAGGGCATCGCGATCAATGTTCCTAGTCTCAGACAGTGTGTATGAAAAACATGATAATATTGATTGCTATGTTACGTGTGTCGCTATCTATGTTGTTGCAGATCTGATCAGTCACATTTTCTCTCTTTCTCATATCTGTAATGTATGGATGATGCTTGCTGTATCTATAATTGAAATAAAGTTGGTTATAAAAAACGGTAATTCTTGCTAAGAAATTAACTGTATGCAGAATAACTTCTAAGAACATTGTTGTGTAAGTGTAGAATATGCAAAAATTAACCATTACAAAAAGATGGCAAGTTAAAACATGTAAATAACATGGAGACTTAGCGCAGGCCTTGTTCTACATTACACCACCTTCAGCTTGAACACTGTTAGAGATGGGGTTTTTTTTTGGGTAGAGTATGCACCTAAGCCAGGCAGAACCCACCACTCTTGTCAGGGTAGGGGAGTTACACACACAAGATATCCCCTGCTTCCCCCCTTGGCAGCTTGGCAGAGCAGTCAGTCTTTTGCCAGAGGCAATGTGTAAAGCATGTCCGCAACACACACACACACCAGTGACACTATAGGCATGCCACAAGAAAAAACTCCACACAAGGTTATATAAAAAAATTATCCTCCGTATTATACACAAAACACATTAGACCACAATCGAAAAAATCACTGCACCACTAGGTCATAAAACTGCATTGATCATAAATCACTTTGCCATTAGGCAATTTACATAGATATAGAGACCATGAATCACTTTGCATGTTATGTAAATCATATTAGACCATAAGCACATAGACCACAGATCACTTAACCCAATATTCACCTTGTCATAAGGCAGTGGACGTAAACATCACAGTGCACTAAGGTAAATACTTCTACATTGCACATGTCATAAAAAATTGTAAAAACATTCTGCATAACACCATTACTGTACAAGTGGTGCAGTTTCTGAGAGGGGTATTCGTCCCTCTATCATGGCCAGGTGTAACTTGCATAAACCACAACATTAGGCCATAAAAACCCTTTGCATCATATGTAAAGCACCTTTGGGGTATAAATGACGAAAGTCATAAGGTCAAGGTTTAAAAGGCGGTGCAGGCCATACATGAATTGCTCAATTGCAATCAGACACACAGGTACCCTTGCATGTCTATCACCAGCAGTGTGAAAATATTAATCAATGCCTTGAAAGTAAAACCAGCTGCCTGACAGTAAGCAGTGCAGCTGCAGGCATTCCCAGCATCCACAATGCTGGTGGGCCTCCCTTAGTGCGTCCTGTGTTCCTTAATACTAGGCCGATTCCCTTTGACGGTGTAACTCGGGCCCGTCAGGAAACCCAGCTACAGGAATCCAGCGAGCATCTGAGAGGAGTGCCAAGGTCTCTCTCAGCTCTGTCGTAGGGGGCGCCGTACCTGCTCTCCACGAGTGCTGTGGTGTGGGTTTCATCCGACCGCCCTTGCTGGTCGCTTCACCCAGTTCAAACACTGGCCGCTTCATGTGGGCATGCAGCCTCCTTTCTGCTGGCGTGCGGGCCGGCCTCGTCCAAAACTTTGCGTGCTCCAACAACCCTAGGGCGGAGCCAGCTTCCCTTGCAGCTCCTTCATTGCTACAGCAACCACCTGGGGGGCACATTCAAGCTCCTGGCACTGCTGAGGTTTCCTAAGATGGTGTGATTTCTATCCTCTGTGACCGCTGCATTTCCAATGTAAGGCCATGCCTAGGGCTAGGATCGCAAAAATTCAAAAGCACTCACCCTGCACTTTTACTGCGGAGGCACACCGTGTCTTCGTGGGTGCACACATGCACCGGCTGCCAGGTGGGAGAGCCCTTCCTCAATAAGAAGCTCTCCCCTCCTGCTTCTCCACACAAAAGCGGCCCTTCAACAGAGCTCTCCATATGCTGGACTCCAAAAACTAAGCACTCCTTAGCACTTTTACATAAAATAAAGGGGAAGAACAGTTCAGTCATTCTTTTGCCTCAGATAGGAGCAGCAACTGCAGGCTGACACTCCCCCACACAAATCATGGACAGCACTCCTCACACAGCGTCTCCGACAAGGCAGGTCACTTTTAGATCCAGCAAGGATCCAGCAAGGATCTTTCCCATGAAGTCTTTTGTACCCCTAGACTTCTAACAGGAGGCTAGCACATACAAGTCCTTGGAGATTTCCTTCCCAACCACGATACCAATGCAGGGCAGAAAGAGCCAGCCCTATTCTTCCTCCGCCACAGACAGAGGGAGCGACTGCAAGTCAACCCACCCCTCACTCAGAAAAGGCAGTGCCCCTCACACAATCCTTCCGCTCTTCTTCTTAGTGGGGTACTCTTGTTCCTGGAGGTAATCTAAAGTCCTGGGGTTTTAGGTGCAATACTTATACCCCATTTTGTCTTTATCCTTATTGCTGTAAGGGCCTACAAACCCAGTCTAAACCAGCCTGTCCTCCCTGGTGCAGTGTGACCACAGGGGGTAGAGACAGCATTGTGAAAAAGGAGACACAGCCTATTCAGGTGCAAGCGTGACTGTCTAGAGTGAATACACATCCCAGCTCCTGTCACTCAAACACCAGGCACTGAATACAGAAACAGCCAGAGGCGCAAAACAATTCTAAAAGTGGCATTTTAAAACACATAATTTAAAAAACATCTTTACCAAAAGGTGCACTAATAAATTCGGAGTTCAGATAGCCTAAACACCATATTTTTTAATCTTGTCCCTATGGAAAGCTACACATGTAAAATGTTACAGCACAGTCCAAGTGATAAGCCTATGGGACAGACAGCCTTTCAAAACACACAGTATTTCACTATCAGGACATGTCACACATACCAGTATGTGTCCTACCATTCACATGCGCTGCACCCTGCCCATTTGGGTACCCTGGCCCTAACTTAGGGGTGCCTTTTATATAAGAAAAGGGAAGGTTTGGGCCTGGCAAGTGGGTGCACTTGCCAGGGCCAACATGACAGTTTACAACTGCGCACGCAGACACTACAGTGGTAGGCCAGAGATACATTTACAGGGCTACTCATGTGGGTGGCACATCTAGTGCTGCAAGCCCAATAGTAGCATGTGATTTACAGACCCAGACACTCACTGTGCACTTTACTAGGGACTCACCAGCAAATCAAATAGGCCAAACATGGAAAACCAATCATTGTCCCAATTTATACAGAGAGCATATACACTATAGCACTGGTCAGCAGTGGCACAGTGCCCAGAATCCTGTAGCCAACAAACACAGGGTCAGAAAAATAGGATGCAAAAAGCAAAAAGTTTGGGGATAAACCTGTTAATAGGGCCGGGTCTAACAAACACTATGAACCACAATGGTGATTTCTTTATATGCAGACCACACTTCTCTCTTGATCGCCTGGTGCTGGAAAAAAAAGGTCCCCTTATATTACAGCTGAAGAGACACTGGAGCAGCAGTGTTTCCCAGTCTCTCTCCCCTCTCCATTTCCCCCTTTCCAACCTCAGTGTGCATCTAAATAGCAGCAACATTTACAACAGTAAATGGGGCGGCAGTTTCATATCAGGCTTGAAGTGCCAAGTTCCTCACAAATACATCCTGTAGTCCACATTGCACTGTAGTGAAGTTCCATTCTACTATGTCCCTGTGAGTCTATTCTGGTCTTCTCCATGGACTATACTTTACCATCAAATATCGCAATCCCTCTTACTACATAATGAAGTCCTTTGAAGTCAACGCCCCTCTGCCCACATCCTACAGTTTAAAACCACTCTATACTGTAGTCCATAATAGCCATTCTTTTTAGGACCCCTCCGCAGGAACATGTGCTTTTTAGCCATCTTTACTCCTGTAGCAGTGCCCTAATCCATCCTAGTACAGCCATCTGCACTCTGCCTTCCATTACCAACCACCATAATTTACACCTTCTGTTAAAGATAAAACAACCTACTCCAGGAAACCTAAAGTCCAACTAGTGCTTAATACAAAGTAGCGAGCAGCAAAACAAAAGATTGTAAGGAATAGTGATTTTAACTCACCAGAACACTCACCAGAAAACCGGTTAGTGATGAGAGCTAAACTTCATATAAATTCAACCTAGTATGTGTATATTTTCTCTTAATACAAGCAAATGAAGCGTGACCATTGTTACTCTCACTAACAAACTTATCTAATATAAAGGTGTCAGGATCTTCCACTCAAGGGAGCACAAAATGATCTTGTGCAGATGATCTCATTCATTAACACAAGACTGGTCGTATTATTCTCGCAAAATCCTGGTTTCCTTGGCAGTTTTGAATACAAGTTTAAGCTGTTGTAAAATGTGCAAGGTACACTATTGAGTTCTATGGCTCTTGGACCTACTGGAGCCATGGATGTGTACAAGGCCATTCAATTTCACAGGTAGCTTATTTGTTACATTCAGTATCACATATGTGGGTGTTAATATCACATTCAGAGTAGTATATGATCATGATCACTACATAATGTTTCCCACAAACCCTATTCATCATAATTTGCCCAGTACTAGGAGAAGCATTTTCTTCCAAAACTCATCAGTGGGTTTTTGCCCCTTGTTTATGCATAAACCCAGTTCAACATCAGGTTGTTATCATCGTGTTTGTTTTGTAAATGATGGATCATTCCCACATACAACATTTTTTCTTTAGTTCCACATCATTATTAGTCTATTCAGAATTATCCATTGCCATTTGTGTCCCATCTCCCGAATACCACCAGTGAACAGGTCTGAATTACCTGCAGTGCAGTCCAATTATGCCTATCTTTCCATAAACTCAAAAAGCAATAGCCTTACCCCAAAAACATGGTGGCCAATAGCCTTCCTCTTATTAGTACCCATGCTGTAAGCCCCTTATTAATTAATTGCGCACTATGTATAGCCTTGTGTCTTGTCTCCTAAAGGTCCATTCTTCATTCCATTAAATCCCATTTCTAAAGCACTATAGTCTCCCATTATTACATAAACCATTCCTATGTGCTGTCTCCCTATCATGCTTTCCTGCAGTCCCCTCTAGGTGTTTGAGTCCTTTCTCCCCAGCGCCTTAATCAGCTGTTTTCTATCATACAACAGTGTGGTTCTTCAAGCTTCACCTTATGTTTATTCCACCTTTCATTCCCCCATTTCGTATTAGTTCAGTATCTTGTGCTACATAACTGCATAACACTTATTCAACAGTGTTCTTAGCTTATTAGGGAATGAGAGAGTTAGTCTGACTATTCTTATAGTGGGCACCACTGAGTCAACCGACTGAGAGATAGCAATGAAGAACTACAGCATTACAAATCCTATTATAAAATTAAGTTACTACTCAACAAATTGTCATGAAAATCATATTAAAATTATATTAAATCACAATTGAAGCATATGCAGTTTGCCAATATATGTCATGATTGTTTTCATGCAAAGACATACTTTGAGAAAAAAAATAACACAAGGTGTCAGCAGGAGACTGATTTGAGCAGCAAGAGTCTCTCAGCAAGACTTTTTCACCGTAAATCAGTCTCCTGTTGTGAAAATGTATGCAATGATGAGTTATGTAACAAATTTTGCTTAATATAAAATGTGATCATTTGATCAATTGTGCTTTATCAATTAAAGTTTATCCAGGCTTAGTTTTTTTGTGACATGCATTGCATCAGTTCATTCCCTTACTACCCATTTCCTTCAACCCTATCTCCCCATCAATTAATTGATAATTGAAATTAAGTAAAGGTATTTTGTTAATACACACCATGTGAAAATATATGAACCCACAATGGGCTAGGATTGGAACCTAAGCTACGTGTTTGACATGTCAGACTTAGGGTAGCCTTCCACCAAGCTTTCTGCCTTTACCCTCCACTTTTTGCGGGCCTTTGATTTTATTGGCCTTAGGACTTTATGCACTTTACTTGTACTCCTTCCCTAAATCATGATAAAATTGGCTTACACCAAATTTTACATATTTAATTTACTTACATGTCCCTTTTAGAGTGGCAAATCATAAATCCAGGGCTTGTATATTAAATGTTACTCGAAGGCCTGCAGCACTTACTGTGCCACCCACTTAAGGAGGCCCTTAAAACATGTCTCAGGCCTGCCATTGCAGCCTGCATGCAGTTTTAAACTTAAACTGCCAGTTCATCTTGGCAATATAACCACATTTCTCAGGCCTTTAACTCCCCTTTTATTTAATATAAGCCACCCCTAAGGTAGGCCGGGAAGAGCCCGTAGAGGAGGGTGCATTGTAATTAAAAAGTTGAATATGTACTTTTAGGTTTTACATGTCCTGGTAGTGACAAACTCCTAAATCAGTTTTTCACTACTGTAAGATCTATCTCTGCCTTAGGATAACATTGGGCTCCCTTATTACATTTAATAAGTGCTAACTTTTGATTGGGAACAAAAAAAACATTTCAGTAATTAGTGTCTGAGAAATTATAGTTAAAAATCCTCTTTCGTTGTAGAGTCAGATTTTGAGTGACGATTTTGAAAATGCTACTTTTAGAAAGTACAAAAAACAATTGATGGACGGAATGCTTCACAATGTGGGGAGTAGGGTCAAGACTGATTTGCATATGGTGGGTACAAACTGGAATGGTATGGCAAGCAAAAAGCAATGGATTTCACCCAGATCTGTGACTGGGGGTGAATGTTTAATTTGTTTAGCATTCTGTCCATCATATGTTTTTTGGGAACTTTTACAAAGTAAGATTTTCCTGCCCAATTTGGTGCTTGCAGCCTGTTCTTGGGTCACATGACTGGATGTAGTTGGCAGATGGACCTTGTTAGTCCTCCTAGACATCCACACAATAAAGGCATTAGGTGTGCCTGTCTGGGTTAAAAACTAGCAGGATAGGGAGTGGAGCTGGACACTGCCCCACTTGGGACTGAGCTGTTCTCTGCCTTCACACAAGGAACTTTTCACCCCTGCATTGTTTATGCACCCAGCTTGGAGACAGGGCAGGGGAGTCAGGAATCCTCATCCACTTCAAAGTGAATTCTCTAGAAACGTATCCTACTTCAAAGGAGGCATCAGGTATAAAAATAGGACTCTCAGACCCACTCTTTACTTTGTGGACCTGTGGTAGGATGTTCAGATCACTACCTGCTGTTGTGTCCTGCTGTGTGGTTGTTTGTCAGAACAACGCATGCCTTTACGCATGCGTCTACCATGCATGCCATTAATTTACCTTCTTTACAATGAATGTGTCTTTCCCAACCAGTCCGTTGCCATCTACATAATTTCAGCCACATGCCTTAGGGAAAGCGCTGGACTTTGGAGCCGTATCATTTACTATTCCAACTCCAGTCTTCTCAAAAGTAGGGAAAGCACTTGGCTTTAAAGTCCAACACCTCTTTCCCTAAAGCATGTAGTGTTGGTGCTAAAGGTGTCCAGCTATCCCAAATCCCAAACTTGGGGCTGTGAAAACTTTTGGCTAAAATCTTTTTTGAGAACCAAGAGGAGACCACGACCAACCTGCTCGTCTATCAGCCCAAGGTGCATCACAGGTCAGCTTCACTTTGTGGCCGCTGCCGCTATATTCTTTTCTGCAGCTGCAAATCCTGTTCAGAAGTCATTCACCAAAGGGGTATCTGGCTTCATGGAACACTCATTGCTTACAGCATCCATCCTCATCCCAAGGGAAATCTTTGACTTTCAAAAAAGAGACTAAGTCCGAATGTAGAAATTTTTACTGCAATATCGGCCAGCAGTTCCCCCACAATGACGCCTACTTCTCAGACACCAGCCTTGCCTTGCTAAACTTTAGCTTCTCGGAAAAAAAATGTGAATGTTCTCCTAAGTTTGCAGGTAAGTGTTGACCAGACCCAACTCACTCTTGTGTCTGAACCGCGCTGTAACACAGATGACCATATGTTTCTACTTTGACCGAGGCTCATTTCAACTAGATGTCCACGATTGGCTCTTTGATCTTTTAGGGACATATGTTTACCTTAAATTTCAAAAATTCATAACACTGGTTCTACGTATTACAATTGTTTGTCATTTTGGGGTCAAATAATATATATATATATTTTTCAATTTTTTTTATTAACAGCGTGAGAAATACATTCCAATCATATATGTAATAGGGATTAAGAAGAAAGAAAGAAAAAAGAAAAGACAAAGAGTGAAGAAAGGGGAAAGCTAATTAAAAACCGAAACAGATAGTTAATTTTTCCAGACAAAATCAATCAGTTGCAAGACAAAAGTAGCAGATACATACAAAACGCAGATACAATCTGAAATGAAAGTACCCCAGATTTTGTCCAGTTTCATTAATGATCGTACTCCTCCTATTTTAGCTAATGAGGACTCCATAGCATATGTTTCTTTAACCAAAGACCACCATTCCATGATGTGGAGTGGATTCCGTGATATCCATACCCGGGCAATAATTAATCTAGCACTGGGGAGTAAAATAGTTATTAGATCTTTCTGTAGGCTATTCAGAGTCTTTACACCTAACAATACAGTTGATGCAGTGAGAGAGAAAGGTCTAGCAAGTTTTTGATTCAGAACCTGAGCAACTCCTAGCCAAAACTCAGCCAATTCCGGACATGTGAATAGCATATGTTCTAAATCGGCTGCTAGTAAATCACATGTGGGGTATTTAGACCGGTCGCTGGTTGGGCTATTTAGGGACCATTTTGATATTCTTTCTGGTGTATAATACAGGAAGCATATTGTTTTATATTGTTGAGGCCTTAAGCTAGTGGGCTGTACTGACCTATTAATACTGCCGAAAGCGGCAGAGATCTTATTAGCAGTAATGTTTGTACCCAATCTTATACTCCATTTCTCAGCCAGTTTCACACAGTCATCAGCCTTATAGGAATTGAGACATCTATAGCCCTCACTAATTAATGATTTAATCTTGACTGAATAGAAACAATTCCAAATATCTGAGTCTGAAATCTTTCTCAAATTCATACTGCATATAAAATAATCGTGATATGTAAATATTTAAACTGCATAACTTCAGTCAAAATATAAAGAACTTTTAATATTTCAATGTTTATAAAGCCATTATTAACATAAAGGTCCCCCAAAGTTTTTATTCCGGAAGTAGCCCAGATATTGCAAACCCCATCATGAAAAATTTAAGGAAGTCCTGGATTGCCCCACAAAGGGAGTTTAGGATGAAAAAGCGAAGTTGTGCATATAGTGAGAATCAAAAAACAAGTTTTAGCTCTCTCTCTTGCAGTCTTGAATTTGACCCTTTTGAAGTAATTAGGGTCATTCCCTTTAGCTAAAAACATATTGGAGTCCTCACCCAACATAAATTTATAAAAGTAGTATTGGTTATTTGGATTGAATAGGCTACCGAGACAACCAAGAAAAGCTGCCAAAAAATACAACCTAAAATCAGGAAAGTTAACCCCTCTTGATTTAATGAAAGCTTAAGCAAAGCAAGTGATCGACAAGCTTTTTTATACCACCAAATTAAACTGCTAAGAATCCCATCTAACGGTTTAAAAAAGGAGTTATTAACACATAATGGGATGGACCTGAATAAATAAATACATTTGGGCAGTACCTTCATTTTAATTAAATTGATCCGACCAATGATGCTAAGCGGCACCTTATGCCATTTTTTCAGTGTAACGACTGTTTCCTTAAGTAAAGCTTCATAGTCAATTACAATTATTTCGCTTATTTTAAAAGAGATTCTAACACCTAGATATGTAGCTGCTCTACATACCCCATGCACTGGGACCTGGGATTTATAGTTCATTAATATCTGTGTTATATTGGTATTTCATTTGTATCCGGACACTGCGCCGTACCTATTGGCCTCCTCGATTATCCCATGTAAACCTTCTACCACATCTGTGGAGTATATCGCAATATCATCAGCATAAGCTGTGATTTTTAACGAATTCAGGCCGAAATCAAAAGGAGCTATTCGAAATTGAGTCTGTAAAGCAAAAAGAAACGGCTCCATAGACAGTGCAAACAGCAAGGGTGACAAAGGGCACCCTTGCCGAGTACCCAAAGATATTATAAAATCAGGGGATATCATCCCTGCATAGCTAATTTTAGCAGTTGGATGGTCATATAGAGCTTGTATCCACCTTAGATATTGACCTTTAAAGCCAAGGGCTATCATTCTTGCCCAGAGATAGTCCCACCCCACTCAGTCAAAAGCTTTTTCAGCATCCAGCAGTATCATACCGAGTGGGGTGGAATTATTCTCTGCCCACATCAAATGCTGTTATAGCCATGTTTACATGAGCTGTTGTATCTCTGCCCATAACAAATCTGTGCTGTTGAGGGGTTACCAGATTCGGGATAAGTGGCGCCAGTCGTGTAGCTAAAACTTTAGCAAACACTTTTGCGTCAGTGTTTATGAGTGAGATGGGTCTATATAACCCACACTCATCAGAGGGCTTATTTAAAAAAAAATACAATCTTTGTAGTATTCCACGAGTTAGGGGCTTTTCCGCCTGCGCCAATTAAACTAATTACCTGGCTAAAGAGTGGAAGTAGTTCATCAGTACAGAGTTTGTATAATTCTAATGGTAACGTATCCTCCCCAGCAGCTTTACCCGATGGCAAAGCAGAAATTGCAAGTCTAATCTCTGCTATAGTTATATTCTCATCAATAAATCAAATCCTTCTATTTCCCTATTCTTTATTATATTAGCATCCAAGTACCTTCGTATGTTATTCATAGTAGGATAACTTTCTGGAGTATACAAGGCTCTATAGTAATTGACAAATTGCTCCAGTATCTGTACAGGCTGGCTATATACCAAATTATTAGGTCCCTTTATTGTCTTTAGCAATGTTTTAGCCTTATCGTCCGCAACTTTATATGCTAAAATCTTGCCAATTTTATTGCCACTTTCGTATTGAGACAAATTATATTTATGCAATTTTATACTGCTTTTTTCTCTAAACGTGGCTTTCAGAGCAGATTTGAGATTCACCAGCTTATAACCCAATACAACTACATTTTTTGAACCCTCACATAGAGCCTCCACTAATTGGCTTTCCAGTGACAATATATTAGTGATCATCGTTTCGGTTACTTTCCTACACTCTAAGTTCTGTCTCCAAACAAACTGATGTGCGTACCCCCTTATACTGGCCTTACAGGCATCCCACACCACAGTAGGTAGAGCGGAATTAATATTTATTTCAATAAACTCTATCAGATGTTTCCTGAGTTGTAAGATAAACTCTTTTTTTGATAATAAATATCTAGGAAACAAGAGTGGCCTTGGACCCTGCCTTTTTTGTGAAATATTGAAAGAGAGAAGGATTGGATTGTGGTCAGAAGTGACCCTTGGGAATATCTCCATTATGCTGGTTTCTAAGATCTTACCGTAAGCCCAAGCCATATATCTACGTGAGCGTGACTTATGTGGTGCAGAGTAATAAGTATACCCTGCTACATTAGGGTGTATTGTGCGCCATGTATCCTTTATGTTGTGTATGCGCCTCAATTCTATTACGGCGGCTCGTGACCTGCACATCCGTTGAAAAGCTGCCTGTCTAGTGGTATTTATGTCATAATTCATTATTCAATTAAAATCCACCAAAATTATACTCTCTCCTTCCCATTCCAGCAGCTCAATGTTCAACTGGTCGATAATAGAAGGATCATCGTTATTCGGTCCATATATAACACAAAATACATATTTACAGTTTTCCAATACTAATTGAGCAATAGCCCATCTTCCCCCATTATCCAGGGCAGTTTTAACAACTTCTACTCTAAACTGTTTTTGTTTCAAAATACCAACACCTCGTACTGAGACATTTAATGCTGAACAGACTATTACATCATGGCCTAATTGCCCCAGTAACTTCCGGTCTTTATGGGAAATATGTGTCTCTGATAATAAAACTATTTGAGGGTTATACATTCTTAGCTCCTCAAAAACTAGTCGTCTCTTATTTCCACTATTAAGACCTGCTACGTTCCAGGCTAGACATCTCAATCGATACATCTCATTGATGTGTTGTCCCCTTCCATTCTAACCATACATATAACTGTCTCCCTATTATCACATTTTACAAACCTCATTCTCATGTTGTTACTTTTAAAATGTTTAACCACCTCATGAAGCCAACCACCCCTAAGCCCACCCACCCCATTCCCCTCCCCCTTGTCCCTTAGGGGAGAATACCCCTCTATATCCTGTTGCCGCTGACTTGGCAGCCCTGCAGAGTAACAGCATTGGAGGTCACCCCTGCAACCCTACATCAATACAAAGAGGAAAAAGAAAAAAAAATCTGTCTAACAGTTTTTGGTTAAGTTATAGTTTATTATAATTGTAAGTAACTGAAAAAGGGAAAAAATACCATATTGCCTAAATAGTGACCTGACCTGAAAACCCCAAAACAGTAGAGAAAAAGGTAAAGAATAGAACAGAACAGATCACCATTAAGTAAGCCTTCAAAGAGCTACATTTCCATTTCACTTTAAAGAGGATAAGAGAGCTTAGATAGCCTTCGCCTGACCGCAGGTGTTAAGTTACAGAGTAATTAAGCTATAACATACTAAGCAAAAAACCTTTGCCCCCCACCGTGTCTTCAAGATGTTAATTTAGAGAGTGCTTGCTCCGCTTCCTTATCATCCGTGAAAAAATATGTGTGACTGCCCTTGATTACTTTTAGACGAGCTGGTTCTTGGAGGAAAGCTTGCCCCCCCAGAGATTTAAATGGATCTATAAGCTGGCACAACTTCCAGCGTCTTTCCATCATTGCTTTACTTAGATCAGATCGTACAAAAAAAGGAGACAGATTCTATTGTGACAGGGGAATTAGGTCTGGCTTTCAGTGAGACTGCCTGTCTCAATAGGAAGTTCCCAAAATAAATCAGGAAGGGGCGAGGGAATTGGCCCCTCTTATTTCTCTGGTTTATCTGTAGTCTAGGAACCCTTTGGAGCTGTGAGTCCCAGTCCCAGTCAGACACATCCGGGAAAGCCTTTTGGAACAGTTGGACTACATACACCCTCGGGTCTGCCCCTTCTGACCCTTTTGGTATTCCAAAAAGTCTGAGATTTTGTCTCCTTTGCCGGTTCTCCATATCTTCCAGCTTGATCTGTAAGCTCCCAATCTGTGCCTCGTGTTTATTTGCCAGAGTCTCTGTGCGAGCAGACGCTTCTTCCACCCCCACCACCCTTTGTTGTAGTCCTTCAATCTCCTGGGTTATTCCACCAAGCTTGCCGGCCATCTGCTTTAGGGAATTTTGCATTTTACTATTATCTTCCCTCAACTGCAGGAAGTGTTGTTGTACTTCTTGTCGGTGATCGGTTAATGTCTGTAGTATCAGATTAAGTGGGGAAAGAGTATCTTCTAGATCTTCAGGAGCAATCGCACTAGTTGTACTGGTTGTGAGCGGGGATATAAGCGGGGTGACCACTTGGGTTAATTCAGAGCTTGAAATATGATTGTTCACCTCTAAAGTGGCCACTGAAGCAGACCCTAGTGCAGTTACTGCTGGTACTGCTGTCGTGGTTCTAGATACAGATAAAGGCTGATTCCACTCTGATAAGGCCGGTTTTGAGCCTACATGCACTGTGGGTAGAGAAGATATGGTAGAGCAATTAGATAAAGAGCGATCATTCAAGTAATCGCCCTCCGGGGGACTGGTGCTGGAGAGGTGCAATACCATACTCTTGACCCCACCTTTCTCTTGGATCCATTTCCGAAGAGGGCTCTTATCGACAATGAGTTTCCCTCGAGGTCGAGGTAGAGATGGAGGTGTTAGCAATGTTGGGATTCTTCCCTTTCTTTAATTTATTCTCTGCTTTAACCATCCCCTTTTTACCCCCAGATAGTCTAGCTGCATCTACCGGGGAGATAACTGAGTCTTTTATCTCTTCAACAAGTTCCTCATAGTCGTCGTTGGAGCATACCTCGCCCCCTTCGCCAGTAGCATCAGTCATCTCGTCTATAGCCAGGGATGCCCTTTCGGCCACTAACTCCACCACTCAATCGTTCCCCTCAGACTCAGCAGAAGCAACCATAGAAGGACACCACGAATTTAATGTTTTTGAGGTTTCTATCAAATCTGTTTCCAGAAAAGATTCAGATAATGATTTATCTGGCTTGTCTGATGGTTCTGTAAGTTCAGTGGTTCTTGAATCATTAATATCTGCTTTTTCGAGATTTCCGGGACCGTTCTGGGCCCTCGAGCTTACATCACAAACCTTAATTGTTTTGTCTGCTGCGGTATGCTTCAGAATATTGAGCACTTCTGACAGCTTAACTGAATGAGAACTAGAATTAGGGTGGCTACTTGTAGACTGAGCCAGAGTAGCAACATTGTTGCAATGTTTCACAGGGGTAATGGACGTATTCGCAGAATTATTAAAGTTCTTATTAGCGGCAACATTATTTCCTGAAACCAGTTTTCCCTCATTGGCAACTAAAGAGTCAGTTGAAATAACAAATAGTGGCGCGGGGATCAACTGCTTACCGAGTTGTTGGTCATTTTTCTCCAGAGATAATGGTGCCGTTACCGCCGTTATCACCGTGGTATCTGCTCCTTCAGTGGTAGAAGCTGGCTCGGATGCGGCGGCGTTTCTTCCCGCACGGGTCCCCCTGGAAACGTTCTTAGGCGCCATCCTAACTCGTGGCGCTGTGCTCGATGCGGCCGTGTCAGGCAACGTCACAGCCAGAGCCGCCGGAGCAACCGACAGCGTGAGACCCGACCAGCTGAGCCCCGACCAGCCAAGCAGCCGCAGGATCAGCAGACAGGCAGCCCGCAGCAACCACCCGAGTCGTCCTCGAGGAAAACGCCACATCCGCCACAGAAGCACAAGGCGGGTTATTCTGTTTTCTCTTCTTTTCCTCTTTTCGAACTTTAGACTATGGCTAGAAAACCATCCCTAGACTAAACTTGGTCTCTAGGTTTCTCGTAGGAGCAGGGGGGCCTTCCGACCTAGCTGCAGCTCCATGGCGTCTTCAGCCCGCCATCTTGCTCCTCCCCCGGGTGGTTCCGGGGTCAAATAATATATTAAAACAAACTCTACTTTTTTAATTGGTTTGGGATTTTTCTTGTATTTTCACTTTATTGCTCTTTGTGTGCTGCATAAAACCTTTACATATTGACTCTAAGTTAAGCCTGACTGCATTTGTGCCAAGTTACCACAGAGTTAAGCACAGGATTATTCTGAGATTTTTGTGGTTCACCCTGACAGGCACTGTGGTAATTGCTTGAACAGGGGTCACCTCCCGTTCAACCATCAACCCAACTTCTCACACTGTCACAAAGTGTGGTAGAAAGAAGACAGGAAGCTGTGACAGGGCCCTAAAGCTAAAAATCACTTAATGATGAGGAAACAGGTAACTAGTGCTGGATATTTGACAAATTCTGAACAATGAGTCTGGAAAGAGTCTTAATGCATGTTAATGGATTTAAAAAAACATTCTTTTTTTTAAAAAGGCCCGAGGCTAGAACATCAGATTTTCTTTTGTAGTAGATTTTGGGTATTTATTTTTAGATTCTAAGCTTCTGTTCAGACCAGCCAGCATTTAAGGAATCTATAAGATGAATATTGGAAAGAAAATTTTAACTGGAGATAGAGAGCATTTTGAGTCAGATGATTTAAGCAATCCATGTAAGAGAGGGAAAGTACCCTCAGGGGTATCCTGAAAGGGACCCCCTGCAAGGGACAGCAAATTGCCCTTTAGCCACATTGATATATGTTACCATATACCTTTTAACCAAAGGGAAGATAAACAACTGTCAATTCCTGCCAGTGGCGTCACTGGGGTTGGTGTCACCCGGTGCGGGTAACTCATGGTGTCACCCCCTCACGACTTACCTGGACCACCTCTGTTGGAAATGTATGGCGCTAGGTACTGTCTTACTCCCTCTAGCTACCTCTCTCTCTGTTTTACTCCCTCTAGCTCCCTCTCTCTCTGTCTTGCTCCCTCTAGCTCCCTCTCTCTGTCTTACTCCCTCTAGCTTCCTCTCTCTCTCTTACTCCCTCTAGCCCCCTCTCTCTCTGTCTTGCTTCCTCTAGCTCTCTCTCTCTGTCTTACTCCCTCTAGCTCCTTCTCACTCTGTCTTGCTCCCTCTAGCTCCCTCTCTGTCTAGCTCCCTCTCTCTCTGTCTTACTCCCTCTAGCTCCCTCTGTCTCCCTCTCTATCTGTCTTACTCCCTCTAGCTCCCTCTCTCTCTGTCTTGCTCCCTCTCTCTCTGTCTTACTCCCTCTAGCTCCCTCTCTCTGTCTTGCTACCTCTAGCTCCCTCTCTCTCTTATTCCCTCTAGCTCCCTCTCTCTCTGTCTTGCTCCCTCTAGCTCCCTCTCTCTCTGTCTTACTCTCTCTAGCTCCCTCTCTCTCTGTCTTACTCCCTCTAGCTCCCTCTCTCTGTCTAGCTCCCTCTAACTCCCCCTCTTCCTGTCTTGCTCCCTCTAGCTCCCTCTCTCTCTATCTTACTCCCTCTAGCTCCCTCTCTCCCTCTAGCTTCCTCTCTCTCTGTCTTACTCCCTCTAGCTCCCTCACTCTTACTCCCTCTAGCTCCCTCTCTCTTACTCCCTCTAGCCCCCTCTCTTTCTGTCTTGCTTCCTCTAGCTCTCTCTCTCTGTCTTACTCCCTCTAGCTCCCTCTCACTCTGTCTTGCTCCCTCTAGCTCCCTCTCTCTCTTACTCCCTCTAGCTCCCTCTCTCTGTGTAGCGCCCTCTAGCTCACTCTCTCTCTGTCTTACTCCCTCTAGCTCCCTCTCTCTGTCTAGCTCCCTCTCTCTCTGTCTTGCTCCCTCTAGCTCCCACTGTCTCCCTCTCTCTCTCTTACTCCCTCTAGCTCCCTCTCCCTCTGTCTTGCTCCCTCTAGCTCCCTCTCTCTCTGTCTTACTCCCTCTAGCTCCCTCTCTCGCTGTCTTACTCCCTCTAGCTCCCTCGAGCTCCCTCTCTCTTACTCCCTCTAGCTCCCTCTCTGTCTTGCTCTCTCTAGCTCCCTCTCTCTCTGTCTTGCTCCCTCTAGCTCCCTCTCTCTCTGTCTTACTCCCTCTAGCTCCCTCTCTCTCCGTCTTAGTCCCTCTAGCTCCCTCTCTCTGTCTTGCTCCCTCTAGCTCCCTCTCTCTCTGTCTTGCTCGCTCTCGCTCCCTCTAGCTCCCCCTCTCTCTATCTTACTCCCTCTAGCTCCCCCTCTCTGTCTAGCTCCCTCTCTCGCTGTCTTACTCCCTCTAGCTCCCTCTGTCTCCCTCTCTCTCTGTCTTACTCTCTCTAGCTCCCTCTCTCTCTGTCTTACTCCCTCTAGCTCCCTCTCTCTGTCTAGCTCCCTCTAGCACCCCCTCTCTGTCTTGCTCCCTCTAGCTCCCCCTCTCTCTATCTTACTCCCTCTAGCTCCCTCTCTCTGTGTAGCTCCCTCTCCCGCTGTCTTACTCCCTCTAGCTCCCTCTGTCTCCCTCTCTCTCTGTCTTACTCTCTCTAGCTCCCTCTCTCTCTGTCTTACTCCCTCTAGCTCCCTCTCTCTGTCTAGCTCCATCTAGCTCCCTCTCTCTCTGTCTTGCTCCCTCTAGCTCCCTCTCTCTCTATCTTACTCCCTCTAGCTCCCTCTCTCTGCCTAGCTCCCTCTCTCTCTGTCTTACTTCCTCTAGCTCCCTCTCTCTTTTTTTCTCACTCTAGCTCTCTCTCTCTGTCTTTCTCACTCTAGCTCTCTCTCTCTCTCTCTGTCTTACTCCCTCTAGCTCCCTCTCTCTCTCTGTCTTAGTCCCTTTATCTCCCTCTCTCTCTGTCTTACTCTCTCTAGCTCCCTCTCTCTTTGTTACTTCCTCTAGCTCCCTCTCTCTGTCTTACTCCCTCTCGCTCCCTCTCTCTATGTCTTATTTCCTCTAGCTCCCTCTCTCTCCGTCTTACTCCCTCTTGCTCCCTCTCTCCCTGTCTTGCTCCCTCTAGCTCCCTCTCTCTCTATCTTACTCCCTCTAGCTCCCTCTCTCCCTCTAGCTTCCTCTCTCTCAGTCTTACACCCTCTAGCTCCCTCACTCTTACTCCCTCTAGCTCCCTCTCTCTTACTCCCTCTAGCCCCCTCTCTCTCTGTCTTGCTTCCTCTAGCTCTCTCTCTCTGTCTTACTCCCTCTAGCTCCTTCTCACTCTGTCTTGCTCCCTCTAGCTCCCTCTCTGTCTAGCTCCCTCTCTCTCTGTCTTACTCCCTCTAGCTCCCTCTGTCTCCCTCTCTATCTGTCTTACTCCCTCTAGCTCCCTCTCTCTCTGTCTTGCTCCCTCTCTCTCTGTCTTACTCCCTCTAGCTCCCTCTCTCTGTCTTGCTACCTCTAGCTCCCTCTCTCTCTTATTCCCTCTAGCTCCCTCTCTCTCTGTCTTGCTCCCTCTAGCTCCCTCTCTCTCTGTCTTACTCTCTCTAGCTCCCTCTCTCTCTGTCTTACTCCCTCTAGCTCCCTCTCTCTGTCTAGCTCCCTCTAACTCCCCCTCTTCCTGTCTTGCTCCCTCTAGCTCCCTCTCTCTCTATCTTACTCCCTCTAGCTCCCTCTCTCCCTCTAGCTTCCTCTCTCTCTGTCTTACTCCCTCTAGCTCCCTCACTCTTACTCCCTCTAGCTCCCTCTCTCTTACTCCCTCTAGCCCCCTCTCTTTCTGTCTTGCTTCCTCTAGCTCTCTCTCTCTGTCTTACTCCCTCTAGCTCCCTCTCACTCTGTCTTGCTCCCTCTAGCTCCCTCTCTCTCTTACTCCCTCTAGCTCCCTCTCTCTGTGTAGCGCCCTCTAGCTCACTCTCTCTCTGTCTTACTCCCTCTAGCTCCCTCTCTCTGTCTAGCTCCCTCTCTCTCTGTCTTGCTCCCTCTAGCTCCCACTGTCTCCCTCTCTCTCTCTTACTCCCTCTAGCTCCCTCTCCCTCTGTCTTGCTCCCTCTAGCTCCCTCTCTCTCTGTCTTACTCCCTCTAGCTCCCTCTCTCGCTGTCTTACTCCCTCTAGCTCCCTCGAGCTCCCTCTCTCTTACTCCCTCTAGCTCCCTCTCTGTCTTGCTCTCTCTAGCTCCCTCTCTCTCTGTCTTGCTCCCTCTAGCTCCCTCTCTCTCTGTCTTACTCCCTCTAGCTCCCTCTCTCTCCGTCTTAGTCCCTCTAGCTCCCTCTCTCTGTCTTGCTCCCTCTAGCTCCCTCTCTCTCTGTCTTGCTCGCTCTCGCTCCCTCTAGCTCCCCCTCTCTCTATCTTACTCCCTCTAGATCCCCCTCTCTGTCTAGCTCCCTCTCTCGCTGTCTTACTCCCTCTAGCTCCCTCTGTCTCCCTCTCTCTCTGTCTTACTCTCTCTAGCTCCCTCTCTCTCTGTCTTACTCCCTTAGCTCCCTCTCTCTGTCTAGCTCCCTCTAGCACCCCCTCTCTGTCTTGCTCCCTCTAGCTCCCCCTCTCTCTATCTTACTCCCTCTAGCTCCCTCTCTCTGTGTAGCTCCCTCTCCCGCTGTCTTACTCCCTCTAGCTCCCTCTGTCTCCCTCTCTCTCTGTCTTACTCTCTCTAGCTCCCTCTCTCTCTGTCTTACTCCCTCTAGCTCCCTCTCTCTGTCTAGCTCCATCTAGCTCCCTCTCTCTCTGTCTTGCTCCCTCTAGCTCCCTCTCTCTCTATCTTACTCCCTCTAGCTCCCCCTCTCTGCCTAGCTCCCTCTCTCTCTGTCTTACTTCCTCTAGCTCCCTCTCTCTTTTTTTCTCACTCTAGCTCTCTCTCTCTGTCTTTCTCACTCTAGCTCTCTCTCTCTCTCTCTGTCTTACTCCCTCTAGCTCCCTCTCTCTCTCTGTCTTAGTCCCTTTATCTCCCTCTCTCTCTGTCTTACTCTCTCTAGCTCCCTCTCTCTTTGTTACTTCCTCTAGCTCCCTCTCTCTGTCTTACTCCCTCTCGCTCCCTCTCTCTATGTCTTATTTCCTCTAGCTCCCTCTCTCTCCGTCTTACTCCCTCTTGCTCCCTCTCTCCCTGTCTTGCTCCCTCTAGCTCCCTCTCTCTCTATCTTACTCCCTCTAGCTCCCTCTCTCCCTCTAGCTTCCTCTCTCTCAGTCTTACACCCTCTAGCTCCCTCACTCTTACTCCCTCTAGCTCCCTCTCTCTTACTCCCTCTAGCCCCCTCTCTCTCTGTCTTGCTTCCTCTAGCTCTCTCTCTCTGTCTTACTCCCTCTAGCTCCCTCTCACTCTGTCTTGCTCCCTCTAGCTCCCTCTCTCTCTTACTCCCTCTAGCTCCCTCTCTCTGTCTAGCGCCCTCTAGCTCCCTCTCTCTATGTCTTGCTCCGTCTAGCTCCCTTTCTCTCTGTCTTACTCCCTCTAGCTCCCTCTCTTTATGTCTTATTTCCTCTAGCTCCCTCTCTCTCCGTCTTACTCCCTCTTGCTCCCTCTCTCCCTGTCTTGCTCCCTCTAGCTCCCTCTCTCTCTATCTTACTCCCTCTAGCTCCCTCTCTCCCTCTAGCTTCCTCTCTCTCAGTCTTACACCCTCTAGCTCCCTCACTCTTACTCCCTCTAGCTCCCTCTCTCTTACTCCCTCTAGCCCCCTCTCTCTCTGTCTTGCTTCCTCTAGCTCTCTCTCTCTGTCTTACTCCCTCTAGCTCCCTCTCACTCTGTCTTGCTCCCTCTAGCTCCCTCTCTCTCTTACTCCCTCTAGCTCCCTCTCTCTGTCTAGCGCCCTCTAGCTCACTCTCTCTCTGTCTTACTCCCTCTAGCTCCCTCTCTCTGTCTAGTTCCCTCTCTCTCTGTCTTGTTCCCTCTAGCTCCCACTGTCTCCCTCTCTCTCTTCTACTCCCTCTAGCTCCCTCTCCCTCTGTCTTGCTCCCTCTAGCTTCCTCTCTCTCTGTCTTACTCCCTCTAGCTCCCTCTCTCTCTGTCTTACTCCCTCTAGCTCCCTCGAGCTCCCTCTCTCTTACTCCCTCTAGCTCCCTCTCTGTCTTGCTCTCTCTAGCTCCCTCTCTCTCTGTCTTGCTCCCTCTAGCTCCCTCTCTCTCTGTCTTACTCCCTCTAGCTCCCTCTCTCTCCATCTTAGTCCCTCTAGCTCCCTCTCTCTGTCTTGCTCCCTCTAGCTCCGTCTCTCTCTGTCTTGCTCGCTCTCGCTCCCTCTAGCTCCCCCTCTCTCTATCTTACTCCCTCTAGCTCCCCCTCTCTTTCTAGCTCCCTCTCTCGCTGTCTTACTCCCTCTAGCTCCCTCTGTCTCCCTCTCTCTCTGTCTTACTCGCTCTAGCTCCCTCTCTCTCTGTCTTACTCCCTCTAGCTCCCTCTCTCTGTCTAGCTCCCTCTAGCACCCCCTCTCTGTCTTGCTCCCTCTATCTCCCCCTCTCTCTATCTTACTCCCTCTAGCTCCCTCTCTCTGTGTAGCTCCCTCTCCCACTGTCTTACTCCCTCTAGCTCCCTCTGTCTCCCTCTCTCTCTGTCTTACTCTCTCTAGCTCCCTCTCTCTGTCTTACTCCCTCTAGCTCCCTCCCTCTGTCTAGCTCCATCTAGCTCCCTCTCTCTCTGTCTTGCTCCCTCTAGCTCCCTCTCTCTCTATCTTACTCCCTCTAGCTCCCTCTCTCTGCCTAGCTCCCTCTCTCTCTGTCTTACTTCCTCTAGCTCCCTCTCTCTTTCTTTCTCACTCTAGCTCTCTCTCTCTCTGTGTCTTTCTCACTCTAGCTCTCTCTCTCTCTCTGTCTTACTCCCTCTAGCTCCCTCTCTCTCTCTGTCTTACTCCCTTTATCTCCCTCTCTCTCTGTCTTACTCTCTCTAGCTCCCTCTCTCTTTGTTACTTCCTCTAGCTCCCTCTCTCTGTCTTACTCCCTCTCGCTTCCTCTCTCTATGTCTTACTTCCTCTAGCTCCCTCTCTCTATGTCTTGCTCCGTCTAGCTCCCTTTCTCTCTGTCTTACTCCCTCTAGCTCCCTCTCTTTATGTCTTATTTCCTCTAGCTCCCTCTCTCTCCGTCTTACTCCCTCTTGCTCCCTCTCTCTCTGTCTTGCTCTCTCTAGCTCCCTCTCTCTGTCTTACTCCCTCTAGCTCCCTCTCTCTATGTCTTACTCCCTCTAGCTCCCTCTCTCTATGTCTTACTTCCTCTAGCTCTCTCTCTCTGTATTACTCCCTCTAGCTCTCTCTGTCTCCCTCTCTCTCTTACTCCATCTGTCTTCCCTGGATTTGTATAAACAAGAGTGCGAGCAACAGGTGGCACTGTAGTGACGACCAAGCTGAAATTTGGAACTGGTTCACTGGAAAACTGAAGACTGTGCAAGATACTGAAAAATAGGAAACCATGCACCCTCTCAGATGAGCTAGGCTGCTATAGAGTTGCCTTGTGAGCAAAGGTAATTGCAGTCAAGCATTGCAGATCTCCTGCGAGACGCTGGCGAGTGTGAACAGAGTGAGGAACAAGCGTGCACAGGGAGGGACAGTAAAGATGAGAACAGAGGCGAGGCTGCAGTGCAGATTGGTGTCACCCCATGTGTTGGTGTCACCCGGTGCGGGCCGCACCCCCCGCATCCCCCTAGTGACACCACTGATTCCTGCCAAAGGTGCTGAAATAGAATCTAGATCTAGATTCCATTTCAGACATGAATAAACCCACCAGATTCAAGTTGAATAATAAGCCCACGATTTTTCTAATGTCTTGTGTTCTTGATGTAACCCACAGCTGTTGACTGAAATAATCCAGGAAGAGATGAAACACACTAACTGGTAAACCCTAGATGGCCATGACAAATTAAGTAGTTGCTTTCCTCAGATTGATTGACCAAAAGTGCTGGAAAGACCATAAGGTGAATGGCATTGTGGAGACACATAGTCAGAAGCAAGATATGCGCCCCTCCTAGAGGACTGCAGTACTGTTGAAGATCCTGGCCTAGGTCAATATTCATATCACATCAAAGTTCGAAGATGTGGACGTGGATGCCAAAGGTACTTCATTGTTGGAATTTTGTATGTAGAACAGCTGGGACCAAAACACCCAAATGGCCCTATTCACAAAATTAAATGATAAAGTCCTTGCAACTGCCAAGAATTCACAATGGGTTTCTAGCAGCATCAGCTCCTTTTACATGCGGAAAGATCTCTGCCATGAGTGCGAATTTCTCTGCATCTCTAAATTCCACGCATGGTGTGCGAGAGTGGATATCCCATATCATGGTTAGCTTGAAAGGTATGTGAATACCCATAAAAATAGATCAGCAGTCACAAACTCCTCTTCTTCCCATGTCTACTATGAAAAGTGTTTTAACAAGGCCAAAGTGAAATTTTGCTAATGCATATGATTTCTGGCATTTCGCATTATGCTTGGTATGCCCGAGATTTTGCCATTGCACTATGTTGCCTGAAAATGTGCATAAGTAAAATTTATTTCGCAGAGCACAAAATCAAACTGAATACAGTATGAAAGTAGCTGTTATTCCTATCACAGGCAATATTGTACTATATGTTGTGCCAAATGTGTCAAAAAGGATTTCAATTTACACAAAAAAAAAGTAGTCCCATTTCTGAATCAGCATTTTGTGTAATTTCACCTAATTTTTCTGGAATTCCATGAAATTTTTGGAAAGGAAAGTAGTCACGCTCCGTCCTAGGACTGGTGTAATGTATTTTCCAAGGTGGTTAGGTGAGCGCATCACCTCTAAATTTGTTGGGGTGTAGGGGAAGATTTTTCTCCACGGAGAAAATTCTGCAGAACCGACATAGAATTCTGCTCTGAGTGTCACATCTCCAAATGACTAGGCATTGCAACCTGCACCTGGCCTAGATTTTCATGTTTAATATTGGTAATGTTTGTGATTTCCAGAAAGTAATAAATTACAGTTGTAAATCAGGCCCAACATCTCCAACTATTGCCACCAATTCCCCTAACAAAATGTCAGAAGTACTGGCTTTTGTAATATTTAATTAATCATAGTATGTATCAATAGAACATTGTGCCCGCTCCATTATCGGTTGAAAGAAGTTGCACGATATTTGTTTTTGGAGAAATCAAAAGCGCAATTAAAACACTTTTGATGGTAAAGAAGAATAGCAAAATGCACAATTCCGTTTTCTGTTTATGATTTAACCTCCTTCTTCTCCCATGGGCATGTATCAAACACTATTATTTTGTTTACTTCATTCCATTTATTACTCTCATGAAGTACCTTAACATTATTTAGCACCCGCTGCTGAAGCACAAACACATCTATTTCTTTGTTCGCCTACCGTGAGAGGCAGCTATCTTCATTTAGTAAATGAAATTGCCAAGTACTGTGTGCAACCGCTATTATGGTAATTTTACCTTTCATGTTAGATTTCAGTTATTGGTGGAGTACTTTAAAGGCAGATGTGTGTTTATGTGTCTGCGAGAACAGTACATGAAGAGCTCATTTTCACAGAAGGAATTGTGCGCAATAATTATGATGATTACTCTATAGAATAGGACAGCATGATTCTTGAAAGCATTAACCTTGAAAGAATTATCTTTGGAAATGTGGTTGTTGAAATCACCTTTGAAAGAGAACACTTTACAAATAAAACTGAAAAGAAGCCTGGTTAAATGTAATATATAGTTCCCATTGCATTGTCTTATTAGTTAAATCATTTGCGCGGTGAAAGATTGCAGATATAAAAAATACTTTTTATTGTATTTTTATCTGACTGTTTTATGAAATTATAACTGTATGTCATTTTTTTTAATTCTTGAAATCGCATTTTGTAATGTATTGCTTTTAAGATATTTACGTATCGAAATAAAGCCTTTTTCACTTTTTTTCACATAAAAAATACATGAAAAGACCATTGCACAAATTAATATAATGTATTACTTAATACGACGGTGAAATAAATTCAATTAGTATCTTTCAAAATGTAAAATGGTAAGGATTAACAGTGTTAAATTCTCTTCTAAATTGTAATGGTCTATCTCACTTGCACAACTATTTTCATTGTATTCTGCCAGTTTACATTAGCAGCCCGGCCTGACTAGTATGGGCCTCAAGCTTTAAGACTGCATTTCTGCACGTTATTAGAAGGATCAACAACATACTTATCATGCTCATTATTTCAGGATTGTCATAAATGGTCTTTTACTATTTAAACAAATTCTGGAGTGTTTTGGTGTAAAAGCAATAAAGTGACCAATGCTTCGTCCACCGCGAGCCACGAGAATTATAAGGGTAAGGCCACATATGGAAATCGGGCATTAGGCATTGAATATCAACACACAACGCTCAAAAGCTCAATTCACAAAGCAATTTGCGGATGAATGTTTGTCTTACGCACTTAAATAGCCTTTTTTTTAGTGCACAAACATTTACGAAATGCAGAACGTTAGTTTAGCACTTCCAAAATGATTAGTGCACACTGAGATTTTCATTTGAATAAATCAACTCAAGAGGGGTTGGGTTGTATATGGTCCCGGACTGAAATGCACCCCCATAAACATACATATATTTTAGTATTCATAATCGCATCTCTGGCTCATTAACTCTCGAAAATGTCCGAGATGACAGGGGTAAGGGCAAAATCCCTTTCAAGGGTGGGAAGGACAAAGTAATACCAGAGCCGGTGTAGGAGAAGGAGTTTCTACATATTGAAGAAAGCATTTCTGATGGATAAAAAGTTAGCAAATGCAATGCAGATGCTGTTCACATTCCCTCTATGTGGGCATGTAAGACCCACACTGTGGGGACCGTCTCAATCCTTATAGCGTAAGTTAACCTCGACAGAATCAGACAAACAATACATTTGTGAGGACCGGTGTATTATGAGGACAGGTGCCAGTAGTGTGTTTAGGTACTTTCGAGTGAGTGTATCAAAAAACTAAAAGTGGAGTTTGACTTGCTTCAGTGCGCTTTATAACCTACCCTATCAAAGCATGTGTGGAGTGAGAATAGTAATTACACACTTCATTGTGGTCAATGGTTGCTCCTGTTAAGTATAGATATGGTATGGGGGTGGGGCGTGTGTGTGTGTGTGTAATAATGTTTACCAGGAGTCATGATGGAGCATCATGACTTTTAGAGTCATAATTTACCTTTGCAATTTTTATTTGAGGTTATAAATCTCTGGGCGTAGATTACTGATTATTTGATAAATCGGGTCTTTTCTGATTTGACAAAACAGTAAGATGTGAGATGGAGAGTTAAAGCAGAGGCCTTTCATTTTGACTGAGCAAACGGGGGCCTGGCAACGTTTAGAAGCCTAAGTTTAGATGTTACCACAAAACTAATGACATTTGATTCTCGTAATATCTTGGGAGTACGATTATCATTTGTTCATCATAATAAGGTGTTGATAATAAGTTTATAATCCACCTTCTTCCGAGACTGCACTGGACATAGAGCTTAGAAGGTTTTGTGAAAATAATATTGTTAGAGTGATCCTTCTCACCTGCTAGATGAAGATTTTAATTTGCATCCCTGTGAGACCTCTGTTGAGGAAACTGATCAGGAACACCTAGAGGGGACAGAGTAGGTTACACTCAGGCCAGGGTGATAATTTTAACCTTTTGGTCTCAAAATTAAATCTTATCAATCATTTATCTAAAGAACAGTTTGACTCACCCACAACCATCCCGACTTTTAAGGGAAGAAATATTAACACTTCTATTGATTATATTTTGGTGTCTGCATGCCTGCTTCAGTTATTCGGAGATTTCAAAATAGTATGAAGTATTTTTAGTCATCATAACAAGATAACGGCAAATTTTGGTTGGAGTGAGCCTATAGCAAAACACCTGTCATTTATAAAGACCCGTTAACACATAAAACTCAAGGGAGGCATATTAGCAGGGGGAAAGTCATCCTGGAGGACTTTTTAAGGAATTTGGTTCAGAAGTGCAGCCGTGACTTTCAAGTGGGTTTGAATATTTGGTACTGTGCCCTCATTAAAACTTGTCTTGCTAGTGGGGAAGGCACGGGGCCCAGTTGGGGTTCCAGGTGACCTTTTTTACTCATATATAAATTTGTGGGCCCCATTGACCACCCAACACCTGAATGTAGCTGCTCGTGGTCATATTCCCTTGTCCTGGAAGCAATTGGTCATAGTTCCCATTTCCAAAAAAGGTTATTGTGCAGATCCAGCACGCTACTGTCTGATTTCTTTGATAGGTTCAGAAGTAAAAGGGCTGGATAGGCTCCAGTTGAAGTGTCTAACGGACTGGGCTAATAATAAAAATTTCCTGTCAGATGTTCAATATGGGTTCAGGTTAGGGGGAGGCATGATAGAACAGAATCTGAATCTATATCTTTAAGTTAATATAAAGGCTGCTTCGACACGTGGTGGACCCTCTTTTAATCACGCCACTGGCGAAAGGTGAGCAAAGAAGCTTGTTTCCGAAGAAACAAGAAGTCACCTGTGGGCGGAGAGACTGAATAGTGTGCAGCAAGTTGACTGCGTACGAATGTACAATTACCTCCGGGCAGTTGGAGTGGATAGGTTGCAACAGTCTGGGAGCGCAAGAAAGGGCACTCACCTCCGGACATTGGGAGTCAATGGGGTGCAACAGTCTGGGTAAGCAGTAATGAGAACTCACTGATATGTAGTAGTAGTATTAGTTTATTTGTTGATTAGTTAAAATCATTACAAGAAAGAAAAAAAAAGAGAAAAACAAACATATATACACAAAACTATTAATATCCTTGGAAAGATCCACCGATTATGAGTTGATAAATGACATTTTTGACAAAATATTAAAAACCTTACATAAAATTAATTAAAGTGAATTATGCCTATTAAAGTGCCTTATACTAGCAGCAAATACTATTTTAGCAGCATATAACTAAAAAGACATATGTTAACAGCAGATATTATAATTGCAGAAGTTTAGCGATTATCCATTCATAAGTGGTAACAAAGTGCATTATGCTTACTAAGGTGCATTGTGCTAGCAGCGAATACTATTGTAGCAGCATCTAACTAAAAAGACATGTGTTAGCAGGTATTATAATTGCAAATGTTTTGCTATTGTCCATTCATAAGCAGTAATAAAGTGCAATATGCATCACTACCAAGGTACATTTATAGATATTATACATACGACCACAGAGCTAAGCTAACTTCTGCTTGTCGCAGGTAATATAGCTTAAAAATTAGCTATTAACATATCACAAACCAAAGTAAAGTGCAATATGCATTCAATACCCCAATTTTGCTGCCAATTCAAACATTGTAAATAAACGTCATAATAAAATGCATTTATTTATCAGCAATTAGTGTGATATGACCTACGAGCTGAAATAGCTTATAATAGCAACATATTTCATAGTTTCAGTAGTTAGCCATTAACAATTCACACCAACAAAACAAAATGCAATTTCTTCAATAATTATCAACCAAATCTTTAGATTAGATTGAGCTACTGGTACACTAGGCTCATCTAACATTTTTCTTCAAACAATCCTTAACCATTGTATCTAGAACAATAATGCATTATGCAGTCTAAAATAAAATCCTTACAATAAAAACTAAGTACCATAAACTTTACTTAAAACTCAAACAAGCAAATTTAAATGACACAGGCAATGCTTTAATATAGCATCCACTGTTATAGGGAAATACTAAGTACTATAATATACAATACCTAATACAATCTCCCTTTTAAAAAAAGGAATAAAACATTTTTAAAAGCCCTATTGCCAAACCAGTTGTTTTCCTAATTTATTTTACCACGGAACTCATTTGCTTGGACCATCTACTTTTTTGAATTTCTTTTCCGCAATAATGATGAACTTAACAATGAGATGAATAAGTTTAATATCGTCCACACTTACACAGGAAATAATTGCATTCCTACATGTTCTAACTCCCAGTTCGTTGAAAATCGGTTTAAGGATAGACATCAGAGCATCTGCCAGGTCTGAGCATAGAGTTACAATATGCATTAAGGTTTCCTCACTTAGCCCAGAAAGCCTGCAGATACTCGATTACCATTTATTCTCCCTTTTTGGAGTTCCATCTTTTGTAGGATATCTTCTCAACTTTAAGTGCATACATTTATTCTTAATCAAAAGGTCTTAAATGATGTGACAGATAGTTTGGGGCGACAACCTACAAAAAGAGTTAGCTATTAACCAGAAATTATGTTTTGGGGGAAACAACCATCACAACGCAACTTTTACGACGCAGTACCATAACAACGCAACTTTTACAACGCAGGTGCCATTACAACGCAAGGCACTACAACGCATGGCATTACAACGAAGGTGCTATTACAACGCATGCCATTACAACGTAAGTATTGGAAGTATTTAATTTTGTTAAAAATAATTTATTTTAATTTCTTTTAATTTCATATGTATTATTTATAATTTTTAAATACATTTTAAATGTATTATTAATTAATTTGTTTAAAATAATTATAACATTTTAATTACAAAGTTATATTTTTGTAAGAATATTATAATTAATACAAATATTTTTTTATTTTTTAATTACATTTATTTTAGAATAGTAATTTTTACCCCTACACTATCCAACACTTTCCCTACTATTACACCCCCCCCGGAGTTAGAATAGTAATTTTTACCCCTACACTATCCAACACTTACCCTACTATTACACCCCCCGGAGTTAGAATAGTAATTTTTACCCCTACACTCTCCAACACTTACCCTACTATTACACCCCCCCCGGAGTTAGAATAGTAATTTTTACCCCTACACTATCCAACATTACCCTACTATTACACCCCCCCCCCTGGAATTAGAATAGTAATTTTTACCCCTACAATATCCAACACTTACCCTACTATTACACTCCCCCGGAGTTAGAATAGTAATTTTTACCCCTACACTATCCAACACTTACCCTACTATTACACCCCCCCGGAGTTAGAATAATAATTTTTACCCCTACACTATCCAACACTTACCCTACTATTACACCCCCCGGGAGTTAGAATAGTAATTTTTACCCCTACACTATTCAACACTTACCCTACTATTACACCTCCCCCTGGAATTAGAATAGTAATTTTTACCCCTACAATATCCAACACTTACCCTACTATTACACCCCCACAGAGTTAGAATAGTAATTTTTACCCCTACACTATCCAACACTTACCCTACTATTACACCCCCCCGGAGTTAGAATAGTAATTTTTACCCCTACACTATCCAACACTTACCCTACTATTACACCCCCCCGGAGTTAGAATAGTAATTTTTACCCCAACACTATCCAACACTTACCCTACTATTACACCCCCCAGAGTTAGAATAGTAATTTTTACCCCTACACTATCCAACACTTACCCTACTATTATACCCCCCCGGAGTTAGAATAGTAATTTTTACCCCTACACTATCCAACACTTACCCTACTATTACACCCCCCGGAGTTAGAATAGTAATTTTTACCCCTTCATTATACTACACTTACCCTACTAATATACACACTAGGAGTTAACATTATTAATTAAAAAATATATTTAAAAAATTAAAATTAATTACAATTATTTATGGAATAATTTTTGTAATTTAAATAAAATTTAATTCATTTTATAAAATATAAATACTTACCAATACTTACGTTGTAATGGCATGCGTTGTAATAGCACCTGCGTTGTAATGCCATGCGTTGTAATGCCATGCGTTGTACTGGCACCTGCGTTGTAAAAGTTGCGTTGTGATGGCATGCGTTGCGTTATAACGTCATACATCCATTTTTTTTCCTTAAGTCCTCCTTATCCGCTATAGTAGTTAGTAATGCGGCCGTTTGATTAATTTCTTTCTTAACAACTATTTTACTCCTTATTTCATCTTCTAATTTTGAACATTCAAAATTACATAGGCATTCATTTAAATAAAGCTGCCAATTCCTCGAATATTCACCGACTGAAATTTCCAGCCAACACAGCTTTGCTAAAGATCCATCCTCTGATGGGCCTAATGATAATAAGGACTTTAAAAATGCAGATTGACGCGCCAGTAATCGGTTCTTCAACCCAAATTCCAATCTTATGTTGGCACGACTAATATAGGGGCTGATTAGGATCGCGGACGTCCGCGACCCCCGAGGTGGAGGGAACGTCCGCAGAGGCTGCGGCGTTCCCTCCAGTGCAATTACGATGTGACCGCCACCCTTGCTTACTTTAAGTAGCACCCGCCTTAAGGTTAAATATGCATGCTTCGCATTTGCATGCACAAAGCAGCAGGCACCGCGTGGTGCATGCCATTTCGTGCATGCAAATGCAGGGGGGTACCATAGGTACCCCCCATGTGCACCCCCCCACCCCCCTTCACCCCTGGGGGCCCGCAACGGGCCCCCAAAGAAAACACCGTATGACTTTCCACGGCAGAGAAGCCGCCTCAGAAAGGTATGTGTTCTTTCCCATCCTAATATGTCTGGCGGTGTCTGTTAGACACCGCCAGCCATAATAAAGCTTTTCCGACCGCGGCAGACAAGCGGCGGACGGTCTTCCTGACCCCCCAGCCATCCTAATCTGGTCGTAAGGCTCCGCAGTGGTTTTTCTGCATCCTCCGGCACCGGCAGTTACTTCTGCCGGCCCGGAGGAAGCGGAAAACCGCAATCCTAATCGGCCCCATATTTAGGAATCTTAAAAACAGCTTTATATGTCCTAATTTCAATGTCGTCGAGCAGTTTCGCGTCTTTGCCCCTAAAGATGATGGAGCAATAATCCAAAGATGGAATTAACTTTGCTCTCATCACCCTCATTAAATGTTCATAATTAGGGCATGATAATTTGTCTCTCAATTTTCTAAAGGCAAAGGCGAGAGAGGAACCCCTGGCTTCAAGATTGTTAAAATGCTGCCTAAATATCAATCCATCATCAAAATTAATGCCTAGGTATTTATATGTTTTAATGTTTTCAATTACCAGGCCGTTGATATTCCATTCTTTTATTCTCGGTTTGCCTTTTCCCATAGTCATTATTTTTGTCTTTTTTATATTAATTGTTAATCCATTTTGTGTGACATAAGAGTTACAGGAATCAATTAACCTTTTTAACCCTATAACTGTTTGGCTCATTAAAATGGTATCATCTGCATATTGCAGATATTTAATCTCTTTACCATAAATCGAAGGCGAATGCGAATTAACATTTTTAAAATGGGCTGGGAGATCGGCCATAAAAAGATTAAAAAGGCAAGGAGCCAAAAGACAGCCTTGTTTCAATCCGACATTAGTAGCCAAGCGACAGGTCGTATGTTTACCATCGCCAATTTTGATCTGTACCCAGGTGTTGGAACATAGTAGTATAATCATTTTTAATAGTGATTCCGATATTCCCCAGTTCCTTAACTTCCACCAAAGAATATTTTGTGGCACAGAATCAAAAGCGGCTTTTAAGTCAATGAAACACACATGCAATCTTTGCTTCCTAGTTTTGGCTCTTTCACCTAATAATGTTAATAAAATTAAGTTAGTGTGAGTTGATTCACCCTTTCTAAAGCCGGTTTGAAAGTTAGGAATCAACTCCTCTTTTGTGGCCCATGCCTCTAAATCATCCAGCAGGCAACTAGCAAACATCTTTGCATCTACGTCTGTAAGTGTGATTAAGCGATAATTAACCGGATTATCCAGGGGTCTGGGGGCCACTATACCCATGCAGTGGGAGTGCATGGGTATAGTACTCTGGGAGAAAAAGAGCGCACAGACACCTCCTTGCAGTGGAAGTTGATATAATACAGTATCCTGAGTGTCCAAAGGCATAACGTAGAAATATACGTGTGCAGTTGTATGTACTCTGCTATTACTAACTCTATACTATCTTTCAGATCACTAAACTTGAGGGTACACTATGAACCGGCACATGCTTGGACACACACCTGAGGCAAAAAGGTGAGCTACGAAGATTTTCTCCAGTCTCATCACTACCTCTCCTGCTCCATCTATTACTTTCTCTCTCTCACACTTTCAATGTTGTTTTTTCTCTCTTTCTCTCTCCCCCTCTCTCTCACATTGTTTCTCTTTCTCTTTACAAGTTATGGACGCTGCTGTCCACTCTGCACATACATAAATCAAGGCTGAATTTAATACAGTCGGCAGTATAGAACCAAAGCAGACTTCAAGTTGTGAGCTCTGCTGAAAACAGTGTTTCCAAAAAGTAAGCAGAGCGGCGTAGATACACAATGCCTCCAATTAAACGTGCTGCAAATAACCAATATTGTCCTGCATACTTACGAGATCTCTCACCTAATTCTGTCTCATCTCTGAATCATTTTAAAGACGTTCGGGACCATACTGTAGATCTGACCCAGCAGGCACTTCCCTACAGACACCTCTTCAGCGCGGGTCTATAAGAGGGGTGGGATGTATCAGGCACACTGCACACGTGCGAATAAGCAATATTGCCAAGTGTTATGTTAATTTGTGATCTTTGACCTCATTCAGTCACATCTCTGTCTCATTTCAATACCATCTATACCATAAGATAGGCCTAAGCCTACAAGCAGCGCTGCCCTACAGCAGACTCCTGTTGAGGGTGATTCTGTGAGAGGGGTAGGGTGCACTATCCTGAGTGTGCATGTGAGAAAAAATTATCTTGCCTTTCGTAAAGATGTAATCTCTCACCTCATTCAACCACATCGATCTAATTTTTAAGACTTATATTCATTTTTGTTTCGCAGGTTACCTACGCTCCTACCATTGGAGTCCATCTCACATTTTGTTTATTACACTGTTATGTTAAAGTTACGTTTCTATTTATTTGTTTTTGTTTTAATAAAAGTTAATTAAAAAAACTGAGTGTATACTTCTTCTTTTTCTGACAACATTTCACTATCATTTAGTGTGATAATCATATGCTTAGAGAAGATTTAAAAATTAAAAAGTAAAAATGATGTTTATAACTAGAAGTATAATACGGAGGCTAACTCTTTACCAGCTCTTTTCCAGAGTATGTAGCTGCGAATAACGGTTCCTATGGAAAATTTTAAAAAGTCCAGCACACTTGCTGTTTGGATTAGCCACATTGTATGGTGAACTTGTGACCTGTGTGCTCAGTTAAGTGTTCCATGAACTGTTACTATGGTAACAGGCAGTAAGCAGTTTGGGGGTAGGGTTGAAAGGTACTGGCTGTACAGAAGCCGTTATATTTACCCAGGACCCTCTACATGACAGAGGGGAAAGCAAACTGAGACGACAGAACACTATGTAGTTTACGAGCAAAAGAAGTGCACAACTCTTCAAATTAACCTCAAGAGAAGGCTCGACGAATAGCCACTGACGTTACAAAACCCCATGTACAATTTGCCTACTCTGTACTCAACAATGGACAATTATTTATCGATCATAATCAGACACTGTTGCTTCATGATTCACAGTGTGCACTTCACTAAATACTTTGTGCCTATTTAAATGGGAGATGGGATTGTCGACATTCCAAAACATATTTACAAGGACGGTGTAAAATTATCGCCGCTTTAACGTAAGCAAACTACAGCTAAAACAGAAATAATGGACTTCAAAATCCTTAGTTGTCTTACTGGAAGATTTTTTCAACACTGCTGTTTGCTATGGCAGGGTGAGGTCCGAGGCTCCCACCCTGCCATAGCAAACTTGGTTTGCATTTTGAAAACAGAGAACACAAACACCTACTCTCTCTGTTAAAATGCAAAGCAAAATGCTTTTCCCATTGGGGAGCTGCATATTAGCAGGTCCACGTGTGGAAAAGTAATGGTGGCTTCCGAAGGACGCAGGGAGCTGACTGGCAGCGTAGGGACATTGGGCGTCCACCGACAGTCCCCAACGTTGAATATACGCCCATGGGATGGGATCCCGACGAAGTATTAACAATTAGTAGTAGGTGTTTTTTTTTTTACTGTACAATTAGGAGTCTGTAATGGGCATATTTACAAGAACAGAGTTAAAATATTCTGGTGTACACCTGGGCTTCTATTGGAATTCTCACAAAAGTCTCAAAAGCCTATTATTATGCCCATTATGGCCGCTTTAACAGCACTTTCCTAACACTAAAGCGACAATAATTTTAATGCTGTCCTTGTAAATATGCCCCCAATATCGCGAGAAATACAGCAAACTTCATGTTTGGAAGTGAAAAGCTTGTTAATATAAGACTGTGGACTTAACATATCAATCCACCTCGCATATTAAACATGCTTAAGTCTACTTCAGAACAGATGTTAGGATCCGACCTAAACCGCAATTCGTTTTGCTATCGGTCCTCAAATCCAGCGCCGCCTTGTAAATACAATGCTGTTGTCATACCTCCCTCTTCCATGTTATATTGTCATAGGAACACCTACCTTGCCACTGGGAACATCTACATTGCAACTCATTGGAGATACGAGGCGAGCCGTTAGCAAACCGGCTGCTAACATGCGTTAATGCATCTTATCATCACCATGTAAATAGGGTGATATAATTTTCACCGCATTTTTGGCTTTTTTTTAAAAATTGCGGTGAAATGGCACTTGATATTATGTCCTCCAGTTTGCTATGACAAAGTGGGAACCTTGAATCCCGCCCTGCCATAGCAAACAGCAATGTTCCGGGGGTAAGCACTCCAAGACACATCAGAAGATGCTCCTGGGGGGCGGTGTTCCCCAAGGCATTCGACTGCTCCAGGAATAGAGACCACGCAGACCCCCTCCCAAAATATAAAAAGACCTGGAGAGTGGTAATCCCCGGGGCTTAGACAGACCTTTGAGTTCCCTTACCCATTTATTTTATAGCACTGAGGAATGGCGGCCCCCGGGCCACAGGGCCCCACTGAACCCCCATGAAAAGTAATATTTTAGAACCTGGGATTTGGCCCACCCAGGTAGCTAGTTTTTAAACAAGCACAGGAGCCCACACTTTTGTGATTATGTCCAGAGCACACAATATATATAAATAGACTGGTTTGTCTGAAAATAACGATAGTAGGGATAGACCGGATACAGCGTGTAGTCTTAAAGGGTTTTTATTCAACCACAGTGTTCCCCACTTGGGAATCTGTGCATCCGGAAACCGAGACTCGTTCGACTCCACGAGGAAGGCGCAACACTGCCTTTACCTCTTTGAACTTGCACTACTTGCCAAGTTCCGAAGCAACTCTAAATAAGGGTTCTGGCGACTCTTCTGTTGCCGCCCCTTTTTTCTAAACCACCCGATTAGAACCGGGTTGGAATTATCACCGGTCCCCCGAACCCGACTTTTGACGATTTTCGTCAGCCCTGAAGAGTCACAGCCATATGTTGTGATGAAACACGTGTCGGCTTGATTCATATTTACAGTGATTCCCAAGTGGGGAACACTGTGGTTGAATAAAAACCCTTTAAGACTACACGCTGTATCCGGTCTATCCCTACTATCGTTATTTTCAGACAAACCAGTCTACTTATATATATTGTGTGCTCTGGACATAATCACATAAGCTTAAAGAGAAGAAGGTCCTTCGTCTTTCTTCCTTCGAAGAGGTTAAGGTTTTCCTCTGACCAAGAAGCACCTACTAAAACAATCCATTAGAACATTACCCTACCGTAACAAGTTGTGCGCCATTTTTTCTGAAACACTTAAAAAACCTTTTCGCTGATCGCTAACAGGAGCCCACACTTTGTTTTTATTTATTTTACGGCAGATCCATTCACCCAGCGCACATTTCTCCAATTTAAATTATTTTTTTTTAATTGGGGCCCTAGGAGTAAGCAGGTTAGAGGGTCACACTATTTCTTACCTGCCCCCTTTACACGTTTGGTACATTTGCTCCACTAATTTCTAGATCCTCGCTTCTACCGAGGCACAAAATGGCTGCCAACACGTCCTTGTTTCAAATGTTGACAACCACTTGACAGCCAATAAGCATTCAGCGCGTGATCGGGACGGTGCGCTTAGAGTGCGTGCAGGATACGCGGATCCACCTAGGCCATAGATATATAAGTACTATTAATTGTAATTTTCTCAGGAACTACTGAACGTATATACACCATTTAAGCAAAAGGCACAAGTCTGAACCAAGCAGTACCTCTTTGCCAAATTTGGTGTAATTCCGTTCAGCAGTTCGGGCTGTAGCCGCGATGAATGGTTCCTATGGAAAATTGCACAGGGAAAACATGTTTTGGGACCCCCCTTTTTTCTCAGCCCCCGCTTCACAAATGACCCCGAGACTTTCAGGATAGGAGCGGACCTGAGCGCGCCACCAGTTTTAAAAATTTCAGGAAGATTCGTCAACCGGCGCCAAAGTGATTCGAAATAGAATGTTGCGGATTTCTTCTAGAAAATAGGTCTTAACTATATATATATGAGGAAAGGACATTGCAGGAAGCAGTTAAAAAAGTGAACAAAAAATCAAGAGAACCCCTTTTTCCCACACTTACAGAGGAAAAGATAGATGTAGAGGATGAGACACCCAGGCTTATCACCACATACAACAGACAAGAAAGGAAGATCAGGTCAATTATCAGGCGTAATTGGCCTATAATATTGACAGATGGTGTATTAGCCCCCACGCTTCCTGGCCAACCGACTATTACTTTCAGAAAAGGGCCATCTATGCGCACACAGTTAGTGAAAAACAGTCCAGAATTAAAAACCCCAGGCAGTTGGTTGACAAACAGACAAGGATTTTTAAATGCACCTCATGCCGGGTGTCCAAATTTGGGGTCAACACATTTGAATATACTACCCCGTTCAGTCCTACTGCCATTAAGAAAAAGGGTAATTTTGGCTGTAGAACAGAATACGCTGTGTATGTTCTGACATGCACCTGTGGCTTAAGATATGTGGGAAGTACAAAGCTACAGGTGCATGTCAAAATTTTACAACATCTGCGTGCCATAGTCAACAATGACCCGATGTACCCACTGGCGAGACACTTCAAAGCAGTGCATAAAAACGATCTTAACTGTCTGAGGTATTTTGTCATCATAGCAGTACCAAAACTGCGAAGAGGTGGAGATAGAGAGAAAACGTTACGCAAACTTGAATCCACCACCATTCTAGAATTAGACAGCAAAACACCAAATGGTCTAAACAACACGGAAGATCTCCACTATTTCCTTCAAAATGTATTATTTACCCCTTATGGTACCTTATGAAACCTTTGAATTGTACTTCCAAACACATAGATAATCACATCCTTGCGGATAAAGACATTATATGCATTTTTGCAGAATATAAGCTAACTAAGACGCTTCATTGCACTTTAGTAATGTATTCATATATTTTATCACGTATGCACAAAATGTTATATTATTTTTAATAATATAAAATTATGTATTTTAGGAAGCACTCGCACACTTTTAGAATAACACTATATCATCATAGAATGTTCAATTACGGCATGATTGAAATTTTAATAGTCTAATTTTGAATAGGATCAGTCAACTTGTTATTAAATAGAGCAGGACAACAGTCATGACGAACCAATTATTACAATAACATTGCTAATTTGCACAATTACAAAATATTATAGTAGAACCGAGGCACAAGAAAACTGAAAAACAAGTGCGCAAAAAAGATGCAAAAGAAACAGGGTAAAAACACCCTGACCCCCTAGGCCTGCTCAGGGGGTCCCACAAGGGTAAATGTCGAGGAATGCGCGTAGGTAAAAAAAACCTGAAGCCTGATTAATTTGTAATTAGCCCCGGGTGGGCCAAATCCCGGGGGCAATGTGTGTAATTAAAATGGGGGGCCAGAGTGCCCCCCAGCCCTTGGAACTGCCACCCCTGGGGCTTTATTGTTACAAATGTGGGGGGCTCACTCGCGGCTCCCACCCTGTCATTGCAAACCGCTTTCCTATTTTCTCTCTCTTCCAAATAGGAAAGCAGATTGGTTTTCCTCAGGGGGAGCAGCATGTTAGCTGCTCCCCATGTGAAAAAGCAATGCCGGCTCCCGCAGGACAGGGGGAGCGGGCAGGGACTGTGGGGGCATTGGGGCTTCCCGCACGGTCCACAACATTTTATATAAGCCCCAGTGGATGGGGTCCCCGGGGATAATAAAAATTAGTGATAGGGGTTATTTATTTTTTACGGTAAAATTAGGAGTCGCGCATCCAGCGCGGTGCTCAGTGCTGCCCCTGGTGTGCACGCGTTGGATGCATGGCTTCTAACCCATAGGGTGCACGACTCCAGAGCAAATGGTGCACGACTTGTACGCATTGGCTCCACGACTTTGGCGCGTTGGGTGTGCGACTCCAAGCCAAAAAAATAATAATATTTTTCAGATATACATCAAGCATGTGTTTAGTTCTTAGGTGGCTCTAAAAAGAGCCCTTGTGTTTATTGAGAAATTATAGTACCCACAAGTAAGTACTGATGCAGAGTCTATAGTTTAAGAGGAAGACTCTGTTCCCCTCATCTGCAAAATGTACACCATCTCTCCTATAGATGCCATACATATTGAAACGCAAATTGTGTGGTAAATGGACCCCATTCTATAGTCTCGGAGAAAAGCAGAAACAGATTTATTCACATGTTTCCTAGCTTTCTCAATCTGTGGACAAAATAGATTGGACCAGTTCCATTTCTGCCTTTGGCATATGTTAGAATAGACAAAGGCAGTTTGGGGGAAAAGTGACATTTCTCCAATGATATCCTTTCATAAGCATTTCCAGACCTACCCCAGTCAAAGTGCCTAGGTCATTGCCACCACAGTGCACAATTATGAGGTCAGGGTGTTGGAGATGCAAAAAGGATTTAACCAATGGCATCAATTGGTGCCACTTTAACCCTCTCTGGCCAATCCATTTAATGTCTACATTTAGTAAACTTAGGTCTTTGTGAATTCCTTTGTGTTCTGCATACCTTTGGCTCCAGAAAATATAGCTGTGTCCCACAATCCACACTCTAAGCATCTTGGAGGGAGGTCTGAATGCACTCAGATTGTCTCTGTAAATGAAATGGCAGTTTGAAAACCAAGATTTTTCTAAAATGTTGGATAAGATGCAGATTTGAAAAAAGAAAAGAAATGATTGGTAGTTTGACAACATTCTACACTGAAAACTAGGGTGCATGTTTCTGTTTTTTAAAAGTGTGATTCTTATTGGTTAACAAAAATTGATAGAAAGGAACGTTACATAAGATAAGCTGATATGTTGAAAAGTCAAGCACACTTGCTGTTTTGATTAGCAACACTGTGTGATGAACTTTTGACCTGTGTGCTCAGTTAAGTGTTCCATGAACTGTTCCTATGGTATCAGGCAGAAGGCTGATTGCGGGTAGGGTTCAAATGTATGTCATTTGGAAAGGGTTGAAATGTGTAACCAATAGAAATGTGTGTTTGCTTTTGAATTAATGTGGGAAGCAATGTGATTTGATGTTTAGGTGTATATGTGTTAAAAATGAGAGGGAAACTGTGCCATTCTTTGGTTCTGGTGAGAGGTGTACAAAACTGTGATTATGTATAAGAAAATCTGGTGTGTGACTGACATACTTCTTATTCTACAAAACAATTTGAAAAGTGAGTTATTAATTTGTGAGGGGATGTATGTGGTGCATTTTGATGTTAATCAGAGTAATGTGTTTCTCCTGCTAAAGTGCAGGGAATACTTTTTTCTCTAGAGTTTTATTGTGAGTGTGTGTGCATTTAGAAAACATTCTGAGACAAGCATTTGTGTATTGTATGTGTTTGCAGACAGATAACTATGCTGTTCTCATGTTTTGGTAGAATTAGAAACCAGTCAATATTTATGTATTTTCTAAATGACACAAGTTTCTACATTAAAATGCAGCACTCCTTGCAGACTATGAAATGTGTTTTGGTAATGTGCAATGGATAGTGTTGTTTGTCTACAATCACACAGTGAGTCCTGTGTGCATTTAGGAATCCTTCTGATAAAAGCACTCTATACTAATGTGTAGTAGAAATTTTTGTGCAATGTGTAGAGTCACCTAAAGTCTTGTAGACTAGTAAATGTGTTTTGGTAAAATGCAGGGGATAGAGTTGCTAGTGCAGAATCACACAGTGAGTCTGTGTGCATTTAGGAATCACTCTGAGAGAAGCATTTTGGTACTTCATGTGTTTCCTGACATGTAATTGATTAAAAACGTATTGTGTTCTCACATTTTGGTAGAATTAGAAAATAGTCATTGGTTATCTGTTTCCAAAATGAGTTTAGCTTTAACAGTAAAATGCAGTTATGAAATATATAGAATGGTGGATTGATGTGTTTGCAGACAAATAAGTACATGCACTCTTGCAGTGACAGTACCTCCAGCATGATTCCCTACCCTACACAAACATTACTGCAGTACCCTAAACCCTTAATCTTCTTCCAGCACACCCACCTACACTACCCATTCACCACTGCACTACCCTAAACCCTAAAACACTACCCCAGCACGACCCTCTACACTACTCAAACACCATTGCACTACCCTAAGCCTTAAATCTTCCCCAGCACAACCTTCTACACTACCCAAACACCACTGTACTTTCCTAGAGCACGACCCTCTACACTACACAAACACCACTGCACTACCTTAAACACTAAAACACTATCCCAAGCATGACCCTGTACACTACATAAACACCACTGCACTATGCTAGAACACTACCCCAGCACGACCCCTACACTACCCCAAACACCATTGCACTACCCTAAACCTTAAATCTACCACAGCACGACCTCTTACACTACCCAAACTGCACTGTACTTCCTTAGAACACTATCCCAGCACAACCTCCTACACGACCCAAACACCATTGCACTACCCTTAACCTTAAACCTACCTCAGGACGACACCTTACAGTATTAGAAATATTGTTAATTGTCTAGAACCACACTGTGAGTCAGTGTCCATTTGGGAAAATTGAGAGAGAATGAGTTGGTTGGTTGATGTGTTTGCAGACATATTAGTACATGTACTCTTGCAGTGACACTTTCCGCAGCACGATTCCCTTCACCACAAAAACACCACTGCACTACCCTGAACCCTTAATCTACCTCCAGCACAACCACCTACACTACTCATTCACCGCTGCACTATTCTAAACCCTAAAACACTAACCCAGCACGACCCCCTACACTACTCAAACGCCATTGCACTACTCTAAAGCTTAAATCTACCCCAGCACGACCTCCTACACTACCCAAACACCACTGTACTTTCCTACAACACTATCCCAGCTTGACCCCCTACCCTACACAATCACCACTGCACTACCTTAAACCCTAAAACACTATCTCTAGCATGACCCCGTACACTCAATAAACACCACTTGGTTACCCTAGAGCACGACCCCTACCCTACCCAAACACCATTGCACTACCCTAAACCTTGAATCTACCACAGCACGACTTCCAACACTACCCAAACACCACTGTACTACCTTAGAACACTATCCTAGCATGACCCCAAACACCACTTTACTACCCTACTAATGCATTTATAAGAAAGATTGTTATTTGTCTAGAATCACACTATGACTCAGTGTCCATTTGGGAAAATTAAGAGAGAATGATTTGGTTGGTTGATGTGTTTGCAGTCATATAAATACATGCACTCTTACAGTGACAATACCCCCAGCAAGATTCCCTACACTACACCAACACCACTGCACTACCCTAAACCCTTAATCTACCTCCAGCATGACCACGTACACTACCAATTCACCATTGCACTACCCTAAACCTTAACTCTACCCCAGCACGACCTCCTACACTGCCCAAACACCACTGTTCTTTCCTTGAACACTACCCCGGCATGACCCCCTACACTACACAAACACCAGTGACCTACCTTAAACACTAAAACACTATCCCTAGCAAGACCCCGTACACTACATAAACACCACCGCACTACCCTAGAACACTACCCCAGCATGACCCCTACACTACCTAAACACCATTGCACTATCCTAAACCTAAAACCTACCACAACACGACCTCCTACACTACCCAAACACCACTGTACTACCTTAGAACACTACCCTGGCATGACCTGCTACACTACCCAAACACCATTGCACTACCCTAAACCTTAAACCTACCCAAGCACGACCCCTTTCACTACCCAAACACCACTGTACTACCCTACTACTCCATTTATAAGAACCATTGTTATTTGTCTAGAATCACACTATGAGTCAGTGTCTATTTGGGAAAATTGAGAGAGAATGATTTGGTTTGTTGATGCAGACATAAAATTACATGTACAGTTGCAGTGAGCCAGGCTTTAGGGCATGCAGTGCTTGAAACGATCCAGAACATCAATGATTGAAAATATGGAGTCATTGATTCGGAAGGATGTTTGGTGAAACAAACTAAAGGAAATTTGATTAATCACAGAAAGCTGAGTTGCGTCACTGCCGATAAAAGGGAATTTGACTATTTAGCCCTTTTACAACTATTAAAACCATGGCGTTCAGAACTGAAATTACTTGGAGATTTCCAGAGCTATGAAGATTCCTTTAATGCTTGTAAAGATAGCATACAATGCAGCTCTTTTGCAAAATATGTGAAAATGTTGAACAATGAAATTGATCAAGAAGCTACAATTGCAGCTGAGATTGCTAGAGACAGTTCTCAAGACAGTCAAAGTTCTGCTATGCTGAGTCAAGATCCACTAGGACAACCAATTGTTGAAAATTAAGCAGCAATCGCCATGAATGAGGTGGAAACAGCAATACATCAAGCTAAAGAAGATGTAACAAACTTAGCAAACTTGGAAGAACAACTAAATGTTGAGCAAAAACAAATATATGAGCAAGTGAGACAACAGATTGACCATGGATCACTTCATGAAAAGAAAGAGTGTTCATGCATGTCATTTCCACCTATCCGAATGTATGTGAGTGGAGAAGTTGGACCAGGAAAAAGTTTTTTAATTAAAGTAATTACAAGTTATCTACAGAAAACAACTTAGTCACATTTGTCTTGTGTTGTCACTGCTCCAACTGGCAGCACACAACATTAAAGGAAGTACTTTACATTGTTTACAAATGCTACCAGTAGAGCATGAAAACAAATTGGAATACCACAAGCTATCTGGAGAAGCTTGTTGTGAAGTTTCAAGAGTCTTGAAGAAAATGAAACTTCTCATTATTGATGAGGTAAGCATGGTATCAAACTTAATGCTTGCCTTTGTGCATTTAAGAATGCAGCAAATTCTTAAAACAGAGTACGACGTGTTATTTGGAGGAAAGCATGTCATAGTTTTTGGAGGTCTACTGCAACTGACTCCTGTAAAAGGAGAACGAGTATTTAAAACACATGCTCATGAAGACACTATAAAGTCTCTGGATAGTGTTGGAAATGAGAACATTTGGTCATATTTTGAATACAAAGAACTCAATACAAATATGTAACAGGCACATTATGTTGATTATGGAACTATTCTCCAATTGGACTAACGACTGAACATGGCAAACAAGCTTTGCAGACTTAATTACTTTCCAATTGTTTCCAAATGAAAACGTAGTTCCTGAGAAAATATACATGAAAATTGCAGAAAACAAATCTGTAATCTGCTTAATGCCAGCACTGCGTGAGTGTTCTATATTCAACGAACAACTTTTGAAACTGGAAAATGAAGAAATAATAAAAATGAAAGCCATCGATATAATAGAGCATGAAAAATCAATATCTAAAACTGCTGGTTTAGTTAATAGAGCAATGGGCAAAGTTTCTCTGGCATATGCAGTGACTATTTATAAATCTCAAGGATTAATTGTTGACAGTTCTTTGGTGAACATTGGAAATACTGTGTTTAAAGAGGGTATGGCATATGTTGCTTTGTCGCGAGTCAGAACATTATCTGGTTTGTTTTTGATTGTTCTACATTCTGTCCATCAACTGTGTTTTTGCAATTTTCACCCCATGAGGCACAGGGTCAGAGCTGATTTGCATATAGCCAGTGTCTAACCGAGGGTGGTGTGGAGTGCAAAAAAACGATGGATTTAGGCCCAGATCCTTGTACTGGGGTGTATGTATGACATTGTTCTACATTCTGTCCATCAACTGTGTTTTTTGCAATTTTCACCCCGAGTGGGCTGGGTATGCTCAGATGTGAGTCCCAGGCTCTCCACACCACTGGAGTCAAGCTATCCAGGCTGATGAAGGCTGATTGCCAGAAACCGGTCCTTGGATGCTTGATTCCGGTCTGGGAAAGACATGGCTTGGTAGTTTGGACTGGACTGTTCCCAAGAGGCACAGGGTCAGAGCTGATTTGCATATAGCCAGTGTCTATCCCAGGGTGGTGTGGAGTGCAAAAAAACAATGGATTTAGGCCCAGATCCTTGTACTGGGGTGAATGTATGACATTGTTCTACATTCTGTCCATCAACTGTGTTTTTTGCAATTTTCACCCCGAGTGGGCTGGGTATGCTCAGACGTGAGTCCCAGGCTCTCCACACCACTGGAGTCAAGGTGTCCAGGCTGATGAAGGCTGAAAGCCAGAAACCGGTCCTTGGATGCTTGATTCCGGTCTGGGAAAGACATGGCTTGGTAGTTCGGACTGGACTGTTCCCGTGAGGCACAGGGTCAGAGCTGATTTGAATATGGCCAGTGTCTAACCCAGGATGGTGTGGAGTGCAAAAAAACGATGGATTTAGGCCTAGATCCTTGTACTGGGGTGAATGTATGACATTGTTCTACATTCTGTCCATCAACTGTGTTTTTGCAATTTTCACCCCGAGTGGGCTGGGTATGCTCAGACGTGAGTCCCAGGCTCTCCACACCACTGGAGTCAAGCTATCCAGGCTGATGAAGGCTGATAGCCAGAAACCGGTCCTTGGATGCTTGATTACGGTCTGGGAAAGACATGGCTTGGTAGTTCGGACTGGACTGTTCCCATGAGGCACAGGGTCAGAGCTGATTTGCATATAGCCAGTGTCTAACCCAGGGTGGTGTGGAGTGCAAAAAAACGATGGATTTAGGCCCAGATCCTTGTACTGGGGTGAATGTATGACATTGTTCTACATTCTGTCCATCAACTGTGTTTTTTGCAATTTTCACCCCGGGTGGGCTGGGTATGCTCAGACGTGAGTCCCAGGCTCTCCACACCACTGGAGTCAAGGTGTCCAGGCTGATGAAGGCTGAAAGCCAGAAACCGGTCCTTGGATGCTTGATTCCGGTCTGGGAAAGACATGGCTTGGTAGTTCGGACTGGACTGTTCCCGTGAGGCACAGGGTCAGAGCTGATTTGCATATGGCCAGTGTCTAACCCAGGATGGTGTGGAGTGCAAAAAAACGATGGATTTAGGCCCAGATCCTTGTACTGGGGTGAATGTATGACATTGTTCTACATTCTGTCCATCAACTGTGTTTTTGCAATTTTCACCCCGAGTGGGCTGGGTATGCTCAGACGTGAGTCCCAGGCTCTCCACACCACTGGAGTCAAGCTATCCAGGCTGATGAAGGCTGATAGCCAGAAACCGGTCCTTGGATGCTTGATTCCGGTCTGGGAAAGACATGGCTTGGTAGTTCGGACTGGACTGTTCCCATGAGGCACAGGGTCAGAGCTGATTTGCATATAGCCAGTGTCTAACCCAGGGTGGTGTGGAGTGCAAAAAACGATGGATTTAGGCCCAGATCCTTGTACTGGGGTGAATGTATGACATTGTTCTACATTCTGTCCATCAACTGTGTTTTTTGCAATTTTCACCCCGAGTGGGCTGGGTATGCTCAGACGTGAGTCCCAGGCTCTCCACACCACTGGAGTCAAGCTATCCAGGCTGATGAAGGCTGATAGCCAGAAACCGGTCCTTGGATGCTTGATTCCGGTCTGGGAAAGACATGGCTTGGTAGTTTGGACTGGACTGTTCCCATGAGGCACAGGGTCAGAGCTGATTTGCATATAGCCAGTGTCTAACCCAGGGTGGTGTGGAGTGCAAAAAAACGATGGATTTAGGCCCAGATCCTTGTACTGTGGTGAATGTATGACATTGTTCTACATTCTGTCCATCAACTGTGTTTTTTGCAATTTTCACCCCGAGTGGGCTGGGTATGCTCAGACGTGAGTCCCAGGCTCTCCACACCACTGGAGTCAAGGTGTCCAGGCTGATGAAGGCTGATAGCCAGAAACTGGTCCTTGGATGCTTGATTCTGGTCTGGGAAAGACATGGCTTGGTAGTTCGGACTGGACTGTTCCCATGAGGCACAGGGTCAGAGCTGATTTGCATATGGCCAGTGTCTAACCCAGGGTGGTGTGGTGTGCAATTTTTTTTTATTTAGGCCCAGATCCTTGTACTGGGGTGAATGTATGACATTGTTCTACATTCTGTCTATCAACTGTGTTTTTTGCAATTTTCACCCCGAGTGGGATGGGTATGCTCAGACGTGAGTCCCAGGCTCTCCACACCACTGGAGTCAAGGTGTCCAGGCTGATGAAGTCTGATAGCCAGAAACCGGTCCTTGGATGCTTGATTCTGGTCTGGGAAAGACATGGCTTGGTAGTTCGGACTGGACTGTTCCCATGAGGCACAGGGTCAGAGCTGATTTGCATATGACCAGTGTCTAACCCAGGGTGATGTGGAGTGCAAAAAAACGATGGATTTAGGCCCAGCTCCTTGTACTGGGGTGAATGTATGACATTGTTCTACATTCTGTCCATCAACTGTGTTTTTTGCAACTTTTCACCCCGAGTGGGCTGGGTATGCTCAGACGTGAGTCCCAGGCTCTCCACACCACTGGAGTCAAGCTATCCAGGCTGATGAAGGCTGATAGCCAGAAACCGGTCCTTGGATGCTTGATTCTGGTCTGGGAAAGACATGGCTTGGTAGTTCGGACTGGACTGTTCCCATGAGGCACAGGGTCAGAGCTGATTTGCATATAGCCAGTGTCTAACCCAGGGTGGTGTGGAGTGCAAAAAAAGATGGATTTAGGCCCAGATCCTTGTACTGGGGTGAATGTATGACATTGTTCTACATTCTGTCCATCAACTGTGTTTTTTGCAATTTTCACCCCGAGTGGGCTGGGTATGCTCAGATGTGAGTCCCAGACTCTCCACACCACTGGAGTCAAGCTATCCAGGCTGATGAAGGCTGATAACCAGAAACCGGTCCTTGGATGCTTGATTCCGGTCTGGGAAAGACATGGCTTGGTAGTTCGGACTGGACTGTTCCCATGAGGCACAGGGTCAGAGCTGATTTGCATATAGCCAGTGTCTAACCCAGGGTGGTGTGGAGTGCAAAAAATTGATGGATTTAGGCCCAGTTATTTGTACTGGGGTGAATGTATGACATTGTTCTACATTCTGTCCATCAACTGTGTTTTTTGCAATTTTCACCCCGAGTGGGCTTGGTATGGTCAGACGTGAGTCCCAGACTCTCCACACCACTGGAGTCAAGCTATCCAGGCTGATAGCCAGAAACCGGTCCTTGGATGCTTGATTCCGGTCTGGGAAAGACATGGCTTGGTAGTTCGGACTGGACTGTTCCCATGAGGGACAGGGTCAGAGCTGATTTGCATATAGCCAGTGTCTAACCCAGGGTGGTGTGGAGTGCAAAAAAACGATGGATTTAGGCCCAGATCCTTGTACTGGGGTGAATGTATGACATTGTTCTACATTCTGTCCATCAACTGTGTTTTTTGCAATTTTCACCCCGAGTGGGCTGGGTATGCTCAGACGTGAGTCCCAGGCTCTCCACACCACTGGAGTCAAGCTATCCAGGCTGATGAAGGCTGATAGCCAGAAACCGGTCCTTGGATGCTTGATTCCGGTCTGGGAAAGACATGGCTTGGTAGTTTGTACTGGACTGTTCCCATGAGGCACAGGGTCAGAGCTGATTTGCATATAGCCAGTGTCTAACCCAGGGTGGTGTGGAGTGCAAAAAAACGATGGATTTAGGCCCAGATCCTTGTACTGTGGTGAATGTATGACATTGTTCTACATTCTGTCCATCAACTGTGTTTTTTGCAATTTTCACCCCGAGTGGGCTGGGTATGCTCAGACGTGAGTCCCAGGCTCTCCACACCACTGGAGTCAAGGTGTCCAGGCTGATGAAGGCTGATAGCCAGAAACCGGTCCTTGGATGCTTGATTCTGGTCTGGGAAAGACATGGCTTGGTAGTTCGGACTGGACTGTTCCCGTGAGGCACAGGGTCAGAGCTGATTTGCATATGGCCAGTGTCTAACCCAGGGTGGTGTGGAGTGCAAAAAAACAATGGATTTAGGCCCAGATCCTTGTACTGGGGTGAATGTATGACATTGTTCTACATTCTGTCCATCAACTGTGTTTTTTGCAATTTTCACCCCGAGTGGGCTGGGTATGCTCAGACGTGAGTCCCAGGCTCTCCACACCACTGGAGTCAAGCTATCCAGGCTGATGAAGGCTGATAGCCAGAAACCGGTCCTTGGATGCTTGATTCCGGTCTGGGAAAGACATGGCTTGGTAGTTCGGACTGGACTGTTCCCATGAGGCACAGGGTCAGAGCTGATTTGCATATAGCCAGTGTCTAACCCAGGGTGGTGTGGAGTGCAAAAAAAGATGGATTTAGGCCCGGATCCTTGTACTGGGGTGAATGTATGACATTGTTCTACATTCTGTCCATCAACTGTGTTTTTTGCAAATTTCACCCCGAGTGGGCTGGGTATGCTCCGACGTGAGTCCCAGGCTCTCCACACCACTGGAGTCAAGGTGTCCAGGCTGATGAAGGCTGATAGCCAGAAACCGGTCCTTGGATGCTTGATTCCGGTCTGGGAAAGACATGGCTTGGTAGTTCGGACTGGACTGTTCCCATGAGGCACAGGGTCAGAGCTGATTTGCATATGGCCAGTGTCTAACCCAGGGTGGTGTGGAGTGCAAAAAAACGATGGATTTAGGCCCAGATCCTTGTACTGGGGTGAATGTATGACATTGTTCTACATTCTGTCCATCAACTGTGTTTTTTGCAATTTTCACCCCGAGTGGGCTGGGTATGCTCAGACGTGAGTCCCAGGCTCTCCACACCACTGGAGTCAAGCTGTCCAGGCTGATGAAGGCTGATAGCCAGAAACCGGTCCTTGGATGCTTGATTCCGGTCTGGGAAAGACATGGCTTGGTAGTTTGGACTGGACTGTTCCCATGAGGCACAGGGTCAGAGCTGATTTGCATATAGCCAGTGTCTAACCCATGGTGGTGTGGAGTGCAAAAAACGATGGATTTAGGCCCAGATCCTTGTACTGGGGTGAATGTATGACATTGTTCTACATTCTGTCCATCAACTGTGTTTTTTGCAATTTTCACCCCGAGTGGGCTGTGTATGCTCAGACGTGAGTCCCAGGCTCTCCACACCACTGGAGTCAAGCTATCCAGGCTGATGAAGGCTGATAGCCAGAAACCGGTCCTTGGATGCTTGATTCCGGTCTGGGAAAGACATGGCTTGGTAGTTTGGACTGGACTGTTCCCATGAGGCACAGGGTCAGAGCTGATTTGCATATAGCCAGTTTCTAACCCAGGGTGGTGTGGAGTGCAAAAAAACGATGGATTTAGGCCCAGATCCTTGTACTGTGGTGAATGTATGACATTGTTCTACATTCTGTCCATCAACTGTGTTTTTTGCAATTTTCACCCCGAGTGGGCTGGGTATGCTCAGACGTGAGTCCCAGGCTCTCCACACCACTGGAGTCAAGGTGTCCAGGCTGATGAAGGCTGATAGCCAGAAACCGGTCCTTGGATGCTTGAGTCCGGTCTGGGAAAGACATGGCTTGGTAGTTCGAACTGGACTGTTCCCATGAGGCACAGGGTCAGAGCTGATTTGCATATGGCAAGTGTCTAACCCAGGGTGGTGTGGAGTGCAAAAAAACGATGGATTTAGGCCCAGATCCTTGTACTGGGGTGAATGTATGACATTGTTCTACATTCTGTCCATCAACTGTGTTTTTTGCAATTTTCACCCCGAGTGGGCTGGGTATGCTCAGACGTGAGTCCCAGGCTCTCCACACCACTGGAGTCAAGGTGTCCAGGCTGATGAAGGCTGATAGCCAGAAACCGGTCCTTGGATGCTTGATTCTGGTCTGGGAAAGACATCGCTTGGTAGTTCGGACTGGACTGTTCCCATGAGACACAGGGTCAGAGCTGATTTGCATATAGCCAGTGTCTAACCCAGGGTGGTGTGGAGTGCAAAAAAAGATGGATTTAGGCCCAGATCCTTGTACTGGGGTGAATGTATGACATTGTTCTACATTCTGTCCATCAACTGTGTTTTTTGCAATTTTCACCCCGAGTGGGCTTTGTATGCTCAGATGTGAGTCCCAGACTCTCCACACCACTGGAGTCAAGCTATCCAGGCTGATGAAGGCTGATAACCAGAAACCGGTCCTTGGATGCTTGATTCCGGTCTGGGAAAGACATACTTGGTAGTTCGGACTGGACTGTTCCCATGAGGCACAGGGTCAGAGCTGATTTGCATATAGCCAGTGTCTAACCCAGGGTGGTGTGGAGTGCAATAAATTGATGGATTTAGGCCCAGATATTTGTACTGGGGTGAATGTATGACATTGTTCTACATTCTGTCCATCAACTGTGTTTTTTGCAATTTTCACCAGGAGTGGGCTGGGTATGCTCAGACGTGACTCCCAGGCTCTCCACACCACTGGAGTCAAGCTATCCAGGCTGATAGCCAGAAACCGGTCCTTGGATGCTTGATTCTGGTCTGGGAAAGACATGGCTTGGTAGTTCGGACTGGACTGTTCCCATGAGGCACAGGGTCAGAGCTGATTTGCATATAGCCAGTGTCTACCCCAGGGTGGTGTGGAGTGCAAAAAAACGATGGATTTAGGCCCAGATCCTTGTACTGGGGTGAATGTATGACATTGTTCTACATTCTGTCCATCAACTGTGTTTTTTGCAATTTTCACCCCGAGTGGGCTGGGTATGCTCAGACGTGAGTCCCAGGCTCTCCACACCACTGGAGTCAAGCTATCCAGGCTGATGAAGGCTGATAGCCAGAAACCGGTCCTTGGATGCTTGATTCCGGTCTGGGAAAGACATGGCTTGGTAGTTTGTACTGGACTGTTCCCATGAGGCACAGGGTCAGAGCTGATTTGCATATAGCCAGTGTCTAACCCAGGGTGGTGTGGAGTGCAAAAAAACGATGGATTTAGGCCCAGATCCTTGTACTGTGGTGAATGTATGACATTGTTCTACATTCTGTCCATCAACTGTGTTTTTTGCAATTTTCACCCCGAGTGGGCTGGGTATGCTCAGACGTGAGTCCCAGGCTCTCCACACCACTGGAGTCAAGGTGTCCAGGCTGATGAAGGCTGATAGCCAGAAACCGGTCCTTGGATGCTTGATTCTGGTCTGGGAAAGACATGGCTTGGTAGTTCGGACTGGACTGTTCCCATGAGGCACAGGGTCAGAGCTGATTTGCATATGGCCAGTGTCTAACCCAGGGTGGTGTGGAGTGCAAAAAAACGATGGATTTAGGCCCAGATCCTTGTACTGGGGGGAATGTATGACATTGTTCTACATTCTGTCCATCAACTGTGTTTTTTGCAATTTTCACCCCGAGTGGGCTGGGTATGCTCAGACGTGAGTCCCAGGCTCTCCACACCACTGGAGTCAAGCTATCCAGGCTGATGAAGGCTGATAGCCAGAAACCGGTCCTTGGATGCTTGATTCCGGTCTGGGAAAGACATGGCTTGGTAGTTTGGACTGGACTGTTCCCATGAGGCACAGGGTCAGAGCTGATTTGCATATAGCCAGTGTCTAACCCAGGGTGGTGTGGAGTGCAAAAAAAGATGGATTTAGGCCCAGATCCTTGTACTGGGGTAAATGTATGACATTGTTCTACATTCTGTCCATCAACTGTGTTTTTTGCAAATTTCACCCCGAGTGGGCTGGGTATGCTCCGACGTGAGTCCCAGGCTCTCCACACCACTGGAGTCAAGGTGTCCAGGCTGATGAAGGCTGATAGCCAGAAACCGGTCCTTGGATGCTTGATTCCGGTCTGGGAAAGACATGGCTTGGTAGTTCGGACTGGACTGTTCCCATGAGGCACAGGGTCAGAGCTGATTTGCATATAGCCAGTGTCTAACCCATGGTGGTGTGGAGTGCAAAAAAACGATGGATTTAGGCCCAGATCCTTGTACTGGGGTGAATGTATGACATTGTTCTACATTCTGTCCATCAACTGTGTTTTTTGCAATTTTCACCCCGAGTGTGCTGGGTATGCTCAGATGTGAGTCCCAGGCTCTCCACACCACTGGAGTCAAGCTATCCAGGCTGATGAAGGCTGATAGCCAGAAACCGGTCCTTGGATGCTTGATTCCGGTCTGGGAAAGACATACTTGGTAGTTCGGACTGGACTGTTCCCATGAGGCACAGGGTCAGAGCTGATTTGCATATAGCCAGTGTCTAACCCAGGGTGGTGTGGAGTGCAAAAAACCGATGGATGTAGGCCCAGATCCTTGTACTGGGGTGAATGTATGACATTGTTCTACATTCTGTCCATCAACTGTGTTTTTTGCAATTTTCACCCCGAGTGGGCTGGGTATGCTCAGACGTGAGTCCCAGGCTCTCCACACCACTGGAGTCAAGCTATCCAGGCTGATGAAGGCTGATAGCCAGAAACCGGTCCTTGGATGCTTGATTCCGGTCTGGGAAAGACATGGCTTGGTAGTTCGGACTAGACTGTTCCCATGAGGCACATGGTCAGAGCTGATTTGCATATAGCCAGTGTCTAACCCACGGTGGTGTGGAGTGCAAAAAAACGATGGATTTAGGCCCAGATCCTTGTACTGGGGTGAATGTATGACATTGTTCTACATTCTGTCCATCAACTGTGTTTTTTGCAATTTTCACCCCGAGTGGGCTGGGTATGCTCAGACGTGAGTCCCAGGCTCTCCACACCACTGGAGTCAAGCTATCCAGGCTGATGAAGGCTGATAGCCAGAAACCGGTCCTTGGATGCTTGATTCCGGTCTGGGAAAGACATGGCTTGGTAGTTGGGACTGGACTGTTCCCATGAGGCACAGGGTCAGAGCTGATTTGCATATAGCCAGTGTCTAACCCAGGGTGGTGTGGAGTGCAAAAAAAACGATGGATTTAGGCCCAGATCCTTGTACTGGGGTGAATGTATGACATTGTTCTACATTCTGTCCATCAACTGTGTTTTTTGCAATTTCACCCCGAGTGGGCTGGGTATGCTCAGATGTGAGTCCCAGGCTCTCCACACCACTGGAGACAAGCTATCCAGGCTGATGAAGGCTGATAGCCAGAAACCGGTCCTTGGATGCTTGATTCCAGTCTGGGAAAGACATACTTGGTAGTTCGGACCGGACTGTTCCCATGAGGCACAGGGTCAGAGCTGATTTGCATATAGCCAGTGTCTAACCCAGGGTGGTGTGGAGTGCAAAAAATTGATGGATTTAGGCCCAGATCCTTGTACTGGGGTGAATGTATGACATTGTTCTACATTCTGTCCATCAACTGTGTTTTTTTGCAATTTTCACCCCGAGTGGGCTGGGTATGCTCAGACGTGAGTCCCAGGCTCTCCACACCACTGGAGTCAAGCTATCCAGGCTGATGAAGGCTGATAGCCAGAAACCGGTCCTTGGATGCTTGATTCCGGTCTGGGAAAGACATGGCTTGGTAGTTTGTACTGGACTGTTCCCATGAGGCACAGGGTCAGAGCTGATTTGCATATAGCCAGTGTCTAACCCAGGGTGGTGTGGAGTGCAAAAAAACGATGGATTTAGGCCCAGATCCTTGTACTGGGGTGAATGTATGACATTGTTCTACATTCTGTCCATCAACTGTGTTTTTTGCAATTTTCACCCCGAGTGGGCTGGGTATGCTCAGACGTGAGTCCCAGGCTCTCCACACCACTGGAGTCAAGCTATCAAGGCTGATGAAGGCTGATAGCCAGAAACCGGTCCTTGGATGCTTGATTCTGGTCTGGGAAAGACATGGCTTGGTAGTTCGGACTGGACTGTTCCCATGAGGCACAGGGTCAGAGCTGATTTGCATATAGCCAGTGTCTAACGCAGGGTGGTGTGGAGTGCAAAAAAACGATGGATTTAGGCCCAGATCCTTGTACTGGGGTGAATGTATGACATTGTTCTACATTCTGTCCATCAACTGTGTTTTTTGCAATTTTCACCCCGAGTGGGCTGGGTATGCTCAGACGTGAGTACCAGGCTCTCCACACCACTGGAGTCAAGCTATCCAGGCTGATGAAGGCTGATAGCCAGAAACCGGTCCTTGGATGCTTGATTCCGGTCTGGGAAAGACATGGCTTGGTAGTTTGTACTGGACTGTTCCCATGAGGCACAGGGTCAGAGCTGATTTGCATATAGCCAGTGTCTAACCCAGGGTGGTGTGGAGTGCAAAAAAACGATGGATTTAGGCCCAGATCCTTGTACTGTGGTGAATGTATGACATTGTTCTACATTCTGTCCATCAACTGTGTTTTTTGCAATTTTCACCCCGAGTGGGCTGGGTATGCTCAGACGTGAGTCCCAGGCTCTCCACACCACTGGAGTCAAGGTGTCCAGGCTGATGAAGGCTGATAGCCAGAAACCGGTCTTTGGATGCTTGATTCCGGTCTGGGAAAGACATGGCTTGGTAGTTCGGACTGGACTGTTCCCATGAGGCACAGGGTCAGAGCTGATTTGCATATAGCCAGTGTCTAACCCAGGGTGGTGTGGAGTGCAAAAAAACGATGGATTTAGGCCCAGATCCTTGTACTGGGGTGAATGTATGACATTGTTCTACATTCTGTCCATCAACTGTGTTTTTTGCAATTTTCACCCCGAATGTGCTGGGTATGCTCAGATGTGAGTCCCAGGCTCTCCACACCACTGGAGTCAAGCTATCCAAGGCTGATGAAGGCTGATAGCCAGAAACCGGTCCTTGGATGCTTGATTCCGGTCTGGGAAAGACATACTTGGTAGTTCGGACTGGACTGTTCCCATGAGGCACAGGGTCAGAGCTGATTTGCATATAGCCAGTGTCTAACCCAGGGTGGTGTGGAGTGCAAAAAACCGATGGATGTAGGCCCAGATCCTTGTACTGGGGTGAATGTATGACATTGTTCTACATTCTGTCCATCAACTGTGTTTTTTGCAATTTTCACCCCGAGTGGGCTGGGTATGCTCAGACGTGAGTCCCAGGCTCTCCACACCACTGGAGTCAAGCTATCCAGGCTGATGAAGGCTGATAGCCAGAAACCGGTCCTTGGATGCTTGATTCCGGTCTGGGAAAGACATGGCTTGGTAGTTGGGACTGGACTGTTCCCATGAGGCACAGGGTCAGAGCTGATTTGCATATAGCCAGTGTCTAACCCAGGGTGGTGTGGAGTGCAAAAAAACCGATGGATTTAGGCCCAGATCCTTGTACTGGGGTGAATGCATGACATTGTTCTACATTCTGTCCATCAACTGTGTTTTTTGCAATTTCACCCCGAGTGGGCTGGGTATGCTCAGATGTGAGTCCCAGGCTCTCCACACCACTGGAGACAAGCTATCCAGGCTGATGAAGGCTGATAGCCAGAAACCGGTCCTTGGATGCTTGATTCCAGTCTGGGAAAGACATACTTGGTAGTTCGGACCGGACTGTTCCCATGAGGCACAGGGTCAGAGCTGATTTGCATATAGCCAGTGTCTAACCCAGGGTGGTGTGGAGTGCAAAAAATTGATGGATTTAGGCCCAGATCCTTGTACTGGGGTGAATGTATGACATTGTTCTACATTCTGTCCATCAACTGTGTTTTTTTGCAATTTTCACCCCGAGTGGGCTGGGTATGCTCAGACGTGAGTCCCAGGCTCTCCACACCAATGGAGTCAAGCTATCCAGGCTGATGAAGGCTGATAGCCAGAAACCGGTCCTTGGATGCTTGATTCCGGTCTGGGAAAGACATGGCTTGGTAGTTTGTACTGGACTGTTCCCATGAGGCACAGGGTCAGAGCTGATTTGCATATAGCCAGTGTCTAACCCAGGGTGGTGTGGAGTGCAAAAAACCGATGGATGTAGGCCCAGATCCTTGTACTGGGGTGAATGTATGACATTGTTCTACATTCTGTCCATCAACTGTGTTTTTTGCAATTTTCACACCGAGTGGGCTGGGTATGCTCAGACGTGAGTCCCAGGCTCTCCACACCACTGGAGTCAAGCTATCCAGGCTGATGAAGGCTGATAGCCAGAAACCGGTCCTTGGATGCTTGATTCCGGTCTGGGAAAGACATGGCTTGGTAGTTCGGACTGGACTGTTCCCATGAGGCACATGGTCAGAGCTGATTTGCATATAGCCAGTGTCTAACCCACGGTGGTGTGGAGTGCAAAAAAACGATGGATTTAGGCCCAGATCCTTGTACTGGGGTGAATGTATGACATTGTTCTACATTCTGTCCATCAACTGTGTTTTTTGCAATTTTCACCCCGAGTGGGCTGGGTATGCTCAGACGTGAGTCCCAGGCTCTCCACACCACTGGAGTCAAGCTATCCTGGCTGATGAAGGCTGATAGCCAGAAACCGGTCCTTGTATGCTTGATTCCGGTCTGGGAAAGACATGGCTTGGTAGTTGGGACTGGACTGTTCCCATGAGGCACAGGGTCAGAGCTGATTTGCATATAGCCAGTGTCTAACCCAGGGTGGTGTGGAGTGCAAAAAAACCGATGGATTTAGGCCCAGATCCTTGTACTGGGGTGAATGTATGACATTGTTCTACATTCTGTCCATCAACTGTGTTTTTTGCAATTTCACCCCGAGTGGGCTGGGTATGCTCAGATGTGAGTCCCAGGCTCTCCACACCACTGGAGACAAGCTATCCAGGCTGATGAAGGCTGATAGCCAGAAACCGGTCCTTGGATGCTTGATTCCAGTCTGGGAAAGACATACTTGGTAGTTCGGACCGGACTGTTCCCATGAGGCACAGGGTCAGAGCTGATTTGCATATAGCCAGTGTTTAACCCAGGGTGGTGTGGAGTGCAAAAAATTGATGGATTTAGGCCCAGATCCTTGTACTGGGGTGAATGTATGACATTGTTCTACATTCTGTCCATCAACTGTGTTTTTTTGCAATTTTCACCCCGAGTGGGCTGGGTATGCTCAGACGTGAGTCCCAGGCTCTCCACACCACTGGAGTCAAGCTATCCAGGCTGATGAAGGCTGATAGCCAGAAACCGGTCCTTGGATGCTTGATTCCGGTCTGGGAAAGACATGGCTTGGTAGTTTGTACTGGACTGTTCCCATGAGGCACAGGGTCAGAGCTGATTTGCATATAGCCAGTGTCTAACCCAGGGTGGTGTGGAGTGCAAAACAACGATGGATTTAGGCCCAGATCCTTGTACTGGGGTGAATGTATGACATTGTTCTACATTCTGTCCATCAACTGTGTTTTTTGCAATTTTCACCCCGAGTGGGCTGGGTATGCTCAGACGTGAGTCCCAGGCTCTCCACACCACTGGAGTCAAGCTATCAAGGCTGATGAAGGCTGATAGCCAGAAACCGGTCCTTGGATGCTTGATTCTGGTCTGGGAAAGACATGGCTTGGTAGTTCGGACTGGACTGTTCCCATGAGGCACAGGGTCAGAGCTGATTTGCATATAGCCAGTGTCTAACGCAGGGTGGTGTGGAGTGCAAAAAAACGATGGATTTAGGCCCGGATCCTTGTACTGGGGGGAATGTATGACATTGTTCTACATTCTGTCCATCAACTGTGTTTTTTGCAATTTTCACCCCGAGTGGGCTGGGTATGCTCAGACGTGAATTCCAGGCTCTCCACACCACTGGAGTCAAGCTATCCAGGCTGATGAAGGCTGATAGCCAGAAACCGGTCCTTGGATGCTTGATTCCGGTCTGGGAAAGACATGGCTTGGTAGTTTGGACTGGACTGTTCCCATGAGGCACAGGGTCAGAGCTGATTTGCATATAGCCAGTGTCTAACCCAGGGTGGTGTGGAGTGCAAAAAAAGATGGATTTAGTCCCAGATCCTTGTACTGGGGTAAATGTATGACATTGTTCTACATTCTGTCCATCAACTGTGTTTTTTGCAAATTTCACCCCGAGTGGGCTGGGTATGCTCCGACGTGAGTCCCAGGCTCTCCACACCACTGGAGTCAAGGTGTCCAGGCTGATGAAGGCTGATAGCCAGAAACCGGTCCTTGGATGCTTGATTCCGGTCTGGGAAAGACATGGCTTGGTAGTTTGAACTGGACTGTTCCCATGAGGCACAGGGTCAGAGCTGATTTGCATATGGCCAGTGTCTAACCCAGGGTGGTGTGGAGTGCAAAAAAACGATAGATTTAGGCCCAGATCCTTGTACTGGGGTGAATGTATGACATTGTTCTACATTCTGTCCATCAACTGTGTTTTTTGCAATTTTCACCCCGAGTGGGCTGGGTATGCTCAGACGTGAGTCCCAGGCTCTCCACACCACTGGAGTCATGCTATCCAAGCTGATGAAGGCTGATAGCCAGAAACCGGTCCTTGGGAGCTTGATTCCGGTCTGGGAAAGACATGGCTTGGTAGTTCGGACTGGACTGTTCCCATGAGGCACAGGGTCAGAGCTGATTTGCATATAGCCAGTGTCTAACCCAGGGTGGTGTGGAGTGCAAAAAAACAATGGATTTAGGCCCAGATCCTCGTACTGGGGTGAATGTATGACATTGTTCTACATTCTGTCCATCAACTGTGTTTTTTGCAATTTTCACCCCGAGTGTGCTGGGTATGCTCAGATGTGAGTCCCAGGCTCTCCACACCACTGGAGTCAAGCTATCCAGGCTGATGAAGGCTGATAGCCAGAAACCGGTCCTTGGATGCTTGATTCCGGTCTGGGAAATACATACTTGGTAGTTCGGACTGGACTGTTCCCATGAGGCACAGGGTCAGAGCTGATTTGCATATAGCCAGTGTCTAACCCAGGGTGGTGTGGAGTGCAAAAAAACGATGGATTTAGGCCCAGATCCTGGTACTGGGGTGAATGTATGACATTGTTCTACATTCTGTCCATCAACTGTGTTTTTTGCAATTTTCACCCCGAGTGGGCTGGGAATGCTCGGATGTGAGTCCCAGGCTCTCCACAATACTGGAGTCAAGCTATCCAGGCTGATGAAGGCTGATAGCCAGAAACCGGTCCTTGGATGCTTGATTCCGGTCTGGGAAAGACATGGCTTGGTAGTTCGGACTGGACTGTTCCCATGAGGCACATGGTCAGAGCTGATTTGCATATAGCCAGTGTCTAACCCACCCGGGTGTGGAGTGCAAAAAAACAATGGATTTAGGCCCAGATCCTTGTACTGGGGTGAATGTATGACATTGTTCTACATTCTGTCCATCAACTGTGTTTTTTGCAATTTTCACCCCGAGTGGGCTGGGTATGCTCAGACGTGAGTCCCAGGCTCTCCACACCACTGGAGTCAAGCTATCCAGGCTGATGAAGGCTGATAGCCAGAAACCGGTCCTTGGATGCTTGATTCCGGTCTGGGAAAGACATGGCTTGGTAGTTGGGACTGGACTGTACCCATGAGGCACAGGGTCAGAGCTGATTTGCATATAGCCAGTGTCTAACCCAGGGTGGTGTGGAGTGCCAAAAAAACGATGGATTTAGGCCCAGATCCTTGTACTGGGGTGAATGTATGACATTGTTCTACATTCTGTCCATCAACTGTGTTTTTTGCAATTTTCACCCCGAGTGGGCTGGGTATGCTCAGATGTGAGTCCCAGGCTCTCCACACCACTGGAGTCAAGCTATCCAGGCTGATGAAGGCTGATAGCCAGAAACCGGTCCTTGGATGCTTGATTCCAGTCTGGGAAAGACATACTTGGTAGTTCGGACCGGACTGTTCCCATGAGGCACAGGGTCAGAGCTGATTTGCATATAGCCAGTGTCTAACCCAGGGTGGTGTGGAGTGCAAAAAATTGATGGATTTAGGCCCAGATCCTTGTACTGGGGTGAATGTATGACATTGTTCTACATTCTGTCCATCAACTGTGTTTTTTGCAATTTTTACCCCGAGTGGGCTGGGTATGCTCAGACGTGAGTCCCAGGCTCTCCACACCACTGGAGTCAAGCTATCCAGGCTGATGAAGGCTGATAGCCAGAAACCGGTCCTTGGATGCTTGATTCCGGTCTGGGAAAGACATGGCTTGGTAGTTCGGACTGGACTGTTCCCATGAGGCACAGGGTCAGAGCTGATTTGCATATAGCCAGTGTCTAACCCAGGGTGGTGTGGAGTGCAAAAAAACGATGGATTTAGGCCCAGATCCTTTTACTGGGGTGAATGTATGACATTGTTCTACATTCTGTCCATCAACTGTGTTTTTTGCAATTTTCACCCCGAGTGGGCTGTGTATGCTCAGACGTGAGTCCCAGGCTCTCCACACCACTGGAGTCATGCTATCCAGGCTGATGAAGGCTGATACCCTGAAACCGGTCCTTGGATGCTTGATTCCGGTCTGGGAAAGACATGGCTTGGTAGTTTGGACTGGACTGTTCCCATGAGGCACAGGGTCAGAGCTGATTTGCATATAGCCAGTGTCTAACCCAGGGTGGTGTGGAGTGCAAAAAAAGATGGATTTAGGCCCAGATCCTTGTACTGGGGTGAATGTATGACATTGTTCTACATTCTGTCCATCAACTGTGTTTTTTGCAAATTTCACCCCGAGTGGGCTGGGTATGCTCCGACGTGAGTCCCAGGCTCTCCACACCACTGGAGTCAAGGTGTCCAGGCTGATGAAGGCTGATAGCCAGAAACCAGTCCTTGGATGCTTGATTCCGGTCTGGGAAAGACATGGCTTGGTAGTTTGAACTGGACTGTTCCCATGAGGCACAGGGTCAGAGCTGATTTGCATATGGCCAGTGTCTAACCCAGGGTGGTGTGGAGTGCAAAAAAACGATAGATTTAGGCCCAGATCCTTGTACTGGGGTGAATGTATGACATTGTTCTACATTCTGTCCATCATCTGTGTGTTTTTGCAATTTTCACCCCGAGTGGGCTGGGTATGCTCAGACGTGAGTCCCAGGCTCTCCACACCACTGGAGTCATGCTATCCAAGCTGATGAAGGCTGATAGCCAGAAACCGGTCCTTGGATGCTTGATTCCGGTCTGGGAAAGACATGGCTTGGTAGTTCGGACTGGACTGTTCCCATGAGGCACAGGGTCAGAGCTGATTTGCATATAGCCAGTGTCTAACCCAGGGTGGTGTGGAGTGCAAAAAAACAATGGATTTAGGCCCAGATCCTCGTACTGGGGTGAATGTATGACATTGTTCTACATTCTGTCCATCAACTGTGTTTTTTGCAATTTTCACCCCGAGTGTGCTGGGTATGCTCAGATGTGAGTCCCAGGCTCTCCACACCACTGGAGTCAAGCTATCCAGGCTGATGAAGGCTGATAGCCAGAAACCGGTCCTTGGATGCTTGATTCCGGTCTGGGAAATACATACTTGGTAGTTCGGACTGGACTGTTCCCATGAGGCACAGGGTCAGAGCTGATTTGCATATAGCCAGTGTCTAACCCAGGGTGGTGTGGAGTGCAAAAAAACGATGGATTTAGGCCCAGATCCTGGTACTGGGGTGAATGTATGACATTGTTCTACATTCTGTCCATCAACTGTGTTTTTTGCAATTTTCACCCCGAGTGGGCTGGGAATGCTCAGATGTGAGTCCCAGGCTCTCCACACCACTGGAGTCAAGCTATCCAGGCTGATGAAGGCTGATAGCCAGAAACCGGTCCTTGGATGCTTGATTCCGGTCTGGGAAAGACATGGCTTGGTAGTTCGGACTGGACTGTTCCCATGAGGCACAGGGTCAGAGCTGATTTGCATATAGCCAGTGTCTAACCCAGGGTGGTGTGGAGTGCAAAAAAACGATGGATTTAGGCCCAGATCCTTTTACTGGGGTGAATGTATGACATTGTTCTACATTCTGTCCATCAACTGTGTTTTTTGCAATTTTCACCCCGAGTGGGCTGTGTATGCTCAGACGTGAGTCCCAGGCTCTCCACACCACTGGAGTCATGCTATCCAGGCTGATGAAGGCTGATACCCTGAAACCGGTCCTTGGATGCTTGATTCCGGTCTGGGAAAGACATGGCTTGGTAGTTTGGACTGGACTGTTCCCATGAGGCACAGGGTCAGAGCTGATTTGCATATAGCCAGTGTCTAACCCAGGGTGGTGTGGAGTGCAAAAAAAGATGGATTTAGGCCCAGATCCTTGTACTGGGGTGAATGTATGACATTGTTCTACATTCTGTCCATCAACTGTGTTTTTTGCAAATTTCACCCCGAGTGGGCTGGGTATGCTCCGACGTGAGTCCCAGGCTCTCCACACCACTGGAGTCAAGGTGTCCAGGCTGATGAAGGCTGATAGCCAGAAACCAGTCCTTGGATGCTTGATTCCGGTCTGGGAAAGACATGGCTTGGTAGTTTGAACTGGACTGTTCCCATGAGGCACAGGGTCAGAGCTGATTTGCATATGGCCAGTGTCTAACCCAGGGTGGTGTGGAGTGCAAAAAAACGATAGATTTAGGCCCAGATCCTTGTACTGGGGTGAATGTATGACATTGTTCTACATTCTGTCCATCATCTGTGTTTTTTGCAATTTTCACCCCGAGTGGGCTGGGTATGCTCAGACGTGAGTCCCAGGCTCTCCACACCACTGGAGTCATGCTATCCAAGCTGATGAAGGCTGATAGCCAGAAACCGGTCCTTGGATGCTTGATTCCGGTCTGGGAAAGACATGGCTTGGTAGTTCGGACTGGACTGTTCCCATGAGGCACAGGGTCAGAGCTGATTTGCATATAGCCAGTGTCTAACCCAGGGTGGTGTGGAGTGCAAAAAAACAATGGATTTAGGCCCAGATCCTCGTACTGGGGTGAATGTATGACATTGTTCTACATTCTGTCCATCAACTGTGTTTTTTGCAATTTTCACCCCGAGTGTGCTGGGTATGCTCAGATGTGAGTCCCAGGCTCTCCACACCACTGGAGTCAAGCTATCCAGGCTGATGAAGGCTGATAGCCAGAAACCGGTCCTTGGATGCTTGATTCCGGTCTGGGAAATACATACTTGGTAGTTCGGACTGGACTGTTCCCATGAGGCACAGGGTCAGAGCTGATTTGCATATAGCCAGTGTCTAACCCAGGGTGGTGTGGAGTGCAAAAAAACGATGGATTTAGGCCCAGATCCTGGTACTGGGGTGAATGTATGACATTGTTCTACATTCTGTCCATCAACTGTGTTTTTTGCAAATTTCACCCCGAGTGGGCTGGGAATGCTCAGATGTGAGTCCCAGGCTCTCCACACCACTGGAGTCAAGCTATCCAGGCTGATGAAGGCTGATAGCCAGAAACCGGTCCTTGGATGCTTGATTCCGGTCTGGGAAAGACATGGCTTGGTAGTTTGGACTGGACTGTTCCCATGAGGCACATGGTCAGAGCTGATTTGCATATAGCCAGTGTCTAACCCACCCGGGTGTGGAGTGCAAAAAAACGATGGATTTAGGCCCAGATCCTTGTACTGGGTGAATGTATGACATTGTTCTACATTCTGTCCATCAACTGTGTTTTTTGCAATTTTCACCCCGAGTGGGCTGGGTATGCTCAGACGTGAGTCCCAGGCTCTCCACACCACTGGAGTCAAGCTATCCAGGCTGATGAAGGCTGATAGCCAGAAACCGGTCCTTGGATGCCTGATTCCGGTCTGGGAAAGACATGGCTTGGTAGTTGGGACTGGACTGTACCCATGAGGCACAGGGTCAGAGCTGATTTGCATATAGCCAGTGTCTAACCCAGGGTGGTGTGGAGTGCCAAAAAAACGATGGATTTAGGCCCAGATCCTTGTACTGGGGTGAATGTATGACATTGTTCTACATTCTGTCCATCAACTGTGTTTTTTGCAATTTTCACCCCGAGTGGGCTGGGTATGCTCAGATGTGAGTCCCAGGCTCTCCACACCACTGGAGTCAAGCTATCCAAGCTGATGAAGGCTGATAGCCAGAAACCGGTCCTTGGATGCTTGATTCCAGTCTGGGAAAGACATACTTGGTAGTTCGGACCGGACTGTTCCCATGAGGCACAGGGTCAGAGCTGATTTGCATATAGCCAGTGTCTAACCCAGGGTGGTGTGGAGTGCAAAAAATTGATGGATTTAGGCCCAGATCCTTGTACTGGGGTGAATGTATGACATTGTTCTACATTCTGTCCATCAACTGTGTTTTTTGCAATTTTTACCCCGAGTGGGCTGGGTATGCTCAGACGTGAGTCCCAGACTCTCCACACCACTGGAGTCAAGCTATCCAGGCTGATGAAGGCTGATAGCCAGAAACCGGTCCTTGGATGCTTGATTCCGGTCTGGGAAAGACATGGCTTGGTAGTTCGGACTGCACTGTTCCCATGAGGCACAGGGTCAGAGCTGATTTGCATATAGCCAGTGTCTAACCCAGGGTGGTGTGGAGTGCAAAAAAACGATGGATTTAGGCCCAGATCCTTTTACTGGGGTGAATGTATGACATTGTTCTACATTCTGTCCATCAACTGTGTTTTTTGCAATTTTCACCCCGAGTGGGCTGTGTATGCTCAGACGTGAGTCCCAGGCTCTCCACACCACTGGAGTCAAGCTATCCAGGCTGATGAAGGCTGATAGCCAGAAACCGGTCCTTGGATGCTTGATTCCGGTCTGGGAAAGACATGGCTTGGTAGTTTGGACTGGACTGTTCCCATGAGGCACAGGGTCAGAGCTGATTTGCATATAGCCAGTGTCTAACCCAGGGTGGTGTGGAGTGCAAAAAAACGATGGATTTAGGCCCAGATCCTTGTACTGTGGTGAATGTATGACATTGTTCTACATTCTGTCCATCAACTGTGTTTTTTGCAATTTTCACCCCGAGTGGGCTGGGTATGCTCAGACGTGAGTCCCAGGCTCTCCACACCACTGGAGTCAAGGTGTCCAGGCTGATGAAGGCTGATAGCCAGAAACCGGTCCTTGGATGCTTGATTCTGGTCTGGGAAATACATACTTGGTAGTTCGGACTGGACTGTTCCCATGAGGCACAGGGTCAGAGCTGATTTGCATATAGCCAGTGTCTAACCCAGGGTGGTGTGGAGTGCAAAAAAACGATGGATTTAGGCCCAGATCCTGGTACTGGGGTGAATGTATGACATTGTTCTACATTCTGTCCATCAACTGTGTTTTTTGCAATTTTCACCCCGAGTGGGCTGGGAATGCTCAGATGTGAGTCCCAGGCTCTCCACACCACTGGAGTCAAGCTATCCAGGCTGATGAAGGCTGATAGCCAGAAACCGGTCCTTGGATGCTTGATTCCGGTCTGGGAAAGACATGGCTTGGTAGTTCGGACTGGACTGTTCCCATGAGGCACAGGGTCAGAGCTGATTTGCATATAGCCAGTGTCTAACCCAGGGTGGTGTGGAGTGCAAAAAAACGATGGATTTAGGCCCAGATCCTTTTACTGGGGTGAATGTATGACATTGTTCTACATTCTGTCCATCAACTGTGTTTTTTGCAATTTTCACCCCGAGTGGGCTGTGTATGCTCAGACGTGAGTCCCAGGCTCTCCACACCACTGGAGTCATGCTATCCAGGCTGATGAAGGCTGATACCCTGAAACCGGTCCTTGGATGCTTGATTCCGGTCTGGGAAAGACATGGCTTGGTAGTTTGGACTGGACTGTTCCCATGAGGCACAGGGTCAGAGCTGATTTGCATATAGCCAGTGTCTAACCCAGGGTGGTGTGGAGTGCAAAAAAAGATGGATTTAGGCCCAGATCCTTGTACTGGGGTGAATGTATGACATTGTTCTACATTCTGTCCATCAACTGTGTTTTTTGCAAATTTCACCCCGAGTGGGCTGGGTATGCTCCGACGTGAGTCCCAGGCTCTCCACACCACTGGAGTCAAGGTGTCCAGGCTGATGAAGGCTGATAGCCAGAAACCAGTCCTTGGATGCTTGATTCCGGTCTGGGAAAGACATGGCTTGGTAGTTTGAACTGGACTGTTCCCATGAGGCACAGGGTCAGAGCTGATTTGCATATGGCCAGTGTCTAACCCAGGGTGGTGTGGAGTGCAAAAAAACGATAGATTTAGGCCCAGATCCTTGTACTGGGGTGAATGTATGACATTGTTCTACATTCTGTCCATCATCTGTGTTTTTTGCAATTTTCACCCCGAGTGGGCTGGGTATGCTCAGACGTGAGTCCCAGGCTCTCCACACCACTGGAGTCATGCTATCCAAGCTGATGAAGGCTGATAGCCAGAAACCGGTCCTTGGATGCTTGATTCCGGTCTGGGAAAGACATGGCTTGGTAGTTCGGACTGGACTGTTCCCATGAGGCACAGGGTCAGAGCTGATTTGCATATAGCCAGTGTCTAACCCAGGGTGGTGTGGAGTGCAAAAAAACAATGGATTTAGGCCCAGATCCTCGTACTGGGGTGAATGTATGACATTGTTCTACATTCTGTCCATCAACTGTGTTTTTTGCAATTTTCACCCCGAGTGTGCTGGGTATGCTCAGATGTGAGTCCCAGGCTCTCCACACCACTGGAGTCAAGCTATCCAGGCTGATGAAGGCTGATAGCCAGAAACCGGTCCTTGGATGCTTGATTCCGGTCTGGGAAATACATACTTGGTAGTTCGGACTGGACTGTTCCCATGAGGCACAGGGTCAGAGCTGATTTGCATATAGCCAGTGTCTAACCCAGGGTGGTGTGGAGTGCAAAAAAACGATGGATTTAGGCCCAGATCCTGGTACTGGGGTGAATGTATGACATTGTTCTACATTCTGTCCATCAACTGTGTTTTTTGCAATTTTCACCCCGAGTGGGCTGGGAATGCTCAGATGTGAGTCCCAGGCTCTCCACACCACTGGAGTCAAGCTATCCAGGCTGATGAAGGCTGATAGCCAGAAACCGGTCCTTGGATGCTTGATTCCGGTCTGGGAAAGACATGGCTTGGTAGTTTGGACTGGACTGTTCCCATGAGGCACATGGTCAGAGCTGATTTGCATATAGCCAGTGTCTAACCCACCCGGGTGTGGAGTGCAAAAAAACGATGGATTTAGGCCCAGATCCTTGTACTGGGTGAATGTATGACATTGTTCTACATTCTGTCCATCAACTGTGTTTTTTGCAATTTTCACCCCGAGTGGGCTGGGTATGCTCAGACGTGAGTCCCAGGCTCTCCACACCACTGGAGTCAAGCTATCCAGGCTGATGAAGGCTGATAGCCAGAAACCGGTCCTTGGATGCTTGATTCCGGTCTGGGAAAGACATGGCTTGGTAGTTGGGACTGGACTGTACCCATGAGGCACAGGGTCAGAGCTGATTTGCATATAGCCAGTGTCTAACCCAGGGTGGTGTGGAGTGCCAAAAAAACGATGGATTTAGGCCCAGATCCTTGTACTGGGGTGAATGTATGACATTGTTCTACATTCTGTCCATCAACTGTGTTTTTTGCAATTTTCACCCCGAGTGGGCTGGGTATGCTCAGATGTGAGTCCCAGGCTCTCCACACCACTGGAGTCAAGCTATCCAAGCTGATGAAGGCTGATAGCCAGAAACCGGTCCTTGGATGCTTGATTCCAGTCTGGGAAAGACATACTTGGTAGTTCGGACCGGACTGTTCCCATGAGGCACAGGGTCAGAGCTGATTTGCATATAGCCAGTGTCTCACCCAGGGTGGTGTGGAGTGCAAAAAATTGATGGATTTAGGCCCAGATCCTTGTACTGGGGTGAATGTATGACATTGTTCTACATTCTGTCCATCAACTGTGTTTTTTGCAATTTTTACCCCGAGTGGGCTGGGTATGCTCAGACGTGAGTCCCAGACTCTCCACACCACTGGAGTCAAGCTATCCAGGCTGATGAAGGCTGATAGCCAGAAACCGGTCCTTGGATGCTTGATTCCGGTCTGGGAAAGACATGGCTTGGTAGTTCGGACTGCACTGTTCCCATGAGGCACAGGGTCAGAGCTGATTTGCATATAGCCAGTGTCTAACCCAGGGTGGTGTGGAGTGCAAAAAAACGATGGATTTAGGCCCAGATCCTTTTACTGGGGTGAATGTATGACATTGTTCTACATTCTGTCCATCAACTGTGTTTTTTGCAATTTTCACCCCGAGTGGGCTGTGTATGCTCAGACGTGAGTCCCAGGCTCTCCACACCACTGGAGTCAAGCTATCCAGGCTGATGAAGGCTGATAGCCAGAAACCGGTCCTTGGATGCTTGATTCCGGTCTGGGAAAGACATGGCTTGGTAGTTTGGACTGGACTGTTCCCATGAGGCACAGGGTCAGAGCTGATTTGCATATAGCCAGTGTCTAACCCAGGGTGGTGTGGAGTGCAAAAAAACGATGGATTTAGGCCCAGATCCTTGTACTGTGGTGAATGTATGACATTGTTCTACATTCTGTCCATCAACTGTGTTTTTTGCAATTTTCACCCCGAGTGGGCTGGGTATGCTCAGACGTGAGTCCCAGGCTCTCCACACCACTGGAGTCAAGGTGTCCAGGCTGATGAAGGCTGATAGCCAGAAACCGGTCCTTGGATGCTTGATTCTGGTCTGGGAAAGACATGGCTTGGTAGTTCGGACTGGACTGTTCCCATGAGGCACAGGGTCAGAGCTGATTTGCATATGGCCAGTGTCTAACCCAGGGTGGTGTGGAGTGCAAAAAAACGATGGATTTAGGCCCAGATCCTTGTACTGGGGTGAATGTATGACATTGTTCTACATTCTGTCCATCAACTGTGTTTTTTGCAATTTTCACCCCGAGTGGGCTGGGTATGCTCAGACGTGAGTCCCAGGCTCTCCACACCACTGGAGTCAAGCTATCAAGGCTGATGAAGGCTGATAGCCAGAAACCGGTCCTTGGATGCTTGATTCTGGTCTGGGAAAGACATGGCTTGGTAGTTCGGACTGGACTGTTCCCATGAGGCACAGGGTCAGAGCTGATTTGCATATAGCCAGTGTCTAACGCAGGGTGGTGTGGAGTGCAAAAAAACGATGGATTTAGGCCCGGATCCTTGTACTGGGGGGAATGTATGACATTGTTCTACATTCTGTCCATCAACTGTGTTTTTTGCAATTTTCACCCCGAGTGGGCTGGGTATGCTCAGACGTGAGTCCCAGGCTCTCCACACCACTGGAGTCAAGCTATCCAGGCTGATGAAGGCTGATAGCCAGAAACCGGTCCTTGGATGCTTGATTCCGGTCTGGGAAAGACATGGCTTGGTAGTTCGGACTGGACTGTTCCCATGAGGCACAGGGTCAGAGCTGATTTGCATATAGCCAGTGTCTAACCCAGGGTGGTGTGGAGTGCAAAAAAACGATGGATTTAGGCCCAGATCCTTGTACTGGGGTGAATGTATGACATTGTTCTACATTCTGTCCATCAACTGTGTTTTTTGCAATTTTCACCCCGAGTGGGCTGGGTATGCTCAGACGTGAGTCCCAGGCTCTCCACACCACTGGAGTCAAGCTATCCAGGCTGATGAAGGCTGATAGCCAGAAACCGGTCCTTGGATGCTTGATTCCGGTCTGGGAAAGACATGGCTTGGTAGTTTGGACTGGACTGTTCCCATGAGGCACAGGGTCAGAGCTGATTTGCATATAGCCAGTGTCTAACCCAGGGTGGCGTGGAGTACAAAAAAACGATGGATTTAGGCCCAGATCCTTGTACTGTGGTGAATGTATGACATTGTTCTACATTCTGTCCATCAACTGTGTTTTTTGCAATTTTCACCCCGAGTGGGCTCAGACGTGAGTCCCAGGCTCTCCACACCACTGGAGTCAAGGTGTCCAGGCTGATGAAGGCTGATAGCCAGAAACCGGTCCTTGGATGCTTGATTCTGGTCTGGGAAAGACATGGCTTGGTAGTTCGGACTGGACTGTTCCCATGAGGCACAGGGTCAGAGCTGATTTGCATATGGCCAGTGTCTAACCCAGGGTGGTGTGGTGTGCAAAAAAAATGTATTTAGGCCCAGATCCTTGTACTGGGGTGAATGTATGACATTGTTCTACATTCTGTCCATCAACTGTGTTTTTTGCAATTTTCACCCCGAGTGGGCTGGGTATGCTCCGACGTGAGTCCCAGGCTCTCCACACCACTGGAGTCAAGGTGTCCAGGCTGATGAAGGCTTATAGCCAGAAACCGGTCCTTGGATGCTTGAGTCCGGTCTGGGAAAGACATGGCTTGGTAGTTCGAACTGGACTGTTCCCATGAGGCACAGGGTCAGAGCTGATTTGCATATGGCCAGTGTCTAACCCAGGGTGGTGTGGAGTGCAAAAAAACGATGGATTTAGGCCCAGATCCTTGTACTGGGGTGAATGTATGACATTGTTCTACATTCTGTCCATCAACTGTGTTTTTTGCAATTTTCACCCCGAGTGGGCTGGGTATGCTCAGACGTGAGTCCCAGGCTCTCCACACCACTTGAGTCAAGCTATCCAGGCTGATGAAGGCTGATAGCCAGAAACCGGTCCTTGGATGCTTGATTCCGGTCTGGGAAAGACATACTTGGTAGTTCGGACTGGACTGTTCCCATGAGGCACAGGGTCAGAGCTGATTTGCATATAGCCAGTGTCTAACCCAGGGTGGGTGTGGAGTGCAAAAAAACGATGGATTTAGGCCCAGATCCTTGTACTGGGGTGAATGTATGACATTGTTCTACATTCTGTCCATCAACTGTGTTTTTTGCAATTTTCACCCCGAGTGGGATGGGTATGCTCAGACGTGAGTCCCAGGCTCTCCACACCACTGGAGTCAAGGTGTCCAGGCTGATGAAGGCTGATAGCCAGAAACCGGTCCTTGGATGCTTGATTCTGGCCTGGGAAAGACATGGCTTGGTAGTTCGGACTGGACTGTTCCCATGAGGCACAGGGTCAGAGCTGATTTGCATATAGCCAGTGTCTAACCCAGGGTGGTGTGGAGTGCAAAAAATTGATGGATTTAGGCCCAGATACTTGTACTGGGGTGAATGTATGACATTGTTCTACATTCTGTCCATCAACTGTGTTTTTTGCAATTTTCACCCCGAGTGGGCTGGGTATGCTCAGACGTGAGTCCCAGGCTCTCCACACCACTGGAGTCAAGCTATCCAGGCTGATGAAGGCTGATAGCCAGAAACCGGTCCTTGGATGCTTGATTCAGGTCTGGGAAAGACATGGCTTGGTAGTTCGGACTGGACTGTTCCCATGAGGCACAGGGTCAGAGCTGATTTGCATATAGCCAGTGTCTAACCCAGGGTGGTGTGGAGTGCAAAAAAACGATGGATTTAGGCCCAGACCCTTGTACTGGGGTGAATGTATGACATTGTTCTACATTCTGTCCATCAACTGTGTTTTTTGCAATTTTCACCCCGAGTGGGCTGGGTATGCTCAGACGTGAGTCCCAGGCTCTCCACACCACTGGAGTCAAGCTATCCAGGCTGATGAAGGCTGATAGTCAGAAACCGGTCCTTGGATGCTTGATTCCGGTCTGGGAAAGACATGGCTTGGTAGTTTGGACTGGACTGTTCCCATGAGGCACAGGGTCAGAGCTGATTTGCATATAGCCAGTGTCTAACCCAGGGTGGTGTGGAGTGCAAAAAAACGATGGATTTAGGCCCAGATCCTTGTACTGTGGTGAATGTATGACATTGTTCTACATTCTGTCCATCAACTGTGTTTTTTGCAATTTTCACCCCAAGTGGGCTGGGTATGCTCAGACGTGAGTCCCAGGCTCTCCACACCACTGGAGTCAAGGTGTCCAGGCTGATGAAGGCTGATAGCCAGAAACCGGTCCTTGGATGCTTGATTCTGGTCTGGGAAAGACATGGCTTGGTAGTTCGGACTGGACTGTTCCCATGAGGCACAGGGTCAGAGCTGATTTGCATATGGCCAGTGTCTAACCCAGGGTGGTGTGGAGTGCAACAAAACGATGGATTTAGGCCCAGATCCTTGTACTGGGGTGAATGTATGACATTGTTCTACATTCTGTCCATCAACTGTGTTTTTTGCAATTTTCACCCCGAGTGGGCTGGGTATGCTCAGACGTGAGTCCCAGGCTCTCCACACCACTGGAGTCAAGCTATCCAGGCTGATGAAGGCTGATAGCCAGAAACCGGTCCTTGGATGCTTGATTCCGGTCTGGGAAAGACATGGCTTGGTAGTTTGGACTGGACTGTTCCCATGAGGCACAGGGTCAGAGCTGATTTGCATATAGCCAGTGTCTAACCCAGGGTGGTGTGGAGTGCAAAAAAAGATGGATTTAGGCCCAGATCCTTGTACTGGGGTGAATGTATGACATTGTTCTACATTCTGTCCATCAACTGTGTTTTTTGCAAATTTCACCCCGAGTGGGCTGGGTATGCTCCGACGTGAGTCCCAGGCTCTCCACACCACTGGAGTCAAGGTGTCCAGGCTGATGAAGGCTGATAGCCAGAAACCGGTCCTTGGATGCTTGATTCCGGTCTGGGAAAGTCATGGCTTGGTAGTTCGAATTGGACTGTTCCCATGAGGCACAGGGTCAGAGCTGATTTGCATATGGCCAGTGTCTAACCCAGGGTGGTGTGGAGTGCAAAAAAACGATGGATTTAGGCCCAGATCCTTGTACTGGGGTGAATGTATGACATTGTTCTACATTCTGTCCATCAACTGTGTTTTTTGCAATTTTCACCCCGAGTGGGATGGGTATGCTCAGACGTGAGTCCCAGGCTCTCCACACCACTGGAGTCATGCTATCCAGGCTGATGAAGGCTGATAGCCAGAAACCGGTCCTTGGATGCTTGATTCTAGTCTGGGAAAGACATACTTGGTAGTTCGGACTGGACTGTTCCCATGAGGCACAGGGTCAGAGCTGATTTGCATATAGCCAGTGTCTAACCCAGGGTGGTGTGGAGTGCAAAAAAACGATGGATTTAGGCCCAGACCCTTGTACTGGGGTGAATGTATGACATTGTTCTACATTCTGTCCATCAACTGTGTTTTTTGCAATTTTCACCCCGAGTGGGCTGGGTATGCTCAGACGTGAGTCCCAGGCTCTCCACACCACTGGAGTCAAGCTATCCAGGCTGATGAAGGCTGATAGTCAGAAACCGGTCCTTGGATGCTTGATTCCGGTCTGGGAAAGACATGGCTTGGTAGTTTGGACTGGACTGTTCCCATGAGGCACAGGGTCAGAGCTGATTTGCATATAGCCAGTGTCTAACCCAGGGTGGTGTGGAGTGCAAAAAAAGATGGATTTAGGCCCAGATCCTTGTACTGTGGTGAATGTATGACATTGTTCTACATTCTGTCCATCAACTGTGTTTTTTGCAATTTTCACCCCAAGTGGGCTGGGTATGCTCAGACGTGAGTCCCAGGCTCTCCACAACACTGGAGTCAAGGTGTCCAGGCTGATGAAGGCTGATAGCCAGAAACCGGTCCTTGGATGCTTGATTCTGGTCTGGGAAAGACATGGCTTGGTAGTTCGGACTGGACTGTTCCCATGAGGCACAGGGTCAGAGCTGATTTGCATATGGCCAGTGTCTAACCCAGGGTGGTGTGGAGTGCAACAAAACGATGGATTTAGGCCCAGATCCTTGTACTGGGGTGAATGTATGACATTGTTCTACATTCTGTCCATCAACTGTGTTTTTTGCAATTTTCACCCCGAGTGGGCTGGGTATGCTCAGACGTGAGTCCCAGGCTCTCCACACCACTGGAGTCAAGCTATCCAGGCTGATGAAGGCTGATAGCCAGAAACCGGTCCTTGGATGCTTGATTCCGGTCTGGGAAAGACATGGCTTGGTAGTTTGGACTGGACTGTTCCCATGAGGCACAGGGTCAGAGCTGATTTGCATATAGCCAGTGTCTAACCCAGGGTGGTGTGGAGTGCAAAAAAAGATGGATTTAGGCCCAGATCCTTGTACTGGGGTGAATGTATGACATTGTTCTACATTCTGTCCATCAACTGTGTTTTTTGCAAATTTCACCCCGAGTGGGCTGGGTATGCTCCGACGTGAGTCCCAGGCTCTCCACACCACTGGAGTCAAGGTGTCCAGGCTGATGAAGGCTGATAGCCAGAAACCGGTCCTTGGATGCTTGATTCCGGTCTGGGAAAGTCATGGCTTGGTAGTTCGAATTGGACTGTTCCCATGAGGCACAGGGTCAGAGCTGATTTGCATATGGCCAGTGTCTAACCCAGGGTGGTGTGGAGTGCAAAAAAACGATGGATTTAGGCCCAGATCCTTGTACTGGGGTGAATGTATGACATTGTTCTACATTCTGTCCATCAACTGTGTTTTTTGCAATTTTCACCCCGAGTGGGATGGGTATGCTCAGACGTGAGTCCCAGGCTCTCCACACCACTGGAGTCATGCTATCCAGGCTGATGAAGGCTGATAGCCAGAAACCGGTCCTTGGATGCTTGATTCTAGTCTGGGAAAGACATACTTGGTAGTTCGGACCGGACTGTTCCCATGAGGCACAGGGTCAGAGCTGATATGCATATAGCCAGTGTCTAACCCAGGGTGGTGTGGAGTGCAAAAAATTGATTGATTTAGGCCCAGATCCTTGTACTGGGGTGAATGTATGACATTGTTCTACATTCTGTCCATCAACTGTGTTTTTTGCAATTTTCACCCCGAGTGGGCTGGGTATGCTCAGACGTGAGTCCCAGGCTCTCCACACCACTGGAGTCAAGCTATCCAGGCTGATGAAGGCTGATAGCCAGAAACCGGTCCTTGGATGCTTGATTCCGGTCTGGGAAAGACATGGCTTGGTAGTTCGGACTGGACTGTTCCCATGAGGCACAGGGTCAGAGCTGATTTGCATATAGCCAGTGTCTAACCCAGGGTGGTGTGGAGTGCAAAAAAACGATGGATTTAGGCCCAGATCCTTGTACTGGGGTGAATGTATGACAATGTTCTACATTCTGTCCATCAACTGTGTTTTTTGCAATTTTCACCCCGAGTGGGCTGGGTATGCTCAGACGTGAGTCCCAGGCTCTCCACACCACTGGAGTCAAGCTATCCAGGCTGATGAAGGCTGATAGCCAGAAACCGGTCCTTGGATGCTTGATTCCGGTCTGGGAAAGACATGGCTTGGTAGTTTGGACTGGACTGTTCCCATGAGGCACAGGGTCAGAGCTGATTTGCATATAGCCAGTGTCTAACCCAGGGTGGTGTGGAGTGCCAAAAAACGATGGATGTAGGCCCAGATCCTTGTACTGTGGTGAATGTATGACATTGTTCTACATTCTGTCCATCAACTGTGTTTTTTGCAATTTTCACCCCGAGTGGGCTGGGTATGCTCAGACGTGAGTCCCAGGCTCTCCACACCACTGGAGTCAAGGTGTCCAGGCTGATGAAGGCTGATAGCCAGAAACCGGTCCTTGGTTGCTTGATTCTGGTCTGGGAAAGACATGGCTTGGTAGTTCGGACTGGACTGTTCCCATGAGGCACAGGGTCAGAGCTGATTTGCATATGGCCAGTGTCTAACCCAGGGTGGTGTGGAGTGCAAAAAAACGATGGATTTAGGCCCAGATCCTTGTACTGGGGTGAATGTATGACATTGTTCTACATTCTGTCCATCAACTGTGTTTTTTGCAATTTTCACCCCGAGTGGGCTGGGTATGCTCAGACGTGAGTCCCAGGCTCTCCACACCACTGGAGTCAAGCTATCAAGGCTGATGAAGGCTGATAGCCAGAAACCGGTCCTTGGATGCTTGATTCTGGTCTGGGAAAGACATGGCTTGGTAGTTCGGACTGGACTGTTCCCATGAGGCACAGGGTCAGAGCTGATTTGCATATAGCCAGTGTCTAACGCAGGGTGGTGTGGAGTGCAAAAAAACGATGGATTTAGGCCCGGATCCTTGTACTGGGGGGAATGTATGACATTGTTCTACATTCTGTCCATCAACTGTGTTTTTTGCAATTTTCACCCCGAGTGGGCTGGGTATGCTCAGACGTGAGTCCCAGGCTCTCCACACCACTGGAGTCAAGCTATCCAGGCTGATGAAGGCTGATAGCCAGAAACCGGTCCTTGGATGCTTGATTCCGGTCTGGGAAAGACATGGCTTGGTAGTGTGGACTGGACTGTTCCCATGAGGCACAGGGTCAGAGCTGATTTGCATATAGCCAGTGTCTAACCCAGGGTGGTGTGGAGTGCAAAAAAAGATGGATTTAGGCCCAGATCCTTGTACTGGGGTGAATGCATGACATTGTTCTACATTCTGTCCATCAACTGTGTTTTTTGCAATTTTCACCCCGAGTGGGCTGGGTATGCTCAGACGTGAGTCCCAGGCTCTCCACACCACTGGAGTCAAGCTATCCAGGCTGATGAAGGCTGATAGCCAGAAACCGGTCCTTGGATGCTTGATTCCGGTCTGGGAAAGACATGGCTTGGTAGTTCGGACTGGACTGTTCCCATGAGGCACAGGGTCAGAGCTGATTTGCATATAGCCAGTGTCTAACCCAGGGTGGTGTGGAGTGCAAAAAAACGATGGATTTAGGCCCAGATCCTTGTACTGGGGTGAATGTATGACATTGTTCTACATTCTGTCCATCAACTGTGTTTTTTGCAATTTTCACCCCGAGTGGGCTGGGTATGCTCAGACGTGAGTCCCAGGCTCTCCACACCACTGGAGTCAAGCTTTCCAGGCTGATGAAGGCTGATAGCCAGAAACCGGTCCTTGGATGCTTGATTCCGGTCTGGGAAAGACATGGCTTGGTAGTTTGGACTGGACTGTTCCCATGAGGCACAGGGTCAGAGCTGATTTGCATATAGCCAGTGTCTAACCCAGGGTGGTGTGGAGTGCCAAAAAACGATGGATTTAGGCCCAGATCCTTGTACTGTGGTGAATGTATGACATTGTTCTACATTCTGTCCATCAACTGTGTTTTTTGCAATTTTCACCCCGAGTGGGCTGGGTATGCTCAGACGTGAGTCCCAGGCTCTCCACACCACTGGAGTCAAGGTGTCCAGGCTGATGAAGGCTGATAGCCAGAAACCGGTCCTTGGTTGCTTGATTCTGGTCTGGGAAAGACATGGCTTGGTAGTTCGGACTGGACTGTTCCCATGAGGCACAGGGTCAGAGCTGATTTGCATATGGCCAGTGTCTAACCCAGGGTGGTGTGGAGTGCAAAAAAACGATGGATTTAGGCCCAGATCCTTGTACTGGGGTGAATGTATGACATTGTTCTACATTCTGTCCATCAACTGTGTTTTTTTACAATTTTCACCCCGAGTGGGCTGGGTATGCTCAGACGTGAGTCCCAGGCTCTCCACACCACTGGAGTCAAGCTATCAAGGCTGATGAAGGCTGATAGCCAGAAACCGGTCCTTGGATGCTTGATTCTGGTCTGGGAAAGACATGGCTTGGTAGTTCGGACTGGACTGTTCCCATGAGGCACAGGGTCAGAGCTGATTTGCATATAGCCAGTGTCTAACCCAGGGTGGTGTGGAGTGCAAAAAAACGATGGATTTAGGCCCAGATCCTTGTACTGGGGTGAATGTATGACATTGTTCTACATTCTGTCCATCAACTGTGTTTTTTGCAATTTTCACCCCAAGTGTGCTGGGTATGCTCAGATGTGAGTCCCAGGCTCTCCACACCACTGGAGTCAAGCTATCCAGGCTGATGAAGGCTGATAGCCAGAAACCGGTCCTTGGATGCTTGATTCCGGTCTGGGAAAGACATACTTGGTAGTTCGGACTGGACTGTTCCCATGAGGCACAGGGTCAGAGCTGATTTGCATATAGCCAGTGTCTAACCCAGGGTGGTGTGGAATGCAAAAAAACGATGGATTTAGGCCCAGATCCTTGTACTGGGGTGAATGTATGATATTGTTCTACATTGTGTCCATCAACTGTGTTTTTTGCAATTTCACCCCGAGTGGGCTGGGTATGCTCAGACGTGAGTCCCAGGCTCTCCACACCACTGGAGTCAAGCTATCCAGGCTGATGAAGGCTGATAGCCAGAAACCGGTCCTTGGATGCTTGATTCCGGTCTGGGAAAGACATGGCTTGGTAGTTCGGACTGGACTGTTCCCATGAGGCACAGGGTCAGAGCTGATTTGCATATAGCCAGTGTCTAACCCACGGTGGTGTGGAGTGCAAAAAAACGATGGATTTAGGCCCAGATCCTTGTACTGGGGTGAATGTATGACATTGTTCTACATTCTGTCCATCAACTGTGTTTTTTGCAATTTTCACCCCGAGTGGGCTGGGTATGCTCAGACGTGAGTCCCAGGCTCTCCACACCACTGGAGTCAAGCTATCCAGGCTGATGAAGGCTGATAGCCAGAAACCGGTCCTTGGATGCTTGATTCCGGTCTGGGAAAGACATGGCTTGGTAGTTGGGACTGGACTGTTCCCATGAGGCACAGGGTCAGAGCTGATTTGCATATAGCCAGTGTCTAACCCAGGGTGGTGTGGAGTGCAAAAAAACGATGGATTTAGGCCCAGATCCTTGTACTGGGGTGAATGTATGACATTGTTCTACATTCTGTCCATCAACTGTGTTTTTTGCAATTTTCACCCCGAGTGGGCTGGGTATGCTCAGACGTGAGTCCCAGGCTCTCCACACCAGTGGAGTCAAGCTACCCAGGCTGATGAAGGCTGATAGCCAGAAACCGGTCCTTGGATGCTTGATTCCGGTCTGGGAAAGACATGGCTTGGTAGTTTGGACTGGACTGTTCCCATGAGACACAGGGTCAGAGTTGATTTGCATATAGCCAGTGTCTAACCCAGGGTGGTGTGGAGTGCAAAAAAACGATGGATTTAGGCCCAGATCCTTGTACTGGGGTGAATGTATGACATTGTTCTACATTCTGTCCATCAACTGTGTTTTTTGCAATTTTCACCCCGAGTAGGCTGGGTATGCTCAGACGTGAGTCCCAGGCTCTCCACACCACTGGAGTCAAGGTGTCCAGGCTGATGAAGGCTGATAGCCAGAAACCGGTCCTTGGATGCTTGATTCCGGTCTGGGAAAGACATGGCTTGGTAGTTCGGACTGGACTGTTCCCATGAGGCACAGGGTCAGAGCTGATTTGCATATAGCCAGTGTCTAACCCAGGGTGGTGTGGAGTGCAAAAAAACGATGGATTTAGGCCCAGATCCTTGTACTGGGGTGAATGTATGACATTGTTCTACATTCTGTCCATCAACTGTGTTTTTTGCAATTTTCGCCCCGAGTGGGCTGGGTATGCTCAGATGTGAGTCCCAGGCTCTCTACACCACTGGAGTCAAGCTATCCAGGCTGATGAAGGCTGATAGCCAGAAACCGGTCCTTGGATGCTTGATTCCAGTCTGGGAAAGACATACTTGGTAGTTCGGACTGGACTGTTCCCATGAGGCACAGGGTCAGAGCTGATTTGCATATAGCCAGTGTCTAACCCAGGGTGGTGTGGAGTGCAAAAAAACGATGGATTTAGGCCCAGATCCTTGTACTGGGGTGAATGTATGACATTGTTCTACATTCTGTCCATCAGCTGTGTTTTTTGCAATTTTCACCCCGAGTGGGCTGGGTATGCTCAGACGTGAGTCCCAGGCTCTCCACACCACTGGAGTCAAGCTATCCAGGCTGATGAAGGCTGATAGCCAGAAACCGGTCCTTGGATGCTTGATTTCGGTCTGGGAAAGACATGGCTAGGTAGTTCGGACTGGACTGTTCCCATGAGGCACAGGGTCAGAGCTGATTTGCATATAGCCAGAGTCTAACCCAGGGTGGTGTGGAGTGCAAAAAAACGATGGATTTAGGCCCAGATCCTTGTACTGGGGTGAATGTATGACATTGTTCTACATTCTGTCCATCAACTATGTTTTTTGCAATGAAATAGATTGCAGCCCAAATTTTGTCATAGGCAGGGGTAGCATGCTAATGGACTGTAGGAGAATCAAGCTCCTGCTCCCAGTCTGCAACCATGTCAAGCATCACATCAGACGAGAAGAAAAATCTTGCAATGACTGCTTCTCTGAACATCCAAAATATGTTAATCTTCTGCATGTAAACTCCCTCTCGCCTCCTGAAATAATTATTCCTCAAAATGAGTGGTAAAGCAACAAACGTGTGCACTCACACAGTGAAGGGAGAGAAAGTTATTTAGTATGCAACTTCATTTTTATGTGGTCAGCCTGGATATGATTGGTTAGTGCTGAAATATGTTTCAGTAGTAGATGGGCTGTGAATATGAGAACCGCCACTCTTGCATTAACAGGTGTGCTGAAGTGTTATAGCCTTCAACAGCATCATCTTTAAGAAAATTAAAACAAATACAAAATGGATGTTAAAAAATACCCTGTAGTAGGTTTACACAGAATTTACTCAGCAGTTTATGATATTATTTAATCTTAAAAAATAAGTATGTTTACACTCAGATATCATGAATACACTAACGTAGTAAAGGTCTTAACAAGTTTAAGAATAAACTTACATGTATGCTTTAAGCACATGTCAGTCCCATTCACAAACATAGACTTCCACCAAAATAAATCTACAAGTTTAATTTTACCCTTACACTTTTGTGTAACTTAATATTTTGGCTATTCAGCATTTACTAGTGTGAAGAGGCAGAGGCATGGACCTCCGCATACAGTTATGGGAATAGCATTTTGTACTATCCTATTCATACTACTGTAGTACTACTAAACATACTAAAATACAGTTTCGTAAATTGGCCCAACATAAGGTTACTCTTGTAAATAGGCTTCTTGTACAATCAATTTAACTTTCTACAGTACAAAGCTGTCCAATAGTAGTGTTTGCTTTACAAATGTGAGCAGTTGCACTGACTTATCTATTATTTATAGTTTCTGAGAAGGGATTAGCCATTGTATTGTTTGGTGCCATTATCTGAAAGTTATAAAAACATCATAAATACATTGAATATTCAATAATTGAAAGTGAAAAAATGTCATGATCAAGAAAGGCAGGTTCATCCCCAAACTTGTTGCCTTCCCCTGGCAATATTTGTTGAATTTGTTTTTTTGAACCTTACATTTGAGAACTGCTATCAAGGGCTAAATTGCTTGTGTCTCCACTCAAAAGATGGTAGCCTTGGCTTATACCCAATTGACATATTTAATTTACTTTTAAGTCCCTAATAAAAGTGCACTAGAGGTGCCCAGGGCCTGTAAATTAAATGCTAGTAGTGGCCTGCACCACTGATTGTGCCATCCACTTAAGAAGCCCTTTAAATATGTATGTGTGTCCAGTTAAATTGCCATGTCCACGTGAAAAAATAAACCTTTTGCCAGGCCCACACTTTCCCTTTTTATACATATGAGTCACACCTAGGGTAGGCCCTGGCCCGCTTACATGGCAGTAAGCAGTGTATTTAAAAGGCTGGACATGTATGTTTAAGTTTTACATATCCTGGTAGTGAAATAATCTTAAATTTATTTTTCACTACTGCATGCCATCTGTCCCATAGGATTCCATTGCAGTTACCTTATTACATTTAATAGGTGTGATCTTCAAATGGGAAGAGATGAGTGGTTCATGTTTGATGTCTCTGGAATCACAATGTAAAATCCTAACTTATGGTGAAGCTAGATTTTAATTTGCAATTCTGAAAATGCCACTTTTAGAAAGTAGACACTTTCCTGTCTCAGCCATTTGGTTCCTGCAGACTGTCTCTAATCACATGACTGGGTGTAGTTGACAGTTGGGCTTGGTGTATTCCTCCTAGACAGCCACACACAATGGGAGCTTAGGTGTAACTAGATGTGCCATCACTGGCAGGATGGGAGGGAAAATCTGAGTATAGTCTCCGAAATACCTGAATGGGCTGTGTACTGTCTCCACAAGAAGAGCTGCATTCCTATTGTAGTTAGTCTGAAGCCAGGGATAGGAAGGCAGGGCATCTGGGTCCTTCCAAAGGCATGCCTCTAGAAGCTTCTCCCCAATTCAAAATAATAACTGCTTATAAAAAAAAAGGACGTCAGACACCATTAATTTAGTACACTTCCGGACCTGTAGATACTCTGCCAGGAAGAGGAACTTCTGTGCTGCTGAATGACTGCCACTTTATTGGACTGCACCCTGCTGGATTACTGCTTTGCTGTGCTGACCTGCTGAAGTCCTACCTGAGTGAGTAGGAATATACCATTGTCTCTTGAACCAAAAACCCAGGGATCATTGACACAATATCAAAACTATGAATATCATGACATCGAAATATTGTCAAAATTATTGATAAAAAAAGTATTGTTTTTCTATACATGATGGTAAATAAAACACAAACGAAAAAATATTATTTTACACGAATATCCTAAAATATATACAAAAATATTGTTTTTACTGTATATGTAGTTTAAACGAGTACAACTTAAATATGTTAACATATAACATTAATATAATATAAATATGTTTAAATATTATTTAAAAAATATATACATATTTACTAATTTAAACAAACACACACACACATATATAAAAATGTGTACATTTATATACACATATATAATATAAAACTATTGAAAATATTATTAATGTCCACTTTTTTAGCTTTATATATATATATGTATATTTATGCTGCTAAATGTCAATGTTCTCTGACCAACATATACAGTAATTTTTGAGTCAATCGTAGTCCACGGACATAACGCATTTATGCAGGTATCATTTGCTATTTTGAGATGTATTTATCAATTTGACAAAATGTGGAACCATTTTGCAATAACCGTGCAATAGAATTGAAATGTTTTTAACATTTATATGAAGTATTCCAGTTGGCCCTGCAGTATTTTGTTTACTTCTATTAATCACATGGTGTATCTCACAACGTATAAAAATCTGGCTTTTAAAAATGCATTTCAATGTGATCAAGGGCATCTGCCCGAAACGCGTCAGTCCGCTGTATACTTTTGAAGATTGGTGCTTGAAATAAACTATCTTGCCTCAACTTTGGGATTCACTGGTCTCTGTTCGCCACTGGCTGGAGGTTCGGGATCGTTTCTTTGGATTATATATATATATATATTTACCTCAAACAGGTAAACACTGCTTCCGGGTACCAGGAAACCCGTGGGAGGTGGCGCGCAAACCGGCAGAGTCACCGGTACTGTAATCCATGAAAATAATGCATATTTGGCGAGCTCTCAGGAACTAAAACCACAAGAAAAGTGATATCAAAGGGGGATTTATTACATCATAAATCCAGATTTTGTTATGCGTTTCAAGCATCAAGCGGTCTTGCTCACAAGCTCCTGAGAGCGTGCTGATTACACATTCTTTTCATGGATATTTATTTACATACAGATACAAAATATATACAACAAATAAACTGCAAAAAGTTAATATATTTTCAATTTAATTGTACATAAAAAGAAACTATTTATAAAAATACATTATACTAAAAATATCTTTAAAATTACATAAATGTATAAATATAAAAAATATGAAATTAAATTCACAAATGTATAATATTAATATATATTTAAGCAATAATTAAGAAAATAAGCTCTATAAATTATAAATATATTATTCCCACTCCAGTGTTTACTACTGTAGAGAAAGTGGTATACTCAGAAGGGGTAAAATCTACTATTCCCACTCCAGTCTGTGCAACAGTAGGGAAAGCATTGGCGTCTCAAGGGAAAAGAATTTACTAGTCCCACTCTAGTCTGTGCAACAGTAGAGAAAGCATTGGACTCAGGAGTGGTAAAGCATTAGAATTGGAAGGGTAACGTGTTATTCACACTTCAGTCTGTGTAACAGTTGGAAAACGTTGAATTGAGGAGGGGGACATTTTACTATTCCTACTTCACTTTATGAAACAGTAGGGAAAGCGCTGGACTCAGTAGAAATAACATTTACTATTCCCACTCCAGTAGGTGCAACAGTAAGGTAAGACTTGGACTCAGGAGGGGTACAATTTACTATTCCCACTCCAGTCTGTGCAAGAGTAGAGAAAGTGTTTGACACCGGAGGGGTTAGAATTACTATTCCCATTCCATTTGGTGCAACAGTAGGGATAGAGCTGGACTAAAGAGGCATAAAATGTACAATTCCCACTCTGGTCGGTGCAACAGTAAAGAGCGAATAGTACACTTCAAACAAACAAATAACACATTTTAACAACCCTATTAAATAACAAAAAATATAAATATTTAAATTTAAAAATTATATGCCTCAATTTTAACCAAAATTAAACAAAATGCATAATTATTACATTGTTTAATATTCATTATCAATAAAAACAAATATTATCAATATCATTAAAATACTACAATATATTCTCACAATCATAGCAACCAACACATAAAATGGAATTGAAATTAAAAAGCATAACACCATTAACGTATAACATAATAAATATTACCATTTTTAATAAAGGAATACATAATTTTAAATATATTACCACTTAAATAGCTTGCCACCCTATACTTTCACAAATTAAACAACTCACACCTAAAATATAACTTTCCGAGTATGATAACTTCACAATTTCCAAACTTTCATTTAAATAGCTAATAAATTAATAAATAATTTTCAATAAATTATTTCTCAATTCACTTTCTACCCTGTACCCCTATAGACCCAAAAACCCACACCTAAAATGTAGCTGATAGATTATAATAATTGCACAATTAACATAATTAACTATCACTTAAACAATTACTAATAGGAATTAACTAATAACTAATTAATATTATTTAATTAACTTCCAACTACTTACCACTACACACCCAACAAACACCTGATATATAACTTACAATATCTCAATTAAACAAATATCTCAATTAAACAATATACATAATTAATGATTAATTAAAGAATTAAGTATAATTAAGTAATAATTCATTATATTTAAGAAATGTCTGACCCTTTACCTCTACAAACCCAACCATCCACACCTGATATATAACTTAGAAGACACAATTTACATAAATAATGATCAATTAAATAAGTATTATTAATTACTATTAATTAGTTATATTAATTACCTTCCCACCCTTTACCCCACACACCCCACAACCTGCAACAAAAATGTAAATTAAAACATAAATGAATTATATAATTTAAATAATTTAGTAGCAATTACATAATTAATCATTTAAAATGCATTATTACTAAATAATAATTAATTTACTTCCCACCCTGTTCCTCTACAACCCCCACAACCAGCAACTAAAACATACCTTACAAAATAAATGAATTTACATAATTATTGATCAATAATAAGTAATAATAATTTTTAAAAATCTATTAAGTGTAATTAATTTATTTCCCACTCTGTACCGCTAAAAACCCCACAACCCACTACAACACTAAACATTTCAATAACCAAAACAACCAAAAATGTGCAAACTATTTTAAGAACAGTAACAATATTTATACAAACAAGTTATAACACATGCAATTAAATCATATAGTAAAATACATAAACATAATAATTAAAAAACAATATTAACAATATGGTTGTATATAATATTAACAGCATAGCTATTTTTATAAATTATATTGACAACATTGATATTTTTATCAATTATATTAACAAAATAGATATTTTTTATAAATTATATTAACATAGATATTTTTGACATCGATATTATTTATCTTAAAAAAAATCGATATTCATGTCAACAATATTCCTGCATCACGATACTTGTGGATCACAGTATTAAAAACTCAATATTTCTGCATCTCAATATATTTTACTCAATAGTATGTACGAATACAGAACCCAGAGTACCTCCAAGGAATACTTACCTGGCCTCCTAATCTGAAACCTGAGGGACGTACCAGGCTTCCATCAACCTTGTAACTGCACCTGGACACTGTCATCAGTGAGTCTACCCTGCCAAGTGGTGCCACCCCAGTTCTGGAACCTTGAAAATGGGCTTAAGGTACTCTGCCAGCCTGTGGATACAGCAGAACCAACTAATCCCATCTCCTACATGGTGCAAATCTCAAGCAGAACTGATGCCTCACTACTGCTGTATTGTTTGGATTCGTGGTAAGGGCCCGCATCGCAGACTGTTGCTGCATTGGAACCACCATTGGATAACGCATACTTGGCACAGGGCCCTGCATGTCATTGACAGCAGTCTCGACAACAACGATAGACTCTGCATCCCAGATTTGTCAGCTCCTTGGAACAGACGCATCGCCCTGACTGCGTGCTGCATCCTCAACTCCATACTTCACATCACAAGCATTATCAACTGAATCCTTGACAACACAGGCCCTTGCACTGCAGCCTTGCTGCATCTTGGAACCAACACACCACTTACGCTGCGCAACGCATCTCCGACACAGATCCTCGCAAAGCTCCACAACGCACAATTAAGCAACTATGTCTGGCAGGTCTAACTGAGTCCCTGTAGCTTGCCTATCATCCTTCGTGGAAGGCCTGAACTTGGAACTTTGTTCCGGACCGGTGCAACCAAATATCTGCAGTTGGCGCTTCACACCTTTTCGTGCTACTTTGAATGAAAACTTTAAAATCAAAAATCTCCAATTCTACTGATTAGTTTTTTGTCATTTTGGTCTTCTTTTGTTTATTAACTTCCCCTCTATTTGTCTAACCTGGTGTCAAAACCTTTTTCTGTGGTGTTTTCACTGTATGGCTGTTTGAAGTGCTGCACAAGTACTTTAGACATTGCCTCTTAGTTATGCCTGACTGCTCTGTGTCATGCTAGAGGGGTTGAGCACAAGTTAATTTGGGGTTTGCTTGCAACTTATCCTGACAAGGATTATTGTTGCTGCTTGACCAGTGTCCTTCCTCACCACCCAGTCAACCAGTAACTCAATTTCTCACAGTGATAATGAAGAAAAGATAAGAAACACTTTAGCAATTTATATTTTCTAAATGGTAAAAATGTTATTTATCAATAACTAAAATTGAGATACCCTTGAAGTTAAGGCTTGCTTATGGGTTACATTATGGTTAGTATCAAGGTTGAAGGAGGGGATGGATTAAGGATTTGTGCAGTGGCATCACTAGTGGGGTGCGGGGGTGCAGACCGCACCAGGTGGGGTGACACCAATCTGGTTACGCTGGCTGGCAGGCTTGCTCTGCACTGCACAGTGCAGCCTCAGCCTCACAGTGGGTCCCAGGGCCGTCAATCTTTAGGGCTACCAATGATGGCCCTGGGACAGCCCCCGCGCCATGCTGTGCTCCTCTGACGCGTCGCGGCGGTCGCGCGCCAGCACCACGTCGGTGGGAGGAGACTCGTCAGCGCAGGGGAGTGCGTGTGACGTTGTGCTGCTACAATAGGAATTAATGGTTGTCACGGCCCACAGGCCCTCAAACGGTGCCACGGCCAGTGGTGAATAACTCGGGGATAGCCCACATCACACCCAAGCGGAGGTGAGGAGCGCAGCAGTTCTGATCCCCGTAGGGTGTCTGGCTGGTGTGGGAATGTGGGGTGAAGCAGTACTGCCCCGAGGGTGTCAAAACCGGAACCTGTCCTGCGCTGACACGCGCGATGCTGGGAGGGCACCAGAAACCAAGACTGAGGGGCAGTAACATAGACATAGGCCCGCACCAGTGCTATGGAGGAGACTGGTACGATCACAGGCATAGAGGGGGCCAAGCTTGGTACGTAGCGGCTGCACCGCCGAAGCTGAGGAGAGGGGTATCTGTGTAGCGGTGGAAGAGCAAGCCGGGTGGACCAGACTTTGAATTGAGTGGGCTGGGGCCATCCCGGGCCCTGAGATCACTGATAACACACCACGCAGCACCACCAGCCCTGAGCTTGACAACTGGCCCCCATAGTGGCTGGCTGGTCTGAAACTGCAGGCATTTGGACTCCTTGGGGCACATCAAGAATCCAGGTCCCGAATCAGAATAAGTGAGCATGTGGATACCTTATGGCTTGGCGCCACAGGCCTACTTTGATGCAAGCGTCTCTAGGGGAGGCCCTCTGACGAGCGGAGAGAGCCCCTGGAGTTAATGTTTGTGCCTCTGGACACTCCCGGTAGCCCAACGCAACCTATCAGAAGGAGAGGGGAGGAGGAGACTTCCCTTTGCAGCACCTGGAGCAAGACGGCCGGACCCGGCCTGCAGCCCCCCCCAAAGGGCGGGATAGTGGAGGAAGGTACAGCAGCGACAGCTACCGCATTGTGCGGAGAGACGGGAATCCCTAAGATGACGGCGCAGCTGAGGTGAGAGAGAAATATCATTTACAAATATGAATGAAGTTAAAAATGTGGCAGTGCAGTGGCACACATCCAATCGCAATCGCATTACTCCCAGACACTCCCCACCAGGGCCGGCCCAAAAAGACAGTCACAGTGTGGCTGGGTTTGGGAGGCAACCTAAGCTTCACCTATCACTGTAGAAGGTTTAAGCTTTTTTTAATTCCCAAAATAGTCCTGGTACCATATCACACCAGTGCCCCGGCGCAGAACGGGTGTTAGAGCTCCCAGCAGCATTGCGTATTATAGACACCGGTGCATAATCATGATTGCAGTAGTGCACATGTTGTGCCTCTTAGATCACTTCAGCAAGCATAACACCCCCACCATATGCTGTTCTTCCCATGCTATCCAACGAAAAAACGTTGGTGCCGCCTTTGAAAGTAGTACAACTCACATCATATCCAGGATGGTAACAGGCCTTCCAGAGATGCAGTTAGTTACAGACTCATAGATATGTAGGTGATCACTGATTCGGCAAGGCAATCCTGTCCTGGAACGTCCACTGCCACCTCTCTGGGTAGATTTACTTCCACAGAGTAGTACACCATCCGGTGTAATACTATGTGTGAGTAAACTGATTTGCAGGTGTAAATTCACATTTTAAGACTCTAAAAAGTGAATCTGAACCTATGATCCGTTGAACTTAAACTCAAGGCATAAATCCATTTTGGCTTCAATTCAATTCAAAAAAATCTTTATTTCGGTAAAAAATTTACCATAAAAGACAATTATAAAAACAGTTCATTTAAATGATTTATACAGCAAGTTTTAAAATTCATAAAAACATCACTGGAAAGAAATCCTAGTATACTAAGAACAGGTCTGCACTTAAGTCTGTGTTTTAAGACATTTCCTTCTGATAGACCAGAGGGCGCCCAGATACTTGGCCATAGCAAACACAATGTGGTCTGACAGATCAGTTTTTAAGACTCTAAAAGCGGCCAGACACCTCTTAAATCCCAGATTCCTGCATATGGGAACAATCCAGTGCCTTCGGATCTCCCGGTAAACTGGACAGAAAAAAAGAATGTGGAGCTCACTTTCGTCCGTAATTCTGCACGCTGGACAGGTGCCACTTGGATCATGACTCCATTTAGCTGTAAAAGTTCTGATGGAGAGAGATCCATGTCTCCACTGGAGGTATAATTTTCTCAATAAGGTGGGATAAATTTTGTCCAGAGTTTGCTCCATGTTGTAGTTCACCTTATGGGACAAAAAGAAAGCTGTCAAGGTCCCCCGGTGTTGATCACTAAGTATCTGGGAAAGTTTACTTTCGCGGTATGACCTTGCTAGTTCCTTTTTAGAGAGGATGTGGCACGTGTTCAGGGGGTCAGACCACATTGTTGAGAGTCCGAGGGCCTCCAATTCCAGTTTGATGTAATTGAGCCACTTTATTTTTCCCACACCTGGAGTAGCAAGAACCTCCCGGAGTCCTTCCCTATAGCTGGCCAATTCTGGGGTTGTCCATAGTCTACGCCAGAAGGCCAGCGGGCGTAGAGCCAATTCCTCATCAAGTGGACGTAGGCCTAAGTCCATCCTGAGGGGGACAAGAGGGGTGCTCGGTGGTAGCCCAACAAGGTTACGAACGAATTTATTTTCCACCTTCAGCAGCATTGATGTTTTTTCATGGCCCCAGAGTTCAGATCCATAGATGACAGCCCCCTTGGCCTGGGATCCATAAATCTGTAGTGGAGGGCCAATGGGCCTGATTGAGGATTTGTTGCTTGCCAAGAGCTTCATTATGCCTCCCGAATGCTGGGTCAATTTAAGTGCAGCTTTCTCCAGGTGTGAGCTCCAGGTAAATTTATCATTTAAAACAATTCCCAGGTATTCGAAGGTTTTTACTCTTTCCAGCTTGGTGTGTGCAATACTTGGACTGAAGTAGAATTTCTGTGGAGGATTGAGGACCATGAATTTCGTCTTGGAGGCGTTAATTTCTAATCCATGGGCCTCACAGAAGTCCACAAAGCCATCAAGGATGCGCTGGATGCCTTTTGCCGACTTAGATAGTAGCAGTGTGTCGTCGGCAAACATGATGGCTGGGACTCTCTCAGCGGCCAGTTTTGGGGCGTCAGAGTTAGGTACACCTGCTAAGTGGGCGATTACCCCGTTGACATAGAGGCAGAACAGGGTTGGTGCAAGCACACAACCCTGCCTTACCCCCCTGCCAACGGGGAACCTCTCGGACAATTCCCCCGACCTGCCGCATCTAACCTGGGCAAAGTTATTGGAGTGGAGGCGAATTATCATATTCAGAAGGCCTTCGGGGACCCCCAGTTTGTCAAGGACCTCCCAAAGCTTATTCCTCGGGACCAGGTCGAACGCTGCCCTCAGGTCCACAAATACAGTATAGAGGCTGCCACCCTCCAACTGCACCGTTTTCCAGTATATGAGGATGAGACGAAAGACCTGGTCCACAGTGGAGACCTTCTCCCTGAAGCCTGCTTGAAAGGGGCTAAGGATGTTGGAGTCCCTGATCCACTCGTGTAGGCGATTTAGCAAAAGCTTGGAAAAAAGTTTCTGGGCTACATCAATTAGGCTTATTGGCCTATAGTTTGCCGGAAGGAGGTGGGACCCCTTTTTAAAAATTGGCACTATTTCAGCCCCTGGCCAGGTGGAAGGGATTGGGAGGCCTTTCAGAATTAAATTAAATAGCACCCCAAAATAGGGAGCCCAGACTTTAGGTTCGTGCTTGTAAAGGTCGCCTGGAAGCCTGTCTAGGCCCGGCGCCTTACCTGCAGACAGGGAGGAGATTGCCAGGGTAACTTCCTCTACGCTGAAACCATCCATGGCAATTGCACTATTTATGTACTTGGGGAACACTCCAGCGGGTTCACTTTTCCCACTATCACTACTATATGGTTGGTATAGATTTTTAAAATATTCCTCCCAGACGGATGGTGCTATGTTGGCCTCAACTGCTGCAATTGGTTCGGCCGAGCCATGCCTAACAATTTGCCAAAAGGTCCGTGAGTCTCGACAAACGAGGGCAGCTGTTATTTTTGTCCAGTTCTCCTCGTCCCAATCTATTTTTGCTGTGTGGAGAGCGGATTTGTAAGCTACTCGTCTTTCCCTAATAGTGTTTAAAGTGTCTCGTGCTTTGAGTGATTCCAGCAGAAGATTTTTTGCTTCCCTGCAAGAGGCATTGAACCAGGTCGCTCTTCTCTGTTTAGACTTGTGTGACCTGGCGACTGGATTCAGTACCTCTGCTAGATTGGTGCATAACTCAGAGTGGATATTACTGAGAACAGGCAATTGTGCCTGAATACCCAAAGTGCCTGTGATATTGGTCTCGGATTCGCTGACTGAATGGTTCATACAGCGCTCTACTTTTTCCAGGGTGGGAACGACTAGTGCATAAATTCTCTCAATGTTGTTATGATTTTCCAGCAATTTGGCCCATTTTATTCTACGCCTATTGCTGGATAACACAAGGTCGGGCTGTGATGGTGCATTAATATCTACCTCCTCCGTTTGCCGACCAAGGATCTCAAATTTTAGTGAGAGCAGATTGTGATCACTATCAAATCTGGGGATAATTTTGAAGTCTTTCACCCTCCTCCAATCCCTGGTTGGAACCATTATATAGTCAATCCGTGACTCATATCCTGGTCTATTAAAGGTATTTTTTGGCGGGATATCACCCTCGGTCCGACCATTACACGCCCTCAACGAGTGACAGAGAGTGAGGGACATTATCTGAGTAGCAAGAGGGGACCATGCCTTGGTCACTGTATCCGTCAGGGTAGGAATATCCCATAGGTCATCCTCCTCACTGGATATACCCTCCAGATGGTCAGGGAGTGGTTCATATTGCTGGTTGAAATCTCCACCTATAATTAGAGGGGAATAAAAATTGTGTGTGTCGAGGAACTGTGCTAAATCTTCCACTGAACCTGAAGTTGCTGCAACCCCCACTGGCCTTGAGTATATGTTAATCAATATGAGCTTGTCTCCACAAGGCCAATCAAGGGAGACACACTGGAAGTCACAGGAGTTGGTTTCCAGTTGTGTGGCCCTACAGCCCAAATGGGACCCAACCCAGGTCGAGAGTCCTCCTGAGGGTCGGCCCTTTCCTCCCCATTTCGCTTCAATATTAAAGATAGCGAATCCCTGACGGGTAAATTGATCTCTAGCCCATGTCTCTTGTAAGAGACATATATCATAGGCCTCTGCTAGATCAGTCCAGTCTGGGGTATCTACTTTATTGGCTAGCCCTGCCACATTCCAGGATAAAATGGAAATTATACCCGGGGCCTTTGATGTGCTACTAGTATCTAATATCATGGAGCACTCTTGAGCTACAGATTTTCCATATTGGTTGGGTGGAGGGGCGTCCAGTGGAACACTATTTAATTTAAGGCTATGTGAGACAGAGGGATTATATTCCAACCTTAGGTGGGAATCGGTAATTACACCCTTAGGTGAGCATGTGACTTGCCTATCTACCCCTACTCTGAGATCGTCAGTCATTATGTGGGCTGGTGTTAGAGGGAGAGATTGACCGCCCATGTGTGTGTTTGAAACACTGTTAGTTAATATGCCGCCCATAAAGTGTGTGTTGGCGGTGTTTGGGGTGGGTGAAGGGGGTGCAGTGGGTATCGAATGTAGAAGTCAGTCCACTTCCTCAAGACACCCATATCTATTGGACATCGGGACCCCGTTCCATCCTCCAAGTGTGTCTACCCAACAGCTGCTTTGTACTCCCCAAGTGTGGTTCCTCACCGGGATCCTATTCCAGTTCCCTCCCTGAACTGGAGGGGGACAAGGTGGATAGAAAAAAGTAAGTGGTCTTGCTATTATAAATGCGGTTGAGCTATGGTTGGTCCATGAGTAAATGGCAGTAGCAGTGTTAGGATCGGAGAAACAGAAAGTTAATGGAGGGTCCGAGGGGAAAAAAATTATTATAGACCTACTAGTACCTAGTCCCCCAACTAATCACTAAAACACAAGAAAGGTACTATAGGTCTGAAACAAACAGAGGGAGAGAAAAGTAAATAGCAAATCTCTCTATGGGACCTAATAGTGTCCTCTTTTCATACCCAGATCACACAGTTGATCTGAAGAAAGACCAGAAAGAAGAGAAGATACAGAAAAAGGATACCCATCAGCCTCTAGGATCTGCCTTGGAGTGAACCCATAGGGCTGCCTAGTAATGGACCCAGAACATTACACCAACAGATGACAGTAAATGAGCGGGAGGGGCTAAGCGTGCAGTGCCCAAAGAAAAAGGAGAAAAAGGAAAATGATCCAAGTGATTCTAAAAATACCTACAGTGATGTCATAAAACACTTTATTGGGGCTGACCATCAAAGTGGTATGGTTAAAAATAGTGTGCTGGTAGCGTGTAAAAAATTTTGCTACCCACCAGTGTTGTTTAATCGGTCCCATTACTTGGCAGCCCTATGGGTTCACTCCAAGGCAGATCCTAGAGGACACCATTTACCAACACATACCCAGATGACGAGATTCCACTTATGAGTGGGCTGATGGGTATCCTTTTTCTGTATCTTCTTTTCTTTCTGGTCTTTCTTCAGATCAACTGTGTGATCTGGGTATGAAAAGAGGACACTATTAGGTCCCATAGAGAGATTTGCTATTTACTTTTCTCTCCCTCTGTTTGTTTCAGACCTATAGTACCTTTCTTGTGTTTTTTTGCAGTGTTAGGATCCTCAAAAGTGACAATCACGCAGTCGCCACAGGTGGACTTTTGTGTGGTCCCTACCCAAGGTACCCTCCGTACCATTAGGATTTTACTCCTTAGGTAGTTGGGTATTGGTTTATTGACGTCCAACCAGTGGACCACCTTATTCTTTAAGGAAGTAAAGTTTTCCTGCTGGTTGTATGTCAATTCAGTTACCCCGGTCAGCACCACAACATAGGGGCTAACCTCAGGGGGAAGATCTACAAATCCCCTTGACTGTATAAAGCTAGTGCTGGCTCTCTGCAATATTGGGGGGTTTGTATTCTGGCCATTTTGCCTCGGATTGGGATGGTCAGTCAGTGCAGGTGCTCTTTGGCCAGATATAGCTAAGGGGGGTGGCGGGAGAGATTCAGCCCCCGATTGCATGGCGTTTAACATTGCCCTACTAGGAGGATTATGGGTTTCTACCTTAGTACGGGGTTTAGGTGTTGGTTTGACCTTGGGTATAACGGTGAGACTAGCAGGAGAAGAGGTAGCAGCAGGATAGGAAGGCGGCGGTGCATTGGTGGTTCCCAGGGACTTGACCTTGGGAGGGGCCCGCGAGTTCGCAGCAACTTGAGTGATAGGGCCAGGAGGTACTGCTGGCGGCGGGGGTCCATTTGAGCATGTTAATTTAGGATTCTGCATGGTGATAGTTGCCAAATTTAGTATGCTTTTTTCTATTTCCAGTAGTTGTGTTTCTATGTGTGTGAATCTCTTTTCTAGTGGGGAAAGTAGTTTTTTAAGTGTTTCCCAAACAACAGAGAGAAATTCAACATCCTTCCCTTTAATGATACAGAGCGGGGTTCCTACAGTGTCACTTTCTATGGTAAGATCATTATTTTCTTGGATGACTACTGTATGCAAGGGAGTATTTTCTAGGCAAGTTTCTAGGGGAGAAGATTTAATTACTGGCAACATAGCAAGGGGAGGTGCCTTTGATGGTAACTGCACCTTGGCCACTTTGGCCTTTTTCCTTGAGTATGCCCGAGGTGGGGTTACGCTTCCTTTTGTTGGGTGGCTGGTTTAGTAATTTGGGTGAACTACCACCTTTTTCATGTGAAGCGGGAATAGTTTCAGCTTTGGAAGGTAAACCCTCCTCTGCTCCCTTCTTTTGTTCTGCAATTGCGCCCAGAGAAGATTTTGGAGAGGGAGTGGAGTTTTGTGGGGATCCCCCCTGTGGGGAAGGTATACTATCTACTTGTGCTACATGTATAACAGCATTTGTGACAATCAGGTTGGGTATGGAACCGGGCGGGCGCTCTGGTGTTTTTGCCCAAGCAATAGAACCTAGAGAGGATTTTTTGGCGGCAGTTAACTCAACTGACAATCTCCTAGCAGCTTCAAGTTCTAGTGAGACCCTGTGTTGCATCTTGGTAATTTCATTGTCGATGGCAGTGTGTGTCCTGGTGATAAAATCGTCCAAGGTACCATTTTTTAGTTTAGATTTGGCCGCTCTGTCTCTAAACTCACGGGCTGCCATGATGGGTGCAAAATATAGAGCGTGCAAGGAGAGTGGGGAAAAAGAATCAAATGGGGTGGCCCAGCCCAGTCTCTAACGGTCTCTAACGGCCTAAAACGGCCCGCTCTTTGCCCGGTCTTAGCCCCGGCCTTGGCCCCGCGCGCGTCCCAGGCTCTGTTTATCAAGGGGAAGGGCTGGTGGAGGGGCGGGAAGAGGACCAGCTGCGGCCGATGAGCGCCGCTCAGCACGCTGGTCCTCGCAGTCCCGCCTCAAGCCTCGGTGCAAGGATCCGGTGTCAGTATGGCCGCGTTGGTGCTCCAATGCACTATCAGGGACCCGGTGGCCAAATCACTGCAAGTGTCTTACGCCTGCGAGCGGCGCCCGCGGAGCGGGGGCCGCGAGGCGTGGTGTGGCGCAGCGGCCGGCAACAGGAAAGAAAAGCCACTACAATGCCCCCAGCAGGTCAGGAGAGAACCCAGAGGACTTGCACTCCAGAATGCTTTTATCAGGTGGAGGGGCGGGAAGAGGACCAGCTGCGGCCGATGAGCGCCGCTCAGCACGCTGGTCCTCGCAGTCCCGCCTCAAGCCTCGGTGCAAGGATCCGGTGTCAGTATGGCCGCGTTGGTGCTCCAATGCACTATCAGGGACCCGGTGGCCAAATCACTGCAAGTGTCTTACGCCTGCGAGCGGCTCCCGCGGAGCGGGGGCCGCGAGGCGTGGTGTGGCGCAGCGGCCGGCAACAGGAAAGAAAAGCCGCTACAATGCTCCCAGCAGGTCAGGATGGCTTCATTTTTGTCTCAAGCAGGATGGGCAATGTAACAAATATATTTCGCTTCAGCCATTACAGCATAAACAGTTTTGCAAGGGGGAAAATGAAGGAAAACTATTTTTTATTACAAAATAAATAGAATGCATATTTTCCTTTCAATTAATTTCTTTCTGCAGAAGAGTTTTAGGAAAAAATCATGCTTTATTAAAAAGATATGTTAAAAATTAGCTACCCAATAGATTTCGCGGTTTATTTTGCTGCTTAAATTTAAAAAAAGTGAATTAATTAAAATCGTATAAAACAGATTTTTCCTTCATTTTAGAGCATTCTGTGATATTAGAAAGAGTATAATATTGTGTTTGCTTAATTTCATAATATACAAACAAGTAACGGACAATACATTTTCTCCTGGTGTAAATCCTGTTTGCTCTATTTCCAAATTCGCAAAAATACCTCAATTGGTGCACAATACATTTTCTCCACTTTGAGCTCCACTGTGACGCTTAACGTAATTTGGAAATGTTTAGGAGCATTAACTTTGGACTGAATAGGGTTAGGAAAGAGAAAAAATAGATTTCTCAAAAAAGTGTTGCACTGTTGGTCGAAATAACTAAGTCGTAGTTGGGTGGGCATAACAGTGTGTGATGTGCTTGAAGAAATGCTTCAGAATATACAAACCATTGGAATTATAAAGTCTGTGTTTCTATAAGGTAAAGTGAACCTCAAAATGGGAAGTTTGGGAAAAGAAATTGACAACCACAGTTTGGGGCCTGCCAATAATACTTCATTTTTCATTATAAATGGCAGGGCATTAGATGCTAATATTTAAGCATCCTCTTGAGTGACCAATTTTTCTCATATATATTAATCCTTATATTTCCCCATCTGAAAACCTGGAAGCTATTAAATATTGACTGAATAACAAACCTCGTGGCCCTGATGGCACCTCCAGTGCTATAAAAAAGGAGAGCTTTACGTGTCAAGGATCGATCTAATCATGATTTATTTCAGAGCTGGTGTTCGCCACATTATTTATGTGCATTGCTATATCTGTCTACTGTCTTTCTACTCCTCCTGGGCGCGTGCCAGCACTCAATTCACTCATCCTCAGAACCCAGGTAAGACATGACTGCCCCCGAGGCCAGGCCCCCCCATCCGCCCGAGGACAGTCAGAGTCAGAAACTCTCTTGACTTTATACCCGGGCCCAGTGTACTCTGTCCACCAGTGGTTATTTTTTAGACCCTGGGAATATCACAGGACGGACATTGTCTACACCTCAGAATCCGCCCAAAGGAAAACCGCGCTCCCCGGGGAAGCTCCCTCGGTTCTCATTGCACTCGGCCCAGTGCCGTACGGCTACTGACAGGGAAACAGACTAGGGGAAGCCATCTCAGCGTTTATAACCTCATCCACTCGTGGGTTGGTTAATATGAAATACGCTGGAACGTCTCGGACCGAGGCGGCATGATGGGCAAGGAACTCGAAGTCCCTGCAGACTGCACTGTTCCACCCACATCCAAACGTCTGAAAGGTTACCACCAGTACAAAGGAAGCCCTTAACTGAACACCAAAAATCCACTTCAACTCATCAGTCCCCAGAAAGCCCTCTCTTCCCCCCTACCCTGACCCTCGCTACCCCCAATCTCTATGGTCTTTGTAAATATAGGAACTAAATTTACAAACGTTACTAAGGATTCTGTATGGTCCCTTTATTTCCCGTTATTTGCTATCTGTGTCCACTGGCGGACTCGGAGCGGAGGAGGTCCATGCGGTAATTCGTGAGGGGATGATACCATGAGTTACCCGCACCGGGTGACTCCAACACTAGTGACGCCACTGGATTAGTGTAATGGATAGGGGAAGGGTTAAAACACTAAGTACAGTCGCGTGGCTTGCGCGCCGCCGTGTAATGGCGAGTTGCGCTTGAGCTGCAGGGTGATTGAGGGCCGTTGGAGGTTTTCACCCGCTTCCAAGTGCCCCTCTTCAGCGCAAAAGCTCTCCCGGTCGTCGGAATATGCCGGGAGCCGTTTGTGCGCATTTTCGTCGGATTCCGGCTGCGGCTGTGTGAGGTCTGACAGGCTGCACTGACGCTCGTTATCTTGACGGGCGGCCGCCATTTTACCTGCTTGTGACGGAGTTCGGCATTTCTCCTCAGCGAAGACGACATGGCTACATTCTTGCCAGTTCAGCGAGCTATCAGGTGCTATTGACTACATTTGGCTACTTTTTTGTTTTTTTATTCTCCATTATTTTTCCTCGCGCTGCTTGGCTGGTTATTTTGTGGCTATTTATGCTTACAGGGGTTTTGGATTGCCTTAGTGCAGCAGTTTGATGTCGGAGCTGCATTTCACCTACTTTATGTGTCTCTGCTTTGCCCTGCTGGTTTCTGGAAGGTGCTTTTATTAATTCCTGCGACTGCATGCCATATAAGTCCGCCTTTTAGCCTCTTTTGATTTGTTTGCTTTCAGTGCGCTCTCTTCTTTTCCTTCTGGTGGGGAATACACTCCCTTTGACCTTTTTGCCTGCCTCTATTATACCTCCAGTGGCTTTATATTTTTCTCTGTGGCTGTTGTTCCATGGCTGCAAATATGGGCCGTGCATCGACTACCAAAGATCCCAAAGATTCCGGTGCCTCTCTTAAAAGACTCAAATCATTGTCTCCTCCGCCTGAGTCTTCTCAAACTGACACCAATACCACTCTTGACGCAATTTTAACGAGACTCAATGAGGTTCACGATATTGGGCAGTCAACAAAGACTAACACTGACTTACTGCAAGTGGAGGTGTCTGCTATCAGGAATGACTTCAAGGCTCTCTCTATTCGTGTTTCGGCCACGGAGACACGTATTAGTGGTGCGGAGGATAATATGCAGAAGCAATCTAGGTCTCTTACCCACTTGGAGCGCTCATTGGCGGTATTGCGAAGAGATCTCACTGAGCAGGAAGATCGTAATCGCAGGTCTAATCTGCGCATTTTTGGTCTGCCGGAAGATGCTGAGAAAACATCCTCTTCTATGATTGATTTTTTATACCAATGGATTCCTTCTACTCTGCAAATATCTTTCCAGAGGGACTTTGAATTAGAAAGGGCACATCGTGTCCCCACCTTCCGTTCTAAATCTGCCACACAGCCAAGAGCGGTAATTTTTAAACCACTGCGTCATCAACACACGGAGCAAATTCTTGCCCACATGCGGAAGGTTAAAGCTGTTTCCTGGGAAGGTCATCGAATTTCAATCTCTCAGGACTTCGCCAGAGATACAGTGATAAGGAGGAAGGGCTTTCTTAATCTGCGGAAACGTCTCTCTGAGATGAACATTCCCTTTTATTTTTCTGGTCCGTCGAAATTTCGTATTACCTTCAAAGGTCGTTCCAGGATTTTCGATGAACCCGCAGATCTAGCTTCTTTCTTGGACAATCAGATGGAACTGCAGATGGAGCTTCAAATGGCTGCTTCGCTTGATCCTGGTGCTTCTGGCACTTGAAATATATACTTGTACCTCCTTTGCTCTCTCTTTTTTATTCATATCTATTGACTTAGTTGTCTCATAGGACCGGTATGGTGGTTTATGTCCCTCTGTGGTTGGTATATTTGTGCTGTCTGTTTTGTGGCTCTACCAATGGAGTTTTGATTTTTATTTCCTGTTGCTTGTTCTTCCTTCTCCTTTTATGGGGTAGATGTTTGTTATTTTGTTCATCTTGTTCATCTCTAAGTTCTGTCTGTCTTTCACTAGTTGGGACATGGACGCTTTCTCATGTCCTCCCTCTTCCTGCTCTTTTTTTCCTGTCTTGTTCGTGGGCCTGTCTGTCCGGCCTTGGTATGGCTCTTCTGATCCTGTTTTTGTCCCTTATTTTCTTCTTTTTACTGTAAGTTCTTCTCTCTCCTCTCTTATTTTGTTGTATATGACTTGCTTCTTACTTTTTCTATGTCTCTAGCTATGGTTCTTATTCCTTTATTGCTTACTCTATCCTTCTCCGTGTACTCTTTTATGCTTGTTCTTTCTTTATTTATCACACTTGTGTATTTTCTTTTCATGACTTTCTAAATTTGTCTGCATGTGTCCTCATCTCAGTTAGTACTACTTTTTCTGTTGTTCATACTCCACTGATAATATTTCACTCTTATTCCCTTGTCTCCCATGTTGGTATATCTCCGTCTTAATTCCTGGACATTGCCTTATGTGTAAAATGCTTCTTCTCTTTTATCTTAGATCTAATTTGCTTTCTCTACCCATAAACAGTTATTTAGTAATGTTTAGGCTGCTTCTTCTTAGTGTTTATCTATTTTCTAGAAGCATTAATTCCTTGCATTAGTTGTTCTATAGCTTCATGCATTACTTTGTTTAGTACTTAGTACTTATTTATTTTTTGCTTTTTCCTTAGGTCATGTTCTTTTTTATTATAGCACTTTCTTGTCTTTTTTGCTACGTAACCCTATACATTATTATTAGTTTCTAGACTTAATCGGTGGTTTGCTTTCACATGGTTCTGTTTAGAGTTAACCTGTTTTATGAGATTCCTTCTTTCTCTACTTAATAATACTAAGTTTTGTATAATATGATGTTTGCTGATGTATGGATTTCTACTAGCTTTTTGCCTATTTACTATGTTCTTATTTACAGTGTCCATTATCACTCATGATTCATTGTTTCTTACTTAGAGCACTTATTACCTGCTTTTTCTACAATATGCCTACTTTATTGTATTTATATTCTCTTTTTTCCTTCCTCTTTTGTAGCTTCTTTACCTATATTTACTCTATATTGCAATTACATGATAGTCGATTTCTATAATATGTCTTTCTTACTATTGATGCTTCGTCAAGATATTTTTCTGTCATTCATCTGTTTTCACGACATGATTTCTATTGGGGCTGATCATGCTCAATCTATTTCTCCTCATATCCTCTTCCTTGATCCCCTTTTCACGTTCCCCCTAGTATGAATTTGGTCTTTTTCAGACCTCCCTTCCTTGCTCCTCTTCCCCTTCTTCTTTCTTCTCTCTTGCTTTCTCTTTTTCACCTATCTTGTCCTCTTTTTTTCTCCTCTGTCTTCGCCTTTCTCTCTTCTTGGACTTCTCTATTGAACTTCCCCTTCTTAATGTTCTTGTTTCGTGTTTGGAGGATTGCATCTATTCTGTTTGTTTATATATTATTTTCTAGGTATTTTCTTTTTTATCTGCTACATAGACCATGCCTGGTTTGAATGTATTATCCCTTAATGTTAAGGGTTTAAATCACCCAGTAAAAAGGTCGAAAATGTTGGACTATTGCAAATCTCTTTCTTCAGATCTCGTACTCTTACAGGAAACAAAGGTTTCGGGTAGGGAGGCATTGTTCCTGAGAAAGGAGTGGGTATCAGATGTTGCTTGTTCGGATGCGTGTGGCAAAAGAAATGGGGTCATTACGTTGATTTCTAAAAAGTCTGGGTTGTCTATTGTCTCTTCTGAAAAGGACTCGGAGGGTCGTTGGCTATTATCTAAGCTTTCTGATGGTACTGTTGATCTATTTGTCATGAATATTTATGCGAGTTCCCATCAGTTCACCATCTAGACCGCCCTTCATCATCTGGGATCTCTTTGTAGTTTCAAAATACTGCGGAAACCTCTGCTGACCCGGAAAAGGATGATATAACCAGGTCAACGGGAATCCTAGTTCTTGAACCACAGAAGTGAAGAAGGTGTGTGTTGTGGGGAACAAATAACCCCACGAAATAGCTTCAGAGGGACGACCGGTGTACCGACGGAGAGCGCGGTGCACCCACTACCTGAGCTGGTGCCGGGTGAGGTGGGGCGTTTCCTTCCCTTCAATTCGAACGGGAAGACGAGTACACGTACACTTACCAGGTGACATGGTCTTTATTTGTATACAGCAGTAGCATTAACGGTCCTGATGAAGCCGCAGGGGTGTCATTTGCTCCAGTGACTGCAGAAACATGCCGACCTTACATCTTAAGCTTAGCGGTTATTTGTTACACTGCTAATTTGCACTGTTTTTATTGATTTAGGAGTGTTAGGGCATATATTAAAGTTGTTCTTTTTCCCTGATCACGACCTAATTTTAGAACTTTTTCTGAACTTTTTCTTATCCTTTTTCACTCACACCTTTTCTAAAGCACTGCTATTCAGTTCCTCACAACACACACCATCTTCACTTCTGTGGTTCAAGAACTAGGATTCCCATTGACCTGGTTATATCATCATTTTCCGGGTCAGCAGAGGTTTCCGCAGTATTTTGAAACTACAAAGAGATCCCAGATGATGAAGGGCGGTCTAGATGGTGAACTGATGGGAACTCGTTTCAAGTGGTAACTTTTCCCTGATATTTTCTTTAGTCTATTCGGGTACATATATGGTTAATTCAGACTCACTGCTAATTTTTGTTGGTGTCATGGAGAAACAGGCGTTTAGCAGTTAGGGTCTTTAAACTTTCCCTGGGACCCTCTTTTGTGTGTAGTTATGAATATTTATGCTCCTAATAAGGATGATCCGTTGTTTTGGAAATCAGTCACCAAAAAATTACATGACACTCCTCATTCTGGTAATCTTATTGTTGGTGGAGATTTTAATTTACCAATGGATCCCATCCTAGATAGGAATTCAGCCTTTCATTATCGCCCCCCGAAGTCACATAAACAAATGACTAATATGTGTTCTCTCCTCCATCTTCAGGATGTCTGGCGTCTTTTTAACCCCTCTGGTAGTGATTTTTCCTTTTTCTCCTCCCCTCATTCTACTTTCTCGCGTATTGACTACCTTTTGGTTCACTCCTCTCTTCTTCAATCTTCCTCCTCTCCTCTTATTCATCCTATTTTGATTTCCGATCATGCGGCGATTTCTTTCACGCTTGTGTCCTTTGCTCCCACGACAAGTTCTCGTTCATGGAGACTAAATACCGAAATTTTGTATGATGATTCCCAGGTTTCTGAGTTTTCTAAGGAGATTGAAACTTTTTTTCTTGAAAATGAAGGCTCAATTGCTTCCCCAGTGGTGCTCTGGGATTCCTTTAAATGTACTTTCCGCGGTCAGGTCATTAAATGTATGTCAAGGAGGAATGCTGCTATTAAAAAGGAACTAACAGATTTAGCTGGTGAGATTAAAAGCCAAGAATCTCTTTTTCGTTATTCTAAATATAAATCCTGTTTACAATCCATTAAACAATTAAAATATACATATAATACTATTGTTACCAGAAGAGCTCATATTGGATTTCAAGCTCAAAAATCGAAAGCGCTTTTATTAAAAAATCGAGCTGGCAAGATTCTTGCGGCTACATTAAAATTTCAGGAATCTTCTTGTAAATCTTCCCAGATTTCTTCTATTAACGACCACTTGGGTAATAAGAAGTTTCAGACTGAGGAGATTCATGAGGTATTTTGGAATTTTTATAATAAATTATATACTCCCTCTGATCAGCCTTCTTTTGAGCAATGTCAGGACTTTTTAAAAACGATTCCAATACAATCGGTATCAGTGGAGGAGAATTCCTTTTTGAATCGGTTAATTACTTCTGACGAAATTACTGCTGCAATTAAAGCTACTCGTTCTGGGAAGGCCCCAGGTCCTGATGGTTACCCTATTCTGTTTTATAAAACCTTTCTTCCTGTAATTGTTCCCAAACTCCAATCCGTCTTTGATGCTTTTGTTAAGGATGGCTCTGTCTCTGGTTCGGCCACTGATGCTACAATTGTAGTGATTCCGAAAGAGGGTAAAGATCATTCTGACTCCAAAAATTTCCGTCCTATATCTCTTCTTAACATGGAGGCTAAGATTTTTGCGAAAATCTTAGCTAAGCGCTTAGAATCCTTTATTCCTCATCTGATATATCCCTCTCAAACGGGTTTTGTAAGGGGTCGGCTGGCACGTGACAATATTCGAACATTCTGTCACATTCTCGGTTCAGCCAAACGGTCTCAGCTTCCAGCAGCGGCCTTGGCACTCGACGCTGAGAAGGCCTTTGATAAGGTTTCTTGGCCTTTCCTGCGTGCTATTTTATGTGCCCATAATCTTGGGGACTCCCTCATTCAGATGGTGATGTCTCTTTATTCTCGCCCTAGAGCTAACATAAGAGTTAATGGTGCTACATCATCCTTTTTTAACCTTCGCCAAGGTACTAGACAGGGCTGCCCTTTATCCCCTCTTTTATTTTTATTATCCATTGATCCTCTTCTCAGACTGATTGACCTCCACCCAGATATCAAAGGTTTTTCTTTTGGTTCTCACTGTCTAAAAACAGCTGCTTACGCAGATGATGTCCTTATTTTCTCTGATGACATTGCCCTGGCCATCCCTGCTATTTCTGACACGATCTCTCTTTTTTCTAAGGTTTCTGGATACACCTTGAATAGGGACAAGACTTAGATGTTCCCTTTGAATGCGTATTGTTTCTTTCACCATATGGGCTCTGCTGGTTTTAAGTGGCAATCTAAACAATTAAAATATTTGGGTATTTATTTTTGTTCTTCCATTTCTGCTACCGTCTCTTATAATGAATCTCAAACCATTCTTAAAGTGCGGCGTCTTTTGGAAACCTGGTCTCCGAAGCACATTTCTTGGTGGGGTAGCCTGCAAACGCTTAAGATGATGATTACCCCTATTATTCATTTTGTTTCCTCCATGCTTCCGGTTAAATTTTCTGCATCCTTCTTTCATGAACTCGATGTTCTTACTTCTAAATTCTTATGGAATGATAAACGGGCTAGGATTGCTTATAAATCCTTACGTCAACCTTGTGACATGGGAGGGTGTAATCTTCCTGACTGGGAGAAATACCAAGTTGCCTTTTTGGCGTCTCAAGGCGCTTTCTGGTTCTCTTCCCCTTCTGTTCAAGTTCCTTCCTGGTTGTTGATAGAACAAACTCTAGCCTCCCCTTTACCGACTGCTTCTTTTATGACTACGAACACCCTTTCTATCCCTTTTTCCCGTTCCATTATTATAGATACTATTGCTGCGGTCCGAAAGATTGATAAAAAGGTTGCGGTTCCATTGCATAAATCTAGATGGTCGTCTATTTGGCGGAATTCTAGTATCAAAATTGATATTGATCCTTCTTTGATGTCTTATTGGGCTAACAAAGGGATATCGCTTGTTAAACATCTTTATGATGCTGAGGATCAACCATTGCCTTTTTCTTCCTTAGCGACCCAATTCTCTTTAACTAACTTGGATTTTTATACCTTCCTTAAAATTAAAGTGGCACTTGCCAAGGTGCGCCTTCTTACTTCTTCCCCCACGATCACCCTTTTTCAACTTTGGATACGGTCTGGGCATGTAGCCTCCAAAATTTATAAATTCTTATCATCTTCTTTATTACCTATCCCAACTGTTGCTCAACGGAAATGGTTGCATCATTTTGATCATTATGTTACAAATCATATCTCTCCTAATACCTGGCAGTCTATTGGCAAGTTCTCTCTTCGTAATAAAATTGCCCCTTCACTAATGCAATCTAAATTTTTCTCTATGAATTTCCTTCACTGGACTCCTACTCGATTGCATTCGCTGAATCTTAAAGAGGATAACTTGTGTTGGAGTTGCGGTTTATTACCTGGTGAGTTTCAACATATGTTCTTTGGTTGCTGTCTTCTCCAACCCTTTTGGGATCTAATACACAAACATCCTATGCTTATGTTTGGTGTTCAGTTTCAACTTTCTTTTCCATTAATTCTTCTAGGTCCGTTAGCTTCCCCGGTCCCTCTCCCTTTGGATCCCATGGAATTGCAATTGTTAGACTTGTTGCTGACTGTTGCAGTGAAAGTCATTCTCATGGAATGGAAATCTTTTTCCTCAATCTCTTATCATACTTGGTGGGCTTGGGTTTCCTTTATACGGAGTGCCCATACTTCGGTTAATCATGCTCATCTTTCTCCTTCCATATCTGGGGGTGTTTGGTTTGCCTTAGATTCGTACATGGATTTAGCCTTGAAAGGGTTGGTTGCTCAATTTCCCTTTGACATGTCTGTTTAATGGTTTTTTTTTTTTTTGTGGATGGTTCTTTGGAAGTCCTTTTTCTCTTACTCTCATTTCTTTCTTCCTTTCTCTGTCTTTTTTCTTTCTTTGCTTCCCTGCTTCCTCTTGCTCTTTTTTCTCCTTTTTTCATCTTTCCCTATCCTCTCTTCCCCTTCCCTTCTTCCCCTCATTTTAATACCTGATAGTGTTACCTTTGATAGTTATGTCTGCTAAATATTAATTTTTTCTTCTTTAATTGACTTTGTATTTGACTTCAGTAGACCTAGTTACTAGCATTATTTCTCGTGCTAATTGATTTTGAGCCTCACATGTTGATTTGTCATTATCTGATTTCAATGGTATCACTATTGTTTGTACCTTATTTCCTTATGTGCTCTTTCAAAACAATAAATTCTTTTGAAATAAAAACAAACCCACTAAGTACAGTCTTAGAATTCATATTACAGTTTGTGATATGGTTACACTAAGCTAAAGAAATAGGTGTAAAGGTAAGGCATTGAGCTATGATTAGCATTAAGGTTGGAATTAGATTATGATTAATGTAATGTTATGTTAGGGTTAGGGATAACATTAGTGTTACCACATTGGTAAGTTAAAAAGTAACAGTAAGTTTAGCAGTAAAAGTACTAGTTATGAACCAGCTTTAGGATTAGAGTGGGTTTAGATACAATATAACATTTTTGAAATTGTGAACATTTGATTACGCGTTAATAATAGTATAAGTACATATACCATAAAATCGTGGTTCGTCTGATGACACCTAATACAAGTAATTGTCTCTGTTGAAAAGATACAATTGTATGTTGATTGATGTGTTTGGACTGGATTGACTTGTTGGATAGATGAGGACATTTATGAAGAGCCCCAAAGATGGGCTCCCCTTTCACAATGAATACAGAGTATTATTATGTAGCAGCTACAATCCAATCCTTGAGACAGTTGTTAGATATATGTGCGGCAAAAAAGTTGAAAATGTTACAAAATACCAGTATATATCAAAATGAAAATATCTCAGTATCTTTCGTGTACTTTCGGTAAATCCAAATATCCTTTTTCCTTTTGAGCAGTGTTGAAAAGTGGAATTTGGGTGGTGAATTGGGCTTTGGATGGTGAAAAAGATTCAATACTGGGCCCCGATGAAAAACGTAGATTCACTTAGAAGCCATACTTCTAAAAGCAGGGTTGAAGTCTTTTTAAAATAATAAGGTGGCAAGGGTAGAAGGAGGATAAACAAACAGAACTCATGATACAGAAAGGAAATGTCACAAGCAGACCGATATCTTTATTGATGCCAGGAGGTGGAATGCGTTTCCATACTTCATCTGAATATGTCCTAATTTGGGAGCATTCACTATTTCAGCCTGTATCAATTATGCCATCTGGACTAAAGAAAAAATGATGCGAGCAAAGCACATGGACAAAATAAAGTACAAACATGCATTGGGAATGCCAACATTTATCAAAGTTTTGGATGAGAATATTTAGCGAGGTCCCTGTAGTTCTGAAATTATTTAGATTGCACGTTGATATTCTGACCCTCACGGAGAGTGGCAATGAAGAGGGGGTCGAAATGTGCTGTGCCCGGCCATTCTCTTGGCATAGTCTTTCATCAGGAAATACAATAAGTTCGAAAAGGTGACGAGTTTGCAAAATGGTATCTAAATATGGTGGAAGTATTTATATTAGGGATTATTCAATCTAACATCTTGATATCAGTGTTTTTGTCACTTTTTCAAAAGCTTTTCTGTGATTCAGCATCTGCAACTTCTCAGCTGGGGGAAAAGCTACATTTTATCCGCACAATTTGAGGCAATATGCAAAAAGACATGTTTAACAGTATGTATGCATTCCAAGGAAATACAAGACAGCACAATGTAGAATGCTTTCAGCAACTCGTACTCATACCACGGATGGCTCCTGAAGGTCGGTGTTAGAAGGAGGATTGCTGGAGGAGTGCCCTTTCGTAAAAAAAAGGATGGCACCCACCGACCAAGTAATATAGAACAGTTTCACCACAGATGTAGCTGACACCCATCAATGATCTGCAAACTAAAGTCGATCATGCACACTCACGTCTAAATCATTTATCTACGGCAGCATCTATTGCATAGATAAATCTGCATATTGAGCCTAAAAGCTGTACTTCATGTAGAAACTTTTTGCAGGGTTCATGCTAAGCTTAATGCGCGCTTCCTACAGTGTGACCCAAACGGGCGGTTCCATACATCTTTGTCAAAATGTTCCTGCCATTTTAGGAAACACCACGTGCTAAGTCAAACCATTTTCCATCAATGACGCTTGTTCTACATGAAATGTTATAAACTAAGAGCAGCTAAAGAAATCCCATTACAATACTGTAAGAAGTTGCATTCACATAACTAATTCTGACATTCTGTGTTCTCTCATTACGAGTACAAATTCCACCAGCATTCTGCTTCTTTACTATTTAAAAGTGTTGTGAGTCATCGTGTGAAGTGTATTAATAAAGGGCAGCTGCATTTCAATTACAAACTCGGGACATTTCAGTCTCTTTCATGTTACGTGACATTCATGTTACTGCTATCGTATCGTGACTGGGGCCCGGCGAAGTGCGTGGGGGGGATTTGCCCCTGTACAGCAGGTGCTGCATGCAGGGCTTGTGTTATGCCTCTGAGTCTAAGAAATATATTGTGCACTTGATTTGAGTGTTACTGCTTTTGCTTTGATTTCAACCAAATAGTTCCGGGCACAGTCCCAAGTCATTTACAAAATGTCATCGAGTTTTACAAGCTTGAACTGTTCTTACCCAATGATGTCCTCGCAGGAACTGCGTCTTTGTTGATCCAGAAAGACACCCATGAAAGCACAACTGTCAGTATGCAAGGGATATATGTCTGGATAGTGAAGTACCCCATGCGTCGGCTTAGATCAAAGAAAATTGTCATAATAACATAATCCCCTGGAAAAAGAGAAATAAAACCGTCTTATAATGAGTTCTCTATAGAACAAGGCGTTCTAGTTAATATTTGTTTTAATTCCACTCCAAAGGATGCATTTGTTACATCTTCAAAAGTATTCTACATTTTGTTCAAATAAGGGAAATTATTTATTAACATGATGATTTCCGCTTTCCAAATGTATTAAAAAATTAATCGACACAATTGAAATATTTACTTATTTCCCATAAAATACAATCATTGACATATATTATCAAGTTAAAACAAATATATACATTCTAGAAATTCTACCAGAGCGGCAGCTCATGCTCACCAATTCATCATTTGCAATCACGACCGGGACAGCTGATCTTCCTGCTGCTCTGGAAGAAATTCTACCCAAACGGCAGTTTGTATTCTCCAACTTACCGTTGGAAATCGAGAGCTGCAGAAAAGAACGACTTAGGGACTTAGGGGCAAGATGGCGGCTGTGTGATTCTTGCGGGTAGCTGCTCTCCCACTCACGGCCGTAAGATGGTCTAACTAAACCAGAGAAACTCGGAATTTAACCCAGCGTGCTACGATAAGAGGAAAACTTCATCCCGCTATATAGCGGCTCACTCAGAGATTTACTACATCCTTCAAATAAAAAAAAGGAAACTTCGCTTACCTGGTGGGGGGCTTCTGCCTTCATTGATGTGGATTCAGCTTTCACCGGCTGCGTTGTCCTTGGCAACCCGGGCGCTGAGGGAGCTGAGAGCATCAGCGGTCTCTGTCAGGCGCGTGAAGAGGCTGGATACACGGCAGCAGAACACGGCGCAGAACCGTGCCAAATCATCGGACATCCTGGCAAGTATGCCTCCAAAGAGGAAGACGGCGAAGGACGCGGAGGGGCCCGGAGTAGTAAAACCTGTCTCTGCGACCCGCCGCACGGGAGAGAAGTAGTCCCTGGTATCCAGCACCAACCGTGATCGGGATCGGCAAGCAGGGCTGCACAAGGAAGGCGGCCAGGGGGAAAGAACAGCGCCGAGCGAAGCCAATGAGCAGAGGACAGAGAAAGGTACCCACAGCAAAGTTCCAACTGTTCCTGGGATGTTTGGAGGTAAGGGAAACAACAGCCTCCTAGCACAGGAATCCAGACTGCCCACTAGCAAGGGTAAAAGCGCTAGCAATATTACAAACGCTAATGTAAATGAAAAAAAACGCTCAAAGACACTAAGAAAAAGAAGGCAGCTGAAGACAAGCGGGATAAAGGGGACAGGGGGGCACAAAACATTACTGGTATGAGCACCTCTGTCAAGACAGCCAGCACAAGGGTTGAGGAAATCAACGGCTTTGCCAATGAACTTGCTAACATATTTACCAATGCCCATCCTAACACATCCCCCAAGGCGAATGGTGACCTGAAATTATTACTCTCTGAGGAATCTCTTGTGGAGCATGAGGGGCAACCTGAGGATCAGTTGGAGGCTGATGGAGACAAGCAATCGCACACACGGGCTAAGGCCCCATCTGACATACTCTCCCAGGATCAACCCGAATGCACTGGTACTCCAACTCCAGAGGTGGACAGGTTCATTTCAATGACGGATGAATCCGACATCTCAGAAGATAGCTGGAAAAGCAGCCCTGGGGAGCTCTCAACAGACAGTGGTAGCCCTACCCAGAAGCCCGACACGCCAAGGCGTATTTCCTTCCGCACCAAAAGGAAAGGTTTAGAAAATCTGGGGGAAGACCAGGGATTTACCTCCGAAGGCAGCCAGTCGAATCAGCTGAAATGGGATTATTCTGCTTCACACCTAACAGAGGCCCAGGGGTCTGAAGCGCTACCGGCGCAGGATAGCACCTAGGAACTCAAGGAGGTCAATCATCTATGGATCTGATCTATACTACCCTAAAACAAATTCAGTCTGAAGCCCGCCAAGAGCACAAACAGCCCATGCAGCTACCAGGAAACTCCAGGGCGCTGTCAGGAAAGTTAACAAGGCCTGCACAGAGATCAATGAACGGGCTACTGCATTGGAGGAGCGCATAGTACACCTGGAAGCAAGTGTGGTGAACTCGGACAAACAATCCGCTTCTAATGAAAGCAGAATGACCGATGTCCTCTGGCAGCTGGAGGACTTTGAAAATAGACAAAGAAGGAATAACCTACGGCTTTTAGGTATAGCAGAAAAAGAAGAAGGCGATGATATCCGTGGGTTGTATTAAAGCTGTTTCGAGAGGCTTTTCCCGAGCTAGCCCATTAGAATTGGGATGCTGAGATACAGAGGGTCCACAGGTTCCCTCTAATGCTTAAGACAAGATCAGGCCAAGACGAAAAACCAAGAACCATACTGATCTTCTTTAGGAACTTTCTTTTGCGGCAAGCCATCTTTGAGAAAGCCAGGCCGGATGCGAGAAGATCTGCAGCAGGACACTCCTTTTTTGTATGACCTGATTTTTGTCACTCCGCTGTAGAGAGGAGATGGAGACTCCGCTCTCTTATCACTCCTTTTCAGCAGCAGGGATGTGAGGTTTTCCTTTTGAACCCAGCTAGGTTGAAAGTTAATTGCAAAGGCTCGATCAGAATGTTTACTTCAGAAATTCAAGCTTAGGAGTACTTGACCGAGCTCACGAACAGGGATGTAAGGAAATAAGGGCTAAGCTGGGAAGAAACAGTTGCACTACAGGTTGGGAAGGTTTTTTTTTTCTTTTTGGTACAAATCTGGTTCTCCTTCCGAATTTATAAGTGGGGTCGTGAGAGGGAGCAGCTAAGGGCGCAATAACATGCAGGAGGCATCACAGCGGGTCTATGGACCTATTTTGCCACTTTAAAGGGAGGGGGTGGGCAGAGCAGGGAGGGGGGTGGGGATCCGGGACCAAGGGAATAGCAGGATATTCACGGGATCTGGGATTGCACAATTTTGTTATTTTGCGGGGTGGTTTGTTTTGGACAGTATCATTAAGGTATAAATTAAGAAAATCCGAATAGCCTCTATTACCATATGTGGACTAAATGATCCTCAAAAAAGAAGAAGAGTGAGTGTGGATGTGCAATTCTTAAGAGCTGATATTTTATGTATTCAGGAAACTCACATTGAGGGCAGCAGAAAAAGGCTTCTTGAGCTGTCTGGGTATTATGTTGTAACCAATACATCGCAAGAGACTCGCACGAAGGGGGTGGCTATTTTGGCTAGGAACGGGACAAAAAGTTATCTTACTTTCACACGATGCAAGTCGGATAGTTTGGGAAGATGGGTAATAGTACAGGGGTGTATGGAGAATAAAATGTTTACCCTGTGTTCTGCATACGGCTCAGTGCTAGACGATCCAGCCTTGTTTGATTGGCTCAAATCCGAATTAGTAGGATGGACTTTACCCATACTCTTTTGCGGAGACCTAAATATTAATCTGAACTGTCAGGTAGCCTCCAGGAAGTCAATTTATCAGGGCAGGAAGCCCAAAGTGTTTAAATCTCTGTCACAATTGCAAGCAATTCACGGGCTAGTGGACATGTGGGCATTGCTTAGGGGGACCTAATTAGGTTATACACATTTCTCTGCACCACTTAAGGTACATGCTAGGTTGGACTACTTTTTGGCATCACAAGAGCTTGTCATAAAGAGCACCATCGAAATATTCCCAAAGATTATGTCTGATCACAACCCCCTGGTGATTGAGCTAGAGATCGAGCTCCCTCTCAGGCAGACCCGGTGGACGTTCAACAGGGCCCTCATAACTGACACAGAATATACCCGGCAGTTTAGAGAGTGGATCCCCAGGTTTATAGAGGATAACGTGGGAAGCACTGATCTAAGCAATGTGTGGGACACACTGAAAGCGGGGCTAAGAGGAGAATCTAACAGGTTTGGGTGGGAGTCCCAAAGAGAGGAGAAAAGCCTGCTGCAAACTCTATATAGAGACCTAGGCGCAGCAGAGGACCAACTGATACAGGTACTGTCTGCCGGCCTGGCTGCGGAGGCAATACAAATAAAAGTTACAATCGCCAGAGCTGCAATTACACAAATCTCAGCTAAAAAAGCAGCTGGCAAATATATGGCATGGAAAACCCGGGCCTACGAGAGTAGTTAGAGAATAAGTCACTTGTTAGCAACACGCACAAAGGAAAAAATAGTTCATGCAGGAATTAAGGAGATCAGGGTCCCGGGGGTGGGTCTGGTCTCAGATTCAAAAGATACAATCTCAGCGTTCCAGAAATTCAATCAAAAGCTATACACCGAGGACTCTCAGGGAGGGCCCCAGGAAATTCAGGATTATCTCTCAGGGATAGCCATGGACCAACTCTCAGGGGAGGAAAGAGAGAGATTAAACGAACCAATCACCTAGGAAGAACTCTCAACAGCTATAGATTTGTCCCCTTCAGGCAAAGCCACCGGTCCAGACTTAATTCCAGGGGAGTTTTATAAAAAAATTAAAGATCAGATTATGGGTTTGATGCTGGAAGTTTTTCAAAGGGCTCAAAGGGACCAGGCTACTCCAGTCTCGTGGAGAGGGGCAAACATTATAGTATTCCCAAAAAAGAGCAGACCCATAGTCGAACTGGGATCTTACAGGCCAATAACCCTTTTGAATAGCGACCTCAAGATATACTCACAAATTTTGGCCAACAGGCTGTCAGCAGTCATAGGAAAATTAGTTTCTCCATTCCAGCATGGATTTGTGCCTGGGAGGGGCACGGTAGATCATGTAAGAAGAATTATTACTCTGTTTGACCTGGCAAGGGTGTCAGGAGACCCTGTTGCAGCCATTTTTCTCGATGCTGAGATGGCTTTCGACTGAGTCTCCTGGCCCTTTCTTTGGGCTACTATGGTAAGGCAAGGTCTGGGTAGCAAATTCATTAATGCAATAGGCTCCATGTACCAAAATCCTGAGGCCAGGATCACTATGATAGGCGGGGAGTCGGATATAATCAAAATTACACGTGGCTCTAGGCAGGGGTGTCCGTGCTCCCCCCTTTTGTTCGCGCAATACATTGACCCATTCCTCAGGATAATAGTGGGGAACAATAACATCAGGGCATTTCCAACGCCAGGGGGGGAGTCAAAGATTTTAGCTTATGCGGATGATCTAGCCATAACTACCACTAACCCCACGGTCTCAATAAAGGAAGTGGAACTAGAGGCTCAAACGTTTGGAGCAGTCTCTGGTTATTTTTTAAATAGGGGCAAAACAATGATTGTTAAAAACTCCGGGGCAGTTCTGGTGGATAGCAGAGTTATGGACACGTCTAGATACTTGGGAGTGGACATCTCCGCAAATGTAGACGAGATTGTGCAATGCAATTTGGAGCCCCTGCTACGTAAGACCAAATCTGATTTCAACAGAATGAACAGCTTACAATTGACACTACTGGGATGGTGCAATGTGATAAAGATGCTGTTTCTGCCTAGAATGTTATACTTCTTTAGGTCAATCCCGCTGGAGGTTAACAAACTTTGGCTCTCCACCTTCAATCAAGTCATCTCTAAATTTCTTTGGGCTGGGAAACACCCGCGGAGAGCGCTGAAATATATGACCTTACCTAAGACGCGGGTGGGCGGTCTGTCCCCGATATTCAGATATTTTACTGGGCTGCGAACTTATGCCAGATGACTGATTTGTTAGGGAAAGGCTCTTTAGAGGCTCTAGTCGGCTTGTATCCATCCATTTACAGGTTACTGCTCGGAGAAGAGGCACATGGTTGCTTGATGTGGCACATCGACTTTGCTTATTTTAAAAGAGTAAAGTTCAAGGTCTTGTTGGGCGCTTTCAAAATTTGGACGGCGATTAGGAAAAAACCCAAGATGAACAGGATTCATTGGTATACTCCCTTGCAAAATAATACACTCCTACCAGAAATCTTTAATGGTGGCTATATGGAACTCTGGAGGGAGAAAGGAATTAGATTTAATGGAGACTTAATGGGGGATAACTCAATTTTACAATTTGATGCCATAAAGGGAAAGTTTGGAGTGGGAAATAATCACTTTTTAAAATTTCTACAAATCAGGGATTTTTTGTCGAAAAAGAAGATTCAGAGTTTTAACGTTCCCCTTATGGAGGCGGCTTTGGGGACTCAAGGGGTATCCATTTCCAAGCACTACACACTGCTCAGTGAAAACATGGAGGACGATCTCACTAAACATATGGAAGGATGGCAGGACAAGGTCCAGGCAAATACAGGTGTGTGTGAGGACTCCTTGTTGCTAAGCTCAACAGCAGCTATCTCCGCCAATATACAGGCTCAATGTTTTAAAACATGGCTGAACCTATATATTACTCCTTCTCGGATTTTTAAATGGGGAGGCTCTACAGGTATCAACTGCCCTCGCTGCGGTGAGCTCGCCGCCTACAGTGTTCACCTGTTTGCGACTTGCCTCCCGGCTAACCAAATTGATTGGCAAAATGACATAGTACGTTAATCAAATCATGAACTATAATATTCTGCTGTCTCCACAAGTCATTTTGTTGGGGGTGAGCAACCAGGCTCTGACGGCGCCCAGAAAGACCTTGCTCTTTATTATGATGGCGGTATTTAGACTCTCCATAGCAACCATCTGGCTAGACAAAGATCCTCCCTCAGTGCACTGCTGGCTGGGGAAACTATTAGCTACTAGTCATGGGAGAAAGAGATCTACAAACGCAGAGGTCTGAGAGCAAGGAAAAGAGGGGGGGATATCTGGTCCCCAATCAGCATCTGGATTAACGAACCTATGTTTTAAAACTTAACAGAGGAGAATGGCCATACTGGCTCGAAACAATTTGGTCCTGGCTGTCGTCTGGGGGGACATAGACAATTTTAGGGATTTAACTCTTGGGAAGTGGCATAAGATTTATAGTATGTTAAATAAGCAGGGTAAGGAAGAGTATTCATCCCTGCAATCTCTGCTTTACTTTTTGCTTTTTCTTTTCTTCTTTTTTTTCCCTGCAATCCGACTTTGGTATAGTTTCCCATGGTCCTGGGGAAAGGCTGGGGGGTGGGGGGGGGGGGGGTGTAAAACACAAATTGGGTATAGACATTATGCTCTCCTTGTACGGCATGTATTATGTATAATTTCTCTTTTCTTTCCTTATGTATATGTAACAAGCATTTAATATGATTGATTAACCCCATGGATGCTCAGCATATTCCCCTCCTGTGCTGAGAATTTGTAAACCCCTTTATTCATGACGAGCTGGGCTCGTCATGAGCGTGCGAGGAGGCTACTTCATGACGAGCCCAGCTCGTCATGAGTGTGGAAGGGGTTAAATAAAGATTTTTTTTTAAAAAAAAGGAAATCAAGAGCTGGGAAAAAACTCAGCTTCACTGAGTTTTCTGCACTTAGCGAGCGCTGAGGAGCGCAGAGTGCAGAAAACTCTGAAACCTCTGCAAAAGGAGTGGAGTTCACTGCCCAGGGTTACTCTGCACACTGAACACACACACATGGAATGACAGCACAAGGTATGGTTTCACATTAAAGCAGTACTCTACAAGAGAGGAGTCAGCAACTGTGTTATGTCTTCACAGAGAAAAGTGATCTGGTGATACTAAAGATTTACAAAAACATGATATGCTGCTACCACCACTTTATGTGACTTTCCCACTCTGTGCTCTCTTTCAGGTCACAGAACAGGTTCTATATCTTCCTTTACCAGAGGCCGAGGCATCGGCTCAAATGATACAAAAGCGTGATGGCAGGGCCAAGCAAAAAAACATAAGAATAGCAGATTTACTTGCATTCAGGCACTCAGGGCAGGTGTACATGCCCATTCACCATGAAGAGGACATTCCCATCCCAACAATTCCAATTTAATGTGGATGCACATTTAAGGCCCACATATTTAGATGTCTGAGTTACTTTAAATTTCTTTTCTGAGACAATCTAAAAGTATTCATATTTTACATATTTTTCATTTTTGTGATAATCAATACAAGTGGATTTTCCCACTGAGGAACAATACCATGATTAAGAAGTGCAGAACACCAATGGGAGTCCTGTCCATGATATAACATCATCTGAAAAATTATCTCAGGGAACCATCCCTATGATAAAGGGAAGCTGATTTACTTTGCCATTTCCAAGGCCATACCGTCAATCACTTACCAAATTGCAGCAAGGGTACAGCCCTGATTCAGTCCTTTCCTCATTACTATCTTACTTGGCTTCACTATTTCAGACCTTGCTGAGCTAAAGTGATGCTAAATCAATGACTAATGATTGTAACATCATCCAAAGTTTGTTGTGAGTGACATTATAAAATGCAACACTATAATCTTCAAACGTGCAACCTACTTTGGGAACACCTGTTTCCACAGCCTATGTTGACAATGCACTCAGAAGTGTTATGTTGTTAACCATGATGGCCCCTTTGCAAAAGCTAGCTTGCAGTATTGGCAAGGTGCTTTCTACAATATACTGTTCAATATATGTTACTTTTTTTAATAATGTACCCTTTAAATCAAGGAATTCAATCAACCTGTAATTGCTTGCACCATGCAGTGTCACTTAAGGCAAATTGCCTGTCTCTTTTTCCTAAAAGGACTTCTGGCAAGTTGAAAAGGGCATCAAGTCTGTTATTAGCCTAAATCAAGTATGGGAATCATACATGTTCATGTAAGATTTGGTAATTCAAGATGAACTCTTGTTGTTGAAGACTGTGGTATTAAACAGTGGCCCCTGATTCATTGTTCACCAACTTGTTATTATAAGAACATAGCATTTGGATTTGGAATCCTAAACAACAAAATCACTTTACATGATTCATGGTTAGATATGTACGTGGCTGTCGGAGATGGCCTCTGAGAAGTGAACAGAAAGGAAGTATCCAGCCTCCAAAATGTGGCTGTCAAACCCATGTTGTCCTACCAGTGCTGTCTATTTATGCTGAGGGAGTGGCCTCTCTGACATGTATCAAGTTGAATGAGTGTCAAATTCTTTGTGGAACTTCGGCCATAAATCCTTACTTCTAGGCTCTTCACCAAGTCCAGCTTTAGAAAGCAGGAACAAAAAGCAGATGGAATTTGTTGACAAAGGCCTGCTGTGTGATTTCTTTTTGTCGAGCAATTCATGTTGGAGAAGCAGAGCCTCCTGTGGAAAGGAGAATGTTCCCCTTTTAATCCTTTATTGAAGAGGTGTACTTGTTTTCAGACAAAAAAAAAACAAAACCTGTAGTGAAGTAGACACACAAGGCCTACCATTTGCCTTTTTAGACACCTTCCCAACCTACTCGACCAGTCACAGTCTTGACACCATCTTAATCTCTCTCATTTTTGTAATATTCCCTTGTGTCCGATGATACCCTGATGTTTAGGTTAAATAAGAGTCTTACACCTCTCCATTCTGCAATTTCTATGCCTTCTGCATCATCCAGGATTCTAGAATCAGCTCCCTTTTGGTTTTTCCATTGGGATTACTCACCTTTGTCTTTTTAAATATGTGACTGCTTCTACTGCTATGATTTAAACGATAATCATCCCCTTTAAAGATTTAAAGATTGTATATTGAACTAAGTAGACTCCGCCTCATAAAGCAAAAATGGATTCTAAGAGAGCCAAACAACAAACACACATTAATATCCCTGCAAGTTATAGGTTAGTTGTACAGCATTATGGTGCAGATAGAGTGCTGAGGGATCATTAAGTAGATAATGTGTTATGTGATATAGTTTTATTGCACACTATTCAAATTGAGAACTTTCTAAGCAATGTAATATTTTCTCTTAATTCGTATGACCAAATCTTCATGACTCGTCATGGAGTATTCAGATGGGTGAAAGATTGGAAAAAGAGGGCCCCAAAATTGATATCTGAATACTGCACACTGATACTTGCTGCAGTTGCAAAACTCACTGAATTTTGGGCTTAGGCCCGTCATGCTTTTGTATGCAGAATCCTATCTAATTCTCAGGAATGTCTGGCTCACAAAGCAACGTATGTGAGGTGGAGGTGGCACGTGCAAGGGTGGGGGAAGATCAGGAATGGGGGAAGATCATTGCTCGCACTTCAGTCAGTGGTACTGACATAAAAGCCGTAATTTCACTTTATTCCCAGAGCTATAGTTCTTATTTTCCTTTTTGGTCAAGCAATGCTGAAACCAAGTGAAGAGACAGGAGATACTCCAGTGATGGCTTGTGCTTTAACCATGGTATCTTAGCCTGCCTATGAAATGCAGTAACAATGTTAAGATTTGTGTATAGTACGAATCTGCATTTTGATGTCTAGAAAATGAGCTCTGCCCAACCCAAAGGTGCAATTGTGATCACATATGTGTCGTAAGGATAAGCAACATAAAACCTATGTAGTAGTTAAGACACTTTATTGGAGCATCCTGACATCTCTTCAACAGGCAAGCAACTCCCCGCAGCACTCATTAAGAATTTGGAATGCCGTACAAAACATAACACTCTGAATCACGCATACCCAGGTAAGGATCAAAGCTGTAATACTATGTAATATGGAACTTTACAACATATTCTAATTCTGCATACCACATACCTTCCTTATAATGTCAAATTAAAAATGTTAAAAAGAGAACAATATAAAGAATTAACATAGTAATTGAAACATGACAACATTTTGAAATGTCTTTGGAAACCTAATATCCCTTGTTCATTTACCCCTTTCTGATGCAAAAAACATCACTTGAAGAAACTGTCACATTCTTTTGTCACTTATTACCATTACGATTAGTAGATTAGAATTGAAATCAGGCTGAGTGGAATGATTCAATTCCAAGTTAGGTCCATTTATTTATTTATTTATTTTATTTGTAAAGCGCAAACTGTCGCTCTGGAAGGAGCATCCTGGCGCTGGGGAGAAGGAGCAGAAGAAAAAGATGACGTGTTAAATTGCTGCTAGGACTGATGCATCTGTTGCATTAAAAATCCATGTTTTCAGTGATTTTCTGAAATGGATTTCTGAGGATTGAAGTCGGAGTACTTTCGGGAGGGCGTTCCAAACCTTAGATGCTAATACGCTAAGGGATTTGCCACCCTTGGTCTTATAGTTGAATTTTGGTATATTAATTAGGTTTGATCCAGCCGATCTTAACGCTGTATTAGGCAGGTAAAGTGTGAATTTTTTTCGCCAGGTACTTAGGGCCAGTGTTATGTAGGGCTCTAAAAGCGATTAAAAGAATTTTAAAAAGAATCCTTTTATGAAGAGGAAGCCAATGCAGTGTCCTGAGGGCCACCGAGGCAGAAGATTTACGGGGAAGTTTTAAGACAAGTCGTGCTGCAGCATGTTGAACACTCTGAAGTTTTTTTAATGTTTGTTTCTTTATTCCCGCCATCAAACTATTACAGTAATCAAGTTTTGAAAGTATCAGGGCAACCGTCACCGACTTTATCAAATTTATTGGGAGGAAGTCAAAAAATGTCTTTAAAGATTTTATGATGCTGAAGCAGCTTTCTGCTAAACTCCTTGTATGGTGATCAAAGGCGAGTGATGAGTCAAAATAGACTCCGAGATTTCTTGCAACCTCTACTGTTTACGGGGGGGGGGGGGGTAGTTCCCTCTGGCCACCAGTCACTAGGGGTAAATTTAGTGGTTTTGCCTATTGGCAATATTTCGGTTTTACTCGAATTACATTTTAAGTGGTTATCTTTCATCCATTAAAAGACATTAAATAGGCAGTCACGAAAATTCTGTTCTGCTTCAGTGGAGTTTTTTTCCAGACTTACAATTAATTGGGTGTCATCGGCATAAGATGTAACTTCGATGCTGTATGACTCAATGAGTAAAATAAGAGGGGCCATATAAATATTAAAAGGCAAAGGGCACAGGGTTGAGCCCTGAGGTACTCCAGAGGTGATTTTCTTGTCCGCAGAGGTATAAGAACCAAGAGATATCGTTTGTGTTCGTTCAGAGAGGAAGGATTTGATCCAGTTGAGAGCTATGTCCGTTATCCCGCTATCTCTCAACCTTTCTATGAGGATGTTATGAGAAATGGTGTCAACAGCCGCCGAGAGATCGAGTAAAATCAGGACGGCGTTTTTTCCCTTATCTTGTGTAATTTTAATAGAATCAGTGAGTTCTATTAATGCTGTTTCTGTGGAATGCTTTGGTCGAAAACCTGATTGTTGGTGGTGAAGGATATTATGTAATTCCACATAATTTGTTAGCTCTAAATGCACCATTCATTCTGTTATTTTTCCTAATACTGGTAACAGGGATATCGGGCGAAGATTAGAAAGTTCAGTGGGGTCTTTATTTTGTTTTTTCATTAAGGGTTTCACTGAGTCTCTTTTCCATTCCTGAGGAACTGTGCCTGAACTAAGAGAGGCATTGACTATATTATTGATAATGGGGTTCACAATAGCCACAATTTGGTGTAGAATAAGAGGAGGACAGGCATCAGAGGGAGATCCTGATTTGCATGACAAGATGGTCCTGCGTGTATGTGCAAGGGTAGCCTGTTTAAAGGAACAAACGGCCAGATTCATCAAGGTAAGGATTTGCGAGTCCTTAATAGCGAATTTTAAGTATTCGCTAATAAGGACTCGCAAAACGGGATTCATGTAGGAATCGCAATTGAATTTGCGATTCCCACTGATTCCTTATTTGCGATTAGCTAATTGCTAATCGCAAATAAGGAATTACTCCCCATTCATTCCTATGGGCCTAAAGGCCTAAAGGCCCATAGGAATGAATGGGGAGTCATTCCTTATTTGCGATTAGCAATTAGCTAATCGCACATAAGATTGCGATTTCAAGGGTGCCAGGGTGTCCAAAGGACACCCTGTAGCACCCCTGAAATGTAATCAAAATTGGTGTTGCGCACACACATGTCCAAAGGACATGTGTGTGTGTAACAAATTGCGATTTCGCAATTTAAAAATGGTTCATGAATTGCATTTAAGGAATCTCAAATAGAGATTCCTTAAATGCAATTCCTCGCAAATGTGCGAATTCTTTATTAGCGAATTTTGCTTTTGGAATGATGAATCCCAAATGCAAAAACTGCACTCGCAAAGGGCCAGATTCTCAGAATCTGGCCCTTTGCGAGCGCAATTTAGCTTGATGAATCTGGCTGTACAAGAATTACCAGAGGTAGCTGTGGAAACTTCTCTTATCTTATTCCCAACCAAAATGTCATCTGACGGGAAGCCTTTCTGTATAAGTTTTATTTTGTCCTCAAAATATTCTGCGATATGATCACAGAGAATTTGGGAGGGAGGGATCTCTGCTTGCAGGGCTTTAGGATGAGTAAAAGACTTTACTATAGAGAAAATCATCTTGTGACTTTGTTGGGCTTCGTTAATTTTTTTGGTAAAATAATCCTTCTTGGCGATTTTTATGTGTGTATGATATGCATTCCTAAGTTTTATAAAAAGTATTTTAGCGTTGGGGTTCATATTCTTTCCTCCATTTTCGCTCGCCATTTTTACATAGGAGGCGGGATTCTGAAAGGGCCTGCGTGTACCATGGGGCACTTATCTTTTTTGGATTAACCCTCTTGTATTGTTTTTTGCTTTCTGTGGGGGCAAGGGTGCTAGTTGCTGATTGCATCCACGTGTGAAAAATTTGAGAATCTTGTACCACCTCTCCGGTAAGACTTGGGAACAGAGAATGGGCTAACTGGCTAAGGTGGGAGTTTTTAGCAATTTGTGGCCAGTTGAGTCTGGGTGAAAAGTGTCGGCTCAGCTTTCCAGTGTTGGTAGGGAGAGGGGAATGTATGTTAAAAGGAATAAAAAGATGATCAGTCCAAATTTGAGGGATGGGTGACAAGGTTTCCAAATGGGAAAAATTGGAGCAGACCCCATCCAGGATATGTCCTCCTTGATGAGTTGTGGTGCCTATTGTTTGGATCAGACCAAACATTTCTATAGTTTGAAGAAAATTATTCACGTAACGTTCTCCTGTGGAATCTAAATGCAAATTAAAATCACCTAGGAGCGTCAAATGATCATATCTAAGCAGGTACTGTCTTAGAGATTCTCCTAGAGATTCTAAAAATCTCGTGGGGCAACCTGGTGGGTGGTAAATTAGGCCTCCTGTAAAGGTAAGGAAGGCATTTAAGGAGATGCAGAATCCTATATTTTCAGCCCCTTTAAGATGTTCTAGATTAAAAGTTGAGCAATGTAAGGAGTCTCTAACTATTATTGCCACCCCTCCTCCCCTTCCCTCTTTCCTATCAACTCGGTGTATGGGGTAACTGTGAGGTAACGCAACTGCAAGCTCTGGGCTACTCCGTTCTTTAAGCCATGTCTCGGTTACGAGCAGAAAATCTAGGTTGTGATCTAGGATTAGCTCTTTAATATCCTGGTTATGGCTGCCCATGGAACAGGCATTTATAAGCCCTCCTTTAAAACTTATTTGTCCCTCGGATGTTTGATCCAGCGGTTCGGACTTATGCTGAGGCATGGTCCAAGAGCAGAATCTACATTAAACAGGCCCCCATATGTGGTCTATGGGGATTCTACAACAACAGTAAGGATGTCCATTAAGTTCTCTAAGCGTGTTAGCCTAATATACGATACTTGGTGCTTTTGGGTAACATGGCCTGCGCCTGCCACGATCTTGGCGCAGACGGGCTTGCCTTTGGCGCGGCTTTGGCGCGCCCGCTGCGCGTGACCACTGCGCGACCGGCCCAGCATGTGATTTAAATAGCTGGCCGGGTGCGGGAACCAGGTGTGTGTGGGGCCCGGATGTCAGGCAGTGTCTGACAACAGGAAGTCAGGCAACTGTCAATGTATGTGCAACGCGCAAGATTTAAAACTACCAAACATCGAGTTTTAAAATGAAATTGTGACTTAAAAACACAGTAAACTTGAGGGTACAAACAATCAGGAAAGTGCAAATGCGCAAGCTTAAAAATCCGGACACCTGACTTTTAGCGAAGATGCGACTTAAAGTGGCACAATAAAACAACAATTTTCGAGCTTGACTTTCGTTTTTTTTGTTTTGATTTGTATATTTTTTATAAAACAGATAGATTAAATCACAATCACAGATAATTCTAACAGCGTCTCCAATGGTGAGGGAGAAAACTCTCCTCAAGCCCCACTGCGAGACCGGCCCAGCATGTGATTTAAATAGCTGGCCAGGCGCGGGAACCAGGTGTGTGTGATCCATGAGATACACATTTTAGCCAGTCTGGCAATACTCTACCAAAAATTGTTAATAAGTAAATAATTGCCCAACTTCACAATCTTCCATACTCTACAAACTTTTGAACAAACTTTTTTAACATGGCCTGACAATTTGATCTTGACTTTGTCCCCAACCTGAAATTTAATATTTCTAGGATTCACCAACAATTTGTATCTTGCCCTTTTTAACTCATTATTGCTATTGACAGTGTCATACATTTCCTTTATATTTTTAACCAACCTTGTGAAAAACAACCTCCTTCCTTTTCAAAGCATAAACGGTGAACATTTAGTTTGACAATGATAAGACCACACTAACTCTGAGCCTTTTTTTTTTTATATCAATACATGCTCTAATAGCTAACTGAATGTCTTCTACCAAAGTTTTAATACATCTTTCTCCCAAACTATTCATTTTAGGAAAATATAAAGCAGATTTTTTGTACTAAAATACCCATGTTTTTAAAAAATCAACTACTCTGGTAGATGTAAATTGTATACCATTGTCAGAAACAATTTCATCAGGAAAGACCTCTTTTTAAAAAACATCCTGAAGAAAACCTATGAGAGATTCAGCATTAGGTTTGGAAAACCATTTAAACTCTACCCATCTTGAAAAATAGTTAATTAAAGCTCAAATGTAAATCGTTCCTGATACAATACCTTCGTAAGCTCCTAACACATCAATAGCTAATTTGGATCAAGGAATTTCTGGAATGGTGACTTGAACCTGAGAAGGTTGTTGTGTTTTCAAAACGTTATCTAAATTAAGGCATAACATCATTTTAATAAAACTAAGGGACCTATTAAAATGGCATGTGGACTTTGTCCGCCCCCCACTGCAGCGGAGCATTAGACCGTCCGCCGAAGTTGTGGGTGCCCAACTAGGCAAATTAGGATCCATCTGCCACACTGGCGGGCACATCCTCTACCTTAACATTGCGGCGGGTGGTGCTTTACTCAGCACCAGCCGCAAGGGTGAAGCCCATATTGTGCATTGCCATGCACAACGTGACAGGCACTGCGTTGTGCTTGCCACTTTGTGCATGGCAATGTTGGGGGGTACCATGGGTACCCATCAGTGCAGCCACCCATACCCCCGGGGGCCCGCAATTGGCCTCCTTGGGTGAATTCCTGCATGCCTTTCCTTGGCGGAGTCTCCGCCATGGAAAGGCAGGCATCCTAATATTGGATGGCGGTGCCTACAAGGCTCTGCCACCATACTGAGGGCCTTTTCTGCCCGGCTGGCAATCCGACTGGTGGAAAAACAGTGGACGGTCTTTCGCGCCACCACAGTGCCCCTCGCCATGCTAATATGGCGGGATGAACAAAAGACATTTTGCGACGGATCGCCACCGCCATGCTCCACCCGAAATCATAATGGGCCCCTTAATGTCACTGTCCATGTAATGCCACCAGGAATGTTCTCTAACTTTGTTATAGGTTTGATTTGCCCCAAATGCCCCACATGACAAGGAAATAAAATGTTCTCTTGATGCCTGCAGGTGGAACAACACATTCTCCTTTGATAATTACATTATTTTCCAAAAACAAATGATCTCTTTACTTTCCAAAATACTTGACGTTCTTTGGATAAGTGTTTTTCTGGTGGCCATGCCTTCACAATAAACTCTTTAATTTGATTCTGCACAACATCAGAATGGCTGGCCACAATCAATTGTTCTTTGAAATAAAACAACATCTTCAATTGTAGCCACAACACATTTTTCCTGAAACTGCTCATCTATATCAATTTGAATATCACCTGACAACCTTTGTTAGACAATGAGCCCCCTCGTTCTGAACAACCGATAAATAAATAATGGTAAAATTGTAATACTAGCATTTGGATAACAACTATACCAATCTGGAAGAAGCTTTCCCCATTCTGTTGTTTTTTTTAAAAACAGTTTTTATTGAAGATAAGACTAGCAATAATCACATTTACAGAATTACATCACCATGAGTTAGTAGATTCCATCACAGGACAGTGAGTACAGAGGTTGGAAACATTTCCGATGTTCATTTAAGGTTTATCATTGAGCGGATATTTGCTATTGTCTGAAAACAGATCTATAGTCTGAGGAGATACCTCCCCTAAATGTATTCAATTTACCCCACATTCGTTCCATTTTTGGAGGCATCCTCTGTGGACATATGTGGCCCTTTCCGCCACCATGGCCATATCCATATCCTTGCACCAATCTTGAAGGAGTGGTGGCACCCCAGCCCCCCAATGTCTGGCAATGTTCTGTTTTGCTATTGACATACCCAGGGTTGCCCAGGCTTGGTCTGTGTGATTCAGGTCAGTTGCCTCCCAGATGTTTAAGAGACAACATTTAGACTCAGGCGGTACCGAGCTTTCACTAACTTGTGCCCCATTCCATTGTTAGCTAGTAAAGAAATAAGGGGTTTGTGATTTGTCTTCAAGTGGAAAGGCTTCCCCCATAAAAACATTTTAAAATGTTTAACTGACCAAGTGCATCCTAAAGACTTTCATTCAATAGTTGAATACCTAGATTCAGCAACAGAAAAAGGTAATGGTGCAAAAGCATTAGTTTGCTAAATTCCATCTTTAACTTGAGAAACGACAGCTCCCAAACCAGTAGCACTAGCATCAACTGTGATCAATATTCATAGAATTATGTGAAAAAGGAGACAAAGGTTTTGACAAAATGATACCTTACTTCAGGTTGTTGAAAGCCCTGTTCCTCAACCCCAAAAATTGTATCTCCTTTTTAAGTTATAACAACAAAGGGTGTACAATCTCAGAATACGTGTTAACAAATCTCGCATAATACTCACATAATCCCAAATATGATTTAAGTTGTTCTTTCTGAACTGGAATCTGCATGTTACAAATTGATTCCAACATATCTTTCTTGGGATAAATGCCATCGGTGGTAATGGTATTTCCCAAATACTCTACCTCCTGAACCTGGAATTTGCACATATCGAACAAATCATCATGCCTTTTTCCATTAAAATATCTAAGAGTTTGCTAAGGATACAAAAGTGTTGATCCTCAGATTCAGAATATACCTTGGTGTCATCGTGCAAGAGACAAAACATCAACTTCTGGAATACTGATACGGCAGAGGCAGGTCCAAAAGGCATTCTGATATACCTGAACGCTCCATTCGAGGTAATGAATGTGGGGACTGGATTCTTCTGTCAACTCGAATTGATGATAAGACGCCTTTAGATCGTTGGTAGAAAAATACTTTGACCCATCTAACTTAGCATATAACTCATTTACCTTAGGCAAAGATTGGCAATGCACATGGATCTGCTTATTAACTAACCTCAAATCTGAAAAGACATGAAGCTCGACATTTTCATTTTTTCTTCAAGAACAGTGGGAGATACCCATTCTGAAGAATTAACTGGTTCACACATATTTTTTAACATTTGGGATAAATCCTTACAGACTGACAACAGGCACATGCCTTAGTTTATGTTTGGTAGGAACAGACTTTTCCATAGGTTGAAATTTGATGTGAACATTCTTTCACTTTACCAAGTTGTTTCCTAAATAAACTGCTGTGTTTCCCTAACACACTTTCCAACAGCTTTTCCTCCCTGAAGATACTCTGCACTCTCACCATATCCTCTGTGAAACAACCTTGGCATTGGGATTAAGGGTCATATCAAATTTCCCTTGTTGTCTCCAACCTAATATTTGCAATCTATCAAATTGCTACATGTTTTTTTTTATTTTAAAAACAAAACACATCAGAAATAATGGTATATGGGGATCCTGAATACACCTTTACTTTTAACTTTCTGTTCTCAATAGTGATTTTGCCCATGGGTGGTACATATGATTCGGTATCTACATCAATCCCTTTTACCTTACTGCTGGCAACCATATGAACTTCCTTAACTGTTGCATTCGATTCTATTTTACATACATTATCAGTGTCTTCTAACACCTCCTCCGATACTGTAACATCACACCCAACTTGTTATGTAATGCACAACAGTACATTCTCAGAGATAGATAACTCCTCCACTGATTCATCATGTACACTAGATACCCTTTTCACAGAATTTTTACAAACTGTGCCACAATGTCCTAACTTTCCACACTTGAAACACTCTCTACTTTTGACTGGACAGCACTTAAATTGAGCAGCATGTATTTTTGAACTGCAATGCATACATTAAGATCTATTAGCAGAAGTAAACTGAACAAAGGGTTTACTATTCTTATTTTTAAACCCCACTGATTTGTTGGCACCTTTTAGAGAAACTGCTGCTACACCCAAAGAAGTGCTATCTACATTAAAAGTTTTAAATGAACTGATGGAACATACAACACTTGGCAATGTCAATTGCTTCCTGTAATGTTGGATTCCGCTGACAAAGGAGTTGCTCTTGGATTTTCTTATTAGAGCAATGAATAATCAGCTGGTTTATAAAGTATGTCAGATGTAACTAATGTCAGATGTGTAAATTATATCTTTCAATAACAACATGGGGACCTCCCTTCAACTTTTTCTTGAGAGGATCTAAAGCTTCTGATAAACAGTCATAATTATCTGCTTCCCACCATGTGGTGGCATAAGTGATGGTAAATGTACAAAAACATCTTCAGCAATATCCTAAAAAATGTTAATGACACCCTGACAAAACTAAAAGGAACCTGGGAAAATGTTGTGGGTGAAATAGACTTCCCAGACTGATGCACCCTAGAGAGGTGACAATTAAATCCCACATGCGGCTCATTCAATTTAAAGTCCTTCATAGAGTAGACTATGCTAGGGCTCACCTCCACAGAATAGGTAGGGATGCTACACCCAACTGTTTTAGATGTGGAGATGAGATGGGGTCCTTTCTTCACACATTATGGTTATGCCCCGAGATAAGTGTTTATTGGCATAAGATAGTAGAGATACTAGATGTCACCCTACCGATAGACCCCAAATTAATTTTACTGGGAATACCCACTGGAGTAGATGTACCCAGAAGCAAGCTCCTCTTTGGAAATCTAGGCATGGTAGTTGCAAAGCAAGACGAGGCAATCTACTCAGGAGCCTCTGAAACACCTACCCTACAGCAATGGAAGTGAGGAATGGACCTATACGTGGTGGCAGAGAGGGTTATCTATCAGACAAGAGGCTGTCCCCAGAAGTTTCATAGGATGTGGGGCCCCTGATTTAAATATTATAAGCTTGATATACATGGGGATGCTATGTAATATTCAACCATGTAAGGCCTCCGAAGGCCAGGGCTTTAGCCTGTTGATACTTGTGCTGGCAGATGATGGACTCTTGGATCTAATCTGACTATGTACTGTACTACTTAACCACCAAAGACTCTGTATGCTCCACTCTATGTAACTTTGTTATTGAAAACGTTGCTTGAAGACATTACATGTTTAAATAGAAAACTCCATAAAAATATATTTTAAAAAAAAACATCTTCAGCATCTGTACCCATTAAGTTTAGCAAAAGCGCCATTTCTTGGCAGCCAGAAAGGCATTACCATTAATTGCTAATAAACAATTATTAAAATGCCTTAGCCATTTCTCCCATTGCATTGATGGCTGATTAGAGCTATTAAAAAAGGAAGGTGGACTACGGTTTTGCCTACGGGCTTTCGCCGAGACCCACACAGGGTTCAGACAATCTCCACCACCTGCTGGGCGTGGGAACGGCTGTGCAGGCTGCTTGGTCTAGAGCGACTTTATTCTCCGTCTTTACCCCTCCCCAATCCCTCTTGGTTTCTGATTACCGGGGAAGTTCTGGTCCAACGCACGCTGAGGAAGTTTGGTGTATTGACTATCGGTGATCACTTTCCCGAGGGCCATGTGTTTTCTGTCTCTGAGGACGCCGGCTTTTCTGACTGCTCTTTTATGGACACCTTTGTGCTAAACCGCATACACTCAATGCTTCGCGCCACATTTCCTTCATTTCCAATGGCGCCTGCACCTACTACCCCACTAACTGTATTAGTGCAGAGCCCTACTGGTTCGCACTTGGGGGCACATTAGGATGGCGGGCGGGCTTTTCCCGCCCGCCACCCTAGCGGAAATCGGGACCGCCCGCCTAAAGGGTGGGGGTCCTGACATTGCCATTAGGATGCGCCTGCCACAGTGGCGGGCGCATTCCTCAATTTAACATTGTGGCGGGCGGTGCTCACTGCACCGCCCGCCACAATGTTAAAAAACAAAAGCACGCCTTTGCACAATCGAAGAGGCAGGCACCGCGCGGTGCCTGCCTCTTGGATTATGCAAAGGCAGGGGGTACCACCCGTGTGCCACCCCCTTTGGCCTTCACTCTGGGGGCCCACATGGGCCCCCCAGAGTGAACACCACTTGCCTTTCTGTGGCGGCATTGCCGCCACGGAAAGCCATTGAGAAAAGCCCATAGTAATATGGCGGGCGGTGTCTAACAGACACCGCCTCCATGTTACTCGTTTTCCGCCCTGGCCGCAAGGCGACCGGGGCGGAAAACAGGCGGGCGGTGTTTTTCACCCCCGCCTTCCCGGAGGCAAACCGCCCGACATCGTAATGGACCCCTTGGTGTCTAAACTCTGCAAACTATGTGGCACCCTTAGGCCGATATCTGATTCCAAAGTAAGGGAAGCTTGGGAGGCTGATGTGGGCGGACCTATTACTGATGATCAATGGGAATGGTGTTGTAGCAGACACAAATTGCTCCACTTCAAATTCCTTCGCAGAATATACCATACACCCGCCCGCTCCTACAGGATAGACCACACTAAACCTCATAACTGTCCTAAATGTCAAGCCCCCTTTGCGGACTTTGCCCACTTAGCTTGGACCTGCCCCAAGATACATCAATACTGGATCTCGGTACATCTTACATTAGGTGATATCCTTGCCATGCAACTGCAGCCAATTCCAGAGATTGCACTGTTAGTTATGTTGCTAACTTTCCCAAGAAAACCAGGAAATTGGCAGCTCTCGGCTTCCTTTTAGCTAAGCACGAGATCGCGTTGTTGTGGGGCAGCAAGAGGGCTCCCTCCCCACAAGTATGGCTCCGCAGTCTCGTTTACTGCAACATACACAGTGAGGAATACACCACTATGGTCCCCAGTGTTTCCCGGCCTACGGATATTTGGGAGCCATACCTCACATATATTGCAAGACAAAGAGCAGAACAGAGGTCTCCACTTGCTAGCGGATAGGTGCCCACAGGGGTTCGTTGAATTTCTATGTGATGGAGGGGCGAGAATTTTGTATAATATTTGTATATTCCGCTGTAGCGATTGTGTTCTAATCATGCCAGTCTCTGCTGTTTGTTGATTGATGTCTTCCGTTATCCAAATTGTAGTGCATATTCTTCAGTTTTGGGTTATTGTTGCATGATATTGTACCCTTGACAATGCCATACCGTGCCTCTTTCTTTGTACTGTTGCACATAACTTTGCTCCGTGGCCAATCTATTCGATATGATTTTTCGTTTATATTATTGCGGGGCTGCGCCATGGTGGCCACTGTTTCTTGCTCTTTCGCAAAAATGAAAAAATGAAAGATAAAAAAAAAAAAGGAAGGTGGAGGATTTCCATGTCACCGACAAGTTTAAAACAAAATGAAATCCACCACGCTTGGAAAACAAATGCTGTACTTTTTTCTTTTTGTTCTTTCTTTCTAAAATGCATTAGAAAATTGTAGTATCACCATAGGAGTGTTGGAATAAATTAAAACTTTGTGTATCATATGTTAAATGAAAACAAAGCTAAACCATAAAGCACTGCCAACAATGATTATGGTGGGCGTTTTGCCGTGGTAAACGCATAAAACAGTAGCAGTTTGATGTTCACGTCACTGCTCATTTTATATAACTGGCAACAAAATTATGCTGTCCGTATTATCGTGGTGAACACACAGAACACTTACAGTTTGGTGCGCACATCATTGTGCTGCTCCTCAAACATCAACAATACCTCTGCAACAGTATTTGTCCCTTGCTGGTGGAGATGGTGCTCGTCCATTTACAAAATGCAGAAAGCCCCACTGAAGAGGGCGTAGCCAAAAAGACTAGAACAACAAAGCTATTTGCTGCAGCGCAGCAACAGAAAGGCTGCTGCTGTTACCGCAAAATCAACGGAAGCTGTACTTGTTTTCTCCGAAGTCTCCCTTGGATCCACCGCCCCTGCAGCTCTAGATTATCAGTCGTCCAGGTGTTCTCAAATAAAATGCTCTGTGTTTCATTGAGGAAATTTAGCTGGCTTGTAACTCATCCTTTAGACACTAATTGGCTCGCTCATACACCTCAAACGTTTTAAATTCCAAAGGAGATATATCCCGATTCTCCCTCCGGGTATTTTTTTGCTCCTCCAACCCATCACAAAAATATGTCATAAGGATAAATGATATAACATTATGAAGTAGTTAAGAAAATGTATTGGAGCATTCCAATGTCTCCTCAACTGGCAAGCAACTCCCCGCACATCACCCGGTAAGAATATCGAATGGCGTACAAAATATAACAATCTGAATCACAGGTACACAGGTAAGGAACACGTAATATGGAACTTTACAAAACATTCTAATTCTACCTACCACAACATGACATGCAATTCTCTATGGCACAAAATGGTGACGACACAAAGCATTCTTAAAATTATGTTTATCTTTATCTGTTTGCAATATTGCGAACAAGGCAACTCACACGTTTTTAACTTTGCAAGCTTTAATCCGATAATTCAAATATTGTAAAGTTTAAAAAATAATAGATACATTTATTAGCCCCTTGCAGCCTACCTGGCTGACAAGCAAATCATTTCAATTCACTCTTAGGACAGCCTCAGCCAGAACACCCTCACATTGGAGAATAAGTACAAGTACAGAAAAGAAAGAACAAGGCAACAGGCCTTCACCTATGCTCTCAGGATTTGAAACAGCACCTCTGTTTCTATCATGGGCATCTCAATCCCAACACACATCTTAACGAACACTCCTACATGACACAGTAGCAATCAACTTCTCCTTTCAAAACACAGCTACTGCTCCAATGACTCATTGGCAGTATATTTGGATTTGACCCTGGACTACGTTTTACTTTCTTTGGCTAGGTTCATGCTATACGAATACCACTTATATACTTAGTGGAAAAACATTCCTACTGCTATTCATGGCGCTTAGTGGACTTCCCTCTCTTGGAATTTGTTCCCCCCTCTAATGGGAGCCGAGAACACCAGTGCATTCATTAGCTTCAGAAACTCATAAGGCCCTGTCCCTGATTCTAGTCCCCGCCCAAAGGTTTCTGGCCTGTTCACGCAGTCCCCCAGTACTTCCTTGTGTGGTGAAGGTGGCTGAGTGATTGCAAAGGGATTCCCTTTGTGGTGGGACATGATGCAGCAGGATATAGTCACAATTGGTGGCAAATTATTGGATGTCATTAGTGCAGCAAATGCAGTGCCACTGGATGTTAACTAGAAGAAGGATCTAATTGGGTTTGTATTAGTGGAGTGTGAACTATTGGTTCTGATGATGCTTGAACGTTCTGTCACTGATACTTCTCACTGACAGTTGAGTGACACCTTCAAGTGGTGATTGAAAAAGCCAATAGTGTCGGAGGTATCGACCCGTATGATCGGATGGAGTTCACCTGCTACTTTGCAATTGTCCCTCTAAATCCTAGGACAGAATGATCTCAGTTGATGCCGGGTTTTGGAGAGTGACAGGCAATGTCATAATTAATAAGGTTCACTGATAGAATATTGATAGTATAAATATCGATAGTAAAAATATCAAAGTAAAAATATAGGATAACAGATAAGTACAAAAATATTGCATCAAAAATATCGAAGTTAAAAATATTGATGTAAAAAATATCGATGTAAACATATAAATGAAAATAAATAATATATATTAAAAAAAGTAAATATGAATATTACCTTTAACACAATTAATTATATGTAATATACATTTTAACTAAATATAAAACATAAACTTAATTTTAAAAATATAAACACACAAACATAAAATATATACATATACATATACATATATTTACTTTAAAAAATTGTATTAACTATTATCTTTATTAAGGGCCCGTTTCTGATGCGGGTTCGAAAACATTCCCACCCAGGGCCTGATTCTGATGCGGTTAGGAAGGCCTCCTAATGGCATTTGCTCCTTCCAAATAGGATCAGGAGTGACCCAGTGCATAATTATGATGCGGTTAGGAACATCATATCTGAAAGCATTCGGATGCATCGCACTTGGTCGGTCGGACTCTCCTGATCCGAGTGGGTCGGAAACCATTTCTAACCCGATTCGGTCGGGAAGCATTTCCAACCCGCATCAGAATCAGCCCCTTAATGTTTAAACTTCTAATTATATAAAAATAAAACATGCCGCTTCGCTCTTTTGATGTTCCCTGCTGTTGGCTGCGCTTACCGGGGAGAGGAGAGGAGTTCCTGACAGACGGACGAGGACTATCAGTCCCAGGAGCCCCTTGTTTGTTGCCCGCCCACTTCCGCCACAAACGCTATTAAAACTTCTCATGGCACCCGCTGAGTGGGTGCCGCTTCGCTCTTTTGAAGTTCCCTGCTGTTGGCTGCGCTTACCGGGGAGAGAAGAGGCGTTCCCGACGGACGGAAGAGGACTATCAGTCCCAGGAGCCCCTTGTTTGTTGCCTGCCCACTTCCGCCACAGACGCCATTAAAACTTCTCGTGGTACCCGCTGCGCGGGTGCCGCTTCGCTCTTTTGAAGTTCCCTGCTGTTGGCTGCACTTACCGGGGAGAGGAGAGGAGTTCCTGGCAGACGGACAAGGACTATCAGTCCCAGATGCCCCTTGTTTGTTGCCCGCCCACTTCCGCCACAGACGCCATTAAAACTTCTCGTGGCACCCGCTGCGCGGTACGCGTGCAGGAGTCCACCGGGAGAAGCCCGGGACAAGGGCAGGGCCGCCTGCGGCCAACCGAGGCCGAAGGAGGCTGGGCTGGGCCACCCCCCTTGGCCAATGCTCCAAAAACGATCCACAGACCTACATAGGGTATGATGCATATGTTTTAATTTGTTCTCAATTATTACAGCTCTTGAACCGTATTTGACTGATAAAGTGTGCCAGGGCGAACTGTATAAGTGGTTGTGTAGCTGGCCATATATATTAAGAGAATATCGCTAGTTCATATCTTGGGCAACGGGGGGGGGCTAAACCCAGTACAACACCATGAGCAAGCAAAAATGTCTGGCGGGGACCCTGGACAATTTTATCTTAAGAGCTGAATCCATTATATCACATGAAATTGCCCTTGCGGAACGAAGACTATCATTAGATCCATCGAAACTCCCGGCTGATCAGGAATCTGCTCAGCCAAACCCACCAGCCTTGTTGCCAATGTCATCGAACAACCGCACCACTCCGACGTCCCCTTTACCAGGTAGTTCTCCAATAAATGGTACCCCCATTGACAATGTGCAGCTCGACGAGAGAGGGCAACCATCATCAGACTCCGAGGGCTAAGACAGGGGGGCCTAGCAACAATTAAAAAAGTAAGAAAAGACTCTTCACGAGGGAAACGGAATACTAAAAAAACTGGAGAATCTGGACGGTCAGGGGCATCCAACAAAGGGTATACAGAATCAGTAGAATGTATGGGGGCACTATATAAAACATTTGGTACACAAACTGAATTCAATAGCACCGTACATTTCAACAAAGTAGATGGTATGGTCAAGACTTTAGAAGATATTGTTGCAGATATTTTTAAGACTACCTTGAACTCTATTGAGTCGCGAGTAAATGACTGTCTGGGTGTTAAATTGAAAGAACTGGATGATAAAATTGTTGGAATTAATCAGGCTATGCATTGTCTTGACATTATGATTGAGAAAGGGGGAGTTAACAATTTAGAGGGGGCTAAACTACTCTCAGATTATAGGGATAGCATCATTTCAAAATGCAATGGTGTGAGCCCCGATGGAAGTACAAGTGCCCAACCGAGATCAGATTCTATGACAAATACTGGTATGGTGGAGGGGAGAACCTACCTTAGAAGGGGACATTAATCTCAAGCTGTGACCTCTTGTAAACATGGTAGAAGGGTAGAACATGCTGCCAAAAGAATAAGCCGCACCGAAGCCTGAAATAAAAGGGGACTAATATCTACCGTAAATGAAATTGCCCTGATCTCTAATCATGATATATTGCATCTACCGCCTGCTGCATGTCCATATGTTTTAATATTAACTGGCATTCCGGTCTTAAGGAAGGACCAAGTAGAAACATGGGAAAACTTAAGGAACAAAGTGGCCGACTGGCTCCAAAGATACAAAAGATTTAGCCCATACAAAATGAATGAAATCATAATGGTATGAAGGGTGGGTTGGGTGGGGATACATAGGAAAAACATTGAAGGCGACTGTATAGTTGTAAACTTCAGGCGTCCCCATATAGTTCGCAATCTCCTAAGAGTACACAAGGAGATTCCGACACAGAAAACCAACATCCATGCCCTTCCCTTGGGGTTCTTCTATAGCCCATATGAAGAAGAAGCCTGCCGCCAACGTGATAATTCGTTCCCCCTCCTAACCTCGAACAGGTTCCAGGAATTTTCATCCCTGGAAGCAGTTGATTGACTGAACTTATCAACGGGTCTGGTGGTTAGAATAGAGATCTTACCAACACCAATAGAAGTGGGGAGGGTAAAGGTGGGTTCAGAAACTGTACCACAGATTTAAATGTTAACGGCCTGCGAGTTAGGTACGGGAGAGAATGAGCGGGTCACCTCAAAAATTGTACTGAGTGTAGGTGACCAAGTAGTTCCGACAGACGATAAATCAAGCTTAATTAATACTATGCTGGATGAGCTCCCCTTAGCTATGTGTGGTAATAATTCATCAGGAATAAGGCTCATGTCATGGAATATAGCTGGTCTTAGGAAAAATACCTGTGATCCGGAATGGAACGAGAACATTGAAAAGAGCGATATTTGTTTCCTACAGGAAACCTGGGCGTTAAAAACACCGCACAGAGTAGGGTATAAAACATTTAATGTGGATGCAGTCCCATCTATTAGAGGAAGACCCTCGGGGGGGGCTTGTAATTTGGGTGAAAGTAACCTTAGAGGTTAGAATAACAGTATTAAACATCGATTCACTAGACATACTCCGGATACGGATCATTACAAAGGAAGGATTTGAGCTATATTTACTTAATGTGTACAATAGACCAGGCCCTCTATCCAAAGAGTCACCGATAATTGAAATGCTGGACTCATTTCTAAATTGTTTGGATGAGAGACCCAGCATAATATTAGTTGGCAATTTGAATTGCAACTTTGAGCCTATCTTAGGGCTTACTGACATTTTTGAGGATGAAGATAGTGCTTATAATATTCCTATGGTTAACAATGCAAATCCGGTCCCTTGTACTGTACTAGCTCTCCAAATGATGAGACTAACGGCTACCCATGAATTGAGGGCATGTAACGGAAGATTGCCTTCTGACTCACAAAAAGCCCCTACCTTCAATAGGAATGATTGCCAAAGTAAAATTGACTATGCCATGGCCTCTCATGACATTTGGAATTATTCACAAGCTCTAGAGATCATACCTAGGATCGAGAGTGACCACTATCCGCTCGAATTGTTAGTTTCCAGTGGTTTATTGTGTAATATATCTATTAACAATAATGAAGTAGTAGATTCACCTGATTTAAGTAATGATGTAGTAGTAGCTGCCAACAACCGTCGTTCATTAAAATGGGCCCATATTTTGGAACATGGCGAAGTGTTGGCAGAAATCAATAGCTTATTGGCTGATGCAATTGCTAGGCATTTGAGTACACTATCTGAAGGGAATGCCTTTATAAGCTTACATAATGGGTTGTTTGAATCACTAGTAGCACTGGTAACAAGAATGCGAAGAAAAGTAACTAAAAATACCAAAATCATTGCAAATAGGAAACCTTGGTATGATAAGGATTGCAGGAATTGCAAGGCCAGACTACTCAAATCAATCAAAATGAAGGATTCTACCGAGATCAAGGAGGCTAGAAGGCAAGGTCAACTGGGATGAGGAAAGTTGGGCAGACTTGCTCACGGCTGCTAAGAATAAGGACCAAGTGGGGTTCTGGAGATTGGTGGCAAAGGGGAACCGTACAGGTGGAGTGTCAGAGATGTTTTTCTCGACGAATTGACCTGGGTTGAACATTTCACCCATTTATATAGGGCTCCTGATAATATTGGGATCCCAGACAAGGATACACCATTGTTATTTGACAGTGTACATAACTTGGAGTTTAACTTGGAAGAGACATTGGCAGCTATTAATGCAGTCAAAAATGGAAAGTCACCCGGACTCGATAAGGTCCCGGTTGATCTTTATAAGCATGAAATCAGCGTGTGGGCCCCTTATATTAATCATTTATGTAATACCTTAGCGGCAGGCGTGGATTTGCCGGATAGCTGGAAAGGGGCGCAAATCGTACTGTTTTTTTAAAAAGGGCAATAGGAATAAACCAGGGAACTATAGTCCAATTAGTTTAATGGATATTTTACAAAAAATGTATTCAAGGCATATCTTTGCTCGTATGAATATATGGATTGATGAAAATTCTATTCTTACAATGTTTCAAGCTGGTTTTAGATCAAGAATAAGTATGGTTGACCATGTTTTTAGATTCTGTTGCATTGGTTGGAAATATGTCAGTCTGAGGAAAGGACACCTGTATGTGGCATTTGTGGATCTCAGTGCCGCCTTTGACCTTATACCGCGTGAGTTTTTATGGAAGTCGCTGCATTCTATAGGGCTCCCTGATTGTCTTCTGCAACAGATTGTAAGGTTGCATGATAATAACTTTGCCAGAGTGAGATGGGGTCCAAACAGTGAATTAACTAAAGCTATACCAATTAAGAGGGGAGTACGCCAAGGATGTGTGCTGGCCCCCACATTGTTTTCACTGTTTGTTAATGACATTCCATCTTACCTTGAGGGTTGTAATAATGATGCCCTGCAGCTGAATGGGCAAAGGATTTCTGCCCTCTTATTCAAAGATGACACCATATTGATTTCCCAATCCCCTAAAGGATTGTAATCTCTCCTAAACTCATTCCATCAATACTGCAACAAGAAGGGCCTCGAAATTAATACAAATAAGACCAAATATATGGCCATAAACCCCCATAAAATGTTTAGGGGCATCCTAATGTTAAATAATGAAAAAATAGAAGGTGTACAGACTTTTACGTATCTTGGAGTTTCATTGGATTCTAAGGTAATGTGGAAAACCCAATTGGAAAAAGCAAAATGATATTAAAACAGAATATATTGTCTATAGTGAAAAAACATGGAGAGAGCATTAGTAAGGCAGTATCTCCGGCATTAGAGGTTTTCAGGTTCAAGGCACAGTCTGCGGCATTATACGGGGCAGAAATGTGGGGGCCCATGTGTAAGAACACTTTTGCAATAAGTGAAAATAAGTTTTTTAGGGCTCTCTTGAGACTACCAGCAAACACCCCATTGATACCTGTACTGTTAGATCTAAATATGAAGCGCACTGACCACTACGCTATCCTGCGACCGCTATCCTTGTGGGTAAGACTCTGGTGTATACCTGAGTTAGACGATTATAAAAATGGTCTTCAAGAAATAATGAGAATAGACTGTAATACTACAAATGGTTGGTTAAAACATGTGCGTACGGGGGGTGTGTCTAGCGCCCGCAGGAGATGGCGTCATCTTTGTGACTCTCCCGGGAAGCGGCGGTGAAGGAGGTCATGGCGCGACTCTTTCTTATGGTTTGAGAAGCCAAAACGCCGGAATAGCTGTGGTAAGGAATGCAGTGTTGAAGCAACCCTTTTGCTGGAGCTTGCCGGGTCACGACGGTCTGCTTCCATACCCCGAGTATTCAACGGAGCCTGGTGAGGTTGCGGCCATTTCCCGGTTCCCGCTGACGGAGCTTCGCTCCTAGCGGTAATCCGGGTCACATACGCATGCTGCGAGTAGCCTTTCTTGTGACATTTAACTCCTGCCCAAGTGCTTTAATGGCCTCATTTGGGTGAAAACGTACTCTGCATGCGCAGCGTTTAAAACGACACACGAAGCATTTACTTAGTTTCTGACGAGACGCGGCCGCCATTTTACGAGCCCCGCTGACGGAGCTCGGCTCCTAGCGGTAGCTCGGTTTCTTTGTTGGGGGCTGCGCGCTCTGCCAGTTCCACCTCAACTTCGCTGCTGCTTCTCAAAATGATGGTCCCTTTTGCTAGTTGCTGCCAACTGATAAAGATCCTACGTTGTGCATCGTTTAATTAAACAGATGAGGGCACTCCCTATCTCCTCACCACGAAAGCCTGTTTGAAAGCACATCTTCTGATTTATGTATGAGGAGAATATTTATTCATTATTTATCATTTTCTCAGCACTGCTTCAGGCCTCAGCTGGTTTTTTACTGACGTTATATTTTCCTGCTACAGCCTCAATGATTAACTGTACATTACCCTGCGTTTAATGCTTCACCTTCATCTTTACACCAGAATTTTTGGCGCCTTATATCTCCTATTCATTCAAGATGGCGCTTTGTTATTTCTACATGCTCACAGGTTATTTATTGTATTATTTACTGCACTGAGGCTTTTGTACATTGTCGTCTTGACCATTTGTGTGCATGTTTTTCTTCGCCTCGTTTTCTCTTATGACATGGTTGGTTTATGCAGTAAACGTTTGCAATTTGCCTTACTATTACATTATGTTGTGTTTTATTGTGTTTATACCATGTGCACAGTAGGACCTTGAGTTCACCATCCCTTACTAGTGGCATTTGCATCTTCACTCTAACTTACTTGATGGGCAGGTTATCCAAGGATTTGCATAAACCTTCATCCTCCTCACGTAAATTCCTAATCCACACGAGCTCCAGATATCAGTGTCTTACAATGAAGGATTCGCTGGAGTCATCATCTAAAAATCCATCGCCATCATCAAATCCGTCCATGTCCTCAGCTACTAAAGGCACTGTGAAAAGGTTAAAAAAGGATCCTCCTTCTCCTCCAAAGCAGCCCAACCTGGTCACCATGGATATCCTATTGGAGGAAATAAGGGCGTTGCGCCCCTTCATTGATGAGACCAGAACCACACTCCAAACGATCACGGAAAAATTGTTAACTGTATATGGTCGTGTTACCCAATTGGAGCAGGATGTTACTTCCTTGAATAAGTCTGTCTCTAAGGTTGACCCGTTGTGCGCACAGGTTTCAGTCATGCATAAACAACTCGAAAATTTTGAAAATCGAAATAGAAGGAACAACCTACAAATTTATGGGCTTCCGGAGGGGACAGAGGGGTCGGAACCACTTGTGTTTTTCAAGACTTTCCTACCAAAAGTTCTTTCACTGCCCGACAGCACCACTATCAAGTTACAGAGGGCACACCGTTTGGGCCCTCCTCCTAATGCGAGTCCACCTCGGCTGCTAGGAAACCAAGGGGCGTTATCATTTATTTCCTTGATTACACTGATTTGCTCAAAATTATATCAGCTGCAAGAGCCATGAAGCGAATTATTTGGTCGGGAAATCCTCTTTTTTTCTCTCAGGACTATGCCAAGGCTACTGCTGACAGACGCAAGGAATTTTTGTCTCTACGACCTCAATTGAGCTCGATTGGAGCACTTTTCGGTCTCTTCCAACCCTGTCCCTTCAAGGTGACTTTCAACAACAAAACTACCACTTATGAAGACCCATTGAAGCTGAAGAGTTGTCTCTATTCCCATAGCTCTATTGCGACGGATGTTGCATCTTCGTCTCATTCTACTTGATGTTCACTAATATTGACTTAAGGTTATGTTCACATGCATTTACTGCTGCTTTTGATTGTTAGCTCCTAGGCAATGCTTTATATTGGTTCATATTTCTAATTTCTAGTTGTTAATATTTTTTACATGTTATTTTGTCTTCATTTTTCTAGATCATTGCCCTACATGTTTTTTCTCCCCTCATTTCATACCTGGAGTCTGCCGAGTCGCCTCTCCCGCCTGCCTTCCCTTTCGAGTTACGAACCCGTCATTGTCCTATGTGGCCTCCATCCTACCTCCCCGTACATGTCCTGGATGTTCTGTAAGTCATATTTCTCCCTTCATATTTATCTTCTATGTCTTTTTCTTTTCTTGCTTTTCTTCTCTTCTCGTCCCTTCAGTCCTATTATTTTTTCAGCCTTTTCCTCTTCTCTTATTTCTACCTGGACGATTTCCTGCTATTTCTCTTTTTCTCCTGTTTTCTTCATTCTCTTGTATCTTCGATCATTCGCCCTTACATATGTTTTAATTGTTACTGTGTACAGTTTTAATTCCATTGGTTACTATATTGAATGCTATTTTTCGATTATTCTTAGTTTTTTCCTCATACAAATATGTTGTATTCAGTATTTTTCAATTACTTCCACTTTAGGAGGTTTTAGCCGTTTTTTCTTATATTGTATTGATTTTTATGCATTCATTTTTGATTCTCTTACATTGTTGCTCTGCTTTTACCAGCTCAGTGTACACTTTTTCTGTCTTGTTGAATGCCTTTAAAAATTGTTTCCTGGAACATTAGAGGTTTGCACTCCCCATAAAGAGGCAGAGAGTCTTAACACATCTAGCCAAGCTTAAAACAGACATAGCCTGTCTACAAGAAACACACCTTTCACCCGAAGAATCTATCAAACTCAAAAGAGGTTGGGTTGGGGAGGTCTTCTTTTCCCCCAGGTGATGGAGAGCTTAATGGAGTTCTCATCTTATTTCATAAATCCCTCTCGGTCAAGATAGTTGCTAACTCGGCAGATCAACTTGGTGGATGGGTTTTAGTTAAATTTGTTGTGGATAACACTCCAGTTTCCCTTCTAAACATTTACGCTCCAACTACAGGGGACGCCTCTTTTTGGTCTTCTCTGTCTCCTCACATTACCCAACATTATGAGGACAATTTCATTTTGGCGGGAGATTGCAATGTAGTTTTTGACCCTTTTCTTGACAGGCATTCTACCAGCACATACACTCCCCATAAGTCACATAAGTCTTTCAAACAACTCATTCATCAGTTTAAACTTATTGATGCTTGGAGATTATGTAATCCCACTCTAAGAGAGTATTCTTTTTTCTCTCCGCCTCACCAGACTCAATCTAGATTAGATTACATTTTTATTTCACTTCATCTTTCACAATCTTTGTTTGCTTCTGACATTGGGTCTATTTTGATTTCGGATCACGCACCAGTTTCCATCCACCTTGATATTTTGCAGAAGTCGTCCCTCACTAAGAAATGGCGCTTCAATAATACCCTGCTTCTTGATTCTGATTTTGTTTCATCCTTCACTGCCTTTTTTCATGACTTTTTCTTACGAAATGAATCCGACGAGGAGCCCTTTCCCGTTGTGTGGGATTCTTTTAAGGGATCCGCTAGGGATTTTATTATTGGTTATGTCTCCCGCAAACGTAAGAAAGCAGAACAAATAACTAATGACTTTTTCTCCAAGATTAAGAAATTGGAACATTCTTTCTTTGCTTCTAAATCTAAAGAATGTCTGCATGAGCTTATAGCTACTAAATTGCAATTTAACAAAGATACCACAAATAATGCCTCCAATTATTTAAAGCGCTCCAGTGTTAAATTTTATGGGGGTCAAAATAAGGCCGGTAAACTTTTGGCAAATTATTTGAAAGTCAAGAAGAATAGGACTAATATAGATAATATTTATGGTCAAGATTCTGTTTTGAGACATAAGGATGATGACATTTTAAAAGAATTTCTTCAATTTTACAAAACACTATATTCTTCCGAAGCAACTTCCACGACCCAGGATATATGTCAGTACTTTTCTGACATTGAGTCGCCTTTCGTTACCCCTCCTAACCTCTCTCCATTAGAATCAGACTTAACTCAGACAGAACTTCATGGTGCTTTGAAATCTCTCAAAAAAGATAAGGCCCCGGGTCCAGACGGTTTCAAAGTGGAATTTTTTCTCCATTTCTTGACATTACTTATCCCAAAACTACGTACACTTCTTTCCACTTTCCTAGATTCCGGCTCTTCCTCAGGCTCCTTCTCCGACGCTCTCATTTGTATTCTTCCCAAACCAAGCAAAGACCCACAGCACTGCAAAAACTATAGACCCATTTCCCTAGTTAATATTGACTACAAGATTTTTTCTAAAACTTTAGCTCTCCGTTTAGAATCCTTTTTACCAGATTTATTGGGGAAGGAACAGTCTGGTTTCGTCAAAGGTAGACTGCTCTCAGATAACACTAGATTATTCTTTGATATTCTCTCTAAGACTTCACACTCTTCTCACTCTCTCGCTGCAATAGCTTTAGACGCGGAAAAGGCTTTTGATAGAGTCGAGTGGTCGTATCTTTTCCAAACGTTGAAGTGGTTCGGCTTCGGCCCAAAAATCTCTACCCTCATCTCTCTCTTATACTCAAATCCCAGAGCTGCTATTGCGGCGAATGGTGGTGTTTCTTCTTATTTCTCCCTTGGAAGAGGGGTTCGTCAGGGATGTCCTCTTTCGCCTTTCTTATTTAATCTCGCCTTAGAACCCTTCTTACTACGCATTCGCCAAAACATTGCCAGAAAGGGTTTTACGTTCCAGCAGTCCACAATTAAAATGACAGCTTATGCTGATGATGTTCTATTATTCTTGTCTGAGCCCACGACTTCGCTACCTGCCTTTTTGAATGAAGTCAAATCATTTGCCTCTGTTTCCGGCTCCAAATTAAATAAGGATAAGTGCGAGATTTTACCCTTGACTAAATTTACTTTTAAGTCGGATTTCACTACTTAGGGTTTCACATGGAATCCTAATTGTATCAAATATTTGGGTCTTCACTTTACTCCTACTCTCTCAGGTACGGTTTCACGTTGTATGGAAGACTGCTTAAAAAAATTGGCGGACCTTACCACAAAGTGGCACCCTTTATATTTATCTTGGTGGGGTAGGTAGGATACTATCAAAATGATGCTTTCCCCATTGGTTTTATTCACAATTTCCAATATTCCGTTCTCTATCCCTTTATTTCATTTAAAGAAAATTAACTCCATCTTATCTTCGTTCCTATGGGGGCGCAAAAAGTCTCGCATGTCAATATCTAAATTAACGCATCCGAAAGCAGAGGGTGGGGTAAATGTTCCGATTTTTCTCTGTATCACAAATCATTTCTATTAAACCAAGCATCGAAATGGATTGACGATCCTTCCGCATTCTTTCCCTCGTGGACATCGACAGAATTGGCATATATTTCTCCCTTCTCTTTTCTGGAGTACCTTTCTTTTTCTCGCCCACCGCAATCTATTTCTACTCCGATTCTCAAATACACTTCTAAAATCCTGCCATCCCCTTTAATTTCCGCCTTCTTTGAACTACCTATATGGCATAACTCATCGATTTTAATAAATAATAAACCATTTTTTTGGAAGTCTTGGAGAAGTCGGGGTCTCATATGGGCATATCAATTATTCCAGCAATATCGTATTATTCCTTTTTCGGAAGCTGCGGCATCTTTGCATCTCCCTTCTTCTTTTCATGCTAGGTATCTCAAATTAACACAAGCACTTCAATCAGCATATGAATCACACACCACGTTGCCTTCCACGTCACCTCTGGAGTCTCCTATCACATCTCAATTGCGCACTCTACTTACTAGAGGGACTAGGGCGTCCAAGATTTACTCTCTGTTGCACGCACCACCATCACCACGTACAAAGACTAAAGTTGAAGAAGCATGGGAAGTGGACATAGGTCTCTCATGGTCTATTGAGATATGGGACAAGTTGTGGATAAGGTTACGGAAATCCTCCAGGGCTGCAAATACTACTCAGACTTTGTTTTTCATTTATAATCATCGACTCTTACTTTCCCCACTTACTCTTAGTAAAAGTTACTCTGACTTGCCACATACATGTTGGACCTGCTCTACACCTCATGCGGATTTGTTACACATGCTTTTCAATTGCGCTACGGTTCACACGTTTTGGGTTAAGGTGTGGTCTCAAATTAATAATATCTTTTCCACTACACACCCTTTTCATATATCTCATATATTTCTAGGTCGCATCTCCCCCATTTGGGATCACTGTACTTTCAGCATAAAAATAATTGACCTACTAATTGCAGTAGCTTTTCAACAGATTACTAAGGCTTGGAAAGATCTCACTAAAGTCTCGTATCAGGCTTGGTGGTATGCTATATGTTATAACCACAGGCTAGACATGACGTTTGTTTACCCACTCGCTTTGGCCCCAAAAAGAAAACAGCTGTGGGATCCAGTCACCTCATTTTTAGATATTTGTGCTCTCCGCTCTCTGCCTCAAACCTCCTTTCAACAGGAAGTCACTAAACCTCCATGAGTTCCCTTCGTTGCTTTATCTAATTTCTATTAACAAACATTCTATCATCATTTTGGTTACCATACCTCAACACTTGTTGTATATTTCATTAATGCTGGTTCTCTCTGCAGTTTATTTCCCTTGGAATATATATTTTATCTTTTTTACTGTATACATTCTATTTGAATAGTTACCTTTAATTTGTATAAATGACTTATATGATTGTCAATAACCTACATTTGAACTGAAAAACATGTGCGTACATGGTTAAAAAGAATTGGCCTGAAACAGTTTTGGGAAGATCCGCCAACAATGAACCAAGACTCGAAATAAATTACTCAAAATCGCATTTTGGGCATATATTTATAACGATACTTCAAATGATCTAATTAGCGGAACCTTGACCAATAGCTTCCTTGTATTCAAAGATACTCCACACTTCCAAGAGTTCTTAGATGAGTTCCAACCACCTCTAGCAAAAACCTTGTTTATGAAGCTAAGGTATGGTACGCTGAGAACGAACTTGGCCGTTGCTAGGTGGACAAGCTCCTGTAAGGAAAAGACCTGTGCTTATGCACTATATGTATGATTAATACAAAAGAAGATGTCGCACATATCCTGTTTTTTTGCCTTTTTTTACGAGGTAGCTTGGAAAAGATGGATTATTCCTGTTTGTCGAAATTTGGGTGTGCTCTCCTATAAGAAAGCAGAAAGGATTCTTAAGACTGATACCAGGCAGGTGATAGTCTTTGGTGTCAGTAGATTTTATTGGCAATAAGCTTTTTACGTAACAAAATGGGTTTGAATCTATAATGAATTTGTGATGTAAGGCCTTAAATCAATATAGGAACCAGTGATGGAAGTATATTGAAATTAATTAGAAATTGTCGTTGCTATTATGTCCATATATTTTGATTTTATAAGTATTCTCGCAACAGGAAATGATCACAAATTGTTCTCACATGTATGTTCCTATTTGCTTTTACCTAGATGCCTTTTTACTTATTTAAATTGGATTTTAAATGTTACAATTTCCCGAATCCTTTTGTGCTATCTGTGAGAGTATAAATTATTTAAATAGAATTGACTATAATGTTTGTTTTTATGTATCTTTTATGGCTTGATTGGGCCGAAATAAAGATTAATTGAATTGAATTGAAAATAAAAAAAATCTATAATTAATTAAAACTTTAAACTAATTGAACAAAAATAAAACGTACATTTCACATCACAATGAATTAAACAGTTGGTAAAATGTTGGATAGCAGAGGGGTAAAAAGTACTATCCCCACTCCAGTGAGTGCAACATTAGGGAAAGTATTTCATAGCCGAGGGGTCAAAATTACTATTCCCACTCCAGTGAGTGCAACAGTAAGGAAAGTGCTGGATAGCAAAGGGATCAAAATTACCATTCCGACTTTGGCATGTGCAACAGTAGGGAAAGTGTTGGATAGCAGAAGGATGAAAATTGCTATTCCCACTCCAGTGAGTGCAACAGTAGGGAAAGTGCTGGATAGCAGAAAGGTAAAAATGATGATTCCCACTTCAAAGAGTGCAACAGAAGGTAAATTATTGGATAGCGGAGAGGAAAAAATTACTATTCCCACTCCAGTGAGTGCAACAGTAGGGAATATATTGGATTGCGGAGGGGTAAAAACTAATATTCCCACTCCAGCGAGTGAAAGAGTAGGGAAAGTGTAGGATAGCGGAAGGGTAAAAATGTCTATTCCCACTCCAGTGAGTGCAACAGTAGGGAAAGTGCTGGATAGCGGAAGGGTACAAATTACAATTCCCACTCCTGTGAGTGAAACAGTAGGGAGGATAGCGGAGAGGTAAAAATTACTATTCCCACTCCAGTGAGTGCAGCAGCAAGGAAAGTATTGGATAGCAGAAAAACAAAAATTACTAATAAGATTTCACAAATTAAAAAAATATACATATTCTTAAAAATAAATAAACAATATTTTAAAAATATACAACTACACTTATTAAAGATATAAAAAGAACCCATAATATAATGTTATTTATATGATATCAAAACTTACAAATATGATATTACAAAAAAAATACATTTATAAACAATATTTATTTAAAACAAACAAATATTCACAAACTAAATATTTAAAACATAAATATATTTATTTTATTCCTACCCTATAACACCACACCAATAAAATAATACATTTATTAAAATGTATTTCCATAATTAACATAACTAATAATACATTTAAAATACATTATCATTAAAAAAAGATGATAAACATTCATTGATTACACATTCTTTGACACTATAATATCCACAACACACACCTAAATTTAATTACGCAATTACGATTAATAATTACTACTTAATTAGTTTAAATTAATTACCAACAAATTAATAATTCATTAATAAAATGTAAATGACTTCCCACCCTTCCCACCATTTACACCTAAAACACCACAACACACACCTAAAATTAATTACACAATTACCATGATTAATCACTAATTAATTAATTTAAATTAATTAACAACTAATAAATAATTATTCAATACAAATTAAATTACTTCCCACCATTTACACCTATAAGCACCATTTAATTTTCATTAATTAACAACTAATTATCAAACAACTATGAATAAATTAATTTACACATTTAAGACTATAACATCACAATTATACAAATAATAATAAAGACAAATTATGCAATACATTGTATATAAATAAATTACTTCCCACCCTATTCCCCTATAAACCCACAACTCGCTACGGAACTAAAAACGTAAAATGCAATTTAAAACAAATTAATAAGTCCTATAAATAATCAACACAATGTAAATAATTAAATTACTTCCCCCCTATTCCCCAATAAACCCACAACCCACTATGAAACTAAAAACACTAAATTCATTTTTTTATTAACTACTAAAATATTAACACATATAATAAAAATACAAACAATTCTTATTTAAAAAACAAATCACACACATAAAATATATACTAAAGTACATTACATTAATAAAAAAATCGATATTTTGAACTATATTTTTACAAACAATATTTAGCACTTCGATATTTTTTAAATCAATATTACTTACTTAAAATCGATATTCTTGGCCACGATATTTTGTCTGTCGAGATTTCTGACCCACGATATGTTTGCCTCGATATTTGTGCAAATCGACATTTTTACATCAATAATTTGTCTAGGCACCCATTAATACATGTGTAAATGTTTGTTTATTGATTACGACCAATATGCTCTGACAGCGTGATAATTTGTTTATATTCTAATGCCGCATTTTGACATCTTTATTATTTTCTGACTTGGTATCTATCCTAAAAGAATGATAATTTCAGCGTTACATTTCATTGCATGAACATCAATATGAAATCAATCATACCCTATCTTGAATTCCATGGTTATTTGCATGCAGTTGTCAGAAACAGATTGCAATGAACCTTTAAAATAAATCACACAATCCTGGGTAGTTTTCAGTTAATGAGCCTTTGTCTACATGTGTCCTACCAATAAGTGTATTTTTCGATGACAGTATTTCCTTACTTTTTTGTGAGAAAATCACTTCCTTACCCATAACCACTAAAGGAATTTCTGTATGCAGACTACAGTAACAGTGATGCTGTCTCCTTTGAAAGATTCGATTAAAAAATATGATCTGAATTCCAAGTTATAAAACTATCAGCCATTGTTTGTCAGCATTCGTTCTGAAGCTGATGTTCAGATGAAAATTCCAGAAAGCACCGGCAATAGCAGCTAGCTTGTTATACCTAACATCAGTAACTGGCCCTGATATATGCTATTGCTGTTTCGCTATAGTTCTTACTTGGCTAAGTTACTAATCTCATTTAGAGTCTGTGAAGGCACTGACAACAGAAAGCTGGAGACATATAAGTGCAACTTCCCTACACCTTTGTGTTAGAAATTGGGTTCTTGATTGGGGAATAGGCCCTTGTCAAACAGTAACCACAATTCTGTCTGGGTAAGGCACAAGCATACCCTACATTAACCTGTGCACACCTTCTGGTAGCTTAGCACAGAGCAGTCAGGCTTAACTTTAGAGGCAATGTGTAAGGTATTTGTTTAAAACTTCAAACAGTGAAAACACCACACAAAAGTATACCAAACCAGGTTGGAAAAATAGCAATTGATTTAATAAATAAAACAACAACAAAACAACAACATCTAGGTATTAGAAATTGAGATATGAATTTTTAAGGAATAAATAATAGCAATTGGAAGCAATGAGGGCTTACTTGGGATGTCTCGTCATGAGTACACCACACACAAATATACCACAGCAGGTTAGAAAAATAGTAATTGATTTAATAAATAAAAGAACACCAAAACAACAAAATCTAGTTAGTAGAAATTGAGATGTGAATTTTTATATAAATATAATAGCAATTGGAAGCAATAAGTGCTTACTTGGGATGTCTTGTTGCGCCGGACGGGGACAAAGTCAAATGTTCAGGCCAACTGCAAAGGAGCCGGAGCAGAATACAGGGGCCCAGTGAGGCCCGCTGATCAAAAGTACCTTAATCCTGGCGGCGTCGACGTTGAAGATGGTCTGTGCAGCAGCTGTGATGAATCAGATCAGATTATAGAAGAGCTGCAATGTGTAGATTGTTCATTGAGGATGCCATTGTCCTGTATATGAAGACCTTGAGAAAGGAAAAGCCTTGTGGAGTGGTGGTTTCGAAGGGGGTGCATTAGTGCCGATCCGTGGAGCAGAGGCGATGAGCCCACTGGTCCACACTACAGGAGTGATTCGCCAGTTCTTATTCATGCAACAGAAGCGATGTGCTTGTTCTGATCTGTGATGCACAGGCTCAAAAGAGGATGTATGGGTTTGCTGGAGCAAGCACCTTAGGCCCATTTCCAAGGGTCCAGGAGGACTGGTGTTGGACCATTTGGCATGGCAAACTCACTGAAGTCCAGGTGTAGAAGCAGGTAAGCTGGAGGTCTTTTATGTCCCTGAGACTTCAGATCAAGAGGCAAGCAAGCAAACCCTTGGAGTCACTCTGGGTTCAAGTGATACAAGTCCAGTCCCTCTCACCCAGGCAGGGTAACAGCAGGCAGCAGCGCTGCGCAGCATGGCAAGAGTCCGGCAAAGCAGCAGTCCAGCAGAGTGGAAATCAGAAGAATAGCTGTGCTCCTTGGCAAAGTCTTCACAGGTCCAGAAGTGTACTGAAATCATGTTGTTAGAGGTCCAGTATTTATACAAGCTGGGCCTTTGAAGTGGGAGTGACTTAAAAGACAGGTCTTTGAAGTGCACAGAGGTCCTCCATTCCTGTCTTGGCTCCAGACTCACTACAGGAGGGTATGTGTGGGTATGTCCTGTCTCTTTGTGTGGGGACAGGACACAGTCTTTTCGGGTATAAGAGAGGCTGGGCCCAGCTTCTCCCTTCTATACTACCAGGATGGTCCATCGAGTCACACCTAAGCTCCCATTGTGTGTGGCTGTATAGGGGGGAATACACAAAGCCCAGCTGTCTCCCACCAAAGCCTGAAAATTATAACTTTCTAAAAGTGGTATTTCCTGAATTGTAATTTTAAAACTGACCTCATCATAAGTTAGCATTTTAAATTAGGATTCCAGAAACACCAGTCTTGGGGGACTTATCTCTTACAATTGGAAATTACACTTATAACATGTAATAAGGTAATCCCTATGTTATCCTATGGGAGTGATAGGCCTTGCAGTAGTGAAAATCAACTTTGGAAATGTATCACTACCAGGACCTGCAAAACTTAAAAGTACATGTCCTGCCTTTTAAATACATTGCACCCTGCCATCTGGGTCTACTAGGGACTTATAAGTAAATTAAATATGCCGATAGGGGATGAACCAATGTTACCATGTTGGAGGATAATGTCATCTTTTTTGTTTATCACCACTTTCAAGATTTTGCTGTTGTGGAAGTTTTTTAGCTGTTCTATATGTGATTTGTTGGAGGGGCTATTCTCGCGGAGAGTGTCCAAGGTTACCCAATAGTAGGCTAGGTTCAGTAGGCAATAGATCACTCCCTGTTGGCAGTATTGATGCAGCATCTTGTATTAATTTCTATGTATGATTTTTATTTAGATTATTTAGAAATATTTAATGATGGTCTTGTTATATTTCCTCTATGATCTGTTAGTTGTGGAGTGTGGCAAGACATGATCAAGCATGTATAAACATGTATTTATGCAATTGCCAGATGTAAGAAGGGTAGAGCGGTTAATGCGTTGAACTCAGACTTTGGAGATCGGTGCACTCGATGAGGCGTGCTGCCATTTCTCGAGCTTGGGTTGAAATGTTGGGATGGTTTGTACCTACCTGCATTGTATTGTCATACAACCTTTTTAGGAAAACATTGGGTAACTAGAAACCTGAAGGTAAGTTCCATGCTGATGTTCCACTTTGTGATATAGAAATAGACAAAGTTCCTGGTGGTGGTGTGAAGGAAAATAGTTGGGTAGGGCCACATGAAAGTTGTCCTTTACAAAACTGGAGGTGGGCTCTTTTTTTTTTATCCTACGTTCTTCTGAGTCATTCAACTGCCATTCGTCTCCTCCCTTTTCCTACAAAAAATATGAAATGTTCTCTTCCTCAACATTCTGTAGCCAGGGCCGGACTGGGAACCATAACCGGCCCTGGCAAAGTGCTCGGCCGGCCTCCGGGGAGGAGGTTGGGGGTGCGACCGAGCTCTTTGCCGGGGCCAGTTTTCGGCCGATTTTGTTACAGGGCCGATTTTGCAGCTATGTACGGCCCTGTAACAAAAACGGCCCCCAGGGGCCCAAAACCGGCTCACACCCTTGCGGCGCACTGGGGGATTGCCCAGTGCCCGCAACGGCCAGTCCGGCCCTGTCTGTAGCATGATTTGAATGTGCTAGGCAGATGACGTGTTTCTTTCCCAGCACATATCCTTAGGCAAAAGTTATATTTTTCCTCCGCAGAGCATCCCACTTTATGGTCTGGCCAAGCACTTTTCAAACCACTTTTATTAGACAGATTTTATTTTCAAATATTAAAAAGTAACTTTTATAAATTAAAATATGTATCGAACTGCTGAACAAAATGTTCCCATTACAACATCTGAAGACTGGGAATCTGATGAAGTCGGAACACGACAACTGAACAGGACCTCCTAGAGTTACCAGTCTACCTAGTTTTATATAACAGACTCAACAGGAGACGCCCTCTCTGGCAAAAATGAGAACAAGAAGAAACCAATTACAATTTAATTTCAATTTAAATTTGCTTTATTCGAGGTTCACTCATAAAAGCATAAAAATTCCATTGTACTACAGAAAGGATAAAACTAGTTAAAATTTGATGTACAAACAAATAATTTAAAAAACATAGTATAATTACATCATAAAATTCCATATAGAATGCAGATACTCATTTAGTACATTATCTTACCAGATCAATGATAATTTACAGAGAAGACATGTTCAGTGATCGAGGAACTTCTGTCTTGCTTACATTCAACATTATGGGAAAATAAATTGATAAACGCAGGCAGCAAGCGTACACGTTTTAGCATTTAATTAAATAAATCCCTGAAATCAAAATTACAAAAACTAGCTTTAGGCTAAAATAACTAAAATACAATAATAATGTTAATTGAGTTTTAGTCTACCAAATAAATTGAATGCAACAAAAACAAGCATTTGCAATGCAATAGGTCTTGCATTTGCTAGAGACAGAGCTATTGGGGTTGGTAATGACCGTGTATTTTACCTATTTGATTTATTTGCAGTGTTTTGTATGTATGTGGTGTGTGGAATTATGTGGGTTGTATTGGAATTGTTCATAGTGGAATTGAGCGGGTACGAAATGTGAGCTGTGGTGTGTATTTTGTGGAATTGTGTGGCATGGTAAATAGATAGGGTGAGAGCTGCACAGAATAAAATAGATAGGGTGAGAGCTGCACAGAATAGATAGAAAAGAAGATAGAGAGGATAGGTATCTTGAGTACGTAGTGTTGAATGAATTGGAGACAGGGGAGCAGAAAGAGTGAGTGAGACATAGAGAAAGAAGGGGAGAGCAGGCCACAACAGCATACAAAGGTATGCACCTATTTACACAGAAGGCACCCCAAGAAGAGGAGGAGAGCATGGAATTGAGGGACAGAAACTTTGAAGAGGCACATGAAAGAAACTGCACTGAAAGACCTGAAGTCAACCACATGAGAGATGTGGGAAGAGTCTCGCCTTTGGGACCTAACGGCTTTCTAATGGTTTTTAGCCATGCTGCATAGCATCCGTGATCCTATGAAGTATGGCTAAAGAATTTAAACCATTATCCCTTTGCAATTCAAAAACTCCCCACCCACCCAACTCACACCTGAAAATGGATGAGGCATCCTCAAGAGTGGACTTATTTTCAATGGTTTCTTATGTAGTCCTTCAACAGCTGGTGCTCTGATTGCAAAATAAAGAAATTGAATGATAAATGAATGTGCTCAGAAGAAAGAATGTTATTATACAAGGACAAGGGAACCCAAAGGTAATTCGGTAGGGACCTTGGGTAGTAGTATCATGTTATAGAGAACAGTGGTCCCTATTCTGAAAGAATAAACAAGGGGAGATAATCATACACTAGATAGAAAGTATGTATTTTGTCCAGCCGGACAAGAATTTATTTTCATAATAGTTTTCAATTAGTAGCGTTTAAGAAACAGTCAATAACAAGTGGGCACAGCCGTGACCCACAAGACACAAGACAAAACAACGAAAAGGATTGGCCAAAAGGCAAGCCAAAATGGGTCTGTATACTTGTACTCAGTTTACACAGACACAGATTAACTTATAAACACCATTGCACACTCTAATACAGCTCATTCTTAGTGCATAAGGTGTATTGGTGTCGACGACGTTTCAATGCCACTATTAAATACAAGGCACATCATCAGGACAATAGAATTATACATTGTAGTCTTGACAGTAATATGCTGCGCCTTTTTGCATTTACTTTACATTTAAAATGACCAGGGACAAGGTAAGATACACACAGGAAAAAAGGGGGGAGAAAAAGGTGTAAATCATATTTAGAAAAATAAGCTAGGCATGTTTTCAGCATAGAAACGGTGACATTTGTGAATAAAACGGCGATTTGTATGGTTATTGCTGTGCGAATTTCGTGCTCGGGTGATATAGATATGAGAATCATGTCAGAACCACGTTAGGACTATATAGGTGGTTGTTCATAGTTTTCTCAAGCATAAAGCGCGTGACCCAGTCCTGTAGGTTTAAATTGGCGTGTATAGCGGGTTGGTCCGAACTTGGCTCGTGAGGACGGGTTCCATCGTGGGTACATGCTGATACAAAAATTTAAAAACAGCGCAGTACATAGTGGTGAAGGGTGATTAGAAAACGGGTAGTCATTTATGCCGCGTGTGGTTTAAAATCAGTGCAGTGCGTACAATTAATCAAAAGTGCATAGTGAACGGGCATTTACCTATGGCAGGAGTTATAATTGAGTCTCACGTAATTCTGTGAGGCGCGCGGGCCTTCACAATTTAATTATAAAAGGTTGCTCGGCCAACAGCCAGGGTACATGTGTAGGCGAAATTCCAAGATTACAAGGAGTCTATGTGGGAATACAATGGTGGGTGGAATAAAACCAAAACACATAGTTACCAGTTCCACTTAATAAGTCTCTGAGCGTCCCTGCGCAATAGCGTGTGTTTGGACGTCAGCCGGTGGAAAATGCACAATCGCATTTTTCTGAGAACAGAATTGTAAGCAGGTATTAGGCGGGAACGCCAGGCTGTGACAGCGGGTGGCAGCGGAGGGCAGAGTTTGGGCGTGAGCACTTACTGTGGTAGTGGTGAGCCCGATTGCTTCATCTACTTCTGTGTTTCCTGATAGACTCGTGATTGCTGGTTCAGTGCCCGGTATATAGATCAAAGCAGCACTATCACCAGAGGCGATGAAGGACAAAGCAGCACTATCACCGGAAAGCGATGAAGGACTAAGTAATCTCAGGTGAAGGGATTAAGATGGAAAGGCGGCAGCCATCTTAAGGTGGTGTGGGATTGATAGTGTCGGTGCAGATGGAGTGAGATCAAATTACAGGGGTGAAAGCATGCAAGGTGACACAGCATGTGACTTAAATACATGTTATAGTACAAAGTACAGAAGACATTTTATAATAGGGAGGTCCAGTCATCAAGGCGGTTGAGGCCACTGTGAATGCTGTTGGTCCTTAAAATCCAGTGTAGTTCCTCTTTGTTGAGTAATTGCGATATGTCAGCCCCTCGTGGAGGCGGTTTGATCAATGTTATTATTGTCCATTTGAGGTCATTCTCCGTATGTCCTTTGTCTGTAAAGTGATCCACAAGGGGGGCATTAGCAGTGTTGCAGCGAATCCTGCTGCGATGCTGTCCGATCCTGAGTTTGATTTTCTGGCTTGTTTGACCTACGTAGATCATCATGCATGGGCACAAAATAGCGTACACTACATTTGCTGAGTTACAATTTGTAAAGTACTTTCTCTCAAATTTGATGGTTCCATACTCGAAGGTTTTTCCTTCAACAGTGTAATCACAACAAATGCAGCTGCCACTTTAGCATGCCCTGTCAAGGTAGGTAGGCCCCATTCATCATTAAGTGTGGTTTTCAAGGTTGATTGAGGGAGAGATGCCCGGACAAGATGATCTTTTATGTTTTTGGCCCGTTTAAAGACGTTCAAGGTTCAATTGTCCTGCATTCAGCACAGGCCAATTCTTTACTACACTCTTTATTATTGCATTGGATGCTGGAGATAATGTAGTGACACAAATGAGGCGCTCCTGCATTTTTTTGGGCTTGAGTTCTAGAAGAGTTTCCCTTGGGCAGTACCATGCGCGTTTGAGTGAGCGTCGCACGAGTTTACGGGGATAGCCTCTTGCTCTGAGCTTATTGCTTAGCGTCTTGGCTTCGCTAAAGTAGTCCTCTTTAAAGTAACAATTCCTCCTTATCCGAAGGAACTGGGAAAAAGGGAGGGAATCTCTCAGTGCGCGTGGGTGGTGACTGCTATAGTTAAGTAGAGTGTTCCACTCAGTCGGTTTGCGATGTAGACTGGTGGTGAGACGGCCCTCCGTGTGTTTTATCACTAGATCCAAGAAGGGAAGTGATTCTTTGCTGGTGGAGAGTGTGTAGTTTAGGCCACCACCGTTATTGTTGAGCCAGTGATGGAATTGTGTGAGGCCATCAGAGGAATCAGTCCAAAGTAGGAAAATATCGTCTATGTACCGTTTCCACAAGGCAATGCCATTGTGGAAAGGGTTAGACGTGTCAAGGATACAAGATGTCTCAAGGTGGTTCATATAGAGAATGGCCAGATTGGGAGCCAAAATCGCTCCCATTGATGTGCCGCGCACTTGGCCATAGAACTGCCCTTCAAAAAGGAAAAAATTCTTTGTCAGACATATCTCCAATAGTTGGAGAATAAAAACAGAGGGGACATTATGTGGCTTTGGACGTGTTTCCAACACTTTCTCAATGACACGGAGGGATTCATATTGAGGAATGTTAGTATATAATGATTCCACATCCAGCGTGCACATGGTGCTGGATGTGGGATCAAATGGGAGGTCTTCAATAAGATTAATCATGTCCATACTGTATTTTATGTAACAGATGGTGCTAGGGACAAATTGTTTGATGAAGTAGTCTATGTAGTGTCCAAGGGGTTCCAGGACGGAACCACACCCCGAGACGATGGGCCTGCCGGGTGGGGATTCTGAGTACTTATGAATCTTGGGGAGACAGTAGATTACTGGAATGCGTGGGGCCTTGGTGTTCAGGAATTCATATTCTTTTTTTATAGGAAACCTGATTCTAGGGCTTCCGTGGTGACTTGAGAAATAAGTTTCTGAATCTCACTGGTCCGGTTGCGGGGTAATTTGCAATAATGCTCAGTATTACTGAGTTGTCGTAGTATTTCTTTTTTGTATAGGTCAAGATCTTGAATGACGATCCCCCCTCCCTTATCCTCTGGTTTTATGACTAAGGAATGGTTGTTTTTTAGGGTGGACAATGCATTTTTCTCATGGATGGTAATGTTATAAGGCAAAAATGATCTCTTATTTTCAAGGTCTGCAAGATCTTTTAAGACAAATTTTTCAAAAGTGGGGATTTCGGGAGGTATCATACCTGAAGTGGGGGAGAATTTTGACGGTGGTTTAAACGGGGTGTTGTAGTGTTTAGTTGGAGAGGGATTTAGAATGAAAAAACTATGTAGACGTACCTTTCTGAAAAATCTTAAAAGTTCGGTCTGAGCGTACAAGAAATTGGGGCGTATTGAAGGCACAAATGATAGGCCTTTATTGAGCAGTGAGACTTCATCAGCCGATAAAGAATGTTGAGTGAGATTAAAAATTGGTAGAAGACCTTCTTCTACGTCCGGTGTCTTATAGTTTTCTGTTGGATCAGAAGCTACTACCAATGGTAGTGCTGGCGGCGGGTGGACCGTTCACCTGGGGGTTGGGCTATCTCGATGGTAGTTTGCCTCTTGCCGCCCCTGGGGGTTCCGATTGGCCTTGTCCCCTTCCTAAACAATTCCTGTGTGAGGGACCTGGGCTATCATGTTAGTCAGAATTATCTGACGAGTCAGCCGAGCTGTCAGTTTCAGGTCTGTCGGGTCAGCCCAAGATTTTTTGATGAGGGGCTTGACCTTAGCCCGCTTCCAGTCATTGGGGAAGATGCCAGATTCGAAGGTGGCATTGATGGTGTGGCGTAGTTTAGGGACGATGGCGGCGGTGGCTCTGTGGAAGTTGTGAAGCGGGCAGTGGTCCATGGGGGCTCCTGAGTGGATGCTTTTCATGGTTGTGGTGGTGTCTTCTGTGGTGACAGATGTCCAGGCAGTGATGGTGGGCTGGCTGTCAGTGCTGGAGGTGAGAGTGGTTTCTTGAGTTTGTTCACTGAAGTTGTCATAGAGGGCCTTGATCATTGGTGCAGATTTCATTCCTGATGAAGGTCCTCTTGGCAGTTCTTAAGAGCTGGTGGTATTCATGCTGTGCTAGTAAGTGGACAGGTCTTTGGTAGTTTTGCTGCTTCTCCATCGTTTCCTGAGCCGTCTGCAGGAGCGTCTAGCTTCTTAGAGGTCAGTGGTGAACCCGGCCGGCCTTCAGAGGGAATTGTCTGTTGGGGCGGTGGAGGGCAGCAAGTTTGTCTGCACAGCTGGAGATCCAGCACTGTAGTTCAGTGGCTGCAGAGTTGGCATTGGTTGCGGCGGAGGGGGGTTGTGAGCGAGGATAGAGTTGAGGTCCTCTTCTGTGTCCTTGCTCCAGTTCTGTTGTGGCGGGCTTGTGTGTGGTGGTGGTGCTGAAAGAGAAGTGTACACAGTGGTGGTCTGTCCAGAGGGGCTGCGAGGTGAGGCCGAAGTGGATGTTACTACCTCCTGCGAAGATGGGGTCTGGTGAGCTGCTTCAGTCTGAGGTTAATGAGGTTGGCCAGGAGGGCGGTGGAGTCTGGGTCACTGCGGTTTTTGAGATGGAAGTTCAGGTCTCCGATGAGTATGTAGTCTGTGTAGATGATGGCGTGGGGTACGATGAGGTCGGCAATGGCGGTGGTGAAAAAGTGCGGGCCTGGTGAGTCCGCAGATGAGGGTGCCGCAGAGTGTGGTTATGGGGCTGGTCTGGAGCTGGAAGTGGAGGTGTTAGGTGTTGGAGAGGGGGTTACTCATGCTGGAGGTGGAGAGTCAGAGGAAGCTCTTGTGTGCGATGGCTCGTCCTCGTCCTGCGCGGCCCCATTAAGTAGGGAAGGGGGAGGGAATCGCAGCTGGGAGGTGGAAACGGGGAATCGGCAGGAGCGAGTGGCCGCAGGGGAAGCATTGTAAAGGTAGTCACAATAAGGAAGAATGAGAAATAAGAAGTGGGTGAGTAATGGGAGACATCAAGGAGATGGGGAGAGAGGTATATAAGGAGACAGAGAGGAACATATAGTTAGAGATGGTGGAGGTATGGGAGAAGGTAGAAAGTTGGGGAAATCATGCGTGAACTGAGAGATTGCGATGAGAGGGAGCAAGGAAAATAGAGAGAGGTAGGGAGAAAAAATTAGCAAAGGGAAGACCATCAGTGATGGGGAGAGAAGAATCGGTAGAGAGAGAAAGCATGTGAGAGAAGCAAGAGAAGGAAAGGTTGAGCCGGTACAGAAAGTCTCTTTAGGCATTTATGTGGGGAAAAAAAGCCAAGAATCCCACAGTATGCACACTATGGTCAGGCCATTATTAAATAACCCACTAGCCAGTGGGATTGTCCAGGACACAAGAACAAAACTAAATTGTAAAAAGAAAATGCTTTTCTGTGATAAAAATCCTGGTCTTGCAGCTCACAGGGTCCATTGTGTCAGCATCGCAGATTCGGGGGGAGGGTGTCCCTGGATCAGAGCTGGCGTTGTGTGTGAAAATGTCCACAAGTGCAGGGAGAGCAGTAAGAGGGAACAGGGCCAGCTGCCTGCCTCCTCCACAAATGAGGTGAGGAGTCTGAGAGCGGCTAGGTGATTGAAAAAGTGACTGAGGAGCTAGTGCACAAGACAAGGACTTCCGGATGCGTTGCAGCAGAACAGGGTTCATAAGGTTTGTGTACTTGTAAGTTGGTGAAACAGTTCACAACTTTAGAACAAAACTGTGGGGGGTGCACAGCCACACACGGGGACATATACCTAGGACATACTGAAGGCAGTGATGAGCAAGAGTCTTCAAATGTACTGTGATGACATATGAGTGTCACTAAGATGTCTGTTTATCTGAAAGCTAAAGATGACATGGGGCACTAATGGGCGGTGACGGGTCTGAATGTAGAGGTGTACGGGAATGGTAGGTCAGGGGGGAATGCATGTCGAACAGGGATCAGACGGCAACACACCGGACTGTAATATCAGTAGATAGTCTGCATGCGAGTGGTATGCATATATGCAGTTAGTGGGGCAGTATGTGGAGCAGTATGTTAGTGAGAGAGATCGGGGATGCCCTTCTCATCTGTGGATAGCAGTCAAAGAGCCCCTGTCGCCTCCGAATTAGTTAATCACCCTCATTCCCTTCCGCTGGGCCATCATTATCGGCTGCCTGGGCAAGTAGATAATTGATTAACGGGCTCCAGATATCTTTGGGTCGGCTAGCGATCGGTAGCAGTTCAGCAAAGGTGAGGTGCTGTTCCTGACAATGAGTTAAGTCCGTCAGCCACTCCTTGAACTTGGGGGCCCTGCCCCTACCCCAGTGACATGCCACTCGACGTTTCGCTAAGAGCAAGGCCACCTCCACTAGTTTCCTGTTGGCTTTCGATACGTGGGTTGTATGTCCGAGTAATGCAATGATCGGTTCCGCAGCGATGGTTTCCGCAGTCATCACTGTGAGTGCATCCATCACTTGCTGCCAGTATAAGCAAACCGGAGGGCACTCCCAAGCCAGGTGAAGGAAGTCCGCATGTTCAGCGCGACAGCGCTCGCATCGATCATCGTCCGTCAGATGGAACCGGCGCTTCTTTGCCGGGGTATAGTATAACTGATGTAAGAATTTGTAGTGGATTAACTTGAACCTGCTACTAGCTGATATCTGGGCCGTTAGGGCACAGCAATATCGCCAGTGGTCGTCAGTGAGGTCCATATCCAGTTCAGCACCCCATCGCGCTCGAGCTCTCGCCTCAGGCAGCGTGGCAACAGGTCTGAGCTGTCGATAGAGTCCAGCAACCAGGTTTTTCCCCTCCTGCGAGCATAAAAGAAAGTGGAGGGGGGGAAATATCTCGGGTTCCGTAGGGAATTCAGGCAAGATGTCCCTCATGCCCTGACGAAGGCGCAGGTAGTAAAAGACATCAAGCGGGGTATGGACATTGGAGGCAAAGAAAGCCTCTGCGGTTTTAAATGTGCCATTCACAAAAAGCTCGCCCCAAGAGGTGAGCCGCAGTCGTTCACAGAGTAGCTGAAAGCCACGCTCTTGTAAAAGGGGAAGAGAAGGATGGAACGTCAACGGTAGTTTGGGGGAGTATGGCAGGAGGCAGGACAGTCTCTTCGCCATACGGCGCCACGCATCCAGGGTGCAGGATACAGAGGTATTTGGTGTCTGTATCAGTGCCTTCGGGCACAATAGCAAGCCATTAAGGGGAATGGGGTGGACAATCCAGTCCTCCACCGCCAGTTGAGGCATGAAGGGCGTAGGGACTAACCAGTGATATGCATATTGCGCTTGTGCGCATAGATAATAGGCCTCGAAGTCAGGGACATCGAAGCCGCCTATCTCATAGGGCAAGGTTAGAGTAGACCACTTCAACCTCGGGTTCTTGCCCCCCCAGAATAATCGACAGAGCTCTGACCGTAGAGATTTGAAGAAGAACGCCCCCGGGAAGTATGGGATATTAAGAAAGAGATATAAAAACCGCGGCAGGACCACCATCTTGATAAGGGATGCCCGGCCGGCCATAGAGAGTGGAAGTGTGATCCAACGATCAACCGTGGCTGCGAGTTTAGTAATGGCTACTCCGTAATTAGCGCGAATCGTTTCATCTTTCTCTCGTGAGATTTGGATACCCAGGTATCGTAGATCTGACCTACACCATTCTATCGGGTAGTCAAGGGGAAAATCGGTCACCGCATCCGTCAGAGGGAAGAATTGCGATTTGGACCAATTTATGCATATCCCGGACATTCTACCAAATACCACAAATTCTCGTAATAACGGGTTAAGGTGGAGATCCGGGTGTTTAACATAGAGGGTGATGTCATCGGCATATAAGGACACATCTATTTGGCGCTGCAAACATTGAACGGCGCCCGCTCGATGCAGCTGACGTATTCTGCAGGCTAGGGGTTCAACGGCGATGGCAAACAGGAGAGGGGATAGGGGGCACCCCTGACGCGTACCTCTGGTAATGGTGATGGAATGGGATAGTCGACCATTAATAAGAATTTTCGCGGTAGGTTGTGTGTATAGTAGTTGTATCCAGGAAATGAAAATCCTGGGAAACCCCATACTGGACAGGACAGAGAACAGGTAGGGCCATTCGACAGAGTCGAATGCCTTGGTGGCGTTGAGGAAGACGGCCGCTACAGGCAGGTCTGGGTGAACTGTGTGAAGTAGGGAAAACAGGGTGCGTAGGTTGTGCGAAGTAGAGCGACCAGGAACGAAGCCGGCTTGATCAGGCAGGACAATCTTAGTCATAAGAAGGGACAGCCGTGTGGCCAGGACCTTCTCCAGGATTTTAACGTCGCAGTTCAGTAGGGAAAGCGGGCGGTACGAACCGCAAGAGCCTGGCTCCTTGCCTGGTTTCAATAGCGAGGTAATAACTACCTCACGCATAGAGCACCGGAGGATGCCATCAGCCAACGATTCCTCGTATACCTCTCGGAGGACAGGGGCCATGATGTCAATGTAGGCCTTGTAGAACTCAGCGGGTATGCTGTCTAGGCCTGGTGCTTTACCACTTTACAGCGACATAATAGCGTCACGAATCTCATCAGTTTCAAAGGGAGCAGCAAGAAACGCCCTATCGCTGTCACTAAGCCAGCACAGGGCAACATCTCCAAGGAATTCTGAGTAAGGCACGTCCGCCGACGTAGCAGTAGTGTATAATGCGTGGTAGTGAGATGTGAACGCCGCTAGTATCGCATCTGTGTCTCTGAGGACATGGTCTTGATCAATAGTGAGTTCTGGTATAGTGTTTTGGTCTCGTGGAGGGCGTGTGAGGACCGCAAGTGCCCTCCCTGGTCTGTCCCCCTCGCAATATTTTCTGGCCTGCCAATGCTTCCCCTGAAATTTCGCCTCCCTGTTAGCCTCCTCCTCGTATTTCGACAATCTATCCCTAAATTCCGCCTGTAGATCAGGGCTGTCGCTCCCAGTCATGCGGAGCTCTAGCGCCTTTAGCTCTTTATGTATCTAGTGGATACTGTTCCGTATGTCGCGTAGTACCCCAAAGCTCTTGGATATACAATACCCCCTTACGGTGACCTTGAAGGCTTCCCAGATACTCTCGACTGAATCCACAGATCCTTTGTTCCTGGGAAAGAAGGCGGCAATTTCATCCCCCAACTCCGCCCGGAACAGGCTATCTAATAATGCTGACGGTCGTAGTCTCCAGCCTGGTCTTGGGTTATCCCATCCAGGGATGCGTGTATGTAGAAGCACTGGGCTGTGATCTGAGTATGTTCTCGGTAGGTGTGAGACCCCCAGGACCTCCGTGGTGACCCCCTTAGAAACAAGGAAGTAGTCCAGCCGTGACCATGTGCCCATGTGCGAGGTAAAGTGTGGGCCCTCCCTCTGAGACAAGTGTAGGTGCCTCCATATATCCACCAGTTCACCCTCAGCCATGATGCCCTCCAGAGCCTCCCTGGCCCCCGATTTATAATGAGGTGCTCCGTCCGATCGATCTAAATGAGGTGCAATTGCCAGGTTGAAGTCCCCACCCCATATGACATGGCGGGAACCTACATCAATGACTTTCCCCCAAAGTGTGGTAAAAAAAGAAGGCATATCTGAGTTGGGGGCATAGCAATTTATAAATGTAATAGTGTTGTGACCCATGCGTCCCCACAGCAGAGCATAGCGTCCCTCACTATCCAGCAGCTCCCCGTATTTATGGAATGGCACTGCTCGTCTAAACAGGATCGTCACACCACGAGCATAAGTAGAATAGGAGGAGAAAACCCGGAGACTAGCCCATTTACTAGCGAAAGTGGCTCTATTTCTTGGTGACAAGTGAGTTTCCTGTATCATAGCAACATGAATATTATGTCTATTAAGATATGCAATCACATCTCTACATTTCTTAGCATTATTAAGACCCCTGACATTCCACGATAAGCAGTTCAATTGTGCATCAGACCCTAAGCCCGCCACCAATATTCATCCATCTTCACATCCCATCACATCAATGGTGAGATAACAGGTAGCATACCGTTCATAGTATAAGACAGACTGTAGCGCGTTGTGCCTCGGTTGCGTTTCGCGTGTGCAAACCATGGTTCCCCAAACAATCCCATCCCCCCTCCCACTACTGCATCCCAATCATGCCGGCTACCGCAGGGGGGTCGTCTTCGTCCAGCACCGCTTCAGCATTTTGGCCGTCTCGCTGAGCCTTCCTGAAGGCTTTCAGGAAGTCCTCGACTTTTTGAGGATTGGTAAAGAAGCGGTGTTTCCCTCCATGGGTGACCCGCAGCCTTGCCGGGTAGAGGAGGGCGTATTCCAGCTGAGCCTCTCGTAGTTTCTTTTTCACAGGCATGAATTTTCTTCTCTCTTCTTGCACTAAGGGGGTAAAGTCAGGGTAAATGGAAAATTGCACGCCATTGTATTGTAGATTTTGTTGGGTCCGGGCTGCCCGCAGAGCAACATCTCGGTCTCGGTAGTTCAGCAATTTAGCGATAATCGGTCTGGGTGGCAAGCCAGGCTTGGGAACGGGGGCTAATGACCGGTGCGCCCGCTCCACGATAAATTGCGACGAGAAGGCCTCCTCTCCTATCGAGCCCTTGAGGAGTTTTTCAATGTATAGTTCCATTTTACCCGTGTTTGTGGACTCCGGAACGCCCGTGACGCGTATATTGTTGCGTCTGCTACGGGCTTCTAAATCCTCATTCTTGGCCGCTATTATCCGGAGCAGATTATCCATGCGGGCTAGCTGTGTGGTATGGGTCATGGTGATGTCATCATTGTCCGATATTCGCTGCTCCGTGGCAGTGATGCGCTCCTCAAGGCAGTCAACTTTATGGACCAGGGCGTCCAATCTGGCGGTCATGCCATCCACCTTCTCCACCACAGTCGCGAATCCCTGCCGCATCTCCAGGAACAGTTGAGGCAGATCTATTTCCTTGGCTGGGGAAGGGGCGGCCGACGGGGCACCACTACTGGACTGCGACGCAGCATTCGCCGGTGTTGTAGTCTTCTTGGCACCATCAAAACTAATTTTGGCTTGACGATTGTCAGTGCGTCCCATTCTGGCCACCAGTCGTGTCCCCTCCACACCAGCACCCCGGCAACCTGCAGTCTCCGAGAGGGTCGTCGTCCAGAGGCAGCCAGCCACAAGCTACGGGGCCCCAGCGCTTGATCTGTTAACGCCTGCAGTACAGTCCACAGTGGGTCCACTTCCCTAAGGCAGAATGAGGGCTGCACAGAGGTAAGATATCAGGCCCCCGCAATAGGGCCTCCGCACGTAAGTAGGCCTGTGATAGGCAAGCATGCAGTGAGGCTCAGGTCACCTGCCCAGAGGTATGTCCGCCCCCGGCACCGACGAGGGCCGCCCTGTCTCTGTCGCAGGAAAGTAGTCCCAGCGGGCTCCAGGCGGGAGGCCCGGTCAAGCACCCCGATTCAGAAAAGGGGGTGGTGATGAACAGAGTGTCTAAATTAAGCAGACCACTCTTACCCAGTCCAAAGATCAGGGCTTGATCCATCACCGTTATTTAGCTCACTGCCCCATCCCAGCTCAGTACCTGGCTATATGCAAATTAGTCTGTCCCTGGCCCAGTGCATCATGGGAACAGGGCAGACCAAACTACCAAGCCAATTCTTCACCAGAAAGGAGACAAGCTTCCGGGGACCGGTTTCTGCCATTTCAGGCGTCGTCGGCCCGGCTTGCTTGAATCCTGATGGAGCAGTGAGCTAGGGACTCATGTCTGAGTATACCCTTCCACGCTTATGGTGGACAAAATGATTCAGAAAAGGGGGTGGTGATGAACAGAGTGTCTGAATTAAGCAGACCACTCTTACCCAGTCAAAGATCAGGGCTTGATCCATCACCGTTATTTAGCTCACTGCCCCATCCCAGCTCAGAACCTGGCTATATGCAAATTAGTCTGTCCCTGGCCCAGTGCATCATGGGAACAGGGCAGACCAAACTACCAAGCCAATTCTTTACCAGAAAGGAGACAAGCTTCCGGGGACCGGTTTCTGCCATTTCAGGCGTCGTCGGCCCGGCTTGCTTGAATCCTGATGGAGCAGTGAGCAAGGGACTCATGTCTGAGTATACCCTTCCACGCTTATGGTGGACAAAATGATTCAGAAAAGGGGGTGGTGATGAACAGAGTGTCTGAATTAAGCAGACCACTCTTACCCAGTCCAAAGATCAGGGCTTGATCCATCACCGTTATTTAGCTCACTGCCCCATCCCAGCTCAGAACCTGGCTATATGCAAATTAGTCTGTCCCTGGCCCAGTGCATCATGGGAACAGGGCAGACCAAACTACCAAGCCAATTCTTCACCAGAAAGGAGACAAGCTTCCGGGGACCGGTTTCTGCCATTTCAGGCGTCGGCGGCCCGGCTTGCTTGAATCCTGATGGAGCAGTGAGCAAGGGACTCATGTCTGAGTATACCCTTCCACGCTTATGGTGGACAAAATGATTCAGAAAAGGGGGTGGTGATGAACAGAGTGTCTGAATTAAGCAGACCACTCTTACCCAGTCCAAAGATCAGGGCTTGATCCATCACCGTTATTTAGCTCACTGCCCCATCCCATCTCAGAACCTGGCTATATGCAAATTAGTCTGTCCCTGGCCCAGTGTATCATGGGAACAGGGCAGACCAAACTACCAAGCCAATTCTTCACCAGAAAGGAGACAAGCTTCCGGGGACCGGTTTCTGCCATTTCAGGCGTCGTCGGCCCGGCTTGCTTGAATCCTGATGGAGCAGTGAGCAAGGGACTCATGTCTGAGTATACCCTTCCACGCTTATGGTGGACAAAATGATTCAGAAAAGGGGGTGGTGATGAACAGAGTGTCTGAATTAAGCAGACCACTCTTACCCAGTCCAAAGATCAGGGCTTGATCCATCACCGTTATTTAGCTCACTGCCTCATCCCAGCTCAGAACCTGGCTATATGCAAATTAGTCTGTCCCTGGCCCAGTGCATCATGGGAACAGGGCAGACCAAACTACCAAGCCAATTCTTCACCAGAAAGGAGACAAGCTTCCGGGGACCGGTTTCTGCCATTTCAGGTGTCGTCGGCCCGGCTTGCTTGAATCCTGATGGAGCAGTGAGCAAGGGACTCATGTCTGAGTATACCCTTCCACGCTTATGGTGGACAAAATGATTCAGAAAAGGGGGTGGTGATGAACAGAGTGTCTGAATTAAGCAGACCACTCTTACCCAGTCCAAAGATCAGGGCTTGATCCATCACCGTTATTTAGCTCACTGTCCCATCCCAGCTCAAAACCTGGCTATATGCAAATTAGTCTGTCCCTGGCCCAGTGCATCATGGGAACAGGGCAGACCAAACTACCAAGCCAATTCTTCACCAGAAAGGAGACAAGCTTCCGGGGACCGGTTTCTGCCATTTCAGGCATCGTCGGCCCGGCTTGCTTGAATCCTGATGGAGCAGTGAGCAAGGGACTCATGTCTGAGTATACCCTTCCACGCTTATGGTGGACAAAATGATTCAGAAAAGGGGGTGGTGATGAACAGAGTGTCTGAATTAAGCAGACCACTCTTACCCAGTCCAAAGATCAGGGCTTGATCCATCACCGTTATTTAGCTCACTGCCCCATCCCAGCTCAGAACCTGGCTATATGCAAATTAGTCTGTCCCTGGCCCAGTGCATCATGGGAACAGGGCAGACCAAACTACCAAGCCAATTCTTCACCAGAAAGGAGACAAGCTTCCGGGGACCGGTTTCTGCCATTTCAGGCGTCGTCGGCCCGGCTTGCTTGAATCCTGATGGAGCAGTGAGCAAGGGACTCACGTCTGAGTATACCCTTCCACGCTTATGGTGGACAAAATGATTCAGAAAAGGGGGTGGTGATGAACAGAGTGTCTGAATTAAGCAGACCACTCTTACCCAGTCCAAAGATCAGGGCTTGATTCATCACCGTTATTTAGCTCACTGCCCCATCCCATCTCAGAACCTGGCTATATGCAAATTAGTCTGTCCCTGGCCCAGTGCATCATGGGAACAGGGCAGACCAAACTACCAAGCCAATTCTTCACCAGAAAGGAGACAAGCTTCCGGGGACCGGTTTCTGCCATTTCAGGCATCGTCGGCCCGGCTTGCTTGAATTCTGATGGAGCAGTGAGCAAGGGACTCATGTCTGAGTATACCCTTCCACGCTTATCGTGGACAAAATGATTCAGAAAAGGGGGTGGTGATGAACAGAGTGTCTGAATTAAGCAGACCACTCTTACCCAGTCCAAAGATCAGGGCTTGATCCATCACCGTTATTTAGCTCACTGCCCCATCCCAGCTCAGAACCTGGCTATATGCAAATTAGTCTGTCCCTGGCCCAGTGCATCATGGGAACAGGGCAGACCAAACTACCAAGCCAATTCTTCACCAGAAAGGAGACAAGCTTCCGGGGACCGGTTACTGCCATTTCAGGCGTCGTCGGCCCGGCTTGCTTGAATCCTGATGGAGCAGTGAGCAAGGGACTCATGTCTGAGTATACCCTTCCACGCTTATGGTGGACAAAATGATTCAGAAAAGGGGGTGGTGATGAACAGAGTGTCTGAATTAAGCAGACCACTCTTACCCAGTCCAAAGATCAGGGCTTGATCCATCACCGTTATTTAGCTCACTGCCCCATCCCAGCTCAGAACCTGGCTATATGCAAATTAGTCTGTCCCTGGCCCAGTGCATCATGGGAACAGGGCAGACCAAACTACCAAGCCAATTCTTCACCAGAAAGGAGACAAGCTTCCGGGGACCGGTTTCTGCCATTTCAGGCGTCGCCGACCGGCTTGCTTGAATCCTGATGGAGCAGTGAGCAAGGGACTCATGTCTGAGTATACCCTTCCACGCTTATGGTGGACAAAATGATTCAGAAAAGGGGGTGGTAATGAACAGAGTGTCTGAATTAAGCAGACCACTCTTACCCAGTCGAAAGATCAGGGCTTGACCATCACCGTTATTTAGCTCACTGCCCCATCCCAGCTCAGAACCTGGCTATATGCAAATTAGTCTGTCCCTGGCCCAGTGCATCATGGGAACAGGGCAGACCAAACTACCAAGCCAATTCTTCACCAGAAAGGAGACAAGCTTCCGGGGACCGGTTTCCGCCATTTCAGGCGTCGTCGGCCCAGCTTGCTTGAAACCTGATGGAGCAGTGAGCAGGGGACTCATGTCTGAGTATACCCTTCCACGCTTATGGTGGACAAAATGATTCAGAAAAGGGGGTGGTGATGAACAGAGTGTCTGAATTAAGCAGACCACTCTTACCCAGTCCAAAGATCAGGGCTTGATCCATCACCGTTATTTAGCTCACTGCCCCATCCCAGCTCAGAACCTGGCTATATGCAAATTAGTCTGTCCCTGGCCCAGTGCATCATGTGAACAGGGCAGACCAAACTACCAAGCCAATTCTTCACCAGAAAGGAGACAAGCTTCCGGGGACCGGTTTCTGCCATTTCAGGCGTCGTCGGCCCGGCTTGCTTGAATCCTGATGGAGCAGTGAGCAAGGGACTCATGTCTGAGTATACCCTTCCACGCTTATGGTGGACAAAATGATTCAGAAAAGGGGGTGGTGATGAACAGAGTGTCTGAATTAAGCAGACCACTCTGACCCAGTCCAAAGATCAGGGCTTGATCCATCACCGTTATTTAGCTCACTGCCCCATCCCAGCTCAGAACCTGGCTATATGCAAATTAGTCTGTCCCTGGCCCAGTGCATCATGGGAACAGGGCAGACCAAACTACCAAGCCAATTCTTCACCAGAAAGGAGACAAGCTTCCGGGGACCGGTTTCTGCCATTTCAGGCGTCGTCGGCCCGGCTTGCTTGAATCCTGATGGAGCAGTGAGCAAGGGACTCACGTCTGAGTATACCCTTCCACGCTTATGGTGGACAAAATGATTCAGAAAAGGGGGTGGTGATGAACAGAGTGTCTGAATTAAGCAGACCACTCTTACCCAGTCCAAAGATCAGGGCTTGATCCATCACCGTTATTTAGCTCACTGCCCCATCCCAGCTCAGAACCTGGCTATATGCAAATTAGTCTGTCCCTGGCCCAGTGCATCATGGGAACAGGGCAGACCAAACTACCAAGCCAATTCTTCACCAGAAAGGAGACAAGCTTCCGGGGACCGGTTTCTGCCATTTCAGGCGTCGTCGGCCCGGCTTGCTTGAATCCTGATGGAGCAGTGAGCAAGGGACTCACGTCTGAGTATACCCTTCCACGCTTATGGTGGACAAAATGATTCAGAAAAGGGGGTGGTGATGAACAGAGTGTCTGAATTAAGCAGACCACTCTTACCCAGTCCAAAGATCAGGGCTTGATTCATCACCGTTATTTAGCTCACTGCCCCATCCCATCTCAGAACCTGGCTATATGCAAATTAGTCTGTCCCTGGCCCAGTGCATCATGGGAACAGGGCAGACCAAACTACCAAGCCAATTCTTCACCAGAAAGGAGACAAGCTTCCGGGGACCGGTTTCTGCCATTTCAGGCATCGTCGGCCCGGCTTGCTTGAATTCTGATGGAGCAGTGAGCAAGGGACTCATGTCTGAGTATACCCTTCCACTCTTATCGTGGACAAAATGATTCAGAAAAGGGGGTGGTGATGAACAGAGTGTCTGAATTAAGCAGACCACTCTTACCCAGTCCAAAGATCAGGGCTTGATCCATCACCGTTATTTAGCTCACTGCCCCATCCCAGCTCAGAACCTGGCTATATGCAAATTAGTCTGTCCCTGGCCCAGTGCATCATGGGAACAGGGCAGACCAAACTACCAAGCCAATTCTTCACCAGAAAGGAGACAAGCTTCCGGGGACCGGTTACTGCCATTTCAGGCGTCGTCGGCCCGGCTTGCTTGAATCCTGATGGAGCAGTGAGCAAGGGACTCATGTCTGAGTATACCCTTCCACGCTTATGGTGGACAAAATGATTCAGAAAAGGGGGTGGTGATGAACAGAGTGTCTGAATTAAGCAGACCACTCTTACCCAGTCCAAAGATCAGGGCTTGATCCATCACCGTTATTTAGCTCACTGCCCCATCCCAGCTCAGAACCTGGCTATATGCAAATTAGTCTGTCCCTGGCCCAGTGCATCATGGGAACAGGGCAGACCAAACTACCAAGCCAATTCTTCACCAGAAAGGAGACAAGCTTCCGGGGACCGGTTTCTGCCATTTCAGGCGTCGCCGTCCGGCTTGCTTGAATCCTGATGGAGCAGTGAGCAAGGGACTCATGTCTGAGTATACCCTTCCACGCTTATGGTGGACAAAATGATTCAGAAAAGGGGGTGGTAATGAACAGAGTGTCTGAATTAAGCAGACCACTCTTACCCAGTCGAAAGATCAGGGCTTGACCATCACCGTTATTTAGCTCACTGCCCCATCCCAGCTCAGAACCTGGCTATATGCAAATTAGTCTGTCCCTGGCCCAGTGCATCATGGGAACAGGGCAGACCAAACTACCAAGCCAATTCTTCACCAGAAAGGAGACAAGCTTCCGGGGACCGGTTTCCGCCATTTCAGGCGTCGTCGGCCCGGCTTGCTTGAATCCTGATGGAGCAGTGAGCAGGGGACTCATGTCTGAGTATACCCTTCCATGCTTATGGTGGACAAAATGATTCAGAAAAGGGGGTGGTGATGAACAGAGTGTCTGAATTAAGCAGACCACTCTTACCCAGTCCAAAGATCAGGGCTTGATCCATCACCGTTATTTAGCTCACTGCCCCATCCCAGCTCAGAACCTGGCTATATGCAAATTAGTCTGTCCCTGGCCCAGTGCATCATGTGAACAGGGCAGACCAAACTACCAAGCCAATTCTTCACCAGAAAGGAGACAAGCTTCCGGGGACCGGTTTCTGCCATTTCAGGCGTCGTCGGCCCGGCTTGCTTGAATCCTGATGGAGCAGTGAGCAAGGGACTCATGTCTGAGTATACCCTTCCACGCTTATGGTGGACAAAATGATTCAGAAAAGGGGGTGGTGATGAACAGAGTGTCTGAATTAAGCAGACCACTCTTACCCAGTCCAAAGATCAGGGCTTGATTCATCACCGTTATTTAGCTCACTGCCCCATCCCATCTCAGAACCTGGCTATATGCAAATTAGTCTGTCCCTGGCCCAGTGCATCATGGGAACAGGGCAGACCAAACTACCAAGCCAATTCTTCACCAGAAAGGAGACAAGCTTCCGGGGACCGGTTTCTGCCATTTCAGGCGTCGTCGGCCCGGCTTGCTTGAATCCTGATGGAGCAGTGAGCAAGGGACTCATGTCTGAGTATACCCTTCCACGCTTATGGTGGACAAAATGATTCAGAAAAGGGGGTGGTGATGAACAGAGTGTCTGAATTAAGCAGACCACTCTTACCCAGTCCAAAGATCAGGGCTTGATCCATCACCGTTATTTAGCTCACTGCCCCATCCCAGCTCAGAACCTGGCTATATGCAAATTAGTCTGTCCCTGGCCCAGTGCATCATGGGAACAGGGCAGACCAAACTACCAAGCCAATTCTTCACCAGAAAGGAGACAAGCTTCCGGGGACCGGTTTCTGCCATTTCAGGCGTCGTCGGCCCGGCTTGCTTGAATCCTGATGGAGCAGTGAGCAAGGGACTCACGTCTGAGTATACCCTTCCACGCTTATGGTGGACAAAATGATTCAGAAAAGGGGGTGGTGATGAACAGAGTGTCTGAATTAAGCAGACCACTCTTACCCAGTCCAAAGATCAGGGCTTGATCCATCACCGTTATTTAGCTCACTGCCCCATCCCAGCTCAGAACCTGGCTATATGCAAGCACCCGAGCACCAAGAGGTCCGCGGTAGCACCTGCACGGCAATTGAAGCGGCAATTCAGTCGATTATGGCCGCTCGTGCTCCTGTCCCGCGCCCCACAGCGAGCCGCCCGGCAGGGGGGGAGAGCACGTTCTAGCGAGGGTTGGAAGCTCCTCACCTTGTAGACGGTCGCGGCGGGCACTCCGGCCGTCCGTCAACACCGGATGTCCCCAGGCGTCTTCTCCCGGATCACAGCGCCGCGCCGCAGGCCCTCTCTCACACTCCCGGCCGGGCCAGGGAAGCGCAGGGCTCGCCAGCCCCAGAAGCCACGGGCGTTCAATCAGTCCCGTGGAGGCAGTCCGACGGGCCGGGAGCGCACAGCCGGGCGTAGGATGCAGCACTTCAGCGGCGCAGGAGCCGGTCCGAGCCAGCCCCCGAGACAGGATCGCTGAGTGGGCCCACCGCCTCGTGGCGAGCCACGGCCTCGCACAGGTCTCCGCAGCCGGCCAGCGCGAGGGACCCGCCCCCAGGATCCAGCCGGTCAACCCTCCACCAGCCAAAGCAGCGGCTCCCTCCGTCCAAGACGCCTGGTCTTCGGGTCGATTGTCAGGGGATGTCTCCTACCGCAAATGGCAGGTTAGTCTTCAAGTTATCTCACCGTTGGCAGCAGATAAATGGAGGATTATTGTACAAGGAACGGGAGCTGCTGTGCTAGGCAGCCATTCCGTTTGCGCGCCCTCTAGCGCCCCTGTCTGCACCACAGACTTATGCATGAGAACCGACAAGACTTACCTTCAGCAGATACCAAGTGTACCTGAACTGCAGTCAGTTCTGTTGCGTCCTCCAACGAGCTACTCTGCACACAGTACAGAGCAGAGGAGGCTATGCCCAGTCCCATGGTCCTACTGCCACCGCTGATAAAAGAAGTTGAACTAGATAGGATGACATTATGGTGGCTAGTCAGTTTGGCCTAGCTTTGCAACTTCATTATGGTAGTTTGTCAAACTTCCGACCAGTCGCCAAAGTTCGCCTCTAAGCTGTGAGGTATTTGTGCTGGCCAGTGCTAATCTTTTTTGCACTGCCACCACTTCAGTATGGTGGGGAATAAGCATGAGTTTGTGTAAGTCCATGCAATCGTCCGGGGCCAGCTCAGGCCTTTATCGAATGCTTGGAGGGGGGAAGGTTAGGTGACGATATCTGAGCAACAACTAACTGTGTGCTGCTTATCAAATGAGAGGTTGAGTGCCCCAGCCACCCCCACTTATTATGTAAAGAGTTCCAGTTGTGAGATGGGAAAGTAAGGTGGTGATGTCAGAGCATGATGTGTTTTCATGTGGGCCCTAAGGTTCAGTGTTGTTATAAGTTGTAACCGATAAAATGTGAAACTCCACTGACGCTTCCATTGTCGGACCTGAAGGTATACTTGAAGATAACATGCCCTGTTTGATGAGTGCGATACAGAAGGGAATGATGGACAGAGCATTTGAGCAAATCAAACACTCACCACCAGTCAGCTGATCTGGGTTTAATCCATCACCATTCTTTAGCTCACTCTGCCCCCCCAGTTCAGACATGGCCATATGCAAATCAGTCTGACCCTGTGCCTCATGGGAACAGTCCAGCCCGAACTGCCAAGCCATGTCTTCCCTGAAGCGGAAACAAGCATCCTGGGACCGGTTTCGGATTCATAATCCTCATCAGCCAGGCTATCTTGAATCCAGTGGCAAAGTGAGCAAGGAACTCACGTCTGAGCATACCCTGCCAACTTAGGGCGAACAAAGCGATACAAAAGGGGATGATGGACGGAGCATTTGAGCAAATCAAACACTCACCCCCAGTCAACTGATCTGGGTTTAATCCATCACCATTCTTTAGCTCACTCTGCCACCCCAGTTCAGACATGGCCATATGCAAATCAGTCTGACCCTGTGCCTCATGGGAACAGTCCAGCCCGAACTGCCAAGCCATGTCTTCCCTGAAGCGGAAACAAGCATCCTGGGACCGGTTTCGGATTCATAATCCTCATCAGCCAGGCTATCTTGAATCCAGTGGCAAAGTGACTAGGAACTCACGTCTGAGCATACCCTGCCAACTTAGGGCGAACAAAGCGATACAAAAGGGGATGATGGACGGAGCATTTGAGCAAATCAAACACTCACCCCCAGTCAACTGATCTAGGTTTAATCCATCACCATTCTTTAGCTCACTCTGCCACCCCAGTTCAGACATGGCCATATGCAAATCAGTCTGACCCTGTGCCTCATGGGAACAGTCCAGCCCGAACTGCCAAGCCTTGTCTTCCCTGAACCGGAAACAAGCATCCTGGGACCGGTTCCGGATTCATAATCCTCATCAGCCAGGCTAACTTGAATCCAGTGGCAAAGTGAGCAAGGGACTCACGTCTGAGCATACCCTGCCAACTTAGGGTGAACAAAGCGATACAAAAGGGGATGATGGACGCAGCATTTGAGCAAATCAAACACTCACCCCCAGTCAACTGATCTGGGTTTAATCCATCACCATTCTTTAGCTCACTCTGCCACCCCAGTTCAGACATGGCCATATGCAAATCAGTCTGACCCTGTGCCTCATGGGAACAGTCCAGCCCGAACTGCCAAGCCATGTCTTCCCTGAACCGGAAACAAGCATCCTAGGACCGGTTCGGATTCATAATCCTAGTCAGCCAGGCTATCTCGAATCCAGTGGCAAAGTGAACAAGGGACTCACGTCTGAGCATACCCTGCCAACTTAGGGCGAACAAAGCGATACAAAAGGGGATGATGGACGGAGCATTTGAGCAAATCAAACACTTACCCCCAGTCAACTGATCTGGGTTTAATCCATCACCATTTTTTAGCTCACTCTGCCTCCCCAGTTCAGACATGGCCATATGCAAATCAGTCTGACCCTGTGCCTCATGGAAACAGTCGTGCCCGTACTGCCAAGCCATGTCTTCCCAGAACCGGAAACAAGCATCCTGGGACCGGTTTCGGATTCATGATCCTCATCAGCCAGGCTATCTTGAATCCAGTCGCAAAGTGAGCAAGGGACTCACGTCTGAGCATACCCTGCCAACTTAGGGCGAACAAAGCGATACAAAAGCGGATGATGGACGGAGCATTTTAACAAATCAAACACTCACCCCCAGTCAACTGATTTGGGTTTAATCCATCACCATTCTTTAGCTCACTCTGCCACCCCAGTTCAGACATGGCCATATGCAAATCAGTCTGACCCTGTGCCTCATGGGAACAGTCCAGCCCGAACTGCCAAGCCATGTCTTCCCTGAAGCGGAAACAAGCATCCTGGGACCGGTTTCAGATTCATAATCCTCATCAGCCAGGCTATCTTGAATCCAGTGGCAAAGTGAGCAAGGGACTCACGCCTGAGAATACCCTGCCAACTTAGGGCGAACAAAGCGATACAAAAGGGGATTATGGACGGAGCATTTGAGCAAAACAAACACACACCCCCAGTCAACTGATCTGGGTTTAATCCCTCACCATTCTTTAGCTCACTCTGCCTACCCAGTTCAGACATGGCCATATGCAAATCAGTCTGACCCTGTGCCTCATGGGAACAGTCCAGCCCGAACTGCCAAGCCATGTCTTCCCTGAACTGGAAACAAGCATCCTGGGACCGGTTTCGGATTCATAATCCTCATCAGCCAGGCTATCTTGAATCCAGTGGCAAAGTGAGCAAGGGACTCACGTCTGAGCATACCCTGCCAACTTAGGGCGAACAAAGCGATACAAAGGGGGATGATGGACAGAGCATTTGAGCAAATCAAACACTCACCCCCAGTAAACTGATCTGGGTTTAATCCATCACTATTCTTTAGCTCACTCTGCCACCCCAGTTCAGACATGGCCATATGCAAATCAGTCTGACCCTGTGCCTCATGGGAACAGTCCAGCCCGAACTGCCAAGCCATGTCTTTCCTGAACCGGAAACAAGCATCCTGGGACCGGTTTCGGATTCATAATCCTCATCAGCCAGGCTATCATGAATCCAGTGGCAAAGTGAGCAAGGGACTCACGTCTGAGCATACCCTGCCAACTTAGGGCGAAAAAGCGATACAAAAGGGGATGATGGACTGAGCATTTGAGCAAATCAAACACTCACCCCCAGTCAACTGATCTGGGTTTAATCCATCACCATTCTTTAGCTCACTCTGCCACCCCAGTTCAGACATTGCCATATGCAAATCAGTCTGACCCTGTGCCTCATGGGAACAGTTCAGCCCGAACTGCCAAGCCATGTCTTCCCTGAACCGGAAACAAGCATCCTGGGACCGGTTTCGGATTCATAATCCTCATCAGCCAGGCTATCTTGACCTCTTTGAGACGCTCCCCAACACGGGAAATGACAACGACTATGAAGCAGCAATCGCCGCGCTCAACAAGCACTTTAACCCCCAACTTAACCCCCATTTTGAGAATTTCAAGTTCAAGAGGGCGTGGCAGACAGACTCAGAATCCTTTGATGTGTTCTACGCATGGCTATGCTGGCTGGCTAGCACGTGCCCCTTCACTTGACCAACGGGAGGAGATACGAGACCAGATCACCCTGGGCTGCCGATCAAAACTCCTGCGGAAACTGATCCTTCGGCAACCAGGAATCTCGCTGGACGAGATCCTGGTTCTGGCCCACGAACTGTCGGACGTCAGAGCAGAGGAAATGGAAGCCGCCCTACACACACCGGTTGCCGCCTCACATGCGCCCAGACACCCACCGATCAAGTAGGAAAGGGTGTAAGCAATCCAGAGACGACCCACCACGATCACCAGGTGCCCAGACCGCCGCAAGGTGGACCGTGTGGATACTGCGATGAGGATCACCAACAATGCAGTGCAAGGGGGTTGAAACGTCGACAACCCTCAAATGCCAGTCTTATCTATAGTACTTGAATTATTGAGAAATTATATGTTACATTGCATATACGCACAGACATTGTTTACTTTAATTTTATGTTGGTCTGATTCATGTTCTTTTCTTGCATATTAATATGTGCTTGCATTATTTGTGATTGGCACTTTCTCCATCCCACTATCTCACCAGAATCACAGCCTTTCCCACCCCCACCCCTGGGCACTGGATTGGTGCTAGTTATATAACAAATGTACAATGTGTTTTTTTCCGTATGAAGAAATTCTGACCAGTCCGGTGTGATTAAACAACACTGAAACTGAAAGTCTACTATGATTTGTATATTTTGAATCTTTGTTTTACAGTTTGTGTTGACCTGTAACACTTGTGATGTTATAAATACTGGGACCACCCTATTATATATTGTTAAGTACCCATGTTCCAGTGATTCCGGGTTTCCCTTTTGTGTAACCAAGACAGTAATGGCCTATTTCCATCCAAGACGATACACAGAGCTGGTCGTTGATGCCAGCCCGGTGGACCGAGGAGCAGTCCTCCTTCAAGAAAACAGCCCGGATGTCTGGAAGCCAGTCGCTTATGTTGGACAAAGGAGAGACAAGGGGCTAGTTTACCGAGGTCCAGCGTACATGCCCCAGAAAGCTGTGTACATATATGGTACGGAGTTCCTCTGTGGAAGTGTGCTAATTTAGCACAGTTGGAGCCTATGAAGATAAATATGTCACTGATGGACCACTGATGTGTGAGTGAAGGAGAGGGGATTCTCCTTGTTGGAAGTAGGGCTCTCACACCCAGCAAGCTAGGTGTCATGCTTCATCATTTGAGACTGCCCCTCGTCAGGTCGGCGCTGCAATACCTGACAGGCACCCGGAACCGGGGCTCTTTGTCGGGGATCTTTTGTTCCTGCCGGTGGGTGCAGTGGGGGTGAGGGGCCTAGCATGTCTAGATGTAAGGAAAGAGTGAATTAAAATAGGTCAGTTAATCCTAACTAATATTTATTCCGAAGGTAAACTACCTAGATTAAAAGTAAGAGAGGGGCAATTGACTGGTAGTAAAGTGTCCAGTGGTATATGCCTGCTATCATAGGATCAACATATTTCGTGTCTCTAGGGTAATAGTGATCAGGACACTTTTTCAGGATAAAGTGGAACTATCTACACTACTAGGTAAGTGGAATCTACATACCCCGTACTCTGGTGGTAGACTTGTAAATAGGTTGGGTAAACATGTTAATTGCAGATATAAACACACATGTTGTCTCTGTGTACCAACCCATGTAGTCTAGCAAAGCAACCGTGCTCATGGATAAGACCTAGGTATGTACATAAAACAGTGGTGATACCAGTGGGAAACAGGGCAGGTCACATTGTAGTCGGCTCAATAACTAAATACATTTAGTGCTGGTGTACATTTTTTCAAGTTTAAAAGTTATAATTACAGCAAATCCCCAAAAAATGTAGGGTAATACTCAAGCTGGTCCGGACAAGACTCACCTTGACTGTATGCAAATTGTATATGCAACACTAGCCGGCGGTATAGCGAGGACACCAGTTGGGTCCTATTCGGGAAAGAAGAAGGTGAAGATCCAGCTCCATTAGTGAATACTAATTGTAAGCATGGCAAAGTGTAATGGGGGCCATTGCTGAAACACTCGAGGGGCTGGTGGACAAAGGTAAGGTCGACCGGTCTGCGAATAGCCAGATCAAGGGCTCCAGTTCAATGTCTGAGCGGTATGCTGTGTGAAACCCTCGGAGCCCAGTGAGCCACTGCGGTGTCCCCGGCAAGCCAGAGAACAACCCGTCAGCGCACCGGACCCAAGGTGGCCCCACTGCACATTCACCCAGCCCACAAGTAGCTGGAGTCCCTTGGAGGCACATCGATGTGGAAGTACTGTGGTACCGTTCACTCACCTCCTCAGCATAGAAAGTTGAAAAGTGGGCACTCACCAGCTTGTATAACGCTACTCAGCGTTTGACCTACCCTGCCGCCGACACCGGGATGGTGAGAGGCGGTCGGCGGCGGGTCAAGAAATAGTAACGGCAGCCAGTACAGTGCCACAGTCACGTGGGAGGATTAGAGTAGTGTCATTCAATTGTTTTGCCGTGGCGGCTATAGTCGCCATCTTGTAGTGGAGTAAATGATACGGTTCTTAAGTGGTCATACGGACTGTTGGACACTCGAATATGATGCAGGTTGACTCGTAGTGTTGGGTACTAACAATTATTATGTCATAGGCAATTGTTAAATAGCTGGTAATGAATTCTAATGATAGCAAGTAAATGCTACGGGCTGTAGTTTCTAAGTGCTATGTCATGGCACCACTTCATAGAGTGTCATATTGTACGGGTGGTGCAAGGGAGTGTCCAGTTGCATGGAAATGCAATAGGGACTGGTTGGTGCTCATCATCAACACTGCAAAACGACTAGCAGATGCCCTTCTGATTAGAATCCAAATCGCCGAAGGAGCACTGAAAACCACCATCCAAATTACAGCTTACAAAGCTAAACTTTCAGAAATCAATACGGAAATTGCAGATAACAAAGACTATCTGATGAAGTAGAAATTAAACAAACTCCAAAAAGACATTCAGAAGAAAAGGTATATCCCTATCTCAAAGATTACTATACGTCAAATAAAACGAGTTACTCCTCTGATGACAACTCAGAGAGAAGAGACTCGAGTGACAGCAAATCCAGCACAGGGAGTTGGGGAAGTAACAACCAAAGAAGGATCCAACGACCTAACCAATATTATAACGGACCGCCATACCAAGGACCGCCATTATATAACCTATTTTAATTCACTCTTTCCTTACATCTACACATTCTAGGCCCCTCACCTCCACTGCACACACCGGCAGGAACAACAGATCCCCGACAAAGAGCCCCGGTTCCGGGTGCCCATCAGGTATTGCAGCGCAGACCTGACGAGGGGCAGGCTCAAATGATGAAGCATGACACCTAGCTTGCTGGGTGTGTGAGAGCCCTAGTTCCAACAAGGAGTGTCCCCTCTCCTTCACTCACACATCAGAGGTCCACCAGTGACACAATTATCTTCATAGGCTCCAACTGTGCTAAATTAGCACACTTCCACAGAGGAACTCTGTACCATATTTGTACACAGCCAGTCGCTTATGCCAGCAAGGCTCTCACTGACACTGAGACCAGGTACGTTCAGATTGAGAGAGAGGCGTTGGCTATCAAATGGATGTACCAACATTTTCACCTGTATCTGTGCAGCCAGGAGTTCTACGCCGTGACTGATCACAAACCACTACTTCCACTGTTCGCAGGCTCATCCCGGTTAGCGCCCCTGAGGATCGAACGATGGATAGTGCAGTTGCAGTCATATAACTTCAAAGTAATCTATCGGCCAGGGGCCCACAACCCTGCCGACTATCTGTCTCTCTACCCAGAGTCCACGATGCCATCAGACCCGTCGGCGAATACCTGTAACACCGAAGCCTTCGTCAACATGGTGTCGCAAGGGGCGTGTCCAGCGGCCATGCCGCTCGAAGAGATTGGCCAGGCCACTCAAGAAGACCACACTCTATCCCGAGTGAGAGAAGCGCTGGAGAGCAATGGATGGGCCCACTTAATGGATGGTGCCCGCATCCTCCGGCCGTATGTCAGCCACGCCCAACAACAACTATGGCAGATACGCAACAAACTCAGTGTGGGGGTACAAGGAGTAGTCTTTAGAGGACACATAATAGTGGTCCCGGAGAGTTTGCAGAAGTGGATCCTCACGCTGGCACATGTCGGCCGTTCAAGAATGGCGAAGAGCAAGGCCAGGCTGCGGGACAAGGACTGGTTCCCAGCGATGGACTCCATGGTGGAGGAAATGGTGAGACAGTGCCATGCCTGTACGATCACCGGAGGAGACCCAGCACCTGCACCCGTGATCACTGAAGAACTGAGCAAGACCCCCTGGACACAGATCAGCCTAGACTTTACGAGCTTCCTAGATGGACATCACATGCTGGTCATGGTAGACTCCTTCTCAAAGTTTCCTATTGTCGAAGTGGTGCTCTTCAACAGCTTTTCCTGATTTGAAGAAGGGCTTAGACAAAACCTTCGCAATGATGGGACTACCAGAAGAGGTAAAGTCCAACAACTGACCCCATTCCAAGGCCAAGAATGCCAGGAGTCTCTCGAGAATCAGGTGATTCACCACAGGAACAAACCCTGCTATGGCCTCAAGCAAATGGGGAAGTAGAACACTCAATCGCACACTGCGCATTGCCGTGGATGGGGTGAAAATGCTGAAACAGCTCTCGACCAATTCCTTGGTGCGTATCGACATACCCCTGATAGTACCACCAAATGTTCTCCGGCTCATCTCCTGTTCAAGCGGCCCCTGCGAGACAGTATCCTGTCAGACCTGACGTGGGTGCCCGTGGAGTGGGATGATGCAGCCGTCCAAGTAAAGAGGGAGACAACGTATCAGAAGGCCAGCGAAGCCCAAAGGGCACAAGAACCTCAGCTCAGAGTGGAAGACCGGGTGGTGATCAAAGACCGACACCCCAATAGCACCCACATTTAAAAGGTGTTCCAGCGTAGTCGCTTGTCGCAGCACTGCCCCGTCCGGCAGCCAGGCGGGAAGACCCCGATGATGAAGCATGACACCAAGCTTTCTGGGGTTGGCCTGCAGTTTCTTTATTGCCAAGGAAAGGAGAAAAAACTTTTATTTTGCAACTTTCATCCTCTTGAAGAAGAATCTCCAAGGGCTTGAAATGTGCTTGCCTCATGCTGAAGTCTCAGGGATACAAGACTTCACCACCAGCTCCCCCCCCCTGAATTTCCTTGCTGGGAATTCAGTCTGCAGAAGCCTGCGTGTTGTTGGGAGCTGGAAGCGCAACTCAATGAGAAGAAGCGTGTCGCATCCGCAGTTGTTGCATACGTATCATTGGAGAAGCGTGTCACCACCGCAAGGGTCTCCGTCGCATCACCGGAGAAGCGTGTCTCCATCGCAGCTGTGTGTCGTTGCATCACCGCAGTAGCGTGTCGCTACCACTATGGAGAGGACGGTCTATGGAGATTTTTAACATCTACGCTAGAGGCACTATAGGCGGTTCCCAATCTCCAACAATCTCTATGCTCGAAGGAGAACTCAGTAGGTGTAATAGGAACCCGTATATTTTGGTTGCGGGGAACTTTAACTGCACCTTTGAGCCCCTTGCGGCCGAGGACATCCTGGGTATCTCCGAAGAGGACGCAAGAAGGGGTATTCCTGCCCTGTCCATCCCACCTATTAAGAGATGGTCTCAGAGGTCTATACAATTGAACACCCTGACCTTGGAATATGGCTTAAGGGCAGTGAACGGCAGAACGCCATCGGACCCTCTAGGTGCCCACACATTCAATGGGGTAGACCACTCATCAAGAATAGATTACATCTTACTTGATTTTTGGCTATGGAGCCACTTACGCGATATGGAAGTCTTGCCTACGGTAGATAGTGACCATAATCCGCTATCACTAAGTTTAGACTCCTTGTGGCCGCCCCTAGACGGCCTTCCTGAACTACCACTAAAGATAACTTCAGAAATCTGTTTAGTTAAAGGAGGGAGGCGCCTTCATTGGTGCGTGGTTGCTCTAGATGAGGGAAAGATACAACATATAGGGGACACGCTGGTAGCAGCTGCGACTAAGCTAGATACCCTAACCTTGGAGCCCCCCGAGGTCCTTGACCATTTTTGTAATATGACCAAAGCCTTGGGGAACCTATTTATAAAACCTACCCAAGGAAGGGCGCCTCTCAAACCGAAGGGCACTCTAGGCTGGTTTACCAAAAAGTGCCGTAAGATGAAAACAGCCCTGGTGAAGGCAGTTAAAATGAAGGATCAAGAACTAATCCGGGCAGCCAGGAAGGACTACAGGCTTTCCATCCATGAGGTCAAGAGGGACTCGGACGACAAATTCTGGTGTGATCTAATGAACGCTAGCGTGTGGAGGGACTCCGGTGGCTTCTGGAATTTAATAAGGACTAGGAATAGGCCTGACAGCAGCCTCATTACATGTAACATCACAGGCCAAACATGGTCTGATCACTTCTCCCTCCTCTATTCTACTAGCACAGCTGAGGGGCCTGATCTGTTCAAGCCACCCTATGTGGGCACCCCTGGGGAGAGTCTGGACCACCACTTTACTTCCAGGGAGGTGGAGGATGTGATCAAATCTCTAGTGCCCAATAAGGCAGCTGGCCCCGATGGGATACCTGGGGATCTGCTTCGGCTCAACCCCAAAGAATGGGGGAGGCTTATCTCATCCTTGCTCAACGCCAACCTTTATGGAACTGCGATTCCAGATTCCTGGAAGGGGGCTGAGGCCGTCCCGATTTTTAAAAAGGGCTGTCGGGACGACACAGCAAACTATCGCCCCATCAGCCTCATAGACTCATCACAGAAGGTTGCCGGTAAGGTGATTCTAGGGAGAGTGCTCGAATGGGAAGCCGAGAATAATATCCTCTCAATGGCAGGCTTCAGGTCTGGTACAGGCACCATTGAGCAGGTCTTCAGACTAATGCTTATTTATTGGAAGGTGGTACTTTTAGGCAAGGGCAGTCTTTATCTCGCTTTCATCGATTTCAAGACTGCCTTTGACCTGGTGCCGCGAGACCGCTTATGGGGGGTTCTCGCTGACCTAGGGATTCTGGATTACATCTTGTCCTTATTGATGAAGTTACATATGGGGAACTTTGCCCAAGTGAGGTGGGGCACTCAGGGCCAAAAGACCGCCAAATTTACGGTGAATAGGGGGGTCCGCCAGGAATGTGTTCTTGCCCCCGCTCTGTTCTCCTTGTATGTGAACGGAGTGGTGGAGCATCTTTTGAGCAAACCATCTGACGCTCCGTCCCTGGCGGGCAAGAAAATACCAACACTCCTATTCGCCGACGATACCCTCCTCATCTCAAAGTCACCTATGGGCCTACAAATCCTCCTCGATAACTTCCAGACCTTTTCTTCCAGCACGGGGCTAAAAATCAATACCGACAAAACTAAGTACTTGGTATTGAATCCGCCGAGAAAGCTTGGCCGTCCCCCAGTATTGAATTGCGTGCTCCTGGAAAGAGTCAAGGAATTCGACTATTTGGGAATCCGCCTGTCTGACTCTATGCAGTGGAGCCACAAAAGGGTTGCGGGGGCACTTCTTAAGGAGCAGCGCTCTTCTTCATTAAAACCTATTGCCCCTGTACTGGACATTTACAAAGGGAGAGGAGTAAGTGCAGCTCTTTATGGGGCAGAACTCTGGGGTGCAAACAAGATCGATCTCCTTTCCAGATCAGAGAACAAATTCCTGAAGGATTTGATGTCTCTCCCTCAGAGTACTGCAACGTTAACTCTGCAGTTGGACATGGGTTGCCGCCCATATGGAGACCAGGCCCGCCTTCGTCCGTTACTTTTATGGGCACGTCTCTGGAGGGTTCCTGAACTCGCTAGTTAGGCAGAGGGGCTCTCGGAGGTGCTGTCGATGCCCGGCTGGTCTAAAATTGGGTGGCTTAGTAATGTCAAATTCCTGCTTGTAGATATGGGCTTAGGGGACGCATGGTCTACCAGAAGTGCCCCTCCGAAAGCTGCCCTTAAGACCATTTATTGGCAATGTGTAGACAACAATCTAAATTCCAACGCTAAGGAATGTAGAACAACTACGGAGTTCCTTAAGATCAAGGATTTGCCCCAATACGAACCTTACCTGGATTTGATCTCAAAGCCCGTCGATAGAGCCCTGTATTTTAGATTTAGGGTGGGCCTGCTCCCCCTGAGAGAACTGACGGCCCGTTGGAAAATCCCGGTGCAGACTGTCCCTTTTTGTATATTTTGCACATCTAGAGTGGAGACTGTTGCCCACTTATTATTTGAATGCCCGGCCTATAAACCCCCAAGATCTAGGTGGCTAAAACCACTATGTAGGGGGCTGGCGACAAGACATCATATAGTCGCTTTGCGAATTCTAATGTCAGATACCTGTCCATTGATTGTATGTGGTATGGCTAGATATCCAGGCTGGGCGTGGTCAATTAGACTTAAACAGCTAAAAATCATTGTTTAATTGTGGTCATGTATTAAGACCTTTTTTATCCTATTTATTGGAAAAATATTTTATCTCAACTGTTTAGCCAATGGTTATTAATGCATTTGTTTTTTGTCTACTGTTTTGTAATGCCTTTAAGATATCTCTTTTTATCGAAATAAAGCTAATTGACTGACTGACTGGCTACCACTATGGTCGCTGTCCCATCACCAGAGAAGCATGTCACAGGGCCTGTCGTGGCTCCAAAGATACAGAGTCACTGCACGGCTGTCGGGCATGCACTCATCACCTTCACTTTGTTGCATCGCATCAAGGGCGTCATCTTCTTGCTTTGCACCAGATCGTCGTATCACATCATGGCGCCATCTTCTCGCATTGCAACCGTGCCCCACCAAGAGATCGTCACATCACCTCCTCTCCGGTAAGGAACAGATGCATCGCCAACTTTGCGCAAGCACTGAGGAACAGACGCATTGCATCCCTCGAAACAAGGAACCGACACATCGTTCTCCCTGCGCACCTTTGGTTATCTTGCGTGACACATCCAAAGGTACTTTGTGAGAAACTTGTCGCATTAATCATCTAAAGTGAGCTAAGCTATTTTCTACCATCTTAAAAAGAATTTTATTAATACTGTATTATGGATTTTTGTCGAGTGTGTCTTGTGTTAAGTCAATATAAAGAATACTTTATTTTTATAAAACCTGTGGATTGTCCATTTATAGTGTTTTCACTGTATAACTGTATGTGTTCACAAATGCATTACACACTGTCTCTGAGATAAGCCTTCCTGCTCGTGCCAAGCTACCACAGGGTTGAACTGGGGTTATTTAGGAGTGTAGCCCCCTTACTCTGACTTAAAGCAAGGGTCCCTATTTGGACAAAGGTGCAAGCCATTGCCAACTAGAGACCTCCAGTTCTAACAGCAACAGTTTAAAAAAAAAAAGTTATCTAAAACAACAGAAAATAAGGTAAGCGTAAGGAAACTGTGCTTGGCCAGTGCTCCTTAGCCTTGACCCGAAGTGAGGTATCAGCTGCTTGAATGATTTAAGAGGCAACATGGAAGAGTGACACAGGACTGAACCAATGGTAAGTAGCTGGCAGGAACAAATTTGTTTTGTTGAATACAACAGGTCTTGCAGACAGCGCATACAGGCTGGCTAGGCTCAACCTCAAAACATTAACAAAGTAGGGTAGGGCTCTTCATTATGAAGCCAAGCATGGGCGCATCAGTGATGCAGAAAAAAATCTGTGCACTTAAACATCTGCCTTGGCAACCCACAATACATAAGCCCAAACAATAACATGTTAATACAGTTTACAGCACACCTTTAAATTAAACCAAATAAAACACAACGGTTAAATAATGTAATAATTTCGCCAGAAAATACAGCACCTGAAATTGTATGTGAGATTCCTGTTGTGTTCCGTAACCCCACAAATGAAAACTGGTACAGTCTCCAGTATTTTTGATCCGCCAATTCAACAGAGTTTTTCTTCCATTTGTATTGGATTTCAGTTTTGGGATATCCATCTGCGGAAATCAGAGCAGAGAGCATGGCATAAAAAATCTTCAATTAATGTTACAACAGAAACAAAGATATATCCCTGATTGCAAGTCTGGTGGAGCGGAATTATCATATGGAATTACGTTATGCTTAATCCTGAGAGGGACGGTGTTCCTACATCTAATGTTCCCAGACATGTTAATACCAGACCCAATTTTACCAGGCGGTAAATCTGTCTGGTAAAATTGCTTGATGCTTTGGCTGCAGCTGAAGGCAAACCTCTTTCCCTATTTTTTCTTTGCAGGGGGAGTATACAAGGCTTCCCTTTAAATTAAAATTCACAACCTTCCCCTTCTCCCTAGTTCCTCGACAATCCACCCCAAACTCACACAGAGGCTGAATCATACATTTTCCACCTCCTCGCAGCAGGTTAACCAATAATCCTCATAGAGCTGTCAATTTCGTGTGGTTTAATAATGGGTGGCTCTGCTTCCATGTGGTTATTCAACATTTCTTCGGGATTAATTCACAATTGTATGACACTGGTACAGTGCTGCTGCACTGGAATGTACATTTAGCGTTCAGTTTGCCACTCTCCAGTAATGGACAACTCACAACTAAGGCCAATGCATGCGATCTATTTTACTGATAACTTTTTTTGGATGGTTTCTGATAAATATTCCCTCGAGGGTGCTAGAAGGATTGATGTCACTAAGATCGTCATCTGGGAAGATGTTCCAAGAGAAGGCAAACAAATGAAAAACAATGACAAAAGGAGTAAAATGTTAACGGATTTTTGAGAAAAATATCTGTGATAAAATATTAGGTTACAACAATAAGGGGTGTCTGAAATTTTAACTCAATGACTATTACAAAAACCACAACTGTAGTGCTTGAATTAACCTCAGTCACTGGCATTTATTTGCCTAGAGTCACATGGAAAACATCCTTAATTTCAAGATCAGGTTCCCTCTGAATCAGAACACAGGCAACCCCAAAACAGTTTGGGCTCTTTTATGTGGTGTAACTTGGTTCAAGTGGCACAGTAAACAGGAGCCCCACACCTAGACATACCCATTGCACAATTAAAGCATACCCATCATCACTTTGTTGTTTATTGCAGTTGATGCCCTATGTGCAATGGCTAGACAATGACATGGATCCTCAAGCAGCACCCCACTGATAAAGCCGAAGTAGGCTGAAACCACCCTGAAATTCCATGTGCTTACATCTGCAGGGGACTGCCTGGAGGTTTGGGATAGAATGTTCCCATGAGGCATAGGTCATACTGATTTGGGTAAAGTAAGCCAATGTCTAGAATGGCAACATGCACAGAAACAATAGCCTGGAATGGGTCTTTAACAACTTCAAGTTGATTATTGTAGGAAAATTGCTGCCTGTAAAACAATTTACTCTTGTTTTTTAGAATAATTCATGTGCTCAATAATTCTTTATATGATTTCACAAAATTATAGAATTTTGCACATCCTCTCCAAAAACTCTTTTATTGTACACCACGTCCACAGACACTCCTGTTCCAGAGATCCTGGGAGGGGTCAGCCAGGCGGGCCCCTCTAGCCAGGCAGCCCTTATTAACGCTTGCTCCTTGGTCTGCCACTTTCAGGATGTTTGGGACCTTGTCGAGGACGAGTCTCTGGATTTGCTTTTTATCACGGAGACGTGGCTCCACGAGTTCGCCAACCCTCTTATAGAACTAGCTATACCCAGGGGTTTTAAAGTGTCCCGGGTTGATCACATAGCAGGCAGAGGAGGTGGGGTCGCAGTGGTATCTAGGGACAAGTGGTCCCTTCAACGGGGTGATATTGTGAGCATTGGGGATGGAGAGGCTTTGGATTTTTCCCTGACCATCTCCCCCCAAATTTCACTGGGTAGTATTTTAGTCTACAGACCTCTGGGTACCGCAGCCACCTTTCTTAAAGCATTGGATGATATTATCCCTCGCTCACTGCATTTCTCCCACTTTCTTCTTCTTGGTGATTCAAACATCCATTTAGACTGTACTGGGGAAGCAAATACGAGGGTGTTCGCTGATTCACTGCACCTGCCCCAGCTATCCCAATGGGTTAATGCCCCCACCCACTGTGGAGGACACATCCTGGACACTATTTGCTCTAATTTTCTGATTGTTATTAAGCCTCCTTTTCAAGTAACCTGGATAGATCATGCGTTTATCCCTTTCTCCTGGTTTCTTAAAGATCCTTTCCCCCCTAAACAACCCACCCAGCACAGACTGGCGCCCAAAATTTATCTGGACGACTTCAGATCAGCTTTGGCAGGGTCCTAGCCAGACTTAACCCAAGATTTGGAGGATGCTTGGGAAAGCTTTAATAGCTAGATCACTCAGGTGGTCATGCTTCCTTCCCCTTCCTTCCCCTCCAAGCGAGCCAGAGACTCCTCTTTGAAACTCTGGTTCTCCGAGGAACTTAAAACACAGAAGAGCGCTTGTAAAAAATTAGAGCGGAGCTGGCATCAATCCTATTGCCCCCTGGCTAAAGGGTTGTTGAGGAAAGCTCAGAAACTGTATTATGCTGCCATTGTGTAGGCCTAGAGCCTGCACTATGCTGAGAGAATTGCTCTTTCAAAAAAAAGTGCTATGGAAATGTTCTCCATTGAACAGAGTTTCCAGGCACCTACAGCCGAAAGTACCATTCTTCCCAAGTTGGCTGCTTGGTGTGAGAAATGATCGAGTTTTTTTATCGACAAAATCATTGCAATTAACGAAATTTGAAAGATGTCCTCGACTTTGACTTCATCAGTTGAGTGCTCTGTTCTGTCAGCCATTCTAGGGAGGCCACACGGATCCTCTGCTTTCTCTGCTTTTTTCTCCATTACTTTGCAAGACTTTTTGGCAATTTTAAAAGCTCTTAAATCTGGTTCACTATCAGATCCCTGCACGGCCAGGCTGTTGGCATCAGTGGCTGAGACAGTCAACCTAGAGGTTAACACTTTGATCAATCTATCCCTGAGGACAACCACTGTGCCTCTGAGGTGGAAGCAAGCCAAACTCTTGCCTTTGTTGAAAAAGCCATCTGTTGATCATTTGATTCCTACAAGCTACTGGGCAATTTCGCGACTTTCAGCCGTGGCCTAAGTCTGCGAGGGGAAACATCCTTTACGACGCAACTTTTACCACACAGTGCCTTTACAACGCAGGTTTTTCAATGCAAGTCATTACAATGAATTGCGCTGGGGGGCGCTCTAGGATAGGTAATAGTTTAATTTACTATCCAACACCTTCCCTACTATTCACGGGGACTGGAGTTGGAATAGTAAATTAAACTATTCACTATCCAGCACCCCCCAATGCAAGTCGTTGTAATGGCTTGCGTTGAAAAACCTGCGTTGTAAAAGCATGTGTGGTAAAAGCATGTGTCGTAACAACGTACATCCGTCTGCGAGAAGGCGATAAACAACTTACTGCCTTTGTGGAAGACAAAGGCTTGTTCCATCCAGCTCAATCTGGATTTAGGGCCAATAATAGTATTGAGTCGGCCTTGGTTGAAGTGACAGAGGCCATCAGAGAGTGTTTGCACGCTGGCGTCAGAGTGGCTCTGATTTTATTAGACCTCACTGTGGCATTTGATACCAACCCTTCTGGCCCCGCTGGCTGACATTGGGGTGACAGGTTCCGGGCTGAGTTCGGTTGGCTCATTTCTGGACCAACGCTCTCAGCATGTTTGGATGCCCCCATTTACCTCTATGCCACAAGCTCTGGCCATCGGAGTTCCTCAGGGCTCTACCCTAAGCCCTCTCCTTTTTAATATTTATATGACTCCTCTGATTTATTTGGCAGAGGAGCTTGGGACCAAGATCATCGCCTACACTGATTACACCCAGTTCCTTTTCACTTGGAGTAAAGATGACTCTTTTCCGGTGCAGGCCAGAGCCTGTTTGTCGGCCATTTTTAAATAGATTCATGCTGCAGGGCTTAAGTGCAACGAGGATAAGTCTGAAATCCTCTTGTACGGTACCTTTCCCTCTCAATTCAAAGAATCCCTCTGGCCAGCCAAATATCCAATACCCAATTCAGCGGGCCAAACTGTAAAAAGTCTGGGGATTTAGTTTAATGAGGATCTCGGGTTCACCACCAGATAAAAAAAATTAGCAGGACAATGTTTTGGTGTCCTAGGATCACTTAGGAAGTTTCTGCCACTTTTATCACAGCTGGCCAAGGAGATGGTCACCCGGGCCCTGATACTGTTGCGCATTGATTATGCAAATGCTCTTTATGTGGGCGTTCCTGGGTACCAGTTGAAAAAACTTCAGTCTATCCAGAATGCCGCAGTCAGGGTTTTATTGAATATCCCTCAAAGGTCAAGCATACGCAACATCTGCGTGATCTCCACTGCCTGCCGGTTGCGGAAAGAGTGAGATTTAAAGCCCTTACCACTTTGCACGCAGCTCTTTATCAGTCTGGCCCTGGCTCTCTCAGGAAGCGTTTTAAATTCTAAGTGCCCTCAAGAAACCTGCAGTCTATGGCACAGTTCTTCGCAGTGATTCCACGTTTCTGCCAGGTGAGAATAGGTGGCAGATCGTTGGCCTATAAGGCTGCAGTTGCCTGGAACGCATTCCATTTGGAACTGCATTGTATCCAAGATGCTAAGCTGTTCAGGAAACAGCTGAACATACTGCTCTTTGTATAATCTCTTCTGGGTGACTCCCACTCTCTTGCAAGGTACCGCAACGGAACACTCCTGAGTAGCCGCACGCGATATAAATGCATATAACATAACATAACATAACAAAACCTCTGAGGAGTAATATTGGAAAGGAAGAAAAGTATTTAGTAACACAAAACAATTTGTAGATGTCACCCACTGCTCACTACTTTCTTACAATTTGGTTATGCTTTGTAATCACGTATGCAGGCAGAATCAAGAAACGCAGCAACTTCCACTTCAAGTGCAATGTGCCACATTTACAAGCTATTAGCATTTAACAGTTCATTTATTAGATTTATTTGTAATAATAATCAATATGAAAATAATAGATGTGCAATAAATCAGCAATAAGTACACATCTTTAGATATGAGAAAAATAAGTAAATAAATTAACATAAAATACATTGAAACTATTGGTCTCTATAATCCAACTGGAATAGAAATTAAAAAGACTCCACCCCTCATTACACCCTGACTACCTCCTGCACTTTATTTCATTGTTTTGAAGCTCTCCACGTATAATTTGCCCCTCCATACTGCACTAAAACTGAACTTGCAAGTTTGTCCAAAAATTGCCTCTGATTACAGGATGATGTTCTCAATTTCCACAGCAGAAAGTGTAACATTAAAATCCCCCCCAGAGGAGGGCCGCCGGGCCCAGGGAAGAAATAAGGTGCCATATGTGCGTGAAGAGGTCGGGGTCATCCGAATTTGGGCCATACACCGCAGCAATCGTCACTGGTTGGGACAGCAGGGAACTGTGCAAAATCACATATCGTCCATCAGGGTCCATATTTACCTGAGTAGTGTGCCAGGGGATCCCCTTCTTATCAAAATGGACACCCCCCTAGAATAGGAGGAATAAAAAGAAGAGTGCGATTCACCCAAGTGGCACGACTGGAGTCTGGTGAAGGTCCCATGCAATAGGTGGGTTTCCTGCAAAAAGCAAATGTCGACCATGTGCTGGTGTAAATGAGAGTGAATGAGCCTCACTTTAAGGTGATAATTGAGACCATGGATATTCCAGGTCCAACATATGGTCTCAGTCATGTTATTCTATGGCTAGGTAAAAATGGGACGCAGAGCAAGAGGCCAGGCTGCAGGAAAAGCCAGTTTGTGCACTGGGACAAGCAGGACCTGACCAGGGGATGAACAGGGCAGTCGCCTGAAGCATATGGTGGGACCGGCCGGTAACCTGCAATTCTAGAAGTCCCAACCACAGGGAAGCCTCCAGTGAGCTAAGAACAAAAAGGGGAGAATAAACAGTGCCAGGCAGGAAGAGGAGGATGTTGTGTACAGTTATGCTGCATTGAATCACGCCTAGCGGTGAAGTGATGCATGCTGATAAGAAGCGGAAGGTGAAGACACAGAAGTGAAAAAGTCCGAATAAAATGATAGGAAAACCTGGAAAACCTCCAACACCAACCCAACCCAACCCGCCGCACGAAATGCAATCTGGAAACCAGTTTCTGGCAAAACAATGACAGACACAGTGCAGACAGCCATATTCCCAAAACTCCCCCCAACCCAACCACCCCACCCCAATGACCCAAAAGACATGTTCAGAAGACACACCACCCCCACACCCACTCCACCCCCCCAATCAGGCTGAGATACCTCCCCTACCCACCCCTGGAACCCGCAACTTGGAAGAAGGAAAACAACATCAGGAGAGGGAATTATCCCGTGGGGACATGGCAGAGCTCAGCATACTCCACCGCAGTAAAGCAGGGTGGCCAAGAACAACAGACAGCGTCAGGTAAGAATTAGCCAATAAGGCACAACAAATCAATCATTGTCACTGAGGTGATCGGTTGAAGCGAGCTGAGAGCCAGATGGTGACGAGCGGTATGATTTATCGAGTTTCTTGGCAAATGCGAGGGCGTCTTTGGGATCAGAAAACATAAGCATTTTTGCGCCCTGTCGGACCCTCAGCTTTGCTGGGTAAGCCAATGAGTAAGCAACATCGGGTTTTTGGAGGATCCGCTTTGCTGGGAGGAATTCATGGCAAGCAGCCTGGACAGCTACAGTATAGTCAGGGTAAAAGGAGAGCGAGTTACCTTGTCGCGTGCCGCTCGAAGAAGGTCGTCTTGAACCCTGAAGTTCAGAATTTTTGCTGTAATGGGGCGAGGAGGTAGTCCGGGACCAGGATGTGGACCAAGAGAGCGATAGGCGCGTTCAACAATGAAGACTGAGGAGAGAATGTCACCAAAAAATTTCCTGACCAGCTGCTCCACGAAATCCTCCATACGGGAAATATTGGTGGATTCTGGTACTCTCATTATGCGGAGATTGCTCCTACGGGAACATGCCTCCAAATCCCCATTTTTATTCCGGATAATGTCAAGTATTTTGTCCATCTGCAACAATTGCTGATGATCCTGAGTGGCGGCGTCCTCAATGTCCGAGATCCTGGACTCAACGTGAAGGAGGCGAGTGTCACGGGAGTCCACATGGGCCTTGACCGAGTCCAGGCATGCAGAAAGTTGGTTGAGTTGGGCCACGATTCAGGTGACCCTGGACTTAACATCAAGCACAATCGCCTTCAGGTCATCATCACAAGCAGCAGGCGCCTCCATAATGGCCGCAGGGTCACCACCGTCCGGTCCCCCACCGTCTTGGCGAGTCGATCTGCGCTGGTTGAAGGCAATTTTGGGCTACTTAGGGTCAGTCCTCAGACAGAAGGCGCCACCAGGGAACCGGAAGGCGGAATAGCAATCAAGCGGGGCAGTGGCAAAGGGCACAGCGGGCGAGCCATCACTCCACAGCAGGTACAGGCAGAGTAGAAGAGGTAGCAAAGACCTCACCACTGGGGAGCAGTTGCGACCAACTTCCACAGGTAATGGGCGCCGTGGGGTGATGAAGGGAAGTAGCTGATGGCACGGGCACCAGGGCGGCAGCACAGCAGGGAGACACAGGAAAAGCATGGCACCTTAATCCTGAGGAATAAAGGATGGCCAAGGAGCCCACAGGTTCTACAGTGGAGGCGGTCAAATACACAGCATGGGGTCAGCTCCACAGGACTGATGGCGGCAGGGCTGGGTCGGTGGCAGAATGACAGGTAGGCACAGGTGACCGTTTTGCATGCCTCTCAGGGCCCAGCAGAGAAATGGAAGCCACCACAGTCGAGATGTATGGGATAAAGAGAACTGTCAGATGTCCAAATGTGCTGGGGCAATGTCGCAGTGCAGCACAGCTATGGCAAACTCTCAACGTGCAGGATGGCTGCCCAGAGGCCACTCTGGGGCGCAAGTCACCTGGCACAAGGCAGGCCTCGGAACCAATGCAGGTCCGGACTGTGTAGGGGAGCAGGCCCAATAGCAGGGTAGAGCAGCCACTGGGGCCCGTGGTCAGGGACGTCCAGTTAGCGGGAGAAGCACCGGGCAGCAGAGGTGAGGGCACCGAGGCGGAGAGAGGCAGCGGGGCTTGCGTGTGGGCTCAGAGGTCCCCACACAACTCAGTGGCTGTAAGCAAATCACCAGAACCAATGCCGGTCCACGGCAACAATCACCCAGGCCACTGATTAAAGACAGCCTTTGCTGGGGCCCAGGGCCCGGCATGTCTGGGAAGCAGGGAGGGCGCCGGACACCAGGTGCAGGGGGCAGCAAGGCCAGGGAGTGATGGGCTGCTACAGGAGGCGGCCAGGGAGCGTGTACTCTCAGGGCGCTCAACACAAATCAGCAGGGTGGTGGCTGGGAGCGCACGCCGAAAGGAGGTTACTACGGCGAGGAGGTACGGGGGTTCACGGCTTCCGTCACCAGGCCCAGGCTTGCGAACCCCCAGCCCCATTGCGAATAGCCGCAGCGGCAATGGCCCTCACCGAGTTTAACACCATATGCTCCTCTGGAGTCCTCCGGGCGGCACAGATCTGCCAGGTGTCCAGCCAGATAGCAGTAAGAGGAGGGCCAGGCCTGGCCTACCTCAAGGAGCGGGCCCAGTGCAGCGAATGGGCAACAGATCTCAGCCTGCACACATTGCCAGGGAGCAGTAGCGGTACCAATCCACACCTCAGGGAATGCAGAAGCGGGAAACGCTGGTTGTTGACTTTATTAGTGCTGTCGTCTGCAGGATGATGTCAGATTATTAACTTGGCCGGCAGAGCCCACTTAAAATGCGGCCATCTTGCAGCCGGCCAAGCCACGACCTCTCTGATTTATATTTGAAAAGGCATTGCCACTTTTTAATAGCAACAATGTTTTAAAATCCTCTGCCTTATGCCAATCAAAAAGTTAAACTCCCGTTGTCTATCAGCCACCTTAGTAATTGATTCTGGTTTCATCATAGGCAAGTCAAACCAAAAGTTAAGAATGAGTTTCAAATACAAACAATCCAAATACCTTTTTACAACCGAGTCACAAGGATACAATTGAAAAAAGATTAAAAGAAGAAAAGGGGGCAGGGTAGAAACACCCTGACCCCGTAGGCCTGCTCAGGAGGTCCAACAAGGACCCCCAGGCCCAAAACAAAATTATATATTTTTTAAAAACAGCCAAATGCGCTCTGGGTGCGTGAATCCAAACAAACAAATAATGAAGTGGAGGCTCCCCCACTTTATTTAAATGAGCCAAAGGATGGGCTAGGTCCCAGGGGCAATCCTATAATTATATTGCGCTGTACTTCCCCGGGGCTATGTAAATTAGGTGCGGGAGGGTACACTGACCTTCAGCTGCCCAGGGGACCGCCACCTTCTGGGGCTTGTTTTGTAATTGGTATGGGGCCTCTGGGGCCCTACTAAGCCCCGGGGACCACCACCCCGGGCTTTATTTAAATATGCAGGAGGGCCTATGGGCCCCCCAAAGCCCCTGGGACCACCAGCTCCCCGGGGCTTTAAAAATAGAGGGAGGAGGGCCATTCAACCCCCACTCCTGGAGCTCTTGATGGTTCTGGGGACTGCCACCTCCTAAGGCCGGCTTCTGCAATGTCCTGGGGTACACATCCCCGGGTCATTGCTGTTTGCTATGGCAGGGTGGGAGCCTGGCTCCAGCCATGTCATAGCAAACCCTGCTTTGCTTCATTGAAGCGAGAGCAGGAAGACCTACTCTTGCTTCAATGAAGCAAAGCAGGATTGCTTTTGGGCAAGAGGAGCTGCATGTTAGCAGCTCCCCTTGCCCAAAAGCAATGCTGGTTCCTTCAGGACGGGGGAGCCGGCGGGATCCTGGGGGCATTGGGGCTCCCCCCATGGTCCCCAATAAAGAGGCCAGGCCCTGGGGATGGGGTCCCTGGGGCCAGAAGTGGACAAGGGAAGAGGGACCATGCAACCCCCCTTCCTAATGATTAATAAAAACATTCAAGAATTGGACATGCCCTGGGGATGGGGTCCTCTGGCGAATATAAAGGAATGGAAGTGGACTTTTTTTTAGAAAAGTTTGGAACGGCGATCCTAAAGCGGGGCTCAGCACGACCCCCTAGTGTGTACGTGGTGGGTGTGCGGCTCTCAGCGCGGCCCCCTAAGGAGAACGCTCTGGGTGCGCGGCTCTCAGTGCGGCACCCGAGTACTTCACTGGCCTTTAAAAGACCATTTACCTGATAATGAAGCTTTGCTGTGTTTTTACCCCTTCTTAGAGCCCCTGCATCTCCACTCTGCCTATGACTGGAAGAATTACCCCCCCCCCCAATTTTTATCAGCCTCCCCCGAAATTTGGCTCCAGTTGCACCCCTGACTGGCTTACGCTTACAGAATTCCTTAGATTCTATCTGCCGTATGTCAATGATCCAGCTGTGGGGCTGGGAATATTTTCCAGACATGATTCTGGGCCTTTGATTACTGGTGCTCCACGGACCCAGCAGCTCGCTTTAGGGGATCCAGTGGAAGGGACTCTGGGGATCCAACAGTCAGAATTTCTTGATCCAGAGATCAACGACTTAGGGGGGTATCCACTGAATGAGAATGCAGTATTTCAAAATGAGAATTCCAAGCTCCTGAACTTGGTTTTCCAGGCATCCGTGTAGTATTTCCACTAGCCAAAGGCTGTTGGGCTCCCGTGGCAAAGAAGGAGAGTGCCTCAGGAACCGGCGTGGTGCCTATTCACTCTCTGTGTGTAGCGTCTGCTCTCCCAAAGCTTGGTTTGCAATCCTGACACTCTGCCAGGGTTGCCACTGGTTGATCATGCTCTGGGTTTAGGCTCCGGCAACATGTGAACTTATCCAATCCCCAAGCACTTATAAAGTCACCATACACTCTCCTTGCGGTACTCTAATCATCCAGTCTCTACCCATGTACTCATAGAATGACCCAGACAAACTTACATAACCGAGGTCTTCCCCACATGGTTGCGTGTGCAGTCAACAGCACAATGTAATGTGGTAGGGCCCAGGGCCATCATGCATACATAATGAGCACACGGACACAGTTAGATAGATAGTGGAATTGGCTATGGGTACGTGTGCTTGTCCCCTTTTTATTACCATGGTCAAATGTCCAGTGACTTCTGTGCTGGATGCGTGTGGGGTGAATGTAAGCCAGCCCTCAGGGAATGGTTGGTGCCGGAGACAACTACAACAGTGATCATCGAATCACACACAGAAATGCAATCATAAAGGGTCCATGACTTGTGGTGCACTAAGGTAGGGGCACCAGATCTGAAATAACACACAAAAGATTCTATCGTAAAGGGTCCATGACTTGTGGTGCACTGAGGGAGGGGCAGCAGAGATGAGAGTGCTCATGTGAAGAAGTTGTTAATATCCCTTCGGAATATTCCCACTGCCTGAGGTGACATTGTTGCGCCAGGTGTCTACCGCACAAATCATAAAGGGTCCATGAGTTGGTATGTATAGAGTTAGTGGCACCTGAAGAAATCAGTGTGTGCGCAGCTAAGCGATGATGGCGTGTCCTTGCAGGACAGAATCGGATTGGGTATGTGTGAGACCTGCTGACCGCAGTGTAGGCCGGAGGCAGCGGTCAGCAAGGGCCCACAACCATGTGGTGTTGGCTTGTGGTGCAACAGTGGCACTCAGTGTGTGTGCACCCAGCGAAGATATGTGGTTCGGGCAGGCTGCACTGGGAGCAATGTCTTTTGCCTAATGAATTCTGCCTAAAAAAAGCCAAATGGCAGTGACTTGTGGTGCACTGAGTTAGTGGCATCAGAAGCATTCAGCGTGTGCACAGCCAGCGATGATGCGTGGTGCAGGTGGGCCGCGATGTCTGTTGCCTACTGGACTGTGTCATCTGCAAGTGCTACTCGATCTGAATTGTGAGCCCTGTAGATCGAAGGCAGTAGTCATCACAGACATCCAGGAATTTTTGTCACTTCCTCTTTACAAAATCGGAGAACATAGAGTACAATTCACTCTGCAATGAGTAAATCAAGACTGAATTTGAATTGTGAGTAACACTGGGCGTAGTTCGCGTAGGAGCGCTACGCATAGCTACGCAAAGTGAACTTTCCACTATGCAAGCTACGCGAACTGCGTAGTGCACTGTGCAAAATGCTGTTTGCACCATTTGCACAGTGCCAGATGCTTGTCAGCACTGTGCAATCAGTGCAATCCGCATCTTGCACAGTGCAAGCGGTCATTTTCTGCCGCTCGAGTAGATTTGTACTCGAACTGAAGCTTTCTCAACACGGACTGATAGTTTCTCGTCGCGAGTGGTCGCTTGCATATGCACCCACTCACAAGGAGAAACCTGACCTCCCCACATTGAGAAACTCGCAGGGAGGTTTATTTTCTACACTGGCCATCATTGATGTTGCAGATCGCGAATGAGGAAAAAGTCTTGCCGGGATGTTATTTTGTTTGCTCGCGGTCGCCAACTTGAGGTAGAGGACTGCGAACAAGCAAAAAAGGCCCGCTACGCTACCCATTTTTGCACTGTGCTACGTACAATTCGCGTAGCGCAGAGTTGCGCAAACTACGCATGCTCCACGAGTGTAGTGTAGTCCTACACCCAGGGTTAATTGTGAGCCCTGCTGACAGCAGTTAGGTGTATGGAACAAAAGATTAAATATGTATAGAATACATTGTTGAAATATGTAGGTTTCAGGGACGTTATAGTTAGTTGCCTACTGGACTCTGAAATTATTAAATCAAGATTAAATTTGAATCATGAGCCCTTCTGACCGCAGTGTAGGCTGGAGGCAGTGGTGGGTCAGCAAGGGCCCACTGGCACGTGGCATTGAGTTGAGCTGCACAGTTAGTGGCACCTGAAGCACTCAGTTTGTGCACAGCCAGCGATGATGGGCCGCACTGGAAGCAATGTCTTTTACCTAATTAATTCTGCCTCAATAATGCTACGTGGTAGTGACTTGTGGTGTACTGAGTTAGTGGCACCTGAAGCACTCATCGTGTGCACAACCAGGGATGATGACTGGTACGGGAGGGCCACACTGGTAACAATGTCTGTTGCCTACTGGACTGCGTCATCTGCAATCGCAACTCGATCTGATTTTGGAGCCCTGCTGTCCGCAGTGTAGACTGGAGGCAGTGGTCAGCAAGATCCCATAGCCACGTGGCGTTGAGCTGAGCAGCACAGTTAGTGGGACCAGAAGCATTCAGCGTGTGCGCAGCCTGCGATAATGTGTGCTCCGGACGGGCCGCACTGGTAGCAATGTCTGTTGCCTACTGGACTGCGTCCTCAGAAATTGCGACATGATCTGAATTGTGAACTCTAATGCCCACAGTGTACATCGAAGGCAGTAGTCTGCACAGGCATAACTCTGCAGGGCTGTGCCGCTGGGTTCGCAGAGGGCCTGAGTCGAGGAGGCCGCCAGCCACGGCAGCGGCCATATGGCAGGGTGAGGGCCACTGCTCTGTGAACCACGCCCAGAACCCGGCCTGTTTATTTACACTCCTACGCTGGAGTGGCGTACGTTGGACCAGCCCACTCCACTTCCACTTACAGGGGAGGACAACAAAGTTACATGACCAGGATCTCCCCCACTGCCTGAGGTACATTGGTTGTGTCCACTGTCCACAACACTACAAGCACCAGCAGCATATGTCCACATGGAGAGGTCTGTGCTCTGCATAGTGAGGTCTGTCCAGCACATCACCGTTACACTTGGCATTGTGTGCAATGTTATTGATGGGTAACTTGCCTCCTTCACACATACTTGGTTGCGACCTCTCCCAACATCCAGCTATTGTGTGGCTGAGGGGCCATGCCATTTTGGGAAGTCCGCTGTCCTGTTCTGCGCTGCATCGGTGGTAGCATGGTGGTGGTCTGGGGGGATGTCCTGGGGATGTTGGTGGTGGGTGTTGTGGCCTTCTTGGGTGTTGGGGCTGCATGTCAGTAGCTCTATGACATGTGCTGGTCTTCAGATGTGGCTCTGAGCTGGGCTCCCTTTCTGTAGGAACTCGTCCTGCTTAACACTAGTAAAAGGCAGATGTTAAATTCTTACTGCTAACGCAGCTTATCGCCTATTTTCGGATCGCATCGCAGATTTGGCTGATCGTTGAAAATATTGGGAAGTGGTGTATTTGTGTTTTTTTTTGTACAGCAGTGCCTATTCTGCATATCATTAGCATTAATTGTCACCTTCATTCATGGTGATGTTTTTGCGGGAACTATCACTGGAAAACTGGTGATATCGGCAGACTGAACCAGTTTTAGGATAGGATGATAATTCTTTTGCCACTTTTGCTGCGCTAAAGTGCATATAATTCAGCGATAAGTCCTTGAGAATAAGCCCCATAATTTTTTAATGTTTTTGTCCAGATTCGCACACCCAGCCGCTTAAAAAAAAAAAAAGAATAATATTATTTTGGCCCTGGGGTTTTTGTGGGATCCCCTGAGCAAGCCTAGGGGGTCAGGGTGCTTGTACCCTGCCCACTTGTCTTGTTTTATCATCTTTTTTCTTGTGATTGGCAAGTAGCTACAACAAAGTCCTAATAAATATAAGGGCTCATTTTAGAGTCACCCTATAACCCAACAGTGGGGACTCATCACGCAGCAAAGGTGGCGAAAGAATTATCGCCCCATTCTAAAGTTGGTGCACACTGCCACATTGCCCACAGGCTGACAGTACCAATACAGCGGACAATCAACATCCTTCCGCAGACAAAGCTGCTGGCTGTGCTGCACCTGTTGGCCTCTGGTACCTTCCAACTAACAACTGCCAGAGTCAGAGTAGTCTCACAGCCAGCCCTAATAAACTTCCTCAAACATCTTGGATGCATGTCCACAAAAGCAACGTAGGGCCCCTGTATCCACTCCACCTGCTCCTCCCAATTCGTAGTATTCCAGCACAACCAACCCCAGCCGTTGCTTGACGCCTCTGTGCTCCAGATTCAAGATTGTAGTAACTGAAATGGGGGTGCGCCAATTCATGAAGTCTAGTAGTCAACAGTAGTGGAAAAACAGTACTTTACTAGAGAAACATAAATTAACACCAGAAAAATATCAAACAACGAGTGACATTCCCAACGGGGAACATCATCAGGGCAACTTGTGGATTGAAATAACTGTGGTTCATCCTGAAAATCCCAATACTCTGTATGCAGAAATCTGTTGGATAAATGAAGACAATTGTCAATGACAATGACAATGGTCACAAAGGTAATATGGTACAATGTATTGTACTTGGACAAACCAGAATGCTTACAGGTATGATCAATCCTGCACGAAATGATAGTAACAGAAGTTTGTGTGGTCGTAACCCCTGTAGAAAAGGAACGTTACAACCACATAAACTTCTGTTAGGGTCTCATTATGCAGGATTTACCATACCTGTAAGCATCACAGTTCATTTCAGATTAATAGACCCGCATGTTCTCTTCACACACACTGCGCAGGAACAGCTGGAGACCAAGCAAGGCAATCACGCCATAGCAGGCTTCCTGCACGTGTTGGGGCAACTGACTGCACACATGCACTACTTGTGCCCCCTGCCGACATTGCACACAATCACCACAACAGAAACCACATACATTCCAACAATGTGCAGTCAAAACTGGACCACCGGGGTCTGTACACTAATGTTGTTGCAAACTTCTTAGGCACTGTGCATGATTCCTACATCTTTTGCAAGCATCCCAGCCCTGGTCCCCAGAACAGTCCTCCATCCAGCAATGACTGCCCAACCCTGCGCACCCAGACCTCAATGCTCACCTGCCGCCACCGGCGTGTCTCCAAAAGGACCCACCACATGCCGGAGCAACCTCCTCAGCTGTCGCTGGAGTCTGCGCACAGGCCCCCAGTGCAACCTGCTGCACCGTGCCGAGGAGTCATGTCTTTACAACCAGCTGCCTTTGGCGTACACGCAGTCCATCCAAGCTCGCAATTCAAATTGGGTCTTGATTGCTACAATGGTGTATCGAGGCCTACGCATCATCGCAGGCTGCACACCCGCTCAACTCTGGTGGCACTAACTCAGTGCAGCTCAAGTCATCGCCATGTGGTGGGTGGCCCATGTCGGCCAAAATGCCTCGGCTGCCACCAACTCTGTGCACCAAAAGCCATCGCCACATGGCAGAAGGCCAGTGTCCGGAACAGTGCTTCGGCTGCCACCAACTCTGTGCAGCTCAAGTCATTGTCATGTTGAGGGAGGCCCATGTCATCCAGAGTGCCTTGGCTTCCACCAACTCTGTGCACCTCAAGTCATGGGCCCTTTAAGATTGAATATTGTGGTGTGGACATCATCATTTCACCTCCGGCAGCGGGGAATGTGATGTGGTAGGTCCCAAGGGCCTCATGCATACAGAATACCCACACGGACACACCCGGTTAGAGAATGGAAATGCCCTCAAGCACCTGCGCCTGGCTCTTTTATTGGCAGGGTCACATGTCCTGTGACGTCTGTGCTGCATGGGTGTGGTGTAAAGCAGCCGTTAGGGAGTGTCTGTGGCATTCTGACAACTAGACCTGTTATCTGCAGATCACTACAGGGAAGACATGGGACATATAGCGTTGTAGTTCCCTCCCTGTAAGCTGAGTGGGCTGGCTGAAACACGCATCCTTCACAACTTTACCAATATGGTGGTTTGAATCCGCACACCCACCGAGATAGGTACACGATGGGTGCGCGACTCCACCTATTTCTAAAATATATATATATATATTCATATTAATATTTAAGAAAACAGAAGACATTACATTATTTTAATAACAAACAAAAAAAATTACAACAACTATTTTTAGGATATTAAAGTTACAAAATATCACCAAAAAATTTCAAAATTATTTAAAAAAACATAGGTTTAATGAACATTACAATTCAAAATTAGCATTCAAAAAACCTTAGAAATTCACTGAAAAAAACATAGGTTTCAGGGACGTTATAGTTAGTCGGACATTTCTCCTGTACAAAACCATAAAAATGACCTGTTATAGTTGGTTCAGCTGACTGTAACTCACGTACCCACAATGCACTGCTGATGACATCACATATTACATCATTCATGACATGGTCAATGACATCACTGATAACATCACTGATGACATCTCAAATGACATCACTGATGACATTACTGATGACATCATCCAGTGACTGTGATTTTCTTTAAAGTTTAAATATGTATTATATGTATGCCAAGGTGTATTAAAGAATGAGTGGGTGTATAAGTGTCTGAATGGAGGATTTAGTAGGTGCGTGACTGACTGTTTAAGTGAGTCATTAAACGTGTCTTACTGAATGCATGATTTAGTGACTAAACCGTGTGAATGTCTGTATCAGTCTGTCTGTTGTTGTATAAGTGCTACATGGGTTGGTCAGTAGCTATATGAGTGTCTATATGGGTTATCAATTGGTTGCCTGAGTATTTGTATGGGTGCCAGTGTGTGTGTGTGGGTGGGTGGGAGGTATGGGATTGTGCATTGATGTTTGAGTGGTTGATTCACTGTGTGTATGGGTTCAAGAGTGCATGTGAAAATAGCTGTATGGGTGGGTGAGTGTGTGTATGGGTGCATTGGTGAGTGAATGGATGTCTCACTGGTACATGTCCAAGTAACTACATATGTAAAAGACAGTGTATGTGAGAGTTGAAGTATATACATGACTATACGTGGGAGTCAGTGATTGTGAGAGTGGCTGGAATCTCCACCACTGGGCCAGAATCTCTACTACTGGGCCTGAATCTCCACCTCCGGGTCGGAATCTTCACCACTGGGCCAGAATCACCAGGCCGAGTGCGTACATAAAGTTAGTATGAGTAAGTGCATTCTGTGAATACCAAAATGAGTATGTGCATTCTGTGAATTCTCAACTGAATAAGTACCTTCTGTGAATCCCAAAATGAGTAAGTGCCTTCTGTGAATACCAAAATGGTAGTAGGTTTAGGATTTTGCAGTAAGTTAGTTCTGGGAATTGGGCCCTCTGTCATTATCGGCACTTTCTTGACAAAAAAAGAATGTGACCTATCTCTTAAAGTAATATCAAAATATTAAGATATGAAAGAGTGAGTTGTATAAGTGAAGGTGACATCTATCTGCAATCTACGCCCTGTTATGTAAAAAAAGAGTAAACTGAACTATCCATCAGTTAAAATAGGGTTTTGAACATCACACATATCAGGAACCACACCGGTCCTTGGTAGGTTTTCTAAAAGAGTCTCCTGTGTGAATTTATTAATAAATCCAACACTGGCATCAGTACAGATTTAAATAAAAGCAAGATGTTTGGTAAAAAACACTTAAGAAATCAGTGATGCCATCATGGAGCTAGGAAACTCATGTTGACAAGTTTCCAGCTCATAATCTCTTTATGGCTTCCCTGTGCACTTACAACATCTCAGAATGGATGGACTGGACATTGTAGGGGGATATAAACTAATGCTGATATGCCCACCCATAGGATATAGTGCACACTGCCTTAGGGCGCTAAACGCCTGCAGTAGGGGTTACTTACCTACACCATGCAGTATATGGGAGTCATGGCTCACAGGGTTGTGTGCCATGTTGACTCTTCTCATTTCTCTGCACCAAGATGCGCAGCCTGTGCAATGGCAGAGTGCATAGACTTGGTGAGGGGTCCCTGGGGTGGCACAACCTGTGTTGCAGCCCCAGAGGACCCTCCTCATTACCCATGCCCTAGGTACCAGGGGTACCATTTATTTGGGACCTACCAGGGAACCTGAAGTGGTGACAATCGTGGTACAGTTTGTGGGAAAGATATCTGGCTCTGGGAACCTGATTAGCAGGGACCCAGTGCACTTACAGTTTGAAATTACATAGGATATAAGGCAAACAGCGGGGTCTAACCATGTCAAAAGAGGTACTTTCCTACAAAAGATAAATATATAGATTTGTTTTTGTTTCAGACATCTGTTTCTATATAAAGAAGAAAGAAACAGAGGAAAGGATACTATCTACTTACAACAGAGAAACAAAAAGGACAGAATGGAGACAGTGTGGTTAGATAGAAAAGAACAGTTAGTAAGAAAACTAAGACTTTTCTTAAAACAGCATGTGGAAAACTGTAAAGTGAGCAAAAGCAGGTACATAATAGTGAGATTTCAAATCAGCTAAGAAAGGAAAACAAGTAAGTGACATTAGGAGAAATAAATCAAATTTGAAAGCTGATAGCGCAACAAGAAGCCACAAGCAGTTTAAGGATATAAAAGTCAGAATATTTTGTAGAAGGGTAATTCAAAATATCGTCCAAAATATGAACCAGAATAAAACGACAAGAGAAGCAGTCAAACAAAAGAAACGTGGTGAGGGTATAATTGATAAGGCATTTGCCCTGAAGAGGAAGCCATTTATTTTGATTCTCATCAGAATGGGAACACTGGATAAAACAGTGCTGTCTATGTAGAGAAGAAGTAAAAACAAAAAAAGTCTTGTGAATAGAAGTAATGTTTTTAAAATGTTCAGTGGAGAAGGGACGCATACTTCCAGTACTGAGACCTTCTTTAATGAAGAAAGCTACTTTCAAGAGAACACATTAGTTCATGCAGTTGAAGGACGGTGCTCCCATTACAAAAGAGGAGATGTTCACTAGGAATATTGAAGAAGTGATAGCTGAAATGGTACAGGAAAGGCTTAGACAGGCCCATGTATTCAAATAGAACTGTAGCAGTATTTTTAGTGTTAGGCAGGAATCAATTGATATATTGAGAGCTTGAGAGATGTGTAAGTTACACAAGAATGACTGCCCTGCTGCTGAAGAACTCCCTTTGTGTCTGAGAAAGAAGACCAGCCAGAGTTACTCCTAGGGCAGTTGGCTGGCCTCCTGTGTGAATAACAGGACTCAACAAGCTTTAGAGGCCTCCCTGTAAATAGCCAGCAGATCGGCTGCACTAGACATGCCTGGACCTGCAACTGGACCTGTCTGAGCCCTGCTGCTGGCCTCTACCTGGAGTGAATCCTGGTGCTCCCGCAGGTCCTGGACCCTTGGCTGGCATCAGAGTTTATTCTTCCCTGCCTAACAGTGGGTTCCATCAAATCTATTGAAGCTCGACATAGTACCTACCATCACAGCCCCTTGCAGCTCCTGGTCAGTAGCCTCATTGAAACCAATGCTGCGCTATGCAACTCGATGGAGAACCTCACAGCCATTGCAGCTCCTGATCAGAACTGATGCAGCATGATGCAACTTGATGCAGAACCTTGCATTGCATCCCTTGTAGCTCCTGATCAGCACTGACACAGTGCTATTGAACCTGACATTGGATTTCTCATTGGATCAGCACTCGCAGCTCCTGATCGGAACTGACAATGAGCGACACAAAGTCTTGCATTAAGGACAAATAGTACAACTCTCAACAGGACTAACCTAGTTCCTGTATCCAGGATGAGCTCCAGTTCAGTTGGCCTCAACTTGTGACATTGTTCCAGTACGGTGCAACCAGATAACCACAGTTGGTGCATTGTGCTTTTGCCGCTATTTTTACAAAAAATGTTAAAAGCCCATTTCTCTTGCTCTACCGATTGGAATTATGTCATTCTGGCATTCATTAATTCACTACAATTTCCTCTATGTTTCTAAACTGGTTTGGGATTTTTCTTGTGTTGTGTTTTTACTTTGTTACTGTTTGAGTGGTGCATAAATACTTTACACAGTGCCTCCAAGTTAAACCTCACTGCTTTGTTCTAAGCTTACAGAGGTTTAAGCACAGTTTAATTTTGTAACTTTTGTGGTTCATCTTGACAAGGCTTGTGGTTGTTGACTGAGTGGGGCTTCCAACCCCCTAAACCAACAATCCAATTTGTTACACTCCATCTTATCCATCTTATTTTATTTCTATTGTTGGTTGTGAAAAAAGCAATCTTCATCCCGTTTTTCAGCATTTTACCTTTATCACAAACTTGCATCAAAGTATGATTGTCACTCTCATCCCTAACCTTGACTTCGAAATACTCAATTAATAGTACAGCCTCTCATAACCGTGATAATAACATTTTTAGTATTGACAAAGTACGTTCTGGGCCATTTCCTCCCCTGAATAGGTTACAAATGCACTCCTTACAAAATCATTCTCGAGTGAGAAAGGGAAAGGAAGACCAGCCAAACTGATAGGGCGTCCTTAGCGAAATATAATTTCCCCATTAGAAAAAGGGAAAAAAATCAGTATGTGTATTTGCAAAAGCTCAGTAGATTTATGAATGAATAAAGTGTACATGTGCTCATTCTGTAACGAAATTCATGAAGGTTTTTTTCCAGGAGTATGCCTGGCTGTTTCCTGCCAAACCTTTTTGAATCCCAAAAATTATTAAATCTACACCTCTGTAGGATTATTCAGCATTTGTGAATTGGGTCAAGCCTTCTTTTAGTAAACTAAATGCCACACAATTCCTGTCTCATCTCGTAAGATAAAAATCATCCACTACAGTGTTTCCGATGTTCTATGTGGAATTTGATTGATACTATGTCACCTCCAGTGTGACCAAATAGCAAAGGGTTAATTATATGTTATGAAACAATCATTAAAAGAACTGGAAGAAAAATACATTTATGTATGTACTCGTTGAAATACAGGAGCAGTGGGATCGAAATACGGGAAAAATCTTAGTATGATTAAAAAACTGAATTAAACCGAAAAAATAATCAGGGTATTCTGGGGCTGCCTCGACAATGTACAAATATGTTTTATCATTGAATTTTTCAGCTAATCTAATTAGACCTTTTTCAAATTATGAATAATTCATTTTTGAGGTCTTAAAGTTCGCAATATTTTTCTCCCTTGTGGTATCTGAGGGACAATTTCAATCACTTAACAGTGCATTGGATTGACGTCTGGCATAAATAAAGAATGAGGACGGATTCTTCAAAAGCAGCTCAGTAGCACTCGCATGCTAATTTTTCGAAGTTTTACAGTTACCATTTTATTTACATATCACAGCTCAAAAGTAGACTTGCGTAAGGATGCACAAAAGCAGGTTGCCCACACAATGACAAATTCTATCAAATTACTTAGCTGTTGACATGGTCAAAGGTTGAGAATTACTATTACATATTAAGATAAAGACTAAATATCGCATTTGAAATTGAAACTTTTTTCCATTATTATAGCAACCTTCTATTCTTATAACTATCTCTAAGGCATGCTTGACCATTAGATTATGGTCAGTGGCGCCTTTCGTCAATGAGATTACTGGTGGTCTGCGGTACAAGAATAAAAAACATCATTCATGGACCACATACCACCTCATTCGAGTTGAGTGTTGATAAGGTTTGCGTGTAATTTGATTTCATTGCACTGGCATCCCAAGAACTAGAAATGTAAAAGTATGTTAAATCTTGCAAGTTTCTTCGAATAACATGCATTAGGGGCATGTGATTTACATCTTATTAAAAAAGAAAAATGAAAAATGAAAAAGACAGCCAGCAGCATTCATGAGTCGTTTCAGCAGTACGGCTATTGAATTCACAATCTTGTGTTATTAAACGTGTGCAAATGTACGCCTATCACCAAGCGTGATCAAGGCGAAAGCTGAAACGCGTTGCTTCACTTTGCTGCATTGAAATATTGTTTGAGGGGTTTGTAATAAAGAAATTTTGAAATCGGATACTAGTGTTCTCACCATCTTTCAATTGAAACGAAGTTGAAGTGTTGGAGTTTGTAGCGGCTCACCACCGCTGGTTGTAGTACCCATGATGTGGAGGAGCGTCGGCGGTGAAGAGTCGGTGTTAGAAGTTAATATGGCCGTCAGCCCCGAGGCAAAGTGAACCAAACGAAGATTGCTACGGAGAACGAATACCGGACTCCAAGAAAGAAGAGAGACACACGAACCGCCCGCTCGCAGTGCCGAGGCGGTAGCAGGGGAAACGTCGGAAGACGCAATCCGGGCACCCGCATCGAGTTCGGTGAGTGTAACGGCTACGTGTGCTAAGATTCACCTGTGTTCAGCCTCTGTCCCATAAGGTAACGTAGGATATTACAAACCCTGTATGAGGGAGAAATCACCGCCCTAAGTTCTAAAAAAATAACAAGCTTTGAATTAACAGACATGTCGAATGCGGAAGAGCTCAGAGAAGAACGAGAGTCAGCTGCAGACATTATGTTTAAATCGGTGAAAGATAAGCCCGCCATGACGGAAAGTGCAACAACATCATCAACACCAACTAGCAATTTGAAAATTTCATTTCAAAGAGTGGAAAAATTGCAAGAGAGAGAGGTGAGAAAGTGGTGGGAGGCCACTTCCCTCCAGCGTTATGTGGACTGCAATTGAATCCCGAGAGGGTTACGCATCTTTACAGTGCCTTCCTACGAGAATCCGAATCCGGCCCTACTTAAGGAATGGGCGGACTACACAGCAGAATCAGCGAAAGGAATGGTTATAATGCTAATAAAATACGCATGGATAGACAGAGATGAATGTCTTAAGGAGATTGCGGACCTTGAGGGACTGATTGCAAAAGAAAAAGACACAAAAACAACTGAAGAATTGAGAAAGGCTATGACAAAAAGAATAAAGGAGTATGAATTGGGAATCAGAAAAAGGAAGCAAACAAAATTCCAACGCGACGAGCAGGACTATTTGTCAGGGAGAATCTTAACTTTTGCTCGCAAATTCGATGCCACGAGGAAACCCCTTGCACAAGGCACTGTCGGCCCCAATAATGTTGATACCTCGGAATCAGAGGTGGAAATGTCAGATGGAGAGCAAACAATGCCGCAAGCAACTAAAGAAAAGCCAAAGGAAACGCCTTTTTTAGACGAGTATCAAATTATCAAAGAATCACGACAAAGGCCACAACAACGAAACCACCTCCCCCCAGCAAAGCCAAAGAGGAAGACAAGGAGGGGCAAGAGGGGGAAATGTGGCAACCGCTTCACCGAGGGTAACAAGGAGCATATCGAGACGCAAGGAGTGGTAAATAATATGGATAAAAACAATATCATTAACCTTTCAAAGAGAACTTTAACAGAGGATGAAGTTAGAGTTCTAAAGAAAGGACTAAGTTTCTGTCCATCAAGTGACTTTGATCTTGTGAATACAAGAATCGATCTTTTCAGATACATTCGTAAATTAAAGTTTCAAAAGATCTTTTTATTGCATCCAAATAATACGACAAGTAATGAGATGCTGATCTCTATGGAAGAAGGCGCAGCAGAGACAATGGAGCAACTCTCAGACACACCACCTAACATCATAACTCCAACACAGGGAAGCAGTGGGTCAAATGTAACGAACTCACAAGTGGAGAATGCCAATGCCGTACAGGTTTGTGATCCGAGTAATATGAAGAATAAATCGAAAAAATTACCCTATGCTCCGAACGATGCGATAGATGTCTTTAATGAAGCGATCCTAATGGATTTGGAGAAACTAGCGAAAGACAAAATGGACATGAGAAATTCCAACATTACTAGAAAAGAATGGGAAGCCATTAAATCGCTCAAGAATGACACTTCCATTGAAATAAAACCCTCCGATAAAGGAGGGAATATCGTGATTTTCACAAAGGAGTATTATGAGCAAGAAGCCCTAAGACAACTAAGGGACACGATGCGGTATACTGTCATTAAAAGAGCTGAATATGTCAAGAGTACCATGGATTACCAACAAATGCTGGAAAAATGGAAACAGGAGGGGATGCTCAACATGGATGAGTTCCTGTTTCTGCAATGTGAAGCACCAGTTTTACCGACATTTTACCATCTACCAAAAGTCCACAAAACCACCAAAAGACCACCAGGGTGGCCGATAGTTTCATCTATCGGCAGTATGCTAGAAAACACATCACGCTTCATTGACACCTTTCTTGCACCGATCGTAAAAGATTTGCCCTCTTATGTGAGGGACACGCAGGACTTCCTAAGACAAATTGATAATATCACCTGGGAACCCAACATGCTCCTGATTACTTTGGACATTGTAAACCTTTACACGTGTGTTGCCCATGAAAATGGCTTAGCAGCAACAAAATGGTTCCTTGATAGAAAACCAGAAAAGTATCGCCAACATAGCTGCGTGCTGCTAGACATGATGAGATTTTGTCTATATAATAACATCTTTCTCTTCTCAGGGCAATTGTACAAACAAACAAGGGGCACCTCAATGGGCTCGTGCTTCTCTCCCAGTTATGCGAACTTGTTCGTAGGCTGGTGGGAGAGGCACGAGGCGTGGGGTGAGGCCCATGACCACTGGACCGAGAAAATACTTCTCTGGACGAGGTATATAGATGACCTCTTTGTTGTCTGGCGCGGGGATCAGGCCTCAGCCGAGGAGTACATCTCTGCGCTAAATGACAATGACTGGAATCTTAGATTCACAAGCACAATCAGTGCCACCAGTGTATGTTACTTAGATCTAGAGGTTTATATAGAGAACAACAATATACAGACAAGACTCTATAGAAAACCAACGGCAGGGAACGCTGTGCTACATGCGGTGAGTCACCTGCCGAAGAGTCTAATACAAAGTGTCCCCTATGGCGAACTCTTACACCTTAAGCGTAACTGCTCGGCGGAAGAGGAATTTAAACTAGCCAAGTTAGATGCCAAGAAAAGATTTCAAGCTAGTGGGTACTCATCCAGCACATTAAAACAAGCGGAAGAAAGAGCCTCTTAAATCAATAGAAGGATCTTCTAGTAACAAAACGGGTACTGAAAGAAGATGAACCAATGAGGATGATTACAAACTTCAGCACCAAAGCAGGAAAGATTGTGCAGATCTTTAAAAAAGAATTTGCACATTCTGACCACAGATCATGTGCTCAAGAAGCATCTCCCAGAAAAACCGCCGATAACTTATCGACGGAGTCAATCTTTAGCAGATCACCTCGCCCATAGCCACTTTTCCTCCAAACCTCCACTAGTGAAACTCCCAAAAGCTAAGGGATTTTTCCCATGCCTACGATGCAAAGCCTGTAAAGGTAGTAAAAAAGTTCTTGATTATCCAGGAAGAACTAATGAGAACAAACCTAACAGGGAGATCAAAAAACTTTTGAACTGCAATTCAGAGTACACTATTTATTGCTTAGAATGTCCCTGTAGGAAACATTATAAAGGGAGCACTATTAATCCTACCAAACTCAGAATTCTAGAGCACATGCGTGCAATAACAAAAAATTATAAATCTTATCCAGTGGCACGCCACTTTGCAGAATTACACCAGAGCAACAGGGATCTGCTGCGCTTTTACTGCATAGATCAAGTAGATCGCTCAGAGCGAGGAGGAGATAGAATAAAAGCATTGCGTACTCTTGAATCAAAGTACATTATTGATCTCAAAACCATGGCACCGTGTGGGCTCAATAATGATGAAGAGATGTGGATACATCTTTGAAAAAGAATGTACGAACATGTGAGAGTTAACTGGAGATTCATAAAAAAGAGGACCTAGTGAGAGAATAGGGCATTTTCGGTATTAAAATGAGCTGTTGAAAGCATTTAACAGTCTGTTGACATAGCGACAAGAATAATATATATGCCCATTCAGGGCTGCAAAACAAACCCAAAAAAGACAGGGATAAGTACTCATTCTATACATAATGTGAAAGTGGCATGAATAAAATATATGCCCGCAGTTGTAAAGAATCCAAAAGTAATATATCTTACATGAATTGTAAATACACATTATGTTTAGATAAATTATCGCTATATACGTTCAAAGCAAATATTTACTTTTTAATATTTAGTCTGTTGTCACGATTTTTTAAAATGAGCACTTGAGCACTTTATATGAAAAACATCTGAATCCGCATGCAATGTATTGCTAGTAACACACTTAAAGATGCCCACTCCATATGCAATCAATGTAATAGGCACCATCATCTATGTTGTTGAAAGGTAACAATGAGGGGTTTAAATGGCGACACTTCGTGCACACAAACTGACACTGACGAAGCTGCAAAGCGAAACGCGTCTGTCAGGGGTGAGGGGTTTGTAATAAAGAAATTTTGAAATCGGATACCAGTGTGCTCACCATCTTTCAATTCAAATGAAGTTGAAGAGTGTTGGAATATATATATATCGGGGAAAGAGTTCCATTCAGAGAAAACAAATATTGATGCTCCGCTAGAGCTCGGAAATGTGAAAGTGGAAATACATTAGCTTTTAAGAAGCACGCCCGCATTGTGTAAATAATTAAACGAATTCCGAAATGGAAGCGCGAGCTGCAAAACGCGCTGAAAAAGCGAACAACATATTCAAAACCACCGCGAATACAGAAAAAGACAAAGAAAACCCTAGTGCCAGTAATGACAATGCACCGCAAGCAAACGCTTTAAAACAAATGTATAACCAAGTAGAAAAACTGTACAAAAAGGAAATCAACAAAAGCTGGGAAGTGATTGCTTTAGAAAAATACATTGAGGTAAAAAGAATTCCACGAGGACTGAGAATCTTCACAATGCCGACACATCCAGAAACTAAAAGAGAATTAATTGAAGAATGGATGCAAAACAATACTGCATGCTCCTTGAACATGATGCGCATATTAATAAAACATGCCAAGATTGACATACTTGATATCACAACAAATATCAATGAAATTGAAGATAAAATTAAACAACATCCTGACAAAGGAGAAACAACAAAATTAAGGAAAGAAATGGACGAAAGACTAGAAAAATATGAAACCGAGATAGAAGAGCGTAAGGAACGCAAATTCAAAAGAGATGAGAAAGATTACCTCTCAGGGAGAATATTAACATTTGCTCGTAGGTTTGACAATCTGAAAAAGAATTTCCCAAAGGGAACTACACCACCAAGTACCAGTGGATCACAATCAAGCGATGGAATTGAGAGCGAAACAAGTGACACCGGTTACGATTTTTTAGAAGACGTGCGGCTCTGGAATCTGGACAAATCATTGTCCCGAGGAGGGAGCCGCGGAAGAGGAACATCTCGCGGCAGAGGAAGGGGGTCAAACACCGCTGCCGGAAAACAAGGAAAACCCGAAGAGCCAAAAGAAAGAAAAACCTACCCCTTGCGAAATCGGAAATAGAGAATCTAATAATAAACCTATCAAAACATGAACTCACTGAAGAGGAAAATTCTCTATTAAATAAAGGACTCTCCTTTTGCCTGGAGAAACATTTCAACCCTGTCGAAACAAGAATTGATTTTTACAAATATGTCCGTAAACTGAAACTAGCAAAAATACATGCACGGCGACCAAAACAATCTGAAAATATTGAAGTAATAACAATCCCCGATGATGAATCACCTCGGCAGATCCAAGAGGTCCCTGATCTGCAAAATATCTTTGGATTACTATATGAAGAGGACACATCATTAATATCAGGATCTCAACTGATGGAAGACTTGGATATAAGAACCGATCGGAGGATCAATAGTGGATTGAAAAATAAATCAAAATTCTGTCCGACATTATCACCTGGCAACAGAATTGATATGTTTTCTGAAGCGGTAGTGGAAGAAATAGCTAAACTTTCAAACATTCGGAAGAAAAATAACAGAGAAAATCTAACTAGCAAAGAAAGAAATGCCATAAAAACATTGAATGATGACCCATGCCTAACAATAAAGCCAGCAGACAAAGGCGGCAATATTGTCTTAATGGAAACTAAAAACTACATCAAAGAGGCAAATAGACAATTAAATAACCCAACCAACTACAGCAAATTGGAAAAGAATCCAATGAATGAGATGGTGCTACATCTTAACGGATTACTAGAGAATTGGCAAAAAGAAGGATTATTGACTGAAGATGAAAAAAAGTTCCTTACAAATGAATTTCCAATAATCCCGACGATCTACTTTTTGCCTAAAGTACATAAGACATTGACCGATCCACCAGGAAGACCAATTGTCTCATCATGCTCAAGTCTATACGAAAACATCTCACAGTATGTAGACCTATTCCTAGCCCCTATTGCGAAAAGCCAAAGTTCGTACATTAAAGATACTGGGGACTTCTTACGAATATTAGAGAATATCTCCTGGAATGAAAACTACCTGATGGTTACAATTGATGCAGTCTCCCTTTATACTTCTATAAAACATGAAGTAGGATTAAATGCGTGTCACTACTTTCTGAAACAAAGAAATATCAGCAATCTCAAACATACAGAAATGCTAATGTCAATGATCAAACTTTGTCTTACGAACAATGTATTCTTGTTTAATCAACAACTTTATAAACAAGAATGCGGAACTTCTATGGGCATCTCATTTTCACCCAATTATGCTAATACTACCATGGGCTGGTGGGAAAAAACTATAGCATGGGACCCTATAAACCAAACAGACCTGGAGAAACTGATCTTATGGGTCCGTTATATCGATGATTTGTTTTTAATTTGGAATGGCACCAAAACTGAATTTGACTCCTACTATTCCAAACTTTGCAACAACAGCATTGGGTTAGATTTCATATATAAAACCAGTGAAACAGAAATTGACTTCCTAGACTTGAAAGCATATGTAGAAGATGATCAGATACATACGACCTTATTCCGTAAAGAAACCGCAACCAATAGTATCCTACATGGGACCAGCTTTCATCCTCAACCACTACTGGCGAGCATCCCATATGGTGAATTTATTCGCATGAAAAGAAACTGTTCAAAAGAACAAGATGCAGAAATCAAAATTGAGGAAACTGCTGAAAGACTGAGAACACGGGGATACAGCCAACAAACTTTGGAAAAATGCAAAAAGAAAGCTGCTAAACAAAATAGAACAACAATACTCATTCCCAAATTGAAAACCACCGATCCTAAAGGACCACCACACTTTGTAACAACTTACAATAAAGAAAGTGGAATCATCAAACGCAAAATAAAAAAATACTGGCACTTAATATCAGGGGACCCTGATATTGGGAAGATAGTAGGAACTGAACCAACGATAACCTACAAAAAACTACCTCGCTTAAAGATAAATTGGTACACAGCCATTCCAAAGAGAAAAATCCAAAAAACAAAACAATTGACTAGCAGACCAAAGAAATGGATTCAAAAGATGTAACGCTTGCAAGGCATGCAAAATTGGCCAAAATAAAACTACCTTCGAAGAAACTGATGGAAAAAGCTTCCCAATTACTGAAAAAATAAGTTGTTCATCCACACGTGTAATATACATCATACAATGCAAATGTGGATCCAAATATATAGGAAGTACCACCTGTGCTCTAAAGAAACGCATTCTAGAGCACATCAGAGCAGTTAAAAACAAAGACATGTCATATGCCACTGCAAAACACATGGCAACCTGTCAAAAAAGTGAATGGAGAGCCATGTCCTATTATGGGATACATATGATTGATATGGATGAACGTGGGGGCAATAGAAAACGTAAATTGCGACAAATTGAATCAAAGTTTATTATCAGACTTAAAACGAAAATGCCCAGAGGGATGAACTTTGACGAGGAACTTTATGTACATTTAGAATAACATCAGCAACTAACTAAATGAACTGCGATGGCTAACTGTAAATACATGATGTATCTAAATCGGGTACTATACCCAGCAATGTGTCAAAAACATTTAGTGGAATAATGTTGATTTATGGTACAATACCACAACTGGAGTTATAAGTCCTTAATTGTGACTACTGAGAATCAGACAATTATGTTATAACTGCCACAACAGAATATTCATGACTAACACAATGTCAAAGTACCTAATGTTGATAACTAAGTGCTTAAATTGCTATATGTCAGAATCATGCAAAAATAACATTTTCATTAATCTGAACCACGAATCCCACAATGCACCTTAATAGCCAGGTGGCATAAATAGTAAACATAGTTAATTGCTCACTTACCGTGAACAAAGCCTGTTCTTAGGCTGAAACGCGTTGGTCTGAGCTGGAGCAATAAACCCTCGTAAAAACAACTTGGAACTCTGTTGTGCCGCATTCCTTGTGTCAAAATTGAATGTCGGGCCAGGATCCGGCCCCCATGCAGAGCACCCACAACAGAGCGCTCGGAGTCGTGTGGATCACTTTGGAGGACATATATATATATATATCCAATTTTGAAAATCTTCCCCCTCCAGAAAGTTTCACGGACACTGTAGATATGCAGAAAAACGATATTTTAATGCAGGAATAAAACTAAAAGGTGTTATTATCCTGCCATGAAATGTAAAAAATGTAGCGAGTGGCATGTATTTAATTTGAGTATGAAATGCCAAAGCCCACAGATATTACCTGTAAATAATGATGTTAAGATGGCCGCCACACTACACTTTTTTCACATTACCACCTCGGTGTTATGGTCTGTTGTTTATTTTCACTATTTTGTGTTATTAAACGTGTGCAAATTTACGCCTATCACCAAGCGTGATCAAGGCGAAAGCTGAAACGCGTTGCTTCACTTTGCTGCATTAAAATATTGTTTTTCTGCATATCTACAGTGTCCGTGAAACTTTCTGGAGGGGGAAGGTTTTCGAAATTGGATGTTACAGCGTTCCCGTACCCTGCATGCTAAGCCCCACCCTCTTCAACGTCTACATGAGCCCCCTCGCAGCCATCGCACGCCAACACAACCTCAACATCATCTCCTACGCCGACGACACCCAGCTGATTCTCTCCCTCACCAACGACCCCGCCACCGCCAGAGCCAACCTTCACGAAGGGATGAAAGACGTAGCCGAGTGGATGACAACCAGCCGCCTGAAACTGTACTCAGACAAGACGGAAGTCCTCATCCTGGGCTCCTCGCCCTCCGCCTGGGACGACTCCTGGTGGCCCCCCGCCCTGAGCACCGCACCCAAACCGACAGACCACGCACGCAACCTGGGCTTCATCCTGGACTCCTCCCTCTCCATGACCAGACAAGTCAACGCCGTCTCCTCGTCCTGTTTCAACATCCTGCGCATGCTACGTAAGATCTTCCGGTGGATCCCCACCGAGACCAGGAAGACGGTCACCCAGGCCCTCGTCACCAGCCGTCTGGACTACGGCAACGCCCTCTACGCCGGAACCACCGCCAAGCTCCAGAAGAGACTCCAGCGTATCCAGAACGCCTCGGCGAGACTCATCCTCGACGTCCCCAGAAGAAGCCACATCTCCAGACACCTGAGAGACCTGCACTGGCTCCCGATCAACAAAAGAATCACCTTCCGGCTCCTCACCCACGCACACAAAGCCCTACACAACCAAGGCCCAGGATACCTCAACAGCCGCCTCAACTTCTACGCTCCCAAACGCCACCTCCGATCGACCAACCACGCCCTCGCCGCCGTCCCCCGCATCTGAAAAGCGACAACAGGAGGAAGGTCCTTCTCCTACCTGGCCGCCAAGACCTGGAACTCCCTTCCGACCCACCTCCGCCTGACCCAGGACCACCTCTCCTTCAGGAAGAAGCTCAAGACCTGGCTGTTCGAGCAGTAGCAGCACCCCCCCCCCCATGCACCTTGAGACCCTCCGGGTGAGTAGTGCGCTCTATAAATGTCTTTGATTGATTGATTGATTGCACGCGGACCGCCCTGCAGACAGCCCCTACCTTTAACCGGATTCAGTGGAATATATATATATATATATATATATATATATATATATATATATATATATATATATATATTACCTACTGGCGGTCGCCAGTAGGTAGTTATAGTTAGGATTGATTTCCATAGGAAATCCGCAACATTCTATTGGGAATAACTTTGGCGCCGGTGGACGAATCTTCGCAAATTTCTCAAAGAAGATGCCCTGCTCCGCTCTGCTCCTCCCCTGAAAGTTTGGGGGGGATTCGTCAAGCGGGGGCCGAGATAAAAGGGGGGTCCCAAAACGCGTTTTCCCCATTTTAATTTCCATAGGGCGGTTGGACTCACTTTTAGCCCGAACGGCTGAATGGATTTCCACAAAACTTGGCAAAATTGTAGGGACTGGTAGCCCGATGTGCCTTTGGTATGTCTTAAGATATGTGCTCCAGTGGATTTTGAGTAATTTAGGTTAAAAAAAATATATATATCTGGGCGGAGCCTAACCACACATCTGATCTGATTGGCTGTCAGCACTTCATCCAAGAAGTGTTGGCAGCCATCTTGGGACCAATATACATGATAGCACCTCATTAAAAAGCATTGTAGTTAATAGAGGGTTTTAGGACTTTAGTTACATTATAAATCATTTGTCGATGGTACCATACTCATTTTAGGAATTGTGGTGTGTTCTAAGGTGATTTTACCATGTGAAAAAGCCTTCTGCTGTGATATCATGAATCATGTTTGAAAGAAAACTAATATCTCATGATTTTCCCACAGTGGTTTGGAAGGGGATCTATAAGCTAAACTGAAAGCATGTGAGAATGAAGTCTGACATTCTCAGTAAAACATGTACATCCAACAAGGACAGAGACTGTCAGTTGATTCCTTTGTGTTCTACTGCAGCCTCCTAGAGTGTTCTAAAGAAGAACTAGAGCGCTAACAGTCCTACTTATTACAAAGGTATGGCACACCTGAAGCTATCTTGATTGGAATAAAGTGGTAACTCTTAAAACATTTAATTTAAAAAGGAACAACATGAGGGGGTATATTTTGCCATAGAAAGTATGATTAGTGCTGCAAAAAGAAAAATTAGGGCACATTTTGAGTGACTTCTCAAATCCTCTTCAATTTCATTAAATAATACTGACATACAGTCTCCCAAGATGGCCACAAGAGACAAAAGAGCCTAAATGTAGCCCAAATATCACCCAGATGTAGCCCAAGTATAGCCCAATCAGTCTCCCAAGATGGCCACCAGAGACTGAAGAGCCCAAATGTAGCCCAAATATCACCCAGATGTAGCCCAAGTATAGACCAATGACAGAATGTCCCAGAGTGTTCTAAAGAACAACTAGAGCGCTAACAGTCTTACTTATGACAAAAGTATGGCACACCAGAAGCCATCTTGATTGGAATGAAGTGGTAAGTCTGAAAACATTTAATTTAAAAAGGAACAAAATGAGGAGGTTAATTTTGCCATAGAAAGTATGATTAGTGCTTCAGAAAGAAAAATTAGGGCACATTTTGAGTGACTTCTCAAATCCTCTTCTATTTCATTAAAAAATTCTGACATGCAGACTGAAACATGCACTTTCAATACCAGCAGCATACTTCCCTGGAGAGCAGTAGCTTTACTACAGTGATCTAATAAGCAACTAGCGTGCTAACATTCTGAATTCATGGCAAATGTGTGTGACATCTGAATGCCTTCTTGATGGAATCAAAGTAGAAAACTGAAAGTATTTCCTACTGAGGAGACTGTAGTAAATGAGGAAATTAGGAAACTTCATAACAAATAAGTCTCCCAAGATGGCCACCAGAGACAAAAGAGCCCAAATGTAGCACAAATATCCCCCAGATGTAGCCCAAGTATAGCCCAATGACAGAATGTCCCAGAGTGTTCTAAAGAACAACTAGAGCGCTAACAGTCTTACTTATGACAAAAGTATGGCACACCAGAAGCCATCTTGATTGGAATGAAGTGGTAAGTCTGAAAACATTTAATTTAAAAAGGAACAAAATGAGGGGGTTCATTTTGAAATAGAAAGTATGATTAGTGCTTCAGAAAGAAAAATTAGGGATCATTTTGAGTGACTTCTCAAATCCTCTTCTATTTCATTAAAGAAATTCTGACATGCAGACTGAAACATGCACTTTGAATACCAGCAGCAGACTTCCCTGGTGAGCAGTAGCTTTACTACAGTGATCTAATGAGCAACTAGAGTGCTAACATTCAGAATTTATGGCAAATGTGTGACACATCTGAATGCCTTCTTGATGGAACCAAAGTAAAAAAGCATTGAAAATGCAATAGATCTCACCCTCGTTTAAGTTAAAGCCATTCTGTTTGTAATGAGGTGGCTTTTTAGCTTTGCTTTTATTAGTGTTTTTTAAACTTTCATGTAAATAACATGCATCTGTATGCATATATGTATATGTATGCATGCATTTATATTTGTATTTATATAGATATACAGATTATATATGTTTATATATGTATGTATATATATATATATATATATATATATTCATACACATACATATATATAAATGCATATGCATATATATGCATATATATATATATGTGTATATGTGTGCGTGTAGAGAGAGGTAGAGAGGTAGCGGTGTAGAGGTAGAGAGGTAGAGGTAGAGAGGTAGCGGTAGAGAGGTAGAGACTAGTAGAGAGAGAAGTAGAGAGAGGTAGAGAGGTAGAGAGTAGAGAGTGAGTAATAGAGAGTAGAGGGTGAGTAGTAGAGAGTAGTAGAGAGCAGTAGAGAGAGTAGCAGAGAGTGAGTAGTAGAGAGTAGTAGAGTGAATAGTAGAGTGAGTAGTAGAGAGTAGTAGAGAGTGAGTAGTAGAGAGTGAGTAGTAGAGAGCAGTAGAGAGTAAGTAGTAGAGTGAGTAGTAGAGGGCAGTAGAGAGTGAGTAGTAGAGAGTAGTAAAGAGTGAGTAGTAGAGAGTAGTAGAGAGTAGTAGAGAGTAGTAGAGAGTGAGAGAGAATAGTAGAGAGTAGTAGAGAGTGAGTAGTAGAGTGAGTAGTAGAGACTGGTAGAGAGAGAGTAGTAGAGAGTGAGTAGTAGAGAGTAGTAGAGAGTGAGTAGTAGAGTGAGTAGTAGAGAGTGAGTAGTAGAGAGAGAGTAGTAGAGAGTGAGTAGTATAGAGTAGTAGAGAGTGAGAAGTAGAGAGTGAGTAGTAGAGAGAGAGTAGTAGAGAGTGAGTAGTAGAGAGTAGAATATAGTGAGTAGTAGGGAGTGAGTAGTAGAGAGAGAGTGTAGTAGAGAGTAGTAGAGTAGTAGAGAATGAGTAGTAGAGAGTGAGTATTTGAGAGTAGTGGAGTAGGAGAGAGTAAGTAGTAGAGAGTAGTGGAGAATATTCCAAATTTTGGCACAGCACCACTTGCACAATAAGTCCAATCAAATCATATAACTTAGAGTCCTTATTGAAGCGCTGAATCTTGGTGTATATTCAAATGCTTTTATTTTCCTTAAGTTTATGTACCACAGCCAGCCGAAACGTTTCGTTCTGTACAACAGAACTTCTTCAGGGCGTTCAAATTTCCTTCAAGTTATGTCGGTATCCTGTTGTCATATAAATATATATATATATATATATATATATATATATATATATATATATATATATATATATAACTCGCACTCATCCCACACCAACCAGCGTACCCACGTAGCCACCAGGTACCACCAGTCCAGAAAACGAAAGTTGACCCAGGCTGAGGTGAATAAATATTTATTTGGATTCAAAAATCGCCACCAGCATAACGTTTCGGCCTTCTCAGAGGCCTTATTTATTTATTTATTTAGAGTTTTGTATAGCGCGAACAAGACCCTTGGGTATCAGAGCGCTTCACATTACATGAGGTAGTTCTAATCTGTATCGTAGTAGCAACTTTCACAACATTAAGAGGTAGGTATATATATGGAACATAAAATATAAGAACAAATTTCTACAGGAATATAGATTATATCAACATAAGTACGAACCATGACTTAATACATAGCACAATATAAAGTGTAACTGAATCCGACGATCCTGAATGTTTATTTTCTGAGTCTGTTTCAATTCCTGCCAATGCGCATGCCTTCTGTCTTCCAATATTCTGACTATGGAAGGAATTTACTCATTAGGAAGATCTTAGTTTCCCTCTTAAAGGATATAGTGTTTTCAATCTTTCTAATGTTAGAAGGAAGTGAATTCCAGATTCTAGGTGCTGCTCCTGAGAAAGCTCTGTCGTAAGTTTTCTTCTTCCGGAAGATGGCAGGTCTCAACATAAGCTCCTTTGTGCTCCTGGCTGGTCTGTTCCCTCCAGATAGTTTAATTTTCTGAGCAAGATAGTTGGGTGTCTTGTGGTGGAGTGCCTTATGAGTTATGCATGCTATTTTTAGCTGGATTCTGGCTTCGTATGGCAACCAATTTAATGCCTTCAAGTGTGGCGAAATGTGGTCAAATTTCCTTGATCCAGTGATTAGTCTTGCCGCCGCATTGAGACATGCCTTCAGGGGTGCTGTTGAAATTTTTGGAAGCCCCGCTAGCGTCGTACATCCATATTCAATCCTCGCGATAACAAGAGCCTGAACTGCCAGTTTGAGGTCTGCTTTGGATATGAATGGTTTCACTTTTCTGATGTAGTTCAGATGGTAGCGGGCGCTTTTTGCCATTGTGTTGATATGGGATTTCATGTTTAAATTCTCATCTAGTGTGATTCCTAGTGATTTCGCTGAGCCCACTAGGGTAGGGGTGCAATTTAATGCTGTAATCATGTTGGTCCATTCCTTCACTTGTGTGTGTATCTTCGGTGGGGATATTAGCAAGAATTCCGTTTTTTGTGTGTTTAGTTTTAGATGGTTGTCAGCTAGCCATCGTAGTGTCAATTTTAATGTCTCATTCATTCTCGAGATATCTTCCCTGGATGTGATCTTGATATATATCTGGGTATCATCCGCGTACATGTGGTAGGATATTTTCGACTTTCTGAGGATTTCAGTGAGTGGTTCGATGTAAAGGTTGAACAGTGATGGCGATAATGTAGAGCCTTGTGGAACTCCAATTGAATTAGGGCATGTTGGTGAGAGTGATTGGTTGACCAGGAATCTTTGCGTTCTATTCTGCAGGAATGATTCAAACCATTTAAGCACATTTCCAGCCATTCCCATCCTGTCATGGAGTCGTTTCAGTAATTTTTCATGATTTACCGTGTCGAATGCTGATGATAGGTCCAGAAGGATAAGTAGACATGTTTGATTATGGTCCAGTGCCTGTAGTGCATCATCAACAATATGCAGGATCGCTGTTTCTGTGCTATGTCCTGACCTGAATCCTGATTGGCAGTCGTCTAGTAGCGAGAAATTAGCTATGTGTTGATTTAGTTGCTTTTGTACGCATTTCTCTATGAGTTTGGCAAGTATAGGGATGTTGGTCACTGGGCGAAAGTTGTTTGGATCTGCTGGGTCCGCTGTCGGTTTCTTGATGATAGGGACGACTTGACCTGTTTTTAGGCAGTCTGGAAGGATCCCTTGTGATAGAGAGGCGTTTATTATTTTCGTCCAGATGGGAATCACAATGTGGTTTATTTCTCTGACACATTTAGATGGTAGTGGATCATTATAGTGATTGTTAGGTTTGATGTCAGATAGTGTTCTGGCTATGTTATTCTGATCCAGTAGTTTGAAGTTCTCCCATTGTGCCTTGTTTTTAGTCCTCTCAATGGTGTTTTCTACGGTGATAATGGGATTCTGTCTGTACGTATTGCCAATGTTGTCAGCTTCTTTCCTGAGCTCTCTTTCCAACTTGCTTGCCTTTTCTGTGAAGAATGTTGAGAATTCTTCACAGCTTATTTGCGTTTTTGTGGTTTCTTGGCTGGTTTTAGCTAATTTATTGGATTGTTGTTTTAGAATCTCGAATAATTTCGGCGGTCTGTTTTTGGCGTTATCTAGTTCAGATCTGATAAATTCTTTTTTGGAGTTTAGTACCTTTTTGTTATATTCGCTTCTTATTCTTCTGAGTGCTTTCAGTTCAGGTGATGATGGTCGTTGTCTCCATTTCCTTTCCGCTAGTCTTAGTTTCCTCCTTTCTTCATTAAGTGTTTCATTGAACCATGGGTTTTTTGTCTTCTCTGTGACTCTTTTCATTTTTAGTGGCATCGTAGTGTTGACTATATTCGTTACTGTTTTAGTGTAATGGTCAGTAAGTTCCTCTACGCTCTGCAAGTTGTTTGGTGGGATCAATTTCTTCTCACAGCTTTCCACTAATAAGGCCATATTCGGATCTTTCATGTCTCGCATCCATTTCTTATGTCTGGTGGGTTGTAAGGTCTTGTTCCGTTTCAGATTGTTTATCAGGAAGGTTATGGCATGGTGATCTGACCAGTCGCATGGCTCAATTGATATGATTGAGGTATTGTTAGTTTTTGATATTATCCAGTCTATCGTGCCTCCTTTTTCGTGTGTTGGCTCTGTGCATGCTTGGTTAAGATTTAACTCTGTTAGAAGTTCTTTCAGAGCGTTGACCTGTTTGTCGTCTTTATCATCCCAGTGTAAGTTAAAGTCCCCCAGGACAATGTTATTAGTTTCTGAGTTGTCTTCGCTGGTGATGATTTCCATTAACTTGTCTATGAAGGTAGTGTTATTACCTGGAGGGTGGTAGAGTGCATGAAGATTGCATTTTTGATTATCTTCTGATCTTATCCTGAGATTTAGGTGTTCGCAGGATTCAAGTGGTTCTGATGGAATTAGTTTTACTTCTATTTCAGATCTGTAAATGCAGGCGACCCCCCCTCCTAACTTTTTTGGCCTATCGAGTCTCACAATCCTATACTGTGGGGGAACTAGTAGGTCCATATATGGAGATGAGGATTCTGATAGCCACGTTTCCGTCAGAATTGACACATCAATTTCTTTGTTCATGATAAGGTCAGCAATATCTGATGCGTGTTTTGCTGCCGATCTACAATTAAGGAGTAGGCATTTTAGCGGTTTCCCTGTGCTCTGTGTGACCTCGTTCTGTGAGTTCGCAGTTAGTTGTATTTGTTGTAGGTTGTTAAGATTGGTTTTCCTTTCATTGACTCTTGCTATTCTGTTAGCATCGATCCGGACTGTTTTGATTTTCTCCCCTCTAACTTTGTCGGTGTTTTCGTATTCCCGAAGTAAGGATAGCGTTTCTTCTTCCGTTAGCTGATTGAGGTTCCTGTCAGGTCGATTTTGCCTGTTTGATAGGGGCAATGCCATCTTATTTCCCTCTATTTGGAGATTAAGTAATGCTTCTTGGATTTGTTCGACTTTTTTGTGGGTGCTCACTGTGATTTCAAGCATCTCTTTCATCTCTTGGGCCGTGCATAGAATCCTGCCCATTTGTGATTGAAGCTCTTTGATTGTTCTTCGAATTTGTAATGAGGCATTAAGTTTGTTCATTTTCCTATTTCTATGCCCTTGTTTTGGGTTTCCTGGTATGAGTTTTGACCTCTTCCTCTGATCTCTTCCCTTCTTATCGATAATTTTGTAGTCTGTTCCGTTGCTGAGCAAGTCTTGGACAGCCGAGTTGTCTTCACTCACATCCTTACTTTGGTAGTCTGTTCCGTTTCTGTTCACTTTCCAGCCTTGGCCCGCCGTGTTGTCTTCAATACCATCATTACTTTGGTCGACTGCTCCGTCTCTGTTCAAGCCTTGGACCGCCGAGTTGCTTTCTATATCGACATTGCTTTGGTGGTCTGCTCCTTCTCTGTTCACATCTTGGACCGCCGTGTTGCTTTCGATAACATCCTTAATTAGGTGGTCTGTTCCGTCAATGACCATGTCGTGTACAGCCTTGTTATCTTCTATATCCGCAATTTCAGTGTTCTCATTTGGTGTCCTATTCGCCGGCGATGACCTGTCTGTGATGCTAGATGTTGCTTCTACCCTCTTACAGGGTTTCTGGGTGGTATTTGCGCTCGGTGTATCCACTTCAAGTCTTCCTGTGTCCTTTCTAGACTTGAGGAGTTGTGTTGAGTTTTCCATCTGTGAAATTTCCCTGTTTATGTCTGCACATTGTGTGTCCAATTTTGTTTTTGCTTCGCCCCTCCTCAGCTGCGATCTTCTTATTCCGCTTATGACCTCTTGATTTGCAGGAAGTATTTGATCCTGGAGGTTTGTGTCTGGTATGTAACCTGACTTGGCAGCTCTGTGATGGTCCATGGTGTGATCTTGTGTGGTCGGTTCTGTATGGGAACTTGTCTTCATTACGCCTCCTTTTAAGGTTGAAAACAGGTTGTCAAATTTGTTTAACTCGTTGTCCGCTGCTTGTATGAGCACTATACCGTTCTTATATATCGTTATGCATAGGTTCGCTCTACCTCTAGTTGATGGTTGGCTCTTAAGTTTTGTGCCATGTGGTATGTTAGTTATACTTTCTATATTAAGCATTTCTGTGATGATATTGCGCCATATCGCTGTTCTTCTAGTGAAGAATATCAAATCGTTTATAATCGTTCCTTTATCTTTGTTAAAAGATGGGTCCAAGACTAGCGTGTCTGGGTTTTTTCTTAGTAGATTATGTTTAAACTTTTTAGCTGCGTTCTTAGATAGATTGGAAGGGTATTTAATGATATGTGCGTTCGTGCCTTGATCACATGACGTTAAGGGAGGGACACAAACTTTTTAAAGTGCTTGTGTAACGAATGGTGGAACATGATTGGTGGTTCCCAATGTGAGGTAATAGACATAGTAAACAGTTTTAGTATCAATACACGAGCAGTGTTAACAACAGCAAAAACACCAACATTTCATCAAGGGAATATTTGATTTCATAATCATTAAAATCATTCATAAAAACCCTTAAAAATAGGCGGAAACAATAATAGTGATCATAAGACAAAAAACAGTACTGTAGAATGTCACAGACTCTGTAATGAATTTTGACCATGTTTCCGCTTTTTGACTAATGTCATCGTAATGCCTGTGTAAAAGATAAGAAAGGTCAAACCCAAGTGGGTAAAGTTGTATGCTCATGTATGTTTTGTACCTGACACCAGAATATAAACTGTTCAGATTCTTCTAGTAACCAGGGGGCTAAAAACCCCACCTTCCCACCAACTCATGCAAATTAAGTAAAATAAAATAAGAGAAGAAGGTGTAAGTGTATATATATTACCTACTGTAGGTAGTTAGGACCTCGTTTCTATTAAAAAATTGTTATTTCTTTTGCCAATATCTTTGGCGCCGTTTAACGAATCTTTGTACTTATGGGGTGGATAGCACTTTGCTAATCTTATGCTTAAAGACTTTCTGCATAAATGGCAAAATACTTTGTCCATTTCTATCTTGGCGTGGATAGCACTGTGCTAGTCCTATGCTTATACACTTTGATAGAAAAGCAGACATTTGAGGTGAGAACATTTAGAGTGTTGCTGGTGGTGATGGTGCTCTATACAGGAGCTGCCTTCCACCTAAACTTGGGAACTTCCCAGAGTTCTCTCCTTTTTTGCATAATTTATGCATCACTCTATGTCTGCAAGGGTATTGTTTTGACTTATACTGGGTGCTCCCTTGTGTCTGGACAAGGCTAAACCTCTCTGAAGAGCTGTAATGACAGCGAAACACCTGTCAGGGGTTGCTTTTATTCATTTCAGGTTTGCCTGAATGGTATTTTACCATTTCAAAACTGTTATATTGTGACTGGAGTGATAAATGGCTATTGTCATTTTACAGCTCAGCGTGGATAGCACTTTGCTAATCCTATGCTTAAAGACTTTGCTGTATAAATGGCAAAAGACTTTGTCCATTCCTATCTCAGTGTGGATAGCACTGTGCTAATCCTATGCTTAAAAACTTTGATAGAAAGGCAGACATAAGTGCAGAAAGAGGCAAGAGAGGTGCAGAAGGAGAAAAGAGGGGTGCAGAAAGTGGCAAGAGATCTGCACAAAAAAGCAACAGAGATGTTGAAAGAGGCAAGTGAGGTGCACAAAAACACAAGAGGGGTGCAGAAAGAGGTAGGAGAGGTGCACAAAGTGCATGAGAGGTACAGAAAGAAGCAACAGAGGTGCTGAAAGAGTCAAGAGGGGTGCAGAGAGAAGGAAGAGAGGTGCTGAAACAAGCAACAGATTTGCTGAAAGAGGCACGAAGGGTGCAGAAAGAGGAAAGAGTGGTGCATAAAGAGGGGAGAGAGGTGTAGAAAAAGGCAAGAGAGTTTCAAAAATAGGGAAAAGGGGTACAGAAAGAGGCAGGAAGCATGCAGAAAGAATTAAAAATGTGCCAAAAGAGGCAAAAGAGGTACGGAAAGAAACAAGTGAAATGCAGAAAGAAGCAACAGAGGTGCAGAAAGACAAAAGAGAGGTGCAGAAAAATGCAGGAGAAGTGCAGAAAGAGGCAAGAGAATTGCTGAAAGAAGTGACAGAGGTTTAAAAAGGAGCAAGAGAAATGCAGAAAAAGGCAAGTGAGGTACAGAAAGAAGTAAGAGCAGTGCAGAAAGATCCAGCAGAAGTGCTTAAAGAGGCAAGAGGGGTACAGAAAGAGGTAGAAGAGGTACACACAGAGGCAAGAGAGGTACAGAAAGAGGTAGATGGGGTGCAAAAAGAAGGAAGAGAAGTACAGAAAGAGGCAAGAGAATTGCTGAAAGATGCAACAGAAGTGTGGAAAGAAGCAAGAGATGCAGAAAGAGGCAAGTGAGGGACAGAAAGAAGCAAGAGCAGTTTAAAAAGAACCAACAGAGGTGCAAAAAGAGGCAAGAGAGGTGCAGAAAAATGTAGGAGGGATACACAAAGAGGCAAGAGAGGTAGACAATGAGGCAGGAGGGGTGCATAAAGAAGGACGAAAAGTGAGGAAAGAGGCAAGAGAATAGCTGAAAGAAGCGACAGAGGTGTAAGAAAGAAGCAAGAAAAGTACAGAAAGAGGCAAGTGAGGTGACAAAAGAAGCAAGAGCAGTGCAGAAAGAACCAACAGAGTTGTTGAAAGAGGCCAGTAAGGTGCAAAAAGAGGCAAGGGATCTGCAGAAAAAAGCAGCGGAGGTGCTGAAAGAGGCAAGTGAGGTGCAGAAAGAAGCAAGAGCAGTGCAGAAAGGACCATCGAAGGTGCAAAAACAGGCCAGAGGTGTGCAGAAAAAGGTAAGAGGAGGGCACAAAGAAGAAAGCAAATTACAGAACGAGGCAAGAAAATTGCTGAAAGAAGCAACAGAATTGTAGAAAGAAACAAGAAAAGTGCAGAAAGAAGCAAGAGCAGTGGAGAATGAACCAATAGAGGTGCTGAAAGAGGCAAGTGAGGTGCAGAAAGAGGCAAGAGATCTGCAGAAAAAAGCAACAGAGGTGCTGGCAGAGGCAAGAGAGGTACAAAAAGAAGGAAGGGAAGTGAAGAAAGAGGTAACAGAGGTGCAGAAGTAGGCAAAAATGGTACAGAAAGACATAAGACAGATACAGAAAAAGGCAATAGAGGTGCAGAAAGAGGGAAGAAGGGTGCAGAAGGAGTCAAGAGGGATACAGAAATAAGCAAATGAGGTGCAGAAAGAGGGAACAGACGTGAAGAAATAGGGAAGAGAGGTGCGGAAAGAAAAAGAGATTTGCAGTAAAAGAAAGAAATGTGCATAAAGAAGCAACATAAATGCAGGAAGAGGCAAGAGAGGCGCAGAAGGAAGCAAGAGTGGCTTGCACACCATTAGCACCAATTTAACAACCACATTTAGCAATAAGTATCAGGTGACCATTCTAGGTTGGCAAAGGACCTTCCACCACGCTGTAACATTTGTCGCTGCATTTTTGGTAACATTTGTGCCTCTTGAGCTAGAAACAAGGCTTTTTGTGTTTAAATCTGCAAATTAGTGAGCAGATGATGAACTTTGTAGCTAATACAGAAAATGTATAATTATACAAAAGTCGGTGCAGCCAAACAGTCACAAAATTCCAGTGGCCCTGCTTATACCTCTGACTAGGTCCACAAGTGCTCCTAAGTGATTCCTTCTTTTTTGTCTCACTGAGTTCATAGTTGAGCTTCTATGGAAATGTGGAAGACTAAATCTGAGGTTACCACTCCACAACACAGACTACCATACCACATAATTACTCTCCATAACACATAATCTCACTCTACATAATACCCATACACTAAATACCATATACTTTCTATCCACATAATTTCACTGCACAACAGACCTCATAATTCCACTACACCCAATGTTCATCCACCCCACACCAAAAAACATTATTAAAAAACTTTTACATTTACAATGCCAATAGGTCAAACTCTCGCAAATTCGAAACCTATTACATTGCAAACACTTCTTTAACTAGTAGTCACATTTGCAGAGTGGTGGAGAAAGGGTGCTGGGCGCCCGACCAGTGTTCAGGAATTCCGCTGCTTAGGATTTACAGTAGGTACCAGGAGGGCTTCTTGGCCCCCAAAGTACCTTAGGAGTAAAGTGGACTTCATCCCCCATCCTGTAGTCTGCCAGGAGGCACGTTTGCAGATTGGTATCGAAAGGGGCATGGCCTCCGAAGAAGTCTTAGCAATCCTACTTTGTGGGACGTACTAGAGGTAACAAGAGGGGTACTTTGCCCCCAAGGACATCCTTGGGGGCCAACTATCCCTCCTATTACCTCCAGTAAGTACCACACAGCAGGATTGCTAAGTTTTCATAAGAGGCCATGCCCCCTTTGCCCACCACTTTGCAAACGCGCTCCCTGGTGCGCTCTTGGATGGGGAATGAAGTCCCCTTTACTGCTGGGGTTCTTTAAGGGCCAACTACCCTACCTTTTACCTCCAATAAGCCCCACACAGTGGGATTGCTGAGAGGTGGACACAGGCCATGCCCCCTTTCCCCACCACTCTTCAAACACGCCCCCTGGCACATTCTAAGTTGGGAGATTACGTCCCCTTTAATTACTTAGGGTCCCAGGGGGCCAATTAGCCCACCTGGTACCTCCAGTTAGCGCCACACAGCTGGATTGCAGAGAGGTGGTCCGAGGCCATGCCTCCTTTTTACACCACTCTGCAAATGTGCCTCTTGGCACACTGCTGCTCGGGGGATGAAGTTCACTTGTGTCCTGAGGTCCTCCCGGGACCTCATTACACTGGCATATTCATATATCAGATAGAGAAACCTGTTCTTGTGGGAAACACAGTAGCCACCTAATTGAGCCTAGCCTAAACTGGAAAACAGCATGCAGTCCCAAGTACCTAGAACCAGCTCAGATAAGGTGCCACACCCTGGGTGGTTTGTAGAAGACAGCTATTCCCTGACTGAGGGCTTCATTAGTGCCATGCTCTCCCTCTGGGTCCGTCTTTGTAATAAAAAAACTCCCTGACCCGTTCTTTGTCCTTTTTCCTAATCTCTGTTGGGTTCTCATACATGGAAGGACAACCTATGGCAAGAGTTGTCTCTCTAATATAATTAAGCCTTTGAATCCTATTCCTGTACAAACAGGAAAGCCAATCTGAAATGATTTCCCTATTCATACCAGCTTCCCCGTTATGGCAGACCAAACCCCAGAGCAACAAAGGACCAATATGGTCCCAATATATTCCAGGCCCAGTTCCTGATGGGGAGTAAAATGCAATGCAACTCCCAGTATGCGCCGGCACACTTTATTTTCCGCAGTTTGAATGCTACCCACCTCCCTGTAACCCCATATCCCTGCTCCATCGGTTAAAATGGGGAGGCACTCTCTCCTGTAGATCTCTAATAGGGAGGCATGTATTTTTTTACGTATTGTGGAAGCACAAGAAAAGACAGAGGCAATAGAGTGCAAAAAAATATTTTCCTACTCCCAGTACATGGTGCCCATACAGCTAGGCACTGTGTGGGAATTGGATAATTTTCTTGATTGCTCTTCCCTCAATGCTTATACAATGGGTTTTAATATTTTTGGGACTGCAAACTATGATAGAAGTTTTTGACAAATTGGTTTCCAAATCTGGCTGCTACATGAGAAAACAACAGTGGAAATTAATGTCTTTAGGCCATTTGTAGTCCTGGCAAGAAACACAGCATCATCTGTAAACAAAAGTGCTGGTAAAAGTTTTGTGTTGACCAAGGGGACGTCAGACACCAAGTTCACTAATGCAGCATCCATGCAATTTATGTACAATAAAAATAGAATAGGTGCCAGCACACATCCCAGACAAACTCCCCCCTTAACTGAGAAAGAAGTGGAATGCTCTCCTCCATCCCTGTACCCCACAAAAGCAGACAGAACCAGGTGAAGGTACTTCAAAAAAGCCACCAAGTCCTCCTCAAGTTCAAGTCCCAGAGAAATTAAAATGTCCCAGAGCTTGGCTCTGTTTACACAGTCAAAAGCACTTGATAGATCCGTGAATCTAAAGTGAAGAGAACTGCTCATAGCAAACTTGGACTTAGGGACTTATTACGTGTTTGGTGGTCTTCCTGTTGGCCTGCCACCACCATGCCGACAGGTGGACCGCCTAGCTTGGCACACCATATTACAACTGTAATCCAAAGCAGACAGGTAGTGCCATCCAAAGAGCACAGAATATGTTTATTGGGCTAATTTCTATCAGACTGCAGCTCCAAGCACATTTCCTGACGAGGAATCCATTCTACTACAATTCTATCATTCAATGACCATTTCTTTTGTGTCCTTTAAAAGCACCTACTGAGTCCCCTTTGAAAAGAAACACAGCCATGAGAGAGCAAATGGCAACATAGATATGAAAAGTGAATTTTCTCATCTAAAATAGGATAGGTGGAATTCTGTGGAATTCCTCATAGTAAAACTCTGCGAGTTCCGCTCACTCCTACTAGGTAGGGGGAACAGGTTGAGGATGATAAAGTAGGTGTGGCATCCAATTTTGCATTAAAATCACATCACATTACAATCACAATCACATTAAATTAAGTGGTATATTCAAACATAAGTTTCTACTGGCTAGTTTGTCCACAAAATTAAATAGCCTGCAACATTTGATTGTTCTAAGCTGAATAGTCACTGTTATATAAATAGACTACAAGTAAACCAAAATAACTGCTCTGTCATAAGTCAAAAGACTGCATTTCACCCCCTCCAGTTGCAACTTCTCAATTTTACAAACAATAGCACCTTTAAAGCAAGTTGCCAGTCCCCTCTTAGCACGACAAGATTGTGATAAGGAGGCTGGAAGATTATACTGGGGATACCCATCAATGACTGCCAATAAGGGACCACCAGTCATCAATTGGCAACTTGGATGCTAAACCGTTAATGGTTTGTGGTCTAAATGTTTCTAATTTATGCCTATATATTAGCCTTCATAGGCATGGTCATGTCGGCGTTGTCAAAATGCTTGACATTTATTGGCCTGTGGTGGTGTCTGAATCCCACTCCCTTTTTAGTAACTCACAGAAGGTAAGGAAAAAGGCATGGGTGTAGGTCAGCCAGCGTCCTATGAGGTATCTCAGACAAACCCATAATTATACCTTTTACAGTCTTGTTGAATCCCTCCACAAGCCCATTAGTTTGGGTATAAAAATGAAGAAGTCAGCATTCAAATTAAAGACTGCACATGTATTCATGTATGCTTGATCATCATATTGGAGAATGCAATACTATAGACAATATGTTCATCATATTAACCACACTCATTAAGCATCAACCTACATATTCATTTTTGATTGAGTGACTGACACACGCAGGGGAAATACCAGAACAGAAAAGGTATACTATTCATAACAAGCTGACCCACTTTTTGAGTTGCATCGACTTCTACTGGGTGCTTGCTATCCTTTTACCTCACTGAAGTTAGTGTGGGTATATATATTTATATATATTCACTGAAAAAAACATAGTTTTCAGGGAAGTTATAGTTAGCTGGACATTTCACTCGTATAAAACCATTGAAATTCCTCCGTTATAGTTAGTTCTGCTAACTATGACTCGTGTGTTCACAATCCACTGCTGATGATGTCACATATTACATCATTCATGAAATTGTCAGTGACTTCACTGTTGACATCACTGATGACATCACTGATTACATCATCCAGTGAATGTGGTTCGTTATTTAAATATGTATTATATATATAGCAATGTGCATTGAAGAATGAGTGGATATATAAATATAAATATCTAAATTGAGGATTTAGCAGTGTGATTGACTGTTTACTTGACTAATTTATAGTGTGTCACTAAATATATTGGATAGTGACTAAACTGTGTGAATATCTGTATCACTTTCTCAGTTGTTGTGTAAACTGCTGCACCAGTTGGTTACTAGCTATGTGAAAGTCTATATTAGTTATTGATTAGTTAACTAAGTATTTTTATGGGAGAGTGAATGTGTGCGTGGTTCGGTGGGGGGTGTGACTGCCCAAAGATGTGTGAATAGTTGATTCAGTAGGTATATGAGGTTAAGACTACATGTTATAACAGTTGTTTGGGTGAGTGAATATCTTCATGGATGTGGTGATGAGCAAATATATTTTTCAATGGTACATGTCCCTCAAACTAGAAAAATAAAAGGCAGTGTATGTGACAGTTGTTGTATATAAATAAGTATACACAAGACTCAGTGATTGTATGAGTAACTGTATGGATAACTGTATACTTGTAATAGTGATTTTATAACACACTAAGTATAAGTTACTATTTATATGAATAAATGAAGTGGTGTTTGTATAAGTGTGTAGCTGAGTAAATGTAAGTATGATCCATTGTTTGCATAAGTGAGTAGGATGACTGCATAAGAAAATAGGATGTGTCCTGCTGTCTAATGTCGATATAGGTGTATAAGAATATTTGATAGTGTTCTATTGACAGCATGTATGAGTGAATCTATAGGTAAGTGATTAGCTGTGTGTGTAGATCTAGGAATCACTGAGTGGGTTTTTAGAAACTTGTATTGGATTTAAATATGGTACTCTGTATTTTACAGTGAGTGATGAAAAGTTATACTACTGTATGATGAGGTGTATCTGATTGTCACATGTATGATGTCACCATTGATGTCATTAGTGATGTCATTTGAGATGTCATCAGTGATGTCATCAGTGATGTCACTGACCATGTCATGAATGATGTAATATGTGACATCATCAGCAGTGGATTGCGGGCGCGCGAGTTATAGTTAGCAGAACTAACTATAACAGAGGAATTTCAATGGTTTTGTATGAGTGAAATGTCCAGCTAACTATAACAGCCCTGAAACCTATGGTTTTTTCAGTGAATTTCTAAGATTTTTTTAAATGCTTATTCTTAACTATGACATGTCTGAAACCTGCGGTTCTTTCAGTGAATTTTGAAGGTTTTATTTAAATGATAATTTTTAAATTTATTAATAGTTATATGTATTTTTTATACTGATTTTTTACAGTTTTTTAACTGTTTATTTTTATATATATATATATATTTTTTAAATTACAATATAAATGTGTAATATAAATGAAAAATAATGTTTTTTAAAATTTTGAAACGGTATTTATTTTGTTTTATATTTTTATTTTAATATATTTATATTATTTTCTTAAATTTTGTTTCAGTTGGAATTACCAATGTTATCCTATGGAAGGAAATTCAACTTACTGGTAAGTATGGTTAGAATTACTTTTCAGGATCAGTACTAGGCTCAAAGATGCAACACTGAGGTCTCTCCTGATAACAGGTGAGTAAATCACAATTCATAGTTCAGCTGATTTTAGAGGAATATTTGTAAGTTCCAAAACTCCACATTTAGAAGAATTTCCAAGTGAAACCAGTCAATGTTAGCCTATGGAAGGAAATTCAAGTTACTGGTAAGTATGGTTAGAATTACTTTTCAGGATCAGTACTGGGCTCAAAGATGCAGCACTGAGGTCTCTCCTGATAACAGGTGAGTAAATCGAAATTCGTTGTTCTGCTGATTTTAGTGGAATATTTGTAAGTTTTACAAATCAACACTTAGAAACTTTTTCAGCAAAAAGTAGACAATGATATCCTACGGAGGGAAGTTCAAGTTCAAGTTACAGGTAAGTACGGTCAAAATTACTTTTCAGGATCAGTACTGGCTCAAAAATGCAGCACTAAGGTCTCTCCTGATAACAGGTGAGTAAATTGGAATTCGTAGTAAGGCTGATTTTACTTCGGTCCAGTATATATAGAGCCATTTTCCTACATCATCCCCTCCTTTCACCCCTGTGCAAATATGCCCTGTGGTACATTTTAAGTTGGGGGAAATAATTCCCCTTTAACCCTGATCCTGGCCCCTAGAGTCCAACTAGCCCACTAGGTACATTCAGTAAACGCCACAGAGATGCGTAGCAGAGAGATGTAAAAAGGGGTACAGCCTGCCCCACCTATCTGCAATGCAGAGCAGTGGCGCTTCCTGGAAGCACCTGGTGGGCTGCTTGGCCCCCATGGTCCCTCTGTATTGAAGGGGAATTTTTTCCCTAACCTTAAAAGCGCCACAGGGCGTGCTTGCCAGTGGGACTTTCTAATTTTCTTGGCCCTGGGGACCCCATCACCCAGGGCCTGACCCCAAATTATTATTTTTTTTATTTAAAAAATGTGGAAGGGGGCCGTGTGGCCCTCATCTCGAGGCCTCAATCGGCCCTGGGGCCCCATCCCCCGGGATATTGACTTTTTTTGTTTTCTTTTTTTAAAAACTGTTGGGGAGGGGGCCATGTGGCCCCCCTCTCGGGCCACATTCCCCGGGGCCGGCCTTTCTATTTTCTTTGTTTTGGGGGGGAGGGGCGGCATGCCCCCTCTAAGGCCACTTGTAGCCCCAGGGATCCCATCCTCCAGGGCTGGCCCTCTTCTTTGGGTACCATGGGGGGGTCCCCAATCCCCCCAGGGTCCCAGCCGGCTCCCCACGTCCCACGGGAGCCGGCATTGCTTTTCGACATGGGAAGCAGCTAATTTGCTGCTCCCCATGTGGAAATGCAAATCTGCTTTGCTTCATTGAAGGTTTGCAATGACAGGGTGGGGGCCGCGAGGCTCCTGCCCTGTCATTGCAAACTACAATGTCCCGGGGGGTGGGCACAACGGGACACCCTGGGGATGGCGGTCCCCAGGGCCATCAATGGCTCCAGGAAGGGGGCCACGCGACCCCCATGATATATTTTACAAAGCCCTGGGGGGTGGTGGTACCCAGGACAGGGAGGTCCTTCACGGACCCCCCAATTTGAATCTTTAGTGCCCCGGGGAGGTGGCGGTCCTCAGAGCATGTGGGGGGGCTTGAGCCCCCAGCACAGGGTATTTATTTATTAAAGAAAGTCCTGGGGTGGCGGTCACCGGGGCTGCGGGGGGCTGTGTGTCCCCCTTCAATGTCAATACAGTCAAGCCGTGGGGGGTGGTGGTTTCTGGGGCTCGGGGGGGCCTTAGAGGCCCCCACAAAATTAAACTTTTAAACCCCGGGGGTGGCGGTCCCCGGGGCTACGGGGGGCCATGCGCCTTCCCGCAATAATTCATACTTTGCCCCCGGAGGTAACGGTCTCTGGGGCATTGTGGGGGGGATTAGGCCCCCCGCACTTTATTTTTAACATGGCCCCGGGTGTTGGCCCACCGGGGTTAATTAGCATTGAAGCGCAGGAGTCCGCGGTTCGTTTTTCTTTTTATCGGCAAGATCCGAGCACGTTAAGCAGATTTTTCCAATTTTTGAAAATATATATTATTTTTTGGGGCCTAGGGGGGGTCCTTGTGGGACCCCCTGAGCAGACCTAGGGCGTCAGGGTGTTTCTACACTGCACCCATTGTGCGTTTTGCAACATTTTTTATTAGGTTTCTTGTGCCTCTGTTCTACCAAGGCTTAAGATGGCTGCCTGATTTGGAGTGTTGACAGCCAATTAGAATACTACTTGTGCTTGGCAGGATGCGCTTAGGGGGTGCGGATCCACTGCGGCCATAGATATATATGTGATTATGATTTTCTCAGGAACTACTGAACAGAGTTACTCCATTTACACCATTACATGACTGTGAACTAAGGTCTACCTCTCTGCCAATTTTGATGTAATTCCGTTCAGCAGTTCGGGCTGGAGGTCCCTCTGGAAAATTGCATGGGGAAAATACATTTTGGACCCCCCTTTTTTCTAGGCCCCTGCTTGACTAATCACCTTGACACTATCAGGATAGGAACGGACCGGAGCTGGCCATAAATTTTGAAAATTTCGTGAAGATTCGTCAACTGGTTCCAAAGTTATACCAAATAGAATGTTGCGGATTTCCTATGGAAAATAGGTCCTAACTATAACGACCTACTGGCGATCGTCAGTAGGTAAAATATATATATATATATATATTCACTGAAAAAACCATAGGTTATAGACCATATATAGTTAGGAATTAGCATTTAAAAAACCTTATTTTACTCACACAAAACCAATGAAATTCCATATATAGTTAGTTGTACTAACTATATATCACGCACCCGCAATCCACTGCTGATGATGTCACATATTACATCATTCATGACATGGTCAGTGACATCACTGATGACATCACTGATGACATCTCAAATGACATCACTGATGACATCTCAAATGACATCACTGATGACATCACTGATGACATCTCAAATGACATCACTGATGACATCACTGATGACATCTCAAATGACATCACTGATGACATCACTGATGACATCTCATTTGACATTACTGATCACATCACTGATGACATCACTCATGTGATAATACGATGAACCTCTTCAGACTCTAATATAACCTTAGATACACTCAGTGTAAACAGACACTCACAGACTGTCACTCATCCATGGAGTTACTTACACACCTAGTCAGTCATGCAAAGAATCAATCACACCTCCATTTTCACAGCTATACAGTTATACACATCTTACTTATTAAAACATATACTAAAACATATTTACTCACTTATACAATCCTGGATACAAGAGCACAATGATCCATACAGCCACTCACACATTCACTGGCTCTTATGCACAGTTATTTATATATGTCAACTCTCACATGTACTGTATTTTACATATGTACTTACTTTGACATGTAGCACTGAGATATCCATTCACTCACCAATACAGTCATGCACACAGTCAACCGCCCATACAGCTGTTTCCACATGCACTTTTGAACCCATACATCTATGCACAGAGTCATACACCTCCCAGCCACCCACACACACACTCAGTCTCCCATACAAATGCTTGGGCAACCAATCAATAACCCATATAGTTACTCATATAGCTACTGATCAACACATGCAGCAGTTTACAGAACAACAGACGTAATGATGCACAAATTAAGACAGTTTAGTCACTAACCCATGCACTCAGTGAGACACATTTAACCACTCACTCATACAGTCAGTCATGCACCTACTAAATCCTTCATCCAGACACTTATACATCCACTCATTCTTAAATATGTAAGACATATTTTAACTTTACAGAAAAATACAGTCACTGTATGATGTCATCAATGATGTCATCAGTGATGTCATTTGAGATGTCATCAGTGATGTCATCAGTGATGTCATTTGAGATGTCATCAGTGATGTCATCAGTGATGTCACTGACCATGTCATGAATGATGTAATATGTGACATCATCAGCAGTGGATTGCGGGTGCGTGATATATAGTTAGTACAACTAACTATATATGGAATTTCATTGGTTTTGTGTGAGTAAAATAAGGTTTTTTAAATGCTAATTCCTAACTATATATGGTCTATAACCTATGGTTTTTTCAGTGAATTTTCAAGGTTTTTTAAATGCTAATTCCTAACTATATATGGTTTATAACCTATGGTTTTTTCAGTGAATTTCAATGGTTTTTTAATAGCAAATATCTATAGCTATAAAATGTATTCTTATTTAAATCCAAAAATATATTTTATATGTTTATTAATAATTTTTTTTAAATATTTTTTTTGTTTCGCTCCCGGTCCGCGAACCGGGAAGCTTCCCGTTAGCTCAATTTGATGCCGCGACCCGGTCCGCGAACCGGTAAAAAATCAACTTAGTGACGGTATCGCGTTGCCGCGTAATGCGTCTTATGACGTACTGCGTTAGCGCACCCGGAAGTGCCCCGGGGCGCGGACCGAGGCGCGAAGCTCAGCGACCCGGAAGCTAACCGGGGCGCGTCGCGAAAGCGCGACGTATCGCGTTGCCGCGTAATGCGTCTTGTGACGTACCGCGTTAGCGCACCCGGAAGTGTCCCGGGGCGCGGACCGGGGCGCGAAGCTTAGCGACCCGGAAGCTAACCGGGGCGCGTTCCGCAGCGCGTAACATGAGCGTGAGAGGTCATGTGACTTGTTAATAAAACTTTTCATTGGTTCATTTCAATTTTGGTTTCATAATGATGTAAGGCTAGGTCAGGTGACCTAAAAATAACACTTTTCATTGGTTGAGAAGTATTGTTTTTCCCAAATGATGAAAACCCCTCCTTCTTTCCTCACTCTGACTTTCATCTTGGTGAGAGAAAGACCCTTTTACTTTATAGAGAAATGGCTTCCATTGTTGCTTCAGCTAGTGTTCCCCCACCACCACCCCCACCTCCTCAAGGGAAGAAAGGACCACCTGCTCAACCAATGTTTGAAGAAGAGGAAGATCAAGAAGAGGAGGAAGAGCCTGAGTTTTTGCCAGAGGAGCCCAGGAGGTACAATAGAAAAGAAAACTACATCTGGCAATTTTTTAAATTTCCAGCAGGGCAAAAAAAGTCAATGCCAGATATGTGTTTTGCCGTATTTGCAACGATCGACTGTCAAGGGGCACTGACAAGAAATACAGCTTCGGCAATTATACGATGCACAGGCATATGAGTAGGTGGCACCCAAATAATTATAGTGCTGCCCAGCTTCGTGATGAACAGCAAAATCCCCTGGCAATGGTGAGAACATCTGCTGTCAAAGAAGTATCGGGACCAGAGGCGAGGGAGGTGATCCCGAACATTCAAATGGACATGGGGGAAGTAAAGCAAGTGTGCGTGTGGTGCAGCCAAACACTTTGCTACCGAGAAAGTAGCATTACTCTTATAATGAGAGCTATCAAAAATCATGTTTGCCCGAAACGCCCCAAAAAATAAATTCTTCTTTTTTTCGTTGCTCCTGTTGAGCCCTTCTCAATGAATCATTTTTGTTTCCCCCCTCCCCCCCAAAAAAACAAAAAAATTACAAAATGTTCAGAAAAAACAAAAAAAATATAAAAAATTTTCAGAAAAATAATAAAAAAAATTTAAAACAACAAAAACCAAAAAAAAAGTTCTTTTCAGAACTACCTCCCCATTATAAAAAAAATTGGTAGAATTTTTGAAACTCTGCCAATCTCTATTTCTTTTAGTTCGCTTCCAGTTCGCACTCCGGTACGCGAACCAGGAGCGAACCAAAATGTTTTTTTAAAAAAAAGAACAGTAAGTATAAGGGAAGGAAACAGACAGTTATGTTAAAAGAAACACAGCTACAGGGAGTAAAGAAAACATACTGTTACCCGCAATCCACTTCTGATCATGTCACATATTATATCATTCTTGACATGGTCAGTGACATCATCAGCAGTGGATTGCGAGTAACAGTATCTTTTGTTTACTTCCTATAGCTGTCTTTCTTGTAACATAAATGTCTGTTTCCTATCCTTATACTTACTGTTCTTGTTTTAAAAAATTTTTGAGATCATTCAGAAACAGTAACATTAATAGAGACAGAATGAGTGAATAATAATGAAGAAGTATGAGAAGAGAGGGACTGAGAAAAATACTGGAAGGAGTAGAATAATTAAGTAATAGAGAAAGGAATGAGAGAAGTAGCAAACGCAGGAAAGTAAGGATTAAAGAAATGAAGCAGTAGAACTAATAGATGTTAAATGTGATAGATTAAATGATTGATTCAGGATGACGATAAGGTGTGTCCTCTCCAAAATTTTGTTTAAGATGAGGCCTACTTAGGGTTGCATATCAAATTTATGCTTGTTGAAGAATACAGAGGAGATAATACATGTGAAGGCCTACCATTGAAGTAAAACATGTCCACTTCACTCTTGAACAACGGCCAGACCTCTTCTGTGTCCATAGACAGACCTAAAGTTCATCTGCACAATGTCATCCGTAAACTTAGAAAACACAAGTAATGTAATTGAAAAACGTGGAGTTTCTTTTGCTCATTTCAAAATCACATCACCTGTGTTGCCTTTGCTTAGGTATCTCATAGTGCAGATGTAGTTCAGCATATGAAACAGTACGCAGAAGTGCAGCAGTGTATGCATTAATACATGTGAAGGCCTACCAATGAAGTAAGTCATGTCCACTTATTACATCATTCATGACATAGTCAATGACATCATCAGCAGTGGATTGCGGGTTAAAAGAGTAGAAAACATTTACCTTATAATTCTTGTTAACTTTTTCAAATATTTTTTCATACTTTCAATCTGTAAAAGAGAGAAGAAACATTTCAAAAATATTAAAACATGTATTTAAAAATTTGAAAAGACAAGGGAAAAGGTTCAAGAAGAAACAGTTTTTCAAAAACTTTGAGATTTACAGAAGCCTCTGCTGCTATACGTCCCCTACACAATCCTAAAGATATATATTTTAAACAAACAGTATCTTGATGCTGATGAAGTGAGGCCTATTTTGGAACATGGTGCATCTTTTGCACTGCTGATGTCTCACAATAGTGATGCAATAGCAGCGCAAAAAAGATGTAAAGCCATCATAAAATTGTGTCTAACATTTTAAATGATTCTTTCAGGATACAAATAAGATGTGTCCTTTCATGAGGTTTCTTTAAGGTGAGGCCTATTCAGTTTTTAAAAAAAAACAGTACCCAGAAGTGCAGCACTGTAAGCATTAACTTTGACACTTACAGAAGCCTCAGTTTCTCCATATCTACCTCACATTTCTAAATGTATATCATAAGTACAAAAAGTAGAACATTAATTATACATGTTAAATGGTTTATTTTTGCTGTTCTCAGAATGTATCAAATTTCACTAAAAACAGTGACTTGAAGGTATTCATCATGTAACAGCGGGGAAAAAAAACACAATCAAAATGATTGTGTTTAAAAAACCCATACAACATCAGAAATCAAAATTCAGAACTCCTTAAAGTTAACTTACTTTCCATGACGTCCAAGGATGTCCTATGAACAGCTTACACTCTTTTGTGCTGTTATTACTTTCAGCCCGCCACTTTCTGAAAGAAAATCTCCATCGTTTTTAAAAACACGTTACATGCAATAAATGACTTCTTGCTCTCTACCACAATTTTCCACAAGGCCAAATCTGGTCAGAGCCATTTATAACTCTTGGATTTCTTGTAAGCCAATCCCGTCATTTGGCATTTCCGCAACTTTCAGAATTAAAATGTTGAAGATCATTTTCACAATCCTGGAATAGTAATATCTTCCCCTTCTTGCTCAGTCATGTTCTACATTTCCTATGACACTGATACTGCTTACTATGAAGCAGACTTACACTACCTCTATGACTACTACAATTATTTAATTCTCTACATCACTTTTAATCACAAAGCAATGTAAAACAGTAGACAGCATTGCAGACTTACATTCCCTCTACTCCATGTTTTGATTGGCTGCTTCAATTAGCTTATAAAAAGAACTGAACTCATTGAAAGTGCACGTATTTCTCCATGACGTCCAGTCCTATGGTTAGAAGTTATGTCTCTGAACTACACTTATCCTCAAGGCCAAATTGTGTAGGAGCCATTAGAACTTCTTGAAATTCCACAGAGCACATCCCGAGATTATTTCCCTAAAATTTTGGTTTTAAAAACACCAGGTAAGAGTTTTTAAGGTCATACGGCAATTTTTTTTTGAAAATTAAAACAGAATCATTGCAGAATGACCAGCCATTTCTAGACTTTAAATAAGCTGTGTAATGTCCTGATTTTATTGAAGGGCCGTCATGATATATAATTGCTGCAGTTACAAAAGTCCTTCCTGATATTGACAACTGCGAAGCTACAAAATTTTTAATTAAAGTTGTCAATTTTGTTCCATCAGGCCTACATCGTTGGAACATTAAAATGACATACTGGCCATATGTTCGTATAAATAATGTGGACATCATTTCAGATTTACATTGGCTACACTCCATGTTGTGATCAGCTGCTTTTACTAGCTTATTAAAGGAGACTGAATTACTGTCTGGCAAAGATAAATATATAAATCTTTCTGAGTCTACACTAGTAGTACTTGATACCATACAGTTCTCGCAGTCATGCTGCCATTGATAAGAAAGCCCAAACAGCTGATCTACATCTACACCTTCAGCATGTAATACATCAAGCATATACATTAAAAACTCCTGACAATCTTGCTGAATATTTTGAGAGAATTGTGTTTGGCCTGAACATCTGTCTAACAGATTTCGAATTTCAGACACACTTTCTATGTTTCTTCTATCAGTGCTACATTTCTCTAACACAGAATTTAACAAACTGCAAAATCTTTGATCAGAATTGACCACAATCTCTTCTTTTACATTTTTTTGAGAAAACAAAACATTAACCACTACATTAGCATAGCAGTTGACACCAGAACTGTTTTCAAACTGAAAACCAACAACATCTTCAACAGAATCCTTTTTGTTTCTGCTTGTAATTTTAGGTTCATTGACTTTTTGTCTTTTTGCTACAACCTCCCCAGTATTGTTCTCATTTCTTCGTTTCCGGCCTACCACACGTTTCTCAAACAAAGGATACTGAGGCAAATGTGGCGCATACTTTCTTCTTAACCTATTGTATTCCTTAACACAATCTAGATCCGCACAAATGTTTGTGACATCACACTCAATCAAGTACAATCCCGATAAAGTTCTAACTCGTGAAAATGCCACATATGCCATACCCTCCTTGAACACAGAACTGCCAATATTCACCAATGCACTGTCTACACTTAAACCTTGCGATTTATGGATTGTCACCGCATATGCCAAGCAAACAGGAAACTGCTTACGGCGAACATATAAGTCTTTTACAAGCAAAAATCTAGCAGAACAACGAGCAATTAGCTGTACTTCCTCAATGCCATCAAATTTAATTTTTAAAAATTCAATTCCATCTCTATTTCTGTATTTCACAAAATCAACAACATTACCCATTGATCCATTTACCAGACCTCTTTCAACATGTAAATTCCTTCTTAAAATTATACGGCAGTTCAAGCACACATTCAGAGTCTTTTCAAAACCTGCAGTTTTAGATATACTCTTCTCTAATGAATCCAATTTTGTTTTCAGATTCTCAGACAAAATAATTGTTGATCCCATATGCTCTACTCTATCAATAGCTTCCAGTTTTACAATCTCTTGCTTTTCTAAATGCAACATTTTGTTGTTAAATTTGGCACATTCTGCAAGAGTTGGCATCAAACATATTCCAGATTTCTTCTCAGTAATTTTCTGAAAAATATTCTCAGGCACAACATCTTGTTCTGGATATAAATTTGACAGTAATCGTGCATGTAAAGCTTCTTTCCCATGCTCGGTCACTTTTCCAATTCTAACATCTTGTAGAATAGTCTTGTAAACTTCATCCTTCGCCTGACGCATATTTTCATGCAGTTCAGCATAATTGAAGTTTAACCATATATTGACGTTGCCAATGCTGCCTAGGCACTTCCTGGTATCTTCATGCGTGAGCATTTTGAACACAGGTTGCCCTTTCACTGGTGTCAGCTGCAGAAGATCTCCGAAAACAATGATGTGTTTGCCACCAAATAACACATCATACTCTGTTTTGAGAACTTCTTGCATCCTCAAATGCACAAAGGCAAGCATGATATTGGAAACCATGCTTACTTCGTCAATGATAAGAAGTTTCATTTTCCTCAAGATTCTTGAAACTTCAAAACAAGCATCTCCAGATAGCTTGTGATATTGTAATTTGTTGTCATGCTCCACTGGCAGCATCAGTAAACGATGTAAAGTAATCCCTTTAATATTATGCGCTGCCAGTCCAGTTGGAGCAGTGACAACACAAGACAGCGATGACTCTGTCCTTTCCTGCAAATAGCATGAAATTGCTTTAATGAGGAAACTTTTTCCAGTTCCCGCTTCTCCACTCACGTACAGTCGGACAGGCTTCAACGACGTACATGAGCACTCTTTCTTATCATGACTTAATCCATGATCAATTTGCATGGTAACTTCGTCATATATTTTCCTCTGCTCAACGTTGAGTTGTCTTTCCAACTCTTCTAAGTTAACCGCATCCTCCTGAGCATGTGCCATGGCTCTTTCCACTTCATTCATGGCAGTGGCAGCTTCATTTTCGATAACAGGTCCTCCTAGTGGATCCTGACTCAATGAAGCAGAACTCTGACTGTCCTGAGAACTGTCTCTGGCAATCTCGGCTGCAATCGTTGCTTCCTGCTCAATTTCCGCATTCAACATTTCTACATATTTGGGAAAAGCAGGACATTCTATGGTCTCCTTGGCGGCATTGAAAGAGTCTTCGTAACAGAGGAAATCTCCAAGCAGTTCCTCTTCTGCACGCCAAGGCTTGAAAAGTTGCAAAAGTGCTAAATAGAAAAACTCCTTTTTTTCAGGAGATTCGCCACTCAATTTTCGATGGTTTACCAAGTGGCATTTTCTTTGCTTGACCAGACATCCCTCACTTCCTATTACAGCATACACTCCTTTCTCAGTATCTTCTTTGATGTTCCTCTTGAATATGTAATTTTGCAGAACCTCATACAGACAAACATTCTCGATGTGACTGCTTCGATTTGGATAATATGTATCCAACATGTTTGTCTTCAAAATGTCGGTACTGTTTGGCTCCTTTTCCGCCAAATACTCAATTTCCCGCACAGGTTTGAGAACTCGATTACGCGTTGCTGCAAGACCAAGACTCGCCCAAACGATACTCCTGGACTTGGCATAGAGACTTGCTGAAGACAACCGGTCAGAACATTCGTACGCTCCGATTTCTCGATGCGACAACATCTTCAGACTGAAACTGTACAACTTCTTGCTGAGGCTCTTTTCATGGGAAATGTCCTCCCACATATCCTTCAATTCTGTCTTCTCTTTTTTGGTGATGTAAGACGTCACATACCGAGCCACAGCCATACAGTTATCAGCCACAAACTGTATATCCATGTTAGCATTCCACATGGACAAAATCACCGGGTTGTAGTCGTTGATGTACTTGGACTCTTCGTTCCTCTTCAAATTGTAAGTGTTTTTAGGTGATTTCTTCATGACATTGTGTCGCAGCGAAGACATCAAACTGTTTACTCTTCCTTTAGAAATCACCGGTCGTGGAAAGCCGAAACGACATTTAGTGTAGAACTTGTCCTTGTTTCGGAATTTACGACGGCAGTACTTTCCACATCGATGGCTTTGGAAACGCAGAACTTTTTCTCTTAGGCTTTTCTTCTCCTTTGCGTTTGGAACAGCACACGTAGAATACTGTTGGATGAAACTCATCACTGAGTCTTCTGGATCCGTTCCAAATTTAGGTGCATCCTTGATCCACAGCAACATATGTATATGAGGAGCACCTCTTGCTTGGTACTCCTTTCTCCAGAAGAAATCCAACACCTCTCCAAGAGGTGGATTCTTCTTATTCATGATGAAAGACATCATAGCTTCAAATCTATGATTGAAGTACCTACATACATTGACTGGATCCAAAGAGCACAGTTCTCCGGGTGTCTTGAATTCGATGTTATCTACGTTAGCATTTGCCTCTCGTAGAAATTCAAGTAAGTCTTCCCAGCCATACTCGGCACAGCTCAGAGTGAGGAACCATGTGGGAGTACCTAAGTTCCTCAACATACATTTTAAATCACCATGACGACGGTACCAGTACTCATTAGTACCACGCTGACACGCCATGAGATTAATCAGGTGAGAATCCAAAATACTGTCTTGGACATTGACTTTATCCATAAAGTCACTTGCCGAGATGTTTTGCATGTGTATACCACTTTTCAAGATGTGGTTCACTGCATATGACAGTCCAGACAGATCGCTTTCAAACAGGAGATGAAACAAATAAGGAATGCATTGTCGAAACCTAGCATCTCCTGCATACAATCGCAAAGTCCGGTATTCAGAAGCAGGAATTTGATGAGGTCGCTCATCATATCTTCCTCCCTGACCTGTTGGAAAAAGCTGTGGGAAACACCGAGCTTCCAAACTTTCCTCCCAAACACTAATGGGACTCCCTTTGGCTTGTTTCATTTGAAACAACTCAATAGCATTCCCCATGACTTCCTTGGAATGCAAAGGATGAACACTATAATGTTCATATATTTCTTCACTAGTAGAGGCTTCTACTTTCTCAATTTGACCAGCACACAAATCGCTATCCTCTTCCTCACTTACTTCCTCTTCTGCAACATATACATTCTTATAGTATTTATTATTTTTTTTCAAATACAATGTTGCCTTTTTAACTTTCCTAACATCTACTAAATCTTGCCATATTTTCTTATTCTTTGTCGGAACCCCATTAACTAAGATAACCAGAGGTTCCTCTTCCACTTTTTCTACTCCAATTGTGTTAATGTTTTTCTTCAAATCTAGAGGCAAATAAACAACTCTTCCCTTTAATCCTCTCTGTAAATCTGATGGAGGCAATTTCCCTGTCTTTGGCTCCATTCTTACAATAGCCTGAAAGGGATGGATACTTTGAATCAAAATAGATTCATAAGTATTTAAATCCTTCAATTCAGAAGGAATCTCAACCAATTCCAGATTATTATGAACTGCTCTAGCAGGCATCTGGTTTTGATTTAATTTGCAACAACAATAACTACACACACGTTGATCCAATCCCAAATCAAAACAATTTTCTACCATCAAGTATGTTGCGAAATCCTTCCATTCACTATTATTTTCCCTTTCACTTTTTGCATATAAATCCACTAACTTAGTCTGATTCTTATAATAAGTGCGTCGACAACACACACAAGTGAAATTAGGCCTCTCACTTGATTTCACCTCAAACGTCGCAATTTCCCTCTGGAAATTATCTGTACTGGAAACCTGTACACTATCTTCCACATGACCCTCTTCTTCTTGCTCAATTTCAACATTCTCCTCTTTACTTCCAAAGTAACAAAACTCAATTTCTTCACATATATTCTTCACATCTATTTCAGAACCATGCAAAAGAGCAGCGCATAATTGTTTAAGCATAATTGCTGGACTCTTAGCATAATACAACATTCTAACTAATTTCCTCACTTTATTATGATGCACTGCTAGCATCCTGAAATGATGAAAAACACTCTGGCATACTCTCCTGGAAAGACAAGCCAGTGAATGACCATGCAAACCTGTCACTTCTCTTACTCTGCAAGGATCTAATTCTTGCAACAACCTTATTTTCTGCTTCAAACTTTTCTTATTAAATGACCGTACAAAATCACAAAGCAAATTGATGGAATCCTGTCGCACACTGCAAATACTACTACACTTCCAGGTGTACACAGGACCCTTAGCACGTCTTCCTAAAACCTCATTACCTAACACCTCTTCTGCCTCTGTTGTCACAAGTTTTTCTTTTTCAACTGGACAACCATCTTTCACTTCATAAGCACGACCACTGGTGTCAACTGCATGCACCAAATCATTATCCTGGAAATAACTCTCCTCATTAAAAAATGCCTCACAGCTTGAACTATGCATCCATTCTCCAGAAAAAACTTCACAAAAATTACTACGATTAACTATTCTCTTCCATCTACTATTTCTTTTGAAATCATAAATTGCCTTGTTTAGCTTCCTAATTCTATTGATTATCAAAATAAATAACTTACGTTTAATTTCAAATGCCTGATCAATAACTTTCTCAACTTTTTTTTTCTCTTATAAAAAACCAGTTTCTGTTGACCTTTCTTAATATTTTTTAACAAATTGCCAATTATCCTGTTGCGGAACATTCGTTTACGAATCTCCCTAAACTGTTGTTTCCTTCTACTATCATGCACAGAGTTATCTCTTGCTCTAGCAGTAACATTTTTCATTGGCCTTTCCTTTCCATTTGAATTCCTTCTCGTTTTATGGACTGAAACATTTTCTGTAGTAATATTTTTTTTACTACACATATTTCTTATGAAATATTTTGTGCTCTTACCCGGTGCTTTCTTCGTGACTTGACAAATCTTTTTGTTAGAGGACTGCTGCTTATTTTCTTTCACCTGCTGTCTTTGACGTTTTGCAGCCTTTCTCTGTCTTTCTATTGTTGGCATGGTGAAATCTTGAAATGATCTGCAGTTGAATCTGTGGTAAAATATAATAAAAAATGTTATTAACCATTATTACCAAACAGTAAAACAATAACAGTGATCAAAAACTTAACACACTACTTGACATTTTAAATAGAAGATTTTTTAGTCCTTGCAAATTTACAATACAGAAATAGCAGAAAAGAAATGACATTTATATTTATGTTACCTGTGCTATTTTATATGTGAATCTGATCTAATTTTATGAGCATATTTTAATATTTTATTGAAGACACTACACATAACCTGCTTTTGAAGGTGTCTTTATTTTTAAATTAAACGGTTTACCTTTTTACTTTTTATTAATTATAAATTTTAAAAATAAATGTTTATATTTCCATAGGCTCAAGCAGGTCAGCTTCCCATCCTATGTCATATAATTCGGACAAATCTGCATCCTCATCACGCTCTTCTTCATCCTCAGGATTTAAATCATCCAAGGGATCAACATCCACTGATGTTTCAATTACAAGTTCAATGATGAGGTCAAAATCAACTGATTGCAGATTGTCGCTCATGTTGAGGTTGTCTTTATCTTTAAAGAAAGATAACAACAATGAGATGTTGCAGAGTAAGAGACAAATCTCAGAGATTATAATAGTAAAATTGTTTAACAAGAGTAATATTTTGCAGCTATTATTTAGCCATGTCCATCAATGCTGAGCAGGTGAAGACTATGTCTAAATTTTCAGTGAACAGGACTCATCTCTTCTTAACCTTGGATAAGCCTCACCGACTCTGTGTGTCCTGCACATACTTAAATGTAAAGGGGCAGATTTATGTTAAATGGCACATCCCCAGGCATGCACCAGTTAACGTGCACCACTACTCTGCCACCCATGGTGTGCCGTATTTACAATCAGATAGGAGAAAGCTTCGTCAAAACCCTGCGCCTGCTTTAAGCAGGCATAGGTCTTGACGCAACATTGTGGAGATGGGGCACCCCTGAGCCTTGCTTGAGCTGCATCGCACTTGCGATATAACTCCAGCAATCACTACCTTTACAGCACAGATACGTCACGCATCTGTGCCATTTTTGCCCCATGATGCCCCGCATTCTAAATGCAGCACACCATGGGTGGCGGAACAGCGGCGCAGGATGACTGACACATCCCTGGTGATGCACCAGTCATCATAAATCTATCCCTAAGCTTCTTATCTTGTTACAGATGAACCGCCATATGTAGCATGAAACTATTTTGCATTTCCTAAATAGCGAATTTTAAGGAATAAATAGCAATTCTTTACCATTCCTAATTTGCAATGAGCAAATTGCTAATTGCAAGTTACCCATTCATTTCCATGGGCTAGGAGGCTCATAGGAATGAAGGTTTAATTTGCGATTAGCAATTTGCTCATCACAAATTAGGAATTTTTCCAAGGGTGCAGGGGTGTCTCAAGAACACCCTGCTGCACCCCTGAAAAAGAAATTTGGGGGCATATGGCACACGTACATGCCCTAAGGGCATGTGTTGGCGTCATATGGCACCTTTTGTTTTTTTGAAAAAAAGCTTTTTGAAAAGAATTCACAAATTACCACCAATTTACCACAATAGTTTCCAAATCCTTAATGTCATTTTTTACATATTTTTTGTTTGATACATTGCATTTAAGTAGTCACAAAATTTGCAAATCCTTCAGTGCAATTGCAAAATAAGGAATAGCAAATTTTGCTACTCCTTATTTTGCATCAAACTTGTTTGATACATACCATTTGTCTAATTAACATTCGCAAAGGCCGAAATTCGTAGAATTTTGATCTTTGCGAATGCTAATTAGCTTGATACATATGGCCCCAAGTGAGGCCTGTCTTGCGACATGGTGCATCTTTTGCATCACTGCTGCATCGGTTTCATGTGGTACGTTTTTTTTACACCTGACATATCTGCCTAAATGCATCAATTTGTAATGTTGTCGCCTCATAGCAAATCTTTTGCACCGCCGCTGCATCATAAAAGTGACGCACAGTGGCGCAAAAGAGGCATACACCTATCATAAATCTGTCTCTACCATTTTAAATGATGAATTCAGGATGACGATAAGGTGTGGCCTATCCAGAGGTTTGTTTAAGGTGAGGCCTACTCAGGATTGCAGATTAAAGTTACGCTTGATGAAGAATACAGAGGACATAATACATGTAAAGCTCTACCAATGAAGTAAGTGATGTCCACTTCATTGCGCCAGTCATCATAAATGTATCCCTAAGCTTCTTATCTTGTTACAGATGAACCACCATATGTACCATCAAACTATTTTGCATTTCCTAAATAGCAAATTTTAAGGAATAAATAGCAATTCTTTACCATTCCTAATTTGCAATGAGCAAATTGCTAATTGCAAATTAGCACCGCCGCTGCATCATAAAAGTGACGCACAGTGGCACAAAAGAGGCATACACCTATCATAAATCTGTCCCTAGCATTTTAAATGATTAATCCAGGATGACGATAAGGTGTGGCCTATCCAGAAGTTTGTTTAAGGTGAGGCCTACTCAGGATTGCAGATTAAAGTTACGCTTAATGAAGAATACAGAGGAGATAATACATGTAAAGGCCTACCAATGAAGTAAGTAATGTCCACTTTATTGCGCCAGTCATCATAAATGTATCCCTAAGCTTCTTATCTTGTTACAGATGAACCACCATATGTACCATCAAACTATTTTGCATTTCCTAAATAGCAAATTTTAAGGAATAAATAGCAATTCTTTACCATTCCTAATTTGCAATGAGCAAATTGCTAATTGCAAGTTACCCATTCATTTCCATGGGCTAGGAGGCTCATAGGAATGAAGGTTGCAATTTGCGATTAGCAATTAGCTCATCACAAAATAGGAAATTTTTCAAGCGTGCAGGGGTATCTCAAGAACACCCTGCTACACCCCTGAAAAAGAAATTTGGGGGCATATGGCACACATACATGCCCTAAGGACATGTATAGGCGTCATATGGCACCTTTTGTTTTTTGGAAAAAAATGCTTTTTGAAAAGAATTCGCAAATTACCACAAACTAGAAGTTGGTGGTAGTTTCCAAATCCTTAATATCATTTTTTACATATTTTTTGTTTGATACATTGCATTTAAGGAATCGCAAAATTTGCAAATCCTTCAGTGTAATCGCAAAATAAGGAATAGCAAATTTTGAATTAAGGACTTTTTAAGTAATTTCCACATGTGCAGTGTTTTCAAATTATGATTTGAAAATCGTTTTTGGGGAAAAGTAATGGTTAAAAATTTATGACAAGGACATAATGGTGTATGCTTCTCTATAAGGCATTTCAGTGTCTCTGATGTCATTTTTCCCATATTACATTATAAGACCTTTCCCCATAGAGCACATTCCTTGTAAATATGCTCCCACCTGTGCATGGTGAATTTAGATTTTGACTGTTTGAGTCACATAGCCATGTTAAAAGTCACCCCAAAAAATTGCAAACGCTTTAAAAAAACACATTCATGTGTCTTAAGGACATTTTAAGTCATTTCCCCGTGGACAGTGTTTTGTAAGTGGCACAAAAGAGGCATACACCTATCATAAATCTGTCCCTAGCATTTTAAATGATTAATTCAGGATGACGATAAGGTGTGGCCTATCCAGAGGTTTGTTTAAGGTGAGGCCTACTCAGGATTGCAGATTAAAGTTACGCTTGATGAAGAATACAGAGGACATAATACATGTAAAGCTCTACCAATGAAGTAAGTGATGTCCACTTCATTGCGCCAGTCATCATAAATGTATCCCTAAGCTTCTTATCTTGTTAGACAGTAACCGCCATATGTATCATATAACTATTTTGCATTTCCAAAATAGCGAATTTTAAGGAATAAATAGCGATTCTTTACCATTCCTAATTTGCGATGAGCAAATTGCTAATTGCAAATTACCCATTCATTTCCATGGAGCAGGAGGCCCATAGGAATGAAGGTGCAATTTGCGATTAGCAATTAGCTCATCGCAAATTAGGAATTTTTCCAAAGGTGCAGGGGTGTCTCAAGAACACCCTGCTGCACCCCTGAAAACGAAATTTGTGGGCATATGGCGCACATAAATTTTAACAACATTCCTTTACCTCAAAAACGATTTTCAATTCATAATTTGAAAACACTGCCCACAGGGAAATTACTTAAAATGTCCTTAAGACACATGAAAGTGTTTTTTTATTGCCTTTCCAGCATGGTTGGGTCACTTTTAACATGGCTATGTAACACAAACATTTAAAATCTAAATTTCCCATGCACAGGTCGGAGCATATTTACAAGCAACTTGCGCCACAGAGAAAGGTCTTAAATTAAAATGGGAAAAATAACATCAGGGACAGTCAATTGCCGTATAAAGAAGCATACACCATTATGTCCTTGTCATAAATTTAAAAACAATTCCTTTTCCCCAAAAACGATTTTCAAATCATAATTTCAAAACACTGCACATGGGAAAATTACTTAAAATGTCCTTAAGACACATAAAAGCGTTTTTTGATTGCCTTTGCAGCATGTGTGTATCACTTTTAACATGGCTATGTAACACAAACATTCAAAATCTAAATTTTCCATGCACATGTGGGATCATATTTACAAGCAATTTGCGCCACATAATTCATAATTTTCTCCTTAAAGCACACTATTCTCTATCTAAATTAAAGAAATATTTTCTCACCTTAGCAAATACTTTGAGTTTGAAAACAGTCTCAGAAACACACCAATTTGTCTTCAGCAGAGCAAAAGGTATGCACTCCAGAGTCTGCAGCTATCAAAAGCACAGAAATGCTGTAAATCTTCACACATATCTCTCATGTCACCCAATCAAAACTCTTCCCTCACTTTTTTTCAAATGAAAACCCTTCCCCCCTCTGCCATTTCATGCCTTTTCTGCATGGCAACCACCTCATTGGAAGACTTCTGGTGTTTGCAAGTTCACACAACTTTGTTGCAATTGAACTCTGAACTCTCAGTGCACCTGCATATCCAGTGCATTCTTTCATTTAATGATTTTTTATTGACCATTCAAAATACATCTTTCAAAGAACACATCCGTGCACCCTAACTTTCTGTTTTCAGCAATCAAAATCCACCAATCACTGTTACTGCTTCATGAACACAGAAACTCCACAGTTTTTTTCATTTTAAACTCTCATTTTTTCAACTGCCATTTCATTGCCACACTTCATCTGACTGCAGGAGAACCTTCTCTCACCATGTTTTCTGTCTGGATTGTTGGACATAGTTATATTCACTGGGCTCAAAGGTACGTTGAAAACAGGAATTTACCTAACCTCAATTTACAAGATGTGGAAATTAAGTGGTTTGGCCACAGAGGATTAAAATGTCACCAATTGATACCATTGGTGAAAACCTTTATGCATTTGCCCAAACCTGACCTGTTAATTGTGCACTGTGGAGGTAATGACTTGGGCACTTTGACTGGGGTAGGTCTGGAAATGCTTTTAAAGGACACCTTTGAGCAATTGATGGCACTTTTTCCTCAGACTGCCTTGGTATATTCAAATATATGCCAAAGACAGAAATGGAGGTGGTCAAACCAATTTTGTCCACAAATTGAGAAGTCGAGGAAGCATGTAAACAAATCTGTTTCAGCTTACATGAGAGACCATGGAATGGGCTCCCTGTACAACAATAACTTGCGTTACTACATGCAAGATATCTACAGAGGAGATGGAGTTCACTTCTCAGATGAGGGCAACAGAGTTTTCACTCTGAATTTAAGAATGTGCATTGGTACCTACTTATAAGTACCTAAATGTACCATAAACCCAAAAGCTCTTCTCAGAGCTACCCTACATCTAATCACTCACAATTATTATTTTACTCTAACATTTTTCACTAATTTTCAACAAAGTACGCTCCCCGGGGCGCTACCCGGTACGCGAACCGGGAGCTAACCTCGCGAAATTTTTAAAAAAAATGTTTTTTTCCGCACATATAAGCCTCCTCAGCCACCCTCACAAAACCTAGGGTGTCAAGATAAGTCTACCGTGCCCCCTTCTACCCATTCTGAACAATATTTGCCCTCCATTTTGTATCTTAATTCGACCGAAACACAAAATGGTGGACTCCCGTAACGCTTAAGGTTCGCGTACCGGGGCGCTCACCGGTTCGCGTACCGGGTCGCTCCCTGGGAAGCGCACCATCAAAAAAGGTGGGAAAGTAGTTCACAGAAAAGCCACTGGAGACAATTTCACCAAATATAGATTAGCTCATACTACATACCAATCCCTACCATTTTCACAAATTTGATTGGAATTCCATTTAGTCATTTAGCCTGTAGACCTCTCTAAATACCCTGAGGTAAATTACTTCACAAAACACATCTGAAGTGTTGGAATTGACAACCAATGAAAATGTTACTTTCATTTTCTACTTTTTTTACCTGACATTTCATTGGTTATATACCTGAATATATATAAAGGAAGAGAAGAAAACACAGCCATTTTGACTACTACTTCTTGCTGTACATTTCAATAGTATTTTCACTAATTCCTTCAACTTCTTTCTAAAGGTAAGTTTTTATTTTTAAAACTGAAGTATATTGTGCACTATAAGTTAATATGGTAAACTTTTTCTGATAGATATATACTATCCCTCTGTAGTAGTTATAGATTTAGAGAGACTTCTCTGTTATAGTTATGGATGGAGTTAGGCTTCTCTTGTATAATTATGAATTTACTTACGTTAAATCACATACACTTTTTTAAATTCCTACTTCCACTCTGATACTATACACTGCCCAAAGATAAATTCACTGATAAAAAATGCCTATCTAAAATTATTCCCAACATTGCCCTATCTCTACTAATATATATTTTTTTAATCCAAATTTCAGGCAAAATGGAAGGCGAAAACCAAGTTTCTTTTGAAATGGACCTGCAAGAGAGCAGCCAAGAATTGATTGATACAATTGATCAAATTGACATTGAATTTTTCGATGAAACTTGGGACAATGAACTACTGCAATGTGTACAAGCAGTAGATAACCTCCTTGCAAATGAGGACATTTTACACCCTCAGAGACTACAATGTATATTCCATGATAATTATGAAATTTCTGACAATGAAATGTTAGAAAGTTTAATAAATTATGAAACACAATCACAATAAAAAAAAATGCTTAAAAAATAAAGAAAATAAAAAATAATCAACAAAACCAACAATCAATTAACATACTGCATTTGAAAAGTCTCTCATTCTTTTTTCATTGTAGTACGCTGCCCAGAACGCTTCCCGGTTCGCGTACCGGGCGCTACCCACGCAAAAAAAACAAAAAAAAAATATTTTTTTTTGCCCCGCGGGGCCCTTTTAAAGCCTCCACATTAAACCTAGGGGGTCAGGGAGGATCTACTATGCCCCCTTATGGTCATTTCCCCCTTTGTTTTGGCCTCCTCTTGTCTCTCAATCCTACCGAGAGACAAGATGGCGGCCGCTACGGACTGTTTAGAATGTTGACAGACACCGGAGAGCCAATCAGCTTCGCTACGCGAAGTTCCGGTACGCGCCCCGGTCCGCGAACCGGGGCGCGGACCGGAGCGCGCTTACAGATATATATCTTTTTTTAAACGTTAATTTCTCAAAATCCACTGGAGCACATATATTGAGACCTACAAAAGGCACATCGGGCTACCAGTCCCTACAATTTTGCCAAGTTTCGTGCAAATCCATTCAGCCGTTCGGGCTAAAAGTGAGGCCAACCGCCCTATGGAAAACTCAATGTTAAAAACACGTTTTGGGACCCCCCTTTTTTCTCGGCCCCCCCTTGACGAACCCCCCCCAAATTTTCAAGGGCTGCTCAGAAACAAAATGTTCCATTTTTCAGAAAATTTCAGCCAATTCCGTCCACAAACACCAAAGTTATTAGACATAGAATTTTCAAAAATCCCATAGGGAAAAAATCCTAACTATATATATATATATATATATATATATATATATATATATATATATATATATATTCACTGAAAAAACCATAGGTTATAGACCATATATAGTTAGGAATTAGCATTTAGAAAACCTTATTTTACTCACACAAAACCATTGAAATTCCATATATAGTTAGTTGCACTAACTATATATCGCGCACCCGCAATCCACTGCTGATGATGTCACATATTACATCATTCATGACATGGTCAGTGACATCACTGATGACATCACTGATGACATCTCAAATGACATCACTGATGACATCACTGATAACAACATCCAGTGATTTTATGTTTCTGTAAAGTTTAAATATGTCTTACATATTGAAGAATGAGTGGATGTATAAGTGTCTGGACGAAGGATTTAGTAGGTGCATGACTGACTGTATGAGTGAGTGATTAAATGTGTCTCACTGAGTGCATGGGTTAGTGACTAAACTGTCTTAATTTGTGCATCATTATGTCTGTTGTTCTGTAAACTGTTGCATGTGTTGATCAATAGCTATATGAGTAACTATATGGGTTATTGATTGATTGTCCAAGTATTTGTATGGGAGACTGAGTGTGTGTGTGGCTGGCTGGGAGGTGTGTGACTCTGTGCAGATCAATGAGTACTTATATCAATGATTGTATAACAAGGTAAGTATGTGTTAGTATATGTTTGAAAATATAAGGTGCTCTATGTTTAACTATATAGACAAGAAAATGGAAGTGTGATTGATTCTTTACAGGACTGACTAGGTGTGTGAGTAAATCCATGGATGAGTGGCAGAGTGTGAGTGTCTGTATAGGTGTATGAGTGCATATGATAGTGTTGTAAAGATGAGTGATTGTATGTATGAATGATTGTATGGGTGAATGAGTGAATGTGTGTGTAGACGTAGGAATCAGTGAGTACATATGTAGTAACTAGTATTGGTGTGTCAATGGTTTCAAAAATTATACTCTGTATTTAACACTGGGTGAAACAGAGGTTATATTAAAATATGAGGAGATGCATTGTATTGTCACATGAATGATATCATCAGTGATGTGGTCATTGATGTCAAATGAGATGTCATCAGTGATGTCATCAGTGATGTCATTTGAGATGTCATCAGTGATGTCATCAGTGATGTCACTGACTATGTCATGAATGATGTAATATGTGACATCATCAGCAGTGGATTGCGGGTGCGCGATATATAGTTAGTGCAACTAACTATATATGGAATTTCAATGGTTTTGTGTGAGTAAAATAAGGTTTTCTAAATGCTAATTCCTAACTATATATGGTCTATAACCTATGGTTTTTTCAGTGAATTTTCAAGGTTTTCTAAATGCTAATTCCTAACTATATATGGTCTATAACCTATGGTTTTTTCAGTGAATTTCATTGGTTTTTTAACAGCTAATATCTGTAGCTGTAAAATGTATTCTTCTTTAAATCCAAAAATATATTTTATATGTTTATTAATAATTTTTTTTTTAAATAATTTTTTTTCTTCGTTCCCGCTTCGCGAATCGGGAAGCTTCCCGTTAGCTGACCTTGATGCCGCGAAATAGACCGCGAGCCGGTAAACGTTTCTTTACCGCAACTGCCGCGTTAGAAAACAACATCGTGACGCCTCCCGTCCGCATGACGTTTCGCGTTGTCGCGTGATACGTCATATGACGTGCTACGTTAGCGAACTGGTACGCTTACCGAGTCGCAAAGCACAGGTTTCTGGAAGCAAACCGGGAGGCCCTGCAAAGCGCTTAACGTAAACACAGCAGGTCATGTGACTTGGTAATAACACTTTTCATTGGTTCATTTCACTTTTGGTTTCCTAATGATGTAAGACTAGGTCATATAATCTAAAATGAACACTTTTCATTGGTTGAGAACTATTGTTTTTCCCAAATGATGAAAATCCCTCCTTCTTTCCTCACTCTGACTTTCATCATTGTGAGAGAAAGACCCTTTGTTACCAGTGAGCAATGGCTTCTTTAGTAGCTTCAGCTGGTGCTTCCCCACCACCTCCACCACATCCAAGGAAGAGTGGACCACCTGCTCAAGTTATAATTCAGCAAGAAGAGGAAGAAGAGGAACAGGACGACGAGCACGAAGAGAGGCACTTTTTGCCTGAGGAGCCCAGGACGTCTCACCGGAAAGAAAACTTCATTTGGCAATTTTTTTAAATTCCCAAAGGTCAGAAAAAAGTAAATGCAAGATACGTAACTTGCCTTATATGTCAAGATAGACTGTCCAGAGGGACCGACAAAAAATACAGTTTCGGAAACTACACAATGCATCGCCATATGACTAGGTGGCATCCTAACAACTACAGTGCTGCACAGTTTCGTAACGACCTAGATAATCTCCCTATTATGGCCAGAAGATCTGTTGTACCGGAAGTAACGGGACCAGAGGGCAGGGAGATGGTGCCAAATATTCAAACGTGATTTCATGAAGTAAAACACGTCTGCGTACATTGCAATGGATTCATTTGCTACGGATAAAGAAGCATCACTCTGATCAACAGAGCTATTGACTATCATATGCAAGTTTGTACGAAACGCCCCAAATAATAAATATTTTTTTTTGTTTTGTTGCTCCTGTTGAGCCCTTTACAATGAATCGTTTTCATTGCCCCCTGCAAGAAAAACCCAAAAAAATATAAAACTGTTCCGAAAAATTCAAAAAAAGTAAAAAAATGTTCAGAAAAATAATAAAAAAAATATAAAACAACAAAAACAATAAAAAAAAAGTTCTTTTCAGAACTACCTCCCCGTTATTAAAAAATTGGTACAATATTTGAAACTGTGCCAACCTCTATTTCTCGTAGTTCGCTTCCCAGTTCGCTCGCCGGTACGCGAACCGGAAGTGAACCCAAAAATTTTTTTAAAAAAAAGAACAGTAAGTATAAGGGAAGGAAACAGACACTTATGTTAAAAGAAAGACAGCTATAGGGGAGTAAACTAGAGATACTATTACCCGTAATCCACTGCTGATGATGTCACATATTACATCATTCATGACATGCTCAGTGACATCATCAGCAGAGGATTGCGGGTTTTTTGGCAACGTGCCTTATCCACGGTTTAATAACGCTGCCTTTTGCTTTATATAAGTTTTCAAATTGTATGAAATATATACCAATAGGTCGTTATGAACCTTTAGGTAGTGCTTTTCTTCATGAGGTCTGGTCGCTTCCATACACATACAGATGTTTCAAAGATGATCAAGAAGTTTATCTGAATGGAGAGGAATGCACTGAGACGCCAGATCATTCACTAATGTGTAGGCACATACAGTTACACGGTTCATGCAACAAACACCGACCAAATATGGCTTGCGTGTTGCAAGGCACGCCAGTTCCTGCTATCATCCCCACGTTCAAGTTGTTGGAAAATGGTAGTTATTTGATGCTCAATAATGAAGATTGTTCTGGGTTAATTAAAAGTATTCCTTTTATCGTAACAGTAAGTGAACGGGTTATTTGCTGCAGAAATGTTCTATTTCCTCCCACACATGAACATAGGGAGTTTTCAATCTGGCCACAAATACCAACCTTGGGAGCACATTTCAACGGCATGGCAAGAATAAGAGCTCTTTTGTCTCAGAGAGAGGTGGCCTTGAGTTCGGCCCGTGAAACTTTCGTGCTTCACATAGCGAACACCCGTACAGAGGTGCAGACCCTTTTAAATACTGATTCGCCTTTGCATTTCAGCGACATGGTTCGGACTATCTTTAACGCGTCCTCCACAAAGGCCCTGGCGCACTTTTTTAAAGTTGTTACCAGTGGTCTCGTGACTTCATTTGAGAAAATCTTTGGAGTCATCCCTGCTTTCTTTCATTCTATTTTTTCCACTCTGCTTCGTGGATTCCCATTTTTACTTGCATTACCAGCGGACGCTCTTGTGCTTTTTTACATTTTTAAATATGGATGTCCCTCCTGTGCAAGCTCCCGCCCTGCAGCTGCTGACACTGTTCCGCAATCGCATGCTAGAATATTATGGCACAATGCCGTTGGCGATATTAAGCACGGCATATGGATTATCTTTTCGATTCTCCTACTTCACCTGTGTCCAGCCTGTATTTCACTGCCTGACCTGTGATTTCGATTGGGCCATTGATTTGTGTCTCTGCGGACCGGTTTCTCCTGACGTCGACTTTAATCAGCTGATGACTCCTATCATTACTCACGAGTTGGTTTGTCCTGGCGAAAGGATTATGGCTGTGGCATTGATGCATGGACTAATTGGTCCCTGGAATTTACTGGCGGCAACACAGTCTTTCTTGGAACAGAGCTTTCTTGAAAACCCACCGAGCTGTCCTCTGATGGTGATAGAGGATCCGGTGCTGGGAGAGCACGTATGTTCTTTTCCGCTTTTAAATTGGATGGCTGAACTCTTTTCGGATGAAGACGGTGACTTCCTATTGGAGGCTGTTGCAGCTTATTTTGCATACACAGTTATGTCATAGACCTTTTTCATGTTTGATATGCTGAGTACTAGCATTTCATTGACAATTCATTGACTTATTTGTCAAGTTTTTATTATTTAGCTTGCCTATTGGCTTAAGACTCGATAAAGTACTTGGCTGTTTTATTTTTCTTTAGCATTAAATTTTCCTAGTTTTTAATGTTTTACCTTGCGGACCGTCCACATATAAAGTTGCAATCTGCTCTCATGAGATGGCACTTCTATTATCTTATTCAGTTCGTTTCCGGATCATGGGGAGGTGTCATCTAGGTCCTGGATATCTTTACACCGTGTTAAGTTAGCATGGGCTCATTACCGGTTTAAACGCCATTTTTCCTTTTTTGCAACTTCTGCACACGACACTTAGTTGTTGCTTTAGCTTTCAACCTAGTAGTTCATCGTGGTTTACATGAGAATAATATGTTATTGCTCTACTATCTGCTTTGCTTGTTAAACTATATCTGTACAGCGAGTGCTGAAGTTTCAAGAACAACACGATACAGAATTGTTATGAGGTCTGATCTCCACGACTTCATACTCATAACATAAGTGCAGCTTCTGCCAATTCTGGGCATGAGGCGGGTTTTATATTGCTTTGCCGAACACACATACACAACAGTTGATGCGGTTCACATGAAGAGAGAGCTGGTGTATGCTGATGTGATTCCTTCAAATCTAAGACACTAAAGTATGGGCACACCCTAAACCAACACAAACAGACCTTCTTAGCAAATAATATAATATGTGTATTAGGGAGGGTGAGATATAAGCAGCCGCGGGCCGTGGAGGGAGTTACGGTGGGGCAGGGAGGCGGGGAGGGGGAGGGGCAGGGTGGAGCCCTCTCCACCCTGCCCCTCCCCCTCCCCGCCTCCCTGCCCCACCGTAACTCCCTCCACGGCCCGTGGCTGCTTATAAGTGTTGCTAACTCTTATTCATTTACAGCATGTTAACATACTGTCACCATTCGCTTTTTATGTACTAGTAACTATGCTGGTAATTTTGCTACTGATAATATGTGTACTTGTATTATCTAAGATACTACGCCTGAGAAGACGGCATTAGTAAATAAACATTTCAAATACACATGTGTTCTTCTTAACTCCATGTTCTGGTTTCTAAGAAATATATAACGACCGACTGTTCATGAGTTCCACGTATCCTGAGGTACTATAAGTTCATATTCTGGATTGTCTAAACATTGAGAGTTTGTTATATCCAATGTGACACTGTACGTAGCTTGCTAAGGGGTTTTTGATTACTAAGGTGAGTTTTGGGGCACCCTAATTCGCCGAGGTTCCAATCCTCTGTCCACAGTTCTGTGTGAGAACAGAAACCCTGCGACAGGGGCACCCCCGACCCTTGCTGGAGCTTCATCACACTTGCGATACAACTCCAGCAATGCGCCACCTTTACGGCACAGATACATCACGCATCTGTGCTGTTTTTGCCCCACGATGCGCCGCATTGTAAATGCAGCACACCATAGGTGACGGAACAGCGGCACAGAATGACTAACACATCCCTGGTGATGCGCCAGTCATCATAAATCTATCCCTATGCTTCTTATCTTGTTAGAGATGAACCGCCATATGTATCATCAAAGTTTTTTGCATTTCCTAAATAGCGAACTTTAAGGAATAAATAGCGATTCTTTACCATTCCTAGTTTGCGATGAGCTATTTGCTAATTACAAATTACCCATTCATTTCCTTCATTTCCATAGGGCGGTTGGACTCACTTTTAGCTCGAACGGCTGAATGGATTTCCACGAACCTTGGCAAAATTGTAGGGACTGGTAGCCCGATGTGCCTTTGCTATGTCTCAAGATATATGCTCCAGTGGTTTTTACGAAAATTAACTTTGAAAAATATATATTGGGCTACATTGGCCTATATATATGTTGGAGCCCAAATGTAGCCCAATGTAGCCCAATGAAGCCCAATGAAGCCCAATGTAGCCCAATGTAGCCCAAAGATGGCCGCCAGAGACAAAAAAAACAAATGTAGCCCAAATATCAGCCAGATGTAGCCCAACTATAGCCCAGTGACAGAATGACCAATCAGCTTCGCAAACCTCCGTTACGCGAAGCGGAGCGCTGTTACAGATATATATCTTTTTTTGAACGTTAATTTCTCAAAATCCACTGGAGCACATATATTGAGACCTAGCAAAGGCACATCGGGCTACCAGTCCCTAATATTTTACCAAGTTTCGTGCAAATCCATTCAGCCGTTCGATTATTACTAATTTTTTTTTTTTTGCCCCGCGGGGCCCTTTTAAAACCTCCACATCAAACCTAGGGGGTCAGCGAGGATCTACTATGCCCCCTTATGGTCATTTGCCCCTTCGCTTTGGCCTCCTCTTGTCTCTCGATCCTACCGAGAGACAAGATGGCGGCCGCTACGGACTGTTTGGAATGTTTACAGACGCCGGAGAACCAATCAGCTTCGCTTCACAAAGCTCCGTTGCGCGAAAAGTACGCGTACTGGAGCGCTGCCCGGTCCGCTGTTACAGATATATATCTTTTTTTAAACGTTAATTTCTCAAAATCCACTGTAGCACATATATTGAGACCTACAAAAGGCACATCGGGCTACCAGTCCCTACAATTTTGCCAAGTTTCGTGCAAATCCATTCAGCCGTTCGGGCTAAAAGTGAGGCCAACCGCCCTATGGAAAACTCAATGTTAAAAACATGTTTTGGGACCCCCCTTTTTTCTCGACCCCCCCTGGACGAACCCCCCCCCAATTTTCAGGGGCTGCTCAGAAACAAAATGTGCCATTTTCCTGAAAATTTCAGCCAATTCCGTCCACAAACGCCAAAGTTATTTGACATAGAATTTTCAAAAATCCCATAGAGAAAAAATCCTAACTATATATACCTACTGGCGACCGCCAGTAGGTAATATATATATATATATATATATTCACTGAAAAAACCATAGGTTATACACCATATATAGTTAGGAATTAGCATTTAAAAAACCTTATTTTACTCACACAAAACCAATGAAATTCCATATATAGTTAGTTGTACTAACTATATATCGCGCACCCGCAATCCACTGTTGATCATGTCACATATTACATCATTCATGACATGGTCAGTGACATCACTGATGACATCACTGATGACATCTCAAATAACATCACTGATGACATCACTGATGACATCTCATTTGACATTACTGATCACATCACTGATGACATCATTCATGTGATAATACGATGAACCTCTTCAGACTCTAGTATAACCTTATATACACTTAGTGTAAACAGACACTCACAGACTGTCACTCATCCATGGAGTTACTTACACACCTAGTCAGTCATGCAAAGAATCAATCACACCTCCATTTCCTCAACTATACAGTTATACACACCTTACTTATTCAAACATATACTAACACATATTTACTCTCTTTTACAATCCCTGATACAAGTTCACAATCATCCATACAGCCACTCACACATTCACTGGCTCTTATGCAAAGTTATTTATATATGCCAACTCTCACATGTACTGTGTTTTACATATGTACTTACTTTGACATGTAGCACTGAGATATCCATTCACTCACCAATACACTGATGCACACAGTCAACCACCCATACAGCTGTTTCCACATGCACTTTTGAACCCATACATCTATGCAGAGAGTCATACACCTCCCAGCCACCCATACACACTCTCAGTCTCCCATTCAAATACTTGGGCAACCAATCAATAACCCATATAGTTAATCATATAGCTACTGATCAACACATGCAGCAGTTTACAGAACAACAGACATAATGATGCACAAATTAAGACAGTTTAGTCACTAACCCATGCACTCAGTGAGACACATTTAATCACTCACTCATACAGTCAGTCATGCACCTACTAAATCCTTTGTTCAGACACTTCTACATCCACTCATTCTTCAATATGTAAGACATATTTTAACTTTACAGAAACATACAGTCACTGGATGATGTCATCAGTGATGTGATCAGTAATGTCAAATGAGATGTCATCAGTGATGTCATCAGTGATGTCATTTGAGATGTCATCAGTGATGTCATCAGTGATGTCACTGACCATGTCATGAATGATGTAATATGTGACATGATCAGCAGTGGATTGCGGGTGCGCGATATATAGTTAGTACAACTAACTATATATGGAATTTCATTGGTTTTGTGTGAGTAAAATAAGGTTTTTTAAATGCTAATTCCTAACTATATATGGTGTATAACCTATGGTTTTTTCAGTGAATTTTCAAGGTTTTGTAAATGCTAATTCCTAACTATATATGGTCTATAACCTATGGTTTTTTCAGTGAATTTCATTGGTTTTTTAAAAGCTAATATCTATAGCTGTAAAATGTATTCTTCTTTAAATCCAAAAATATATTTTATATATTTATTAATAATTTTTTTAAAATATTTTTTTTGTTTCGCTCCCGGTCCGCGAACCGGGAAGCTTTCCGTTAGCTCAAATTGATGCCGCGACCCGGTCCGCGAACCGGTAAGATATCAACATAGTGACGGTATCGCGTTGCCGCGTAATGCGTCTTATGACGTACTGCGTTAGCGCACCCGGAAGTGCCCCGGGGCGCGGACCGAGGCGCGAAACGCAGCTCCCCGGAAGAAATCCGCGGCGCGTCACGAAAGCGCGACGTATCGCGTTGCCGCGTAATGCGTCTTGTGACGTACCGCGTTAGCGCACCGGAAGCTAACCGGGGCGCGTTCCGCAGCGCGTAACATGAGCGTGAGAGGTCATGTGACTTGTTAATAAAACTTTTCATTGGTTCATTTCACTTTTGGTTTCATAATGATGTAAGGCTAGGTCAGGTGACCTAAAAATAACACTTTTCATTGGTTGAGAAGTATTGTTTTTCCCAAATGATGAAAACCCCTCCTTCTTTCCTCACTCTGACTTTCATCATTGTGAGAGGAAGACCTTTACTACTATATGAGAAATGGCTTCATTGGTAGCTTCAGCTGGTGCACCCCCACCACCACCTCCACCTCCTCATGGGAAGAGAGGACCACCTCCCCAGGTCATGACCAACACTGAGGAGGAAGAGGAAGAAATGGATGAGGAGGGAGAAGAACCACAGTTCTTAGAAGAGGTGCCCCGGGTTTCCAGAAAGAAAGCCAGTTTCATCTGGCAGTTTTATTTGATCCCTCGTGGCCAAAAAAATGTCAATGCGAGGTATGTCACCTGCCTCATATGCAAAGAACAATTATCCAGAGGGACGGACAAGAAATATAGTTACGGAAATCACACAATGCACAGGCACATGACAAGGAAGCATCCACTCAATTACAGCCGGGCGGAAATAAGGGATTTGCAGGACAATCCAAGATCAACTCCTGTGGCCAGACCAAGAATACCAATTTCATTAACACCAGAAGAGGCACGGGAAACTGTGCCAAATATACAAGAAAATTTTGGACACATGATACACTCTTGTATGCACTGTCGTGCGTTGTTAGCATGTGGCAACATGAGCATAAATGCTATAAACCTGGCGTATGAACACCATAATTCCCCTAACCGCCCCCAGTAATTTTTTTTTTGCTCCTGTTGAGCCCTTTTCAACGCCTGTTTTTTGTTGTTTCCCCCCCCCAAAAAAAACCAAAAAATATATAAAATCGTTCAAAAAATACAAAAAAACCAAAAAATGTTCAAAAAAAAAAAATATATAAAACAACAAAAATATTTAAAAAAAAGTTCTTTTCAGAACTACCTTCCCTTTCAAAAAAAATTGCTAGAATGTTTAGCACTCTGGCAAGCTCTATTTCTTTTGGTTCGCTCCCCGGTTAGCTTCCCGGTACGCGGACCGGGAGCTAACCAAAAAAAAAAAAAAATTAAAAAAAAGAGTAAGTATAAGGAAAGTAAACAGAGAGTGATGTTAAAAGAAAGACAGCTATAGGGAGTAAAGAAGACATACTGTTTAATAGATCTATTTACCGAAGAAAAGACGGAAGAGGGTATAATTGTGAAAAACAAAATAGATAACGAAGTGAAAGAAAAAAAAAGAGAGTATAACATTAACAAAGAAGAGTTTCTTGGAGAATGTGAGTGAATGTTCAAAATAAGATTAAAACATGAGGAATAACAGAGAGAAAAAATAGAAAACAGAAAACAAAAAATAACAGAAAAAGATTAATTGAAACAGCAAAGAAATGTAAGTAACATAGAGCCATATCATCAACATAGGCAATAAAAGTTTTGCAGCTTTTATTGGCAGAAATGTGTCGCTAAAGCTGCTTTTGCGGCAGAAACTGCCGCTAAAACCACTTTTGCACCAGTTTTCTGCCAATAAAAAGAGCAATCATTTTATTGGCTGTGTTCATAATATGCCCCTTAGTGTGCTTCAACTACACAGAGAAAGCATTATGAACAAGTAGTGATAGAGTGATCAGTCAAAGACACTAAGAGTAATAGAGACGGAGTGAGTGAAGAAGAGTGAGGAACTATGAGAAGAGAGGGACTGAGAAAAAGAGTGGAAGGAGTTGAGTAAGTAGGTAATAGAGAAAGGAATGAGGGAAGTAGCAAAGGCAGGAAACTGAGGGTTAAAGAAATGAAGCAGTGGAACTAATAGTAGGTGAATGTGATAGAAATGTAACGAAAAGAGTACAAAGCATTTACCTTATAATTGTCGTTAAATTACTCACTTTTTGTTTTTATACTTTCAATCTGTGAAAGAGAGAACAAACATTTGAAAAATATTAAAACATGTATTTAAAAATTACAAAAGACAAGGGAAAAGATTGAAGGACAAACAGTTTTTCAACAACTTTGACACTTACAGAAGCTTCTGCTTCTCCAGGCCCCCTACACAGTCCTAAAGATATACATTTTAAACTAACAGTATCTTGATGCAGCTGAAGTGAGGCCTATCTTAAAACATGGTGCATCTTTTGCATTGCTGTTGTCTCAGAAAAGTGTCGCAAGACACTAAAATTTTAAATAATTGCTTCAGGATGCCAATAAGATGTGTCCTATCCAGAGGTTTGTTTGAGGTGAGGCCTACTCAGGGTTGCAGATGAAATTTCGAGTTGTTGAAGAGAACAGAGGACATAATACATGTGAAGGTCTACCAATGAAGTGAGTCATGTCCACTGCACTCTTGAACAAAGTCCAAACCTCCTATGTTTCCCTGGACAGACCTAAACTTGATCTGCACAATGTGATTCGTAATGATAGGAAACACAGGTGATGTAATTGAAATACGTGCAATTTATTTTGCTCATTTCACAATCACATCACTTGTGTTTCCTTTGCTTAGGTATCTCATTGTGCAGATGTAGTCCAGCATATGAAAGAATACGCAGAAGTGCAGCACTGCATGCAACAACTTTGACACTTACAGAAGCCTCACCTTCTCCATGCCTCCTACACAGTTCTACATATACATCATAAATGCAAACAGTACAGAATTAATTATACATGTTAAATGGTTTATTTTTGCTGTTCTCAGAATGTATCAAAATTCACTAAAAACAGTGACTTGAAGGTATTCATCATATAACAGCGGGGAAAAAAAACCACAATCAAAATGATTGTGTTTAAAAAACCCATACAACATAACAAATCAGAATTCAGAACTCCTTAAAGTTAACTTACTTTCCATGACGTCAAAGGATGTCCTATGAACAGCTTACACTCTGTTGTGCTGTTATTACTTTCAGCCCGCCACTTTCTGAAAGAAAATCTCCATCGTTTTTAAAAACATGTTACATGCAATAAATGACTTCTTGCTCTCTACCACAAGTTTCCACAAGGCCAAATCTTGTCAGACCCATTTATAACTCTTGGATTTCTTGTAAGCCAATCCCGTCATTTGGCATTTCCGCAACTTTCAGAATTAAAATGTTGAAGATCATTTTCACAATCCTGGAATAGTAATATCTTCCCCTTCTTGCTCAGTCATGTTCTACATTTCCTATGACACTGATACTGCTTACTATGAAGCAGACTTACACTACCTCTATGACTACTACAATTATTTAATTCTCTACATCACTTTTAATCACAAAGCAATGTAAAACAGTAGACAGCGTTGCAGACTTACATTCCCTCTACTTTATGTTTTGATTGGCTGCTTCAATTAGCTTATAAAAAGAAATTGTTTTTCTGAACTCATTCAAAGTGCACTTATTTCTCCATGACGTCCAGTCTTATGGTTAGAAGTTATGTCTCAAAACTACACTTATCCTCAAGGCCAAATTGTGTAGGAGCCATTAGAACTTCTTGAAATTCCACAGAGCACATCCCGAGATTATTTCCCTAAAATTTTGGTTTTAAAAACACCAGGTAAGAGTTTTTAAGGTCATACGGCAATTTGTTTTTGAAAATTAAAACAGAATCGTTGCAGAATGACCAGCCATTTCTAGACTTTAAATAAGCTGTGTAATGTCCTGATGTTATTGAAGGGCCGTCATGATATATAATTGCTGCAGTTACAAAAGTCCTTCCTGATATTGACAACTGCGAAGCTACAAAATTTTTAATTAAAGTTGTCAATTTTGTTCCATCAGGCCTACATCGTTGGAACATTAAAATGACATACTGGCCCTATGTTCGTATAAATAATGTGGACATCATTTCAGATTTACATTGGCTACACTCCATGTTGTGATCAGCTGCTTTTACTAGCTTATTAAAGGAGACTGATTTACTGTCTGGCAAAGTTAAATATATAAATCTTTCTGAGTCTACACTAGTAGTACTTGATACCATACAGTTCTCGCAGTCATGCTGCCATTGATAAGAAAGCCCAAACAGCTGATCTACATCTACACCTTCAGCATGCAATACATCAAGCATATACATTAAAAACTCCTGACAATCTTGCTGAATATTTTGAGAGAATTGTGTTTGGCCTGAACATCTGTCTAACAGATTTCGAATTTCAGACACACTTTCTATGTTTCTTCTATCAGTGCTACATTTCTCTAACACAGAATTTAACAAACTGCAAAATGTTTGATCAGAATTGACCACAATCTCTTCTTTTACATTTTCTAGAGAAAACAAAACATTAACCACTACATTAGCATAGCAGTTGACACCAGAACTGTTTTCAAACTGAAAACCAACAACATCTTCAACAGAATCCTTTTTGTTTCTGCTTGTAATTTTAGGTTCATCGACTTTTCGTCTTTTTGCTACAACCTCCCCAGTATTGGTCACATTTCTTCGTTTCCGGCCTACCACACGTTTCTCAAACAAAGGATACTGAAGCAAATGTGGCGCATACTCTCTTCTTAACCTATTGTATTCCTTAACACAATCTAGATCCGCACAAATGTTTGTGACATCACACTCAATCAAGTACAATCCCGATAAAGTTCTAACTCGTGACAATGCCACATATGCCATACCCTCCTTGAACACAGAACTGCCAATATTCACCAATGCACAGTCTACACTTAAACCTTGCGATTTATGGATTGTCACCGCATATGCCAAGCAAACAGGAAACTGCTTACGGCGAACATATAAGTCTTTTACAAGCAAAAATCTAGCAGAGCAACGACCAATTAGCTGTACTTCCTCAATGCCATCAAATTTAATTTTTAAAAATTCAATTCCATCTCTATTTCTGTATTTCACAAAATCAACAACATTACCCATTGATCCATTTACCAGACCTCTTTCAACATGTAAATTCCTTCTTAAAATTATACGGCAGTTCAAGCACACATTCAGAGTCTTTTCAAAACCTGCAGTTTTAGATATACTCTTCTCTAATGAATCCAATTTTGTTTTCAGATTCTCAGACAAAATAATTGTTGATCCCATATGCTCTACTCTGTCAATAGCTTCCAGTTTCACAATCTCTTGCTTTTCTAAATGCAACATTTTGTTGTTGAATTTGGCACATTCTGCAAGAGTTGGCATCAAACATATTCCAGATTTCTTCTCAGTAATTTTCTGAAAAATATTCTCAGGCACAACATCTTGTTCTGGATATAAATTTGACAGTAATCGTGCATGTAAAGCTTCTTTCCCATGCTCGGTCACTTTTCCAATTCTAACATCTTGTAGAATAGTCTTGTAAACTTCATCCTTCGCCTGACGCATATTTTCATGCAGTTCAGCATAATTGAAGTTTAACCATATATTGACGTTGCCAATGCTGCCTAGGCACTTCCTGGTATCTACAATCAACAAACAATTATTTAAGGGTTCAGAGGGAAGTATTTAAAGACCCGGGCACAGTTATAACCCCCCAATACAAGTACTAAGAAACAACGAATAACTGTGGGTCTAGTGATACATTCAGAACATGCTGTGTATAGCTGGCTATGTGTCTGCTGTTACTGATTAAGTAAAGGACAGACTGGACAATCAACCACTGTGAAAAATGTCCATCAGTTACTCATTTTCGGGCTCCCAGTACATCATTTGGTCTACTCCACAGTAGTGTGTCCACCACTCTATCCCCGTAGATGTATATCGGAGAAGTATAGTGGTGGATGGATGTCTGGTAGGTTTTTTTTGTAAATATTTGTGAGTAACGGAAAGCAGTGCATAAAAAATAAGTGCGAAGGGGAAAATATAAGTATAAGATTAGATAGTGCATACAAACATTACTTTATTCTAAGGTCATGCACCTCCAATGTTAAAAACAACAATAGTGCAAAAAAGTCAGATGATTCAAACAAATACCTTCTGACTGGGCTATCTGGTCGACATGTTTCTGCGGGTAAAGGTCATAAATTGAACCAACCGCTTCCTCAGGACCCATAAACTTAATTGCTACTGCAAAACGTGATAATGTGTAAAAACAAACAGGACATTTGTGAACAGAAAAAAGTGTCACCTGTACACTTCCATTTTCCTCCTATGAAAGTCCGGTTGAAATAAAGCCAGCATGTCAACATGTAATGAAATATAAACAATAATAACACCTTCATTAGTAAGGGCTATACAAGCGATTTGCTATCATCATATCAATACTGTATCTGGGTCAAATGACCCTAGTATGAATCACATTGTAAGTAGAATCAATGCCTCACCTTAATTTGTAAGGGGAATTGCCTCACCTCACCTGGCAAACAGCTCAGGAAAATGAAGCCCCGCTCTAAAAATGCAGAAAATTTATACAAAGATCAATATTAAAAAACCTGTGTCGGGTCAAGGCAGAAACAAACCAGTGGGATGCTCGGAGGCAAGCCACTGGGGGTCAATTGTCTTATCATTCCAAAGAATAGTTCCAAACTGGTGGGCCGCATGGTTAATTACAATCATATCAGGCATCAGATGTAAAGAATAGCCAAAAACTACATCTTGCTATTATTCCTAGCTGTCTGCCCTTTGCCTGTTAAGCCAGTTTGATAGATAGATAAATAAAGCGCAACCAAGTCTAATTTGTGGGCATTCAGGTCTAGCGTCTGCGGCCAGAAGATAGAAAAATATATATGCTTCACTGGACGCGCGCTGTGAGGCGCTGAATCTCGGCGCGCTTGATATAAAACCGCTCGTCACAGGCTGAGCCTAAGTGTAACATACAGACGCGCTCCGATTCATTAAAGAGCATCTCGTCTATATCACTAGTGAGTTAAAACTCGTCTAGTCCATACCACTAATGAGTTAAAACGTAGCCCCTCCTGCGCCCTCACCTCTCCGTCGGTACTTCAAACAGTCAGCCGAGCTGTTTGGGGAGGTGCCGACGGGGGGGAGCGAACGTTACCTTATTGGTTCTAGGCCGATGACGAGGGTCACGTGGACGGCACCAGAAACTACCCGAGAGGATGGGAAATGTAGTCAATCCACCTAGCGCATGCGTGCTCTGGCGCGCAGCAGAAACTACACAAGCACATGGGAAATGTAGTTGATGTGCGACCACAACTCATCTTGTGATAATAGAACTACAAAAAGAAGGTAAATGTAGTTCAAAATCACCGCGAATACACAAGTCAGTGTATTAAGATTTTAGCGCGTGTGAGATATGTAAGTGCTCAGGGGGATACTGAACCTGACCAAAACCATGGAAAGTGGTTTAATGCAAGACTCCCACGTGCAATGTGATTGTAGAACTACAATCAGTCGGGAAATGTAGTTCCGGACCACCGCACATAAGCGGGTCAGTGTATAAAGTATAATATAATTTGATTACAGATGGTATAGCAGCGCGTATCAAATATATAAGCGCTCTAGATGATGCTAATCATAATGGAAAGAATGTCATCAGTATTTCCTTAGCGGAAGACTATAGTGTCTCAAATCTCACACCGAGCACCCTCAGGACTCAGATAACTGCATAACACTGTCCCTGTAGGAAGGAGACAGTGCGCAGATAATGTAGATTCAGGGCTTATTGCTTAAACCTCAGGATTCCAGCAGGAGGCCAGTCAGTCAAGTGCCTTCGCAGTCAAACCAGTATTCTTATGGTAATAATAGGGGAGCATTACTACAGGGTCATCCACGGGATGTCTTCATTGAGCCCGCCTTTGTCGCAGTTGAGCTTATACACCCATTTCTGCTCGATCTTGAACAAGTATCTTGATGTATCTGTAATGTGCATGGGAATATTGGGTTGTTCCAGAACGGTCCATTCAAAGTCCGTAGGCTTATGCCCCACTTGGATGAAATGATTCGTCAGTCTGGTTGATTGTTTTTTACATCTTATCGTACTCTTATGTTCAGAGATCCTCGTTCTGATCTTCCGAGTAGTCATGCCGACATATCTCAGTGAAACACAACATTGATTCAACAAAGAGGTACAGCCACCAAGTATGTGTCTTTTAGGTTGCATTTAATCCAACTATTCATGGTCATTTACTGCAATTAAACATATATCATATTTCATATTCATACAATACATGATAAGTCTTAAATCGTTATTCAGTCAGTGCTCGGTGATTATCAGATAAGAAAAGGATTGTAAAGGGGGGTGGGGTGTGTTTGGAAAAGAATAAGGGACAAAGAAAAGGAATTGTGTCCATAAACAATTCTGTCCTATTCACAGAACATTTCCAGTCATATTACAGATCACAGTTGTTCCCAAGAAATACACTATACACAGGAGCTAAGTTTAGCAAGTTTGGTAGGGTGTGTATGTGTTGAAAATGTTGTCGACGTTTCGACCCCCAAGTTAAGGGCGGGTTGGTCCTCAGTTTGGGGTCTTCCTCAGGACAGTTAAAAACAGTGATAATGAGCACATGCCCAGGCGTTCCGGTGATGTTCCCTTCTGGGTCAGGAAACGCGCCTGTGGCGTAGTTCTTTAATTAGCCCGTTCTTTGAAGAGCAATTAGTCTCTTGCAAATTTAGTGGTAGCCATGAGACGGTCTGTCCAAGGGTGGGGCAAGCGTCCTACCTCCAAAAGGCAGTGGAGTTCGACGTGTAGATGAGTTACACCGTCTGTGTTCCTGCTGGCGTTTGATTCCCAGATTTCAACACATACACACCCTACCAAACTTGCTAAACTTAGCTCCTGTGTATAGTGTATTTCTTGGGAACAACTGTGATCTGTAATATGACTGGAAATGTTCTGTGAATAGGACAGAATTGTTTATGGACACAATTCCTTTTCTTTGTCCCTTATTCTTTTCCAAACACACCCCACCCCCCTTTACAATCCTTTTCTTATCTGATAATCACCGAGCACTGACTGAATAACGATTTAAGACTTATCATGTATTGTATGAATATGAAATATGATATATGTTTAATTGCAGTAAATGACCATGAATAGTTGGATTAAATGCAACCTAAAAGACACATACTTGGTGGCTGTACCTCTTTGTTGAATCAATGTTGTGTTTAACTGTTTTGTAATCGACCACCCCCCTTTTTATAACTCTGTACTGACCCAGGTCGATGAGGTAAGGGTTAACCCCATTATTACCTACCACGACATATCTCAGTGAGCATGGACACGTGATAAGGTAGATAAGATTGCTGCTATTGCAGTTTGTGAACCGCTTTTGTTCCCACTCACGGTTCGTTCCTATGTCGATCGTGGAGGAGTGTTTAGTCTGTGGGCACGCAGCGCAGTTGCCACACTGGTATCTTCATGCGTGAGCATTTTGAACACAGGTTGCCCTTTCACTGGTGTCAGCTGCAGAAGATCTCCGAAAACAATGATGTGTTTGCCACCAAATAACACATCATACTCTGTTTTGAGAACTTCTTGCATTCTCAAATGCACAAAGGCAAGCATGACATTGGAAACCATGCTTACTTCGTCAATGATAAGAAGTTTCATTTTCCTCAAGATTCTTGAAACTTCAAAACAAGCATCTCCAGATAGCTTGTGATATTGTAATTTGTTGTCATGCTCCACTGGCAGCATCAGTAAACGATGTAAAGTAATCCCTTTAATATTATGTGCTGCCAGTCCAGTTGGAGCAGTGACAACACAAGACAGCGATGCCTCTGTCCTTTCCTGCAAATAGCATGAAATTGCTTTAATGAGGAAACTTTTTCCAGTTCCCGCTTCTCCACTCACGTACAGTCGGACAGGCTTCAACGACGTACATGAGCACTCTTTCTTATCATGACTTAATCCATGATCAATTTGCATGGTAACTTCGTCATATATTTTCCTCTGCTCAACGTTGAGTTGTCTTTCCAACTCTTCTAAGTTAACCGCATCCTCCTGAGCATGTGCCATGGCTCTTTCCACTTCATTCATAGCAGTGGCAGCTTCATTTTCAATAACAGGTCCTCCTAGTGGATCCTGACTCAATGAAGCAGAACTCTGACTGTCCTGAGAACTGTCTCTGGCAATCTCGGCTGCAATCGTTGCTTCCTGCTCAATTTCCGCATTCAACATTTCTACATATTTGGGAAAAGCAGGACATTCTATGGTCTCCTTGGCGGCATTGAAAGAGTCTTCGTAACAGAGAAAATCTCCAAGCAGTTCCTCTTCTGCACGCCAAGGCTTGAAAAGTTGCAAAAGTGCTAAATAGAAAAACTCCTTTTTTTCAGGAGATTCGCCACTCAATTTTCGATGGTTTACCAAGTGGCATTTTCTTTGCTTGACCAGACATCCCTCACTTCCTATTACAGCATACACTCCTTTCTCAGTATCTTCTTTGATGTTCCTCTTGAATATGTAATTTTGAAGAACCTCATACAGACAAACATTGTCGAGGTGACTGCTTCTATTTGGATAATATGTATCCAACATGTTGGTCTTCAAAATGTCGGTACTGTTTGGCTCCTTTTCCTCCAAATACTCAATTTCCCGGACAGGTTTGAGAACTCGATTACGCGTTGCAGCAAGACCAAGACTCGCCCAAACGATACTCCTGGACTTGGCATAGAGACTTGCTGAAGACAACCGGTCAGAACATTCGTACGCTCCGATTTCTCGATGCGACAACATCTTCAGACTGAAACTGTACAACTTCTTGCTGAGGCTCTTTTCATGGGAAATGTCCTCCCACATATCCTTCAATTCTGTCTTCTCTTTTTTGGTGATGTAAGACGTCACATACCGAGCCACAGCCATACAGTTATCAGCCACAAACTGTATATCCATGTTAGCATTCCACATGGACAAAATCACCGGGTTGTAGTCGTTGATGTACTTGGACTCTTCGTTCCTCTTCAAATTGTATGTGTTTTTAGGTGATTTCTTCATGACATTGTGTCGCAGCGAAGACATCAAACTGTTTACTCTTCCTTTAGAAATCACCGGTCGTGAAAAGCCGAAACGACATTTGGTGTAGAACTTGTCCTTGTTTCGGAATTTACGACGGCAGTACTTTCCACATCGATGGCTTTGGAAACGCAGAACTTTTTCTCTTAGGCTTTTCTTCTCCTTTGCGTTTGGAACAGCACACGTAGAATACTGTTGGATGAAACTCATCACTGAGTCTTCTGGATCCGTTCCAAATTTAGGTGCATCCTTGATCCACAGCAACATATGTATATGAGGAGCACCTCTTGCTTGGTACTCCTTTCTCCAGAAGAAATCCAACACCTCTCCAAGAGGTGGATTCTTCTTATTCATGATGAAAGACATCATAGCTTCAAATCTATGATTGAAGTACCTACATACATTGACTGGATCCAAAGAGCACAGTTCTCCGGGTGTCTTGAATTCGATGTTATCTACGTTAGCATTTGCCTCTCGTAGAAATTCAAGTAAGTCTTCCCAGCCATACTCGGCACAGCTCAGAGTGAGGAACCATGTGGGAGTACCTAAGTTCCTCAGCATACATTTTAAATCACCATGACGACGGTACCAGTACTCATTAGTACCACGCTGACACGCCATGAGATTAATCAGGTGAGAATCCAAAATACTGTCTTGGACATTGACTTTATCCATAAAGTCACTTGCCGAGATGTTTTGCATGTGTATACCACTTTTCAAGATGTGGTTCACTGCATATGACAGTCCAGACAAATCGCTTTCAAACAGGAGATGAAACAAATAAGGAATGCATTGTCGAAACCTAGCATCTCCTGCATACAATCGCAAAGTCCGGTATTCAGAAGCAGGAATTTGATGAGGTCGCTCATCATATCTTCCTCCCTGACCTGTTGGAAAAAGCTGTGGGAAACACCAAGCTTCCAAACTTTCCTCCCAAACACTAATGGGACTCCCTTTGGCTTGTTTCATTTGAAACAACTCAATAGCATTCCCCATGACTTCCTTGGAATGCAAAGGATGAACACTATAATGTTCATATATTTCTTCACTAGTAGAGGGTTCTACTTTCTCAATTTGACCAGCACACAAATCGCTATCCTCTTCCTCACTTACTTCCTCTTCTGCAACATATACATTCTTATAGTATTTATTATTTTTTTTCAAATACAATGTTGCCTTTTTAACTTTCCTAACATCTACTAAATCTTGCCATATTTTCTTATTCTTTGTCGGAACCCCATTAACTAAGATAACCAGAGGTTCCTCTTCCACTTTTTCTACTCCAATTGTGTTAATGTTTTTCTTCAAATCTAGAGGCAAATAAACAACTCTTCCCTTTAATCCTCTCTGTAAATCTGATGGAGGCAATTTCCCTGTCTTTGGCTCCATTCTTACAATAGCCTGAAAGGGATGGATACTTTGAATCAAAATAGATTCATAAGTATTTAAATCCTTCAATTCAGAAGGAATCTCAACCAATTCCAGATTATTATGAACTGCTCTAGCAGGCATCTGGTTTTGATTTAATTTGCAACAACAATAAGTACACACACGTTGATCGAATCCCAAATCAAAACAATTTTCTACCATCAAGTATGTTGCAAAATCCTTCCATTCACTATTATTTTCCCTTTCACTTTTTGCATATAAATCCACTAACTTAGTCTGATTCTTATAATAAGTGCGTCGACAACACACACAAGTGAAATTAGGCCTCTCACTTGATTTCACCTGAAACGTCGCAATTTCCCTCTGGAAATTATCTGTACTGGAAACCTGTACACTATCTTCCACATTACCCTCTTCTTCTGGGTCAATTTCAACATTCTCCTCTTTACTTCCAAAGTAACAAAACTCAATTTCTTCACATATATTCTTCACATCTATTTCAGAACCATGCAAAAGAGCAGCGCATAATTGTTTAAGCATAATTGCTGGACTCTTAGCATAATACAACATTCTAACTAATTTCCTCACTTTATTATGATGCACTGCTAGCATCCTGAAATGATGAAAAACACTCTGGCATACTCTCCTGGAAAGACAAGCCAGTGAATGACCATGCAAACCTGTCACTTCTCTCACTCTGCAAGGATCTAATTCTTGCAACAACCTTATTTTCTGCTTCAAACTTTTCTTATTAAATGACCGTACAAAATCACAAAGCAAATTGATGGAATCCTGTCGCACACTACAAATACTACTACACTTCCAGGTGTAGACATGTGGAAAAGTAAATTTTGCCATGTTATATGTGCCTACGTGTTCCCCCTGTTATGTCATATGTGCATGATCGATATGCATGTATTCCCCTTCTGATCGATTAAAGCTGCAATTACAGTTGTGTCCATCTCTAGTATGCCAGTTTCCAGTCTTCGTGAATACAACGAATATCAGGCCTATGTAAAGCTACGTTGCCACGTTTCACAGTGTGTACGTTAATTCACTGAAAAGTCCCCGTTTCTAGGCCTCAAAAGGGCCCGGACTCAGATTCAGCTCCTGTTTCCTGAACCCTCTCCGAGGAGCAATACAGCCCCCACCTGTATCCCTGACCCTTAGCTTACTTCATGCCTCGCAGTGCCCGGCTCGGCCTGGCTCTGCCTCTCAGTCTGCCAAGAATATGTTATGATTCTAGTTATCAGTCCAGCCCTCCTTCTCTGCATTCCTAAGCTACTGAATCGCATCAATAGTTTCCGTCATGGTCTAGCCTTTATGTCTCCATGTAAGAGAAATACTGTATTAATATTCATAGAATATTCCTCGCACGCACACTACATATAGGATAATGCATGCACCAGTCTTAATGTCTGTTAGCCTTTTCCCTGATAACTTTTGGATTCTATCAACATGTTCCCTAAACACTAGATACTAGATAGGCTTTAGGTACATGTCGCCCTGACACTTCAGACTTTTCGTCTCCTCTTCTAGCACAGAAGTCATAGCCCCCAGTCCTCCTGGTAACACGTCATTGCCAGTTTGTGCGCACCACTAGGTTAGAGGTCCCAGCTGCTCAGGTAGCCCCCTCCATGTTTCCGCCCCTTTTTATGACATATTCTGTTACGTTTACATCACATGTCTATGTATACGCCCTGTACACGCCTTCTTGTTACATCATTTCTGCCCTTATCTTTCGCGACTGCTACAAACTCCGCCTACTGCTACGCCTATTGTATTGAATGCCATGAAAATGTTTTAACTATATATACTTGTGCACTGTTATTAAAAGTTACCATTCCTTTGTCCCTGCCCAGGCAGCTGCCATCCCATCCCCGTACAGGCTGTCCTGTTCCAGTCCTTTATGCTTAATTAAAGCCTGTCAACTCTAGCTACCTCGTATCTTGACTCTTATTTATTGAGCTATCTATTTGTATGAGTATCCTGAAAAATAGTACCGGTAATTAATTATTTATTTACCACATAATGGCGCCCGAATAGGGACTTGCCCTTTCCCCACGCGCCGGAGAAGCCACGCAGGCCCCCTGATCCTCTGCAGCCGTGACGGAACCATACCGTGCACGTGCAGATATTTCTGCTTCAAGTATCCCTCAGGCCCACGGAGGAGACGGAGGTTGCGGTCCAGCATCCAGACGAGGCGGTGGAGGAACGCGGTGAGTCCCGACCAGAGCCCAAGCCGAGAGTCCAAGGTCCGAGGTATCCGGAGGCCCACCTGTAACTGAAGTCCGAAGTTCGTCCGTCCGTCGTCGTAGCAGTCCAGTCCAGTCCGAGGCCTTCCGTTCTTGCTGCCCGGTGAGTACCGTTGCTGGGGTAGTATCTAGACAGGGTCAATTAATTTGTCTCTGGTCCGTGGGTTTGGGTACACTGATCCAACACGAAGTGTCCACTTAGGTGGATGCGGGTCCTGACGTGTCTCTTTATGGGACCGGTAAGTTTCGTACTGTTTCAGCAGTGCATCTAGTCTGTTCTAGTAAGTTCTGTTCTCGAGAAATTCATGTGTTCTGTTCTCAGTATTTCAGGTAGTATCTTGTCCGAACTGTTATTCTAAATGTTATTTCATGTGTTTTCAACGTCGTGGTATGAATGATTCGTATTGCAGTTATTATTGTGTTCATTGTGTATTGTATTGTGTCCAGACTCCAGTCTAGTCATGCCTCTGTTCTCAAAATTACGTCAGCTAAGAACTAGAAAAGGTCTGCTCGAAGAAGCAGTTCCTGTCCCGCCTAGGGACAGTCCAGGTCATTTTATGTATCATAAGCATGGCATAAGTGCCATATTATATCTAGACTTATGGGTGGAGTACACCAAGGAATTAGAGGAAAAGTATAGATGGCCCGTATCAGGTACGTGGGATGCCGAGTGCATCATGCGAATAGAAGAAGCATTATGGAAAAAGAAAGCCAGACAGTCCCAGAAAGATGCCATCGAGTTATGGCGCAAAGAATCTCATAGAAGAACAGAGAAAGAAATCAGAAAGTCAGAATTAAGTAGAGAATCCTCTGAAAGAGCCCAAGAAAGGGAATTGATCGAAGTAGGTGAACGAGTTAAAGCCGAACAGTCAGACAGACAGAGAAATGCCCTCATTAAGGGTATGTATCCTCTTCTTGCCGAGGGCTTGCCAAAAGCAACCCCGGAAGCACCTTGTAATTTTCCGCCGCCATTAGTTCCGATTAAGCTACGTCACAAACCGACCGCAGCTGATATTTTTCTCTCGTCCTATTTGGACGACACAGTCCCAGAATATGCAAATCCTGTTCCGCCAGCTCCTGTAAATAATGTGATTCCTGTTCTCCCAGCCACCGGGGCACCTGTTACAGCACCTGTTACGGTACCCCCGGTCCAGCCCATAGTACAAGTTCCCGCTACTTCAGTCACTCTGCCAGCACGAAGAGTATCAGTTGACGATTCCAGTTTAGGGGCCGCGGGAGGAGGTCCTCCTGGTACCCCGCCGCCACACAAATGTGTAACATTAGTCGAGTTACATGAACGTGCGTTACAGCGTACGCCCAAATATCAGTCTGTTGCGGATATCAGACGAGCTCTTACCGAATGCCGTTATGATCCAGTCCCAGGCGATGATAATATGGTTATATATTCATTACGCGTAAGACGGGTGACCGAGTATTTGGACACCCTACCGAATATGAAAGAGGATCTAGACAGAATATATCGTTTCATCCGTACAGGAGAAGATTCAGGAAGTATTGGTGAAATCATGTCTCTAAGGAAAGCTGAGACCCAGCTCATGCTATTAAAGTTTTTAATCAATTGTTTAGTAAGGGAACAAGATTGTCCGACTAAAGATCCGACCGAAATGAAAGTTCTGACAAGGTGGAGTGATAATATAGCCGAGGGTAGACACAGGACACTCAGTAGTATAGAGAGTATGTACAAGAAAATTCGTAAGGAAATAATAAGGTTACACGAGAAACATATAGCAGCACAAGTAAGCGAGAAAGAAGACGACTCTTCTACTGAAGAGGTAGACGACGAGAATACCGCCAGAATAGCGTATGTAGGAAGATCTAGATTTCCAGACCGACATTTATGCCTAGAACACAAGAAAGTCATTCATCATCCAGCACCAGAACAAGGTTCTCTGGAACAAGTATTTCAAGCTACCGATCACATTTTGAAATCACGAATCGGTTATAGTGAACTTAGTACCATGCATGAACAAGAACTAGCCCGATCAGCAGTCCGATGGGTTACTGTTCTACCACTTTTCCAGATGAAATAGTGGCACAAATGTTTCTGAAATTGCCCCCAGCCGAGCAGCGACTGGTGGGTATGTATATGATCCAGCACCTCATTACACTGTATGAGGGTCAACATTCTGATCCAGGTCCGTTACATGATGTCCTGAACGAGTTACTCCAGTATAAATGGAAAGGTTTAGGTACCGATTTAATTAGTGTCATTCTAGAACAGCGCCACAAATATAGAACGTTTCTGAATCCGCATTTTGTTCACGTCTCACCTCCAGAAAGTAAACCATTTTACATAGATAGACAGCATCCGTTACGAGAAGTACACCCAGTTAGGACACCGGATGGTGAAATGCAACGAGTATTTGTTTACACCCCTATCACAAAGATGGAACTCTTAGAGATGAAGAAATTAATTCCCTGTCACGACAAAGACCCAGCAGGGTTCCATCGAGAATTAAAAGACATGCTCCGTATGGGAGAATATACGTATCCAGATGTCATTAAAATGCTAAAGGTCCTGTTGCCCGCAGGGGTATACGAGAAACTCAAGGAAAAAGAATGGGAGGTGGGAGAGAAAAAGATAGATTGGACAGCTCTAGAAGCTGAAGATAAAATACGAGTACCAGGTACCGGTCTTGGGGAGAAATGTAAAGAATTGCCAGAGTTATTGATTCAGGTTTTGCCAAGGTTATTAGCCACGAAAAAGGAAGATTGGGATGCAATCTCAGCATGCAAACAGAAACAGGATGAAGACACTAGTGATTTTTATTCTAGATTCGAGAAATGTTTTAGTATTAACAGTAGTCTCAGGACAAGTAGTGAGTCATACCCTCATCTTTTTGTTACTAAACTAGTCGAGAATTCCAGCCCACAAGTTAAAAATCGAGTTTTGAAAGTCGAAAGTACCTGGCAAGCTAGTACCCCGTCGCAAATGCTACAGATGCTCCAGTATCACCAGAATAGAATCAGGGAAGAGCAAGAACACGAGAGGAGACGTATGAAAGATACAAAAATGAAAGTATTAGTTGCACAATCTGTTCCACAAGACAGTCAGAAGAGGGGTCCGAATCAAGCCAGTCATCCTGCAGCTCCCGTTAAAGGGACATGCAATTATTGTAAACAGCCAGGTCATTTTATAAACGAGTGTGCAGTTCTGAAACACAACATAGCCACTGGTAAGACTAAAGAAAGGCCACGTCCGCCTAGACAAGAACAAGTTTCGCAGACTTCTCAGTCACCACAGAATGCACAACAGACAGCTCCAGCACCGCAGCCTATCGCTGCAACACAGCATGTTACACAGCAAATGTACCAGTATGCCCAGTCAGAGTATCCAGATTATCAACCGTATTCATGAAACAGCCTAGAGAGGGAGGTAGGCTTGCCTCTCATCGAGATACCTGTAGATCAAGAGGGTCCCTATGTACACAGTCAAGTATTAGGGAAAGACAGAAAGTTTCTGATTGATACAGGGGCAAGTAGGACTACTATCAGTCATGACGAGGTTCCAGGGGCTCCGCTCTCAGGCTCTAGAAATGTTTCCCTTGGATTTTCAGGAAAGCCTATTGTAAACGAGATATCAAAGCCAGTTACTCTAGAAGTTGGTCCATTGTCCCGAACTACTGATTTGTTACTTACGAAGTCATGTCCAGAAAATTTGTTAGGTATTAGGACATTGAAAGAATTAGGTGCAGTTATTTGCTGTTCCCCAGAAGGAATACGTATGTTTTTGCGTGACTTTAAAGGTCACTATGTATTACGAGATTTTTATCCAAGATTGTCCAATGTACCGCAGCATTTATGGGCGCAAAGTCCAACTGATGTAGGTTTTATGCGAATCACACCCCATCGTGTGACTCTCAAGCAAGGTATAGTCTTGCCACGAATCAGACAGTACAGATTGCCACCTGAGGCTGTAGCAGCCTTATCCAAAATTATTGACGAGCTTATTGCTCAATGAGTGGTTGTAGAAACTGACTCCAATGTATGTAATTCTCCTATCATTCCAGTCATGAAACGTACTGATCCAAATGCACCTCCAGTATATCGATTGGTGATTGACCTTCGAGAACTTAATAAATGTATCATACCCCAGTATCTAGTAGTCCCAGATATTTCTTCCTTATTGACAGCTATTGATTCTGAAGCTACATTTTTACTGTAATCGACCTCAAGAATGCATTTTTCAGTGTTCCCATTCATCCAGACAGCCAGTACCTTTTCGGTTTTTGTTTAAATGGAAGGAGCTATAATTTCACACGAGCTCCTCAAGGTTTCACAGAAAGTCCTAGCATTTACAGTCAAGCACTTAAGAGACAACTAGACAATATTCACATGCCAGCTGACACTGCCCTGCTCCAGTATGTCGATGATCTACTGATCACAGCCCGTTCTGAACGTGACTGCGAGCGAGCGTCACTTACAGTTCTGTATTTTCTAGCCGAGATGGGACACAAGGTGTCCCCTTCGAAGCTTCAATTCTGTGTCCAGCAAGTGATCTACTTAGGCCACTTACTGTCCAAGTGGGGTAGGCAGTTGACACCAGACCGTATCCAGTTAATAGCGAGTCTTCCACAGCCCAAGACACAGAAGGAGGTACGTGCTTTTATTGGCCTCACTTCTTATTGCAGACAATGGATTCCTCAGTATGCATTTCTAGCCAAGCCACTGATACAGTTAACGACACAGGAGGCAGCCGTATCGACTGTCCTCCCTTGGACATCTGAACATACACTTAGTTTTAATGAATTAAAGAAAGCCTTATGCCAAGCACCTGTTCTAGCTACATCGAACTACAGTAAGCCTTTTACACTTTTTGTCACAGAACGTGATGGTACTGCATTATCTGTTCTCACACAAGATCAAGCAGGACAGTACAAGCCCTGTGCTTATTTTTCAAGCACGTTAGATCCAGTAGCCCAGGCTCTGCCTGCGTGCCTCAAGTCAGTTGCAGCCACAGCACTAGCTATCAGACAAAGTGATTCCATAGTATTAGGACATTCCCTGACAGTACAAGTTCCACACTCCGTGGAAGTTCTTTTAAACCGAACACAGACTCAGCACTTGACCATTGCACGATTAACAGGTTATGAACTGACACTGTTCCAGCCACACATAGAAATCAGACGCTGCAACGTTTTAAATCCTGCTACACTGTTACCGTCAGTTACTTCAAATCCTGCCACACATGACTGTGTGGAAGTCATTAACACTATGACTAAGCCAAGACAAGACCTGACAGACATTGCTTTACCTAATCCCGACCTGACACTTTATGTGGATGGTTCATGTATGAGAACTAGTACAGGAGAACTAGTAGCCGCGTATGCAGTGACTACTGACACTGAAGTTATTGAAACACACCGTATTGACATCCTGTCTGCTCAAGCAGCAGAGCTAGTTGCTCTGACCCAAGCCTGCATACGTGCCAAGAACCTGAAAGTGAACATATATACAGATTCACGTTACGCATTCGGAGTTGTACACGACTTCGGAGTGCTCTGGCAGGAAAGAGGTTTCATGACTTCTCATGGAACCAAGATTCAGCATGGTCTCCTCATTCAAGCTCTGTTAGATGCAATACATTTACCGACATCTATCGCTATTATGAAGTGCAAGGCACATACGAAAGTTACTGATATCATTTCCCAAGGTAATGATCTAGCAGACCGAACAGCCATGCTTACAGCTCAGACTCCAGACATTCCAGTTAACAAGACACAGACATGCATTCTAGATCCGACTACTTGTATGACAGTTAAGGACCCTACACAAGATGTCATAGACATACAGTTACATGCTACTCCTGAGGAAATCAAGAAATGGTCCGAACAAGGAGGGGTCCAGACAGATCAAGGATGGGTGACGAAGGGAAAAGCCACATGGTTTCTCCCCGACTCTATGGTTCAAGTCATTATTAATACCGCACATAGTCCAGCACATCTAGGAGAAAAAGCTATGTTAGACAGTATACAGAACCTTTGGTTCAACAAGCATTTACGAGCTGCAGCCAAGCAGAAAGTCCGTACTTGTATGATATGTTGTCAGTTCAATCCAGGTAAAAGTGTCCCGGTGGAACAAGGTGGATTCCAACCCCCTGACCACCCTTTTGAAGTCCTCCAGATGGATTATATTCAGATGGAGCGATGTCGAGGTTTCAAGTATGTCCTTGTAGTTGTATGCGCCTTGTCCAGGTGGACAGAAGCATATCCAGTTCCAGATTACACAGCAGCGACCACTGCCAGGCAGTTGGTTCGTGAATTCTTCCCCCGTTATGGACTCCCTAGGGTCGTGTATTCTGATAACGGCCAGCCATTCTCATCTGAGTTAATGAAGCATGTTTCCCTTTTGTTAGGGTACCAGTGGAAGTTCCATTGTGTGCGCCATCCTGAAGCAGCCGGTCTCGTAGAGAGACATAATCAAACCCTGAAAATCCGTATTGCTAAGACATGTAAAGAGAAAGGTGTAGACTGGCTAGTTGCCCTGCCAGTTGCTTTATTCTTTATGCGCATGGTCGCACACTCCAGATCAGGTCTGTCTCCTTATGAGGTCGTATTCGGCCGCCCCCCAAACATGTGGGGTACACCTAGACCCCGCAGTATTACAGATGTTTCCAGTAATATGTTGACAGATTACCTAGCTTCCTTGATGTCTGCCCTACACTCTTGTCGTTCACAGGTTGCCACCGCATTTCCAGACAATACTGAAGTGAAACCACATGAGGTCATTCCAGGCGACCTCGTGTTGGTCCGGAATTTTGATCGTTCAAGTCCGCTGGAGCCTCGCTGGAAGGAGCCGAAACTAGTCCTTCTGACCACCCGTACGGCCGTGAAGTTGGAAGGCCATAAGGGGTGGGTCCACCTGTCCCACATCAAGAAGTTCCATGGACTACGAACTAAAACTTTTTCAAAGGATTGTTCCATTTCGAAAGACTGCCCTATTCTCAAGGACTGTCCCGCTACTGACTTTGAAATCAAGCCCTCCCTGTTAGAGAAAACTCCGCAGCAGGAGTATAAATTAAAACTCCGGTCTAGTAAAATAAGTCAGCCAGTTTAATTGTCTAAGTCCCCCTCGGGTGAAACGGTTAGACAGGTATCTGACATGTATGAGATAGACCCCCATAGTGAGAGAGTTAGTCAAAACTCTATCCGATGTATCGTTTTTCTAAGTTTTCTATTGTTTCTAAGTTTGATGGTTACCTGCACAAGTTATGCATTTCATTTATGTTTTCCAATTCCGCATGTAAATAAGTTTTCTAATACTACAGTAGAGCACACATTTAGTGATCTGCCTCCTCACGAGTTATCCTATCGTCTTGCTATGCGCAATAACACGTTCATTAGAATGTTACACTATTCACACCAGACCAGCAATGCCACTAATTGTTGGGTGTGTGGTCGACTCCCCCCTTTCCAGACACCGAAGGGAGTTCTGCCACTCTTTCCTTATCCGTTTTCACATAATGGTTCGTGTGGAGCATGGTCCATGTTAACGTCATCCTCAAATGATATGTCCCTTCTGAATAGAACATGTTTTCCAGACAAGCAAGGTCTCTCCCATAGAATAGGGTTAGATCTAGAAAATGAAGTTTATAATTTAGGTAATTATTCTTCGAATTTTATGGTCCTGAATGTTCAGTCTGATACTACTCCAGACTTACCTGCTATTTCAGTACTACCAGTCAAAGGCGAATTATGTGTCAGAAATAATGGTTCCGCACATGTAGGACATAGTGATTGTACTACTACTGTCGAGTATAGTGACAGTGGGAAATCTATTTTCAAAGCCTCACGTCATTCTTATTTTGTTTGTGGTCAGACCGCATATGTTCGTCTGCCCCTCGATTGGGATGGAACATGTTACATTGCCTTCCTACTGCCACCAGTTTTTCTAGCCCCATCTGATTATCACAGAAACACACATCTAGTACACGTCAGACATAGAAGGGAGATTGAGTCCCCAATTGTCGATCAAACTGAAACTGCTCTAGAACAGTATACAGATTTCAATAAAGGTTTTTTCTTCTTTATAGGCCCTATCCAGAATAGTAAGTTAATACGTAGATTAACCAGAACCCTTGAAGCAGTAGTGAATGAGACTACTTCTGCTCTAGGTAACTTAACCGAAGAGCAATCTGCTATGAGATTTGTCGTGCTCCAAAATCGTCTCGTTCTTGACGTCATACTGGCCGATAGAGGAGGAGCATGTAGAGTCATCGGATCTAGTTGCTGCATTTTCATTCCTAATAACGCGCCGTCTGTTTATTCAGCTATAACCAGACTTCATAAAATTGCCCATCAGTTACACCAGAATCCAGGCACCTGGACATGGTCCGGTTGGCTATGGAGTATCATATCTGCCTGGGGATGGAAAGTATTGTCATTCCTAGGTATTGCAGTAATGATCATATTCAGTTGCTGCCTCTGTATACAATGTGGCCCTGCGATTTGCGGCATTTGTGCTACCTCTTGTATTCCTAGTCCTAAGTCCCGTTCCAAGACAATTCGAGACGAGCAAATGATGCTATATGAAATGATAGATGGTATCATGAATATAGATGTTTCCTGATGGAAACGTAGGGCACAAGGAGGGAATGTGGAAAAGTAAATTTTGCCATGTTATATGTGCCTACGTGTTCCCCCTGTTATGTCATATGTGCATGATCGATATGCATGTATTCCCCTTCTGATCGATTAAAGACGCAATTACAGTTGTGTCCATCTCTAGTATGCCAGTTTCCAGTCTTCGTGAATACAACGAATATCAGGCCTATGTAAAGCTACGTTGCCACGTTTCACAGTGTGCACGTTAATTCACTGAAAAGTCCCCGTTTCTAGGCCTCAAAAGGGCCCGGACTCAGATTCAGCTCCTGTTTCCTGAACCCTCTCCGAGGAGCAATACAGCCCCCACCTGTATCCCTGACCCTTAGCTTACTTCATGCCTCGCAGTGCCCGGCTCGGCCTGGCTCTGCCTCTCAGTCTGCCAAGAATATGTTATGATTCTAGTTATCAGTCCAGCCCTCCTTCTCTGCATTCCTAAGCTACTGAATCGCATCAATAGTTTCCGTCATGGTCTAGCCTTTATGTCTCCATGTAAGAGAAATACTGTATTAATATTCATAGAATATTCCTCGCACACACACTACATATAGGATTATGCATGCACCAGTCTTAATGTCTGTTAGCCTTTGCCCTGATAACTTTTGGATTCTATCAACATGTTCCCTAAACACTAGATACTAGATAGGCTTTAGGTACATGTCGCCCTGACACTTCAGACTTTTCGTCTCCTCTTCTAGCACAGAAGTCATAGCCCCCAGTCCTCCTGGTAACACGTCATTGCCAGTTTGTGCGCACCACTAGGTTAGAGGTCCCAGCTGCTCAGGTAGCCCCCTCCATGTTTCCGCCCCTTTTTATGACATATTCTGTTACGTTTACATCACATGTCTATGTATACGCCCTGTACACGCCTTCTTGTTACATCATTTCTGCCCTTATCTTTCGCGACTGCTACAAACTCCGCCTACTGCTACGCCTATTGTATTGAATGCCATGAAAATGTTTTAACTATATATACTTGTGCACTGTTATTAAAAGTTACCATTCCTTTGTCCCTGCCCCAGGCAGCTGCCATCCCATCCCCGTACAGGCTGTCCTGTTCCAGTCCTTTATGCTTAATTAAAGCCTGTCAACTCTAGCTACCTCGTATCTTGACTCTTATTTATTGAGCTATCTATTTGTATGAGTATCCTGAAAAATAGTACCGGTAATTAATTATTTATTTACCACAGACAGGACCCTTAGCACGTCTTCCTAAAACCTCATTACCTAACACCTCTTCTGTCTCTGTTGTCACAAGTTTTTCTTTTTCAACTGGACAACCATCTTTCACTTCATAAGCACGACCACTGGTGTCAACTGCATGCACCAAATCATTATCCTGGAAATAACTCTCCTCATTAAAAAATGCCTCACAGCTTGAACTATGCATCCATTCTCCAGAAAAAACTTCACAAAAATTACTACGATTAACTATTCTCTTCCATCTACTATTTCTTTTGAAATCATAAATTGCCTTGTTTAGCTTCCTAATTCTATTGATTATCAAAATAAATAACTTACGTTTAATTTCAAATGCCTGATCAATAACTTTCTCAACTTTTTTTTTTCTCTTATAAAAAACCACTTTCTGTTGACCTTTCTTAATATTTTTTAACAAATTGCCAATTATCCTGTTGCGGAACATTCGTTTACGAATGTCCCTAAACTGTTGTTTCCTTCTACTATCATGCACAGAGTTATCTCTTGCTCTAGCAGTAACATTTTTGATTGGCCTTTCCTTTCCATTTGAATTGGTTCTCTTTTTCTGGACTGAAACATTTTCTGTAGTAATATTTTTTTTACTACACATATTTCTTATGAAATATTTTGTGCTCTTACCCGGTGCTTTCTTCGTGACTTGACAAATCTTTTTGTTAGAGGACTGCTGCTTATTTTGTTTCACCTGCTGTCTTTGACGTTTTGCAGCCTTTCTCTGTCTTTCTATTGTTGGCATGGTGAAATCTTGAAATGATCTGCAGTTGAATCTGTGGTAAAATATAATAAAAAATGTTATTAACCACTATTACCAAACAGTAAATCAATAACAGTGATCAAAAACTTAACACACTACTTGACATTTTAAATAGAAGATTTTTTAATCCTTGGCAAATTTACAATACAGAAATAGCAGAAAAGAAATGACATTTATATTCATGTTACCTGTGCTATTTTATATGTGAATCTGATCTAATTTTATGAGCATATTTTAATATTTTATTGAAGACACTACACATAACCTGTTTTTGAAGGTGTCTTTATTTTTAAATTAAACGGTTTACATTTTTACTTTTTATTAATTATAAATTTTAAAAATAAATGTTTATAGTTCCATAGGCTCAAGCAGGTCAGCTTCCCACCCTATGTCATATAATTCGGACAAATCTGCATCCTCATCACGCTCTTCTTCATCCTCAGGATTTAAATCATCCAAGGGAACAACATCCACTGATGTTTCAATTACGAGTTCAATGATGAGGTCAAAATCAACTGATTGCAGATTGTCGCTCATGTTGATGTTGTCTTTATCTTTAAAGAAAGATAACAACAATGAGATGTTGCAGAGTAAGAGACAAATCTCAGAGATTATAATAGTAAAATTGTTTAACAAGAGTAATATTTTGCAGCTATTATTTAGCCATGTCCAGCAATGCTGAGCAGGTGAAGACTATGTCTAATTTTTCAGTGAACAGGACTCATCTCTTCTTAACCTTGGATAAGCCTCACCGACTCTGTGTGTCCTGCACATACTTAAATGTAAAGGGGCAGATTTATGTTAAATGGCACATCCCCAGGCATGCACCAGTTAACGTGCACCGCTGCTCTGCCACCCATGGTGTGCCGTATTTACAATCATATAGGAGAAAGCTGCATCAAAACCCTGCGCCTGCTTTAAGCAGGCATAGGTCTTGACGCAACATTGTGGAGATGGGGCACCCCTGAGCCTTGCTTGAGCTGCATCGCACTTGCGATACAAAAAAAAGTCAAAAAAGTCAAAAAGGTTTTATTTGTTCTGGTACTCAACAGAGGACCACAAAATATATTATACAAGTTACATATAAAAAGAGATTCAATTTCGTTAATACAAAGATAAAAACGTTTTTAGAAATGTATACAAATTAAAACAAACAAATTCGTTCGGAGGTTGCTTGCAAAGAGCGATAAGTTCTCTCACTGTCGTGACTCTATAAGAGCGATATATTGGTGCCAAAAATCTAGTGCGAGCAGAAACTACGATCTGATTCGGGCATACAGATAGAACATGTTCCAGAGTCTGATCCCCCCCAGCGCACAATGTACATAAAGCCGATTCCCCCGGGAACCATCTTGAGGTAAATGAAAGTAAGGGGAGGATGCCCAGTCGAAGCATAACAATTGTTCTCCTTGCACCATGTGTTAAGGTTAGCCCAATATAAGGCTGACTCTGTTTAAATTCTAAGGAATCAATAAATGGTTTATAGGTAGATAATTTGGTGCAGTGTCGAGAGTCCGCTTCGTAGCTGAGTTTTGGGGTGAAGCATTTTAAAAATAGTTTTAGTTGTGCTGGTGACCAATTTAACAGCATTTCAACGGTAATATTTGCTACTCGAAATGCTTCAACCATATTCTCTCTGAAGACTTGCTTTTTAGCATCATACTCAAAGGTTTCTTTTTTCAACAGTGCTCTTAATGTGTTCTCTTTTGCGTGCAATAAGTTTTAGGCCCACCTTATTACATTTGCAATTGCTACTGCATAGGAACTTGTCACTGATAGTTCTAATCTCAGTGCTTGGACAGGGACTGCATCTGACAGTTTCACAATTTTTCTTAAGATCTTCCCCTCTTTTCGGTCCATGAAAGCCCATTGTTTTATGGGGATGTACTCCATCGCGTAAGAAAGTACAGGAGATATTTTTACTTTATATAGATTTATCAGAGAGGAGAAAAGTCTATTCCCTGTTGCGCTATAAAGTCTCAGAAGGGCCGCGACATGTATATCTGTTTTCCTTGACAAATTATTCAATTGCGCGGTGTTAGATACGTTTTTTGAAAGGATCCTGCCAAGGTAAGGATAGTCCTTAACTTCTTCTATCTTTTCCCCTCCTAATCTCCAGGAATATCTTGCGCTTTGTTTCCTTCCCGAGAAAGCCAGCACTTTTGTTTTTTGAATATTTGGGACTAGATAGTTTTCTTTGGAGTATTTGTGCAGAATGTCAAGTGACGCTTGTAGTCCGAAGGGGGTAAGATCCAACAACACTATGTCGTCGGCATACAGTAAAGCAATTATTTTTTTATCAGCAATTTTTGGAGGTAGATTGGAGCCTAATTGCAGGTAATGGCACAAGTCGCTTAGGTAGAGGGAGAATAATATTGGGGCTAGGAGGCACCCTTGCTTTAGTCCGTTTTCAGTTTTGATTTTTTCAGTGTAACCTCTTTCTTCCCCCATTTGAACTTGGCACCAAGTATTGGTGTGCAAGCTAATTATAGACTGTAGTAGTTGCTCATTTATGCCAAGTTTCCTCAATTTTTCCCACAATGTTGGTCGGTCTACCCGGTCAAACGCCGTTGAATAATCTATAAAAGCAGCGTATACAACCTGATTTTTTTGTGTTATATATTTGTCAAAGATGGTTTGGATAACTGCGATGTTGTCAGTTACCGAATGTTTAGGTCTAAAACCTGCTTGAAACATCGGTATCTGACCAGTCGTGAAGGCCCATTCTTTTAGGCGGTGTAAGATTTCTGCTGCAAATACCTTGCCCACGGAGTCCATAAGTGCTATTTGACGGAAATTGCTTGCCTGGGTTTTACTTCCCTTTTTATGAATCGGAATGATTATACTTCCCTGCCATGATTTTGGAATTTGGCCAGTATCTAAGATATAATTAAAAAGGGGATACAGCAACTGACTCCATTCCTTCGGGGCGATTTTTAGTGCTTTGATCGGAATCTGATCCGGACCAGACGCTCCTGTTGATCTTGCTTTACGTATGTTTAGTTTGACAGATGTTGCGGTAATTTTACTTAATGAAAGTTTATCTTTTTCTTTATTGTAAACCCCACTACTTTCCAATGGAGATATTGAGTTTGGTTTGTAGAGGTTTGTCAAAAAATTTTCCCAGGCATCCGGAGGGACCGGTATTGGTTGTAATTTCTTTTTGGATCCAGTAAGTTTTCCTACTAGGTACCAATATTTGCGCTGGTCATTCTTGTTTGCCGCAGTCTGTATATCTACCCAATTACGATCTTGTAAGATTTTTTTATTTCTCAGATTTTCGCGTCTTAATTGATTTTTGATCTGATTTATGACCTTTTTTATTTCAAGAGTGGGATTCATATATTGGGCGCGTATGTATTTGTTTAGTTTTTTCTTTAATTCAGAGTTCCTAAAGGTGCGCTGATTTTTATCTTTATTCTTACCGCTGCCTGCTGAATCCATTGCTGTCATATTAAGGATGAGAGATCTAAACTCTTTTATAATGGATTCAAAATTTTCAATGAGATTTTCTGAGTATATTCTCGTCAAAAGTTGTGAATGGTCAATCAGAGACGTAATTTTGTCGATTGTATGAGAGTTCCAGAATATGCGTCTCTTTTCATTGTTCGCCACTACCTTGCTTTTTTGATATATTATGTGACAGGCTGCAGAAGATTTGGGTAACCATTCTGTTGTCAGGTGCATCATGGTATGATCGCTTTCTTGGCAGAACTGATTGAGCAGATATGAGACTGTTTCTAACAAATCATTACTTGTGATTATATAATCAATTATAGATGATGTCCCATTTCCCTGTCTGGTATAATTTGCAGGGATGTCCCCTTCCATGCTACCATTCAATATTACTCCATTTATGTTTGTTAATGCTGATAATAACAGTTTCCCTCTTTTATCAGTCAGTATGCCCTCCGGGAATTGTGGAGCTATGATGTCCAGACCTTCTTCTGAGTGTTGTTGTGCCCATTTATTAATTTCAAAATTAGAAATTTTACTATTGAAGTCGCCGACAATTAAAAAGGATGAGAGAGGATCGTTTTCTGTTATGATCTCCATCCTTTCCATGATATTTAAGAGTATTGTATCATGCTTTTCACCTGGAGGAGCATATACATTAAAAAGAAGAATTGTTTTAGGGAGAGCTGTCTTGCAGGTTTTAGCGGAGATTTTGATGCACTGCAGGTTTTCTAAGTTGGTATCTAATAGTTCCTGGGTCCACAGATGTTCTTCACTTAATAGAATAGCTAGGCCGCCTCTAGCATGACCTCGATGAGTATTTATTGCTGGATTTTCGTAAACATAATAGTTTTGAACAGTAATAGGTTCGGTTGCCCATGTTTCTTGTAAAATCAAGATATCCGGCCGATTTCTGATAGCCGTGGACAATTTGTTCTTAGTTCCACCAGCGATGTTCCAGGAGGTTATTTTTATGCCAGTGCTAAACATATTGTTGTTGAGATCTCTTGGGTTTGTTATTATTTAGAGTCTCTGAAACCCAAGCCCAAGATTTTGTGCTATTATCATTCACAGATATCTTAGGAGCTTGATACCAGACGGCCCGTTGACCTTTGTTTACCAGAATTTTTAGTTTTTCTTGCCCTACAGAATAGGTATCTGAGTGCATGATTGCTTGATCTTCCAACGCTTCATTTTGTCTTGGAAATTCTTTCCTGTATGAATTGGCAAGTGCACTAATCTGGGCATCATACCCAATTGGAACTGTACTGATCATTGGTTCTTTTCTTTCCACAACATCATAGCCTTGTTTGTAAAGTATCTCCTTATCATTCAGGATAAGTTCTGGGATGACAGACGACCAAAATGTTACCCTTGCTAATTTAGTGTTGTCTTTAATGGGAAAAGTTACTAAATCCAGTTCGTTACTGCTCAAAGATTGTAGAGGCTTGATATGGCGTAGTAGATGTATTATCCTTCTTCTGTTAAGTGGGGATGAATCACTAGGAAACAGTTCTTCAAATTGTAAAATTTTAGGAGAAGACACTTTTTCTCTTTGTTTTTTCCTGTCTGGATGTTCCATGATTATATTATTATTTATTTGAGTTGGTTCCTCTAGAAGTCTGAGAGAGACAAATTCTTGCGCTCTTGGATCTAGTTGTGGCGACTTCTCTTCAAGGTTTTTCCTAATTGCTGATTTTGCAATACTTTCAGTTGCTATTATTTTTCCAATTTGTTCCTCTTCAGGGTTTTGTTTTAAAACTGACTTTCGAAATTTTAGTTTGTGAGCTTTCTTTTTTTGAATCCTCCTGATTGGTTTTTTTCTCCTTTTTTTCCTTCCTTCTATGTCACTTTCCAGATTCTTTTTATCTGTAGATTTTCCGCTATCTTGTACTGATATATTAGACGTATGTAATTCCTGGTTATCTGATACGGAATTATTTACCAGTGTAGTAGTTTCACTTCTTTTTTTGAAGATTGGGAAATTGTTAATTTTTTGCTGATGTTCTTCTTTGAAAAGTTTTTTCAAGGAGTATATTGTTGTGTCATTTGGAAGTTCTCTCTTTTGTTTTTGTTGTATTTGAGTTTTAAAAGTTTGGGTACCGAAATCACGTGTACTTTTTTTCTGTTCATTATTATGTTCTTTCGATATATCATTTTGCTCAGATTTTATTTTCGTTGGTAAATTGTATGCCTCTACTAAGAGGAGGTCTTTTTTCCTTTTTTTATTAACTAGATGTTTTAATATCCCTATTTGGACGTCCAGGGTTTGATCAGAGTTATCAAGAATATTACCCAGGTGAGAGAGAACCGATTCTAGAATCTCTTGCAGCGAAAACAGGGCTTTTGATATAGGTGATGTTGTGTTAATAATATTATTACTTGATTTGAAATTGATATTGAAAGGATCAGATGAAGGATCAATTAAGGTTGTTGGAAGAGATGTTTTATCCTTATTGTTCTGGCTTGCTGCATGTTCCAAGATTTGCAGTCCTAGAACTCATTTATTGGTATTCGAGGTATCGAAAAGCGCTGAACTCCCTCCGTTTTTGATAGGAGTAGAAGTTTTTTGAGTAGTCTGTTCTTGTTGAGAGTTTAGTAAATCAGCTGGGATGGAAAGTGATTTACGACTTGAATCGGTGGTCAGAGGACACAGATTTGATTGTTGGTTAGGTATCGTTGGGGTGCTTTCTAATTCCCTTAAAATTACGGAAACATTGGGAGAGACTTCTCTGACAAATGTATTCAATTCTTGAGTGTCTTTAGTTGTAAGTGAAGTAAAGTATTTGCTAATTGCGGGTGTTAGCGTTATCCGACCAGGTTTAATTGACTTGTCAGTAGATTTCCGAACAGCATTTTCTGTCCCCATTCTTTTCATAAATATCGTGCGGGAACGTAATTTTTTGAAGCCCATTTGTTTACCTATATACTTTAGATTATTGTTGGTTATGGGTTCCCGGACAAAAACACCGATGTAAGCTCTAATATAAGCTGTTAGTTAACTTACCAAGTGCGGTGTTCTCTGTAATGATAGTCGGGATGTAAGGGGGGGGGCCCGGCCCGTCCTCAAACGTCCCCGGACGGCCACAGACGGCCCGCCCTTTGCCCGGGCTTTTCCCCGCGCTTAGTCCCGCGCGCGTCCCGCGTCGCGGGGAGCGAGATGTTATTTATATACTTTTCGTTGGGGGCGTGTCCGTGGGCGGGTCGCCTGGGGGAAGAGGAGCCAGGTGATCTCCGCTAAGGTTTCTGGTCCTCGCAGTCCCCCAGGCTAGGTGCACCCACTGTTTGCACCCTGGCCTCAACCCCTCTGTCTCCAGCTGGGAGCGACAGACAGAGCGTGCCGAGTGCAGCTCACGCTCACACCAGCGAGTCAGGGGGAGGCAGCACCACGGTACGATGAACAATCCGGGTCAGATCCAAACAGCCAGCACAGGTTGTAGACGATAAAGCCGGTTTTCTTGCACAGTAGAATCGAAAACAAAGGATCAGCAGTTTTGAGCTCCAGCGATACAACTCCAGCAATCACTACCTTTACAGCACAGATACGTCACGCATCTGTGCCATTTTTGCCCCATGATGCCCCGCATTGTAAATGCAGCACACCATGGGTGGCGGAACAGCGGCGCAGGATGACTGACACATCCCTGGTGATGCACCAGTCATCATAAATCTATCCCTAAGCTTCTTATCTTGTTACAGATGAACCGCCATATGTACCATCAAACTATTTTGCATTTCCTAAATAGCGAATTTTAAGGGATAAATAGCAATTCTTTACCATTCCTAATTTGCAATGAGCAAATTACTAATTGCAAGTTACCCATTCATTTCCATGGGCTAGGAGGCTCATAGGAATGAAGGTTTAATTTGCGATTAGCAATTTGCTCATCACAAATTAGGAATTTTTCCAAGGGTGCAGGGGTGTCTCAAAAACACCCTGCTGCACCCCTGAAAAAGAAATGTGGGGGCATATGGCACACATACATGCCCTAAGGGCATGTGTTGGCGTCATATGGGACCTTTTGTTTTTGGGAAAAAAAGCTTTTTGAAAAGAATTCACAAATTACCACCAACTAGAAGTTGGTGGTAGTTTCCAAATCCTTAATGTCATTTTTTACATATTTTTTGTTTGATACATTGCATTTAAGTAATCGCAAAATTTGCAAATCCTTCAGTGCATTCGCAAAATAAGGAATAGCAAATTTTGCTACTCCTTATTTTGCATCAAACTTGTTTGATACATACCATTTGTCTAATTAACATTCGCAAAGGCCGAAATTCGCAGAATTTTGATCTTTCCGAATGCTAATTAGCTTGATACATATGGCCCCAAGTGAGGCCTGTCTTGCAACATGGTGCATCTTTTGCAGCACTGCTGCATCGGTTTCATGTGGTACGTTTTTTTTACACCATGACATATCTGCCTAAATGCATCAATTTGTAATTTTGTCGCCTCATAGCAAATCTTTTGCACCGCCGCTGCATCATAAAAGTGACGCACAGTGGCGCAAAAGAGGCATACACCTATCATAAATCTGTCCCTAGCATTTTAAATGATTAATCCAGGATGACGATAAGGTGTGGCCTATCCAAAGGTTTGTTTAAGGTGAGGCCTACTCAGGATTGCAGATTAAAGTTACGCTTGATGAAGAATACAGAGGAGATAATACATGTAAAGGCCTACCAATGAAGTAAGTAATGTGCACTTTATTTCGCCAGTCATCATAAATGTATCCCTAAGCTTCTTATCTTGTTACAGATGAACCACCATATGTACCATCAAACTATTTTGCATTTCCTAAATAGCGAATTTTAAGGAATAAATAGCAATTCTTTACCATTCCTAATTTGCAATGAGCAAATTGCTAATTGCAAATTACCCATTCATTTCCATGGGCTAGGAGGCTCATAGGAATGAAGGTGCAATTTGCGATTAGCAATTAGCTCATCACAAAATAGGAATTTTTTCAAGGGTGCAGGGGTATCTCAAGAACACCCTGCTGCACCCCTGAAAAAGAAATTTGGGGGCATATGGCGCACATACATGCCCTAAGGACATGTATTGGCGTCATATGGCACCTTTTGTTTTTTGGAAAAAAATGCTTTTTGAAAAGAATTCGCAAATTACCACAAACTAGAAGTTGGTGGTAGTTTCGAAATCCTTAATGTCATTTTTTACATATTTTTTGTTCGATACATTGCATTTAAGGAATTGCAAAATTTGCAAATCCTTCAGTGCAATCACAAAATAAAGAATAGCAAATTTTGAATTAAGGACATTTTAAGTAATTTCCACATGTGCAGTGTTTTCAAATTATGATTTGAAAATCGTTTTTGGGGAAAAGGAATGGTTTGCAAATTTATGACAAGGACATAATGGTGTATGCTTCTCTATAAGGCATTTCAGTGTCTCTGATGTCATTTTTCCCATATTACATTATAAGACCTTTCCCCATGGAGCACATTCCTTGTAAATATGCTCCCACCTGTGTATGGTGAATTTAGATTTTGACTGTTTGAGTCACATAGCCATGTTAATAGTGACCCAAAAAAATTGGAAACGCTTTAAAAAAACACATTCATGTGTCTTAAGGACATTTTAAGTCATTTCCCCGTGGACAGTGTTTTGTAAGTGGCGCAAAAGAGTCATACACCTATCATAAATCTGTCCATAGCATATTAAATGATTAATTCATGATGACGATAAGGTGTGGCCTATCCAGAGGTTTGTTTAAGGTGAGGCCTACTCAGGATTGCAGATTAAAGTTACGCTTGATGAAGAATACAGAAGAGATAATACATGTAAAGGCCTACCAATGAAGTAAGTGATTTGCACTTTATTTCGCCAGTCATCATAAATGTATCCCTAAGCTTCTTATCTTGTTACAGATGAACCACCATATGTACCATCAAACTATTTTGCATTTCCTAAATAGCGAATTTTAAGGAATAAATAGCAATTCTTTACCATTCCTAATTTGCAATGAGCAAATTGCTAATTGCAAAGTACCCATTCATTTCCATGGGCTAGGAGGCTCATAGGAATGAAGGTGCAATTTGCGATTAGCAATTAGCTCATCACAAAATAGGAATTTTTTCAAGGGTGCAGGGGTATCTCAAGAACACCCTGCTGCACCCCTGAAAAAGAAATTTGGGGGCATATGGCGCACATACATGCCCTAAGGACATGTATTGGCGTCATATGGCACCTTTAGTTTTTTGGAAAAAAATGCTTTTTGAAAAGAATTCGCAAATTACCACAAACTAGAAGTTGGTGGTAGTTTCCAAATCCTTAAAGTCATTTTTTACATATTTTTTGTTTGATACATTACATTTAAGGAATCGCAAAATTTGCAAATCCTTCAGTGCAATCGCAAAATAAGATTTTGACTGTTTGAGTCACATAGCCATGTTAAAAGTGACCCAAAAAAAATGCAAACGCTTTAAAAAACCACATTCATGTGTCTTAAGGACATTTTAAGTCATTTCCCCGTGGACAGTGTTTTGTAAGTGGCGCAAAAGAGGCATACACCTATCATAAATCTGTCCCTAGCATTTTAAATGATTAATTCATGATGACGATAAGGTGTGGCCTATCCAGAGGTTTGTTTAAGGTGAGGCCTACTCAGGATTGCAGATTAAAGTTACGCTTGATGAAGAATACAGAGGACATAATACATGTAAAGCTCTACCAATGAAGTAAGTGATGTCCACTTCATTGCGCCAGTCATCATAAATGTATCCCTAAGCTTCTTATCTTGTTAGACATCAACCGCCATATGTATCATATAACTATTTTGCATTTCCAAAATAGCGAATTTTAAGGAATAAATAGCGATTCTTTACCATTCCAAATTTGCGATGAGCAAATTGCTAATTGCAAATTACCCATTCATTTCCATGGGCCAGGATGCCCATATGAATGAAGGTGCAATTTGCGATGAGCAATTAGCTCATCGCAAATTAGGAATTTTTCCAAAGGTGCAGGGGTGTCTCAAGAACACCCTGCTGCACCCCTGAAAAATAAATTTGGGGGCATATGGCGCACATAAATTTTAACAACATTCCATTACCTCAAAAACGATTTTCAATTCATAATTTGAAAACACTGCCCACAGGGAAATTACTTAAAATGTCCTTAAGACACATGAAAGTTTTTTTAAAAAGCCTTTGCAAGTTTTTGGGTCACTTTTAACATGGCTATGTAACTCAAACAGTCAAAATCTAAATTTACCAAGCACAGGTGGGAGCATATTTACAAGGAATGTGCTCCACAGGGAAAGGTCTTTTAATGTAATATGTGAAAAATGACATCAGAGACACTGAAATGCCCTATAAAGAATCATACACCATTATGTCCTTGTCATAAATTTACAAACCATTCCTTTTCCCCAAAAACGATTTTCAAATCATAATTTGAAAACACTGCACATGAGGAAATGACTTAAAATGTCCTTAAGACACATGAAAGTGTTTTTTGTTTGCCTTTCCAGCATGGTTGGGTCACTTTTAACATGGCTATGTAACACAAACATTTAAAATCTAAATTTGCCATGCACAGGTGGGACCATATTTACAAGCAATTTGCGCCACAGAGAAAGGTCTTACATTAAAATGGGAAAAATAACATCAGGGACAGTCAATTGCCTTATAAAGAAGCATACACCATTATGTCCTTGTCATAAATTTAAAAACAATTCCTTTTCCCCAAAAACGATTTTCAAATCATAATTTCAAAACACTGCACATGGGAAAATTACTTAAAATGTCCTTAAGACACATAAAAGCGTTTTTTGATTGCCTTTGCAGCATGTTTGTATCACTTTTAACATGGCTATGTAACACAAACATTCAAAATCTAAATTTTCCATGCACAGGTGGGAGCATATTTACAAGCATTTTGCGCCACATAATTCATAATTTTCTCCTTAAAGCACACTGTTCTCTATCTAAATTAAAGAAATATTTTCTCACCTTAGCAAATACTTTGAGTTTGAAAACAGTCTCAGAAACACACCAATTTGTCTTCAGCAGAGCAAAAGGTATGCACTCCAGAGTCTGCAGCTATCAAAAGCACAGAAATGCTGTAATTCTTCACACATATCTCTCATGTCACCCAATCAAAACTCTTCCCTCACTTTTTTTCAAATGAAAACCCTTCCCCCCTCTGCCATTTCATGCCTTTTCTGCATGGCAACCACCTCTTGGAAGACTTCTGGTGTTTGCAAGTTCACACAACAATGTTGCAATTGAACTCTGAACTCTCAGTGCACCTGCATATCCACTGCAATCTTTCATTTAATGATTATTTATTGACCACTCAAAATACATCTTTCAAAGAACTCACCCATGCACCCTAACTTTCTGTTTTCAGCAATCAAAATCCACCAATCACTGTTACTGCTTCAACACAGAAACTCCACAGTTTTTTTCATTTTAAACTCTCATTTTTTCAACTGCCATTTCATTGCCACACTTCATCTGACTGCAGGAGAACCTCCTCTCACCATGTTTTCTGTCTGGATTGTTGGACATAGTTATATTCACTGGGCTCACAGGTATGCTGAGAACAGAAAATTACCTAACCTCAATTTACAAGATGTGGAAATTAAGTGGTTTGGCCACAGGGGATTAAAATGTCACCAATTGATACCATTGGTGAAAACCTTTATGCATTTGCCCAAACCTGACCTGTTAATTGTGCACTGTGGAGGTAATGATTTGGGCACTTTGACTGGGGTAGGTCTGGAAATGCTTTTAAAGGACACCTTTGAGCAATTGATGGCACTTTTTCCTCAGACTGCCTTGGTATATTCAAATATATGCCAAAGACAGAAATGGAGGTGGTCAAACCAACTTTGTCCACAAATTGAGAAGTCGAGGAAGCATGTAAACAAATCTGTTTCAGCTTACATGAGAGACCATGGAATGGGCTCCCTGTACAACAATAACTTGCGTTACTACATGCAAGATATCTACAGAGGAGATGGAGTTCACTTCTCTGATGAGGGCAACAGAATTTTCACTCTGAATTTAAGAATGTGCATTGGTACCTACTTATAAGTACCTAAATGTACCATAAACCCAAAAGCTCTTCTCAGAGCTACCCTACATCTGATCACTCACAATTGTTATTTTTCCTCTAACTTTTTTCACTAATTTTCAACAAAGTACGCTCCCTGGGACGCTACCCGGTACGCGAACCGGGAGCTAACCTCGCGAAATTTTTAAAAAAAATTGTTTTTTTTCGCACATATAAGCCTCCTCAGCCACCCTCACAAAACCTAGGGGGTCAAGATAAGTCTACCGTGCCCCCTTCTACCCATTCTGAACATTATTTGCCCTCCATTTTGTATCTTAATTCGACCGAAACACAAAATGGTGGACTCCCGTAACGCTTAAGGTTCGCGAACCGGGGCGCTCAACGGTTCGCGTACCGGGTCGCTCCCTGGGAAGCGCACCATCAAAAAAGGTGGGAAAGTAGTTCACAGAAAAGCCACTGGAGACAATTTCACCAAATATAGATTAGCTCATACTACATACCAATCCCTACCATTTTCACAAATTTGATTGGAATTCCATTTAGCCATTTAGCCTGTAGACCTCTCTAAATACCCTGAGGTAAATTACTTCACAAAACACATCTGAAGTGTTGGAATTGACAACCAATTAATATGTTACTTTCATTTTCCACTTTTTTTACCTGACATTTCATTGGTTATATACCTGAATATATATAAAGGAAGAGAAGAAAACACAGCCATTTTGACTACTACTTCTTGGTGTACATTTCAATAGTATTTTCACTAATTCCTTCAACTTCTTTCTAAAGGTAAGTTTTTATTTTTAAAACTGAAGTATATTGTGCACTATAAGTTAATATGGTAAACTTTTTCTGATAGTTATATACTATCCCTCTGTAGTAGTTATAGATTTAGATAGACTTCTCTGTTATAGTTATGGATGGAGTTAGGCTTCTCTTGTATAATTATGAATTTACTTACGTTAAATCACATACACTTTTTTATATTCCTACTTCCACTCTGATACTATACACTGCCCAAAGATAAATTCACTGATAAAAACTGCCTATCTAAAATTAATCCCAACAGTGCCCTATCTCTACTAATATATATTTTTTTAATCTAAATTTCAGGCAAAATGGAAGGCGAACAGAAAGTTGAATTTCAAATTGTCCTGCAAGAGAGCAGCCAAGAAATCATTGATGAAAATGATATTGAATTTTTCGATGAAACTTGGGACAAAGAACTACTGCAATGTGTACAAGCAGTAGATAACCTCCTTGAAAATGAGGACATTTTACACCCTCAGAGACTACAATGTATATTCAATGATAATTATGAAATTTCTGACAATGAAATGTTAGAAAGTTTAATAAATTATGAAACACAATCACAATAAAAAAAATGCTTAAAAAATTAAAGAAAATAAAAAATAATCAACAAAACCAACAATCAATTAACATACAGCATTTGAAAAGTCTATCATTCATTTTTCATTGTAGTACGCTGCCTAGAACGCTTCCCGGTTCGCGGACCGGGCGCTACCCACGCAAAAAAACAAAAAAATTTTTTTTTTTTTTGCCCCGCGGGGCCCTTTTAAAGCCTCCACATTAAACCTAGGGGGTCAGGGAGGATCTACTATGCCCCCTTATGGTTATTTCCCCCTTTGTTTTGGCCTCCTCTTGTCTCTCAATCCTACCGAGAGACAAGATGGCGGCTGCTCCGGACTGTTTAGAATGTTGACAGACACCGGAGAGCCAATCAGCTTCGCTACGCGAAGTTCCGGTACGCGCCCCGGTCCGCGAACCGGGGCGCTGCCCGGTCCGCTGTTACAGATATATATCTTTTTTTAAACGTTAATTTCTCAAAATCCACTGGAGCACATATATTGAGACCTACAAAAGGCACATCGGGCTACCAGTCCCTACAATTTTGCCAAGTTTCGTGCAAATCCATTCAGCCGTTCGGCCTAAAAGTGAGGCCAACCGCCCTATGGAAAACTCAATGTTAAAAACACGTTTTGGGACCCCCCTTTTTTCTGGGCCCCCCCTTGACGAAACCCCCCCAAATTTTCAAGGGCTGCTCAGAAACAAAATGTTCCATTTTCCAGAAAATTTCAGCCAATTCCGTCCACAAACGCAAAAGTTATTAGACATAGAATTTTCAAAAATCCCATAGGGAAAAAATCCTAACTATATATACCTACTGGCGACCGCCAGTAGGTAATATATATATATATATATATATATATTCACTGAAAAAACCATAGGTTATAGACCATATATAGTTAGGAATTAGCATTTAAAAAACCTTATTTTACTCACACAAAACCATTGAAATTCCATATATAGTTAGTTGCACTAACTATATATCGCGCACCTGCAATCCACTGCTGATGATGTCACATATTACATCATTCATGACATGGTCAGTGACATCACTGATGACATCACTGATGACATCTCAAATGACATCACTGATGACATCACTGATGACATCTCATTTGACATCAATGACCACATCACTGATGATATCATTCATGTGACAATACAATGCATCTCCTCACATTTTAATATAACCTCTGTTTCACCCAGTGTTAAATACAGAATATAATTTTTGAAACCATTGACACACCAATACTAGTTACTACATACGCACTCACTGATTCCTACGTCTACACACACCTTCACTCATTCACCCATACTATCATTCATACATACAATCACTCATCTTTACAACACTATCATATGCACTCATACACCTATACAGACACTCACAGTCTGCCACTCATCCATGGAGTTACTCACACACCTAGTCAGTCCTGTAAAGAATCAATGACACTTCCATTTTCTTGTCTATACAGTTAAACATAGAGCACCTTACATTTTCAAACATATACTAACACATACTTACCTTGTTATACAATCATTGATACAAGTACACATTGATCTGCACAGAGTCACACACCTCCCAGCCAGCCACACACACACTCAGTCTCCCATACAAATACTTGGACAATCAATCAGTAACCCATATAGTTAATTATATAGCTACTGATCAAAACATGCAGCAGTTTACAGAACAACAGACATAATGATGCACAAATTAAGACACTTTAGTCACTAACCCATGCACTCAGTGAGACACATTTAATCACTCACTCATGCATTCAGTCATGCACCTACTAAATCCTTTGTCCAGACACTTATACTTCCACTCATTCTTCAATATGTAAGACACATTTTAACTTTACAGAAACATACAGTCACTGGATGTTGTCATCAGTGATGTCATCAGTGATGTCATTTGAGATGTCATCAGTGATGTCATCAGTGATGTCACTGACCATGTCATGAATGATGTAATATGTGACATCATCAGCAGTGGATTGCAGGTGCGCGATATATAGTTAGTGCAACTAACTATATATGGAATTTCAATGGTTTTGTGTGAGTAAAATAAGGTTTTTTAAATGCTAATTCCTAACTATATATGGTCTATAACCTATGGTTTTTTCAGTGAATTTTCAAGGTTTTGTAAATGCTAATTCCTAACTATATATGGTCTATAACCTATGGTTTTTTCAGTGAATTTCAATGGTTTTTTAATAGCAAATATCATAAGCTGTCGAATGTCAAGTACGTGGTAAGTGAAAACATTTTCGTGTTTATGCACACTGATCTGCTTTGAATGGTGCCCCCCCCCCCTCATTTCTATTAGGAGTACTCTCTCTTTGCAGATAGTGAAAGGTAGTTAACGCAGGTCTTTGCCCCCATTGTAATCCGTCGTGCCTGCTTCTCTCTCCATTTGATTCATTGTTATCCAAGTATTTACTGTTTTAGAATTAGTTCTCTTTGGTTCATTCTCTATTTACAAACAAACACAGAGTCGCAATACTCTGTTTAGTCTTTGCAGATAACAAAAAAATCGTGTAAAAAAAAAGAAAAGGAATCGAGCAAAATCAGTAGGCCACTAATAGGATCTCTTTTTGACCTCGCTAAAATAGAAACATTAGGAACAACCCCTCATGACAAATACAAAACTAGTGAGATGAACTGAACTCCACACAATGATGGCTGCAAAACAGCTCGGCTCCGCCACCCACCCCGCCCAAAATAACGATAAAGAACGGCTGCCATGATTGGTTGCGGAATGACCACGACGGAGCTACGAAATGGTGCTGCTCTCATGCTAACCCCAGCTTCAGTCTGAAACATCCAGAAACACTGTAGACTACCAATTCGATCAGTTCCGGTAGCGCCCCAATGTAACCCGGTAGAGAAGAACTAGCCCTCCCCTCTTTGACTGATGGTTCTTGTTGCCTGTCCCTTCTGTTGTCATTTAACAGAACTATTTAGCCTGCTGAAAGGGGTTGTGTTCCGACCGCTGGTTGGTGGAGACATTTTGACTATATTCTGTACCTGCGTTGTCGCGTAATGCATCATATGACGCGCCGCGTTAGCGCATCCGGAAGTCATCCGGGGCGCGCAGCGCGTAACTTAAGCATAACAAGTCATGTGACTTGTTAATAAAACTTTTCATTGGTTCATTTTACTTTTCTTATTGTAATGATGAAAGGCTTGGTCATATGACCTAAAAATTACGCTTTTCATTACTTCCGAACATTATTTTTTCTTAAATATATGTTATAATGTTCCAGGCTAATGTACTTTCCCGGAAATTTTACAACTGTCCTGCAAGTAAAATATATTCTTTTTTCGAGAAAAAGAGCGTTTCTTCGTCCCATGACGGAGCCGTTGAGCAAAAGAGGGTCGACCTGCTGTCTTAGTCGCCGATACGCCTGAATATGAGATTCTTATCGATCACTTTATGTTGCAGGAATAGAAAACACAACAGCCCTTGACCATTTATCTTTACTGCGTTCCTTCGTATTATACCTTTTACCCTTCATGTAATTGGTCTGCTTTATTTCACTTGCCTTTTAATGATTCTAAAACAGTGACTATTATTAAAAACTTTACCAATGTATATACTACTACCATGTTTTCTTTTAAAAACCTTTATTGTGAAAATTTCATTATACAAATACGAGCCTATAACCACGTGGGCCGGCCACGGAGCAAACTGTAATCGTATATGATGAATAGACATTTACACTGTAGAGGAACGTAACGGGCGGGCCATTAGGTTGCAAGAACTAAGGTGTCTAACAGTTACGGAATCGGTGGACGTACATTTTATAATTAAAATACGACAGGGCCAGTTACAATAAAATTATCTAGATATACATTTGCGGGCAAGTACCATGGGTGACGTTAATTCGAACTTTCAACAGTACAGTAATCAATAACACATCAGAACTTAATATCAATAGGGATGTCGAAATATTCAATCAATTCTCGTCCCCGCCCGCCATGTGCTTCAAAACTGCATACGTATCTCGTGATTTCAAGGTTCTGCAACCAGTACACAACAAGGAGTTACGAGTCCCATTTATTCTGGCGCCATTTTGGGCGAGGACGGGCAGGTCCAGGATATAGTCAAAATGTCTCTACCAACCATCGACTATGATGATGTTCATATGCTGTATTTATTAGAGTAACACTCATCTGTCCACATGAAATTAATTTGCCACAATCTAAACATGTCATTTTAATCTTTCCAAAGTTCTTCTAAATATTTGGGACCGTTTCCCTTGCCTCTGAAGCTCTCAGTGCCACTTCTTTGATGAATGTACTAGCAGGTCACGGGTTCTCCTCCAAATCTCTCTTTTATGCAGCACTATAATTAATTGGTGCCACCTCTCCATATGACGATGCATGGTATAGTTACCACAACTATATATTTTTTCGGTTCCTCTGGAGAGTTCATCGTGGCAGATGAAGCGTGTAACGTACCGGGCATTTACCTTTTTTTGCATGTACAGGAAAGGAAAAAAAAATCGAGCGTCCGAGTTCTAAGGTGTCCCAGGGCCATTTTAGTGGACCAGGCCCAAATCCAAAGAACAGGCCGCCATTTTGAGAGTCCTGTTGCAGCCGCCTGTCGCTGTAGCATCAAGAGCAGCCGAAACTCAGCTGAATGGCAACTGAAACGGTAAAGGGGCGCCCCACTACAGCAGACGAGCCAGGCCCAAATCCAAAGAACAGCTATCTCACAGGCTAATGGGGCGACCCACGCCGAGTTTCAGCATTGTAGGATGACCACACAAGTACAGCAACTTGCTATACATCACCTCGGTGCCATCCGGATCTCGGCGCCCCACTGCAGATGAAGTGCCTCTCAACTATGAAACCACCACGGTGACATCCGGATCTTGGCGCGTTGTGATGCCTTCGGCCTATTCGCACATCGGTCCGCTACTGACGCCATCTCACAGGCTAATGGGGCGACCCACGCCGAGTTTCAGCATTGTAGGATGACCACACCAGTACAGCAACTTGCTAGACATCACCTCGGTGCCATCCGGATCTCGGCGCCCCACTGCAGATGAAGTGCCTCTCAACTATGAAACCACCACGGTGACATCCGGATCTTGGCGCGTTGTGCTGCCTTCGGCCTATTCGCACATCGGTCCGCTACTGACGCCATCTCACAGGCTAATGGGGCGACCCACGCCGAGTTTCAGCATTGTAGGATGACCACACCAGTACAGCAACTTGCTAGACATCACCTCGGTGCCATCCGGATCTCGGCGCCCCACTGCAGATGAAGTGCCTCTCAACTATGAAACCACCACGGTGACATCCGGATCTTGGCGCGTTGTGCTGCCTTCGGCCTATTCGCACATCGGTCCGCTACTGACGCCATCTCACAGGCTAATGGGGTGACCCACGCCGAGTTTCAGCATTGTAGGATGACCACACCAACTTGCTAGACATCACCTCAGTGCCATCCGAATCTTGGCATCTCAACGCCTAGTGGTATCTTCCATACAAAAAATATTGTTACGCTGCCTTTGGCCCCATTCGCACATCAGTCCGCAACTTAGACATCACCTCGGTGCCATCCGGATCTTGGCATCTCAGCGCCTTGTGGTGTCAGTCAGAAAATATTGTTGTGCTGCCTTCGGCCTATTCGCACATCGGTCCGCTACTGACGCCATCTCACAGGCCAACGGGGCGCCCCACGCCGACTTTCAGCATTGTAGGATGGCCACACCAGTGCGGCAACTTGCTACACACCACCTCGGTGCCATCCGGATCTTGGCATCTCAGCGCCTTGTGGTGTCTTCTACACCGGAAATATAGTAGAAAATATTGTTGCGCTGCCTTTGGCCCCATTCACACATCAGTCCGCTACTGACACCATCTCACAGGCCAACGGGGCGCCCCACGCCGACTTTCAACATTGTAGGATGGCCACAGAAGTGCGACAACTTACTAGACACCACCTCGGTGCCATCCGGATCTTGGCGCGTTGTGCTGCCTTCGGCCTATTCGCACATCGGTCCGCTACTGACGCAAACTCACAGGCCAACGGGGCGCCCCACGCCGACTTTCAGCATTGTAGGATGGCCACACCAGTGCGGCAACTTCCTACACACCACCTCGGTGCCATCCGGATCTTGGCGCGTAGTGAAGCTGCAGCAGCTGCAAATAAGCTTCAGACAGTGTTACAACCGCTGCTCAGAACTCTCAACTATGACACCACCTCGGTGCCATCCGGATCTTGGCGCGTTGTATTGCCTTCGGCCTATTCGCACATCGGTCCGCTACTGACGCCGCCTCACGTGCCAACGTATTTTCTCCGCATTTTATACCCTATGCCGCATAACAGGTCATGTGACTTGTTTATAAAACTTTTCATTGGTTCATTTTACTTTTGGTTTCCTAATGATGGAAGGCTTGATCATATGACCTAAAAACAACACTTTTCATTGGATGAAAACTTTTTTTTTCCCCCAAACGATGAAAGCCCCACCTTGTTTCTGGATGTTTCAGACTGAAGCTGGCGTCAGCATGAAAGCACCACCATCTCGTAGCTCAGTCGTGGTCATTCCGCGAGCAATCATGGCAGCCGCTCCCCACCAGAAGCCTGCAGGAGTCGGAGCCCCCAAAACTTTTGATGAATTCTCAAGGCGGAGGGGACGCTTTCGAGAATGGGGTCCAAGACCTAGCAGACAAGCGTCCGATTTCCAAGGTGTCCCAGGGCCATTTCAGTAGACCAGGCCCAAAAAGGAAACAGCCTGCCGCCATTTTGAGAGTCCTGTGACAGCCGCCTATCGCTGCACCGCAAGAGTGGGCGCAACTCAGCTGAATGGCGGATTTTGACACAGTGGACCAAAAGCGGACGGAATGGCAACTGAAACGGTAAAGGGGCGCCCCACTAAAACAGATGAGACTCCACCTGGAGAGGCCCGTTCACGCCGCCTCCCCCGGGGCGCTCCACGCCGTTATTCGGAGCAGCATTGTAGGATACCAAAACCAGTGCGGCAACTTACTGGACATCACCTTGGTGCCATCGTTCTGCTGCCTTGGAACTATTCGCACAACAGTTTGCTACTGATGACCCACCCCCCGCGACGCCCCACGCCGTTATTTGCTGGGTGGCAACTTACTAGACATCACTTTCGTGTCATCTAGATTTCGGCGCGTTCTGCTGCCTTGGAACTATTCGCACAACAGTTTGCTACTGATCACCCACCCCCCGCGACGCCCCACGCCGGAAATCTGGACGTTGTGCTGCGTTGGGACTATTCGCACAGCCGACCGCTACTTCGTTGTTTTTCTCTAAAAATGTTTATATGTTATTACTATTTTTGTTTTCTTGTATATATTTATAAATTATTAAAGTTTTATAATCTTACTACTTTGTCGGAGTGCTATATATTTTTAATGTGACACATAATTGTAAAAACTTTGATGTACAAAGAGTCATCCCTGGAATCTTCCGCTTCACGCTCGGTCCCCTCCCCAATCACAATACAGGATGGTTTTCAGATAATAGCAACGCTTCTGCTGTGACGGATCTCATCGAGTGTGGGCCTTGATCTACTATAACTCCTTTGAAGACGGGTGATTCTTTACAGCTGTGGCCATAAACTACATCTGCAGGGCTAGCTGATAGCCTAGGACCGGCCTGGACAATCGGACACAGAGGAAAAGGAGTGTCAGAGGGTGCGGTAGTGAATAGGGCGAAAGGGAGGTGTCGGGCGGGCACAGGGTGTGATTCTCAGGGAAGAACAGCGCAGATGGGGGGAGGTTTATTACCCATGCATAAAACAGAGAGCGGGGGTGACCACTGCCTGGGGGAGATGCTTGCGAGGGTGGGGAGCCATGCTAAGGATCGACAGCGTGCACAGAGTGGATCTGGTCAAGGCATCTAAAATGGCTGCCGTGCACGACAAAAGTGTGGCATTTGAAAAAAGACAAGATGGCGCACACAATGTTTTTCAACAATTCCTGATTTCCTTCGAATCGAACGTTAACAGACGTTGGGGCATATTACCAAAGTTAAGCGATATTTATCCCTAACGATGCATTGCAAAGATTTTTTTACCGTCAGAAATTATCGCAGATAAACCTTGCTATTATCAAGGTTTATCGCAAATACGATAAAAAACGAGCGCAATGCATTAATATCGCTGAAAACTCCGCGATATTCATGCATTACCGAGCTAATGCTCTTAGCCATGTTATCCACCTCCCATTGGATAACATGGCTAAGAACTGCTCAGGGCAGCTGTTACTTTTTGGAGATATTCGCGCTTATCTCGAATATTTCCAAAAGTTGATAATAGGAGATAGCGATGTTAGCGACTGTTTCCAGTCGCTAACATCTTGGCATGCCCACTTTGCATGTCATTAGTGATAAATATCACTCACATGCAAAGTGGGACCCAAGATGGTCGCTATCTCCTACTAGCCGTCGCTAACTGGTGTTAGCAACAGCTAGGTAATACACATATAATTTTATCTCCGCGAAGCGGAGCGCTGTTACAGATATATATCTTGTTTTTGAACGTTAATTTCTCAAAATGCACTGAAGCACATATATTGAGACATAGCAAAGGCACATCGGGCTACCAGTCCCTAATATTTTACCAAGTTTCGTGCAAATCCATTCAGCCGTTCGATTATTATTATTATTTTTTTTTTTGCCCCGCGGGGCCCTTTTAAAACCTCCACATCAAACCTAGGGGGTCAGCGAGGATCTACTATGCCTCCTTATGGTCATCAGCCGTTCGATTATTATTATTATTTTTTTTTTTTGCCCCGCGGGGCCCTTTTAAAACCTCCACATCAAACCTAGGGGGTCAGCGAGGATCTACTATGCCCCCTTATGGTCATTTGCCCCTTTGCTTTGGCCTCCTCTTGTCTCTCGATCCTACCGAGAGACAAGATGGCGGCCGCTACGTACTGTTTGGAATGTTTCCAGACACCGGAGAGCCAATCAGCTTCGCTTCGCAAAGCTCCGTAACGCGAAAAGTACGCGAAGCGGTGCGCTGTTACAGATATATATCTTTTTTTGAACGTTAATTTCTCAAAATCCACTGAAGCACATATATTGAGACCTAGCAAAGGCACATCGGGCTACCAGTCCCTACAATTTTGCCAAGTTTCGTGCAAATCCATTCAGCCGTTCGATTATTATTATTATTATTTTTTTTTGCCCCGCGGGGCCCTTTTAAAACCTCCACATCAAACCTAGGGGGTCAGCGAGGATCTACTATGCCCCCTTATAGTTATTTCCCCCTTTGTTTTGACCTCCTCTTGTCTCTCGATCCTACCGAGAGACAAGATGGCGGCCGCTACGGACTGTTTGGAATGTTGACAGACGCCGGAGAACCAATCAGCTTTGCTTCACAAAGCTCCGTTGCGCGAAAAGTCCGCGAACCAGAGCGCTAACCGGTCCGCTGTTACAGATATATATCTTTTTTTAAACGTTAATTTCTCAAAATCCACTGGAGCACATATATTGAGACCTACAAAAGGCACATCGGGCTACCAGTCCCTACAATTTTGCCAAGTTTCGTGCAAATCCATTCAGCCGTTCGGGCTAAAAGTGAGGCCAACCGCCCTATGGAAAACTCAATGTTAAAAACACGTTTTGGGACCCCCCTTTTTTCTCGGCCCCCACTGGACGAACCCCCCCCAAATTTTCAAGGGCTGCTCAGAAACAAAATGTGCCATTTTCCTGAAAATTTCAGCCGATTCCGTCCACAAACGCCAAAGTTATTAGACATAGAATTTTCAAAAAACCCATAGAGAAAAAATCCTAACTATATATACCTACTGGCGACCGCCAGTAGGTAATATATATATATATATATATATATGTATGTATGTATATATATATATATATATATATATATATATATATATATATATATATATATATATATATATATTTTACCTACTGGCGGTCGCCAGTAGGTATATATAGTTAGGATTGCTTTCCATAGGGAAATCGCAACATTCTATTGGGAATAACTTTGCCGCCGGTTGAGGAATCTTCCTGAATTTTTCCTTAACTTTGCCTCGCGACGCTCCGGTCCTTCCCTGAAAGTATTGGGGGGATTCGTCAAGCGGGGGCTGAGATAAAAGGGGGCCCCAAAACGTGTTTTCCCCATGTTAATTTCCATAGAGCGGTCGAACTCACTTTCAGCTCGAACGGCTGAATGGATTTTCACCAAACTTGGCAAAATTGTAGGGACTGGTAGCCTGATGTGCCTTTGCTATGTCTCAAGATATCGCTTACCGTACGTGCACGTACGCGTACGGTACGCGTATCTCTAGTGCGCGAGCTGCATTCTGATTGGCTGCCAATGTCTGTCAACACTCCAAAACAGAAACTGTTGGCAGCCATCTTGTGCCTCGGTAGACTGAGGTACAGGAAAGCAGAAAAACAAACATGTAGAACTCAAAAAGGGGGCAGGGTAGAAGCATACTGACCCCCTAGGCCTGCTCAGGGGGTCCCACAAGGACCCCCAAGGCCCCAAAAAAAAAAAAACAATTTCGGAAAATCACGGGGTACGCTTACGGTACGCGTACCGGTACGCGCACGGTGCGCGTAACTCATTTTTTTACAAGAAAAAAAAAAAGATTTGGGGGCCTTGTAGAAACACTCTGACCCCCCTAGGGCTGTTCAGGTGGTCCCATACGGATATTAACATATATAAATGTTATCCGCTAATAGAATTAGCATTTAAAAAATCTTGCAAGTTCACTGAAAAAACAAAGGTTTCACACCAGTTATAGTTAGGAATTAGCATTTAAAAAACCTATGAAATTCTCTGAAAAAACCATAGGTTTCACACCAGTTATAGTTAGGAATTAGCATTTAAAAAACCTATTAAATTCACTGAGAAAACCATAGGTTTGACACCAGTTATAGTTACCTGAACATTTTACTCATACACACACACACCCCACACACATACCCCCACATACACACACCCCACACCCACCCCTCCCACACACCCCCCCACACATACCTCACACACCCACACCTCCACCCACACCCAAACACCCCACACACCCACACCCACACACACACCTTACACACCCACACCCACACCTACAACCACACACCCCACACACCCCCACCCCCCACTCACCCCCACCCACACACACCTCACTCCCCCCACACACACACACCTCACAGACACACCCCACACATCCCCCACACACGCCTCACCCCTTTCCCACACACACACACCTCTGACACACACCTCACACACACACACACACACACACCACACACACCTCACACACACACACACACACACACCCACACACACACTCCTCTCACACACACACACCCACACCCCCCCACACACACACCCACACACACACCCCACACCCACACCCACACATCCTACACATACACACCCCACACACATACCCCCCCACACACACACCCCACACCCACATCCTCCCCCCACACACACACACCACACACACACACACACGCATTATTATTATTTTTTTTGAGGGGGTGCCCCACACACATACCCCCACACACACCCACACCCCCCCACACACACCCCCACCATACCTCATACATCCACACCTCCACCCACACCCAAATACCCCACACACCCACACCCACACACACACCATACACCCCCACACCCCCACCTACACCCACACACCCCACACACTCCCACCCACACACACCACACTCCCCCCCACACACACACCTCACAGACACACCCCACACATCCCCCACACACACCTCACCCCCCACACACACACACCTCTGACACACACCCCCCACACACACACACACACCCCACACACACACCTCACACACACACACCCACACCCACACACACATTCCTCACCCCCACACACACCCACCCCCCCCCCACACACACACACACCCACACACACACCCCACACACACACCCACACATCCTACACACACACACCCCACACACATACCCCCCCACACACACACCCCACACCCACCCGCCCACACACACACATCACACACACACACACACTCATTATTTTTTTTATTTTTTTTGAGGGGGTGCGCGCCCCGGTACACATATCGGTACACGTACCTTTACGCGTACCCTGGAGAAAAAAAGAAAGACAGCGTTTTTTAAAAATGTAGCATTTTTATATAAATTGGAGGTAGTTCTGAAAAGAACTGTTTTTTTATTCTTATTGTTGTTTTATATTTTTTTATTGTTTTTTTGTACCCCGCGACTTTAAAAAAAAAAAAAAAAAACAATTTTTTGCCTTGGGGTTCCTTGTGGGACCCCCTGAGCAGGCCTAGGGGGTCAGGGTGTTTCTACTCTGGCCCCTTTGCGAGTTTTACACCTTTGTTTCACTGCTTTCTTGTGCCTTGGTTCTAACAAGGCACAAGATGGCTGCCTGGGACACCCAGTATGCAAGGGGAATTAGTTCCCCCTCTTCAAACATGCACGGGGGCTGCGTTTCAGAGAGGTGTAAAAAAGGGTGTGGCCTCATTACACCTCTATGCAATGCAGCCATCTGACGCATACTGGAGGTTCCTGGTGGGCTAGTTGGGCCCCAGGGACCCCCATTATGCAAGGGGAATTAGTTCCCCCTCTGCAAACGCGCCAGGCGGCTGCGTTGCAGAGAGGTGTAACAAGGGGCATAGCCTCATTACACCTCTGCAATGCAGCCCCCTGGCACATACTGGAGGTTCCAGGTGGGCTAGTTGGCCTCCAGGGGCCCCCAGTATGCAGGGGGAATGAGTTCCCCCTCTTCAAACATGCACGGGGGCTGCGTTGCAGAGAGGTGTAAAAAGGGCCGTGGCTTAATTACACCTCTCTGCAATGCAGTTCTCTGGTGCATACTGGAGATTCCTGGTGGGCTTTCAGGTCTTATATAGTTAGGAATTAGCATTAAAAAAACTTTGAAATTCACTGAAAAAAACATAGGTTTCAGGCCTTATATAGTTAGGAATTAGCATTTAAAAAACCTTTGAAATTCACTGAAAAAACCATAGGTTTCAGACCTTATATAGTTAGGAATTAGCATTTAAAAAACCTTGCAAATTCAATGAAAAAACCATAGGTTTCAGGCCTTATATAGTTAGGAATCAGCATTTAAAAAAACCTTGCAAATTCACTGAAAAAAACATAGGTTTCAGGCCTTATATAGTTAGGAATTAGGCACAAGAAAGCAGAAAAACAAACGTGTAGAACACAAAAAGGGGGCAGGGTAGAAACACCCTGACCCCCTAGGGCTGCTCAGGTGGTCCCACTAGGATATTAATATATTTAAACTTTATCTGCTAATAGAATTAGCATTTAAAAAACCTTTGAAATTCACTGAAAAAACCATAGGTTTCAGGCCTTATATAGTTAGGAATTAGCATTTTAAAAACCTTTGAAATTCACTGAAAAAACCATAGGTTTCAGGCCTTATATAGTTAGGAATTAGCATTTAAAAAAAACCTTTGAAATTCACTGAAAAAACCATAGGTTTCAGGCCTTATATAGTTAGGAATTAGCATTTAAAAAAAACCTTTGAAATTCACTGAAAAAACCATAGGTTTCAGGCCTTATATAGTTAGGAATTAGCTTTTACAAAACCTTTGAAATTCACTCAAAAAACTATAAGTTTTAGTGGTGTTATAGTTAGCTGGACATTTTACTCATACAAAACCATTGAAATTGCTCCTATATAGTTAGTTGTACTAAGTATATATCGCGCACCCGCAATTCACTGCTGATGATGTCACATATTAGATCATTCATGACATGGTCAGTGACATCACTGATGACATCTCAAATGACATCACTGATGACATCACTGATTACATCATCCACGTGACAATCACATACACCTTTTCATACACTATTACAATTTTTCATCACTCTTTGTAAAATACAGAGTATCATATTTAAATCCATTGTCACAGCAATACAAGTATCTAAAAATCCACTCAGTGATTCATACATGTATACACACATCTAATCCCTTACCTATGGATTCACTCATACATGCTGTCAATGAACAATAGGTCACTATCAAAAATACTTATACATCTATATCGACATTAAACAACAGCACGCATCCTATTCACATATGAAGTCATCCTACTCACTTATGCAAACAATGGATCATACTTACATATTTACTTAGCAAAACACTTATACAAACAACACTTCTTCTATTCATTTAGATAGTAAGTCATACTTAGTGAATTATAAAATCATTATTACAAGTATACAGTTATCCATACAGTCACTCACACAATCATTGTGTCTTATGTATACTTATTTATATACAACAACTGACACATACACTGCCTTTTATTTTTCTAGTTTGTTGGACCTGTACCTTTGAGAAATATTTTGCTCATGGATAACTGTATACTTGTAATAATGATTTTATAATTCACTAAGTATGACTTACTATCTAAATGAATAGAAGAAGTGGTGTTTGTATAAGTGTTTTGCTAAGTAAATATGTAAGTATGATCCATTGTTTGCATAAGTGAGTAGGATGACTTCATATGTGAATAGGATGCGTGCTGTTGTTTAATGTCGATATAGATGGATAAGTATTTTTGATAGTGTTCTATTGTTCATTGACAGCATGTATGAGTGAATCCATAGGTAAGTGATTAGATGTGTATACATCAATGAATCACTGAGTGGATTTTTAGATACTTGTATTGCGGTGACAATGGATTTAAATATGATACTCTGTATTTTACAAACAGTGATGAAAAATTGTAATAGTGTATGAAAAGGTGTATGTGATTGTCACGTGGATGATGTCATCAGTGATGTCATCAGTGATGTCATTTGAGATGTCATCAGTGATGTCACTGACCATGTCATGAATGATCTAATATGTGACATCATCAGCAGTGGATTGCGGGTGCGCGAAATATAGTTAGTACAACTAACTATATAGGAGCAATTTCATTGGTTTTGTATGAGTAAAATGTCCAGCTAACTATAACACCACTAAAACTTAGTTTTTTGAGTGAATTTCAAAGGTTTTTTTTTAAAACTAATTTCTAACTATATAACTCCTGAAACCTATGGTTTTTTCACTGAATTTCAAAGGTTTTTTTAAATGCTTATTCCTAACTATATAAGGCCTGAAACCTATGGTTTTTTCAGTGAATTTCAAAGGTTTTTTAAATGCTGATTCCTAACTATATAAGGCCTGAAACCTATGGTTTTTTCAGTGAATTTCAAAGGTTTTTTAAATGCTAATTCCTAACTATATAAGGCCTGAAACCTATGGTTTTTTCAGTGAATTTTAATGGTTTTTTAAATGCTAATTCCTAACTATATAAGGCCTGAAACCTATGGTTTTTTCAGTTTAAAAAAAAAAAATTGATTGGTTAACTGGCTTATTAAGTGTATCTTAGTGAATACATATATTAGCGAGTAATGTTTAAATATTTAAATATATGCATGAGTGATGTAATATGTGACGTCATCAGCAGTGCATTGCAGACGTGCAAGTTATAGTGAGTCCAACTAACTATAACGTGGGAATTTCAATGGTTTTATGCGAGTAACATTTCCAGCTAACTATAACTGGTGTGTAACCTATGGTTTTTTCAGTGAATATATATATATATACAATTTCTATGGCAAAATGAAACCCCTCATTTTGTTCCTTTTCAAATTAAATGTATTAAGTGTTACCACTTTATTCCAATCAAGATGACTTCAGGTGTGCCATACTTTTGTCATAAGTAAGACTGTTAGCGTTCTAGTTGTTCTTTAGAACACTCTGGGACATTCTGTCACTGGGCTATAGTTGGGCTACATCTGGCTCATATTTGGGCTACATTTGGGCTCTTTTGTCTCTGGTGGCCATCTTGGGATACTGCATATCAGAATTTTTTTAATGAAATATAAGAGGATTTGAGAAGTCACTCAAAATGTGCCCTAATTTCTTCAGCACTAATCATAATTTCTATGGCAAAATGAACCCCCTCATTTTGTTCCTTTGCAAATATAATGTTTTAAGTGTTAACACTTTATTCCAATCAAGATGACTTCAGGTCTGCCATACTTTTGTCATAAGTAAGACTGTTAGCGCTCTAGTTGTTCTTTAGAACACTCTGGGACATTCTGTCATTGGGCTATAGTTGGGCTACATCTGGCTGATATTTGTGCTATATTTGTTTTTTTTTGTCTCTGGTGGCCATCTTTGGGCTACATTGGGCTACATTGGGCTACATTTGGGCTCTAAAATATATATAGCCCAATGTAGCCCAATATATATTTTTTCAAATTTAATTTTCGGAAAAACCACTGGAGCACATATCTTGAGACACAGCAAAGGCACATCGGGCTACCAATCCCTACAATTTTGCCAAGTTTGGTGGAAAACCATTCAGCCGTTCGGGCTAAAAGTGAGTCCAACCGCCCTATGGAAATTAACATGGGGAAAACACGTTTTGGGACCCCCCTTTTATCTCGGCCCCCGCTTGACGAATCCCCCCCAAACTTTCTGGGAAGGAGCGGAGCGCCGCGAGGCAAAGTTAAGGAAAATCTCAGGAAGATTCCTCAACCGGCGCCAAAGTTATTCCCAATAGAATGTTGCGATTTCCCTATGGAAAACAATACTAACTATATATACCTACTGGCGATCGCCGGTAGGTAATATATATATATATATATATATATATATATATTCACAGAAAAAACCATAGGTTATAGACCATATATAGTTAGGAATTAGCATTTACAAAACCTTGAAAATTCACTGAAAAAACCATAGGTTATAGACCATATATAGTTAGGAATTAGCATTTAGAAAACCTTATTTTACTCACACAAAACCATTGAAATTCCATATATAGTTAGTTGCACTAACTATATATCGCGCACCCGCAATCCACTGCTGATGATGTCACATATTACATCATTCATGACATGGTCAGTGACATCACTGATGACATCACTGATGACATCTCAAATGACATCACTGATGACATCACTGATGACATCTCATTTGACATCATTCTTGTGCTAATACGATAAACCTCTTCAGACTCTAATATAACCTTAGATACACTCAGTGTATACAGACACTCACACACTGTCACTCATCCATGGAGTTACTCACACACCTAGTCAGTCATGCAAAGAAACAATCTCACCTCCATTTCCTCAACTATACAGTTATACACACCTTACTTATTCAAACATATACTAACACATATTTACTCTCTTATACAATCCCTGATACAAGTTCACAATGATCCATACAGCCACTCACACATTCAGTGGCTCTCATGCACAGTTATTTATATATGCCAACTCTCACATGTACTGTGTTTTACATATGTACTTACTATGACATGTAGCATTGAGATATCCATTCACTCATCAATACACTCATGCACACAGTCAACCGCCCATGTAGCTTTTTCCACATGCACTCTTGAACTCATACACCTAGTGAATCAACTGCTCACACATCTATGCACAGAGTCACACACCTCCCAGCCACCCCCACACAAACTCAATCTCCCATAGAAATACTTGGGCAACCAATTAATAACACATATAGCCTCTCGTATAGCTAATGATCAACACATGCAGCAGTTTACATCACAACAGACATAATGATGCACAAATTAAGACAGTTTAGTCACTAACCCATGCATTCAGTGAGACACATTTAATCACTCACTCATACAGTCAGTCACGCACCTACTAAATCCTTCATCCAGACACTTATACATCCACTCATTCTTCAATATCTAAGACATATTTTAACTTTACAGAAACATACAGTCACTGGATGTTGTCATCAGTGATGTCATTTGAGATGTCATCAGTGATGTCATCAGTGATGTCACTGACCATGTCATGAATGATGTAATATGTGACATCATCAGCAGTGGATTGCGGGTGCGCGATATATAGTTAGTGCAACTAACTATATATGGAATTTCAATGGTTTTGTGTGAGTAAAATAAGGTTTTCTAAATGCTAATTCCTAACTATATATGGTCTATAACCTATGGTTTTTTCAGTGAATTTTCAAGGTTTTGTAAATGCTAATTCCTAACTATATATGGTCTATAACCTATGGTTTTTTCTGTGAATTTCATTGGTTTTTTAACAGCTAATATCTGTAGCTGTAAAATGTATTCTTCTTTAAATCCAAAAATATATTTTATATGTTTATGAATAATTTTTTTTTAAAATATTTTTTTTTCTTCGTTCCCGCTTCGCGAATCGGGAAGCTTCCCGTTAGCTGACCTTGATGCCGCGAAATAGACCGCGAGCCGGTAAACGTTTCTTTACCGCAAGTGCCGCGTTAGAAAACAACATCGTGACGCCTCCCGTCCGCATGACGTTTCACGTTGTCGCGTGATACGTCATATGACGTGCTACGTTAGCGAACTGGTACGCGAAGCGAGTGCCAAAGCGCAGGTTTCTGGAAGCAAACCGGGAGGCCCTGCAAAGCGCTTAACGTAAACACAGCAAGTCATGTGACTTGGTAATAACACTTTTCATTGGTTCATTTCACTTTTGGTTTCCTAATGATGTAAGACTAGGTCATATAATCTAAAATGAACACTTTTGATTGGTTGAGAACTCTTGTTTTTCCCAAATGATGAAAATCCCTCCTTCTTTCCTCACTCTGACTTTCATCATTGTGAGAGAAAGACCCTTTGTGATCACTGAGCAATGGCTTCTTTAGTAGCTTCAGCTGGTGCTTCCCCACCACCTCCACCACATCCAAGGAAGAGTGGACCACCTGCTCAAGTTGTAATTCAACAAGAAGAAGAAGAAGAGGAACAGGAGGACGAGCACGAAGAGAGGCAGTTTTTGCCTGAGCAGCCCAAGACGTCTCACCGGAAAGAAAACTTCATTTGGCAATTTTTTAAAATTCCCAAAGGTCAGAAAAAAGTAAATGCAAGATACGTAACTTGCCTTATATGTCAAGATAGACTGTCCAGAGGGACCGACAAAAAATACAGTTTCGGAAACTACACAATGCATCGCCATATGACTAGGTGGCATCCTAACAACTACAGTGCTGCACAGTTTCGGAACGACCTAGATAATCTCCCTATTATGGCCAGAAGATCTGTTGTACCGGAAGTAACGGGACCAGAGGGCAGGGAGATGGTGCCAAATATACAAATGAGATTTGGTGAAGTAAAACACACCTGCGTATTTTGCGATGGATTCATTTCCTACGGAGAAAGAAGCATCACTCTGATCAACAGAGCTATTGACTATCATATGCAAGTTTGTCCGAAACGCCCAAAATAATAAATACTTCTTTTTTTTGTTTTGTTGCTCCTGTTGAGCCCTTTACAATGAATCGTTTTCATTGCCCCCTCCAAGAAAAACCCAAAAAAATATAAAACTGTTCCGAAAAATTCAAAAACAGTAAAAAAATGTTCAGAAAAATAAAAAAAAAAGTTCTTTTCAGAACTACCTCCCCGTTATTAAAAAATTGGTACAATATTTGGAACTGTGCCAACCTCTATTTCTCTTAGTTCGCTTCCTAGTTCGCTCGCTGGTACGCGAACTGGAAGCGAACCAAAAACAGTAAGTATAAGGGAAGGAAACACACACTTATGTTAAAAGAAAGACAGCTATAGGGGAGTAAACTAGAGATACTATTACCCATAATCCACTGCTGATGATGTCACATATTACATCATTCATGACATGCTCAGTGACATCATCAGCAGAGGATTGCGGGTTTTTTGGCAACATGCCTTATCCACGGTTTAATAACGCTGCCTTTTGCTTTATATAAGTTTTCAAATTGTATGAAATATATACCAATAGGTCTTTATGAACCTTTAGGTAGTGCTTTTGTTCATGAGGTCTGGTCGCTTCCATACACATACAGATGTTTCAAAGATGATCAAGAAGTTTATCTGAATGGAGAGGAATGCACTGAGACGCCAGATCATTCACTAATGTGTAGGCACATACAGTTACACGATTCATGCAACAAACACCGACCAAATATGGCTTGCGTGTTGCAAGGCACGCCAGTTCCTGCTATCATCCCCACGTTCAAGTTGTTGGAAAATGGTAGTTATTTGATGCTCAATAATGAAGATTGTTCTGAGTTAATTAAAAGTATTCCTTTTATCGTAACAGTAAGTGAACGGGTTATTTGCTGCAGAAATGTTCTATTTCCTCCCACACATGAACATAGGGAGTTTTCAATCTGGCCACAAATACCAACCTTGGGACACGTTTCAACGGCATGGCAAGAATAAGAGCTCTTTTGTCTCAGAGAGAGGTGGCCTTGAGTTCGGCCCGTGAAACTTTCGTACTTCACATAGCGAACACCCGTACACAGGTTTGCCTTTCAATTTCAGCAACATGTTTCCGACTATCTTTAACGCATCCTCCACAAAATCCCTGGCACACTTTTTTAAAGTTGTTACCAGTGGTCTCGTGACTTCATTTGAGAAAATCTTTGGAGTCATCCCTGCTCCCTTTCATTGTATTTTCTGCACTCTGGTTCGTGGATTGGCATTTTTACTTGCATTACCAGCGGACGCTCTTGTGCTTTTTTACATTTTTAAATATGGATGTCCCTCCTATGCAACCTCCGACCCTGCAGCTGCTGACACTGTTCCGCAATCGCATGCTAGAATATTATGGCACAATGCCGTTGGCGATATTAAGCACGGCATATGGATTATCTTTTCGGTTCTCCTACTTCACCTGTGTCCAGCCTGTATTTCACTGCCTGACCTGTGATTTCGATTGGGCCATTGATTTGTGTCTCTGCGGACCGGTTTCTCCTGACGTCGACTTTAATCAGCTGATGACTCCTATCATTACTCACGAGTTGATTTGTCCTGGCGAAAGGATTATGGCTGTGGCATTGATGCATGGACTACTTGGTCCCTGGAATTTACTGGCGGCAGCACAGTCTTTCTTGGAACACAGCTTTCTTGAAAACCCACCGAGCTGTCCTCTGATGGTGATAGAGGATCCGGTGCTGGGAGAGCACGTATGTTCTTTTCCGCTTTTAAATTGGATGGCTGAACTGTTTTCGGATGAAGACGGTGACTTCCTATTGGAGGCTGTTGCAGCTTATTTTGCATACACAGTTATGTCATAGACCTTTTTCATGTTTGATATGCTGAGTACTAGCATTTCATTGACAATTCATTGACTTATTTGTCAAGTTTTTATTATTTACCTTGCCTATTGGCTTAAGACTCGATAAAGTACTTGGCTGTTTTATTTTTCTTTAGCATTGAATTTTCCTAGTTTTTAATGCTTTACCTTGCGGACCGTCCACATATAAACTTGCAATCTGCTCTCATGAGATGGCATTTCTATTATCTTATTCAGTTCGTTTCCGGATCATGAGGAGGTGTCATCTAGGTCCTGGATATCTTTACACCGTGTTAAGTTAGCATGGGCTCATTACCGGTTTAAACGCCATTTTTCCTTTTTTGCAACTTCTGCACACGACACTTAGTTGTTGCTTTAGCTTTCCACCTAGTAGTTCATCGTGGTTTACATGAGAATAATATGTTATTGGTCTACTATCTGCTTTACTTGTTAAACTATATCTGTACAGCGAGTGCTAAAGTTTCAAGAACAACACGATACAGAATTGTTATGAGGTCTGATCTCCACGACTTCATACTCATAACATAAGTGCAACTTCTGCCAATTCTGGGCATGAGGCGGGTTTTATATTGCTTTGCCGAACACACATACACAACAGTTGATGCGGTTCACATGAAGAGAGAGCTGGTGTATGCTGATGTGATTCCTTCAAATCTAAGACACTAAAGTATGGGCACGCCCTAAACCAACACAAAGAGACCTTCTTAGCAAATAATATAATATGTGTATTAGGGAGGGTGAGATATAAGCAGCCGCGGGCCGTGGAGGGAGTTACGATGGGGCAGGGAGGCGGGGAGGGGGAGAAGCAGGGTGGAGCCCTCTCTACCTTGCCCCTCCCCCTCCCCGCCTCCCTGCCCCACCGTAACTCCCTCCACGGCCCGCGGCTGCTTATAAGTGTTGCTAACTCTTATTCATTTACAGCATGTTAACATACTGTCACCATTCGCTTTTTATGTACTAGTAACTATGCTGGTAATTTTGCTACTGATAATATGTGTACTTGTATTCTCCACCCTGCTTCTCCCCCTCCCCGCCTCCCTGCCTCACCGTAACTCCCTCCACGGCCCGCGGCTGCTTATAAGTGTTGCTAACTCTTATTCATTTACAGCATGTTAACATACTATCACCATTCACTTTTTATGTACTAGTAACTATGCTGGTAATTTTGCTACTGATAATATGTGTACTTTTATTATCTAAGGTACTACGCCTGAGAAGACGGCATTAGTAAATAAACATTTCAAATACACATCTGTTCTTCTTAACTCCATGTTCTGGTTTCTAAGAAATCTATAACGACCGACTGTTCATGAGTTCCACGTATCCTGAGGTACTATAAGTTCATATTCTGGATTGTCTAAACATTGAGAGTTTGTTATATCCAATGTGACACTGTACCTAGCTTGCTAAATAGTTTTTGATTACTAACGTGAGTTTTGGGACACCCTAATTCGCCGAGGTTCCAATCCTCTGTCCACAGTTCTGTGTGAGAACAGAAACCCTGCGACAGGGGCACCCCCGACCCTTGCTGGAGCTTCATCACACTTGCGATACAACTCCAGCAATGCATTCGCCGAGGTTCCAATCCTCTGTCCACAGTTCTGTGTGAGAACAGAAACCCTGCGACAGGGGCACCCCCGACCCTTGCTGGAGCTTCATCACACTTGCGATACAACTCCAGCAATGCGCCACCTTTACGGCACAGATACATCACGCATCTGTGCTGTTTTTGCCCCATGATGCGCCGCATTGTAAATGCAGCACACCATAGGTGACGGAACAGCGGCACAGAATGACTAACACATCCCTGGTGATGCGCCAGTCATCATAAATCTATCCCTATGCTTCTTATCTTGTTAGAGATGAACCGCCATATGTATCATCAAAGTTATTTGCATTTCCTAAATAGCGAACTTTAAGGAATAAATAGCGATTCTTTACCATTCCTAGTTTGCGATGAGCTATTTGCTAATTAGCCGAATGTAGCCCAATGAAGCCCAATGTAGCCCAATGTAGCCCAAAGATGGCCGCCAGACACACAAAAAAACAAATGTAGCCCAAATATCAGCCAGATGTAGCCCAACTATAGCCCAGTGACAGAATGACCAATCAGCTTCGCAAACCTCCGTTACGCGAAGCGGAGCGCTGTTACAGATATATATCTTTTTTTGAACGTTAATTTCTCAAAATCCACTGGAGCACATATATTGAGACCTAGCAAAGGCACATCGGGCTACCAGTCCCTAATATTTTGCCAAGTTTCGTGCAAATCCATTCAGCCGTTCAATTATTATTTTTATTATTTTTTTTTGCCCCGCGGGGCCCTTTTAAAACCTCCACATCAAACCTAGGGGGTCAGCGAGGATCTACTATGCCCCCTTATAGTTATTTCCCCCTTTGTTTTGACCTCCTCTTGTCTCTCGATCCTACCGAGAGACAAGATGGTGGCCGCTACGGACTGTTTGGAATGTTGACAGACGCCGGAGAACCAATCAGCTTCGCTTCACAAAGCTCCGTTGCGCGAAAAGTCCGCGAACCAGAGCGCTGCCTGGTCCGCGCTTACAGATATATATCTTTTTTTAAACGTTAATTTCTCAAAATCCACTGGAGCACATATATTGAGACCTACAAAAGGCACATCGGGCTACCAGTCCCTACAATTTTGCCAAGTTTCGTGCAAATCCATTCAGCCGTTCGGGCTAAAAGTGAGGCCAACCGCCCTAAGGAAAACTCAATGTTAAAAACACGTTTTGGGACCCCCCTTTTTTCTCGGCCCCCCCTGGACGAACCCCCCCCAAATTTTCAAGGGCTGCTCAGAAACAAAATGTGCCATTTTCCTGAAAATTTCAGCCAATTCCGTCCACAAACGCCAAAGTTATTAGACATAGAATTTTCAAAAAACCCATAGAGAAAAAATCCTAACTATATATACCTACTGGCGACCGCCAGTAGGTAATATATATATATATATTACCTACTGGCGGTCGCGGTCGCCAGTAGGTATATATAGTTAGGATTTTTTCTCTATGGGATTTTTGAAAATTCTATGTCTAATAACTTTGGCGTTTGTGGACGGAATTGGCAGAAATTTTCAGGAAAATGGAACATTTTGTTTCTGAGCAGCCCCTGGAAATTTGGGGGGGTTCGTTAAGGGGGGGGCGAGAAAAAAGGGGGGTCCCAAAACGCGTTTTTCCAATGTTAATTTCCTTAGGGCGGTTGGCCTCACTTTTAGCCCGAACGGCTGAATGGATTTGCACGAAACTTGGCAAAATTGTAGGGACTGGTAGCCCGATGTGCCTTTGCTAGGTCTCAATATATGTGCTCCAGTGGATTTTGAGAAATTAACGTTCAAAAAAAGATATATATCTGTAACAGCGGACCGGGCAGCGCTCCGGTTCGCGTACTTTTCGCGTTACGGAGCTTTGCGAAGCGAAGCTGATTGGTTCTCCGGCGTCTGTAAACATTCCAAACAGTCCGTAGCGGCCGCCATCTTGTCTCTCGGTAGGATCGAGAGACAAGAGGAGGCCAAAGCGAAGGGGCAAATGACCATAAGGGGGCATAGTAGATCCTCCCTGACCCCCTAGGTTTGATGTGGAGGTTTTAAAAGGGCCCCGCGGGGCAAAAAAAATAAAAAAATAATAATAATCGAACGGCTGAATGGATTTGCACGAAACTTGGCACAATTGTAGGTACTGGTATCCCGATGTGCCTTTGCTATGTTTCAATATATGTGCTCCAGTGGATTTTGAGAAATTAACGTTCAAAAAAAGATATATATCTGTGACAGCGGACCGGGCAGCGCTCCGCTTCGCGTACTTTTCGCGTTACGGAGCTTTGTGAAGCGAAGCTGATTGGTTCTCCGGCGTCTGTAAACATTCCAAACAGTCTGTAGCGGCCGCCATCTTGTCTCTCGGTAGGATCGAGAGACAAGAGGAGGCCAAAGCGAAGGGGCAAATGACCATAAGGGGGCATAGTAGATCCTCCCTGACCCCCTAGGTTTGATGTACCATTTTGCCAAGTTTGGTGTAATTCCATTCAGCCATTCAGGCTGTAGACGTATCTAAATGTCCTATGGAAAATTGCATGGGGAAAACACATTTGAAAGTGTTGAAATTTAGAACCAATTAAAATGTTACTTTGGTTTTGTATTTGTGTGTGATGAAAGTTAATTGGTTATGTATATATCTAAAATGAGAGGAAACCACAGCCATTTTGTGATACTACTGTCTGAGGTACATTTGTGAGGAATTTTTGGTGCTCAATTTCTGGTGTTTGATTTACACAGTACTAACGCTTCTCCTACTTTCAAAAAGGTGAGTTGTTAATTTGTAAGGGGAACTATGTTGTACACTTTAAGATAATTTGAAAAATGTTTTCTGTTATTTATTTACAGTCCTTCTGTTATACTAAATACTTGATAAAGTTAGTTTTATATTATGTATTACTAAAAACGATAAATGAAAGTGATTATTTTTTTCTGCAATTTACAGCAAGAAATTTCAAAATAAAATGGATCACAATGAAGAGACCGTGGCAATTTCTTTTGAATTATCCACTACATTTATTGAAATTGACAGCACCAATAATGAAATATTCTCACAAGGAGGAGATGACTTGAATGATTTTTTTGATCAATCTCTTGACGGCGAATTTATCGAATGTTTGGAGACCATAGAGTTACAAGAATCATCATTGCAGACTTTTCATGAGGAGATTCCTGATGAGATGATTGAAGAGGAAATTCCTGATGAGGACATGTTACTAGTTCTTTCAAATTATGAAAATTCAGAAGAATAAATGTATATTTAGAAATCAAAAATTGTTTGAGACATTATTCATTTTTATTTTTAATTTATGAGGTTGTAGCGAAGTGATTGTAGTATAAAATGAGACTTATAGTATAGAGTGCAACATTTTTATGTTACATAGTAAGTTTACTCATATTTACTGGTAGCCCGATGTGCCTTTGCTATGTCTCAATATATGTGCTCCAGTGGATTTTGAGAAATTAACGTTCAAAAAAAGATATATATCTGTGACAGCGGACCGGGCAGCGCTCCGCTTCGCGTACTTTTCGCGTTACGGAGCTTTGTGAAGCGAAGCTGATTGGTTCTCCGGCGTCTGTAAACATTCCAAACAGTCCGTAGCGGCCGCCATCTTGTCTCTCGGTAGGATCGAGAGACATGAGGAGGCCAAAGCGAAGGGGCAAATGACCATAAGGGGGCATAGTAGATCCTCCCTGACCCCCTAGGTTTGATGTGGAGGTTTTAAAAGGGCCCCGCGGGCCTGGGGAGCGTACTACAAGGAAACAAGAATGATTGACTTTTAACTTATTGTATGTTTATAGACTTTTTTTTTTCTTTTGTTTCTGCTGAGTGACGTCTCGGCCTATCTCCACGGGATGCAGTCCCTACCATCTCGGCGTTTAAGCCCAGGGGGACCGGTAGTGTGGTAGAGTTAACGTCTGTTAACGTTCGATTCGAAGGAAATCAGGAAGTGTTGATAAACATTGTCTGCGCCATCTTGCCTTTTTTCAAATGCCACACTTTTGTCGTGCACGGCAGCCATTTTAGATGCCTTGACCAGACCCACTCTCTGCACGCTGTCGATCCTTAGCATGGCTCCCCACCCTCGCAAGCATCTCCCCCAGGCACTGGTCACCCCCGCTCTCTGTCTTACGCATGGGCAATAAACCTCCCCCCATCTGCGCTGCTCTTCCCTGAGAATCACACCCTGTGCCTGTCCGACACCTCCCTTTCGCCCTATTCACTACCGCACCCTCTGACACTCCTCTTCCTCTGTGTCCGATTGTCCAGGCCGGTCCCAGGCTATCAGCTAGCCCTGCAGATGTAGTTTATGGCCCCAGCTGTAAAGAATCACCCCTCTTCAAAGGAGTTATAGTAGATCAAGGCCCACACCCGATGAGATCCGTCACACCACACGCGTTCCTACTATCTGAAAACCATTCTGTATTGTGATTGGGGAGGGGACCGAGCCTGAAGCGGAAGATTCCAGGGATGCCTCTTTGTACATCAAAGTTTTTACAATTATGTGTCACATTAAAAATATATAGCACTCCAACAAAGCAGTAGGATTATAAAACTTTAATAACTTATAAATATATACAACAAAACAAAAACAGTAAAAACATTTAAACATTTTTAGGGAAAAAGAAGGAAGTAGCGGTCGGTTGTGCGAATAGTCCCAACGCAGCACAACGTCCAGATTTCTGGACGGCACCCAGATGATGTTGCCTGGGTGCCGCACTGATTTCGGTATCCGGCGTGGGGCGTCGCGGGGGGTGGGTCATCAGTAGCGGTCTGTTGTGCGAATAGTTCCAAGGCAGCAGAACGATGGCACCAAGGTGATGTCCAGTAAGTTGCCGCCCTCCGAATAACGGCGTGGGGCGCCCCGGGGGGGGGGGTGAGGCGGCGTGAACGGGCCTCCCCAGGTGGAGGCTCGTCTGCTGTAGTGGGGCGCCCCTTTACCGTTTCAGTTGCCATTCCGTCCGCTTTTGGTCCACTGTGTCAAAATCCGCCATTCAGCTGAGTTGCGCCCACTCTTGCGGTGCAGCGATAGGCGGCTGCCACAGGACTCTCAAAATGGCGGCAGGCTCTTTCCTTTTTGGGCCTGGTCCACTGAAATGGCCCTGGGGCACCTTGGAAATTGGACGCTAGTCTGCTAGGTCTTGGACCCCATTCTCAAAAGCGTTCCCTCAGCCTTAAGGATTGTACAAAAGTCTTGGGGGCCCCCGACTCCTGCAGGCTTCCGGTGGGGAGCGGCTGCCATGATTGCTCGCGGAATGACCACGACGGAGCCACGAGATGGTGGTGCTTTCATGCTGACGCCAGCTTCAGTCTGAAACATCCAGAAACAAGGTGGGGCTTTCATCGTTTGGGAAAAAAAAAAGTTTTCATCCAATGAAAAGTGTTATTTTTAGGTCATATGATCAAGCCTTCCATCATTAGGAAACCAAAAGTAAAATGAACCAATGAAAAGTTTTATAAACAAGTCACATGACCTGTTATGCAGCATAGGGTATAAAAAACGTAGAAAATCCGTTGGCACGTGAGGCAGCGTCAGTAGCGGACCGATGTGCGAATAGGCCGAAGGCAGCACAACGCGCCAAGATCCGGATGGCACCGAGGTGGTGCCTAGCAAGTTGCCGCACTGGTGTGGCCATCGTACAATGCTGAAAGTGGGCGTGGGGCGCCCCGTTGGCCTGTGAGGTGGCGTCAGTAGCGGACCGATGTGCGAATGGGGCCAAAGGCAGCGCAACGCGCCAAGATCCGGATGGCACCGAGGTGGTGTCATAGTTGAGAGTTCTGAGCAGCGGTTGTAACACTGTCTGAAGCTTATTTGCAGCTGCTGCAGCTTCACTACGCGCCAAGATCCGGATGGCACCGAGGTGGTGTCTAGCAAGTTGCCGCACTGGTGTGGCCATCCTATAATGCTGAAAGTCGGCGTGGGGCGCCTCGTTGGCCTGTGAGTTCGCGTCAGTAGCGGACTGATGTGCGAATAGGCCGAAGGCAGCACAACGCGCCAAGATCCGGATGGCACCGAGGTGGTGTCTAGCAAGTTGCCGCACTGGTGTGGTCATCCTACAATGCTGAAAGTGGGCGTGGGGCGCCCCGTTGGCCTGTGAGGTGGCGTCAGTAGCGGACCGATGTGCGAATGGGGCCAAAGGCAGCGCAACGCGCCAAGATCCGGATGGCACCGAGGTGGTGTCTAGCAAGCTATGCAGCTGAGTTGCGTGCGCACTTGCGGCGAATAGGTCGAAGGCAGCACAACAATGTTTTCTGAATAGAAGACACCACAAGGCGCTGAGATTCGGTTGGCACCGAGGTGGTGTCTAGCAAGTTGCCGCATTGGTGTGGCCATCCTACAATCCTGCTCCGAATAACGGCGTGGGGTGCCCGAAGGGGGGGGGGGAGGCGGCGTGAACGGGCCTTCCCAGGTGGAGGCTCGTCTGCTGTAGTGGGGCGCCCCTTTACCGTTTCAGTTGCCATTCAGCTGAGTTTCGGCCGCTCTTGATGCTACAGCGACAGGCGGCTGCAACAGGACTCTCAAAATGGCGGCCTGTCCTTTGGATTTGGGCCTGGTCCACTAAAATGGCCCTGGGACACCTTAGAACTCGGACGCTCGAATTTTTTTTCCTTTCCTCTACATGCAAAAAAGGTAAATTCCCGGTACGTTACACGCTTCATCTGCCACGATGTACTCTCCAGAGGAACCGAAAAAAAATATAGTATGGTAACTATACCATGCATCGTCATATGGAGAGGTGGCACCGATTAATTATAGTGCTGCATAAAAGAGAGATTTGGAGGAGAACCCCCGACCTGCCAGTACATTCATCAAAGAACTGGCACTGACAGCATCAGAGGCAAGGGAAACGGTCCCAAATATTTAGAAGAACTTTGGAAAGATTAAAATGACATGTTTAGATTGTGGCAAATTAATTTCATGTGGACAGATGAGTGTTACTCTAATAAATACAGCATATGAACATCATCATAGTCGATGGTTGGTAGAGACATTTTGACTATATCCTGGACCTGCCCGTCCTCGCCCAAAATGGCGCCAGAATAAATGGGAGTCGTAACTCCTTGTTGTGTACTGGTTGCAGAACATTCAAATCACGAGATACGTATGCAGTTTTGAAGCACATGGCGGGCGGGGACGAGAATTGATTGAATATTTCGACATCCCTATTGATATTAAGTTCTGATGTGTTATTGATTACTGTACTATTGAAAGTTCGAATTAACGTCACCCATGGTACTTGCCCGCAAATGTAATCTAGATAATTTTATTGTAACTGGCCCTGTCGTATTTTAATTATAAAATGTACGTCCACCGATTCCGCAACTGTTAGACACCTTAGTTCTTGCAACCTAATGGCCCGCCCGTTACGTTCCTCTACAGTGTAAATGTCTACTCATCATATACGATTACAGTTTGCTCCGTGGCCGGCCCACGTGGTTATAGGCCCGTATTTGTATACTGACATTTTCACAATAAAGGTTTTTAAAAGAAAACATGGTAGTAGTATTTACATTGGTAAAGTTTTTAATAATAGTCACTGTTTTAGAATCAGTAAAAGGCAAGTGAAATAAAGCATTCGAATTACATGAAGGGTAAAAGGTATAATATGCAGGAACGCAGTAAAGATAAATGGTCAAGGGTTGTTGTGTTTTCTACTCCTGCAACATAAAGTGATCGATAAGAATCTGATATTCTGGCGTATCGGCGACTAAGACAGCAGGCCGACCCTCTTTTGCTCAACGGCTCCGTCATGGGACGAAGAAACGCCCTTTTTCTCGAAAAAGGAATATATTTTACTTGCAGGACAGTTGTAAATTTTCCGGGAAAGTACATTAGCCTGGACCATTATAACATATGTTTAAGAAAAAATAATGTTCAAAAGTAATAAAAAGCGTAATTTTTAGGTCATATGACCAAGCCTTTCATCATTAGAATAAGAAAAGTAAAATGAACCAATGAAAAGTTTTATTAACAAGTTACATGATCTGTTATGCTTACGTTACGCGCTGCGCGCCGCGCGCCGCGCCCCGGATCACTTCCGGATGCGCTAACGCGGCGTGTCATATGACGCATTACGCGACAACGCAGGTCCAGAATATAGTCAAAATGTCTCCACCAACCAGCGGTCGGAACACAACCCCTTTCAGCAGGCTAAATAGTTCTGTGAAATGACAACAGAAGGGACAGGCAACAAGAACCATCAGTCAAAGAGGGGAGGGCAAGTTCTTCTCTACCGGGTCACGTTGGGTCGCTACCGGAACTGATCGAATTGGTAGTCTACAGAGTTTCTGGATGTTTCAGACTGAAGCTGGCATTAGCATGAGAGCACCACCATTTCGTAGCTCCGTCATGGCCATTCCACGAGCAATCATGTTAGCCGCTCCCCACCAGAAGCCTGCGGGAGTCGGGGGCCCCCAAGACTTTTGTAGAATCTTCAAGGCTGAGGGGACGCTTTCGAGAATGGAGCCCAAGCTCTAGCAGACAAGCGTCCGAGTTCCAAGGTGTCGCAGGGCCTTTTTAGTGGACCACGCCCAAATCTGAAGAGCCGGCCGCCATTTTGAGAGTCCTGTGGCAGCCGCCTATCGCTGCACCGCAAGAGCGGGAGCAACTCAAGTACATGGTGAGCGAGACGCTGTAGTCGAAAGAGCGGGCGGTAAACAGCTGAATAGCGGAAGAGGCACAGTGTAGCAAAAGCGGGCGGAATGGCAACTGAAATGGTAAAGGGGCGCCCCACTACAGCGTGTCTTTAGGTGAAACGGATTGTGGGACAAGGTCAAGAATGGAAGAGTTACCAAAAGGCAAAAAGTCCTGCTAGATCCCGGGAGCCGGCCACCTATGTCGGGGGCGATCTCAGGCCACACCAGGAGAACACGACTTGGGGAGGGGGCCGGAGCCAAGCGCCCCCTCCGAGTCCGCGCCATCACACCGTCCCTCGGGGGCCTCCGTTAAGCGGTTCAGGGTGGCACCGCATCACATTGTTTACAAATGCAGTAACGTACTCAAACAGCCCCCACTTACTTTTAGAATAGTGAAGATGAAGCAAGTGCAAATAGGCTTCAGACAGTGTTACAAGCACTCTTCAAAACTTTGAATCATCAGAGTGCATGAGTTTCATGCTCGATCGATTGAGCTAGCCGGATCGGGCAACAAAAAGTTTAAAATAGTTATGTAAATAGTTGTTTAATAAAATGTTTTACCCTGTTACTTTGCTGGTGTGTTGTATATATTTGCATAGAGTTTATCGTTATTTTGGGCGGGGTGGGTGGCGGAGCCGAGCTGTCTTGCAGCCATCATGGTGTGGAGTTCAGTTCATCTCACTAGTTTCGTATTTGTCATGAGGGGTTGTTCCTAATGTTTCTATTTTAGCGAGGTCAAAAAGAGATCCCATTAGTGGCCTACTGATTTTGCTCGATTCCTTTTGTTTTTTTACACGATTTTTCGCTATCTGCAAAGACTAAACAGAGTATTGCGACTCTGTGCTTGTTTGTAAATAGAGAATGAACCAAAGAGAACCAATTCTAAAACAGTAAATGCTTGAATAACAATCAATCAAATGGAGAGAGAAGCAGGCACGACGGATTACAACGGGGGCAAAGGCCTGCGTTAACTACCCTTCACTATCTGCAAAGAGAGAGTACTCCTAATAGAAATGAGGGGGGGGCAGCATTCAAAGCAGATCAGTGTGCATAAACACGAAAATGTTTTTTCTTACCACGTACTTGACATTCGACAGCTTATGATATTTGCTATTAAAAAACCATTGAAATTCACTGAAAAAACCATAGGTTATAGACCATATATAGTTAGGAATTAGCATTTACAAAACCTTGAAAATTCACTGAAAAAACCATAGGTTATAGACCATATATAGTTAGGAATTAGCATTTAAAAAACTTTTTTTTACTCACACAAAACCATTGAAATTCCATATATAGTTAGTAGTACTAACTATATATCGCGCACCCGCAATCCACTGCTGATCATGTCACATATTACATCATTCATGACATGGTCAGTGACATCACTGATGACATCACTGATGACATCTCAAATGACATCACTGATGACATCACTGATGACATCTCAAATGACATCACTGATAACATCTCAAATGACATCACTGATGACATCACTGATGACATCTCATTTGACATTACTGATCACATCACTGATGACATCATTCATGTGATAATACGATGAACCTCTTCAGACTCTAATATAACCTATATTATATATAAATGCTAATTCCTAACTATATATGGTCTATAACCTATGGTTTTTTCAGTGAATATATATATATATATATATATATATATATATATATATATATATATATATATATATATATATATATATATATATATATATATATATATATATATATATATATATATATATATATATATCCAACCAGTACAGGAACCCTTTTGAGAATAGAGCCACACGAAGTTAAGTGTTGAAGCCCACTTTTATTGGTAACGGCAGCCTGCCAGCAGGAACCATCAAGGAAGCATCAATGTTCACAATTAAAAACGCCAGACGCGTTTCAGGAAAACATCCTTTCTTCAGTGGCATTATGTGGCACAAAATGACTGCTGGCGCAACTTAAGAACACTCGATACTTGCATCACCTGTTCAATAAGGTGTGGCCTCTTGCAAGGCCTGATGGGTGATGTAGTGCTCTTTGAATCATCCCAAGTGGGCGTGCCTAACACCATCTGCTCAGTAAAGCCGTCTTGCAAATGCAAACGTACGAGGTGGGACCTGCCCCGCTTTGTGTGCTGCTAACCGGGGCTTGAAACCTGTTTCCCCTGCAAGAAATCAGTTCCGCTTCGTTCGAACAGGCAGCACCACCTGGATGCCGTCTTGAACCCGCAGCAGCGGTGGGCTCGTTCTCATGACCGGGAAGGCCACTCAAATCCAACCAGTATGGGCATGTAATAAAACAAAATCAGTCAAATCGATCAGTTCAATTTAACACATTGATTCGAAATCATTTCTATTGATGATTTGAAACAGAAATTAAACCCTGTATGGGCACATTTGTGAACACGATTCATCAGTTGAATGCTGCTAATCTACTATCAAATATTTCATTCGATTTTAAACAACATTGAATTCATAGAGAATAGGTAGTACTATGTCTCCCTCTATTTTTCACAAAAGAAACTTTTTTTCTACAATGTGTTCTGAAAATAAAATAAAAAAATATATATATGTTTGTTCATTAGTTTCAGCGTTTACAAGTACTATAATTGTTTGTTAAGGTACATGAGAACAGGGACCTATTTGCCTAAATGTATGGCTAATTCTTCCTCTGTGATCAAACCAAAAGGAGTTCTCGTGTTGAGATCAATAATGAATCTCGGCTCTAGACGGCGTAGCTGGATTGCCCTGTCTCCACCTCTTTCTTTGATGCGAACTTGATCTAAGCAGAAGAAGTGCAAGAGATTGCGATCACTTTTGTGTTCTTTTGCAAAGTGCCTGACCACTGGGTAGTTTGGGTTATTATGCTGAATTGCCCTAGTATGTTTAAGTATTCTCCTCTTTACTGGGTGGATTGTGCTGCCGATATATTGCATTTTACAAGGACGCACTAGGCAGTACACACAGAATGGGGTAGTATATGTCAGGAATTTGTTAATTTTCCTGATCATTGATTTCCCTGGAACTTCATAAGTGGTTTGCTTGGTACTGGCCTTACACGCTTTACAATTTTGACAAGGGAAAAACCCAGTCAAATTACCTGCTAGACTGCCCCTTCCAATACGATTCCTGTCAGAGGAGGAGGAGCTTTGCACCAAACGCTGCTGCTGCCACTGGTGACCGACGTTCCTGGGTGCCGTTATCGGAGCGTTATCAGATCCGTTAGAGCCGCGCTTGAAGCCGCTGGAAGCTGCCGCGACCGCGGGAAACCGCTGAAGGGGCGCCGCGGGGGGGGGGTCGGATCACTCGGACCGCTCTGATCCCCTTGTGCAGCACTGGGCGCCCCAACGCCTCGATACGACCTGCTGGCTGCGAGCGCTGGAAGCCGCTGGATGCCGCTGGAAGTTGCTTGGAAGCCGGGAAAGCCAGGAAACCACGGAGGGCGCAGCTGTGAAACCAGGTGCAGGTGCAGCTGTGAGCTCCTGAGAGCTATTGAGAGCTGCTGGGAGCCCGGGGGGGAGTAGCAGTGAGAGCAGTGAGAGCCCTGGCCCCCGTACTCATCAGCGCTTGATGTTTGCAGCCCAGGCCGGGTTGGGCTGAGTGGAGCAAAAGAGACAAAGGGACAAAATAGTAAAAACAGTTAAAACAAAGCAAGGCAAGTCACAGAGTAAGGCATGCAAAAGACCTTTTACTGTGTATCAAGTGCTGGACATCAGGCACCAGGCTCCAGGCACTCATCAACACTGGGCTGAGCCTTCGTGCCACCTCACCTTTATACCTCACCTCTATACTCCATCTTTACCCTTACTGGTTATTGCCAACTGCTGGCTGCTGGTTGCTGGCTGCTGGCTGAGGGTCAACTGCCCATGGATGCCCACGGGTGACGACCGACGGCTGGCCCTGTCCGAGGATCAAGGCGGGAGGCCAGAGGTGGCCCTTCTGCGACTCCTATGTGGCTGCTGACAGTCTGGAGGTAAGCCGCAGCACTTTTGCGAGGATTCGGGAGGGGGAAGGAAGATCAAGGAGCCCTAAAGACTCCCCCAGCTACGCACATCCCAAAGATTTCCCCAGCTACGTATGTCCCTGAGCAATTGCCGGTATCACTAGCCTGCCTGTTATCAACTTCAGACAAACTAAGCGGAGCAAGGAGCCCAGACGGTGTCTCGGAGGTGTAACTGGAAGCTCCACCTACTGGACCATCAAGGCCGTCTACTGCTCCTCTACTGCTCCACTGCGCTGCTTATTGACCTTCCGCCGCTGCTTTGTTGTATACTGGACGCTACTGGTTGCAGACCGGCCGAACAGCATGAGATCAGGGCGCGTTCGTGGATGCCCTATGAGTAAAGGAGTCACAAAAAAACGCAAAAGCGCTCGATGGAACCAGAGGGGAACCACCGACCAAAACCCGGCAGACAGCCCAGAGCGAATGCTTACTAATTGATATAACAATTGACAAATCCGACTCTAACAGCCCAAGAAGCAAGCAAACAATAAAAGCAGAAAAAAACAGTAAATTAAAAACCAGCCACGCTATGTTCCAAACAAAAATCTACACAAAGTTTTGCTTCTTATAAAACACGGGGGACACTTTACTTTCAAATATCAACAAATCTTCAGGCCTACAGCAACCTATCGAACCATCTCAGCTCCCCCAGCCTGCACAGTACATTGGTACTCTGACAGACAATAATAGCAAGGGAAGCCCTAGCCCTACAGCTACAGGCTCACCACAAGTGACATCAACCCCTCAGCGCGACAAAAATTGCATTACTCAGGACTTCTCAACCAATGGGATACAGCCTGGAATGAAAATTGTCTTAGAAGCAAACCTTATTCAAGTGCACAGGGCAAACAACGCAATAAACCTGTCTGCAGACAAATTTTGCAAGAGCTTCACAGATCTCGGCAATACTGCTAATGACAAACCTTGTGAGGAAACTACATTCAGCACATGCAGCAAAACCCACGTACCAACGAACTGTGAACCAAAAAACCAAGAAGCAACAAAGCACCTCAGTGAACACAAGGAGGCAAACGTGAGCATCGAAAAGGAGCACTGGAAAGAAAATGACCCAACTCTGGGAGGCTTAGCTTCAACTCAAATTGCACAAGAGACTGACTATAATAGAACACCGAGGCCTGGGAGAGATACAGCAAACACAGACAGGCCACCAACCTCCCCGTCAGAGTTGATAGAAATATCCTCACATCTGGGAAAGGAAGAGTGGGAAGATCTACTAGCTGCATACTCCCAAGATAAAAGCAGAAGTGAGATAAGTGCTAATACACCGATTACGATAAGTGATAGCTCACACGAACAACCGGCGACGAGTGCAGGGGAGTCAGAGAGGGGTCATAAAAGATCCACAACTTCAGAAAATCAAGCAGAAACCCCAAAACACCCAAAGCACGAAAGCCCTTTGCCTAGTCTGCTCAAAACAATACAACTCTTGGTAGAAGCCCTCAACTATCAATCGGATAAAATAGACACCCAATTAACGCTACTGGACACTCTGGCTGTACTTTTGGTCGCCATCGACGGTAAGCTGGGCACGCTAAACACACCTCTTCAGAACAAGCCGGATCAGCCGCAACACGCAACCAGGAACAACAGAGGCGGATGCGGTCCAATCATCGACAAATTGTCCACACTTCCACCAATATTGAGCGACCTGTGCACACAGCTCAAAAGGTCTGCCCAGTGCCAACAAACTAACCCCCGCAACGATATCCCCGAAGAAGAGTTAGTCAACTCAAGGAAAAAGGAAATGCCGGGAATCAACGAACAAGGAAACTCTAAAACAAGAGCCCCTTCACTCAATATACCCAAAAGCATAGGGTCCAGCGAAATCGGAACTTCAGACCCTCCATTCTCTAAAACGCTGGAGGAAGAAAAAGCACACACAAAAATGAACACTAAACAAAGAAGAGCAAAAAAACGCAAAGGTAGGAAACACAGGATACATTCGAATCGCGAAGGCTTTATGCACCTTTTTGGGAATTCTCCAGCCACAGAACAAAGTATAGTTCAATATGAGGGTGGCACTTGTATCTCAGAGACTGAGGGAGGCACTAGTACACCTGATATCCCCGCCAAGGCAACAGCCCCAACCCAACTAACTGATGAGAAGGGGCAAAAAATTAAGTACTTGGAAAAACTTGATCACATCATACAAGAAGACTCTGAAGCCGGATCACAAGACCCATGCCTCCAATTCTGTGGGGCCAGCAAAACAATTCTTGAATCCAATTCGAAACGGGCTCCAAAAAGTAGCAAGTGTCTGGCAGTTATCATCCTCAACCTACTGAGCAAGAACATACTTCGGGCAAAAAGTCTGGGTACAATCAGAGACCAAAACATGCGGGGAAGGGCAAAGGGTCGTCAGATAGTCAACTATCCACAACTACTCAAGCGATCCCGTCCGCACAGATAGAAGAAGAACCAGCTATCACAGTGACAGCGGACCTTACGCCCCACCCCATTTGGCCCGATGAGAACTACAACCGGCCAAGCCGCCTGCACCAAAAGAGCATATACCTGGCCGAGAGTCACTGCAGGTAATATTAACCAGGCCAAACCAACTGCAACACGACTAGTAGAGCTTATGCCATCAAGCCGACTTAAAATAGAGAGTGGGTTCACAAATGAACAAAGAAATGTAACAAGCGCCACATGGTTTAACCCAGACTATACTTCACAAGGAAGACATGACACACTCAATAGAGGCAATATCCTATGGCTGCTATCCCGTATTCCCTCTCTGGAAGAAGTAAAAAACCCTGACCTGATATCCATCGAATTTATAGAGGAAGATGGCACAGGCAGAGAAAAAACAAAAGCAACTTGGACAACTTTGGCAATTTCTCAGAAAATACAAGCCGAAGCAGAGACCTTTAAAAACTGGGGGATCACAATAAAACCATACTCAAAGCCAAGATATCCAGAAATACTAATCCCGGTGGAAAAGGCGGCAGATCAAGCTACTGTAAAAAGCCCCAAAATGTCAGTTCTGAGAGGAGCGGCAGGGTCAGCTGGAATAAACAACGACCAACATTCCGGCACCACTGGACGGACCAGTGAGGAAAAAACACGAACAGCTGGATTGTCTGACCTAAGATGGATAGCCAGAACTTTAAATAACAACAAATGACAAAACGGCCCTAAGACAAATGAGGGTTGTCATGACCTATTAAGAATATGTTCATGGAACATCAACGGCTTAGCCTCTAAAATAACTGACACAGAATTCATGAATTATATTAGAACCTTCGACGTCGTGGCATTTCAAGAGACATGGCTTGCAGATCCCTCACACCTTCAGGGACAACTGCGCTTTTACACCGGCGCAAAATTGACAGCTAAATAAGGGCACCTTCAAGGTGGCCGGCAATTTATGTATCAGTTACAAGCATCCTGGCGGCAAAAGAAGTTGGACCATCCTCTACAGCCTTGCTGGCAGTAAACTTTCCCTTGGCGCAATTAAAAACAGGCATCGCCGACACCGACTTTACTCTAATCAACGTCTAATCGATCATCGCTCTCACATTCTAAAAATCTCTTCCTCTGTGACTACATCCATTGGAACAAAAGTGGTGATCCTACTGTCATCCTATTTAATGATACCATGGACATCACCAATATGACCCAACTCTGCCATTCTCCCACCCATAACAAAGGTGGCACCCTTGATGCTATTATGACTAACAACGACCTGGCCTCCCTCTCAAATATACTTCCAGTAGACTGGTCTGACCACTACCTTATCCTCTTCACCATGAATAGACCCATGACTCACCCCGCCCCCAACAGCTCTTTACCTAAGAAATCCACACGCAACCTTCACCTTATTCCTCCTGGCGAACTGGAAGCCACAATTAAGGCCCACTTACTTCTCCCCCCTCTCTCTGACAGCACCACTGACCTAACTAACCATTATAACAATTCTATTTGTGATGCCCTCAACCAAATTGCTCCAATCAAACTCAAACAACGAAAAAGCAACCCTCCTAAGTCTTGGTTCAATTCTGAACTTAATAACGAAAGACGGACCCTTAAACATTCTGAACGGATTTGGAGGAATCATCCTACCATTGACAATATGGGTCTCCTTAGAACTGCTAGAGCCCAGTACAAAAAACATATCTTTAATGAGAAAGCCTTCTTTCTACGATCACAAATTTATCAGGCCAGAAACCGCCCTAGAGAACTCTTTAACATTGTTAAAAAACAAACCTCCACTGGCCCTCCTAAAATATTAGCCTCTATTGACAGATGCGAAGAAATTGCCAGTTTCTTTACGAACAAAATCAACAAGATCGAACTGTCCTTCTCTTCCCGCCCAGTCTCACTACAACCTACTCCCATCCTATACACCCTCCATAACACTCCTAACTCTCTTCCGTCTACTTTTTCCACCCCTCTCGATCCCTCTCATCACCTCCCTGCTCTCACCCAACAAGATACCTTTCCAAAAATAAACCCCCTGCTAAAAACAATGCCTCGTGGAGTGATTTTAGTCCAGTCTCAGAATCTACGATCACTAATATCATTGCCAAACTAAAACCCTCCTCCCACTCCAAAGATCCTCTTCCCGCCCTTTTGGTTCAAGAACTTAAATTTATCATTGCCCTTATATGGACCAAAATCATCAACTCCTCTCTTTCCACTGGCTGTGTACCCACCTCCCTTCAGCTTGGTCAAACCTCACCCATTCTCAAAAACACCACTGCTGACCCCAATGACCTTAACAACCTTCGCCCTATCTCTAACCTTCCATTCCTCTCTAAAGCCCTCGAAAAATGTGTGCTATTGCAATTACAGAAACATATCACCTCCTTCAACCTCCTTAATGTTTTTCAATCCGGCTTTAGAAAGGGATGCAGTACAGAAACTGCTGTGCTAAATATCACTGACGACATTCATCGCTCCTTAGACAAAGGGGAATCCTCATTACTAATCCTCCTCAACCTCTCAGCTGCATTTGATACCGTCCACCACCCCAACCTTCTCAACACTCTCAAAGATAGGTTTGGATTAGATGGCAACGTATTCAAATGGTTCTCCTCATCCCTTCAAAACAGATCCATCCTCTCCCCAACCCTATTCAATCTGTTCATGGAACCACTCACCCTCATCCTCAAACAAGCTAATATCAATTATCACCTCCATGCCGATGACACCCAATTATATTACAAGATCAAATCCCACAAAGACATTCTCCACCTCAATGAGACCTTGACCAGAATTCAAACCTGGTTCCATCGGAACCATCTCAAACTGAACCCGAATAAAACTGAAATAATCCTTTTCTCCCCCAAAAACAACTTCCTTCCCATTCAACTCTGGATAAAGGACATCAAAGCTCTTAACTGTCCACTCTCCACCTCTAATTCTGTAAAATCCCTAGGCATCAGTATCGACCAGAATCTAAATCTCATCCCCCACATTAAAAAGGCATCCAAAAGTGCGCTTTTCACCCTTCTCCACCTCAAGAAACTTAAACCATTTATTCCAGCAGACGATTTCAAACTTGTTTTCCAATCGCTTGTCCTTTACAGAATTGACTATGGCAATGCCACTTTGGCTGGCATCCCTAAAATCCATCTTGCACCGATTAAATCTGTCCTCAATCTAGCTGCGAGACTCATCTCTGATTGTAAACAAATTGATCACATCTCCCCGTCCTCAAAAATCTCAATTGGCTCCCAATAGAAGGAAGATCCACATACAAGATTGCCTGCATCACTCACAAAGCTCTTCACCAAAACACCCCTTCTTACCTTACAACGAAACTACACAAAGCTGGTTGCTCCAGGTCCCTGAGGAGCACAAACTTCCTTGTCTTGATCCCACCCAGACTCAAATGTCAAAAGACCCAATCCTGTGCGTTCTCTGGTAAAGCTCCTACAATTTGGAACTCTCTCCCTAAGGATCTTCGCTGCAACCCCTCTTACCCTCTCTTCAAAAAGGAACTCAAAGTACTTCTTCTCAACAAATACTGGGGTATCTAATGTTACTGACTCTTAACATGTCCACTCCTTTCTCTTCCCTTGTCCGCTCCTCTTCCCACCCCCTCTCAATCCCTTCATTCTCACACTCCCCCTCTCTTCACCCCCTCTCTCTCCTAACTTTGAATATTAACTTTCCACTTAATTTTATCTCTCTGTTTCTTTGCCCCCTTAGCCCTGTTGAATGCATTATCATACTGTAACTCTTTTTTGCTTAATTGTTAATTTTATCTCATTATGTTCACCATCCTTGTAAAGTGCTCTGATACTCTTGGGTCCAGTAGCGCTATATAAAACCTTTGAAATAAATAAATAAATAAATAAATAAAATATGTTCATCCGAGAAAAAAAAAGAAAAGCAGTCAGTCAAATATCTTTATTCGGGTTATGTGAAAACCATAAAAGCATTCTAAAAACAGATTATATCAACAGCAGAAAATCCCTTATTTATAAAAAAACACTATCAAAGTTCATAAATACATATAAAATCGATGGGTAAAAGCAATACAAAAGTGATTTTATTTTAACACAAAAACTGTACATGATTTTAAAATATTAGCTTATTTTCCTCAGGGTTCTCACAGCTGCAGATAAAAAGTTAGCAATATTGAAAGTTTCCCATACATCGGTCAACATTTGCAGATAGTGAATGGCAGGTCTCACTTGCATAAAACCTTTGGTAATTAAAATTGGATGGATAAAACGTTTCCTAATGATGGTAAGGTGCTCACAGAAAAATAAGAAGTGTATAATATCCTGCCTGTATAATATCCTGTTCCGAAAAGCTGTCGCAGGTACAGGGCCCAAGATCATCTACCTTCTTCCAGCCCTTCTCTTCACCAAGAAGAAAGTGAAATTGATTCAATCTGAAACGGGTCAGTAGGAAACGGTGATTGCTATTTGTAACATAACCTAAATATGGTTCCATGGATAGCGTTGTTTTACATAGCTGGTGGGCCCTTACCGTCACCTTTACCAGCTCTCTCTCTTCTCTATCCATGGTAGCTAGACGTAGGTATGTTTCCTTGGACCATTTTATATCTCCCTTCTCTAGTGTTTCTGGGGAGTTATACAATTCTGGTCTACCTAGCCTAACTGATAACTTCTGAACATATTTGAGCCAGGGTATGGACAGCCCATGGTCTAGTGACATACAATCTTTCAAGATGTCGTGATTTATCACTAAATCAGGATTTAACCAAGTTGCTATCCATTTTTGTAGGGGTGCCACAGCAATTGCGTCTTCAACAAAGCCAATACCACATTCCTGATGGACAATGTAATTTGCTGTTGTTTTAGGGACGGTTAGGAGAATCTTTAGAAACCTATCTTCGATGATCTGTATGGCCTTCGTGTTTTTAATACCCCACAGATCAGCCCCATACATGGCAAGAGAAATGCACTTTGCTCTGTATATTTGAATCAAGGCCCTCATTGGCCTGGCTCCTAACTTCCTGGCTAAACCCAACACCGCAGATGTAGCTCTGATCAAAACAGTTTTTTTTCGCTGTGATCTGGGTGCCCCAGGATCCATGATCGTCAAATAATACTCCTAGATATGGGAATGATGAAACCCTAGTTAGTAAATGTCCCTCGCAATAAAGGGTTTTGACCTTTAGAGATTTCTGACCAATGGCCATTATGTGTGATTTAGAAAAGTTTACACTTAAGTCTAGTGACTTCATAAAGGCCGAAAAAGAGTCTAGTAGTGACTGTAGTCCCACTGCAGTTCTTGCTAAGAGAGCGGCGTCATCCGCATATAAAAGTGCGGGAATCATCCGTTTCCCTGCACGGGGGATGTCTTTGCAGGAGGCAGTTAGGGTGGTATCTAAGTTGTTAATATATAGTGTAAAAAGCAGTGGTGCCAGAATGCAACCCTGCCTGACTCCATTTGAAATGGGGATTTCTTCTGTACAATTACCCCGCTGATCATACCGCACTGTTGCAGATAAATCCCTGTGCAGCTCCGCTAAAAAATAGACGATGTTTTTGTCTACGCCAAGGACTAGCAGATTGGACCACAGCTTTGACCTGTTAACTCGGTCGAAAGCAGAGGACAGGTCCATAAAGGCCAAAAATAGTGCTCCCTTCTTTGCTACCGTGTATTTGCCTATCAATAGTTGCATGTTTAGGCATTGATCTATTGTGCCCATCCCTTTTCTGAAGCCGTACTGGGCTACAGAAAGTGTTCCCGTTTCCTCAAGCCAACTAGTCAGTTGTCTTAAGACCGCCCTACCAAGTACTTTTACTGAGGAGTCAATTAAGGATATCGGGCGGTAGCAACTCGGGTCACCTCTATTCCCTTTCTTATATATTGGTATAATGACAGATCTTGCCAATGTAGCAGGCAAACCCAAATGACAGGCATTAACAAAAACATTATACAGTATCTTTGCCCTGGTATTTGGGTCAGCTTTAAATAGGTCTGCCGGGACTCCATCTGGCCCCGGAGCCTTATTACTCGTCATTTGCATTATGGCTTGCATTACCTCTAGCTCTGTAAATGACAGTGTATAACTTTCCATATTTAGTACTGGACCTGCCGGCATTTCTTCCCCATCATAGACATGTTTAAAATGACTGTACCATTCTTGTTCCAGGATGCCACAATCCAGCTCACTGTTGCAATTTTCCTGGAAGAAGGGCTTATTAACCACGGACCAAAATTTAGCACTATTTTTGATTACGTCAATGGATAAAAGCTTGTTCCAGGCCTCCTCCCTGATTTCATTTTTCCGCTTTTTTTGTGCCAATTTATATGAGTACCTGAGCACGGCTACTTCGGCTTTATCAGGAGGGTTAGATTTCAACGCTGCTATCAATTTACGATGGGCTATAGAACAATTGTTGTCGAACCATTTCTCCCCCTTAACTACTTTTTTGAGATCACTATCGATCTGGGTGCAGATTCTGTTGTAGGCCATGAGGACTTCTTCACCGACTATACCTTCAGTTAAACAGGTAGACATGTCTTGCCCAACCTTTGCCAGCAAATTGTCCGAGAAATCCTTAGGGACCACCCGGCACCATTTCAGACGTCGTGCTTGATCTGTGGGTCTTAAATCTAACATTTCAGCTGACAGATTGGGTTTGTCTTTTTTCTTTAGGTCATCCATCAAAATCAACCTTACAGGGTTGTGATCGCCATATGAGGACCAAGAAACGGTATACTGACGGACCCTGTTTGCTACATTTAGGCTCACAAAGATATAATCAATAGTTGACCCAGAACCTTTGCCTTTAAAAGTTGGAACATCCCCTCTACTTTGGGTGGGGTAAATCAGGTCGTTCCTAGCCACCAATTCTAGATACAATCCCTGCGAGGAATGCTCAAAGTGAATGTTTTCTTGGTTAGCTGGTCCTAAGCAGTCCCAAACATAACAATTACCATTGCAACAGTGAACATTTAAATCTCCAAGCACTATAACCGAATAACAATTTGTGCTATTTACGTTATACAATTCTAAAAAATCATATAGACTGACTAGATGTTCATTAAAAAATGCCTTATCAAAGGAGTTATAAAAATTAACAATAAGCCAGTTACCGGTGGTTTTGGTTGAAATTTCCACAGCCAGGCAATGGGATGAACCCGCCTCACTTTGGTATAAGTGCCCTCAATTTTTAGTGATATAAGGGTTAAAAGCCATCCTTAGGCCCACCCCATAGGGGAAGCATCTGCTGGCGACCAAAAAGCCGCGTACCCATCTAGAAGAAAGTTATTCTTTGTATCCCAAGTTTTCTGTAGCCCGATAATGTCACAATCAGTAAGGCAGTCCCTCCACGTAGCATCATTTGCCTTACTATTTAACCCGGCAATGTTCCAGCTGAGGAACCTAATTCCGGGACAGGGGACCTTAGCTACCACCATGCCATCACTACAACCACCTTGTGCACCCCCAAATAGTCTGTAGTGTTAAGATTACCTCCCCCACATACTTTCAGTGAGTTTATTTCTTCTCCGGCCGCTGCATCCACAGCCAGTGAGCAAACTTCTACGGCAAGTGGAGATTGGGCCTGGCCAAGTTCGTGCCAATCATTTGAGTCTAAACCACTCGGGGGTTGATAACGATTCGATGTGACAACCCCATAGCCAGTGGACCCATCAGTACTATTACCTCTTGCCCTGAAACAATCATTTGGGGGGTGCTGGGTTAAAAGTCTATAAAAATATCCTAGTGGTCTAATTGTAATACCCTGGTCATTTTGGGGTAAAGAGGCAGCTCTTAACAGTGCAGTATTGGCAAGCTGTGGGTTTCTAATATTAATGATAACACAGTCGCCACTAATGTTTTTATGAGATCTACCTATCCAGGAGACTCTTCTGGTGGTTAAGATCTGGTGTGATAGGGCCACTGGATACCCACACTCTTGGTTAAGCCATGACACAGTTTTGTTCTTCAAGGAGTCATGAGATTCTGACTTGTTTGGGTGGCCGGTCACTCTTACAGGTGGAACATTAGTTAAGACTGCCACAAACGGTGCGCATTCCGGTGGTAAGTCTGGTTTTGAGTTAACCGGGCAGAAATCACTTGCTACTACTCCACCTTGATTTATCTCTGAGCCTGTTGCTTGCAATGGGTTTTTACGCACGGGTTTCGGGACTACAGGTACTACAGGTACTGCTGGTTCTACTATGCGAGAACCCCCAATCAAAGACTTAAGGGTCTCATTGTTATCCCAGAACTCTTTGCAAGAGCTTTATCACTACCAGTTATATCAATGTGGGGGCCCAAAAGGGCTCCTAATCTCACTACTTCCGCAGAGATCAGGTCAAGTTTGACCATTAGGGGCTTAACTAACTTGGCAATTTTTGTATCTATAATGCCAATCAGGAGATCCAATTGCTCCTTGTCTATTTTAACTATGGCATTATTGACAACTGGCTCGGTATCCCTTCCAACACTAGCAAGAGGCGATTCTGCTCTTTTGTTATTACGGCCCCCACCCCGTTTAATTTGTGCGTTCTTACATGATCTCAATACTCTCTGTGTCCTCGGGGCTGGGGTATGCTGTGCTGGAGGGTTAGGAGAATCAGCCGTTTTTTCCTGATTAGGGGGTGTTCGTATAAGTGAAGGGGTTGTGTCTTCCATGTTTATTAAGACAGGATGATGGAGATCGCAACTATTATCCAGTGTGGAAACTGATACCAAGATAGGTGATGTAGGCGGTGAGGCGAAAGAGGCCTGCCAGCCGAGCGATTTGCGCCGTTCACTATTTATTTTATTCACAACTTTCACAAGATAGTTGTCTAACGTGGCTGGTGCAAAAGGTGTTTTGGGAACTTTGGCTTTCGACATTTTTGATACAGTCAAAGATTTCTAGGGTAATCAGTTTTGGGAACAAGGACCGACACAAAGACTAAACTACCGTATTGAAAGGCTTCACTTAACTTCTTGTCCTGTGACCTTATAGTTCAAACATTTACACAAACATACATAAAATATTCGGAAAGTCTTACTATGTCAGGGGCTCAGCTTCAATGTTCAACAACCAAGGTCCATGGCCCAGCCCAGCCTCGTCCTATCCCGTACTGTCACAGACTGTCCCGCCCTTGTCCCGGGCTTCTCCCGGCACGCTCCCATGCACGTCCCGTGGGATGAGGTTCCAAGGGAGCCTTTATGCGCCTCCTGGCGCTTCTGAATTACGTCAGCGGCATCCTTGCCGCGATGGGGCTGCTGGGAAGTGCAGTCAAAGGGGGTCCGGCGGAGCCAAGCCCGGCCAGAGAAACGAGCGGAGCAAAGCCCGGCCCCCAGGTGCAAACACAGGGGTGCAGGGGCTCGGCGGAGCCAAGCCCGGCCAAGGAGATGGAGCGGAGCAGTGCCCGGCCCTCAGCAACACAACAAGTAAGCAGTCAAAGACCTATGCAACTACATGGAGGAACCCATAAGGGAAAGACCTACAACTAACGTCATGCTTACTGGGGACTTCAATCTCAAGCTCATGGGTACCACGCAAGAAGATTAGCTCCTCACAAATATCCAAACAAACAAAACTAGGCAACAAGACCCTAGAAGAACTGGAACATTTCAACATCAGTGCCCTAAATGGAAGGACTTCCGGTGACAACCCTCCGGCCTCAACATTTCACTCAACAAGAAATAACAGCATTCTAGATTATACTTTCATCTCATTACCATTATTTCAACATATAAGTTCTTATCGGATAGGCAGAAGTGTAGATAGTGATCATTGTCCCCAAGAAACTACTCTTGAAACTGTAAAGCCGAACTTTGAGCCGTCGAAAGAATCAAAAGAGTCAGTCTACACTGTTAACTTTAAAAAAATCAAATACTCAGCAGCAACAGATGAAACCCTAGTTGAAGGGGCAAAACAGCATTTTGAGGCCCGCACTGGATCAAGCGAAACCGCCAAATGGGAAGAATTTACAAACACTATGTCTAACTACGCCACAAGCACCAATCCACATGCAAAATCAGGCTGTGACAGATCGAGCAAATTCACTCAAGAGCACAAAGAAAAAATCAGAGGCAAAAAACATCAATTTACCGCACAATGAGAGAACTCCAACAGAAACCCATGGATACAGTAAAGCAGGACCATCTACGGAAATTAAAATCAACATTGAAAAAACTTAAATGGGAAGCAAATAAATTCTTGGAGGATAATCTTTGTGCAAGACTTCACTCTGATATCAAACGAAACGATGGGGCAAGGTTCTGGAAATCGATAAACTCGTTCATAAGACCTACGCACCATGGGGTCTCATCCAACATCACAGAGGAGTCATGGGTACATTTTCTCTGAACCCATTTTAACCAGGCAGCGGGAAAAACCATGTGTCAACATCGGACCGCGAGAGGGAAACATATAAAAGACTTTCACCTAACCGCGACAATAGCCTCAAAGAATGCCATAACTCAACTCTAAATGATGATCTGCCGAATTTACAAAACACTATCCAGCGCCAAATTAAGAAAGGAAGAAGTGAGGGGGCTCCGGGACCAAATGGTATCCCGCCAATTCTTTACAAACAAGACGTGAAAGGCTGGGCAGCAGCTCTCGAACCCCTTTTTCTGGAGGTAAGACGCTACAATACCCTGCCAAGCTCCTGGAAGGGTTCCATCATTTCTCCAATATATAAGGCAGGAGACAAGGCTTCCCCCCAAAACTATCGATTGGTGGCCTTAATCGATAAAGAGGCCAAATATTTCACAGGCATCCTCCTAGAAGAATTGTTGGCATGGGCCACAGAGAGATCCTTAATCCCGGTCAACCAGACAGGCTTTGCCAAATCAGTAGGTACAACGACCAATATTTTGACCATGGGCATGCTTATAGACAAGGCAGAATCAAACAAAATGCCCATTCATTTCTGCTTCATAGACTATAAGGCTGCCTTTGATCACATAAACCGGAACATTCTATGGTCTAAACTGAACGGTTGGGGGATATCGAGACCTCTGTTGGATCTGCTGATCAACCTTCATACAGAGACCTGGGTACAGATAAAGGTGGGGGATGGATCAGTTTTGTCCAGGCGCATACCGACCAGCAAGGGCCTGAAACAGAGCTGTGTCCTGGCCCCCACTTTATTCAACCTATTTTAGGTGACCTTGTTCCGATTCTAAACAGCTGCAATGCCCATGCTCCTAAGCTAGGAGGACTCCATTTACCTTGTCTACTATACGCAGACAATATTGTCTTAAAAAGCCACACAAAGGTAGGGCTCCAACATCTTCTGAACGCAACATACAGCTATTCAAACGAAAACGAGCTGACAATAAATCAATCAATCAATCAATCAATCAATCAATCAATCAATCAGAGCATTTGTATAGCGCACTACTCACCCGGAGGGTCTCAAGGCGCTGGGGTGGGGGGGTCCGCTACTGCTCGAATAGCCAGGTCTTGAGCTGCTTCCTGAAGGCGAGGTGGTCCTGGGTCAGGCGGAGGTGGGTCGCAAGGGAGTTCCAAGTCTTGGCGGCCAGGTAGGAGAAGGACCTTCCTCCTGTGGTGGCTCTTCGGATGCGGGGGACGGCGGCGAGGGCGTGGCTGGTCGATCGAAGCTGGCGCGTGGGAGCGTAGAAGTTGAGGCGGCTGTTGAGGTATCCTGGTCCTTGGTTGTGTAGGGCTTTGTGCGCGTGGGTGAGGAGCCGGAAGGTGATTCTCTTGTTGACCGGGAGCCAGTGCAGGTCTCTCAGGTGTCCGGAGATGTGGCTTCGGTGGGGGATGTCCAGGATGAGTCGTGCTGAGGTGTTCTGGATCCGCTGGAGTCTCTTCTGGAGTTTGGCGGTGGTTCCGGCGTAGAGGGAGTTGCCGTAGTCCAGACGGCTGGTGACGAGGGCCTGGGTGACCGTCTTCCTGGTCTCGGTGGAGATCCATCGGAAGATCTTGCGTAGCATTCGCAGGATGTGGAAGCACGACGAGGAGACGGCGTTGACTTGTCTGGTCATGGAGAGGGAGGAGTCCAGGATGAAGCCCAGGTTGCGTGCGTGGTCAGTTGGTTTGGGTGCGCTGCCCAGGGCGGGGGGCCACCAGGAGTCGTCCCAGGCGGAGGGTGAGGATCCCAGGATGAGGACTTCCGTCTTGTCTGAGTTCAGTTTCAGGCGGCTGTTCGACATCCATTTGGCTACTTCTGTCATCCCGTCGTGCAGGTTGGCTCTGGCGGTGGCGGGGTCGTTAGTGAGGGAGAGGATCAGCTGGGTGTCGTCGGCGTAGGAGATGATGTTCAGGTTGTGCTGGCGTGCGATGGCTGCGAGGGGGCTCATGTAGACGTTGAAGAGAGTTGGGCTGAGCGAGGAGCCTTGAGGAACGCCGCAGATGACTTCGGTGGCCTCGGATCTGAACGGGGGGAGGCGGACTCTCTGTGTCCTTCCGGTGAGGAAGGAGGTGATCCACTCCAGTGCCTTCTCCTGGATTCCGAAGTTGCTGAGGCGCTGTACTAGGGTGCGGTGGCAGACAGTGTCGAAGGCCGCGGAGAGGTCCAGGAGGATGAGGGCCGCTGTTTCTCCGTTGTCGAGCAGAGCTCGGATGTCGTCTGTGGCTGCGATCAGGGCGGTCTCGGTGCTGTGGTTGGCCCGGAAGCCAGACTGCGAGAGGTCGAGGGATCCGTTCGTCTCGAGGAAGGCGGCCAGTTGCTTGTTGACGGTCTTCTCGATGACTTTGGCCGGAAACGGGAGCAGCGAGATGGGGCGGTAGTTCTTGAGGTCGGTGGGGTCTGCTGATGGTTTCTTGAGTAGAGCGCTGAGTTCGGCGTGCTTCCAGCTCTCCGGGAAGGTGGCGATGTCGAAGGAGGTGTTGATGATGTCCCGCAGGTGGGGTGCGATGACAGCGCCGGCCTTGTTGAAGACGTGGTGAGGGCAGGGGTCTGTCGGAGATCCGGAGTGGATGGAGTTCATCGTGCGGATGGTGTCTTCGGTGCTGATCGGGGTCCAGGCGCGGAGGGTGGTGGTGGGGGGCGGTGGTTCGGTCGTGGTGTCGTGTTTTGGCAGCTCCTGAGTTAGCGTTTAGCACAACTACACGGTCTTTTCTGTTAACTTGACCAAAACGAACGGGGGCCATTTTGAATCCCTCTGACTTCCGTTTCCTATGAAACACGCTGCCTCGTGGTCAGTGTGCCCTTTCGTCCTTTCTCGATACCCATGGTCACTAGTCTGCTCGGCAACAGGCTATTTTTAGTACTGGTCAAGCGCACATGCGCATTACGCACCAATTGGTCACTCTTTAGGAATGTTCACACTAACTGACCAGTGCTGTTGAAACTCCTCCCACATGTTGGCTGTGTTCCAAAAATGACCTTATATGTACCTAAAATGTGTAACTTGTACCCGCCTATCTTTTTATTGCTATTAAACTGTATAAAAGGGGTCGCGCATCGATGTTCGGTGTGCTACTTCTTACATTACCGAAGGGTGCTGTAGGAATGTATCACCACCCCATGGGGTCTTAATAAACTTGTCTTTTACCTTTTCCAGTGTCCGTGCCAACTTCTATACTAAAGCGTTCGAGAGTTTAACAAAGTATGTAGGCCTGATTTGAACCCAACACCACAAATTGGCGACCACGAAGGGACTCATCGGCGACTCGGATGCCCGAAGGAGAGGTCGTGACGAAGGTCAGGAAACTCGCCATGGACGCGTACGCTGCCACTGAGTGACCCGAGTCTCGGCACCCACGGTGTGTTTTCCCGTCCTTCCGATCTGACCTTCCAGGTGGCGCCGGTCTTCGACTGAGATTCTGATCTTGGATTGTCGTGATGTGCCGTTTTGGCTGATTTGACCACAGAACTTGGCAGTTGGACTTTGGACGTTTGAAAAGAAAATTGGTAAGCTTTTGATTGGTGAGGTAGTCTACTGACACTTACTGTGGCTTTTTGAAACTTTGAATTTGAATTTGAATTTGTTAGCTAACGTTTTGAATCTTTGAATTTGAATTTGAATATGTGAAGTGCACCTCACATAGGCAGGCATGTAGGGATATTTCTCTGATTTATTTGATTTGAACGGTACACCGCGTTAGGTGTCATTTTTGTAGTATCGTGCTTTCATGGTACTTTTTGAAACATGCCTGTTTTTAGCACACTCCGTAGGATGTGCTGTTCTGAAAATGGTACCAATTATCGATTAAGTGAAAAACAGCCGGCTCCCCCAGAGGGGACTCCAAATCGTGAAATGTATGTCAAATTCGGTATTCCACCTATAATGTATAGTACATTATGGCATAAGTATACTAAAACTGATCATGAATTACAGTGGCCACTATATGGGTCGTTTGACCTTCGAAAGGTACAATATGTAGAGCAGTGTTTGTTTCAGCGAAGGTCTAGACAAGATATGTTTGATTGTGTGCGTATGTGGGAGAAAGAGGTGCGTGAACGAGCGAAGCGTGAGGAAGCCTTGGCGGAGAAAGTGCAGCGGAAGGCTACACATGACAAAGCTTTACAGCTACAGGAGAAGGAATTACAGGAAAAGAAAGAGAGGGAGAGACGAGAACGCAATTTACAGGTTAATGGTCAATTCCCTATCAGGCGTCCTCTCTATCCAGTCCTTACTAATGAAACGGATGATTTTTCATTACTAGATCGTTGTCCGCCCCCGTACGTCGCACCAACGGCTCCGAGCGAGGAATCAGACGAGGATAGTGATCGAACACAGCGTACCAGATGCGGACGACTTCTTCAAGCGTTTGATTGAACTGCGTAATGAGGCGACACGACTACGGGAGTTGGAAAAGTCAAAGAATTCGTCTACGTCCGGAGCGACGGGGATATCCAAAGAATGCCCTATTTTTGAAACAGATAAGATCGCTGCGATTAATGTTAGACCTATGCGAGAAGCTGCGCCTTTATATGTCCCTCATAAAGGGGATGGCACAGATGATGATAAAAGATCCAAAGACGCGAAAGGGTATTTTGTATATAATTGGGTTTATACGCCTTGGAATAGAGCAGATGTCATGGCGCTTAAGAACGCTTTACCTGATCCCCGTAAAAACCCTGCGGCTTTTTATGAAAATGTTGAAAGTGCAATTTCTTCATGTATCATGACGTTAGTTGATATTGATCTATTTTTCGGGTTGATATTGCCCCCTGATATGTGGAGAGTAATTCGTAGGTTTGATGACCTCACGACTCTCGGGGCCACTTGGAAAGATCTTGTTCAGGCTGATTTAGATAGAGAACCAGCATGTAAGCCGTGTCAATTAATATTAGACCTTCCAGGGGCCATACTAACAAAACTAAAGACTCTTGCTCCCGCTAAAAAGATTGATTGGACTATATTAGCCTCTTGTAAGCAGAAAGCGGATGAATCAGTTTCCGATTTTTTCTCTCGCTTCGAGGAAGCGTTCCATGATTACAGTGGTCAATTATTGACAGAAGATACTGGCAGGCATCTATTCGTTGATAAGTATGTAGCTAATCTCCTACTGGAGATTGCGAAACGATTAAAAGCGAGTGAAAGTTCATGGACCACAGCAACCCCTGCTTCTTTATTGACTATGGCTCAATATTATGAAAGACAGGAATTAGAGGCGAAAGAAAGTAGTGACAAGAAGGCGAAGGATTTGAAGACGAAGGTAATGTTAGCTCAGGTTCAGGCTACGAGAGGAAACAGTAGAGGAGGGCGAGGATCATACAGTAATGCTCCTCCCCCTCGTTCTGACATTTCTGTGAATCAATGTGCATACTGCAAACAGTTTGGGCATTGGATTGCAGACTGTCCGGTGTTTCGAGAGCAGCGTAATTTGAGGGGACGAGGAAGTGGGAGATCTAGGAATTATTATGGAGGGTCAAGAGGAGGTTATGGCACGAATGATCGTGGAGGATATGGAGCAAGGGGTCGTGGTCAGTCAGATTATAATACGTTTGATAATCGCAATCAATATCAGATAAATGAGGGTGGTCCTGCTGAACCACGGGATGAGCATTACGCATAGGATTGCGTAGGATGGGGTGTGGAATCGGTTGAGGTACCAGTTGATCAGAGGGGTCCATACATAGAAGCACATGTTCTGGGTTCTACTGATCAATTTCTGGTCGATACAGGAGCTACTCGTAGCGCTTTGTCCAAATACTTGGTTCCAAGGGCTCCCCTGTCTGGCGAGGTAATTACAGCAATAGGGTTCGATGGAACACCTACTTCTAGCCCATTGTCTCAACCAGTTGCATTTCATGTTGATAAATTTGCTGCCCCTTGTCCCTTTTTGTTGTCTCCAAATACACCAGATAATATTATTGGACTCGATATGTTAAAACACTTTCGAGCTACTATTCGCTGTGCCCCAGAAGGAGTGCGAGTTGTGTTGAATGAGAATTACCCAGACTTTAAGCGAGTGTGTTTTCTCCATGAATCTGAAGTATTGGCCTCCTTACCAAAAACGTTGTGGGCCACTTCTGACACGGATGTGGGGCAGATGTTAATCCCTCCAGTACGTATTACTGTAAAGGAGGGAGTGTCTCTACCACGTGTCCCACAGTATAAGATTTCCAGAGAAGGAGAACTTGCTTTGATGCACATTGTGAATGATTTGATTTTGGCAGGAGTAGTTGAGGAAGTCCCCTACAATGTTTGCAATAGCCCAATTTTACCGATCCTTAAAAGAGATACAGATGCTAAGGTTTACCGTTTCATTATTGATTTGAGGGAAATAAACAAGATAGTAGTGCCTCAGTACCCGGTGGTGTCTGACATCACCACGTTGCTTACGTTGGTTCCATCGACGGCAACTACTTTTACAGTCATCGATTTGAAGAACGCCTTCTTTTCGATCCCTGTACATCCTGACAGTCGATATCTATTCGGCTTTACATTAAATAATAAATCGTACAGATTCTGTCGAGTTCCTCAAGGCTATACTGAAAGTCCTAGCATTTATAGTCAGGCATTAAAAAGACAGCTTGATTCCTTTGACTTACAAGAGGGAGTGGTTCTCATTCAATATGTAGACGATATCTTACTTGCTGCAGACACGCCAGAACAATGTGAGAAGAGTACCTTTTCCTTGCTTTCCTTCCTGGCTAAACATAATCATAAAGTTTCGAAGAAAAAGCTACAATATTGTAGACCAAAGGTGACCTACCTCGGTCATCTTTTGTCTAAGGAGGGCCGTGCATTGACACCAGATCGAATTCAAGCAATCCTAGATACTCCAGTCCCTCGCACTCAGAAGGATATTCGCGCCTTTATAGGTTTGACGTCTTTTTGTAGGCAATGGATATTGGGTTTTTCGCATATTGTTAAACCATTGTTAGCATTGTTGTCTAAAGATATACCGATTCCCATTGAATGGACGGATGAATGTCAGAACGCTTTTGAACAATTGAGACAAGCTCTTTGTTCTGCACCAGTGTTAGGTACACCTGATTACACGAAGATTTTTACATTATATGTACACGAGAAGGATGGGTGTGCATTGTCAGTGTTAGTGCAGACACACGGAGACAAACAGAGGCCTTGTGCATATTTCTCGGCGGTACTCGACCCTGTGGCTCGAGGGTTGCCTGGATGTTTTCGAGCAGTTGCAGCAACAGCAGTTGCGATACGACAAAGTGAGGGAATAGTTTTGTCACACAAATTGTTGGTGCTAGTTCCCCATGCGGTAGATGCGTTACTGAATCAAACAAAAACGCAGCATCTAACCAGTGCCCGTTTGACAGGATATGAGCTAACGTTGTTGGCGCCGCACATCACACTAAAGCGATGTGCGACACTGAATCCTGCTACTTTACTGCCGGATCCTGTTGCTGAGACCCAGAAGGAAGAACAACATGATTGTGTTTTTCTGACTGAGGAACAGACAAAGGGTCGTATCGATTTACAGGATACGCCATTTCCAGATGTAGATGGGGAACTGTGGGTTGATGGATCGTGCGTGAGGTTACCAGATGGTACGACTTCCGCAGCTTATGCGATCACGACACTTAAGACCGTGGTAGAAGCAGCACGGATACCCCAAAAATCGGCTCAAGCGGCTGAGTTGATAGCCTTAACGAAGGCATGTGAGTTAAGTGCTGGACTATGTGTGAACATTTACACGGATAGTCGTTACGCTTTTGGAGTAGTGCATGATTTTGGCCTACTTTGGAAGGAACGAGGATTCCTGACTTCACACGGAGTACACATCATGCATGGAGAATTGGTACGCGATCTCCTTAATGCACTGTTATGCCCAGAGAAAGTTGCAATAGTCAAGTGCAGTGCACACAAAAAGGTGACGGACAAAATAGGGCAAGGCAATGCTTTCGCAGACCGCATTGCGAGAGAGACCGCTATGCTGCAAAATAATTTCCCCATGTATGTGGTGAAGTCACAAGCTGAGCGGTGGCATGATGCTAGAGAAGAAATACTAGATATACAGAAGTCAGCATCAGAGGCAGAACTTGTGAAATGGGCCACTGAAGGAGTATTAGATGATGAGGGTTGCTGGCGTAGTAAAGATATGGAGAGATGGAAACTACCCATGGCCTATTTACAAACAATGGTGCAAATGACACACGGGCTGGCACACATTGGAGCTCTCGCAATTACTAAATTGCTTACACGAGTTTGGGAAAATGCTGACATTGCTAGCACGGCTAAGAGAGTAGTGCAGACCTGTCTGATATGCTTGCAGCACAATCCTGGACAAGGGACTCATACTCCTAAAGGTGGGTTTGTTCCACCTACTGCACCATTCGAAGTACTACAAATGGATTACATCCAGCTGGAGCGATGTAATAATCTCAAGTATGTCCTAGTAGTGGTGTGTGCCTTCAGCAAATGGATTGAGGCTTACCCTACGAAAGACAATACAGCATTGACAACAGCTAAGGTGTTACTGAAGGAATACTTCCCGCGCTATGGAGTTTGTAAACTTATGTGGAGTGATAATGGCCCTCATTTCATTGGGAAAGTAGTGGAATATGTCCTGAAAGGATTGGGAATCAAACAACGATTCCATGCTGTCTTTCATCCGCAATCAGCAGGTTTAGTAGAACGATACAATGCAACTCTGAAGCTGAAGTTAGCAAAGATAGTGGCATCTACATCTCTGAAATGGCCGGACGCTTTGCCTCTGGCATTGCTGTCCATTCGATCAGTGCCACATTCTCGATCTGGCCTCACACCCTACGAAGTGGTGTTTGGAAGGCCTATGAATATTTGGGGAGTTCCAAAACCTCGTTTGATACATGATATGCCTTGTATAATGATGAACGATTATCTGGCACGATTGACAAATGATTTGCTTTCTATTCATCAACAGGTTCGAGAGGCGCTCCCTGATAACTCCACTGGTGAGGCTCACGATCTCCGCCCTGGAGACCACGTGATGGTCAAAGTATTTGAGCGATCCAGCAGTTTGGAACCGAGATGGCATGGCCCTGAGCAAGTGCTGCTGGCTACGCGAACTGCTGTCAGAGTCACCAACAAGAAGCGGTGGATACATTCAACGCATTGCCGACGTGTCTCTCCGGATCTGGTGAGCCCTGTGGTGCTATCCGACTACAGAAAGATTTTGGATACAGAAAAGAGCCCAGCTGTCACGCCTGATGAATTGGAGGGAGCCTTCCCGGACCACGTTGTTTCTGATAAAGTGAAGTACAATCTACGCCCCAGGAAATAAGATTCCTTTTTTGTTTTTGAAACTGGTTGGTAACCGCTCTGAGGTTTGTGAAACGGAAGCCGGGAATATCAAGGGGGGGGGATCAGTTCTGCCCAGTGTAGCGACACCCGTCTTGAATCCCGGAGAACAAATCAACGGCAGCCTCGGTTCAGAACCATCGTTTTATTTTTTCTCGCTTAGTGTTGCTTGTGAAGAGTATTGTCTTGTGAACTATGGCATCTCCTTCGACACAAAAAGGGAGAATTCTTGGTGCTGTTTTGTTTGTCTTGACCGTAGTGGCGATCGCAGTATTAGCCTGGACTATAGAACTGTTGTTTCCTGTACGAGAATATTTACTGCCCACCACTCCAAGTCCGTCTGAACATTTTCATTTCACTCTGCCTTTTCACGAAGAAAGACATAGGCAGACTTATTTGAATAACAGCTTTATTAAGATTCTGCATCATACTCATAACATGACCAACACGTCCAATTGTTGGGTATGTGGGATGTTGCCCGGACATCAGAAGAAGGGAGGAACACCACTCATTCCTCTCCCGTTTTCTCATAATGGTTCTTGTCATGCTTGGTACACTCTTCTTTTTACTCTGCGATGGCCAACGAAAGGTGGACTACTTTTTCGGTTGAATAAAATATGTTATAACGACAAAGACGGCTATCCACATGCTGAAGGAACTAAATTTGAATGGGAAGAGTACCGTCCGGACAATGTTTCTACACCTCGTGTATATACGAATCAAAGACTTATAAATGTGACGAGCTCGCATATGATAACAGTCATTGATACAAAAGCAGATTTGTGTATTAGAAATAAAGGTACAATCCCTGTAGGCCGCAGTGAATGTAATATTACACTTACCTTTGATACACCAACTGGAATTGCATTTGTAGCTTCACGTAACACATATTTCATTTGTGGAAATAAGGGATACCATCGTCTACCATTGGGTTGGTTAGGAACGTGTTATATAGCTTTTGTATTACCACCTGTATTTATTGCTCCTCCCATGTACCACAATGATTACGTTCTGTACCATGATTTCATACTGAACAGGGTCAAGCGAACAATAGATTTTGATGAAATAGACCAGACTGATACCACATTACAACAATATGTAGATTTCAATTTGGGGTTATTTTCATTCGTAGGAGCTGCACTGAATAGCAGGAAGATAAGGCGGCTTACACGTGTGGTGGAAGCCGTCGCTAATGAAACTGCCTCCGCTTTAGGGAATATTACTGAGGAATTGCAAATTACCAGAATTGTGGCGCTCCAGAATCGAATGGTTCTAGATGTGATACTAGCTGATAGAGGTGGAGCATGCCGCGTCATCGGAAGTAGTTGTTGCGTTTACGTACCAGATAACTCACCTTCTGTATATGATTCGATTACAAAATTACATAAAATAGCTGCTGAGATCCACCCAGAAAATGGAACATGGACCTTTTCTGGTTGGTTCTGGACCCTGCTTAGTACTTGGGGTTGGAAATTATTAACGATTCTCTGTGTTTTTATTGGAGTACTATTTTTTCTTTGTCTATGTATTCAATGTGGCCCTACATTATGTTCTGTATGTATCACAGCCTGTATTCCGTCCAAACGAGCTTTTGTTAAGCAAGAGCAACTGATCAATGATGAAGTTTTGAAAATAATGGCTATTAACATTGAGGATGAACATTCTGACTACGTCCACTATGAGGTAGCTTTTGCTAAACGCTAAAAGGGCCGTCTGTCGTGTTTTGGCAGCTCCTGAGTTAGCGTTTAGCACAACTACACGGTCTTTTCTGTTAACTTGACCAAAACGAACGGGGGCCATTTTGAATCCCTCTGACTTCCGTTTCCTATGAAACACGCTGCCTCGTGGTCAGTGTGCCCTTTCGTCCTTTCTCGATACCCATGGTCACTAGTCTGCTCGGCAACAGGCTATTTTTAGTACTGGTCAAGCGCACATGCGCATTACGCACCAATTGGTCACTCTTTAGGAATGTTCACACTAACTGACCAGTGCTGTTGAAACTCCTCCCACATGTTGGCTGTGTTCCAAAAATGACCTTATATGTACCTAAAATGTGTAACTTGTACCCGCCTATCTTTTTATTGCTATTAAACTGTATAAAAGGGGTCGCGCATCGATGTTCGGTGTGCTACTTCTTACATTACCGAAGGGTGCTGTAGGAATGTATCACCACCCCATGGGGTCTTAATAAACTTGTCTTTTACCTTTTCCAGTGTCCGTGCCAACTTCTATACTAAAGCGTTCGAGAGTTTAACAAAGTATGTAGGCCTGATTTGAACCCAACACCACAGTGGCGTGCTTTGGTTGAGTGCTGAAGCTGTTGTGTATGTCCGCGATCTTGTTGTGGAAGTAGGAGGCGAGGGAGTTGCAGAGGTCTTGCGAATGGGTGATGTCGTTGTTTCCGGCGTTGGGGTTGGAGAGCTCTTTCACGATGTTGAAGAGTTCCTTGCTGTTGTGTGCGTTGTTGTCCAGTCGTTCCTTGAATGCGGTTTTCTTGGTGGCGCGGATCAGCTGGTGGTGTTTTCGGGTGGCGAGCTTGAGGGCAGTCATGTTGTCTGGTGTTGGGTCTGTGCGCCAGGTTTTCTCGAGTGCTCTGCAGTTCTTCTTGGAGCTCTTGAGTTCGTCGTTAAACCATGGGGCTTTCTTGCTGCCGGGTCTGCTCGGCGGGGTCTTCAGCGGGGCGAGTTCGTCTGCGCAGTCGCTGATCCATTTCGTGAGGTTGGTGGCTGCTTGACTGGGGTTCGTTGTGCTGGTGGGAGGGTTCTTGCTCAAGGACGTAGTGAGCTGGTCTGCCGTGATCTTGTTCCAGCTTCTGCGGGGAGCCTGTTGCTGGTGATGGTGGAGCGTGGTCCTTCTGAAGCTGAAGTGGACGCAGCTGTGGTCCGTCCATTGGAGTCCTGTGGCGTGGCTGAAGGCGATGTCCTTGCTGGAAGAGAAGATCGGGTCGAGTGTGTGTCCGGCGTAGTGGGTGGGGGTGGTCACCAGCTGCTTGAGTCCCAGGTTTGCGAGGTTTTCCAGCAGGGTGGTGGTGTTGCGGTCGTCGTTGTTCTCCAGGTGGAAGTTGAGGTCCCCGAGGAGGATGTAGTCGGCTGAGGGGAGGGCGAGCGGGCTGATGAAGTCGGCGATGTCCTCGCTGAATTGTGTGCGTGGTCCCGGGGGTCTGTAGATGAGGGTGCCTCTGAGGGTGGTCTTGGGGTTGACGTGGATCTGGAAGTGCAGGTGTTCGGCGGGTGCGATGGTGTCGTCGGTGTTGGTCGTGATGCGGATGGTGTTCCTGTGGATGATGGCGATGCCTCCTCCTGTCTGGTTGACGCGGTCTCTCCGGATGATCTTGTAGCCGTCCGGGATGGCGATGGCGATGTCGGGCGCTGAGGAGGCGTTCATCCAGGTTTCCGTGAGGAAGGCGACGTCTGGGGCTGTGGTGTCGAGCAGGTTCCAGAGCTCGACGGCGTGTCTGTGGATGGAGCGGGTGTTGAGCAGGATGCACTTCAGGTGGTTGCTGCTGGTGTTCTGCTTGGTGGACGCTGGTGCAGTGCAGGTCCGGATGCAGGAGAACTTGCAGGACTGGCAGATGAAGGGTCCGTGGCTGCTCGGTAGCATCCAGGGGTTCGGCCGGCGTTGAGTGCGTTGAGGGTGGCGGCGTCGTACGTCCGGCGGGTGGGCTGGGGTCTGCGGGGGCCAGGGGTCCTGGCGCTGGGCGCGGTCCAGGCGCGGACGGGCGTAGACGGGCTTACCTTTGGCGCACCTTCGGCGCTCAATCGGTGCTCCCGCTGCGCGCGTCCGCTGCGCGGTTGCTCTGGGGGCGTCATAAGTAGGAGCCGGGTGGGCGGGTCAGCTGGGTGGCGGGAGCGGGGCGGCCAATGGGCTGGTGGTGGGCGGGGCCGCAGGGGGGCAGCGGCGGGAACCTCTGGGCGTCCGGCGGCGGCGGCGGGTCTGTCCCTGGGTCAAGCGGCAAGCGTGGGAGGCAGGGGGAGATCCGGGCGGCCCAGCGGCGGCTGGGTCGTCCTAGCAGCAAGCAGAGGCAGGCAGCGGCAGGCGTGGGAGGCAAGGGGTGACCCGGCCTGGTAAAAGGCGCAGTGGTCAGCTGGGTGGCGGGAGCGGGGCGGCCAATGGGCTGGTGGTGGGCGGGGCCGCAGGGGGGCAGCGGCGGGAACCTCTGGGCGTCCGGCGGCGGCGGCGGGTCTGTCCCTGGGTCAAGCGGCAAGCGTGGGAGGCAGGGGGAGATCCGGGCGGCCCAGCGGCGGCTGGGTCGTCCTAGCAGCAAGCATAGGCAGGCAGCGGCAGGCGTGGGAGGCAAGGGGGTGACCTGGCCTGGTAAAAGGCGCAGTGGTCACTCTGGAGCAAAACCCAGACGATGACCATCAGTAAGAATAAAAGAAAATCAACAGCATGGTTCTGGAACAAGACAAGAATTGGAGACACCCCAATATACAAATACTTAGGAGTGAAGATCGATAACAGTGGGCAGTTCTCTGCTCAGAGAACAAGTATACGAGGAAAAGGGCTATCTCTGGCAATTTCACTGAAAACATTAAACAGCAAACTTTGTTGTCCCTCTCTTCTTCCACTGGCGCAAGTAATCCCGCTAAACTCCTCGCAATACTCACCTATGGGAGCGAGGTACTTAGAGGAAGGGATGCCAAGATCCTTGATAACACAATTACAGCTGCTTACAGAATCATTTTCAGCCTGCCCAAGCGAACCTCACCAGCACAAATCAGGCTAGAATTCGGCATTGAACAACAGCTCTTGGCAAGACTGGGAGCCTATATTTCAGCCTGGGACAAAGTGAGGAAATCCAAACAAGGAACATTAAACGAGCATCTATGGACAGAGCTAATGCAACATCCATCCTCACCAGCAGCCAAGTTCCTCACGGGCAGCCTGGTGATCACGGGATTGAAGCAGCTCTGGGATACCCCAGTAAACCATGCAACACTTAAAAACTGGTCAAGAAATCGATCAAACAACTATCGTGGGTCCAAGATAAGGCAGCCCTTTCAAAAAGAACGCACGGCTGGATGACCCTGAACTCTTACTCAACGATAGCACCACAGAGCTACTTTGGAGTGGGTTATGCAAAATCCGTCAAAATGTGCTTCTTAAAATACAGGTTAGGCTTGCTACTCTGCATTCAAAACTTCCCATGCTGGATAAAAACCAAAGCTGGCTCCCTTTGTCGGTTATGCGGCTCAGCGCAAGAGGACATGCTGCACTTGATTGCTCCTGCGAGAAACTGCTGGACGAACGGAAATACTTGCTGAAGCATCATTTTAACCAACGAGAGATACGTACACGAAGGAATGCGGTTCTCGCCTGCTTTTCATCCCATGATCCTCAGCTGAACTGCATTTTTGTAAAATGTATGAAGGCAGTGGAAAAGAAAATGCCAAAAAACCTGACTTCATGAGATCATGAGGATACCGGGATAGCAAAGACATTTTATAATAGAAAACAGAATTAAACTTTTTTTTTTAAATATATATATATATTAACCGTACCAGGAAGACATCCTGTGTATATTTGAACTGAGGAAATGTGACTGTGATATGCCGATTTTACCAAACATGTAGTTTTAACAAATCTTTGTTTTTATCCTGTTTTGTATTGCAATGGTTTTAAGTAACTATGCTAAATAAACTACTACTACTACTACTACAGTCAAATTATCTAGTTTCGGTGTCCGTGGAACTGAGTCAAAATGACTATGTACTAAAAGATCTCCCAGAGATCGATTGTTTCTATATGTGATTTTGGGGTGACTTGCAATCTCATTCCCAATTATGCCATCTGCCTTAAGAATATGCCAATTATGTGTCATGATATTGTGTATTTATTTAGAGTCTCTCAAAAGGTGGTGATAAAACGAGGTGTGTTGTCGTCTTTTACGATTGTTCTTTTCTTATCTCTAAGAAGATTTGTTCTCGGAAATATTTGGACTTTGTCATATGCTTGTTCTAAAATCTGATCCGAGTAACCTCTTGCTCTGAACCTTGACATCGAATCTTGAGCTGCAATTTCAAAATCATTGGCTAGTGTACAATTTCTCTTAAGACGTAGCAGTTCCCCATACGAAATGCTATTCTTTAGGGATTTGGGATGACAGCTACTTGCTTCTAGAATCGAATTCCCTGCAGTGGCTTTACAAAATATTGATGTGCATATTTTTCCTTCCTCAATAAAGACTTTCAAATCTAGGAAGTCTACCTCAGTGTCACTTATGTTACCACTATAATGCAGGTTCACTGTGTTGTCATTTAAATGCTTGATAAAAGACTCAGCTTCCATTCGGGTACCTTTCCAAAAAATGAAAAGCCCGTCTAGGTATCGGTACCACCCAGTAATTGATGAGACCCAGTGCTGATTCTCTTCAGCCCAGGCAACCTGCTTCTCCCACCAGCCGACGAACAAGTTTGCGTAGCTGGGGGCGAAGCAGGTTCCCATTGTCTTCCCCCTACATTGCCTGAAATATTGTTTTTAAAACAGAATTTTTTTCTTATTTAGGCAAAATGACAGAAACTCAAGTAGCATTTCATTATGTTTGGAAAACCTTAATGAGCGAGTTTTAAGAAAATATTTCACTGCATGTATGCCATGTTCATGGGAAATGCATGTATATAATCCTGTAATATCAAAGACAATCATTGACATGTCTGGTTCCCATACAATATCAAGAATAGTTCTCATAAAGTCTGTGCTATCACGGATATACGATGGTAAGGTTTTCACATGTTCAATCAGAAAGAAGTCCAGATATTGTGACATTTTTTCAGTAAGGCTTTCCCTAGATTAAATAATGGGCCTGCCTGGTGGTGTAGTTGCATTCTTGTGAATTTTGGGCAGATGGTAAATGGTCGGTGTGACCGGTTGTTGGCATGTCAGGAATTTGAACTCATTTGTATCAAGCATGCCCTCTGCTGCCCATTTCTCAAGCAATTCATGATACTTGACAATGCTACTTGCAAATATTACTGGACACCGGCGCCCCTAAGGAAATCATATACTTTCTGGCAAGGGAATACAAGAAGCTGTCTAGTAAAGTGCGCTATGGCCCAGCAGGTGAATGTACTCCCCTGTTTAAGGTGAAAAGGGGTATCCGACAGGGATGCGTACTTGCTCCACTCTTGTTTTCATGATTCATTAATCAAGTGGACATTACAATAAAACAAATCCCTGCTGATGCACCCTCTATTGAAGGCCAGGCTGTCCCCATTTTATTATACGCAGATGATGCGGTTTGATTATCACGTTCCCCCATTGGCCTCCAGCGTCTTATCGATAATTTTACATCTTTTATTAATGACAGGAAACTTCGAATTAACAAATTTAATACATTTGCAATGTCATGTGGAAATACAACAACTAAACCAGGAAAGGCTGTTTATTTAGAAGGAACTAAAATGCAATCAGTTAAATCCTTTTGTTATCTTGGTGTAACTTTTGCGGGAAACGGGAAGTGGTCACACGAATATGTTAACATACGTCATAAAATGAGTAGGAATACGAATGGCATTTTCCGATTTTCTGCAAAAGTTGGTGCACGAAGAGTTAAAGATATGGTGACTATAAATAATGCCATATGTGTATCTTCTGCACTTTACGGTGCAGGAGTTTGGGGCCACCATTATGAACAATCATTACAGCAAGACGAAACACATTCATCAAACGTCTGCTGTGTGCCCCACCATCTGCCCCCACCAAATTAATACACCAGGAAGTGGGCCTAAAGTATATTTCAGATTTGGCAGCTCTCCACCCCCTTTTATTATGGCGTTCGATTTGGGCCAAGGTTGAAACTGCATTTACACAAAGTATTATTAAAGATTGCCTAAAGCTTGACCACAATTCACGTGTCCCTTGGCTGAGCTATATTCATTACCGGTACAGTCTTTTATTTAACTGTAATATCTTTATCGAACCAGATTATGCCGCTTCAATAGCTAAAAAAGATCTGAAAGAACCATTTCAGGCCCACAAAAATGAGATAAGAGGTAGTTTCATTAGGTCACAACCTACTGTTGTATTTTATAATCAATTAAATCTTACAACAGGCTTTCAGCCATAACTGGACGAAGTAACCATATCTTCTTACCGTTTTGTTTTAACACGTTTAAGGCTAGGGATTGCACATCATCTAGTGGCATTCCCAGTCATGAAGAGAAGCACTAGTTCACTTTGTCCATGTGACAATATGTCAACGCAAAGTACCTGTCATTTTTTATTTTTCTGTAAATTTGACTATTTCTTAAGGAAATATGATTTGAAGCCGCTGTTTTTAAAAAATCATGTTCGGTCTACCAAAAATGCTCTGAGGTTAATATCCTCATTGGAAAGCTCAGATGTTTGCTTTTTTGTGGCATCTTATATTTTAAAACGTATTGCTGCCAGGAAATCAATTATACTCTAAAAACCTATATGTATTGGAAGCCAAATTAAGATACCCCGCACCTTATACTTAATCTGCACGAAAAGAAACTGATTTGGTACGTGGAATCTTGTAACGCATTTGGCACACTTACATATAAATCCACTAACTGCAATCATAAGCTGTATGCACTAGTCACTTTATATAAGACACTTTAGCATAATTTGCACATGATTCATAGGCTAACAACTGCTATTAGTGGTTATACCAGTCAGATATTTTATAATAATTAAAGATTTCATTGTGCAATTCTGATATTTTGATTAGGCTCAAATATCTAAAGTCGATTGTTGTTGGTTATGTATATCGTACATTGTAAGCACAAGCCACTTTATTGCGTTACTTGCACATATCGGATACTGTTGTCCTGCGATTTTGCACTTGTCTTTAGCTCCTTTGCCAAGTTTATTGTCATAGTATGAAATGAAAGATGTAATTCATGTTTTATGATATTTTGATTAGGCTCACATATCTAAAGGCGATTGTTGTTGGTTATGTATTTTGTACATTGTAAGTACAAGCCACTTTATTGCATTACTTGCACATATTGAATATTGTTACCTTGCGATTTTGCACTTGTTTTTTGCTCCTCTGCCAAGTTTATTGTTATAGTATGAAATGAAATATGTAATTTATGTTTTATGTAAGCTTTTATGGTTGTTATTATACACCGAATAAAGCTTTTGAAATGAAATGACCATGCTACTGTTGTACTCTTCTTTGCTGATTTTTGTATAACAAGTAGTGTCCCTTAGTTGTCGTTATGCCTCTGTGCAATAGTATTCCCGCATCATCAGAACAATGTTCCCTCCCTTGTCGGATGGTATACAGACAAGGCTAGGATTGTATTTCAATTTTTCCAGTGCTTGACGGTGTACATGAGATACATTCCACAGTTTGTTGCTGTTTGAGCTTTGTCTCCTCATTTTTTCCAAACTAGTTTTGACTGATTCTTCAAACACATCGGATTGCATCTTGTGGCATTGAAGGTATACATTTTGAAGGTGGTTTGAAATCGGTTTTTGCTCTTATTTGTAATGTAATGTATTTATACTTATTAAGCTAATTAACTCACTATTTGTGTTATGCCAAACTGTTCAGCAATTGCTGCACCATCTCTAGGTTGTTCCTGTTCACTTCCAATGGGTTGACAGTCCATAATGTATAGGCGATTGAGATTCTCCTCCTCTAAATTGTCCATTGTCGATAAATTACTTGTACTCACTTGAGTTGCATTGCCAAACTTTCTAAGCTTATGATATTAAAAGCTTTAATTTCTGAGTGAATAAGAATAAGTCAATTCTTGTTTGGGTGTACTCAAAATCATGTGATGGGCAAAATGTGAGTCCCTTTTTGAGGACTTCTTTTTCAGTTTTAGAAAGTTTATATGTCAAATTCACGATTGTAAGGTCCTCAGTTGGGACTACTTTTGGTTGCCTCTCTTGCTCCTTGTATATGAGGCCACCCCTTCTGATGTTGAAGCCGCCTCTTTGCGTCTGTCTTGTCTCTCTGATACGACTGCCGCATTAACTGGAACTCCTCGCGAAAATAGGACTGCGAGGGCCCCACAACTCTAGAGCCTGATCTTCCATCTCCGGACTGCTCAGTGTCAGTAACATCTGATTCGGAGGTGAGAACTGCCTGAGGACTGGTTTTGCTGGCACCGCTTCTCAGAGCTCTTCTTGGTGCATCGTATTTGCTTGAAAACATTAGAATACATATTTATATTGAATTATTTTAATATTACTTCCAATGGGGTTTTATTTTAATTCTCTGTCTCCTAGATTTTCTATGGGAGTGTTTTTCAATACCCGTGAGTGCCCATATGTGGTGTCTGATTTACTTCAAGATGTGTTGAAGTACATTTAGTCCTGTGTTTGTACCCTTACAATAGTAGTAACTATTGAAAAGTAGCATACAAGACGCCCTACTCTTTTGTGGTGTATGTGTATTTACCTCCCTAAATCCCTCCTTACATTTCCATAATCCCTTCCCATTTCAAAGTATATAGTTCACATTTGCACCTAAATTGAAGACCTACGTCTTGAGCAGATCTTTGCCATGGTGGTGGAGATCTCAACATAGAAAAGATATGTGAATCAGAAGCTGCAGTTTCTGCTTGTAGGTTAGTGAATAACATTTTTATAATATGTGATTAGTATTGCAGTAGTAGTACTTCATGTACTAAAAAGCACAGTTTGTGGATAGGCCCCAAGGAGTCTAACTCTGCCAGAGGCCAGGTGTTGTATGCAAGTTCTGGCCTTTGGTAATGTCTAAGTCCAACTCACCCCTCTGCACATTGTCAAAGGTCATAAGGAGCAACCAGACTGGGTAGTTGTGTCTCCTTCTTTGGTTAATCTGTATTTTGAACAAAAGCTAAAAACATGGAGCATGTTGCTACTCACAGCTTGAAAACTCCAGTGGGCAGGAATGTTCATCCATTGGAAAGTTATGAAGCTGAAGGTAACATTCTGCATTAATTGTCAACCTAATGAGGAAGAGAGAGGAAAGAAACAATTGTGAGAGACATCTAGCCTGTTACTCTTCACACAAATTAGCAGTCCATCTACAAAGGGTAGAAAACTAAGAAGATATCAGTAACTTGCTTGATCGGGTAAGGTTAATCCTTAACCTTACAAATAATAGATAATTCTGCAGCAAAAGGTTTTAAAGTAACTATAAGATATGTGCGACAAACACCACTCAATTATAGAGGACCCTTGAAAATGTAAAAGTTATTTCTTACATACAATTTTATAACGGTAAAATGATTAAATATAGTGCCAGAAAAACATGTTAAATGTTAATACATTTTTCAAAGCAAGACAATTAAAAATGTATTTAAAAAGAAAATTAAAAGGTTGGGGAAACATATATGTAAAAAATGTATGGTTGGATTTCTCCTATGAAACACATAAGCAAAGATATCTCATCACAGGATCAATTGCCTGCAAGTGGTGGCTGGTGGAGACACAAGTCATATATATTTATAACATTGGTTTCACTAATATTTGTCTTACACCAAAAACAAGAATATCTCTTATGGATGTGGATGGGCCTTTGAGGGACAGACTCACCTTCCTTTTCTACATTGTATATTTTGCCAACGTCTTGGGTCATGCTGACAGGGCTGACGCTGCTGCCTTGCATGCGGCCGGGAGCCAGCATTTTGCGGGACCTATTTTTTGGTGTTTGATGGAAAGAACGGCTAGGAATTAAGAAGATGTATACTAGTGGAAGACATAGTACAGTATTTGGCACCACTTAGCAGTGTTGTTGCATTAGCACTCTTGTTTAAAATGACTAGATTATGGAACTCTCTACCTATTAAATTATGCCTGATTCAATCTGAAATGAAGTTCAGAAGGGCATTGAAGACCTGGCTATTAAGCCGGAGCTAGACCACTGGTAGCCCCTCTCTCTCTGTCTACCCTGCTGTCGCGCCTGCACACCTCTGTTTGAGGTAGATGTCATGCTTTATAAACTAAATAAATTAAAATATTTCTTTTCAATTTTAAAACATGTGGTGATCAGGGACTCAAAATGAATTGGTGCCTAGACCTAAGAGCCCCAGCCACTCTTTCCTTGTGATGGTTCTACTTGCATAAGACACTGGATTGCTTGGTTTTCCAGGTTTTTCATGTCTGTGATGAGACTGCTCAACTTCCAACGTGTGGAAGACAGGGTTTGTGATGCAGCATCATTTCAGATCTGGACCACTGCTGAATTGAGAGTAATTACTGGTGTGATCAGAACACTAACTGAGCCACAAGCTTTACTAAAGATCTCAGAAGGGGATTTAGCATGAAACTGAAATCAGGAGTGGCTGCCTGACCCACAGTGGCTGAGATCAAGTGGGCGTTTGAGGCTCCTGAGAATTTTTAAGATGCTTAAAGAAATGTCTTGATATTGGGATGCTTCCACATTCTGAGAGTTGTTATAGTGTGTGATCCCTAACTGGATATCATTTACCCTTTCCTATGCGATTGGCTGTATCACTGTCAGCCACCCCTGACTTGCCGGTTAGCCCGAGATGAGAAAGTGAGACCTGCTGACTTAGAGGTGTGAGGTCAAGGAGTGTTCCATCATGAATATCTTCACACTTTCAGTGATATACCAAGGTTGAATCAGAAGGTAGAGGTGTCAGAGGGTAGTGTATCTAAATATGCTTTCATCTCCTCGATCAAGGCATGCAAAGACTTCTATATTCCCACTTGCTGGTACGCCCCTAGATTGTTCATGCCCTGTGACTCTGGTAGTACTTGCTACTTGTGCATAAGATCCTGTAATACTCTGCTGTTTAAAACTTGGAGCTGGTCACTTGCTCTGTACCTCACATGAATTAATTCAATAACAAGGCACAGCAAAATCCATCTGTTGGTGTGCCCAGTCATCATGTGCAGTTCCCTTGCATGGGGGTGGTATCTACATTGCAGGACTTAATCAGTTTACGTTTTGTAGTCAAGGACAGCATTTCACCTGCAAGGTGGAGTAAACCCAAAGACCATTTCTGATCCTTAACAACTGAACTGTTCCCAAGCTGCTTTAGTCTCTTCACAGTTATTTCTCAACAATAGCTTCAATGCATTTCTAGCAGAGGCATTCACCACAGGGGAATTGAGCATTTGAAAGATGAGAGGAGGTAGCAGCTGTATGCCTCAGTGAAGGGCCCTATTCACCTCAATGGAATAGCATGTCCTTGATACTTTCACCCTCACCAGATACATGTCCTGCCTAATCAGTAAACAACTGTTTTCAAGGTAGGTGAGATGTACACATAAGAATTGGTGAAATGATAGTGCCCACTCCTATAAATCTTGCCATCCCATAAACAGCATGTATGCACACCAAATACACAGGTTTTTTTTACATACACAGCACAATACACACTCACTCACACAATACTTTTAATTTTAACACACCTTATTTATATACTAAATCTCCACACACAAGCACTAAATACACAAGGCATCTGTCCTCTTATTTACTCTGTCAAGATCCTTTGTCTGCAATGTTGCAATAAGTGGGAGCAGTAAATACACTCAGTTTGGCAGATGCATAGTAAAGACTGATACAAGAGCCCAACACTCATCTAGTCAGGTAGGTGTCACCACAATGTCAATTTTTATAAGGCACTTGACATACTGCCATACAATATGGCTATACACAAAATCCACTCTTCCTCTATTATAATTGTAGGCTCATTTGGGTACCTGCTGCCACCTTCACTGCTGTTACCATGCCTGCAGTGCAATGCAAAGTAGCCACTTAGATCAAACAGATGATAGCCCCTGGTAAGTGTCCTTCAACATATGGGACTGTCACTGAATGTCTGCTTGGCACCTAAAGGTACACCTAAGTGTTAATTGCTAAAACGCTGGCCAATGTGATGCATGTTATACATAGCTGTGTTAAATGTGTTGTCACAAGTTACATGCCTTTATTAACCACAAGCAAAACAAACTTTCTCAAGCAAAACGGTGAAGTTACTATCCTTTATATATGCACTCAGCAAATCTGTATGCATTCCACAATGCATAACTTAACATATTTGAAAACAATGTTAAGATGATCACAGTAGCGATAAAATGCAATCTTTCAAAAGCCACCAGTGTTCCCATATCATGTCATAGACTGCAGATGTCATGTAGTTTCCACTAATCTGTAGGAACTGATTATTGGGAACCGCATAAACGTAGGTATGGTGTCAGTTGATTCTGTGCACCCTCTCAGGATATGTTGTCCCTTAGACATAACTCACAGTACCGCCATAAGCCCCCCACAACTAGGTAGAGAGCAAATATTTCTGGAAACCACAGAACATGACAACCCTGATCCCTCAGGAACCCGGGGTGACAGATCTAGAACACAAGAACAAGGAGGGAGGTTTTCAATATTTGTTGAACCAATGTGATTCTTGCATAGAATATATGTGCTGCAATGATCAGTAGACAAAAACAGATGAAAGTTATTAGAAGTATCATGACAGTGAACAAATAAAACATGTCCATCATCTTGCTGAAACAATGTATATATGCAAGCATATGAAACAGTTTAACAATCTGGCATCCTCCTACTATGAGTACCCTAACCTACATCTCTAGGGTGAAAATATATATCTTCTGCCAAGAATCCCCATGCTTAATGATCCAACTCTATCACCTGTAGGTAAAGAGTGTAGGACACCGTCTTGCTTCTCAAGCTGGACACCCCTCATGGAGATATCAGTCAGCTGCTGGGCATAAACACCAGAGTGTGGAGACCTCTCGATGACAGCAAAATTGCTCCTCTACCAGCATCCAAAAACAGATATTTATTTATAACAAAAGACATCCTTGCCTTGGGCTGAGATTGTAATCAAGCTGCCATTGTTTGTGTGCTAAAGATAGCTATGTCGCCATATGTATGAAAATAACATGTACATTTGTGTAACATATGTGTAGGCCTTGTACACAGTGTCAAGGCAATATGATAGTATTCTTGCGAAGTTGACTCGAGTAAGTAAGAATGGTGTTTCCCAAAAATTAATCCAAACGGTCACAAATGCAAATGTGTGTCAAAAGTCGAAGTGAAAAAGTAAAGGTAATTTTAGGAAGAACCTGTGGTCACGTAAAATGGCAATGCTTCCTTCTAGGCATAACTGGGTCACATAACAGTGTGGTGATTATACATGATGAATAAATATCTAACTGTCTCGGCTTATGACATCACTGTTGTTGAACATGGCAAATGTCTTGATTTGAAAAGTATTTCTCATGCAGAACACCACAATTAGCATTCACCATGAATGGGTATACCTTAAAAATGAATTCAAACGAGAAGAAAAGTAAACATTAAAAATAAACCATAAACAAACTGAACCAATAAAATCAGACAAAAAATTCAACCAAAAGTATAAAAGACACACAAATGTCATCTGTTTACTACTCAAAAACTGCAAAAGCTGCAAGAAGAGTAGACTCAGCCGGATTTTCTAACCAGAAACTGAAAATAGAATATATGTATATGTATATATATGTTTTTCAGCAGAATAGCAGTTTATCACTAAATGTATGTCTATATATATATTCACTGAAAAAACCATAGGTTTCACACCAGTTATAGTTAGCTGGATATTTTACTCACACAAAACCATTGAAATTCCCCTGTTATAGTTAGTTGTACTCAATATAACTTGCGCGCCCGCAATCCACTGCTGATGATGTCACATATTACATCATTCATGACATGGTCAGTGACATCACTGATGACATCACTGATGACATCTCAAATGACATCACTGATGACATCACTGATGACACCATCCATGTGACAATCAAATACACCTCATCACACACTAGTATAATCTTTCATCACTCACTGTAAAATAGAAAGTGCCATATTTGAAACCATTGACACACCAATAGAAATTTCTAAAAACCCACTCAGTTATTCATAGAACTATACACACATCTAATCACTTACCTATAGATTCAGTGTTATATGCGGTGAATAATCAACAGAACACTATCAAATATACTTATACGCCTATTTCAACATTACACACCATCACACATTGTATTCACTTATAAAGACATCCTTCTGACGTATGCAAACAATTGATTATACTTACATTTACTCACCTACACACTTATACAAACACCACTTCATCTATTTATATAGATAGTAACTCACACTTAGTGTGTTATAAAATCACTATTACAAGTATACAGTTATCCATATAGTGACTCATACAATCACTAAGTCTTAGGCACACTTAATTAGATATAACTGTCACATACACTGCCTTTTTTTCAGTGTTTAATGGAGATGTACCATTGAGAGAAATATTTCATCACCACCACACCCATAAACATATACACTCACTGAAACAACTGTTATAACATGGGTCTTAACCACATATACCTACTGAATGAACTATTCACACATTTTATGGCAATCACACACCCCCCACCAAACCACATAGACATTCATTTACCCATACAAATACTCAGTTAAGAAACCAATAACAAATATAGTCTTTAACATAGCAATTAAGACAAAGCAATAAAGACTTTCACACAGTTTAGTAACTGCACATTATATATAGTGAGACTCTACAAATTAGTCAAGGAAACAATCAATGACACTGTTACTAAATCCACCATCCACACATTTATACTTATATATCCACTCATTCTTCAATGCAAAGTAGAGTATTAATAATACATATTTAAATATCAAAGCAAACCACATTCACTGGATGATGTCATCAGTGATGTCATCAGTGATGTCATTTGAGATGTCATCAGTGATGTCACTGACCATGTCATGAATGATGTAATATGTGACATCATCAGCAGTGGATTTCAAAGGTATTTTAAATGCTAATTCCTAACTATAACGAGTGTGAAACCTATGGGGCCTTATTTACGAGCTCCTGGCCCCTCCAGAACGTCACTTTTTGTGACGTTCTGGTGGCGCAGAAGACTGAGTGATATTTATCAGGCAGGACTAAGCCACTTTTTGTGGCGTAATCCTGCCTGATAAATATCAGTCCCTTTAACGCAGTGTCCTGCGTTAAAGGGGCGTGCAATGGGTGTTGCTGGGGACGTTCCCAGCAGTATCCATGGACTTGAGTAATTTATAGCATCCTCAAAGTCAGTCTTTCAAAAATTCCAAAGTATAGGACATTTTAATCCAAATCCAAATGTTTCTCAAGAAAAGTCATAAACCGTGTCCGTGGGTCATATCTGCCCAAACGCCGATATTCCGAACAATTGAAAATTACTTTTCTTGAGAAACATTTGGATTTGGATTATCATGTCCTATACTTTGGAATTTTTGAAAGACTGACTTTGAGGATGCTATAAATTACTCAAGTCTGCCCGAATTGTGTGGGGAAAAAATGATACCTAGTCACTTTGAATAAGAATGTACTTACGACTCGTCTAACATTTGGAAGAAATATCTAGTTATATGACAATAGGATACCGACATAACTTGAAGGAAATAAGAACGCCCTGAAGAAGTTGTAAAGAACAAAACACGTCAGCTGGCTGTGGTACATAAACTTAAGGAAAATAAAAGCATTTGAATATACACCAAGATTCAGCGCTTCAATAAGGACTCTAAGTGATATGATATGATTTGATTAGACTGGTTGTGCAAGTGGTGCTGTGCCAAACTTTGGAATATTCTCCACTACTCTCTACTACTCACTCTCTACTACTCCACTACTCTCTAATACTCACTCTCTACTACTCATTCTCTACTACTCTACTACTCTCTACTACTCTCTCTCTACTACTCACTCCCTACTACTCACTATCTACTACTCTCTACTACTCACTCTCTACTACTCCATACTACTCACTCTCTACTACTCTCTCTCTACTACGCACTCTTTACTACTCAGTCTCTATTACTCTATACTACTCACTCTCTACTACTCTCTACTACTCACTCTATACTACTCTTACTCTACTACTCACTTTACTACTCACTCTCTACTACTCACTCTCTACTACTCTCTACTACTCACTCTCTACTACTCTCTCTCTACTACTCTCTATTACTCACTCTACTACTCACTCTCTACTACTCTCTACTATTCTCTCTCTCTGCTACTCACTCTCTACTATTCCCTCTCTACTACTCACTCTCTACTACTCACTCTCTACTACCCACTCTCTACTACTCTCTACTACTCACTCTTTACTACTCTCTACTACTCACTCTCTACTGCTCTCTACTACTCACTCCACTACTTACTCTCTACTACTCTCTACTACTCACTCTCTACTACTCACTCTCTACTACTCTCTACTACTCACTCTACTATTCACTCTACTACTCTCTACTACTCACTCTCTGCTACTCTCTCTACTGCTCTCTACTACTCTATCTCTACTCTCTATTACTCACTCTCTACTCTCTACCTCTCTCTACTTATCTCTACTTCTCTCTCTACTAGACTCTACCTCTATACCTCTAACTCTCTACCTCTACCTCTCTACCTCTACCTCTACACCTCTACCTCTCTACCTCTCTCTACACGAACACATATACACATATATATATATGCATATATATGCATATGCATTTATATATATGTATATGTATATACATATATACATACATATATAAACATATACAGTCTGCATATCTATATATGCTGCGATGGTCCCACGGGTTCACACCCTGGAGAGAGCCTGGTCGAGGCTCCCAGTTGACACCTGGGCTGCACACTTGGAGGCCACGCAGCCCTCTCAGGGAGCCAACCCGATAGTCGCTGACGCGAACTTCCACACCTGGCTCGTGGATTCTCTAGACACTCTCCTACCCAAAAAGAAACAACTTACGAGGGGGAAGAGAGTGGGCTCGGCACCTTGGTATTCATCAGAATTAAGAACTCTGAGGAAAGGATGTAAGAGGCTAGAGCGGTCCTGGAGGAGAGACTGGAGTGAGGCGAATCGTAAAGAATATCGTGCGGCCCTGAGCAGGTACAAATCCGCTATTCGGGTGGCAAAATCAGGATTCTTCGAAGAGCGCATTGGCTCTGCGGCCAACTCTTCCAAAGAGTCATTTAGGGTCATTAAGGAGCTACTCAATGCCCCCGACCCTCAGGTTTTCCACGAGGACCCTCGCAAAAAATGCACAGAACTGGCCTCGTATTTTAAAAGTAAAATCGACAACATACTGGCTTCCCTTCCCCGGCTAGGTGAGATCTCCTCTTTGGAGGACAATCCCAGCTCCCAACCTGAGTCACCATTGGCGGAGTTGGCTTCCCTTGGTCCAGTTACTAAGGAGGAAGTCCTGTCGGTGCTGAGATCTATGAAGAGCGGCTCCCCGAAAGACCCAGCACCTATTAAATATCTTAAACAGGTGTCATCTTCTATCGTTGGCCCTGCTACGGACTTGATAAACCTGTCTCTCGCCCATGGGGTGGTCCCCCCCAGTTGGAAAGGGGCGGTGGTTAAGGCTCTTTTGAAAAAGCCTAACCTTGACCCCGCCGATCTCGCCAACTTTCGGCCTATCTCTTTGCTGCCGGGTATCAGTAAGGTGGCTGAGAAGCTGGTGAATAGCCGCCTCTCCAACTTCTTGAAAGCCAATTCCCTCCTGGGCGACTTCCAAACGGGTTTTCGGCCCGGTCAGGGGACCGACACCGCCCTGCTGGCGGTCGTGGAGAATGCGAGGAGCATGCTGGATTCGGGGGGATCAGTGGCAGTGATCCTCCTGGACCTCAGCGCTGCTTTTGACACCGTGGACCATCAGGTGCTTCTCCAACGGCTGTCAGGGGTGGGGGTCACGGGTTTGGCCCTCAAATGGTTCGCCTCCTTCCTGGAAGGTCGTACATTTGAGGTGTGGGAAGGCCAGGAAAAATCATCTTCTACCCCTCTCCAGTGTGGTGTGCCACAGGGCTCTTCATTGAGCCCTACCCTATTCAACGTTTACATGGCCCCCCTGGAGAATGTGGTACGGCCGCTGGGTATCAAGATCATCAGTTACGCTGATGATACCCAGCTGGTGGTAGGCCTCTCCCAGTCGGCGTACCATCCCGACCGGCTGCACACGTGTCTTGAAAAGATCTACACGTGGATGTGCAGCTCAGCCCTAAAGTTAAATGGCTCCAAAACGGAACTGATGCTGCTGGGGAACTCCTCTCCATCTTTGCCCCCCAGCAGCTGGCCAGACTGTTTGGGACCGATGCCCCCCCCCAAGCAGGAGATCAAGAGCTTGGGGGTATGGCTGGAGCAGGACCTATCATTTAAAACCCATGCCAAAAAGACTGCTGGCGTGTGCTTTGGCCTGCTCCGTTCAGCCCAGAAGATTCTGCCCCTGCTCCCAGTGGCCACTCGAAGGCTTCTCATCCAGGGACTTATTATCTCGCGGCTGGATTTCAGCAATGCGCTTTTCCTGGGCGCACCCGAATCTACCCTGAGCAGACTGCAGCAAGTGCAGAACGCGGCTGCCAGGCTTTTGACGGGTCTCCCTAGGCGGCAATCTGCCCGCCCGGCGTTGAGGGCACTGCACTGGCTCCCTGTGAAGGACCGGGTGAAATTCAAGGCACTCTGCATCGCCCACAAAGTCCTGCACGGGGTGGGTCCACCTATTCTTGAGGAGATGGTCCAGCCCTATAAGGCCTCTCGTTCCCTCCGCTCTGACCACCAACATCTCCTTCAGGTTGGCAGGGTGAAAAAGGTAAGAACTGGGGGCAGAAGGTTTTCAATAAATGTGGCCTCCTTGTGGAACTCACTGCCCCTACAACTGCGCTCCGAAGCCAGTCTCTTCAGGTTTCGTAAACTTTTAAAAACTTTTTTGTTCTCTGTTTAATCCTTGCACTCTGGTAGCTGTGTTATGTTCTGATAAGCGCGGGGATGCCTATTGGTAACCAGGCGCTATACAAAACTCGGAATAATAATAATAAATGCATGCATACATATACATATATGCATACATATGCATGTTATTTACATTAAAGTTTGAAAAACACTAATAAAAGCAAAGCTAAAAAGCCACCACATTACAAACAGAATGGCTTTAACTTAAACGAGGGCGAGATCTATTGCATTTTCAATGCTTGTTTACTTTGGTTCCATCAAGAAGGCATTCAGATGTGTCACACATTTGCCACAAATTCTGAATGTTAGTACTCTCGTTGCTCATTAGATCACTGTAGTAAAGCTACTGCTCACCAGGGAAGTCTGCTGCTGGTATTCAAAGTGCATGTTTCAGTCTGCATGTCAGAATTTTTTTTAATGAAATAGAAGAGGATTTGAGAAGTCAAAATGTGCCCTAATATTTCTTTCTTCAGCACTAATCATAATGTCTATGTCAAAATGAACCCCCTCATTTTGTTCCTTTGCAAATTAAATGTTTTAAGTGTTACCACTTTATTCCAATCAAGATGGCTTCAGGTGTGCCATACTTTTGTCATAAGTAAGACTGTTAGCGCTCTAGTTGTTCTTTAGAACACTCTGGGACATTCTGTCATTGGGCTATACTTGGGCTACATCTGGGGGATATTTGTGCTACATTTGGGCTCTTTTGTCTCTGGTGGCCATCTTGGGAGACTTATTTGTTATGAAGTTTCCTAATTTCCTCATTTACTACAGTCTCCTCAGTAGGAAATACTTTCAGTTTTCTACTTTGATTCCATCAAGAAGGCATTCAGATGTCACACACATTTGCCATGAATTCAGAATGTTAGCACGCTAGTTGCTTATTAGATCACTGTAGTAAAGCTACTGCTCTCAAGGGAAGTATGCTGCTGGTATTGAAAGTGCATGTTTCAGTCTGCATGTCAGAATTTTTTAATGAAATAGAAGAGGATTTGAGAAGTCACTCAAAATGTGCCCTCATTTTTCTTTCTGAAGCACTAATCATACTTTCTATGGCAAAATTAACCTCCTCATTTTGTTCCTTTTTAAATTAAATGTTTTCAGACTTACCACTTCATTCCAATCAAGATGGCTTCTGGTGTGCCATACTTTTGTCATAAGTAAGACTGTTAGCGCTCTAGTTGTTCTTTAGAACACTCTGGGACATTCTGTCATTGGGCTATACTTGGGCTACATCTGGGTGATATTTGGGCTACATTTGGGCTCTTCAGTCTCTGGTGGCCATCTTGGGAGACTGCATGTCAGAATGTTTTAATGAAATATAAGAGGATTTGAGAAGTCACTCAAAATGTTCCCTAATTTTTCTTTCTGCAGCACTAATCATACTTTCTATGGCAAAATATACCCCCTCATTTTGTTCCTTTTTAAATTAAATGTTTTAAGAGTTACCACTTTATTCCAATCAAGATGGCTTCAGGTGTGCCATACCTTTGTAATAAGTAGGACTATTAGCGCTCTAGTTGTTCTTTAGAACACTCTGGGAAGCTGCAGTAGAACACAAAGGAATCAACTGACAGTCTCTGTCCTTGTTGGATGTACATGTTTGACTGAGAATGTCAGACTTCATTCTCACATGACTGAGAAAGATAATGTGAATTTACAGAAAATATGCTTTCAGTTTAGCTTATAGATCACCTTCCAAACCACTGTGAGAAAAGCATGAGATAATAGTTTTCTTCCAAACATGATTCATGATATCCCAGCAGAAGGCTTTTTCACATGGTAAAATCACCATAGAACACACCACAATTCCTAAAATGAGTATGGTACCATCAACAAATGATTTATAATGTAACTAAAGTCCTAAAACCTTCTTTTAACTGCAATGCTTTTTAATGAGGTGCTATCATGTATATTGGTCCCAAGATGGATGCCAACACTTCTTGGATGAAGTGCTGACAGCCAATCAGATCTCACGATGAGATGTGTGGTTAGGCTCCGCCCAGATATATATATATTCTTTTCATTTGATTTTCTCAGGAACTACTGGAGGGATTTACACCATTTAACCAAAAGGGTGATCTGCTTACCAGACCCTACCATTTTCCCAAATTTGGTGTAAATCCGTTCAGCGGTTTGGGCTGTAGCCGTGTCTAATCGTCCTATGGAAATTAACATGGGGAAAACACGTTTTGGGACCCCCCTTTTTTCTCTGCCCCCGCTTGACGAATCTTCCCAAGACTTTCAGGGAAGGAGCGGAGCGGGCCATCTTCTTTGAGAAATTCACGAAGATTCAACAACCGGCACCAAAGTTATTCCCAATAGAATGTTGCGGATTTCCTATGGAAACTAGGTCCTACTATAACTACGTACTGGCGACCGCCAGCAGGTAATATATATATGACCAAGGCGAAAGTCGAAACACGTTGCTGTGCAGTCTTTGTATGAATAAATTACCTGCCAACCCATCCAAGGGGTCCGCGAGATTTTTCTACATTGGAAATTGCTGTTGGTGTTAGTGTACGGGGCTGCCGGCGCCCTGTCAGACGGCTTCTTTCAGTACCGGAGCTGCTGTTTCTTCTTCTTTCATATATATATATATATATATATATATATATATATATATATATATATATATATATATATATATATATATATATATATATATATATATATATCTTTCAAAATGAGTTTCCCCATGCAGAGACGCACTCAACAACGGATAACTCAGCAGAGTTTTTTTATTTTGCTAAGCAAACCTGGTACTCTTGCGTTTGAATAATTTGATCGCCTGATGCGTTTCGAGCCTCCTGGCTCTTGTTCACAGGCAGAAAGAAAACTTTGCACTATTAACTGCGGCTCTTTCCCTTGGAATATTTATCCTTTAGTGGATTCTCTCAGGTGAGTCTCATTTACTGCATGCATGCTGGGAAATGTAGTGCCACTGGGTCATTCCCCTCCTTTAGTGGGTATGCTCAGTTTCCAAAATCACTGCATGATTCATGCCCTCCAGTGGCCTTCCAGGCGCAAGAAAACCAGTTGATAATACTCCTTTGTTCCTTCTGCGAGGCTGCAAAAAGTTCTTTGCCTCAGCAGGACCCCTTTTCATTGATCAGGGCGGTGCGAACATCCTCGGCCAGAGCAGCCGTAGTTACATCTTTCAAAACGAGTTTCCCAATGCAGAGACGCACTCAACAACGGATAACTCAGTAGAGTTCTTTTATTTTGCAAAGCAAACCTGGTACTCTTGCGTTTGAATAATTTCTCTTGTTCACAGACAGAGAGAAAACTTTGCACTATTACCCGCTGCACTTTCCTTGGTATATTTATCCTCCAGTGGATTCTCTCAGGTGAGTCTCATTTACTGTGTGCATGCTGGGAAATATAGTGCCACTGGGTCATTCCTCTCCTTCAGTGGATGTGCTCCGTTTCCAAAATCACTCCATGATTCATGTTATCCAGTGGTCTTCCAGGTGCAACAAAACCAGTTGACAATGGTCCGTTGTTCCTGCTGCGAGGCTGCGAAAAGTTCTATGCCTCTGCAAGACTCCTTTTGAATGGGGCGGTGCGAACCTCCTCTGCCGGAGAAGCCGTAGTTACATTTTCAAAACGAGTTTCCCCATGCAGAGACTCACTCAATAACGGATAACTCAGCAGCAGAGTTCTTTTATTTTGCAAAGCAAACCTGGTACTCTTGTGTTTGAATAATTTGATCGCCTGGCTCGTTTCGAGCCTCCTGGCTCTTGTTCACAGGCAGAGAGAAAACTTTGCACAGATTTTTTTTCCCCATTTTATAAAATATTTTTATTTGCATTTTCAACCAGTACAAAACAACTAGTATGTCACAAATAGTCATCCTCGTGCCAAAGCACCCACCCACCCCCAATCCACAAGCCACATCACCTTCTTTATTCCATGAACCTGTAAAATACCCGGCCCCCTGTAAGTTTCAGTTTTGATAATCTCCTCCCCCCACATGACCTCACCCAGGGTCAGAAACACAGGCCCAGTGGCCCCCCATCCCGGGGCTCTGCAAAATTCTGAGAACCCGTGTTATGCTAGTCAGCTCCCAGACCACCATCCAGTCCATGATGTTTTCTCCATTTCCCCATATTCTGCGGAACTTCCAGGGGCATAATCTCACTTTATATGTGACACTTTCCGCCGCCATATACATATACATGTCCATCCCCCTCCTCCATTCTCCTAATTGAGGAGGTAGCGATGCCCCCCATGTGCGTGCTACATCTCTTTTCGCCACCACTATTGCCAGTAATGCAAAAATACGCTGTGGGCGGCCCAAGTCAACATCGTTAGGTATACCCAGCAATACGAAATTAGGATCTAGAGGAAGAGTTACCTTTAATACCTTACTCAGTTCTCCCAATACGTGTGTCCAATATGTGTGGAGAACTGGGCAGTCCCAGATGATATGGTAATAGTCCCCCTGGGGCTGTCTGCAACGCAGGTAATTTGGTCGCTAGCCCGGCCCATTCGGTGGAGTCGGACCTTGTCAAAATACACCCTGTGTAGTATCTTGTATTGAATGAGTCGGAGGCGGGATTTAATCGCCACCTCTCTGTGGTGCATCAGGGCCGCTTCCCAATCCACTGTGTCTAACCTGCCCAGGTTTTGCTCCCATTTATCAATCAGTTTACCCAGTCTGTCTGGCATGTTATTGCTCAATGTACGTTAGAGAGAAGGCCATGGTGGATATCTGGTCTTGCAATAGCGACCCTCTAGCGGGGCGTATTCTGGCAGGGGAGAGGAAAGCAAGCTCTCGGATGTCCAGGCATGTCACAATTGCGCGTATTAAAAAACTTGGGTGGGGTGCAGCCCAAACTCTGTTGCTAATGTCCTGAAGTGTTTGAGTTCCCCTTTTGCCACTACATCCCTCAGAATGGAGATTCCCATGTCATCCCAGCCTCCAAAGCCCTTAAGTTTGTGAATATCCCTCAACGAGGTGCAGTGCCAGATCGGTGTTTGTTTAGTCGGTTTGCGTGTCCATCCCTGTGCCTTAGTCACCCAATCCCATACCTCTAACGTTATTTGCATGGCCAGAGGTTAGGTGTCTCCTACCTGGGCCCCCATATATAAATGTAGGCAAGAACGGTGTGCCATGGTGTCCCTCTCTAATCTGTACGTGGGGTGATCAGCCGGGACGTGGAGCCATTCGTTTACCGGTGCCAGATGCTCCGCCCAATAGTAGGCCTAAATGTCAGGCAGGGATATCCCTCCATTATATTGGTTCTGCTACAGCATACTCAGGGCGATCCTTGGTTGCTTCCCCAGCCACAACAAGGAGCGCAATTCTGCGTCTATCACCCTGAACGTTTGTCTGGGGAGGGGGAAGTACTAATTTTGGAGGGCATACAGAAAGCGGGGCAATGTGATCATTTTAAACATTGCAGCTCGGCCAAGCATCGTGAGAGGGAGAGATTTCCACCTCTGAGTGTCAGCTGCAAAGCTCGTTCTGACTCGCTGGATATTGATTTGGTAGGAGTGGTTTCTATCTGTGGTGAGGTAGATCCCCAGATACGCGAAGCCTGTCTGCGTTACCTAGAGAGCTCCGGGGAAAGGAGGCCACGTCTCACCAGCCCGTGGGCTGTACAGGACCGATTTTATGCAAGGTTATTGCATAGCCAGAGAAGGAGCCATACCTGCCCAGAAGCTTGAACAGTGCAGGGACCGTGACATCTGGTTGGGTAACATATAACAGGATATCGTCCGCATAGAGCAAGATCTTTTCTTCCCCCAAATCAGTCAGTGTGATTTGAAACCCCTTGTCTGTAGGAGTCCAACCCAATGTCTATATTTGGGGCCAATGCCAAACTTGACCAAAACCGCCTCTAAGAAGGGCCAGTGGACAGCGCCAAATGCTTTTTCTGCGTCCAGGGGGAGGAACATGTGGGGATCATCAGGGCCCTGTACCCCCATGAGCCAATTGTGGGTCCACCATAGGTTCTGTCTAGTCGCCCGGTCTGGTAGGAAGCCCGTCTGATCTTGACATATCAAGCCCGAGATTACCTGGCATAGACGGAGGGCCAATGCCATCGCCAGGAGCTTAACCTCTATATTGAGGAGGGATATTGGGTGGCAAGATGTACAATCTTCGGGGGGCTTTTGTCAGTTTGTGGATGGGGATGATTGTGGCCATTCTAAGATCTAGGGGCAGAATACCATCCTTGGCCACATCTCTAAACAGTGCTAATAGGTGCACCACCAGGAGGTCCGCCCCTTTCTTATAAAATTCCGCTAGTAGTCCATTTGGGCCTGGGGGTTTCCCAGGGCGCAGTTTAGTTATTGCTTCTTTAAGTTCAGCCACCGTTATGTCTGCTTAAAGTCCCTCCCTCTCATCATCTTCTAAGCTTGGGGTTTGAATAGTGTCTAAATATGCCAGGACCTCCTACGAGGTACCCAGTTCCCTGGCCTCATAGAAGTCCTTAAAATAGGAAGCAAATGTACTTACTATTTGTGCGTCTCCCTTTTGCGTCTGCCCCTGTTGGTCCACTACGCTTTCTATCCATCGGGCTTCCACTTCCCTACGGCTGCGCCAAGCCAAGAGCTTACCAGACTAGTGCCCATTGTCGTATAATCTATGACGGGTCACCTGCGCCTGCGTTTTAGCCTCTATCGTTGCTAGGGCTCTATAGCGCTGTTGCTTGTCAGTCAAATGTCGAAGGATATGTGAGTCATTTCCCGCAAGATAGCGTTCTTCTAGTGCCAAAATTTAGTTTTCCAAAGTTGGGAGCTCCTCATGTACCCTCCGTTTTTCTCAAGCTATTCGGGTTTGGGCCCGATCCCGAAGCACTGTCTTATATGCTTCCCACACTATAACACCCGACTGCACCGAGCCTAGATTTTCTGCAAAATACACTGTTGTGTCAGCCCGGAGACCCCGCATCACCTCTGTGTTTTGCAGGTCCCAAGCCGACAACCTCCAGTTCCCTTGTCTCGTCCGGGGCCTCCCCCATGTCATAACAAGCACGGGGGAGTAATCAGAGATCCCACGTGCCAGAAACTCTACCTCACAAACTGCACCACTGACATTCGGTAGAAGAAAGGCATAGTCCAGTCGAGAGTGCACATTGTGTGCACCAGAATAGTATGAATAACTTCTGATGTCTGGATGGAGTCGCTGCCACACATCCATCAGACCCAGGGTGTCCATCAGCCTGGCCAGTTGCGTGGTTGGGGGGTGGTCCGTATGATTCCCTGAGCGGTCCATGACGTCATTTAAGTCACCCCCTACAATGTGTAGTGTACCCGGGGTATCCAATAAAATATCAGTCACGCCATGGAGAGTCCTGGCTTGTAACCTCGGAGAAGCATAGACCGATACTATAGTGACCTTCCGTCTACCCCATGCACCTGTCACTTCCACATATGTACCCTGGGGGTCTGCCATGTCCCTGTTTCCTTGAAACAGGGGATTTTTGAAGCAGGATAGCCAACCCCCAGGAGAGCCTGCTTTGTATCATGTGTGTGATAGGACTGTGTAAGCTCCCCTCGCCAGAAACCCACATTTTGTGCCCTTAAGGTGGGTCTCCTACAATAGGAGCACGTCTGGGTGGACCCGTTTTACGTATGTGAACACCAACACTCTCTTGATTTAATCCCCCAGGCCGTTCACATTCCAGGTGAGTATCCTGTAGGGGTCAGTCTATGTCCCATTCGCGGGGAGTCTATGATCAATCAGTGGGCCCATAGACATGAGTGGTCAAGGTATGTCTCGAGTGGGGGTAGCAGGTGAATGCGTGCATCGTCGTGACCGTGTGAACGCTGTGCAGAACAAAACATAGTAAACCCAACAATAGAACTGTTGTGACCCACCCAACTTCCACCCCGGCCCCACCCTTCCCCTCCTCAATGTCGCATCCCCCGCCATTCACTGGGGAATGATCCCTAGGGCACTGGAGGTCTATCGCCCTCCTAATCCCAACTTACCCTACAAGTTCCAACTCTCGCAGCAGTCCCAAAGTAAAACCAGGAGCAAGATGAACAAAGGGAAAGAAAGAACAATGAAAAGCGCAAGCGCTGAAGAGGAGAAGCTGCCGAGAGCCCAAGTCCATGACCTCTCCAAGCCTATTGCCTACGGCTCCGTGACTGCCTTTTCATTCTCCGCAGGCTTCAGCAAACAGAGCAAAGGAATAAAGAGAGAGAAAAAAGAAAAAAGAGAGGGGTGGTGAGTGTCCAGCTTGCATGCTCCGAAGTTTCAGTCCATATCCACGGCCAAGCTCGCGGGCCCCTGTTCACGAATGTGAATCCGGCGGTTCTCCTTGGGAAGTCATAGCATCCGCCGCTGCGTCCTGTTCCATCACCAGTAGTTCAGCTGCCAAGGGGTGCATAGAGGGGCCCTCAGCCTCCTCCTCTCTGGAGAAAGAGTCCCTATTTTTAGTCTCTGGTCGAGGATGATCAGGAAGGTGGAGTGTGCGGGAGCCCGATGAGAGACGAGAGTCTAGTGAACATCCACTGTGCCTTCTGAGTCTTCCAGTGTCTTTTGGAGCATCATCTCCATAAGTCGATCCCTGCGGGCCTGTCAGGTTCTCAGCAATCTTTTTGGGCCCGGAGACCATCTGGCGTCACCTGCCGAGGGCACATTGGTGTGCAGGGCCACTACCGCTTGTTCCAGTGTGGGTCGTTCCTCCAGCCAGTGCCATGCCTCTTCTGGCATCTGAAAGAAATGGGATTTGCCCATGAACAGCACTTTTAGCTTCACAGGGAAGAGCAGCATATATTGGATCTTATGATCTCGCAATTTGGCTTTTATGGAGTTGAAGGTGCATCTCTGTTTCTGCACCTCCCTGCAGCATGTGTTCTCATGCCGGATCTCCCCAAACTTTCTGGCTAACTTGAGGATCATGTATCTGTCCAGAAAGTTAAGAAAACGGGCTAATACTGGTCTTGGCTGCGTTCTAGCAGGTGGTCGGCCATCAACACCCTGTGGGCCCTTTCTATAAGAAAGCAGGTTGAGAATTTGTCTTTCTGGAAGAACGCAAGAGCCATGAACGGAGGAACTCGGGCATGTTCGTTCCCTCAATTCCCTCACTAAAGCCCACAAAACTGAGGTTATTGCAGCGTGCTCTATTTTCGGCATCATCCACTCGCCATAGTAGATCTTTATGGGATGATTGCAGTTCCGTCATTCCTTTACGCAGGTCTTGTAGCGTATCCTCTGCTTCTCCTAGCCTAGTCTCCGACTCCGTGACCCTATCCGCCAAATTCTCAAGGGCCTGGATGCATAATTTGCCTGAAAGAGGGTGTCCGTGTCTGAGCGGGCGGTCAAACGTTCCTCAGGAGGAGGGGTGATGACTTTAGTATACCGATCCATCTTGCCCTGTCGCGGCGGTTTCGGTTCTCTATCTCTGCTCATAGCTGTTAATGTTGGGCAGAAGATAGCAGGGGTTTCTCTTATTTAAATTGGTATCTCCAGGAAGGTTCGCAGATCAGTCAGGTAGGCACACCCCATTCCGATAGGACCCTCCTTTAGCCTCCGGTGATCTCGACCCCACATCAGAAGCAGTAGATTCAGGCTGAGGGGGTGAGGCAGCAAGTGAGGGCACCCTGCGTCTATCTCTGAACATGCACTGCTCCACAAGGACCACCACCACAGGTACCCCTCAAGTCAAGCCTGCATATATGCAGTTAGCACCTCAGAGTATGCCGCATTAGGAGATACCTCATGTGGCCATTCCCAAGACCAGGCTCCAAGCGGGAGTCGCCTCCAACCTCGCTCTTCTCAATGATTGTCAATCCTCCGCCTCCCCTTCATCCCACACATTAAGGAGCTGCCTGCCCCTCTGAAGGCACTAACCACCAGGCCGCCAGAACACAAATGTTTAGGGCCACCGGCCATCTCCCAATGCTGCACCTCACTGTTGGTGGGGGGGAAGAGAAGGAGGGGACCGGGAAGTTGAGGCACACTGCTCCAGGGTCTCCTCCCAGGCCCCGCAGCACCGCCAAGCGTCTCCGTTCACCAGCATATTTCATTTAGGCGGTCCGCGATGGTCAATGCTCCTTCAGAGGCCGCTCTCTCCGCTGGCCCCGTTCACCAGGCCTCTGACATCTCCACTACAACCACCCGGGGTGGGCGTGCCGGTCCAGCGTGCGAGGCTCCTCCGGGCTCTCCAGTTTAACAGCAGTCCCCGCCATCCTCTGTCCTCCGCAGTCTCAGTGTCAGGGGGCCAGAGCCCCGCCACTTGCAGACACACTCCTGGAGGGGGAGAAGGGACACTCGTCAATAGCGCCCCTGGCCTTCAGGATCCGCACTCAGGGCCCCACACCGCTCAAGCAGCCCCCAGATGGGGATGAGAGGACAACACACCTCCATATCACCTGTCCCCTGCAGCCACCGTAGATATCTTCCAGGGCTTCTGCCTCTGTTTCTACCAGTTCCGGAGCTCGTCTTAGTCCTCAGATAATAAAAGCTGGTGTTCTCCAGGTCTGCTGGTCGAAGGAATCTATGAGGGATCAGGCTTTCGGCTGGAGCTCGGCAAAAGCCCGTCTTACTCGGCCAAACAATACCCTATAGAAAGACATTTTGCCACACATCACAAAAGCAATGACTGCCTCCTATAATTTTGCGTCCCTGTCACTGTCCCCAGCAGAGAGAGGGGGGAGACAGAAAACAAGAACTCAGAAGGCTAGAATCCAATCTTATCATTAAGTTCTACACTATGCAGCCTGAGGGTCATAATCTTGATGAAAAACTGGCCGTCCACCTTGGATATGGGTTTACCAATCACATGACTATTAGAACCTTCCCGCTTCTTCCTTGTTTTTAATGTGGTATGTGAGATGTATGTTGTTTTAAACACATGTATTTAGTCACATTGTATTCTTTTCACTTTTACAGATCTCTGGGAAGCTGAAATAGGAGAGTTCATTTTCATGGCTGTGGCACCAGAACATTTGAAGCACGTATGACAGTTGTGTTTGAATGGGATTTTTCGATAACTGCACTGCAGCATCATTGTAGTGTGACCGTAATATCATTAAGTTTGACCGAGTGCCCACTGGGGCTGGACTTAGCAGATTGACCATTGTCAACTGTGCTGACCTGAAGAAATCTTTTAGCTCGGGTGGCTCTGCGCTTTTCCATTTAACAGGGGCACAGTAAATATAACGATCTTAGGTAAATGGATATTTGGATATTCTCGAGACCTTTAAATGCCCACTGGGGCTGTATTCATTTATCTGTTGTTTGGATGAGTTTTTTTAACTTGCCAGGAATTTAACTACAGACGAAGTAATGAATTTGAATATGTCATGCTTTATTGACTTCCATGATTTATTATGCGCATCACACTGTGTTTTATAAGTTGTCACCGCTTACTGTGCTTGCCTTGATATTGATCTTTTCAAAACAAAAATTGTGTGCTATATTATTATTTATGGAATGAAAACAATTTTTCAACCGTGCAATGTAGCTCCGCATTGTTGAACTTCAGCGAGTCTGTTTTTCATGTCTATGTGTATGATGCAATACCATGTGACCTGTATTTAGTACACCTAAACAATGCACTGCCACTCGTGATAAAGAAGGCAAGTTCTTCGAAATGCGATTTGTGGAGCGAACTTGAAATAAACATGCTTTCCTGAAATCTGTGGCCCGGACAGTCCTTTCTTGCATCTGTCATAGGCGAAGTGTTGGATATATATATATATTACCTACTGGCGGTCGCCAGTAGGTATATATAGTTAGGATTTTTTCTCTATGGGATTTTTGAAAATTCTATGTCTAATAACTTTGGCGTTTGTGGACGGAATTGGCTGAAATTTTCAGGAAAATGGAACATTTTGTTTCTGAGCAGCCCCTGAAACTTTGGGGGGGTTTCGTCAAGGGGGGGCCGAGAAAAAAGGGGGGTCCCAAAACGTGTTTTTAACATTGAGTTTCCCATAGGGCGGTTGGCCTCACTTTTAGCCCGAACGGCTGAATGGATTTGCACGAAACTTGGCAAAATTGTAGGGACTGGTAGCCCGATGTGCCTTTGCTAGGTCTCAATATATGTGCTTCAGTGGATTTTGAGAAATTAACGTTCAAAAAAAGATATATATCTGTAACAGCGGACCGGGCAGCGCTCCGGTTCGCGGACTTTTCGCGGTACGGAGCTTTGTGAAGCGAAGCTGATTGGTTCTCCGGCGTCTGTGAACATTCCAAACAGTCCGTAGCGGCCGCCATCTTGTCTCTCGGTAGGATCGAGAGACAAGAGGAGGCCAAAGCGAAGGGGCAAATGACCATAAGGGGGCATAGTAGATCCTCGCTGACCCCCTAGGTTTGATGTGGAGGTTTTAAAAGGGCCCCGCGGGGCAAAAAAAAAAAATAATAATAATAATCGAACGGCTGAATGGATTTGCACGAAACTTGGCAAAATATTAGGGACTGGTAGCCCGATGTGCCTTTGCTAGGTCTCAATATATGTGCTCCAGTGGATTTTGAGAAATTAACGTTCAAAAAAAGATATATATCTGTAACAGCGCTCCGCTTCGCGTACTTTTCGCGTTACGGAGCTTTGCGAACCTGATTGGTTCTCCGGCGTCTGTAAACATTCCAAACAGTCCGTAGCGGCCGCCATCTTGTCTCTCGGTAGGATCGAGAGACAAGAGGAGGCCAAAGCGAAGGGGCAAATGACCATAAGGGGGCATAGTAGATCCTTCCTGACCTCTTAGGTTTGATGTACCATTTTGCCAAGTTTGGTGTAATTCCGTTCAGCCATTCAGGCTGTAGACGTATGTAAATGTCCTATGGAAAATTGCATGGGGAAAACACATTTGAAAGTGTTGAAATTTAGAACCAATTAAAATGTTACTTTGGTTTTGTATTTGTGTGTGATGAAAGTTAATTGGTTATGTATATATCTCAAATGAGAGGAAACCACAGCCATTTTGTGATACTACTGTCTGAGGTACATTTGTGAGGAATTTTTGGTGGTGAATTTCTGGTGTTTGATTTACACAGTACTAACACTTCTCCTACTTTTAAAAAGGTGAGTTGTTAATTTGTAAGGGGAACTATGTTGTACACTTGAAGATAATTTGAAAAATGTTTTCTGTTATTTATTGCAGTCCTTCTGTTATACTAAATACTTGATAAAGTTAGTTTTATATTATGTATTACTAAAAACGATAAATGAAAGTGATTATTTTTTTCTGCAATTTACAGCAAGCAATTTCAAAATAAAATGGCTCACAATGAAGAGACCGTGGTAATTTCTTTTGAATTGTCCACTACATTGATTGAAATTGACAGCACCAATAATGAAATATTGTCACAAGGAGGAGATGACTTGAATGATTCCACTACATTGATTGAAATTGACAGCACCAATAATGAAATATTGTCACAAGGAGGAGATGACTTGAATGATTTTTTGGATCAATCTGTTGATGGCGAATTTATCGAATGTTTGGAGACCATAGAGTTACAAGAATCATCATTGCAGACTTTTAATGAGGAGATTCCAGATGAGATGATTGAAGAGGAAATTACTGATGAGGACATGTTACTAGTTCTTTCAAATTTAGAAAATTCAGAAGAATAAATTTATATTTAGAAATCAAAAATTGTTTGAGACATTATTCATTTTTATTTTTAATTTATGAGGTTGTAGCGAAGTGATTGTAGTATAAAATGAGACTTATAGTATAGAGTGCAACATTTTTATGTTACATGGTAAGTTTACTCATATTTACTTCCCTTCTCCCACTATATTATCTCCAATGTGTATTTGACATCTCTTCTTCATCTCCGGCCTCCTTTCTCTCACTGTGTGTCTCTGATGCATCTTATCGCTGCTATTTTGTGTAATTACAGAAGAGAGTAAAATAAAATAGTTCGGAACGTGAAAAGGGGGCAAAGTAGAGTACCCCTCACCCCCTAGGCCTTCTCAGGCGGTCCCAAAAGGATCAGTTTCTGCTTTCCTGAGAGATTATGGTATGAGTTCCATATACCACAATAATTTGCATTACAACATGCAAGATATCTATCTCCTATTACCAACTTTTGGAGATATTCGCGCTAAGCGTGAATATCTCCAAAAACTAACACCTGCTCTGAGCAGTTCTTAGCCATGTTATCCAATGGGAGGTGGATAACATGGCTAAGAGCATTAGCTCGGTAATGCATGAATATCGCTGAGTTTTCAGCGATATTAATGCATTGCGGTCGTTTTTTATCGCATTTGCGATAAACCTTGATAATAGCAAGGTTTATCTTCGATAATTTCTGACGATGCTTAGCGGTAAAAAATTCGTTGGTAAGCATCGTTAGCGACAAATATCGCTTAACTTTGGTAATATGCACCAACGTCTGTTAACGTTCGATTCGAAGGAAATGAGGAAGTGTTGAAAAACATTGTTTGCGCCATCTTGCCTTTTTTGAAATGCCACACTTTTGTCGTGCACGGCAGCCATTTTAGATGCCTTGACCAGACCCACTCTCTGCACGCTGTCGATTCGTAGCATGGCTCCCCACCCTCGCAAGCATCTTCCCCAGGCACTGGTCACCCCCGCTCTCTGTGTTATGCATGGGCAATAAACCTCTCCCCATCTGCGCTGCTCTTCCCTGAGAATCACACTCTGTGCCCGCCCGACACCTCCCTTTCGCCCTATTCACTACCGCACCCTCTGACACTCCTCTTCCTCTGTGTCCGATTGTCCAGGCTATCAGCTAGCCCTGCAGATGTAGTTTATGGCCCCAGCTGTAAAGAATCACCCCTCTTCAAAGGAGTTATAGTAGATCAAGGCCCACACCCGATGAGATCCGTCACACCACACGTGTTCCTACTATCTGAAAACCATCCTGTATTGTGATTGGGGAGGGGACCGAGCCTGAAGCGGTAGATTCCAGGGATGACTCTTTGTACATCAAAGTTTTTACATTTATGCGTCACATTAAAAATATATAGCACTCCAACAAAGTAGTAGGATTATAAAACTTTAATAACTTATAAATATATACAACAAAACAAAAACAGTAAAAACATTTAAACAACGAAGAGACCGTGGCAATTTCTTTTGAATTATCCAATACATTTATTGAAATTGACAGCACCAATAATGAAATTTTCTCACAAGGAGGAGATGACTTGAATGATTTTTTTGATCAATCTCTTGATGGCGAATTTATCGAATGTTTGGAGACCATAGAGTTACAAGAATCATCATTGCAGACTTTTCATGAGGAAATTCCTGATGAGGACATGTTAGTAGTTCTTTCAAATTATGAAAATTCAGAAGATGTTGCCTGGGGGTGGGTCGTCAGTAGCAGTCTGTTGTGCGAATAGTTCCAAGGCAGCAGAACGCGCTGAAATCTAGATGGCACAAAGGTGATGTCTAGTAAGTTGCCGCCCAGCAAATAACGGCGTGGGGCGCCGCGGGGGTGAGTGAGTCCAGTAGGCACCACAGGTATTCTTACCGGCATTGCAGAATTACTGCTGGGGACAATGCCTGTGCTGTAGCAGGGTCACAGCAGAAACAAAAAGGATTCTGTTGAAGATGTTGTTGGTTTTCAATTTGAAAACAGTTCTGGTGTCAACTGCTATGCTAATGTAGTGGTTAATGTTTTGTTTTCTCTAGAAAATGTAAAAGAGGGGGAGGCAGTCCAAAGTTCTGGTAAAAGGGCAAAGGAAAGGATCGGTGGTTTGAACTATCAGTCAAAAAGGGGAGGGGGTGCAACAATTTTTCCTACCGGGTCACAGTGTGCTTTCACCGGAACTGAGGTTTGCAGGATTCTAGTAATTCAAAGTGAGGCTGGCGCCAGCATGGGAGCGCCGACGTCCCGCGGATACAGTTTCGTCACTCCACGGGCGATCATGGCAGTCATTCCCCATCGGGGGTGTCTGCGGGGGTCGGAGACTCCCGCGGCTCCTCTAGAATCTTCAAGGTCGTGGAGGACTACTGTGGTGGAGTCAACCAGTGACCGGGCCATTTCTTTATGCTGGGCCCGCTCTTGCCACGTCGATCGCCATTTTGAGAGTTCGGTAGCTACTGGCGATCGCGGGGTCAAATGAGCGGACGGGCTCCACCCTGCCTGGCGAGACGTTGCAGCATCGCCACAGTGGAAGAACCCTTTTCCGGGCGCCTGGAGCGCTGAGGGTGCAGGTGGGAAGCCTCCACTGGGGAGGCGGGAGAGGCCTGTTCGCACCGTGTCTCCCTCCCAGTGCACCCCACGGCGTCTCGCTTGAGATTTGTTATGGCCGGACCAGGCGATGAGGACGAGGGGGGGGGGGTCGGAGGCATGTGCAAGACATCCCCCCCAGTGTTGTCGCAGCCATTATTCAAGAAAGAAGAAGTGTCCCGTCCGTCTTCGGGCCGGTCTTCCGGTGGATGTCGGCCGGACGCCCCTTGCTCTGGCCCCATGAACGGGTTCCTTGGTTTATCGGCTGCAGCCGGATCCCATCGGCCCCGGCCGTTGGTGGCCGGACTGGTAGAGAATGTGGCGGGACTACCTGAAACTGTCAAGGGCCACCGCGGCCGGACTGGGAGAGAGAGGGGAGGGTCGAGGACACGGACATTCCCCCCCCTGCAACTCTCCAGCGTTGTCAATCCCCCTGGCCGGGTCCCGCTGGCCTCGGCCTCGGCCTCTCCTCCGGCTACACCCTACGTGATGATCTCCGAGGCGTGGCAGCAGGACCCGCGTTATATGTGTTGCTTCCGGCTGGGCGTAGCCGAAAACCTGTTGCCCTTTGGAAGTTTCTAGAATGGGGCGGATGTCTGCTGACTTCTATCTTTCCCAGTTTGCCGTTATTTGGCCGTGGCAGGCGGTGGGACAGACACGTTTTGGGGCAGTGAGGGGCGATGTTTTCAGGTTTCTTATTACGGGCTTACTTCTAACGTTTCTTGTTTCTAGGACAATAATAGGTTTTATCATTACGTATTGTTATCGTTTCTTTGTTTGTTATTTAATAAAAAGTTCATCAGTGGCCTACTGATTTTCGTTTTCCTATTCTTTTCTTTCCAGGTTGTTTCATGCTAAAGTTTCTGTTAACAGGATACAGTGATCACTTCGTTATTATTGCATATGTCCTTTTCACTAGGGGTGCTCTCTTGTTGGGCCAGATATCTCTAGTAAATGGTCCGGGTGAAACAGGTGCATCAATCAGTGGGGAGTAGATAGGCATGACAGATTACAACGGGGGAGAAAGGTCCGCATTACCTACCCTTTCACTACTTGCAAAGATTTTCCTACGTTTATTTGCAAACAGGGAATACCTCCAAAAAGAACTAATTCCCAAACAGTCAATGTTCGGACAATCAATCAATCAATGAGGAATGAAATAGGTACGACGTGTTAAAGGCTTGCGTTACCTACCCTTCACTATCTGCAAAGGGAGAGAGAATATTCCTATTCTTCCTTGTTTGCAGGCAGAGAAGATCCTTAAGAGAACCAACTTCGAACAATTCAATGCTCGATTCAAACAATCAACATGGGGTACTGTGAACACAAATGAACGCCGCTTATGTACATACACATTGCTATTTTCAACAGGTTGTTCCTAATGTTTCTATTTTAGCGAGGTCAAAAAGAGATCCCATTAGTGGCCTACTGATTTTGCTCGATTCCTTTTGTTTTTTTACACGATTTTTCGCTATCTGCAAAGACTAAACAGAGTATTGCGACTCTGTGCTTGTTTGTAAATAGAGAATGAACCAAAGAGAACAATCAATCAAATGGAGAGAGAAGCAGGCACGACGGATTACAACGGGGGCAAAGGCCTGCGTTAACTACCCTTCACTATCTGCAAAGAGAGAGTACTCCTAATAGAAATGAGGGGTGGGGGGCAGCATTCAAAGCAGATCAGTGTGCATAAACACGAAAATGTTTTTACTTACCACGTACTTGACATTCGACAGCTTATGATATTTGCTATTAAAAAACCATTGAAATTCACTGAAAAAACCATAGGTTATAGACCATATATAGTTAGGAATTAGCATTTACAAAACCTTGAAAATTCACTGAAAAAACCATAGGTTATAGACCATATATAGTTAGGAATTAGCATTTACAAAACCTTGAAAATTCACTGAAAAAACCATAGGTTAGAGACCATATATAGTTAGCTGGACATTTTATTGACATAAAACCAATGAAATTCCATATATAGTTAGTTGCACTAACTATATATCGCGCACCCGCAATCCACTGCTGATGATCACACATATTACATCATTCATGACATGGTCAGTGACATCACTGATGACATCACTGATGACATCTCAAATGACATCACTGATGACATCACTGATGACATCTCATTTGACATCAATGACCACATCACTGATGATATCATTCATGTGACAATACAATGCATTTCCTCACATTTTAATATAACCTCTGTTTCACCCAGTGTTAAATACAGAGTATAATTTTTGAAACCATTGACACACCAATACTAGTTACTACGTACGCACTCACTGATTGCTACGTCTACACACACCTTCACTCATTCACCCATACAATCATTCATACATACAATCACTCATCTTTACAACACTATCATATGCACTCATACACCTATACAGACACTCACAGTCTGCCACTCATCCATGGAGTTACTCACACACCTAGTCAGTCCTGTAAAGAATCAATGACACTTCCATTTTCTTGTCTATACAGTTAAACATAGAGCACCTTACATTTTCAAACATATACTAACACATACTTACCTTCTTATACAATCATTGATACAAGTACACATTGATCTGCACAGAGTCACACACCTCCCAGCTAGCCACACACACACTCAGTCTCCCATACAAATACTTGGGCAATCAATCAATAACCCATATAGTTACTCATATAGCTACTGATCAACACATGCAGCAGTTTACAGAACAACAGACATAATGATGCACAAATTAAGACAGTTTAGTCACTAACCCATGCACTCAGTGAGACACATTTAATCATTCACTCATACAGTCAGTCATGCACCTACTAAATCCTTCGTCCAGACACTTACACATCCACTCATTCTTCAATATGTAAGACATATTTAAACTTTACAGAAACAAAAAATCACTGGATGTTGTTATCAGTGATGTCATCAGTGATGTCACTGACCATGTCATGAATGATGTAATATGTGACATCATCAGCAGTGGATTGCGGGTGCGCGATATATAGTTAGTGCAACTAACTATATATGGAATTTCATTGGTTTTATGTCAATAAAATGTCCAGCTAACTATATATGGTCTCTAACCTATGGTTTTTTCAGTGAATTTTCAAGGTTTTGTAAATGCTAATTCCTAACTATATATGGTCTATAACCTATGGTTTTTTCAGTGAATATATATATATATATATATATATATATATATATATTCACTGAAAAAAACATAGGTTTCACACCAGTTATAGTTAGGTGGAAATTTTACTCGCATAAAACCATTGAAATTCCCACGTTATAGTTAGTTGGACTCACTATAACTTGCGCGTGCAATGCACTGCTGATGACGTCACATATTACATCACTCATGACATGGTCAGTGACATCACTCATGACATCACTGATGACACCATCCAGTGAATGTGTGTCTTTCTGAAAAATAAATATTAGTGAGTAATGTTTAAATATTTAAACATATGTATTAATGTTTCACTTTGTGTATAAGTGGCTGCATGGGTTGGTGAATAGCTACATGTGTAGGTATATGTGTTAGTAGATTTTTTTTAATATCAATATGAGTGTCTATATGTTTGGTGGGGGTGTTACTTAGCACATAGATGCATGAATGACTGACTCTCTGTTTGTATGTGTTTTGAATACAGCATATGTGCAGGACTGTATGGGTGAATGAGTGTGCATATGTGTATATTAGTGAGTGAATCACTGTCTCACTAGTGTCTTTATGAGTAACTACATATGTTTTAATCTAGTATATGTGAATATTGATGTATATAAGTGAGTATATGTGAGAGTGAGGGATTGTAAGAGTTCCTGTTTAAATAAGTATGTGTTTCTATAAGTCATTGTTTAAGAGACTAAGTATGTGTAAGTTTCCTTAGAAGTAAAGTGGTAGTGTGTGTATAGCTGTATATGCAAATAAATGGATGTTTAATAGTTTATTTGCATGTGTGAGTATGTGTGAGAGTATCTTTTGGATGACTGTCGTTGTGTAACAGGATATATAGGTGTATCACTATATATGATGAGTGAGTATATGTATGAGTGACTATATAGAACTGTTGTTGAATGAGTGGATGTGTATATAGATGGTGGAATTATTGAATTGGTTGTTGTAACTGGTATGGGTATCTCCATTTTTTTGAAAATTTTACTTTCTATTATTGAATATGTGTTTCAAGGGTTACATTACAGTGAAAGGAGGTCTTTCACTCTGTCACAAGGATGGTGTCATCAGTGATGTCATGAGTGATGTCACTGACCATGTCATGAGTGATGTAATATGTGACGTCATCAGCAGTGCATTGCACGGGCATGTTATAGTGAGTCCAACTAACTATAACGTGGGAATTTCAATGGTTTTATGCGAGTAAAACTTCCAGCTAACTATAACTGGTGTAAAACCTATGGTTTTTTTCAGTGAATTTAATAGGTTTTTTAAATGCTAACTCCTAACTATAACTGGTGTGAAACCTATTTTTTTTTCAGTGAATTTCAATGTTTTTTTAATAGCAAATCTTTATAGGTATAAAAAATAATACATTTTAAAACGAATTTTATATTGTATAATTATGTCAATTATTTAAAAAAAAAAAATTATTTTTAACTTGGGGCGCGCCCTGGGGCGCGTACCGGGGAGCGTCCCGTTAGCGCAATTCTTGCGAACGAAAACAACATTGTGACATTTCGCGTAGACGTGTGATGCGTCATATGACGCACAGTGTAAGCGCACCCGGAAGCACGCATGCGCATACGATCGTGACGCGCCCTGGGGCGCGTACCGGGGAGCGTCCCGTTAGCGCTATTCTCGCGAACGCAAACAACATCGTGACGTATCGCGTAGACGCGTGATGCGTCATATGACGCACAGCGTAAGCACACCTGGAAGCACGCGTGCGCATACAATCGCAGAACGTCTCGACGCGCTTACGCCGCGTGCCCCGGGGCGCGTAGCGTAAGCGCGTCGGGTCATGTGACCAGAAAATAACACTTTCTATTGGTGCAGAACAGTTTTGGTTTCCGAATGAGTAAAGCCTGGGTCTTGTGATCTGAAAATAACACTTCTGATTGGTTCAGGACAGTTGTTTTTCCCAAATGAGTAAAGCCTAGGTCTTGTGACCTGAAAATAACACTTCTGATTGGTTCAGGACAGTTTTTTTCCCAAATGATGAAAAACCCCACCTTTCTTCCTTATTCTGACTTTGTCCTTTGACTGAGGAAGACCTGTTTCATCTATAGAGACAATTATTTTGTACTTTGAAATGGCTACTGTAGCAGCAACAGCTGGAGCATCTGCACCACCACCACCACCATCACCAAGAGCACCACCACAACAATACATTGGTGGTGAAGAAGAGGAGGAGGAGGAGGAGGAGGAGGGGAGAAGATGGCTGCCTGAACAAAATACCCCATACAAGCCAAAAGAACACATTGCATGGGAGTTTTTTTCACTCCCAGAGGGCAAGAAAAAAGTGAATGCGGCCAAGGTAACTTGTCGAATCTGTGGGGAACAACTCTCAAGGGGTAATCCAGACAAAAAATATTCATTTGGTAATAATACCATGATTCGACATATGACCCGGAAGCATCCTAACAACTATTCTCAAGCAGAGATCAGGGAACTGGCCAGTCACCTCCCCCAGTGTTCAAGGACCAGCTCCAAAAGAAAGCAACCCACTCCATCGGGACCAGATACAACGGAGACGATGCCTTGTATTCAGCCACGATTTGCAGATTTTAGAATCACATGTATTGCATGTGGCAAGCTCATCACCTATGGTGAACAGAGCATGAAGCTCGTCGTCCTTGCTGGTGACAATCACAAATGCCCCAAAAAACAGTAATTTTTTCTGTTTCTTGCTTCTGTTGAGCCATTTACAATTCCCTGTTTTTTGTTTCTCCCCATTAAAAATACACAAAAAATATAAAACTGTTTTGAAAAGCCCAAAAAAGTACAAAATGATCAAAAAAACATTTAAAAAAATATAAAACAACAAAAAGAATAAAAAAAACAGTTCTTTTTAGAACTACCTCCAATTTATAAAAAAATGCTAAATGTTTTAAAAACTCTGTCATTCTTTTTTCTCCAGGGTACGCTCCCCGGTGCGCGTACCGGGCGCTCCCCCCGCGAAAACCCCCCCCAAATGTTTTTTTTTTTTTACCCGAGGGACCCTTTTATGGCCCCCACATCAAAACTAGGGGGTCAGGGGGGGTCTACCCTGCCCCCTTTTGGTTATTTCCCCCTTTGTTTTTACCACCTCTTGTGTCTCGATCCTACCGAGATACAAGATGGCGGCCGCTCCGGACTGTTTGGAATGTTTACAGACACCCGAGAGCCAATCAGCTTTCTGTGCGCAAGTCGCGTAGCACGCCCGGAGCGCTCCCCGGTGCGCGTACCGGGGCGCGGCTATAGATATATAAATTTTTGGGAACTTAAATTACTCAAAATCCTCTGGAGCACATATCTTGAGACATAGCAAAGGCACATCGAGCTACCAGTCCCTACAATTTTGCCAAGTTTGGTGAAATCCATTCAGCCGTTCGAGCTAAAAGTGCGACCGACCGCCCTATGGAAATTAACATGGGGAAAACTTTCTGGGAAAGAGCAGAGCGCCGCGAAGCAAAGTTGCTGAACATTTCAGGCAGATTCCTCCACCAGCGCCAAAGTTATTCCAAATAGAATGTTACGATTTCCCTATGGAAATCAATCCTAACTATAACTACCTACTGGCGACCGCCAGTAGGTAATATATATATACCAACGTAGAGTTTTAGCCCTCGGTAGAAGAAGCCACAAGATTGGTAAAATTTGGATCCATTTCTTTTAGGAGCAGCTGCAACAGGAGACGCAGGGAAAACAGTTACCATCTGTTCATATTCAGCCAGACTGGTTTCGGGAGTCTATCCCTTCTTCAATGGCTTCTGCTTGGCAATGATGATGCAGTATGCACTCGTAGTTAATAGAGCCTGCCTCCAAGGGCGTGGTCAGATGAAATGGCCTTCTGGGTCTTGTTGTGCATACACCATTTACCTCGTGTGAGTTCATCATTGTGGAAGTTAATAAATGAATGATTAAAACCCATGTGGGCTGGTGAGAATGTTGCTCTGGGTGTCCTCTTGTCTGTGGTCAGCTGCTTCTGGACACCAATCCCCGTACACTGATTGCACCACTGGGCGCCATCACTGGTCCGCAGCAAGCGGCAGGCTTTCTTCCGCGACTGGGCTCCAGCCGCAAATATACCAACGTAGAGTTTTAGCCCTCGGTTGAAGAAGCCACAAGATTGGTAAAATTTGGATCCATTTCTTTTAGGAGCAGCTGAAACAGGAGACGCAGGGAAAACAGTCACCATCTGTTCATATTCAGCCAGACCGGTTTCGGGAGTCTATCCCTTCTGCAATGGCTTCTGCTTGGCAATGATGATGCAGTATGCACTCATAGTTAATAGAGCCTGCCTCCCTCCCTGCGTCTCCTGTTGTGGCACGCTTTCACTGATGCCATCCTCAACCTCACTGCACCCCAGGCCCTCTCTTCCACCGACTACAACCTACTTGGAGGCCTCAACTTCCACCTGGACAACCAAAACAATCCCAACAACTCCTCCCTCATTGAGAAAATCGTCAACGTAGGACTTCAACACCTAATCACCTCTCCCACGCACACAGCAGGAAACACACTCAACCCATCTTCACCGAAGGAAATAGCATCTCCTAGAGTCACACCATTGAACTCTTCTGGATTGACCATCACTGCATCCAATTCTCTTTCAACAAACCCACCGCACACCAGCATGCCCACCATTTCCCCTGCAGAAGCTGGAACAGAGTCACAGAAGATCAACTCAACACCTTCCTCAATGACACATCACCACCAACATCTTCAGATTTCAACACCACAGAATGAAACCTCCACCAATTGATCGCAAACTGCGCCAACACCCTTGTCTCCCTCAAGAAAGTCACTGGCAAACAATATGTCAAGACTTCAAGCTGATTCCAGACACACTTGTTGATGGCTCAAGAAGACTTGGAGGAACAACAAAACCCCGGAAACCAATTCTGCCTTCAAAGCAGCCACCACTGCACACTACCACCACCTCACCAAAACCACAAGGAAGAAGGCCCTCCAGGATAGAATCACCAACGACACACAAAATACCAAACAAAGAACTCTTCAGCATCATTAAGGAGTTCACCAAATCCAACAGCGAGGCCACAATTGTCCTACCCTCCCAAGATCTCTGCAACACACTCGGCAACTTCTTCTACCACAAGATCAAGACTATCTACAACAACTTCAACACCCAGGACTACCCCACTGTGCCAGCAAACACCACAACCGATGCCGACCCCCGACCGACTCTGTACAGCTGGTCCCCACTCACCATGGTTGACACCATAAAGACAATGAAAAGCTTCCACTCTGGTGTTCCTTGGGACCCCTGCCTGCAACACATCTTCCACAGAGCCGCCTCCGCCATCGCACCCGAGCTATATCGAACCACCAACTGCTCCCTCGATACCGCCACCTTCCCGACAAGCCAAGATCAACTCCCTCCTGAAGAAACCTCTCTGCAGACCCACCGGACCTCAAAAACTGGAAGCCCATCTCCCTGCTCCCCTCACAGCCAAAGTCATCAAAAAAGCTATCAACGCCCCGCTCGCTGACTTAATCAAAACCAACAACGTCCTGGACATCTCCCAATCAGGATTCCAAAGCATTCATAGCACTGAGACTGCCCTCTTCTCCGCCACAGAGGACATACGCTCCTTCCTTGTCCATGGTGAAACTGCAGTCCTCATCCTACTGGGCCTCTTGGCGGCCTTTGACACCATCTATCACTGCACCCTAGCCACAAGACTCCACAAAGCTGGTATCCGAGACAAGGCCCTCAATTGGATCCATTCCTTCTTAACATCAGAACACAACAGTTTAGACCCCCTAACCTCCCGAAACTGACAGAGATCAGCTGCGGAGTAGCCCAGGGCTCCTACAAGGCCCCCCTCCCAGCCATCGTCAGGAACCATGGGCTCAACATTGTCGCTGACGCGGACGACACCCAGCTGATCCTCTCCCTCACAAAAGAACCCACTGTCGCCAGGAACAACTTTCATGAAGGATTGAAAGCAGTTGCCACCTGGAAAAAATACAGCTGCCTGAAGCTCAACTCGGACAAGACCAAAGTTCTCATTCTGGGAGGCTCACACTTTGCTTGGAATGACTCCTGGTGGCTCTCTGCTCTACGAAGTCCCACTACTCCACAAACCAACTACAAAACCTCTGCATCATACTGGACTCCTCGCTCACAGTGGACCATCAGATAGACACTGTCTCCTCAGCCTGCTTCAACTCACTTTGCCTGACTCGAAAGACCTTCAGATAGATCCCCACTTATTCCAGAAAGACAGTCACCCATGTCCTCATCAGCAGCAGACTCGACTACATCAATGCAATCTACGCTGACATCACACAGAAACTCCTCCAAGAGAATCCAGAATGTCCAGAAAGCTGCAGCAAGACTAATCCTCAACACCCCGTCGCAGTCACATCACTCAACACCTCTGTGACCTCCACTGGCTCCCAGTCGACAGAAGAATAACCTTCAAACGCCATGCATACAAGGCCCTTCACAATGCCAGACCCGCGTACCTGATTCACTACCTCATATTCCCCATACCCAACAAACAACTCTGCTCTGACCAGCTTTCCCTGGCTACCGTCCCATAAATCCTCAAGACCCGGACCGGAGGAATGTCCTTCAAAAACCTCTCCTCCAAGACATGGAACACCCTGCCCATCCACCTCAGGAAACCACCCTCGCTGACTCAATACAGGAACAACCTCAAGACCTGGCTCTTCGGATTAACTCAGCACTTAGTCTGATCCGGTGCAGGCCTCCCACAATGCCTTGAGACCCTCACGGTCCCTGATTGATTGACTACTCTCCGTCCAATCTATACCATTTTGGACACTAAAAGGGTTACATTTACTTTTCCTGTTCCAACGGGAACCATTTTGGGGATAGTGTTGGACACTAAAGAGTTTGCAATTACTATTCACTCTCTAATCTACAATATTTTGGGGAAGATGTTGAACACTAACAACGTTACTTCTACTATTCACACTCCAATCTAAACGATTTTTGGAGGATGTTGGACCCTAAATGGGTTACATTACTATTCCCATGTTGGGTAAGGTTCCAATCTAAACTATTTTGGGAAAAGTTAAAGTAACAAAATGTAAATAAAGAAAAAACATTTTATATAACCAAAATTATGAACTTTTAAAAATATTTTAACATGATATAGAAAAAGTAATATTTAAATTGTAAGTAATTATCAAATATATTCAGTGAAAAACTGAAAACAATACATTATATTATAAATTAACTGTTATATCATAAATACATTGCATTTTTAAATTAATACTAAAAGAGGTGGTTATTTGCAATTTATAATATATATAAATATGGATATTATTTTATAAACACATTAACTTGCAAATATAGTAATTATAATTTCATAAATAAATGTACATATAAAATATTATTGAGGAAGGTACTGCTTATCAATTGCCTAAGAGGAGCGCCGCTGTAGGGCTCGCTCTGACTTTAAAAAAATTATTTTAACTTAAAACTTAATCTTTTAACATTGTTAGTGCACTATTTGCTATTTGCACTGCTCTTACCTGTCCCTGATCCCCGGTCCACCGCCAATCATTTGGTTTGAGTGGAGGGACGCGAGACCAGATTTCGGGCTCCGGAACTGAATCACAACTTCCAGACCCATGCACCAATCAGATACTCGCAGCTGGCAGCCCACACACTTGAAAACAGATGCCTTGCAAGTCACGCGGCGGACGCGCTTGAGGAAGGTACTGCTTATCAATTGCCTAAGAGGAGCGCCGCTGTAGGGCTCGCTCTGACTTTAAAAAAATTATTTTAACTTAAAACTCGATCTTTTAACATTGTTGTTGCACTATTTGCTATTTGCACTGCTCTTACCTGTCCCTGATCCCCAGTCCACCGCCAATCATTTGGTTTGAGTGGAGGGACGCGGGACCAGATTTTGGGCTCCGGAAGTGAATCACAACTTCCGGACCCAAGCACCAATCAGATACTCGCAGCTGGCAGCCCACACACGTGAAAACAGATGCCTTGAAAGTCGCGGTCGCGCGCAGCGGGTGCGCTGTCGGCGTGCCGAAGGCGCGCCAAAGGCAAGCTCGTCTGCACCCGTCCGCGCCCGACCGGGCCCAGGGGCCATAACCCCTGGCAGTTTGCCGAGAGAAGTCCTCACCTACAGTGCTCTAACACTACGGAGCCTGGCAGGCCCCATGGACCTAAAATGCATGCATTCAATAGACATCGTAACCGGATTGACCGGCTGCTCCCAATGCCATTTCAAGTTCCACGCAGGAAAGGTGGCCGCCCTGTCCCCTGACCCTCCCCTAAAATGTTATCTATTGAATTGCCGCTCGATGGCCAAACATTCAACTGAACTCCAACTGTTATTAGAAGACCTCAGCCCGGATGCACTATTTCTTACTGAAACATGGCTTTAGGCCGAGTCAGACCCAGTTGTCACTCAAACTCTACCCCCAGGCTACCTAATCCTAAGAGCGGATCGCAAAACAGGTAGAGGGGGAGGGTTAGTGATAATCTACAAGGACCAGTTCCAATGCCGATTCTACACAGAGGACCTCCCGGACTGCGAAAATATCATTTTTTCTTTAAAATTCTCGCCCACTAACACGTTCTCTGGCCTTCTGCTCTATCGCCCTCCAGGACCTCTGGGCCAATTTATGAACGCCCTCCCTACCATGGGCGCCAATTTAGCCCTCTCCCCATCCAACTACATGATTCTATGTGATCTTAATATTCACTTCGATGACCCCGCTGATAACATGGCCAATGAACTTGTATCCAATCTACTAGCCCTACAAATCACCTTGCAAGGCTCCGCTCCTACTCACATAAAAGGTCATCTTCTGGCTCCGTGTATAGTAATTCACTGCTCCTCCAGAGTGTTACGCCTGTCCCCCTCCCATGGACTGACCACGCACTAATCCCACTCACCTGGACTATCCCATTCAGCACATCCCCCTTGAACAACTCTAAGACATACAACAGGAAATGGTCTAACCTCTCCGCTACACAATGGTCTAACCTCTTAGAGAACACCCTACCACCCCCCAGCTCAGACCCAGAGAGAGATAACACCAATTCCAACCTCTGGATTCAAAGCTCCTTAGACACGCTAGCCCCCTTAAGTTCTACCCATAAGAGATCGAACCGCAGGCCTGCACCGGGGTTTTCCGCAAAACTAAACGAGCTCAAACAAAACTGTAGGAAGCTAGAAAGGAGCTGGAGATTGAATATTACAGAAGAAAGTAAATCTAGCTACCGAGAGGCAATAAGGAAATATAAGGAAGAAATAAAAACCGCACAAGCCACCTTCTATGAAGGAAAAATGTGTGCGGCAGCAGACACCCCCAAGGAGATTTTCCGAATAGCCAAATCTCTGATCACCATACCCCAAAAAATCCCCAACCAGGAAGACGCACTTCCTAGGTGCAACAGTCTCGCAGAATTCTTTCATCAAAAAATTGAACTCATTGCCCGCTCCTTCCCTTCTTCCCAGGACGTCTCAGGTGAGACTGACATTAGGAGCTCTCTCCCCTCTCCCCGTTGTTCCCTCGCAGAGTTCCCTTTATTACACGAGGACTCCTTGAAAGCAATCATACCCAGAGTAACCTCGGGTTCTCCTCTTGACCCTGCTCCTCCCCGATTCCTTCCTTTAGTCGCCAGTATCATAAGCCCTGTCATCCTGACCACCATAAATGCCTCAATTTCTGCTAATGCAGTCCCCCTCGCATGGAAGCGCACCCAGGTAAAGGCCCTGCTGAAAAAATCTAGCCTGGATCCCACCAACCTGTCAAACTAACGACCCATATCTCTCCTCCCCTGGTTAAGTAAGATAACCGAGAAACACATAATCTCCGTTCTAGTTCAATACCTGGAACTTAACAACTTACTCCACATATCTCAAACAGGTTTCCGGCCCTGACTAGGGACAGAGATGGCCCTCCTGGCCGTAACCGAAGAGGCTCGAAGACTTATGGACCAGGGTGGCTCAGCAGCTATCATCTTGTTAGACCTCAGTGCCGGTTTCGACACTTTGGAACACAAGATCCTGCTGAGTCAGCTAAAAAGTCTAGGGGTGACCCACTCAGCTCTTTCATGGCTACAATCATTACTTAAAGATCGGGTCTTTCAGGTGTTCGAAGGTAATGCCTTCTCTGACTGCTGGCTGCTCGGCTGTGGGGTTCCCCAAGGCTCCTCCTTGAGCCCCACACTCTTTAATACTTATATGGCACCATTAGCAGAAGTAGTTCTACCTTTTGGAATACAAATAATAACTTACACTGACGACACCCAGAGGGCTCATCGTGCTCCCTCAGCAGCTGCCTAGAGGCGGTAGCCGACTGGACGAAACGTTCCCATTTAAAGCTAAACAGCGACAAGACCGAGCTTATGTTCTTGGGAAAACTACCATCCCCCCTATCATCACAGCTATGGCTGACCTGTCTGAACCCAATGCCCATTCCAAAACAGCAGATTAAGAGCCTTGGCATATGGCTCGACAGCTCTCTGGGTTTCGGCCACCATTCTAGCAGCAACCTGCTATGGCCTGCTTAGAATGCTCAGGAAAGTTCTGCCCTTGCTTCCCTTCAATGCCAGAAGGATCATGGTACAGGCCCTAATTTTTTCACGCTTTGATTATGGGAACGCACTGTACTTGGATGCCCCACAGTCAACCCTTCAAAAACTCCAGGTGTAACAGAATAGCGCAGCCCGCCTTCTGCTCCAAATCCCCCGGAGACAATCGGCTAAACCCGCCCTGAGGACGCTGCACTGGCTCCCCATCCGGGCCAGAATTCAGTTTAAATCCTTGTGTCTGGTCCACAGAGCCATGTGGAAAACTGGACCAGCCATCTCGCGGTCCTTCATTACACCCTACCAACCCTCAAGAAACCTCCGGTCTAGCTCAGCCTTTCTTGCTACCACCAGGAAAGTCCACCGGGCCAAGTGGGGTGGCCGCTCCTTCTCTCTGAACGCATCAAATCTATGGAATTCCTTGCCCCCACCCCCTCTGCGCAGCGAACCTAACATTCTGACTTTTCACAGGCTCCTCAAGATCCACCTCTTCCGCAATGTCCCCTAATCACTCTGTCATCCTCAAGCAATCCACAAGCGCTACGAGGCCTTAGGGTAGAATGCGCTATACAAATACAATTTTCATTTCATTAATGTATTACTATAGTATTAACATTTAAAATCTAACATCTTTTAAACACAACATATTAATAAAAGAATTAATATAATTCAAATTTCAAAAAGAAAATCACATTATATATAATGTGCATAGTTATTTAAAAATTGAATTGCATCAATATCATTTTTTGAATTATGAAATAGAAAACAATGTACATGAATCTATACATCTAATATTGATAACATAAGTATTGTATTCCTAAATTAATTATTTGCCAATATTTTTTCAAGTAACTATGAATTGTTTTTTTAAGTTAACTAAACAAATTCAAACACGAACAGGTTGCCCCCAAGGAGATATCGCACACTGAAGAGTTACCGCACTGACACCACCGGCGGCGGCAACGTGGCTGCTCAGAACACTTCCCACAATGCACCAAACGTGTTTCGGGCAGTAAGCCATTGATCACTGGTGGAGCACTAAAACTCGAACACATCAGTTGTATGAGGGAGCATCATTTATTGCAATTAAAAGTCCCGCCCCAGTGGGCATCGCCCTACACGGCATTATGGTAGATGTAGTCCATGGGTGAAACGGGGACCCCAGAAGACCCTATTTACACCCCAACGGGTGTCACTGTCCTTGTACTAAGTATGGAGGTGATCGCGATGGCATCCAGTGATGAGGCCTCTTCAATTCCAAACGGTGCTCGTGATAGCAAGCACCCGCCCGAAACGCGTTTGGTGCATTGTGGGAAGTGTTTTGAGCAGCCAAGTTGCCGCCGCCGGTGGTGTCAGTGCGGTAACTCTTTAGTGTGCGATATCTCCTTGGGGCAACCTGTTTGTGATTAACTAAACGAATTATAAATAATTGTGTACATTTTACAATAAAACATGCAAATATATATGTATTTTTCATTAATTTATCAAATGTTTAAAAAAAAATACATTTTAAATATTTTATTACTTTGAATTCACTCAGAAAACATATTAGCATATTACCTCATGCCTGTCATCACGTCATTGTAAATAACACTGGTGGAGGTAGTTTATTCCCTGTTCCACTAGCTTCATGAATCTTATTACATTGTTCACATCTATAAAACATTCATGGTCATTTATGTCTGTATTAGGTAACTTCCTACAATGTAATGTGGGTAAGACAGAGGTCATGCTCTTCGGGGAGGCCAAAATGTTATGGACCCCTGATTGGTGGCAGTCAGATCTAGGCCCGGTTCCCGAACCCAAACAGGTGGTAAAGAACCTGGGGGTACGATTGGACCAGGAGCTATCCCTAAAGCATCATGGAAACAACATAGTGGGATCCTGTTTTCATGTTATAGGTCTCCTCCGTAAAGTGTTCCCCCTACTCCCTGATTTCACCAGAAAAACCTTAGTGCAGGCCCTGGTGCTTAGTCGTCTCGGCTATTGCAACGGGCTGTTTGCATCGGCCAACGACGGAGTATTAGGTAAACTACAAGTGGTACAAAACACCGCTGCTAGGCTGGTCCTAAATGCCCCTCCTAGATCCCCCTCAAAACCCCTTTTAGATAAACTACATTGGCTGTCAGTTCGTCAAAGGGTAAAGTTTAAGACCTGTTGCGTAATCCATAAGGGTTTACACGGTCTAGGACCTTCATATTTGGCAGAAAAATTCATGCCATACAATCCCAACCGTGCCCTTAGGTCTAGCAATCAGCTCCTCCTCCGAGTGCCTACTTTAAAAAAGACAAGACAGGGCGGTAAAGCACTGTCAGTGGTTGGTCCTGTACTATGGAATAAACTTCCTCTTATGCTTAGGCAGTGTTCAGACCATCTGACTTTCAGGAAAAAGCTGAAAACGTTCCTGTTCCAGAATTAGCACACTACTGAATTTCAACCTTGGACTGATCGCTCCCTTCCATCTGCTACTGGCGTTTGTGCGCAGAGATACTCCTTCGAGAGATGATTCTAGCGCGGTATAAACCCATAAATAAATAAATAAACATCCTATGTTTCTGTGTTGAATAGGCCCTGTTTTAGATTCTTGAATATGACATCCTAATTATATGCATACGCCTTCTGCAACCAAAGAGAATCGGCTACATCCTCTCCAGTAGAAATAAGTGAAGAAACTGGAACACTTGGACCCAGGCATGGTATCCTTTATGGATCATTGTGGATCCTCTTTTCCTTCATTGCAACATATCACCACTCATGAAGATGCTCAGAGGTCTTCAGAATTCCAGAATATTATGAAAACATCTGTGGGTACTTTCCACCACTATACAACCGATTAGGCATACATCCAATTATGTGTACAAAAAAGATGGTGCTGCAACCAATCTGTTCCACTGGTTTAATTCTTCCTGCTCACCCGAACTGGTAGCCACCATTACTTCATATGTATGTCCTTCATCAAGTAAGCTAAACAACATAGGGGTTCTATTTATCAAACACATAAGCAGGATGAAAATTAACTAAAATCAGCAAGTAGAACTTGGATGTAAACATTATCAAGATAATAAGTAGGCCATGTTGAACACACAGTAGATCATCACAAGAAACTCATAAAACGAGGTGAAAAGCTTGGACTCCAAAGTTATATTACAATATCATGTTTAAAAGTGTATCTGATAAGAACAATCATACAAATAGGAACAATCGACTAAGCTGCCACAAGTTCTTTAGAATCCTTAAAGCCGTGATCAACAGGGCCTTAGCAACCCTCTCCTGTGGGCTAGGGTACAATTTGCATACCACTGGTTCTTTGATGGTAAACAGCAAGGAAAAGAAGGAGTACTCATGCAGGAGTGCTAAATTATAAATTTAACAAAGTAAAAATAACTACATGTGCAGGGCAGAGAAATGCATTAAGAGTCTGAATGACACAACTGTCTTCACAATACTAAGAATTTTGCCCAAACAGCACAAAAAAGACTTCCTACAATGTTAGTGTAAATCACACACAAACGTAATGTCAGTTTGTACTTCAACAGATTTCCTGTCATTAGCTCCTCTGAGATGGCAAGCAGCATCATAGTGCCCATCTCACAGGTTATCCATTATTGATGTCTGCACTAGGTGTGGTCTTCTCTCAACATACGTGTGCTGCAGAATTTTACCATACCACTTGCCAAGACAGAGAGGCTTGTGTGGCACCACACATCACCACTGTGGTGAATTTCCATCACCTGCTTGGTGCACTGAACTGCCCTTGTGTGGCATTACAGAGGAAGCAAAGGATACTTTAAAGAAATCTTCAGATTGTCACTGAGGGCATAGTCTTTATTGTATTGTGGTAGCTTTTTTATAGCTTCATCTTACCATGAGGATTTCTTACACACAGCGGCTGTGAAGTGTGTAGTCTTTGCATCTTCATAGTGTGTCTGGTCTCTTGAAAAGTACTAGATGTTAGTGAATAAATACAGCAAGCAATGTCTTTATGTATGGACTGTGCCATTGCTACGATAAAAACAATGCTTTCAATAAACCACGCCTAGATGAAGTTTTAATTACTTCAGAGTAATCATAATAATACCTATTATCACGCATTACTCTTGTGATGCAAAATTACACAATTTCGCCTGCTTGAGTATTTAAGAGTAATTTGAGGCAAAACTCCTGCCACAGGAGAACAGTAATAACTTTCTATGAGAAAGCTAGTGCATGCTGACTACTACTGTTTGTGTCCTGTAGCATTTTGTGCTATTTTTTTAGTGCAGAATTCATCCTATGGCCCGTTTTGGAGGTGAGGGGCATAATGCACTAAGAAAATAGCACTAAATTAATGGATAATAATTATACGTAATTTTGCAGTAATTATGAGTAATTAGGCTAGAGACAAATACATCAGTTATGCCCATCCCTACAATAATCCCCCATTTTCAATGTGCATATAGTGTAGGCTATCTTTACAGCCTTCCATTCGCAACCTTCTATTCTCTGCATAATCTTGCAGAGGACATTTTCCATTATAGTGATTTAGATGAGCATAGAGTTATGTTTCCTTTTCCAGGATAGAATGTAACATACTGTTCTGGGGAGCAGGTGTAACTAATGAGAAACTGTGATTCACGGTTAGGACTTTGGCAAATGGTAACATTGTTTATGTTTGGACAGAGAGGTTCCAGTATAGTTGAAAGAATCCATGTAAGGTTTCATAGGAGGAACGGAAACCATTCTGTGAACAATTTATTTAAATACTGTTGCAAGTTGTTTGAATTGGCTCTCTGTTTTTGTGATACACAGTTCATGGGTATCTCAGGCACGGCAAACTAACGTCTTCTGATGCAAGTTCTGTGTAAATGTGTAAGAATTTTTGTCACGAATAATCACTTTAGCTATGGTTGTCTACACGCTGTATAATTCTAAAGCTGTCTTTAAAGTGAAAATGAACAGTTATTATGAATGAAGAGAGCGGATAGGATGTAGCCTTATGGCTAGAGTGATCGACTTAGAAGCGGGGGAACAGGGTTTCAGGCAAATCACTTCATCTCCCCAGGCCAAACCAAAAAAAAATGAATGTGTCCATCTGTAACAAAACTGGTGTTCATGTAAAGCGCTTTCATACCTGATATCTTCGGGTCTAATTTGCACTACATAAAACTCACAAAAAAAAAGAACGTTCGGAGGCTCATCGGCTAGCCCTGTCACCACGATCTAGCCTTCAATATGCGGACAATATAGTCCTGCTTAGACTGACTCCAATAGATTTGCAAAGCCTGATAACAACTCATGCAGTATCTAATAGAAGGAATGGGTTAGAAATAAATACCAAGAAAACTAAAGTAATGGTATTTGCCAACTGAGGAAAATACTCTTTTCTTGGTATTTGGATAAAAAATTGGACATCATTGATACATACACATATCATTTTTGATTGCTGTCTTCAGTATGCCTGCATTTCCAAATATCTAAGAAAAAAATCAAATTCACTGCATTCAAATCATCAGAGTCCAATCTGAAAGTTCCAACGTTAACTTCAATACTCAAGGCAATCAAGGCAAAACTCATAACACCACTTACTTATGGCTCTGAATAAATGTGTGGGTGAGACTGCAGACTTCTACACAAAATCCAGGTGAAACTTTATATGAGTCTTTTTGACTGCGACCAAATACCTCTGAGGCACGTATATGCATGCAATTTGGTATAGCTAGTTGTAGTGTTTTGGTTCAAAGAATACTCCAAGGGTGCTTGCAATCAGGAGTTTATTCAGCTTAGAAGAAGTACAGCGACAGGAGGCAGAGGCAGTGGTCAACTGCCAAACTACAGCATTCTGACACAAAGCATGGAACCATGAAGAAGCAAGGTTCTACCTACAGATGCCCGGAAGGCACAACACAGGGAATACTACATTATCCTCTTTTCTATAAAACAAAAGATAAACAATGATAGATAGAAAATAGAAGAGAAAGAAGAAAAGGAAACATAAGCGAGAAAGAAATGAGAAAGAAGGAAAAGCAAAAAGAGAAAAGTGAGAAGACACAACTGAGAGCAGAAAAGAATACAAGAAAATAATTATCTGAAACTGGCAGGAATCCTACGGACTCTAAGACTCCTGCGAGGCTCTGACACAAAAGTTGCATCAACATTACCATTTCCATTATCAGTAACAGAACTGAAACACCCGTTGTTTGCAACAGAACTTGAACTAGACAAAAGGTCATTAGAGAACACATCATCTCTACCGACCTTTACAACTTTACAAATGTTCCACCAATCCTTGTTATTCACACGCACTGCATTCCCACAAACCTTATCAACCACTAGTGGCTCAGAAAATTTGCTCCTTCCCTTGGTGACATGAACAGGATTCTTGATGCGAATAACATCACCAGCAGAAATATTATGAGGAACAGATCTTTTCCTTTCATCAAAATAAATTTTTTGTTTCATCTGAGCTGCCGTAATATTGTCCCTCACAAAACCATCAATGCCATCCATCACATTCATCTTCACCCATTTAGACATCCAACCTGGACACATTTTCGTAGAAGGTTTCCTTCCCCTTAAAAGTTCGAAAGGAGAAACTCCAGTAGAGGAATGCGCAGTAGTACGGTAAAACCATAGCATAGAACGTACAGCATTCTCAACAACACACTTGTTGGCAATGGCCCACTGCACACAGTTATTGAGTACACGATTCATCCTTTCCACAAGGCCATTGGCCTGAGGGTGATAGAAAGAACTCTTCTTATGAGCAACATCACCCTGTTTAAGAAAACACTCGAATTCAGAGCTAACGAACTGTACACCATTGTCTGTCATGACCACAGAAGGGAAACCCTCTCTCAAAAAAATATCCTTAAAAAAAGAAATGACATTAGCAGAGGAAGGTTCGCTGACAAAACGAATCTCCGGCCACTTTGAATAATAATCAATGGCCACAATGGCAAAACGAGAAGAAGAAGGTAGGAGATAGAAAGTACCAACTAAATCAACTCCAATCCTCTCCGGAAATTGAATAGGTTCCAAAGGGGGAGTCCTTACCTTGTGACTTTTGTCAGAAGATTTGCAAATAACACATTTATCAATCAAAGTATCAACACAAACATCCATTTGTGGCCACCAAAACACGTCCCTCAACCTACGCTTCGTGAAGGTTTTCCCTAAATGACCTTCATGTGCACCATCAACAAGACGTTTCCTCAAACTCTCAGGAGGAATAAGTCTACCACACCGCAAGAGAATGCCATCCTCAACAGTAAGCTCATCAGCAACCTTAACATAGGTCTGGAAATCTCCAGAAACATTCTTCTCTTTAGGCCAACCAGATTTCAAGTAATTCGCAACTTGAACAAGAACCTCATCCTTTAACAACTCCTCTTTCCACTCAACTTCATTGATGGCACACATTTCTTCAAGATATGCCGCAGCAACGAAACAGTCTTCTAGGTCATCCTCCTTTTCAAGTTCAGAATCATTCTCAGTTATAGGAAAACGTGAAAAATAATCTGCCCTGACATTCTTTGAACCAGGGAGATACACAATGTCAAAGTCATACTGTAGTAGTTTCGTGGACAACCTAGCAATTCTTGGAGTATGCTCTTTAATCTTCTCACCAGACAAAATAGAGACTAAGGGACTATGGTCCGTTCGAATAACGAAATGACTACCCCAAAGAAAAGGGTTGAACTTCCTGACCGCCCACCAGCAAGCCAAAAGCTATTTCTCGATGACAGAGAAATTAACTTCAGCCCCACGCAACACTCTCGAAGCATAAGCAATAGTATTGTCAATTTGGCCATTCTTCTGAGTGAGCACAGCCCCAAGGCCAAAACCACTCGCATCCACAGTGACAACACACTCCTTAATTGGATCAAAGGGTTTGAGCACACTTTCACTCATTAACTGTAATTTAATCCATTCAAAAATGTCTTGACAGTTCTTATCCCAGATAAAAGGCACATTTTTTTTTAGCATGTTTCTGAGAGGTTGAACTTTAGATGCATAACCTTTGATAAATCTGGAGTAAAATTCACTGAGCCCTATAAAAGACTTTAAACCAGATTTATCGACAGGTGGGGCAGCATCTATAATGGTTTTCACCAGACCAGGACGTGGTTTCACCCCTTCATGTGAGACCACATGTCCCAGAAATTCAATTTTTTCCTTTAGGAAAACACATTTCTCAGACTTAAGTACAACACCTTTATCCTGCATGATTTCTAAAACTTGATTCAAAGAAAAATCATGATCCTCCTTGTTCTCGCCAAAAATCAAAACATCATCTTGGAAAACAATTACTCCAGGAGTATCTTTAAACATTTGACTCATCAGTCTTTGGAAGACTGTCGCCGCCGACGCAAGGCCGAACGGCATCCTGCAGTATTGAAAACTCCCGAAAGGAGAGACAAAAGCAGTCAAATGTTTAGAGGATTGACTCAACACTACCTGGTGGTAAGCGGAAGCCAAATCCAACTTAGTGAACCACCTTGCACCTCTGGTGAGAGACAACAAGTCTGTAATTTTTGGCAAAGGGTGTGAATCAATCCAGATGTTTTTATTGAGACTGCGCAAGTCCACACAGACGCGCAGATCACCATTCCTTTTCTTGGCGACAACAAGAGGAGACAACCACAAGGACGACTCTATAGGTTCTATGACCCCTTTCTTGCACAATCCACTCAACTCCTTTTCCAAAGCATCTCTTACACTGAAAGGGACACTCCTGACCTTATGCTTAACAGGAATAGCCCCATCCTTCACTTTTATCTCATGGTTAAAACCCTTAATCATGCCAAGACTGTTCCCAAAAACAGTAGGAAACTTGAGAATTAATTTCTCAATGTATTCATTCGATTCTACAACTGCAAGCCTTTCAAAATGGTCACAGGATTCATCGATATTAATCTGTTCTTTAGTGCCAGGTCTAAGGATCATCTTAAACAACCCCTGGTGAAACCACCCCAAGATGTTCAAACCTTTAATGGAAACATATATTTTTCCAAAAAATTTTCCTTCCCCTGAACTGGATAATATCTTCAAAAAAACCAAAGAGAGCTATCCTGTGTCCTTCATAAGAAACAGGGGCTCTATCTGGTGGTAGGAGTTTCCTTTCAGGCCAAGTTTCATCAAACAATTCTTGGGTGATCATTGTAACTTTAGCACCTGAATCTACCAACAAGGAAATGACTTTATCACCAACTCCGAAATCTTCATAAGGGTCAACACATTCTGAAGGGTCCCCAGTGATAACACTATCATCCCGTACCACCACAACCATGTCCCTAAGGTCGTCTTGGATACAGTTAATAGGATCAGAGTCCCTCCCAGTACCTCCATAATATTCTGTGACATTTCCAACCACATTAACATTGCTCTGTCCTTGAGATTTATTGGTGAAAGTAGAATTCCCTTGTTTAGAAACTTGACAAATTTTTGCAAAATGTCCAAATTTTCCACAATTCTGACAGGTAGAGTTCCTGGCAGGGCAAAATTTGTTGTTCTTGTTATGTGAAGGATTGCCACATCTATAACGAATGTCATTCCTAGAGAAAGCATTTCTCTCAAAACGTTGCGAACTGGGAAAGTTAATTTTTTCAAGACGTTGCTGACCAAAAGCCGCTTTATTGTCCTTGTTCTCCTTAGTTCTAACTATGGAAACCGCTTCTTCACATTTCTTCTCAAGTTCCTTCACTTCTTTTTTTGACAATTCTATACTCTTGGCCATACGGATAGTCTCTTCAAGAGTTGGATTGCCCAACGTTAGTAGTTTTTGTTGAATGGACTTGTAAGAACATTTACAAACATACTGATCTCTAATTAATTGTTCCCTAAAACCTTCAAATTCGCATTCCGCGCTCAGCTGTCTTAAACTAGAGACATATGTCTCAACATCCTCCCCAGGTAGCTGTTCCCTTTTGAAGAATTTGTGTCTAATTACCACAAGACTAGGCTTAACATCAAATCTCAACTCCAGTCTCATTCTAGTCTCGGTATATTCGTCTACATCCTCTTCTGCGTTGTTTCTTATCAAAGGGGGTAAATGTTTATAGATTTCTCTCCCCTCAAAACCTAAAGAATGTAGTAAGAGACATTTCTTCCTCTCTGCACGATATCTTGACGCGCCTATTGCACCCAAATAAGTCTCGAAAGCATCGAACCACTTTTTCCAAATTATAGGTGGATTGCCTGGGGTCTCCAGAAAAGGAGGTGGAGGAGAAACTGATTGCATCTTGAGCGAAATGCGTTTTTTCTTAAAAAAATTATAGAGATATTTAATTTCAATTCTTCATTGACCTGCCCTGTCGCTGACCATAAGAGATTGTACATATGATGAGGATTTATATTTGAATTAAACTTCTTTTGGTAATAGACAGTGTTAATGGCAAAAGCGTGTAAAGAAAAACAATGAACATTGACTTCGTTTTTTTGTTTTTTTTTAGTGTTGATGCACTAATGCGTGAAGTGCAGAAAACAAAGAGCATAAATGTTCATTAGAAATCTTTAACCATCCAGCGGATTCAGTGCGCCTGCTCCTAGATGTGACCAGATTTGCTGTACACGAACGAGCTCCGTTTGTTGCCAAGGTCCCGTTGCTAAGAGAGAGCGCCCTCTTCAAGCCGCGATCAGACCCGCCGTACGTTGCCAAGGTGATGTGTATAAAGTGACAGACACACGCGTCACAGAGCGCTGCCAACCATACGCGTACAGTTCAGAGTCTAAGCGGATATGTTGCGAACCAAAAGCACGCGCTGATGACAGCTTGATGAACACGCGCTGATGACGTGACACGCCGAGAGCTTAAGCCTTCTTCTTTTTTTTTTTAAATAGTCGAATACGCGCTGGAAGTAAAGTGAAATTACTTATCTCGCTTCTTATGATAATCCGCTGGCAAGGCGTCTTTTGTAAAGCAGCTGGTCTTCTTACTCCATCGAAGTTTTTTCCTCTCTTGCTGGAACACGAGGAGATTCGAGGTAAGGCAGGTTCTTTACCTCCTTCTAAGCATCGTCGCCAATAATTTTGTAGTGTTTTGGTTCAAAGAATACTCCAAGGGTGCTTGCAATCAGGAGTTTATTCTCAAGGGTTGTTACACCAGTGCTCATTTATTACATTTTGTAAAACATCTGGAGAAAGCGCCCAAAACTCCCCTGACCTCACTTATCTGGGCTGACGTTAGTTTTGGTAAAAAAGACACCCCTTGGTACATTATCTTTTGCCTACATTGAGCACCTTAGGGCTTAACTTGTAATAGGCTATAGCGCCCTCTGACCCATATTTTATGGAAGCTGTAAACAGATCAGTCAAACGTGTTTTGTTTTTTCAGTACAAGAATCAATTTGCCAAGCAATAGCACATGTGGATGCCTATAAATTTGAATGGTCATTTACAACTGTCTTACTTGAGCACCACATTTTCCTATCACGTCAAGACAATGGAAGTGCACTCGGTTAACACAATACTTTTTTTTGTGATGATACAAAGAAGAAACGTTGATTCACACCTTCTGCATTTATTCAAATCTGACCAATGCTCGTATGTACTTTCTACGTAAGCAGTTTATACAAATTAGATCATGCAAGCCAGCCATTATACAGTGTTCAAGTGGGAACTATCCACAACTTTCATGTTAATAACATTTTTGGACCATACGACCACCATGATGGCATTAAATTGACTTGTTTTGGCAGCAGAATTACTTGTCCTACATAAGTTTTACCATATGCAGATTAAGGAGTGTTGACATTTTTTGCCCAAAATATTGCAAAACACACTGCCATTTTTAGAACAAGCACTTTAAAATGTTTTACCAAGAAAAATACATATATTTTTGAAGGAAGTATGTTACATTGTTTGCAACAAATCATAATCTTGAAAGAGTGTCTTGCCTAATGTTAAGTGGTAAGCTCCTTGGGTGTCCATTATGTTGCTTTAGAATGGATTTGCCTTATCAATTGACATATTTAGGTGTTCTGCTAGATAAAGAATATGCCTTATGGACAATTTAATGGAGATATCAAATCTCTATTTTGATGTGTAGGTATTTCATCTGTTGGTGTACTTTCCAAAATGCCAAGTTTTATTGTTGGATATTATGGTTAAAAACTGAATTAGCTGATGTATTAAGGTTTTTACTTATATCTGGTTTTATGATGGAGGATTAATGTAATTATGATGGTCTTTATTAATTACATGCAATCAAATTTATTTCATTTACTAATAGCTACTGATTATGTTTGCTGCTGATACTTGCGTATTGTGATCATTTTTATCAAAAGATATGTCAGCTCTGGAAGATTGTGCAAGAGAGCCTGAAATCAAACCTCTCATGCAATCAGTGCATATACAATTATTAGCTAAGGTTTACATTTTGCCTTAAACATTCTTTTCTTGAAGACCATTTTCTAAGTACCTCTCCCTAACATGCCTGAGTGGATTTGGGCTTATGCTACTTTTTCCGATAGATTCTATGTTTAACCTACCCTACTCCAAATAATAAAGTCTCATAACATGATTGCCTGTCCTCTGATATATATATGGTGAGTAGAAAGGTAATTTACATGGGGCTCGTGTTATAACATAGATGCAGAAGCTCTTCCATACACTACTCTAGCTTCAATACAGCTTTTAGGTCTTCTAGCACTCATTTAGTGTTCTATTAATAGAATGTAGTTAGACCTGACCCTCTCTGTAGGGTGAGATTTAAACTTATTGCCTTTTCTTGTCATTTTGCTGAATTCATTTTACTGTTTCTAGACCCTGTGCACTTTTCCACAGTAAATCAGGACTACAGTGCTCCCCCTGTAAACATAGTAATATTGACTTACACCCAATTGGCATATTTAATTTACTTGTCTCTAGTAAAGTGGAACACCATACACCTGGGGCTTGTAAATGAACTGCTAGGGCAATTAATTGATATTGCAGCACTCATTGTGCCATCCACTGATGTAACCCTTTAAAAACATATATCAGGTCTGCTACTGCATGTGGGCAGTTTTAATTTAAATATGTCAACCTGGACAAATAAACCTTTTGTCTGGCCTAAACCTGACTTTTTATTACATATGAGTGACAACTGGGGTAGGCCCTAACCAGAGCATAGGGCAGGGTCCAAGGGACCACTGCCAAATATTAAACAATCTTAATAAAATGTTTTTTACTGAGAGACAATTAGTGGCATGTTTGTCTGTGATGGATTCTAATCAAAGTCATAATTTGAGACGTACCTCAAAATATTACTGCAGTAGATCAGATTGTGACCTACTCCAAATCTCTTTTTACTAACTAACCCATTCATACATTGGTCAGTTTGCAAGAAACTTTTGTGGTTGAAAACATACTGGTTGCAAATTGTACTGTAGTGTTTTATATTGGACAGTTGACTGTATTTATACTAGGTAGTCATGCTGCTATTGTTTCTTATTTCCAGGAACATATTAAAGACAGCCACCTTTCAATGCATAAAATGTACTCATAGGGTCCGCTTCACACTGGAAAACATACACTTTGCATAAGTTTACAAATTTTCAGTATTCACCTTAGACCAAAACTCTATCTTTACTACATTTCAGTATTCACAAAGGTAAACTTAGACCAAAATTCTAACATTACGAGTAGTAACTTACCTTTGTAATCACTAAAAAGTAGTAAAAAGTCTAAGTTTAAAAGTAGTAATTTACCTTCGTAACTTACTTTTGTGAATACTGAAAAGTAGTAAACTTAGACGTTTGGTTTAGTTAGACTTTTGGTTTAATCTTACCTTTGTGAATTCCGAAAAATGATAAAGTTAGACTTTAGGTCTAACTTCACCTTTAAGAATCTGGCCCACAGTTTTTATTTTATTGTAACCTAGTGAACAGTTTTGTATTTATGTTTTTCAGCAGATTCATCTTTAATGTAAATAGCAATTTACATTCATTTATATCTTGGTTTGTCTGTTTATTAGCTTAATTAATAGTTTGAAAATACAAAACAATCAATTAAATTATGGTGTGATGTTAAACATATATACATTATTGGAATGTGTGTCATAGAAATACAAATTCATTGAACTGATTTATATTCCCTAGGTGCTCTATTTCTCATTGTGGAAATGTCTGAGGGGAAATCGTATGGGAAAACCCTCTTCACTTATTCTTTACTGTAGCTCTCCTAACATTCAAGTGTGAGGTCATATCATTGTATTTATTATTGCAGTTAATCTATATTATATTTATATTCTATATTTTTAAGTACTAACATCACTGGTTTAATTATACAAGGCCAGTAAAATAAGGGTTCTTAAGGAAATGGAAGAAGAAGGCTGAAGGGGAGCAACACGTTACAACAGTTTTCTTTTTTATATCAACTGTCCCTGACAAAGTATTTTGATCTTGTCACTTACCTCTGCCAGCCTCTAAACCTTCAGAGTTCTACTGCTGAGTACAAGGTACACCAAAAAGAAGGTATGATATAAGTTAAAATTAGAAGTCATACATTTACTGGCAATATTTTATTCTGAAAAGAGTTGGTTTTTGGAGACTGATCATGTAACTTGCATTGGCCATGTTGTTGTCTAGCCTTCAGATTGACAGCTGTTTGGAACTGTTCACAGAACACATTGTTCTTTTGCGCAGGCCATAAATCACAAGCCTTAAGTGATTAATGAAAATCAAATTGTGGGATTCGACTATGGGACTGCCTTCCGAAATAGCTATTTGGGGCTGGTCTCCTTGGGTCTCAGTCCTTTCAGGGACAGTGTAGAGTCATATATCTCATAGTACTCACACTTTGATTGGCCTGTCTTGACCATAAATATGTAATTGGATGTTTGCATGACCACTTAGGATTGGCCCTACTTTGGATACTTCTAGTTCAGACAACTGCCTCTGTGGCGTGCAATAGTGACTTGTCTATGTTTCCAGTTCTTAATTCAGAAGCCTTTAGGATGAGGTACTTGATATTTTAGAGTACATGTCTTCGAGAACTAGCATTTTAGGATAAACCTTTGGACTGAAATTTTGACTGTAGTGTTACGTCAAATACTTTTTTTCAGGTCTAGAATTTGGACTGGCTTCTTGGATACAGATTTCTCAGACTGATGTTGGAGAATCAACTTAACATCATGGAGCTTTGAGAACTGCCTTTGGGGCTAGTAATTGGGTGCTGGCCTCTCAGAATGTATGTGATGTGTTTGATTCTTTGACACCTGTGACAAGATATATTGTAACACAAAAAATGCCTTTGAGATGTGCTTTGTTGACCTAAGGAACTCTGTCCATGAGAGTGTCTCACTTTTGTCTCAAACTTCTGAAAACAAAGAGACGGGTGATAACTTTTCATTTCCCTAATAGAGAGATTTGGAAGGAGGCGATTTCATCTAGCTTTGATGTATGACACAGGGCCTGATTTAGAGCTGGGTGGATTGATTTCAGCAGGGGTTTTTTCAACAGTCATCCCGCCCTCCCGCTTCATGGTCCACACACCCTATTTGGATGTTTGCAAGTCCATAGATGAAAGACAGCTGCCTTCACTGCCAGGAAATCTTGCTGATGGCAGAAGAGGCAAAAGTAGCTCTCAGAGGGAGCACCGCCAGTTTCCCCACCAGCCAATCACAATGTGGCCTTCCAGCCAACATGACTGTGGTGGCAAAACGTCCACACCTAGGGTGATGGAATGGAAGGGTTTTAAGGCAAAAACTCACCTTTTCTCACCTACACACTTCCTGTTCTGCCATGGATCCAATCTTCCAAGTGCTGCCGCTGCTGATTGATGACAATGAAACCAACACTGTTGTGAACGCAGCTATGCTAAGCTATGGGAAACAACCTTTACTACGCGGTCAAAACACCGCAATACCTTCACAACGCAGATTTTACAACGCAAGTCGTTACCATGACTTGCACTGGAGTGCGCTCTAGACTAAGGAATAGTGTGATTTACTAATCCAACACCTTCCCTACTGTACGTAGGCTGGAGTTGGAATAGTAAATCATACTATTCCTTAGTCTAGAGCGCCCTCCAGTGCAAGTCATGGTAACGACTAGCATTGTAAAAGCTGCGTTGTGGTGTACAGCGATAATTTTGATCGAGTAGTAACGTCATACATCCCTAAGCTACACTCTTACCTGTTACCTATTGACTTGTCTGGTAACATATGTACAGGACTTGGTCATTATAAATCTCACTTACAAGCAATAACATATCAATGAGCAATGTATACGTCTGTAATGTTGATATTTAAGCAATTTAAAGAAACACGCATGTATGATCATATTGTGTGTATAAATATGGTGCAAGCTGCCTTAAAAGAAATGGACACTTGCATAAAAAAGGTAAACTAAATAAAAATGAAAAAGTCACCATACAGGTGTGTTTAAAGAAATTCCTGAAATTCCCACAATAAAAACATATGCAACACACATCATGGCAGTGTGATATGATGTAAAAATTGCCCTAGAAAAGGTGCAAACTTTACATTGGAAATAAACTTTAAAATCAATGTTAGTTAGTTTATAGATTTGTATGGCATGGCTTAGCACCTGTAAGGGTATCCAGGTGCTGTCCATGAGCACGGTCTAGTACTGTATCCAATTTTAGTAGTCACAAAATATGGCATACTTATCAGTAATCAAGGTGAAATAAACACACCTGTAATAACACATTTGAATAAAACTTGTAACATCAATTAGTTGGTGTAAGTGATCATTACTATCAAAAATGCCTGCACCTAAATTTAAATACCCATCACATTCACAGTTAACCAGTGTATCCATTTAACAAAATAGACATTTAAAAAATCAGTTGTATTACTTGCCATTATCGTAAAGAAAAATACATCCTTCATATTTTACTCTGAAACATTGCTATGATTCAAACAATTGTTAAGGAAAATGAATGGCAAGACTAATTTGGTAAAATCAAAAGTATGTATTTATTCAGCAAAATGAGATAATGCCCTCAAAAGAATATTTAAGCCAAATGGCAATTCATAAAGCAACATATCTGCAGTGTTGTGCAGTGGCACAAAGCTTACCTCCAAATACACTGCCTGGGGAACCTTCCCAAGGAGGGGCATCTAGCAGGCAGACCAGCTACCTCCATGATCTTAACTGAGATGGGGGTTGGGTTTGAGAAGAGTGCCCATGGGTTTGGGGGGGGGTGGTTTTGGGAGATATGCTCTTGTGTTTGGCAGTGGTGGGTTGGGATGTGGAAGGGGTGGAAATGTGTTTGGTTGGATTGGGGTGGCTTGGGATGTAGAAGGGGTTGGCAGGGGTATGTAAGGTGTGGATTGGCATTTGGTAGTAGTAGGATGGGGTTTGACAGGGGTAAGGGTACAAAGCCCCACTTCAATGGGAAAATGGTAGGGTATTTGGGAAGGAGTTGGGTTTGGGAGGTAGAGGGTGTGGCAGTGTCTGATGTGCATGTATCGGTTGAGTGTGCAGGTGCCTTTGGGTCTGGAGTATGCTGTGCATGTTTGAGTGTGTCTTACATCATAGGTGCCTGTTGATTGGATGAATGTGTGGATTTATATTTTGTGGCTGAGAATTAGGATGTATGTGTGGATGGGTGTGCTATGGAGGTATTGGGCCTGGTTGTGGTGCATGTGGTGGTGGTTGCGGTATCTGTGGAGGTTCTGGTGGTGGTGCATGTGGGTGTGGTGGTGGCAGTGGCAGCAGTGTATGTGGAGCTGCTGGGTATGGATGGGGTACATGTTGTTGTGGTGGTGGCTGAGGATGCTGGGGCGGTGCTGGTGGTGGGGTTGGTGCATGTAGGTGTTGGTGGTGGCTTCGGTGTACGGGGGTGTGCTGGTGGTGGGAGTGGTGCCTGTATGAGTGGAAGGTGACTGTGGTGTCTATGATTATGTTGGGTCTGCCTGTTTTTATGTGCGCCTGTGTTTTTTGCGGTGTTTGTGATTCTGTATGGGTGTGCTGCTTGTGTCAGCGTGAGTGGGTGCGTGAAAAGGTGTGAGGGAGCTTTGACAGGTCTGGTTATTAGAGATTTGGATGGGGAAGGGGCAGGAGGTCGGCACAAGGTTGGGATGGTTGGGAGGCTGCAGTCGGTGAGGAGACCTACCCTTGAAAAGATCTCTTTAGGCCCAATATACCACTGTGAATGCCTTCCAGGTAAGCTACCATTTGTTGCAATTGCCCCGTGGATGGCATTCAGTAGTGCAGTCTGGCCTACAGGGATGATTCTGAGAAGGTCACCTCACACAGCGCATGGGGACAGGTGTGGGAGGGGAGGAGTCTGGAGCACAGGAGATGCCACCCCTTTAAGGTAGTAGGGTTAGCCAACTGGGGGGGGAGAAGAGATAGGATTGAGATGGTACTCTGGGTGGTTGACAAGGATGCAGGTGTATTAGGAGTAGTAGGGTCCACCATCAAGCAGCGCTTGCTGGAGGAGGACTGGAAACAAGATGTTGAATCACTGGCCACCGCCATTTCATTCCCCTCACCTTCCATGCCACCCGGTCCCTTGCTGTCTGAGGTGTCCAAACCCCAAACACAGTGGGCAGCTGCCTCACCGCATATGTTGGCAACTTCTCCTTCGCCAGCCCCGGATGATGCTGAAATGACTTATAAAATAGTGTTTTTTAATCAGTATGAACAGACCTGATCCCTTTGATCTCAAAACAGTTCCAAAGATTTCCAATTTCACATGCTTCCAGGCTTTCAAACTTTGGTTGTACATTAGCATAGGCTCATGCATGTAGGCAACATTTTCACAAAACAATTGGTCACAGGTTTGTCATTCCCTATGATAGCTCCTATAGCATGTATGATCTTGTCTCTTTTATATGATTATGTCTCTCCAGGAACTGTTTCACTCCTCTGAATAGTTGGCCATTGTTGTTTAGAATAGAGACCTGATATTACCAAAAAAGGATATACATCAAAAAATAACCTTTGCAGAGTATGTTTTATAGGCCCTAATTTTTCATTCTTAATAAGTAAAATATGAACCAATGTGTGTCAACAAATACTGCAATGTTGAACCAATATTAGCATAAATTAAAGCAGGTTACCTTTGTTTGAGCATTTCACCATGGTAACACTGACTTCAATTCACTAAAGTATATGTCACTTTTCAGAAATTGTAAATAAAATCCGTACTGAAGTAGCTTAGCAATGTATCGCATACTATGTAGATAACTATGCTATTGAAGACAGTCAGAAACAAATATTTGTGTGGATTGAGACATGACTTCTACAGCATAACTAAATACATATCTCTTGAAACATTTCTAATAACTTCAGTACAGAGCAACAACATGTTCACATTTGACTGCTAAAGATCTCTAAGTATTTGAACTTTGTTGTATCTTTGTGAAATTGGCTAGTAAAGGCCCGCTGCAGCGTTAAAGGCCTGAGCCGAAGGCGATGGACTTTAGCAAGGCAGTGGGACTTCAATAGCCGGTATAGCCCTGCTACAAAGGGCTTTAAGGATATTAGTACATTCTGCCACTAGAGGGCAGAATGGTCTAACAAAGTAAACAAAGGTTTCAGGGTGCGCGAGGGGATTGAAATCCCCTCAGGCTCCCTGAAGCCTTTGTTCACAGCCACAAAGAAGCGTTGGAATGTTGGAACTCCGGGCTTATACCAGCCATTTTAAGCCTGCAGCGACTCCATTGTTTTCAATGGAGCTTCCAAAGTTCCAATGTTCTAATTTCCATTATGTGAGTTTTCAATGTAGCACATGTAATTCAAACATATACATAGATATATCTTACATACCAATTAGAATCCATGAGTTTAAACACACAACACATACTAATGTTATTGTATTTTCACATTTTAACGTGGTTTGAAATCTCAAACATTATTGTCGTCTGCAAGGAACAAAATAATATGATACTTCACATCACTAGCTCCACTTCACTCACGAACTCCAAGGGACATTGTAGCCTGTGTTAATGGAAAAATACCAGTTAGATAGATTCCCATATACATTTCTGACCTTTACCTGTTCCACTGGCGAACCATATAGCTGCCATACATGGAGAGGCCCTCCTGTGCCAGCAAGTCCAGCTCATCTGGCAGCAAGGCAGGGACTCGCTCACGTTTTCGACCAGCCATCATTGCTCACAAAGGTAAGTAACAGCGGCAAAAGTGGAGAACGTCTTGATAGCAGCAGTGTTAAGAGGCAAGTGAGCTATCTTTTCAACCGCCACGTACATGTTTATGGGATTGTCATCGGAGACGAACACAGCCATTGGCCTTTGTACATTACTTTCACCAACATTAGCCTATAGCTGCATCCGTAGTGGAGTTTACTGCCAACTATGTGTTCAACTTCTACTTCGGGCCTCTGATTTCAAATGTATCATCAGCAAGCTCAGGCATCCTCCGTTTCAGAAGTTCAAAATAGTGTGTTTGCGACTGTTAAGTGCATCGCTATCACTTAAAATGGGGGCTCATTAGTTTACATATTCAAACTTCGATGGATACTCATACAAATAGCCATTTATATGCAGAGCATTACCCTGCTGACTATATTAGCCTGGTAATGTTTTCATCTCAGTTGATGGTATTTTTGGAGGAAAATATTTTTACTAAATAAATGTGTAAATAATACATATGAAAAGTATTATTTACCAAATTAATTTTTTTACATTTATTTTATGCTATAAATGTAATTTGTGAAGAATAAAGAACAAAAATCAAATGTTTTATGAAAATGTAAACCCATATATATTTGGGACAACTATATGAATTAAGTGTTCAGTGGCAAATATTTAGCTGTGGAAAATGTGAAAAATGTTCAGGTGTTTCACCAATGCAGACATATGAAACCTGGGAGAGTGAGGAGATGACAGCGTCAGGTGTACAGCCCATTTTCAGGCCTTGCCATCATAGAAGAAAGAGATACAATCAAGAAGATCAGTTTGAATAGGCAAACTAAGATAGATTTATGTCATCAGCTGGAGCCAGATATTCAGCCTCACAACAGAAATCAAACATCTATTACAACAGTTGTCAAACTCATAGCATTACTTCATTTTGTGGCCATAGGATCCTTCCAATACGCTGTGGCAGTATCTGGTGGACTGTTACAAACAACAACCATTGGTGTGCTACAAGAAAGTTTATCTTCAATGATTTATTTATTTATTTAGAAACTTTTATAAAGCGCGAACATCCTTACGGGTATCAGAGCACTGTACACATGGGGAAAGTATGAAAAAACTCCGTACAATAGAGGTCAGAACAGTGACACCACAAGGAGTACACAATCAAGATCAGGGACCTGGTAGTGGTCCACACTAGATCCAATTCTCCTAGGGTGTAAAATATTTCCTGTAACATTCAGCAAAACAAGCACAAGTTTACTCAACACAACATAATAAAATAATTGACAAACCTGTAGGGTGAGGGACCTCGGGTATAATAACAATTAACAACCAAACATAAAAGAAATGGAGAACGATATGTTGGGATAAATGTCAGGTCTGTCAACAAGGGGACATGTAAAAGAGAACACAATGATGCAGTTAATGATCACTCAAGAAAATCAATTTGGCCTGTTTCTTGAAATAGGCAGTAGAAGGATTGTCTCTAATCTCAGTAGGAAGAGCAATCTAAACTCCAGGTGCAAGGCAAGAGAAAGCACGTTTGTACATACATTTCTTCTAGAATCTGGGAGGTGTCAAGAGAAGTGTGGACATACTTTTTAAGTTCCGACTCGAGCCAGAAAGAACGAGCTTGGTAAACAGATAGGCTGAAGTGTTGTAATGCAAGCCATTATGAGTGAGGTAAGCTTTTTAAAATGAATCCTTGCTTCAATAGGCAGCCAGTTAAGCTGCACAAGGTCAGGTGTAATGTGATTGTGTTTTTTTGGAGACTGTCATGAGCCTGGCCGAAGAGTTGAGAGTGGCTCTGAGAGGGGCATGGCTCGCTTTAGGCAGCCTGCAAGGGTCACCAGACCATATTCAAGACGTGACATCCCCAGGGATTGTACTGCGGGTTGTATGTCTTCGGTTGGAAGGAAAGGTTTGATTTTCTTGAGGATGTTGAGATGAAAGTTGGCACCCCTAATAGTGGCACTGATGTGAGCTTGCATATTAAGTAATTTGTCCAAGGTAATGTGTAATGATTTAGCAGAACAAACCATATGAGGGGTTCAGTTAAGGGCTGTGAGATTCTATAGCCAGACCAGGGTAGGTGCAGAGTGGTTGTTGGGGGAAATCAGCAGGAATTCAGTTTTGAGGGTATACAATTAAAGATGGATCTGGACTAACCATTTTTGAGTTTGCGAAAAAGCCTCATTAACATTTTTTAATGTCATCTAGAGAGGAGACCTTCAAGTAAAGTTTTGTGTCATCTGCATATATGTGGTAATAAATGTAAGACTGGTTCAGAATGACAGTGAGAGGTTCCATGAAAAGTTTGACGAGCGTGGGCGAGATCATGGATCTTTGCGGAACTCCAATCCTGACCTGGGTACTGAAAGCAAGGGACTGGTTGAGTTTAATCCTTTGAGTGTGGTTGTGTAAGAAAGAGGAAAACCACTTTAGGACAGGTCCTGCTAAACTTATCCTACGTTATAGACAGAAGATTAATCAAGGTTTCATGTTTGATGGTGTTGAAAGCAAAAGACAGGTCCAGAAGGATCAGAAGACAAGGGACATTATGATCAAGGGATTTCAGGGCGTCATCCAAAATGTGTATAAATGCAGTTTTAGTACTATGCCCTGCTCTGAAACTGGATTGATAGAGGTCCAGAAGTTGAAATTTCTCTATATGGTTGCAGAACTTGTGGACACATTTCCTGAGAAGCTTGGCTAACATGATTAGTGATAGGTCTGAAGTTGCTTGGATCAGATAAATCCAAGTTGGGCTTCTTAAGGATGGGAGAGACTTGACCAATTTAGAGGCAATCAGGGATTCTCCCCTGCAGTAGAGATTCATGAATATTCCGCGACCAAAGAGCTAGAATGGCCCAGTTTAGGTCTTTAAAATGTTTAACATTAAGTGGATCATTGAAGTGATTGGCCGGTTTCAGAGCTGCCATCTCTTGGAGTAATCCTGTGTAATCTGCAGGATAAAGGAATTCCAAGAGGCGTAATTATTTTTAGAACAACCAAGAAAAAAGGAGACTGCTGAGGGAACCACCAGCTCCTCTGGAGATGTGGTGAGAATTAGAGGCGGCACCATGGGAGCGACAGGTTGGAGCTATAGTTCAATTTTCCTAGTTTTTTCAGAGAAGTGCACTGTGAAGTCCTCCCCGCTAGGAAGTGGAGTCACGGAGGACAGGTTTGGGTTGAAAGTGTGGTTTGCTTGCTAATTGATGATTTCAAATAGCATATTGGGTCTGTTATTGGCACCATCCAGTTATGCCCTGAAAAGGTCAGTTTTAGCAATGTTGATTTTTTTATTGTAAGCAGTTCTCCTTTTCCTTACCAAATAGAGGCTGGTGGTGGAAGGCTCGTTTCTCCAGGGCCTATCTAAAAGCCTGAGTTTGCAGCGTTCGGCATTTAGGGAATCATTAAACCAAGGTTTGGATTGCTTGAGAGGAATCCTTTTAAATTGTTTCAGCGCAATGGTGTCAAAGACATTAGTCACAGTGCTAATTTAATGGTCAGAAAGGTCATCCAGGTTAGTCATGTTAGGGGGAGGCTGAAGTCTATACATGGAGATGGAAGTAAGAGCATTGATGTTTACATCTCTCATGTTGTGAGACCATTGTATCACTTTAAGAGGTTGTCCCTTTCTGCTAGTGGTCTTTTACAGTATATGGAAGGCAATTTGATGATGGTCCGACCAGCCGCAAGGGAGGATGTCCTTCATTTGAATGAGATTGTCTCTAGCAATAATGATGTCAAGGGTAGTGCCTTTTTAGTGGGTGGGTCCCTTACAGAACTGAGAGAAGTTGAGATCGGAGAGGAAAGTCTTAAAGGAGCTGACTAAGAGATCATTGGTATTCTTCCAATGGAGGTTAAAGTCTCCAAGGAAGATATGGTATGGTTGATCAGAACTTGAGCTAATGAGCTCCATGATTTGCTCTATTAAGATCAAATTGTCACCAGGAGGATGGTAAATCGTGTGGAGCACAAAGACAATCTTGCCCTTTTTCCAAATTTCTGTCATTAGTAGCTCACAGGAAGATGGCGGAGCCTTCTGAGATTGCTGTATGGTTAGGCTTGAGCGATGAATGCAGGCAATGCCACCCCCTATTTCCCCTGACCTATCACATCGGATAATGACATAGTCAGGGGGTACTAAAATGTAAAGAACAGGGGAGGCGGCATTGTTGAGCCATGCTTCCGTAATATTCAATAAGTCCACATCTTGTGCTAAGATCAGTGCAGAAATGTCAGCAGCATTTTTCACAGCCGATCTGCAATTGAGCAGCATAGAATTAATGTGAGGGGAGGAATTAATCACTTCAACATGAGCAGTAGTTATTTGGAGTAGGTAAGGCCCATTAAAGCACTCCTCCCCAACCCCAGTAAAAGACAAAGGGTGGGAACCGGAAGATTGTAGGGAATGGGAAGGTACAGTAGGACCCTTACCGCAGTTACAAGGGGGGCTAGAGTTCTGCTTGAGCGTGGATTTGTCATCAACTAAGGATAGACTATCAGGAGGAGATGATGCAAGAGGGAGCTGCGCTGAACCAGGGTAGGGCTTGGTAGCCGGCATGTTGGTTTCCAAACAGGCAATAGGAGAAGCACAGGAGGCAGAAACAGGTGTCAAAGGGTAATGAGGAGATGGACTAGCAGTTAGTTCCAGCGCCCTGGAAGTGGAATTGCATGAAATTTGGGGAAGAGAAGTAGGGTTATCATGGTTAGAAGTGTAGGGTGTGATGCACAACCCTTATCTTGTTGGAAATATCGGGTCGACCAGTCTATAGGGCCAGTGACGCAACTTTAGACGTCAGGAAGGGTAGAAGAGGAGAATTCCTAGGAGCAACCCGTGGGTGGAAGGCACTCGGATCAGTGCTCTCAGGCCCAAGTGGAGGAGTAATTGGTATGTCAGTGATAGTGGTGTGCGTGCTAAGAGTGTCCTCTGAGTTATTGGAGCAATCCGATCAGTATACAGGTAGATGAGTGGGTTCAGCCAAGGAGGCAGAAGAGGCGTAAAGTGAAGACAGTGCCGTTATAGAGGGTAAGCCCATAGGTAGTGCTTGGGATATAGAATTGAAAGAAGTAGAGGTGTACAATACAGAGGGTGAAGATATAGAGGTGAGGTTATTTTGCTGAATAGAGGTAGCAGTCAAGTTTTTAAGAGTGTTTTTAATCCTCATAAATATATTGTCAAAGAGTTTGAGAATTCTGTACGTGGCTTGAATAAGGATGTTCTCATTATTATTGAAGGAGATGGTCAACTCAGTCTTAAGGGCAGGGGAATGTAACATGGTTAAGCAGAAACCGGGTGGAGTTTTGGCCATTAGCTTGGTACTCAGCATAGAACTTAGAGTCTTTCTCCACTGGGCTCTTCTGTTAGTGTAGAAAATGAGGTCAGTCAACACAGAGCCCTTGGAGGTATTAAATGTGTCAGATATAAGTATTTCCGGCCAGCATTTGAGGAGATTGTGTTTGTAGGTCTTTTTCGGTTTCAACGATAAGTTGGGGGGGTTGATGATCTTACAAGCATTCAGGCCTAACTGAGCACAGAGGTCAGAGGTGTTAGCGGTGCATTGCGACATGCTGAGTTTAGGTCAGAAGTAAGTGTGACGACCTCCCGCATGGGGATGGGCTGGTCGAGATGCACTCCATAGCCTTCACAGCATTGCAAGATGGCCGCCCATATATCCATAAAGGGGCTTGATGGCTGGGAGAAAGTCCTATTTTAGTTTCTAAGACAGGAAAGAAAGAATATTCCATTAAGTTGTGGTGCCCACATGAGTGGGAGGAGACAAGCAGCATCTGATGATTTTTGGTGATTCCAGTAGTCAATGAAAGAATGTCATTAAAGGAGATCCCATTATTCTAGTATGTAGGAATGAAGTAAGCAAACCTATCCAAGATGGCCACCAGAGATTGAGGATAGACCATTCCTCTTTCTATTTCCATAGTCATCAGTGTACGGATCAGTGCGATGAGTGTGTACCTCTTCTATTTCTATTAGTAGTAGAGGAAGCATATAATGGGTGTCAACCACAAATGGCAAACCTGAAAAAGCATTTAGAAGAGTACCTCAGTGGCATTGGTGTGGTCCTGATGAGCCCTATGAATCGCCAGTGGGCGGGAATGGTGGCATAATTGCTGGAACATAAAACTTGTACAAAAAAGTGTGTTTCGGAGCAACACTTCAACCATCACAACGTGAGAGAGCAGAGCCAGACTCCCCCAAAAATCTGACAGCCACCGCATGAGCCAGCCGCTCAATACCAGTTCTGTGTGACGACAGCAGTGACAGTAAGTAGAATGAACAGCATTGGTGCACGGTAAGGACAGTGTCCTTCTTGTTAGGCCGTGATCAGAGCATTCAGGCAGCCACAGTGCGTGCAGACCCTCTGACGCAACTTGCAAGCCACGTTTCACGAGGAGGAAGGATCTGCCACTCATATACGGGAAGTCCCAACCTTAGGAGGCAGCAGTCTCAAAGAGTTGGTTCAGAGGCTGCGTTGGGGGTCAATCATCCAGCACTGTGTCCTGCAGAGGTATTGCGGCAACACATTCCAGCACGATGCCTACATCTGGGCAACGGGAGTTGGTGGGCAGTCCCTTTAGGGTAGATTCTGGTCCGTATGGGAAACATAGCAGGGGCACGGGAGTTAGAAGGCAGTCCCCGAGGCATCCAATTTCAGAGTTCAGATCCGTCCTACAGCATGAACACAGAGCAGGGCAGCGGGAGTCAAAAGGCAGTCACAGTGGAGGAGTAGACTCAGATCAGCATGGTAAGAACAACAGCGGAGTGGGTGTCAAAGGCAGTTTACGATGCACAACAATAACAGAGTTCAGATCTGTAGTTAGCGGTGTACGGATGGCAAGGGCAAGCAAGAGATATACACCAATAGTGATCCCAGCCCTCAGGAGCTTGTAGAGAGTGCACCTGCCTGATCAGGCGTTTTGAATTTTTGATGAGATACACCAACAGGTTTATCCATTTTTCATAGCAGCAGGATTTAGCAAATGTGAAGAGGGGCTTTTATAGTTTAGGTCACCTACCTCAAGTGGTTGGAGCAATTGATGGCACAAAAATCTTGTTAGTGCCACCACACATTAGAGAACAGGTCGACCAAAATTGGAAACACTTCCTTTCAATCAATGTGCAAGTTGTCTGTTTACGGGGTTTGTGCATTAAAAGCATCTCTGCACATTTCCCCGGCCCTGCCCATGGTTCCTTTGTACTACAGAACAGTTCCATACCCCTACAAATGTCACAACTTGGACCTGAAAGGGCCTGGCTTTTTGGTCAGTACATACCTTCATAATATTGTTTGGGGAATTTCTAGTAAAATAATCTGTAATAGTGTTGCATTTTTAGCACTTTTTTGTCTTCCATCTAGGGGACTAAGCTTATCCCTTCTGACCACGGTTGTTGGCACCACTGAGGAATCCAATCAATGATCGGAAGGTACCCTCTGTTAATTACTTTGTGAGACCTGGGAGAAAGGGGAAAAGACAGAATTATATATATGAGAAACCTCCCACACCATGCATTAGATTAAAACAGTTTGTTTCTTACAGAACACTCTGGAACCAATAGCTCCAATCCCTTGTCATCCTCCTGCAACGTTCCTCCCACCAGCTGCAACCATGTGTTGACCTTGAAATATTAGTTCTCCATAAAATCATGGAAATTAAATTCCAATTTGTGTTTTTGCCTTACAATTTTACTCTAGCAGAAAAACAGGTATTACACTAATCTTAAGGAGAAATAAATGCGGGGGTTTAAATGACAAGACTAAGCAGTTTAGGGTGGCCGAATTATTAAGTTCTCAATGCCCTGACATTATATGTCAACAGGAGACCCATATCCCATGGTTAAGAAGGAAACTTTGATGACTAAAGGATACACACTAGCCGCATGCTCGACCCAAACCTCTACTATCAGGGGGGTTGCTATTCACGATCGGATAAATGTTGGACCAGCAAAACGAGTTCTGGTGGATAAGTGTAGTAGATGGGCGGTCGTTGCAATGCCTGCCCATTTGGTTGACGGTTTGTACCATTTATGGTTTGAACCAGGACGACCCAAAGGATTTTAAGATCTGGAGGTTGGATTGGCATCCTGACCAAATTTCTTGATAATTTGCAGGGATTTTAAAATACACCAGGGGGTTAATGGGGCTCAAACCAATAAATATCAAGGCAGAAAACCACTAGTATATAGCGCACTGGCGCACTAAAAGCTAGCTATGGTCTGACTGATTTTGGGCGGCTAAGAATCCTGACGATCCATGGTAAACATATTTTTCATGCCCATTTAAAAAATATGTCAGATTAGATTATTTCTTGGTTCCTCTTACTATGCTTGGTAAAGAAGGAATTAAGAGACTACCTAAACTTTTGCCTCATCATAATCCCCTAATTTTGGATATTATGGGTGAAGGGGTAGTTAAGGAGCAGGCCAAATGTATATTTGAAAGGAAACTGCTCTCCAATAATGTATTTAGTCAACATATTTCACTATGGGTGGTAGACTATTTTGATATAAATCATTATAGTGCCTCTTGGGGAGTGGCTTGGGATTAACCCTGGGCGTAGTTTGCGTAGTCGCGCTACATGTATGTATACGGAGTGCACTTCGCACTATGCAAGCTGCGTGAACTGCGTAGTGCTGTAGGGAAAATGTTGTTCGCACTGATTACACAGTGCCGGATGCTTGTCCGCACTGTGCAATCATTGCAAACGGCATCTTGCACAGTGCAAGCGGTTGTTTACTGCCGCTCGAGTAGATTTGTACTCGAGCTGCAGTTTTCTCAACACGGACTGGTAGTTTCTCATTGCGAGTGGTTGCGAGCATACGCGACCACTTGCAATGAGAAACCTGACCTTTCCGCGTTGAGAATCTCGCCGGGAGGTTTATTTTCCACGCTCGCAATCAGCAACTTGATGTTGCTGATCGCGAACAACGAAAAAGTCTCGCCGGGATGTCATTTTGCTCGCTCGCGGTCGACAACTTCACGTTGAGGACCCCAAGCAAGAAAAAATGCCCGCTACGCGTTTTTGCACAGTGCTACGTGCAATTCGCGTAGCGCGTAGTTGCGCAAAGTACTCAAACTAGACGAGCGTATCGAAGTCCTACACCCAGGGTTACTTGGGATAGTTTTAAAGCTGGTTTGAGAAGGGAGGTTATTAACTTTGTAGGACGGAGTAGGAAACAGCAAAGAGAATAAATTAATGGGCTGATGGAAAGATTTGCAACTCAGGAAAAAGAACAAACTTTGGCTAGAAATCAGCGACAGGAAGAGACTGAAATACAACTACAACAGGAAATTGTGACGGTAAAAGCAGAAATGAGTAGCTATTACAGTTAGAGGATAGCAGAATGATTTTAGTAACAAAGAAATAAAAAATCACAAATATGGGGAGTACGTGGGAAATGTTTTAGCACTGAATGCAAGGCAGAAGATAGCCAGGAATCGAATTGCTAGAATAAAAAAGAAAGATGTGTTTTATGTAATGGTTTCCAATGATATCTTCAGCATATATGATTTTTTTTATAAAGAATTATATCAAAAAGATATACCTAATTCTGCTCCTAGTGGGGAAGAGGAAAGAGCAAGGGGGAGTCTAGAAGGGATCGATTTCAAAACAAGTCGAAAGATGGAGGCTAATATTACACTTGAGGAAGTCATGAATGCCTTGCACCTGATGGCTTCAGGAAAAGTGGCGATCCCGGACACAATCCCTCTTGAACTATATAAAGTACTCCAGCCGGAGTTAGCTCCCCTACTTTTGGATCTGTTTTTAGTTGTGCAGCAAAATGAGCTTTCCCCTGAATGCTGGCAAGGAACTGATATTGTTATCTTTCCAAAAAGAGGGAAACTGTTGGATAACCCCGCCTCATACTGGCCGAGTTCTCTTATAAACTTGTAAATACTAAATTGTATTAAAAAATGTTGGCAGTTCGCTTAGGGAAGATAATAGCTCTTTTCCTCACCCCATGGCAAGATAGATTTATATGTGGCAGGGTAACAACTGATTACATCAGGCGTGCCATAGACTTTTTTGATGTAGCAGAAGTAACAAGAGATAAAATGGCTATGATCCTCCTTGATGAAGAAAAGCCTTTTGACCAAATGTCATTGCTGTATTTATGGAGAATATTAGGACAAAATGGGTTTGGCCCGGCTTTATCATCACCAATAGGGCAATGGATTCAATCTGAATGCCAGGCTTTAAATGATGGGTAAGGAATCGCGAAGAATTGAGGTGGCTAGAGGGACAAGGCAGTGTTGCCCTTGCTCCCCAATTCTATTTGCTTTATATATATGGACCGATTTATTAAGCAAATCTTGCAAAGCAGAATAATAAAGCCAGTGTAAGTGTGAATGGTTATGACACAAAAGTATTGGCATACATGGAGAACATTGCCATAGAGACCTCAGACCCAATGAGCCCGATTGTAGAAATAGAAATTTTGGCTGGGGAATATGGGAGGAAGTCAGGGTATCTCTTGATTAAAGAAAAAACACAGATTGTCTGTACAGGTAACACTGTTGTTTTAAATATCAGTAGGAAGGATGTGGCTATGTATCTTGGGGTTAGGATAAATTGTAAGGTGGACTCCATATGGTCAATAAATCTGGACCCTTTGCTATGTAAGATCATCACTGACCTAAGGAGTATGGATAAGTTCCACCTGTCGATAATCGGCATATGTAATATCCTTAAAATGGTCGTACTCCCCAAGATACTTTAGTTGTTTTGTTCTGTTCCCCCTGAGATTAAATGCTCTTTTGCAAAGAAATTAGACTACATCTTCATAAATGTTATATGGCGGTACAAGAAAACTCAAAATTTTTACATTATTTAACTCTTCCCCAGGAATGGGGAGGGTGGGCCGCCACCAATTAAGTATTCTATTAATGTTCAGCCTTTTTTCAACAGATGGCGGTTTTGTTTACAGTGGGAAATACATGAACTGGGGCCAGGAGTATGGATCTGCCTTCCCCACCACATATGAGCTGACTATAGGGAGAGCTGCATAGGGTGTTCTTTTTCAACGGGTGGAGGCTAGTTATGACAAAACATGTGTTTTAAGTGCTTCAAAGGGGCATGGAATGTTTGGGGTAAGGTGGTCAAACTAATGAAGATACTGCGTCCATCTGCAGCCAGCTATCATCTGCCATGAATAGATTAGCTCCAGCCAAGAGAATAAAAACAGGAAACAAGCGTAAGGGTGCACCCTGGTTCACGGAGGAGCTCCAAGCTCTGAAACGCACGCTTCGCCACCATGAAAGAAGGTGGCGTAAAGCTTATGAGCGACAGGCCCTCGCAGAATACAGGGAAAACTCAGGAAGGTCAGTACTCGCATAGTAGAGCACAGAAGTAACATCAGGTGCAAGCGAGCCACAACAAGAATGACCACCCACTTCATTGAGCAGAACCATACACCCAATGATCTGACCTGGGTAGTATTAGAAACAGTGAAAAACAAAGACAATCTGGAACGCACCCTCCATGAAAAAGAACAAAGATGGGTGTTTCGTCTTCATACAGATACCCAACTTAATGATGAAATCCCGTGGGGAGCATTTCGCCCATAGTTACTTTTTCCAATGACTGTTTGGGGTTGGTCCGAACTGTTTGAATATCATAGGAAAATGTCGCCCAAAACAATACAAACCCTACTATCAGAAATACCTTTTTCCTTAAATACTAATACACCCAGCTGAGCCTTTCCAGACACGATAGGTACCATCCTTCCTATCTGCCAAAGTTAAAATACCCGCCCTTTCATAAATAAGCCTAAACCAATCTAAAAACTTCTCCAACCCCGAGAAGTTATCCTGTGTTCTAAATTCATGTGCAAGGACGCCCTTGTCCACATTAGTGCCCTAAATTATTCCCTATCCCTGAACCCAGCGGTACTCGGTAATATTCACTATTTTTAACTTACACTCGCGCCGAGCGCGATCGCATCCTACCAATATGGCCGCCCCAATGCGCGCTCTAGCAAAACAAAGGCGTTTCCCGCCACCCGGAAGCTCACGCGTTTTAAATACACCGCGAGCCCGGCTTCAGATTAGTATGCGGTCGGGTGAGGAAGCAACCAGGTAGTACCGAGCGGATCTGCCGATAGGAAGTAAGTGTATGGACTATGTAATTTTGCAAGAAAGTCGGCAATTCCGAATGGGCAAACAAGAAAAGAAAAAAACCTCCTAACTCTGCAATTTGATAATCCTTTTTTCAGCAATGTTTCCACGAGGCGTTCCTGCCCTTGCCTAAGACCATGGGGTGTAACCATACACTCTTTTATGTAAATATGACCATCTGCCATATTATTTCGTGTGTATATGTTGTGTGTTTTGTCAATAGTCACATTAAGTCTATATGTTTATATGTTTTTATGTGTGAAACCACTAAACCACTTTATTCACAGTGATTTATTTTTCAACACCGTCTTGAAAACCAGCACGCGTCAATATGATGCCATGGGCACACTCACGCCCTAGTTGGAGTGAGATGCTTGTGAGTTGTTCCCCTTCTTGGAAGGGGATGTCCATCATTTAACAATTGTTGTTCTATTTTGCAGAAAACAAAGTGAAATACAAAACGTATGTACAACACGCATGTTTTATTAACAACAGCGTTCATTGTAAATATATATTTTTTAGCAACACTTTTTTTCATTTGGAAACAGGAGTGGCAATACAGGGCTGGACCCTGTATGGTCCTGAAGAAAAGCTTGGGGGAGCTTGAAACATGTTGACCTTAACACTGATCTAGCTCAGTAAAAGTTAGAATACAGTGTTACCCCTTTTTAATTTTTTATACCACACTAGGAGCGAAATAAATTGTTGAGGCCCACTAGCACGGTATTTTTAATCCCACACCCACTCCACCATTATCACACTTGCACCACACATAGTCATCTCACAAAACCAGTGCTCCAGCGTAGTCGCCTTGTCGCAGCACGCCCCTTTTCGTAGAGAACTGGGATGGCCCCAATGATGAAGCATGTCACCGTGGGGCAACCCCGGTGAGTGAGGGGACTCTAGAAAGAAATTTTTCTTTCTTATATATATTTTTTGGTACATACTGACTCAGTAAGCAGTAACCATAAAATCACCCACCAGGTCTCTGGACCTTTGACATAAGGTCCCTGTATTTCGTACACAGACTGGAGGCCGACCTGGTCTGGTTTAACCTCCTTCTCCCCCTTCTTTGTTTATGTACAGGGAAAACTCGCCACCTACAAAAAAGCGCTGCTTAGCAGGAAGGCCACATATTATGAGAATAGGATCCTTATGCCAACTAACAAACAAAAATAAACATTTAAAATCCTTAAGGAATTGAGTCAAAAACAGGCGCCGGTTGCGCCGTCTAGCCAGGAAATATGTAGTAAATTTTTTTCCTTCTTTTCCGATAAAGTCCAAGATATCTTGGCTGACATTTAAAACTCTCCCTTTAAGCAACCCCTCAACGTTGAGGTGGAGTCCCAAGAAAATAGGATAGAGCTGATCTGTTACTTTCAGACTCTCGATCTTGAGACCTTTTCGACACATCGCAACCAAAATTAAATCGGGCTCACCCACCGATCCGTGTCCACCCAGGATCTTTAAACTTGCTCTCCCAGCAATTGAGGAAGAAATCATCACCTTGATGAACCTCTCGCTGGAAACTGGGAAGGTCTCCAGGCTTTTTAAAGAAGCTAGAGTAATTCCCCTTCTCAAAAAGATAGGAGCTGACACTTCTAATAAGAAGAACTACATACCCATATCTCAGCTCCTTTTCCTGGCCAGAATCATGGAGCAACATGTCCTGCACACCCCCTCCAGGTTTATGGAGGACCATCAACTACTTGGAGATAGGCAGGCTGGCTTTAGGGCGCACCATAGTACAGAGTTGGTGGTGCTATCTATACTTGATGAAATTAGGGTCAAAGCAGACAAAAAGAAGCCATGTGTCCTAGTCCTCCTAGACCTGTAGGCAGCGTTCGATACGATCAACCATTTACAACTCATCGACAGAGTAAAAGACATCGGCATTGGAGGGTCAATCCTCCAATGGAACAAGTCATTCCTGACAGATCGCACCCAAACAATTCAGATGGGGCACTGGGTGTAAGAGAGGGGGTCTATCCCCTGTGGAGTTCCACAGGGGTCGGCACTGTCCCACCTCCTGTTCAACATATACCTCAGACCTCTGATAAAGGATCTTGCCTTGCCAGGTATTCAACTATGCGGATGATACGCAAATCATTGTACAAATAGATAACACCCCTCAAGCCCACTCTTGGGTAAAAGACATTCTGCAATTTTTGGTCAGCTGGATGACTGCCAACTCACTCAAGATTAACCCGGACAAAATGGAGGTGTTAGCTGTCACTAATAACAGCAACCCCTGGAATTCCAATTACTTGCCGGACGAGCTGGGTGATACCCCAGCCTTGGTGGTGAAAAGTTTGGGAATCAAGATAGATGCCTAACTGTGTCTTGCCAATCAAATAACCACCGTGTTCGAAACTTGTGTGAGCCTACTTCCCCATCCTCTCTTTCTCAACCATGAGGACAGTGGGGCCACCCTGATCCTAGCCCGGCTTGACTACGGGAATACCAGACTAACTGCTGCACAAACTCCAGGTGGTGATGAATGATGCGGCCAGGCTGATCTTCAAGCTACCCAGGCGCTCTCGGGCATCACCCCTACTGCAAAAACTGCATTGGTTACCTATTAAGCAGAGACCCAAATTTAAAGGCCTCTGCATTACACATAAGGCCTTGTTTGGGCAAGCGCCCAATTACAACAAGGAACACCTGGAGAAATAAACCCTGTGTCACTCACTAAGGTCCTCCACGGAAAGCCTTCTAAAATGTCCACGATTCAACTACACCTCTAAAGGCGGTCGAGCCTTCTAAACCCTCATGCCGCAACTCTGAAACAAGCTGCCAGGTCGGCTTCGCTCTGAAAGCGGTCTCCTGCCATTCAGGAAGAAACTAAAGACCCTTTTATTCACAGAAGCCTGGGCATAATACTCCCATTTTCGATACAACTTTTCCTGGAACTTCCAAAGAACTGCTTGAAGCGCTTAGAGACCTGCAGGTATTAAGCGCTCTATAAATTAAAATTAACATTAACATTAATAGGTATACGCCACTGGGGCGATCTCCCTTGTTCGCAGCTATGTTTTATGATTTATTGAGTAGGCAATGGGAACAATCTGGTATAGCTAAGATAGGAGAATTTATTTGGCTGAGCAATTGTGTTCATTCTCAGACTTACAAAAGGATTATGGAATAACTGCTAGATCTCATTTTAAGTACATACAGATAATGGAATCGTTTAATCAACTCAGGGCGAATCATTTTCCCTAGATAAAATTCTCCTCCTGGAAGCTGTCTTTTGTTTGGATTGTAGTATAAAACACATTTATAAAATCTTAGTGGGTTCTAAACCGGATGATTTAGAGAAGGTTGAAGATAATTTGGTAAGGGAATTAGGGAATGGGGATACGGATCCATATATTTCAATCGCACTAGGTGGGAAGATTTTTTTATCGGCCAACCTAAAGGCTCAGCATTATAAAACAATTTGTAGTTTATACTTTACTCCGATTAACTTAATTGGGTGGGGAAAAAGGGAGGATGATAAGTGCCCCTGGTGTATCAGAAGGCTTAGCCGACTTTACACACATGTTATCTAGCTGTGAAAAACTGCAACCCTTAAAGAAAGGGATGGAGGATTTATTCATGGTGATAAGAAAGCTGGTGTGTATCAGTCCACTTATGATGCTTCTGGGGTACGGTAATGAAGATGCACTGGATAAAACCCAGATAAACTTAATGTTTATCTCATTTGCAGTAACCCGGTTGCTAATATTAACAAGATGGAAGGATGCAGAGCCCATCTGAGTATCAGGTTTGGCTGGGTCATCTACTTGGCATATTCAATCAAGAAAGAGCTCTATATAACTACAAGGGCAGGTACTCTGAGAGCTGGGGCCATACGATCTTGTCCCCTTTGACTAATTGGCTTTTTAGGGATCTGGTGAACAAGGATTGGTCTCCCTTGGACTCAGGAGGGGTGGACTTTGGGGTCGTACCCCTCTGTGATCTCCATTAGTAAATCTGTATATATAGATTATTTCCATAATGTAATTAAATGTTTCCTTTTACTTTGGTCTTAAAACCACTCCATTGTTTTTAAGAAGTATATATACTGCCTGCAATTGATTTGGATATATATATATATATATATATATATATATATATATATATATATATATATATATTCACTGAAAAAACCATAGGTTATAGACCATATATAGTTAGGAATTAGCATTTAAAAAACCTTATTTTACTCACACAAAACCATTGAAATTCCATATATAGTTAGTTGCACTAACTATATATGGCGCACCCGCAATCCACTGCTGATCATGTCACATATTACATCATTCATGACATGGTCAGTGACATCACTGATGACATCACTGATGACATCTCAAATGACATCACTGATGACAACATCCAGTGACTGTATTTTTCTGTAAAGTTAAAATATGTCTTGAGTGGATGTATAAGTGTCTGGATGAAGGATTTAGTAGGTGCATGACTGACTGTATGAGTGAGTGATTAAATGTGTCTCACTGAATGCATGGGTTAGTGACTAAACTGTCTTAATTTGTGCATCATTATGTCTGTTGTTCTGTAAACTGCTGCATGTGTTGATCATTAGCTATACGAGAGGCTATATGTGTTATTAATTGGTTGCCCAAGTATTTCTATGGGAGATTGAGTTTGTGTGGGGGTGGCTGGAAGGTGTGAGACTCTATGCATAGATGTGTGAGCAGTTTATTCACTAGGTGTATGAGTTCAAGAGTGCATGTGGAAACAGCTACATGGGCAGTTGACTGTGTGCATGAGTGTATTGATGAGTGAATGGATATCTCAATGCTACATGTCATAGTAAGTACATATGTAAAACACAGTACATGTGAGAGTTGGCATATATAAATAACTGTGCATGAGAGCCACTGAATGAGTGAGTGGTTGTATCGATCATTGTGAACTTGTATCAGGGATTGTATAAGAGAGTAAATATGTGTTAGTATATGTTTCAATAAGTAAGGTGTGTTTAACTGTATAGTTGAAGAAATGGAGGTGAGATTGTTTCTTTGCATGACTGACTGGGTGTGTGAGTAACTCCATGGATGAGTGGCAGTGTGTGAGTGTCTGTATACACTGAGTGTATCTAAGGTTATATTAGAGTCTGAAGAGGTTTATCGTATTAGCACAAGAATGATGTCAAATGAGATGTCATCAGTGATGTCATTTGAGATGTCATCAGTGATGTCATCAGTGATGTCACTGACCATGTCATGAATGATGTAATATGTGACATGATCAGCAGTGGATTGCGGGTGCGCCATATATAGTTAGTGCAACTAACTATATATGGAATTTCAATGGTTTTGTGTGAGTAAAATAAGGTTTTTTAAATGCTAATTCCTAACTATATATGGTCTATAACCTATGGTTTTTTCAGTGAATTTTCAAGGTTTTGTAAATGCTAATTCCTAACTATATATGGTCTATAACCTATGGTTTTTTCAGTGAATTTCAATGGTTTTTTAATAGCAAATATCATAAGCTGTCGAATGTCAAGTACGTGGTAAGTAAAAACATTTTCGTGTTTATGCACACTGATCTGCTTTGAATGCTGCCCCCCACCCCTCATTTCTATTAGGAGTACTCTCTCTTTGCAGATAGTGAAGGGTAGTTAACGCAGCCCTTTGCCCCCTTTGTAATCCGTCGTGCCTGCTTCTCTCTCCATTTGATTGATTGTTCTCTTTGGTTCATTCTCTATTTACAAACAAGCACAGAGTCGCAATACTCTGTTTAGTCTTTGCAGATAGCGAAAAATCGTGTAAAAAAACAAAAGGAATCGAGCAAAATCAGTAGGCCACTAATGGGATCTCTTTTTGACCTCGCTAAAATAGAAACATTAGGAACAACCTGTTGAAAATAGCAATGCGTATGTACATAAGCGGCGTTCATTTGTGTTCACAGTACCCCTTGTTGATTGTTTCAATCGAGCATTGAATTGTTCGATGTTAATTCTCTTAAGGATCTTCTCTACCTGCAAACGAGGAAGAATAGGAATATTCTCTCTCCCTTTGCAGATAGTGAAGGGTAGGTAACGCAAGCCTTTAACACGTCGTACCTATTTCATTCCTCATTGATTGATTGATTGTCCGAACATTGACTGTTTGGGAATTAGTTCTTTTTGGAGGTATTCCCTGTTTGCAAATAAACGTAGGAAAATCTTTGCAAGTAGTGAAAGGGTACGTAATGCGGACCTTTCTCCCCCGTTGTAATCTGTCATGCCTATCTACTCCCCACTGATTGATGCACCTGTTTCACCCGGACCATTTACTAGACATACGTCATCTGGCCCGACCAGAGAGCACCCCTAGTGAAAAGGACATATGCAATAATAACGAAGTGATCACTGTATCCTGTTAACAGAAACTTTAGCATGAAACAACCTGGAAAGAAAAGAATAGGAAAACGAAAATCAGTAGGCCACTGATGAACATGAACTTTTATTAAACAACGAACAAAGAAACGATAACATAACGTAATGATAAAACCTATTAATGTCCTAGAAACAAGAAAACGTTAAAATATGCCAGTGGTGAGAGACCAGAAAAACAGTAAGAGAAACCAAATCACCCCTCGCTGTCCCACCGCCTGCCACGCCAAAAAAATCGATAGACTAGGGAAAATGCAAGTCAGTAGAACATCCGCCCCCACTCTGGAAACTTCCAAGGTGGGGCAGGGTTCCGGCTACGCCCAGCCGGGAGCAGCCCATATAAGGCAGGTCCTGCTGCCACGCCTCGGAGATCCTAACGTAGGGTGTAGCCGGAGGAGAGGCCGAGACCAACGGGACCCGGCCAGGGAATTGCCTTTACAACGCTGAACAGTTGCAGGGGGGGGGAATGTCTCCTCGACCCTCCCCTCTCTCTCCCAGTCCGGCCGCGGTGGCCCTTGAGAGTTGCAGGTAGTCCCGCCACATGCTCTTCCGGTCCGGCCACCAACGGTCGGGGGGCCGAGACCGACGGAATCCGGCTGCAGCCGATAAACCAAGAAACCCGTTCATGGGGCCAGAGCCAGGGGCGTCCGGCCGACATCTACCGGAAGCCCGGCCCGAAGACGGACGGGACACTTCTTCTTTCTTGTATAATTGCTGCAACAACCCTGGGGGGGGATGTCTTGCACATGCCTCCGACCCCCCCCCCTCGTCCTCATCGCCTGGTCCGGCCATAACAAATCTCAAGCGAGACGCCGTGGGGTGCACTGGGAGGGAGAGACGGTGCGAACAGGCCTCTCCCGCCTCCCCAGTGGAGGCTTCCCAGCTGCACCCTCAGCGGTCCAGGCGCCCGGAAAAGAGTTCTTCCACTGTGGCCATGCTGCAACGTCTCGCCCGGCAGGGTGGAGCCCGTCCGCTCATTTGACCCCGCGATCGCCAGTAGCTACCGAACTCTCAAAATGGCGGTCGACCTGGCAAGAGCGGGCCCAGCATAAAGAAATGGCCCGGTCACTGGTTGACTCCACCACCGTAGTCCTCCACGACCTTGAAGATTCTAGAGGAGCCGCGGGAGTCTCCGACCCCCGATGGGGAATGACTGCCATGATCACCCGTGGAGTGACGAAACTGTATCCGCGGGACGTCGGCGCCAGCCTCACTTTGAATTACTAGAATCCTGCAGACCTCACTTCCGGTGAAAGCACAGTGTGACCCGGTAGGAAAAATTGTTGCACCCCCTCCCCTTTTTGACTGATAGTTCAAACCACCGATCCTTTCCTTTGCCCTTTTAACGGAACTTTGGACTGCCTCCCCCTCTTTTACATTTTCTAGAGAAAACAAAACATTAACCACTACATTAGCATAGCAGTTGACACCAGAACTGTTTTCAAATTGAAAACCAACAACATCTTCAACAGAATCCTTTTTGTTTCTGCTGTGACCCTGCTCCAGCACAGGCATTGTCCCCAGCAGTAATTCTGCAATGCCGGTAAGAATAGCTGTGGTGCCTACTGGACTCACTCACCCCCGCGGCGCCCCACGCCGTTATTTGCTGGGCGGCAACTTGCTAGACATCACCTTCGTGACATCCAGATTTCAGCGCGTTCTGCTGCCTTGGAACTATTCGCACAACAGACCGCTACTGACAAGAATATTTCATTATTGGTGCTGTCAATTTCAATAAATCTATTACTGTTTTTGTTTTGTTGTATATATTTATATGTTATTAAAGTTTTATATTCCTACTACTTTGTTGGAGTGCTATATATTTTTTATGTGACACATAATTGTAAAAACTTTGATGTACAAAGAGTCATTCCTGGAATCTTCCGCTTCAGGCTCGGTCCCCTCCCCAATCACAATACAGGATAGTTTTCAGATAGTAGGAACACGTGTGGTGTGACGGATCTCATCGGGTGTGGGCCTTGATCTACTATAACTCCTTTGAAGAGGGGTGATTCTTTACAGCTGGGGCCATAAACTACATCTGCAGGGCTAGCTGATAGCCTGGACAATCGGACACAGAGGAAGAGGAGTGTCACAGGGTGCGGTAGTGAATAGGGCGAAAGGGAGGTGTCGGGCGGGCACAGTGTGATTCTCAGGGAAGAGCAGCGCAGATGGGGGGAGGTTTATTGCCCATGCATAAGACAGAGAGCGGGGGTGACCAGTGCCTGGGGAAGATGCTTGCGAGGGTGAGGAGCCATGCTACGAATCGACAGCGTGCAGAGAGTGGGTCTGGTCAAGACATCTAAAATGGCTGCCGTGCACGACAAAAGTGTGGCATTTCAAAAAAGGCAAGATGGCGCAGACAATGTTTTTCAACACTTCCTCATTTCCTTCGAATCGAACGTTAACAGACGTTGGGGCATATTACCAAAGTTAAGCGATATTTATCGCTAACGATGCTTACCAACCAATTTTTTACCACTAAGCATCGTCAGAAATTATCGAAGATAAACCTTACTATTATCAAGGTTTATCGCAAATGCGATAATAAACGGCCGCAATGCATGAATATCGCTAAAAACTCAGCGATATTCATGCATTACCGAGCTAATACTCTTAGCCATGTTATCCACCTCCCATTGGATAACATGGCTAAGAACTGCTCAGGGCAGGTGTTACTTTTTGGAGATATTCGCGCTTAGCGCGAATATCTCCAAAAGTTGGTAATAGGAGATAGATATCTTGCATGTTGTAATGCAAGTTATTGTGGTATATGGAACTCATACCATAATCTCTCAGGAAAGCAGAAACTGATCCTTTTGGGACCGCCTAAAAAGGCCTAGGGGGTGAGGAGTACTCTACTTTGCCCCCTTTTCACGTTCCGAACTATTTTATTTTACTCTCTTCTGTAATTACACAAAATACCAGCGATAAGATGCATCGGAGACACACAGTGAGAGAAAGGAGGCCGGAGATGAAGAAGACATGTCAAATACACATTGGAGATAATATAGTGGCAGAAGGGAAGTAAATATGAGTAAACTTACCATGTAACATAAAAATGTTGCACTCTATACTATAAGTCTCATTTTATACTACAATCACTTCGCTACAACCTCATAAATTAAAAATAAAAATAAATAATGTCTCAAACAATTTTTGATTTCTAAATATAAATTTATTCTTCAGAATTTTCTAAATTTGAAACAACTAGTAACATGTCCTCATCAGTAATTTCCTCTTCAATCATCTCATCTGGAATCTCCTCATTAAAAGTCTGCAATGATGATTCTTGTAACTCTATGGTCTCCAAACACTCGATAAATTCGCCATCAAGAGATTGATCAAAAAAATCATTCAAGTCATCTCCTCCTTCTGACAATATTTCATTATTGGTGCTGTCCATTTCAATCAATGTAGTGGAATCATTCAAGTCATCTCCTCGTGACAATATTTCATTATTGGTGCTCTCAATTTCAATCAATGTACTGGAATCATTCAAGTCATCTCCTCCTTGTGACAATATTTCATTATTGGTGCTGTCCATTTCAATCAATCTAATGGAATCATACAAGCCATCTCCTCCTTGTGACAATATTTCATTATTGGTGCTCTCAATTTCAATCAATGTAGTGGAATCATTCAAGTCATCTCCTTGTGACAATATTTCATTCTTGGTGCTGTCCATTTCAATCAATCTAATGGAATCATACAAGTCATGTCCTCCTTGTGACAATATTTCATTATTGGTGCTCTCAATTTCAATCAATGTAGTGGACAATTCAAAAGAAATTGCCACGGTCTCTTCATTGTGAGCCATTTTATTTTGAAATTGCTTGCTGTAAATTGCAGAAAAAAATAATCACTTTCATTTATCGTTTTTAGTAATACATAATATAAAACTAACTTCATCAAGTATTTAGTATAACAGAAGGACTGCAAATAAATAACAGAAAACATTTTTCAAATTATCTTCAAGTGTACAACATAGTTCCCCTTACAAATTAACAACTCACCTTTTTAAAAGTAGCAGAAGTGTTAGTACTGTGTAAATCAAACACCAGAAATTCACCACCAAAAATTCCTCACAAATGTACCTCAGACAGTAGTATCGCAAAATGGCTGTGGTTTCCTCTCATTTGACATATATACATAACCAATTAACTTTCATCACACACAAATACAAAACCAAAGTAACATTTTAATTGGTTCTAAATTTCAACACTTTCAAATGTGTTTTCCCCATGCAATTTTCCATAGGACATTTACATACGTCTACAGCCTGAATGGCTGAACGGAATTACACCAAACTTGGCAAAATGGTACATCAAACCTAAGAGGTCAGGAAGGATCTACTATGCCCCCTTATGGTCATTTCCCCCTTCACTTTGGCCTCCTCTTGTCTCTCAATCCTACCGAGAGACAAGATGGCGGCCGCTACGGACTGTTTGGAATGTTGACAGACGCCGGAGAACCAATCAGCTTCGCAAAGCTCCGTAACGCGAAAAGTACGCGAAGCGGAGCGCTGTTACAGATATATATCTTTTTTTGAACGTTAATTTCTCAAAATCCACTGGAGCACATATATTGAGACCTAGCAAAGGCACATCGGGCTACCAGTCCCTAATATTTTACCAAGTTTCGTGCAAATCCATTCAGCCGTTCGATTATTATTATTATTATTTTTTTTTGCCCCGCGGGGCCCTTTTAAAACCTCCACATCAAACCTAGGGGGTCAGCGAGGATCTACTATTCCCCCTTATGGTCATTTGCCCCTTCGCTTTCGCCTCCTCTTGTCTCTCGATCCTACCGAGAGACAAGATGGCGGCCGCTACGGACTGTTTGGAATGTTGACAGACGCCGGAGAACCAATCAGCTTCGCTTCACAAAGCTCCGTTGCGCGAAAAGTCCGCGAACCAGAGCGCTAACCGGTCCGCTGTTACAGATATATATCTTTTTTTAAACGTTAATTTCTCAAAATCCACTGGAGCACATATATTGAGACCTACAAAAGGCACATCGGGCTACCAGTCCCTACAATTTTGCCAAGTTTCGTGCAAATCCATTCAGCCGTTCGGGCTAAAAGTGAGGCCAACCGCCCTATGGAAAACTCAATGTTAAAAACACGTTTTGGGACCCCCCTTTTTTCTCGGCCCCCACTGGACGAACCCCCCCCAAATTTTCAAGGGCTGCTCAGAAACAAAATGTGCCATTTTCCTGAAAATTTCAGCCAATTCCGTCCACAAACGCCAAAGTTATTAGACATAGAATTTTCAAAAAACCCATAGAGAAAAAATCCTAACTATATATACCTACTGGCGACCGCCAGTAGGTAATATATATATATATATATATATATATATATATATATTACCTACTGGCGGTTGCCAGTAGGTATATATAGTTAGGATTTTTTCTCTATGGGATTTTTGAAAATTCTATGTCTAATAACTTTGGCGTTTGTGGACGGAATTGGCTGAAACTTTTAGGAAAATGGAACATTTTGTTTCTGAGCAGCCCCTAAAAATTTGGGGGGGTTTCAACAAGGGGGGGCCGAGAAAAAAGGGGGGTCCCAAAACGTGTTTTTAACATTGAGTTTCCCATAGGGCGGTTGGCCTCACTTTTAGCCCGAACGGCTGAATGGATTTGCACGAAACTTGGCAAAATTGTAGGGACTGGTAGCCCGATGTGCCTTTGCTAGGTCTCAATATATGTGCTTCAGTGGATTTTGAGAAATTAACGTTCAAAAAAAGATATATATCTGTAACAGCGGACCGGGCAGCGCTCCGGTTCGCGGACTTTTCGCGGTACGGAGCTTTGTGAAGCGAAGCTGATTGGTTCTCCGGCGTCTGTGAACATTCCAAACAGTCCGTAGCGGCCGCCATCTTGTCTCTCGGTAGGATCGAGAGACAAGAGGAGGCCAAAGCGAAGAGGCAAATGACCATAAGGGGGCATAGTAGATCCTCGCTGACCCCCTAGGTTTGATGTGGAGGTTTTAAAAGGGCCCCGCAGGGCAAAAAAAAAATAATAATAATAATAATCGAACGGCTGAATGGATTTGCACGAAACTTGGCAAAATATTAGGGACTGGTAGCCCGATGTGCCTTTGCTAGGTCTCAATATATGTGCTCCAGTGGATTTTGAGAAATTAACGTTCAAAAAAAGATATATATCTGTAACAGCGCTCCGCTTCGCGTACTTTTCGCGTTACGGAGCTTTGCGAAGCTGATTGGTTCTCCGGCGTCTGTAAACATTCCAAACAGTCCGTAGCGGCCGCCATCTTGTCTCTCAGTAGGATCGAGAGACAAGAGGAGGCCAAAGCGAAGGGGCAAATGACCATAAGGGGGCATAGTAGATCCTTCCTGACCTCTTAGGTTTGATGTACCATTTTGCCAAGTTTGGTGTAATTCCGTTCAGCCATTCAGGCTGTAGACGTATGTAAATGTCCTATGGAAAATTGCATGGGGAAAACACATTTGAAAGTGTTGAAATTTAGAACCAATTAAAATGTTACTTTGGTTTTGTATTTGTGTGTGATGAAAGTTAATTGGTTATGTATATATCTCAAATGAGAGGAAACCACAGCCATTTTGTGATACTACTGTCTGAGGTACATTTGTGAGGAATTTTTGGTGGTGAATTTCTGGTGTTTGATTTACACAGTACTAACACTTCTCATACTTTTAAAAAGGTGAGTTGTTAATTTGTAAGGGGAACTATGTTGTACACTTGAAGATAATTTGAAAAATGTTTTCTGTTATTTATTTGCAGTCCTTCTGTTATACTAAATACTTGATAAAGTTAGTTTTATATTATGTATTACTAAAAACGATAAATGAAAGTGATTATTTTTTTCTGCAATTTACAGCAAGCAATTTCAAAATAAAATGGCTCACAATGAAGAGACCGTGGTAATTTCTTTTGAATTGTCCACTACATTGATTGAAATTGACAGCACCAATAATGAAATATTGTCACAAGGAGGAGATGACTTGAATGATTCCACTACATTGATTGAAATTGACAGCACCAATAATGAAATATTGTCACAAGGAGGAGATGACTTGAATGATTTTTTGGATCAATCTGTTGATGGCGAATTTATCGAATGTTTGGAGACCATAGAGTTACAAGAATCATCATTGCAGACTTTTAATGAGGAGATTCCAGATGAGATGATTGAAGAGGAAATTACTGATGAGGACATGTTACTAGTTCTTTCAAATTTAGAAAATTCAGAAGAATAAATTTATATTTAGAAATCAAAAATTGTTTGAGACATTATTCATTTTTATTTTTAATTTATGAGGTTGTAGCGAAGTGATTGTAGTATAAAATGAGACTTATAGTATAGAGTGCAACATTTTTATGTTACATGGTAAGTTTACTCATATTTACTTCCCTTCTCCCACTATATTATCTCCAATGTGTATTTGACATCTCTTCTTCATCTCCGGCCTCCTTTCTCTCACTGTGTGTCTCTGATGCATCTTATTGCTGCTATTTTGTGTAATTACAGAAGAGAGTAAAATAAAATAGTTCGGAACGTGAAAAGGGGGCAAAGTAGAGTACCCCTCACCCCCTAGGCCTTCTCAGGCGGTCCCAAAAGGATCAGTTTCTGCTTTCCTGAGAGATTATGGTATGAGTTCCATATACCACAATAATTTGCATTACAACATGCAAGATATATATCTCCTATTACCAACTTTTGGAGATATTCGCGCTAAGCGCGAATATCTCCAAAAACTAACACCTGCTCTGAGCAGTTCTTAGCCATGTTATCCAATGGGAGGTGGATAACATGGCTAAGAGCATTAGCTCGGTGATGCATGAATATCGCTGAGTTTTCAGCGATATTAATGCATTGCGGTCGTTTTTTATCGCATTTGCGATAAACCTTGATAATAGCAAGGTTTATCTTCGATAATTTCTGACGATGCTTAGCGGTAAAAAATTCGTTGGTAAGCATCGTTAGCGATAAATATCGCTTAACTTTGGTAATATGCACCAACGTCTGTTAACGTTCGATTCGAAGGAAATGAGGAAGTGTTGAAAAACATTGTTTGCGCCATCTTGCCTTTTTTGAAATGCCACACTTTTGTCGTGCACGGCAGCCATTTTAGATGCCTTGACCAGACCCACTCTCTGCACGCTGTCGATTCGTAGCATGGCTCCCCACCCTCGCAAGCATCTTCCCCAGGCACTGGTCACCCCCGCTCTCTGTGTTATGCATGGGCAATAAACCTCTCCCCATCTGCGCTGCTCTTCCCTGAGAATCACACTCTGTGCCCGCCCGACACCTCCCTTTCGCCCTATTCACTACCGCACCCTCTGACACTCCTCTTCCTCTGTGTCCGATTGTCCAGGCTATCAGCTAGCCCTGCAGATGTAGTTTATGGCCCCAGCTGTAAAGAATCACCCCTCTTCAAAGGAGTTATAGTAGATCAAGGCCCACACCCGATGAGATCCGTCACACCACACGTGTTCCTACTATCTGAAAACCATCCTGTATTGTGATTGGGGAGGGGACCGAGCCTGAAGCGGAAGATTCCAGGGATGACTCTTTGTACATCAAAGTTTTTACATTTATGTGTCACATTAAAAATATATAGCACTCCAACAAAGTAGTAGGATTATAAAACTTTAATAACTTATAAATATATACAACAAAACAAAAACAGTAAAAACATTTAAACAACGAAGAGACCGTGGCAATTTCTTTTGAATTATCCAATACATTTATGGAAATTGACAGCACCAATAATGAAATTTTCTCACAAGGAGGAGATGACTTGAATGATTTTTTTGATCAATCTCTTGATGGCGAATTTATCGAATGTTTGGAGACCATAGAGTTACAAGAATCATCATTGCAGACTTTTCATGAGGAAATTCCTGATGAGGACATGTTAGTAGTTCTTTCAAATTATGAAAATTCAGAAGATGTTGCCTGGGGGTGGGTCGTCAGTAGCAGTCTGTTGTGCGAATAGTTCCAAGGCAGCAGAACGCGCTGAAATCTAGATGGCACAAAGGTGATGTCTAGTAAGTTGCCGCCCAGCAAATAACGGCGTGGGGCGCCGCGGGGGTGAGTGAGTCCAGTAGGCACCACAGGTATTCTTACCGGCATTGCAGAATTACTGCTGGGGACAATGCCTGTGCTGTAGCAGGGTCACAGCAGAAACAAAAAGGATTCTGTTGAAGATGTTGTTGGTTTTCAATTTGAAAACAGTTCTGGTGTCAACTGCTATGCTAATGTAGTGGTTAATGTTTTGTTTTCTCTAGAAAATGTAAAAGAGGGGGAGGCAGTCCAAAGTTCTGGTAAAAGGGCAAAGGAAAGGATCGGTGGTTTGAACTATCAGTCAAAAAGGGGAGGGGGTGCAACAATTTTTCCTACCGGGTCACAGTGTGCTTTCACCGGAACTGAGGTTTGCAGGATTCTAGTAATTCAAAGTGAGGCTGGCGCCAGCATGGGAGCGCCGACGTCCCGCGGATACAGTTTCGTCACTCCACGGGCGATCATGGCAGTCATTCCCCATCGGGGGTGTCTGCGGGGGTCGGAGACTCCCGCGGCTCCTCTAGAATCTTCAAGGTCGTGGAGGACTACTGTGGTGGAGTCAACCAGTGACCGGGCCATTTCTTTATGCTGGGCCCGCTCTTGCCACGTCGATCGCCATTTTGAGAGTTCGGTAGCTACTGGCGATCGCTGGGTCAAATGAGCGGACGGGCTTCACCCTGCCGGGCGAGACGTTGCAGCATCGCCACAGTGGAAGAACCCTTTTCCGGGCGCCTGGAGCGCTGAGGGTGCAGGTGGGAAGCCTCCACTGGGGAGGCGTGAGAGGCCTGTTCGCACCGTCTCTCCCTCCCAGTGCACCCCACGGCGTCTCGCTTGAGATTTGTTATGGCCGGACCAGGCGATGAGGACGAGGGGGGGGGGGTCGGAGGCATGTGCAAGACATCCCCCCCAGTGTTGTCGCAGCCATTATTCAAGAAAGAAGAAGTGTCCCGTCCGTCTTCGGGCCGGGCTTCCTGTGGATGTCGGCCGGACGCCCCTTGCTCTGGCCCCATGAACGGGTTCCTTGGTTTATCGGCTGCAGCCGGATCCCATCGGCCCCGGCCGTTGGTGGCCGGACTGGTAGAGAATGTGGCGGGACTACCTGAAACTGTCAAGGGCCACCGCGGCCGGACTGGGAGAGAGAGGGGAGGGTCGAGGACACGGACATTCCCCCCCCTGCAACTCTCCAGCGTTTTCAATCCCCCTGGCCGGGTCCCGCTGGCCTCGGCCTCGGCCTCTCCTCCGGCTACACCCTACGTGATGATCTCCGAGGCGTGGCAGCAGGACCCGCCTTATATGTGTTGCTTCCGGCTGGGCGTAGCCGAAAACCTGTTGCCCTTTGGAAGTTTCTAGAATGGGGCGGATGTCTGCTGACTTCTATCTTTCCCAGTTTGCCGTTATTTGGCCGTGGCAGGCGGTGGGACAGACACGTTTTGGGGCAGTGAGGGGCGATGTTTTCAGGTTTCTTATTACGGGCTTACTTCTAACGTTTCTTGTTTCTAGGACAATAATAGGTTTTATCATTACGTATTGTTATCGTTTCTTTGTTTGTTATTTAATAAAAAGTTCATCAGTGGCCTACTGATTTTCGTTTTCCTATTCTTTTCTTTCCAGGTTGTTTCATGCTAAAGTTTCTGTTAACAGGATACAGTGATCACTTCGTTATTATTGCATATGTCCTTTTCACTAGGGGTGCTCTCTTGTTGGGCCAGATATCTCTAGTAAATGGTCCGGGTGAAACAGGTGCATCAATCAGTGGGGAGTAGATAGGCATGACAGATTACAACGGGGGAGAAAGGTCCGCATTACCTAGCCTTTCACTACTTGCAAAGATTTTCCTAGGTTTATTTGCAAACAGGGAATACCTCCAAAAAGAACTAATTCCCAAACAGTCAATGTTCGGACAATCAATCAATCAATGAGGAATGAAATAGGTACGACGTGTTAACGGCTTGCGTTACCTACCCTTCACTATCTGCAAAGGGAGAGAGAATATTCCTATTCTTCCTTGTTTGCAAGCAGAGAAGATCCTTAAGAGAACCAACTTCGAACAATTCAATGCTCGATTCAAACAATCAACAAGGGGTACTGTGAACACAAATGAACGCCGCTGATGTACATACACATTGCTATTTTCAACAGGTTGTTCCTAATGTTTCTATTTTAGCGAGGTCAAAAAGAGATCCCATTAGTGGCCTACTGATTTTGCTCGATTCCTTTTGTTTTTTTACACGATTTTTCGCTATCTGCAAAGACTAAACAGAGTATTGCGACTCTGTGCTTGTTTGTAAATAGAGAATGAACCAAAGAGAACAATCAATCAAATGGAGAGAGAAGCAGGCACGACGGATTACAACGGGGCAAAGGCCTGCGTTAACTACCCTTCACTATCTGCAAAGAGAGAGTACTCCTAATAGAAATGAGGGGTGGGGGGCAGCATTCAAAGCAGATCAGTGTGCATAAACACGAAAATGTTTTTACTTACCACGTACTTGACATTCGACAGCTTATGATATTTGCTATTAAAAAACCATTGAAATTCACTGAAAACACCATAAGTTATAGACCATATATAGTTAGGAATTAGCATTTACAAAACCTTGAAAATTCACTGAAAAAACCATAGGTTATAGACCATATATAGTTAGGAATTAGCATTTACAAAACCTTGAAAATTCACTGAAAAAACCATAGGTTAGAGACCATATATAGTTAGCTGGACATTTTATTGACATAAAACCAATGAAATTCCATATATAGTTAGTTGCACTAACTATATATCGCGCACCCGCAATCCACTACTGATGATGTCACATATTACATCATTCATGACATGGTCAGTGACATCACTGATGACATCACTGATGACATCACTGATGACATCACTGATGACATCACTGATGACATCTCATTTGACATCAATGACCACATCACTGATGATATCATTCATGTGACAATACAATGCATCTCCTCACATTTTAATATAACCTCTGTTTCACCCAGTGTTAAATACAGAGTATAATTTTTGAAACCATTGACACACCAATACTAGTTACTACGTACGCACTCACTGATTGCTACGTCTACACACACCTTCACTCATTCACCCATACAATCATTCATACATACAATCACTCATCTTTACAACACTATCATATGCACTCATACACCTATACAGACACTCACAGTCTGCCACTCATCCATGGAGTTACTCACACACCTAGTCAGTCCTGTAAAGAATCAATGACACTTCCATTTTCTTGTCTATACAGTTAAACATAGAGCACCTTACATTTTCAAACATATACTAACACATGCTTACCTTCTTATACAATCATTGATACAAGTACACATTGATCTGCACAGAGTCACACACCTCCCAGCTAGCCACACACACACTCAGTCTCCCATACAAATACTTGGGCAATCAATCAATAACCCATATAGTTACTCATATAGCTACTGATCAACACATGCAGCAGTTTACAGAACAACAGACATAATGATGCACAAATTAAGACAGTTTAGTCACTAACCCATGCACTCAGTGAGACACATTTAATCACTCACTCATACAGTCAGTCATGCACCTACTAAATCCTTCGTCCAGACACTTACACATCCACTCATTCTTCAATATGTAAGACATATTTAAACTTTACAGAAACAAAAAATCACTGGATGTTGTTATCAGTGATGTCATCAGTGATGTCACTGACCATGTCATGAATGATGTAATATGTGACATCATCAGCAGTGGATTGCGGGTGCGCGATATATAGTTAGTGCAACTAACTATATATGGAATTTCATTGGTTTTATGTCAATAAAATGTCCAGCTAACTATATATGTTCTCTAACCTATGGTTTTTTCAGTGAATTTTCAAGGTTTTGTAAATGCTAATTCCTAACTATATATGGTCTATAACCTATGGTTTTTTCAGTGAATTTTCAAGGTTTTGTAAATGCTAATTCCTAACTATATATGGTCTATAACCTATGATTTTTTCAGTGAATATATATATATATATATATATATAAATATATATATATATATATGTTAACATTTCTTTGCTGGTTGATTGCTTTATTTCGATATGCATATATCATAAAAGCATTACAAAAGATAAAAAGGTAAAACAGCGTATCGAAAATGTGACTGTACATTAAGAATAAGAGAAATAAAAACACAGTTGTATAGAATAAATTAACTAAGACAGAATTAAATTGATACAGACAGTCTTTTTAGTCGAATCAACCAAGCCCATTTTAAAAACTTAGAAACAGCACAAACAATGGTGGGGGCTGTATTGGTTAATAAAATCCGGAGGGCGACCGTGTGCTGGCGGGTGCCCAATTCTCTACAAATTGGTTTGAGCCATCGTGATCTAGGACGCCCATAGTCCGGGCATTCGAATAAAAAATGAGGCACAATCTCTGGTTTGTCTGAGCATAAGGCACAATAACGTGATGCTGGCTGAGACTTATTCCACCTGGAGCAAAGGTCAGCCAGAGGTAAAGTTCCTAATCGGAATTTAATGTACAAGGACCGGTCCATGGCGATGGTGATTAAGTCCATGTAGGGCTCAAAGGCAACAACGTCTTTTATTAGCAAAAATGCTGCGGTGGCATTGCAGTGCTGCTGGTTGCTGGTGCGCTTCAAGGAGACCCATTCCCAGTATAGTTTTTTTAAAGAGTCCTTTGGGGGGGCGGTGTGGCTGGACCAGCAAAATTCCAAACCTAGATCCCTTAGGAGTTGATTAATGTCCCTGAGCCATTTGATCTTCCGCCAACCAACAGAGCACATCACCTCTGCTAATCCGTCAGCATAGGGTTTTAACTCCGGAACCCTCCACAAACGAGCCCAGAGCAGGAGAGGGCGGAGACGCGCCTGATCCCCAATTGCTTTGCAGCCTACATCCATTAGCACCGGGGCTGTCGGGGTGCTCATCGGGATAGCAAGGAGATCTTTAATAAATTTGTTCTCGGTCTTGCTCAGAGCGTCCAATTTGCCTTGACCCCATAGTTCAGCTCCGTAAAGTGACGCGGAAACAGCTCGGGCTTTATAGATGTCGATTAATGGGGCAACACAATGTTTGGTTGAGTTGCTGTACTCCTTGAGAAGGCCCCCCCCCCCACCCTTTTGTGGCTGATGATCATTTTGTTGATGTGGGCGGACCAGTTCATCGAGTCACTTAAACGGATTCCCAGGTAGTCAAATTCTGCCACTCTTTCGAGGGGGGTTGAATTCAGAACAGGGGGATGGCCAAGTTTGCGAGGGGGGTGCATGACTAAATACTTGGTCTTGTCCACATTAAAGACGAGTCCTCTGCTAGTGCAAAAGTGCTGGAAGCGATTCAGGAGTTTCTGGAGTCCTTGGGGGGTTTTTGAAATGAGGAGGGTGTCATCGGCGAACAGCAATGTGGGAATTTTTACGCCTCCCAGAGTGGGGGCGTCTGCTGGTTCGCCGAGCAGGTGCTCTACCACCCCATTAATGTAGAGGGAAAATAGGGTGGGAGCCAAAACACAGCCCTGCCGCACTCCCCTCTCGACCCTGATCTTTTCGGTCTTTTCCCCGTTTAGGCCCCATCTAACCTGGGCATAGGTGGCATTATGCAATTTAATAAGCAGGTTTAGAATGTACGGGGGCATCCCTTGGCCGTGCAACACCCTCCAGAGTTCCTCCCTCGGAACTAGGTCAAAGGCAGTCTTCAGGTCTATAAAGGCCAGATAAAGACTGCCTTTGCCCAGCTCCACCACCTTCCAGTACAATACCATGAGCCTGAACACTTGTTCTATAGTTCCGGTTCCTGAGCGGAACCCGGCTTGCATGTCAGACAAAATGTGGTTATCATCCACCCATTGTAAAATCCTCCACAAAATAGCTTTCCCCGCTAGTTTCTGACTCGAGTCTATTAGGCTTATGGGCCTATAATTCCCAGGTAGGTCCCTGCAACCCTTTTTAAAAATTGGCACCACCACGGCCCCTTTCCATGAGTCTGGGACAGGACCTCCCTTGATGATTGCATTGAGAAGGGCCGAGATCAGTACCCCCCATTCTTCTGAGTAGGCTCGAAGGATATCTCCTGGGAGGCCGTCCGGGCCAGCTGCTTTTAGTGGCACCAGGGTTTTAATCTGCTTTATAACATCCTGTGCAGAAAACAGGTCCAGGTCTCTATCTAGGGTGTATGGCAGAAGAATGAAGGGATCATTAAGCTGGCCTTCTATGGCGGAATAAAGTGTTTGGAAGTGGGTAAACCATGTCTGAGCATTAATGCTACAGGGCCTCAGTGTATCCTCAGGACGATTCCTGTTTCCCACCAAGTCCCAGAAGCCTTTAGAGTCTCGCCCTTGGCTGGCTGCCAGGAGGTCCTGCCAGTAGTTATCCTCCCACTCCTTCTTAGCGTTTTTTTGACAAAGGGAATAGTGCCTTCTGGCCACCCTGGTCCTAATAGGTATTTTAGACTTAACAGCTCCAATGAGGAGCAACTTCGCCTCCCTACACTTCTGGTTAAACCAACCCTGTCTAACCCTTAAACGGGGATTCCTCCTGTTGGTACTATCTGGGACTATAAAGAGGTCACTAATAGCCTGGGTTAAAGCACAGAACCTGATAGTCACATTCGACAATCCGGCCTCGCAAGGGTCAGGGTTATCTAAAGCTTCAATGAGAAGCTGCCTTATGGCATTAGTCTTCTCCTCTGAGAGTAACAGTTTAGCCCACTTTAATCGTCGACCGCAGTTGGAGACTGCTGTCGAATCCTGGGTGGGATTGCAAGCAGTTCTACTCTCAGTGCCAGATAGCCACCTATGGGACAATGTGAGCAAGAGGAGATTGTGATCACTCTCCACGGAAGGTAAAATCACCATGTCATTAACCATGCTCCACAGATTCACATCAAGAAGAAAATAGTCAATTCTTGACGAATGTCCAGGCCTGTTGTAAGTATGGGCTCCTGCTTTGTCAGAACCAGTCCTACCATTGGCGGCCCTCAGACCAAACTCCATGGTTATGGAGTTAATCTGAAGGGCCACTTCTGTCCACTTTTTAATGGGGCTAAGTTCTAGGGACGGAATCCCCCAGCTATTATCATGTGCCTCTTGATCTTGCGAAATTTCGGGGCCCAGGGGCTGAAAGGTACAATTAAAATCACCTGCCACCAGAGTGCAATGCTTATATGGGGACGAACGAAGCAGGGCTTCCAGACAAGCTATAACTGGGGATTCTCTGCCCCCCTTCATACCTCGGGCATAAATGTTCAAAATATTTAAGATAACTCGACCCTGAGGATTTTTCAGGGAAATATTAAGAAGGTCCGGGCATTTAGTATCCCGCTCCACCACCCTGCAATTAAGTTCAGAGGCCACCCAGATGAGGAGTCCGCCAGAGGGGCGCCCCCTACCTGTTACTGAGTGGACAGCTGGTGAGTAATGGGAAGAGTATCCTGCCTTGTGTAGAGGCTCCTTGCTCCAAGTTTCCTGGAACAAGCATATGGAGTATTGCTCCACAAGCGAGTTCCAGTTAGGCAGTGCCAACTTTCTCTCAAGGCCTGCAACGTTCCAGCTGAGAACCCTAATGAGTGGGTCCGCCACAGCCGCAACGCTACAGGCCTCGACAGGAGCAGACAGATCTACGACACCCACAGCTGGGGAGCCAACTGAAGGGTCAAGTGGCACCTTCGCCTCCCCTGGTACCCCTGAAAACTCGACAATGGCCAGGTCTTCTAATGTGGGCGGAGAGCTATAGATATTGACAGAAAGGGGGGACTCGACACCGGGACTGCTAGTCACCGAGGTCACCAGAGCAGCGCCACGAAGTCAGCAACCCCCGAAGCCCCAATTCGGTGGAAGGGGGCGTGTGTACGCCTGCGCTACACTATTATCTGGAAAAAGTTGGCCATGGGCATTGTTATTATGAGGGGGGAGCCCAGAATGGGTGAAAGGAGTAATCGTGGTCGTCCGCGGATAGAAGAATGTTAAATCAACTGCGTCAACACCCGTGCCAGCCGCGGATCGCCCTTGGTGGCATATTAAATGGGCAACTCTTGCGTCTTGGAAATTAACCACCACACAGTCACCTTCAAAAGATTTTTTACCATGTCCAATCCAGCCCACCCTACGTACGCCAAGAATTAGGCCATCCAGCCCCAATGGGAGGGGTCTATTGGTTTTCAACCAGTGGATGACTTTGTTCTTTAGCGCCTGGTGAGTTTCCTGCTGAGTATCTTTTAAGGGGGGAACTTTGATAAGAACAGCAACATACGGGTGGCACTCAGGGGGGAGGTTGACCGGGGGGCACTTGCGTGTTGGTTTCTGCGGGATGGCCACTGAAGAGGGATTTTTGGGCAGAGGGGTGGGAGGTTTAGCCACAAACATTATCGCTGTTCCGCCAGTTTTAACGTGTGGAGCAGCCGGGGATTGAGAATTTAAGTCAGTCCCTCCCTTCTGTTGTTTCTTATGAGCGGGGTTGAACACGGGAATTGTCGCTACTGGGGAGGGAGTAGCATGCACTTGAGCAGCATGAGTAGAAACACTCGGCCTTGCCCGCCTCACGCCGGCCTTGGGGGCATTCCCGGTGGCTGGTGACTTAGCTGGCAGTGTCGACTGATCTCCCGGAAGTTGGCTCGCTAAAGCCCCTTTTCCCACATTCCTATCTGTCTTGTCCTCGCTAGGCTTTGACTGCAGTTTAAACAATGTTTTCAGGGAAAAAAAATTGTCCCTGGTAACCTGTTCGAATCGGTCAAGCCTATCCCCCAGACTTTTCACTTGGTCAATAAGTGGTACCAGGAGAGACTTTACCAGTTTCTCAAAGGGCTCAAGTGAGAAGCCCTCGTTAGCTGAGGCAAATATTGCTGGGACCAAGGGGGGAGGTTGCAGGGTGCCGGCTACAATCTGTGCAGAATTGGAGTTCCCAGGTATTTCGGTCCCTCCGGAGTCTGGATGTACAAGACCCCTTTGGGGCTGAGACCTAGGGCGCTTATAGAGCGTGGAGTAACAACCCTTCCGAATACTGGTCGCCCTTTTCCTTTTCCTATGCACCTGGGTCGGTCGAGTCTGGGACAGTGGTTTGGGGTCGGGTGTAGGAACATTAGGGCTGGATTGAGACATAATGCCGGGAGAGCTGACTGTGGGATGAGCGGGGCGGGACTCTGCTACCACAGTACAGGGACTAGTGGGATGAAAAGCAGATATCAAACTTTCTCTCCTGTCTGTTTCAGCCTCTAGTGCTAAAATATGTGGCTCCCCCGGAAGAACCACAAGCGGAGGTGCGGGGGGGATTGGGATAATTGGGGACATGACATGTGCCACAGCTCCCAGGGAGGAGCGTTTAGAAGGGAGGAGGTCTAGTGAGAGGCGGCGTTCCGATATTGCAATCTCCTTGTCAATAACAGCCGCCACCCTGGTAATGAATTTATCCATAGAACCAATCAGCATTGCACCCCCTAAGGCACTTTCTCCACCTCCCCTTAAGGCCTTACCAGAACAGCTTGACATACTGGCTTCGGGGCCCACAAATTAACTCCAGAGTCTTAGACCTGTGACAATAGATGTAGGGGGGAGGCCCAGCCCAGCCTCTGTCAGCCCCTGACGGCCACAGACGGCCCGCCCTCTGCCCGGGCTCAGCCCGGCGACGCCCGCGCGCGCCGCGACGCGGAGGGAGCTCTCTGCTTTTCAGCGCCTCCGGGCGCGCTCCGCCGGAAGTGGGCGTGGTTCTGGTGCAGGGCAGGCTGGGAGCTATAGTTCTCCCCTGTCCGCGGCCGAGTGATGGAAGCTACTCGGCGACAGGTGAACACACAGCCTCAGGGACCCAGCGCTGCCAGGGGCCTCCGATGTAACGTCCGATCCCCTCTGCAATCCTTTTGGTGTAGAAGTGCCTCCCGCTCCTCGGTGGGAGCTCTCTGCTTTTCAGCGCCTCCGGGCGCGCTCCGCCGGAAGTGGGCGTGGTTCTGGTGCAGGGCAGGCTGGGAGCTGTAGTTCTCCCCTGTCCGCGGCCGAGTGATGGAAGCTACTCGGCGACAGGTGAACACACAGCCTCAGGGACCCAGCGCTGCCAGGGGCCTCCGATGTAACGTCCGATCCCCTCCGCAATCCTTTTGGTGTAGAAGTGCCTCCCGCTCCTCGGTGGGAGCTCTCTGCTTTTCAGCGCCTCCGGGCACGCTCCGCCGGAAGTGGGCGTGGTTCTGGTGCAGGGCAGGCTGGGAGCTGTAGTTCTCCCCTGTCCGCGGCCGAGTGATGGAAGCTACTCGGCGACAGGTCAACACACAGCCTCAGGGACCCAGCGCTGCCAGGGGCCTCCGATGTAACGTCTGATCCCCTCCGCAATCCTTTTGGTGTAGAAGTGCCATTTCTTTGCTTCTTTGCTTCTTCTCTTTATATGTAACTAAATGAACCGGCTATTTAGTGCATATTTATTTGAAATATATAGTCTTAATCTGTACATATGATGTTCTCTCCCAGAAATAAAAACAAATGAGAAAAATAAGTCTGAAACAGACATTGTATGGCAAGCAATTGATCAACCTACATTTCCTCAATGTGGTGGCAATCTACAACAAGCCCCTAATGGATGTGAATGTAAGTTGATCACATGCTGTGACTTATTCAATCACGGATTAAACACCTTAGATGAATGGAATAACAGCATCCATGTCTAAAGGGTGTTACCCCATTTGTCCTCAGTCTGACACTGTCATGATATCAGTTTCAGGTGATCCTCTGTTAACTTAGTCCTGTGGCCTACACATTGACTGTTTTAAAGGGGTTGGCCCCTATCCACCGTGCCACCATAGAGTACCCCTTTACTGTTTTGGACATGTTTATCTATCTTTAGCACATTATTTTCATACCTAGTTGGATTATTCCTCCTTATAAATTGTTAAAACTTCTTTCCAAACAATATTTTTATAACTGATCATGTATGGTTCTTTCCTCATGTGTATATCTATTTGTCTGTTTATTCTGCTCATACATATGTGGAATATGTCATTACTCTCTACAGTTTACTCGATCGAAATGTGTTAATTAATTTTCAATTTTTTGTAATTTTTAAATTTTTAATTTTGTGACATGTATTGTCTTCACTACATACATGTGTGCATTTATTTGTTTAACTTTTTTCTTATTGTCATGTTGTTGAATATTTGCTAACCATGCCACAATACGTCCCATGTTAACAGCAATACCATGTAACATGTAAACTAATAGATATTTAAACATCCTCTGTTTCTTTGGCTGTCCCCCGGGGTACTTTTGACACCCCTCTCCTTACTCAACTGTCTGATCTAGTGTTCTCACCCAGCTCTTTCAAATTATACCTGCTGGAAGCACCCCATTTTCTATTCAGGTCAAACTCATGATGATGTCACAACTGAGAGGTTACTCCCATTCATTGGAAAACCTCAGATCCCTCCGGGAGCTATGTAGTCATTACAGAGGTGAGCATACCCTTATACATGCCCTACACCAGTACATGCTTCTCCCCCACATAGTTATTTAATTATCCTTTATTTTATTCCTCTTGGGATTAGTGTTCCACCAAGCCCGGACACCCTCATCATGAAGCCAGTCCGTGTCTGGTGAAAACACGCCTCACCCTCGATTAATTTGCTATACGCAATCTGGACGCTTTGACCTGTATGCTCGCTCCATTGAGTCCATACATGGTACTCTTTCTCTCCAGCCACTTAGCACAGATTTTATGGCTTGTAGCTCCGTCTCCCGATCCTATGAGTCATCATGCCCCTCCATCGAGCCCAATTACGATCCCAGCCCTTTCGGTTGACCAGTGCCCATGACTCACAGTGCTTGGTTACGTTCTGGAACATATTCTGTATTACAATACTGCTTGATGAAATCACGGATCAAGTCACTTCTCCTGGTTCTCAGCCTCACTTTCTGAATTGGTCCCTGAAGAGCCTAGGTCCCTATAATGCCTGTTTTAAACCCATCATTATGGGTAATTGAGGCCTCTGATTCACCCAACAGGGCTTCTTTATGTAACACTCTCTGTGTTCTATACACCATGCTTAGATCACAGATCTAGCTACCCTATCTCTTTTATCACTACCCAAACTCTTACTCACTTACTGAGTCTTTTACCAACGAGGCCCTCACTCGATATAGACCTGTCACTTAGTAACCAGACCCACACGCCCTCATTCTTTCTCACCCTTATTATTTTTCAGATTTTCCTCATTGCACACCAGACCAGTAGTGCATTACTTTCATCTATCAACTTGTATTTTTCTGCATAATATATCTTGAGTGCAGTATTTCATGTACCATACCTTGGACTTTCTTCTTGCTCCATAACAGGTACTTTGTATATCCTCCTCCCACTCCCTCATCAATTTAAATAGATTTGCCTGGTGATTTACACTATTCTTATTGTATCCCTGTTAGAACCGGGGGCTCTAGTTGGCCTGGGCATGCACCCTAGTCTAAGTAGAGACCACCGCTTCCGACAGGGTAGCTAGGCGCAGAGGCAATGTGTAGAGTATTTGTGCAACACACACCACAGTAAAATCACTCACAAAAGGACACTACACCAGTTGTGAAAAAATAAAAGTGTCTTTATCTAAAATTCAACAAGATCCAAAATGACAAGAATCCAGCATATCCAATGAAAGATGTCAGTCAAACAAGTGGTTACAAGTATTCCAGTAGTGGCTGCCTTTTAGCTGAAAAACATTAAAGCAAAAACAGTTCCTCAGTCGCTTATAGCTGTTATTAGCACCGTTCCTCCTTCAGGGGGAGAACCTCTCAAGCAGGTAGTCCCCCCCCCACCCTCCGTGAGGTGGCTTAGGCCCTGTTCACAGTTCGCACCACTTTTGTAGAGCAGAACTTTGCATTTCAGGGAAGCAGTCCCTGACACGATGTCTCCCATGCCCATACGGGGTAGAGTAATTTAGTTCCCGCAGGTCCGCTCTCTGGAGTGCCCCCCAAGCAGAGTCAGTTCCCAAAGGTGCGTTTAGGTTATCCCCAATGAGATAGGCTCCCTTTTGGCAGGCCCAGTTACACACTATGTCGAATACCACTGTCCCTCTGTTCTTTAAGGCAGTCCCTGCTGCTTCCCAGCCTGCCCAGGCAACCCAGCAGCCGTTGAGGCAGTCGATAATTACCTGGGGCTGGTTGGTGTCTCCCACCTGCTCTGGCGCGATCCTCGGCCTGGGGCCTCTTCTGCCCGGCTCCCGGACTCTTGAGGGCTGCCCTCGATGCCCCGGGTTTCTGGCTGGGCATGAGAGGGAGCGCAATTTGCCTTCTTCCTGCAACTGACATTGCTAGGCGACACCTCGTGCCAGCGCCCAATCACAGCTCGGCTGGTCCTGACGTGGTGATGACTTGCCCCGGGGCTCCCGAGGCTCCGGGGCTGCCGCAGTGATTAAGGGGAGGCAGATTTGCAAGGGCATGAACATGGGCCTGCGGCAGTGACTTCAGGGCAACCAGTAGGTCTTTCGGCAGTGCTCAGGTCACAGGCACGCAGCGCTCTCGGATCCCTCACCATCGCAATCAGGGGAGATCTCGAGGAAGGCACCCCACAAAGATCCTGGGCTGGCGGCTGTGATTTCAAAGGCAGATGTTGGCCTCATTTGGCTCGGGCCCGCGGCGGTGACTCAGGGGCAGATTTCAATCTGGTTTTCACTGGAGTGCAAGCACCCACACACAGTGCCGTGGGGTGTTTTCAGAACGTGCTTAGCCCCGGCCAGCGGCGGTGATGTTGGGAATAATTTTGGGTGCGCCTGAGCACGGCCAGCAGCGATGCACTCTGGGGCCAATTTGTAAAGTGTTTACACACCATCTATGTTGCAGAGTCAGTTCAATGAAGACAGAAAACGTGGTGATCTTTATGAGTCCTTACGGTCCTTATGAACCCCCAACAATCAGGGGGCCAGTGACACAGTGGTGGAGACACTCTGGAGGTGTTTCTTCAGGTCTCCCTAGCAGGGCAGGATCAGCAGGCAGCAGGGCAGCTCAGCAGGGTGGGGCAGCAGCTCCTTGGAGCAGTCAGCCTCCTCACAAATGGCCATCCTCCTGGCAGCAGTCCTCACTCCAGCAGAGATTCCTCCCGGTCCAGTAGTGTAACAAAGATGTGAGGCTGATGGAGCAAGGTGGCTAAACAAAATCTTGTGTACCCCTTGTAAAGTCAATGTTCCATAACGTTAACATTTACTAATGGTGTGTTGTGGTAAAATAATCAACAATAGTATAAGAAGCACACAAATGCACATGTGGTAATACTAATTTGCCTACATGAAGCAATATAATTAACTAATTTGTACTGTTATTGTGATGTGAATTAATGCACAGCTTAAATATAAATAAACGCAGCATGAATGTGCTTATTGTACATGTTATTGTGTCAGAAAGTCGTCGGATAAGTAAGTATGAAACGCATTTATGTGGCTTATTTGCTAGGTAATAACTAATGGGGAAACAGTAGTACGGTGGGAGGTAAACAGAAGGGCTTTAGTTCCATATTTAACATGAATTTGGGTTTGTTTCTATGATAGTTCCAAAAGTGGCCTCTGAGGCTTAGTGAAAACATGGCTACTCTGGTAAACTGCGAGCAAGTGCCGGACTGCGCATGCGCACCCAAAGCCTGCAAGGGAGAGTGAACTGCCTGTGCTCGGATGGGAAGTTCAAGGCTACTGTGCCCTGGAAGTCAGGATGGTTGCAAAAACATGGACAGTCGAGTGTTCTGAACGTGGGAAAGAAACGTGAAGATACCAATAAAGGAAGTGATTAGGCCAAAGACTGTCCTAAACAATACCGTTTTATTAAATTGCTGATTCACTGTGAATATGATGTTGTAATGGTGAGGAGATGCTCATCCATCCCAAATTTGTCCAATCAGAACCCGAGTCGTGATATTAGATACTTTTTAGATAGATTAAGTTAGGAAATTAGTGTATAAAAACCCCTGATTTTGTTCGAGAAGGTCGCTCTTTTGATTTCATCTTGAAGTGCTGTCGGATTGCAGATCGATTTCTGGATGTAAGATACTTTGATTTATATCTTGTTTGCTTTGCAGGACTGAAGTATAAGATGAGGGCGTTAGTTAGGGATGTTAGGAGAGAATGAATTTGGAACTATCTATTCTTTGCTAAACTTTCAACTGATTTATAAAATAAATGACCATTTTTCCGAGCTCTAAATAAAATGGTTATTCTGAATTAAAGTACAAGATTTTTACTGAATAAGAATTAATTAATGCCTAAATGATAGACATACTAAAAGCTTGCTTTTAATAAAATTAGGAAAATGGAAAATTAAAGCGGGTCTTGTAATTTTTCCTACGCCTGGTTTTCTTTCTAGCAGATCCATTGCCACTATGGTGGTGTGTCTGAATAAAATTCATTGTTTGTTAAAACAATTGGTAAATTGCTTAAACTATAGCTGCAAATAAATGACTAGTTAAATAGGTTTAGACACTCCGACAATGTTACAGCGGTACTCCTTGTTATTTCACCAATCCCTGAAGTCGAATTAAATGAGACAGAGAAAGTGTGCAGTGTTATGGACCACACTAGAGAATAAATGTGTGTCCGGAGGTTTCAGGGAAATGGTGAAGCTGATTTAGATTTTATTTTTGCAGTTCCGCTGCAGCAAGGCCAGGACCCTCCCTTATATACCCTGCAGTCTAGTTACTTGGAAGAGACCAGGGAGTTCTGGGATGTTCCCTGACCTGGCTGTCACAGTGACGAAAGGCAGGGCCGTTAAGGCTAAAGTGGGCAGCCAGTCACAGCCCATTCAAGGGGAGAAGGTGTGAATCACCACTCCCACCTCACAGCCCAGGCAGCTATCAGTGTGTAGATGGGAGGGGCGAGTCTGCAGTGCCCAGACTAAGTGTAGGCAGGAAAATGTCCTCTTTCTAAAAGTGGGATTTCTAAAGTAGTAGTTCCAAACCCCATATATCATTGTAAAGGGTTCCCCGCAGCAGTTCAAACAAGACCAAACATGACATACTTATTAGGTCCTAGTCAGAAATTATCCCATAAGGGGGGTCCCCAATGTTAACCTATAGAGGGTTAGGCCTCACTGCGGTAGCAGGGGCCTGTGGTAGGTATACCAGTGTCACAATGTTTTAGGGCAGAGCACCTGCATCTCAGCACTGTTTATCAGTGGTAAGGCCCCGAGAGTCCTAAGTCCAACAAAAAGGTACAGTGAAAATGGGAGGCACAAGGGCAAAAATGTAGCGGGATACCACCCCAAGGCTGACAGATCCAACAATCCCCGTTCTTTCACTCTCCCCTTGTTCAGCACTGAAAAATGATTTTCTAACCTGGTACTGAAGATTAAATGAACTTATTACAGGTTGAAATGCTATCGCCCATCAATGTAACTCTTGGCGTGTATTGGTTCTGTAATTTGTTGATGATTCTGTGTTTTCACACTAATTTGGAAATTTTGAAACCATTTAAGTATTTGAATATTTCTTTTGCACTGCACTTTTGCTGGTTCCTTTGTCTCATGTGTCACTTTCGCCGTTCACTTTTCCCTACGAAGACTGATGTGCACAAGATTGAGTGGGTTACACCCACATTTAACGTAAATTGTGCTGGTAATCTATCTGTATTTATTTTTTATAAATAGAGACTGCTCTATAACTTTTTCTTTAACCACGGATGTCTCTTTGTTTCATTCTTTCTGAAATTGCTGTGCATGTTTTACATAATTTCCTATGAATATAATCTGATAAGAAGTTTGATAAAACACGATTTACCCAGGTCTTAACTGGGTCTACAGCTAACCTCTTTTGCTTGAATTCACCAGCAGCCAGGCTGTAGTAGAAATTTTAATAAAGTCTGATTCAATATAGTGAGAGGGTGAATGGAACGGAGCAGGCAGCCGTTGATAGCAGCAGCAGAAAAATAAGGTTTCCAATGTTATTGTTGACATTTATGCACTACTAATGGGACAAATATGGCATTGAATAACCCAATTAAAGGATCACCTAGAGCAATTTGTACAGTATCAGTTTCTAAAATTATGATTACTATTCGTAATACTCACTAACCAGATTCAAAATCTTCTTCATCATCTTAATTTTTCTGACCCCTCAGCACTGCACCTTAAAACGCTTAAGAACAAGAGAAATGCCTACTTTAGGAAAATCAAGTGCTCGAAATCTGAATTCTTTAGCCTCCAGCTGGACCAAGCTAAAAACCGACCAAGAAAACTGTTCGAACTAGTCAAAACACAAAACAAGATGCAACCCTTACAATCAAACAGCACAACAAGCGTTATTCCACACTGTGAAGACTTTTCTGCTTTCTTTAAGCTAAAGACCGACAACATAAGAAGTGATCTCCTCATTGATGCAAGCCGATACTCCAACCCCATCAGCATGACTACCACTCAACCTAAAAATAACGCATCATGGACATCCTTCGACACCTACTCTGAAGAAACAATTCACAAACTGCTCGGCACCTTGAAACCCTCTAATCACTTCACAGACCCCCTACCTGCTAATGCTGTAAAAGACTTCTCCCCCCTGCTCCTCCCACTCTGGACTAAAATCATTAACAGCTCCCTTCAACAAGGACTCATCCCAGACCCCCTCAAGGTGGGGCAAGTCACGCCTATACTCAAGAAACCTACAGCTGACCCGACTGACCTAAACAATTACCGCCCTATCACCAATATTCCCACCTTGGCCAAACTGCTGGAAAAATGCGTACAACTCCAACTGACAAAACACATTGATCAGTTTGACCTCATCAACCCTCATCAAACAGGCGTCCGAGCGAAACACAGCACGGAAACGGCTATGACGCACATAATTGATGACGCCCTCCAAATCCTTGATCGCAATGATTCCTGCCTCCTCATCCTTCTTGATCTCTCCTCAGCATTCGATAGTGTCAAACATGAGAACCTACTGGAGCTGCTAAATACCAGAATGGGTTTATCCGGAACTGTTCTCAAATGGTTCACCTCCTTCCTACATAACCGGTCTCAGAAGTTCAAGATCAACAACGTGCTGTCCTCACCTGTGCCTGTAACTTTAGGCGTCCCACAAGGATCTGCCCTATCCCCCACATTGTTCAATCTCGTCATGGAACCACTCACCACCTTGCTTGAAGCATCTAATGTACACTTCCATATGTACGCCGATGACACTCAACTTTACCTCAAGCTACAATCCCCAGAAGACATCAAACTTCTGAACTCCACACTCAGAAACACCCATTCATGGCTGGCCGATAATCACCTCAAACTAAATGCTCTGAAAACTGAGTTCATTCTGATCTCACCTCCTGCGAAAATTGCCATCACCCAAACCTGGCTCAATCACCTAACTGCGCTCAATGTCCAACCTACCATCGTGGAATCTGCGAAATACTTAGGCATCACACCCGACGCCAAGCTCAACATGCAGCAGCACATTAGCAAAGCAACTAAAGGAGCTAATTTCCAAATCAACACTTTGAGGAAACTTAAACCCTTCTTCCCAGCTAAGGACTTCCAAACTGCTGTACAAGCCCTAGTCATCCCTCGCATAGACTACGGAATTGTGGCCCTCAGCAGACTCCCCCTTTCAACAACCGCACCCCTACGAGCCTCCTTGAACGCTGCCGCGAGACTCATCACTGGTTCAAGAAAACATTTGCATATATCCCCTGACTTAAAATCCCTGAACTGGCTGCCTTTTGAAGCCGGAATACAGCTGAAAATTGCCGTTATGACACGCTCGGCCGTACACCACAAGTCACCCAACTACCTCACTCAAAAGCTGACTATGGTGACTCAAAAGGTGACTCGCTCTTCGCTTCCTAGCTGAGTGGTTGCTCCCCTGTGACTGTGGTATCGTACTTGCAGCGCATTGTACCGAAATCTGATCTATACCGACTGCCAGCTGTGTGCTTTGACCGCCGCTTTGCTTATTTGCTTGTTTAATTGCCAGCGTTATTTGCATTTTTGAATTGCCAACTTTATTGCTGAATTTGCGTTCTCCCCCAAGCGCTCTTGCCGTTCTGACCCCTCCGCCTCCATTTTGTTGATTGTTGTCCTCCTCCGTAGCCCGCCCCGCCTCCCAGCTGAGCCGCCCTCCCACAGACAACAAACAGCGCTCCCCTACCTGGAAGCGCCGTGACTCGCTCTTCGCTTCCTAGCTGAGTGGTTGCTCCCCTGTGACTGTGGTATCGTACTTGCAGCGCATTGTACCGAAATCTGATCTATACCGACTGCCAGCTGTGTGCTTTGACCGCCGCTTTGCTTATTTGCTTGTTTAATTGCCAGCGTTATTTGCATTTTTGAATTGCCAACTTTATTGCTGAATTTGCGTTCTCCCCCAAGCGCTCTTGCCGTTCTGACCCCTCCGCCTCCATTTTGTTGATTGTTGTCCTCCTCCGTAGCCCGCCCCGCCTCCCAGCTGAGCCGCCCTCCCACAGACAACAAACAGCGCTCCCCTACCTGGAAGCGCCGTGACTCGCTCTTCGCTTCCTAGCTGAGTGGTTGCTCCCCTGTGACTGTGGTATCGTACTTGCAGCGCATTGTACCGAAATCTGATCTATACCGACTGCCAGCTGTGTGCTTTGACCGCCGCTTTGCTTATTTGCTTGTTTAATTGCCAGCGTTATTTGCATTTTTGAATTGCCAACTTTATTGCTGAATTTGCGTTCTCCCCCAAGCGCTCTTGCCGTTCTGACCCCTCCGCCTCCATTTTGTTGATTGTTGTCCTCCTCCGTAGCCCGCCCCGCCTCCCAGCTGAGCCGCCCTCGCCCCTCCTCCCCCACTATCCATTTATGACAGTAGTTCCCGCGCGCAGCCCAATCCGCGCCGAAGGTGCGCCAAAGGTAAGCCCGTCTACGCCCGTCCGCGCCCAGCGCCATACCCCCTGCTCCTCGCGCTGCCCAGCCCTCTCGCATTACCTACGATGCCGCCACCCTCCTAGCCCTTAACCCCGGTCGCGCCCCCAACTGCGTCCAAGCCGCTCCTGGACACACCCATGGACCTTTCTCTTGCTACTCCTGCAAATTCATCGGCACCGACAACATCTCCGCTACGACCACACCACAGATTCCCGACCCCAATCACCTACAATGCATCCTTCTCAACACCCGATCGGTCCACAGGCACGCCATTGACCTATGGAATCTACTAGACACCATCTCTCCAGACGTCGCCTTCCTAACAGAAACATGGATGAATGCTTCCTCCGCCCCAGACATCACCATTGCCATCCCTGAAAATTATAAGATCACACGCAAGGACCGTACCGGCCACACAGGAGGAGGAATCGCTATCGTCCATAAAAAATCAATCCGCATCTCAACCAGCTCTGACGCCAACCTCGCCAACTCCGAACACCTTCACTTCCAGATCCACATCGACCCCAAGACCACACTCAGAGGCACCCTCCTCTACAGACCACCAGGACCCCGCGCTAAATTCAGTGAAGACATCACAGACTTCATCACTCCACACGCGCTCCCCTCCAAAGACTACATCCTTCTGGGAGACCTCAACTTTCACCTTGAAAAGAACAACGACCGCAACACCACCACCCTCTTGGACAACCTCGCCAACCTCGGACTTAAACAACTGGTCACTTCCCCCACCCACATCGCAGGTCACACACTCGACCCCATCTTCACCTCCAGCAATCATGTCTCCTTCAGCCACACTACAGATCTCCTCTGGACTGACCACAGCTGCGTTCACTTCTCCTACAACAAGCCAAAACCCACCAACCACCTCCAACCAACTCTGCAAAGAAACTGGAACAAAATCACCATCGACCAGATCTCCTCATCGCTCCTTCTAAACACCCCAGCCCACTCTTCTAACCCAAACCAAGCCGCCGCCAACTTCAACCTATGGTTATCCAACACCGCCGACAACTTAGCACCACTGAAAAAACGTCAAAGCAAACCTGGCAGCAAGAAGGCCTCATGGTTCAACGATGATCTTAAGAAGTCCAAGAAACTCTGCCGCTCCCTTGAAAAGGCCTGGAAAAAAGACCCAACCATTAGCACCAAGGACGCCTTCAAAAACGCCACCCGCACACACCACCAACTAATCCGAAAGGCCAAGAAAACAGCATTCAAGGATCGACTTGACAACAACGCCCACAACAGCAAGGAACTTTTCAACATCGTCAAGGAATTTACCAATCCCTCGGCCAACTCCAACGACATCACCCCCTCTCAAGCCCTCTGCGACTCCCTAGCCTCATTCTTCCACAACAAAATTGCAGACATCCATAACAGCTTCGACAACCAACCCGGAGACCAACCCACCCAACCATTTGCTGAACATTCGCCCCCCTTGAACACCCTTAACGACTGGAACCCAATCTCCACTGAGGACACCATCCGCCTGATGAACTCCATCCACTCAGGATCCCCCACAGACCCATGTCCTCACCACATCTTCAACAAAGCAGACTCCGTCATAGCACCGCACCTTCGAGACGTCATCAACTGCTCCTTCAACTCCGCCACCTTCCCGGAAAGCTGGAAACACGCTGAACTCACCGCCCTTCTGAAAAAACCCACAGCGGACCCCACCGAACTCAAAAATTACCGCCCCATTTCGCTCCTTCCATTCCCGGCCAAAGTAATCGAGAAAGCTGTCAACAACCAGCTCGCCGCTTTCCTCGAAGCCAACAAATCCCTCGACTCCTCACAATCTGGCTTCCGAGCAAAACACAGCACTGAGACCGCCCTCATCGCAGCAACAGACGACATTCGAACTCTACTGGACAATGGAGACACAGTCGCCCTCATCCTCCTCGACCTCTCTGCAGCCTTCGACACAGTCTGCCACAGCACCCTTTTACAACGCCTCAGAAACATCGGAATACAAGGAAAAGCACTTGAATGGATCACCTCGTTCCTCACCGGAAGAACCCAGAGAGTCCGCCTCCCACCATTCAAGTCCGAGGCCACTGAAGTCATCTGTGGCGTACCACAAGGATCCTCACTCAGTCCCACCCTCTTCAACGTATACATGAGCCCCCTCACGACCATCGCCCGCCAACACAACCTCAACATCATCTCTTACGCGGATGACACTCAACTGATCCTCACTCTCACCAATGACCCCAGCACCGCCAAAACTAACCTACACGACGAAATGAAAGAAGTCGCCGAATGGATGAAACACAGCCGTCTGAAACTGAACTCAGATAAAACAGAAGTCCTCATCTTAGGTACTTCCCCCTCAGCATGGGACGACTCTTGGTGGCCGGAAGCCCTTGGAAAAGCACCCATCCCGACAGACCACGCACGGAACCTAGGCGTTATCCTGGATTCTTCACTCTCAATGAACAGACAAGTCAGCGCCGTATCCTCATCCTGTTTCAACATTCTTCGCATGCTCAAAAAAACATTTCGCTGGATCCCCACCGAAACCAGAAAAACAGTCACCCATGCTCTGGTCACGAGCCGACTGGACTACGGAAACACCCTCTACGCAGGCACTACCGCTAAACTCCAGAAGAAACTCCAACGAATCCAAAACGCGTCAGCCAGGATCATATTAGACATCCCGCGCAACGAACACATCTCTGGTCACCTGAAAGACCTCCACTGGCTACCCGTCAATAAGAGGATCACTTTCCGACTGCTAACCCACGCACACAAATCACTCTACGACATCGGACCAGAATGCCTCAACTCACGACTATCCTTCTACACCCCCTCCCGCCAACTACGTTCTTCCAGCCAAGCCCTCGCCACTGTACCTCGCATCAACAAGACCACCATGGGAGGCAGATCCTTCTCATACCTGGCTGCTAAAACCTGGAACTCACTCCCCACTTACCTTCGCCTTACCCAGAACCACCTAGCATTCAGAAAGCAACTTAAAACGTGGATATTTGACAAGTAATCCTCCTCCCCTCCCTAAGCGCCTTGAGACCCTCTGGGTAGGTAGTGCGCTATATAAATTCTTTGACTTGACTTGACTATATCAGGAGGCTCGAGATCTAATATAAGTACAAAAAATCTACTCCTAAAACCTCGTAGATTCCGGAAGGAAAAAACATACAAACGCTCCTTCTCAGGAATGGCACCCAGGATCTGGAATGCACTCCCTCCTGAAACCAGGCTTATCTCCTCCACTGCATGCTTTAAGAAAGAGGTAAAAGCCATCCTTATGGCCAAGTTCACCTGAACTCGACTGTTGCTGGATCAAAGACTTTCCACCGCTTTTGTATCATTGGTTACCTGATTGTTTATTGGTATTATATTTGTACATGTTTGCTATACTATTATGCTACTCACTTACTACCGACTACTATATGGTACCCAATATATTGTACCCAATAGTTTGTTTAACCACCCTTTTGCTGCCCCTACCCATGTCTATGTAACCTTTAAGAAAGAGGTAAAAGCCATCCATATGGCCAAGTTCACCTGAACTCTATTGTTGCTGGTTCAAAGACGTTGCACCGGTCTTGTACTATTGGTTAACTGATTGTTTATTGTTATTATATCTGTACTTGATTGCTATGCTACTATGTTACTACCTACTATCGACTACTACATGGTACCCAATAGTTTGCTTAATCACCCTCCTGTTGTCCCTACCCCTTCTTTCTGTAAAGCGCTCTGATATCTGCAAGGATCTTGTTCGCGCTATATAAAACTTTGAATAATAAATAAATTATGTGTTTAGACCTAATATTGGAGAGAGGAAACTCCTGTGCATCCTGACTACACAGGTTTATCCCTTAGAACTCTACTTTAGCTTTGACTCAAAGGTGCTGCAAAATGTAATTCTCACCAATTTATCCTCATGTACAATTGCAAGATTATTATGCCTTGCTATTAGGGATGTTTGTGCCTATCGGTGAGGTAGAGTTGCAGGGGAAGTAAGGAAGGTCATTCAGAAATACTCTGGGCTTTACCCAGTTATCCAGCATCGTAGTCATATGTTTTACTCTATATACAGTGTATAACAGATCACTATCATACCTGAAGTGACAAAAATGACCATCCAAGAGGACCACATTTCCTGAATGTTCTAGCCTATAACTAAGCAAGAAGCATCATGTTACCTTGTTGATGGTGATCAGGGTGTTGAGTAAATATTGCGGCTGGCATCCCTCATCAAGAACCCTCATATTCAAAGTTGGCAGAGGCCATACTAGTCTTACTTACATCTAGGGGAGTTTACCTTAGGTATTGAGCTCGCATATGCATGACTTAACAGATGAGACAACCAAAACAGACATCTAACAAAAACCAGTATAAGGTGATCTGCAAACAGGATCTGCAAGGAAAACACTGTGAGTACATAGTAGTCTGAAATAAGCCCAAACAATTGGTTATCATCCCTAGGAAACAAAACTGTGGCCCCAGCTCTCCAACGTCTTATTACTTATTACTTCAGAAACTAATAAAGGAACCACCTCGTACTGGTAAATGCCACAAATGGAGTTAGACAGCCCTGTGCATTTTAAAACTTTGAAAGTCCGGAATAGCTCCTGCTGTTCAAGAACCCATGCAACAGAAACTAAAAAAACTATTCTTTATGTGGACCCGGGAATTGCTGATATGCTGAATAAAATGACACGATACTGGAAATTAGGGAAAATGAGGAAATAATAAAATGTGATAGTGTCTAAACACCAGGACAGACATTGTGTCAGAAATCACCATAGATTGGAATCACTGCTAGAAGCTTGGGGACAGGAAAGAAGGATGAATGCAGAGCAATGTTCTCCTCTCCAGCCACTTAACTCTAAAACCACAAGCAACAGTAAAGCAACAACACTGTGCCTGTCACTTGTTCTGGTGCCACCTTCTTTATTTCAGCAGGTCTCATACGCAATATGTAGTGCATTTTCCCAACCATTTAATTTAGCTTCTCAGACAAGACAGTTACCTATCAGGTAGGCAAAATGTAACGTGCAACCTCTGTTAGTACTACAGCACTGTTGCATCCATGACAATATTAAAGAGAAATGTCCTTGTCCAACCCAGTATTCATAGATCTGGCACCATTGTTCTCTCCAAAAGCCATTAAAGACAGTTGATAAGACACATTCCGATTTACAAATTATGTTGCTGTGTGAAAAGGATTCCACACAGAATCACGGTATCTGCAGAACCCGAAATACTTGCAAATAAATAAACTAATATTAGGGCAGTCAAAGTTCCAAAGTTCCAAAGGGCTGATTCCACAGTAGTAAGGAGGCTATAGAGAGGCGCAAGAAAACAGAGAGGGTCAACATTTCCATCGTCACATAGGAGAGATTTGTTTACTACAATAGTCTATGAATGAGAGTCCCACTGATCCATCGGTTAAGAGGGGCAACACTTAGATTCTCTTTGGAGTTTGGAAAATCTAGTTGGATTTCCTACTCCATAATTCTCTAATAATGGAGGAAATTCATGCAGTGAGTGCTTCTATGTACAAACAAAAATTGGAAGATTGTCAGTTACCATCAACGTCTAATTCAGGCCCTTGGGGTATGGCTGAGGGTTTGTGAGCTGTCCGCCAAAGTGCTGAGGCATCAAATGCAAAGACTCAGCCTGGCTAGCAAAAGCAGGCTAGCCAGAAACATCCCAATGCACTGAAAGGAAAGTTACCTTCTCAAACAGCCTGTATTTTTCACTAGGGGTCCCTTTGTCAAACAACAGAGTGACTGTCAGTCTTTTGTGACATAAGGGCATGGTGCACTGGTTGGAATTATTTATCTTGTCCAAATACACAGATCTAATTAGGGGTGGGCAGAACTTATGGAGTCTCACTCAGCAGTATTCTGCAGTTTTATACAGAGTTTTTGTGGAGTTCTGCCAACAGGTGGAAAATATGCACGTTGCGCTGCAATGTAGAGCCTGTTGCATGAGCTGCGCAAATGGCACCGGGCAAGAGTCTGCAGCCATTCGAGTTAATTTTCCTGCTGCTCGAGCAGACAACATTTCAAGCAGCAACAAATCTACTCGAGAAGCAGCCCTCTGACCTCGATTGCTCGCGATTGCCCTCCATTTGAAAATGGCACTAGGGGAGGCCAAATCTTGCTTGTGCTCACCAGCTGGCATTTCACGCAGAGTCGTGGGGAAAAACATTCTTCCATGCGGCGATTGGCGGAATTTGACTCTGAGGCAGACAGTATTGCGGTACTCTTCCATTTAATCATTTTAAAAGCCTCGGGGCATATTACCAACAACTAGCGATAATTATCGCTATGTTGTTTTAGCGGCAATAATTTTATCGCCGTGTTGCGGCGATTTTTATCGCTTAGGAGCCTTGCTATTATCAAGGTTTATCTCCTAAGCGATAAAAATCGGCCGAAATGCATGAATAACGCTGTAAAGTCAGCGATATTCATGCATTACCGAGCTAATGCTCTTAGCCATGTTATCCACCTCCCATTGGATAACATGGCTAAGAACTGCTCAGGGCAGGTGTTAGCTTTTGGAGATATTTGCGCTTAGCAAAATTTGAAAAATCAACCTTTTGGATAAGATAATCTTCACAAATCATAATGAGTCTTCAGTGTTTGTGGAGCAAAAAGAGAAAACATTCAATTTCAAATCAAGTAGTAAATGAAATACCTAGCTTTGAAAGAACAAATCAAAATTCTGTTACCTTAATGTGTACAGAACTCTTCCATCATTCCATATGCGAAGCAGACGATTTGGTGAAGTTATCCAATGTGCATCAGATTTCCGTGAGTTCCTGAAGAACGTGTCAGGAATCCATATTTTTCCAACCATGTTGCTATTTAACATGAGTACCTTCATGGAACTATTAAACTTTAAACGACTGTCATACCATGCTTGTGCAAACATTATATCAATTGTGTATTCCTAAAATGAAATAGAAGCATTGTTATAGTAACATTGTCATGGAGACAATCTTTACAGTACAAACCAGGCAGTAACAGAAATTATAACAGTATGTATGACATCTTCTGTAACATTGCTCCTACCCGATATTTAAAATGTATAGGGTTTGTAAAGTGCTCTGATGCCCAAAGGGTTGTGGAAATAAAGTGCCTCTAATATGTAGAGTGAGGTGCATGAAAACGGGGTCTGACTAATTATCTTGCTGGAGGAAGAACCAGGTCTAGAGTTGCTTGCAGAATCAGGATTTGTGCCTTTCTATCCTTAATAAGAGGGGGAGCTGGTTCCATTCAGAGGGGATTAGAATGGAAAATACCCTGCCATCTCTGGTGTTTATCCTATAACTAGGGACCTCTAGTAAATGAGCATTACAGGAGCGGTGAAGTATTTTAGGTATGTGAGTAACAGTCCTCTTTCTGAGGTAGAGCGGCTAAGTGCCTCTGAATGCTTTGTGGATCGTGTTTGTATAATTGTTATTCATTAATTAAAATATAGTTTGTAATTTTAAGTGATTAGAATTGTTTTTAATTTAATTGTTAACAGAAATTTATGGTGTTGTAACAGGTTGTTCTGTTTGAAGGGGGATCGGTGAGAAGTTAACTCAATTAATGATTTTTTAGCAAATATGTGATTGATATTCATTATGTGTGTTAGGTAATATTGATTTATTAAACGTATATGTTCTGTGCGGGTTACAATGTTTATAGGGGTATGGGGTGGGAAGTTAATTATGGAATAATTAATAAACAATATATAATTTATTATGAATTATGTAATTGATTATTATTTATTAATAATGTAAATTGTGTAATATCTTTACATTTTATTTTTATTTTTGGTGTAGACTGTTGGGTTAGTAGGGATATACCGCACGGCAAGCCTTTCTTGGTGGCCTGCGGACCTTGCAGACATTGTACCTGTGTTATATATTTTTTATTTTTGAAGAGTGTCAGAAAACACCGCCGCAGCAGCACGGAATTCGAGAGACTCTGCTCTATGGAGGCCGGGCGGGCGATTCCAGCGATAGTCAGGGGCACTGAGGGGTGAAATATAACAAAGCCTTATTAACAAGTAAATGGTCTTGTAAAGACCTGTGAAGTACTGGGGTGCGGCTGTGTGTGCCCAGGAAGCTGTCTCAGTCTAGGCTGCCATGGGGGGTAGGTGACAGAGGGTGACAAACAGAGGGAGCTAGAGGGAAAAAGACGGAGGGAGGGAGACAGAGGGAGGGAGACCAGGGGAGGGAGGAGGAGGGAGACAGAGCGAGGGAGACAGACAGAGGGAAACAGACAGAGGGAGGGAGACAGACAGAGGTAGACAGACAGAGCGAGGAGGGCCACATAGGGAGGAAGACAGAGGAAGCAAGACAGATAGAGGAAGACAGAGGGAGGGAGACAGACAGAGGGAGATAGACGGAGCCAGGCAGAGAGAAAGTGAGACAGAGAGAGGGAGACAGACAGAGAGAGACAGAGGGAGAGAGAGAGAGAGAGGGAGACAGAGGGAAGGAGACAGGGGGAGGGAGACAGAGGGATGCAGACAGAGGGATACAGAGAGAGGGAGAGAGAGGACAACAGACAGAGGGAGATAGACAGACAGAGGGAGAAAGACAGAAGGAGACAGAGGGAGACAAACAGAGGGAGGAGGGCGACAGAGGGAGGGTGACAGAGGAAGCGAGACAGATAGAGGGAGATAGAGAAAGGTAGACAGACAGAGGGAAACAGACAGAGGGAAACAGACAGAGGGAGACAGAGGGAGAGAGGGAGAGAGGGAGAGGGAGAGAGAGAGAGGGAGAGAGAGATATATAGAGAGGGAGGGAGGGAGACAAAGAGAGAGGGAGGGAGCCAGAGAGAGGGAGGGAGAGATAGAGTGAGGGAAGGAGACAGAGAGAGAGAGAGAGAGAGAGAGAGAGAGAGAGAGAGAGGAGAGAGAGAGAGAGATGTGTGTATGCTGGGTCTGGTGGCTCAGTGAATGAGGGCGTCCGCTGCAGGGGCCTGTGTTCAACCTCATGGTCACAGGTTTTTTCTCTCTAGCCCCGCCCCCTCCCCCACTGACCCACCCACACCGGTGTGGCCTTCGGCCACAAACCACCCAGTAAGTTTGGCCCCCAAGAGAAAGTTTGTGAGTACCCATGGGTTATAGGGCGGCAAAATAACTAAGTAATAAGTAATTAACAATTATTTATTTACTCTTAATTATTTAATTGCTAAATATTTTATTTTCCTTACATCTTAGTTGTAGGTTGCTAGGTTTTCAGGTAACAGGGTGGAACAATATTTAAGTAATGAATAATTAAATATTAATTATTGACTGTTAATTAATTAGTTATTTGAGTATCAATTATGTAAATGGTGTTATACTTATTCATTTTAGTTATATTTTAAGTGTGGGCTGGGTTTGTGAGGGTATAGTACAATTAGACAATTAAGTAATAACAAAAAAGTGAGATTGATACTTAATTATTTCAGGGCCAGATGTGCGAAGGTTTTTAGCGTGCGCAAGCGGGTCTTTGACCCGTTTGCGCATGCTAAAAACCATGGGCCCATGCACAAACAGTATTTTGCGAGTTGCAAATAAAATTGTGACCCCTTCCCCTTTGCAAATACATTGCATAAGAAATGAAACGAAAATGTTTCTTTTTTTTGTTTTAATGCATCTCGTTTTCCTTTAAGGAAAACGGGCTGCATTTAAAAAAAAGCTACTTTATTTAAAAGCAGTCCCAGACATGGTGTTATGCTGAGCCCAGGAGGGCGCCATCCCTGGGAGGGCCAGCCATTCCAAGTGGGGTCGCAAAATACAAGTGGCGAATTAATAATATTCATAAGCCTCGAATTTGGCGACCCCATTGGGAATCGCAAACAGTGTCCAAGACACTGTTGTACATGCCAAATAGCAAGTCGCAAAAGCAACGCAATTTACGAGTCGCTATGTGGCAGGTCATACTTCTTGCCCAAAGTGTTTAATAATCATATGAATTGTTTAATTGTTTTTTATGTTTTATGTATATACATTTTTTGGTTAAATAATGTTCATACTAAGAGTTTTATATTTGTTCTAAATTAATAAGGTTATTCAAATATGTAATGTGTTTGAAATAAATAATTTTTCCTGATTAGACAGGAGGGAGAAGAGTACATTTAAGCCCTCCGAAGTACAACACTTTCCTTACTGGTGCACAGACTGTAGTGGGAATATTACATTTTAACCTTATGAAGTATAATCTTTTCCGTACTGGTGCACAGATTGGAGTGGAAATAGTACATTTAACCCCTCCAAAGTCTGATGCCTTCCCTACTATTGCACAGACTGGAGCATGGACCCAGCCCAATCCAGCCAATTAAGACACTTTAGAACAGCGTCTTGATTGGAAGAGAGAGTTGGTTGTGGTCTTCGCACTCGGAGGACATGCTGCAGAAGATCGAGCAGCACTGTAAGGTAAGTGATTTTCTAACGTGTATATTTATGTGCATATTGCTGTGTATTTGTAATTTGTATTATGTGTATGTGTTATGTGTATATGTATACATGCGTATGTGTATATAAGAGCATGTTATGTGTATTTTGTGTATTTGTTATACTGAATTTATAAAGCGTGTATAATATGTGTATATTATTTGCACCCCCCATGTGATTTGCACCAACCACCACTGCATCTACCATGGCCATGCAGTTGAAGTTGTTTCTGGTGGTGTTTGTCCTGTCTGTCAGGGAGAGGATGAGTTGGGTGTCATTGGTGTAGGAGATAACGGTGATATCTTGTGATCAGATGATGTTGGTGAGTAGTGTGATGTATATGTTGAAAAGATTGGGGCTGGCGGATGATCCCTGTGGGACACTGCATATCAGTTTCATGGTGTATGATGTGAAAGGTGGCAGCCTGACCCTTGGGGTTCTTAATGTAAGGACGGAACAGACCCATTTGAAAGCGGATCCTTGAATACCAATCTTGTGGATTCTTTTGATGAGGGTGTTTTGGGAGACAGTGTCAAAGGCCACAGAGAGGTTGAGCAGGATGGGAGCCAATGTTTCTTCTCAGTCGAGGATGTTTTGAATGTCATCATGGATCACAATGAGTGCAGTTTTGGTAATGTGGTTCTTGCTGAATCTTGATTGCGCATTGTCTAGAGGATGGTGAAGTTTGAGGTAAATTGTGAGTTGCTTGTTAATGGCTTTCTCAATAACTGTGGTTGGATAGAGGAGCGGGGAGAAGGGTCTGAAGTTGCTCAGTTCATATTATTATTATTCGTCATTTATAGAGCACTTTGTTCACATGGCAGGCATCTTGGTGCTATTAGCGAACCACAGAATAAAAACCTAGGCTAGTGGAGGGTCATTCTTGACTTGGTTAAATTATTTTGGGAAGACACCAGGTTTTTAGACTCCTCCTAAAACTAAGTAGATTACTGTCCAATCTGAGTGGAGTGGGCAGATTGGTCCAAAGTTGTGCTGCCCTAACTTGAAAGGATCCCCCTCATATTCTGGCTTTCTTAAACCTTGGTATACAGATAAGATTAGCCTCAGCAGATATCAGCATCCTTGCAGGTTTTTAGTGTATTCATTTTTCCAGCAGGTGTTTTGGCCCTATGCCATTTAAGGCTTTGTGCACTATGCACATAGCCTTGAAAAAAGTATTTCCCTCATTGCAGCCAGTGGAGTTCTTTTAGGGTATTTTTTGTCAAGTGATACCTTGTTGTTTTTTAGTGCTAATTTGGCTACCATCACTTGTATTCTATACAGTTTTTTTAAACAGATAGTCTGGAATTTCCAGTAGGAAGGCATTGCAGTAGCCAATACTGCTCAATATTGTGCTCTGTACAACCAGCTGTCTTGCAAGCCGTGGGAGTAGAGGTATAATCTTTTTCAAGTTTCTCAAAAGTATGTGGCATATCCTATTGACCTGAACTTCCATAGAAAGTTTCTTGTCTACTATTACTCGCACTGAGTGGAATGTAGTCAGATCCTTGTCTTTCGTCCATGGCCAGTGTTAGAAGCCGGCATTCCCGCCTGCACTGTTGTTGTCAAGTGTGCGACCAGGACCCACCGCTCCCACGTTAGGCCAAGAAAGGACAACGTCCGAGACAGCCCTGCTCACCTGCTTAGTAGCTTGACACGAGCAGCCAGGCTTATCTCCAAGGCACGAGTGTTCAGTATGTGCAACCACACCCACAGCAACCCAATTATGTCACCACAAATGGACTCAAGACGTGTTTGTGTAAAACAAGTACACTTTATATAAAAAGATATATGAAATGACCACACGATACAACTCCCACATATAAACACTGGGTAATATGTTTCCGATGGGTTGGGCGTTTCTAATGCCCAACCACTGATTCCAACCAACAGTTACGCTGACTTTTAACCATTCTCAACAAGTTAGGTACGTTGTATCACTAGATATACACACACGTCGCAAAATACAAGGAATACTGCACTACTTAACAATGGGTTCCTGGAAAGTACCACAGTGAAACAATGCCATGCGTAGCGTCAAGATCATGTACTGAGTCTATACAACATAATGCAACTCGGTTTGCTACAAGCATGCCCTGTTCAAGGAAGGAATAAAGCAATGCATCACTCTGCAATTACGTACAGTGCAGTAAACAACAAATGCAGTGCACTACGCTATGATCCTGCATCCTGCAGCAGAAACATAACCTAGTGTGAAGATCACTATCCCCTGAGTTCGTTAAGCACCTCTAGTGTCAGATGTTGTCCAATAGTTTGATAGTTTATTAGCAGCAAACATGCAAAGTGTTATATGACTGTTCTTAGAAGTTGTGCAATGACACCCAAGTTCCACTTAGGCCCTGTACTGCACCATCCGGGACCAGCATGGACCGAGATCTGGGCCGAAGCAACAGGCGCACACAGCTGCCAGCAGTGAGAGGCAGAGAGAGCGTCCCTCCGGGCCTGCACCCCGCCCTAGGGGAAGATCCACTTTATCTGGGGGCATGACCCCACTCTCCTCTCCTGACGCAGTGGCTTGGCCTCATGCCAGAACCTTGTCACCACGGGCAAGGCGCGCGTGGGCCGGTAGTTCAGCTCCTGCGGGGCTGCCGGTCCGAGACGCCAATGTTCAGCACAAACTCCTTCCATGAAGCCTTCCACACGATGCTGGTGCTACCTCACCTTGCCTTCGAGGGCCCTATCACTTGGCCCTCCTCTCCAGCGCTGTTAGGATTTCTTCGCTCACTGGTGCTCACCGCTCCCCAGTGCTCCTCACCAGCACCTCTCGTGGCACCTTCAACACGAACCCCCGGCGTGTCCGAGACTCCGTCTCCTGGTCCACATGGTTTTCAGGCGCTCTCCACTAGCCCGGATCGCAGCACGACGCGCACACTGCGCTTCTGAGTCTCACCTCTCCTCCTGATGCACACGAGGTACCAGGCACACCCCACTAACACCCTGGCTGCACCACCACATGCCGATCTGCGTGTCAGAGACTCACTCCTTCTTAGTGCCCACAATGTCCCAGCACTCTTCACTAGTGCCTGGACTGCACTGCGACACGCACCACCTGCGCGTCCCGTATCTTGGCTCCCTTCCACGATCCCCAGAATCCACAGGCACTCCAACACCTGTAGCCGCACCAAGATACGCACCCTGCGCGTCAGAGTCTTGATCACTCCGGGTACCCACGATCACCTTAGGCACCCTTTCAGAGGTATCAGGCTGCCACGACACGGTCCCACCACCGCGTCACTTGAGACTTCCTGGAAACTTTTATGTTCCTGTATTTCCAAACAAGGAGGCAGCTCACCTCGGGCCCTTTGGGTACAGGACGCAGCACACAGCAAAGTCCTGCTCAGGAAGAATGGGAGAAACGACCCACTGCAGCGCCCCTTTACTCTCCCCTTGGTCAAGAGCTACAAACTGCCCACAAGCCCCAGATCACAAAGCAAGGGTCAGTGTCTCCTGCAGCCTATTCAGCAACTCTTCCTGAGGCAGAGGTTTTCTTCCCGATCGCGGACCGATCAAAGCCGCCAGAGACTCGACCAGTCCACTGTGCTTCAAAGAGTTCCCATGACTTCTCTGAACGATATCCAAACAGTTCTCGACATCATTATCAACATACCGAAGTCTTGGAGTTACAGTTCTTCCTGTTATACCCCTCATTGTCTTTGAAGTTTCATTGTGCTCAGGGGTCCACGACCCCTCCCTAAATCAGTCTTGCCTATCTCCCCCCCAGTGTCACGTCCTCTCTTTGACACTGGGGGCCTGGATCTTTAATTACTCAGAGGGAGATGGGTCTATTGTTTTATGGCTCTGAATCAGGCTTCTTCACCTCCTAAAGCCTCTCCTTCTTCCTGCTCCAGGTGCAGGGCAGCCTGGCGCTGTCTCCACCCCTTCCCTGGGGCACAACCTCCCTCAGCCTTTCTCACCTCTCCCAGATCAAGGAAGGCAATTCACATTCTGCAGAGACACACAAAAAGGTCTAAAGCAAAATGTATTGCGACTTATATAGCGCACGTATCACCCGAAGGTATCAAGGCGCTTGCTTAGGGAACCCGTCCTGGTATTCCCCTGTGAGATACCCCGGCAGGGTATCCACAAGGTGAAAGCCAGGCATCCCGCCGCGAGGGGCCGTAGTGGAGATTAAGCAAGCTATTGCCCAGAGTCGCAGAGTGTGACCCCGTGAGTCGAGTAGGCACCGGAGTGAGAATTGTTGAGTCCGTGGAATTTTTGAACCAGAGACCCGCCGAGGCGGGGAATCGAACCCTGGTCCACGGCCGATCTCAGCTCCGGGTCTGCCACCTCTAACCACTGAGCCACGCTTCTCCACAAAAAACTCGGCCATTTTCTCAATCAGTGGTTTCTGGACATACAGCAACAAAGCCATCTATCCAAAAAGATGCTTTATGACGCTGTGAGTTCAGACATACCAAACTTCACTGTTCCATTTTCAATTCTTGGGAAACTATTCTAACAATACTACACCCAGCCACCCCCATTCTGTCTTATGGGCAGGATGGCCTTTCACCAGGACAAATGAAATTGAGTATTTTCCATTGTCAGGGCCTATCACCCACACTGGCACCGGTCCTATCTTTTACCTACACTGCACCCTGCCTAGGGGTTACCCAGGACGTCCTACAGAGGTGCCCATGTGTATGCAAAAGGGGAAGTAAGGCATGACAAGTGGTAGCACTTGTCAGGACAACATGCTAATTTAGCATAATGCGTGCAGGCCCTACACTGAAGACCTGTGTTACCTCTCTGTGCATTTCTTTAGTACGAGCTCTGGCACACACAGTGCACATCACTTAAGGATCTTGCTAGTAAGGTAAACATACCAATCAGAGACAACCAAACACCACTATAATTTATACAGGGAGCATCTGTACTTGCACACAGATTAGCAGAGTCAAGTACCTACAGCATCTAACTTTACAGCTCTCTGTCAGGAAAACGGTCTAGGGGAAAAGAAAAAAGTTTAAGTGAACTCGAGCCAACAAGGCCAAGTCCAACAGCCACAAATTGTTTGGAAGTTAACCTGAAACCTTGCTGGGGGAGCAGCATAGGAATTCTATTTTACTTCTATTACATTTTAATGTGTTACTATTAAGCCATTTTGCCATCTCTTTTAGACAGGTGTGAAATTCGCCCATTTGGCCAGGGTCCTCTTTATCTATTGATATTATCAATTGGGTGTCATCCGCTTAGTTAATGAAAGACAGCCCAAATGACTTGATCAATGTTAGCAGGGGATGTAAATATACATTGATTCGGGTCGACTTCTTGAGTAAGGCGTTGATTTCCATTAATCGAAGAAAAGAGATGGAAGTGATAGAGGTGTTGATGATGTGGGTCAGGATGGTGCTTATTGGTGATGTTCCTAGGTTGTAGATGTGGTGGAGGGCAGGGATCTGTTGGGTCCCCTGAATGGATGGTCTGCATGATTGCCGCTGTGTTGTTTCCTGTAGGTCTGGGCGGTAAATTCCATTCCGCTCGCGGAATTTGCGGAATTTGGGTAATTTTGCTTTTCGTGGAGAACGCGAAATTGCCCAAATTCTGCTTTCCGCGACTTGACAACATTTTTTGCTTGTTCGCGTTCTCAAAATGCGTGTTTGCAAGATATTTCCCCCTGAGCAAGCAAACAGCGATTGTGAACAGTAGAAAAGCATCGCGAACAAGCAATTCCGTGTGTTCGCGGAATTTCTGCGTGTTTGCAGAGATTTTTTACCTTCTTGCGGAGATTTGCGGAACGTGATTACGCAAATTCTACCCACCCCTAGTTTTCTGGTGAGGGTTGTCCATTTGGTCCGATGTCTGCCTTGGTTGGTGGTGGATAGGTTAGAGATTAGTTCTCTGAGGATGGGTTTGTGTGCAAAGTTGCTGTAGATGTTAGTGATTTTGCTGTGGAAGAAATTGTATAGGTTGTTGCAGACTTCTTGTGAGGCAGCACTGTTGTTGACAGTGAGTAAGGGTAAGGTACATATCTTGCTGATCAAGAAGATCTCCTTACAGCTATTGGAGCTTACTTTGATACAGTTCACTAGTCCCTTTTTTTAGTGTCTCTAATTTGCTGGTGATAGCATCTGAGTGCAGTCTAGTAGTTAGTTTTGTCAGTGGAGTCATGGCTGGCTCTCCCTTTCCTTTCTAGCTATTTACAGTGTTGTTTGGTGTCTCTGCAGTCTTTAATCTACCAGATGGCCTGCTTGTTTGTTCTATTGTGCTTGTTGGGTTTGGTGGAGTGAAGGAGTCTGCAGAGTTTTGATCCAGGTGTTGAAGTTGTTGTTGTCCTTGTCAAGGCTGTTTGTGTGACCAGGCTGATCAGTGCTGAGTATGCTGAGCAAGTCTGTTTCTGTGATTTTACTCCAGATGTGGCTTAGAGTGGTGAACCTGGTAGGGGTGTCGACTTGAGGTGTATTGATTTGGAAGCTGATTGAGTGGTTGATCCATGTGAGCTGTGTGATGGAGTGATATTTGCTGATGTAGCTTGCGGGAAACACAGAGTCCAATGTGTGTCCTGCAGTGTGTGCTTTTTTGGTCTTCCATCTGAAAGTTGAAGTTATCTAGGAGAATGTTGGCTCTGGAGTTGATGGTGAGCGGAACAGTCCAGCCCGAACTGCCAAGCCATGCCTTCTCTGGACCGGAAACAAGCTTCCTAGGACCGGTTTCTGGCATTTCAGCCGTCTTCAGCCAGGCTTGCTTGAATCCAGTGGCAAAGTGAGCAAGGGACTCATGTCTGAGCATACCCTGCCAACTTATGGCGAACAAAGCAGTACAAAAGGAGGTGGTGATGGACGGAGCATCTAAACCAATCAAACACTCACACCCAGTCAACAGATCTGGGTTTAATCCATCAACGTTCTTTAGCCCACTCTGCCACCCCATTTCAGACATGGCCATATGCAAATCAGTCTGATCCTGTGCCTCATGGGAACAGTCCAGCCCGAACTGCCATGCCATGCCTTCCCTGGACCGGAAACTAGCTTCCTAGGACCGGTTTCTGGCATTTCAGCTGTCTTCAGCCAGGCTTGCTTGAATCCAGTAGCAAAGTGAGCAAGGGACTCACATCTGAGCATACCCTGCCAACTTATGGTGAACAAAGCTGTACAAAAGGGGGTGGTGGTGATGGACAGAGCATTTGGACCAATCAAACACTCACAACCAGTCAACAGATCTGGGTTTAATCCATCACCATTCTTTAGCCCACTCTACCACCCCAGTTCAGACATGGCCATATGCAAATTAGTCGGACCCTGTGCCTCATGGGAACAGTCCAGCCCGAACTGACAAGCCATGCCTTCCCTGGACCGGAAAAAAGCTTCATAGGACTGGTTTCTGGCATTTCAGCAATCTTCAGCCAGGCTTGCTTGAATCCAGTGGCAAATTTAGCAAGGGACTCACGTCTGAGCATACCCTGCCAACTTATGGCGAATAAAGCGGTACAAAAGGAGGTGGTGATGCACGGAGCATCTGAACCAATCAAACACTCACACCCAGTCAACAGATCTGGGTTTAATCCATCACCGTTCTTTAGCCCACTCTGCCACCCCAGTTCAGATATGGCCATATGCAAATCAGTCTGACCCTGTGCCTCATGGGAACAGTCCAACCCGAACTGCCAAGCCATGCCTTCCCTGGACTGGAAACAAGCTTCCTAGGACCGGTTTCTGGCATTTCAGCTGTCTTCAGCCAGGCTTGCTTGAATCCAGTGGCAAAGTGAGCAAGGGACTCACGTCTGAGCATACCCTGCCAACTTATGGCGAATAAAGCGGTACAAAAGGAGGTGGTGATGCACGGAGCATCTGAACCAATCAAACACTCACACCCAGTCAACAGATCTGGGTTTAATCCATCACCGTTCTTTAGCCCACTCTGCCACCCCAGTTCAGACATGGCCATGTGCAAATCAGTCTGACCCTGTGCCTCATGGGAACAGTCCAACCTGAACTGCCCAGCCATGCCTTCCCTGGACTGGAAACAAGCTTCCTAGGACCGATTTCTGGCATTTCAGCCGTCTTCAGCCAGGCTTGCTTGAATCCAGTGGCAAAGTGAGCAAGGGGCTCACGTCTGAGCATACCCTGCCAACTTATGGCGAACAAAGCGGTACAAAAGGGGGTGGTGACGGACGGAGCATCTGAACCAATCAAACACTCACACCCAGTCAACAGATCTGGGTTTAATCCATCACCGTTATTTAGCCCACTCTGCCATCCCAATTCAGACATGGCCATATGCAAATCAGTCTGACCCTGTGCCTCATGGGAACAGTCCAGCCCGAACTGCCAATCCATGCCTTCCCTGGACCGGAAACGAGCTTCCTAGGACCGGTTTCTGGCATTTCAGCCGTCTTCAGCCAGGCTTGCTTAAATCCAGTGGCAAAGTGAGCAAGAGACTCACGTCTGAGCATAGCCTGTCAACTTATGGCGAACAAAGCGGTACAAAAGGAGGTGGTGATGGACGGAGCATCTGAACCAATCAAACACTCACACCCAGTCAACAGATCTGGGTTTAATCCATCACCGTTCTTTAGCCCACTCTGCCACCCCAGTTCAGACATGGCCATATGCAAATCAGTCTGACCCTGTGCCTCATGGGAACAGTCCAACCCGAACTGCCAAGCCATGCCTTCCCTGGACTGGAAACAAGCTTCCTAGGACCGGTTTCTGGCATTTCAGCTGTCTTCAGCCAGGCTTGCTTGAATCCAGTGGCAAAGTGAGCAAGGGACTCACGTCTGAGCATACCCTGCCAACGTATGGCGAATAAAGCGGTACAAAAGGAGGTGGTGATGCACGGAGCATCTGAACCAATCAAACACTCACACCCAGTCAACAGATCTGGGTTTAATCCATCACCGTTCTTTAGCCCACTCTGCCACCCCAGTTCAGACATGGCCATATGCAAATCAGTCTGACCCTGTGCCTCATGGGAACAGTCCAACCTGAACTGCCCAGCCATGCCTTCCCTGGACTGGAAACAAGCTTCCTAGGACCGATTTCTGTCATTTCAGCCGTCTTCAGCCAGGCTTGCTTGAATCTAGTGGCAAAGTGAGCAAGGGGCTCACGTCTGAGCATACCCTGCCAACTTATGGCGAACAAAGCGGTACAAAAGGGGGTGGTGATGGACGGAGCATCTGAACCAATCAAACACTCACACCTAGTCAACAGATCTGGGTTTAATCCATCACCGTTATTTAGCCCACTCTGCCATCCCAATTCAGACATGGCCATATGCAAATCAGTCTGACCCTGTGCCTCATGGGAACAGTCCAGCCCGAACTGCCAATCCATGCCTTCCCTGGACCGGAAACAAGCTTCCTAGGACCGGTTTCTGGCATTTCAGCCGTCTTCAGCCAGGCTTGCTTAAATCCAGTGGCAAAGTGAGCAAGAGACTCACGTCTGAGCATAGCCTGCCAACTTATGGCGCACAAAGCGGTACAAAAGGAGGTGGTGATGGACGGAGCATCTGAACCAATCAAACACTCACACCCAGTCAACAGATCTGGGTTTAATCCATCACCGTTCTTTAGCCCACTCTGCCACCCCAGTTCAGACATGGCCATATGCAAATCAGTCTGACCCTGTGCCTCATGGGAACAGTCCAGCCCGAAGGATGGAATAGGCGGCTTGGGTCCATTTGGTCGATAGGTGAGGGTTCTGTTGAGGGTGAATTTTTCACACTTTTGAGGCTTGACATGCAGGTGATGTAGGTGCTCCATGAATGAGGTGGGGTTCTCTGTGAATGTTGTGAATTTGATGGATTCCTTGGAGATGATAGCAAGTCCTCCTCCTTACTTGTGAACGGTGTCCTGTCATGGATTGTGGTGTAGGGTGGGCATGTTGGTTTTGTTGCTGCTTGTATGGTGTGTCTGTTTGGGAGGGTGTGTTGAGGGAGTTGTTAGTATTCATATGGGGGTGTGGGTGGGGGCTTCTGGGGAACCGGCAGTGGCCACTGGTGAAAGCTCCTACTGTGGTTTGAGGTGCAGTGTGGCAGCAGTTGGGGAAACAGGGTCTGGAGTCTTGTGACCTAAGGAGTGCTGCAGAGTATCGCTAGGCGGTGATCTGACCAGGGTTCCCAGCGCTGGGCATAGTCCAGGCACAAATGGGGGCAGCTGTCATTAAGTAGTTCCTGGGAGGGAGGAGTAGTCCAGGTTGCCATGATGTCATTTCCTGTGCTGATGGCTGATAGGAAACCACAACTGCTGACTCTTGGCCTGCCGACCGGATTTCCGGGATACACTTCGATCTACTGCGCATGAGCACAAAGTGCTGCTAGCTAGCTGCATTCCTTTGATGTTTTGCCTGCTGAGGACCTACTCGTCTGGACTTCCTAAGGACTTCCTTCCCCACTTCCTTTCCTCGGCTCCACCCATGCACAGCTGTTCTCAGGCAGACCCAAGGGAACTGCTACTGCTGCGCCTGCCTCGTGCCCCTGTGACCCCCGTCTGCTGGCAGTGCCTCCAACAGGAGTGGTCAGGGGCATGGTGTGACCACCATCCGCCACCCGTGCTGCGCTGTGAGCCGGTCGTGGAATCAGGAGCCGGCCTCAGTCTCAGCTGTCTTGGGGCAGGGTCACTGTGGTCAACCAGGGCTTCTTGCTGTGGGACTCTGGTGCACTCACACCCACCCGGACTGTCTCTTGGGTCCTCGGAGGCTGTTGTGGCCTCTCCTGCTGCACTCCTGCTGTCACTGCATGGCCAAATTTCTACCCTGAAGACTGCCTCCTTGAGCCCCAGGTAGGCTGCTGCTACCGCCTGCTGGGCCGAAGATCTGCCTGAGATTGCCGGTAAGTGGATATTAACACAGGCAGCTGGGGCCCACTGACTGGGACTGCCATCATTGACTGCTGTGTCTCTCGGCTTTATGTCTCCCCTCCTGATCAGATCTCTTTTCCTCCTTTCTTATTTTCTGTTCTTCTGTCATTGTATTTCACCTTCTGCATCCTGGTATTTTGTCACTTTCTTCTTCTGCTTTCTGCCTTTTCTTCTCTCTTACCATCTGTTGTGTTGCGTCTTTTCTCACTGTGTCCCTGCAGCTGCTAATCCCCTACAGCTCAGCTGTGCCTTTTTCCCACCTCCCTGCCCCCTGCTGTCCAGCCCTCCCCTGTCACGCTCCTCTATGGTCACTGCAACATGGCTGCACAGTGGACCTGCTCTATGGATGTACGCTGCAGGTGTGCTGATGGTACCTGGACCACCCTCAGCACCACTGACCCCAACCCTAGGACCATCCACCACTACAATGCCAGAAACCTCCATGCCCTCAACACCGGACAATATGCTGCCTGCTGCTAGGCATGTCCGAATGACACCTAGGTCCCTTTCGCTTTCTTGAGACCCTTACGGGTGAATAGTTGTGCTTTACAAGGCACTTGATTGAATGGGTGGCTGGGAAATGAAGTCATCTTGTTTGACTTCTTCTTTTAAAGATTTTTGGGGTAAAACCAGTAATGTCAATTCCTGTCCAGATGGATGATGGCAAAATCCATAAGGTCACTTTCTGTGCAGGTAAGTGATGGGAAATTCAGTGATGTCACTTCCTATGCTGTTGGGTAATGGGAAATAAAGTCCTCTTCTTTGGCTTCTTCTTTGAAAGATGGATTTAGTGAGAAACCCAGTAATTCCACTTCCTGTCCAGATAGATGATGGTAATATCAGTGAGGACACTTCCTGTGCAGATGGATGATGGGAGATCCAGTGATGTAACTTCTTGTTTTGAAGGGTGATGGAAAACAAAGTCCTCTTGCTTAGCTTCTTTTAAAGATAGTTTTGGCGGGAAATCCAGTAATGTCAATTCTTGTCCAGATGGATGATTAGAAATTCAGTGATGGCACTTCCTGTGCAGGTGGATGATGGGAAATAGTACACGCTAGAATGGGATTAGTAAAGTCCAACACTTTCTGTACTGTAGCACAGACTGGAGGTGGCCATTTTTGGGCGATTAGAAGGAGGGCACAGCTACAAGGGCCAATTGTTATGAACAGCTAAAATAGGTTGTGCTGATCAATCTAGACTGCACTGACTAGTTAACGCTGCTACTTTTATAACTCTTAATAATTGTTTTTATGGCTGTATTTCATTTTGTTTTGTGACTAGTGTCAGAGCTTTGTTCTTAAATGAGGGGCAATTCCCCCTTCCTTTTCTGCTTAATGTGCGGGCTATCAACTGGAAACTGATTTGCACAAATCTCGAAGATGAACTTGCGCTTTACTTGCACTTTATTTCCATAATCAAGTTAGAGAGACAAAAGTCATGAATTATGTGGAATTGTTTTACTCATTGGATGCCAATGTCACTTAATCGTGTCAATTTGAGCGTTTTTATTCCCATTTGTATATTTGATTTCTGAAATGCCCTCTCAACCCAAAAAGACACACTCATGATTTGTATGGTTTCTTCGTTTATAGTTTTTTAAACCGAAATAAAGAATTTGGGTGAGTGAGCAGGTGTATAAGTGTCTGTAATGGTGAATGACAGGGTGCATGAGTGGCTGTGTGGATACATGAACTGGAGTGTAAGTGGGTATATGGGTGAGTTAGTTGGTGTGTGAGTGGCTGTATGGGTGAGTGAATCAGTATGTGAGTGACTGTATGGATGAGTAAGTGAGTGTGAGACACATTGTATGGAAGAGTATGTCCATTTTTTCATGACTGTATAGGTGAGTGAGTTCATGTGTTACTATATGTATGAGTATGTGAATGGGTGTGTGTGAGCAACTATATGGGTGACTGAATAACTATGAATGTGATTATATGGGTGAGGGAGTGAGTAGGTGTGTGATCCAGTGGCTGTATTGGTATATGACTGTGGCTCCCAAACTGTGCGCCGCAGCACCCCAGTGCGCCGTAATGAGGTGCCAGGGGCGCCGCGCACACTACGGTGACCAACTGTCCGTAAATTCCACGGACAGTCCCTACGCCTTTTATCTGTAATTTTGGCCATCACAGAGAGCAGCGCTGCTCGCCTGTGAGAGGCCTCACCCCCGCTGATGGAGCCGCCTCGCACTCCTCCAGGAGCACAAGAGCAGCCCCTCCCGCCCAATGAAATACTGTATGGGGCTGAGTGCCACTACTGAATGACAATGGGGCAGTCAGGGGGTGTTCCAGCATGTGGTGGCGGCCTCCTGCCTCAGTGTACAGAAGGGCCTTCTGTTAGATAAAAAGTAAAACGCCCAGGCTGCAATGTTAGAGAACACTACATTTAAAGAAGCCTGTGAAATAAATTTAAAAGAACAGGTTATTGTTCTTTCACTGTCTCATCATTTTTTAACTGAAGTATTTTCAATATTATATTCAACAAAGCCATGGTTGCTGCTTTTTTATTTTAAGGAACTAGCAACCATTGACAAAGCCAATAGTCCTGTCTTGTTGTTGGTGCAATGATACTTGTTATATTATATATCTGGATGCAATGACAGAAATCACATAATACCAGTCAGGCGCAACACTATGCTAAGCGCAGATTTTTAGCCTAGGTGTTTTAAACTGCGCTCTTAATTACATCCAACACCCCCTTTGAAGAGATCCCCCAGTTTTTTTACACCGCTTAAAGCCCTGGAAACAACAACATGTTACAGTAACCTCACATCCTGGCACTGTTTATCATGCATGACTTCTACGTTTTCAGTCTGCCTATGTGCAGGGGCATAGTGAACTCTCCCCCACCGCACCCCGCCCCTTGCTGTAGTTCATTCTTGATAGGCCTCTTCTGCCTGCAACTCTGCAGGCAAAGGCTCAGCTCATAATGTGGAAAGGTGGGTGAGTAAATAAGTGAAGGAATGTCTGAATGGCTGGATGGATTACTGAAAGGATGAATGCATGAATGAAAGGGGGAATGGATAGATAATGAAAGAAAGGATGGATGGATGAGTGAATGAGTGGAAGTATGGATGAGAGAAAAGGTAAATAAATGGATGTATGGGTGGAAAGGTAGATGGATGGGTAAAAGTGTGGATGGGTGTGTGAAAGGATGGATGGATGAGTGAAAGGGCAGCTGATGGGTGAGTGAATTGGTGGATGGGTGTGTGAAAGGATGGATGGATGGATGAATGAAAGGGTAGATGATGGACAAGTGAATGGGTGGATGGATGAATTGATAAGTGAAATGGTGAATGAATGGATGAGTGAAAGGGTGGATGTAAGGATTGATGAGTTAGTGAAAGGGGGTAGATGGACAAAAGGATGGATAGATGAGTGAAGTGAAATGGTGGATTAATGAGAGAACGGATGGCTGAATGAGTGAACAGATGGTTGGATGAGTGAAAGAATGCGTCCCAATTACTTTAAGGAAGATAACAGGAGGTACATACCACCCACCCACGGGTAAAAAAATGGTGGGGCGCCATGGCCAACTGCCGATTAGGTCAAGGGAGCCACAGGTCAAAAAAGTTTGGGAACCACTGGTATATGAGTAGGTGTGGAGGGGGTCTGCATGACTAGATGTGTGAGTGGCTGTATTGGTCAATGATTAGTTGCATGTGTAGCTGTATTGGTGAGTTAGTGGTTGATATTAGTGGCTGTATGGGAGAGTTGACATGAGTGGCTCTATGGATCAATAAGCAGGTGAGTGTTTGGGTCTGTGAATGGGTATGTCTGTGGTTGTGTGGGATTTGGAGTATCAGATGTTGTATGGGGATGTAAGGGTCTGAGTGAGTGGTTCTGTAGATGTCATCAGTGATGTCATTAGTGATATCATTTGATATGTCATCATGGATGTCACTGACCATGTCATGAGTGATATAATATGTGAGGTCATAAGCAGTACAATGCAGGGCTTTGAGTTCTGTTAGCTCAGCTAACTATAACTGCTGAATTTCTCTGGTTTTGTATGATTTCAATTTTAGCGAGGCACTATATTAACCCTGTAACCTTTGTTTTTTCAGTGAATTTATAAAGTTTTTAATGTTCTATTTCCTAAGTATACCATCCTTGTAACCTTAGTATTTGTAAGTGAATTTATAAAGTGTTTTAAGTTCCATTTTCTAGCCATAACGTCCCCATAATTTTTTGTAATGAATTTCAATGTTTTTTTTAATTGTATTTCCTAACTGTGACCTATTGAGGTTTACTTTCTATGAAATGAGCACATGCCACAAGGATTCCTACATTGGATATTTATCCAAGAAGAGGACACTGTTCTGTGCAACACCTCTACCCAACTAAAGTACTTTCCACTGGCTAATCAGTAAGTGCTACCCCATTGTGTAAATGTATAGTGCATCTCCTACACTACAGCTGTATAGAGAATCGTGAGGAAATTTTTCTAGTGATGGTGTGTGTCTATTACTTTACCAATGTGATTGTTTCTTGAGTGTCTTCAGCAGATAACTTTACAAGTTGGAACTGCAGATCATATCCTTAGGCATCAAGAACCTGTTTGCAAAATCATTGAGAAACACACTGGCGGGGCCTTTTGGTAAGCTGTCCATCATTATTTGTTTGAGTGGATTAATAACTATGGGGTTTTTTTTCAATTTTTTTTATGATCCAAGAGATGTGAGAGAAATGTCTCTGCTTTTCTACAGGTGAAATCTGAGCTGGACTATGATGTCCCTGTAACCTTTGTTTTTTTCAGTGAATTTCTAGGGTTTTTTAAATCTATTACCTAACTACAATTAACGTCCCTGTAACCTTTGGTGTGGTAAGTGAATATCTATCTAATATTCTTATATATATATATATATATATATATATATATATTCACTGAAAAAACCATAGGTTTTACACAAGTTATAGTTAGCTGGGAATTTTACTCGCATAAAACCATTGAAATTCCCACGTTATAGTTAGTTGGACTCACTATAACTTGCGCGTGCAATGCACTGCTGATGACGTCACATATTACATCACTCATGACATGGTCAGTGACATCACTCATGACATCACTGATGACACCATCCAGTGAATGTGTGTCTTTCTGAAAAATAAATAATAGTGAGTAATGTTTAAATATTTAAATATATGTATTAATGTAACACTTTGTGTATAAGTGGCTGCATGGGTTGGTGTGTAGCTACATGTGTAGGTATATGGGTTATTAGATGTTTTTCTTAGTATTAGTATGAGTGTTTGTATGGTTTGGTGGGAGTATTACTTAGCACATAGATGCATGAATGACTGACTCTCTGTTTGTATGTGTTTTCAATACAGCACATGTGCAGGACTGTATGGGTGGATGAGTGTGTATATGTGTATGTTAGTGAGTGAATGACTGTCTCACTAGTGTCTTTATCAGTAACTACATATGTTTTAATGTAGTATATGTGAATATTGATGTATATAAGTGAGTATATGTGAGAGTGAGGGATTGTAAGAGTTCCTTTTTAAATTAGTATGTGTTTCTATAAGTGATTGTTTAAGAGAGTAAGTATGTGTAAGTTTCCTTAAAAGTAAAGTGGTAGTGTGTGCATAACTGTATATGCAAATAAATGGATGTTTAATAGTTTATTTACATGTGTGAGTATGTGTGACAGTATCTTTTGGATGACTGTCGGTGTGTAACAGGATGTATAGGTGTATCACTACATATGATGAGTGAGTATATGTATGACTGACTACATAGAACTGTTGGTGAATGAGTGGATGTGTATATAGATGGTGGAATTACTGAATTGGTTGTTGTAACTGGTATGGGTATCTCCATTTTTTTGAAAATTTTAGTTTCTATTTTTGAATATGTGTTTCAAGGGTTACATTACAGTGAAAGGAGGTCTGTCACTCTGTCACAAGGATGGTGTCATCAGTGATGTCATCAGTGATGTCACTGACCATGTCATGAGTGATGTAATATGTGACGTCATCAGCAGTGCATTGCACGCGCAAGTTATAGTGAGTCCAACTAACTATAACATGGGAATTTTCAATGGTTTTATGAGAGTAAAATTCCCAGCTAACTATAACTGGTGTAAAACCTATGGTTTTTTCAGTGAATTTCATTGGTTTTTTAATAGCAAATCTCTATAGGTATGAAATAATATTTTTTATAATGAATTTTATATTGTATAAATATGTAATTTTTTAAAAATATTTTTTGTCCGGAGCGCTCCCGGGGCGCGTACCGGGGAGCGTCCCGTTAGCGCTATTCCCGCGAACGAAAACAACATCGTGATGTTTCGCGTAGTCGCGTGATGCGTCATATGGCGCACTGCGTAAGCGCACCCGGAATCACGCGATCGCATACGATCGCGCAACGTAAGCGCCCCTACGCGCTTACGCTACGCGCTCCGGGACGCGCCCCAGGGCGCGTAGCGTAAGCGCGTCAAGCCATGTGACTTTAAAATAACACTTTTCATTGGTTCAGAAAATTTTTTTTTTCCAAATATTGAGAAACCCACTCATTTCTCTCACTATTGCTTTGTACTTGGAGAGAGCAAGAGGTGTTCTTTGCATTATCTGCTTCTCAAAGTTTCCTGATCTACAGCAATGGCTGCAAGGGAGTCATCCAGCAGTGATTCTGATGGTTTTTTGCCTGAGGACCCTCCTCACCACAAAACAAAGGACCACTTCATTTGGAAATTTGTTGACATCCCTGAAGGAAAAAAAAAGGTTAATGCTGCTAAGGTAACCTGCAAGATATGTGGCAGTATTTTATCCAGAGGCAATCCTAATAAAAAATATAGCTTTAGAAATGCCAATTTAATTAGGCATGTCCAGAGAAGACACCCAAATAACTATGCCAGGGAGAGTGTGAGGGACCTGGCACGGAATTTACCAAGAGATGGCAGCAGCACCTCCACTGGTGGAGCAACACCTTCAGGAACACCACGTGGAAGAATGGTCCCTAACGTGCAGCCGGTGTTTGCAGGCATAAAATTTCTATGCGTGGACTGTGATGAACTGCTCTGTTATGGGGAGCAGAGCGTTGAACTCATTGCTATAAAGAGACAGGAACACCGCTGCCCTCCCCGTCCCTAATTTTTCACAATTTTTTGCTCCTGTTGAGCAGTTTTGGAATCCCTGTTTTTGTTTTTCCCCTGAAAAAAATCCAAAAAAATATAAAATCGTTTTAAAAGAGTATAAAAAATATAAAAAAACAAAAAGAAAAAAAGTTCTTTTCAGAACTACCTCCAATTTATAAAAAAAATGCTAAATTTTTAAAAAACTCTGTCATTCTTTTTTCTCCATGGTACGCTCCCCGGTACGCTCCCCGGTGCGCGTACCGGGCGCTCCCCCCGTGAAAATCGAAAAAAAAATTTAAAAAATGTTTGTCCCGCGGGACCCTTTTATGGCCCCCACATCAAACCTAGTGGGTCAGGGGGGTGTACCCTGCCCCCTTTTGGTCATTTCCCCCTTTTGTTTTTAGCCACCTCTTGTGTCTCGGTCCTACCGAGACACAAGATGGCGGCCGCTCCGGACTGTTTCGAATGTTTACAGACACCCGAGAGCCAATCAGCTTCCCGTGCGCAAGTCAGGTGGCGCGCCCGGAGCGGCTATAGATATATAATTTTTTTTAACCTAAATTACTCAAAATCCTCTGGAGCACATATCTTGAGACATAGCAAAGGCACATCGGGCTACCAGTCCCTACAATTTTGCCAAGTTTGGTGAAAATCCATTCAGCCGTTCGAGCTAAAAGTGCGACCGACCGCCCTATGGAAATTAACATGGGGAAAACACGTTTTGGGACCCCCCTTTTATCTCGGCCCCACTTGACGAATCCCCCCCACACTTTCAGAGAAGGAGCGGAGCGCCGCGAGGCAAAGTTGCTGAAAAATTCAGACCGATTCCTCAACCGGCGCCAAAGTTATTCCAAATAGAATGTTGCGATTTCCCTATGGAAATCAATCCTAACTATAACTACCTAATGGCGATAGCCAGTAGGTATATATAGTTAGGACCTAGTTTCCATAGGAAATCCACAACATTCTATTGGGAATAACTTTGACGTCGATTGAGGAAATTGCGTGAAATTTTCCAAAATTTTGGCCAGCTCAGTTCTGCTCCTTCCCTGAAAGTTTTGGGGGGATTCGTCAAGCAGGGGCCGAGAAAAAAGGGGGGTCTCAAAACGTGTTTTCCCCATGTTAATTTCCATAGGACGTTCAGACACGGCTACAGCCCGAACCGCTGAATGGAATTACACCAAACTTTGCAAAATTGTAGGGACTGGTACGCAGAAGTGCCTTTTCTATATTTTGTGAAAATTGCTCCAGTGGTTTTTATGAAAATTAACTTCAAAAACACATATATATCTATAAAGCTTACTGTAAGCTTACTGTAAGCTTACTGTACTCTGTACCTTCCAGAGTACGAGCTGCATTCTGATTGGCTGCCAATGTCTGTCAACACTCCAAAACAGAAATTGTTGGCAGCCATCTTGTACCTCGGTAGACTGCAGCACAGGAAAGCAGAAAAACAAACGTGTAGAACTCAAAAAGGGGGCAGGGTAGAAGCACCCTGACCCCCTTGGCCTGCTCAGGGGGTCCCACAAGGACCCCACAGCCCCCCCCCCAATTTTGTTTTGAAAAATCGCGAGGTACGCGTGAGATCGGATTGGCTGTCAGCACTTCATCCAAGAAGTGTTGGCAGCCATCTTGGGACCAATATACATGATAGCACTTCATTAAAAATCATTGTAGTTAATAGAGGGTTTTAGGACTTTAGTTACATTATAAATCATTTGTTGATGGTGCCATACTCATTTTAGGAATTGTGGAGTGTTCTAAGGTGATTTTTTTACCATGTGAAAAAGCCTTCTGCTGGGATATCATGAATCATGTTTGAAAGAAAACTATTATCTCATGCTTTTCCCGCAGTGGTTTGGAAGGGGATCTATAAGCTAAACTGAAAGAATATTTTCTGTAAATTCACATTATCTTTCTCAGTCATGTGAGAATGAAGTCTGGCATTCTCAGTAAAACATGTACATCCAACAAGGACAGAGCCTGTCAGTTGATTCCTTTGTGTTCTACTGCAGCTTCCCAGAGTGTTCTAAAGAACGACTAGAGCGCTAACAGTCCTACTTATTACAAAGGTATGGCACACCTGAAGCCATCTTGATTGGAATAAAGTGGTAACCCTTAAAACATTTAATTTAAAAAAGAAAAAAATGAGGGGGTTAATTTTGCCATAGAAAGTATGATTAGTGCTTCAGAAAGAAAAAATAGGGCACATTTTGAGTGACTTCTCAAATCCTCTTCTATTTCATTAAAAAAATTCTGACATGCAGACTGAAAAATGCACTTTGAATACCAGCAGCACACTTCCCTGGTGAGCAGAAGCTTTACTACAGTGATCTAATGAGCAACTAGAGTGCTAACATTCAGAATTTATGGCAAATGTGTGTCACATCTGAATGCCTTCTTGATGGAATCAAAGTAAACAAGCATTGAAAATGCAATAGATCTCGCCCTTGTTTAAGTTAATGCCATTCTGTTTGTAATGAGGTGGCTTTTTAGCTTTGCTTTTATTAGTGTTTTTAAAACTTTTATGTAAATAACATGCATATGTATGCATATATGTATATGTATGCATGCATTTATATTTGTATTTATATAGATATGCAGATTATATATGTTTATATATGTATGTATATATATATATTTATATATATACACATACATAGATATATATGCATATGCATATATATGCATATATATATGTGTGCGTGTAGAGAGAGGTAGAGAGATTGAGGTGTAGAGGTAGAGAGGTAGAGGTAGAGAGGTAGAGGTAGAGAGGTAGACACTAGTAGAGAGAAGTAGAGAGAGGTAGAGAGTAGAGAGTTAGTAATAGAGAGTGGGTAGTAGAGAGTAGTAGAGAGCAGTAGAGAGAGTAGCAGAGAGTGAGTAGTAGAGAGTAGTAGAGGGAATAGTAGAGTGAGTAGTAGAGAGTAGTAGAGAGTGAGTAGTAGAGAGTAGTAGAGAGTAAGTAGTAGAGTGAGTAGTAGAGAGCAGTAGAAAGTGAGTAGTAGAGAGTAGTAAATAGAATAGTGAGTAGTAGAGAGTAGTAGAGAGTGAGTAGTAGAGAGTGAGTAGTAGAGAGTAGCAGAGAGAGTGAGTAGTAGAGAGTAGTAGAGAGTGAGTAGTAGAGAGTAGTAAAGAGTGAGTAGTAGAGAGTAGTAGAGAGTGAGTAGTAGAGAGTGAGTAGTAGAGAGTAGTAGAGAGAGAGCAGTAGAGAGTGAGTAGTAGAGAGTAATGTAGAGTGAGTAGTAGAGAATAAGTAGTAGAGAGTAGTAGAGAGAGAGTAGTAGAGAGTGAGTAGTAGAGAGTAGTAGAGAGTGAGAAGTAGAGAGTGAGCAGTAGAGAGTATAGAGAGTGAGTAGTGAAGAGTGAGTATTAGAGAGAGAGTAGTAGAGAGTGAGTAGTAGAGAGTAGAGAGTAGTAGAGAGTGAGTAGTAGAGAGTAGTAGATAGTGAGTAGTAGGGAGTGAGTAGTAGAGAGAGAGTAGTAGAGTAGTAGAGAATGAGTAGTAGAGAGTGAGTATTAGAGAGTAGTGGAGTAGTAGAGAGTAAGTAGTAGAGAGTATAGGAGAATATTCCAAAGTTTGGCACAGCACCACTTGCACAATAAGTCCAATAAAATCATATCACTTAGAGTCCTTATTGAAGCGCTGAATCTTGGTGTATATTCAAATGCTTTTATTTTCCTTAAGTTTATGTACCACAGCCAGCCGACGCGTTTCGTTCTGTACAACAGAACTTCTTCAGGGCGTTCTTATTTTCTTCAAGTTATGTCGGTATGCTGTTGTCATATAACTAGATATTTCTTCCAAATGTTAGACGAGACGTAAGTACATTCTTATTCAAAGTGACTAGGTATCAATTTTACCCACACAATTCGGGCAGACTTGAGCAAGTTATATAGCATCCTCAAAGTAAGTCTTTCAAAAATTCCAAAGTATAGGACATGATAATCCAAATCCAAATGTTTCTCAAGAAAAGTCATTTTCAATCTTTCGAATATCGGCGTTTGGGCAGATATGACCCAGGGACCCCCAGTATGCAAGGGGAATTAGTCCCCCCTCTGCAAATGCGCCAGTGGCCTGCATTGCAGAGAGGTGTAAAAAGGGGCATAGCCTCATTACACCTCTGTGCAATGCAGGCCCCTGGCGCATACTGGAGGTTCCAGGTGGGCTAGTTGGCCCCAGGGACCCCCAGTATGCAAGAGGAATTAGTTCCCCCTCTTCAAACATGCACGGGGCTGCGTTGCAGAGAGGTGTAAAAAAGGGTGTGGCCTCATTACACCTCTCTGCAATGCAGCCCCCTGGTGCATACTGGAGGCTCCTGGTGGAATAGTTGGCCCCCAGGGACCGCCAGTATGCAAGGGGAATTAGTTCCCCCTCTGCAAACGCGCCAGGGGGCTGCGTTGCAGAGAGGTGTAACAAGGGGCATCACCTCATTACACCTCTGCAATGCAGCCCCTTGGCGCATACTGGAGGTTCCAGGTGGGCTAGTTGGCCCCCAGGGGCCCCCAGTATGCAGGAAGAATTAGTTCCCCCTCTTCAAACATGCACGCTGGCTGCATTGCAGAGAGGTGTAAAAAGGGGAGTGGCTTCATTACACCTCTCTGCAATGCAGTCCCCTGGCGCATATTGGAGATTCCTGGTGGGCTTTCAGGTCTTATATAATTAGGAATTAGCATTAAAAAAAGCTTTGAAATTCACTGAAAAAACCATAGGTTTCAGGCCTTATATAGTTAGGAATTAGCATTTAAAAAACCTTTGAAATTCACTAAAAAAAAATAGGTTTCAGGCCTTATATAGTTAGGAATTAGCATTTAAAAAACCTTTAAAATTCACTCAAAAAACTATAAGTTTTAAGGGTGTTATAGTTAGCTGGACATTTCATTCATACAACACCATTGAAATTGCTCCTATATAGTTAGTTGCACTAACTATATTTCGTGCACCCGCAATCCACTGCTGATGATGTCACATATTACATCATTCATGACATGGTCAGTGACATCACTGATGACATCTCAAATGACATCACTGATGACATCATCCACGTGAAAATCACATACACCTTTTCATACACTAGTAAAATCTTTCATCACTCTTTGTAAAATACAGAGTATCATATTTGAATCCATTGTTACAGCAATACAAGTATCTAAAAACCCACTCAGTGATTCATAGATGTATACACACATCTAATCACTTACCTGTAGATTCACTCATACATGCTGTCAATGAACAATAGAACACTATCAAAAATACTTATTCACCTAAATCGACATTACACACCAGCACACATCCTATTCACATATGAAGTCATCCTACTCACTTATGCAAACAATGAATCATACTTACATATTTACTTAGGTACACACTTATACAAACACAACATCATCTATTCATTTAGATAGTAAGTCATACTTAGTGAATTATAAAATCATTATTACAAGTATAAAGTAATCCATACAGTCACTCACACAATCAGTATCTTATGTATACCTATTTATATACAACAACTGACACATACACTGCCTTTTATTTTTCTAGTTTGTTGGACATGTACCATTGAAAAATATATTTGCTCATCACCACACCCATAAAGATATTCACTCACCCAAACAACTGTTAGAACATGTAGTTTTAACTTCATATATCTAGTGAATCAACTATTCACACTTCTTTGGGCAGTCACACCCCCCCCCCACCGAACCACACACACATTCACTCTCCCATACAAATACTCAGTTAAGTAATCAATAACTAATATAGAGTTTCACATAGCTAGTAACCAACTGGAGAACCAGTTTACACAACAACTGACAAAGTGATACAGATATTCAAACAGTTTAGTCTCTATCCACTATATTTAGTGAGACACTATAAATTGGTCAAGTAAACAGTCAATTATACTGCTACTAAATCCTCCATCCAAATATTTTTTTTTATATATCCACTCATTCTTCAATGCAAATTGCTATATATATAATGCATATTTAAATAACGAAGTCAACCACATTCACTGGATGATGTCATCAGTGATGTCATCAGTAATGTCATTTGAGATGTCATCAGTGATGTCACTGACCATGTCATGAATGATGTAATATGTGACATCATCAGCAGTGGATTGCGGGTGAGCGAAATATAGTTAGTACAACTAACTATATAGGAGCAATTTCAATGGTTTTGTATGAGTGAAACACCCCTAAAATTATTGTTTTTTGAGTGAATTTTAAAGGTTTTTTAAATGCTAATTCCTAACTATATAAGGCCTGAAACCAATGTTTTTTTCAGTGAAAAAAATAAATAAATATATATATATATATATATATTTATATATATATATATATATATATTCACTGAAAAAACCATAGGTTATAGACCATATATAGTTAGGAATTAGCATTTACAAAACCTTGAAAATTCACTGAAAAAACCATAGGTTATAGACCATATATAGTTAGGAATTAGCATTTAAAAAACCTTATTTTACTCACACAAAACCATTGAAATTCCATATATAGTTAGTTGTACTAACTATATATCGCGCACCCGCAATCCACTGCTGATCATGTCACATATTACATCATTCATGACATGGTCAGTGACATCACTGATGACATCACTGATGACATCTCAAATGACATCACTGATGACATCACTGATGACATCTCAAATGACATCACTGATGACATCACTGATGTCATCTCAAATGACATCACTGATGACATCACTGATGACATCACTGATGTCATCTCAAATGACATCACTAATTACATCACTGATGACATCACTGATGACATCTCAAATGACATCTCAAATGACATCACTGATGACATCTCATTTGACATCACTGATGACATCACCGATGACATCTCAAATGACATCACTGATGACATCACTGATGACATCTCATTTGACATTACTGATCACATCACTGATGACATCATTCATGTGATATTATGATGAACCTCTTCAGACTCTTATATAATCTTAGATACACTCAGTATAAACATACACTCACAGACTGTCACTCATCCATGGAGTTACTCACACACCTAGTCAGTCATGCAAAGAATCAATCACACCTCCATTTCCCCAACTATACAGTTATACACACCTTACTTATTCAAACATATACTAAAACATATTTACTCACTTATACAATCCTGGATACAAGTTCACAATGATCCATACAGCCACTCACACATTCACTGGCTCTTATGCACAGTTATTTATATATGTCAACTCTCACATGTACTGTATTTTACATATGTACTTACTTTGACATGTAGCACTGAGATATCCATTCACTCACCAATACACTCATGCACACAGTCAACCGCCCATACAGCTGTTTCCACATGCACTTTTGAACCCATACATCTAGTGAATCAACTGCTCACACATCTATGCAGAGAGTCATACACCTCCCAGCCACCCACACACACACTCAGTCTCCCATACAAATGCTTGGGCAACCAATCAATAACCCATATAGTTAATCATATAGCTACTGATCAACACATGCAGCAGTTTACAGAACAACAGACATAATGATGCACAAATTAAGACAGTTTAGTCACTAACCCATGCACTCAGTGAGACACATTTAATCAGTCACTCATACAGTCAGTCATGCCCCCACTAAATCCTTCATCAAGACACTTATACATCCACTCATTCTTCAATATGTAAGACATATTTTAACTTTACAGAAAAATACAGTCACTGGATGTTGTCATCAGTGATGTCATCAGTGATGTCATTTGAGATGTCATCAGTGATGTCATCAGTGATGTCATTTGAGATGTCATCAGTGATGTCATCAGTGATGTCACTGACCATGTCATGAATGATGTAATATGTGACATGATCAGCAGTGGATTGCGGGTGCGCGATATATAGTTAGTACAACTAACTATATATGGAATTTCAATGGTTTTGTGTGAGTAAAATAAGGTTTTTTAAATGCTAATTCCTAACTATATATGGTCTATAACCTATGGTTTTTTCAGTGAATTTTCAAGGTTTTGTAAATGCTAATTCCTAATTATATATGGTCTATAACCTATGGTTTTTTCAGTGAATTTCAAAAGCTAATATCTGTAGCTGTAAAATGTATTCTTCTTTAAATCCAAAAATATATGTTATATGTTTATTAATAATTTTTTTTTAAATATTTTTTTTTCTTCGCTCCCGGTTCGCGAACCGGGAAGCTTCCCGTTAGCTCAATTTGATGCCGCGACCCGGTCCGCGAACCGGTAAACATTCCGTTTGCGCAACTGCCGCGTTAGAAATCAACATCGTGACGCGTCGCGGAAGCGCGACGTATCACGTTGTCGCGTAATGCGTCTTATGACGCGCCGCGTTAGCGCACCCGGAAGTGCTCCGGTACGCGAACTGAGACGCGAAGCGCAGCTCCCCGGAAGCGATCAGGGGCGCGTCGCGAAAGCGCGATGTATCGCGTTGCCGCGTAATGCGTCTTATGACGTGCCGCGTTAGCGCACCCGGAAGTGCTCCGGAGCGCGAACCGAGGCGCGAAGCGCAGCGACCCGGAAGCGATCCGGGGCGCGTTCCGCAGCGCGTAACATAAGCGTAACAGGTCATGTGACTTGTTAATAAAACTTTTCATTGGTTCATTTCACTTTTGGTTTCATAATGATGTAAGGCTAGGTCAGGTGACCTAAAAATAACACTTTTCATTGGTTTAGAACTATTGTTTTTCCCAAATGATGAAAACCCCTCCTTCTTTCCTCACTCTGACTTTCATCTTTGTGAGAGGAAGACCTTTTTTGATAGTTTAACAATGGCTTCATTGGTAGCTTCAGCTGGTGGACCCCCACCACCACCACCACCTCCTCATGGGAAGAGAGGACCACCTCCCCAGTTCATCAGCAACACAGAGGAGGAAGAGGATGAGCAAGAGGAAGAGGAGACAGAAGGACCACAGTTTTTAGAAGAGCAGCCCCGGGTTTCTCATCGGAAAACCAGTTTTATTTGGCAGTTTTTTTCGATCCCTGAAGGGCAGAAGAAAGCAAATGCCAGATATGTCACCTACCTCATATGTAACGAGAAGTTATCTAGAGGCACCTTAAAAAAATACAGCTTCAGTAACTACACCATGCATCGTCATATGAGCAGGTGGCATCCATTAAACTACAGCCGGGCAGAGATGCGTGACCAGCAGGACAACCCAACAACTCCTGTGGCCAGGTCATCATCACAGATATCTTTGACAGCAGCAGAGGCACGGGAAACCGTGCCAAACATTCAGGACAACTTTGTCCATATGAAGTTTACCTGCTTGTATTGTGGTGCATTACTGTCTTGTGGCAATATGAGTATTACCTTAATCAACCGAGCTTATGAAAATCACAATTGCCCTAAACGCCGCAGACAGTAATTTTTTTTTGTTGCTCCTGTTGAGCCCTTTCCAATGCCTGTTTTTTGTTGTTTCCCCTCCATCAAAAACCCCAAAAAAATAAAACTGTTCAAAAAATACAAAAAACCAAAAAAATGTTCAGAAAAATAAAAAAATATATAAAACAACAAAAACATTTAAAAAAAAGTTCTTTTCAGAACTACCTCCCCTTTCAAAAAAAATTGCTAGAATGTTTAGCACTCTGGCAAGCTCTATTTCTTTTGGTTCGCTTCCCCGTTCGCTTCCCGGTTCGCGAACCGGGAGCGAACCCAAAAAATTTACAAAAAAAAAAAAAGAAGAGTTAGTATAAGGGAAGTAAACAGAGAGTAATGTTAAAAGAAAGACAGCTATAGGGAGTAAACCAGAGATACTGTTTAATAGATCTATTTACCGAAGAAAAGATGGAAGAGGGTATAATTGTGAAAAACAAAATAAAAAAGGATGTGAAAGAAAAAAAAGAGAGTAGAACAATAACAAAGAAGAGTTTCTTGGAGAATGTGAGTGAATGTTCAAAATAAGATTAAAACATGTGGAATAACAGAGAGAAAACACAGAAAACAGAAAAGAAAAAATAACAGAAAAAGATTAATTGAAACAGCAAAGAAATGTAAATAACATAGATCCATATCATCAACATAGCCAATAAAAGTTTTGCAGCTTTTATCGGCAGAAATGTGTCGCTAAAGCCGCTTTTGCGGCAGAAAACTGCCGCTAAAACCACTTTTGCAGCAGTTTTCTGCCAATAAAAACAGCAATAATTTTATTGGCTGTGTTCATAATATGCCCCTTAGTGTGCTTCAACTACACAGAGAAAGCATTATGAACAAGTAGTGAAAGAGTGATCAGTCAAAGACACTAAGAGTAATAGAGACGGAGTGAGTGAACAAGAGTGAGGAACTATGAGAAGAGAGGGACTGAGAAAAAGAGTGGAAGGAGTTGAGGAAGTAGGTAATAGAGAAAGGAATGAGGAAAGTAGCAAAGGCAGGAAACTGAGGGTTAAAGAAATGAAGCTGTGGAACTAATAGTAGGTGAATGTGATAGAAATGTAACGAAAAGAGTACAAAATATTTACCTTATAATTGTCGTTAACTTACTCACTTTTTATTTTTATACTTTCAATCTGTGAAAGAGAGAACAAACATTTGAAAAATATTAAAACATGTATTTAAAAATTAGAAAAGACAAGGGAAAAGATTGAAGGACAAACAGTTTTTCAACAACTTTGACACTTACAGAAGCTTCTGCTTCTCCAGGCCCCCTACACAGTCCTAAAGATATACATTTTAAACTAACAGTATCTTGATGCAGATGAAGTGAGGCCTATCTTAAAACATGGTGCATCTTTTGCACTGCTGTTGTCTCACAAAAGTGTCGCAAGACACTAACATTTTAAATGATTGTTTCAGGATGCCAATAAGATGTGTCCTATCCAGAGGTTTGTTTGAGGTGAGGCCTACTCAGGGTTCCAAATGAAATTTCGAGTTGTTGAAGAGAACAGAGGACATAATACATGTGAAGGCCTACCAATGAAGTAAGTCATGTCCACTTCACTCTTGAACAAAGGCCAGAACTCTTCTGTGTCCGTGGACAGACCTAAAGTTCATCTGCACAATGTCATTCGTAAACTTAGGAAACACTGGTGATGTAATTGAAAAATGTGGAGTTTCTTTTCCTCATTTCACAATCACATCACCTGTGTTGCCTTTGGTTAGGTATCTCATAGTGCAGATGGAGTCTAGCATATCAAAGAGTACATAGAAGTTGAGCAGTATATACAACAATTTTGACATTTACAGAAGACTTAGCTTCTTATCTTGTTGGAGATGAAGTCAGGCCTGTCTTGCAACATGGTGCATCTTTTGCATCACTGCTGCATCGGTTTCATGTGGCACGGGTTTTTTACAGCATGACACATCTGCCTAGATGCATCAATTTGTAATTTTGTCGCCTCATAGCAAATCTTTTGCACCGCCGCTGCATCACAAAAGTGACGCACAGTGGCGCAAAAGAGGCATACACCTATCATAAATCTGTCCCTAACATTTGAAATGATTGATTCAGGATGACGATAAGGTGTGGCCTCTCCAGAGGTTTGTTTAAGGTGAGGCCTACTCAGGATTGCATATCAAATTTATGCTTGTTGAAGAATACAGAGGAGATAATACATGTGAAGGCCTACCAATGAAGTAAGTCATGTCCACTTCACTCTTGAACAAAGGCCAGACCTCTTCTGTGTCCGTGGACAGACCTAAACTTCATCTGCACAATGTCATTCGTAAACTTAGGAAACACAGGTGATGTAATTGAAAAATGTGGAGTTTCTTTTCCTCATTTCACAATCACATCACCTGTGTTGCCTTTGCTTAGGTATCTCATAGTGCAGATGTAGTCCAGCATATGAAACAGTACCCAGAAGTGCAGCACTGCATGCAACAACTTTGACACTTACAAAAGCTTCAGCTTCTGCATGCCCCTTACACGGTGCTAATTATATACATTTTAAACTGATGGTATCTTGCTGGAGATGAACTGAAACCTATCTTGCAACATGGTGCATCTTTTACACAAAAGTGACCCACAGCGGAGCAAAAGAGGCGCACGGCCATCATAAATCTGACCCTAACATTTTAAATGATTGTTTCAAGATGCCGATAAGGTGTAACCTATCCACAGATTTGTTTCAGGTAAGTCCTACTCAGAGTTGCAGATGAAATTTAGGTTTGTTGAAGAATACAGAGGAGATAATACATGTGCAGGCCTACCAACGAAGTGAGTCATGTCCACTGCACTCTTGAACAAATGTCAGACCTCCTCTGTCTCCAGGAACAGGCCTAAACCTCATCTACACAATGTGATGTGTAATGTTAGAAAACACAGGTAATATAATTGAAAAACGTGCAATTTTTTTTGCTCATTCCACAATCATATCACCTGTGTTTCCTTTGCTTAGGTATCTCATTGTGGAAATGTAGTCTATCATATGAAAGACTACGTAGAATATGAGCACTGTATGCAACAACTTTGACACTTACAGAAGCCTCACCTTCTCCATGCCTCCTACACAGTTCTACATGTACATCATAAATGCAAACAGTACAGAATTAATTATACATGTTAAATGGTTTATTTTTGCTGTTCTCAGAATGTATCAAATTTCACTAAAAACAGTGACTTGAAGGTATTCATCATATAACAGCGGGGAAAAAAAAACACAATCAAAATGATTGTGTTTAAAAAACCCATACAACATAACAAATCAGAATTCAGAACTCCTTAAAGTTAACTTACTTTCCATGACGTCGAAGGATGTCCTATGAACAGCTTACACTCTGTTGTGCTGTTATTACTTTCAGCCCGCCACTTTCTGAAAGAAAACCTCCATCGTTTTGAAAAATATGTTACATACAATAAATGACTTCTCGCTCTCTACCACACGTTTCCACAAGGCCAAATCATGTCAGAGACATTTATAACTCTTGGAATTCTTGTAAGCCAATCCCGTCATGTTGTATTTCCGCAACTTTCAGAATTAAAATGTTGAAGATCATTTTCACAATCCTGGACTACTAATATCTTACCCTTCTTGCTCACTCATGTTCTACATTTCCTATGACACTGATACTGCTTACTATGAAGCAGACTTACACTACCTCTATGACTACTACAATTATTTAATTCTCTACATCACTTTTAATCACAAAGCAATATAAAACAGTAGACAGCATTGCAGACTTACATTCCCTCTACTCCATGTTTTGATTGGCTGCTTGAATTAGCTTATAAAAAGAAATAGTTTTTCTGAAGTCATTCAAAGTGCACTTATTTTTCCATGACGTCCAGTGTTATGGTAAGAAGTTATGTCTCTGTACTACACTTATCCTCAAGGCCAAATCGTGTAGGAGCCATTAGAACTTCTTGAAATTCCTCAGAGCACATCCCGAGATTCTTTCCCTAAAATTTTGGTTTTAAAAACACCAGGTAAGAATTTTTAAGGTCATACGGCAATTTTTTTTTTTTTATTAAAACAGAATCGTTGCAGAATGACCAGCCATTTCTAGACTTTAAATAAGCTGTGTAATGTCCTGATGGTATTGAAGGACCGTCATGATATATAATTGCTACAGTTACAAAAGTCCTTCCTGATATTGACAACTGTGAAGCCACAAAAATTTTTATTAAAGTTGTCAATTTTGTTCCATCAGGCCTACATCGTTGGAACATTAAAATGACATACTGGCCATATGTTCGTATAAATAATGTTGACATCATTTCAGATTTACATTGGCTACATTCCATGTTGTGATCAGCTGCTTTTACTAGCTTATTAAAGGAGACTGATTTACTGTCTGGCAAAGTTAAATATATAAATCTTTCTGAGTCTACACTAGTAGTACTTGATACCCTACAGTTCTCGCAGTCATGCTGCCATTGATAAGAAAGCCCAAACAGGTGATCTACAGCTACACCTTCAGCATGCAATACATCAAGCATATACATTAAAAACTCCTGACAATCTTGCTGAATATTTTGAGAGAATTGTGTTTGGCCTGAACATCTGTCTAACAGATTTCGAATTTCAGACACACTTTCTATTTTTGTTCTATCAGTGCTACATTTCTCTAACACAGAATTTAACAAACTGCATAATCTTTGATCAGAATTGACCACAATCTCTTCTTTTACATTTTCTAGAGAAAACAAAACATTAACCACTACATTAGCATAGAAGTTGACACCAGAAGTGTTTTCAAATTGAAAACCAACAACATCTTCAACAGAATCCTTTTTGTTTCTGCTTATAATTTCAGGTTCATCGACTTTTCGTCTTTTTGCTACAACCTCCCCAGTATTGGTCACATTTCTTCGTTTCCGGCCTACCACACGTTTCTCAAACAAAGGATATTGAGGCAAATGTGGCGCATACTCTCTTCTCAACCTATTGTATTCCTTAACACAATCTAGATCCGCACAAATGTTTGTGACATCACACTCAATCAAGTACAATCCCGATAAAGTTCTAACTCTTGACAATGCCACATATGCCATACCCTCCTTGAACACAGAACTGCCAATATTCACCAATGCACTGTCTACACTTAAACCTTGCGATTTATGGATTGTCACCGCATATGCCAAGCAAACAGGAAACTGCTTACGGCGAACTTATAAGTCTTTTACAAGCAAAAATCTAGCAGAACAACGACCAATTAGCTGTACTTCCTCAATGCCATCAAATTTAATTTTTAAAAATTCAATTCCATCTCTATTTCTGTATTTCACAAAATCAACAACATTACCCATTGATCCATTTACCAGACCTCTTTCAACATGTAAATTCCTTCTTAAAATTATACGGCAGTTCAAGCACACATTCAGACTCTTTTCAAAACCTGCAGTTTTAGCTATAGTCTTCTCTAATGAATCCAATTTTGATTTCAAATTCTCAGACAAAATAATTGTTGATCCCATATGCTCTACTCTGTCAATAGCTTCCAGTTTCACAATCTCTTGCTTTTCTAAATTCAACATTTTGTTGTTGAAGATGGCACATTCTGCAAGAGTTGGCATCAAACATATTCCAGATTTCTTCTCAGTAATTTTCTGAAAAATATTCTCAGGCACAACATCTTGTTCTGGATATAAATTTGACAGTAATCGTGCATGTAAAGTTTCTTTCCCATGCTCGGTCACTTTTCCTATTCTAACATCTTGTAGAAAATTCTTGTAAACTTCATCCTTCGCCTGACGCATATTTTCATGCAGTTCAGCATAATTGAAGTTTAACCATATATTGACGTTGCCAATGCTCCCTAGGCACTTCCTGGTATCTTCATGCGTGAGCATTTTGAACACAGGTTGCCCTTTCACTGGTGTCAGCTGCAGAAGATCTCCGAAAACAATGATGTGTTTGCCACCAAATAACACATCATACTCTGTTTTGAGAACTCCTTGCATTCTCAAATGCACAAAGGCAAGCATGACATTGGAAACCATGCTTACTTCGTCAATGATAAGAAGTTTCATTTTCCTCAAGATTCTTGAAACTTCACAACAAGCATCTCCAGATAGCTTGTGATATTGTAATTTGTTGTCATGCTCCACTGGCAGCATCAGTAAACGATGTAAAGTAATCCCTTTAATGTTATGTGCTGCCAGTCCAGTTGGAGCGGTGACAACACAAGACAGCGATGACTCAGTCCTTTCCTGCAAATAACATGAAATTGCTTTAATAAGGAAACTTTTTCCAGTTCCCGCTTCTCCACTCACGTAGAGTCGGACAGGCTTCAACAACGTACATGAGCACTCTTTCTTCTCATGACTTAATCCATGATCAATTTGCATGGTAACTTCGTCATATATTTTCCTCTGCTCAACGTTGAGTTGTCTTTCCAACTCTTCTAAGTTAACCGCATCCTCCTGAGCATGTGCCATGGCTCTTTCCACTTCATTCATAGCAGTGGCAGCTTCATTTTTGATAACAGGTCCTCCTAGTGGATCCTGACTCAATGAAGCAGAACTCTGACTGTCCTGAGAACTGTCTCTGGCAATCTCGGCTGCAATCGTTGCTTCCTGCTCGATTTCCACATTCAACATTTCTACATATTTGGGAAAAGCAGGACATTCTATGGTCTCCTTGGCGGCAGTGAAAGAGTCTTCGTAACAGAGGAAATCTCCAAGCAGTTCCTCTTCTGTACGCCAAGGCTTGAAAAGTTGCAAAAGTGCTAAATAGAAAAACTCCTTTTTTTCAGGAGATTCGCCACTCAATTTTCGATGGTTTACCAAGTGGCATTTTCTTTGCTTGACCAGACATCCCTCACTTCCAATTACAGCATACACTCCTTTCTCAGTATCTTCTTTGATGTTCCTCTTGAATATGTAATTTTGAAGAACCTCATACAGACAAACATTCTCGAGGTGACTGCTTCGATTTGGATAATATGTATCCAACATGTTGCTCTTCAAAATGTCGGTACTGTTTGGCTCCTTTTCCGCCAAATACTCAATTTCCCGCACAGGTTTCAGAACTCGATTACGCGTTGCAGCAAGACCAAGACTCGCCCAAACGATACTCCTAGATTTGGCATAGAGACTTGCTGAAGACAACCGGTCAGAACATTCGTAAGCTCCGATTTCTCGATGCGACAACATCTTCAGACTGAAACTGTACAACTTCTTACTGAGGCTCTTTTCATGGGAAATGTCCTCCCACATATCCTTCAATTCTGTCTTCTCTTTTTTGGTGATGTAAGATGTCACATACCGAGCCACAGCCATACAGTTATCAGCCACAAACTGTATATCCATGTTAGCATTCCGCATGGACAAAATCACCGGGTTGTAGTCGTTGATGTACTTGGACTCTTCGTTCCTCTTCAAATTGTATGTGTTTTTAGGTGATTTCTTCATCACATTATGTCGCAGCGAAGACATCAAACTGTTTACTCTTCCTTTAGAAATCACCGGTCGTGGAAAGCCGAAACGACATTTGGTGTAGAACTTGTCCTTGTTTCGGAATTTACGACGACAGTACTTTCCACAACGATGGCTTTGGAAACGTAGAACAATTTCTCTTAGGCTTTTCTTCTCCTTTGCGTTTGGAACAGCACACGTAGAATACTGTTGTATGAAACTCATCACTGAGTCTTCTGGATCTGTTCCAAATTTAGGTGCATCCTTGATCCACAACAGCATATGTATGTGAGGAGCACCTCTTGCTTGGTACTCCTTTCTCCAGAAGAAATCCAACACCTCTCCAAGAGGTGGATTCTTCTTATTCATGATGAAAGACATCATAGCTTCAAATCTATGATTGAAGTACCGGCATACATTGACTGGATCCAAAGAGCACAGTTCTCCGGGTGTCTTGAATTCGATGTTTTCGATGTTTCCATTTGCCTCTCGTAGAAATTCAAGTAAGTCTTCCCAGCCATACTCGGCACAGTTCAGAGTGAGGAACCATGTGGGAGTTCCTAAGTTCCTCAGCATACATTTTAAATCACCATGACGACGGTACCAGTACTCATTAGTACCACGCTGACACGCCATGAGATTAATCAGGTGAGAATCCAAAATACTGTCTTGGACATTGACTTTATCAATAAAGTCACTTGCCGAGATGTTTTGCATGTGTATACCACTTTTCAAGATGTGGTTCACTGCATATGACAGTCCAGACAGATCGCTTTCAAACAGGAGATGAAACAAATAGGGAATACATTGTCGAAACCTAGCATCTCCTGCATACAATCGCAAAGTCCGGTATTCAGAAGCAGGAATTTGATGAGGTCGCTCATTATATCTTCCTCCCTGACCTGTTGGAAAAAGCTGTGGGAAACACCGAGTTTCCAAACTTTCCTCCCAAACACTAATGGGACTCCCTTTGGCTTGTTTCATTTGAAACAACTCAATAGCATTCCCCATGACTTCCTTGGAATGCAAAGGATGAACACTATAATGTTCATATATTTCTTCACTAGTAGAGGGTTCTACTTTCTCAATTTGACCAGCACACAAATCGCTATCCTCTTCCTCACTTACTTCCTCTTCTGCAACATATATATTCTTATAGTACTTATTATTTTTTTTCAAGTACAATGTTGCCTTTTTGACTTTCCTAACATTCACTAAATCTTGCCATATTTTCTTATTCTTTGTCGGAACCCCATTAACTAAGATAACCAGAGGGTCCTCTTCCACTTTTTCTACTCCAATTGTGTTAATGTTTTTCTTCAAATCTAGAGGGAAATAAACAACTCTTCCCTTTAATCCTCTCTGTAAATCTGATGGAGGCAATTTCCCTGTCTTTGGCTCCATTCTTACAATAGCCTGAAAGGGATGGATAATTTGAATCAAAATAGATTCATAAGTATTTAAATCCTTCAATTCAGAAGGAATCTCAACCAATTCCAGATTATTATGAACTGCTCTAGCAGGCATCTGGTTTTGATTTAATTTGCTACAACAATAAGTACACACACGTTGATCCGATCCCAAATCAAAACAATTTTCTACCATCAAATATGTTGTGAAATCCTTCCATTCACTATTATTTTCCCTTTCACTTTTTGCATATAAATCCACTAACTTAGTCTGATTCTTATAATAAGTGCGTCGACAACACACACAAGTGAAATTAGGCCTCTCACTTGATTTCACCTGAAACGTCGCAATTTCCCTCTGAAAATTATCTGTACTGGAAACCTGTACACTATCTTCCACATTACCCTCTTCTTCTTGGTCAATTTCAACATTCTCCTCTTTACTTCCAAAGTAACAAAACTCAATTTCTGCACAAATATTCTTCACATCTATTTCAGAACCATGCAAAAGAGCAGCGCATAATTGTTTAAGCATAATTGCTGGACTCTTAGCATAATACAACATTCTAACTAATTTCCTCACTTTATTATGATGCACTGCTAGCATCCTGAAATGATGAAAAACACTCTGGCATACTCTCCTGGAAAGACAAGCCAGTGAATGACCATGCAAACCTGTCACTTCTCTGTCACTTCTCTCACTCTGCAAGGATCTAATTCTTGCAACAACTTCATTTTTTGCTTCAAACTTTTCTTATTAAATGTCCGTACAAAATCACAAAGCAAATTGATGGAATCCTGTCGCGCACTGCAAATACTACTACACTTCCAGGTGTACACAGGACCCTTAGGACGTCTTCCTAAAACCTCATTACCTAACACCTCTTCTGTCTCTGTTGTCACAAGTTTTTCTTTTTCAACTGGACAACCATCTTTCACTTCATAAGCTCGACCACTGGTGTCAACTGCATGCACCAAATCATTATCCTGGAAATAACTCTCCTCATTAAAAAATGCCTCACAACTTGAAATATGCATCCATTCTCCGGAAAAAACTTCACAAAAATTACTACGATTAACTATTCTCTTCCATCTACTATTTCTTTTGAAATCATAAATTGCCTTGTTTAGCTTCCTAATTCTATTGATTATCAAAATAAATAACTTACGTTTAATTTCAAATGCCTGATCAATAACTTTCTCAACTTTTTTTTTTCTCTTATAAAAAACCACTTTCTGTTGACCTTTCTTAATATTTTTTAACAAATTGCCAATTATCCTGTTGCGGAACATTCGTTTACGAATGTCCCTAAACTGTTGTTTCCTTCTACTATCATGCACAGAGTTATCTCTTGCTCTAGCAGTAACATATTTGATTGGCCTTTCCTTTCCGTTTAAAATGCTTCTCTTTTTCTGGACTGAAACATTTTCTGTAGTAATATTTTTTTTACTACAAATATTTCTTATAAATGTTTTTGTGCTCTTACCCGGTGCTTTCTTGGTGACTTGACACGTTTTTTTGTTAGAGGACTGCTGCATTATATCATGTACCTGCTGTCTTTGACGTTTTGCAGCCTTTCTAAGTCTTTCTTTAGTTGGCATGCTGAAATCTTGAAATGATCTGCAGTTGAATCTGTGGTAAAATATAATAAAAAATGTTATTAACCACTATTACCAAACAGTAAATCAATAACAGTCATCAAAAACTTAACACACTACTTGACATTTTTAGTGCTTGGCAAATTTAGAATACAGAAATAGCAGAAAAGAAATGGAATTCATATTCATTTTACCTGTGCTGTTTTATATGTGAATCTGATCTAATTTTATGAGCATATTTTAATATTTTATTGAAGACACTACACATAACCTGTTTTTGAAGGTGTCTTTATTTTTAAATGAAACGGTTTACATTTTTACTTTTCATTTATTATAAATTTTTAAAAATAAATGTTTATAGTTCCATAGGCTCAAGCATGTCAGCTTCCCACCCTATGTCATACAATTCTGACAAATCTGCATCCTCATCATGTTCTTCTTCATCCTCAGGATTTAAATCACCCAAGGGATCTACTTCCACTGATGTTTCAATTACGAGTTCAATTATGAGGTCGAGATCAACTGATTGCTGATTGTCGCTCATGTTGATGTTGTCGTTATCTTTAAAGAAAGAGAACAACAATGAGATGTTGCAGAGTAAGGCACAAATCTCAGAGACTATAATAGTAAAATTGTTTAACAAGAGTAACATTTTGCAGCTATTATTTAGCCATGACCAGCGATGCTGAGGAGGTAAGGCCTATGTCCAAGTTTTCAGTGAACAGGACTCATCTCTTCTTAACCTTGGATAAGCCTCACCAACTCTGTGTCCCCTGCTCATACTTAAATGTAAAGTGGCAGATTTATGTTAACTGACGCATTCCCAGGGATGCACCAGTTAATGTGCACCGCTGCTCTGCCACCCATGGTGTGCCGCATTTACAATGTGGAGCACCATTGAGTGAAAACAGCACGCATCTGTGCCGCAAAAGCAGCACATTGCAGGAATCACGTCGTAAGCGCAACATGTCTACTGCAATGCACAGGAGCAAGCCACACATTGCATGGTGCATCACTCCTTATGCCTGTTTCAAACAGGCGTAATGATTTGATTCAGCAATGCTATAAAGCTGAGTCAGTGAAATCTTCTAAATTTCACTGTGTTAGTTTTACAGGGCTTTCTTGCAAATTAATGCATACCTTGCAACAAAACACCTATATGAAAACTGACGCAGGTTTCATGTGGCACAGGACTTTACAGCATGACACATCTGCCTAGATGCATCAATTTTTAAATATGTCGCCACATAGCAAATCTTTTGCACCGCCGCTGCGTCACAAAAGTGACGCACAGCGGCACAAAAGAGGCACACGGCTATCATAAATCTGTCCCTAACATGTTAAATGATTGATTCAGGATGACGATAAGGTGTGGCCTATCCAGAGGTTTGTTTAAGGTGAGGCCTACTCAGGGTTGCAGATTAAATGGAGATGGGGCACCCCTGAGCCTTGCTGGAGCTGCATGGCACTTGCGATGCAGCTCCAGTAATGCGCCACCTTTACGGCACAGATGCGTCACGCATCTGTGCTGTTTTTGCCCCATGGTGCGCCGCATTGTAAATGCAGCGCACCATGGGTGGCGGAACAGCGGCGCAGGATGACTGGCACATCCCTGGGGATGCACCAGTCATCATAAATCTATCCCTAAGCTTCTTATCTTGTTGGAGATGAAGTGAGGCCTGTCTTGCAACATGGTGCATCTTTTGCATCACTGCTGCATCGGTTTCATGTGGCACGTTTTTTTTTACAGCATGACACATCTGCCTAGATGCATCAATTTGTAATTTTGTCGCCACATAGCAAATCTTTTGCACCGCCACTGCGTCACAAAAGTGACGCACAGTGACGCAAAAGAGGCATACACCTATCATAAATCTGTCCCTAGCATTTTAAATGATTAATTCAGGATGACGATAAGGTGTGGCCTATCCAGAGGTTTGTTTAAGGTGAGGCCTACCTACATTCATGGGGAAATGAATTAAAATGTCCTTAAGACACATGAAAGCGTTTTTTTAAGCCTTTGCAGCATTTTTGGGTCACTTTTAACATGGCTATGTAACTTAAACAATCAAAATCTAAATTTGCCAAGCACAGGTGGGAGCATATTTACAAGGAATTTGCACCACGGGGAAAGGTCTTACATTAAAATGGGAAAAATAACATCAGAGACACTCAAATGCCTTATAAAGAAGCAGACACCATTATGTCCTTGTCATAAATGTTAAAAGCATTCCTTTACCTCAAAAACGATTTTCAAGTCATAATTTGAAAACACTGCACATGGGGAAATGACTTAAAATGTCCTTAAGACACATGGAAGCGTTTTTTGATTGCCTTTGCAGCATTTTAGGGTCACTTTTAACATGGCTATGTAACTCAAACATTCAAAATCTAAATTTGCCAAGCACAGGTGGGAGCATATTTACAAGGAATTTGCACCACGGGGAAAGGTCTTACATTAAAATGGGAAAAATAACATCAGAGACACTCAAATGCCTTATAAAGAAGCATACACCATTATGTCCTTGTCATAAATGTTAAAAGCATTCCTTTTCCTCAAAAACGATTTTCAAGTCATAATTTGAAAACACTGCACAGCTCCTATGCACAAAAACACCCTTTCAGTACTAATACTTCACATTTTCTCCAATTACAATTTCTCAAAGAAACAAAATCTATTTGTAAAACACTTGAGGCAAAGCAACATTTTAAAAACACAACTTTCTTCATAATTTTCTCCTTAAAGCACACTATTCTCTATCTAAATTAAATAAATCTTTTCTCACCTTAGCAAATACTTTATGAGTTTCAAAACAGTCTCAGAAACACACCACTTTGTCTTCAGCAGAGCAAAAGGTATGCACTCCAGAGTCTGCAGCTATCAAAAGCACAGAAATGCTGTAATTCTTCACACATATCTCTCATGTCACCCAATCAAAACTCTTCCCTCACTTTTTTCAAATCAAAACCCTTCCCCCCTCTGCCCTCTCTGCCTTTTTTGCATAGCAACCACCTCTTGGAAGACCTCTGGTGTTTGCAAGTTCACACAACAATGTTTCAATTGAACTCTGAACTCTCAGTGCACCTGCATATCCAGTGCAATCTTTCATTTAATGATTTTTTCTTGACCATTCAAAATACATCTTTCAAAGAACTCATCCACGCACCCTAACTTTCTGTTTTCAGCAATCAAAATCCACCAATCACTGTTACTGCTTCATTAACACAGAAACTCCACCGTTTTTTTCATTTTAAACTCTTATTTTTTCAACTGTCATTTCATTGCCACACTTCATCTGACTGCAGCAGAACCTTCTCTCACCATGTTTTCTGTATGGATTGTTGGACATAGTTACATCTACTGGGCTCAGAGGTATGCTGATAACAGAAATTTACCTAACCTCAATTTACAAGATGTGGAAATTAAGTGGTTTGGCCACAGAGGATTAAAATGTCACCAATTGATACCATTGGTGAAAACCTTTATGCATTTGCCAAAACCTGACCTGTTAATTGTGCACTGTGGAGGTAATGACTTGGGCACTTTGACTGGGGTAGGTCTGGAAATGCTTTTAAAGGACACCTTTGAGCAATTAATGGCACTTTTTCCTCAGACTGCCTTGGTATATTCAAATATATGCCAAAGACAGAAATGGAGGTGGTCGAACCAATTTTGTCCACAAATTGAGAAGTCGAGGAAGCATGTAAACAAATCTGTTTCAGCTTACATGAGAGACCATGGAATGGGCTCCGTGTACAACAATAACTTGTGTTACTACATGCAAGATATCTACAGAGGAGATGGAGTTCACTTCTCAGATGAGGGCAACAGAATTTTCATTCTGAATTTAAGACTATGCATTGGTACCTACTTATAAGTACCTAAATGTACCATAAACCCAAAAGCTCTTCTCAGAGCTACCCTACATCTGATCACTCACAATTATTATTTTACTCTAACTTTTTTCACTAATTTTCAACAAAGTACGCTCCCCGGGGCGCTACCCGGTACGCGGACCGGAAGCTAACCTCGCGAAATTTTAAAAAAAAATGTTTTTTTTTCGCACATATGGGCCTCCTCAGCCACCCTCAGAAAACCTAGGGGGTCAAGATAAGTCTACCGTGCCCCCTTCTACCCATTCTGAATATTAGTTGCCCTCCATCTTGTATCTTAATTCGACTGAAACACAAAATGGTGGACTCCCGTAATGCTTCAGGTTCGCGTACCAGGGCGCTCGCCAGTTCGCGTACCGGGGAGTTCCCCGGGAAGCGCTCCATCAAAAAGGGTGGGAAAGTAATTTACAGAAAAACGACTGGAGACACTTTCACCAAATATAGATTAGCTCATACTACATACCAATCCCTATCATTTTCACAAATTTGATTGAAATTCCATTTAGCCATTTAGCCTGTAGACCTCTCTAAATACCGTGAGGTAAATTACTTCACAAAACACATCTGAAGTGTTGGAATTGACAACCAATGAAAATGTTACTTTCATTTTCTACTTTTTTTACCTGACATTTGATTGGTTATATACCTGAATATATATAAAGGAAGAGAAGGAAACACAGCCATTTTGACTACTACTTCCTGGTGTACATTTCAATTGGATTTTCACTAATCACTTCAACTTCTTTGTAAAGGTAAGTTGTTATTTTAAAAACTGAAGTATATTGTGCACTATCAGTTAATATGGTAAACTTTTTCTGATAGTTATATACTATCCCTCTGTAGTAGTTATAGATTTAGATGGACTTCTCTGTTATAGTTATGGATGGAGTTAGGTTTCTCTTGTATAATTATGAATTTACTTACGTTAAATCACATACACTTTTTTATATTCCTACTTCCACTCTGATACTATACACTGCCCAAAGATAAATTCACTGATAAAAACTGCCTATCTAAAATTAATCCCAACAGTGCCCTATCTCTACTAATATATATATTTTTTTCTCCAAATTTCAGGCAACATGGAAGGCGAACAGAAAGTTTCATTTCAAATTGTCCTGCAAGAGAGCAGCCAAGAATTAATTGATCCAAATGATATAGAATTTATGGATGAAACTTGGGACCAAGAACTACTGCAATGTGTGCAAGCAGTAGATGACCTCCTTCAAAATGAGGACATTTTACACACTCAGAGATTACAAGCTATGTTCAATGAAAATGACGACATTTCAGACAGTGAAATGTTAGAAATGTTATTAAATTTTGAAACACAATCACAATAATAAATAATTGCTTAAAAAATAAAGAAATTAAAAAATAATCAACAAAACCAACAATCAATTAACATACAGTATTTTAAAAGTCTATCATTCTTTTTTCCTTATAGTACGCTCCCCAGAACGCTTCCCGGTTCGCGGACCGGGCGCTCCCCACGCAAAAAAACAAAAAATTTTTTTTTTTTTTTTGCACTGCGGGGCCCTTTTAAAGCCTCCACATCAAACCTAGGGGGTCAGGGAGGATCTACTATGCCCCCTTATGGTCATTTCCCCCTTTGTTTTGGCCTCCTCTTGTCTCTCGATCCTACCGAGAGACAAGATGGCGGCCGCTCCGGACTGTTTAGTATGTTGACAGACACCGGAGAGCCAATCAGCTTTGCTTCGCGAAGTTCCGTTACGCGTCAAGTACGCGAACCGGAGCGCTGCCTGGAGCGCGCTTACAGATATATATCTTTTTTTTAACGTTAATTTCTCAAAATCCACTGGAGCACATATATTGAGACCTAGCAAAGGCACATCGGGCTAACAGTCCCTACAATTTTGCCAAGTTTCGTGCAAATCCATTCAGCCGTTCGGCCTAAAAGTGAGGCCAACCGCCCTATGGAAATTAACATGGGAAAAACACGTTTTGGGACCCCCCTTTTTTCTCGGCCACCCCTTGACGAACCCCCCCCAAATTTCCAGGGGCTGCTCAGAAACAAAATTTTCCATTTTCCTGAAAATTTCAGCCAATTCCGTCCACAAACGCCAAAGTTATTAGACATAGAATTTTCAAAAATCCCATAGGGAAAAAATCCTAACTATATATACCTACTGGCGACCGCCAGTAGGTAATATATATATATATATATATATATATGTAAAATCACTTCTCTCCCCCACCGGGAAGCATGGAGTCGCACACGAAACTTGCAATTTGCCAATTTATTAAGGGATTTGAACAGTTTGTGGCTGGGTCCGACGCGTCTCGTTCGCCATGGAACTTTTTCACAGGTACGCCTTACACCTCGACAAACTTTAATGCTCCCAGGTCCAGTATTTTCAAAGTTCTCATTCCTCTGGTGGTTTTTTATTCGGAATTCACTTCCTGTGATGACCAACAGCATTCTGGGACCTGTGGTGCATGTAGTTGTCTTAATTATTTCCCTCCAGTGGGCGGTGTAATTTGCAAGCTGTTTAAGATTTTAAAAACATGATCCCAGGCAAAAAAGTTCCCCCGAGTCAGTACACTTTCGGAGCTGTGTCGGGTCCAATACCGAGGATGGTCCTCGGCGGCACCACATTCTCCTTGTTCATTTTACCGATTCCAACAGGATGGTTCAAGTCGGGGAATGTTTGGCGCTCTTTTGGTGGTACGTTTCTCCTCGGTAGAACCACACCGAAATTATAAAATCACTTTTCTACCCCACCGGGAAGCATGGAGTCGCATACGAAACTTGCAATTTGCCGATTTATTAAGGGATTTGAACAGCTTGTGGCTGGGTCCGACGCATTTCGTTCGTCATGGAACTTTTTCACAGGTACACCTTACACCTCGACAAACTTTAATGCTCCCAGGTCCAGTATTTTCAAAGTTCTCATTCCTCTGGTGTTTTTTTATTCGGAATTCACTTCCTGTGATGACCAACAGCATTCTGGGACTTGTGGTGCAGGTAGTTGTCTTAATTATTTCCCTCCAGTGGGCGGTGTAATTTTCAAGCTGTTTAAGATTTTAAAAACATGATCCCAGGCAAAAAGTTCCTCCGAGTCAGTACAATTTCGGAGCTGTCTCGGGTCCAATAGCGAGGATGGTCCTAGGCGGCACCACATTCTCCTTGTTCGTTTTACCGATTCCAAAAGGATGGTTCAAGTCGGGGAATGTTTGGCGCTCTTTTGGTGGTACGTTTCTCCTCGGTAGAACCACACCGAAATTATAAAATCACTTCTCTCCCCCACCGGGAAGCATGGAGTGGCACACGAAACTTGCAATTTGCCGATTTATTAAGGGATTTGAACAGCTTGTGGCTGGGTCTGACGCGTTTCGTTCGCCATGGAACTTTTTCACAGGTACGCCTTACACCTCGACAAACTTTAATGCTCCCAGGTCCAGTATTTTCAAAGTTCTCATTCCTCTGGTGGTTTTTTATTCGGAATTCACTTCCTGTGATGACCAACAGCATTCTGGGACCTGTGGTGCAGGTAGTTGTCTTAATTATTTCCCTCCAGTGGGCGGTGTAATTTGCAAGCTGTTTAAGATTTTAAAAACATGATCCCAGGCAAAAAGTTCCCCCGAGTCAGTACCCTTTCGGAGCTGTCTCGGGTCCAATACCGAGGATGGTCCTCGGCGGCACCACATTCTCCTTGTTCATTTTACCGATTCCAACAGGATGGTTCAAGTCGGGGAATGTTTGGCGCTCTTTTGGTGGTACGTTTCTCCTCGGTAGAACCACACCGAAATTATAAAATCACTTCTCTCCCCCACCGGGAAGCATGGAGTCGCACACGAAACTTGCAATTTGCCGATCTATTAAGTGATTTGAACAGCTTGTGGCTGGGTCCGACGCGTTTCGTTCGCCATGGAACTTTTTCACAGGTACGCCTTACACCTCGACAAACTTTAATGCTCCCAGGTCCAGTATTTTCAAAGTTCTCAATCCTCTGGTGGTTTTTTATCCGGAATTCACTTCTTGTGATGACCAACAGCATTCTGGGACCTGTGGTGCAGGTAGTTGTCTTAATTATTTCCCTCCAGTGGGCGGTGTAATTTGCAAGCTGTTTAAGATTTTAAAAAAATGATCCCAGGCAAAAAGTTCCCCCAAGTCAGTACACTTTCGGAGCTGTCTCGGGTCCAATACCGAGGATGGTCCTCGGCGGCACCACATTCTCCTTGTTCGTTTTACCGATTCCAACAGGAGGGTTCAAGTCGAGGAATGTTTGGCGCTCTTTTGGTGGTACGTTTCTCCTCGGTAGAACCACACCGAAATTATAAAATCACTTCTCTCCCCCACCGGGAAGCATGGAGTTGCACACAAAACTTGCAATTTGATGATTTATTAACGGATTTGAACAGCTTGTGGCTGGGTCCGACGCGTTTCGTTCGCCATGGAACTTTTTCACAGGTACGCCTTACCCCTATATATGCATATATATATATCTATATATATGCAGCAACCAGTCATCAAACATCCATTCCACAGACGACAGCGGACCAAGAAGATAAAGGTGCTATAATTTTATTGTGCTTGTCCCCGCACCTTCGCCATGACGCGTTTCGAGCCCCAAGGGCCCTTGATCACATGACACGCTATGGAGGGTTCTCAGAGTTTTTAAAGTGACAGTGCAAATTAACTCATTGTGCGTCATCATAGACATAAAAGCAACACTTGTTAGGAATGCGCCTTCAATTTTAAAACAATGTCGTTTTTAAAATAGCCTATTTACAAATGATAAAATAATTAAAAATGTAAACAAAGGCCTACAATCCAATAATGATTATTTCTAAAATAGAATTAAAAAGAGACCACCGTAATCATATATGCCATACATGACCGGACTGGCTATTAAAGTGCATACCTATATACCCATATATATATTCACTGAAAAACCATAGGTTTCACACATGTTATAGTTAGCTGGACATTTCACTCATACATTGAAATTCCCCCGTTATAGTTAACTATAACTCGCGCGCCCGCAATGCACTGCTGATGACGTCACATATTACATCACTCATGACATGGTCATTGACATCACTCATGACATCACTCATGGCATCTCAAATAGCTTTTCAGGATCAGTAGTGGGCTGAAAGATGCAGCGTTGAGGTCTCTCTTGATAACAGGTGAGTACATCGGAATTCGTAGTTTGGCTGATTTTAGGGGAATTTTTTTAAAGTTCCAAAACTCCACACTTAGAAGAATTTCCAAGTTAAACATGTCAATGTTAGCCTATGGAAGGAAATTCAAGTTACTGTAAGTATGGTTACATTTACTTTTCAGGGTGACGTACTTCGGCTGATTTTAGAGGAATATTTTGCTCAATAGTGAACGAAGGGGGCGGGGCCTGAGGACACATGTGTGCAAACACGCCCTGTGGCGCGTTTTAGATTGGGGAATATATTCCTCTTCTATCCTGAGGTCACCTGTGAGCCAACTAGCTCATCAGGTACCTCCAGTTTGCACCAGGGAGCTGCGTTGTAGAGAGGTGTTCAGAGGGCACGCCCCCTTTTTACAACACTCTGCAACGCAGCTCCGTGGCACTTACTAGAGGTACCCGTTGGACTACTTGGCCCCTAGTTGACCTCTGGATTGAAGAGGAATATATTCCCCAACCAAAAACGCGCCACAGGGCGTGTTTGCACACATGTCACCTCAAGCCTCGCCCCCTACCTTCACCACTGTGCAAACATGCCCCGTAACGCGTTCTAAGTTGGGGGATTAAGTCCCCTTGCATACTGGGGGTCACTGTGGGCCAACTAGCACACCAGGAACCTCCAGTATGCGCCAAGGGGCTGCGTTGCAGAGAGGTGTAAAAAGGGGCGTGGCCTCATTTGCTGAGTGGTGCCTTAATGTTTTTTTTGGATTGGCAGGGTGCGCGTACCCTACGCGTATCCTGGGATTTTTCTTCAAAAAAAATTTGGGGGGGCGATAGGGGTCCTTGTGGGACCCCCTGAGCAGGCCTAGGGGGTCAGTAACCTCCAGTATGCGCCAGGGGGCTGCCTTGCAGAGATGTTTTAAAGAAGCCACACCCCTCTGCAACGCAGCCACCTGGCACATACTGGGGGTTCCTGGTGGGCTAGTTGGCCCCCAGGGACCACCAGTATTCAAGGGGAATTTGTTTCCCCTGTGCAAACGCGCCAGGGGGCGCGTTTGCAGAGTGGTGCAATCCTCACCTCAAGCCCTTGTTATAGTTAGCTGGACATTACACTCATACAAAACCATTGAAATTCTCCCGTTATAGTTAGTTCTGCTAACTATAACTCGAGTGCCCGCAATGCACTTCTGATGACGTCACATATAACATCACTTATGACATGGTCAGTGACATCACTCATGACATCACTGATGTCCGGATGTATGACATTACAACGCATGCTTTTACATCGCATGCTTTTAGAATGCGAGTTTTACAACGCATACCATTACAACGCATAGTGCTTTGGGGCGCTGGATAGTGAATAGTTTAATTTACTATTCCAAATCCAGTCCCCGTGGATTGTAGGGAAGGTGTTGGATAGTAAATTGAATCTATTCCCTATCCTAGAGCGCCCCCCAGCGCAATGCGTTGTAATGGTTTGCATTGTAAATACCGCGTTGTAAAAGCACTACGTTGTAAAAGTTGCGTTGTAAGTGTTGTTCACCCTGATGTCCAGCTAACTATAACATGTGTGAAACCTATAGTTTTTTCAGTGAATTTCTAAGGTTTTTTAAATGCCAATTCCTAACTATAACGTGTGTGAAACCTATGGTTTTTCCAGTGAATTTCTAAGGGTTTTTAAATGCTTATTCCTAACTACAACGTGTGTAAACCCTATGGTTTTTCAGTGAATTCCTAAAGTTTTTTGAATGCTAATTCCTAACTATAACGTGTGTGAAACCTGTTTTTTTTCAGTGAATATATATATATATATATATATATATATATATATATATATATATATATATATATATATTCTTCTCAATGTGATCCTTGGTTAGCCAGTTTAGCGCTCCACAGCGGGTGCACCGCGTTATGGCCGGATCCTGGCCACAAACATTAATTATTCCACAAACGACGTGGCACTTCAGATTAGGTTACTTATTGGTATTATTTATTCATACCACACACCAACTCGACCAACGCGTTTCAGCCTGAATGGCCTTTGTCACGGTCAGTGAGTCCCTCTTTACTTTCACTATATATACCCATCCCTGCCACAATGAGGCATTCTGGGACTTGTAGTGAATAAAGTGAATTAAAAACAGTTTTATACATTTTCTCAATAGGACATAGTGTGAGTGACTTTCTTACGGTGATTTGCATTGTATATTCATGTGATTACTGTGCTTATAATTGCATTCATTTAGTTGTAATGCATTGTTCATTGCTAATGGTATATCGCACTTTATAGTAGTGTTCAGTACACAATTACTTCAAATGCGCCTTACTGTCTCTGGTAGTTTAATTTTCAAATGCTGGGTGTAGTACCCCATTCTTTTTCTCATTATGTTGCTGGACCGTGTTGAAGTCTCTTCGGCACTTATGTTAATCTTACTGTTCATTTAAATTATTCAAGGTGAACATGAAATTCCTCATCAAAGTTGATCCCACGAGGGTGCTTCGTTCTGAGTCGTATGATGTGTTTGGATTCTATGTTGCTGGACCGTGTTGAAGTCTCTTCGGCACTTATGTTAATCTTACTGTTCATTTAAATTATTCAAGGTGAACATGAAATTCCTCATCAAAGTTGATCCCACGAGGGTGCTTCGTTCTGAGTCGTATGATGTGTTTGGATTCTATTTGACGTGGTTTCCTGATTCTGTTACCCCCTCGTTCTCCTGGGGGGATCATGTGTATCGCATAGTATTGCATTGCTCTCCAGTTCCCTTTTTGGCATTGGGCGAGGTGTTTTGCTGTGGCATACGCAAAGTTCCCATTCTTGACAGCTCGAATATGTTCAAGTATGCGCTTCTTCACCATACATGTTGTGCTGCCAACATATAGCATTCCACAGTTACACTCTATTACATACACTACAAATTGTGATGTGCATGTAATGTCTTGTTCAATGTTTATGACATTACCATTGGGATCTTGGATGTTTCTTACATTTTTTCCGATCTTACATGCCTTGCACGTGTTGAAACCTTTTTGTTGATCTAATAGCCAGTTCGTCGGTTTTCTCTCCTGGAAATGGCTATGTACAAGCACATCCTTTAGCGATCTTGCTCTTCTGTATGTTACATTTGGATAAGGGCCCCATAATTTGCCAATATCAGGGTCCCCTGAAATTAGGTGGCAGTACTTTTTGATTTTTTTTGGTTATAATCACACTTTCCTTACTATATGTAGTTATAAATCTCGATGCTTGTTGCTCTTCCTGTTGATCTTCTTTTCTTTTTAGTAACAATGTGTCTTCCCGTGTTTTACCTGCTGCCCGTCTTTTACATTTTTTCAATGTTGACTCATGATACCCTCTTGATTTTAACCTCTTTGCAGTTTCTTCAATTTTGTGTGTGGCATCTATTGGTTTTGAGCAATTCCGCTTCATCCGTATAAACTCCCCATATAGGATACTGTCCAGGAGTGATCTGGGGTAGAAACTTGTTCCGTATAATGTGCTGTTTGTTGCAGTTTCTTTTTGGAACAGGGTAGAGTGAATCTCATTATTTTCTATGTAAATCCTCGTGTCCAGCAACTCAATTTCTTTCTTGCTCCTGGTACTTGTAAATGAGAGGCCTATTCCATTCTTTGCTGTGTTTCGACAGCCCCCACCCGAAGTCGTTACAAGAAAATCTACCCTTTGGACAGTTTTAAGGGTGAAGAGAAACTGTTCTAATACACAGACTTTTCAAACTCACTCTGAAGCCCTCAAGAGAAAACTAGTGTCACGAAAATATCCACCCAGACTGGTACAACGCTCATTGAAACGGGCTAGGAATAATAATCGCCTGGCGCTTTTGGAACCATCAGGGCCCAAGCCCCTTCTAGACAGGCTCACTTTTGTTCACACATTTGGGACCTTGTCAATTCGAATTCAGAAAGCGGTAAAAAGACATTGGCCTATTCTAAACTCTGGTCATGCTTCAATACCCAGTCCCCTGTTTTCCTTTAAGAGGGGCCCCAATTTGAGGGATCGGATGGTCCACATCAGGCCACATGAGGTGACACCCAGGGCTCTGGGTTCACTATGGGACCTTCCACCAGTAACGGGCCATCATCCGTGTGGGTCAAGTCAGTCTTGCCCACAAACGAAGAAATCAACTGAAATAGATATAGGTACTATGAGGCCTTGGATTCAAACAAAATTCACTAATTGCAATAGCAGTACCCTCATTTACCTTATCACGTGTCCCTGCAAGTTGAGGTACGTGGGCATGACTACCCGCAAGATCAGGGTACGGATTAGTGAGCATAAGAGCACTATCAGGTGCAAAAGGTAAGCTACCAAGCTTACTAATCATTTCCTCGAGGCACACCATCTTGCCACGGATTTTCAGTGGACTGTGATTGAGCAGCCCTACATTCCAACAGATACCCCTGATGTGCCAAAATTCCTTCTACGGAAAGAGCAGAAATGGGTGTTTAAACTTGGTACTAACCGGGTGGGCCTGAATGATGAGATACCTTGGGCCATCCTTTAATTGGTATTGATACACCTTAAGTAGGGCTGGTGATAGGTATGGTCTGCCCATTTATGTCTTTAGAAACAATAGTTGCGATCATGATAGCCTGATTCAGGCAGACTTATTACTTATCTGGATATATGATCGTCCAGGTATGACATGTTGCCATCTGTCATGTCATTATTGTTTTAGATTTTTTAGTGACACATACTAAAGGTCTCTTCACTTAGTGATACTTGGTGTTTTGTGTGCGCAAACATAATTCCTAGCTGTAGTTATCTTTAAAGTTGTGTTACATCGCGGCATTGTCTGTGTCAATAAAGCTACAGGGACCCTTTTTTTTAAAAGATCGTCGTTGAGGTCACGGAGACTTGCTTCATGGTTTCCTAGGCAACGTTTTTCCTGTGAACTCTCTTTCGCTGGATAGTCTGTCGAGAAAGATCCAATCAGCTTTCTCCTTACTTTTTCTACATCGAGGGAGTCACATGGTTGTATTCCAACCAATCACGGGTGTCTACAAATATCGGACTTCGGGACAATGGCGGCACCTCCCCAGAAGGTTCAGATGCCGGTTTCGAAGTACCGACATTTAGGTAAGCCAGCGGCTGAAGGTCCTCACGCTCGCTTAATCCCTGTAACACGCTGTGCACTTGCGGCACTTTCTATCTCTAAGTTTTTATTTCGAAGGAGTGAGATATCTCGTAGAGTTATGAGTATGTCAGTCAGTTTGAGCCACTGCAGTGCTCTATTTACGGGATAACATCTACGATATTGTCACTTCAAGTAGTTTAACGGTTCGGGGTCTCCAGTCAGTGCTTGGTTTTGTATGGTCGGAGCAATAAGGATGGGCTCGTCTTTCATAACTTTTGGTCACTTGCCCTTCCTTTCCAGAGCGGTGCTTCCCCTTTTCTTCCTGAGCCAAGGCCAGGTGGGGTGAGGTCAGCATCTCTTACAAGTCCGGTAAAATGCTTTGTTTGTCTATGGAATCGGTATGTTTGATCCTATGACATTTCACCAACACGCAGCATTGGCGTAATCTTGCACACAATCCTGGCACAATATATTTAGCGTTTATGTATAAACCTTGTATCAGTGTTGTGGGTTGATGTAGACCTGGTGTCGACAACAAGGCGCCCATTTGATTAAACCACGTTTCTCTGTCTCTGAATTACACAGATACGACTTGAGAGACAACTGGACGTTATGGACACCTAGTGGATTCAGGTGATCTCTGTATTCGTTCCCCTACACACTTTTTCAGTTTATTTTTCACTGATTATTGTTTATTCACTTTGCAGTAGCTATCAGTCGTTGAGGTCCTGAAGAAAGCAAGAGACAGATTTTGTCGTTATTTGCTGAAACATGTCAACCTATTAGTACATCTGGGCAGCTATATGTTTAAACTGTCACTGACTACATTTTAATATTGGAAGGGCGGGTAGCAACAGAATAAATTGTTACCTTCAGTACTCGCTCATCCAATTTTATGACGCTTTTTTTTCTTATTTTACTCACACACTTTATTGCACTGCAACATCAGTCACCCTGTTGTTTCAAATAAACTTCACTCAAAAGAGTAACGGGACCTTAGAGAGGCCTGTCTGACCAGGCGAGGGCTTTTTCCATCTAGGCCTTCTACTGCGAAGACATTTGCCTCTCTCTGAGAAGGTCGCAAGTGAATCCCACATGATGAAGGGTGGTTCCGTGTAGTGACTGATGGGCATCCTTGCCTGAACATCTCATAGGTCTCATGGTGGGTTGACCCGAGGTGTTTGGGACACATGGCAAGATCTGGTGTGTCTTGTGGTTTACACATTTGGTTTACATCCCCTCTTTGCTTAGACCCTCTGACATTCTTGTGTAGTTGAACTGGAGAGCAATGCAATACTATGCGATACACATGATCCCCCCAGGAGAACAAGGGGGTAACAGAATCAGGAAACTACGTCAAATAGAATCCAAATACATCATATGACTCAGAACGAAGCACCCTCGTGGGATCAACTTTGATGAGGAACTTCATGTTCACCTCGAATAATTTAAATGAACAGTAAGATTAACATAAGTGCCGAAGAGACTTCAACATGGTCCAGCAACATAATGAGAAAAAGAATGGGGTACTACACCCAGCATTTGAAAATTAAACTACCAGAGACAGTAAGGCGCATTTGAAGTAATTGTGTACTGAACACTACTATAAAGCGCGATATACCATTAGCAATGAACAATGCATCACAACTAAATGAATGCAATTATAAGTACAGTAATCACATGAATATACAATGTAAATCACCGTAAGAAAGTCACTCACACTATGTCCTATTGAGAAAATTTATAAAACTGTTTTTAATTCACTTTATTCACTACAAGTCCAGAATGCCTCATTGTGGCAGAGATGGGTATATATAGTGAAAGTAAAGAGGGACTCACTGACCGTGACAAAGGTCATTCAGGCTGAAACGTATTGGTCGAGTTGGTGTGTGGTATGAATAAATAATACCAATAAGTAACCTAATCTGGAGTGCCGCGTCGTTTGTGGAATAATATATATATATTTATATAAATATAAATATATATATATATATATATATATATATGCACTGGAAAACTAAACAGCCACTTCCCTTACAAAGAAGTACAAAGTTTGCATGTCTGCAGCCTTTCTTATTTTTCACGTTATTCATCTTCCGCTCAATTAACACATCATCCACACATACACACACCTTCTTCCTGCCTTTCTTGGCTGGGGTTATCAATTATTCTTGTTTAATTCATTTTCAAAGTGCAGGCCCTTTATCGAGGCTTTTTATTATAACAACTACCCCGGCCAAAGGCACTATGGAATTTGCACACTTGCTCCCTTTCTTTCCTGCACTTATCAATTATTCTTCAATTTCATATTTTGATTCAAACTCAAGGCCCTTTATCGAGCCTTTTTGTTGTAACTACTGTTGCAGTGATTCTGCTCCTACACACAACTGTGCATAAAGACGTATGACCTCAGTAAATTACGGTGTTCCAAACCCCACCTTAGTACCCAAACCCCCTAACAGACTAGCAATCAGTGACTCATTGGTTCTTCGTCCTATAGAACAAAACACCAATTATTAGTCAACCCAGAACATGCGACTTAGGTTACCTCAGGTAAGGTGGATAACAAGAGCACTCTTTTGTTACAGTCTTACACCAGTACAAAACAAGCACTAAATAAAGACACCTGCAACTTTGAAATGTTTATTTCTAACACCGTAATCTCATGCCCAGTACCTTAGATAATACTAGCAAACATATTATCAGAAACAAAGTTGTCAGCATTGTTACTATTCCATAAAATACAAAGGGAAAAAGCATCCTATAATGCAAAAGGGAAACAGATTTAAAATATAGCTAGATTTCACCCTCCCTACCTATCAGGTTAGTTTCTAACTACAGAAGATCTCATACGACTACATAGGCAGACCCATACCTCTGTTACTCAGCAGTAGTGGATCACATTGAGTTCTACACAAACTGTCAGGATACGAATGTTCTCCAACTGTGTGTAATCATGCCTGCACAGAGCATTATTAAACGCGCCAGTATCGGAGGTGCCACAGCTGCATATGTCTTATGGCTCGAACGTGCGAGGATCATTCCGAATAACAGACACAGTATCCAAGATAACCTTGATGTTTCATGCTCTCACTATACACACTAAAGTAGCTAGGCAGTCTACAAATGTAGTATAACAAATTATTCTCATATAAAGGAAAATACTCAGCCTTCTCTAAACAATATTGCAAGTGCGTGTTGTGTGCAAAGCAGAGCAGGAAAACAAAAATGCGTTTAAGCTTCTAATAAACCCATGCTAGCTTAACACGGTGTGAGTGCAAGGCTCAGCCCACGACACCTTTCCTTGACCAAAGCGCATAATATAAACGTGGGCAAATTACGAACATAGAGTCCAAGCCTAAAAAGCAGAGTCAAGTTCAATTTTGCAAAAAAAATTATATGATCTTTGATAGAAAGCAGTAACTAAATATTAAAGAATAGGTAGAAAAATCAAACAGTCTTATTCCACCAGCGTATAAGCACAGTTTGTAGCAACAGCCTCCAAGAGGAAGTCATTGTTCTCATCTGAAAACATTTCAGCCATCCAATTCAATAGTGGGAATGAACATACATGTTCCTCAATGAACGGAGCCTCTATCACCATTGGAGGAAAACTCAGGTCATCTTCAATGTAACTGCGTACCAAGAAGTCATGCGCCGCAGCAAAAACATTCCAACGTCCCATTATTCCATGTATCGCTGCTAAGGCCATAATCCCGCCGCCAGAACAGAGCAAGTCATGAACCACTAAGGGGCTCATCAGCTGGTCATAATCCGCGTTGGGAGACACCGTACTGCAGAGACACAAATCCAGGGCCCAGTTGAAATCGCAGCTCAGGCAATGGAAGACAGGTTGAACGCATGTGAAAAAGGAGAATCAAAACGATAATCCATAAGCTGCGCTCAATGTAGCCAGAGGCAGTGCTCCGTAATAACTAAGTATTCGGTTGCGCAGCAGCAACAGCCGGGACATATTGTCGGGTGCTGCAGGATGTGCATCGATTTTTAGGTAAACAAATTAATAGAAGCACACTGGCAACTAATGCGAGCATTAAGGAGAAGCCACCAAAGATGCTGGAAAAAATCGAATGAAAAAACGCCGACAAGACACAAAATATAGTTTCTACAGAAGTCACAAGGCCACTGCTTATAACTTTAAAAAAGGAAGCTAACCCCCTACTCGAGGACGCATTAAAGATAGTCTAAATTAACTCCCTAAAATTCAGGGGCACGTCTGTGTTTAATAAAGCATGCACTTCTGTGCGGGTGTTTGCTACATGAAGGACAAATGTTTCTCTAGCAGATGTAATACTGCTCATTTGGTTGACTCTGCTTTCAAGGTCGGAAACGACGGCCAGAGGGAAACATCCAGCTTCCCATGCAGAGGAGTAAACACAACTTTTTTATAGCAAACCAAACGCTCAGTCATCGTAATCAGTCAGTCAGTCAAACAAGCTTTATTCGAGGATTTTTCATAAAAGCAATACATTAAAAAACCATTCATGCAATAAAAATAAAGATAAAATTTACACAGAAATATTACAAAAGCTAAAATTCATCAAAACGAGAACATTTCACCAAAACTAGGGACATCAAGAGTAAAAGCAATGCATTAAAAAAATTCATGCAATACAAATAGAGATAAAATTCACACTGAAATACTACAAAAGCTAAAAATCATCAAGATAGGAAGATTTCATCAAGACTGGGGACATCAAAAGTCATAAAGTTAATCATAGCATTACTTATCCCTTTAAACATTTACTTCTAATGACCCATGCCCATCCCAGAAATTTGGCAACTGCTATGTATATTGGGGGCTGGGATTTGTGCAAATAATTCTAAGGTCCAGTAGTCCACTCCGAGTGCCCAACAATTTGGCCATTGGACGCAACCAAGCTCTACGCGGGGAAGAGTATGCTTGCCATTCGAAAAGTAAATGGCCAATTGTTTCCTTGGAATTCGGGCAAAATGGACATAAGGGATTTCCACCACTAGACCACCTGGATGTAAATGCTCTGACAGGAATGCTGCTGAGTCACAATTGGAAGTAAAGCTTTCTGTCAAGCGGTTTAGTTATGTCGTCCCAGAATGGCTCAAATGACGTCTCATCCTTGAACTCCATAAAAACACTGGTTAGTGAAAGTGGGGGAGTAGACCTAAACAGTTTGGAAAATATCATTTCCAAATACATGCCCTTTAAGGCTTTTTTTGATGGAAAAACAGCATTCGTCGGGTCCTCGCATGTCTCCACCAGACCCAGCTCTCTAAGAATCTCTCCAATTCCGGAGAGCCATTTTATCTGGTGAAATACATCACTTTTAATAATGTCAAGGAGGCCACTTGCAAATATTTCCAGTTCCGGCGTTACCCATATTCGCCTCCAGGATAATACCGGGCGAAAGTTTGCAATGATCTTAATTGGTTTCATGCCGAGGTCCTTGAAGACAGGCCCCATAGGGGTGCTCTGTGGCAGCATGGTAAGTTCACGCAAAAAGCTATTTTCGGAACATGTTAATTTACTTAGGTTTCCGTGCCCCCAGATTTCTACACCATAAAGGGCTGCACCCATAGCCTTTGCTTTATAAACCATAATTGCAGGGGCCAGTGGTTTAGTCAGGGATTTAGCATGTTCTCTATTCAGTACCCCGGCAAGTTGCCTATGTTTTAGGGCTGCAAGGTCTATCTGTTCTTTCCATCGCAGGTCATGCTGGATGGTTACGCCCAGAAATAAGTATGATTTTACTTGTTCCAGGGGTTGTTTCCCTCTAAATGTCTTGTGCTGGTTAAAAGACATGAATTTTGATTTTAAAACATTAATATCAAGCCCCTGATCAATACAGAAGGCTTCAAAGATTCCAAGTGCTTTTTGCAAGCCACTCGGGGTCTTAGAAATAATAAGGCAATCGTCGGCAAACATTAAAATCGGTACTTTGGCGCCTGCTAAAATTGGAGCATCAACACTTGCCTCGATCAGGACCTTTGCCACATTATTATTATAGAGAGAGAAGAGCGTTGGGGCTAACACACAGCCTTGGCACACTCCTCTCTCTACTGGGAACTGGTTGGTGACACTACCAGGGGGTCCCCATCTTATTTGGGCATATTTATGCTCGTGTAGTTTCATAATCAGGGAAAGAAGGGTGGGAGGCATGCCCATATCTTTCAATACAAGCCAAAGGTTTGTGCGCGGAACAAGATCAAAGGCGGTCCTCAAGTCAATGAAGGCAGCATACAGACTACCCATCCCCCAATTGGACAACCTTCCAATAGAGCATGGCAAAGTGTAGGACTTGATCCACTGTACTTATGCAGGCCCGGAACCCTGCTTGAAGATGAGACAAGATTCGCATCTCGCGCTCCCATTCAAGAACTTTATTTAGTACCAATCTGCCATAAATCTTTTGGATCGTGTCAATTAAGCTGATAGGGCGGTAGTTGCCTGGAAGGGACTTATCACCTTTTTTAAAAACAGGGATTATTCCTGCCCCCTCCCATGATTCAGGTATTGGTGTTCCTTTCACTATCGAATTTGCCAATAGTAAGATATACTTTCCCCATGGTTCACGATCATGCAGGAAGATATCAGCTGGGACACTGTCTATTCCTGGCGCTCTACCAGGTGTAACGGAGTCCAGCGCGCGTTCAATGTCCCTAATAGTGAACGCGTCTTCCACCCAGAGAGTATATTCTATTCTCTCTCTACGCTCTGTAGGCAAATCCTGCACTCTGGCATATTGGGCACCCAATCTCCTTGGGCTACCCAATTTTGGGGCTTTTCTGGGCAACCTCCTGACCCCCATTTTACTAGGTCCCAAAATTGCTTGGAATTCCTGATTGTGCTAGCCTCCTTAAGCTCCCTACACCTTTTTTCATCCCAGGCGCGCTTAGATTTTTATATGACAATTTTATATGTACTCCTGGCTAGACGCACACCAGCACTAGAACCGGTTTTGATAGCCTGTCCTAGGTCTAACCTGGCCTTCCTACAATCGTTGTTGTACCACCTGGGGGAGTAATTAGTTGAGGTTTTATTTGAATTATGTGTTTTAACAAATAGGCCATTTATTTGAGTGAACAAAGTTTTGTGTACCTTAACGGCACTATCACTCCCTGCAATTGAGGCATCATGGACAGCGCAGGCGCTAAGTTCCTTGGTGGCTCATTGAAGATTTTTAGAAATTAAATCAAGGTTTGACTGGCTTTGGGCTACTTTTGCCCACTTCAAATGAAGCATATCATTTGAGAGGAGGACAGCTTGGGGAGCTACATTACTTAGTTCCTCTGCTACGACTGGCACTTTCCAGTATGAAAAAGTCATACATAGAGGGTTGTAATCGCTCTCAAGGCGGTCAACAACCGACATGTCAACTAGTTGTTTCCACAACTCAAGGTGGACTAAAATGTAATCGATTCTACTTTCTCTTTTGCCACTCTTAAACGTGACAGCACCCATCTTATCTTTAATGGTTCTGCCATTAGCCGCCCTTAACCCTTTGTTTAGGCAGATGGAGTTAATCTGAATAACCAGATCAGTCCACCTCATAGCTGGGTTCAGCTCGAGTTTAGGAACCCCCCACTGGCTGTCCTGTTCCTCTACAAGGTAAGAGTCGTCACTTGATAGGGGTTCAAAGTTAACATTAAAATCTCCTGCAACTATTATCCGTGAGTGTGCGGAGTATTTATCCATAAGATCATCAAGTGCAATAAAAGTACTAGACTTATGCCCCCCTGTACTCCTAGCGTAAACATTATAAATATCCAGTGTTTCTGACTGGTTATAAGAAAGGGAAAGGATCTGGATATCCTTGTGACTCTTCGGGAACTCCTTTACAGTAATTCCGGAGTCCTGCTTGACCCAAATTGTGAGACCACCAGAGGGTCTTCCGTGATCACTCTTTTCAGCGGGGACGCTAAAATTTAGGAACCCCTGAAAATGCTGGGGGGCAAGAAGCCAGGTTTCCTGGAATATACAAATAGTAAACTGGCTAACAAACAAAGCCCACTCCGGACTTTGGATCTTAGCACTTAGCCCCGCAACATTCCATGATATTATAGAGCCAAAGGCATCAAAACCCGCTAAGGTACCTGCCTCATGACTCAAATCCAAAGACCTATTAAACACTATAGCCGTTTCTTGTTCTGGTATTACACAGGGTGTACACATAGTGGGGCCTTGGGCTATATTTAAGGTATCTGATGCTATGTGACCACAAGCGTTGGATCCAGACACGTCTGGTAAAAGTCAATCATTATAATCCAGACTAGACCCAACCACACTTATCCTTGGTATTTGGATTCCCCTGGGATTTGACCACTGTCGCGGTAATGAGGATCTCATTTGGATAAGTGAATGATCGGGGGAGCAGGATCTAAACTCTAGTAATGTAAGATTGTAAGCTAGGTTTGCATGTTTAAGTGTGAGTGCGATGCAGTCAGTTGCAGATCCTGGGTGTGAGAGCCTAGTAGCCCTAACAATGTCTTCCCTTATCACGGAACGGCATCCTCTTGTGTGCCTGATCCAGTGAATAGCTTTATTTGTCAGGGAATCTTTGGTTTCTATATCGTTCCCTGAACTCAGTTTTGGGACATTTACCATGTATACTTTGGATCGATCAGGAAGAATGGGGTGGAATAATGCAGGGCCACTACCTGCAATTTTGTTAGGGGGGGCTTATAGGTGTTAGGGGTAATAGTTGGTCTAGCATCAAGTTTTGTTTTACCAATATTGTTTACTCTTTCGGGAGGCTTATGGTTAAAAGTTTTCAATGGCAAGGGATTCACTGGTGCCTCTCTGCTTCTAACGGCTGCACTATACGGCGCATCCGCCTTCCCCCTCAAGCTACCCCTAGGTTGCTGTAATAATGGTTGGTTAGCTGGTAATCTTTGTTTCTCAGGGGGTACAGTGCTCTGCTGTTCTTTATCTGTCCTACATCTAGAGCACGTGTTTGGGTTAGAAGTTACATTGAGTACCTGGGTAGTTAGATTATCAACCTTGTCTTGGATACAACGGATAAAATTACATAAACGATTCACAAGATTGCATATGTTAGTAATATCATCCCTAGCACCCGGATCTGCTGTGATCGAATTTAATTCCAATAGACGTACCCCTTCCCTAGACCCGTAAAAAGCAGATGAGTCTATCTGAGTCTGGGAATCCACGTTATCCCTGGACAAACAGTTAATGTCGGCAAGGCTTGTGGTAAATAAATAAATAATACCTCTATTTTTGACTGGACATAACAATAACAGATAGCTCAATAAATAAGAGTCAAGATTCGAGGTAGTAGGAGTTTGCAGGTTTAATACAGCATAAAGGACAGGAACAGGACAACCTGCACGGGGAAGATCTGGGATGGCTAGCTCTGCTTTTAATAACAGTGCACAAGCATATATAGTTAAACAAAATACATTACAGTACATACAGTAGGCGTAACAGTGGGTGGGGCCTGTAACAGTCGCGAGAGATAAGGCAGAAAGGAGGTGTAACAAGAGGCGTGAACAGGGCGTATACATAGATATGTGATGTAAACGTAACAGAATATGTCATAAATGGGGCGGAAACATGGAGGGGGCTACCTAAGGAGCCGGGACCTCTAATCTAGTGGTGCGCGCAAGCTGACAATGACGTGTAACTAGGGAGAAGCTGGGGGCTATGACTTCTGAGCTAGAAGGAGAGACGAAAGTCTGGAGAGTCAGAGCGACATGTACCTAAACACTATCTAGTATCTGATGTTTAGAGAACATGTTGATAGAATCCAAAAGTTATCAGGGCAAAGGCTAACAGACACTAAGACTGGTGCATGCATTATTCTACATGTAGTGTGTGTTGAGGAATATTAAATGACCATAAATACAGTATTTCTCTTATATGGAGACGTAAAGGCTAGACGATGACTGAAACTATTGATGCGATTCAGTAGCTTAGGAATGCAGAGAAGGAGAGCTGGACTGATAACTGGAATCATAACATACTCTTGGCAGACTGGCAGGCAGAGCCAGGCCGAGCCGGGCACTGTGAGGCAGGAAGTAAGTGAAGGGTCAGGGGTACAGGTGGGGGCTGTATCGCTCCTCAGCGAGGGTTCAGGAGACAGGAGCTGAATCTGAGTCCGGGCCCTTTTGAGGCCTAGAAACGGGGACTTTATAATGAAATAACATGCACACTAAGAAACGTGGCAACGTAGCTTTACATAGGCCTGATGCTCGTTGTATTTCACGAAAACTGGAAACTGACATACTAGAGATGGACACAACTGTAATTGAGTCTTTAATCGATCATGGGGAATACATATGCATATTAATCATGCACATATAACATAGGATGGGGGACATGTAGGGACACAGAACATGACGAAAACGTACTTTTCCACATTCCCTCCTTGTCACTACGTTTCCATCAGGAAACATCAATATTCATGATACCATCTATCATTTCATACAGTATCATTTGCTCGTCTCGAATTTTCTTGGAACGGGATTTAGGACGGGACTTGGGACTAGGAATACAAGAGGTAGCACAAATGCCGCAAATCGCAGGGCCACATTGTATACAGAGGCAGCAACTGAATATGATCGCTACTGCAATACCTAGAAAGGACAATACTTTCCATCCCCAGGCAGAAATAATACTCCAAAACCAACCGGACCATGTCCAGGTGCCTGGATTCTGGTGTAACTGATGGGCAATTTTATGAAGTCTGGTTATAGCTGAATAAACAGACGGCGCGTTATTAGGAATAAAAATGCAGCAACTAGATCCGATGACTCTACATGCTCCTCCTCTATCGGCCAGTATGACGTCAAGAACGAGACGATTTTGGAGCACGACAAATCTCATAGCAGATTGCTCTTCGGTTAAGTTACCTAGAGCAGAGGCAGTCTCATTCACTACTGCTTCAAGAGTTCTTGTTAACCTACGGATTAACTTACTATTCTGGATAGGTCCTATAAAGAAAAAGAATCCTTTATTAAAATCTGTATACTGTTCTAGAGCAGTTTCAGTTTGATCGACAATCGGGGACTCGATCTCCCTTCTATGTCTAATATGTACTAGATGTGTGTTTCTGTGATAATCAGATGGGGCTAGGAAAACTGGTGGCAGTAGGAAGGCAATATAACAGGTTCCCTCCCAATCGAGGGGCAGACGAACATATGCGGTCTGACCACAAACAAAATAAGAATGACGTGAAGCTTTAAAAATAGATTTCCCACTGTCACTATACTTGACAATAGTAGTACAATCACTATGTCCTACATGTACGGAACCATTACTTCTGACACATAATTCGCCTTTGACTGGTAGTACTGAAATAGCAGGTAAGTCTGGAGTAGGATCAGACTGAACATTCAGGACCATGAATTTCGAAGAATAATTACCTAAATTATAAATTTCATTTTCTAGATCTAACCCTGTTCTATGGGGAAGACCTTGCTTGTCTGGAAAACATGTACTGTTCAGAAGGGACATATCATTGGAGGATGATGTTAACGTGGACCATGCTCCACATGAGCCATTATGGGAAAACGGATAAGGAAACAGTGGCAGAACTCCCTTCGGTGTCTGGAAAGGGGGGAGTCGACCACACACCCAACAATTAGTCTCATTGCTGGTCTGGTGTGAATAATGTAACATACGGATGAATGAATTGTTGCGCATAGCAAGACGATAGGATAGTTCGTGAGGAGGCAGATCACTAAACGTGTGCTCTACTGTAGCATTAGAATACTTATTTACATGAGAAATTGGAAAACATAAATGAAATGCATAGCTCGTGCAGGTAACCATCAGGCTGAGAAACAATATAAAACTTAGAAAAACGATACATCGGATTGAGTTTTGACTAACTCTCTCACTATGGGGGTCTACTTCATACATGTCAGATACCTGTCTAACCGTTTCACCTAGGGGAGGACTTAGACAATTAAACTGGCTGACTTTATTTTACTAGACCGAAGCTTACTTTTATACTCCTGCTGTGGAGTTTTCTCTAACAGGGAAGGCTTGGTATCAATGTCATTTGCGGGACAGTCCTTAAGAATAGTTTCTTGGCAGTCTTTAAAATCTTGACAATCCCTGGAAAAGTTCTTGGAAACAGTTTGTGGTCCGTGAAATTTCTTGACGTGTGACAGATGGACCCACCCCTTCCTGCCTTCCAACTTGACGGCAGTACGGGTGGTCAAAAGGACTAACTTCGGCTCCTTCCAGCGAGGCTCCAGCGGACTTGAACGATCAAAATTCCGGACAAGAACCAGGGTGCCGGGAAGGATCTCGTGTGGCTTGACTTCAGTATTGTCGGGAAATGCAGCGGCAACTTGTGAACGACAAGAGTGTAGGGCAGACATCAAGGAAGCTAGGTAATCTGTCAGCATATTACTGGAAACATCTGTAATACTTCGGGGTCTGGGTGTACCCCATACATTCGGGGGGCGGCCGAATACGACCTCATAAGGGGACAGACCTGATCTGGAATGTGCGACCATGCGCATATAAAACAGAGCGACTGGAAGGGCAACTAACCAGTCTACACCTTTCTCTTTACAGACTTTGGCAATACGGATTTTCAAGGTTTGATTATGTCTCTCTACGAGACCGGCTGCTTCTGGATGGCGTACACAATGGAACTTCCACTGGTACCCTAACAAAAGGGAAACGTGCTTCATTAATTCAGATGAGAAGGGCTGGCCGTTATCAGAATATACGACCCTTGGGAGTCCATAACGGGGGAAGAATTCACGAACCAACTGCTTGGCAGTGGTCGCAGCTGTGTAATCTGGGACTGGATATGCTTCTGTCCACCTGGACAAAGCGCATACAACTACAAGGACATACTTGAAACCTCGACATCGCTCCATCTGAATATAATCCATCTGGAGGACTTCAAAAGGGTGGTCAGGGGGCTGGAATCCACCTTGTTCCACCGGGACACTTTTACCTGGATTGAATTGACAACATATCATACAAGTACGGACTTTCTGCTTGGCTGCAGCTCGTAAATGCTTGTTAAACCAAATGTTCTGGATACTGTCTAACATGGCTTTTTCTCCTAAGTGTGCAGGACTATGTGCGGTATTGATAATGACTTGAACCATTGAGTCGGGGAGAAACCATGTGGCTTTTCCCTTTGTCACCCATCCCTGATCTGTCTGGACCCCTCCTTGTTCGGACCATTTCTTGATTTCTTCGGGAGTAGCATGTAACTGGATATCTATGACATCTTGAGTAGGGTCCTTAACTGTCATACAAGTAGTCTGTTCTAGAGTGGATGTCGGTGTCTTGTTAACTGGTATGTCTGGTGTCTGTGCTGTAAGCTTGGCTGTTCGATCTGCTAGATCATTTCCTTGGGAAATAATGTCAGTAACTTTCGTATGTGCTTTGCACTTCATGATAGCGATAGATGTCGGTAAATGTATTGCATCTAACAGAGCTTGAATGAGGAGACCATGCTGAATCTTGGTTCCATGAGAAGTCATGAAACCTCTCTCTTGCCAGAGCACTCCAAAGTCGTGTACGACTCCGAATGCGTAGCGTGAATCTGTGTAAATATTAACTTTCAGGTTCTTGGCACGTATGCAGGCTTGAGTCAGAGCAACTAGCTCTGCTGCTTGAGCAGACAGGGTGTCAATACGGTGTGTTTCAATAACTTCAGTCTCAGTAGTCACTGCATACGCGGCTACTAGTTCTCCTGTACTCGTTCTCATACATGAACCATCCACATAAAGTGTCAGGTCGGGGTCTGGTAATGGAATATCTGTCAGGTCTTGTCTTGGTTTAGTCATAGTGTTAACAACTTCCACACAATCATGTGTGGCAGGATTTGAAGTAACTGACGGTAACAGTGTAGCAGGATTTAGAACGTTGCAGCGTCTGATTTCTATGTGTGGCTGGAACAGTGTCAGTTCATAACCTGTCAAACGTGCAATTGTCAAGTGCTGGGTCTGTGTTCGGTTTAAAAGAACTTCCACGGAGTGTGGAACTTGTACTGTCAGGGAATGTCCTAATACTATGGAATCACTTTGTCTGATAGCTAGTGCTGTGGCTGCAACTGACTTGAGGCACGCAGGCAGAGCCTGGGCTACTGGATCTAGTGTGCTCGAAAAATAAGCACAGGGCTTGTATTGTCCGGCTTGATCTTGTGTAAGAACAGATAACGCTGTACCATCACGTTCTGTGACAAAAAGTGTGAAAGGCTTATTGTAGTTCGGTGTAGCTAGAACGGGAGCTTGGCATAAAGCTTTCTTTAACTCATTAAAACTAAGTGTATGTTCAGATGTCCAAGGGAGGACAGTCGATACGGCTGCCTCCTGTGTCGTTAACTGTATCAGTGGCTTGGCTAGAAATGCATACTGAGGAATCCATTGTCTGCAATAGGAAGTAAGGCCGATAAAAGCACGTACCTCCTTCTGGGTCTTGGGCTGAGGAAGACTCGCTATTAACTGGATACGGTCAGGTGTCAACTGCCTACCCCACTTGGACAGCAAGTGGCCTAAGTAGATCACTTGCTGGACACAGAATTGAAGCTTCGAAGGGGACACCTTGTGCCCCATCTCGGCTAGGAAGTACAAAACTGTAAGTGATGCTCGCTCGCAAGCACGTTCAGAACGGGCTGTGATCAGTAGATCATCGACATATTGGAGCAGGGCAGTGTCAGTTGGCATGTGAATGTTGTCTAGTTGTCTCTTAAGTGCTTGACTGTAAATGCTAGGACTTTCTGTGAAACCTTGAGGAGCTCGTGTGAATTTATAGCTCCTTCCATTTAAACAAAAACCGAAAAGGTACTGGCTATCTGGATGAATGGGGACACTGAAAAATGCGTTTTTGAGGTCTATGACTGTGAAAAATGTAGCCTCAGAATCAATGGCTGTCAATAGGGATGAGATATCTGGAACAACTGGATACTGGGGAATGATACATTTATTGAGTTCTCGAAGATCAATCACTAATCGATATACTGGGGGTGCATTTGGATCAGTACGTTTCATGACTGGAATGATAGGAGAATTACATACATTGGAGTCAGTTTCTACAACTACTCCTTGAGCAATGAGCTCGTCAATAATTTTGGATAAGGCTGCTACAGCCTCAGGTGGCAATCTGTACTGTCTGATTCGTGGCAAGACTATACCTTGCTTGAGAGTCACACGATGGGGTGTGATTTGCATGAAGCCAACATCAGTGGACCTTGCGCCCATAGATGCTGCGGAACATTAGACAATCTCGGATCAAAATCTCGTAAAACATAGTGACCCTTGAAGTCACGTAAAAACAAACGTATCCCCTCTGGGGAACAGCAAATAACTGCACCTAATTCTTTCAGTGTCTTAATACCTAACAAATTTTCTGGACATGACTTCGTAAGCAATAGATCAGTAGTTCGGGACAATGGACCAACTTCTAGAGTAACTGGCTTTGATATCTCGTTTACAATAGGCTTTCCTGAAAATCCAAGGGAAACATTTCTAGAGCCTGAGAGCGGAGCCCCTGGAACCTCGTCGTGACTAATGGTAGTCCTACTTGCCCCTGTATCAATCAGAAACTTTCTGTCTTTCCCTAATACTTGACTGTGAACATAGGGACCTTCTTGATCTACAGGAATCTCGATGAGAGGCAAGCCTACCTCCCTCTCTAGGCTGTTTCATGAATACGCTTGATACTCTGGATACTCTGTCTGTGCATACTGGTACATCTGCTGTGTAACATGCTGTGTTGCAGCAATAGGCTGCGGTGCTGGAACTGTCTGTTGTGCATTCTGTGGCTGAGAAGTCTGTGAAACTTGTTCTTGTCTAGGCGGACGTGGTCTTTCTTTAGTTTTACCAGTGGCTATATTGTGTTTCAGAACTGCACACTCGTTTATGAAATGACCTGGCTGTTTACAGTAATTGCATGTCCCTTTAACGGGAGCTGCAGGATGACTGGCTTGATTCGGACCCCTCTTCTGACTGTCTTGAGGAACAGATTGTGCAACTAGTACTTTCATTTTCGTGTCTTTCATACGTCTTCTCTCGTGTTCTTGCTCTTCTCTGATTCTATTCTGGTGGTACTGGAGCATCTGGAGCATTTGGGACGGAGTATTAGCTTGCCAAGTACTTTCGACTTTCAGAACTCGATTTTTAACTTGTGGACTTGAATTCTCGACTAATTTAGTAACAAAAAGATGAGGGTATGACTCACTACTCGTCTTCAAACCACTGTTTATGATAAAACATTTCTCAAATCTAGAATAAAAATCACTAGTGTCTTCGTCTTGTTTCTGTTTACAGGCTGAGATTGCATCCCAGTCTTCCTTTTTAGTGGCTAATAATCTAGGCAAAACTTGTATCAATAATTCTGGTAATTCTTTACATTTATCTCCAAGACCGGTACCTGGTACTCGTGTCTTATCTTCAGCTTCTAGAGCTGTCCAATCGATCTTTTTCTCTCCCACCTCCCAATCTTTTTCCTTGAGTTTTTCGTATACCCCTGCGGGCAACAGGACTTTTAACATTTTAATAATATCTGGATACGTGTATTCTCCCATACGGAGCATGTCTTTTAATTCTCGGTGGAACCCTGCTGGATCTTTGTCGTGACAGGGAATTAATTTCTTCATCTCTAAGAGTTCCATCTTGGTAACTGGGGTGTAAACAAATACTCGTTGCATTTCACCATCTGGTGTCCTAACTGGGTGTACTTCTCGTAACGGATGCTGTCTATCTATGTAAAACGGTTTACTTTCTGGAGGTGAGACATGAACAAAATGCGGGTTCAAAAACGTTCTATATTTGTGGCGCTGTTCTAGAATGACACTAACTAAATCGGTACCTAAACCTTTCCATCTATACTGGAGTAGCTCGTTCAGGATATCATGTAACGGACCTGGATCAGAATGTTGACCCTCATACAGTGTAATGAGGTGTTGGATCATATACATACCCACCAGTCGTTGCTCGGCTGGGGGCAGTTTCAGAAACATTTGTGCCACTATTTCGTCTGGAAAAGTGGTAGAATCAGTAATCCATCGGACTGCTGATCGGGCTAGTTCTTGTTCATGCATGGTACTTAACTCATTATAACCGATTCGTGATTTCAGAATTTGATCGGTAGCTTGAAATACTTGTTCCAGAGAACCTTGTTCTGGTGCTGGAAGATGAAAGACTTTCTTGTGTTCTAGGCGTAAATGTCGGTCTGGAATTCTAGATTTAACCACATACGCTATTCTGGCGGGATTCTCGTCGTCTACCTCTTCAGTAGAAGAGTCATTTTCTTTCTCGCTTCCTAGAGCTTCTTTGCGTTGTTCGTGTAACCTTATTATTTCTTTACGAATTTTCTTGTACATATTCTCAATACTATTGAGTGTCTTGTGCTTACCCTCGGCTATATTATCACTCCACTTTGTCAGAATTCTCATTTCGGTCGGATCTTTAGTCGGGGAATCTTGTTCCCGTATTAAACAATTGATCAGAAACTTTAATAACATGAACTGGATCTCAGCTTTTCTGAGAGACATGACTTCAGCAATACTTTCTGGATCTTGTCCTGTACGAATGAAACGATACATTCTGTCTAGATCTTCTTTCATATTCGGTAGGGTGACCAAATACTCGGACACCTGCCTTATACGTACGGAATATATAACCATACTATCCTCGCCTGGAACTGGATCATAACAGCATTCAGTAAGAAGTCGCCTGATTTCTGCAATAGTCTTATATTTGGGCGTACGCTGTAACGCACGTTCATGTAACTCGACTGCTCCCAAACGTCTACTTGGCGGCGGGGTACCAGGAGGACCTCCTCCCGCGGCCCCTAAACTGGAATCGTCGACTGATACTCTTCGTGCTGGCAGAGTGACTGATGTGGCGGGAATTTGTACTACGGGCTGGACCGGGGGTACCGTAACAGGTGTTGTAACAGGTGCCCCGGTGGCTGGAGGACCATGAATTACATTATTTACAGGAGCTGGTGGAACAGGATTTGCATATTCTGGGACTGTGTCGTCTAAATAGGACGAGATAAAAATATCAGCTACGGTCTGTTTGTGACGTAGCTTGGTCGGAACTAAGGGTGGCGGAAAATTACATGGTGCTTCCGGGGTTGCTTTTGGCAAGCCCTCGGCAAGAAGAGGATACATACCCTTAATGAGGGCATTCCTCTGTCTGTCTGACTGTTCGGTTTTAACTCGTTCACCTATCTCGATTAATTCCCTTTCTTGGGCTCTTTCTAAGGATTCTCTACTTAATTCTGACTTTCTGATTTCTTTTTCGGTTCTTTTATGAGATTCTTTGCGCCATAACTCGATGGCATCTTTCTGTGACTGTCGGGCTTTCTTTTTCCATAATGCTTCTTCTACTCGCATGATGCACTCGGCATCCCATGTACCCGATACGGGCCATCTGTACTTTTCTTCTAACTGTTTGGTGTACTCCACCCATAAATCTAGATATAATATGGCACTTATGCCATGCTTCTGATACATAAAATGACCTGGACTGTCCCTAGGCGGGACAGGAACTGCTTCTTCTAACAGACCTTTCCTAGTTTTTAACTGACGTAATTTGGAAAACAACGGCATGACTGAGCTGGAATCTAGACACAATACAATACACAATGAACACGATAATTACACCACTTTCATACCACGACATTGAAATACATGAATGACATTTAAAATAACAGTTCGGACAAAATACTACCTGGAATATTGAAAACAGAATACATGAATTTCTCGAGAACAGAACGGACTAGAACAGAAACTAGATGCACTGCTAAAACAGTACGAAACTTACCGGTCTCATAAAGAGACACGTCAGGACCCGCATCCACCTAAGTGGACACTTCGTGTTGGATCTGTGTACCCAAACCCACGGACCAGAGACAATGCAATTGACCCTGTCTAGATACTACCCCAGCAACGGTACTCACCGGGCAGCAAGAACGGAAGGCCTCGGACTGGACTGGACTGCTTCGACGCCGGACGGACGAACTTCCGACTTCTGTTACGGGTGGGCCTCCGGATACCTCGGACCTTGGACTCTCGGCTTGGGCTCTGGTCGGGACTCGCCGCGTTCCTCCACCGCCTCGTCTGGATGCTGGACCGCAACCTCCGTCTCCTCCGTGGGCCTGAGGGATACTTGAAGCAGAAATATCTGCACGTGTACGGTATGGTTCCGTCACGGCTGCAGAGGATCAGGGGGCTTGCGTGGCTTCTCCGGCGCGTGGGGAAAGGGCAAGTCCCAGTTCGGGCGCCATTATGTGGTAAATAAATAAATAATACCTCTATTTTTGACTGGACATAACAATAACAGATAGCTCAATAAATAAGAGTCAAGATTCGAGGTAGTAGGAGTTTGAAGGTTTAATACAGCATAAAGGACAGGAACAGGACAACCTGCACGGGGAAGATCTGGGATGGCTAGCTCTGCTTTTAATAACAGTGCACAAGCATATATAGTTAAACAAAATACATTACAGTACATACAGTAGGCGTAACAGTGGGTGGGGCCTGTAACAGTCGCGAGAGATAAGGCAGAAAGGAGGTGTAACAAGAGGCGTGAACAGGGCGTATACATAGATATGTGATGTAAACGTAACAGAATATGTCATAAATGGGGCGGAAACATGGAGGGGGCTACCTAAGGAGCCGGGACCTCTAACCTAGTGGTGCGCGCAAGCTGACAATGACGTGTAACTAGGGAGAAGCTGGGGGCTATGACTTCTGAGCTAGAAGGAGAGACGAAAGTCTGGAGAGTCAGAGCGACATGTACCTAAACACTATCTAGTATCTGATGTTTAGAGAACATGTTGATAGAATCCAAAAGTTATCAGGGCAAAGGCTAACAGACACTAAGACTGGTGCATGCATTATTCTACATGTAGTGTGTGTTGAGGAATATTAAATGACCATAAATACAGTATTTCTCTTATATGGAGACGTAAAGGCTAGACGATGACTGAAACTATTGATGCGATTCAGTAGCTTAGGAATGCAGAGAAGGAGAGCTGGACTGATAACTGGAATCATAACATACTCTTGGCAGACTGGCAGGCAGAGCCAGGCCGAGCCGGGCACTGTGAGGCAGGAAGTAAGTGAAGGGTCAGGGGTACAGGTGGGGGCTGTATCGCTCCTCAGCGAGGGTTCAGGAGACAGGAGCTGAATCTGAGTCCGGGCCCTTTTGAGGCCTAGAAACGGGGACTTTATAATGAAATAACATGCACACTAAGAAACGTGGCAACGTAGCTTTACATAGGCCTGATGCTCGTTGTATTTCACGAAAACTGGAAACTGACATACTAGAGATGGACGCAACTGTAATTGCGTCTTTAATCGATCATGGGGAATACATATGCATATTAATCATGCACATATAACATAGGATGGGGGACACGTAGGGACACAGAACATGACGAAAACTTACTTTTCCACAGGCTAGAGAATCTATTTGAGCAAAGCACATCGGGATCTAGCGGGGTTGCGCTAGCCATATCTATATCTGGCCCCACGTCTACACTCGTTGTCGTGGGGCTTTCAACCACCCCACAAATTGCATCGGGACTGCGTCTGTTTTTTCTGTTAGTGAACATTCGAGGAACAACAATAGAACCCCGTTTATCACATTTCTGTGTAAAGTCTGTATCATTCTCCCCCCTCAATTATAACCAAACTATGTTCTGCCGGGGTTTTAGATGTTAGTATATTATTACAGTCTTCAATCAGTTCGTCAATACGTGACATTACACAGTTCTCTCCTGCATGCCTAACTGCTTTGCTAGCCTTCTTTGACTTTCTCCTTTTCACGCGAGTAGTAGGGCACTCTGCTAGCCCCTCCATATTTTTCCTCTTCCCCATGTTGTTTAACTCTTGGGCAAAGTACCTGAATATGAGGTGGGTGATGGCAGGTGTTGGTGGTGGGGCCCAACTCAACCACGTTCAGCCATGGACTGTCACAGACTGTCTGCCCTTTGTCCGGGCTTCGTCCGGCTCGTCCCGCGCTGCGGAAACCGGATGTTGATGTATATACCGGTATGCAGGGAGGCGGGGCTTCTCACAGGTGGAGATGCGCACGGGCTCCTGGTCTCTGGAGTCCCGTGCGGCATGTGGGTTGCAAAGTTTCAGCCCCTCAGCAAGGATTTAGACGGACTGCCCTCAATGAAGAGCCTCTCCGGCCGCAGCAGCAGCTCCGATGACAGGGAGCTCGAAGAACGAAGCGGGACCCGCGCCAGCGGGTCTTGCGAGTTGTTATCAGGACCCGGTGTGCAGGGAGGCGGCGCTCCTCACAGGTGGAGACACGCACGGGCTCCTGGTCTCTGGAGTCTCGTGCGGCGTGTGGGTTGCAAAGTTTCAGCCCCTCAGCAAGGATTTAGGCGGACTGCCCTCAATGAAGAGCCTCTCCGGCCGCTGCAGCAGCTCCGATGACCGGTTATCGTAATCATGTAAGTGATGCCTGCTAACATCGCACAACATCTGCATTATTTCAAAGTAAATAACTCCCGTTTGCCAGTAAACTGAACATTGGTATGATAGTAGGTGTCGGAGTGCCTTTCAAAACTCAGGGCAAATTAGCCGCATCTTGATTACAAGAGCCATACAATTGTATGTGTCTACAAATTAAGGAGTGATCTGGTACTATAGTGCAATCCTCCCCATTCTGATAAACTTCTTTTCCCTCCCTCAGGCACCTATATATAAATGGTAATAACCCAGCTTCATGGAGATAAGCGCTCCCTAAAGATCCATATCTGCCTATAGCACAGTATTTCATACAAACCTCAAACTTAAACAGTCTTAAAAAGTAACATTATGATACCGTGGATAAGCCACACAGCTGAATCGGATCTCCAATGAGTGACCACTTGTAACAATTCTCATAGCACGCCTTATGCTCTGATTTGACAGTGAGAGAGTGATCGCACCATAGTTTGTCTGCTAATCATTCTAAGCGTACGCTACAAATACACTTTCACGTTACGCATCGCATCAAAGCTTACATGACGTCACGTACTGCGCCCCGTACGCAAAAGACGCAAATGTTTTTAATTGTTTAAAAACATATATTTATGTATTTAATGAACATACTAATAGAATACATTATGTAGGATACTTATGAAAATAGTTTTAAAACTTTGAACAATCGTATATCACTTTTAAAAGCAATTACACAAATCGCGGTGGGACGTCATACAAACCCACATCGTAAGCGTACGCAAAGCCATGTGACTTTAAAAGAAGAGATTTAATTGGTTCATAACACTTCCTATTCCAACTGTTGAAAGTTCCGTCCCATTTTAATCATTCTACTTTCACTTTCTAAGAAGAAGCATATCTTCTGAGAATATTGTCAAATAGAAGGAAAATTACCATAATAACACCAATGGACTCATCTTCCACCCATTATTCAGAGGAATATTTCATTCCTGAAGAACCTCCAAAGAAGAGGAAAGAAGCTCTGATTTGCATGTTTTTTACTTTCCCTGAAGGGCAAAAAAAGGTTAATGCTCCGTTAGTAGCCTGTAAAATTTGCCAAACAACTTTTTCAAGGGGTGATCCAACTAAAAAATACTCCTTTGGCACACCAAATATGGAGCGACACGTCAAGAACTTGCACCCCAAAAACTTTCCTCGAGCTGCAACACAGAGGTTGCAGGACAACCCACCTGCTGCTACACCAAGCACATCAAGTGCTGCACCAGCATTTTCAGCAAGCAGTCCACACCCACAAATTGATCCTGATTTTTCTAAAGTTAAAATTCTATGAATTTATTGCAATAAACTTTTGTATTATGGGGAACAGTCTATTGACCTGATAAAACGCAGGAAGCAGAAGCATCGCTGTCCTCGACATTATTTCTTTTTTTTTTCATTCTTATGTTCCAGTTGGACATTTTTTGAGATCCAGTTCCATTTTTTTGCTTTTAAAAAAAACTTGTTCACAAAACACAAAAAATATAGAAAACTAAAAACACAAAAAAAAACAGAATTATAACAATCTGCTCCTAACAACCTCATGGACACAGAGATAATAATGTGAGGATTTAATGTCCCGAGCGCCGGTAATGCTACTTCCCATTGCTAGATTCGCGGCAACTCGTGTTGCCGCCTACGTTCACAGAATGCACTGGGCCCACGCTCTGGTAAACTAGAGCGCGTCGCCACACGAATGTTTAAGGAGCTGCAAAGGGACTCCATCCCCGGGACTCAAAAAATAACATTTGGGACCGTGTGGGGATCCCCAATACCCCCACGGTCCCAGCCAGCTCCCCGCGTCGTTCGAAAGCCGGCATTGCTTTGTCAGAGAAACCAGTTTACATGCTCCTCTCTCTAACAAAAGGCAATCTGCTTTCCTACTTAAAAAAGACAGCATATTAACTTGCTCTCTCTTTCAAATAGGAAAGCGGTTTGCTGAACTAAAACGGAAGCCGCGAAGCTCCCGCCCTACCATAGCAAACAGCAGTGTCCCTGGGGAAGGCACCCCTGGACACTGCAGCAGCCGGCCCTGGGAGGTGTCGGACCCCAGGGCCATCAAGAACTCCAGGAGGGAGGGCGTGTGACCCCCTCCCAACAATAAAAAGCCCCGAAAGGTGGTGGTCCCCGCGGCTGGGGGGTCCGTGCCATAATGAACCCCCCAATTTTAAATATTACTACAACAGGAAGGTGGCGGTCCCCGGAGCATGTGGAGGAGGCGTGAACCCCCGCATACTTCAAAATAAAACCTCGGTGGTAGCGTTCCACGGGGCTCGGGGGACCTTTCAACCCCCCATTATAGAAAAAAATTGCCCCCAGGATTTGCCATCCCCGGGAGCTAATTAAGAATAAAACGGAATTCTAGTTTTTTTTTTCCTTTTCCACCGCGTACGAGTACGATACGCGTACCCCGTGTTTTTTAAACTTTAAAAAAAATGTGGGGGCCTAAAGATCCATGTGGGACCCCCTCAGCAGGCCTAGAGGGTCAACATTTTTCTACCCTGCCCCCTTTCCTTATTTTTCAACTTTGTTTTACTGTTTTCTTGTGACTCGGTGCTACCGAAATAAGCAAATCGCCTGGTTGTCAAAACTCTTCTACTGCGTGCACACCTGTTCCTCCTACTATCCCATGAACAAGTTCACATAGCTGGGGGTGAAACAGGTACCCATTGTGATCTCCTGTAGTTGCATGTGGTTGTTTGTCAAAAATAAAGTTGATCATGTAGACAAGATTTATTGTTGACATTTTAATCATTTGGAAATGTGATGAGAGATCGGCCAATGACTTTGTCTCCACATTCAATGACAATACAAACAATATTCAACTCACAGGACAGAATTGTAATCTTAGACTTAGAGAATGAGGCCAACAATGGGCAGCTACACACTAGGCAACCCCGCAACTCACAGCAGACATTAGTCTTCTGGACCCTTCCAGTTCCCAAGCATCCAGTCTGGTTTACAGAATCCCATATAGGGAACTACTACTAGCAAAATGCAACTGTAGTACTAATGAGGTCTTTAGGAGGGAAAGAGCGATCATGCAGGACATATTTAGAGCTAGGGGTACAGCAACAAAGACTATTGACAAAGCTGACCTGGTTTCTAGAACACATCTGTTACATCCTAGGAGGGACCTAGTGAGGGTAAATTAGACCAGGTGAGGTACATTCCCACCTTCTCCAACCCAGCATACCAAGTGAGAAAGTTATTTGGTAAAGACTGGCCACATACGTAAGACTGACCAAATACTTAATAAATACATTCATGAGACTCCACAGATCATGTTCAGGAAGAATAGGTCCTTAAGGGACAATATGAGTTACACATGGTCACCCAGGACACAACCAGCAGGAAAACACACAGGGGTGGCACAAAAAGCTTTTTCTGCTGTTTGAAAAGCACAGCTTGTAGCAACAGCTCAAACTGCACTAAAATTAAGATCCCCAAAAGTACATGGGTACACACCATCAGGGAAAATTTCAGTTGTAACACGGAGCATTGTTTGTATTGTCTTATATGCCCAAGTGATAAACTTTACATAGGCAGAACGATTCACAGAGCTAAGAAAGGATATTAGAACACAAACATGCTATACAACACATATGCTAGACACTTCACAGAATCACATTTCTGGAATAAAAAACCTCTAGAATTTATGGTATTAGGACCATCCTTCCTGATGCTAGGGATGGCAACAGGGAACACAAGTTTAGGGTCCTGGAATTCAAAATATTTTGAGTTTGAGACATTGGCATCAGTTTCTTTAAATTCTAGTGAGGAAATATCTGTATACGTAGGTTACATGTATGGATTGCAGTATTTATAAAGCTCATCTCTTTTTCCTTTCTGCTTCTAGAGGTACTATGGTCCTTTGAATTGATTTTAAACACTGAATTGTATCTGCTTTTTATCTTTTCACACAGGTATGTGCACTGAGTGACTCCGAGAGCAGGCAGCGGTGTACTTCACTTTCTTTGTTCACATCAGATTAGCAGTACTCACCTCATAGGTGAATGTGTGATACAATAGCCCACATGGACAAAACTATATCGACTAGTGTTGACATCTCCACACAACTGTAAGGCACCTGGGCAGCATTGTGCATTGGTTTATTACTGACATGGAACTATGTTTTCACATTTTACTTTTATGATGTATACTCTTGATAGCCATGGTAACCAGTGCGGCACCGTAGCCCACAGGACATGTATTCGGGTGTGGTTTGCTAGCCAGGATTCCTCTTGGATCCTATATGCACATGCCTGGACCAGATATCCTTTGCTTAGTTACATCTGTACACACAAGCCCATGTGGGCAGTATTGTATGAGGAGTTCCACACACTCCTCTTCAATCCAGCAATATCAGCAACACCTGTCTCCTGGAGGCTTGTATCTTTAACTAAGAACACCACATGCACCATGTTTTCATACATCTGAGTCTTATGTACAATGGATACATTGGCCCAATCTGTACATTATGTGGCATAATATTTCTAACAGTAATCAATTCAGAGTATCTGTCCCACAGGCCATTATTGTGGATTTCAGAATTATAGTAGAGTACCACCCTTGTGTGTATTCGGTTATACCACATACCATATTCAGCGCTTATGTATTCATTATGTATCTTCATTAGTTGCTGTCGACATCATTGCATTATGTATATGGGTACAGTGTGGTACCATAACACTGAACCACTGGCCTTTGTATACATCACATCACTTTACATATGCCACATTGTTCCTATAACCTTCACTGTATGCATCATTACTCAATCTGTACATTACTTATTACGGATTGGTGCCATTTTGGCAACATGCTAGCTTTAATAGTAGTCAGTGCACACTACGTAGCCGACAAGCCATCAGAGTATATGACGGTACCACAGTTAAGTACAATCTTTCTTTGTATTCTGTTATCACGAATCCCACATTCCCTTATTCTTAATATTTATCAGTTGCTGGCAGTATCACTGCACAATGCACATGGGTACACTCCAGCACTGTAACACAGAACCGTTGGCTGTTGTATATGCAGTCATTTTCACACATGACACTTGGATGTTAAACCCATTACTGCCTGAATCATTGTTGTGTATGTATAACTGGGCAAATCTCATTACAACAGTATTGGCATAACTTTTCTTGAGGATTCATTGTACTTGCTAAAATGGTGGAGGCTCTTGGCTTATGGGCCTCCCTAATACTACATTGTTGTTCTTTTTCTATGTTGTTGAGCATGTGTGTGTAATGGTCTTGTCAATTCTGAACTCTTACCGTGATCAAGGCTATGGCTGAAATGCATTGGAGAGGACTTGTTGCATTGATCTTGCATTTGAAAGTAGAGGAGGGTTCAAGTGAGCCTTTACTACAGTATATTGTAGCTTGAGATATATCTATCTATATCTATCTATCTATCTATCTATCTATCTATCTATATATATATATATATATATATATATATATATATATATATATATTCACTGAAAAAACCATAGGTTATAGACCATATATAGTTAGGAATTAGCATTTAAAAAACCTTATTTTACTCACACAAAACCATTGAAATTCCATATATAGTTAGTTGCACTAACTATATATCGCGCACCCGCAATCCACTGCTGATGATGTCACATATTACATCATTCATGACATGGTCAGTGACATCACTAATGACATCACTGATGACATCTCAAATGACATCACTGATGACATCATCCAGTGACTGTGTGTTTCTGAAAAGTTCAAATATGTTTTACATATTGAAGAATGAGTAGATGTAGAAGTGTCTGGATGAAGGATTTAGTAGGTGCGTGACTGACTGTATGAGTGAGTGATTAAATGTGTCTCACTGAGTGCATGGGTTAGTGACTAAACTGTCTTAATTTGTGCATCATTATGTCTGTTGTTCTGTAAACTGCTGCATGTGTTGGTCAGTAGCTATATGAGTAACTATATGGGTTATTGATTGATTGCCCAAGTATTTGTATGGGAGACTGAGTGTGTGTGTGGCTGGCTGGGAGGTGTGTGACTCTGTGCAGATCAATGTGTACTTGTATCAATGATTGTATAAGAGAGTAAGTATGTGTTAGTATATGTTTCAAAATGTAAGGTGCTCTATGTTTAACTGTATAGATTAGAAAATGGAAGTGTGATTGATTATTTACAGGACTGACTAGGTGTGTGAGTAACTCCATGGATGAGTGACAGAGTGTGAGAGTCTGTATAGGTGTATGAGTGCATATGATAGTGTTGTAAAGATGAGTGATTGTATGTATGAATGATTGTATGGGTAAATGAGTGAATGTGTGTGTAAACATAGGAATCACTGAGTGCGTATGTAGTAACTAGTATTGGTGTGTCAATGGTTTCAAAAATTATACTCTGTATTTAACACTGGGTGTAACAGAGGTTATATTAAAGTGTGAGGAGATGCATTGTATTGTCACATGAATGATATCATCAGTGATGTGGTCATTGATGTCAAATGAGATGTCATCAGTGATGTCATCAGTGATGTCATTTGAGATGTCATCAGTGATGTCATTTGAGATGTTATCAGTAATGTCATTTGAGATGTCATCAGTGATGTCATCAGTGATGTCATTTGAGATGTCATCAGTGATGTCATCAGTGATGTCACTGACCATGTCATGAATGATGTAATATGTGACATCATCAGCAGTGGATTGCGGGTGCGCGATATATAGTTAGTGCAACTAACTATATATGGAATTTCAATGGTTTTGTGTGAGTAAAATAAGGTTTTTTAAATGCTAATTCCTAACTATATATGGTCTATAACCTATGGTTTTTTCAGTGAATTTTCAAGGTTTTGTAAATGCTAATTCCTAACTATATATGGTCTATAACCTATGGTTTTTTCAGTGAATTTCAATGGTTTTTTAATAGCAAATATCATAAGCTGTCGAATGTCAAGTACGTGGTAAGTGAAAACATTTTCGTGTTTATGCACACTGATCTGCTTTGAATGGTGCCCCCCCCCACCTCATTTCTATTAGGAGTACTCTCTCTTTGCACATAGTGAAGGGTAGTTAACGCAGGCCTTTGCCCCCGTTGTAATACGTCGTGCCTGCTTCTCTCTCCATTTGATTGATTGTTATCCAAGTATTTACTGTTTTAGAATTGGTTCTCTTTGGTTCATTCTCTATTTACAAACAAACACAGAGTCGCAATACTCTGTTTAGTCTTTGCAGATAACGAAAAATCGTGTAAAAAAAAAGAAAAGGAATCGAGCAAAATCAGTAGGCCACTAATGGGATCTCTTTTTGACCTCGCTAAAATAGAAACATTAGGAACAACCCCTCATGACAAATACAAAACTAGTGAGATGAACTGAACTCCACACAATGATGGCTGCAAAACAGCTCGGCTCCGCCACCCACCCCGCCCAAAATAACGATAAAGAGCGGCTGCCATGATTGGTTGCGGAATGGCCACGACGGAGCTACGAAATGGTGCTGCTCTCATGCTAACCCCAGCTTCAGTCTGAAACATCCAGAAACACTGTAGACTACCAATTCGATCAGTTCCGGTAGCGCCCCAATGTAACCCGGTAGAGAAGAACTAGCCCTCCCCTCTTTGACTGATGGTTCTTGTTGCCTGTCCCTTCTGTTGTCATTTAACAGAACTATTTAGCCTGCTGAAAGGGGTTGTGTTCCGACCGCTGGTTGGTGGAGACATTTTGACTATATTCTGGACCTGCGTTGTCGCGTAATGCGTCATATGACGCGCCGTGTTAGCGCATCCGGAAGTCATCCGGGGCGCGCAGCGCGTAACGTAAGCATAACAAGTCATGTGACTTGTTAATAAAACTTTTCATTGGTTCATTTTACTTTTCTTATTCTAATGATGAAAGGCTTGGTCATATGACCTAAAAATTACGCTTTTTATTACTTCCGAACATTATTTTTTCTTAAATATATGTTATAATGTTCCAGGCTAATGTACTTTCCCGGAAAATTTACAACTGTCCTGCAAGTAAAATATATTCTTTTTTGGAGAAAAAGAACGTTTCTTCGTCCCATGACGGAGCCGTTGAGCAAAAGAGGGTCGACCTGCTGTCTTAGTCGCCGATACGCCTGAATATGAGATTCTTATCGATCACTTTATGTTGCAGGAGTAGAAAACACAACAGCCCTTGACCATTTATCTTTACTGCGTTCCTTCGTATTATACCTTTTACCCTTCATGTAATTGGTCTGCTTTATTTCACTTGCCTTTTAATGATTCTAAAACAGTGACTATTATTAAAAACTTTACCAATGTATATACTACTACCATGTTTTCTTTTAAAAACCTTTATTGTGAAAATTTCATTATACAAATACGAGCCTATAACCACGTGGGCCGGCCACGGAGCAAACTGTAATCGTATATGATGAGTAGACATTTACACTGTAGAGGAACGTAACGGGCGGGCCATTAGGTTGCAAGAACTAAGGTGTCTAACAGTTACGGAATCGGTGGACGTACATTTTATAATTAAAATACGACAGGGCCAGTTACAATAAAATTATCTAGATATACATTTGCGGGCAAGTACCATGGGTGACCTTAATTCGAACTTTCAATAGTACAGTAATCAATAACACATCAGAACTTAATATCAATAGGGATGTCGAAATATTCAATCAATTCTCGTCCCCGCCCGCCATGTGCTTCAAAACTGCATACGTATCTCGTGATTTCAAGGTTCTGCAACCAGTACACAACAAGGAGTTACGAGTCCCATTTATTCTGGCGCCATTTTGGGCGAGGACGGGCAGGTCCAGGATATAGTCAAAATGTCTCTACCAACCATCGACTATGATGATGTTCATATGCTGTATTTATTGGAGTAACACTCATCTGTCCACATGAAATTAATTTGCCACAATCTAAACATGTCATTTTAATCTTTCCAAAGTTCTTGTAAATATTTGGGACCGTTTCCCTTGCCTCTGATGCTGTCAGTGCCACTTCTTTGATGAATGTACTAGCAGGTCAGGGGTTCTCCTCCAAATCTCTCTTTTATGCAGCACTATAATTAATTGGTGCCACCTCTCCATATGACGATGCATGGTATAGTTACCATAACTATATTTTTTTTCGGTTCCTCTGGAGAGTTCATCGTGGCAGATGAAGCGTGTAACGTACCGGGCATTTACCTTTTTTTTGCATGTACAGGAAAGGAAAAAAAAATCGAGCGTCCGAGTTCTAAGGTGTCCCAGGGCCATTTTAGTGGACCAGGCCCAAATCCAAAGAACAGGCCGCCATTTTGAGAGTCCTGTTGCAGCCGCCTGTCGCTGTAGCATCAAGAGCAGCCGAAACTCAGCTGAATGGCAACTGAAACGGTAAAGGGGCGCCCCACTACAGCAGACGAGCCTCCACCTAGGAAGGCCCGTTCACGCCGCCTCCCCCCCCCCCTTCGGGCACCCCACGCCGTTATTCGGAGCAGTATTGTAGGATGGCCACACCAGTGCGGCAACTTGCTAGACATCACCTCGGTGGTAACCGAATCTCAGCGCCTTGTGGTGTCTTCTATTCAGAAAACATTGTTGTGCTGCCTTCGACCTATTCGCCGCAAGTGCGCACGCAACTCAGCTGCATAGCTTGCTAGACACCACCTCGGTGCTAACCGAATCTCAGCGCCTTGTGGTCTCTTCTATTCCAAAAATATTGTTGCGCTGCCTTTGGCCCCATTCGCAAATCGGTCCGCTACTGCCGCCATCTCACAGGCCAACGGGGCGACCCACGCCGACTTTCAGCATTGTAGGATGGCCACACCAGTGCACCTTACTAGACACCACCTCGGTGCCATCCGGATCTTGGCATCTCAGCGCCTTGTGGTGTCTTCTATTCAGAAAATATTCTTGCGCTACCTTTGCCCCATTCACACATTGGTCCGCTACTGACGCCATCTCACAGGCTAATGGGGCGCCCCACGCCGAGTTTCAGCATTGTAGGATGACCACACCAGTACAGCAACTTGCTAGACATCACCTCGGTGCCATCCGGATCTCGGCGCCCCACTGCAGATGAAGTGCCTCTCAACTATGAAACCACCACGGTGACATCCGGATCTTGGCGCCTTGTCCTGGTTCCGGCCTATTCACACATCGGTCCGCTACTGACGCCATCTCACAGGCTAATGGGGCACCAGTACAGCAACTCTCTAGACATCACCTCGGTGCCATCCGGATCTTGGCATCTCAACGCCTAGTGGTATCTTCCATACAGAAAATATTGTTGCGCTGCCTTTGGCCCCATTCGCACATCGGTCCGCTACTGATGCCATCTCACAGGCCAACGCCGACTTTTACCATTGTAGGATGGCCACACCAGTACCACAACTTGCTAGACACCACCTCGGTGCCATCCGAATCTTGGCATCTCAGCGCCTTGTGGTGTCTTCTAGTCAGAAAATATTGTTGCGCTGCCTTTGGCCCCATTCGCACATCGGTCCGCTACTGACGCCATCTCACAGGCCAACGGGGCGCCCCACGCCGACTTTCAACATTGTAGGATGGCCACACCAGTGCGGCAACTTACTAGACACCACCTCGGTGCCATCCGGATCTTGGCGCGTTGTGCTGCCTTCGGCCTATTCGCACATCGGTCCGCTACTGACGCAAACTCACAGGCCAACGGGGCGCCCCACGCCGACTTTCAGCATTGTAGGATGGCCACACCAGTGCTGCAACTTGCTGGACACCACCTCGGTGCCATCCGGATCTTGGCGCGTTGTGTTGCCTTCGGCCTATTCGCACATCGGTCCGCTACTGACGCCGCCTCACGTGCCAACGTATTTTCTCCGCATTTTATACCCTATGCCGCATAACAGGTCATGTGACTTGTTTATAAAACTTTTCATTGGTTCATTTTACTTTTGGTTTCCTAATGATGGAAGGCTTGATCATATGACCTAAAAACAACACTTTTCATTGGATGAAAACTTTTTTTTTTCCCAAACGATGAAAGCCCCACCTTGTTTCTGGATGTTTCAGACTGAAGCTGGCGTCAGCATGAGAGCACCACCATCTCGTGGCTCCGTCGTGGTCATTCCGCGAGCAATCATGGCTGCCGCTCCCCACCAGAAGCCTACAGGAGTCGGGGGCCCCCAAAACTTTTGATGAATCCTCAAGGCGGAGGGGACGCTTTCGAGAATGGGGTCCAAGACCTAGCAGACAAGCGTCCGATTTTCAAGGTGTCCCAGGGCCATTTCAGTGGACCAGGCCCAAAAAGGAAACAGCCTGCCACCATTTTGAGAGTCCTGTGACAGCCGCCTATCGCTGCACCGCAAGAGTGGGCGCAACTCAGCTGAATTGCGGCTTTTGACACAGTGGACCAAAAGCGGACGGAATGGCAAATGAAACGGTAAAGGGGCGCCCCACTACAACAGACGAGACTCCACCTGGAGAGGCCCGTTCACGCCGCCTCCCCCGGGGCGCCCCACGCCATTATTCGGAGCAGCATTGTAGGATACCAAAACCAGTGCGGCAACTTACTGGACATCACCTTGGTGCCGTCGTTCTGCTGCCTTGGAACTATTCGCACAACAGTTTGCTACTGATGACCCACCCCCCGCGACGCCCCACGCCAGAAATCTGGACGTTGTGCTGCGTTGGGACTATTCGCACAGCCGACCGCTACTTCGTTGTTTTTCCCTAAAAATGTTTATATGTTATTACTGTTTTTGTTTTCTTGTATATATTTATAAGTTATTAAAGTTTTATAATCTTACTACTTTGTTGGAGTGCTATATATTTTTAATGTGACACATAATTGTAAAAACTTTGATGTACAAAGAGTCATCCCTGGAATCTTCCGCTTCAGGCTCGGTCCCCTCCCCAATCACAATACATGATGGTTTTCAGATAATAGGAACGCGTCTGCTGTGACGGATCTCATCGAGTGTGGGCCTTGATCTACTATAACTCCTTTGAAGAGGGGTGATTCTTTACAGCTGGGGCCATAAACTACATCTGCAGGGCTAGCTGATACCCTAGGACCGGCCTGGACAATCGGACACAGAGGAAAAGGAGTGTCAGAGGGTGCGGTAGTGAATAGGGCGAAAGGGAGGTGTCGGGCGGGCACAGGGTGTGATTCTCAGGGAAGAGCAGCGCAGATGGGGGGTGGTTTATTACCCATGCATAAGACAGAGAGCGGGGGTGACCACTGCCTGGGGGAGATGCTTGCGAGGGTGGGGAGCCATGCTAAGGATCGACAGCGTGCACAAAGTGGGTCTGGTCAAGTCATCTAAAATGACTGCCGTGCACGACAAAAGTGTGGCATTTGAAAAAAGGCAAGATGGCGCAGACAATGTTTTTCAACACTTCCTGATTTCCTTCGAATCGAACGTTAACAGACGTTGGGGCATATTACCAAAGTTAAGCGATATTTATCCCTAACGATGCTTAGCAATGATTTTTTTTACCGCTAAGCATCGTCAGAAATTATCGCAGATAAACCTTGCTATTATCAAGGTTTATCGCAAATACGATAAAAAACGACCGCAATGCATTAATATCGCTGAAAACTCAGCGATATTCATGCATTACCGAGCTAATGCTCTTAGCCATGTTATCCACCTCCCATTGGATAACATGGCTAAGAACTGCTCAGGGCAGGTGCTAGCTTTTGGAGATATTCGCGCTTATCGCGAATATTTCCAAAAGTTGATAATAGGAGATAGCGATGTTAGCGACTGTTTCCAGTCGCTAACATCTTGGCATGCCCACTTTGCATGTCATTAGTGATAAATATCACTCACATGCAAAGTGGGGCCCAAGATGGTCGCTATCTCCTACTAGCCGTCGCTAACTGGTGTTAGCAACAGCTAGGTAATACAGATATAATTTTATCTCCGCGAAGCGGAGCGCTGTTACAGATATATATCTTGTTTTTGAACGTTAATTTCTCAAAATCCACTGGAGCACATATATTGAGACCTAGCAAAGGCACATCGGGCTACCAGTCCCTACAATTCTGCCAAGTTTCGTGCAAATCCATTCAGCCGTTCGGGCTAAAAGTGAGGCCAACCGCCCTATGGAAAACTCAATGTTAAAAACACGTTTTGGGACCCCCCTTTTTTCTCGGCCCCCCCTTGATGAACCCCCCCCAAATTTTTAAGGGCTGCTCAGAAACAAAATGTGCCATTTTCCTGAAAATTTCAGCCAATTCCGTCCACAAACGCCAAAGTTATTAGACATAGAATTTTCAAAAATCCCATAGAGAAAAAGTCCTAACTATATTCACAGAAAAAACCATAGGTTATAGACCATATATAGTTAGGAATTAGCATTTACAAAACCTTGAAAATTCACTGAAAAAACCATAGGTTATAGACCATATATAGTTAGGAAATAGCATTTAGAAAACCTTATTTTACTCACACAAAACCATTGAAATTCCATATATAGTTAGTTGCACTAACTATATATCGCGCACCTGCAATCCACTGCTGATGATGTCACATATTACATCATTCATGACATGGTCAGTGACATCACTGATGACATCACTGATGACATCTCAAATGACATCACTGATGACATCACTGATGACATCTCATTTGACATTACTGATCACATCACTGATGACATCATTCATGTGATGATACAATGAACCTCTTCAGACTCTAATATAACCTTAGATACACTCAGTGTAAACAGACACTCACAGACTGTCACTCATCCATGGAGTTACTCACACACCTAGTCAGTCTTGCAAAGAATCAATCACACCTCGATTTCCTCAACTATATAGTTATACACACCTTACTTATTGGAACATATAATAACACATATTTACTCTGTTATACAATCCCTGATACAAGTTCACAATAATCCATACAGCCACTCACACATTCACTGGCTCTTATGCACAGTTATTTATATATGTCAACTATCACATGTACTGTGTTTTACATATGTACTTACTTTGACATGTAGCACTGAGATATCCATTCACTCACCAATACACTCATGCACACAGTCAACCGCCCATACAGATGTTTCCACATGCACTTTTGAACCCATACATCTAGTGAATCAACTGCTCACACATCTATGCACAGAGTCATACACCTCCCAGACACCCACACACACACTCAGTCTCCCATACAAATACTTGGGCAACTAATCAATAACCCATATAGTTAGTCATATAGCTAATGATCAACACATGCATCAGATTACAAAACAACAGACACAATGATGCACAATTTAAAACAGTTTAGTCACTAACCCATGCACTCAGTGAGACACATTTAATCACTCACTTATACAGTCAGTCATGCACCTACTAAATCCTTCATCCAGACACTTATACATCCACTCATTCTTCAATATGTAAGACATATTTTAACTTTACAGAAGCATACAGTCACTGGATGTTGTCATCAGTGATGTCATCAGTGATGTCATTTGAGATGTCATCAGTGATGTCATCAGTGATGTCACTGACCATGTCATGAATGATGTAATATGTGACATCATCAGCAGTGGATTGCAGGTGCGCGATATATAGTTAGTGCAACTAACTATATATGGAATTTCAATGGTTTTGTGTGAGTAAAATAAGGTTTTCTAAATGCTATTTCCTAACTATATATGGTCTATAACCTATGGTTTTTTCAGTGAATTTTCAAGGTTTTGTAAATGCTAATTCCTAACTATATATGGTCTATAACCTATGGTTTTTTCTGTGAATTTCATTGGTTTTTTAACAGCTAATATCTGTAGCTGTAAAATGTATTCTTCTTTAAATCCAAAAATATATTTTATATGTTTATGAATAATTTTTTTTTAAAATATTTTTTTTTCTTCGTTCCCGCTTCGCGAATCGGGAAGCTTCCCGTTAGCTGACCTTGATGCCGCGAAATAGACCGCGAGCCGGTAAACGTTTCTTTACCGCAAGTGCCGCGTTAGAAAACAACATCGTGACGCCTCCCGTCCGCATGACGTTTCACGTTGTCGCGTGATACGTCATATGACGTGCTACGTTAGCGAACTGGTACGCGAAGCGAGTCGCAAAGCGCAGGTTTCTGGAAGCAAACCGGGAGGCCCTGCAAAGCGCTTAACGTAAACACAGCAAGTCATGTGACTTGGTAATAACACTTTTCATTGGTTCATTTCACTTTTGGTTTCCTAATGATGTAAGACTAGGTCATATAATCTAAAATGAACACTTTTGATTGGTTGAGAACTCTTGTTTTTCCCAAATGATGAAAATCCCTCCTTCTTTCCTCACTCTGACTTTCATCATTGTGAGAGAAAGACCCTTTATGATCACTGAGCAATGGCTTCTTTAGTAGCTTCAGCTGGTGCTTCCCCACCACCTCCACCACATCCAAGGAAGAGTGGACCACCTGCTCAAGTTGTAATTCAACAAGAAGAAGAAGAAGAGGAACAGGAGGACGAGCACGAAGAGAGGCAGTTTTTGCCTGAGCAGCCCAAGACGTCTCACCGGAAAGAAAACTTCATTTGGCAATTTTTTAAAATTCCCAAAGGTCAGAAAAAAGTAAATGCAAGATACGTAACTTGCCTTATATGTCAAGATAGACTGTCCAGAGGGACCGACAAAAAATACAGTTTCGGAAACTACACAATGCATCGCCATATGACTAGGTGGCATCCTAACAACTACAGTGCTGCACAGTTTCGGAACGACCTAGATAATCTCCCTATTATGGCCAGAAGATCTGTTGTACCGGAAGTAACGGGACCAGAGGGCAGGGAGATGGTGCCAAATATACAAATGAGATTTGGTGAAGTAAAACACACCTGCGTATTTTGCGATGGATTCATTTCCTACGGAGAAAGAAGCATCACTCTGATCAACAGAGCTATTGACTATCATATGCAAGTTTGTCCGAAACGGCCAAAATAATAAATACTTCTTTTTTTTGTTTTGTTGCTCCTGTTGAGCCCTTTACAATGAATCGTTTTCATTGCCCCCTCCAAGAAAAACCCAAAAAAATATAAAACTGTTCCGAAAAATTCAAAAACAGTAAAAAAATGTTCAGAAAAATAAAAAAAAAAGTTCTTTTCAGAACTACCTCCCCGTTATTAAAAAATTGGTACAATATTTGGAACTGTGCCAACCTCTATTTCTCTTAGTTCGCTTCCTAGTTCGCTCGCTGGTACGCGAACTGGAAGCGAACCAAAAACAGTAAGTATAAGGGAAGGAAACACACACTTATGTTAAAAGAAAGACAGCTATAGGGGAGTAAACTAGAGATACTATTACCCATAATCCACTACTGATGATGTCACATATTACATCATTCATGACATGCTCAGTGACATCATCAGCAGAGGATTGCGGGTTTTTTGGCAACATGCCTTATCCACGGTTTAATAACGCTGCCTTTTGCTTTATATAAGTTTTCAAATTGTATGAAATATATACCAATAGGTCTTTATGAACCTTTAGGTAGTGCTTTTGTTCATGAGGTCTGGTCGCTTCCATACACATACAGATGTTTCAAAGATGATCAAGAAGTTTATCTGAATGGAGAGGAATGCACTGAGACGCCAGATCATTCACTAATGTGTAGGCACATACAGTTACACGATTCATGCAACAAACACCGACCAAATATGGCTTGCGTGTTGCAAGGCACGCCAGTTCCTGCTATCATCCCCACGTTCAAGTTGTTGGAAAATGGTAGTTATTTGATGCTCAATAATGAAGATTGTTCTGAGTTAATTAAAAAGTATTCCTTTTATCGTAACAGTAAGTGAACGGGTTATTTGCTGCAGAAATGTTCTATTTCCTCCCACACATGAACATAGGGAGTTTTCAATCTGGCCACAAATACCAACCTTGGGACACGTTTCAACGGCATGACAAGAATAAGAGCTCTTTTGTCTCAGAGAGAGGTGGCCTTGAGTTCGGCCCGTGAAACTTTCGTACTTCACATAGCGAACACCCGTACACAGGTTTGCCTTTCAATTTCAGCAACATGTTTCCGACTATCTTTAACGCATCCTCCACAAAATCCCTGGCACACTTTTTTAAAGTTGTTACCAGTGGTCTCGTGACTTCATTTGAGAAAATCTTTGGAGTCATCCCTGCTCCCTTTCATTCCATTTTCTCCACTCTGCTTCGTGGATTGCATTTTTACTTGCATTACCAGCGGACGCTCTTGTGCTTTTTTACATTTTTAAATATGGATGTCCCTCCTATGCAACCTCCGACCCTGCAGCTGCTGACACTGTTCCGCAATCGCATGCTAGAATATTATGGCACAATGCCGTTGGCGATATTAAGCACGGCATATGGATTATCTTTTCGGTTCTCCTACTTCACCTGTGTCCAGCCTGTATTTCACTGCCTGACCTGTGATTTCGATTGGGCCATTGATTTGTGTCTCTGCGGACCGGTTTCTCCTGACGTCGACTTTGAACGGCTGAATGGATTTGCACGAAACTTGGCAAAATTGTAGGGACTGGTAGCCCGATGTGCCTTTTGTAGGTCTCAATATATGTGCTCCAGTGGATTTTGAGAAATTAACGTTTAAAAAAAGATATATATCTGTAAGCGCGGACCAGGCAGCGGTCTGGTTCGCGGACTTTTCGCGCAACGGAGCTTTGTGAAGCGAAGCTGATTGGTTCTCCGGCGTCTGTCAACATTCCAAACAGTCCGTAGCGGCCGCCATCTTGTCTCTCGGTAGGATCGAGAGACAAGAGGAGGCGAAAGCGAAGGGGCAAATGACCATAAGGGGGAATAGTAGATCTTTGCTGACCCCCTAGGTTTGATGTGGAGGTTTTAAAAGGGCCCCGCGGGGCAAAAAAAAAAATAATAATAATAATCGAACGGCTGAACGGATTTGCACGAAACTTGGCAAAATTGTAGGGACTGGTAGCCCGATGTGCCTTTGCTAGGTCTCAATATATGTGCTCCAGTGGATTTTGAGAAATTAACGTTCAAAAAAAGATATATATCTGTAACAGCGCTCCGCTTCGCGTACTTTTCGCGTTACGGAGGTTTGCGAAGCTGATTGGTTTTTCGGCGTCTGTAAACATTCCAAACAGTCCGTAGCGGCCGCCATCTTGTCTCTCGGTAGGATCGAGAGACAAGAGGAGGCCAAAGCGAAGGGGCAAATGACCATAAGGGGCATAGTAGATCGTCCCTGACCCCCTAGGTTTGATGTGGAGGCTTTGAAAGGTTCTCGCAGGGCAAAAAAATATATACCGTTTTTTTAGTTTTTTTGCGTGGAGTGCGCTCGGTTCGCGAACCGGGAAGCGTTCTGGGGAGCGTACTTTCTTGAAAATTAGTGAAAAAAGTTAGAGTACAATAATAATTGTGAGTGATCAGATGTAGGGTAGCTCTGAGAAGAGCTTTTGGGTTTATGGTACATTTAGGTACTTATAAGTAGGTACCAATGCACATTCTTAAATTCAGAGTGAAAACTCTGTTGCCCTCATCTGAGAAGTGAACTCCATCTCCTCTGTAGATATCTTGCATGTAGTAACGCAAGTTATTGTTGTACAGGGAGCCCATTCCATGGTCTCTCATGTAAGCTGAAACAGATTTGTTTACATGCTTCCTCGATTTCTCAATTTGTGGACAAAATTGGTTCGACCACCTCCATTTCTGTCTTTGGCATATATTTGAATATACCAAGGCAGTCTGAGGAAAAAGTGCCATCAATTGCTCAAAGGTGTCCTTTAAAAGCATTTCCAGACCTACCCCAGTCAAAGTGCCCAAATCATTACCTCCACAGTGCACAATTAACAGGTCAGGTTTTGGCAAATGCATAAAGGTTTTCACCAATGGTATCAATTGGTGACATTTTAATCCTCTGTGGCCAAACCACTTAATTTCCACATCTTGTAAATTGAGGTTAGGTAAATTCCTGTTTTCAGCGTACCTTTGAGCCCAATAGATGTAGCTATGTCCAACAATCCAGACAGAAAACATGGCGAGAGAAGGTTCTCCTGCAGTCAGATGAAGTGTGGCAATGAAATGGCAGTTGAAAAAATGAGAGTGTAAAATGAAAAAAACTGAGGAGTTTCTGTGTTAATGAAGCAGTAAGAGTGATTGGTGGATTTTGATTGCTGAAAACAGAAAGTTAGTGTGCATGGATGAGTTCGTTGAAAGATGTATTTTGAGTGGCGAAGAAAAAATCATTAAATGAAAGAATGCTTTGGATATGCAGGTGCACTGAGAGTTCAGAGTTCAATTGCAACATTGTTGTGTGAGAGGTCTTGCAAGAGGTGGTTGCTATGCAGAAAAAGCAGAGAGGGGGCAGAGGGGGGAAGGGTTTTGCTTTGAAAAAAAGTGAGGGAAGAGTTTTGATTGGGTGACATGAGAGATCTGTGTGAGGAATTACAGCATTTCTGTGCTTTTGATAGCTGCAGACTCTGGAGTGCATACCTTTTGCTCTGCTGAAGACAAATTGGTGTGTTTCTGAGACTGTTTTGAAACTCAAAGTATTTGCTAAGGTGAGAAAAAATTTCTTTAATTTAGATAGAAAATAGTGTGCTTTAAGGAGAAAATTATGAAGAAAGTTGTGTTTTTCAAATGTTGCTTTGTCTCAAGTGTTTCACAAATAGATTTTGTTTCTTTGAGAAATTGTAATTGGAGAAAATGTGAAGTATTAGTACTGACAGGGTTTTTATGTGCATAGGAGCTGTGGAGTGTTTTCAAATTATGACTTGTAAATCGTTTTTGAGAAAAAGCAATGGTTTTAATATTGATGAGAAGGACATAATGGTGTCTGCTTCTTTATAAGGTAATTGAGAGTCTCTGATGTTATTTTTCCCATTTCAATGTAAGAAGTTTGTCTGTGGAGCAAATTGCTTGTAAATATGCTCCCACCTGTGCATGGCAAATTTAGATTTTGAATGTTTCCGTTACATAGGCATGTTAAAGGTGACTGAAACATGCTGCAAAGGCAATCAAAAAATGCTTTTATGTGTCTTAAGGACATTTTAAGTCATTTCCCCATGTGCAGTGTTTTCAAATTATGAGTTGAAAATCGTTTTTGAGGTAAAGGAATGTTTTCAAAATTTATGTGCGCCATATGACCACAAATTTTTTTTTCAGGGGTGCAGCAGGGTGTTCTTGAGATACCCCTGCACCGTCGGAAAAATTCGTAATTTGCGATAAGGTAATTGCTAATCGCAAATTGCACCTTCATTCCTATGGGCCTCCTGCTGCATGGAAATGAATGGGTAATCTTGCTGAAATGCAAAGTCGAATCTGTATTTAAAAGGGTCTGCACCTCTGTACGGGTGTTCGCTATGTGAAGCACGAAAGTTTCACGGGCTGAACTCAAGGCCACCTCTCTCTGAGACAAAAGAGCTCTTATTCTTGCCATGCTGTTGAAATGTGCTCCCAAGGTTGGTATTTGTGGCCAGATTGAAAACTCCCTATGTTCATGTGTGGGAGGAAATAGAACATTTCTGCAGCAAATAACCCGTTCATTTACTGTTACGATAAAATGAATACTTTTAATTAACCCAGAACAATCTTCATTATTGAGCATCAAATAACTACCATTTTCCAAGAACTTGAACGTGGGGATGATAGCAGGAACTGGCGTGCCTTGCAACACGCAAGCCATATTTGGTCGGTGTTTGTTGCATGAACCGTGTAACTGTCTGTGCCTACACATTAGTGAATGATCTGGCGTCTCAGTGCATTCCTCTCCATTCAGATAAAGTTCTTGATCATCTTTGAAAATCTGTATGTGTATGGAAGCGACCAGACTTGATGAAGAAAACCACTACCTAAAGGTTAATAACGACCTATTGGTATATATTTCATACAATTTGAAAACTTATATAAAGCAAAAGGCAGCGTTATTAAACCGTGGATAAGGCACGTTGCCAAAGCAGTCAACCTTTTGGATTTATACTGGAAATGTTAAAGGAAGAATTACGGAGTAGGGCCTGTAAATCTTTAATAGACAACGAGTAAAATTACTCCAACCATCGTATTCCTCTAACTCCGGGATAGTAGGGGTGTTTAATTTTTTAGAAGTAGCCAATCCAAAGCATTTGGTCTGGGAAATTGTTTCATTCACAAACAACATATGTTTTGGGATGAGACATGCACGGTGGAAAGCCTCAGTGCCTTGTACCTGCCAGGTTCGTGAACCCCAAACTGATGTAGATCCTGGATATTTTTACTCTGTATTACGTTAGCATGGTCTCATTACTGGTTTAAACGCCATTTTTCCTTTTTTGTAACTTCTGCACACGACACTTAGTTGTTGCTTTAGCTTTCAGCCTACCTGCGTCAAGATCTATGCCTGCTTCAAGCAGGCGCAGGGTTTTGATGTAGCTTTGTCCTATCTGATTGTAAATGCGGCACACTGTGGGTGGCAGAGCAGCGGTGCACGTTAACTGGTGCATCCCTGGGGATGTGCTAGTTAATATAAATCTGTCCCTTTACATTTAATTATGTGCAGGGGACACAGAGTAGGTGAGGTTTATCCAAGGTTAAGAAGAGATGAGTCCTGTTCAGTGAAAAATTGGAGATAGGCTTCAGTATATTATATACTTAAGTAGTGTGTTAAGTTTTTGATGACTGTTATTAATTTACTGTTGGGTAATAGTGGTTAATAACATTTTTTATTATATTTTACCACAGATTCAACTGCACATTATTTCAAGATTTTAGGATGCCTAGCAAAGAAAGAGTAAGAAAGGCTGGAAAACGTCAAAGACAGCAGGAGCATGGAATATTGCAGCAGTCCTCTAACAAAAAGATTTGTCAAGTCACCAAGAAAGCACCGGGTAAGAGTCGAAAAACAGTCATAAGAAATATGTGTAGTAAAAAAAATATTACTACAGAAAATGTTTCACTCCAGAAAAGGAGACCGAATTCAAATGGTAAGGAAAGGCCAATGAGAAATGTTACTGCTAGAGTAAGAGATAACTCTATGCATGAAAGTAGAAGGAAACAACAGTTTAGGGATATTCGTAAACGAATGTTCCGCAACAGGATAATTGGGAATTTGTTAAAAAATATTAAGAAAGGTCAGCAGAAAGTGGTTTTTTATAAGAGAAAAAAAATAGTTGAGAAAGTTATTGATCAGGCATTTGAATTTAAACGTAAGTTATTTATTTTGACAATCAATAGAATTAGGAAGCTAAACAAGGTAATTTATGATTTCAAAAGAAATAGTAGATGGAAGAGAATAGTTAATCGTAGTAATTTTTGTGAAGTTTTTTCTGGAGAATGGATGCATAGTTCAAGCTCTGAGGCATTTTTTAATGAGGAGAGTTATTTCCAGGATAATGATTTGGTGCATGCAGTTGACACCAGTGGTCGAGCTTATGAAGTGAAAGATGGTTGTCCAGTTGAAAAAGAAAAACTTGTGAGAACAGAGATAGAAGAGGTGTTAGGTAATGAGGTTTTAGGGAGACGTCCTAAGGGTCCTGTGTACACCTGGAAGTGTAGTAGTATTTGCAGTGTACGACAGGATTCCATCAATTTGCTTTGTGATTTTATACGGTCATTTAGTAAGAAAAGTTTGAAGCAGAAAATGAAGTTGTTGCAAGAATTAGATCCTTGCAGAGTGAGAGAAGTGATAGGTTTGCATGGTCATTCACTGGCTTGTCTTTCCAGGAGAGTATGCCAGAGTGTTTTTCATCATTTCAGGATGCTAGCAGTGCATCATAATAAAGTGAGGAAATTAGTTAGAATGTTGTATTATGCTAAGAGTCCAGCAATTATGCTAAAACAATTATGCGCTGCTCTTTTGCATGGTTCTGAAATAGATGTGAAGAATATATGTGAAGAAATTGAGTTTTGTTACTTTGGAAGTAAAGAGGAGAATGTTGAAATTGACCAAGAAGAAGAGAGTAATGTGGAAGATAGTGTACAGGTTTCCAGTACAGATAATTTCCAGAGGGAAATTGCGACGTTTGAGGTGAAATCAAGTGAGAGGCCAAATTTCACTTGTGTGTGTTGTCGACGCACTTATTATAAGAATCAGACTAAGTTAGTGGATTTATATGGAAAAAGTGAAAGGGAAAATAATAGTGAATGGAAGGATTTTACAACATACTTGATGGTAGAAAATTGTTTTGATTTGGGATTGGATCAACGTGTGTGTACTTATTGTTGTAACAAATTAAATCAAAACCAGATGCCTGCTAGAGCAGTTCATAATAATCTGGAATTGGTTGAAATTCCTTCTGAATTGAAGGATTTAAATACTTATGAATCTATTTTGATTCAAAGTATCCATCCCTTTCAGGCTATTGTAAGAATGGAGCCAAAGACAGGGAAATTGCCTCCATCAGATTTACAGAGAGGATTAAAGGGAAGAGTTGTTTATTTGCCTCTAGATTTGAAGAAAAACATTAACACAATTGGAGTAGAAAAAGTGGAAGAGGAACCTCTGGTTATCTTAGTTAATGGGGTTCCGACAAAGAATAAGAAAATATGGCAAGATTTAGTAGATGTTAGGAAAGTCAAAAGGGCAACATTGTATTTGAAAAAATATAATAAATACTATAAAAATGTATATGTTGCAGAAGAGGAAGTAAGTGAGGAAGAGGATAGCGATTTGTGTGCTGGTCAAATTGAGAAAGTAGAACCCTGTACTAGTGAAGAAATATATGAACATTATAGTGTTCATCCTTTGCATTCCAAGGAAGTCATGGGGAATGCTATTGAGTTGTTTCAAATGAAACAAGCGAAAGGGAGTCCCATTAGTGTTTGGGAGGAAAGTTTGGAAGCTCGGTGTTTCCCACAGCTTTTTCCAACAGGTCAGGGAGGAAGATATGATGAGCGACCTCATCAAATTCCTGCTTCTGAATACCGGACTTTGCGATTGTATGCAGGAGATCCTAGGTTTCGACAATGCATTCCTTATTTGTTTCATCTCCTGTTTGAAAGCGATCTGTCTGGACTGTCATATGCAGTGAACCACATCTTGAAAAGTGGTATACACATGCAAAACATCTCGGCAAGTGACTTTATGGATAAAGTCAATGTCCAAGACAGTATTTTGGATTCTCACCTGATTAATCTCATGGCGTGTCAGCGTGGTACTAATGAGTACTGGTACCGTCGTCATGGTGATTTAAAATGTATGCTGAGGAACTTAGGAACTCCCACATGGTTCCTCACTTTGAGCTGTGCTGAGTATGGCTGGGAAGACTTACTTGAATTTCTACGAGAGGCAAATGCTAACGTAGAAAACATCGAATTCAAGACACCCGGAGAACTGTGCTCTTTGGATCCAGTCAATGTATGTAGGTACTTCAATCATAGATTTGAAGGTATGATGTCTTTCATCATGAATAAGAAGAATCCACCTCTTGGAGAGGTGTTGGATTTCTTCTGGAGGAAGGAGTACCAAGCAAGAGGTGCTCCTCATATACATATGTTGCTGTGGATCAAGGATGCACCTAAATTTGGAACGGATGCAGACGACTCAGTGATGAGTTTCATAGAACAGTATTCTACGTGTGCTGTTCCAAACGCAAAGGAGAAAAAAAGCCTAAGAGAAAAAGTTCTACGTTTCCAAAGCCATCGATGTGGAAAGTACTGTCGTCGTAAATTCCGGAACAAAGACAAGTTCTACACCAAATGTCGTTTCGGCTTTCCACGATCGGTGATTTCTAAAGGAAGAGTGAACAGTTTGATGTCTTCGCTGCGACATAATGTGATGAAGAAATCACCTAAAAACACATACAATTTGAAGAGGAACGAAGAGTCTAAGTACATCAACGACTACAACCCGGTGATTTTGTCCATGTGGAATGCTAACATGGATATACAGTTTGTGGCTGATAACTGTATGGCTGTGGCTAGGTATGTGACATCTTACATCACCAAAAAAGAGAAGACAGAATTGAAGGATATGTGGGAGGACATTTCCCATGAAAAGAGCCTCAGCAAGAAGTTGTACAGTTTCAGTCTGAAGATGTTGTCGCATCGAGAAATCGGAGCTTACGAATGTTCTGACCGGTTGTCTTCAGCAAGTCTCTATGCCAAGTCCAGGAGTATCGTTTGGGCGAGTGTTGGTCTTGCTGCAACGCGTAATCGAGTTCTGAAACCTGTGCGGGAAATTGAGTATTTGGCGGAAAAGGAGCCAAACAGTACCGACATTTTGAAGAGCAACATGTTGGATACATATTATCCAAATCGAAGCAGTCACCTCGAGAATGTTTGTCTGTATGAGGTTCTGCAAAATTACATATTCAAGAGGAACATCAAAGAAGATACTGAGAAAGGAGTGTATGCTGTAATAGGAAGTGAGGGATGTCTGGTCAAGCAAAGAAAATGCCACTTGATAAACCATCGAAAATTGAGTGGCGAATCTCCTGAAAAAAAGGAGTTTTTCTATTTAGCACTTTTGCAACTTTTTAAGCCTTGGCGTGCAGAAGAGGAACTGCTTGGAGATTTCCTCTGTTACGAAGACTCTTTCAATGCTGCCAAGGAGACCATAGAATGTCCTGCTTTTCCCAAATATGTAGAAATGTTGAATGTGGAAATTGAGCAGGAAGCAACGATTGCAGCCGAGATTGCCAGAGACAGTTCTCAGGACAGTCAGAGTTCTGCTTCATTGAGTCAGGATCCACTAGGAGGACCTCTTATCGAAAATGAAGCTGCCACTGCTATGAATGAAGTGGAAAGAGCCATGGCACATGCTCAGGAGGATGCGGTTAACTTAGAAGAGTTGGAAAGACAACTCAACGTTGAGCAGAGGAAAATATATGACGAACTTACCATGCAAATTGATCATGGATTAAGTCATGATAAGAAAGAGTGCTCATGTACGTCGTTGAAGCCTGTCCGACTGTACGTGAGTGGAGAAGCGGGAACTGGAAAAAGTTTCCTTATTAAAGCAATTTCATGTTATTTGCAGGAAAGGACAGAGTCATCGCTGTCTTGTGTTGTCACCGCTCCAACTGGACTGGCAGCACATAACATTAAAGGGATTACTTTACATCGTTTACTGATGCTGCCAGTGGAGCATGACAACAAATTAGAATATCACAAGCTATCTGGAGATGCTTGTTTTGAAGTTTCAAGAGTCTTGAGGAAAATGAAACTTCTTATCATTGACGAAGTAAGCATGGTTTCCAATGTTATGCTTGCCTTTGTGCATTTGAGAATGCAAGAAGTTCTCAAAACAGAGTATGATGTGTTATTTGGTGGCAAACACATCATTGTTTTTGGAGATCTTCTGCAGCTGACACCAGTGAAAGGGCAACCTGTGTTCAAAATGCTCACGCATGAAGATACCAGGAAGTGCTTAGGGAGTATTGGCAACGTCAATATATGGTTAAACTTCAATTATGCTGAACTGCATGAAAATATGCGTCAGGCAAAGGATGAAGTTTACAAGACTATTCTACAAGATGTTAGAATTGGAAAAGTGACCGAGCATGGGAAAGAAGCTTTACATGCACGATTACTGACAAATTTATATCCAGACGAAGATGTTGTGCCTGAGAATATTTTTCAGAAAGTTACTGAGAAAAAATCTGGAATATGTTTGATGCCAACTCTTGCAGAATGTGCCAAATTCAACAACAAAATGTTGCATTTAGAAAAGCAAGAGATTGTGAAATTGGAAGCTATTGACAGAGTAGAGCATATGGGATCAACAATTATTTTGTCTGAGAATCTGAAAACAAAATTGGATTCATTAGAGAAGAGTATATCTAAAACTGCGGGTTTTGAAAAGACTCTGAATGTGTGCTTGAACTGCCGTATAATTTTAAGAAGGAATTTACATGTTGAAAGAGGTCTGGTAAATGGATCAATGGGTAATGTTGTTGATTTTGTGAAATACAGAAATAGAGATGGAATTGAATTTTTAAAAATTAAATTTGATGGCATTGAGGAAGTACAGCTAATTGCTCGTTGTTCTGCTAGATTTTTGCTTGTAAAAGACTTATATGTTCGTCGTAAGCAGTTTCCTGTTTGCTTGGCATATGCGGTGACAATCCATAAATCGCAAGGTTTAAGTGTAGACTGTGCATTGGTGAATATTGGCAGTTCTGTGTTCAAGGAGGGTATGGCATATGTGGCATTGTCACGAGTTAGGACTTTATCGGGATTGTACTTGATTGAGTGTGATGTCACAAACATTTGTGCGGATCTAGATTGTGTTAAGGAATACAATAGGTTGAGAAGAGAGTATGCGCCACATTTGCCTCAGTATCCTTTGTTTGAGAAACGTGTGGTAGGCCGGAAACGAAGAAATGTGACCAATACTGGGGAGGTTGTAGCAAAAAGACGAAAAGTTGATGAACCTGAAATTATAAGCAGAAACAAAAAGGATTCTGTTGAAGATGTTGTTGGTTTTCAATTTGAAAACAGTTCTGGTGTCAACTGCTATGCTAATGTAGTGGTTAATGTTGTCTTTTCTCTAGAAACTTTAAAAGAACAGATTGTGGTCAATTCGGATCAAAGATTTTGCAGTTTGTTAAATTCTGTGTTAGAGAAATGTAGCACTGATAGAACAAACATAGAAAGTGTGTCTGAAATTCGAAATCTGTTAGACAGATGTTCAGGCCAAACACAATTCTCTCAAAATAGTCAGCAAGATTGTCAGGAGTTTTTAATGTATATGCTTGATGTATTGCATGATGAAGGTGTAGATGTAGATCACCTGTTTGGGCTTTCTTATCAATGGCAGCATGACTGCGAGAACTGTAGGGTATCAGCTACTACTAGTGTAGACTCAGAAAGATTTATATATTTAACTTTGCCAGACAGTAAATCAGTCTCTTTTAATAAGCTAGTAAAAGCCGCTGATCACAACATGGAGTGTAGCCAATGTAAATCTGAAATGATGTCCACTTTATTTATACGAACATATGGCCAGTATGTCATTTTAATGTTCCAACGATGTAGGCCTGATGGAACAAAATTGACAACTTTAATTAAAAATTTTGTGGCTTCACAGTTGTCAATATCAGGAAGGACTTTTGTAACTGTAGCAATTATATATCATGATGGTCCTTCAATAACATCAGGACATTATACAGCTTATTTAAAGTGTAGAAATGGCTGGTCATTCTGCAATGATTCTGTTTTAATTTTCAAAAAAAAATTGCCATATGACCTTAAAAACTCTTACCTGGTGTTTTTAAAACCAAAATTTTAGGGAAAGAATCTCGGGATGTGCTCTGAGGAATTTCAAGAAGTTCTCATAGCTCCTACACTATTTGGCCTTGAGGATAAGTGTAGTACAGAGACATAACTTTTTACCATAACACTGGACGTTATTGAGAAATACGTGCACTGTGAATGAGTTCAGAAAAACTATTTCTTTTTATAAGCTAATTGAAGCAGCGAATCAAAACATGGAGTAGAGGGAATGTAAGTCTGCAATGCTGTCTACTGTTTTACATTGCTTTGTGATTAAAAGTGATGTAGAGAATTAAATAATTGTACTAGTCATAAAGGTAGTGTAAGTCTGCTTCATAGTAAGCAGTATCAGTGTGATAGGAAATGTAGAACATGATTGAGCAAGAAGGGGAAGATATTACTAGTCCAGGATTGTGTAAATGATCTTCAACATTTTAATTCTGAAAGTTGCGGAAATGCGAAAAGACGGGATTGGCTTACAAGAAATCCAAGAGTTATACATGGCTCTGACACGATTTGGCCTTGTGGAATCGTGTGGTAGAGAGCGAGAAGTCATTTATTGTATGTAACATGTTTTTGAAAACGATGGAGGTTTTCTTTCAGAAAGGGGCGGGTTGAAAGTAATAACAGCACAACAGAGTGTAAGCTGTTCATAGGACATCCTTGGCCGTCATGGAAAGTAAGTTAACTTTAAGGAGTTCTGAATTCTGATTTGTAATGTATGGGTTTTTTAAACACAATCATTTTGATTGTGTTTTTTTTTCCCCGCTGTTATATGATGAATACCTTCAAGTCACTGTTTTAGTGAAATTTGATACATTCTGAGAACAGCAAAAATAAACCATTTAACATGTATAATTAATTCTGTTCTGTTTGCATTTATGATGTACATGTAGAACTGTGTAGGAGGCATGGAGAAGGTGAGGCTTCTGTCAGTGTCAAAGTTGTTGCATACAGTGCTCATATTCTACGTAGTCTTTTATATTTCATTACTTTCACTGTTTCTGACAGATCTAAAAAAAATTTTTTTAAAAGAACAGTAAGTATAAGGGAAGGAAACAGACAGTTATGTTAAAAGAAACACAGCTATAGGGAATAAACTAGGGATACTGTTACCCGCAATCCTCTGCTGATGATGTCACTGAGCATGTCATGAATGATGTAATATGTGACATCATCAGCAGTGGATTACGGGTAATAGTATCTCTAGTTTACTCCCCTATAGCTGTCTTTCTTTTAACATAACTGTCTGTTTCCTTCCCTTATACTTACTGTTCTTTTTTATAAAAAAAATTTTTTTGGTTCGCTTCCGGTTCGCGTACCGGGGAGCGAACTGGGAAGCGAACTAAGAGAAATAGAGGTTGGCACAGTTGCAAATATTGTACCAATTTTTTTATAACGGGGAGGTAGTTCTGAAAAGAACTTTTTTTTAAATTGTTTTTGTTGTTTTATATTTTTTTATTATTTTTCTGAACATTTTTTTACTTTTTTTGAATTTTTCTGAACAGTTTTATATTTTTTTTGTTTTTTTTTCGGAGGGGGCAACGAAAACGATTCATTGTAAAGGGCTCAACAGGAGGAAGAAAACAAAAAAAAGAATTTATTGTTTGGGGAGTTTCGGACAAACATGAGCATGATTGTTAATAGCTCTGTTGATCAGAGTGATGCTACTTTCTGCGTAGCAAATGATTCCACTGCAATGTACGCAGACTTGTTTTACTTCACGAAATCTCGTTTGTATATTTGGCACCATCTCCCTGCCCTCTGGTCCCGTTACTTCCGGTACAACAGATCTTCTGGCCATAATAGGGAGATTATCTAGGTCGTCCTGTTCCTCTTCTTCCTCTTCTTGCTGAATTATAACTTTAGCAGGTGGTCCACTCTTCCTTGGATGTGGTGGAGGTGGTGGGGAAGCACCAGCTGAAGCTAGTAAAGAAGCCATTGCTCACTGGTAACAAAGGGTCTTTCTCTCACAATGATGAAAGTCAGAGTGAGGAAAGAAGGAGGGATTTTCACCATTTGGGAAAAAAAATAGTTCTCAACCAATGAAAAGTGTTCATTTTAGATCATATGACCTAGTCTTACATCATTAGGAAACCGAAAGTGAAATGAACCAATGAAAAGTGTTATTACCAAGTCACATGACCTGCTGTGTTTACGTTACGCGCTTTGCAGGGCCTCCCGGTTTGCTTCCAGAAACCTGTGCTTTGCGACTCGGTAAGCGTACGAGTTCGCTAACGTAGCACGTCATATGACGTATCACGCGACAACGCGAAACGTCATGCGGACGGGAGGCGTCACGATGTTGTTTTCTAACGCGGCAGTTGCGGTAAAGAAACGTTTACCGGCTCGCGGTCTATTTCGCGGCATCAAGGTCAGCTAACGGGAAGCTTCCCGATTCGCGAAGCGGGAACGAAGAAAAAAAAATATTTAAAAAAAAAAATTATTCATAAACATATAAAATATATTTTTGGATTTAAAGAAGAATACATTTTACAGCTACAGATATTAGCTGTTAAAAAACCAATGAAATTCACAGAAAAAACCATAGGTTATAGACCATATATAGTTAGGAATTAGCATTTACAAAACCTTGAAAATTCACTGAAAAAACCATAGGTTATAGACCATATATAGTTAGGAATTAGCATTTAAAAAACCTTATTTTACTCACACAAAACCATTGAAATTCCATATATAGTTAGTTGCACTAACTATATATCGCGCACCCGTAATCCACTGCTGATGATGTCACATATTACATCATTCATGACATGGTCAGTGACATCACTGATGACATCACTGATGACATCTCAAATGACATCACTGATGATATCTCATTTGACATCAATGGTCACATCAATGATGATATCATTAATGTGACAATACAATGCATCTCCTCACACTTTAATATAACCTCTGTTACACCCAGTGTTAAATACAGAGTATAATTTTTGAAACCATTGACACACCAATACTAGTTACTACATACCCACTCACTGATTCCTACGTCTACACACACATTCACTCATTCACCCATACAATCATTCATACATACAATCACTCATCTTTACAACACTATCATATGCACTCATACACCTATACAGACACTCACACTCTGCCACTCATCCATGGAGTTACTCACACACCTAGTCAGTCCTGTAAAGAATCAATCACAGTTCCATTTTCTAATCTACACAGTTAAACATAGAGTACCTTACATTTTAAAACATATACTAACACATACTTACTCTCTTATAGAATCACTGATACAAGTACACATTGATCTGCACAGAGTCACACACCTCCCAGCCAGTCATACACACACTCAGTCTCCCATACAAATACTTGTGCAACCAATCAATAACCCATATAGCTACTTATATAGCTACTGATCAACACATGCAGCAGCTTGCACAACAACAGACATGCTGATGCACACTTTCAGACAGTTTAGTCACTAACCCGTGCATTTAGTAAGACGCATTTAATCACTCACTCATACAGTCAATCACGCACCTACTAAAACCTTCATTCAGACACTTATACATCCACTCATTCTTCAATATGTAAAACATATTTAAACTTTACAGAAACACATAATCACTGGATGTTGTCATCAGTGATGTCATTTGAGATGTCATCAGTGATGTCATCAGTGATGTCACTGACCATGTCATGAATGATGTAATATGTGACATCATCAGCAGTGGATTACGGGTGCGCGATATATAGTTAGTGCAACTAACTATATATGGAATTTCAATGGTTTTGTGTGAGTAAAATAAGGTTTTTTAAATGCTAATTCCTAACTATATATGGTCTATAACCTATGGTTTTTTCAGTGAATATATATATATATATATATATATATATATATATATATATATATAGATATATATATATATATATATATATTACCTACTGGCGGTCGCCAGTAGGTAGTTATAGTTAGGACCTAGTTTCCATAGGAAATCATCAACATTCTATTTGGATTAACTTTGGCCCTGGTGGATGAATCTTTGCGAATTTCTCAAAGAAGATGGCTCGGTCCACTGCGCTCCTTCCCTGAAAATTTGGGGGGGATTGGTGAAGTGGGGGCTGAGATAAAAGGGGGGTCCCAAAACGTGTTTTCTCCATGTTATTTTCCATAGGACGTTTAGACACGGCTACAGGTCGAACGGCTGAATGGATTTATAAGAAATTTGGCAAAACTGTAGAGTCCGGCTCGCAGATTACGCTTTTTGTGGAATGGTGTAAATCCGTTCAGTAGTTGTTGAGAAAATTAAAGTTAAAGTCAATTATATATCTATAAGCGCGGACGGGTGCGCGCACTCAAGCGGCTGCGCGCGGGCGGAATTTTTTTTTGCTGCGTGACGTCTGTTAACGTTCGATTTGAAGGAAATCAGGAAGTGTTGACCGCCATTTTGTCACTGCGAGTAAATATATTGTCATTTCAAAGCGTTGGAACATGGAAAGGGGAGAAGGTAGAGATTGTTTTGCTGCGTAGGTTTTCTCAGGGTGTGCAGTAAGGACCTTAAACGCGAAAATATATATATATTTTTTCGAAAAAAGTTGCGGGGTGCGCACGAGTAAATATATTCTCGTTTCAAAGCGTTAGAACATGGAAAGGGGAGAAGGTAGAGATTGTTTTGCTGCGTAGGTTCTCTCAGGGTGTGCAGTAAGGCCCTTAAAGGCGAAAATATATATATATTTTTTTTTCAGATCTGAAGTTGGGCAGGCGATAAGATCACGTTTTGCTATGTGGGGCTATCTATGTTCGTGATGGGGCCTAAAAGGGGGCAAGATGGCGTCGAGCTCGGTTTCTCTCACTAGTTTCATATTTCTCATGAGGGGTTGTTCCTAATGTTTCTATTTTAGCAAGGTCAAAAAGAGATCCTATCAGTGGCCTACTGATTTTGTTCGATTCCTTTTGTTTTCTCTAACGATTTTTAAGTTAAAATTTGCTAGTACGATACAGCGGCTAGTCCGCATTTTATATATATGTCTTTTTTATTAGGGGTGTCCTCCGGTGGAGTCGGACGATCTACCTCTAATAAACGGTAAGTGTTCCTCTGAAGGAATGCGTCTTGAAAGTGGCTGACTGTAATGTATGATATTTCACTCAGTGACTTTCAGGCCCATGCTGTTTCAAAACTGTGCATGTGTTTGAAGCAGGCGTAGGTATTGACGCAGCATAGAAACTACTAGGAACCAATTGGAAGTGTTGTTTTCAAGTCACATGACTTCACATGCGCGTCTCAGGACGTGTACGCGGTGATAGTATCTGGTTGGAAGTAGCGGTCTAATTCAGGGAAGTTTCAAAACGTGAAAAGGAGTAAATCTAAACACATCCGGATTGAATATATCTTCTGAGTAGTATAAGTTCTATGATGGGTCTATGAAGAAATTTAATAAGTTACAATCGCGAAGTTTTCCTGAAATATATCGGCGGGTGCGCGCACACGGTCTCGCACGATCGAAAGCCAAAAACGGGGAGATAAACGCCCTTTATAATATGCTCCTGGAGCTGTTTTTGGTACAATGAGTTAGTTCTGAAAAGAACTTTTTTTTTTTTTTTAAACAACTGTTATGTTGTTTTTTAAATGAAATGAAGAAATTTATCTTTTCTCGGGGCATTTATGACTCTCAATTTTTAGTTTAGTAAGAATGAGGCTCTGCTCTCCGTACAGAAGAATTTCTCCACACTCGTTGCATTTCATGTGCACCTTTGCAAGATATGGTCTCAAGTCCATCACAGCACTCGATGGAGATACAGGTCGTCCACCAGAAGATGTGCTGGCCACCTCTGATGGTAATAGCGTGGCCAGGGCTCTTGTCGATGCCTTTGCAAATTCCACAGGGTGCACTTGTTTGACATGCCGCATCATGGTATGTATGGAAAAGAAATATTTTTTTCTTGGATTTCCTCTTGAGAGAACCGAATTGCATATCGTGCAGGTAACTTTTGGCGCATTTACTTTCTTTAATTCTTCAGGATAAGTAAAAAATTTCCAAATAAAAGATTCCTTTTTTCTTTTTAAAGGTAGTCGCTCATTTCCTTCAGATTCGGAAGATGAATGCGGGGCGGCAGCCATTTCAGCAAAGTCTTCCGAAAGGTGTTGAACGTTGTTCTCTTTTGAGAGTACAAAAGATAGTGAGGGAAGTGGGTGGAGTCCTCCGTGTAAATTGCAGAATAGAAACTACTAAGAACCAATTGGAAGTGTTGTTTTCAAGTCACAAGACTTCACATGCGCGTCTCAGGACGTGTACGCGGTTATAGTATCTAGTCACGTACGTCATTTGGAAGTAGCGGTCTAATTCAGCGAAGTTTCAAAACGTGAAAAGAAGTAAATTCAAACATATTCGGATTTAATATATCTTTTGAGCTCGATTCAAGCATACAATTGTTAAAGTATAAAACCTTTTATATATTTTTTTTAAATACCAAGGTGTGTACATTTGGTCACACACGAAAGTTTAAAAAGACATTCGGCTCCATTTAATGAAAATTTTCATAATATTAAAAAAGAAGCCTAGGTTTAGTCTGTTTGACGTATTATAAGTTCTTTGATGGGTCTATGAAGAAATTCAATAAGTTCAGATTGCAAAGTTTTCACGAAATATATAGGTGGGTGTGCGCACACGGTCGCGCACGAAAGCCTGGAAATGCGCTATCCATTTTATTGAGAACTGTTGCCGAGAGTGCGCACACCGGGTCGCGCACAAAAGTTTAGAAAGGCTATTTTTATTTACAGACAAATTTTAATGCGTTGAAAAAAAGGCAAGGTACAGACTTTCTAATTCTGTATCGCTTTACAAGGAGTCTCTATGCAACTTGAACAGTGAAGAAAACGGCTTGTTTCCGAAAAAAATATTGCCAGAACTTTATGGACAAAAGTATAGGTTGTATACACGAGATATTTTTGAATTAGCATTTTAAAAACCAATGAAATTCACTGAAAAAACCATAGGTTTTACACACGTTATAGTTAGGAAGTAGCATTTACAAAACCTATGAAATTCACTGAAAAAACCATAGGTTTGACACCAGTTATAGTTAGCTGGAAATTTTACTGATATAAAACCAATGAAATTCCACGTTATAGTTAGTTGGACTCACTATAACTTGCGCGTGTAATGCACTGCTGATGACGTCACATATTACATCACTCATGACATCACTGATAACACCATCCTTGTGACACAGTGACAGACCTCCTTTCACTGTAATCTAACCCTTGAAACGCATATTAAAAAATAGAAACTAAAATGTTCAAAAAAATGGAGATACTCATACCAGTTACAACAACCAATTCAATAATTCCACCATCTATATACACATGCACTAATTCACCAACAGTTCTATATAGTCACTCATACATATATTCACTAATCATATGTAGTGATACACCTACACATCCTGTTACACACCGACAGTCATCCAAAAGTTATTCACACACATACTCACACATGCAAATAAACTATTGAACATCCATTTATTTGCATAAACAGCTATACACACACTACCACTTTACTTCTAAGGAAACTTACACATACTTACTCTCTTAAAAATCACTTATAGAAACACATACTAATTTAAACAGGAACTCTTACAATACCTCACTCTCACATATAGTCACTTATATACATCAATATTCACATATACTACATTAAAACATATGTAGTTACTGATAAAGACACTAATGAGACAGTCATTCACTCACTAACACAGACATATGTACACTAATCCACCCCCACAGTCCTGCACATATGCTGTCTTCAAAACACATACAAACAGAGACTCAGTCATTCTTGCATCTATGTACTAAGTAATACTCCCACCAAAGCATGCAAACACTCATACTGATACTAAGAAAAACATCTAATAACCTATATACATACACATGTATTTACTCATCAACCCATGCAGCCACTTATACACAAAGTGAAACACTAATACATATATTTAAATATTTAAGCATTACTCAGTAATATATGTATTCACTAAGATATTCAATAATATATACATATGTAACACATATTTATTTTTCAGAAAGACACACATTCACTGGATGGTGTCATCAGTGATGTCATGAGTGATGTAATATGTGACGTCATCAGCAGTGCATTACACGCGCAAGTTATAGTGAGTCCAACTAACTATAACGTGGAATTTCATTGGTTTTATATCAGTAAAATTTCCAGCTAACTGTAACTGGTGTCAAACCTATGATTTTTTCAGTGAATTTCATGGGTTTTGTAAATGCAACTTCCTAACTATAACGTGTGTAAAACCTATGGTTTTTTCAGTGAATATATATATATATATATATATATATATATATATATATATATATATATATATATATATACATATATATATATATATATATATATATATATATATATATATATATATATATATATATATATATCCAAGAAGGCACAGCAGGGTCCTGCTGGGATCCTCCCTCCCATGTCAGGTGGCGCACGGAATTCGGCAGACCACAAAGGCCGAATTAAAGTATAAATCCAATAGTTGCCTCAAGGCAAGAAATTGCGCACTCGGGAATCAGTTTCAGCAAGGTGGTTTATTTTCAGTTCACACGCTACGCGTTTCAACACGCCTTGTGTCTTGATCACACGTCGATCAAGACACAAGGCATGTCGAAACACGTAGCGTGTGAACTGAAAATAAACCACCTTGCTGAAACTGATTCCCGAGTGCGCAATTTCTTGCCTTGAGGCAACCATTGGATTTATATATATAAGCAATGGTATTTTTATCTTACTTTGATTTTAAAATGTCAAATGTTTGAAAGGATATAAGCAATGGTATTTTTATCTTACTTTGATTTTAAAATGTTTAATGTTTGATAGGATATGTTAGATTTAGAATCAAATTGGTCTTTTTATGAGTGGAAGTACTTATTTATTGGCTTAAATTATATATTCATGTATTGATACAATTATCAGGCTTGACTCATGTATATAGTTTTCTATGTATTTATATAGGAAAATAATATCAACATGAAGAGGTGCAATAGAAAAGCATAATTTGTTTTTATTGACACAAAGTATGTTTTCACTGTCTATGAACTCTGTGTGGAGGTCGCTGTTTTTGTACAATGTACTGTCACTTAAAAAAATACATAAAATGGTGGATGAAGCCAGGGAGCTCTGTCATGTGATCAAGTTCCAGGAAGGACCGAAATGCGCCATGGCCGACTGAAGGAATAAACAAAAAAACCTTTGCACAGAAACGTGGTCTGTGCCTGCTTTTATATTCCGGGATGGTGAATTGAAGGAGCAGCTTTAAATAATATATATATATATATATATATATATATACATATATATATATATATATATTACCTACTGGCGGTCGCCAGTAGGTATATATAGTTAGGATTTTTTCTCTATGGGATTTTTGAAAATTCTATGTCTAATAACTTTGGCGTTTGTGGACGGAATTGGCTGAAATTTTCAGGAAAATGGCACATTTTGTTTCTGAGCAGCCCTTGAAAATTTGGGGGGGGTTCGTCAAGGGGGGGCTGAGAAAAAAGGGGGGTCCCAAAACGTGTTTTTAACATTGAGTTTTCCATAGGGCGGTTGGCCTCACTTTTAGCCCGAACGGCTGAATGGATTTGCACGAAACTTGGCAAAATTGTAGGGACTGGTAGCCCGATGTGCCTTTTGTAGGTCTCAATATATGTGCTACAGTGGATTTTGAGAAATTAACGTTTAAAAAAAGATATATATCTGTAACAGCGGACCGGGCAGCGCTCCAGGACGCGTACTTTTCGCGCAACGGAGCTTTGTGAAGAAATTAACGTTCAAAAAAAGATATATATCTGTAACAGCGCACCGCTTCGCGTACTTTTCGCGATACGGAGCTTTGCGAAGCGAAGCTGATTGGCTCTCCGGTGTCTGTAAACATTCCAAACAGTCCGTAGCGGCCGCCATCTTGTCTCTCGGTAGGATCGCGGGGCGTCGCGGGGGGTGGGTCATCAGTAGCAAACTGTTGTGCGAATAGTTCCAAGGCAGCAGAACGATGGCACCAAGGTGATGTCCAGTAAGTTGCCGCACTGGTTTTGGTATCCTACAATGCTGCTCCGAATAACGGCGTGGGGCGCCCCGGGGGAGGCGGCGTGAACGGGCCTCTCCAGGTGGAGTGTCATCTGTTGTAGTGGGGCGCCCCTTTACCGTTTCAGTTGCCATTCCGTCCGTTTTTGGTCCACTGTGTCAAAAGCCGCAATTCAGCTGAGTTGCGCCCACTCTTGCGGTGCAGCGATAGGCGGCTGTCACAGGACTCTCAAAATGGCGGCAGGCTCTTTCCTTTTTGGGCCTGGTCCACTGAAATGGCCCTGGGACACCTTGGAAATCGGACGCTTGTCTGCTAGGTCTTGGACCCCATTCTCGAAAGCGTCCCCTCCGCCTTGAGAATTCATCAAAAGTTTTGGGGGCCCCGACTCCTGCAGGCTTCTGGTGGGGAGCGGCTGCCATGATTGCTCGCGGAATGACCACGACGGAGCTACGAGATGGTGGTGCTCTCATGCTGATGCCAGCTTCAGTCTGAAACATCCAGAAACAAGGTGGGGCTTTCATCGTTTGGGAAAAAAAAAAAGTTTTCATCCAATGAAAAGTGTTGTTTTTAGGTCATATGATCAAGCCTTCCATCATTAGGAAACCAAAAGTAAAATGAACCAATGAAAAGTTTTATAAACAAGTCACATGACCTGTTATGCGGCATAGGGTATAAAATGCGGAGAAAATACGTTGGCACGTGAGGCGGCGTCAGTAGCGGACCGATGTGCGAATAGGCCGAAGGCAATACAACGCGCCAAGATCCGGATGGCACCGAGGTGGTGTCCAGCAAGTTGCAGCACTGGTGTGGCCATCCTACAATGCTGAAAGTCGGCGTGGGGCGCCCCGTTGGCCTGTGAGTTCGCGTCAGTAGCGGACCGATGTGCGAATAGGCCGAAGGCAGCACAACGCGCCAAGATCCGGATGGCAGCGAGGTGGTGTCTACTAAGTTGCCGCACTGGTGTGGCCATCCAACAATGCTGAAAGTCGGCGTGGGGCGCCCCGTTGGCCTGTGAGTTTGCGTCAGTAGCGGACCGATGTGCGAATAGGCCGAAGGCAGCACAACGCGCCAAGATCCGGATGGCACCGAGGTGGTGTCTAGTAAGTTGCCGCACTGGTGTGGCCATCCTACAATGCTGAAAGTCGGCGTGGGGCGCCCCGTTGGCCTGTGAGATGGCGTCAGTAGCGGACCGATGTGTGAATGGGGCCGAAGGCAGTGCAACAATATTTTCGGAATAGAAGACACCACTAGGCGCTGAGATGCCAAGATCCGGATGGCACCGAGGTGGTGTGTAGCAAGTTGCCGCACTGGTGTGGCCATCCTACAATGCTGAAAGTCGGCGTGGGGCGCCCCGTTGGCCTGTGAGTTTGCGTCAGTAGCGGACCGATATGCGAATGGGGCCAAAGGCAGCGCAACAATAGTTTCTGACTGACACCACAAGGCGCTGAGATGCCAAGATCCGGATGGCACCGAGGTGGTGTCATAGTTGAGAGTTCTGAGCAGCGGTTGTAACACTGTCTGAAGCTTATTTGCAGCTGCTGCAGCTTCACTACGCGTCAAGATCCGGATGGCACCGAGGTGGTGTCTAGTAAGGTGTACTGGTGTGGCCATCCTACAATGCTGAAAGTCGGCGTGGGGCGCCCCGTTGGCCTGTGAGTTTGCGTCAGTAGCGGACCGATGTGCGAATAGGCCGAAGGCAGCACAACGCGCCAAGATCCGGATGGCACCGAGGTGGTGTCTAGTAAGTTGTCGCACTTCTGTGGCCATCCTACAATGTTGAAAGTCGGCGTGGGGCGCCCCGTTGGCCTGTGAGATGGCGTCAGTAGCGGACCGATGTGCGAATGGGGCCAAAGGCAGCGCAACAATATTTTCTGATTTGAAGACACCACAAGGCGCTGAGATGCCAAGATCCGGATGGCACCGAGGTGGTGTCTAGCAAGTTGTGGCACTGGTGTGGCCATCGTACAATGGTAAAAGTCGGCGTGGGGCGCCCTGTTGGCCTGTGAGATGGTGTCAGTAGCGGACTGATGTGCGAATGGGGCCAAAGGCAGCGCAACAATATTTTCTGACTGACACCACAAGGCGCTGAGATGCCAAGATCCGGATGGCACCGAGGTGATGTCTAAGTTGCGGACTGATGTGCGAATGGGGCCAAAGGCAGCGTAACAATATTTTTTGTATGGAAGATACCACTAGGCGTTGAGATGCCAAGATTCGGATGGCACCGAGGTGATGTCTAGCAAGTTGCTGTACTGGTGTGGTCATCCTACAATGCTGAAACTCGGCGTGGGTCGCCCCATTAGCCTGTGAGATGGCGTCAGTAGCGGACCGATGTGCGAATAGGCCGAAGGCAGCACAACGCGCCAAGATCCGGATGTCACCGTGGTGGTTTCATAGTTGAGAGGCACTTCATCTGCAGTGGGGCGTCGAGATCCGGATGGCACCGAGGTGATGTCTAGCAAGTTGCTGTACTGGTGTGGTCATTCTACAATGCTGAAAGTCGGCGTGGGGCGCCCCATTAGCCTGTGAGATGGCGTCAGTAGCGGACTGATGTGCGAATGGGGCCAAAGGCAGCGCAACAATATTTTCTGAAGAGAAGACACCAAAAGTCGCTGACATTCCAAGATCCGGATGGCACCGAGGTGGTGTCTAGCAAGCTATGCAGTTGAGTTGTGTGCACACTTGCGGCGAATAGGTCGAAGGCAGCATAACAATGTTTTCTGAATAGAAGACACCACAAGGCGTTGAGATTCGGTTACCACCGAGGTGATGTCTAGCAAGTTGCCGCACTGGTGTGGCCATCCTACAATACTGCTCCGAATAACGGCGTGGGGTGCCCGAAGGGGGGGGGAGCCGGCGTGAATGGGCCTTCCTAGGTGGAGGCTCGTCTGCTGTAGTGGGGCGCCCCTTTACCGTTTCAGTTGCCATTCAGCTGAGTTTCGGCTGCTCTTGATGCTACAGCGACAGGCGGCTGCAAGAGGACTCTCAAAATGGCGGCCTGTTCTTTGGATTTGGGCCTGGTCCACTAAAATGGCCCTGGGACACCTTAGAACTCGGACGCTCGATTTTTTTTTCGTTTCCTGTACATGCAAAAAAAGGTAAATGCCCGGTACGTTACACGCTTCATCTGCCACGATGAACTCTCCAGAGGAACCGAAAAAAAATATAGTTGTGGTAACTATACCATGCATCGTCATATGGAGAGGTGGCACCAATTAATTATAGTGCTGCATAAAAGAGAGATTTGGAGGAGAACCCCTGACCTGCTAGTACATTCATCAAAGAAGTGGCACTGAGAGCTTCAGAGGCAAGGGAAACGGTCCCAAATATTTAGAAGAACTTTGGAAAGATTAAAATGACATGTTTAGATTGTGGCAAATTAATTTCATGTGGACAGATGAGTGTTACTCTAATAAATACAGCATATGAACATGATCATAGTCGATGGTTGGTAGAGACATTTTGACTATATCCTGGACCTGCCCGTCCTCGCCCAAAATGGCGCCGGAATAAATGGGACTCGTAACTCCTTGTTGTGTACTGGTTGCAGAACCTTGAAATCACGAGATACGTATGCAGTTTTGAAGCACATGGCGGGCGGGGACGAGAATTGATTGAATATTTCGACATCCCTATTGATATTAAGTTCTGATGTGTTATTGATTACTGTACTGTTGAAAGTTCGAATTAACGTCACCCATGGTACTTGCCCGCAAATGTATATCTAGATAATTTTATTGTAACTGGCCCTGTCGTATTTTAATTATAAAATGTACGTCCACCGATTCCGTAACTGTTAGACACCTTAGTTCTTGCAACCTAATGGCCCGCCCGTTACGTTCCTCTACAGTGTAAATGTCTATTCATCATATACGATTACAGTTTGCTCCGTGGCAGGCCCACGTGGTTATAGGCTCGTATTTGTATAATGAAATTTTCACAGTAAAGGTTTTTAAAAGAAAACATGGTAGTAGTATATACATTGGTAAAGTTTTTAATAATAGTGACTGTTTTAGAATCATTAAAAGGCAAGTGAAATAAAGCAGACCAATTACATGAAGGGTAAAAGGTATAATACGAAGGAACGCAGTAAAGATAAATGGTCAAGGGCTGTTGTGTTTTCTATTCCTGCAACATAAAGTGATCGATAAGAATCTCATATTCAGGAGTATCGGCGACTAAGACAGCAGGTCGACCCTCTTTTGCTCAACGGCTCCGTCATGGGACGAAGAAACGCTCTTTTTCTCGAAAAAAGAATATATTTTACTTGCAGGACAGTTGTAAAATTTCCGGGAAAGTAAAATGTAAATGTAAATGTAGGTGTACTTATATAGCGCAAACCTGTCACCCAAAGGGCATCCTGGCGCTTGCTTAGGGAACCCGTCCTGGTATTCCCCTGTGAGAAACCCCGGCAGGGTGTCCACAAGGTGAAAGCCAGGCATCCCGCCGCGAGGGGCCGTAGTGGAGATTAAGCAAGCTATTGCCCAGAGTTGCAGAGTGTGACCCTGTGATTCGAGTAGGCACCGGAGCGAGAATTGTCGAGTCCGTGGAATTTTTGAGCCAGAGACCCGCCGAGGCGGGGAATCGAACCCTGGTCCACGGTCGATCTCAGCTTCCGGGTCTGCCGCCTCTAACCACTGAGCCACGCTTCTCCAAGTACATTAGCCTGGAACATTATAACATATATTTAAGAAAAAATAATGTTCGGAAGTAATGAAAAGCATAATTTTTAGGTCATATGACCAAGCCTTTCATCATTACAATAAGAAAAGTAAAATGAACCAATGAAAAGTTTTATTAACAAGTCACATGACTTGTTATGCTTACGTTACGCGCTGCGCGCCCCGGATGACTTTCGGATGCGCTAACGCGGCGCGTCATATGACGCATTACGCGACAACGCAGGTCCAGAATATAGTCAAAATGTCTCCACCAACCAGCGGTCGGAACACAACCCCTTTCAGCAGGCTAAATAGTTCTGTTAAATGACAACAGAAGGGACAGGCAACAAGAACCATCAGTCAAAGAGGGGAGGGCTAGTTCTTCTCTACCGGGTTACATTGGGGCGCTACCGGAACTGATCGAATTGGTAGTCTACAGTGTTTCTGGATGTTTCAGACTGAAGCTGGGGTTAGCATGAGAGCAGCACCATTTCGTAGCTCCGTCGTGGCCATTCCGTAACCAATCATGGCAGCCGCTCTTTATCGTTATTTTGGGCGGGGTGGGTGGCGGAGCCGAGCTGTTTTGCAGCCATCATTGTGTGGAGTTCAGTTCATCTCACTAGTTTTGTATTTGTCATGAGGGGTTGTTCCTAATGTTTCTATTTTAGCGAGGTCAAAAAGAGATCCCATTAGTGGCCTACTGATTTTGCTCGATTCCTTTTCTTTTTTTTTACACAATTTTTCGTTATCTGCAAAGACTAAACAGAGTATTGCGACTCTGTGTTTGTTTGTAAATAGAGAATGAACCAAAGAGAACTAATTCTAAAACAGTAAATACTTGGATAACAATCAATCAAATGGAGAGAGAAGCAGGCACGACGGATTACAACGGGGGCAAAGGCCTGCGTTAACTACCTTTCACTATCTGCAAAGAGAGAGTACTCCTAATAGAAATGAGGGGGGGGGCACCATTCAAAGCAGATCAGTGTGCATAAACACAAAAATGTTTTCACTTACCACGTACTTGACATTCGACAGCTTATGATATTTGCTATTAAAAAACCATTGAAATTCACTGAAAAAACCATAGGTTATAGACCATATATAGTTAGGAATTAGCATTTACAAAACCTTGAAAATTCACTGAAAAAACCATAGGTTATAGATCATATATAGTTAGGAATTAGCATTTACAAAACCTTGAAAATTCACTGAAAAAACCATAGGTTATAGACCATATATAGTTAGGAATTAGCATTTAAAAAACCTTATTTTACTCACACAAAACCATTGAAATTCCATATATAGTTAGATATATAGTTAGTTGCACTAACTATATATCGCGCACCCGCAATCCACTGCTGATGATGTCACATATTACATCATTCATGACATGGTCAGTGACATCACTGATGACATCACTGGTATAGACATTGAAGACATACTATAGATCTCATAAACAATCATGGAAAACAGGTACATGTTAAAATATCGCGATTGATAACTCTATAAATAATGCATATATACACATATAAATATGTATAGATAAATAACTCTCAAAGCATTATTGAAAAAAATATATATAAAAAGAAGGTTAAAAAGTTTTTAAACACCTCCTTCTTCCCCCTATTTTGCTTATTCATGGACATAAACATGTGATCAACGCACCTATGTTGTCTATTCTATTGTCCAAGTAATATCACACTTATTCAGTTCAAATTCCCAATTTTTTTTTCTTGATGTCTGTTGTCTTAGTAACATACTATTACACCCTGATACACTCTGTGAAAAAAGTATATACATATGTTTTTGAAGTGCGAGTGCATGTGCAAATATAGTGCAAATGTGCAAAAAATGCATATTTCTAAAATACTCTTGGATAAAACCGATATTAAAATATCATGTCAAAATTACCAAATTAGAAAAATGCATGAAAAACTCCTACTTTCTTTTTAAAAAACACACATTAGGACGGGCACCAAGTTTCAATTAATATATATATATATATATATATATATATATATATATATATATCCACACATTCAAAGTTGTGGTGAGGATGCCTCTCATGAAAACGTCCCTCATACAGTGAGGCCACCAGCATGCTTCTGCTTCCCAGTCTGACATAGTATTACAGTTCGTGGCTCAATGCATTTCAGAAGTCAATCCTTGTTCATGAGCCATTTCAAATCACCTCAACCACAACAATAGTTTGGAACACCTGTTTTTTATTGAAGAGAGTCTCACCCTCCTGAGCAAGATCTCTCGCCTGATTGGGCATCTGCAGCAATGCCTTCTGGTATTAGCAGTCCAAACCATGCATACAACGCCAGTGGGAGCGGCTGTTGTGGGAAAGTAATTGTTAAAATCATATCCCAAGTGGGTAAATGTCTGCTGGACATGCAGAGCCTGCTGCAAACAACAGAACACTCACTGGGGAGCGTGATCATCCTGTGTGCGGTGCCGGATCTTCCCAACACCACTGGTCTGCTGAATCACGGCGGGCATCCTCGCGACTTGGGCCAAGCCGCAAACAAATCCACACATTCAAAATTGCCCTTGGTCAGGATGCCTCTCACGAACATTTTTCCTTATACAGTGAGTCACCAGCATGCTTCTACTTCCCAGACTGACATAGTATTAACGTTCGTGGCTCAACGCGTTTTAGAAGTCAATCCTTGTTCACGAGACATTTCAAATCACTTCAACCACAACAATAGTTTGGAACATCTGCTTTTTATTGAATAGAGTCCCACCCTCCTGTGCAAGATCTCTCGCCTGATTGGGCGTCTGCCGCCGAATCACGGCGGGACATCCTTGCAACTTAGGCCATATGTATATTCCCAGGAAAAAACACAGGTTTCAGGGATGTTATAGTTAGAAATTAGCATTTTAAAAAACCTTAGAAATTCACTGAAAAACCACATGTTTCAGGTACAATATAGTTAGAAATTAGTCTTTAAAAAAACTTAGAAATTCATAGAAAAAAACAAAGGTTATAGTTAGGCTGACATTTCACTTGTACAAAACCAGAGAAATTCAGCCGTTTTAGTTAGCTGACCTAACTATAACTCACGCCCCCGCAATGCCCTGTTTCTGACCTCACATATTACATCACTCATGACATGGTCAGTCACATTACCGATGATATCTCATATGACATCACTGATGACATCATCAACAGCATCTCTAACGCACCCACTCACACCCCTATCAAATCTTTTATTTGCCTACTGCCACTCCCACATAACCATTTACTAACTCATTCACAGAGCCATACCAGTACTTACACTCCCACTCACTGATTTATTGATCTATACACACACATGTTAATACTCATATATATGTATACATGTATATCTATATATAGATATATAAAATATATTATATAAATAATGTAACATTATAGATAATATATTTACATTTATTAGAAAGTCCTTCAATTCTTGACTGAACTCCTCTTGTCCTCCGTAATCCATAGCCAAAATTATTAGACTACCTAGACTATTGTACTATTTCATAGCAAGGCCTCTGATCTTCCAGCTTACGTCTTTTAAGAACTCAGATCTATTCTGTCAGGATTAATCTGTCCCTCGCAAGAGAGACATCTTTCCAAAGAAAAGGCCTTACAACCATGGGATAAAGGTGGGTTAGGAATACCCAACTCAGAAATATGTTATATGGTGGGGCAACTGGTTTGGATGTTGAAATGGCTGATTGTGTATTCGGATCCAGAGTGAATGGTCTTGTTGAATATGACTCGCAGTGCTGAGTTATTGAAGGTGTTGTACTACAGAAGTAGACTAGGAGACACATTTCTGATAATCATTGCATGCAGTCAGAGAGTGTTGGGTTAAACATACTAGTAGGATGGAGTACAATGTACCATACTCCCCGGGCCTATGACTTTGGTGGGTGCCTAGATTAGCAGTTGTGGCGAAGACATACACTGTGTAAGCCTGGACACAGGCTGACATTATTACACTTGGTGATATGTACAATATGGGTTTGCTTACCATGTTTGAGAACCTAACAGACATATACGGCCTTACCTGATTAGTGCAATTAAAGGGACATTGGGGAAAAGTACGACTGAACTGCTGAAATTTGAAGTATTGTATACCATAGTTGCCCATGTGATTCAGTGAAAAACATGATGGTAATGCATAAATATTTAGCCCCTACATTCTAACTATCCATGAACACATTGGATACAATCTAGGGACAGCAATTGGTGGAGGTGCTGACTGACAAGAAATGAGATACAAAAGGGGAGGATGGACGGAGCGTTTGAGCAAATCAAACACTCACCCCCAGTCAACTGATCTGGGTTTAATCCATCACCATTATTTAGCTCACTCAGCCACCCCAGTTCAGACATGGCCATATGCAAATCAGTCTGACCCTGTGCCTCATGGGAACAGTCTAGCCCGAACTGCCAATCCATGTCTTCCCTGGACCGGAAACAAGCATCCTGGGACCGGTTTCGGATTCATAATCCTCATCAGCCAGGCTATCTTGAATCCAGTGGCCAAGTGAGCAAGGGACTCACGTCTGAGCATACCCCGCCACACTTAGGGCGAACAAAGCGATACAAAAGGGGATGATGGACGAAGCATTTGAGCAAATCAAACACTCACCCCCAGTCAACTGTTCTGGGTTTAATCCATCACCATTCTTTAGCTCACTCAGCCACTCCAGTTCAGACATGGCCATATGCAAATCAGTCTGACCCTGTGCCTCATGGGAACAGTCCAGCCCGAACTGCCAATCCATGTCTTCCCTGGACCTTGAAACAAGCATCCTGGGACCGGTTTCGGATTCATAATCCTCATCAGCCAGGCTATCTTGAATCCAGTGGCAAAGTGAGCAAGGGACTCACGCCTGAGAATACCCTGTCACACTTAGGGCTGCACTGTTCCCATGAGGCACAGGGTCAGACTGATTTGCATATAGCCATGTCTGAACTGGGGTGGCTGAGTGAACTAAAGAATGGTGATGGATTAAACCCAGATCAGTTGACTGGGGATGAGTGTTTGATTTGTTCAAACGCTCCGTCCATCATCCCCTTTTGTATCGACTGACAAGAAATGGGCATGTATTCTTGAGTATGCCAAACGAGTGAACAGGAACCTGGGATCCACATTTACCAAATTTTATTATATACAGTATGATCATCTTTTCCCAGCATGCCAGGCGAAAAGGTAGCTGGGGCAGTGGTAGGGTGTCCTAGGTGTAGAGAAGATTCTGAAGATTTCCTTCATATGGTATGGGGCTGCCCAATTATCTATCACTTCTGGAGCCTTCTAATATATATCTTGCAAGATATAACAGCAGAAAGCCTGGAAACTAATATGGCTACCTGCCTACTGAACATATTGTTAGAGCTGTCTCAAGGCAATACCTGAAAAAGGAGCGTAGTATTGATCCCCTTATTTTCAATCAGATAAAGAATCACTTTTAAAGGGAACAGTTTGAACTTCCAAAATATCAGTGAGAAAGACTATACCATATTACAGGCGAGGACTGAACAGCGTCTATTATACATGATTTCTTATTGCACCACCGATTTCCAAACTGAATAATACTGGTGTTTAGCACCTCAAGACTATGAGGAGGAGTGTTCAATTTGTCATTGCTACATACAGTGCAGAAGACATTCATCGCACTTGGCCTATCACCTTTGGATTATGTCATTCTCTATTATGCCTCCTGGCATATGGAGCTTCTAAATAGAATAAGATTCATTGTGCATTTTGTACATTTTAGGCATCAACTGAGGCATCAACTTGATTATGGTGTGAGCTAACTTTCATCCTCCTTCATGTCCTCTCTCTTGTTTGCTTACTTCCTCAAAACTCTTCTGTTCCTTGTCTAAGTCAGAAGGTGATAAGATGTGCTGCTTGAAAGTTCTTTTGTTCAATGTCACGAGAAAACTCCAGCCGTTGACATGCATATCATAAACATAACATAATATAACACAAAATTATATAACAAAATTTCACATGCCAACCTAACATAAAAAAGCACAACATTCATGACATACATGACACATTTCCTCTCCTGTAGTTCTTTTTCAATATCTACATGTGTACAGCTAAATGCCATCATTATGCACTATGCAAGATACCTAACTTTTATTGCCTAAACAATAACACCTGAAATGTAGACAAAGTGCCTTACAGGTTCCTTTTTTATTTTCTAACATGGCATGCATATTCCCGCCACTATGTCAAGACATTAGCCAACAGCCAGCTGATGGAGTTTGGCAAACATATATCAACCATATTACCTTGTTATCAAAAACTCAACCACTGGATCACGTCCTGCATCTATTCCTGGCCTTACTCAGACACAGCAATACTACAAGATCTAGACCCCAAGCCAGTTGATACGCGGAGGAACTCAAACTGATGAAACATCACTGCAAACAAATGGAGTGCAAATGGAAACAGGACAATATAGCCAGGTGTAAGTTTAAATCTTCCTTGATACACTACCACCAAACCATACGGACCACCAAATGCACCACTCTGGTTGATTGCATCAATGGCAGCTCCATTAGAAGCAAATAAATAATTGCCATTGTGAGGGATTTCACTTGACCAGGAGCTGCCTCCATATTGATCAACTCTCTTTTATAACCTCTGCAACAATCTCTATCAATTAGTGCTACGGCCAGAGCTGTCAACTTTGGAACCAGTTTGAGCCACTGCATCAGCTCAACATGTGCCTGTGCCTAAAAGAAAATGTGACCTAGTGCAATGTAACTGGTGCTCATATTAAGCACCGCAATACCTTCAGTACATATCTATGCTATATAAAATTGTAAACACGAAATAATCTTCAGCAACAAAATGACTGCTATTTACAGCTACTTCAAACCACAACCGGATCCAATAGACCTCGCCAAATGTCCCTTGATCTTATCCAAAGAAGCAATGCTAACAACAGTGCCCTCCATCTCCCCAGAAGAAACCACGGCCACCATGAAGCCCATTAACTTAGGATCCCAATCGTGCCCCAGCTCCCACCACGCCTACTCCAGATGACTGTAACCAATCAGTGGAATATATTCACACTCATTCTGAATGCCTCCATCTGCGACCTTCGCCTAATGTGTGGAAGCATTCAACTGCCTCCTGTTGCTGATGAAATCCTCCGTGAAGCCTTCAATGCTTGGCAACTACAGACTGATCTCCCTACTGCCATTCACAGCCAAGAGAAAATAATCAATAGACATCTCATAGAGTGTCTCAACAACCACCAACTCCTCAACACTTTACAGTCTGGTTTAAGACTCAACCACAGCACAGAAACTGCCCTCATCATCACCACAGATGACATCTGCTTGGCTCTGGACTGAGGAGACACAGCAGCATTCATCCTCCTGGACTTCTCCCCAGTATTTGATACAGTCTCTCACTGCTTCCTCATTCAACACCTACACAACATTGGAATCCAAGGACACAACTCCTGACTGTAAGAAACCAGCTAGTCAGCCTGACAACGTACACCTCAGATGCCTGTGGCAGCATATTCAGAGATCCCCAGGATTCTCCTTTGGCCCAACCCTCTTTAACAAAAACATGATCCATCTAGCCAACATCATCTGTTCTCACAACATTAAGGTCCTCTCCTACACCGACAACATACAACTTATTCTCACTGACAAGGCACGTGCAGTTCTGATGAAGTTCAATGCCTGCATGACTGAAATCACCCACTGGATGAAGGCCGACTGTCTAAAACTGAACTCTGAAAGACCAAAATAGTGATCTTTGGAAACAGTACTTCACTGTGGGACTTCACCTGCTGGCCAATACAGCTAGGACCTATAAACGCCAAGAACCTTGGGATTGTCATTAACAGCAAACTCAGCATGACTGCCCAAGTCAATGCTATGCCCACATCGTGAATCCATACTATGAAGATGCTGAGGAAGATTTTCAAATGGCTCCCAATTAGAATCCAGAACACCATCACACATGCCCCAGAACACCATCACAAGCAAGCTGGACTATGGGAACACATTCTATTCTGAGATCAACAAAAATCCCACCAGAAGGCTGCAATCCATTTATAATTCTGCAGCCAGAACCACTCTCAACCTCCTATGCTGCATTCACATGATGGATCGTTTACTACAGAAAGTTATATTCAAAACATCCTACACTTAGTGGATCTGTCATTGCAAATCTATATACAGATATATGTACAAAATACCAAGCACATCTGTGCAGCACCAACAATTCACCACATTTATGTACATGTTGCCATGTTCTGCAGATTCTGTGAAATAGCACCTAATAAATTCTTATGCTCAAGTTTTCTCTTGGTTTTCCATCGACTCAACATTTGTACCATCCATTCAGTCTTCATTTGGGACTGTAATATGTGTGCTTGATATTAAAACCCTCAAATGAACATTAGTTTATATAGCACCATAAACTATTATCGAATGAAATAATCCCCTAGCAATGGATTACCTTTACTAGTGGCACATGTGTATGTCCAGGAAAACCTCAATGTATCAGAAGAAGCTTTGACTAGTGCACTGACTATGTTTATCTGTATATTTGTGGGTGCAGTGACTCGAATATACGTTAATACAACTACTGTTCAGTTATTAAGTTCACTTTTTACTTTATTATATGGAGGCTTTGACAATGTTTGTATATTTTAGTATACTGTAGAGAAAAACCATTCAAAGATCACTGCTGGTACATGTGCACACATGCACAAACACAGGTGGCCATTTTGAATGCAAGGGTTATCTCTCAGGTTACACAAATTCTAAAAGTGCTTTCTTCAGATAGCAGAGCTATTTATTCAGGATATGTAGTAAGATATGGACAGGGGCTCAGACAGAGAGATCTTACTGTACTTACAAACATCCAAAGTTCAGACCTCATATAGCAAACCACACCTATATAATGTGTGACTCAGAATAAGCTTTGGCTATAATCAGCTGGGCAATCACTTTCCTCGGATTGCGAAGAAATATCTGAGGTTCATTCATTGTTAAACATACCAAGTGAGCAGCTCAGGATTACATAAAGTGTAAGCAAGTAGCAAGGACCTTTTCACCTGAATCCCAGTTCCTGTGTGTCTTGTCAGTTTTACACAGTCTTACCCACTGTTTGATTTGTGCTGTATCACGGACTATTAGACTGTGTCACACTAAAATAAACACTGTTGTGTAAATGAAGAAGTTATTTACTCATCGAATGCTTGCCCCGAGTCTGTTCAGAGTGTTGTGCACACAAGAAACAATCAGACTCATGACCAAAGAGACCTTTCTGTGCTTTAGTGATGGAAATCATCTCAAGTCTCCAAACAACCACAAAGACTGCTGGGATGCAAATTGCTCTAGAAAAATACAATACATATTCATAATTTCAAACAAAAGGTAAACGTTTATTGAGTAAACAGTCCTAGTTCAAAGGCACTGTCAGTTGAAGAGAAAAAGATAACAAAATATTTAACTAGAGCCTCAACAATTGAATCAGAGAAATGTTTGAAATTATCTCATGAAATCAGTTTTTGAACCCGGTAATCTTGGGTCAGATAATCATGCACTGAATTTTCTAATGACGATTACTGCGACGTGTATACCAACAATCATGTTATATTTTCAGTTAGGGTGGTTAATTTTTTTTATATGTTTATATTTGTAGTTTATATATGGTGTAAAATGAGTTGCACAAGCCGTAATAATACTTCATAGTGTTGAATACACTGCTACAGCGGGTACTTACAGGGACCCAAACTGAGGCTTCAAATATTGATTGCATGGTATACAGTTGGTCAGTGAGCACATGATCTAGAAATAACACCATACACCTCAAACAATTTTAGACCTTAAATTTTTCAACGGTATTGTCAGATGGTAATTACAGGTTCAGTGTCGCACTGCATGATTAGTCGTGACCTACCATATTGATCGGATCCACTGGGCCAATGCTATTGACATACACATCAATATCAATTACCGTCGGTCTCACTGAAAACAGAAAAAATAATCAATATTCAACCCAGAATTAATATTTCCAGTGCAACTGTCAAATTCATTTAAATAAACAATGTTCTCTATCCGAGGCACTTTGAAGATCAAGCATGTCAAGATGGTGCATTTAGATGCCCACAAATATTGCATATAAATTTGACAGCAATTTAGTTTGTCCCATGTTTGTCTTTTAAAATCTTGAGACTCGAATGTCAAGACTGATTAAACTGATTAGACAGATGTATAACTAATTACTGAGGGCCTGATTCACAAAAGTTTACTTAGACAAAAAAGTCTAAGTTTAGATCTGAATTCTACGTTTAGACCTAAAGACTAACTTTACTGCAACTAAAGTTCGAATTTTAGTCTACGTTTGGACCAAAAGTCTAACTTAGGCCAAAGGTCTAACTTTACTACTACTAAAGTTAGACTTTTGGTCTAAGTTAGACTTTTTATCTAAACTTAGACCTAAAGTTTAACTTTAGTAGTAGTAAAGTTAGACTTTAGTTCTAAACTTCGGGCCCGATTCACAAAGGTAAAGTTAGGAGAAAGTCTATCTTTACAATTTTGGGTATTCACAAAGGGCATTTACTACTCGTAAATGCCCTTTGTGAATACTGAAAGTCATAAAGTTCGACTTTTGGTATTCACAAAGGACATATATGACTAGTAAATGCCCTTTGTGAGTACCCAAAGTCGTAAAGTTAGTCTTTCGTCTAACTTTACCTTTGTGAATCGGGCCTTTATACTTTTGGTCTAAGTTTACTTTTGCGAATCAGGCCCTGAGATTAAGAACTGTGGATGCCACGTGACACACATCTTGTCTTTTGCCATCTAAACATTTGTAAAAGCTTGATTTCTATATCTTCAGAATATCATTATATTGGTCGTCTAAAACAATATTATGAAAAACGTCCTTGGTACTGGTTTAACACTACTTTATTTAGCGCATTAAATTGTATGACATTTCAACGAAATCCACTACTTAGTCATATCACTAAATCATAAGATAATTATAGGTAAGTATAACAGGTGAATACAGTAGATTATAAGATGATGTATATGATTTAAAGTAGAAATTCTAATAATAATGATGTAGAGTAGGCGATGCACTGGATACTAAATAATTGTAGGTCAAAATTTCTGACCCCAATATAATATTGTACAACAGTAAGAACCATGGGTTTTCATTTTTAACTGTTAATATTTTGACAGATGGTGGTAGAGGAATCCTCTTTGTTCATCTTTACATAATTGTGAGTTCCCTCTACTCTCCACTCCTGGATGGATTTATGTAACTTTAACATCCAAATGATCAATCACCAACAACTACCTTTTTTCACTATTTCCCTGACAAGTCTCATGTCCTTTGCACATACAGCCAAGTACCTTCTGTCCAAATGAAAATTTAAAGGATGCTCAATCGCTGAATACATTGATCAAATCAAATACACGATGACGTAAAGTATCTCGTCCACAACATATTTTTCTACAAATCTAGTTACCTGACAGTCTCAATTGCTGTGCACCTTCACCCCTGCAACTACAGTCTCAACTAAAAATCACACTTTTCATTTGAGTTTGAGAAGTACAACTGTGTTCCCTCCACAAAAAAAAGAGAAAATGTGTTCCCAGAAATTCCATATAGCTAGAGAGTTGCCCTTAATCTACCTAAACTGCCTGTAGAATGTCAACATTAATTTTCTAGTGAAGTTCATCCTAGTCTTCGTATTGAAGCCCTGCTCCAAAAGCTAATAATAATAATAATAATATAATACTTTATTTGATTTGTGAAAATCATAAAAGGGTGGATCTTACCACCATGATTCACAAAGCCATTTGGACACCAACTTTGGATTTATATTATGAGTGTAAATACATGTTTTGTCTTCACTTGTTGGGTGGTCAATTTTAAAAGGCCCATTAAAGCTATGGATATGGTTGGAGATGTAATCCGTTTGAGAAAATCTGTACCCAGTATGAAAATAGGAAGGGATCATACTTGCATTTAATGGGGATGCACAGGAAAGAGTTTCTCCATGGGTAGAAGTAAGAGGCCTTCCGGGCAAATGTCCAGCTGATCAGTTCAAACTGGACCTGACCCAGACCCTGCTGTTGGTCTTTTCTGTAGTAAGTCCTGAACCTCAAGTGTTGTTCCTGAGGTCTGGAACCCTTGACTGTGTCTGGCTTGACTTCTACCAACCCTACAAACCTGGTTATTAGAATGTTTATCAGCTTCAAAACCTCTGGAAGACTGGGACAGACCTGCCAACCCAATCCTACTGAAGTGCAATGCTGCTGGGCTGAAGATGCAGGTTTCTCCGACTCTTAGCTTGTGTAAAGCAGCAAATCCACATCAGTGGTAACCTATGGATGAGGTATCTGGCCTCTTGGAGCCACCCTCTTTGGCTGTATCCTGTAGCCTTGCTCTGCTGAAGGATTCTGAACTCCTAAATAGTTACTAAGTGTGAATGTAAAAGTCTTGACTTGGTTTAAAGTGCTCATAGTATCTGGGTATAGAGGGACCTTCCCTAGTCAGAACTTTTGGTCATTGGTGGAAATGGAGAGAAACTGAAAAGAATTTTGCTCCTGTTGGATCCTGCACACAATATTAGAGCATCTGTTTATTAAGGAAGGTCAACCCTACATGCCCACGAGGACCAGGGGAACCACATTTTAATTGAAAAAAAGTCCTGTGGGGCCTGTTCAGAGATGGAAACCTAGTATATGCCTTTGAGGTATCCAAAATCAATTATTGTAATAAATCTATTGCTAAAGAACTCACTTAAGAACATAAGTTCAAGACAGACTTTGTTTCTTTCAATGATACATTGGTCAATTTAAATTACAGCCAGGTGTGAGAAAGGTATTCATAGTGCAAACAATGCAGTGCTCAAATTGTGGATATATTTACAAAACAAATAACACAACACACTGTACTATTCTCTATGGTTGTAGCTGTCATTTCCAATTGTTCTCCACATGGTTAGTCAATTTGTATACTGTACCCTTGGTATCGCATATCATCTGAGCTCAGGAATCAAGAAGTCAGTCTTGCGAGTGGTTAAACCAGACCCAAACTCAGACTAATCCTGATATTGTGGCCCTTGATTAGTGCAGAGATCTGGCCATGAGAAGTATTTGCAATATACAAAACGAAGATATGGAAACTCCAGGGATGAACTAGAATACCATTGTAGTCTCACTCCAGGTGGTGTGGTTGTTAAGATGACTACATTCTGATGAGAGCCTCATAATAATACTGTGTCAAAGCATCAACAAACCCTCCCTTTTGTTTGTCTAAGGATTTTTAATACCAAGGATAGTGTACAAATTGACACAATCCATGTTGGGGATACCTTGAGGGCATATACAAGGTTTCTGCCTCTAAATGTGTCCCCACTGACTATTGTTCATTTAAAACAAAAGATTAGTGCCAGAAATTTGTCGTAGGAGTGTGATGGAGAATACTGATTTTATCCATTTAGCGTGAAATTGTCCAGCTCTCTTAGCTTCATGGGAAGTGTTTTTTGAACATCTTGGACTAATGGGTGAGATCAAACTCACGGCCTTACCATTACTGGCGCTATTGGGGTATGTTTTCCCTCTGCGGGTTGGTATTAGGCGCTCTACTGCAATTGCTGCAATTGCACTACTGTTGGCCAAGAGGCAGGTGTCTTTGCATTGGGGGGAGTTTCACCGCCATTGGGGAAAGCTTGGCTGAAGGATTTGATGTGTTGTGATACTACTAGTGATGTCTATGCGTCCTTGCTACCTCCTACCTCCCGGTCAAAAATGATCGGCAGCCGCTTCGCTCCTATTTGCTGCTCTATCCTTAACTCACTGACTGATATGTCTCCCACTATTCAAATAATTGCGAGGATAGTTGACCAGTTGTGATGAACTTACTTATCAAGATCTACTATTATATGTACCTGCACTGTGATGTTTAGTGGTTATTCTGTTTTCTTTTTTCATGTGATATGTATCAGCATTTTCTTTAATGCTCTTCTATATGTCAATTTGTGGATATATAGCTTGTATTGTGCGCATTATGGATTTTGTTCTTTTTCTTAGAAAAATGGCAAAAAACAAGTAAAAAGAAAATAACTAGTGTATTCTGGCAGAAGGTTACTGTAAATGTAAGGGTCAATCAACAGACGTACATTTATGAGTATGTTTGGTTTATCAGGTACAATCAGCTCCATTTTATCCCCTGCACCTTTATCTCCAGTCTAGTTTTCCAGCCAACGACTTCACCTATTCTCTCTCTGTCTGAAGACTGTTAATATGGTGAATTTATGACTGGACATTAGATATTTATTTTGCAATTCTTAATGTACACCTCTCAGTTAAAGGGCTTAGCATGTGATTCTTTAAATCTGCCATATTAGCGGATGTGTTTAAATTGTGTCAAAGTATTTATTTGTTTTAAAATTGTGCCCCCACTCTGCCCCTCACTAATATATACCATCTATCCTAATTTTAGATTTGGCATCACCTGCAAACATCTGCAAAGGAAAAGATAGATTGTGTACGCAGTTTGGGACTAAGGGTCAGATGTTTTTCAGAGTTGCAAAAGATAAATTGGCCCACTTGCGACAGCAAAAAGCAGTGGTGGTATGTACACATGCTATTCGGTGACTCACAATATAGTGTTTGCGAGTCGCTATTAGGAAGGAGCGTGCCAAGGGCGTCCCTTGCTAATAGTGAGTCCATATGGTATGTACCATTGTTTTGCGAACGCATTTGCGGTTGCAAACCACTCAGAGTTTACCACCTACTTCAAATAGGCGGTAAGCCACTCTCAAAGGAGAAGGGGTCGCCAGGGGACCCCTTCCCCTTTGTAAATGTATGCAAAAGTTTTTTTAAGAGCAGGCAGTGGATCCAGGGACCACTGTCTGCTCTTAAAAAGAGAAACAGAAACTTTTAATTTTTCTCTTTTAAATGCATCCCTTTTTCAAGTAGTCACAGACATGGTGGTCTGCTAACCCCAGGAGGCTACCATCCCTGTTAGCACTGGCCATTCTCAATGGGTCGCAAATTGCACCCTGCCTCATGGATATTGATGAGGCAGGTCATTTGCAACCCCATTAGAAATTGCAAACAGTGTCTGAGACGCAGGTGTACATTCCATTTTGTGGGTCATACATTGAGAGGCGCAAAACAACGCAATTTGAGACTCGCAAAATGGAAGGATCGTACATCTGTCCCTAAGTGCGTATGATGAATAAATCAGAAAAGATAGGAGGGCAATGTTTTACTTCTTTTCAAAGAGAAGCTACATCACCTGAGTGACCTTCATATAGCTTACCATACCCAAACATAAACAGGTAAACTTACAGTGTAGTTGCTTGCCATTGTATGAAATATAGACTGTCAAGTGATTTGAACTGTTAATGGTACACAAAAAACACATACCTCCAATATCAGGTCGAAACTTGTTGTCATAGCCTTGAAGTAAAGAATTTAGAATATGAGTGATGTCTCCTTCATGAATCTTTGGAGCTAGAATCCATGTTCTGTTAAATGTCAAGTCCTCTTCCTCTTCCTCGTGAACCTTTTCAGTGCTAACAAGTTAGAAATTATATATAAGGCATTTAATACATGAAATTTGATTGTGAATATGAATCTTGACAGATATTTATGGCTGAACATATTTCCCATTTCTAAAAAAGCTTAAGGTCAGTATGGAGAGGCACAGAAAATTATGACAACATATTTGGAATCCAATAATCAACCCGTGGGAAGCATTTAAGTAACACAGTGCAAGCAAATGGGTTATTAGTTGCGAAGGATGTGAGTCCTTTTCAAGTATTAAGTCCATAACACACTGTGAAGGATATCTACGTACACAATAGTATCATTTGGCTACTATACCTTGGCTTCAAGGTAGCAAAGCAGAGCAGTACAAAGCCTACCCATGAGAGGTGGTGTAGACTAGTACTTCCAGCTTGCTGATACATCACAAAACTACTCAATAAAGCATTGTCCAGGCAGCATTTTTTTCTTATAGAAAGGACAATTACTTTATTCTGCACATACTACTAAATATTACCCATTAATTTAGAAATAGCTACAATCAGGTGGATGAAAATATCTATGCTGATAGCCTCGTGACACGTTATACCCTTTATAGGTCCTGAACACTATTACCAAAATACCACTCCACTCATACTAGACACAATATAAGGGGGTGTTGTTATAAAAAGACATTGGCTTTGTCAGGGTGTCACGACTCCAGTAAAAGTAGAAGAATGACATGATAAAACAACACAACATTGAAATCAACAGATACGGTACCATTTTTCAATGACATTCATGAAGGATTAAGGCCAGTCATTATTCACTGTTAACCTGGAAGGTGTTGATAAAGCATTTTAAATCATTTTATCAATGATCATCATTTAAACATGTAATGCTTAATTAAACCAATATTGTCATTGTTAATAACACAGTATCAATTTAATTCAGCATATAGATGAGTCTTTCTTCTACTTTTAACTTTCTTCATCTGCCGCTTTAGAGCCAACCACCAGGGACCACAGCACTCCAGAGCCTTTATGCACATACACAAGCTCTAGGAGCACTTGCAAGCATGAACGGCCTCTACTGGGGTCATGGCTATAACCCCCTTAAAGACTTTGGGTGACTTTCTTGGGACATCTTATGGGGGTTGTGGAGGCTGCTGGGGTGCTTCTGTCAGTCCCTCAAACACTCTGCTGAACTGTTGGTGATTCGCCGCCCTTCCTGGGGTACCACAAAAAGCATTTTATGAGGCCTTTTGCTTTTTCTATTAATTGCAGCCTCATGCAACAGTTTCCATTTTGTGGAACTGGAAGCCTGTGCTCACTAGGGCACCCGGCTCCTGCCTTGTGTGGAATTGGCTCCATTCTTGTCTCTCATACCCAGGGGAGATGTCCATGAAACGTTCCATCTATCTCCCCCAGATATGGACACGGGTCATTGGAAGATGGAGTCCCTTCTTTCACAGGGGGAAGGGATTCACAGGGCTATATGTCATCTCAGGGTAGGGCCCCCCCCCTCTGATGATTAAAATGAAATATTAAAGGTGGTGCCAAACCCCAGGAGCTTGACCCTCTCCGGGGGCACTTTTGGAAAACACAGCTCAGTTTCTATCTCTATTGAAGGGTTTTTAATAGCTCAGGAAGTATGGCGCTCTGTCCTGTAAATGCGAATATTAGTGAGATCTATTGTGTATGGTGCAACCAGGTAAGGGGAGAATCCCTTTATCCCCTAAAATTTGTGTAGGGAAACCCTGCACTGTTAAATATGCATCAAAGTCATGGGCACGCATAAAGTAAATATATAGTAAAGTGGTATTGGCACAGTTCAAGTAAATTCATAAGAAAAAGTAAATGCTCTCATAGGTAGAAAGTTTCTTTGTCCATCTTCAATTGAGCAAAAGAAACCATCCAACACGAGTTTCGCCACCAAGGGAAATATTCCTGTGACTTCCTCAGGGCTGAATATTGAAGAAAATTATCTTAGTAGTCGCTCCGCCGTTGATGATTCCGACCCGGCTGGCAGAAAAGTGGACCAATTTAAAAGAAACGATGCACCGCAGTAATGGTGGTCCGGTTAGTGAGTACGCCATGAGTCTTCCGAGGATGACGAGTAGTTCGTAACCAGAGTGTGGATCTCCAGCAAGTGCGCTGTGGTCCCTCGTACTTCTGTTGAATATTACTTATGCGCTTCCTGCCAAATACAAATAGTATCCTTCATGACCTTAAAGCAGTAGTTTGGATCCCCCAGCTGAAAAAAGCCTATGGTCTAAACCCAGCACTTGTTAATTATAGAAATCTACTTGATCAGGGTCGTCCGGGACTAATAGACTACACAAATGCCCTGAAAACACAGCCCAAAAATACAACTTAAAATGGGGAAGTTGAAGCCCCCTCATTTATATGGGAGCTTCATAAGTTGAATTGCTCATCTCACTCGCCTGTAGCCCCATATAAAACTTCTAATGGCTCCTTCCAGGCACCTAGAAAAGAGTCCGAAACTCGTTCAACGATGGCTCAAAAAAGACAAAGAAATTCCGGAAGGGTGCTCATTTTAACAATATTGCATTGTCCAATTATAGTAAGTGATAGTTTATACCATGCCTTCATTTTGGTAAAGACCGATATCAGCAGAGGCTCATAGTTTAATTTAATTATTTCCCGCACCTCAGGTACAGTTTAACACTGAGGTATACAGCAATTGAGACTACCCCTACCATTGGGGTATCTGGCTCAAAATTCATAAGGACCCGTGTTTTAGAGTTATTTAACTTATACCAAGAAAACATGCCTATCGAGTTCTGCTGTATATGTGCTTGAGTACCTTCCTGAGTATATCATCCTAGCATGTGGAATCTTATATGATGCCTGTAGTATTTGTATGAATTTGTCTCTGACACAGAAAGCACATAAAGTCGCCCACTTACAATCCCAAGGCACGCGATCAAAGGCATCTAATAGGATCATACCTATCCTAGTATTAGTTTTCCGCGCAATATTGAACGTGGAGACTGCTGTTAGTGTGACTTGTAGTGTCCCCTCCTGATACAAATCCATGCTGTTGTTCAGAGACTAACATCATATTGAAAGAAGCAAGTCTCATAGCTAGGATCTTAACAAATAATTTAGCGTCTGAGTTGATCAAGGAGATAGGTGAGTATGACCTCATGTCCTCTGTTGGATTGCCTTTCTTCAAAAATACCATCATCTTGGCTACCTTCTAGGGGTCAGTGATTTTCCCACCATCATGGATATGCTGTGGGAGCTTTAGGACTCCCTTGCTAGTGCATCCTTAAATACCATATAAAACTCTAAGGGAAGAGCGTCCGGCCCTGCTGCTTTACCTGAGGGGAGAGCTGCCAATGCCTCCTCCACCACATCCATAAAAAAATTAGATTTTACCTCTCATGCCTGGGCATCCCCCAAGTGGGGCAGCCTACACTTCTGTATGTGTCATAATCTCTGACCGGCAGTCTACATAAGGCTGAAAGTAGAGATCCTGACAAAACAGGGAGAACTGCTCTGTAATGGAATCAGGGTTCGTATGGGAATTACCGTCTATACCTTTGATACATTGTATCATACATAGACTGGCTATCCGAGATAGGGTGAGCTAAAACTCATCGACCCTGTCACCATATTCATATTTTAGCACTTTATTCTTGGAATACTTAGCTGCAATCTGCTCTTTTAGTACTTGCCCTGGAAAAGGCAATTTTTCAGTGAGTTATAAAAAGATAGCCTGTTCATCAGTGCCACTTTGAACAATTTCCTGGGCATAAGAAATTTCGTGCGGTAGAATTTCCTGTCGCAGTTGAGGTGCAGCATCCAGAACAGCTCAGTTTTGTTCAATGATATACTGTAGTGTGAGACCACGAATAAAAGCTTGAGTAACAAAAGCTAACTTTAGAGGTCAGGAAGCCAAGAATATAAGCTTTCAAGGCTTCCTGACCTCCAAAGTTAACTTTTGTTGCTGGAACTTGTTTTTCTACCCCAGCTATTGGACCTGTTGTTTTTCTTGGCTCTTGATGGTCTCTCCTGCTTTGGGGGGCATCATCCACAGTTCCATCCCAACAACCAACAAGCAGAACACAAAACCTGCAGCACTTCCTATGTCCCATAGCCTCCTGTATAACTACAGGTTACCTGTGCGACAGCAGCGTCAGTGGTCACTCCACAGAAGTTGTGAGGGAACTCTCCAGAATCCCCCAGTAGGTCTATTTCCCCTACTGTTCACCAGGGGGCATGAGGGGACCAGATCCAATGGGTCTGGATGAATCCATTCAAGTCCTTGATCCCAGTTCGGGACACAGTCCTTCAATCCTTCAACTAAGTGGGGTCACGTCTCTTCTCCTTCTAGCTTGCCATTTTGTCACTGTAATCACTCCAAGGGACAGTGAGGTATCTTCTATTTCCTACTTGTGGATATGTTATTAAGCAGAGGTGGAACATTCTGGGAGGTGTACACCTTTGGCCAATCTGAGAGTGTCACATCATCACTCCAGTCATGTCCCAACCCTCCTGCACAGCATTCTGGGACTTTTTGAAAAATGGCAATTTGAAGTGGTCTTTCAAATGACCATTCTTGGGAGCTCTATTCCTACCCCTAAATGACCCAGCTGTCGGATCCCTTCCCACAAAAACCTCAAAGAAGAGTCCCTTTTATGTTTGACTCCAGAGGTATGTCCTTCCTCCTTTGTTTCTGTGGTCTTGTCCAGGTCAGGTGCCCTTTGAACAGTTAACTAAAACATGCAGATTTCCCCCTCACCCTTTCCCAGGAACTCAGACAATCCCTGTTCAATGGCTCTATTGTGTTGGGAGGCCTTTGATCAACCTGTGTCGTAGAAGAGTAATTACCTTATCCCCATAGGATGGACAATGACCTGGAATCTGATTATGTCTGAGTCAGGAAAATTAAACAAAGTTTCAAGTGCAATAAAGAAGACAGATTTCACAGAGGTGACAGTTAATCTGTAATTGCTGTAACTGTTTGTCCTAAAATTGATACCTGACCAGTATCTCTAGGCTTAAGTATGATGACATTTTAAGAAGGGACAGATTTCTCTCTTAAGATATAATGCAGAGACCATACATCCTTTCAGTAATTACTACAGATGTACACAATGTATTCCAACTCACATTATACGGCCTGCACCAGGCCAGCACCAGTCCTTGAATGCTCCTTTCTGAATCAGACTACCTGTGCACAGATACCAGGCTGAGCTAGAATACAGTCTCACATGCTTAGCTCACGTGTAACACATGCTCACGTGGAACCAGCTCAGGGCACTTTACACAGAACCTATCTTAGAAGGCGGACACTGGAGGGTAGCACTCAGTCCATTTCCACAGAATTTACTGTGGGTTAGAATCAGTTGGTGAGATATGCACTAAAAGTCCAAAACCAGGAGGACATAAAGTGGAAAATCTAAGGTTGGATTCCATTTCCTACAGATGAAGTAGAATGAATAGACCTTGTTCTAATCTTACCCTTGAGTCTATATATTGTTACTCAATTTATTCTGTAGACATGTACATGCCAAACAAAATCAGGGACATGCTATTGACACTATCATCTCTTTGAAATCAAAATATCTTTTGAGGCTGATGTCTGAGTAGTCATGTAATGTATCAAATAAAATCTTGAAAACAATATTAATTCATCATGTATTTTATACACTAAAATGTTTAAAACAGCATTTTATATTTTGCTTAATTTACAATTTGTCTTAACAGTCGCTTCCACCTTATGACCTGCCTTACTTTTTTTACCCTACAATGAAGGTCAAATAACCAAATTTAAGAGAAATTCACAAACTACGCCAAATGATTAAAATATGTTTGTATTATCATCATTTGCATCAGTTTCTGAATACAAATATAGACATATTATATCTCACCGGATTATCTCATGCTCATCTTCTAAAATAGCAAGAGAGCTCGTGTAATCATTGTTTTAGATCTCACAGCACAGTAGGGCGGGTCATTATGACCACTGATATGGACCCATGGTGCCAAAATTCCACAAACACTAATTTATGTATGTCATATGTGGCTACCCTCTATTAATTAATGTACTGATGGAGCTGTCTTCTTGACATGAACTTGTTGGACTGAGCAAAGGGACTGCCCACTAATATCATCAGGCTTGAACTAAATTTGGTGTCAAAGATCAGTTCAGATTATCCTACCCTGGTATCATTTACTCTGTTGTTCATTTTATGATACTCTTGCTAGATAGACTGGTAAGGAATGCATTAATCTGAAGGAGGGTCCCAATTGTGAATATGCTGTTTCTTAGAACATTACTACAAATATTTAATGAAGTTTCGCTGTTTGCATCAACTAGAGACAATGTAGTTATGTTTTCTACTAAGACATACATAAGAAAATTGTTTATACAAGATGATTTAAAACCTACTGCGTGAAGACCATTTTAATTCATTGAATAAAGGCTTGATTTCTTTTCAAACTCTATCCATTGTAAGATATTTAAGCAAAGGAGAGTTGGTCTTGCTTGAATGCTGATGTCGTAGGAATATGATTTGAAGGAGAATCACAAAATAAAGATGTTTGCTATTTCTTGCCAAGTGCTCTGAACTAATTGATCCAGATGATGTTTTTTACGGAGAACCTGGATGCCCTGAGGGTTAAACACTTGTCATAGGCTCTCTATTTTAAAAATAGCAAGGATTCAATCATATTCAGTGTTTTTTATGAATCCTGATATCAATAACCCTGGGCGTAGTTTGCGTAGTTGTGCTTCGAGTAGCTACATGAAGTGCACTTCCCGCTATGCACGCTACACGTAGCTATGTGAACTGCGTAGTGCCGTAGGGAAAATGCAGTTTGCACTGATTGTACAGTGCCGCATGCTTTCTCCAAGCAGACTGGTAGTTTCCCATCACGAGCGGTCGCGAACATACGCGACCACTCACAATGAGAAACCTGACCTCCCCACATTGAGAATCTCGCCGGGAGGTTTATTTTCCACGCTCGCGATCAGCAACTTGATATTGCTGATCGCGAACGAGGAAAAAGTATCGCTGAGCCGTTGATTTTGCTCGCTCACGGTCGCCAAGATGACATTGAGGACCGCGAGCAAGCAAAAAATGCCCACCACGCATGTTTTCCACTGTGCTCCGCGAGCGTAGCGTAGTACTATGCCCAGGGTTAGATATCAACTGATTTTCAAGGCTGCATTCTATTTTATATTTGGATATATATTTACTAAAGGTTCATGCAAAGCAGAGCAGCAAGCAAAGTTGCTGTGCTGCATTATATGAATAGAAGAGAGTTGAAGAGTGCCCCATCTACTAAGATAAGTCACTATTCAGCTCTCTGTCTGCGTTGGAGCACTTGTGACTGCCCAGCACCAATTCAGATACCCTTGTGTCATACTGCAAGCATGCCTGCATTACAAGCAGGATTGCTTTGTGCAGGAGGGGACACCTGCCTGCACAAAAACAATTATAAGAGGCTATTTCCTCATTATAAGTGTGATGGACAATACATGACACATAAAAACAAAAAATTAACCAGGACAAATAAACATATTTTTCATCGCTACACCTCTCTGTGGTTGAAAGACCATTTTGGCACAATCCCAAGTGTACAACCTTTAGTAAATCTGGGATTGCATCAAATTCCATGGGTGGATGAATGGGAATGCCCATGTTCCCCCCATGGGATGTCTACCACAATGACATGTAATGCAACACAGTGCATGCCACTGCGTTGCTTTACACTTCTTTACGAATTCACGCAAGACAGTGCAAATAGCCATTTGAATGTATTTGTAAATCCCATTTAAGGAGGTGCTTTGTCTGGAAACAACATGCATACTGCAAGTTAAGAGTAAGCTCTTAATAAAGCAAGGCCTGGAAATGTATGATCTGTTCTACCAATTTCCATGAATTTACTGTGATTTACTTTTGTTGCACCACTGCCGTATTACCAAATTCCAAGGCTAAACCAGGAATTCACCTAATTTGCTCCTTACTCGTTGAATTCAGCTGTATGCTAGGAGCACTTTAGGACTAAACTCATGCACAACTATTTTTGAATCGGAATCTATGTATGTAACCCAAATTGAGTTTGAATCCCAACATGGTTTGTTGTAACTATAAACATTGTCTTTTTACTGTTACTTAAAGAAATTTACTATTTTGTATTAAGATTAGGGAGTTGCCCCTCCCCACTGACTTTTTTTATTGAGAGCAAGCAAGCAGCCAGCACCCTCCCAGGTATACCTCACACTTTGCTATGCCAGTCTCTATTCGCTTTTCCCCTTTGAGTGACCTGTCTGAGATCACCTAAAGGGGACGCAGCCAACACAAAGTGCCAAACTTCCCCCTGTCCCAAGGAGTCCTATGTCCTTATTATTTCTACTTTATCCACCCCGGGCACAATTAGTGCGCTTGAGAGTAATGTGGGAAATATGCCATTTAACAGGCATACTCAAACCCCTGGGAGGACCCTGAAGGATGGTGTGAGCATCCTCTTTTGGAATGTAGCAGGTCTAGCCAGTAAATTGTCTTATGATGACTGGGTGTGTCATACACGTATGCATGATATTGCCCCATTTTAGGAGACCAGTGCTATGCAGGAAGTTGTCCTGGATGCTTATCATTCCTACTCCATCCCTGCAGCCTCTTTGAGTGCTAGTCGTACCAAGGAGGGCTTAACCTGCTGGGTCAAAATCACCTAGGACTAGAAAGTCACTCCAATCCCCTTGGATAGTTCTTTAATCCAAGTCCTTCTAACCACATGAGCAAATGATTTGTGTATTGTTTCAATAACGTTTTGTGATGGCTTTTTAAAGGCAGTCCATATCACCACCCTTAAATTGCTGTCTGAATTCTTTCTAGGTCTTGAGGAAACCTTATACTAGTTACAATATCATCTTTGGGGTGATTTTAATTTGAAACTAGAATCTACACAAATGGAGAATGCACAAAATATGTTTGATAGCCTTTCTGCCGGGAAGAGATAGACAACCCGGAGAGAAGTGGAGCCAAGCCCTTTACCAACTCATTAAGCTACACAATCTCATGAATCTAACTGAAATCTATGACTACCTTTCACTAACCAAGGCAATTTTTAAGGGGGAGTGTTCAACTGTGATAGATTGTATTTTTGCTAATCAGGAGCTTGATATTTGCGTTATGAGTGCCGAACTAGATGAAAGTCCTCATTGTGACCATAACCCCCTGTGTTTGAAACTAGGCATCCCCTAAAAGGGAGGGAGACCCACTGATCTGAAGAACATTGAAACCTGAAACAGGGGTCCCACTGATACTTGGTCCTTTAAAACCAACAAAGAAGAAATTGGCACAGAAGCTGAAATATAAAAGAACATCTTTATTAACCTCAAATGAGGTGAGACTACGTCTCACAGAAGCCTTAGCAACTGAATGAGGCAGTCTAAGGAGTACAGAAAACTGGGGCTTTATATATGCTTAGGGTTACATAGCAAGCATAAATGCAAGGGGCAGTCCTGGCTCATAAGCATGCAAAATGACTAAGATGAGCATTCAAGATCTGCTTGCTCAACAAAGTGGGAGGAGAGTTACTTCTCCATACAGCAGCAAAAATAGCCTGACAGTTATACTAGAGAAGCAGGTGCATTCTACTAGCTAGGCCCTTCTGGGCATGTGCAAAAGCGGAAGATGCTAAGTATAGTTTGTCTCTAGGCAGATTACAAGAGCAGTTAACACTGAGGGAGGACAGAACACATGGCGAGCACATGGCAAACATAATGGCTGCCAGAAATACAAAATGGCTTTCAGCTCATGCTAACAAATCCGTCCAATATTTAACAGATCTTGACGTCACAGTCCCTTGAAACCAAGACACAAGGTTAGCACTTGGTGTGGAGGACTGTGGACATGGCTTCCATTCTAGAGACGTTATACTCAACAACCTACCACTGGTTCCTGCTTGTCTCAAGCCTCCCAATTGTTTTCAGGCAATGCCTTTCCATTTTTGAGAACTAGGTTTAGTGGTGAGCGGCCTACTGACTAGACCCAGCAGTACATGATCTGCTGCATTAAAATGGTTTGACCAGGCTTGTAGAAAGTGTCTTTGGGAGACTTGGTAATGGCTTGTAGGTGGAATGATACCACAGCCTTATGGGCGGCCATAGAAAACATCACGACAGTGGAGGTAAAATAAAATTCCATTGTCACCACCATAAGTCACTAAGCCTGGGTGGAGCATTAAAAAATGATATGGCTCTTAAAGTGTCTTTGGAGCTATTGAGGAGGAGGTAGTCTATCCCTTAACAGAGGAATATTCTGTTGAGGAAGTCAGGGATGCTATTGCTAAAAGCCCAAGTCGAAAGACTCCCAGTCTAAATGGGAAGCCAATTGACCTTTTCAAATCATCCCGGACCTCTGGGTCCCGCTACTCTGTGACAGCTTTAATGCCCTTTGCAGGACGGGCTTACCACAATTCTGGGATTCTGCCATTATTGTCCAATTCTTTAAAATGGCAGTCCTCAGTCACTGGATTGTTATTGCCCAATTTTATTTCTGGACTCGTCCCTCACGCTGGTGGGTAGAATAGTTTTGGCCTGCCTCCTCGATTGGGTTGGGACTATTGGAGCTCTGTCGGAGGTGCAGTACGGATTACGTGAGGGACTAGGAATGTCAGAGCAATGTTTAAACCTGTACCTGCTGATAAGCAAATATATTAGCTCTGTCTCACTTATATTGGCCACAAAACAAAACTTTGGACCGCGGGAGCACCGTTAAATACTGTGGACTGCTGTATCGCGGGTAGCAGAGTAAAAAGGTATAAGTTATTCTAGGTAGTGCACTTCTTGTATTTACCTCCGGGGTTAAACTGGATATATGAATCAAGAGATAGGGAGTGGAAAAATGGGGAAAAGGGTGGGCCCAAGCAGAAACAAAACCGGTCCTGTTCCTCCGTTGCCACAAACATCGATAGATAAAATGCTACAGAGGGCTATTGGGGTGGTCAACACAGAAAGGCTGTCACTCACTCCGGATATATTCATACAAACACCAGACCCACCTACATCAGTAGTTACGCCCCAACCATCAGAGGTTATACAAATCAAGACGCCCACCCAGGATATTCCCCCAAAAAAGGTCTTGCACAAGAGCAGATTAGGTATAACTGCCCCTAAGAATGGCAAACACAATTCAACCGCTGAGGCAGGCCCCAGGAAAAAAAAACCTGTGGGGAGAATGTGGTCATGGAGGATAGGAGCATAGGGCATGATCCTGAAGAGGTTACACACCAATGTGCCAGTGGAGATACTCTCTATCCACCATGGGCACGCGACCTAATGGTCGCTTTACAAGATAAAGTGAGGGACACACTTAGAACTGAACTAGCCCTTCTAATCACTAGATTAGATAAACTTGAGAAAGTGATGGCAAAGGTGGGTGTGGGAACAGCCGCACAGCCTAACTCTACCACAAAGAATACAAGGGGAGGGAAGGAAAGTGGCGGTGATGGGGTCACTCTACCACCAATACATGCAGTAGGGGGAGAACATACTATGGAGGGTCCATCTACTATATCCGATGGTGGGGCAGGGAGAAGTAGATATGTGAAGAATAATGGCAACCCCAGTGAGGTCTTGAAAATAGAGCGCAGCCCCCCTGTCACAAGATGCAGCAATAGTCCTAATCTCCCAACACTGAGCACTGATAATAACAAGAGGGGGCAGGTAGAGCATGCTCAACAAGTTGCTGGGAGTACGCCTCGTGAATCCAACTTACCCCACATAAATCTCCCTCCGGCATGCGCCCCATATGTTGTCGTATTAACAGGATCTCCACCAATTGCACCCAATGCGAGAGAGACCCTACTCAAACTTAGAAATAAATGCCTGTTTTGGCTTGCAAGATATAAACGTTTCGAGCATGCCAGAGCAGGGGAAATAATTATGGTGCGAAGAGTAGGGTGGGTGGGAACCTGCAGGAAATCAGAACCAGGGGAGTGTATCATCATTAACTTTAAAAGTCCTAATTCTGTCAGAAATCTACTCCACACTCCAAACAATCAGCAGAATGCCCCAACAGGTATTAGTCTCCGATCCCTAGATTTCTTCTATCCTCAGCAACACAAAATACTAACAGGCAGTGTAGCACCGATATTGCAAAAAATGGGCCCTGAGATCGTAAAGGAGAGAAGATGGGACCTGTATAGTAGGTACCCCAATTTAACATCAGGGTGAACAACCGGTATGAAGGTCTGGAGGAGGTGGACTGACTGGGAGGGGAGTATCAGGATAGGGAAAACCCCATAATCCTGCGGCAGACACAGAGGGTAGCAGTGGACTTCAGTGGGCCCTTTTTAGTTGGGGGGAGTTGTGCAGATGGTGCTCCATCTTCTGGTTTACCTTCTATGACTACACAGGAAGGGGTAGCCCTGGATGCATCATCTTTAGTAGTCCTGAGGGACTCTACTGGAGAATAGGGTGTGGCAGATGGCAATCCTTGTAGATTTCATCCCGGTGATTTGCTGGCCCTGTGTGATAGGGTCACTGAGGTACAGTGGAGAGTCAGAGTACAGGGCGATAGTATCCGAATTCTGTCCTGGAATCTGGCTGGAATTAAGAATGAATTACCCTGTCCAGATTGGGGATGTTTTGTAGACAATTATGATGTCTGCTTATTCCAAGAGACGTGGGCCAGAGAAAAATACCAGAGAGCAGGTTTTGCTACCTTTAACATCTTGGCTACCATGAAGGGGTGGGGGAGAACGTCGGGTGGTTTAACAATTTGGGTGGGCACACACCTTGGCGTTAAAGCCGAGCAGATTCCAACTAATACGGACGACGTGCAATGTGTTCTCCTAACACTTGCCTCAAAGGCATAAATAGCCCTAATTAATGTTTATTCCAGCCCTGTGCATAATGGGCAAGAATCAGATGCTATGGAGGACTTGGGACATCTCATACCAACTTTGGATCCAGCAGTTCAATTGATTATAGGAGGCGATTTTAATTTCCAGTTCAAGCCTCTTATTGATCCAACTTTAGATGGGCACACTAAGGAGGACCTGTATTGGTCGATACCCGATCCACAGATTCCACCAGTCAAAGCATGGACGCCACTGGTCCTGCAACTCAACTCTCTTACCCTGGCATTTTCATTGAGGGCATGTAATGGGAGGACCAAATCTGATAGCCCGGGCCAGTTTACATTTAATAGAGAGGGGCAGAACTCATTGCTTGATTACATTCTGGTTGAAACTAGAACTTGGGATAGGGTCCTTGACTTCCATGTCCACCAGAGGCAAGATAGCGACCATAATGCTCTAGTAATGACTTTAAAAGCAGGGAGTATGGGTTTGTCTAACCCTCTACCAGCGCCTAACAGAGAGCAAAATGCACTAATATTATCTAACAATAGGCGGAGATTGAGTTAGTGTCATATTCAGAAATCCCTACCTAAACTGGCCAATATATATCAGCAGGCATTACCATTACTAATTGAAATGGGGAAGTAGGAGGAGGCGACTCCAAACAGGGATACAGGACAGGCTCCTAAAAATCCATGAGCAGCGAACGGCAACATAGCTCGATGCATTCTACCCGGTGGGAAAGCCAAGGGAAAATAATGATTCCAAGTATCCTTGGTTTAATGCAAGTTGCCGCAGAGCTAAACTGGACCTGCTAAATGCAGTGAAGGCAAAGGGTAAGCTAGCAATCAAGCAGTGTAGGGCAAGGTATAAGTGGACTACCCAAACAGAAAAGAAAAATTGGGAAGCGGAGAAGTGGGAAGCCCTTAGGATTGCCCTGAATGTTAAAGATTTGAAAACATTTTGGGCAATTATAAGTTCTGGGGACAGGGGAGGGCAACCCGCCCTAGAACCCAATATAGCGCCCGTAGTTTGGTAAGCACACTTTGGGGCCCTATATGCTGATCAGAGTGAAGTGGGTGCTTCTATTGCCTCTCCGAAGCCCTTCCATGAGTACTGATTGGAAGGTGCGTGGGAGATTACCCTGGGTGAAGTAGAGTGTGCCATTGTTAAATTGCAACCCAACAAAGCACCTGGCCTAGATAAGTTACCCGCGGATCTCTTTCGGACGGAACCGAAAATCTGGGCCCCATACTTGTGTGCCCTGTTTAATGCCATCTCTAAGGGCTCGGATCCCCCGAACACCTGGTGTGGGGCGGAGATAGTCCTCATACACAAAAATGGTTGCCCTCTCCTACCCTCAAACTATAGGCCCATCAGCCTAATAGATACCACCCAAAAACGTATGGGACGGGTCATTTTGGATAGAATACAGGGTTGGATAGAGGAGATGGAGATACTAAGTCCTTATCAGGCAGGCTTCAGGTCGAGTACATCAACCGTCGACCAGATATTTATACTCCAGCTGCTTTACTGGAAGACTGTGAGCATAGAGAGTGGCAGCCTCTATCTCATATTCGTCGACCTGAAGTCTGCCTTTGACTTAGTTTGTTCCCAGGGAAAAACTATGGAAAGTATTATGCGACCTTGGGATCCCAACTTACCTCCTTGATGTGTTAGTGAGGCTACACACAGGGACCTATGCCCAAGTAAGATGTGGAAAATATGGGGAACTCTCTGCACGCTTCCCTGTCAAAAAGGGGGTACGTCAGAGGGGCGTGCTTGCCCCTACTCTATTCTGCCTTTACATTAACGGGCTCATTGAACATCTAATTAGTGTCAAAGATAGCGTTGCACCGAGGCTAGTTTCTGGGAGGGTGCCTGCATTGATGTTCGGCGACGACACTTTGTTGCTGTCCAAAACATCAGCGGGCATACAACGCACTTTGGATGGTTTTGCAGAATTTTGCAATTTAAGGGGCTTGGAGATCAATCTAACTAAGACCAAATTTATGATCTTCAATCCCCCCAAAATCACCCGTCCGAATCCCTCCCTAGAGGGTACACCTCTGGACAGAGTGAGGACATTTGAGTACTTGGGTATTATATTATCAGAACATCTCGAGTGGGAAACCCAACTGGCCAAAGCAAGTCTGAAGTTAACACAGACAGTGGGGGGATCATGAAAATGCATAGAACAGCTACGTTCAAGCCAGCTGCCCCTGCTATCGAAATATATAAAATTTAGGCCAGGGGGCTACCTTATATGGGGCTGAACTGCGGGGGCACTGTAGGCCCTCTAACCTCATGAAAATAGAACACAATCTCATGAGGCAATTATTGGGCCTCCCTCGTAGCACGCCCTTAGTCCCCCTCCGTATGGATTTGGGTTTGCAACCCATTGATGAAGAGATCACCATAAGGACTATTACATTCTGGCATAGGCTTTGGGCGACACCAGAGTTGTCTTGCTACAGAGCTGAACTCAGGGAGGTCCAATCTAGCCTAACTAATAGGAAAATACCGTGGCTTAACCACATAAGGGATCTCTGTACTAAGATAGGTAGGCAGGACCTCTGGAAAACGCCCGAGTTAGCGTGCCCACTAATAGCCAGGTTAGATCTTGTGCGGCTTTATAGGCACCATAATCTAATAACCCTCCACGAAAGGGCCACCGGTGGTCGGCTGACGCTAGAGTTTCTTCAAGTAAAGGCCGAATACAGAAAAGAACAGTGCCTGGATGTGATCTACTCCCCTCTGGCTATGAAACTCTACACCCAATTTAGAATGGGGACCCTTCCACTAATGACGCTCACCAGTAAATGGGACATAGAAAACAAGGAAGAATGCCCGGCATGTAAATATAGGGTAGAGTCTAAAATGTATGTGTTTTTTCTCTGCCCTGCATATTTTGTATCACGCAGACGATGATTAGCCCCAATATGCAGAAACCTAGGGTTCAGGCACTGTCAAGAGGCCTTTAGGATATTAAAATACCATACTCATCCCCCTATTATTTTTGCTGTTTCGTGCTTCCTGAATGGTATGTGGCATAAGCGCAGGGGCTTTTTGAAGTGAATGTGTGGAGAGTTTTATGTATGCCCCTTTTTAACGAACTCATCTAGGTTTACTTAATGGGGACATTTGCACTATTTCTCAATTTTATTTTTCATCTTATCCCAACAATCACCAGCCCTAAATTAATTTTACAATCGTTTTTTACTTGATTTTAGGATAATGGTCAGTCATTATTTTTATACTGTAACAAATGTAGATATCTGATTGTACTGCCTACCGTTATCTCTTTTATGGTCCGAGTTGGCCAAAATAAAGTTATTAACTCGTAACTGGATAAGCAAATATACCATCGCAAAGCAGGGTCCGTCTGCCTGGCCCTCATGGATCTGACCTGCGCCTACGACAGCGTGGTGAGGTCCAAGCTCTGTGAACTATTAACAGACATGGGAATTGACGGCGACCTGGTCCAGGTCCAGGGAGCTCTTCATAATGAACTCTCTGCTGTAGTTTGGTTTGGGCCCCTATGCGAGAGGACAGAGCATGTTATAATTGAACAGGGGGTTCGTCAATGGTGTGTTTTCCCCCCCATGTTCTTTTGTTATATATATAAACAGTTTAGGTACGGCCTTGACCACCAAGGCTTCTGATGCCCCCTCCCTAGGTGGCAAAGAGGTTCTTGTGTGGATGAAGCCGGTCTGCTATTTAGAACTCCCAATTACTTAAAGTCGTTATTCCAGTAATTTGTTACTTTCATTGGCTCCTTTGGTTTGGATACCAACTGGTCCAAAATATTCATCATGGCATGCAACTTAAAGCAAACCAAGATGCGGGGTATCGAGTTTCAAGGTCACTCTGTGGCACTTTCTCCGGATTTTTCTTACCTGGGTGTAGTCTTTGACTCCAAGAGGAATTAGGGGCCCTGTATCATTGTAGTGTGGCTTACATTTTCAGACTCGGTTGAGTATATTTGTAACTTGGCCAGACGCATCAAGAAAACACCTGAAGTCCCCTCTGTTGGAGGTGTATCGAAGGAAATGCCTCTCTATCCTTATGTATGATGCAGGAATAAGAGGTTATCGTGACCCCAAAACACTCCATGGGAAGCAAAATGGAGTACTTAGGAGAGTTCCTGATTGTTCTACCTACCTGTTCCACCTTCATCTTGAACCACAAGCTAGAGATGGAGTATAAAAAGAACATCATAAATCTTGCCCCACTGTTGTTGTGGTGCTCCTTATGGACTAGCCCACATGCAGCCTTCAATAGGGAAGCAGTCTTCAACTGTCTAGCTTGTGACAGAGGGATGAACATCCCCTGGATTCGTTAAATAAGGACCATGTTTGAGGACCTGGGGGAGGAGCTGCTTTTCCATAGGCTGGAAGCTCTGACCAAGTGAGATGTGGATTGGGTTAAATCCTTGTTTAAACTAAATTGATATAATCTTAGAGCTGCAAATGAGTTCTCCAAATCCACAGTCAGAGAGTATGTTGCCCTGAACAACACCCAGAGTATGGACCCATATCGGGGTTGGATAGACTCCTCCTGGGACAGAATGGTATTAACACCCTTCTGCCAACGTTTTGCATGATGACATTTGAATTATCCCTTGGGCCAGCCTGACGTGCCCATGTGATGAATTTTCATCCCAAAAGTTTGTTACATTTTGGTTTTTCTGCAAATTTTATCAAGATCTCAGCAAAGTATTTGTTGCTCCCTATTGTTAGGATGTGGGGTATTTGTTGCTCCCAGGTAGCTTTGGAGATCTTCCAAGCTCTGGAGACCCCTATGATTTATGTAAATGTATGCTCTTTTTTAAGAGGTGCAATCAAAAGAAGGAACTTATTACCATTTGCACTTTAACAGTACACTTGGGCATGTGTTCATTGGTCGGCGTGATTCCCCCCTTTTGTCTCTTCTGTATATTGATTTGCTGCTAATATCTTAAGAATTGCACGTTTCTGCTAGCAAGTTTTATCGTGTATAAAGTTTTAATTATTGTGATCATTGATATGTGATGAATTCCTGTCTTGTAACATGATGCATTTTAGCTGTACTTTTAAGGCCACAGTTGTGGTCGAAATAAAGGTTTAATCTAAACTACTATTTTGTTTCTTTTTTATAAATGTCTTTTCTATGTTGCAGACTAACAAAACATGCAAAAGAAAGAAGGAAACATAATAGTGGTATCAATGCCATGATCTACTAAAAAAGCAAAATAAAGGTGAACGCTACTAAACGTATAAGAAATGGAAAGGTATACAGCAAAAAGGGGCCTTCCATTGTATCTGTGATCAGAAGTAATTAGGAATGCATCAACAAATGTGATAGCAATTCACAGTCTTTAACTGATCACTCATCTACTTTACTCAGCCGTCATCCCTCTGTATTGATCCCAAGCCTCCCATTCCTCCTAATGTTTGCGTGGGCACCCCATTCCTTTGTTTATCAGCCTCTCCACCACCATTTCGAGGTCCAGGGCATGTTTCCATTTCATACATTTCAGGGCGATGGAGCTCGACAATCCTGAGCTATGTTGCACTTGGCAACAATTAGGGCTAGCACCAGGAATCTTTTTTAGGATATTTAGATAGGCCGAAATACTCAATAATGTATAATAGTGCAATTTGTGGAACCAGGGAAATCTAGGAGCCCAGTATCTTACTGTAAGTCCTTTCCACTGCCGTGCACTGCCAGACATTGCGTAGTAAATCCGCCACATTAATATGGCATCGGAGGGACAGAGGAGATGAATCTTGCTCAATGCGCCTCAATTAGACTATTCTTGATATTCCCCATATAAAAGAGCTAAGGAAACGGAGGAAGGATGCTTTTCTACGTGTTGATTTGATAATTGTAACTCTGAAGCTCCTTCTCAGTACAAATACATCTACCTAGTACAAAAAGTGGTTTAACTTCATCTACTCAGAAGATATTTTGTTTCCACAGGGCCTACAGCCTCTAACGCTTACCATTCTTTCCCTATTTCTTTTTCATAATATTAATAATAATTTAAGGAGTTCAATGACTTGTTACATATTCTTTGATTTCCTCACAGATATTACCACATTCCTTTTTACGATTTGAAACATCGGAACACATGTTCTTGCGTCGATATTCTGTCCATATCTTGTTCTATGTAGTCCAAAGATTTAAATATAAAGTTGACTGCCAAATACTTCTGAACCGTGATTTTGCTGTTTAGTTTGAAACATATGTATTTTTAATGCCTTTCTCATTGAAGGTGTTATGCTAGTCTTCCACTTAGACTGATATAGGCCTACGTTTACTCAGCCGTAACAAACCCCTTTAAAAAAAAGAGCATGTATTACCCACAACTGGGTACCCAAAGTTCAGCAGGAAGCCAATATATATGTAAGAATTGTATCAAAAAGGGAAATAGACGAATATATTTGTCTTTCAGTTTCAAACAGTAGAAATTCATCTTGAGACCCTGTGTATAGCTTTCATCTCCCATGAGACTACACCACAGTTAGCCTCACATAAGGTTTGGCTTCAGGTATTTCAATTAGTTAGCAAAACCTGTTCAAGAGGTTTGCTGCTGAGATGCACTTTGGACTTAAAGCATTGACGCTGTAATCTTAATTTTTTTTTAGCTTTTGTGGACTGTCCTATTTAATTTACTCTTGTGCAATTCACTTAATTTCAGAAATTTTACATTTAGTTTGTTGCGTGAAAATCCCAAAATGACGCACTTTAAGTAATTTTGCGACATTTGTGGTAAAAATGTGCAGCAAATGACACGATGCACAGTGAAAATTTACCACATATGTACAGGAATAAGAGCTTGTGTTCACAGTGCTTTTCTGTCAATGCGTAGTTTTGCCAAAAGAAGACAGGAGAAAGAATTTTGGGCTAAAATATAGTGCAAAATGATACATTTGTGCTTTGCCTGATTACGCACAATGCTGTATAATTTTGCAGTCATTTTTCGCAATTAAGCAAAAGTAAATTAACTGAATTTTTCACACCGTAGTTATACTGCAGTGGTGCCCTATTTAAGTCTAAGAATTTTGACTGCTAAGTAACACTCCACTTATTAAAATCCAATTTAATTCTCAGCTTTCCATTTTGTACCACAGTTGATTTCTATCACTAATATTGTGAATGAAATCATGTGCACAAATTGTTGTTTTGAAATTGCAGTCATGCCTTACTAAGTGCAATAGCACTAATGCCCAACATTTGGTAAAGCAGTTCTTCATTACTCTCTTGACAATTCACAAACTAAGCGGCAAGTGGTTTGTGAGTGCATTTGAGCCACATCCTAATAAGAACTGTGAACTCCATTCTTACATTATCAGAGCTCTACAAGAGGAAATCAGCTCTAAAGCACTGATTGATGTAGGCCACCATGGGGTGAGTTTCAATGCAGAGCTGTAGGCATGATTTGTATGACAATATATAGAGAACTACTTTGACACACAAAAATAAATCAATGAAAAATCATGAAATTAGCACTTAAAGTAAAAATAATAAATAGTCATAACTTAAAACTAATAAACTCAAGCTAAATAATAACTATACATAATAAAATGACACAATGTATATATATTTGATACTCTCAACAGAGTGCAAAAAACTATAGGAGAACCAAAGCAGAGAAAACATCCAAAATATATGTAAGATTGTGCAACTGTAATTTAAAAACGAAAGGACAAACATTAAAACACTGATACATGTTTTTGTTTTCTAAAACCCACAGGAAAAATGTTGTAAACAGCAACAAACATCAAATCCCAAAAGGGAAGATCTTTTTAAGTCATGGAGGATATACTTATTGGGCCTCATTTATGAAAAGTGACGCATCGCTGCGTGAAAACAGTGATGCGTCACTTTTCATTGCTCCCTCCTTGCAACACCAATGATGCGTCATATTTACAGTATGACGCATCATTGTGCAAGGAGTTACAGATACATCCGTATTTCTGACGTATCTGTATGGTGCAAAAGTGACGCATTGCTGGAGTGTGTCACAAAAGTGCCGCAACTCCGGCAACGTGTCCTTTCACTGCGTCAGTCTCACGCCTGCTGTTAAGCAGGCGTAAGAAATTCAATCTTATAGATTTCACTGCGTCACTTCTATGACCCTTTCTTGCAGCCGAACGCCCCCCTGCATACATTATCCCTGGCGTGCAGGTATAATGTTGCGCAGGGGTTTACAAAATGACTCATCTACCTAGATGCGTCACTTTGTAAATATGGTGCAACAAGGCACATTTGTTTACGCTGCTGGTGCGTCAGAAAAAGTGAGGCACTGGCGGCATAAAAGTGACCCTCATAAATGAGGCCCATAGTATGGAGAGCACCCTCCATGAAAACACACACTGTAAATGTAACAAATTTATATTCAACTGCATGTAATGCCAGTACTACCACAAAACATAAGATAGTAGAACATGTAACAGAACATAATATTCTCCCACATATTACATAATTAAAAGTGAGAAATGTCCTAAAGGACTTAAAACAGGCCATTGCAAGCTTACAAGACCAAATAGGTACAAACCCCCCCAAATAATTATTTCAAACTGTCCTGAACAGGCAAGCCAACTTCCTGGCATATTAACCCAAAAAAGATCAATTGGCAGAACATATAGAATATTAAGAGAAACACTAGTAACACACTCACTAACCACACATGAAGAAGACACCTTATTACTATATGACAACCATATTGATGATAAAAAAGATATAATTTAGGCTAATATTAGCAATTTACTAACTCTAGCACAATGTAGCAAGTGAATGATGGATGGCACATTAAAAATGTACCCTGAACCTTGAGCTAAATATACACAACACATTGTCAATACCAACATACAAACAAAATCTCATTGGTGTATATACTCTTACCTAACAGCCAAGTGCAATTTACAATGAAATGCTAACATATATAAAGCAACTAATTAACAAATATAATCCAAAAAAGAAATCATAGTTTTTTTAACAAGCAATGATTTATGCTATTGTGCTATACTGAAAACACACTCACAAACTGCAATTCTGGGGTGCTACTATCAATTCAACCAGAGTGAGAATACAACTAACCTAAAATTCTTACATGAAATTTTACAAATGTAAATCTATCACATACATAACTTGAACAGAAGTGACTACATTTTATGGCATTCTAGTTCAGTACACCTATTTTCAAAAGCATGAAACAAAACTAGCCACAATAATGGATCAATATGAAGATACTTGTGTTGCTCTTCTGCACCAGCCAGGACACAGATGCCAACGAAGTATCAAAGTCAATGGTGGAATGTCCACGACAGCACCAAGTCCCAAGGAGTAAAGGACACAGTGGAAGGTTGACACCATTCCTTGGAAAGAACACCTGGAAGAAGCCACCCTTCACTATACCAAATTTTAGAAATACTCAAAAGAGAACACACTGACAGGAACTAAAAATGGAGCAAGCCCAGACCCAAATCAAGTCAAAATATGTTATCAAACTAAAGAAATGCATGAAATCTTAGCTTGCAAATTATAACTGTTTACTAATATTCAAGGCATGCCATATCTAGACCACATAGCAAGCACCCTTCTTTAAAACCACAACATTAAACCACAGCTTAATTCACACCTTACAAATAATTAAAAACACATTTTACATGTTTTTTATTTACGAATAATATAAAAACACATTTTAAATATGGTGTACTTGGGATGCCCCTAAATCCAGTCAGTAGAACTGGGGATATAACATTTTAAAGATGTAGATTAACGTTGCCCCTAAAGGTTCAAAGAGATACTGAGGGTATCTGGTATTACAGCACTAAGTTTGGCCGCTGAGGATTGTACCTTATGTCCTTGGTGTATGATCTGCACTGGGTTGCTTTGAGTGGCTTCGCATCATCCAGCATTGGTTCAGAGGAAGCTATGCAGAGAGGCTTTGTGGGACTTTATGCTGCTCTGCGTCGATTCAGACGAAGGTAGGAGCTGTGTAGTGACACTCTTTGTGGGGCTTTGCTTCACTCTGTGTTGGTTCTTATGAAGCTAGCAGCTGTGCAGCGAATCTTTGCATCGCTTCATGTCAGTTCTGATGGAGACCACAGCTGGGCTGGCAGAACACCTTTATCCCCACCTCCAAGGCTTCAGGACTAGGAAGGTACTACTTGGGGGTGGGGGTAAGGACTCACAGGAGGCTGAGTCCAGGCACTGGGTTTAAAGTAGTTAGAACATTTCTGACCCGGAGACTCTGATAAGGAGGCCAGACAACTAGCCTATGGAGTCACTCTGGTGGCGCTGGGTTCAAGGTGCAGGTCCAGTCATTCATACTCAGGCAGCAGGGTAGCGGAGTAGTCCTTCTTACAGCAGAGCACTCCTTCTTCTGCGACTTCCACAGGTCCAGTGGTGATTTGAAGAATGGGTCTGAGGGTCTCATATTTAGACCTTGTGCCTGCTTTGAAGTGGGAGAAGCTTTTCAAGTTTCCCCCTACAGAGGAGTGTGAAATTTCTCGCCTCCCTGCCCTGTTCCCAGTCTGTTTTGGGACACAGTAGGCTGGTGTGCAGTTCTTTGTGTGTAAGCTGTGCCAGTGACTTTGACGTGCAAGAGTAGTAGGTAAAAGGCCTACCCCTCTATGAAGTTATCAATGGGCCATCCTGCCAACACCCAGATCCTTTATTGTGACCCTGTCTGGGAGGAATACACAAAGTCAAACTACCAATTACATCTGGTCATGTAACCCAGGAACAGACTACAGTGATTAAATGGTTAAGACAAGAAAATAGACCCCCTAAGGCTGACGGGTCAAAATATCAATCAGAAAAGGAAAATAAATATACAATACTTCACATTGATATTTAAAAATGGCAATGATAAATATGTAAATAAATAAATAGAAAAATAATGATATAAATATACAAAAACAAAACTATATACACATATCCTAGCTTACAAAAATGTTGCATAATCAAACTACTTAATTAACATCAACAAATCAACATTCCCTGCCCAATATAATAAGTATATAAAAAAAGATTGCACATATGATTTATTTGCTGAAGTACTCGTAAGTAAAATTGCAACCCAAAAAAAAGTAATTCCAAAAAAGTAGCCATATGAAAGAGGCACGAAATACACAAAAATTAACCACACAAAAATAAAACATTCATTGCAGCTTGATTTATTCAGGAAATCCAGCCAAAGTCTTAGAAATATGTTAATTAAATGATGAAACACTTCAGAAAAACAAAAAATGTAGGAAAAGAAAAATATTATTTTGTTAGAAACCAAATATTTTATAACAAAAGCATGCATCCAGGTGGGAAATAAAATCTAATACATGAATTACAACCTACAAAGCAAGAAAAATAAACCCATCCATACTTCACATAAAATCCACATGTAAAACACACTACCGGAGAAAATCATTCGAAATAATCAACATTCATACAAAACACATACAAAATAAATAAACATATAATACTTGCAATAAGGTCTATCACACTAACCTATAACAGCTCGAACATATCACATTAAGATACAACACACTAAAACACCAATAGAAATCTCACACTACCCTAACTCTTAACCCCACTCTTCAAATCTCTAAACCCTTAGAAATTAACTGCAAGGTCTGAAACTTACTCTTACCTGAACCAGAGACCAAAAAAAAACAAAAAATCTGCAAACTCAATAAACATTCCAAAATGATGAACACTCGCAACAAAACCAAGGAAATGCTAAAAAAGAAATAGTGGAAACATGAATATGAAGAAAGGTTTTTATCCATCGAACAAATTAATATAAAAGATAAATAATTAATAAGTAGATTATTAAAAAAGGTGCAATGTATTATTTGTAGAAAAAATATAAAATAAACATACATTCAAAAAATTTAAAACAAATGCTTATTTGTACAGTACATTTTCATATACTAAAATACATTAATAAAGTAAATAATTTGAAAAATACTTTTATGTAAAAAATACTGTAAATCAAGTTTAAGTAAATTCTATTCCTGCACATTCAAATGGATGTAAACTGGGGCCTGATTCACGAAGATAAACTTACATGTTTGTGTATGGATAAAGTAATTTGCTATTCACAAAGGTATTTTACTAGTAGTATGTTCACGACTGTGGAGTCTCCACACATAAAAAGATAGCAGTGCACTATCTTTTTATGTGCAGTGACTATACAGTTGTAAAGATGCTACTGCTAAAATACCTTTGTGAAATTTGCAAAAAAATGTGAGTTTACATTTGTGATTTTGCACAAAAAGTCTATTATATAGAAAATGTAAATATTTTTCATTAAAACAAACTAACATTTTGTTTTAATAAAAAGTATGTTACAATAAAGTCGTTGTGATTATTTTAAAATAGTCTTATTAAAAAATGAATATCTTATTAGATGTGTTTAGAAAATGTGTGTACAACTAATTAATGTAATTGTTTTTAATACTTTAAAAAAAGAAAAATACTTTATAGTAACATATTATTCAAACATCAAAATTAAAATTATTGTCAAATGGTCACACTTTACAAATGAGAAATATACTGTTTCCACTCCAAATTTGTGAAACTGTAAGATTTTGGGAACATCAGGTTTACTATTTCCACTCCAAGCCTAGCCATATTGATGAAAATGCTGCACTTTGGGAGGGTCAGATTTACAATTCTCAATCCAAACCTAACCAAATTAGGTAAAGTTGTAGATTTTGGGGGCATATTTACTAATCACACACCAAAATAAAGGGCATTGGGGAAAATGTTGGACTTTGGTCCGAGGCAAGATTTTCTAATCCTAAACCATCCTAAGAAACAGAAGGGGAAGCATTGAACTTTGGAGGGGTCATATTTACAATTCCCACTCCAAACGTAACCTCACTGGGAAAATATTGGACTTTTTGATTGAGGTTGTTATTTACTATTCCCAACCCAAATCAAATTCAACCACGTTGGAAAGGGAGGTGAAAGGCAGGGTTACTATTTTCAAATTAAATTATAGAACCTAAAAATGTTACTTATTAAATAAATTAACACTAAAACACACAGTAAAAACTTGACCAAAAATGACAAAGTACAATAATATAAAAAAGATACCTTCAAAATAATAACATATGTAACATAAATTACACTCTATATTTGAAAAAATAATTAAGAAATCTACCTAAAAAAAAATGTTACTTTTTTAAATAGGATTTTAATACAAAATGTTTTAATTTTCAAATTATTTTCTAAAATATTTTTCAACAAAATTATATATATGGCACAATGTAATCAATTATAAACTTGTAATTATTATTTTTAAGTTTAAGAAAGATGTTGAAACATTAGAAAGTATTTGCAAAATGATAATATTTATTTTTATTAGTCTACAAAAATATTAATATTGTCTATAAACTATTAGTTATATGACAATAATTACAACCAAATACAAACATTCCTAAATTAGGTATCTAAATAAAATAAAATGTCATGCATTATAATGGATGGTACCCTATTTCACCAATAGTAAGCAGATAGATGCAGAAACCCTTGTCACAATAATTAAAGTGCTTTGACATTTGAAATGACATATCATTCTTTTGGAATTATGATGTAGAATGAATTCAAGCAGGTCAGGACTGAGAAACAATGAGGGAACAATGGTGCTCTTGTCATCCAGAGTTGAAATTGTGGTGAATTGGAATTATTTACAAATACAGATAGGGAAGGAAATGCTAATTGTCTCTGCAAATTAAAAATATATCTCTCTGAAATAACACAAATAAGGTAAATAATGAACGGAATGCTACTTGTCCAGAATAATTATCAATGGTGCAGATTACATCAAGCTTTACAATCCATTTCCCTCTGCATGTCAGACTTGTTTGTTTAGTGGTGTAATTCAGGAAAGATTTCAAAACCAGTTTTTTCACAATTGTCCCACCATTCTAGACTATGGGCCTGTTTTAGACTTTAGCAGAGTGAGTACTTCATCGCAGCAGTGATGGAGTACCCTCTCGACCAATGCAAAGTTCTGCCCATCTCGTTTAGGTTCTGGCAGGACTTCAGTATGCAGACGGCAGAGATTACTTTGTCTCTATTGTCTACATACACCTTCGACGGCCGAACAAAGTATGGACCGTCAGAGAGTTGGTCTGTGTCTGCCCATATAAAACCTGGCAGTAAGATACGGTAAAAAATTTAAAATGACCCCCATGGCATGGGAGAAAACTCCCATGGTAAAGGGATCATTGATCTAGTATTTTCCAAAACAAAATCCCACTTTGATTATGAAATAAAAAAAGATGAAAGGTTGACACACTGCCCTGTCATGTTGATGGAGCCATCAAAGCATTTACAGAAACTGCCATGATGGTGGTTCCTTTAAATGAAAGAGATATCCATTGGGCCAGCAACATCTATACATTTGGCAGGCATGTACTCCGTCAGAGTAACCGAATACTTTGCTCACCCTGCTGGAGTGTATTCTGTTGTGCCAAAGTCTAAAGCAGGCCATATATATCTTATCTCCCTCACCTCAACACAAGAGGTTTCTATATTTTTCATTCTCTCACTGTTTGTAGACCCATTCTATCATAGGTTCACATTATAAACCTCTCCATATTGTTGCAGGTTGAGTATTTATCCGGTTGCTATGCACAGCATGTTGCTACACGTTGTAGCTACATTCTTGCTTTTTTACATAACACAGTAAAATAAAATATGTGGAAAAAAGTGAGTGAGTTTCCCCAAACGTAGCCATGATTGTTGTGTCCCAAAGACATGACGTACATTTTTGATGAGGCCCAGGGACGGACTGGCCCACTGGGCTTCAGGTGTTTTGGTGGACTGGCTGGTTTGAGGTCTGTTTCACTGCTGATGGGGCCCAGTTTTGTTGCTGAGAACCTGTGGGTCACGTTCCTGCTTTCAGCTCTTCTCAATTATAATGCAAATTTGAAATAGTTTAAAGCAAACTTTAAGCACACTTTGAAACCTTTTGTTTTTGCATTGTTTATTTTGAAGTACTGCAAGTAGGAACATGGCCGGCAGGTCACTAGCAACTAAACTGGTACCCATGGCAGTGAAACCTGTCCCCACCCTGCCAACCCACTGAAATGCATGTCAGTCCAACCCACATGAGGCCCAATAAGTTTAAGGTTACACCGGGATCACACATCTAGTCACGCAGTCTTAATAGTATTACATTTCAAAAGCAGGAGAAAACATCTTATCTGTGTGTTCTCTTTTATCTTATCTGAAGCACCCACCACCCCAGACAAGGCCCAATAAGAACAATACATTTGTATACTTCTTTGTATTCTGGTACACAGGGACCACCATCTACCAGCTTAAAATGGATGGTCCTCTGTGGAGGTAAATCAAGAACAATGTGCATATGGTTAGCGATGTTTTGTAAAAGCACAAACAGGCTAAAAGAATGAAATATACTCTGAATAGTTACTCATAGTTCAACTTGATTCAGGCAAGTCCATCTATCCCTTTTGTGCCCTGTATGTCACACTCAATCTTTAAGTTTGTGGATACATGATTACACAATATATTATTCTCTAAAAGTATTTTTACAAAATCTACCTTGGCCTTCAGGAAGAAAATTTAATTTCCCTTTATCCATTTTGAAAAAACCTTTCAGATCTTTGATTGTCACGTCGCAGCAGGCATATTGTCTACTAAGTTGTGTATAAAACGTTTGAGACAGACCACATGTTGTCAGCCTTTTCATTTAAGATGAAACTGAATTTTAGTTGGTAAGAGATTGCTTTGGTCTAAAGTTATTACTAACTGACTGTACGAACACAATGAAAAGAAATCTTGGAAAAGATGATGAACCAGAATGTATCTGCCTTCCTAGAATAACAGAACTTGCAGGACATATATCAGTCAGAGTTTAGAAGCTGCCATAGTATGGAATATGCCTTGGTATCAGTTGCCAATGATATTAGATTTATTTTTAATTGAGGTAGCTCTGCTGCATTGATCCTGTTAGTTCTATTGATGGCTTTTGACACTATATCACATTCAGTTCTAGTAACCCGTCTGGCAAATCTGGTCATAATAGACAAGGACTTAATGCTACAATTCTCTGTCCTAACAGGCACGGCCCAAATGGTGTCATGCCGCCCCTTCAATTCCAAACCCTTCGCCTCTTCAGGTGAGGAACTGCAATGCTCCTCACTCTGCGTACATTATTTAACTTTTTATGTACCCCTGTTGGATGACATAGATCATTTGGGTTTTCGATGCTGTCATAGAGATGTTACCCAGAATAAGGTCTCCATTGCAAAAATCCATTAACATAGTATAATCTAATTTCCACCAGTGCGTGGGGGAAGTGATGCTCTGGATGAACTCCAACTGCTTAAATTAAATGGGGAGAAAACTGAGGTTCTTATATATGTCAGACTCCTCAGGGAGCCGGTGAACAAGGTCATGGTAAAGATTTCTATGTTTCCACTTAGTCATTTTTTGGGAAGTCGAAAATCTTCAGAGGGATGCAGCTACAGGCTGTAGCTGGTAAGTGTTCCATGAGGTTAGATACTCCTTTCAAGCCCAGAAAATTTAGATGCCCATTCCTTTCAATGTCCTCAGTGCAACTTTACTCTCCATCCTTGGTGCGAACGCACCCTACCACTACCTCCCGCCCCAACTGTTCGTATTTTAAAAGTAGCGTTGATTAACTGTAGATCTCTCCCTCGTCACGCAAATGAAATCTGGTCGAATCTGACCACTCACAACTGGGACATTCTATTCCTGACTGAGTCTTGGACCAAGGATACTTCAGAACCGGATATCTATTTAGCCACCCCCCCGCACTATCGCTTCCTGGGCATTAACCGAGAAGGAAAAACTGGGGGTGGACTGGCCATCATGTTTAAATCTCACCTTAATATCACCATTAAAAAACTAACTAACATTGGGTTGATTGAAGCCATGTATTTTTCCATTGCCGAGTCTGCGTCAGTTTATCTAACCGGCATTTTAGTTTATAACCCTCCAAAATCTTCCTCCTTCTCACTAACGCAGTTGGTTCACATCATAACTGACTTGTCTCTTAAGCACCCGCACTTTCTAGTATTAGGTGATTTTAATTTACATGCTGATGACCCTACCTGTACCTTAGCCACTCGGTTCCTCGACTCTCTTCAGAGTCTGAGCCTGACGCAATTAATCCAAGGTCCGACGCACGAGGCGGGCCACACATTGGACCTAATTTTCTCTAACCTCCCAGGTACTGTCACCCACCCCACCCTTCCCCTTACCTGGACCGACCATTACCTTCTCTCGGTCGATATCCCACTTCCTCAGGCACCTATTCCGGTAGAACTGGGAACAGACTACAGGAGAAAATGGCACAAAATCACATGCACGGCCCTAGAGTCGGTTTTTAGCTGTCCTCTGAAGCCTTACATAGACAACATTGATGCTAGTGTTTCCAAGTTCAATGCGACCTTACTATCTGCGATAGACGGTATTGCTCCATCTCTACCTGTTTCTTCTGCTAGCGCTCGCCCCTCTGCTCCCTGGTTTTCAGCTGCCTTGCGTGAAGAAAAAAGCCGCTGCAAAAAATTAGAACGCAGATGGAGATTAACATATGATGTAGAGGCGAAACTTATCTATAAAACGGCCTTAAAACAATTTACCAAGCTCAAAAAATCTGCTATGAGAGAGTTTTTTGCCTCGCAAATTAAAGACGCAGACAACTCGGCAAAAACTTTGTTTAAAATTGTTAAAGACTTTGTCAAACCTCCTGCAATGACACCTAACAATGTTGCCAACCAGTCTCTTTGCAATGGACTATCAGACTTCTTTCTGGAAAAAATTGAGAAAATCGCAGCCTCCTTTCCTCCAGTTGTGGCGTCTGATCATTCCCTTTCCCCGATTTTAATCAGTCACGATACTGCTCCTGCCCTAGTGGTATTCAAGGATCTCACTCCTGATCTTGCACTTAAACTTCTTATACAGTGCAAATCGGGCTCTCCTTTGGACCCTGTCCCCCCTAAGATCATGAGTGACTTGGCTACCCTATTGTTAGAGCCACTTACTTCCATATGGAATGCCTCCTTACAATTAGGCCAATTCCCTTCAGCTTGGAAAGAAGCCTTGCTTGTGCCTATCCTGAAGAAAACAGATGCGGACCCCACTCAATTCTGTAATTATCGGCCTATCTCTCTCCTTCCGAAACCAGCGAAGGTTTTGGAAAAGGCCGTCCAACTACAACTTGCAGAATATCTCCAGATTAATTCCCTACTCCATGACTCCCAGTCCGGTTTCCGTGCGGGTTTTAGCACTGAAACCGCATTACTGGAAGTATCGGAGACTGTTCGAGAATGTGTGGATAAGGGCGAGGAGGCCATGTTGGTTCTCCTCGACCTGTCCGCCGCTTTCGATACAGTGTTCCATAAAATACTCTTAGATCGACTGGAGCAGATTGGACTGGGCGGCTCTGCCCTGTTGTGGATCACTTCCTTTCTCCAGGGTCGATCTCAGAGGGTTCTTCTCAGACCTTTTAAATCGGAGTGCAAACCTCTTGCCTGTGGAGTACCGCAGGGCTCGGCCCTGAGTCCTTTGTTCTTCAATGTTTACCTTGCCCCTTTGGCCAAGGTGGTGGAGGCATGTGGAGTCAGGGTGATCTCTTACGCTGATGATACACAGCTGATATTCTCCTTTAGAGATCACTCTGACTCCAGCCTCTCTAGCTTTCGCCACTGTTTGGGCGAAATCTGCTCTTGGATGGCCTCGAACCATCTTCGTCTTAATACTGACAAGACGGAGGTCTTGTTTTTCAATCAAAAAATGACAATACCCCCCTCACTTTGGTGGCCTACGGTACTCAACCCCCCCCCAATTCCGGTGCATACCGCTCGTAACTTGGGATTCCAGTTCGACGATACGCTCTCTTGTAGCACTCAAATTAATAAGGTCACTGCTGCCTGCTTTGGAAAATTAAAAATGATGAGAAAAAACTTTCCATTTCTGCCAATGGATGCACGCAGAACAGTTACCCAGGCCCTAATAACCTCCCATTTGGATTATGCCAACAGTCTTTATGCGGGGGCCCCTTTGTACCAAATTGAGCGCCTTCAAATAGTTCAAAATGCGGCAGCAAGACTGATTGGCAATATCCCTTTCCGACATCCGATTTAAATGTTTCGCAAAAAGCTTCATTGGCTTCCTATAGCCTGCCGCATTAAGTTTAAAATACTCACTCTTGCTTTCCGTGCTCTGAACGGAAGCGGACCAGAAAGAGATTGACACTATCTCACTCAGTGAGAGACCTTCGCTCTAACAGCCTACGTCTTATGGTTATGCCACGCTCCCGCCGCACTAGAATGGGTGCAGAGCCTTCGCTGTCCTTGCTGCTAAACATTGGAACAGCCTTCCTTTAGACCTCAGAGTTGCCCCATCCGAAGCACTGTTTCGTAGCCGCTTGAAAACATGGCTATTTTCATCGATGTAGATAGGTCCTCCTTTTTCTCTGCTGACATTTTTAGCGCCGGGACGCCCCCGACGGGGGTAGCTGTGCGCTCTATAAGATTCATAAATAAATAAATAAAATAAGCCACTGCATAGGATATGCTGTTCAAGAGAGGAACTTGGGAGCTACTGCGAAGGCAGGGCCACAACGATGCACCTTGCGTGGATCAGTGAGCAGGCAGATCCTGGTCTCCTGTCGGTTCTCAGGCCACTTCTTGTTGGAAAAGTTCCCAAGTTACACTTTGGGTCTGTTTAGGCACTTCTAGCACCACCTCCAAGGTTCTAAGACTGTGTGGACACCACTTGGAGAGTGGGACTCACTTCAGCAAGGGTTCAGGTGCAGGGTTAAAGTTTTTGGAGCTTTTTGTGTCTCTGTAACTCAGGAAAAGCCAGTCAACTAGCCCTTAACAGTCACTCTGGTAGTCCTGCGATCAAACAGCAAGGCAGGCTTCAAGCAGCAGGGCAGTCCTCTAGGAGCAGCAAGGCAGTCCTCTGAAGTATAAAGCAGGCCTCAAACAGTAAGGTAGTAATCTGAATCTGAAGCACAAGGTTGTCCTTCTTGGTGTCCTCCGCAGGTCCAGGAGTGAATTGAAGAGTTGCTCTGATGGTCCAATATTTATACCTGGTGAAACCCTTTGAAGAGGGAAATACTTCTAGACTACCCCCCAAATCTGATTCTGGAATTTGATCCTCTCGGACCTCTAGGATCCAAGAGAGCTTGGGCAACAAGGACTGGTGTCAAGTTCTTGAGTCTGCTAAGGCAGCCCCTTTGAAATGTAAGTGGGGAAGGGAAGAGCTCTGCTCTTCCAATCCTGACAGGTTGGCCCATCCTTCCAACACACTAGTCCCCCTTTGTCTCACTGTCTGGGAGGAATACACAAAGGCCAATTACCACTCTATTCACAGCATGTTGCCCAGGATACAGTCACCAAATATTTAGGACAAGAAAATGCCAATTTTCTATAAGCAAGAGACATAGTAGCGAATGCACTCCTTCCCTTCATATAAGTTTAATGTTTGCTTAGACTGCCAAATAAGTGCATGCATGACAGAGCTGTGGTCGTCCCACCACAACATATCGAAAGATGCTTGAAAAAAAGGAGAGAAAATTGCTACACCAACTGCTGCACTGCTGAATACAGAAAAAGGTCATCCACATTTTAACCAATTATCAGCATTAACCAAAGTAATCCATAGTAATCCAAAGTTTCTTCAGTATACAGTAATCCAAGTTTTCCATGATTATAAAATCACTATAGGAGACAGGTAAGTTGAACTGGAATGCTTTATTCCTCATTTTCAAATGTCATATGCTGTTTATCCAAACTTGAACATAGACACGTGTTGCCAACTATCCTTTGACCCAGTATAATAAACAAACCCAATGCATTTCGAACTATGTGCGTTCTTCATCAGGGGTACTGTAATGAAACAGAAAGAACTATTTGAATGACTGCTCTAAAACAAAACGTGCTGAATAGTGGAAAATAATAAATTTTCGAGCCATAAAACCCCCTTCCAGCCCAACGCTCGTAAACCTTCCCTTTCCTGCTGATCTCGTATTAACAGAAGTACAAACAAGTGAAAAACGCTCAGGAAGTAATTCCTCATCCATGACACCCAAAATAAACAATCAGTGTTCATTTACATTCAAAGGCCGTAGCTAACAGTTAAATTGTATCTGTTACCCTTCATTTTCGAGTGAGAATCACCTTCTCTTTCTCCCATCCTATGTTATATCGCGAACTTGCTTGCACGCGTGGCCCTAATCAGTCCCCAATTAATCCTTCCCGAGACCTGTTCTCCTCCCCCTTGCTCGTGAAAAAACTCCTGCCTCATAATCCCATAATGCACCAACTTAGTTATCTAAACCATAAAACCCCATATGCTTATAAATAAAACGAACAAATTCCTTCATATTATACAAAAATTCTGTGTGTTATCAAATGCATCACATAATGCAAATACCAATCTCATAACGTGATTAAAGTCAAATAGAAGCCATAATGTGCGGAGCAGCCTTCTGAATAACCATAGTGCTTCCGTTTTTAGTAGAACATTAAACGATCCAAAATGAATGCCACTATTGAGTAGTCCGATCAAAGTCCCACGATGCAACATGTCTCCTCAGTGATACTTGAAATTGACTCAGTGATACTATCCAGTAAACATTGAACCTCTGGGGTGCATCTCGTGTTGGGACGAATTTAATGTTTGCCAAGCTAGAGACATAGTAGCGAAGGCACTCTTTCCTTCATATAGGTTTAATTTTTGCTTAGACTGCCAAATAAGTGCGTGCATGACAGAGCAGTGGTCGTCCCACCACAACATATCGAAAGATGCTTGAAAAAAGGGTGTGAAAATTGCGACACCAACTGCTGCACCATATGTTGTGGTGGGACGACGTTTTTCACTTGTTTGTACTTCTGTTAATATGAGATCAGCAGGAAAGGGAAGGTTTACGAGCGTTGGGCTGGAGGGGGGTTATGGCTTGAAAATGTTTTATTTTCCACTATTCAGCACGTCTTGTTTTAGAGCAGTCATTCAAATAGTTATTTCTGTTTCATTACAGTACCCCTGACGAAGAACGCACATCGTTCGAAATACATTGGGTTTGTTTATTATACTGGGTCAAGGATAGTTGGCAACACGTGTCTATGTTCAAGTTTGGATAAACAGCATATGACATTTGAAAATGAGGAATAAAGCATTCCAGTTCAACTTACCTGTCTCCTACAGTGATTTTATAATCATGGAAAACTTGGATTACTGTATACTGAAGAAACTTTAGATTACTTTGGATTACTTTGGTTAACACTGATAATTGGTTAAAATGTGGATGACCTTTTTCTGTATTCAGCAGTGCAGCAGTTGGTGTCGCAATTTTCGCACCTTTTTTTCAAGCAATTTTCTATAAGCGGCATTTTATGAATTGTGACATAAAATTTGACTTTACCATTACAGAGGATTTTAAATTACAATTCTTTTCAGACCAAACATGACATCTCTGCCTGTTTCCAACCAAAAGTCAGTACCTATTAAAGGTAATCCAATGTTTCCTACGGGAGAGGTGGGCCTCACAGTAATGAAAAACGAATTTGGGAGCTTTTCACTACCAGGACAATAAAACTTAAAAGTACATGTCCAACTTTATTTTTTTTTTTAAACCTGGACCCTGTTCTACGGGCGATGGAAGCCCGTTCGTTGGGGTAACATATGTATTAAAAAGGAGTTTTAAGTCTGGTAAAAGGTCAATTTTGCCATGTCAAATTGGCAGTTTAAAACTGCACACAGGCTGCAATGGCAGGCCTGAAACAAGTGTTAAAAGGCTACTTAAGTGGGTGGCACAATAGGTGCTGCAGGTCCCTTAATGGCAGCCACAACATTTTCTCTCTTGCTATAGCCTGCCAATCATATTGCTTCAGTACTGCATATCTTTCTCCAGAACTGTGGCATTGGCCAATCAGAAATAATTATTTTGAATTTTGGAACTGCAGCGCTAGCGATATGTAACTTTTAAACCATCTATGCCCACTCTAGGCACCTTTTTAAATGCTACTTCTACAAAACTACTGATTCTATTTACACCAAATAAGAAAAATCAATCTTTCTGAGTAAAGTTGTAGCTTTGTGCCAAATTTGGTGTAATTCCATTCAGCTTTTTTTCTCTATACCGGGCAGCAACATTTTTTATGGAAAATACAATAGGAATTCACTACTTTCCACTGGGCCCCTGCTTGCTGACAAACTTTTCATGGAGGAGCCAAAGTGGATAAACTTTTTTGTGGAACGTTTTATGCAGATTCCTCGAACGGTGGCAAAGTTATCAAGAAAACAGAAATGCCTTTCCTATGCAATATATGAATTTCCCAAGGAGAAATCCGTAGCACAAAGAAAGACGAGTTGTTCCCAGAAAGTCAGACATTCTTTAGGGTTAAATCATAGACCCGTATTCAATTTGGTAGAACCTTGGCATGTGAATCTTACCCTTGGTATATGTCATTTTTCATGCAAATCCATCAACAGGTCTGAGTTTCAGGGCAGCAAAAATATTACCATTTGGTAACAATTTGTTAATAATTTGCTAAACTGTTCCACACTGCTAAACTCAGCTACGCACAACCTTATAGCACACATTGCCAAGGGGTCCTGGCCTATAGTCTGGCCCAGTATTTCAGTTTTGCACCCAATTATGAGCAGGTTTGTCCACTAAACTTTGGTACAACGGTCTTGAAATTGACAAAAAGAGCTAAAGTCTTCCTTGTTCAATGAGGGCTTGTGTCTTTTTAGTGTAGGTTCATGGTCATTCTCCAAATCTGGGTTTACACACTAAGGGGTCCATTAGGATGAAGGGCAGATCGCCACCACCCGCATGGTGGTGGCAATAAGCCCTACATCCTAGCCACGTTTTGTGCAGATCTATAAAACTGTGCCAAAGCTATCAGGAAATGAATTATTTTTTTGACCACCTCCCTTTTTAACGTTGGCCCTTTCTCAGATCTGCATGAAACCTGAGGTTCCTGCTCTAGGCTTAACATTCCAAGAGCCTGTCAGATTTCAAGCAGATTCCTGACAGATCACCAAGGTTATTAGCAGATGAAATCATTTTTGTCCCTCCAACTTCATTTTGTCTCCTTTGATACATCTGCAAAAAACGTGCCAAAGGCATAGAATATTAAACATGCCAAACATCTGCAAAATAATACGTGAATTTGCTACATTATCTCATAGTTACTTGCAAATGTGTATGTTTTTCAGCCCCTTCTCAAACGTGCTCCCTTGATAAATCTACACAACTTACAAAATAAAAAGAGCAAGCTAAACTTGCTAAGCAACTGCAAATTCATCAAACAACGTTAAATTTCAGAATAACTAAAAAATACAACTTTCCAACTGTCAAGATATGTTTAAAATGTAACCTTTTCATGCCCAACCTCTGCATCTCTGTAAGCGCTAATTTCTTGAAAACTACTATTCATTTCAAACTAGCAAATGCACAATTCTTAAGTAAAGTTCTAACTTTCTGGCAAATGTGAGGTCATTTACTGCATCAAAGAGCAAAGAATCCCTTCGGAGTTAAAATGGAAAGTCACAGTTTTGTCCCCGCACCCCCACCCCCCTCGTCACTTTCCCCTCCACCCCGATAGTTCTGTGTAAAATTTACACACACACACACTTCGATATATTTCATTTTTTTACAGAGTTTTATATAGCACGAACTTGACCCGAAGGTATCGGGTATCAGAGCGCTTTAGATAGCACCAGTTGCATTAAACGAGCACACATTCATTTTTGTTAGGCACAGGGAGATTACATTTGATTACATGAAGCTAGCAAGTCAGCTAAAACGGCATCTAGGCCAGAGACAAATAAAGCTCGCATTCATTTGGTGCATGATTACCTTAAATGATCATGTTCTTCAATTCTCTTCACTCTATTATGACATATGAACTTTAGGAACGGCCATAGAAATAAAAGATGTAGGTCATGCTCGTTGCTCACAAACTTGCACAAAATTAGTTACCACGAGTGTGCAAACGTCTTTCAAATAAACTGGTATGGTAATTGGTGCAATATTTATTGGTCCTCTGCTGGTCTGAATTTATAAGGTGCTATAAACACCATCCAATTATGTGTTTTCCCCGGAAGCAGGGAACAGTATGCACATTGTGGGCTTCTGCATCAAAATCCGAGTGTCCTCCTATTTACTTGGAATTTTCGCCTGATTAATATTGGTACATTTGGACAGCTAATATTTATGTTATTTTTATGAGTGCTTAGCAGAAATATAGGAATTTAACAGCTAACTCGTAATCTCTACTCAGTCCTCAACTTCATTTGCATTGTCAGGACTGGCCCGTGCAGGTATGAGTGATGAGGCGGGGGGGGGCAGTGGGGCCGGGTGTGCACGGGTGGGGGGAATTTCGACAGACGGCCACGAGGGAAAAATTAAATAAATAATGAATTTTCCCTCGCGTCGTCTATCGAAATCCCCCCTCCATCAGGCCCTACGAGCCCCACAAACCCATCGCTCCTACCTGCACAGGCTGCTCCTGGGCATTGTGGAACCCTCATTTTTTACCAATTTTGAACATAACATTCAAAATGCAGCAATAGCTTCTGATATTTTATTTTAGCACTATTTGCAGATTGTATCAGCATAAATCTTATTCTCACATATAAAAACACCCACTAAACTTAACATCTTGTTTAAAAAATGCCCAGTGCTTTTCACTGATAGTAGAATATGTGGAGTCATGGAGTGCGACAGCCTTGAAATCATTGATGTCTAACAGTTGTATAAACATTTATTGTGCAGGGCGCAAAACGTTTTTATTTTCCATGAACCTAGACAAAATGAATGATACGTGGCTGTCCATTGCTGATTTAAAGGAATGCAGCAAAGTCTTGGGTGTTTGTCTGTGAAATCATGCAAAGAATCATCTAAAGGTCATAGCATGCCTAGAAGAAATGTTCCTTCTGGTTGAATCAAATGAGTGTGGACTTAAATATTCCCCTAGTGCTAAAATCTTCCATCAGTGTTACTCACACAGACTATTTCTCCAGGCCTAATGTCCATGACAGTGCTTCGTTGCAGCGTATAAATATGTTCCTCTGTTTATTGCAGGCAGATATGAGTACTATAAAATGCATCTAACATGAACACTCTGTTATAATTATAAGCAGACAATGCTTTGATGTTGCAAGTGTAGTTACAAATCTTAAGTAGCCAATAGCTCTGCCTTTTTCTTTTCTTTAAGCCCTGCTTCCCAGTTCCTCTTTAGTTACATAACTATTATTTTCCACGAACAAAAAAATCCATGTTCTTGATTCGATAGAACTACTAATTTGGAATGGAAACATGCATAATTAGAAAGATTAGGCAACATTTGTTGCATTTTATTTTTAGAAAACAACATTTTTTTAAATATATCTGGTTACAACTAAGAAATGGTTACATAGAGGCAATTGTAAATCATGATGACTGGAATGCAGATAAAAAAATATAGAATAGAATATATAAAGTGACTTACAAATAAGATGATATTATACTATATAGACTAAAGTACCACCTTACATTTGATGGATAATGTAAGTCACAGGGGAGTTTGTGTGACCATATAGAGGAACGAGGCTGAAGGTAGAGTTCCTTTATAAGGTCATGGAACTCCGATGTGACCTGTAATATCTTTAGATTAAAAGGTAGGATCTACTTTATTCCTTACAATACATGGTTACACATTACCTTTCTCACAAACCACTTTAATCCTTGGTGCATTGCTCTTTTTTATGAAAGAGATAGCATGTTTAGAAATATGAACAATAACAGTCAAATCTCTAGAGCAAATAAAAAAAAGATAAATAAACAGTTAGATAATTGTAGCAAAACAGTATTATAATCAGTTTAATGCCATTCATGCTAAAGAAAAGTGCTGTAGCTCAGAATGTGTACATACATGCCGAAAGAGTCTATCTTTTCTATAATTATCTAAGATGTGCAACAAAAAAAAATGTTGCAATACATATTTCCTTTCTGCTTTTCACAGGTTATCTAGTAAAGCAGAGCACAAGTAGGAAAAGCCATGTTTCTTTAAAAAAAAAAAAATTAACTGCACCTTCAATTATGCTCTGTGTTCTTCTTTTCATTGGCTTGCTGAATCTGACATCATACATTGTGACATCAGAAAGCAACTGTAATAAGTTATTAGAGATAAGCAGCTCAGTATTTTCTTTATTCCAGGTGACTAGGTGTGTCACGAGTCACCTGTAATAAGGAAATTTGAGACAGATTTCCATACAGGAATTCAAAGATGCCATATAATATGTAATAAAGAAGTTTGAGTGCTGGCAATACCAGTGGTATTGTTGATAGATCTCTTAAAATCACACATTCAGTAAGGAAAAATTATGCATAATAAATTAAGGACTTGTGTTTCAAAATAAAACACACTTCTTTGAGTCCCCACAATCAGCTTGGACCTCGATAACCGAAAACGACCCATCAGCATCCACTCCATGTCCTCGCCGGTCTAGTACAGACCACAAAACGGGTTCTTCATCCCGTAAGCCTCGTAGGAGGCCCACACAGACACGTAAAGTGCGCAAAGAGACTTCTGAGTAACCTGTGCGAGGCCCCAGAGACTCGATGCCACCACCAGCCTAGTGGACTGTCCCCCCACCCAAATTCGGGACAGGTCTATGCGAGAACTGTCCCCCACACGGAGTGCATCCAAGACCCTGGATCCAGCGCTTCCAGATTATGACCTCTCCAGAAGCCCTGCGATTTGAAATGCCATCACCCCCTGTGTGAGATGCAACTCAGGGTTTTTAACGGGAAAAGACAAGAGAAACATTTCTCACAGAGTTACAGCTTCTAGATTTACCTACCATTGCTATCACTGCATCCAAAATAGTGGAGGGGTCCACCACGTAGTTCCCAACTAAAGATTTTAGCTTGGTCTAACCTGTTATGTTTTCCTTTGTAGGGCGACAGATGCTTCCGTTCCAGAAGCATAGGGTGGGGGAGGGTAGGCAGGGGTGTTAGGACCCTTGTCCTCTGTCCAGTTCCATGTTGGGAATTGCCAATGTTTGTTCCTCTTTTCTTTATCGTTTCCAGCACTTTTACACTTGCTCCTCCTGTATACACCATGACCACACACCTCACAAGGCGAAGGCCTCACCTGCGCCTTCCCCCAAAAATACATCAGCCACCTGAGGACTCGACGCCCCATGTCCCATTAGCTCAAGACACCAGGTATGACATGGCCATCTCTTAAGAGTAATCCCCGTCAAATCTTCCTGAAATGTGAATGGACTGCTAGACCGCCTTAAACAGACAGCCATCCTTAAGTATGCCCAAAGACAGGCCCCTGACATCTTCCTCCTTCAGGAGACCAATCTCTTGGGAACTCATTGCCCTTTCCTTGCAAGATAAGCCTTTGACAGGGTGTGGCAGGCTGGATTTGAACGAGGGTCACAGGGGTTGCAATCCTATTACGGCGAGGCCTTCCTCTCACACCCGGCCATGTCACCACAGATCCGCAAGGCCGATTTGATACCCTGTCTGGGTCGCTGGAAGGGAACACCCTCAATTTAGTTTCAATATACATTCCACCAGCTACACTCACCTGCTCCTTTCACCACCTTACTAACATTGTTACTGCCCTGCCCAAGGGTCAGATGGTGATTAGGGGAGACTTCAAAACAGTCATAAACCCACTACTGGACACACCCTCTCCCGCAAGATAACTAATGCAAAAAAAAATAACTGACTGGGCACTCTCCCTGGGCTTGTGCGACGTCTGGAAAATCTGGAGCCCCCAAAGCTCGCACTACACTCATACCTCAGTGGCACACCACACATACTCGTGAATTGACATGATCCTTATGCCTGCCTCTGAGTGTCAGAGAGAAGCAAGCATTGCCGTTCTCCCCCGAGGAATCTCAGACCACTCAGCCCTGTATCTGCCCTTAGGTGATACCCCTGATACTCCTCGACCACTGTGGTGATTCAATGACTGGTTCCTACACGACAAAAAGGTCAAGAAAGTGATAGGGGAAGAGGTGCACCAGTACTTTCTCACCAATCTGGGACCAGTCCCCTCTCCGTGCACCCTCTGGGAAGCCGCCAGTTAAGCTACCATTCGAGGAGTCACTAGAGGCCAGGTCCAGGCGCGCCGACTGGCTCAGAACACCCGTCTCACCCTCCTTGAGGCGCAAGCACTATGGCTCGAAACAGCCCCAGATGAGTCCCCAAGCGAGCGGTGTGACAGGTGGCTTGCAGCCATACATGAAGAGATAAAAAATATCTCCCTGGAATCGGCCAAAATGCTGTGGCACTCCTCTGTAGCCCGAGTATATGGCTGTGGGACAAGAACGGAAAACTACGACATAGCCTGGTATCATATGCCCTGGCTAACCGGATAGTTCCCAAGGTCTGTGACCCCTCTGGGAACACCAAACGCACATCACCTGCCATTGCGCAAATGTTTGCAGATTAGTATGCCAACCTACATGCCACCCGCAGGCCCGACGCATCAGTCCATGAAATAATGAACCAAACAAAAATCTGGCTTCCCTGCCTCAAGGCTTACGAAGCTGTAGACTTAGATTTTCCCTTCACACCTGAAGGAAAACACCATCTCCTTGCTGAATGTGGGAAAAACGCCCCGACCGGATGGCTTCCAGCAAGACTATTATGAGGCATACCGAGATCTACTGGTTACCTATTTGATGGAATTATACGGACAGGTTGCCGACGATGGGTCTTTCCCTCCTGAGACAGACATTGCGACCATCATAGTGTTCCCCAAAACCCAGCCACCATCACTGTGTTGCGCAGACTACCGCCCCATCTCCTTGATCAACACTTAAATGAAGATATACGCCTCGATGCTGGCCCAACATCTGCGCCCATTCCTGAGTAAATTAGTCCACCCAGATCAATGTGGCTTTATGCAAGCACGTGGTATGATGCACTGTCTGAGTTGCCTCCACCTGACCCGGGCGCACCATTGATGTCTTACTCCTTGCCTTACACTCCTCCTTGTTAACTTTGAAAAAGCCTTCAACACGGTTGATTGGCTCTACCTGGAGGAGGTTCTGAGGAGGATGGGCCTGGGTCCGCAATTCCAGGGCACTTTGCACACATCCTCTACTCTAACCCCAGAGCCAGAGTGCTCACCAATGGAGCCCTGTCAGAGGTGTTCCCCATTCAAAGAGGCATGAGGCAGGGTTGCCCCCTCTCCCCCTTTTTATTTTCCCTTGCATTTTAACCCCTGACATGCCTTATTCGGTCGGATGACCTGATCAAAGGCTGGAACTGGGACAGCCACCACACTGACAAAATTGCCTTATATGCGGGACGATATCCTGCTTTTCCTGGCGACCCGGCCACCTCCGGCCCCAGATGTCTTCAGACCCTCTTCTCTCAGGTCTTCGACTTAACTCGACAAAATCGACCCTTGTGCCCCTCCACCCCTCCAGAGAGTGCTTTGATTGGCAAGCATCAATCCCCATTAGGCATCAATCCTTCAAATATCTAGGGATCTGGATCGCCCTGCTTCCTGAACTGGAATGGGTGCTAAACGTTATCCCGCTGAATAAGAAAACCAAAGAGGATCTCAAATGCTGGCAAACCCTACCTCTCAACCCACTGGGGAAAGTGGCCTTGTTTAACACCTTGGGTGCTATGACTTTTCCCCTCCTGTGCTGAATAATATGTAAATCCATTGTTCATGACGAGCTGAGCTCGTCATCAGCACACGAGCAGTGTACTGGATGACGAGCTGAGCTCGTCATGAGCATGGAAGGGGTTAAAATGATGGTCCTTCCACGCTTCCTCTGCGTTATTTAGAACATCTCCTTTCACTTCAAGGTAATAGATAGGGTGGCCACGAGATTCCTGTGGGGGGGAGGAGAGGCGTATCGCTCTTGCCTGGTGTTGGATCCCACCCTTCGATGGCGGTATGGGCATCACTGATCTTCACCTCTACTACAGAGCCACCTGGCTTTTGGTTCTCCACGACTGGTTCATGGGGGTTGTCCGATCCGGCCTACAAAACAGAGCTCAGGACCCAAGAATTCCCTCAGATCCAGGTGTTCCCATACGGAAAAAAAAAAAAAACACGAGAGGTACTAAAAGTCTAGAAATCAGAGAACTACTGGAACCTAATTGTGTCCCATATTAATGTTCAGACCACACTGTTAATCTAAACAAATGACAGTGTCATGCCAGATAAGTGAGACAGAGAAGATACAAAGTCTAAAAGACTAGAAAAAGACTGGAAAAAGTACCCATCAGCCCACTCAAAAGTGGAATCTCGTCATCTGGGTTGTTCAGTGTTGGAGACAGGTGTCCTGTAGGCTCCTCCTCAGGGAGAGTCTGAGGTTGCCTAATGATGGACCCTGGGATCAAGCATCCAACCAACAGAAGACAGTCTGTGAGCGGAAGGGGCAAAAAGTTGCAGTGCTCAAAAGAAGAACAGAAAAGGAAAATGATCCTAGTGATTTAAAAATACCTACTTTAATGACATAAAGAAACTTTATTGGGTCTGACCATCAAAGTGGTATTATTAAAAGCAGTATGCTGATAGCGTGCAAGGAATTGCTATCTACCATGAATGTTAGTTGGTCGACATGTTTCAGCCTAGAGCGGCTTTCTTCAGGACCTATGATTGGCTACTGCAACACTTACTTATCGTGTTATAAGACGTGATTTACAACCATTCTCCAATTGATTAAGAGGAAAGATGGTATATCTTCTCCTGTGTATACAAATGTGGGAGACAAAAGTAAAACAGTATTAGAAATATGCATATCTGTAGCATGCACTTCACAACTCCGTACAAGTGAAAGAAATAATATGAAAAAATGTAGTTCTCACTCACCCTAATTGTGGGGAGAAAAAACCTCACCTCACCTGGCGACAGCTCAGGTTGGAAGGAGGCCACGCACTGTAAATAAGCGCATGGATCTGAAGTTAATTTCAGGGCGACTATTACAGTCACACAAAACATTTAAAACATTTCATAAGTGATACTGTTGAGGCAAAAAGGCAGAACTAGATTTAGAATGTACACAGCTATGGAGAGCGTCCAACTGGAATATTCCATTAGGACACCTCACTAGCTGGTCAAAGTAACCAAGTAGCTATTCCATTAGTGCTTGGGTGAATAATTAGTACTCAATGAAAAAGTACCACACCTCCAGTACTCTGTCAAAGACAGAGAACAACCGCATAGTAAACCGCCATGACTCACCTCTCCATCGTTGCCTCGGATTGAAAACTGAGCCGAGGGGGAGGTGAAGTACTGAGTTGTAAGCGGTGTTTTATCAGTAGGTGGCGGACCTTAGAGGGAACTCTAAATGTAAGCGTTTCTATTGGCTTGCTATCTGCACATAACATGAGCCAATGGTGGCAGTTCGGGCCTCCATGCTGGGCTATAGGAATCGATGAACTGTCGGCCAATGGAGGGCCATGACGACAAAATTAAGTCCGTTAGGGTGGCGGACCTTGTTGGAAGCTCATAAGCGGAGTATTCCCATAGGCTGGCTGTCCCGACCAATAGGAAGTCTCAGAGCAGAATACCACTCGAATTCAGTGATTGGTTAAATGTAGGCCAATCACGGAAGAGCTCAACTTCCGTGGTTCTGTCCAAGGGGACTGGTTTCAGAAGTGTTGTTATGCATGCGAAACAAGGGTGACGTCTGCGGTATTACGCGGACCAATTGGGAAGGTGAATGGGAAGGAGAGTTTAATGCCGCCTTTCCATTCGTAAGAGAGCTGCATTCCCATAGTCATTTCCAAAGAAATAGCGCATTATGTGGAAAATTATTAGTAGCAGAATTGTAGTAAATCCTTCGCTTGCAAATGAGGGTCACAGGCTAGCGCACAGACTCAAAAATGTGTTTAAATTTGAGCCAATGCCAAACAGCAATAACGTCAAGGGTTGGACGCGGACCAAAAGGGAAAACAGTTGGAAGGATGGTATAATACGGCCAAAACAGAGTTCATTTTGACTAAAGGCATATACTGATCAGCCTGAATGCTAAACAGCTACCTTCACATTCAATATGTCAGTGCAAAGGGCAGTCGATCCTTCGTACAACATTGATCTTGCCGACAAAGGAAGGCAGACCCAAAGTACGATGAAGAGAAACTCAGACAGAATCAAATAACCACACGATCTAATGCGCCATGCATATGTTGCAGTGTGGAATCGATATATCCATAGACCAACGCGACCACAGTAGATAGTGAGGCCAATGTACATTTAGAAAAAAAAAAAAAAAAAAAACCATTAGAGAAAACATTTAGAAAAATGGCTCGCGAAAAAGGCAGTGCCTATCGGTCAACATGGTATGTAGAGCCAGGTGGTTTATCTAATGGATGGGCATGTGTCAGTAGTATATGACATTATAGCCAAACATTCAGGAGCATCAATACTTCTATGCCAGGAGTGTCATTCAATAATGTCAATTGGGTGATACAGCTTATCAGCTAAGTCATACTGAGTTCAGGCTCACAACTGCATCCACGGGATGTCGTCGTTCAAACCTTCTGTGTCACTGCGTAATTTATAGACCCATCTTTGTTCTTTCCTGAGGAGAAACAGTGGAATATCTGTAACGTGCCTGGGTATATATGGTTGCTCAAGGATTACCCACTTCAAATCATCGGGATTGTGTTTTTTGTCTAAAAAATGCGAGGTGAGGCGGGTAGCCTGCTTATTGCGTCTAATTGTGCTCTTATGCTCTTGTATGCGCAATTTGATTTTCCTCGTCGTCATCCCTATGTACCTCAGACCACAAGGACAGGTGATTTGATAGATGACTTTGTCACTGTTGCAATTCGTGTGGCGTTTAAGTAGCCAAGGTCTGGTAGTGCCAATGTCTACTGCAAGGGTCTTACTGGTTTGTGCACACACTGAGCAGTTCCCGCAGGGATGATGTCCCTGCACCGGAGGAAGGTTCCACAGGTTGGAAGTGGATTCTACAACTTCTTCTCGGGGTCTCGTGTGGACCAGTGCGTCTCTCAAATTAGTACCTCTCTTGAAAGAGAACAATGGCAAAGGAATATGTTCTCCTGAGCTATTCAGAATACGCCATTTCTGTCTAATGATTTTCTGAATTTTAGACGAAGAGGTGTTGTATGTGGTCACACACACCAACCTCCCAAGAGGTGGTTTCTCAACTGGAGGCTCCAGTAGGGCCTCTCGATGATTGTTCGCAGCGCGTTTTAAAGATTTGCGAACTAGAGTGTGCGGGTAGCGCCGCATTCTCAACTTCGTGGAGAGATCTTTGGCTTTAGTATGGAAATCTGTGGGGTTGGAACAATTCCTCCGAACCCTCAGGAACTGCCCAAACGGGAGGTTCTCTCTGAGGGAACGGGGATGATGGCTATCAAATCTCAGCAATGAGTTTCGTGCCATTGGCTTCCGATATAAGGAACTGGCCAGATGTCCTTCTTGTGGGAAAATTACCAAGTCCAAAAAAGGGAGTTCAGTTCTGCTGTACTCCAATGTGAACCTGAGATAGGGGTTCTGTCCATTCAGCCATTCTTGAAAAAGCAAGAGGGATGGTATGTCCCCTCGCCAAACAACTAGAATGTCGTCAATGTACCGCTTCCACATCATCAGTTGTTGATGATGTGGGTTGGTGTTATTAAGTACATGTTGGGTCTCAAAATGGTGGACATATAAATTCGCCAGGCTCGGGGCAAATTTGCTGCCCATTGATGTCCCCGATACCTGTAAGTACAGAGATTCCTCAAAGGTGAAAAAGTTCTCCGTCATGGCAATTCTTGCCAGTTCCATTATAAAATGAATGGGGGTCACAGTGTCAACAGAGAAGTCCTCTAGAAGTGTTTGTACCGTTTCTAGTGTCTCAATTTGAGGTATACAGGTATACAATGATTCGACATCAAAGCTAGCTAATATGTCAGTGTTGATGTCGAAATGAACCTCAGGTAGTGTACGTAGAACATCCTTTGTATCCTGAAGATATGTTGGCATGGTTTTCACAATGGGACTGAGAAAGACATCAACAAAAGTTGATAGCGGTTCCAACAAAGATCCAATTCCTGAGATGATTGGACGACCGGGCGGTGGTCTGACCGGTTTATGAATCTTTGGAAGAGTATAGAAATATGGAATGATAGGACATTTAGTCACCAAAAAAGTAGCCTCTTGTGGAGTGATCCATCCCTCAGCGCTTGCTTCTTCCACTAGATGTTTAATCTCGTTGGTGAGTCTAGCGGTGGGATTTTCAACAAGGGGGGTGTAGAACTGAGTATTGCCTAGTTGTTTGAGACATTCAGTGCGGTATGCATTGGTGTCCTGAACGACTATAGCTCCCCCCTTGTCCGCCGGTTTGATCACTATTGCAGTGTCCTTGGAAAGGGTGTTAAGAGCGGCTCTGTCGTTCTTTGAGAGGTTCTGGTAGTTGCCTTCTTTAGAGAAATCAATAGATTTCAAATCTTGCAGTACTGCTGCCTCAAAAGTACCAACCTTGGATGGTACTTGTTGGAGTAGGGGCATGAAGGTGGATTTAACTCTTAGCCCTGTACTGATATCTTCAATTGGTGTAACTGGCTCTTTCTCCTTAAAGAAATAGTGTAGCCTTATTGTCCTGAAAAATCGTTCGATTTCTCCTCGTAACAGGAGTCGGTGTCTGAGGATGTGGCATAGGAGGAGCCTACTCAGACACCGACTCCTCCGGCTCAGACAGCGGAGACATCAGTCAACCGAGGGGCAGAGGACGGAACAACCGATCCAACAGGAGATACAATGGACGTGGGAACATGTACCAGACAGGATCATGGTGGCCACCAGCGCCATGGGGTTATCCGCAATTTCCCCCACCCATGTCTCATTATCCTATGCAGCCTCAGTACTTTGACAACCAGGCTTTTTTGGGACAGGGCCGAGGTTGGAACCGAGGCAGACGGAGAGGTCAGGGTCAAGGCCAAGTACAATGGGCAGCCGATCAAGATCCCCCAATGACCCACAACAAACGAGGCCAATAGACATTAGACCCCAGCCCACTGAAGACTTGGTTGTAAACTTGAGCAGCCGGGTCATTACCCCCAGTGAACAGGAGGTTCTCAATAGAGGTCTCGGTTTTGTTCCTACTAACAGCGGAGAACCTTTTCTGTTACGAGGAGAAATCGAACGATTTTTCAGGACAATAAGGCTACACTATTTCTTTAAGGAGAAAGAGCCAGTTACACCAATTGAAGATATCAGTACAGGGCTAAGAGTTAAATCCACCTTCATGCCCCTACTCCAACAAGTACCATCCAAGGTTGGTACTTTTGAGGCAGCAGTACTGCAAGATTTGAAATCTATTGATTTCTCTAAAGAAGGCAACTACCAGAACCTCTCAAAGAACGACAGAGCCGCTCTTAACACCCTTTCCAAGGACACTGCAATAGTGATCAAACCGGCGGACAAGGGGGGAGCTATAGTCGTTCAGGACACCAATGCATACCGCACTGAATGTCTCAAACAACTAGGCAATACTCAGTTCTACACCCCCCTTGTTGAAAATCCCACCGCTAGACTCACCAACGAGATTAAACATCTAGTGGAAGAAGCAAGCGCTGAGGGATGGATCACTCCACAAGAGGCTACTTTTTTGGTGACTAAATGTCCTATCATTCCATATTTCTATACTCTTCCAAAGATTCATAAACCGGTCAGACCACCGCCCGGTCGTCCAATCATCTCAGGAATTGGATCTTTGTTGGAACCGCTATCAACTTTTGTTGATGTCTTTCTCAGTCCCATTGTGAAAACCATGCCAACATATCTTCAGGATACAAAGGATGTTCTACGTACACTACCTGAGGTTCATTTCGACATCAACACTGACATATTAGCTAGCTTTGATGTCGAATCATTGTATACCTGTATACCTCAAATTGAGACACTAGAAACGGTACAAACACTTCTAGAGGACTTCTCTGTTGACACTGTGACCCCCATTCATTTTATAATGGAACTGGCAAGAATTGCCATGACGGAGAACTTTTTCACCTTTGAGGAATCTCTGTACTTACAGGTATCGGGGACATCAATGGGCAGCAAATTTGCCCCGAGCCTGGCGAATTTATATGTCCACCATTTTGAGACCCAACATGTACTTAATAACACCAACCCACATCATCAACAACTGATGATGTGGAAGCGGTACATTGACGACATTCTAGTTGTTTGGCGAGGGGACATACCATCCCTCTTGCTTTTTCAAGAATGGCTGAATGGACAGAACCCCTATCTCAGGTTCACATTGGAGTACAGCAGAACTGAACTCCCTTTTTTGGACTTGGTAATTTTCCCACAAGAAGGACATCTGGCCAGTTCCTTATATCGGAAGCCAATGGCACGAAACTCATTGCTGAGATTTGATAGCCATCATCCCCGTTCCCTCAGAGAGAACCTCCCGTTTGGGCAGTTCCTGAGGGTTCGGAGGAATTGTTCCAACCCCACAGATTTCCATACTAAAGCCAAAGATCTCTCCACGAAGTTGAGAATGCGGCGCTACCCGCACACTCTAGTTCGCAAATCTTTAAAACGCGCTGCGAACAATCATCGAGAGGCCCTACTGGAGCCTCCAGTTGAGAAACCACCTCTTGGGAGGTTGGTGTGTGTGACCACATACAACACCTCTTCGTCTAAAATTCAGAAAATCATTAGACAGAAATGGCGTATTCTGAATAGCTCAGGAGAACATATTCCTTTGCCATTGTTCTCTTTCAAGAGAGGTACTAATTTGAGAGACGCACTGGTCCACACGAGACCCCGAGAAGAAGTTGTAGAATCCACTTCCAACCTGTGGAACCTTCCTCCGGTGCAGGGACATCATCCCTGCGGGAACTGCTCAGTGTGTGCACAAACCAGTAAGACCCTTGCAGTAGACATTGGCACTACCAGACCTTGGCTACTTAAACGCCACACGAATTGCAACAGTGACAAAGTCATCTATCAAATCACCTGTCCTTGTGGTCTGAGGTACATAGGGATGACGACGAGGAAAATCAAATTGCGCATACAAGAGCATAAGAGCACAATTAGACGCAATAAGCAGGCTACCCGCCTCACCTCGCATTTTTTAGACAAAAAACACAATCCCGATGATTTGAAGTGGGTAATCCTTGAGCAACCATATATACCCAGGCACGTTACAGATATTCCACTGTTTCTCCTCAGGAAAGAACAAAGATGGGTCTATAAATTACGCAGTGACACAGAAGGTTTGAACGACGACATCCCGTGGATGCAGTTGTGAGCCTGAACTCAGTATGACTTAGCTGATAAGCTGTATCACCCAATTGACATTATTGAATGACACTCCTGGCATAGAAGTATTGATGCTCCTGAATGTTTGGCTATAATGTCATATACTACTGACACATGCCCATCCATTAGATAAACCACCTGGCTCTACATACCATGTTGACCGATAGGCACTGCCTTTTTCGCGAGCCATTTTTCTAAATGTTTTCTCTAATGGTTTTTTTTTTTTTTTTCTAAATGTACATTGGCCTCACTATCTACTGTGGTCGCGTTGGTCTATGGATATATCGATTCCACACTGCAACATATGCATGGCGCATTAGATCGTGTGGTTATTTGATTCTGTCTGAGTTTCTCTTCATCGTACTTTGGGTCTGCCTTCCTTTGTCGGCAAGATCAATGTTGTACGAAGGATCGACTGCCCTTTGCACTGACATATTGAATGTGAAGGTAGCTGTTTAGCATTCAGGCTGATCAGTATATGCCTTTAGTCAAAATGAACTCTGTTTTGGCCGTATTATACCATCCTTCCAACTGTTTTCCCTTTTGGTCCGCGTCCAACCCTTGACGTTATTGCTGTTTGGCATTGGCTCAAATTTAAACACATTTTTGAGTCTGTGCGCTAGCCTGTGACCCTCATTTGCAAGCGAAGGATTTACTACAATTCTGCTACTAATAATTTTCCACATAATGCGCTATTTCTTTGGAAATGACTATGGGAATGCAGCTCTCTTACGAATGGAAAGGCGGCATTAAACTCTCCTTCCCATTCACCTTCCCAATTGGTCCGCGTAATACCGCAGACGTCACCCTTGTTTCGCATGCATAACAACACTTCTGAAACCAGTCCCCTTGGACAGAACCACGGAAGTTGAGCTCTTCCGTGATTGGCCTACATTTAACCAATCACTGAATTCGAGTGGTATTCTGCTCTGAGACTTCCTATTGGTCGGGACAGCCAGCCTATGGGAATACTCCGCTTATGAGCTTCCAACAAGGTCCGCCACCCTAACGGACTTAATTTTGTCGTCATGGCCCTCCATTGGCCGACAGTTCATCGATTCCTATAGCCCAGCATGGAGGCCCGAACTGCCACCATTGGCTCATGTTATGTGCAGATAGCAAGCCAATAGAAACGCTTACATTTAGAGTTCCCTCTAAGGTCCGCCACCTACTGATAAAACACCGCTTACAACTCAGTACTTCACCTCCCCCTCGGCTCAGTTTTCAATCCGAGGCAACGATGGAGAGGTGAGTCATGGCGGTTTACTATGCGGTTGTTCTCTGTCTTTGACAGAGTACTGGAGGTGTGGTACTTTTTCATTGAGTACTAATTATTCACCCAAGCACTAATGGAATAGCTACTTGGTTACTTTGACCAGCTAGTGAGGTGTCCTAATGGAATATTCCAGTTGGACGCTCTCCATAGCTGTGTACATTCTAAATCTAGTTCTGCCTTTTTGCCTCAACAGTATCACTTATGAAATGTTTTAAATGTTTTGTGTGACTGTAATAGTCGCCCTGAAATTAACTTCAGATCCATGCGCTTATTTACAGTGCGTGGCCTCCTTCCAACCTGAGCTGTCGCCAGGTGAGGTGAGGTTTTTTCTCCCCACAATTAGGGTGAGTGAGAACTACATTTTTTCATTTTTTCATATTATTTCTTTCACTTGTACGGAGTTGTGAAGTGCATGCTACAGATATGCATATTTCTAATACTGTTTTACTTTTGTCTCCCACATTTGTATACACAGGAGAAGATATACCATCTTTCCTCTTAATCAATTGGAGAATGGTTGTAAATCACGTCTTATAACACGATAAGTAAGTGTTGCAGTAGCCAATCATAGGTCCTGAAGAAAGCCGCTCTAGGCTGAAACATGTCGACCAACTAACATTCATGGTAGATAGCAATTCCTTGCACGCTATCAGCATACTGCTTTTAATAATACCACTTTGATGGTCAGACCCAATAAAGTTTCTTTATGTCATTAAAGTAGGTATTTTTAAATCACTAGGATCATTTTCCTTTTCTGTTCTTCTTTTGAGCACTGCAACTTTTTGCCCCTTCCGCTCACAGACTGTCTTCTGTTGGTTGGATGCTTGATCCCAGGGTCCATCATTAGGCAACCTCAGACTCTCCCTGAGGAGGAGCCTACAGGACACCTGTCTCCAACACTGAACAACCCAGATGACGAGATTCCACTTTTGAGTGGGCTGATGGGTACTTTTTCCAGTCTTTTTCTAGTCTTTTAGACTTTGTATCTTCTCTGTCTCACTTCTCTGGCATGACACTGTCATTTGTTTAGATTAACAGTGTGGTCTGAACATTAATATGGGACACAATTAGGTTCCAGTAGTTCTCTGATTTCTAGACTTTTAGTACCTCTCGTGTTTTTTGCTGTCAAGTTGGGGGACTAGGTACTCTCACGGTCTATAAACAAACTCCCCTAGGACCCTCCACCACTCCTTTTGTCTTTTTGTTCCCATACGGAAGCCAAATCCCAATGGCCATGCCCTTGATCACAAGGGTGGTCCTGACAGCATGTCGCACGGCGCTAAGACGCACACAAACTGGGACAGAAAACTAAGCCAGCAGACACCTCTCTGGCAAGGCAGATGGCTAAGACACATCGCAGCGCTTACTGGCTTCAGGCAGTGGGACAACATCAACATATCGCCACTAGGCCATGTCTGGGTGGGCGACCACATTAGGACGTTCCAAGACATACAAGGAAGTTATACTCTCCATACCTCGCAATTCTACAGATACCTGCAGCTGTGTCATGCCCTCAACACACACATGGCAATGGGCACATAATCCCTGAGTTCAGCCTACTGGAAGCTCAAGTTATGATGGGAAACCTGGAGAAGGGCGGGGTGTCCCGAATATATCGAACCATTATTAATAATAGCCCGGCAGCGCTTGACCCACTCAGGACCCACTGGGAGGGTTGGGTGGGCCCCCTCGAAGAGGAGGACTGGCGCGATGCCCTTACGGCTCTCAAGACTATCACAACTTCAGCGAGGCTCCGCCTCATCCAACTATACTATTTGCACATTTCCTACCTCACCCCAAACGTTTTTGCAATGCAGTCCTTCGTTCCTTTCAGGGATGCAAGCGTTGTGGTCATGAACCGGCAGAATTTTACCACATGATCTGGACTTGCCCACATCTAACCCCATACTGGACTACAATAGAGTCAGAGCTCACCCACATCTTGGATTGGCAGGTTCCTCACGACCCCATAAGGCTCGTTTTGGCAGTACTGGATGGCTTAGATGGGTCCTGAACTGACAAAGTATTCCTAGGGACGGCCATCATGACATTGCTGCTGCATGAGCTCAGCTTGGGCCCCCGAGGGTATCCAGATGGCGCCAGGGTGTGGATTGGTGTGCCATGCAGGAAAATCCTTTATTCGAGGCACAGGGTTGACCAGCTATATACTGTAGGGTGTGGGGCAAATGGACCAGTCAACTAAATTGGCTTATACGGAACCCAACTGCTGTATGATACTGTCAATGTACATTTTGTTGGTTATAAATGCTACTTAAGTTTACAATACCTTCTACTGCTGTGTACTTCGGATCAACTGTGTCATACTGCTTTTTTGTTTTCATGCAAAATCTTTAAAATTGTTTATCAATTTTTTTTATAATTAAAGGATAAAAGGAGGTTATAGAAAATTGGGTTTGGGGAAATTTAAGAAGAAATTAAACGAGGGACAGGCAAATACAAATACACACGCACAAACGAGTAACATCAATGCTAGTCACAAACTACACTTCTAAAGTTACTGCAGCCTCAAACATGTTAAAACAGACTTAAAGGCTCTGTTTTGGGGTGAGTTAAACATCACATTTTACCACCCAGTAGTACTGCAATACACTTCCATCTAAAACAATAGTCAGGGAAATAAACTAACACTGCAGAGGAACCAATGTGACACTAATTAAATAATTTTGCCTTTTAAATTATATATAGACACTGTTAGAAATGATTCACCGGGTAGGTGATGTTACTTTTGCGCTCCACCACCACAAATGGCCCAGTCCACTTGTCCTGCAGAGTACAAGGCTCTACTGGTGCCTTAACCAACACTTTCTAGCCAGGCTGAAACTCTACCAGAGTGGCATTCTGGTCAAAACAGCGTTTCATCACCTCCTGGCTGGCTTCTAAGCTCGCCTGAGCGAGTCTCCTGAAGCAGGCAGTTTGGTTTCTGAAGGCTAGCATGTAGCTATATACATCCTGGGACATTTTCTTGGGAGCTGTCTCCCAGCCTTCCTTCACCAAACTGAGAGGTCCTCTCACAGGGTGCCCCTACAGAAGCTCAAAGGGACTGAACCCTAATGACTTCTGTGGTACCTCCCTCTATGCAAAGATAAAGGGATGGTAAGAGGACATCCCACTTATGCCTCATGGGTTCTGTTAGACCCTTGATCATGCCTTGTAGGGTTTGGTTGGACCTTTGTACCAACCCATTACCTTGGGGGTTCTGAACGTGTAGGTTACACCACACTCCTCCCACAGTGATGTCATATAATTGGCCTGAAACTGGTACCCTGGTCAGATACTACCTCTCTGGGAAACCCCATACGGGAAAAGATCCCTGTTAACGTGCGGCCCACCACTGGTGCCATTGTTGTCCTGGGAGGGATAGCCTCCGAAGAACCAGGTGGCATGGTCCACCAAGACCAGGATATACTTGTTGCCCCTGGCTGTCTTGGGGTCCTGTGGTCCCACAATGTCCATCCCTATCCTTTCAAAAGGGGTGCCAACACCCAGAAAAGGAGCCCTACACTTCCTCCCACTCTTACCACTTGCCTGGCAAGTTTGGCAAGACCTACAATGAGCATCTGACTGCCTTAGCATTTGGGGCCAAAAGATGTGGGTGATAATCCTGTCAAAGGTATAGTCCTGCCTCAAATGTCCTGCCAAAGGCACATCATGAGCCATACTCAGTAGGAAGGTCCAGAAGCGCTGGCGTACCACCAGCACATGGGCTAACCCAGGCTCAGCAACCTTAGACTTGCTGTACAGGAGACACTTCTCCCTGTAGATCCTGTGTGACTGGTTTGCAGCCTGCTGCCACAACTCGCTAGAGAAGAGCATTCCGTTGATCTCTGCAGAATTCTTTCCTGGTGGGGCCACATTCTTGCTGCCAATGGGTCATCTCAGATAAGTAACCTAGTTCAGCCGATTGCTCCTCTATAGGTGCCAGGGCCTCTCCCTCAAAGTCAGCCTCCTCCCGGACCGTGGGAACCTCAGGGGTGGGTTTCCTGTGCCCCCTGCCCTTACTCTTGGCAGGCACCTGGGCAACTGTTTCAGGCTCCAGGTCCTTCTGATCACTGTTACTGGCTGCCATGGACTGAGTGGTCATGCATATCCACTCTGGCAACCCAAGCATCTCCAAGAGAGACATGACCTCCACATCCTTCCAAAAGGACTACTCCAGGTGGTTACCTAACAGACAATCTACAGACATGATAGGGCTCACAATCACCTGAGACCCCCCCATTCAAAAGGAAGCTGCACCACCTTACACTGGCGCACTGGATTCTAGGGGCATTTCAATATTTCCCAATGGAAGCACTCTATTGTATATGTATAATAACTATTACAAACGCCTATGGGCGCCAAGCGTCACCCCCATTAAATACCGCAAAGCATGAATAATCTATCAATAGTCCATCAAATACCTTACAACATTGCTGTAGAGGTTAGGAATGCAATGAAGGTCCTAGTATGCCCCCACCTGGCGAGTGGCTAACTGAATTGTCCTATTCAGTGGCAGCAGGCACCCTCATTTTTAGGTTGAGCCTTGCGTTGCAGCGCATGCGCTGCTTGCTCCGCGAGGCATGCAGTATTCAGTATAGCGTGGAAGCTCCGCCCACTCTCCGTCCTTCATTTTCATTGGCTTTTGTCTTAAATAATGCCTTCAGATGGGTTGTAGGCTTTTTAGTCCCTCCTTATGATGGCCATGGAGTCATTTGTGTCCTTCCATGGCTACTGGCCCCTTTACTGCACAGACTACTTTCTTCCCGTGCCCCCCCCCCCACGCAGTCCAATGCCTTCTCTCCTCCCCGTTCATGCCTTGTCACCAGCCCGCACTCTCACTTGCAATGCAATAGGTCTTGCATAAATGTGGGACCTATTGCATTGCAAATGCTTGTTTTGAGCTTCTTCACAGGCTGGGATTGTGGTGTTTGTTGAAAAAAGAAATGGAATGTCCCCAGTAGATAATCATATTCTATGAGTCAACGCATGTCTTGGAAAGAAAGCAGCAGTGAAAACAGAGTGGTTTTTAGGTCTCGCCTCTCAATGCGCATGCGCATTGAGCGAGACTATAGGCGCTTAAACAAGGTTTGCCTAGACTGGCGATTTGATGCTGTGCCCGTGCGCTTTTAGGTCAATGCGCAAGCGCATTGACCTAAAATGCACGTGCACATCATCAAATCGCCATCTGTTCCCCAGCAGCACTCCTCCCACTCCTTTGAAGTGAAGCTTAGCTTCACTTCAAAGGACCCTGCTGCTTCACACTCAGCCGTGTCTCTCCCTCATCGCCGCTCTCCACGCTCCACCCCCTGCGGCGGCCGTGTCGCCCTTCTCCTCCCCCTCCCCACATTAATGCCCTCCGTCTTGTTTGTTGCAGTCTGTCTTCCTTTTGTCTATCCCTATCCCTCTTACTTCACCTCTTTCTCTCCCCTTCCCTCTGCCTCGCCATCTCTTCCCTCCGTCTTGTTTGTTGCAGTCTGTCTTCCTTTTGTCTCTCCCTATCCCTCTTACTTCACCTCTTTCTCTCCCCTTCCCTCTGCCTCGCCATCTCTTCCCTCCGTCTTGTTTGTTGCAGTCTGTCTTCCTTTTGTCTCTCCCTATCCCTCTTACTTCACCTCTTTCTCTCCCCTTCCTTCTGCCTCGCCATCTCTTCCCTCCGTCTTGTTTGTTGCAGTCTGTCTTCCTTTTGTCTCTCCCTATCCCTCTTACTTCACCTCTTTCTCTCCCCTTCCCTCTGCCTCGCCATCTCTTCCCTCCGTCTTGTTTGTTGCAGTCTGTCTTCCTTTTGTCTCTCCCTATCCCTCTTACTTCACCTCTTTCTCTCCCCTTCCCTCTGCCTCGCCATCTCTTCTTTCCCTCTCGATTCCCCGTGTTTCCTCCTTTCCCCCGCCTCACTCTCTTCACTATATGTCTCACTCCTTTCTTTCTCCCCTTTATATATTTTTTCTGTTCTCTACTTCTCTCTGTCCCTTACCTCTGAGTTATCCGCTCTCCCTTTTCTCTCACCGCACACCCCTTCCCTCCCTCCACTCGTCTGTTCTCTCCCTGCCCCCTTGTTCAGTAAAAGGTTCCTGACATATAATGGATGAAAATTGTATTGCTTACCGGTAGTGCTGAAGAGAAACTCGTGAAATATTCCAACACCCCCGGGTGTAGGCACAGTGCCTAGAAGCGGTATTTCTGTACGTTGCAGCAAATCATGTATGCATCTATAGTAAATAAAAGCGAATGTAGTAAAATGTATTGTTTCTTCTTTAGGAGCTCAGTGGGCATAAACCTTTAAGCCCTTCCAACGATGGGCGCAGCTACAAATATATTTATATTTACATGTAATGTTAGCGTGTTATACAGCGCGAACTCGACCCCTATGTATTGGAGCACTTTACGTGAGCACCAGGTACATTACAAAAAAGACATGTTACTTTTTTTGCAGACACGGGGCGATTACGTGATTTACACAGAATCACAGGGTGTTGAGCCGACGTCAGCCTCGAACCTGGCTCCGCAGTTCCAAGGTCAGCAGCTCTGGTCGTTATGCCTCATCCTCTCCTCTAATGCAGCGGGTATAGTAGGCCCGGGCCCCTGGGACCCATTGCACCCCAAATGAGTAGCTGTTTTACTTCCGGGTCAGGGGATGGGTGTATAATGTAGGGCCCGTGGTGCCCTGGTTCAGCAGTCTCCAATCCTGCGTGATTTCTCTGCGTAGCTTACGAATACAAATCATATAACTTGTGTAAGTGGCACTCATATGATGTCAATGCTATAAGTGTCAAGAACACTTTATCATTTCTGATTGTGACACCACCCGCCACTATGTACCCAGATTTGACCATACAGGTTTCCTTGCTGGATAAACATCAACCACTACCTGCAGGATACAACAGAATGTCGTTTTCCTGCACGGTACATTTTTCTGTGACATTCCATCTCGTGCGAACGCTCAGGTGACGGGCAGCCGGATGGCCCTGTTCAGGGAGAGGGTTTCTGCACGCCTGGCTTCAGGCAGGAGCACTCGCGCTTTCATATTTAATTCCGGTTGGCCGAGTTATCGCTTCCCATTTCCGGTATTCAGTAAACAGGGCCGGTGTATTGGTATGCAGAACCGCCGCTTTCCACCTAATCTGTGGCAAACAGTTTCTCTACCCCCTTTCCTGCCGCTCGTGATCTGCTTTTTGTGCTTTTTTTAATGGCCTGTTAACCCAATTTCACACCTGTGAATGGGGTTTAAATGGCATGTCCCGTAACAAAAGAGGGGGGAGATGGGAAGGCATTGTACCGAACAAGGTGTCAGCCCCTCCCCTTTCTCTCACGGCCGCCAGGCCATGTTATTTTTTCAGCCTCCCCTTTTTCATTTCTCTCTACTAGCTTCGCCCATTTCTCCCAATCACTCTCTTCTCTCACTCTCATACCTCCATGTCAGTCAGCTACACACACCACCGCCACAGTGCCCGAACCTCCAATGCTCGTCGCATTTCTCCTCCCCCTCCCCAGCCGCCAGCATCTCCCCTCTCTCTCACGGCCGCAAGGCCGTGTTATTTTTTCTGCCTCCCCTTTTTCATTCATTTCTCTCTCCTAGCTTCGCCCATTTCTCCCAATCACTCTCTTCTCTCACTCTCATACCTCGCTGTCAGTCTCTACTTTCCCGCTCCATTCCTCTCTAAATGTAAACAGAGACCCTCCCACACACACACACCACCGCCACAGTGCCCGAACGCTCGCAGCCTCCATGGTCCAAACACACCAAGCAAATCTAGAGGAGGGAGGTTTTAGTTTGAATGACTAAGTGCTGTGGCAGCACCCTCTCTTCAGTGTTGCATTCCAAATGCTATAGGTGTCACATTCGCGAAAGTTATAACTATTGGCATTGTAAATGACAAAGCTATCAATTTAGCTGTTTTAAAAACCAACACATAAATAAAATATTTGTCATTTACAAGACCAATAGCTCCAATTTTTCTAATGCGAGACCTATTGCATTTCCAATGCTTGTTTTAACTGTCTCTCTGTCTTTCCCTGTAACAGACCAAGACAGACTTTGAAGAGTGGCAGGAAGGCACCATGGGGGTTATACGAGCTGACTGCAACCCCATGTGAGGGTCCCTGGGCTGTATTTAGAACCAACAACGCCCCTCTAAGAAGGCATCCTCAAGGCGCACAGTAATCATGCATCATTCTTTTATATAGCACGCAAGGCTGGCCTCCTGAGAAGCCATGCGCTCTATAAATTAAATATAGCATAACATAACATAACAGTATGGGCAGAAGAATGGGTAAACGGGTTCCCACATCTGCATGAGGCCACAATCCCAGCACCAAGTGCAAATACACCCGTCACATGGGTGCAAAATATATACGGCTGCAAGTGGTATCACAGAAGGGGCCATGCAAGTATCTGCAGGGTCATCCATAATTTGAAGGTGCCATAGTAGTGCAGATGCTGATGCCCACTCTGCTTCTGGGACATTTCATTTAGGAATGCTCAGAAGCGTTCGAAATGTGAAATGAATAGCTGTGGCCACTCTGTTGATGTCATATAAGATCCATCTTCTTTTTACGTCCCAGAAGAAAAATCAATATTTAGACATTTTTTTTAATGTAGAACAAAAAAAGCTTCGAAATATTTGCATATTTCACGCATTGAGCAACACATAGATAAACTTGTCATACTGTTACATTAAACGTAGAAACCATGCTTACTATAACTTACAAGTGTACATAACATAACATAACAAACCATAACATAACATACATTTTCCATACCACTTGTAGAGGATTTACCTTATAACCCCTTGACAAAACGCAGGGGGGCGTTCACAACTGACATTTAAACAGAAATATGTGCGTCAACAGAGTGCATTCATACAATCTATAAGCTAACTACAAATAGAAACGTGAGGCGGTCTTAAGTTTGAACTTTTTTTTTAAGACTGACAAAGTTTTCTTCTATTCGAAATAATTGTTTGCTCAATGATCAAGTCACAAATTATCCTAGAGTAAGCACAGTTAATCACAGAGAATGTTTGGTAAAATCGATATTTACTGAGATTCAAATGTAAATGTAAAACAAGCATTGGCAAAGTCATTAAGTCTTGACTTTAAAAAGCTGAGCTATTGGCTGTTCAATGTTTGTTTTCATCTGCATTTGAGAGCACACTTCAACATTAAGGTGCAAAATCTGCCTGGCAGTCTTGGAATTAGTTTGTTATTAAAGGAAAATCACTTCTTGTGGGCTGCCAAGCATTGAGATGTGCTCTCACGAAGCAAATGCACCGGGGCATCGTGGAGCATGCACACTTATGATTCATGATGCGTGCATGTGCATGCCTCAGGATACAGCTGCTATTTTGCTTGTTTTTTTTTTTTATCCACCTATCTAAGATGGGGATATACCTATCTTGGCGTGGTAAGTTAAAAGAAAAAAGGTACACTTTTGTAAAGGAGCGATCCAACAGCAAACTGCAGCGCCAAACACTCCAACAACTTGTCGGAGGGTGGGACAAATTAAATGCCGCTAAGCAATGAGAGCAAGATGGACGAAATATAAGAGCTATATTTTTCTTGTACAAAATAACTAAACAAGCACAAAGAGGTGTTGTATGCAATGTAGAAGATTGTTGGAGGATCGTGGACATTTAAACAACAAGGAAGCAGCGCTTTGGGGAGATAGCACGATAGCAAGACAGAAGCAGCACACAAGGGAAAGCTACAAAACACATGCAATCCCAATAACTGCTGAAAATAAAAATGAAAAGCAATTCCCTGAATCCAATGTAATGTCAGCAGTAGATGGATACAAGTCAACCAATCATAACAAGGTGAGACTGAAATGCTCAGTGGGACAAACAATAATATGGAGGAAAGCCATTGAATCAAGAGGACATAAGAGAGCTAGCCACCAAAATCCTTCAATCAAGAGCAAGTTGCTGAGCCCTCTGTATATTGGACAAAGTAGGTCCAGGGCTCTAATTGGATTGAAAACACTGGGGATGACTGGTGTAATTAAGGGCGTGGATCAAAAACGTAAGCTGAAAATCTGTGCTTGGCATAGTGTGCCGCCCGACTGGTATTTTGCTGCTTCTGTCAGTGTATCCATATTAAAATACAATGAGTAACATTACACCTACAAGAAGCCAAGACTATTGGCTTTGTCAATGGTCATTAGTTGCCTAAGATAAAAGGATTAATGAACACTAACACGAATGCACATACCAATAGGGATCAGGAACCAGGAAGTGGTTCCATTCACTGGGGGCCTTTTTGTAAGTTTAGTGTCCCAGCTTTTCCGAGACACGGGACGGGAATGCCAACGCACTCCTTGTGTTCAGCATAGCTGGCCTCGGTAAAACAAGTGAGCAACTTCCGAGCCACGGGCAGGCTATCCTTGTAAATCTGCAAGGTAGCAGCCTTGGAGTAGTAAGTACGGCATAGTCGATTTTCCACAGAGGAGCCTCTAGCAAGCTGGCATTGATCATTTCTCTATATAATCATTTCTCAAAACAATCACTCGCATTTTCTCGCATTCTCCACAGAGGGACTACGGACGTTCATTTCTCCCGTTGGACTCATGGTGCAGGATTTAACCATTTTACATGTATATGGTGCATTTAATTTTGATTTCATGTCCTGGCCAATTATATTTATTTTTCCGTTTTTGTCTACCATATCTATGTTTTGATGTGTGCCTTTGTGTAACCAGCTTTTAATCTTCGGTTGCACTAAAAGTGTTCACCTCTATTCACGTTTACAGCGTACGTGAATCTCTCTATGCAACAACATGTATAGAATGTGTAACATAGCCAGAAATTCTGGCGGAATACCTTTCACTTTATGTAATTACAGATCATCCAGATACAACACCAAAACGGTGCTGCATGTTTATTTTTTTTCCTTAGCCTGCAGTAAGTTGTTTCTCAGCTAGAGTGTTGACAGGAGTGGTGTCAGGGAGTAGAAATCCTTGGTCCTAAGGAAAAGCCTTAGGGTAGGGCTTGAAATATGTAGACCTTTGAAACTCGGGAACATAATTCTATTGAGTTTAATTTATTTCCCCATTTTTTAACCATACGGACCTAGAGGTGCGAATAAAATATTCTTTCCTACTAGACAGGTATTTTTCATTTCCACTTAAACCTTCCCCTCCTATTCTGTTCAGCTTCATTAATCTATTATAAAACACCTAATGTGCTCCCATGTAACTCATAGGTCGCAGCACGCACCGCCTCTGCAGCTATCAAAGATGGCAGATACCAATGATGAAGCATGCCGCCAAGGGGAAACTAAGGTGGGGGAGGGTTATGTAAAGAAAACATTCTGTTTTCCAAACCAGATGTGTAAGTCCAGTTCAATGAATGGCAGACAGTCTCTCTTTGTTTATTGATAAGAAAATAATTTAACAACTATGACTTCATTGTACAGCATATTGAAAATGCTTCAGTTCTGAAATGACGAGATGGTAAAAGAACTACAACAAGTCTCTTTAAAGGCATTGAAGGGTAATAACTCTGCAGGGTTAAGATTTACTTTTTTCATCTTGAGGGTGAGGGCAAAAATGAAGTGCCCGATAGGGACCTCTCTCAGCGCCTGCTTTTTGGAACTGCTGGTACTGAGCATCAGGACCCGGACCACTAAAGGTCCAGAGTAGGTCTGTGTAGCTAACACCTAATAGTACTCTGTGGGGAAAGCCTTAGCAATTAACAGAATACTTGTTAAAATGTGCATGATAACCATGTAAAATATATAACTATAAATAGATCTAATTTACATAGGGGCCAGATGTAGGTAAATACTATTTATCGATTCTTAAATACAGAATTTTACTGATTCAGTATTTAAGAATAGGTAAATAGTATGTAGGTAATTTTTCGGTACATTTTACCGAATCGGTAAAATTTGGTATTTACCAATTCGGTATTTACCGAATCCGTAATTCCCATTCATTCCTATGGACCTGGAGGACCATAAGGGCATGTATGTCTGCCACATCGCAGTGTTGTAAAAGCAAAAAATAGCTTTTTCAAAGGTTTTCTTTATTTACCACCAACTTGTAGTTGGTGGTAAATAACGAATCCTTAACTGAGGAATGCACTCACTTGAGTGCCCTCTACATTACGGATTTGGTAATTTTCCGAATCGGTATGTTACAAAATCGGTAATTTACCGATTCCTTAAGTTACCGATTCGGTAAAATACCGAATCCTACAAAAATGCCACCTACATTCCGAATGCCAAATCCGGTTGGTAACGGCCGAAATTCGGTAATTTCGGCCATTACCGACCGGTATTGGGCGACCTACATCTGGCCCCAAGTATTTAGTTATCCTCAAAATCGTCAATAAACCTGGCCCACTCAGACTTGTGTTAGACACTGCTGCTCTTGGAAATGACCCTTTTTGCAGGGTTATCCCCAAACTTTTTGCTTCTTCATCCTTTATTTGTCCTAACCCGTGGCTGTTGGCAACAGTACTCTGGGCACTTTACAACTGCTGATCAGTGCTAAAGTGCATATGCTCTCTGTGTAAAGTGTTATAGTGATTGGTTATCCATGATTGGTATATTTGTATTACCAGGAAGTCCCTAGTAAAGTACACTGAGTGTGCCAGCGCAGGTGATTCAAATGCAACTAGTGGGCCTGCAGCACTGATTGTGCCACCCACATGAGTAGCCCTAAAATGGTGTCTTAGGCCTGCCACCGCAGTGCTTGTGTGCAGTTGCCAACTGCCATGCTTCCCTGGCCAGTGTCCACACTGGCCAGGCCTAACCGTTCCCTTTCTGTACACATTGGACACCCCTAGAGAAGGCCCTAGGTACCCCCCCCCTGGGCAGGATGCAGTGTATATGAAAGGTAGAGCATGTACTGGTGTGTGTGACATGCTCTGGTAGTGAATTACAGCATTTTCGCTTTTCACTATTGAGAGGGCTATCTTGCCCAGAGGCTATAATGGGGAATGCGGAGTATAATGTTTACCTGCATATCTTCCCATACGAGCAAGATAGAAAATTAAAGTCTGGTATCCCTGAACTCAGAATTTAATAACACATCTTTTAGGAAGGATGGTTTTTAAATACTGTGGTTGAGAACAGCACTTTTAGAAAGTGGCTGTCCTCTTGTTGGACCTTTCTGTGTGCCTTGGCCTGTTTGTGAATTGACTGTCTGGTTTGTGAGTGACAGGGGTTGGGGAGCCCTCAGGAGGCTGGATGAGTCAGCCCTAGGCTGAATGACTGCATCTGCTTCTTGACTGGTGGGAGGGGATAGCACCTGGGCCTGAACAGGGCTGTGCCTGCCTTCCACAATGTTGGCTCCACCTCCTGCTGGGCGGCTGACGACCCTGCCCCTCTTTCTGAAAGGAGAGGAGAAGACAGGAAAACAAAGTTTTCAGGAACTGACCTGAACTGGTTCTGACCATGCCAAGGCCTCTCTTCCTCTAAAGAACAAAGGAAAGACTGGTATAAGAAGGGCTACCCAGACTACAGAAAATGAGATCATCCTGGAATCAAGAAAGAACCTCTGCCAAGTAGAAAGCTGGAAGACTGAAGAGGAAGGACTGTCCTGCTGTGTGTTTGTGGGCTGACCTGCAGTTGCTTTGCTGCCAAGGAGAGGGAAGGATGTTGCTTTGTGCTGTGTCCCCTTGCTTGAAGAGATCTCCAAGGGCCTTAGTAGAGCTGGCTCCATGTTAAGAAGTCCCAGGAACAAAAGGACTTCACCCCCAGCGTCCCCCCTGAACTCTACTGAGAGAGTTCTGTCCTTCCTAGAGTTCCTCTGGAAGTTGTACCTGTTGTTGGGAAGCTGGACAAGGAGAAACTAAGACAATCTGCAAATTTTCACGCATCGCTCGCTTGCAAAGTGCATCCCCGACAGTGCGAGGAAATTCCCGCTGCTGCGAAGATCAAGATCGTCGCATCGCCTGTTGCCGCTGCAAGAACCGATGTGCATCGCTCCAGTGCGGGAAGGTTACAATCGCTGCGAGTATCGTCGCATAGCCTGTCGTCGCTGGGTGAGATCATCGCACCGCTTGCTTGCGGACCGCATCACATCGCTGTGAGTATCGTCACAGAGCCATCGCATAGGGGGACAGCGAGAGGAGAAGATCGGCGCTGCGGCCGCCGCACCTGAGATCGTCACCGTCCTGAAGATCGTCGCATCGTACCTTTGCGAGAGGCTTCCTACGAAATCTGCGCACTGAAATCCATACAAGGTATCGCCTCCCTCCCCAAACAGATTGGATTCGTTGCAACACACCCGCTGCGTCCAGCGGGGCTTTTGCATCGTCTCCCCAGGGTCTCAGGAGTGACGCATCGCTTGTTTTTCAACGCTGTAGCTTTCACTTGGAACTTTTGTTGCATCTAAAGGTACTTTTGACTAAACGTGACGCAACTATAGATTATTTTAACGCAACCCTAAGAATTCTTTTGAAATCATATCCTTGAACTGTGTATGTTGGATTTTTGTCGTTTTGGTCTTGTTTAGTTTAGATTAAATACGTTTATTTTTCTAAACTGGTGTGGAGGCCATTTGTGGTGTTTTCACTGTGTTACTGTGAGTGTTGGTACAAATACTTTACACATTGCGTATAATAAGCGTGTCTGCTACTGCCAAGCTACCAAGGGGGTGAGCAGGGGTTATCTAAAGAGTGTATCCCCCTTACCCTGAATAGAGGCAAGGGTCCCTATTTGTCACAAGTACCTACCTGTGGCAACCAGAGACCCCGAAATCTAACAGCTGCATAATATGAACAGTGCAAAAGTTAATATAATATCTGGGGCCATGTTACATAAGTGCCCCGGGAGTGCAAGGGGTGTTTGTGCCTGCTCTGTATGCCCTAGGGGCACTTTGGTATTACAGAATGGACCGCAGATGCTTGTGTGACCCCATCTGTAATACTGATAGCGCTAGCGCTTTATGAGCGCCAGAACTATCTTCAGAGGGCATCCCCTAATATACATGGGGCATGGCCACACACAAATGAGGTAATCCTTATGCCTCTGTGCCCATGTTGTATTATAGACAGGAGTGCAGGGGGGCGTGGCCGAACCACCAAAGATGGCGGATTGTTTCCCCTGAGGCTCCGGCTGCCGGCCCGCTTCATCCATCGCCCATGTGACCCCCTCGTATCCCACAGAAGCAGCAGGGGCATAACTCTAGACCAGAGCACGGCCAGATCATCCCAATGTGCTTCAAATCCCGATACACAGCCTATAACGTGCGAAACTCCCAAGCACGGCCCTCTAAGATGGCGGGTCCCTGACCGTGGGCGGTGGGACACCGGCAGACTGTGGACGGCGAACAAGGACGGCACGCCAGCGGAGCCCCAGGTGAGAAGGCGCTGTCCCCGGCCCTGCAGCCAGGCACCGGCCAAGACCTGACAGGCCGAGAGGGAGGGGCTCCGCGAGGCTCTGGCAGGCCACGAAAACGGCGGGGAGCCCACCTCTGCCAGGTCCCCTCTCAACTGCTGTGGCCCTGTGAGGCGCGAACACCGCTGGGGGAGTGCCTACCAGGCGGCACGGGGGGAAAACCCCGCACTGCCTGATCTGCGAAAGCGGCCGTCACTGCAGATCCCGGGGGTGGCCTGCATCGCCTGCGCTGTGCTGCGGGCTGGCTGAGTGAAGAGGAGGCCTCACCACGTGGGCCCCGAGACTGGACCACTCCTGTGACCGGGTGTGCTAACTAGGCCTGGTAGCACCGGGAGCGCCGGCGAGAGCAGTCCCAGCCACCATACCAGTGCACCACGAGATCTGCGGGGGTACCACCCTGATCTCTCATCAGAGGCAGCAGAATCTACTGGTCCATTACACACATGGCGCAAAAACTAAGCTACATGCCCTTCCTCATTCTCCCCCGCCGATTCAAAGAGCACGGAGGGATGGAGACAGGCATGGCGACTGATAGAAGGCCTCTCTAGGCCGTGCGGCCCCGGTGTCAAGTGTAGAGAAGATTGGGAGGGCGATGCAGAAATCGCCCTTACGGAGCGACCGTAGAACAGGAGTCGATCTGGCCAGTAAGACCATCGTCCGCTGCACCTTGTCGTCGTCGGTGCCACTGTGACTAGGGGTAAGGCCCACTAGGACTGACCACCCTCAAGACATGGGGTTGCAGCTGTGACACCGCCATTCTGCCATACCTCCAAGCCCCCTCCCAAGCTCAGAGACTACCACCTTCCAGAGAGGCGACACCCCGATCCGCCAACGAGGACCAGCCTGGACCCAGATGCAAGTGGCAGATGCGGCGCTTCCGTGAACAGTCGCGGAGGCTGGACCCCGCCTAAAGGCCGTCGGTGGCGAGGACTTACGCGAAGGATCTAAGGCCACCCATATGGCAGACTCGCAGAAGATGACGCCTCAGCCACCGGCACCGACCCAATCAAGGGAGGAACCCACCAGAGAGGATTCCATGTCCAGAAAACTGGATCAAGTCCTCGCTGCCATAGAGCACTCCAGAGTGGCGATGGAAAACAAATTTGATACTTTAGCCACTGATCTCAACATTCTCCGGGATGATCACAGGAAGCTTACGGACAAAGTCACTCAGAGTGAGAAAACAGTACAGGCCATAGAACCGCAAGTACAGCAACATCATCACACTATCAAAGAACTGCAGTCTCGTAACAAGGCTCTGGAATACAAAACGGATTATTTGGAGGGACGCTCCCGGAGGAGCAACATCCGCGCCACAAATCTACCAGAAGTGGCGGAAGGGGCCGACCCAATCAAATACATCACGGCCTGGATCACAACTTTCACACCTGCCAAAGATCTGACTCCTTACTTCTCCATTGAACGAGCACACCGGGTTCCCGCAAGAAGACCCAAGTCAGGCCTGCCCCCGCGACCGTTTCTGATGAAGCTCCTGCACTTCCAGGACTTTCAATACTGAAGAGATTGAGGACGATGGTGGCGGCGGCGGCGGCGTGTGAAGGGGATCAGACATTGTGAACGTTCAGAACGCACTGGAATACCCTTATGACGACCAGGAGACTCAAAACTGCCAGTGTCTGACATAGAAAAAGGTGTCGTCCCCTCTTTACCGTTGAAAAAAGAAAAAATATCTATTTGATTGACTACTAAAAGCCGCCCCCTGCCGTGGTCAGCTATTTTTCCATATTAAAAAGCTATTGGCTGCTTGTTTTACTCTACCTAAAAGGATTCATATCAGACTACGCCTAAACGTCAGATGACGTGTTAGAGTATTATTATTCCCAAAAAACATCTCTACATATATGTTCGTTGTTGACAGAGAATTACATCCCAGGTTTAGAGGTCCTATATCGCACTGTATCTGTCTTGGTCCTGATGAAGGTGGTCCGCACTCCTGCTAATTCCACCGAAACGCGTCGACCATCGCCCTTCTTCTTTTTTTAAAATCGCTTGACTTGGGTCATGCAGAGGACACCAGATTCCATGCTATATGATATAATCTCTGTTGTTTATGTGATAGGATGTATGTTTAGTAAGTATATATGTGGTGTGCGTGTGTGGCTCTTTTCCTGTGTTGTATATATTCAAATATGTTTTTATGAATTGGAATAGACATATATGCATAGCTTCGACATGGTGAAGAATAATCTTGGTGAAGCTTTATTGTAATATGTATATATTTTTATATTTGACACATCTGAAAACTATGATAAAATGAAAAAAAGTGATTTTTGTATTGAAAAGTAATAAAATGAAAAATAATTCACATTTGGTGTAGACTGCGTTGGTATATGCCCTGTGTGTGAGACCACTCCAATGAAAAATGTATATATAGGTCAAGAGGGAGCTATTTCAATTGTCTTTGGTTCTTTTCCCCTCTACTCCCTGACCTAAAAGTAAACCCTAGAGGGGGTCCACCTTCCTTTACTATTCACTTCCAGGACAGAGACACTATCCTTCGAGTGGCCAGGGAACACGGACGACTACAGGTGGAGGACAAGCAGGTAATGCTCTTCCCCGACTATTCCAGAGCGGCGCAACAACAGAGGGCCACCTTCCAGGCGGTAAAATGCACACTCGCCAGAAGAACATTCAATATGTCCTCCTGTTCCCGGCCAAACTCAAGGTCATCCACGAGGGCACTACACACTTCTTTACAGACCCGAAGGATGCAGCCGCCTGGGTGGAACAGCATGCAGCCCAACGTCCGAACACAGCGGACGCGCAAAATGAACGACCACCACGACGCTCAAGACGGCAGGGCCGTAAAGTCACCCTAACGCAGCTCAGTGTCAGGTCAAGTCCAACTGGAACTGGCTCCCCGGACCTCACGCAGATTATAGCGGAGCGCAAGAAGGCGATACTGGTGGTAGCCGCCCTTGACCCCACGGGGGGAGGCCCCAGATGTGGAAGGAGGCCCCCACCTATTCAGCTCTGAGGACGAGGGCAGCGATGCACCCGGGATGGCTCCGTGTTGCCCACGATAGTAACGCCCCAAACAGCAGACACGCTCATATAGCAGCAACATACAGACCCGGACCGCCCAGTGCACATGGCTGACCTCGAGACGAACTGCCAAGGACATGCGCCACCACTCGGACGTCTGCCTGCAGAGTGGTGACAGCTGACAGGAGTCACCATGGGGTCCACACCGAACTGCATCATTCCCAATTAGTGCCAAAGAACCGGAACGTCTGTGATGCCAGAGGGTGCATTTCCGAAGCCCATCTGATTCGTTGGCGGAGCCGGCAGCCGCCGGGGAGATGCCCAGCCACACCCCGCGACAATGAACTAAAGAACACAAATGATACACAGTTTGGACGTATTGCCCCGAGCAATAGGTCCCCCAAGCTGGGGCTGTTCCTCAGAGTTATGGTTTGTCCCCCTTTATGTTTTTCATCTCTTAGCTATCCGAAGGTGGGCGGGAGGAAGAGGACATGATCACAGCAGATACCCTTATCTTGTTGGGAAGGGGAAGGGTCCAGAGGGTGGGTCGATCATGTGGAAATGGACACTCAGGGAGAATCACGAACTGCCTGTGTTAAGCATGGCTCCTAAAACGCTGAACACAGATGTAAAATGTGTAACCTTGAATGTCAGGGGTATGCACACGGCCACTAAGAGATACTCGAGGTACGCCTACATTAAACGGCATCTGGCGCAGGTGGTCCTCCTACAAGAGACACACCTGACAGCCCCAGAGGTAGGCCACCTTCATAGAAAATGGCGGGGCATAGTGTGCGCCACAACATACTTGACCTTCGCCAGAGGCACACTAATATGGATCAGGCCTGGTGTACCATTTAAGGAACAGACCCGTCTGATTGACAAAGATGGGCGATATGTAATCATAACTGGCCTACTAGACGGTCAGCCAATACTCTTGGGCTGTGTGTATGCCCCTAACATAGAACAAGACCACTACTGGGACAAACTGACCGCAGTGCTAGCTCGTCACACTGGGATACCCTGGCTCCTGGGCGGCGACTACAATTGTGTCTTAGATCTGCATCTACATAGGTCACACCCTCCTCCAGCACACAAACAAACAGAACGCTTCCGCACATGGGTAGACCACTGGGCATTAACAGATGCCCAGGGGGCACAAAACCCAAACACCAGATTATACTCCTTCCACTCCATCCCCCATGACCTACGGGTGAGGCTCCACAGGTTCCTGAGTTCCGAAGATCTCCTGCCCAAAATGCAATGTGCTGACTATCTGGGGCGGATAGTATCAGACCACAATGCACACGTGGTGATCCTTAGATGGAGGCCACCCCACCCCCCAGTCCCCACATAGAAACTTCCCCAAGAATGTCTCATGGATCAAGCCTTTCAACATATACATGGGGAATTTATCCGGGAACACTTGATACAATGCTGGCTCAACCTCTTCCTGGGCAACAGAGTGGGACGCATATAAGGTTAGCGCCCGGGGACACTGCATCCAACAGGTAGTAGGGGCTCGCAGAACACTGGAACAGGCACTACACAAAGCAGAGACCACGTTGACGGGCTTGTCCCGGGGTACAGACCAAGGGAGGACCACCGTGGCACAGCTCTCAGCGGCAAAGCTTGCGCACGCAGAAGCATTACCAGACCTACGCAAATAACATTTCCGCGCATATGCAACGCGAGCACACAGGGAAGGCAATAGGGCAGGCGCATTACTGGCATGGGAGGTCAAACAGGACACAACATTGCCGCCTATCACTGAACTGGTAGATTACACAGGGCGTCTCCAACATTCCCAAGTAGACATTCTGCACATATTTCGTACCAACTATGCAGCCGTGTACCGCAACCCAACACCAATGGCACCCTGTGAGCTAACAATTTCTAGGCACTCTGGTGCTCCTCCCCACAATCTCCCCAGCAGACAGGAAAGACCTAGACCGTAAGATCACACCCTTCAACATAAAGCATGCTATTGGATCTTTGGCAAGGGAGAAGACACCGGGAATGGACGGGTTCCCGCTGGAATACGACAGTACATTCGCGGCTCAGATAGTACCCCACCTAGCGTCCGCATATGAGGAGGCCTTGTCCAGGGGCATACTGCCTGCGTCATTCCGCGAATCCGTGGTGGTGACCTTTCTGATACCCCACAGGGACTCCACACTTCCGTACTCGTATAGACCCATAACACTACTGAACACCGATTGTAAAATCCTAGGGAAGATCCTGGCCAACTGCTACGGCCCACTTCTCCCCGCCCTGGTGCACCCCGATCAATGCGGCTTTGTACCCAGACGTAACACCTCGCATAATCTGAGACGGTTCTTCCACATCCAAGATAGAGTGCAGGATAGATTCCCCCACGCAGCCTGCCTGATCTTCGAACTCGAGAAAGCGTTCGATACTCTGACATGGCCCCATCTGTTTGCGGTCCTCCAGAGGATAAATATTGGCCCCACTTTGACGGCGTACACAAAATGTTATACGAGAGGCTAACCTCTCGGTTAAGAGTTGGCAAGCTCATCTCTGATCCGTTCCCAGTGGAGAGGGGGACCAGGCAGGGGTGTCCACTCTCCCCTCTCCTCTTTGCGTTGGCGAAGGAGCTCCAGGCTATGCGGTTGCGACATGAGGGGACGGCATGGGGCGTCCCGCTCACGGAAACGATGCACTGCGTATCATTATACGCGGATGATCTGCTAATTTATGTCCGGGATTTTACAGCAGACCTCACCTCAATATGGACAACCCTACAGGTCTTCGGGGACACCTCTGGTCTCAGAGTCAACTGGGACAAGTCGACGATCTACCCCCTCAGCCCCCACCTGGCACCACAAGATCTCAGGATGGGCACACACAGACCCTCAAATGGAATGAAGCGGCCCCCAGATATCTGGGAGTGCGGCTCTACCATTCCCCAACAGATCTCTACGAGGGTAACCACCGCAAAGTATTGGTGAGCCTACGATCGGCAGTGGGCTTCTGGAAGACTCTACCCTTGGCCCCCATCGGCCGGGTGGCCATAGCAAAAATGATAATGGTGCCCAGACTGCTGTATCACTTTGCCAACATTCCTGTAATCCCACCCTGGTCGTTCTTCCGCGAACTCGATACTCTGCTCACAACGCTGATCTGGGGGACTGGACGGCGAAGAGTAGCACTGCATACCTTATACTTACCTACCACCTGCGGAAGCCTAGGAGCCCATCCTTCGAGTTGTATTTCCTCGCGGCACAGCTTCAGTAGCTGTCCCACTGGACGGCGGAGAGGTGCGTAGGGGAGATGACCACGGAGGCCGGCAGGCTACCGCTCCCCACCATTAGGAGAATGCTCCTACCCGGCACCAAACCAATACGCACACACCCGATGCAGGTCTCCATATCTCGCAAGTGTATGATGCGAATCCATAGAATGTTGAAAGAGCGATCACTCTACTCCCCACTGCTACCCTTAGTGGGTCTCCCTCGGGGGGGAAAAATATTATACAGCTGGAGCCCTGCAGGTCTGGACCGATCACGAGGTGAAGGAAATGGAAGCGCTGTTCCACGAAGGGCAACTGAAAACTTATGAGCAGCTAGTCGACTGGTATGACCTCCCGCCGGGACAATTTTTAACGCATAGGCAACTCCTAGATAGCGCTCGCCAGTTCTGGGACCTGCGGGACGGAGAAACCTCAACATACCCGGTGCTCCACACGATACTCCGAATGGGAGCAGGCAGACACCTAGTTACATGGCACTACAAAGCCATCAGAGAACTTGCTAACGTCCCCCTAGACAACCTGAGGCAATCATGGGAAGACGACGTGGGTAGGGTATTTCATGACAAGGAGTGGACACGCGCACTGAAATACCCTAAAAAGGTATCCCGGAATGCACGGTTCAAGAACATACAGTTTAACATACTACATTGCGCATATCTCACACCAGACAAACTGCATCGGTATTATCCAGATACACAATTCCAATGTCCCCGATGTCTGACAATAGAAGCGAATTTCCGGCTCATGTTCTGGGACTGTTCCTCCCTACAGCAATACTGGAGCAAGATACACCAAACACTCCTCACGCTGGTTCACCTGCCGCATATCGATACGTGGGAGGTCTGTGCCTTGGAAATCTATGAAAACAAAAAATCAGAAAAACTGCAATGGCGATTCACACCTCTGCTCTCCTCTTAGCAAAGAGAGCCTTAGCCATGCACTGGAGAGTCCCCTGGTGCCCCCCAGAAGCAGCCTGGGTAGGAGCGGTTAACAAATGGGGGGCGGCAGAAGAAGACATTCTGCAGGAGGAAGAAGTGAAGGGCACACGTCCACATCCAATTTCCCTTGAATGGGCGCAGCTGCTGATACCATTTAAACAAGAGACAGCAGTCGATGTGGCACCAGAGCTCTCCCCGCCGCAACCCCGCAGTCCCTCCCAATGTCCCGGCCCGCTAGACCAGATACTAGGAGAGTGAGATACCCGACAGGGGGACATGCCGAGACGGGCGACCAGCTCTACTGGGAATAGTATTTACTCCTGCGGTAGATTGTTCCCTTTCCTCCCGCAACCCCCAATGACCCTCACCCCCTCGAGAACATAGTCGCTACCCCCCGGGCCCCATAGCCACTCGCCCCCGCCCCCACTCTTTGCGCTCCCCCCCTCCTCCTGTTTCTGGAAGAAGTTTCTTCCCATAGTTACTCGTGTAGTTTCAGTCGGCGGTTTGGATACCGACTCACCATCGTATGCTAATATCCGACTGCATCGTAAGGGGTCATCTATGCAAACACGGGGGAGATGTCTACACAGTCCTCACCATCACTTAGCCCATGGGACACATCGCAGTATGCCATGACATCCCACACCACGCTAACGTATCAGCAATTCATAAGCAATGATATGTAACTCCTTCTGGTGGAACGGAACTCGCATGCTGAAGGTGAAGTAGACATTATGTACTCACTTTGTATGCACAAACTGACATATGATGAATATGTTGCCCCACATGGGGATTTGAAATGTAAAACCCTAATAAAAAGATTTAATCAAAAAAAAAAAAAATAGACAGGAGTGCAGAGGCAAAAAAGCTGTTAGGAGGCACAGTGACAGTGCACCATCTAAAAGGTGGTGCACTGTCAGTGCGCCCCCTGATTGCATCCCTATGGAGGAGTAAAAGAGGCTCCTTTGAACCCCAAGACAACCCTTGCAGGCAGGTGCAGTCACGCACTGCACCCACCTGCAAGGGGATCTCTAATCCCCTTTAAGAGTGCAGACGGGTTACCACCGGCACAATGAAACACAGAGCGGCTTCAAAGCTGCGGCTCCATTTTTCACCTTTGGGCAGTGCATTCCATGCAATAGGCCGTACTTTCAGTGTAAGCGCCTGGCGCACCTGTTTTAAGGTGCACCGGGTGCAAACTGGGAAAGAGCGCCCTTTTCATAATAGGGGCGCTAAGCTGAATGCTGAAGACTACCTGCTGTTGAATTGTTATACCCCCATGGAAATAACTCATCTAGAAAACTGCAGGCAGAAGGAGTCAATTCATTTGCTGATTATTAATTGGTTTTTTACGTGCACATTAAAAAATGCATGACTTGCCTACATATAATGCATTTAATATATATTATTAAACAGGAACTAGGTCTGAGCTTTATACTGATCTCTTGTAGCAAAGAAATCCCTGTTTGAGCTAAATGCATATGCCTATTAACTGGATCTTACCGTTTCTCATTATATATTTTCAAAATGTTAACATTTCAGCACTTTTGTGCTGTATAACGTGGCATATTTATGGAGGAGCAGCAAAGGACCATACTGATAGTGCCAAATTGAGTCCACGACCTGACATATACTAATTAGAATATCAAGCTTATCTGATTAGTTGCGCTTGTTTAAAGAACAAAGGACTTGTTATGATGAGTATGTAGCACATACAGCAACTCAAAGGCCTATTCAGTCATTAGTCACTGGTGCTTGGGGACGTATTAGTCTTCGTCAGGACTGTAATTAGTTAGGAAATGACGAGCATTATTAAAATAAAGCCTTTTTGTCGGAATACAGGTAAAGACGAAACATCATGGAAGCACAAGTCAGTATTTTTGTTTCTAACAGATGGAAGGTTCCAACCTCTTATCTAGGTTTCTGACCGGTTGAATATTGAACTCATATGCAAATTATAGTTTAATAGGAAATGTATCTACCGGTTTTAATTTCCTCCCATTCTACTTTTTAGGTCTCCTACACAGTTGTATCTGTCTGTAGTTGGAAGGACTATTGTGTACAATACCAATACTTGACTGGGTTTGGTGCAGCCCATTAGTTATCTTTCTCGTCAGTTTCGTGTGCTTGCGTTTTATTTGATGTATTTCCTTCCTCTTGTATTTGCTGCTCTCATGGACAGCCTCTTTACATCTTTTAGTTCTTAAGCTTTGTATCCTCCCATAACTGACACCAAGAGGCAACTTCTTTGTTTTTCTTTCAGCCCTATAGAGGAGTGTGTGTGCTTTCGTGTGCTATCCCATGTGCTGCTTCCCTGTTCCCATGCTCTCTCTGTTTCCCCTCATTTGGTCTATTGCTTTCCCTGCATCTTAGCTTTTTTCAGTTTTTTTGTTCTACCACACTGCAGATCCTCTCTGGCTCCCCCACCTCATCCTACTCATTACTGCACCCTGTCACTCAGTACCACTGAGCTGCTCCTTCATTTCCCCACTCCTTTGTTACTAACCCGGCACCTCTCTGTCATTTATTTATTATTATTATTGGTGCTCTTTTGTAATTATTATTACTTTTATTATGATCATTATTATTATTATTATTATTATCATTATTATTATTATTATTATTATTATTATTATTATTAATAATAATAATAATAATAATAATAATAATAATAATTAATAGAGGGCCTGTCACTCATTTCTCTATAATGTAGTTTCATGCCCTTTTTTCTATAATGAATGTTATCAAATCAAGACACCTCACTGCCAACTCTTAGGGTGATGGTTGATAACTTACCCCTCAACTTAGGGTACAGTGTGAACTGGGATAAAAGTGAGGGTGTTCCTATTTCTCCTGTCATGACACAGGCCTATATTAGTGATTACAACTCCTGCAAGAAGGCAGAACATTGAAACAACTTGAAATACATGTGCACAGGGGTATGGAAAGAATGGTGGAATACAACATGAATCCGTGGATCACTAAAATGGCCAATGACTCTGCGAGATAGAACCACTTAAAGTTATCATTTTGGATAGTGTAGGAAATTGCTCCTTTTAGCCTGTTTTTGCATGGTCAGTCGCACTTTTTGCTAGATTTTATTACTGCTTTTTTACCTCTAAACACAGAGATACTACTGTCCTGTGCCCCGGCGTATGTCCTCTGACCGCTAAAGCATGTTGAAGTTGATTTACCCCTAATTAGCATATTCAATTTACTTATAGTCCTTGCTATATGGCATATAAAGTGTACCCAGCGCCTTTAAGCTAATCCTGACAGGCCTAACCCCTCCTTTAAATAGTCACACGTAAGTAGGTCTCAATGCCCAATAAGGCAGGTTACATGGCACTTAAATGGAGGACATGTAGATATTTAATGTAAAATACGTTCCTTCAATGACAAGGTTCCAAAAGCTAGTTTATCTTTTGCAGGGTTGTCTGTTCCACAGGAAAGCATTGGAAAATAATATTAAAATTAAATAATGGTATTTCGCTTAGGAAGTAGCTATAAGGTTCATTTTTGGACTTTTCAAAATATTTAATAAAAGCCCAATACATTGTAATGTCGGGTTTGTATTAAATATTTTGCAAACTGTGCTTTTACAAAGTCATATTTTACCAGCCTAAAGCCTCTAGACACCCATTTGCATAACCTTTCAACTGTCACCCAGGAACTATATAGCCTTTGGTGAGGTGTGAACTTGCTCCCAGAGTTGAGACAAAGGACTTGTGTGTGGGGATGTCTTTTGTTCCTCTGACAGGATGACCATCTGGTCAGTGCCTAGCAGTGTAATTAACTTCAAATGGATCTACGCTGTAACAGGCAGAAGTAGCTAATGCCTGTGCCTGCCCATCTCTTGTCCCTCTTGTCAGCTAGGTACCAATTCCAGTGGGTAATCAGTTACTCCCTGAACTGGTTTTAAGTGACCACATAGGAGTGGCTGCTCCTTTCCATGGACACACCTCTAGAGTGGGCACAGGTGCACTGTGCAGGGTAAGAAGTTTCCTGCCATTTTATATTTTGTGGAGCACTATGAGATTATTTGCAGTAGGGCACTCAGGAACTGATGTAAACCAGGTTAGGGTTACCACTCGGTACTTTTGCGCCTATTTGTTATGGAGGGGGTCAGGAGCACACCTCAGCACCAACTTTAGAACACTATGGGACCTGTGAAAGACAGATGAAAGACAGCCCCTACTGTTGAGACCTGTGAGGAGACCTGAAAGGATGGACCGGCTCCCACTTGTACTCAAGAAAAAGTAAACTCCAAAAGTCAGTTGGCTAACCTCCTTTTATAGGTACAGGAACACAACCTCCTGCTAGAATCCCTTTTCCTGAAGAGCCCTGCTGACCAGTTCCAACTGGTCACACTCTACCCTGCAGGTGGCTTCTGCTGTAGTAAGTTTTGACTCCCAAGTGCTGTTCCTGAAGTCCTAGGACCCTTGGCTGTGTCAACGTATACTCCTCAAAACATATTGACAAACCTGGGACTTAAAGACTTTTTGTCTCCAAAGACCTCAGGAGGACTGGGACATCCTGCAAAGTCAATCTGCCGAAGGTGCAAAGCCTGCTGCGTCAAATATTCAGGTAACTCACACTCTGAGCTTTTCCACAGCAGCAAATCCATTTCAGCTATATCCAGTAGCCTAGGGACATTTCTTGGCCATGAGAGGGATACAGTAGGCAAGGACCTTCCTTGGGCCTGAACTTGAATTTCTCCCACTCAAAGCTTACCCTCCATAACTGAACGGCTTCACTAAGACTTTGTCCAATGGCTATCCGACCTTGCGAAGTCCATCTTGCCTGATGTCTGTTGTCTTGGCCCACTAAGGATTTTTTACTTTCATGATAAAGACTAAGGGCTTGATTATGAGTTTGGTGGTGTGGGAGAGGGCCGCCACGCCAGTGCCCTGCTTCCACACCGTCAAACTGATTCACCGACCATCCACAAGATTAGGAGTTTTCTCCTGGTCTGGTGGGCTTAGTAAGGCTCCACATTGGGAACATCGAAGCACGTTCCTGCCCGATATGGACCGTTAAGTCCATGACATGCAGGAACTGGGGGAGCATGCATACAGGGGGCACACCATGTGCCCCCCTCATGCATTCCATGGCCCTGAGGAAACAGCGGGCCTTATAGGACCCCCTTTGGTTCCTCACTGCCACACTTTTAATGGAGGGCTCAAAAAGCCATTAAAACTGTGACAGTGAGGAAACTTATAATATTTTTATTGTTGCTGCAGCAGCACAGCCAAAAATATTGCGGGCCTCAGACAGGTGCGCCACTGCCGGGGATCTGGGATCCCCAATGCTTGCAGTGGTCCTTTGGCAGTGTGACCGCCAAACTCATAATAGGGTGGCCAGGCTGCCGGTGTGACAGTGCCTGCAACACCATGGCAGCTTCAGTGGTCCACAGGACGTCGTAGTTGAAATCAGTTCCATAGACAGAAGACAAAAGTTCTGACTGGTATAGATGTGGTTTCTGTATCCGACCCATGCTTCATTGTGGTTGGCTTTAACTCACACCTAGGTTCTAGTCACGCACAACCAACGGCCCGCGGTTGGAGCTTATTGGTTTTTCCCACCATTTACAAATGCATATTTCAGGCTCCCCTTATTGGATCTTTGTTGTTTGGTGTAATTGTGTTCATTAAATTATTTTCTATTGTTATAAATTGACATAGGGCTTTTGTTGTGTCGAATTTCAGATTGTTTACTGTTATGGGACTTCTAAATGCTTTCCACATTAAGTCTGTCTGCTCTGTGCCATAGCTACATAAGAGTGACCTGAGAATTTAATTACTGTAACCTTTCCTGGACCTAATAAGAATAGAGACATTATTTGTGGTTGCCACCATCTAACCATCTAACCATCTAACCATCTATCCTAACTAATAATACACTTTCGCAGGTGGGTAGGAATTGGTTAAACAGGTTTTGGCTCCTTGGCTTACAAATGAATGGATGTACAGCTGACAATATCTTACCCAAGGTTATTAACCATAAACAAGGCAATTGTTTTTTTTATATGGCAACTGACATGACCTAGGCTTAACACTTTGAATTGACAGCGAAATGATGCCCAGTGGGACTGTGTTTGCCTAATATTGCATACTATTAGCTGGCATTACATGTCCTAGAAATTGCAAATATGAGGAACAGAAACAATGAACTACTATTATAGATAGCTTCTCTACACACATAGATACCTGGCCTTCACAAAAAAGAACACAATGATCCGACCTATGATGGCAACATGGCTCTTCTCTCACAAATTGCTTCATAGCAATCCTAAGCAACACAAGGCAGCACCTAGTGAATGACACAAACATTGAATAAAAAATATAATTTGATATGAATATTGTCTCAAAGATATTGTCACTGTAAAAATATTGAGAATAGAATATCGAAGGTAGGAGGATATTGGTTTATGTATATAATATAGTTTTTAGAAAATAGATATATTTAATATTGTTTTTCTTCAATATACCAGTAATAAATATTGTTTTTTACTGAATTTATTATTTAATGGTTAGTATATTAATTTTATGTGTTAGTGTTAATGCCATTGTTACAACTGTTTTAGTATAGTTTGTAATTTAAATATGTAATTCAATCAGCAATTCATAACTTAACATAGAATTGTTGGGTTTGTAGTGTAATTAGGTGAGAATCTTTTGAAATGATCTTATTCTTTATTAAATATTTATGTTATTAAATACGCAATACTTATTATTGATATGCATTTGTAATTAATTAATTGTTATCCTATTTTTTTAGGTTTAATTTTTCATCTTTAATGTATATTTCATTTTTGTATAATATAATTGTTAATTTATTTTTTAGTAAAGAGTTGCTGCTTTTGTAACGTGAATGGTGTAGGAAGTTATTTAGGTTATAATTATTTTTAAATTACAATTAATGGTAGTTAAACATTTGAAGAGTAAATTATTGAACAACATTTAATTGAGCATTTGTTATGCAAATTATTTGTTTTGTTTCAATTATTATTAATTGATTGATAACTCCTGTCAGGAGGGGTTACTTCCTTCCCCACGAGTTAAGCTGCATGAGTGCAGCAGTTGCTGCATACTGTTTAGTGATCAGTAGAGGTGAACATCTCCTTTTTACCCAGTGTCACTGAAGGGAGGCCTACAGACTTACTCATCTTTTCAAAGGTTCTGCTACTCTGTGCTTAACTCACCCCTGGCATACATCAGATAGATCTTGAACGCAGGATTAGTGACTCTTCGCTCGATGTCTGTGTGCCTGGGAAGGGTACAGTACAGGGATAGAGCAGTACTGTGTAGCACATGTTGGATTAGTGCATGTTGTGACTGTAAATTTGACTGTTGGGGAACCATTACATGAGTGATGTAGTGTGTGCAGTGTGTGCACAAAGGAAGCATGTGCTTGGTGCATGTGCGCTTGCGTGAACTACAATATATAAAGGATGAATTGTTGAGCAGTGCCCAAATGGTGAGTGTGTGTGCTGACAGTGTGTGACAATACAGAAAAGCTACAGTACTGAACAGTGTGTGCAGAGTGCATGTAAATGCTGAATATATGTGTGTCTGTAAAGGCACAATGCATGGAGATAACATGTGTGCTGCAAATGTACAAGAGTGCAAGTGTGCCTGCACTGGTACATTACATGGAGGACCTTGGGTTACATTTTGGGAAGCCCAGGCCTCCCAGGTGAAGACATAACGTGCAGAGGAATCCCCCTCCCCACCCAACATATTTGTGTATTGCTGCATTCCTGTAAGCTGGGTGGGACATAAACGGGAGGAAAGGAGGCAGAGACTGCAATTTACACTTCAAGAGTAAAGGGGAGTCTCAAGAGGTTGCTCTTTGATTCTGTGATAGATCACAAGGAAGAGGACTGGACACATTTCAGGAAGGAGCTGTGACTGATAATGGAATCATAAATAGTAGAACTGGGAGTTCAGGATTAACCTTTAGATACACATATCACTGTTGCTGACATCCGGGTGTGAACTCTGGTGATTCCCATGAATTGTGTTGTAGGTCAATCAGCTTCAGGGTCTTGCCTGCTGTGATTGACATCCTTTCATTGGGAAAGAAAAAAAGGAGAAATGTACACTTCAAAAGAAGTAGAACCCCAACATAAAACTTCAAAAACCAAGACCCAAAAAACCATTTGGGTGTCTGTAAATGGACTACAAGAAGGGGAGGTTGAGACCCCAAACGTTGTTATCTGCCAAGTAGCCAGATAAGCTGTGAGAGAAGGGGAAGCTCTGCAAGATATCTGCCTCTGGCCAGTCCGGGGGCCATGACCTGCTAGTCATATGCTGGGGTAGCACACATCACCCAGGCAAACCAATAACACATGCCTGCTTGACAAGGCCAGTGTGCCCTGTGAGGAAGAGGGAGAGTTGGAGGGAGTGAGGTGCAGTGAAGAATGCACCTTAATGACTCCCTGTGCAAGGCATGAGGATTCAGTTGCTCACGGATCCTTTTCTAGGGTTTAGAGATTTCAAAGGTTGCATGTAAAGCATAGGCTGATTTGGTAACAGGTGGCAAAGCTGAAAGTTTCCACTGGCTAATGTAATTCACACATTGAGTCATCAGCGTGTTGGCGTGTTGGGAATTTATTGACAGATTAAGCCGTCAAGGCGACAATGCGAACTGCTGCCATTGCTGCAATCACTTGTTCTAGCACGAGAAAAGACAGACAGATAATGATAGCTGTAAACGCTACATGCAACAGCTCAGCCTTGCCAAAAGATTTCCACTCAAATATTTCTACAAGTTAGATGCACCAAACACTCTGTATACTAAAATTCCAGGAGTGAGGAATAGAGTAATACCAAAACATGGATCACAGATAAGGATTACTTCTAGCTGCACACGAGGGTCTGGGATTCAGCACTCGCAGGTATCGCTACGACTGTTTCACTACTAAAGCAGCATTATTGGTAGCCAGGTCTCTCTAAACAGACCAAGGGTTATGTCCTCAAGTGCAACATCTGTCAGCAGATGAAAGGTTCCATCGTGGCACGTCCACCACAAACGCCATTGCTGATATCAGACAGACCTCTCACATGTGTCTATTTGGACCACTGCAGCCCTTTACAATCAGACGAGGCTTACAGGTACATCTTGGTGGCAGTTGATTTATGCTCTAGATTCATGTGGGTTTGGCCTCAGCACCTGGCTGACACCCAAACTGTTATAAACTATGTGTGAGTCTTTATAGGGACATACACAATTGGCATATTACATTCCGACCGTGGTCCTGTGTTTAGCTCACAGGCTTACAAAGAAGCCATGGGAAGTTTGGGTGTAGCACTGTGGTCCTCCATATTATCCTGCAGGAAATTCGATTGTGGAGAGGAAGAACTGGTACTTAAAGCAATCCTTAAACAGCTAGGTTATTAGGCTTGGATGGCAGTTGGGTGAATAACCTAAATGGGGCCCGAGGGCACTTAACAACATGCCACGATGTTCCCTAGGCAGGGGGGAGCGTATTCTGTATGAAGCCCTGTTTGGGATAATAATGTGGGTACCAGCTCTTGACTGTGGCAGCACAGGGGCAGATGAAAAACCATTTGACATCAATGATCATTTGGCTGTTAACCGAGAAAAGGCTTTGGCAGGGGTTGACAATGGTAGGACCACACTATTATCCAGAATGTTTTCACTGGGCAACAATGAGCCTTCTGCAATAGATATAATGGAACAGGAGGTGTCTATTGTACAACATGGACAATCGCAATTGCGGTCAATTCTATTATTAAGCTGGTGCTATAATCAGTATTCTGGCTATGTGCCCTGGTGTTACATCAACAGCACAACTCTGGTCTCTGTACACAATCTAACAGAAATACAGATGGGTATGGAACACAGAGATGCAAAATATATGATGTTGCACATTGAAAAATTGGGCAAGTTACCTTTTACCATGGCTAAGTTACCATCCACAGAATGGTTAATCCATGGCTGCATTACACTGCCAGTCACAACATTCCAATGTCAGTACTGTCTCCAGTATCACCAGGTAGGCAAATATGAAGCTACTAGAAACTACTGTACAGATTTAGATGTAGGAAAGGGAATGTTTTTCTCAGCGGTTCAAACTCTAAAAGTGCTTTAATTGGGTCCTTTGTTTGCAAGGACATTTCCCTTCCTGTAACATGTAATGCTTCAGTTGCTAATTTGTCCTGTCACTTGAAGGGTTCCCTAGCTGCTTTATCCGGTGTTTGAGCTGCTCTCGAATGGGAGCTATTTGATGCTCAATGATCAAGGCTATTGTGGAATGGTACCAGGCATCGCATATCTGGTCACAGTAAGTTCCAGGGTTACTTGTTGTATGCAAGTATTGTTTCCACGGACCCACAGTTAGGAAGGCAATGCTATGGCCTTCATTGCCTATTTCCTTTATGTAGTTTGATTCCCTCAGCAGACCGAAAGCCATTCTTTTTCTTAAAGATGTGGACTTAACCTCAGCCAGAGAGACATTTGATCTCCAGGTTGCATGGTCTTCATCTGAGATACAGGCACCAGTCCGTATGAACTTCCCGCTCCATTTTGGGGAAATGGTTCATCGTATCTTTAACATGTCTGATACGAAGGGGATCCTGCACCTATTTAAATGTATAGGTTCTGTACTGTTCAGCACCTTTAAGACAATCTTCTGAGTCATTCCAGCATTCTTACACTCCATATTGGGAGGATTTTTAGAGGGCTTCTGCCGGTCCTACTACTTGTAGTGGGTATCTGGTTTTAATTTTCCGGCTTCGCAACGGACGTCCCGATTCATCGAGAGATGGAAAAAGGACTGCTGGTGTGACATTGTTGTGAACGCATGGCACTTCATCTGGGCACACCTCGGCTTCGGGATCCAAGCGAGCATTGATTGGTTCCTATCATTCAGACCAGTCTGGTTTGACTGCATCTTGCCTGTGTTCGGCTGCCTATTCTGCGGATACTAATGTGTGTTGGACCTGTGTCTGACCCTTCCTTCTGTTGCGCCACTGGACATAGACGTACTATTGGAACGCTTAAAAGCCCAAATATCTCAGTGTCTTCAGTGTATTCCCATGATGATGACAGTATTCTTAGAGCCTCCACTGGAATCTTCAGCTCCTGGAGGAATGGACAACGGCTCTACAACATACTCACATGCCTTAGTGACTTCTGTGGGAACAGGAGAAGATCACCTTCGCTCTATTGACCCGATAAAGGAGGTGTTACAGGGACCATCATCTGCAAATGCGAGCAACAGTGATGTTACATCTCCCACACAGGACACATACACATTTGGCTGTCCGTGTGCTCATAATAATATGTCCTTTTTCCAAAACAAGCCAAATTGGAATAAGAAACATTGTTCTGTTTTTTTTTGCTTCTACTCTCACTGAGCACCATGGCTTTCAATGTGCTCAGTCAGTCTAATCATCTCTCTAGTGGACTTGTAGAGCTTTCTAATTTTACTAGCATTCGTTTTTACACATCACATGTTTTTAGATATTTTTAGACACTGGTTTTATGACAATGTTTTTATGCTTTTTAGTAGGCTTATTTTAGCAATAGTTGACCGTGTCAATCTTCGGATGAGGAGTGGGCGTTATGTTTCCCAACTTAGGCTTAAGTAGCTAAGCAACCTTTTTCCTACATTTGTCCTACCTTGCTATGCATAACAGTTCTAGCACTGACCTTTTACCCAGTGATGTGCTGAATGAATGTTGATTTGTTTCCTTGAAACTAGCCTCCTTTATTATGCATGAGGACTCTTAGTAAAATCCCCTGCACATGACATACATAACAGGATAAACATACTCTGTACGAAAGTCATGGCCAAGACGGGGTCCTTCATTCTGTCCCATCAGGTAATAGGGTTGCCTTTTTCCTAGGGGATTCTTGGCTTTACATCCACATACATGCTGGGTGCACTTAGATACACTTAGGTAGGGTCTGCATTATAGGAGTATGCTTGATTACTGTCATGTTTATATGCCTGCATATATTCACTGTTTCAGCATCATGGTAGAATTCTACATTCTATTTACTCTGTTGGTGCTTTCTAATCACTTATAATATCTACTGTCTATTGATTGTCACAGCAAACATGTAGAATGAAGCTGGTTAAATAAAGGCTTATCGAAAATGTCCCAAATTTTTATTCTGTGTACCTCTCTGAGACTAAGTGAGCATGATTGATTAAGTACTGTACTGTTCCCACGATCCGTGAAGGATCAAGGGTTGTCATGTTTGATGGTTGCTAGAAACTATTCGCTCCTTCATAAGGTTAGTGGGCTTATGGTGGCACTGTGAGCTAGCTGGTCTATAGGCTGACATGTCCTTTGGGGGCAGAAATCAGTCTCGACACCAATCGTTTAGTTTATGTTGTTCAACAAACGTGCAAATCCTATGTATTTTTAGGAACTACATGACAGACGGTGCAGAGGGTTGTTTTCGGTGACACCTGTTTGCCAATAAAAGGGCTACCGTAGACTCAGCTGTGCATTGAGCACAGTGTGGAGATCACCAAGCCCGCACTACCTTGTTGCGGTTACCCTGGATGCCAGGGGGTCACCATTGAACTGATTGTGTTGCCAGTGAATGCCTTAGCGGTGACCTTGTATGCCAATAGGGGCCGATGTGGTGTGGATAATTGCACCAGATAAGTCTACATTTGTGAAAGGAGGTACTGCAACAACCCTGTGTGCCAGGAGAGTCTGCCAGGACCAAATTACAAAAGACTTCGGGCCGTTGCCGGGACTGGAGTGAGGCTGTGACCAGTGGGTCGAGCACCACCATGACATCAGTCAGACTTCGGGCCGTTGCCGGGACTGGAGTGAGGCTGTACCAGTGGGTCGAGCACCACCATGACATCAGTCATGACTGACCCCAAGGATCAGGAGGACACCAAAGAGGATGTCATATCCTCACTGAGCTCTACTTGAGAGCCGAAGGATTAAATTTTGCCCCCACACTGGTTAGAAAGTGACTTACTGCATCTTCACTAGCTAGGAGCTGCTTAGACTGCTGGGGAGGGCCTGCCACAAAGCTCAAGAGAGTGAGCCTGTGATTGCTGGGTGCTGCTGCATGTAATACAAGCAGCCCGATTTCTCCAATCAGGATCGGAACTTGTTAGTGCACTTGCTCTAGGCACCTGTGGTATATAAATAAATAATACCGGGACTATTTTTGAATTACATTAACAATAACAGATAGCTCAATAAATAAGAGGCAGGATCCGATGTGTCCGAGTCAGAAGGATTTATTCAGGCAAAAGGGAAGGGACTGGAACGGGACAGCCTGAAATAAATTGAAAATGAAGGCAGCTGCACCATTTCATCGACAGTGCAGCATATATATAGTACAACATTACATTACATTACATACAGTAGGAGTAACTTGTGACAAGCGTAGGATAAGAACACATGGGCGGAAGAAGAAGGCGTGCACAGGGCGTGCACGTAGACATGTGATGTGAAACGTCATAGAAGTGTCATGAATGGGCGGAAACATGGAGGGGGCTACCTGAAAGCAGCTGGGACCTTTAACCTAGTGGTGCGCGCAAACGGGCAATGACGTGTTACCAGGGAGAACTGGGAGCTATGACTTCTACACTAGAAGAGGAGACTAAAGTCTGCGGTGTCAGGACGACATGTACCTATAGCGTATCTGGTATCTGGTGTTTGGAGTACATGTTGATAGAATCTAAAAGTTATCAGGGCAAAGGCTACTTGACACTAAGGCTGGTGCATGCATTTATTATACATGTATTACGTGTGCTAGGAATATTAATACAGTATTTCTCTTGCATGGAGACAGAAAGACTAGACCATAGCTGAAACTGTTGATGCGGTTCAGTAGCTTAGGAATGTGAAGACGAGAGGCTGGACTGATAACTAGAAGCATAACATACTCTTGGCAGACTGGCAGGCAGAGCCAGGCCGGGCACCGCGCTGCGAGGCAGGAAGTAAGTGAAGGGTCAGGGATGCAGGTGGGGGCTGCATCGCTCCTCGGAGTGGGTTCAGGAAACCGGAGCTTGGATCTGGTGTCCGGGCCCTTTGAGGCCTAGAAACGGGGACAATGTGGTGAATTAACGTGCACACTGTAAAACGTGGCAACATAGGCCTAATACTCGTTGCTTTCACGAGAACTGGAAACTGACATACTAACGTTGGACACAACTGTAATTGCATCTTTAATCGATCATAGGGGGATACATGCATATCGATCATGCACATATAACATAGAATGGGGAAAACGTAGGCACATATAACATGGCAAAATTTACTTTTCCACATTCCCTCCTTGTGCCCTACGTTTCCATCAGGAAACATCAATATTCATGATACCATCTATCTGTTCATATAGCATCATTTGCTCGTCTCGAATTGTCTTGGAACGGGATTTAGGACTAGGAATACAAGAGGTAGCACACATGCCGCAAATCGCAGGGCCACATAGTAAACAGAGGCAGCAACTGAATATGATCATTACTGCTATACCTAGGAATGACAATACTTTCCATCCCCAGGCAGATATGATACTCCAGAGCCAACCGGACCATGTCCAGGTGCCTGGATTCTGGTGTAACTGATGGGCAATTTTATGGAGTCTGGTTATAGCTGAATAAACAGACGGCGCGTTATTAGGAATGAAAATGCAGCAACTAGATCCGATGACTCTACAAGCTCCTCCTCTATCGGCCAGTATGACGTCAAGAACGAGACGATTTTGGAGCACGACAAAACGCATAGCAGATTGCTCTTCTGTTAAGTTACCTACAGCGGAAGTAGTCTCATTCACTACTGCTTCAAGGGTTCTGGTTAACCTACGTATTAACTTACTATTCTGGACAGGACCTATAAAGAAAAAGAAACCTTTATTGAAGTCTTGATATTGTTCTAGAGCAGTTTCAGTTTGATCGACAATTGGGGACTCGGTCTCCCTTCTATGTCTAACGTGTACTAGATGTGTGTTTCTGTGATAATCAGATGGGGCTAGGAAAACTGGTGGCAGTAGGAAGGCAATATAACATGTTCCATCCCAATCGAGGGGCAGACGAACATATGCGGTCTGACCACAAACAAAATAAGAATGACGTGAGGCTTTGAAAATAGATTTCCCACTGTCACTATACTCGACCACAGTAGTACAATCACTATGTCCTACATGTGCGGAACCATTCCTTCTGACACATAATTCGCCTTTGACTGGTAGTACTGAAATAGCAGGCAAATCTGGAGTAGTATCGGACTGAACATTCAGAACCATAAAATTCGAGGAATAATTACCTAAATCATATACTTCATTTTCTAGATCTAACCCTGTTCTATGGGAAAGACCTTGCTTGTCTGGGAAACATGTTCGATTCAAAAGGGACATATCAGTTGAGGATGACGTTAACGTGGACCATGCTCCACACGAACCATTATGTGAAAACGGATAAGGAAAAAGTGGCAGAACTCCCTTCGGTGTCTGGAAAGGGGGAAGTCGACCACACACCCAACAATTAGTGGCATTGCTGGTCTGGTGTGAATAATGCAGCATTCGGATAAAAGTATTATTACGCATAGCAAGACGATAGGATAACTCGTGAGGAGGCAGATCACTAAATGTGTGCTCTACTGTGACATTAGAAAACATATGTACATGTGAAATAGGAAAACATAAATGCAACGCATAACTTATGCATGTAACCATAAGACTCAGGAACAATAAAAAGAATAGAATGATAATACATCTCTTAGAGTTTTGACTAACTCTCTCACTGTGTGGGTCTGTCTCATACATGTCAGGAACCTGTCTAACCGTTTCACCCGAGAGGGACTTAGACAATTAAACTGGCTGACTTACTAGACCGCAACTTTGCTTTATACTCCTGCTGTGGAGTTTTCTCTAACAGGGGAATTTTAGATTCATTTTCGGGGCAGTCCTTGAGAACGGGGCAGTCCTTGAGAACGGGGCAGTCCTTGAGAAATGTTCTAGTTTTGAGTCCATGGAATTTCTTGACGTGGCTCGCGTGTAGCCACCCTTTTCGGTTTTCCACCTTCACCGCCGTCCGGGTGGTGAGTAGGACCAGACGGGGCTGCTTCCAGCGGGGCTCCAGCAGACTTGAACGATCAAAATTACGGATCAGCACGAGATCCCCCGGGACGATCTCGTGTGGTTTCACCTCGGTGTTGTCTGGAAATGCAGCGGCAACCTGTGAACGACAAGATTGTAGTGCAGACATCAAGGAGGCAAGGTAATCTGTCAGCATATTACTGTCAACATCAGTTATGGTACGGGGTCTAGGGGTACCCCACATGTTAGGGGGACGACCAAACACTATCTCATAGGGAGATAGACCTGAACGGGAGTGAGCGACCATTCTCATATAAAAAAGGGCAACTGGCAGTGCTACTATCCAATCTACACCTTTCTCTGCACACACTTTTGCGATGCGGATTTTTAGGGTCTGGTTATGTCTCTCTACGAGACCGGCTGCTTCAGGATGGCGTACACAATGGAACTTCCACTGGTACCCTAACAGAAGGGAAACTTGTTTCATGAGCTCGGATGAGAATGGCTGGCCGTTATCTGAATACACGACCCTAGGTAATCCATAGCGGGGAAAGAACTCACGAACCAACTGCCTGGCAGTGGTCGCAGCTGTGTAATCTGGAACTGGATATGCTTCTGTCCACCTGGACAAAGCGCATACAACTACGAGGACATACTTGAAACCTCGACATCGCTCCATCTGAATATAATCCATCTGGAGGACTTCAAAAGGGTGGTCAGGAGGATGGAATCCACCTTGTTCCACCGGGACACTTTTACCTGGATTGAACTGACAACATATCATGCAGGTACGTACTTTCTGTTTGGCGGCTGCTCGTAAATGCTTGTTGAACCAAAGGTTCTGAATACTGTCTAACATGGCTTTTCTCCTAGATGTGCTGGACTATGTGCGGTGTTAATAATGACTTGAACCATAGAGTCGGGGAGAAACCATGTGGCTTTTCCCTTCGTCAACCATCCTTGATCTGTCTGGACCCCTCCTTGTTCGGACCATTTCTTTATTTCATCGGGAGTAGCATGTAACTGTATATCTATGACATCTTGTGTAGGGTCCTTAACTGTCATACAAGTAGTCTGTTCTGGAATGTGTGTCTGTGTCGTGTTAACTGGAATGTCTGGAGTCTGAGCTGTAAGCTTGGCTGTTCGATCTGCTAGATCGTTACCTTGGGAAATGATGTCAGTGACTTTCGTATGTGCCTTGCACTTCATGACAGCGATAGCTGTCGGTAAATGTATTGCATCTAACAGAGCTTGAATGAGGGGACCATGCTGAATCTTGGTCCCATGAGAAGTCATAAAACCTCTTTCTTGCCAGAGCACTCCAAAGTCGTGTACGACTCCGAATGCATAACGTGAATCTGTGTATATGTTAACTTTCATGTTCTTGGCACGTATGCAGGCTTGGGTCAGAGCGACTAGCTCTGCTGCTTGAGCAGACAGGGTGTCAATATGATGTGTTTCTATAACTTCAGTTTCAGTAGTCACTGCATACGCGGCTACTAGTTCTCCTGTACTTGTTCTCATACATGAACCATCCACATAAAGTGTCAGGTCGGGATCAGGTAATGCAATGTCTGTCAAGTCTTGTCTTGGCTTTGTCATAGTGTTAACAACTTCCACACAGTCATGTGTGGCAGGATTTGAAGTTACTGACGGTAACAATGTAGCTGGGTTTAAAATGTTGCAGCGTCTGATTTCTATGTGTGGCTGAAACAATGTCAATTCATAACCTGTTAAACGTGCAATTGTCAAGTGCTGAGTCTGTGTTCGGTTTAGAAGAACTTCCACGGAGTGTGGAACTTGTACTGTCAGGGAGTGTCCTAACACTATGGAATCACTTTGTCTGATAGCTAGAGCTGTGGCTGCAACTGACTTGAGGCACGCAGGCAGAGCCTGGGCCACTGGATCTAATGTGCTAGAAAAATAAGCACAGGGCTTGTATTGTCCTGCTTGATCTTGTGTAAGAACAGATAATGCAGTACCATCACGTTCAGTAACAAAAAGTGTAAAAGGCTTACTGTAGTTCGGTGTTGCTAGAACAGGTGCATTACATAAAGCTTTCTTTAACTCATTAAAAACAAGTGTATGTTCCTGGGTCCAAGGGAGGACAGTCGATACGGCTGCCTCCTGTGTCGTTAACTGTATCAGTGGCTTGGCTAGAAATGCATACTGAGGAATCCATTGTCTGCAGTAAGAAGTGAGGCCGATAAAAGCTCGTACCTCCTTCTGAGTCTTGGGTTGTGGAAGACGTGCTATTAACTGGATACGGTCAGGTGACAACTGCCTACCCCTCTTGGACAGTAAGTGTCCTAAGTATACCACTTGCTGGACACAGAATTGTAATTTGGAAGGGGACACCTTGTGCCCCATCTCGGGCCAGAAAATACAGAACTGTAAGTGAGGCACGCTCGCAGTCACGTTCAGAACGGGCTGTGATCAGTAGATCATCGACATACTGGAGCAGGGCAGTGTCAGTTGGCATGCGAATATTGTCTAGTTGTCTCTTAAGTGCTTGACTGTAAATGCTAGGGCTTTCTGTGAAACCTTGAGGTGCTCGTGTGAATTTATAGCTTCTTCCATTTAAACAGAATCCGAAAAGGAACTGGCTGTCTGGATGAATGGGGACACTGAAAAATGCGTTCTTGAGATCGATAACTGTAAAGAATGTGGCTTCAGAATCAATGGCTGTCAAGAGGGAAGAAATATCTGGGACTACTGGGTACTGGGGTATGATACATTTATTAAGTTCTCGAAGGTCAATCACTAATCGATATACTGGAGGTGTATTTGGATCAGTACGTTTCAGGACTGGAATGATAGGAGAATTACATACATTGGAGTCAGTTTCTACAACCACTCCTTGAACAATAAGCTCGTCAATAATTTTGGATAAGGCTGTTACAGCCTCAGGTGGCAATTTGTACTGTCTGATTCGTGGTAATACAACACCTGGCTTCAGAGTGACACGATGGGGTGTGATATGCATACAACCTACATCAGTTGGACCTTGCGCCCATAAATGCTGTGGTACATTCAATAATCTTGGATCAAAATCACGTAATACATAATGACCTTTAAAGTCACGTAAAAACAGACGGACCCCTTCTGGGGAGCAGCATATAACTGCTCCTAGTTCTTTCAGTGTCTTAATGCCTAACAGATTCTCTGGACAAGATTTCGTGAGTAACAAGTCTGTAGTTCGGGACAATGGACCGACTTCTAGAGTAACTGGTTTCGATATTTCATTAACAATAGGCTTTCCTGAAAATCCAAGGGAAACATTTCTAGAGCCTGAGAGTGGAGCCCCTGGAACCTCGTCATGAATGATGGTAGTCCTACTTGCCCCTGTATCGATCAGAAACTTTCTGTCTTTCCCCAATACTTGACTGTGTACATAGGGACCCTCTTGATCTACAGGAATCTCGATGAGAGGCAAGCCTACCTCCCTCTCTAGGCTGTTTCATGAATACGGCTGATAATCTGGATACTCTGACTGTGCGTACTGGTACATCTGCTGTGTAACGTGTTGTGTTGCAGCGATAGGCTGCGGTACTGTAGCTGACTGTTGTGCGTTCTGCGGTGGCTGGGAAGTCTGTGAAACTTGTTCTTGTCTAGGCGGACGTGGTCTTTCTTTCGTTTTACCAGTAGCTATGTTGTGTTTCAGAACTGCACATTCGTTTATATAATGACCTGGCTGTTTACAGTAATTGCATGTCCCTTTAACGGGAGCTGCAGGATGACTGGCTTGATTCGGACCCCTCTTCTGACTGTCTTGTGGAACAGATTATGCAACTAATACTTTCATTTTCGTGTCTTTCATACGTCTCCTTTCGTGTTCCTGCTCTTCCCTGATTCTGTTCTGGTGGTACTGGAGCATTTGGAGCATCTGTGACGGAGTATTAGCTTGCCAGGTACTTTCGACTTTCAGTACTCGATTTTTAACTTGTGGACTTGAATTCTCGACTAGTTTGGTAACAAAAAGATGGGGATACGACTCACTACTCGTTTTCAGACCACTATTAATAATAAAGCATTTCTCAAATCTAGAATAAAAATCACTAGTATCTTCGTCTTGTTTTTGTTTACAGGCTGAGATGGCATCCCAATCTTCCTTTTTCGTGGCTAGTAATCTTGGCAAAACTTGTATTAACAATTCGGGCAAAGCTTTAGCTTTATCCCCAAGACCGGTACCTGGTACTCGTGTATTATCTTCAGCTTCTAATGCTGTCCAATCTATCTTTTTCTCTCCCACCTCCCATTCTTTTTCTTTGAGTTTTTCATATATGCCCGCAGGCAACAGGACTTTTAACATTTTAATAATATCAGGATACGTGTATTCTCCCATACGGAGCATGTCCTTTAATTCACGGTGAAACCCTGCTGGGTCTTTATCATGACAGGGAATTAACTTTTTCATTTCTAAGAGCTCTATTTTCGTGATAGGGGTGTAAACAAATACTCGTTCTAGACTACCATCTTCTCCCTTGACTGGACGTACTTCTCGTAACGGATTCTGTCTGTCTATGTAGAATGATTTACTTTCTGGGGGTGAGACGTGAACAAAATGCGGATTCAGAAACGTTCGGTATTTGTGGCGCTGTTCTAGAATGACACTAATTAAATCGGTACCTAGACCTTTCCATTTATTTTGGAGTAACTCGTTCAGTACATCATGTAAAGGACCTGGATCGGAATGCTGATCCTCATACAATGTGATGAGGTGCTGGATCATATACATACCCACCAGACGTTGCTCGGCTGGGGGCAGTTTCAGAAACATTTGGGCCACTATTTCGTCTGGAAATGTGGTAGAATCACTAGTCCATCGGACTGCTGATCGGACTAGTTCTTGTTCATGCATTGTACTAAGCTCGCTATAACCTATTCGTGATTTCAGGATGTGATCGGTGGCCTGGAATACTTGCTCAAGAAAACACTGTTCTGGTGCTGGAGGAGGGAAAGTTTTCTTGTAATCTAGGCGTGAATGTCGGTCGGAAAGTCTAGTTCTACCTACATACGCTATTCTGTCGGGATTCTCGCTGTCTACCTCTTCAGTAGAAGAGTCATTCTCTTTCTCGGTTGCTCTTTTTGCTTCTCGTTCCTTGTGTATACGTATTATTTCCTTACGAATTTTCTTGTACATACTCTCTATACAATTTTGTGTCTTGTGTTTTCCCTCAGCTATATTGTCACTCCACCTAGTCAGGACCTTCATTTCTTCTGGATCTTTTTCTGGATAATCTTGCTCTCTTATTAAACAGTTAATCAAAAATTTTAAAATCATGAGCTGAGTCTCGACTTTTCTTTGAACCATGGCTTCGTGAATACTTCCTGGAATCACTCCTGTACGGATAAAACGATATATTCTGTCTAGATGTTCTCCCATATCGGGCAGGGTTTCCAAAAAGCCGGCAACCCGTCTTAAACGTAATGAATATATGACCATGTGATCATCGCCTGGGACTGGATCATAATGACATTCAGTAAGTGCTCGCTTGATATCTACGTATGTAGACACTTTTGGCGTACGCTGAAGCGCTAGCTCATGTAGCGTCAGACGTTTTGGTTGAGGCGGGGTGCGAGGAGAACCTCCCCCCGCGGCTCCTAAACTAGAATCGTCGGTGAATACTGTACGGGCTGGTAGAGTGACTGGCAAAACGGGTGCATGTACTGTGGGCTGGGCCGGGGGTGCTGTAACAGGTACTGTTACATTAACTGGACCCACGGGACCAGCGACTGGAGGAGCAGGAATTACATTATTAACGGGAGCAGGCGGAACAGGATTTGCATATTCTGGGACTGTGTCGTCCAAATAGGACGAAAGAAAAATATCAGCTGCGGTCGGTTTGTGACGTAGCTTAATCGGGACCAATGGCGGCGGGAAATTACAGGGTACTTCCGGGGTTGCTTTTGGCAAGCCCTCGGCAAGAAGAGGATACATACCTTTAATAAGGGCATTTCTCTGTCTGTCTGACTGTTCTGTTCTAATTCGTTCACCTTCTTTAATAAGGGCATTTCTCTGTCTGTCTGACTGTTCTGTTCTAATTCGTTCACCTTCTTCGATTAATTCCCTTTCTTGGGCTTTTTCTGAGGATTCCCTACTTAATTCTGTTTTTCTGAATTCTTTTTCGGTTCTTTTATGAGATTCTTTGCGCCATAACTCGATGGCATCTTTCTGGGACTGTCTGGCTTTCTTTTTCCATAATGCTTCTTCTACTCGCATGATGCACTCGGCATCCCATGTACCTGATACGGGCCATCTATATTTCTCTTCTAGTTCCTTAGTATAGTCCACCCATAAGTCTAGATATATTATGGCGTCTAAGCCATGCTTGTGATACATAAAATGTCCTGGACTGTCCCTAGGAGGGACAGGAACTGCTTCTTCGAGTAACCCTTTTCTGGTCTTTAACTGACGTAATTTCGAGAACAGAGGCATTTCGGTAGTACACTTGGAAAACAATACACAATAATCACAGTAATAGAATAGCAAACAAAACACTCGTACCACGACATAAAAATACATTGATAACAGTTCGAACAGAATTACTACCTGATACACTGAAAACAGAACACATGAATTTCTCGAGAACGAAACTTACTAGAATTACTGGATGCACTGCTAAACCAGTACAGAACATACCGGTCCCATAAAGAGACACGTCAGGACCCGTATCCACCTAGGTGAATACTTCGGACTGGATCTGCGTACCCAAACCCAACGGACCAGGACCAAACTAATGATCCTGTCTAGATACTTCCCCCGCGACGGTACTCACCGGAAGCAGAAACTGGAAGGCCTCGGACTGGACTGGACTGCTACGACGTCGGACTACGAACTTCGGAAACTTCGGTTACAGGTGGGCCTCCGGATACTTCGGACCTTGCTCTCTCGGCTTGGGCTCTGGTCGGGACGAACCGCATTCCACACCGCTTCGTCTGGATGTCGGACCGCAGTCTCCGTCTCCTCCGTGGGCCTGAGGGAGACTTGAAGCAGAAATATCTGCCGGTGCGCAGTAGAGTTCCGTCACGGCTGCAGAGGGTCAGGGGACCGGCGTTGCATCGCAAGCGCGTGAGGAAGGGGCTCGTCCCTGTTCGGGCGCCATTATGTGGTATATAAATAAATAATACCGGGACTATTTTTGAATTACATTAACAATAACAGATAGCTCAATAAATAAGAGGCAGGATCCGATGTGTCCGAGTCAGAAGGATTTATTCAGGCAAAAGGGAAGGGACTGGAACGGGACAGCCTGAAATAAATTGAAAATGAAGGCAGCTGCACCATTTCATCGACAGTGCAGCATATATATAGTACAACATTACATTACATTACATACAGTAGGCGTAACTTGTGACAAGCGTAGGATAAGAACACATGGGCGGAAGAAGAAGGCGTGCACAGGGCGTGCACGTAGACATGTGATGTGAAACATCATAGAAGTGTCATGAATGGGCGGAAACATGGAGGGGGCTACCTGAGAGCAGCTGGGACCTTTAACCTAGTGGTGCGCGCAAACGGGCAATGACGTGTTACCAGGGAGAACTGGGAGCTATGACTTCTACACTAGAAGAGGAGACTAAAGTCTGCGGTGTCAGGACGACATGTACCTATAGCGTATCTGGTATCTGGTGTTTGGAGTACATGTTGATAGAATCTAAAAGTTATCAGGGCAAAGGCTACTTGACACTAAGGCTGGTGCATGCATTTATTATACATGTATTACGTGTGCTAGGAATATTAATACAGTATTTCTCTTGCATGGAGACAGAAAGACTAGACCATAGCTGAAACTGTTGATGCGGTTCAGTAGCTTAGGAATGTGAAGACGAGAGGCTGGACTGATAACTAGAAGCATAACATACTCTTGGCAGACTGGCAGGCAGAGCCAGGCCGGGCACCGCGCTGCGAGGCAGGAAGTAAGTGAAGGGTCAGGGATGCAGGTGGGGGCTGCATCGCTCCTCGGAGTGGGTTCAGGAAACCGGAGCTTGGATCTGGTGTCCGGGCCCTTTGAGGCCTAGAAACGGGGACAATGTGGTGAATTAACGTGCACACTGTAAAACGTGGCAACATAGGCCTAATACTCGTTGCTTTCACGAGAACTGGAAACTGACATACTAACGTTGGACACAACTGTAATTGCATCTTTAATCGATCATAGGGGGATACATGCATATCGATCATGCACATATAACATAGAATGGGGAAAACGTAGGCACATATAACATGGCAAAATTTACTTTTCCACACACCCACTGCAACACTGAATGCTTCCGTGCTGCAGGAGCAGGTAACACCTGAATTTGGCCTGTTGGGCCTGTGGGCTCCCTGGAGATTTGCGGCCGAAGCTAATTCCTAAGAGTCAAAGGGGAACTCTTGATTACAGCTTAGTAGTAAGCATTTCCTAGATGTGGCCACCAGTGAATGAGGAATAACCCCAACCATATTATAAAAAGCAGGGCAGGACAGGGATTTGCCTGAAAACTGCTAGAGACCCAACCTCAAAGGGATTGTGTTACTGCTCATGGCTGTCGTTATTCCTTTGAATGTATATAGTTGGAAATAAAATACTTGGTTTTCCCATAAAAATAAGCATCGGACTAGACACTTCTAAATTATTTGAACTGTGTGAACTTTGACTTATGTGTTGTGTCCACTTTCCTGCATCAAATGTGCCCTCCTGCCCCCCCTCCCATGAGGCAGCCTTTGACTGCTCATCCACAGTTACCACTGAGAGTCCAGGGAAGAAGGGGTATTTGGCCCAGTTGTTCAGGATCCACAGTAGGTCGGGCTTCTGGACATTAGGAGTAAAAGGCCCCAGCCACCTCAATTGGGCCCAGTAGCCCCTGCAAGCCCTGTGGCCCTCTGAAAAGTGTTCTGACATTTGTAATTGGAGATTTAACTTGTTCTTGCTTCTGTAGAATTTGCGCCATTGAGATATTTCATTTCCTTCCTATAGACATGTAAATTTCTGTGTTTAGTGCCATTATATTTTTGGGCTGGTCTATTGTATCAGAATGTAATGTAATTTACTGAGTACTTTTTTACCAAAGGTTGTTTTACACTAACAGTCTAATGAAGATTATCAACACCTGATTTCACACTAAGGCCCTGATTACTAGTATTGGTGCTTTTTATCACACCTGATAAATAAGAATATCACAAGGTACATTATTTATTGGGTGCGATAAATAGCACTTATTATATGTTTGTTGGGAATAATGTGTGGATTTGGGAGTTTAACACATAAAAATCCACATGATGCAGTCAATAGTGTATGCTTTTTCAATTACATTTTGAAAGACTTGAACTGCCAAATTATTTTTTAAAGTCACGTTATTTAGTGCATCCGATAATTATTGAACCCATTAAATAAAACCAAACTTGCAACTCCAACCGTGTATAAACAGAGGTTTATGAATGTGGTGGAATCAACCAAGCCACTCGTAATCAGGCCCTTGCAATTGTACATACTTATTTTACATTGCACATTGCCATGCCTTTTTAGCATTTCCTCTAGAGCAGGCTTCTCCAATGCTAGTAGTTCTCCAGCTGCCTGTAAGTAGCTTTCCTGTCTGCAGTGCAGCACATGAGATGAGAATCTTTTATTTATTTACAGTAATATGTGTGTACCAAACCTATTTCCACTCTGGAGACAAAAAAGTGTGTATAGTAAAAACTCAAAATCTGTTGTTTGGAGAAAAAATGGTTGAAATCATGTGGCATTGGAGTTTACCAATGTCATTACATTGGTGCCAGGGGAATTGCTCCTATGGTTATCATGTACTACCCATGTAAAGGAATTGGAAATTGACAAAACATTGTTTTACATTACCTCTGAGAATCCTGCCTAATGCAATAAGGTGATTACTGCAAACTTGCATAAAGTTGCCCCTAATGTAACCACATCCGATGTGGTCACTGTTACAACACTAATAATATTAGTAGCTCTGGATGATTTTCATTGAACATGAGTAGCCCACACTACAGAAAAGGTTAGAGACCCCTCTCAGGAGCATTTTCTCCTGGAGTTTGCATTTTACAATTACAATTTCAATTTCACATTGTAATATGTGCCCTGAAAATGTCCAAGCTTGTTTCCTCAGTGCTTAGTTTCAAACATATTCTCTTACTAGTTTTAATATTGTCCATAGAAAATTACTATAGATGACATACAAATGTTGTATTGCTGCCCCAAAATATATTCCGATTTTTTGTCAGTTATGATATTTCATGACAGACAGCCATTAATGCAAGATGTTAGAGATGTCAGTCTGGCGTATCCCAATGCTAGTTTGATGTTGTTGTGTAAAACTGCAATGTTTGTTTCTACTTTTGCATTACAACTTCCACATTTTTTTCCTAGTTTCACTCTGGCTAAATAAGCACACATTTTCAGCCAGAAAATGTAATGCCCAAGAACCGTTATGCCATTTTCATATTACCTTACTTGTTTACACTGCCATGCATTTCAGAGTTGTGTGCATAAGGACAAATAAGAGCCATTTAGTGACAATAATCAAGTAGCCAAATAAACTCACCCGATGCAGACACAACCATGCACACAGAATGCTTTTAGCTTGACAGGCAGCATTCAAAGATAGATGTAGGCCAAATAACCAATTTTCAAAGGCTGACACATGGTGACACAGACACACACAGGATGGTAAGACACAGTTTCAGAAACACACAGGAAGTCTCGTACACGGGCACATGCAGAGGTATGCATGGATACAGATAAACACACTTACCCTTGCAGAACCTCATGTAGGCATACACCCTTCTGTGGTAGTGTTACATCTTGCTTCCTTCTCCAAGACAGTTTTGTGAGGGTGCTGGGCTAAGAGATTTTCCAATGGCATGCAGTGGCAAAGAACATAAGCCTTATCAAGCTGCACAGCCAATATCCAACAAATCCAATGAATTACATTTCATAATAAACTTTTTCAATTATTCCTCAGTTTTATCCAATGTTATTCATTCTTTTCTCCCTTTTTATTCAATTCATTTTACTCATTTTCGTCTTTGCTCATTTTCTGTTCATAAAAACACAGGAGAATGTCTGTTTCCACATGCCACACTTTATTTAAAATCACCCAATGCATTTCGGGGAAAAAAATCCCTTCTTCAGGGGTATCTAAACTACAAACAATTAATCATCATCAGTTCCATCATATTACTTGTGATACAATGAACATGCCAAACACAACCATGTTTCCGAAATGTTAAAACTGTGCAATGGTGCTACTTTCAATCTCTATTGCTCATTTATTTCTGCAGTCATAACTTTGAACACTAATCCATATAGAATATCAACAAGCCACGCTCGTAATATATCTACAATCCAAGCATCCGCAATCCTCAAAAGTTCCTGACCTTCTATTCACCCCTGGGGCCTGTCCTTAATCTTAATTGTAAAAGCGCTCTGCAGCACGCTTACCATAACATATGCTAGATAAACCTCAAAGAACAAAGCTTTTCTGAATGTCCTCTCATTTTCAACTTTATCATTTTCATAATGCGGTAAAACCTGCGCACTGCTCCAGACGTCTAGTCAACAAAAACTGTGTCCACCTGCTGTGAATTCGCGATCACCTTTATCACCCCAACTGCCCTCAGCTAAACTGTTACGTGCTGTGAAGTACCCACTAAACTGTGTGCTGGATTGCGAAATAACTTTAATCATTCTAACATGTTGAACACCATTACCCAGAATGCCCCGGTAATGTGTTACACATACTTGAACTAGCACTCTCGCCCATGTAGCTATATGCCGCTAATGCTGTGAACAAAAAAGTATGCAGAGCTTTAAAAAACAAAGTTAAACCGTCCATAAATGATTACACTTATAAATTGTGTTAAACATAGATTACTGCGAGAAAGAATGGGACATTATAACAGTGTTAGCAACATCGACAACGCAGGAGCTATGTTTCCCTGGCATGCACTACCGTTTTCATCATGACAGTGAACTCATAATGCAATGAGAGTAATTCGCAGTAATCTATGTTTAACACAATTTATAAGTGTAATCATTTATGGACGGTTTAACTTTGTTTTTTAAAGCTCTGCATACTTTTTTGTTCACAGCATTAGCGGCATATAGCTACATGGGCGAGAGTGCTATTTCAAGTATTTGTAACACATTACCAGGGGCATTCTGGGTAATGGAGTTCAACATTTTAGAATGATTAAAGTTATTTCGCAATCCAGCGCAAAGTTTAGTGCGTGCTTCACAGCACGTGACAGTTTAGCTGAGGGCAGTTGGGGTGATAAAGGTGATCGCGAATTCACAGCAGATGGACACAGTTTTTGTTGACTAGACGTCTGGAGCAGTGCGCAGGTTTTACCGCATTATGAAAATGATAAAGTTGAAAATGAGAGGACATTCAGAAAAGCTTTGTTCTTTGAGGTTTATCTAGCATATGTTATGGTAAGCGTGCTGCAGAGCGCTTTTACAATTAAGATTAAGGACAGGCCCCAGGGGTAAATAGAAGGTCAGGAACGTTTGAGGATTGTGGATGCTTGGATTGTAGATATATTACGAGCGTGGCTTGTTGATATTCTATATGGATTAGTGTTCAAAGTTATGACTGCAGAAATAAATGAGCAAATGAGATTGAAAGTAGCACCATTGCACAGTTTTAACATTTCAGAAACGTGGTTGTGTTTGGCATGTTTATTGTACCACAAGTACTATGATGGAACTGATGATGATTAATTGTTTGTATTTTAGATACCCCTGAAGAAGGGATTTTTTCCCGAAATGCATTGGGTGATTTTAAATAAAGTGTGGCATGTGGAAACAGACATCCTCCTGTGTTTTTATGAACAGAAAATGAACAAAGACGAAAATGCGTAAAATTAATTGAATAAAAAGGGAGAAAAGGATGAATAATATTGGATAAAACTGAGGAATAATTGAAAAAGTTTATTATGAAATTTAATTCATTGGATTTGTTGGATATTGGCTGAGCAGCATGATGGGGACCGTAATGTGGTGCCCTCGTGTTCCTACTGTGTTGCAGCGCAAGTGGACGGCGCGTGGAGCAAGCGAGCACGCCTACTAGGTTGAAATTGGAGAGTACAAGATAAGGAATACAAGTAATAATTTGAGTACGGGGGTGTGCATCTCACCACCATCTACTTGCCATTGAATGAACTTTCCGTCCTAACCTGGCGAGATTGCACCCATGGATGAGGTGAAGTGTTGAATATATTTAAGGAATGGGACATTATAACAGTGTTAGCAACATCGACAATGCAGGAGCTATGTTTCCCTGACATGCACTACCGTTTTCATCATGACAGTGAACTCATAATGCAATGAGAGTAACTCGCAGTAATCTATGTTTAACACAATTTATAAGTGTAATCATTTATGGACGGTTTAACTTTGTTTTTTAAAGCTTTGCATACTTTTTTGTTCACAGCATTAGCGGCATATAGCTACATGGGCGAGAGTGCTATTTCAAGTATGTGTAACACATTACCGGGGCATTCTGGGTAATGGAGTTCAACATATTAGAATGATTAAAGTTATTTCGCAATCCAGCGCACAGTTTAGTGCATGCTTCACAGCACGTGACAGTTTAGCTGAGGGCAGTTGGGGTGATAAAGGTGATCGCGAATTCACAGCAGGTGGACACAGTTTTTGTTGACTAGACGTGTGGAGCAGTGCGCAGGTTTTACCGCATTATGAAAATGATAAAGTTGAAAATGAGAGGACATTCAGAAAAGCTTTGTTCTTTGAGGTTTATCTAGCATATGTTATGGTAAGCGTGCTGCAGAGCGCTTTTACAATTAAGATTAAGGACAGGCCCCAGGGGTGAATAGAAGGTCAGGAACTTTTGAGGATTGCGGATGCTTGGGTTGTAGATATATTACGAGCGTGGCTTGTTGATATTCTATATGGATTAGTGTTCAAAGTTATGACTGCAGAAATAAATGAGCAATAGAGATTGAAAGTAGCACCATTGCACAGTTTTAACATTTCGGAAAAATGGTTGTGTTTGGCATATTTATTGTATCACAAGTACTATGATGGAACTGATGATGATTAATTGTTTGTATTTTAGATACCCCTGAAGAAGGTTTTTTTTCCCGAAATGCATTGGGTGATTTTAAATAAAGCGTGGCATGTGGAAACAGACATCCACCTGTGCTTTTATGAACAGAAAATGAACAAAGACGAAAATGAGTAAAATGAATTGAATAAAAAGGGAGAAAAGAATTAATAACATTGGATAAAACTGAGGAATAATTGAAAAAGTTTATTATGAAATTTAATTCATTGGATTCGTTGTATATTGGCTGTGCAGCTTGATGGGGACCGTAATGTGGTGCCCTCGTGTTCCTACTATGTTGCAGCGCAAGTGGACGGACAGGGCCGGCCCTAGGCATGTGCAAACTGTGCACCTGCACAGGGCCGCCAAACCCGAGGGGCCGCCACGACGACCAACGGACGAGCCGAGGATCGGATCGGAACTAGTTGGATCACTGGCGGCCCCCTGGCAGAATTGGCGGCCTCCGGGCAATGGCAGCGACGCGTGAGCGTGTAGTGTAGTTCCTATTATCCCAATAGGCTCTGCGCATTGGAATAATATCTTCAATAGTATAGACCTAGGGCAGAGGTTGACTAGGTCTTCCACCGACGATATTAGACTTAAAGTTTTGTGTTTGCCAGCTAGCTCAGAGTTCACTAGAAACTTTCTCGAATAGGCAAGGAGGATTTTAACCTCCCTGGATAGACAAGAAGGGGTTTAGTTTCTGACAACCATAGAACATGACAACTTTGCTCTCCCCTAATCAAGAGTGTATCTCTAGAGTCGTGTGAAAACAATAGACAACTTATTTTACTCAGTCAGTACGTGCATTCTTAGTTTCACCAGTTTGTAGAGAAATAAGAGATGGACGTGGTTCAATAAAAGATGTTATTTATTGATCAGTCCCTTTTCTCATACAAGAGAAATGAATCGCTATTATTGCAATACTTGTAGTTAAGTAAAGTGCATACAGTAGAGACAGAATTATAAAATAATACTGTAAAAGCATTGATATGGTTTCTGAGCCATATGATACTTTGAAATGGATAAAATAGATACATACATATATACATTTGACTAATCATACTCAACTGGTGCTTCTAACCACGCCTACCCCAGTGTACCTGACCTAAGCCTAATACTTGGGCGGGAGTAGATAAGTAGCAGTTTAAGTTAAGTTTGTTTTGCCAAGGGACTGATTCGAGAATTCTCTGCAAGGGGTTATTCAGTTCTGTACCTGAGATCTAGAATGATGGAGGGCTGGTATCTCTTATCCCAGGTCTTGATATTCCAGCTGCCTGCGAGGGCTGCTTGGAAGCGCCGGAGCTGGATTTCTCGGCAGGAGAAAGGCAGCGTCTCGTTCTCAGCGCGTCAGGAAGGCGGGGCAGCGTCTGTGGGCTTCGCTCTCTGCTGGGCTCCTCAGCACGTCTCGCTGCTCCGATCTCGTCACCACCGCATGTGTTTGCTTAAGGCAATGTCGGTAATATTTATACCTGAAAGGTGCCGAGATTGACGTAAGGATGGACATATATACGTCAATAAGGATGTCATATGAACGGGCTCGTTCGCACATTCTTTGCTGAAGTTCTCGGTGAAATCAAAACAATGGCTATGGGAATTTCCCATGTCGCTGTAGGTTTGATTTGTTTTGAGAACTCCGTATGCCTTATCAGGGGCTGGAGGAATATCGCTTGTCTAATTAGATGGCATGCGTTATGACCTAATCAGATAACGCGCTTCTGTGCCGTGGTGTGGCTTAATCAGATAACGGTTTTTGCACCGTTGGATGGCTGCTAGTTAATTATTAACCAAACCAGGGTCAGGAATAGGGGAATCGATACAGTACCTACAGGAGTACATCACACCCACTCCACGTAGACTATGTCCATATTTACAAATCTAGGCATAGTGAATATCAGTAGCGTTTGTGTATACCGTACCACCCCAAAATACATTTATATGCATTCTGAAAATTGGATTTTATAAAATATACGAAACACAATCACATGTACTGTCACGTATACTATAAGCACAAGCAGTCTAATAATGCTACTCATATGTTAAAAATTCAGCATAATCTAAATGCGAAAACCACACATGAAATGGCTCTTAATACAGAAAAAAAGTGCGAGACCATTTCATCACAATCATAGATTTATGTATAACGTGCTAGCATAGCGAATGTCTTGTGACTACCTAAAAATAGAAATTTAGTTCTCTAAGAATAACGTCTACTTTAAGCAGAAGATAAGTGTCCCAAAAATCGTAAATATTGTGGAATTGGGGAAAAAGTTCTTGCAGTCTGAAAAAAAATTATGAGAAAAAAAATTTCATATCGCTTTTCTTCAAAAAGTTGAAGGCCAAATTCAGCATGTAGGGAACTCCAAGTGCTAGTTTGCACAAAGTTATTCCTGCTGCTCTGGTGAAAACATCATATTATTTAGACCGTTGAAAAAACTGTCAACAGCTTCTTGCGTAAGTTCCACTAATTCGGAAAAGGTTGTTACCATGCATTCATGAGCCTGAGCATGTTTGCCTCCATTGATGTTTGGATCAGCATAGCTGACTGAAGGTCGTACCTGATCGATGCTGCTTTCATCTTGTACTTCACTACCCCTCAATCGTAGTGGTGAAGACTCCACGAATGCCGTCATCAGGATTGGTAGCCGCTGGGGACAGCACAATGCATGAGCCGTTACCGGACCCAACAAGGTATCTGCGTCCATTGGCACATCCGATTGTAGTGCCAGACAGGTGTCCAACACGCATTCTTCGCCGCATAGCAAGCACCTTAATACAGGCATAACACAACTTTGCCACATTGGTCTAAATGAAAGAAACCAAGTCATGTTCAGGTCTCTGAGCCGGGATAGTCCAAGGATTTTAGTTACCCGGTCCCGGTAGCCAATGGCTAGGATCATTTCTTCCCTTGTCGCAGGTGTTTTGTCTGTGACATGGTTTGCCATAGCGAAATAACAGGATCAAAAATAGAATACCCGCTACTAGTCCTAAAAGGAGTGGAAGTCCGCCAAAAATGGAATGGACAAAGTCTGGAAAAATACCCAGGATGGCTTTGAATGGAGTTAAAGCACCCGAAAACACTGCTTTAAATACACTGGAGATACCAGTGGTATCAGAAATATTTAAGATTTCGTTCAGTATTTCTGCGAAATGTATGGGGGAATTAGTTGATAATAATGAATGAATCTCTTCTGTTGTCCTTGCAACTTGGAGATCATACGTTTCTTTTGATGACGTGAGCCTTGTCGGCGTCTGTAGGAGCACAGTCTTCATTCTGCTTAAAGTATCTATTCGAATAGAAGCAATTTTAAAATCGGGCCATAACCTTGCCTCCCTGTCTGCAGACTCGCTGGGGAACAATACATGTTCACAGCACATGACCTTCCTAGTCACAGTTATGAGATAAGGTTTTCCGGGCAGCAAACTACAACATCTGCGATCTACTATTAGAATGTAACTCCCGTTCGAGAGTCTCCTAAAGAATGGTTCTATTCGTGTTGCAGGTGTGCCTAGCTGGTAACATGAAAGGTTATTTGAAGTCCCTTCACAGGCTCTGTGCAAACTAATACCCTGACACAAAAGTGTACCGCTCAGTGATCTTGCACAATTATCGCCACGGAGAAACACTTTCTGGCCTTTATTGCTGACACATTCGTGTGTATAGGGCAAGTTCCATATTGATTTAATGTATCCTTTACCCAACCTTTCATACTGGCCTGCCTGTATATATTTTTGGCAGAATTGAAACTGGAAAGTAGTTATCGGAATATTTATTATCCCATGTATTATCCATTCAATGACCGGTCGTTCTGACATTGTCAATGGTAATCTCTCAAGTTTTTCAATGCTCAGAATTGTATAGTCAGCACCCTTCTGTGCCAAACTGATTTGTTTATCAGTGAGGTTAAAGATATTAAATAATGACGTTGTGTTGATTAAACGCCAGGGCACCTAGCCAGAACGCAAATTTTGTAACGTCCAGCCAAGCTGTACAATAGAACGCAATTGGGACTGACCGTGTTGTAACATCAGTAAGTCTTGCGATATTATATCGATTGCTGAAGACACAATGCTGTCCAGAGAATATATTCTGGAGGACAGAGTCATTAACCCATTGTCCACCACAGAAAGTGATTTTTCCAAATGAATACGGTCAATTTCCCGTATTTTTTCTGCTGTCTCAATTTGAGTTACTTTCCAGACTTCGTTATAAGCTGCATATATAGAGGCCGCTATGAAATGTTTTTGACGCTGTTTGCGTGGTCCCAATATGAAATCACGCAAGTCAGCACCTTCTGTAAGTAAAGTTAGGTGTTGCTTAATTGCAGCCAGTGTGGACGTTTGTAGCCATTGAAGGCAGAGCTTGCCCACGCTGTAGGTTGTTACTATCCCTGGATGTTGTCTTTGGGAATATCTAGGGTCTGGCCTAGTCAATGTGAACCCCTGTTCTTTGTTCAGGAATCTGTCTTGACAGTTATTTGTATCTGTGGGCCAGATCAACCATTTTTTCCATTCAGGATGTGTTCTGTTTTGGTTTAATATATGGTTTACGTCTATCTCAACATCTATAGAGCTATTACTGTTCACTGTTGGCTTTGGAATAGACAGTTTGTTCAAATCTTTGATTTTGGCTAAGCCAAGACAGGTAGTTTGTTGAATAGTGTCGTTCAAAAATATAATTTGTTCTGGGATCATGCAGGCTCTAAACAATGATTCTATACCTTGTACTTGCCAATCTCTTGTACCCCAAACAGTTTTTGCTTCAATATTATTGTTCCAGAAATCAAACCCAAATGTATTCATTTGTTCAAAGAATGAATCGGAATATATCAATTATGTGTTTGTAAGCATGGTCTTCATACCTGTCTTATTTGACAATTTGAAATAAAATGTTTCTGCATTACTTGTGTTAAACCCCGAAAAGTATGAATATTTATCATAAAATGTTTTTGAGCTATCTTTTGGAGGAGTAGCACAATGTTCCCATTGGTTATAATTTAAAACATTTCTAGGTTGAGCAGATTTATGTAGATAATGGTTACCATAATGGTTGTAGCAGAACATCTGATCATAATTAGACGAACCCTGCAAATAATCATGTTCTGTAAATTTTGCAGACATCACAAGATCAGACATCATATCATTAATACTTTCAAAGTCCCAATCATCCGCAAATGAGCTTGGTTTTACAAAGTCACTCAATGAGATCTTGAATTGGTGTGGATACTTCAGGATTTCAACCGGACCATATATTTCATAATCAGTTTTGTACCATGCTACACCGCCTGGTATAGGATTGGCTGTGAAGTTTACTGAAGAAAGTTCTCTTTTCTCGATGTGTGAAGATGTGTGTGGTTTAAGGACCAAGTTGATTTTCTGGCTTGCTGTGTCCATTTTAGCATATTTCCCTTCAATGAAATGTCCCAAACATAGTACTAAGATGAGCCAAAGAATGAGGATAAATGCACCGAAGGCCACCCAAAATTCAATCCATGGAGAGATCAGATAGGTTTCTTTCAGCTGTTGAAAAAGTTCCTTAGCTTTGTCTTTAAAAGTTTTTGTTGATGACTGTTTCTTTGCTTCACTCAGGTCTTCAGATGAATCATCGAAGTTGATGAAGTAGCCGGATGCTGTTCTGTCAATTGTTCCAATTGTTTTTGGATTTTGCTTTGTTTCATTAGCAAAGTCTGCAGTTACATCATCATAGGTTGTTGTTTTCTTGATGAAAAGTTTTAATTTGGGTTTTAAGAGGTTCAAGTTCTATTGCTTTGTTGCATAGTCCTTGTTGATTCACTGTAGATTTCCCAAATGTGATCAGTCTTCCAGTTTGAGCCTCTGTATTCGTAGCAACATTGGTGTTCTGCTACTTCTTGGGAGTCCACTTGGCCTACTGTTTGTTATCGGCCACATGATTGTGGTTTAACCAGGTCGATGGATACAACTCGGTTCTCCTTTTTACCAGCAAGGGGCGGTAGTACTACTGATCTTGTCCCGTTGACAGACAAGACAGGAACTGCTTTTCTGTAAGAAGGCCCAAATTCCTTCTTTACCGCGATCTTCTCTCTGACTAGATCCCCGACTTTTGGAATCCAGACAGGCCTTGCTGGGACAGGTGGTTTCTCTTCAGTGGTTGTTGGCTGTTGTTTCAACTTTATGTTGCTCAGGTCTTTTCTTGTTTCATTTAAGTCCTGTAAAATAGCCAAACGATCTTTGATATCAAAGCTTTTGTCTTTAACCACTGAAGTCTGACTATCAAGATCTTGGATCATCATTCTAGTCCCGAACAATAGTTCGTACGGACTGAACCCTTTCAGAGAATTCCTTGGCAGGTTATTTAGACTACGTTGGACACTTATTAGATGTTTGACCCACCCAGCTCCCGAACCTAATACCTTTGCTGTTATAGATTGCTTTATGTCACGGTTTTTTCTTTCTACGATTCCGTTTCCCTCGGGATGAAATGGACAAGAGTCCCGCAATGCAATGCCCATGCTGGTCATGGCCTCCTTATAAGCCCGGGAGCTAAAAGCAGGACCCTGGTCAGAATGTAGCATGCCAATTGCGTATGTGCCGATAAAGACTCGCAAATCTTTTATAACAGTTCGGGCGTCAGCCGATCGCTGGGGCCACATCCATATGAATCTCGTGCATGAATCCACTGCGACCAAGATATATTTATAGTTACCATCCCTTTGTAAGGGACCACAGTGGTCCAGGTAAACACAGGCTAATGGTTTATCTGAGATTAGAAGGGGCGTCTGTGCTGGTCGTTTCACTGTTGATACTTTCATTCGTTGACATGTTTCACATTCTAGAACATAGTTCCTTGTTTGTCTTCTCATTTGTGGCCACCAATATCTCTGTTTTAATAATGATACTGTGGCTGAAACGCCAGCATGTACAGAAGCAAGTCCTTCGTGTGCCGCTATAATGAGTCCTAACCTATGATCCATGTTTGGAATTGCCCTATCCCCCACTCCAGGGATTCGAGCAAACGGAACATTATTTGCATCAGTTATGTATGAGTACTTTACTGGAAAGCCTTTCGGGAGTGTTTCTATCGCATCTTTTTCTGTAGCGCTGACAGCCTGTAATATTTCGCTGTCTATTTTTGTTTTTGACCGGGTGATAGCAGCTACGGAAGCCATTTGCACTGCTGCCTTCGCTGCTTCGTCAGCCAATGAATTCCCTGCAACGTGAACGCCATCACGTTGATGACTCAGTGTATGTATCACGTGAGTCTTTTGTAGTTCCTTTTGAAAAAGAACTATTTGTTCCCAAAGCATTTTATGTTTGATTGTGCCACCTTTTGCATCTTTAAAACCAATCTGAACCCAGATCTGCAAGTATTCATTGTAAGATTGGACGCAGTAATACGAATCGCACACAATAAGTGTGGGGAATGCTCGATCGGTATTTTCAAGCGCCATCTTGAATGCCAGTAGTTCTGCTCTTTGAGCTGTACAGTCTCCTAGAGATTGCGTTTTAGTGACCACAGGTTTAAATTTTCCTTCGTGCCAGCGACCTTTAACAATCGCGCACGCAGCACTGTAGGCTTGCTTACCCCCCACTGCGGGTTGTGCTGATCCGTCTGTATATATTATACAGCCGTAGTGTTCTAGAGGCAGAATTTCGGTCGGCGGAGGACATTCGAATTCATATTGGAGAAATTCTTGTGTTTTTAAATTGGGATCAAATTCGTATACCACGTCTGTTTCAGCAAGAGAGTTAGCCCACAGTATCCATCTTGGATGAAGTGCTTTAGCATTCGGAATGCTTGCCTTGGTTACCGCCTCTAGAGCAGGTATAGGTGTCACGATGATTATTCGTTTACCCTGTGCTAGGGCCCGCTCCTTTGCTACAGCAGTCTGTACCGCGGTCAGAATTTTTTCCGTTGGGCTAAATTTCATTTCAGCTTTTGTGTACAAATGTGATTAGTATGCTATTGGTACCTTCTCTCCCTCATTAGAGGTCAGGTATGTGAATCCGCATCTTCCTGGGATGACTCGAATCACAAGGTTGCGTGTGTTGTCACGTGTTTGTAATTTTGTTTTAATTAACATGTCTGTTTGTAAAGATCTAAAAATTTCTGTGTGTTTTTGAGTCCAATTGATTCTTTTAAAATCTGGTTTTATTAGATCATAAAGGGGTTTGACCCTTTCTGCATAATTTATAATATAAGTTCTTCCGAAATTCAGGAAGCCTAGAATTGATTGTAGGTTTTTTAGTGTTCTGGGTGCTTGGATAACAGCACATTTCTCTAGGAAATTGTCAGCCAGGCTTTTGCCTTCTCTTGATAGTTCATATCCTAAAAACAGGACTGTTAGATGGGCAATTCTTGACTTTTTAAAGTAAAATTTGTAACCCTCTGCTGCGAACCCAAGTATTATGGTGTTCACTATCTTCAAGTGAGTATCCAAGTCATCGTCTGTTAGATAGATGTCGTCGACATAAGATAATGCCTCGTCATCATAGGTTTGTAGTAACTCTGTTACCCTCGCTGAGAATAACCCTGGGCTGTTCTTGAACCCCTGGGGCAAACGACAGAAATTCTTTTGCGTGCCATTTATTGAGAACGCCGTCAAATATCTGCTCTCTGGTGCTATATTTTGACAAAAGAAACCGTTAGAAATGTCTAAGGTTGTTTTGTATTTTTTGTGCACTATGTTATTCATTAGTGCAACACTGTGCGAGTTTTGTACTGCAAATGTTTTGCAACATGAGTTAAGGTGTCTGTAGTCCAAAACAAGACGATATGAATTGTCTGGCTTGGAGACAGGAAACAAAGGGTTGTTCATTTGTGAGGTGCAAGTTTCAATCACCCCCTGGTATTCTAGTTGATCTAGGATCTCTTTTACCTGTTTTTTAGCTTCTTGCTTAATCGGGTACTGCCTCTGTGCAGTAGGTTGTGATTTTAACTGGATTTTGTGAGGAGGAGAGTCCTCATCCCATCCCACATGATTTTTATATAAGGCAGGGGCTTGAGCTACTGCCCACTTTCTTGCAAGGGTATATTTTTTATGAATTGGAATATGGTTTGAGAAGGCAGGCATAATTATTTCTTCTGATTGATGTGGAGGGACACAGGCTGTCAATTATTATGAAAGCAGAATTTTATTCTCAGATTTAAAAACACAATAAACAGTGACATGAAACAGGTTTAAATGTATATTAATCAAAAATTGTTACAAAGTAAAAATTCATAAATAAGGCATTATACATAGAGTGATTTATACAATAATTAGTACATAATATGAAAACGGCTAAATTAAAACAAGGGGAAACAAATGTAAACAATTACAAGATAGTAAAAAAATGGGTGGCCTAATGATTCTCTACGCGCGTTTCGGCGACCAGCGCCTTCTTCTGGAGTTGCCACGTGAATTTCTAAAAGAATAGAAAAAAGTCATACACAAATACAATTATTTATAGCAGATAACCTGACATATTAAAAGTAAGTGTACTTATCATCAATAATTCAGCCATTCCATGAACCCTTCCATTTTTCTAGATAACATCATATATTTAGTAGAACTATTGGCCTTTGTTCATTTCCTTACTCATTCAATTCCCTTAAGTGGGTTATTAGGTATTCATTGTATGGGAACTTTCTATTCTCCATTTACTAGGGTAGATTGAAAGTAAACCAATAGATAGGTTTATATAAAATGGGAGGTAGTTGCAGAGCATCAACAATCTAGTTCTATCATTTCCCAGGGCGTTTCAGTCATAGTAACTAAAAGGCAGAAGATAACTATTAGATATTAATGTATCGAATTTGTACTTACAAGTAGTGGTGAAATAGGAATAGTACCTCTGACTCTGAGAACGAAACTATTTCTGATTATTACGAATCAGATCCAAATTATAACCAAAATCAAAATAGAGGCATCAGAAGACAGCCTTTTTTAGGGAATCGAGGGAGAGGCCGGGGCCGTACCAGAGTGCATTTTCAAAGTCAGCCGAGAGGGAATTACCAACCACAACACCACCACCAGCAGGAACAATCGCAATTTATACGCGAGACAAGGAACAGACAGTATTGGAAACCAGGGATGTGATTCCAATTTTTTATTTGACAAACATAAGACTAGATGAACATAGCACTAAACTACTATCTAAGGGCCTCTCCTACGTCCCACATTCTACACTCAATCTCTTTGAGTTATATAGTGATATTATCTCTTTTTTCCGCAAAATTCGACTCAAAGTTTTTTGCTTCAAACGATACCATGGAAGAAGTAGATTCTATCATTAAACCACTCTGCCTACCATCTACCTTCAGTCCCTCCCTCGAACAACTAGGACCCGAAGTTGCAACGTTTGAGTTGGTGGTTTTAAAGAAACTAGATCAAGCTTTAAAATTCATCCCTAAACCGATTTATAATCTAGGAAGAGAAGAACATGAAGCCCTAATATCTTTCTCAACTAATAAAGACCTCACAATCAAAGGATGTGATAAGGGAGGAGGTATCGTTATTTTAGACACTTCTCAATATAAAAACAACATGCTTCAGATGCTTAACGATCCTACCTTCTATGCCCCTGTTAGAACTCATTCAACACTAAATCTATCCAAAAGAATCATGTCTCTGACTAAATCTGCTCTAGAGAATGGATTTATTACCACAAAAGAGTTTGACTTTTTAAACCATAACCAAGGGAAAATAGCATGTGTATACGGTCTCCCTAAGATACACAAAAATGTTCTAAATCCTCCCTATCGTCCCATTGTCTCCACCATAGGCACAGCAACTGAACCATTATCCAAATTTGTAGATAACTATTTACGTCCATACATACCAAAAATTGAATCCTACATAAGAGACACAGGAGACATGATACAGAAAACTGAAGGACTGAGTTTTAATTCAAACAATGACTTATTAGTAACTATGGATGTTGAGTCCTTATATAGCAACATCCCCTTAGCTGAAGCAATGAAGACGACTAGCTGGTTCATTGATCTTCACAATATTCCCTGCCCCAAAACTTTCTTGTTAGCTTGCCTAGAAATAGTCCTAACGGAAAATATATTTGAATTTGGAACAAATATCTATCGCCAAATCAAAGGGGTAAGCATGGGGGCTTCGGTAGCCCCGTCAATAGCAAATATCTTCATGGCTGCATTCGAGAAGGAATTCATTCAGAACGAAGTGGCCCCCTTTTTCGAATCCATCTCCCATTGGTCCAGATATATTGATGACATCTTTTTTATCTGGACCAATGGGAGAGAAACCTTAGATGAGTTCATTCTATGGATCAATGCGGCAAATCCCAACCTGAACTTTACTTCTCACATCAGTAAGGAAAAAGTGGAGTTCTTAGATATCGAAATACTAAACGATGCTGGAACCCTAAAAACTGACCTACATGTGAAACCCACAGCCAGAAATACGTTGCTTCACTACCAGAGTTTCCATCCGTCTACACAGAAAGACAGCATCCCATTTTCTCAGTTCTTACGGGTCAGACGTAACTGTACGAATCTGGTGGATTTTGACCGACAAGCTCTGATAATGAGATCAAAATTTATAGAAAGAGGGTATCCTCATCGATTAGTGAGACACTCTTACAAAAGAGCACGGTTTTATGACCGGGATTGTCTCTTAAGAACTAAATCAACGAAACAAAATGATCAAATAGTGTGCATAACCAAACACTCAACGGTTAATGCAAAAGTAAAGCACGTAATAAATTCAAACTGGCACATTCTAAATAGCAATTGCTCCAGTGAACAGAAAATGGCCAAACCCCTCTTTGCCCACAAAAGAAATAAAAATATCAAAGAGTATATAGTCCATTCTCGCTTTAAAAAAACCTCAGTTGAAGAGAATTGGACGCAACGATCAATCCTAACCAACAACCCTGTGAGAGGGACCTTTCCCTGCTCCTCATGTATCTCATGTGGAAATATCCTGAGAGGAGAAGAATTCACCCACAATGGCCATACAACAAGAGCCAAAGAGATGTGGAACTGCAGAACAACCAATGTGATATACTTCATACAATGTCCTTGTCTCTTAGGATACGTAGGAGAAACGTCACGCATGATCCAAACCCGCCTAAGTGAGCATCGTTCTGCAATAAGAACTAAAAAGATTACCTCGCCGATGGTGAAACATTTCCTAGAAAAAGGACATAGTGCAGAAGACTTCAAGTGGAGAATCCTAGAGAGAATACATACCCCTGATACTAATGGTGGTACTGCGATTCGGAAAAAAAAGAGAAGTCTTTTGGATTTTTGTTTTTAACTCCTTCAGCCAGGGATTGAACAGCGAAATCCCATGGGAACATGCCATTCATTAATAAAATTGCCATTCATTAATAATATTACCACTGGAAAAGTTGAGTTCGTCCGCCGAAAATGAAGCCCTTTAGCAACTGCACGATATAAGGTACATTTAACATCGCTCCTTATCTACCCACACAAAGAAAGGTGCAAGTTTATAGACAGATTAGACATTTACTATATAAATAAAAATACATATGTCTGTTGGAGGGATGTACAAGCCTTGCATCCCTCGTTTATATAAAAAAATTATTTTCAACTTCCAGTCGTTTTTAAATTAATCAGCATCTTATAAATTCGGATGCTGGTTGATCTCTAACAACAGAAGTTAGTTAGTCCTTTCTCTATCTTCAGTTTTGATCCTCGCACCTCTTAGCAATGGATGCCATGGATCCCTCGAAATAACAGAAAGAATAGTCCTATCTCTACGAAGGCCCTATCCCAAAAAAGATAGTCCTACTTCTACCTTCAGCAAAATAAACATTCTTTCAGCTGAAAGTTATTTGAACCAGAATTATCAATATAAAAGCGCGAGCCCCGTAGACATACACCCATTTATCATCTCTCCCCGTCGAGACGCGAGACGTAGCCTGCGCAGTACCTCGAGGGAATCAAGGAGCCCTGCCGTCTATCCTCGGGTAAGTTAAATCAGACCCGCCTTGCCCCTTAGTTAAATCACCACCAAAGAATGAAAATATGCTTCTTTCTAAAATCCACCTCCTATATATTTTTTTGTAGGCAGGGAGATCTTTTAACAAACAATAATTGATGTAAACCCTATCCAAGATACGCCCAACTCCCCGACCAAGACGCGAGTCTTTGCAGTTCTTCGAGGGAGCCAAGGAGCCCTGCCGTCTATCGTCGGGTAAGTTAAATCTGACCCGCCTTGCCCCTTAGTTAAATCACCGCCAAAGAATGAAAATAGGTTTCTTTCTAAAATCCATCTCATATAATTTTTTCCAGGCAGGGAGATCTTTTAACAAATAGTAATTGATGTAAACCCTTTTCAAGATTCGCCCACCTCCCCGAACAAAACGCGAGTCCTTGCATTTCTTCGAGGGAGCTAAGAAGCCCTGCTGTCTATCGTCGGGTAAGTAAATCTGACCCGCGTTGTCCCCTAGTTAAATCACCGCCTTGCCCCTTAGTTAAATCACCGCCGAAGAATGACAATATGTCTCTTTCTAAAATCCATCTCCTATTTTCTCTAGGCAGGGAGATCTTTTAATAAATAATAATTGATGTAAACCCACTCAAGATTCGCCCACCCCCTTGACCAAGACGCGAGTCTGTGCATCTCTTCGAGTGAGTTAAGGAGCCCTGTCGTCTATCGTCGGGTAAGTCCGATTTGACCTACCGTGCTTAGAACATTGCATGGCATAAACATTTGCTTGTCTTAAAACTACCTCCCATGTTTTTCCAGGCAGGGAGATCTTTTAATACATTATATCTGACTCAAACCACATTTGAGATCCATCATTCCTCGCTTTTGAGACGCATACAATCACATCCCTTTGAGAAAATCAAAGAGCTCTGCCGTATAAGTTCGGGTAAGTTAGGTCAAACTTACCCATAATACAGATCACCACAATGACATAGATGCATGCCCTTTCTAAATTTATTTTTATTTTTTCATTTGTCCTTTTAGGCAGAGAGATCTTTTAGTATATTGTATTTCATCCCAAGTCAAATAAAGAGCTTGATGTTATATTTTTACTGGGGTAAGATTAACTAATTTTTCACTGTCTACAAATAGTTTAAAGAAGAAGTAGAAATAACCTACTAGACAGATGTCAATCTTTATGTAAATTCAGCGGCTCTGCCTTGTGTATATTCTTAGTAGTAATCATGCTATATGGAATTAAACAGTCGTATATCCTAACAAAATGCTTCCTTCAATGAGATAACAACTAGAATCATAATAGAAATAGTTGTCTGAAAACATTGAAGCCATTTGAAATGAGATTATCTCTAATAACACAATACTAAAAATGAAATTATCGGAACAAAAGAATTTGCTTTACCTTTTATTATATTTTTTTTTAAAAAGGAGACGATTGATTCTCCAAGGCCTCTAAGGAAATATGTATCCATAACAATAAATCAAATAACTGACTACAATTTTAAAATCTTTTCATTTCAAAACTTTATCATAGACTGCCTCAAGGTTTTAAAAGAGACGGTAACACGAAACCTCACACCATCTTCAATGTACTATTCCTATTTCACCACTACTTGTAAGTACAAATTCGATACATTAATATCTAATAGTTATCTTCTGCCTTTTAGTTACTATGACTGAAACGCCCTGGGAAATGATAGAACTAGGTTGTTGATGCTCTGCAACTACCTCCCATTTTATATAAACCTATCTATTGGTTTACTTTCAATCTACCCTAGTAAATGGAGAATAGAAAGTTCCCATACAATGAATACCTAATAACCCACTTAAGGGAATTGAATGAGTAAGGAAATGAACAAAGGCCAATAGTTCTACTAAATAAATGATGTTATCTAGAAAAATGGAAGGGTTCACGTAATGGCTGAATTATTGATGATAAGTACAATTACTTTTAATATGTCAGGTTATCTGCTATAAATAATTGTATTTGTGTATGACTTTTTTCTATTCTTTTAGAAATTCACGTGGCAACTCCAGAAGAAGGCGCTGGTCGCCGAAACGTGCGTAGAGAATCATTAGGCCACCCATTTTTTTACTATCTTGTAATTGTTTACATTTGTTTCCCCTTGTTTTAATTTAACCGTTTTCATATTATGTACTAATTATTGTATAAATCACTCTATGTATAATGCCTTATTTATGAATTTTTACTTTGTAACAATTTTTGATTAATATACATTTAAACCTGTTTCATGTCACTGTTTATTGTGTTTTTAAATCTGAGAATAAAATTCTGCTTTCATAATAATTGACAGCCTGTGTCCCTCCACATCAATCATTGTCCTTCATATCTTAGGTTACCTAGGTTGTTTTTTGTCAAATGAGATTCTTTCCCTGACCTAGGAACTACATTATCTATGTCTTCAGGGGGTCCTTGTTAAATATACGTTGATAATTATTTCTTCGCCATGTGGGCACTCCCTGACAAACTCTGGAGGCCAGTCTTGTTCAGCTAGAAGGATGTCATAGTCCTTGGACAGATTATCCCAAAATAGTCCCCTTATTTTTCTAGCCCCCTCTATACGCAATGTTATTTCATATATTTTATGAGGTTTGCTAACTCTGGTATCTGCAGTTTCCACCTGAATGTATTCATTCGTGTCCACTGTCTCCAGATGATTCATAAGGACTTTGCGAGCTATGCTCACTTCTGCTGCGCTGTCTAGCATTGTCTGAGCCCATTCTCCGTTTTTCAGCTGTGTCCTCAGTATTCTCGGCATTGTTGATTACTTTAATACTGGCTACCTTCTTTTTTGGAAATTGTAATTTTTTATTCAGATGAGCAGGTTCTTTGTCTTTGGACTTGACGTGCTCTTCCCTTTGTTCTGATCGTCCTCTTCTTTCCGATTTCTGCGAGGAAGTCTGAAAAGATTTAGAGGGACGTGTATCAATATCTTGATATCTATCAGGTTTCTTTATATTATCCCTATTTCTAAGGTTGTATTTTTTCACAGAGGGCTCCCGTTGGGGAGACTTGCGTCCTTGGTCGGGAGATCTTTCTCTCTGCCAAGGAGACCTTCCTCTGGACTGGAATCTTTTTTCTTTAGGATTCGATTGTTTATTTCCATCCCAGCTCTTTTTTTGATTGTTTAAATTATTTTTTATAAATACCTTTTCAGGACTTTCAACTAGTTGGGGTTTCACTGGTATTCCACCCAAACTATCTCTTCCTAGTTCTTCATAGGATTTTTCTATGATTCTGGCAATTTCAGATGGTTGGTCTGCTATATTTGTCTCTTTTAACCTCTGGCGAATCGCCACATTTGCTGCTTCTCCCTTTATGTTGGCTAATAATATTGCCGAGACCTGCTTGAAATCTTTCAGTAGTTTCATACCAAGAGTTAAAGCGGGTTCTGGACCGTATTCATCTTGAATCTGTTTTAGTACATCTTGTATTACTGACATGGATGGTACACCATGTGTTTTTGTGTAAATGGAAGCAAAGACTGTTCCCCAAGTGTCACAGTCCTCCACATGTGGTGCGATTCCCATTGGGAGACAGATAGTCAGAATCCTATGTTTCTCAACAGGGGTGGTATCTGGAAACACCGCCTCTATTTGAGTGATTTTTTGTGCTAGCCAGAAAGGAATTTGTTCCCGTTTTGCGGGTACTTTACCTAGACAGGACTGTATGTTCTGAGGTGTAATTTTATTTGTGTTCCCCTGATGATTGGTCAGCTGTGGAATTTTAATTGCTGGTTGGATTGTTGAAGTCTGCATTACATATTGGACTAATTGTCTATGTATTTTTATTAATTGTTTTAGCTGTGCTAAAAGCTCTGGTGCAGGCATTTCTTCAATGTCTGGATGTGGTGTATATCCGGCTAGGACCGGCCACGTTGCTCCTGGTCTACCTAGTGGACCGAGCCTGGTGATGTGATTATTATATTTTAGGGCGCCATGAAACAAGAGCAGGTGCTCTTGGAATTTGAGTGGTATTTCCACTTCCTCGAAAGGAGTGTACTCACTAGGAGGTTCCTCTATTTTGTAATAGTGGAAGTCCTTTGTTACAGCGTTTGCTGCTGGAAAGTTTATCCATGAATAGAATACCTCTGTCTGCCGATATTCGTGTGCCTCAATTACGAATATGACTGTACCACCTCTTGGTGTCAGTCCATTTTCTATAAGTTTTAAGGTTATAGATTTCCTTATGTTGACCGGGATGAGTATTGCATTTGGGTCATTTTCCAGCAGAGTATTGTCTGCTTCTAGGAGTTCAGCTGCTAGTCTAACTGTCTCCCTTTCGTCTTCACTTTCTGTCATTTTACTGACAGAAAGGTTATTCTGTTTGTTTGCAGATCAGGTTTCTATGAAACAAAGATTAGATGCACAATATTTTGGAACAGTGTATTCTTCAATGTTGAATAAACCAAGAACCATACATAGGAGTCCCCTCCTGCGAGGTTTGGCGGATATGACCTTTCACCCACTCCAGACGTCTTTGGAGTATTGTGGGAAAAAAGGGGGTTCTGTGTGAAAAAGCACGACTGAGTTACTCTAATGTCTTGCGTTAGTTTTATCGCCTATCCAAATGTTGGGCGCCATGTAGTGTAGTTCCTATTATCCCAATAGGCTCTGCGCATTGGAATAATATCTTCAATAGTATAGACCTAGGGCAGAGGTTAACTAGGTCTTCTACCGACGATATTAGACTTAAAGTTTTGTGTTTGCCAGCTAGCTCAGAGTTCACTAGAAACTTTCTCGAATAGGCAAGGAGGATTTTAACCTCCCTGGATAGACAAGAAGGGATTTAGTTTCTGACAACCATAGAACATGACAACTTTGCTCTCCCCTAATCAAGAGTGTATCTCTAGAGTCATGTGAAAACAATAGACAACTTAATTTACTCAGTCAGTACGTGCATTCTTAGTTTCACCAGTTTGTAGAGAAATAAGAGATGGGCGTGGTTCAATAAAAGATGTTATTTATTGATCAGTCTCTTTTCTCATACAAGAGAAATGAATCGCTATTATTGCAATACTTGTAGTTAAGTAAAGTGCATACAGTAGAGACAGAATTATAAAATAATACTGTAAAAGCATTGATATGGTTTCTGAGCCATATGATACTTTAAAATGGATAAAATAGATACATACATATATACATTTGACTAATCATACTCAACTGGTGCTTCTAACCACGCCTACCCCAGTGTACCTGACCTAAGCCTAATACGTGGGCGGGAGTAGATAAGTAGCAGTTTAAGTTAAGTTTGTTTTGCCAAGGGACTGATTCGAGAATTCTCTGCAAGGGGTTATTCAGTTCTGTACCTGAGATCTAGAATGATGGAGGGCTGGTATCTCTTATCCCAGGTCTTGATATTCCAGCTGCCTGCGAGGGCTGCTTGGAAGCGCCAGAGCTGGATTTCTCGGCAGGAGAAAGGCAGCGTCTCGTTCTCAGCGTGTCAGGAAGGCGGGGCAGCGTCTGTGGGCTTCGCTCTCTGCTGGGCTCCTCAGCACGTCTCGCTGCTCCGATCTCGTCACCACCGCATGTGTTTGCTTAAGGCAATGTCGGTAATATTTATACCTGAAAGGTGCCGAGATTGACGTAAGGATGGACATATATACGTCAATAAGGATGTCATATGAACGGGCTCGTTCGCACATTCTTTGCTGAAGTTCTCGGTGAAATCAAAACAATGGGAATTTCCCAGGTCGCTGTAGGTTTGATTTGTTTTGAGAACTCCGTATGCCTTATCAGGGGCTGGAGGAATATCGCTTGTCTAATTAGATGGCATGCGTTATGACCTAATCAGATAACGCGCTTCTGTGCCGTGGTGTGGCTTAATCAGATAACGTTTTTTGCACCGTTGGATGGCTGCTAGTTAATTATTAACCAAACCAGGGTCAGGAATAGGGGAATCGATACAGTACCTATAGGAATACATCACAAGCGCTGTTGTTGTTTACACTAGTCATTGGTTTCACTTGCCCAGGCAGCCAGCCAGCAGTTGGGTCCCAGGGCCGTCAATCTTCTTACCCCTATGACGACGTGACGGCCCTGGGAGAGCCCCTGCGCGCTGTGCGTGCCGCAATTTAGCCGCTCAGTGACACGTCACGCTCCGGCCCGCCTCACTGGGAGAGTGCGTCAGTGAGCGGTGCGTCGACTCGTCACAGCCACATCGTCGTGTGAGATTCATTGAGAGAGAAGTCAGAATTAAATCATAAAGAACAAATAATTAACCGTTCTCGTCGTCCTGTCGCCACCCGATCATCGATAGAGACAGAGAACACCTGCTAGACTAGTCTCTTCCCCGAGAGTCCGACTCCGATCCTTCAAATAACGCCGGTGAGAGTCTGACACTGTCTCTGAGACGAGACTGCTCTGTGCTCACACAATATATATATAATGACTTGTATAATAGCCTGCCTGTCTTTCCAGTATGAATATGAGTGTTAATAACATCTGATGCGCAGCGTAGTGTAGTAGTCAATACTGAATGGTTTGTCTCTGCGCCACAATTATGCATGTTCACAAGACAGGACACGCGCGTGTAACTATCTGAGGTGCCTGCCTGAATTGCTTTTGAGAAGAGAGTAAGACTGTCCCTTGTGCACCCCAATGGTTGGTTCTGTACTAAGATAGAGTCATAGACATTAAAAAGGCCAAACTGCAGTTAGACGTCACGTCGCATCGGGTGAAAGGCAGGGTCAGAAGCTGCTCCCAGCCCTGCCTGCTCGTCATCATTTCTCCATGAAAGATGCACAGAACCTAGGGAGCTTGGACATAGGCTACCCAAGTGCCCTCTGTGTGTTCTAATAAAGGGTGCCTTAGAGATGCCCACATAACGGGTATACACTGTAGAGTGGCAGCCTGCCAGCCACTGCTCAGGGTAGGGAAGCTTGTCAGGGGATGGGTACGCATGCGCACATGTGACTGCTGCAACCGACTAGAAAGTTTCTGGTGCTCACGGGCATCTAAAACTTTACACAATGCGTAATGCTACTCCCAAGACTAACATAGGTGTGAACTCATGGAGACAAAATCATGTACCCAAGGCCACACTGTTTAGTCATGAGGTAGCTAGGATCAGAGCTCAGTATTCCTGGTTCCACAGAGGGCACCTTAGACGCCAGGCCATATCTCTTGCCTGTGTTGGACGCAGGTCCGCGGTGCCAGGTTAGCAACCAGTTACTCTCACTAACAGCACCGACTGCTCCCTAGCACGTAGATCGAATTGGCAACTCACCTCTTGGGGGTTCATCATACCAGGGTCCTGCTTCTACAACTCCACACACCTAAACCCTCCCCTCCATGTTTCCCTAAACTAGGCTCAGCCCAGATCTCATGGGAAGGGGCAGATACACAATTTCAGAGTAAATTCTGCAGGATTTGCGGCTCACCTTTTCGATTTTAAAGTGGAGGCTGCAGTGAGTGAACATAGAAGACTGTTCTAGTGTGCAGCCTGGTACTTAGGATAGTAAAACTGCACCCTGTAACTGTCCATACCGCCTGGTGCCCTATGTACCAGGTGGAGGGCGCCCAGACAGAGTGCTAGGCATGAGAATGGGCAATAACTTCTTCCTTCATTCTGAGCTGCAAATTCAGAAAATTAGATGCTTTTATAATCAAACTCTGCCCAATTTGTTCCTAGCATTATCCAAGCGGGTGCAAAGTGTGAAATACGTTTTTGCTTGTTGTAATCGTGAGTGAGGTGCAAACTCACCTTTGTACCCGAATTGGGTAATCCGTGCCATTGAACTGAGGGCTATGAATAAATAATTATTACCAGGTGGGAGGCAAGAAGGGCCTGTCCTCAAATAGTTACTCCATTTCCCTTCCTGTTGCATTGTTATCCACTCCACATGGTCCATAGCTTTGACTTTGCTGTAACCTTTTAAACCTTCTTTTTTATTTTTGTTTTCTTGGTTTAGCACCATGGCTGCTGCAGGGGCGTGTATTCATACACGTAGCACCTATTTAGTGAACATACGCTGTTTATGTTGATTCTAAGTCGTCCCCCTAAAAAATAAGAAATGTCTTATTTTATGGCCACCTGGGTCTACTTGGTTGTAGATGGCAGGATAGCTCAGTGGGTTTATGAACTGTTGTCTACGTCTGCCAGAGTTTCCTTTCTCTCCGAGTCCACTTGATACATCTTTTTTCATGACCCTTTAATCTAATCTTGTAGTCGGTAAAATAGCTCAGTGGATCAGTGCTCTACTCCAGAGATCTGTCTGTTGGAGATTTGAATCCAGGGGGAGATGTCTCATCCTTTCATCCTGTGAACAGAACTAATAAAGTAACATTGAGTTGTGTAACACTAACATTTGTATTCAGTGCATAGGGAAGATTGGGTGGGCGGTGCCTTCTACACAATTGTCCATTACAACGTCCCACTATGCAGGAGGTGTGGCGGGAGAGGGCAGTGCCTCGATCTGCGGTGCAGGGTGTGTTATTCCAGAGTCAGCTCTCCACTGAGACCCACCGTGTGATCTTGTGACCCTCAGAATTGAGAGAGGCTCTGGCCTAGGGTGCCTTAACACCACAGTGTGCCAGGGCACGAGGCATGTCTTTGTCTCACTGTCCAGGTCTTCTTTCCTGCAGGCAGCTACCCAACCCTTCGCTCTGTGTCTTTCTTCACACTGCTTCTCAGTGACTTGTCCCCACACAGGGGAACGTGAGAGGGGGCCGAGCTGAGAGATTGGCGGTGCTCGAGTACACAGGCGTGTTCGTGTTTGTTTCCTTGGCCCAAAGAAGGGTTTCTCTGGCTGATTATTGTTGTTACTGTACACACACATTAAGATGTCCTAAAGAAAACCCGGGGTATTTCCAGAAAGGCCGGGTGAGTTGGGGAAAGTCAGTTACGTGTCAGGGTTTGCCTCACAATCTGCAAATGATCTTCAGGTTTCTCTGTGGCACCGGTTTCCTGCCCGTGCTGTTTCCTATGACAACCCCTTATCAGGGGTCTGTGGGTCCAACAGCGTGAGCTGAAATAAAGACTACAAGTCCCAGAAGGCACTGCTCAGTTGCAGAACTCCTGCCAACATTGAACAATCAAATACCCTATTTTGGATGACTCTTCCCCTGGCCCACCGGCCTCTCAAATGCAGGTCAATAGGTGGCCACAACTCAGTCAGAATGTACCCCAGATTCAAGCACATTCCCTAAAGCAACCAACTTCTCTGGCTAAAAGATGAGTTAAAGATGGCTTTCAAAAATGCACCACAGTATCTCGAAGGAATTAGTGGCCGCACACCAAACTAATCGATGAAAGTCCTTCCCACCCTACCAACTAGATTACCAGAGCGACAATCAAAAATACAATTTTCAAGAATTAATTTATGGAGAAATTTCTGGGAGCAAGGAAGAAACAATGCACTTTTCTTTCACACCAGCCCTAGCCGACACTTGTCCACTCAGAGAGCTCCTAACATCCCACCGTGTCATAGAATAATTAACCAGCCAATCAGGGAGTTGAGCCTCAACCAGAAACAAGAACAAAATAAAGGACGAATATGTCTAAGCAGGTCAGAAGCTAAGAACTATGTGAGACACACATTACAAGCATGCTTCTTTGGGGACTTTAACTTCCAGGTATTATAACAACAATAACAAAAATCATAACATCTCTTTGTATGCAGTTGTCAACTCTTTGGGTTCAGTGGGGTGAGCGGGTCCCTTCGCCGCCCCATCGCTGGCCAGAGGAATCAGGTTTAACTTCAACAGGGGCAGAGTACATGGTCACTGAGAGTTGTTATCACTTACCAAATCTGGGGGGTCATCTCTTCCCTGGAACCTGAGAAAATTTTTTAAAAAGTTCTCCTAGAACGTGTGATGAGACATTTTTTACGTCAGTGCGATTGTTTGTTTGACCTACTGTGACAAAGCTTTCAAATTACACATAGAGTAAATTTTGGGTCCTCCCAGAGGAGTATTACTCTCTCGCCACATGATATTGGTAGAGGCATAACACAGGCCCTTGCAGCTCCTGTGGCCCCATTGAACTGAGGGTCTATGAATATCAGTGATATATGGAAGTGTTAGGGGCCAATCACAACTTTCTGTGGGAGAGGGGGGGTTCTATGCATTACTGGTCAATCATCTAACGACTTTTCTGGACGTATTATTAGTAAAACACCTTCCTGAGCTCCGCCCCGTCCGGACCCCCTCTTCCGGGGGCCCCCACCTACGCGCCCTGCACAGGGCCACCATGAGCCTAGAGCCGGCCCTGGGACGGAGCGCGGAGCAAGCAAGCACGCCTACTAGGTTGTAATTGGAGTACAAGATAAGGAATACAAGTAATAATTTGAGTACAGAGGTGTGCATCTCCCCACCATCTACTTGCCAAAGGACATAAGCCACCACCAGAGGACAGCTTGAGCAGTGTTAGGGAGAAGGCGGAAGTAAAGACTCAAACACCAGTAGTCAACACTTTCAATACAGGAACAAGTAGTGTCAGTTCTGAAAGTATGATGTTGCTTTGTCTGTGAAGTAGACTGAATCTCTAAAGTGAGGAAGATCCCATTTTATGGTGTCAGTCACAAGTGACTTGTGACAAGAGGCAATCTAATGAGAGCAATTACACTGGTAGGCCTGGCACACCAGAGGCACAACTTGTCATCAGGACTAGGTGGGTCATTTGATGGCTGATTGGGAACTGAACGTGAGGGAAAGAAGGGAGAAAAGCCATTGGCAACACACCTAGGTACATCCTTGGAAAGCCTCATGAAAATTGATGTTCAAGCCGCCCTCAAACAGATGGAGTTCTGGGAGGAACCTGGGGCTGTAGGGTGCATTTGAACTGCTGATGATCAATGCGATCTGCATTTCACTGCAATTATTCTCACAGCTAGCTTATGAGAGTTGAGTCACCAAAATGCCAGGTCTAGTGGAATGGACATGAAATACCATTTGACCTTAATGGCATCACAGAAAGTGACATCATATGACCATTGACCCTGATTTTTTACAGTGAGGCATGTCACGTGACCCTAATATCACAACAATTCACATTGCTCAAGTTCCATATAATTGCATAATTAGTATAACCGTATAACACAGACAAATGTCCATTTGAGATTTTAGCTATACTATGGTGCTGACTTAATCTTGGAAAGTTCTTAATAAAATTGTCTGTTCTCCCAAAGTTAACCTACCTTTTTAATTGCATACCACTCAGTTTCTCTAAAGATGAAATTAACAAAATACAAGGGAAAATATCTAGCTTTTTTGGGCATCCCTGGGGGTTCAGCTCTCTTGGAAAAAACTTAGAAGTTGTCTTAAGAAGGAGGGGCTAGCATTACCACACCTTAGACTACATTGTCTGGCCTTTCAATTTAGGAATTTTTGCATGTTGGTGGAGGAGCCTGTGAACACCACTTGGGGTCTAATACTGGGTAAAATAACTAAAGAAGTGGGAGGAGCCTCTCTATATAAATTTGGAGCCGAAACACTTTTCAAAAAAGTATGGTTAAATGTGTTGAAAGCAGCCTTAAGTCTCCAGCTTGTAGTGAGACGGACCTTAAAGATTTGCTATTTCTCCGAATTTGCCCTAACATGGGAATCCCCTAGGATGCCAGAATGTCTGGAAGATGCCCTGAGCCTGACTTTAAAGCAGGCAGGGATAACAAAATGGGGAGACCTGATAAAAACAGGTGGATTGATCCCTTGGGAGGTCCTGAACATTAAGACAGGTAACAGGCTTTCCAGGTTCAAGTACCTGCAGCTTACTTCATGGGCTTAGTGGAGTAAGTTAGAGGCAAGTGGGAATTGGGGGCCTTGCTTCAGGATACCAGTCAGAAAGCTAAAGAAGTGGCAATATAGTACATATATTTTTTTGAGGCAGAGAAAAAGAAATTGAAGGGTCCATCGGATGTCTGGACAGATATATTGCAGGAGGGTAACATACAATGTTTGTGGTTAGACTCCGTGAAACTACTCTATGCTACAGTAAGTAGGCGACTGATCTAGGTGGTGGCAGCACTCAGAAACCTCGCAGGGGAAAGACGGGCAGACTGCGAGGGTTCCTCTTCTGCCTTTCTACTCTCCGCAGCACTGATTCACTAGCGCATTTTTAAAAACCAATATTTTTACTTGACACTTAATTGATTACGAATTGTGTTGTTTGCTCATTTTAAACTTTGTAGTGTGATTAAATACCTTGTGCACTGTCTCCCGGTTCCCCTGAACCCCGGTCCACCGCGGCTCATCTGTGCCGTTTGTTGTGGAGGGTCAGGTCGGGCGGCGCCATCTTTGGTGAGGCCCGGTACCCGGCTGGTCGGAAGTTAGCGGTCCAGCTCGGGGAGGGGCTTGGGCGCTAAATAGACCCTGATTGCTCGGCCTCCTCGCGACTGATCTAGGTGGTGGCAGCACTCAGAAACCTCGCTGGGGAAAGACGGGCAGACTGCGAGGGTTCCTCTTCTGCCTTTCTACTCTCCGCAGCACTGATTCACTAGCGCATTTTTAAAAACCAATATTTTTACTTGACACTTAATTGATTACGAATTGTGTTGTTTGCTCATTTTAAACTTTGTAGTGTGATTAAATACCTTGTGCACTGTCTCCCGGTTCCCCTGAACCCCGGTCCACCGCGGCTCATCTGTGCCGTTTGTTGTGGAGGGTCAGGTCGGGCGGCGCCATCTTTGGTGAGGCCCGGTACCCGGCTGGTCGGAAGTTAGCGGTCCAGCTCGGGGAGGGGCTTGGGCGCTAAATAGACCCTGATTGCTCGGCCTCCTCGCGACTGATCTAGGTGGTGGCAGCACTCAGAAACCTCGCTGGGGAAAGACGGGCAGACTGCGAGGGTTCCTCTTCTGCCTTTCTACTCTCCGCAGCACTGATTCACTAGCGCATTTTTAAAAACCAATATTTTTACTTGACACTTAATTGATTACGAATTGTGTTGTTTGCTCATTTTAAACTTTGTAGTGTGATTAAATACCTTGTGCACTGTCTCCCGGTTCCCCTGAACCCCGGTCCACCGCGGCTCATCTGTGCCGTTTGTTGTGGAGGGTCAGGTCGGGCGGCGCCATCTTTGGTGAGGCCCAGTACCCGGCTGGTCGGAAGTTAGCGGTCCAGCTCGGGGAGGGGCTTGGGCGCTAAATAGACCCTGATTGCTCGGCCTCCTCGCGACTGATCTAGGTGGTGGCAGCACTCAGAAACCTCGCTGGGGAAAGACGGGCAGACTGCGAGGGTTCCTCTTCTGCCTTTCTACTCTCCGCAGCACTGATTCACTAGCGCATTTTTAAAAACCAATATTTTTACTTGACACTTAATTGATTACGAATTGTGTTGTTTGCTCATTTTAAACTTTGTAGTGTGATTAAATACCTTGTGCACTGTCTCCCGGTTCCCCTGAACCCCGGTCCACCGCGGCTCATCTGTGCCGTTTGTTGTGGAGGGTCAGGTCGGGCGGCGCCATCTTTGGTGAGGCCCGGTACCCGGCTGGTCGGAAGTTAGCGGTCCAGCTCGGGGAGGGGCTTGGGCGCTAAATAGACCCTGATTGCTCGGCCTCCTCGCGACTGATCTAGGTGGTGGCAGCACTCAGAAACCTCGCTGGGGAAAGACGGGCAGACTGCGAGGGTTCCTCTTCTGCCTTTCTACTCTCCGCAGCACTGATTCACTAGCGCATTTTTAAAAACCAATATTTTTACTTGACACTTAATTGATTACGAATTGTGTTGTTTGCTCATTTTAAACTTTGTAGTGTGATTAAATACCTTGTGCACTGTCTCCCGGTTCCCCTGAACCCCGGTCCACCGCGGCTCATCTGTGCCGTTTGTTGTGGAGGGTCAGGTCGGGCGGCGCCATCTTTGGTGAGGCCCGGTACCCGGCTGGTCGGAAGTTAGCGGTCCAGCTCGGGGAGGGGCTTGGGCGATAAATAATGGTACACCATAGAGCGCGCAGCGGTCGCGCGCAGCGGGCGCGCCGTCTGCGCGCCGAAGGAGCGCCAAAGGAGGGCCCGTCTGTGCCCGTCCGTGCCTCGGACGGGCCCAGGGCCAGCCATTCTGCTCGGCGACCCTTGGGCTTGGGCAAATCTGGGACTCTCAGGTATTCCCACCACGATCTGTGGAGGCTTGCCCCCCCAGCCAACAGCGGGCACTGCACACGCGCTGATATGAATTGTCTTATGCCTATATGCCCCTCTTGTGGTTTTTTCCCCCAACCTTCCCCCCCCCCACGTTTAGCCAGTGACGCTCCCGCCACGAACATTCGGGCGGGATTGATTAATGCCAGATCTGCAGTTAGGCATGCCGCCGAAATCTTTGGTCTATTGGTGGGTGGCAAATTGGAGGTGCTGTTCATTACGGAGACATGGCTGACCAGCACCTCCGCACCTAGTGTAGAGCTCGCGATCCCTAGAGGGTTTAAGATCGCTAGAGTGGACCGTCCCCTGGGCAGAGGCGGTGGACTAGCGGTTGTGTTTAAGGAGGAGTGGACCTTCGCTTCTGAGCCGCCGGGTTCGGATATAGGGGGTGAGGTTCTCCACTTTTCAATCACAACTTCTCCCCACTTCACCCTAGGAGGCTCGCTTATATACAGACCTCCGGGTCTGGCTACTCGCTTTCTGGACTCCCTGGAAGAATATCTGGTCCCACGGGCCCTGGGTTTTCCTAGATTCCTACTGGTCGGGGACCTGAATATTCATATGGATGTCCCTGATTCACCCGATGCCCATAGGCTCGGGGAAATCTTGGAGCTTGCCCAACTCAAGCAATGGGTGTCTGCCCCGACGCACAGGGGGGGCCATCTGCTTGACCTGGTATGTTCCAACTTCCCAATTCTAGCTGTGGCTGTTGAGAGAACGACCTGGTCAGACCATGATTTGGTCAGATTCAACTGGGAGACTGTGGAACCTTGTTCCCCACTTCTTATTCATCACTCCCAAAAGATTAATATACCCGCATTCAGATTGGCTCTGGATAACACTCGCCCTATATCAGAACTGCCTCTGGACGAGGCGGTTTGCAAATTTAATGAGTGGCTACAGCAGGCGGCTACCGCCTCCACTAGGCAGACCACGCTTACGAGATCTAGACACACCCCCTCCCAACCTTGGTTTTCTCCAGAACTAAGAGAATTAAAATTGGGATGTAAAAAGCTTGAGCGAGCGTGGAGACGGGACTATAGTCCTGAGGCTAAATCCACTCTACGGCTGGCTCAAAAAGAATATTATACTGCCATTAAGGGTGCGAAGGGAAAATATTATGCTGGGCGCATTGCAAAGGCAGACAACAGTAGCAAAGAGATCTTTGCCATTGTAAAAAGCTTTGTGGCACCTGTTGCTGAGGCCGTTTCTCATCCATCTTCGTTGCAATGGTGTGAGGATCTGTCTTCCTTTTTTACCAATAAAATAAAGAGGATTCAGCAAGATCTTGCAACTGCCCTCTCCACCGATCACTCAACAGAGGGACCCTATCCCTCTTTTTGCCCTAGCCCGGAACAGCGGTTTACGGTCTTTGAGCAAATTTCGGAGGATATTACTCTCCCGTTAATCCAGTCCCTGAAATCTGGTTCCCCTGCTGACCCGTGCCCTGCCCGGGTACTTTCGGAGGTGGCGGATCTGGTCTGTTTTGAGATCACGCAGATTGTGAACCTCTCCTTGAGGACGGGCGTGGTCCCTACTGTGTGGAAACAGACTAAGCTTCTGCCTCTCCTAAAGAAACCTAGTCTAGATTGGTCGGTCCCCGGGAATTACCGACCAATCTCCCTTTTACCGGCTCTCACAAAGATCTGTGAGAAGGTGGCATTTCGACAACTAGAGAGATTCGTCGAAACTTCCAATGCCCTCCACCCGGCCCAGTCGGGCTTCAGGGCTGCTTACAGCACCGAGACAGCCCTCCTGGAGATGAGTGAGGCCATCCGGGACTGCTTAGACGGAGGCGGCAGAGCGGTCCTTATTCTTTTGGACCTCTCTGCCGCGTTCGATACCGTCCCCCATGAGCTTCTTCTCGGCCGGCTGGCGGATATAGGCATTGGTGGGGTTGTGTTAGACTGGCTGTCCTCCTTCTTGTCTGACAGGACCCAGCAGGTCTGGCTGCCCCCCTATGCTTCCAAGTCCGAGCCTCTGCTTACAGGTGTCCCGCAAGGTTCCACCCTTAGCCCCTTACTGTTCAACGTCTACATTACACCTTTGGTTTATCTTGCTGAGCAGTTCGGGGCTAAGATCATAGGGTATGCAGACGATACCCAATTGCTGTTTACCTGGCCAGATGACAACCTCGAAACCTCTACAGTTCATCTCTGTCTGTCCGCTGTATTTCGTTGGCTGACGAGGGCCCAGCTGAAGTGCAACGAGGACAAATCTGAGGTTCTCTTTTATGGCTCTTTTCCCTCCTCGTTCATGAGTACACTATGGCCGCCTGACATTCCAGGCCCTAAAGAGATGGGGAGACCTGCCAAGAATTTGGGCGTCTGGTTCGGAGAGGACTTGAGATTTGAACACCATATCAAAACACTTACTGGCACCTGTTTTGCGACCTTAAAAATGCTTCGCAAATTCTTTCCCCTGCTTCCTAGAGAGGCAAGGGAATCTGTTGCGCGAGCGCTTATACTGTCCAGGCTGGACTATGCGAATGCCCTGTTCAGCGGAATCCCTTCTTATCTGGTAAAACGCCTGCAAGTCATCCAGAACGCGGCAGTCCGCCTTTTATTCAACATTCCTAGATGGATGAGTGTCCGCGCGGAGATGCGCGCACTACACTGGCTTCCGGTTGCACAGCGCATCCGGTTTAAGGCGCTAGTCCTGGCGTTTCGTGCTATCCACCAACAAGGCCCCCAGTACCTGAGGAAAAGGTTTGTTAGCTACATTCCCACACGTACTCTGAGATCTTCCACTTTGTTTCAACTATCCCTTCCCCGTTTCAAGCGTGCCAGACTTGGCGGCCAGTCGATTGCGGTGGTCGTGGCGCGCGCCTGGAATGCTCTTCCTCTTCAATTGCGCTCCACACCCAATGTAGCCGTCTTCAAAAAACACCTAAAAACTCATCTGTTTAACAGTGCTACTTGAGAGTCCGTGTCTGAAAGCACGTGGTTTTGCTGTTCTTTTCCCTGCGCCAGGATACTCCTCAGTAGCAGAGCGCGCTATAAAATGGTTTAAATAAAATAAAAAATAAAATAAATAAATAAAATAAATAAATAAATAAATAAAATAAATAACACCAGCAAATTGTAAACGCCACCATTTTTTTGTCATCCATAGGTTGTATTGGACACCGCAAAGATTAGCTAAGTTTGTGTTACAGCCTGTTCAAAGATGCAAAAGATGTAACTACCCAGAGGCTAACGATGCACACTTTTTTTTACATGCCCATAGCTAAAAGAATTTTGGAGGTCTGTAGAAAACACAATAAGGGTCATTTTAGGAGAAAATATAATTTTAACTGAAACATTGGTGCTCCTCGGTGTCTATTATGTCTCCCAGCAGGCTCTAAATTACAAGCAACTGGGATTATTATTTTATTTGTTACTTTTGGCCAGGCGGGAGATTTGTAAACACTGGCTGGATTCCCAACCTCCAAATTCAATCACCTGGTTAAATGTGGTTAAATAGAGATGTAGCCTAGATACTAAAGGGATCCCAGGAAGGTCTGCAGAAATGTGGGAGGACTTCCTGAAATGGTCTGGTTGATAAGTGTGTGGATGGGCCATGGATTTGGATAACTAGTCCAATGATTACATCAAGCCATGAATTAGGGCGGTGGGAGGCTTTCAGTCACACCCCCCCTTTGTAATAGACTAGTGCCGTGGAAGGTACTGTCCAAAACTGCTTGGACCACAGACGGATCGAGGGAGCTTACAATCAGCCCAGAGTGCAGTAGCCATGGTGTAATGAGAACGAAAAAAAGAAAGTTCTATGGCCTAATACTTGCAGTGAAAAGTAGTGACTGAGCAAAGTAAGTAAGCCAAACCTCTTTTAGGGGGTTCTCCATCTGAGAAAAATGTGAAAAGAATGGGGTGAAATTGTTCATTGTATTGCTTTTCACATACATTTGCTAAAACGTCATAGGCACTGAGAGGGCACTAACATATTCAAATACTTTCATGGTGTGCCAAGCCAATTATATCTGACGTTCCACAGGAGTTTACCATGTTTTTCAATATGTGCATTGGGTACCCCTATGTCAAAAAATACCTCCAATGGCCTGACCCAGCATTTTGTCATGGGTACCCCCTTATTAAACAGTGCCCCCTTATACCAACAACCATTAGCAAAGCCAAAAGGTTTCACCTATGAGCGATCTATTGGCTCTGCCAATGTTTCATTTAAATGTTGCACTGCAGTGCAAGCTGTTGTGCTACATAGCTTAAAGTAAAAGAAAAGCGATATGATGTGGCCAAACCATGTCATAGCATGTTTTTTACTTGAAGCTATGCATGCACAAACAAGTTAAAACTTTTATTTTACCTATATTTAATATGAAGTTTACATTTTTTAACAAATGCCCATTAAAGTTACCAGCGTGTCAAAGTGTAGCTAGCTGGGACACTGAGCATGGGGATTATGGCTCAAGCTGCAGACTTTGGAGTCTGGAAACCGGATTTGAGTCTCAGGTCCATGCTCAATATCCTGTGATTCTAGGAAAACCAATTATTCTATCCTGTGCCTTTAAAAATAAATGTGTCATTCATTCTTGCTTTGTAACTGGTGCTCATGTAAAGCGCTCCAAGTCCCTCCTGTCGACTTCAAATTATATAAAACTTGCTATGCGGGGAATGGAAAGGAAGGGGCATGCAGTGTTGGGTGTGAAGTGGTGGAAGGGACAGGCCAGCAATGAACGGGCAAGGCGAATGTAGTGACAGAACTGAAGCAGTGGTAGGGACAGGCAAGCAACAACCAGAATGCTAATGCTGAAAATTTAAAAAAAATTTTACAAATTGCATGCACAAACGCATTAACATTTTTATTTTCCCTACACTAAAAATGCAGTTTATATTCTTGAATAAATGCCCAATGCCGTTAGAAATGTGTTATAGTGTAGCTAGCTGAAACACTGAGCATGGAAAGGGTGTGGCATTACGGTCAGAGCTGCTGACTTTGGAGCTGGGGAACCAGGTTTGAATTTCGGTGCCGGCTTAACATCCTGTGAGTCTGGGCAAATCGCTTAATCTCCAAATGCCTGGAAAAAATGATGGTGTAATGTAAGTGGCACTCATTTAAAGTGCTCCAAGTCCTTCAAATGGATTTTGCGTTATTCTCAACAAGCTATGATGGAGGTAGAAGGGAGGAAACTAGCAATGGGGCGGTGAAGGGGCATGCAGTGTAGGGAGTGAGATGATGGGAAGGACAGTCAGCAATAAACGTTGAAGGGGCATGCAGGAAGGGGCATGCAGCAACAGAAGTAAGATCATGGTAGGGACAGGCAAGCAACAAATGGAATGTGGATGCTGGAAAGTAAAAAACAGTATGTTACAAGTAGGAGTGGGGAATATGTTTCGCTCTTTCGTGGAGTTGGCGGAATTTTGGCAACTTCATGTTTCACTTGTCAAACGGAGTTCTGGACAAACTTTGCCAACGGCCATGCGGCAGAGTTTTTTCTCATGTGGGGTCCACTAACGGTAAGTTGGTGACAGCAAGTGAGATTAGATTTCCCCTAGCATGGTTTTCTATCACTTGGAAGGCACCCTGCAAGATTCCTCCAGTGCGAGCAGTTGCCAGAGGTCACAACCATTTGCGGTCAGAATGATGCTGCCCGAGTATAAATTCTACTTGAACAGCAGCAAAATCAACTTGAAAAGCTGTGCCCCCTGGTGCACCGCATGGTGCTATTTGTGGTGATTTTTCAGGGCCGAATGAGCTCCCAGCTCTAAATCACAATGCGAGAAGCGCAACGTACCTATTTTCGCCTATTTGCAGAATTTCACTGAAACTCATGGAGTTTTTTTTAACTTTTTGGGGAAATCTGCGAAGTGGAGCTCCATGAGTTCTGCCCAGGTTTAGACACTAGTGCGCAGCCAGTGGAAGGCCACTGGCAGCCTGGAGCAATACTTGGTCCAAGCTCCACAGAAGGCTGAAGACCTGAAGCTCAGCAGGAAGCTGGAGGAGGAGAAGGCACTGACCAGTAGGAAGAAGGGAAACAACAGTGATGTGGGAGCCAAACAATGGCAACTAAAGGTAAGTAACTCTAAGCCCCTTTTAAGATTTGTTTTCGTTCTAAGAGATTTTGCATGCACAGGGCAAGCATTGTGTAGCTGACACTTAAAAACGACATAAAATAGACCAGTTTTAGAATTTCTAAATGTATGCCATCCATATAACATAGGTGACCTTTATGTCAAAAAATATCTCAATATGTCAGGGCCAACATTTTGTCATGATTGCCACTCTCCCATATGTCAGATAGTCTACATTTAGCCAAGAATTGCCCTGATTCTGCTAGTTCCAGCATTCTGCCACTGGTGTCCATATGCTAAGAATTTCCTCAAGTATGTCAGTATTTTTTCATGGGTGGCTTACATGCCAGGAATTCCCTATAGGTTTCCATTACCATTATATTAACATTAATGCCCTTCATGCTTAGAATTATCCCAGTGTGCCAGTGCTAGTATTTTTTCCATAGTGTCTGCCATGCTTTAGAACCGTGACAAGTATACCAACCTCATTATTTTGCCCTGAGTATCTCTGAGAGATTGTAATTACCTGCAGTATACCAGAGCCAATGACAAACTCGCAAGCATCACATCACATTTTCGCTCACACTCACATTCACACACTAATACCCATTTTCTCACTCGCTTTCACTCATTCATTCCCATTCACACTCGCTTACAACTTCTTACACTCATCATTCTCATTAATTCTCACTCATTTCCTTGCATTTATTCTTAATCTCACCCATTCTCTCTCCCTCCCTTCCGAATCTCAGAGCCAGGTTTACAAAAGCTTTGTAACAATTTTGTGATGCAAACTCAGCACAACGTGTTAGGGTGAAATTTAATATCCAACGCAAATCAGGATTTGCATTGGATAGTATCCCAAAGTATGCCAGGTTTTCCTATGCATTTTTTTGCATTATTTTGCGTAATAGGGACATTCCATGGGTGCTGCATGGGTTTCCATGATGCCACCCATGGGTTTTGTTGCACATCCCTATCTACAAACAATGGTAGACAGAAAATTGCGCTAAAATGATACACCTTCTCGAGGCAGCCGTAACAAAGGGAAATGTTTTCATTTTCTCCTTGTTTTTAGGTCTCCGCTGAACGCGCGGAAGCGCGTCTCCGCTGAGAACCTATTGTGGCCGTGTCTCCTTTCCAGGAGACAATCCTGGCCCCGCGCATCACCTTGGAGGCGATTTCAAACGAGCCCGCGCACGCGAACGCGCTCGCTGCATTCTCTCAGACACACACACAAGCGCCCATGCACGCACGCACATACAGCCCCCAACACACATACACACGCGCACGCACACAGACACACGAGTGCTGCCCCCCCCGTCGCAAACAGACACACATACAAGGTCACCAAGACCCCCCCAGCCCTTTTTAACTTGCCGGGCAAATCTCGGGGGACTCCGCCGCTGCAGCTCTTGCCAGCTCCTTCCACGGGGCTCCCTCTTGGTCAAGGGAGCCCCGCAACAGTCGCTTAACCTCCTGCTGGCGGCGCCCGGGCTGGATGGAGCGAGGTCGAAGCTGCCTCCCAGCTGCAGGCAATGACCCCCGCGTCCACACCGCAGGTACCTGCTGACCACGGCCCCCTCCTGGCCTCAGGGGAGGGGGCGCATGTGTGTGTGTTCTGTCCACTTCAGGGCACGTCCCGTTACCTCGGACATGTCGTGAGGCGATATATTGATTCCAGCGCTTTATATAAGCGCTAAACCATGAATTGTATTGCCTCCAGGCGGCTGGCGCCTCGAAACCCCGAGCGCTGCCGTGTTCTTCGTGCCAGTTTAAAATGCGATTTTTTTTTTCTCTTTTAAAATGGCCAGTTGGCTTCTGACCTCTTGGTCATTTCCGCAGCTTCCTCTTATTTGAAAAAATGAAAACATGCAGAGCAGCTGCTTTGGTGTTTTTCTGGTTTGTTGTTCGCTAAGATAGCTCAGTGGGTTGATGGCGATACATGCGTGTTTTTTGCGGGTGATAGGTTGAAAATCTTGTAATGTTCGCTTGGTATACCTTTCGGGTCTTGTGCTGGGGTTGGTTCTCTAGTGTCTTTGGTTCTAAAGACAGATTATTTTAATAAAGTGTTGTGCACACACTTGCACTTTAAGAGGACTGTAAGTAAGACGTCATGTTGTTACCCATCTCATTGGTATTTATTTCATCGACCTTGGAAGGATGTCTGTAAACTGAGAAGTTTCAAATTTGGAACCCATGCCTAATGCGTAACTTATAGCCACCTGCTACCAGGGTTTTCTCCTAAGTGCCGCCCCTGGCAATGCCAAGTGCCTGTACCGCCAAAACCCATGGCTGCAGCCTTCCTCTCTCTCCCACCCCCCTACACTTCCTGCCTCTTTATCTCGCTCCTGCCGGTTCTTTTTCTCCGTTTTATCACAGTTTCACGTTTTTTTCTAATTCTCCTTCCTCTTTTGTGCTTTTGCTGCTTTTTTAGGTCTCGGCTATAACGCGCTGAAAACACAAATATAAGCCCACAGATGCATACACACATATATAGGCACTCATGCAGCCCACACAATTGCACATGGTTCCATTTGGCTACATAAAAACGCACACTCAATGCCACACAGAAACACGTAAAGTTTGTTTAGATATGCCACGTGGATCCATGCACACACGAGGCATACACGCTCTCAAGCAAACACACACATCCAAACGCGCACACATGGATCCATGCACAATGTGTCACACACACACATGCACGGGCAAACACATTCATCACTGCTCTTGTGCTGCATGGAATATTACAGTTGATGTTGCAATATTTAGCAATGCCAATAGCTCAAACTTAATTAACCCGAGACCTATTACATTGCAAATGCTTGTTCTATCTTTGTATGTGTGCTGCATGGTACAGCACACATACAAAGTAGGAAGAGCCTTGAAGCATAGATTTTGCATTGGAAGGAACCCATTCATGTACAAAACCTATGCTTCATAGAACACATCCTTGCACTATAGCAAAAGGGTAAGTGTGTTGGTGAACTTGCTTCCAAAATTGTACCTGTGTACAGGAAGTGAAAACAATGCACCATATCTTAGTACATATAGCAATTGTTTTCTCTACATTTGAGGCAAGGCAGCACAACTTTGGCACAGAATCGCCTTTCATCAAAGAGTAGTGAATCTGGGCCACAATGTCACTTACTACCTGTCACTGACTCTCACTAACATTCACTCACACACACACATATGTATATATTGATAGACACAATTGCTCATACATACCTATGCTCTCTCTCACTTAAACACATTCATCTGCAAGCCCAGTTTGCACACAACAAACATTTAAAACAATGTTTACTTACTATAGCTGTCACCAAAGCTCCTGTTCCAGCTAAGTGTGCTCCATTCTTTATTACACTAATAGTGAACAATAGATTATTCACATTTAGTATCATGAAAACGGGTAGAACATAAGGAATACTGATTATCTGTGTTCTTGACACTGATTATGCCACTTCTGAAGTCAGGGGTATCAAAGAAAGTACTAAGGGTTGCAAGAGGCCACCCAGGGGTTGCAACTGCAACCACTGAGGACACCTAATTGAAGTCTTTGAACTAGCTCTGTGCTTCATTGATGCACGATCTGATTGATCCACTGCCTCCACCAAAAGGAGCTGGGGTTCATGCATGTCCCCAGTTCCTTCCTATTGCACGCTGCCCTGCTACACAAGGTGGCCTGCTACTTGGATGTTTGAAGGATCAAGCATTGGAGGGCTTAGGGAGATGGGTCTCTCTCTTTCTCTCTGGCCCAGGCCAAGAAGACACTGCAATTCGGTTCCCCAGAATCGTGCTGGGAGAACATGGGTTCGATCTAGAGAGGATTTTCTATCATGATAACCCTTACTCCCCGTTACCTGGGGTCACCATCGTAGCCACATAATGTACCCTCAAAATGTAATAGGGCAGACATCCAAATATATCTTCACTGTCACTATGACAGGCGACTGGCACAAGGTTATCTTGAGTGAACAAAGTGGTCAGGGGAGCCTGTTTTGGTCTTGGTCTGATAAATACATGTCTCCCTGGAGACCAGCACTTTTCGGCATGTATTAGCTCTAGAATTACCACAGTTATCCAAGTAACAGATAGAGTGATCAAAGGAACCATAACAGATTTAATGTATGTACTTCAATGTGCATGGCTTAATGTTTGAGACAAATGTGTGCTACTGACAGACTCAGCCAGGTAGCAGAACTTGCTGAAGGAAGCCTTGCATGCCCATCTCAGACTAACTTTCGCATCCATTAGGAGTGTGCATGGGTGTGTTGAAAATGGCAATGTGTATGTACATAAGCGGCGTTCATTTTGTGTTCAATGTACCCCTTGTTGTAAGCAGAACGGATATCTCTAAAACACTGACTGTGTCATCCCGCTAGCATAGACCCATGCACACACGTACACGACAGCCATTTTTTAGGTATCATGGTCTCCTAGTTCACGATCGATCATCGGCACATTTCCCTGACCCTGCAAGTTTCCCCCATGCACCCTGACCGCCCCCGCTCTCACATGCACGAGTCATGAGCCCTCCCCTCCCGCATGACTCTGTCTCTGAGAATCGCACCCCGCGCCTGACCAACACCTCCTGTCCCTCCATGAATACCCCTCCTGTGATGACCTCTTCCTCTGAACCTAATTGTTTGCACGGACCGCTGGTCATCCCTTAGCCTGAGGATACAGTTTATTGCCCACTACTGTATGCACTCGTCTCTCTTGAAAGAAGCCACTATTGATCATGACCACCCCGCCCCCTGAGATTCGATCAGGCACACACATTCCAATGGAATCAGCAGAACTCTCAGCTGCGTGACAGCCCCCTCCTATTGCATGAAGGATAAGGGCCCCTACTGTAGCCACGTGTTGGAATACCTTCATACTACACATTGTATTGATTGTAATAAAAGGATGCCTGTGTGCCACGAACCTGTGTATAAAAGGCGAAGCCTCAGAGAAACTTGTTAGAGCACCTCCCGAAGACACTATGCGAGTGTCCCAAATGACATGCTCTCCTCTGGAGTAATAAACTCTGTTCTTGTTTTCCTGCCTTCAGCGCCCGTCTCTTTATTTGGTAATTATTCAAGATGGAAACGAAGAGTCGCCCTGCACCAGCAGCCTGGGCATTGGGTGCGATATGGGCTGACTTTTCTACAATTGGCGTCCCAACGCGGGGTCCATCAGCGACATAAGGTCCGGTAAGAGAGGTCCAGACGATGGGGTGAACATCTAAATGATTGGAGTATACCTGCCTTGAGAGGGCCCTCGTTCGGCTGCCGATTGAATGAACTTCACCGATTCCGAACGGACCTCTCTCAAGTGACCTATTGTCCTGACTGGAATCCCACAGGACTGCTGCGGTAAAAACATGGAGAAAGAGAACGATCGGGCGCTGGAAAAAGGAAGGCGAAGAACTGACCACATGGTCCGGTCCGGGTAAGGTCGTGACACACGACGAGTTGCGAAATTGATTGATTGATTGATTGTTTGAAAATACTAGTATTACTTATTGATTGCTTCTGAGAGATTCTCTATTTGCAAACAAGCACAGAGTCGCCATACTCTGTTTAGTCTTTGCAGATAGTGAAGGATAGGTAATGCAGACTTTTGTCCCCATTGTAATCCGTCATACCTATTTTTCTCCCCATTGATTGATTGATTGAATCGAGCATTGAATTGTTCGAAGTTGGTTCTCTTAAGGATCTTCTCTGCCTGCAAACGGGGAAGAATAGGAATATTCTCCCTCCCTTTGCCGGTAGTGAAGGGTAGGTAACGCAAGCCTTTAACACGTCGTACCTATTTCATTCCTCATTGATTGATTGATTGTCTGAACATTGACTGTTTGGAATTGGTTCTTTTTGGAGGTATTCTCTATTTGCAAACAAGCACAGAGTCGCCATGCTCTGTCTAGTCTTTGCAAATAGTGAAGGGTAGGTAATGCGGACCTTTGTCCCCCGTTGTAATCTGCCATGCCTATCTACTCCCCACTGATTGATGCACCAGTCTCACCCGGACCATTTACTAGAGGAAGGTCATCTGGCCCGACCAGAGAGCACCCCTAGTGAAAAGGACATATGCAATAATAACGAAGTGATCACTATATCCTGTTAACAGAAACTTTAGCATGAAACAACCTGGAAAGAAAGGAATAGGAAAACGAAAATCAGTAGGCCACTGATTAACTTTTTATTAAATAACGAACAAGGAAACGATAACAATACTTAATGATAAAACCTATTATTGTCCTAGAAACAAGAAACGTTAGAAATAAGCCCGTAATAAGAAACCTGAAAACAGTAAGAGAAACCAAGCGTGACATTGCAACGGTCACAAGGCAACGAGGCTTCATTGCCCCTCACTGCCCCAAACATGTCTGTCCCACTGCCTGCCACGCCCAAATAACGGCAACTTGGGAAAGATACAAGTCAGCAGACATCCGCCCCCATTCTGGAAACTTCCAAAGTGCAACAGGGTTGCGGCTACGCCCAGCCGGAAGCAACACATATAGGGCGGGTCCTGCTGCCAACCGTCGACCGGAGATCATCACGTAGGGTGTAGCCGGAGGAGAGGCCAAGGCCGAAGGGACCCGGCCAAGGGGACTGCTACGACAACCCTGGAGAGTTGCAAGGGGGGGGAATGTCTATGTCCTCGACCCTCCCCTCTCTCTCCCAGTCTGGACCAACATCCATGAAGGGCCTGAAGAGAGGTCGAGGCCGAAGGGATCCGGCCAAAGCGGCTGCTACGACAACCCTGAAGAGTTGCAGGGGGGGGAATGTCTATGTCCTCGACCCTCCTCTCTCTCTCCCAGTCAGGGCGAAGAGCGTCCGGCCGCCATCCACCGGAGGCCCGACCTGAAAACATGCCAGGCGCCACTTCTTTCTTTTTTCTTCCATAATGGCAGCAACAACACTGGGGGGGGGAATGTCTTGCACATGCCTCCGACCCCCCCTCGTCCTCATCGCCTGGTCCGGCCATAACAAATGTCAAGCGAGACGCCGTGGGGTGCACTGGGAGGGAGAGACGGTGCGAACAAGTCTCTCCCGCCTCCCCAGGCGGAGGCTTCCCAGCTGCACCCTCAGCGCTCCAGGCGCCCGGAAAAGGGTTCTTCCACTGTGGCGATGCTGCAACGCCTCGCCCGGCAGGGTAGAGCCCGTCCGCTCATTTGACCCCGCGATCGCCGGTAGCTGCCGAACTTTCAAAATGGCGATCGACCTGGCAAGAGCGGGCCCAGCATGAAAGAATGGCCCGGTCACTTGTTGACTCCACCATCATAGTTCTCCACAACCTTGAAGATTCTAGAGGAGCCGCAGGAGTCCCCGACCCCCGCAGATACCCCTGATGGGGAATGACTGCCATGATTGCCCATGGAACGATGGAAATATAGCCGCAGGACGTCGGCACTTCCATGCTGTCGCCAGCCTCAGTTTGAATGACTAGAATCCTGCAGACTACAGTTCAGATCAGTTCCGGTGGAAGCACAGTATGACCCGGTAGGAACATTGTTGCCTCCCTCCCCTTTTGATTGATGGTTCAGACCACCGATCCCTTCTTTTACCCTTTAACTGAACTTTTGGACTGCCGAAAGAAGCTCTGGGCCAACCACGAGTTAGTAGACATTTAGACTATGCCTGGTTCTGCCTGACTGCACCCAAAATGGCGCCGATGCAAATGAAACTCTCAACTCCTTATTGCACCCCGATTGCTCAGCCTTGATGTCATAGGATATGTATGAAGTTTTTTAAACATATAGATTGATATAGGATGTGTACTGATTATGAGTTCGGACAATGGATTGATATAGGATGTATACTGTCAGCTCGGACAATGAATTGATATGAGATGGGTACGGGTTATATGTTCGGACAAAGAATTGATATTGGATGGGTACTGGTTATGTGTTCAGACGGTAAATGGACATCAGATGGGTATTAATTGAACTTTCGGACAATGAATTGTTGTTAAGTTTGACGCATCATGATTATTGAAAGTTGGAAGCCCAACACTTATGACACTCGCTTACACTGAAGTCTCGACATGATTTTATTGCGCTTTTCGCACTTTTATTATGAAATAAACGACCACTGACTCCACTAAAGTTTTTACTAATTAAGTATCCCCGCATCTACAGTTCCAGCCTGCTCCGTGGCTGGCCCACGGGGTTGTAGGCCCATATTTATGCACCGACATTCTTATTAAAGATTTTTGGAAAAAGCAAACGTAGTTGTCACGTGTGAATTAGTAAGTTTCGAATAAATGACCACTGTTTAAGGATTAAAAAGTATAGTACGCAGAGATACTGCCAAAAATGAATAGTACAGGTTTTGTTGTATGTACTTTGCACATTTTTGTACAGCCCAAAGCAACCGCTAAATAAAAGACCCTGGAATTCAGTCTATACTTTATATGCTACCGGTATCAGAAAAATTGTGCTAAAAATGCCCCTAAGTCGCTCCAAAGGAGTGCCATCTGGCCTCCCTACATACGATCCGTAATACCACACTTGGGTGACCTATGCTATCCACCGGCTTCCGATAATCATCTCTCACACACTAAAAGGTTCATCTAGGCTTAAATGCCGAGTTGGCAAGAACTGCGTTCCGGGGAGATAGACCGAGTATGTAGTAAGTAAAAGCCTTTTCGGGTTTATGCGCGCTGATGTGTTCTTAAAATGCTGCCCCCGCCCCCCTTCTTTTTCCTTCTTTCTGCAGGTCACCTTGGAACATCGATTAAGAATACAAAGAAGGAAAATGGTGATCTAACGGACGAAGAAGACGGGAAAACGGCGTTTGATTATGGTGCCCACGCATTCCGAATAATACCACCAAAAATAATTTGCACACATGATTAAGCACTCCACACTTAACTGAATAGGGAAAATTTAGGGTATATTTCGAGGTAAGGTTTACACAAGTATCCTCCGCCGAGAGGACTAGGAATATTGCCAATACATTCAAAATCTACTGCATCCTTTTTCGCATCCTCATAGACATGTAACTAAAAGCTGCCACATTGTTCTCCAATTGACACCAACTGTTGTCTCAGCCTAGAAACGCACTTGCTAAAAAATGACTCGAATAAACCACCGTGAGCATTAGCCCGACCAGGTCAGTTCATGACCAATTGCCAACGGCGTAAGTGTGTACAATCAAAGCCACCAGTAAAAGGCAGCCAACGAATAAAAGAGAAGAAAGGGGTAAAAAGAGCTTAGGATGATAAGGGTGCGCGGCATACAGAAAAGGATAATTTTGGCCAATAGTTGTTTATGTTTTGTCTTGGATCTTTGTATGTAATACCCTTACTGTCTCCCCCGTCTGAGTTTGTGTGTACATGATGTATGGATCTACGTCATCCCTCCGTTTGTGTTTCCATATTACTTAACCCCTGTTGTTCTATGTTGTGCGCTCACTGAATGGTCCATTATTGTACACGTCTCTCTCTCTCTCTCTCTCCCCCTCTCTTTCTCTCTCCATGTCACACGTGTACTGAATGGACCACTTAGAGTGCGGTCTCTCTCTCTCTCTCTCTCTCTCTCCCTCTCCCTCTCCCTCTCCCTCTCCCTCTCCCACTCTCACTCTCACTCTCACTCTCACTCTCACTCTCACTCTCTCTCTCACTCTCTCACTCTCTCACTCTCTCTCTCTCTCTCTCTATCTCTCTCTCTCTCTCTCTCGCTCTCTCTCTCTCTCTCTCTCTCTCTTCCTCTCCCTCTCCCTCTCCCTCTCCCTCTCCCTCTCCCTCTCCCTCTCTCTCCCTCTCCCTCTCCCTCTCTCCCCCTCTCCCTCTCCCTCCCCCTCTCCCTCTCCCTCTCCCTCTCCCTCTCCCTCTCCCTCTCCCTCTCCCTCTCCCTCTCCCTCTCCCTCTCCCTCTCCCTCTCCCTCTCCCTCTCCCTCTCCCTCGCTCTCGCTCTCGCTCTCTCTCTCACTCTCTAAGCCCCCCTGTTCCCTCCTCCCTTGTATGGTAACGTTGTGCTCCGCCCGGCACAACACCTAATTGGGTCTCCTCGAACACAAAAGTGTTTGGAAAAATTGACCGGAACTAAACGATTGTGACTCGCCATATTACTACCTCCCCTTTCCTGTAAAGCGATAGAACCCGAGTTGGTAATGAAGGAAGGGATAGGTAAGACGACGGATGTCCCCTAATCTGGCCTTCTATGGGGGGACTATAACGTCAATGGCCTTCTGTTTCTCAGTTCGCTAAAAATGCAATTCCCAATGCACAAATTACTTCGCTCCTCTGCCCTTGAGTACGAATGTCCAGAGTACCCCGCTTCTCCCGATCGACCCCAGCTCCCTGTCCAAAGCACCCACGCGCCCCTGATCAATCCTAGCCTCATGTCAGCTACCCACGAAACGTAATTGATGACCTTGATTAACGGTCATTTCCCAGGAAAGCCATGTTTTACGTCCACCCCCTCCCCCTTCTTCATGACGATAACGCCCCACTTACAAGAGTTAGCCGACCCCGAAGGGAGATGTAAGATTGTCGATACTTGGGTTAAAGGGAAGGGCGAGTCTCTACATAAGGACTCGATTTTGAGTTTGATATAATATACTGCGTATAAAGGTCCAATTTTTCTCCACGTACGTCACGAATGAGCACCGAACAGGGTTATGAATTCCATAGCAATGCACTCCTACAGACTCCATAAATGACGACTTCTGACTGTGACCGATGAACTTATCCCCCACCTACATAGGATTGGGGACGGAATTGAGATGTATAAATGTCTTCTCCTGCCAGTTTTTCTAAAAACTTGTTTTCTACTCATTTAAAGATATAATAACCGGAGGAGAGGAGCTGGACGTGACGCACAGCCTGGCCACAGATCATGAAGCACATGTGACCACAACCTAAGGTGGAGCCGCAGAGCAACGAGACGCGGGACGAGGCACAACTCTCAAACTCGGCAGATGAAAGAATGAAGGGCTACCTTGAAGCCCTCGACTTGCTGACCCACTCGTGCCTGAAGTCCCCGTCCCCTTTTGAGTCCGACTGATGGGCCTGCCTGCTCATTGTCCTTTGCTCCCTTGGTCTCTTGGTGTGTTCGAAGATCTGGCCCCACTCCGCCCTCTCTTCCCTCGATTATTCAACAAACTCTTTCATATAAACTTTTGACTATGGAATGGGATTTTGCCACGGAAAAAGAAAGACACGCAGGTGCCCAGCATGAGGCACCCCTAAGAAAATGAGTTGGGAAACAGGACTGTGATCTAACAGCAGAGGACTGATCGCACCCTGCAACGCGTAAGGATGATTCCGAGCTGGACTTATAGCTCCACCGCCGGTGCTCAAAAGCGCCAACAAAAAGAAAACGGACTACCAGAGTCTACCAGTGGTGGCTCGTCATTGAAAAAGAAATTTTCACTAAGACCCCCTCTTCCTGAACTTTCTACCCACCCCTTGACTAGCTGTTTACATTGAATTGCATTCCTCCCTCAATTTTATTGCTTACAAAAATGTTTTGTCGGTCACCCATGTATCTAGCTCTCCAAAGTACTGATAAGACCCGAAGGTATCAGATTACTCTTAATTAATGTCATCAGAGAAAAAGTCTGAACTTGATGCTGTAATGTTTCGGAACCTCTTTTCTTGACTCCGACTAAAAAATTATGCCGATCCCTAGGATTGTATGAAGAACCCAACAAATGTAAATTAACATGTAGTGCATTCTGCCTATCGCATTAACTATGTAGAAACTGAACTTGCTTATGTAAAAAAGCGGCGACTGTTGAAAATGGCAATGTGTATGTACATAAGCGGCGTTCATTTTGTGTTCACTGTACCCCTTGTTGTAAGCAGAACGGATATCGCTAAAACACTGACTGTGTCATCCCGCTAGCATAGACCCATGCACACACGTACACGACAGCCATTTTTTAGGTATCACGGTCTCCTAGTTCACGATCGATCATCGGCACATTTCCCTGACCCTGCAAGTTTCCCCCATGCACCCTGACCGCCCCCGCTCTCACATGCACGAGTCATGAGCCCTCTCCTCCCGCATGACTCTGTCTCTGAGAATCGCACCCCGCGCCTGACCAACACCTCCTGTCCCTCCATGAATACCCCTCCTGTGATGACCTCTTCCTCTGAACCTAATTGTTTGCACGGACCGCTGGTCATCCCTTAGCCTGAGGATACAGTTTATTGCCCACTACTGTATGCACTCGTCTCTCTTGAAAGAAGCCACTATTGATCATGACCACCCCGCCCCCTGAGATTCGATCAGGCACACACATTCCAATGGAATCAGCAGAACTCTCAGCTGCGTGACAGCCCCCTCCTATTGCATGAAGGATAAGGGCCCCTACTGTAGCCACGTGTTGGAATACCTTCATACTACACAATGTATTGATTGTAATAAAAGGATACCTGTGTGCCACGAACCTGTGTATAAAAGGCGAAGCCTCAGAGAAACTTGTTAGAGCACCTCCCGAAGACACTATGCGAGTGTCCCAAATGACATGCTCTCCTCTGGAGTAATAAACTCTGTTCTTGTTTTCCTGCCTTCAGCGCCCGTCTCTTTATTTGGTAATTATTCAAGATGGAAACGAAGAGTCGCCCTGCACCAGCAGCCTGGGCATTGGGTGCGATATGGGCTGACTTTTCTACAGGTGGGTGGGCCATGTTACCTGAAATGGCTGGCGTGACAAGGTGATCCACAGGCACTCGCTGCCCTGCCTGCCCTGCAACAGTGGAATCGAGAAGCTGAGACTAGGTGCAGCCTAAATGAGATACAGGGATTCCAGCTCCACCACCGGCATGATCCAGCGGGGTCTCCCCATGGTACAATTGTTATGAGCTGCTGCAGAAATGTATTGGGTCTAGAATGAGCAGTGGTTTGGCACACTGGACCTGAGCTTCTAGGCCACATTCAGGACTAGCACCACTCAAGGCCCATCCACTCTGGTCAGACCACAGCCTGAGCACAACCCCAGATCCTGAGAGCCCTCAGTCTACCAGAGCCCTGACCTGGGTCTCGGTCAGAGCTTTTCACCTGCCAAAGCAAGGGAGCTCTGCAACATGGTGAGCCAGAATATGTACTCCAGATGAGCCCCGCTGGAGCTCCTTCCTGGACCCTGCCATGGCTCTCTACTCCAGTGACAGCAGAGACTGTCCATCTGCTCACTTACATGGGGCTTCAATGACCCTTTTCCCATCCATGGGTGTCACTCACACCATCGACCTACTAATCGGGGGTACTTTATTGCAATCTGTGCACACCAGGTGACAGAAGGGATTGTTCGAGCAATAACATCTGCCCTCTTGGAACCCTAGTCGGGTTTGAAGCTTCAAATGAGCCCTCAATGTAACTTCAGGGGCAACTTGATATTCTGAACAGTCATGCCTGGACGTGACATGTTTTATTTAGTTATTTTAAATACAAAACATTACCAGTGACATTGGATTGACACCTTTTGCACCACCCAAGTGGGTGTGGTATATGTTTCAGGGGCGTAATTTTACACACCTCTAATTATAAAGCACATCAGCATACACACTAAATAGCTAACAAAATCATTTAAAGAATAAAACACATTAAAGAAATGTCGTCCTATCACATCAAATATATTCACTCTTTTTAAACACAAAACATGTTTATAAAGGCCATTTGCAGTTAGATCAAAAGTTAATAAAAAAGTTCATTTTGACTAAAAGCCGGCAACGATTATAAAGTCAATTACTTGTAAAAAAGTTATTTATCAACTGTTCCAATGCATCAGCAAAGACATTCACCATAGTTTTAGAATGAATACTGAGGAGGGGTAACAGGCACTGGGAATCTCGAAGTAGAATGGCCTTACATCTGCAATAGAAAGCGCTGCACATTAGAGCTCATTGACATAAGAGCTGTGGGGTCCGGAAAGGAGAGTGGAGGGTTCGCACCCCCTTTTCATGACTTAAAGCTTGTAGTTTCCTCAGGACAACACAAAATGCCTGTTGAAGCTAAACACACACCCATTAGACCTTCACATCCAACTATAAATAGCAATTTCTTAAGATTGACAGGGCTCTAAATAGCTTATGGTGAAAAGTGTTGGCAGATCGGTAGTTCTTATGATGAAAAGTGTTGGCAGATCTGTAGTTACCTATTACATATAAGGTTGTACGCTGGAAGATAACTGTGGCCTGCTCCTAAAGATGGGAAGCAAGAATATTCTAAGCTGAGGACGGTCAAGAAGTTTACCATCGAGCTCTCCGCCTGAAATCAGTTTCAGAATCAAGCTCTACAGTCCACTGAAGTGATAGAACTCCTTGACTTTAAATGTTGCTCTTCTGTCATCAGACATCTCTTCTGCAAGGTATCCTAGATGGTAGACAGAGGCACAGAACTCACAAAATCGTAATAAAACGTTCTCAACACAGACAAAGGTTTAGATGTAGGCATATTTTTAAAAGAAATCAGTTAGTGAAAAACTCTGTCAAAAAAATGTCGTTTTCGTATAAAAAAAGAAACAAAAAAAAGCTTTTTAATACAGAATTCTGTTGCAAGAAAAGAAATAGGTTTACAGGGAAAAAATCATTGCAAAAACCTTTATTGAAATAAATTTCACATGCAAGCCAAAAAGGTGAAAAACGTCACATCTTTGGAAAGTTGCATAGTTTGTTTATGTTGATAAATATTGAGCCACTATGTACATTTGCACTCCCAAAGGGGTAAATGCACTGAAGGGCGGACGGAAAAAATCCTTAATGTGAGCAGATTGAAAAAACAAAGCAACACTTCGTGCTATGTTAATTTAACTGTTTTTAGTGCCGAAAAGAAAGGCAAAGCTGTATAATAAACTGATTCTTCTACAATATCAAGCAGCAATAGGTTCCTGCCTAATATGACTCGCTACCCTGTGGGATTGGATAGGACACAGCTGCTTCCAAACCGCCTCTGATTCTGTGTGTTTAAATTCATGCCCAACATAACATCACGTGGACTTTTAAAATCCATGAACACTTCTAATTGGCGTATTGGATAGTTCTAAAAGAACATAAATTCGTGTATGTGGCCTGCAAAGTAATTCCAGTTCTGAAATGTATTAATGTTGTGCTGCATTCTGTTCTATTTTGAATGAATACAGAAATGAAGATGGTGGAGTGAGGTTAAAGGGCCAGGCCTTCAAACCATGTGGTATATTTTAACAAGAAATATTATTACCTAACTAAAAACTCATTTTACGGCCCTCAGGGTGTTGATGGGCTGAGTAGATCAGTTGGGATTCAAAGCTGTGACCTTCACACACATCTCTGCAATGGGTGCACTATTCCACTGAGCTATCTTCCCAGTCAAATCGCTGTAACTGGCTCTAATCTACAGTCAGATTTTTTTCTACTCCTATCAGAAAAAAACTAAACTTGGTGTCATCACTTTCTAAAATGTGTTGAATACAGAAATGCTTAGCAATACCTTCCAATTACTTTTTTTTTAAACCAGTGCCCTTCTTTCACAAGTTAAAATGTAACCTTAATGTTCGCACAAAATGTATATGTACTCCTCCACAGGTTAACAACAGTTAATGAACCCAATGTGTGCACAGTGCTGTCTGGTACGGTACCACAAACACAACTACATAAGCAGAAGAGTGGCATAGAAGGGTGGCCCTGGTGCAAGCAGGGGAAGTTGGCTTGGTTTGGAATTGGCAATAAACAACAGCTACAGACGGGGTGCATTGGATCCCTCATACTAAAGGGCTCCGGTGCCACTGCACCTTATGTACAGTTGATAGCTACACCCCTGGAATACAAGCCGTTTGTGCACAGGTCTGTGATCGCGTGAATTATGTCTTCAGAAGAGTGGAAAGTAGAAGAAAGCATCCTCGTAGTTCACTTATCTATGAATAACTCACTGTGCCCCATAATGTAACTCCGGCTGACACTGAAACAGCAAGTACGTAATCTCGTGTTCCACCGAGACAACTCCCTGGTAAGTGTCCTGCTGTTCAAACGATGTATAAACAAATGCATTGTCGCAGCAGGAGAGGTGCTGCTGAAGTGAATCACGCTGCAGCTGCACTCTTTCAAGTAGGTACGTGCTCTGTGCGTCTTCTGTGTCTCTCTACACGGAGCGTGCTGACTGGGTCTTAAAGCTTCGTGCGAGCCTGTGGGGTGAAAGGACAGCCAACGCCAGCCACAGCCAGGCTGCTGCAGGACGGGTAGTCAATCTGTACACAGTCCTTCCTTAAAACATTCTATCTGAATACTCTATGGAGATAAGGGGTGGCATGAGGGCTGTTCAGAGACACGCCTTCTCAATGGGCGCAGGGCCCATGGGGATGAAAGGGCTTCAGCAGTAACCTCGCCCTCCTCCCCCCTCCCCTGTCTCAGCCCAGGCTGCTGCAGCTTGAGCTGTTGTGGGCTGGATTGGACAGTGTATGGAGTCTTATATCCAGCACCCCCAGTTTTTCCAGATCTTTAAAGACTATTTGCATATTTACATACCTTTGTTAACTGTTTATCCAGGCTTAGTTTTTTTTCTGACTCCAGTACCTCCTGGGCTCCCAGCTGCCTATTCCTTACATTTGCATTTTACATTTACTCCCCTAGTGTGAGAATGCATTTCATGAAAAGGATTATATAGTAGAATTGCCAAATGAAAAATTCCAGCCATGTGTTGTTTAGAAACCTTGCAAAGACCTAGGGGCTCATTACGATGGCGGGCAGACATCAGTCCCCCCAACATAATAGCGGTGCTGGGACCGCCCGCCAGACGTGCGGCGGTCCCACCACGGCTATTAGAATGCACCCGCCAGAGTGGCGGGTGCATCCTGGGCTTTTAACATTGGGGACAGTGCTGCTGGCTGGAGCACCGTCCGCAACGCTAAAATGCCATGCCGAGCATTTCCCTACACTACGTGGCAGGCACCACGCGCTGCTTACCACTGGTGCATGAAAATGCAGGGTGGTACTATGGGTACCCCACAGTGCAGTGACATCTCCCAACAAGGGGGGCCCGCAATGGGCCCCCAAACCCAATCCCCACCAGCCTTTCCCTGGTGGCATCGCAACCATGGAAAGGTCTTCCCACAACCTAAATTGGTGGGCTGTGCCTGCTAGGCACTGCCACCATTTTAGGCGCACTGCACGCTCTGCCAGGCAATTGAGACGATTGCCTTTGGCGGTGAAGCGGCGGATGGATTTTGTGTCCGCCGCAGTACCCACCGCGATCCTAATTTGACAATTACTAAAACGCTCAGGGATGGCGGAAGGACAGCCACCGCCGGCCAGGCGGTGGTGGTACTTCCGCCATCATAATAACCCCCCTAGTATTGACACTAAATAGGGTTATAAATAAAAAAGGTATGTATTCGTTTGTAAAGGGACTTTTCTCTCTTTGTTCACTTTAATTGTCAGTCATGGATCAATCAGGAAGCCCTAGAACACAATTAAAAGTGCTTTCTAGTTATATTTTCTGTTCAAATTATATTCAGATAAGTGCTGAAAATACGGCTTTAGGTGACTGCTTATTTTTGTACAGTCTGGGATATCAACATAATGAGGTGGCAACCAAAATCATAAGACTGGAAGTTTGTTGCAGGGTCAGCACATTATTTATTTCCTCCACCCTCGATTCCTGATTAATGCCATAAAAGCAATAGTTTAACTTATATCCGAATCCCCCTACGCCGCTGTCAATAACATGCTATGTTACTTCAAGTGTCTGGTAATGCACCCTGCATTCAGACAACTCACTCCTCATTCTTGCCCTTCACTTTCACACTCACCCTGCACACACAGAGATCAAAATGCACTCACATTGATCACCATGCACTCACACCATTCACCACTCACCCTGCACTCGCAGTGATCACTCTGCACTCACAATGTACTTGCGCTGTTAACCCTGTAACTCATCCTGCAGTCACAAGAGCACACTTCTCACCCTGCACTCAAGTGATACTTCACTCGCCTGTCCCCCTCACTGCTCAATCTGCAATCGCACTCGAACAAGTTCATCATTAACCATGCATTAATTTGTCCCACTCTGCACATACATCTGCCCCCAAATTGATATGCTTGTCTCACTCACTCTGCAGCCACGCTTCTTACCCTACTCTCACACTGTTGCATCGCTCACCGTGCACTCACATGGGCACTCCTGCCACCCACACAGTGCAGAGGGTTAATGTGCCTGCTACAAAGAACATGCATCATGCAGATCACAGAACTGAGTGAGTAAACTATGTGTAGCGCTATAAAAAATAAAGTGTTTGTCAGAAAGGTGCTATAGAGATGAGGTGCATTGTTGGTGAGTGGTAGTGAGGGATTTCATGGAGAAGGAGGAAATGGGGGAGCCGGTGCCAAAAAAACCTGTTGCACGGTGTGCAACCATTGGGCCTGCCCTGGCTGAGAGTGTTACCCCCCCCACTAAAGTTCAGGTCTAGTTGAGCCCCTGCTTCACAATGCACTGAGAGACCAGTTCTAAAAAACTGTGTCAAACAAACTTGAGGGCCCTGCTGGATAGATACAAAAGTATGGTTTCCTAATTTAACATAATGTATACAGACTGCAGTCTGGTGCCACAGAAGCGTTGCAGTCTCTGGAGTGATGTGCTGGGCTGTGGAAGGACAAAGTGTGACGCAGAGATGAACTACAAACACAGCGTGGGAAAAACAAGTGGCAGCTCGTGAAGCGAGCGAGACCCGCGTATGGTAATGTAAGCATCGTGCGGAGTATATAGGTAAGACAGTCTGAGATCCCACGTGCATTCTACCGAGGGTTGTCCTTTGCTGTTATATTATCCTAACACCATCACGCACGAGGGAGGCGGAAACTATACCAGGCTGTGGAGCTAAATATCGTATTGTTATATGCTAGTACCAGCGTCACGCATAGTACACAAATAGGGCAGTCCGGAAGCACTGCATTCGGGCAGTGGACAGACGTCATATTTAAAGGCAATGGGAAACACTGTATCGGGCCGTGGGTGACATTTCCAATTGATAAATGAGAGTGTTACCATAAAATGTATCTCACAGATTTATACAGCGTCTTGTGGCAAAACTCTTTCAGTATCAGCAGGTCTCAGTCACCGCAGTAATTTCACCTTTCTAAATTACTACTTCACCTACATCAGTAAGATCCGGCAGCAATTCCAGCAAATATCTAGAATAAAATTAACAGGAACACTAAAAAGGAGCACCCTTCCTATGTGCCCGTTTTCCACCCATTAAGCCACCCAAGCCGAAGTAACACAGAACATATCAAACTTCTAAGGGAGTCACCATCCCATGGGAGAGGGAGGGGTGCAAGGGAACAAAGGGGCGGGTCGAAAGGGATGGGGCGAAAGAGAGAAAGGCAAAGCGCTTTCTCCACCCGGTGTGGCAAGTCCCTGGACAGAGGCGCGAACGCATTAGAGCGGACATTAAACAAATAAGTCTGCAGTGCAACAAATCAGAGGAAAGAAAGGAACAGGGGTTGCCTTAGGTGGCCCAGCCCCTGCGCGACGTGTACTCACCAGGCGATCCTGCTCACTACTGCCAGCAACAGCAAGACGAGTCTCAGCCCACCACACCAACCTCTCCAGCCCGCAGGCACGCGGAGACCTCCCCGGACAGCCATTGCCCAAGGGCGTCGCTGCCTTACTGTTATTGTATTTAATGACCTGTAGACATTTGGAAACGAAATGCACTCCGGCATGTACTGGGAATAGCAGGTGGCATCCGCCTCACAGACGCACCGCGGGTGGCCAATCAGGTCAGCCGCTTTTAGCAAGAATTATCTTATAAAAGTGTGGCGCCAATCAGCCCGCACCAGGGGTGGGGCTTCTCACCAGAGAGGGTGAGAACACGGCGCTGAAATGATTTCATTAAAACGTCCTTCTGTGCAGCCACCAACTGTATCATAAATTGCATTTACAGCCGTTGGCGGATTACAGAGGTCAATTTAAACCACTCGCAAACTGAGAAAACGGGCGAGAAAAGAAACGCTTTCAATACGGTGCCTTGAAGAATACAACTTAAGTCATCTTCTTTCACAACCCACGCACCAGTCTTTAGTTTATCAATCGATGAATCCGTCAGTACTTGTAAAGTTATTCCCTCTAGAATTAGCGCGACACCCGACCTCTCTCTCTCAAATGTCAATACAGCTACCAAGCAAGTTACTTAATACAATATTCAAGCGTGCACAAAGTTTTAATTTTGTATCTAACTATAGATAACGGTAGAGCTGGTAAGCTTTATTTTTAAGATGAATTTAGGGTGCGCAAGAGTCGTCCCATCCCTGTAATTTCTAGATACTCGAGGTTTCTTTCTACACTGCAGTTTGTTAATTTCACAGACACTGAGCGAGGTGCGCTGCCTATTTTACGAGAAGTCTCCTTGGGCTCTCCCCAACCTAGCAGGGCGGGCAGACTCTGCCTGTTCTGTCAGAATGAATTACTTAGTGCCGCCAGTGCATAACCAGGCGTTGCCATAGTGACCGGATGTCGCCGCAGCATCACGAAGAGGATGGGCAGGGGCTGGGGCATCACTGCCGTTGCAGCAGCAGCTCCCAAATGAGCGCGGTCATCCGGTCAGCACGGTGTAACAGCCCGCCAGCTGTCTTCGCCTGCAGAGTTGGGGTTTTGGACACTGTCCCCTTCAGAATATAAGTGGTTCAGCCGTCTCTTCCCACGCTTGTCTTTTTGTCGCGATGATGGGTTTCGCGGAGAAAATAAATGGATATTTCTCTTTCATGCCTTCCTCTGCCGCGACATTGGAAAACGCAACAGTTAGCTTGGTGAGCATATTGGAAAACACGCATCGCTCGCTTACATGCAGGTTGTCCGTCGCGTTTTCCCGAAACTACATTACCATAAAATACATCTGCAAGCTGTTATTTCTGTGTAAAACACATGCCTCGCAGCTTTTTCCTCGCCTGACTACAGCTGCATTACCAACCCGAGAACTCGTACAGTCGTCAGAAAGGCACTCTTCTATGACAGAAAGTTAAGCAGTGATAACTATGTGGTAAACATTAGAACTAAGCCAGCTCGGTTAGACGTGAGGGGATTGCTGAATACTCTGCTTATTAAGAAAACATTAATCACGCTATGTACATTGGAATTTAAAATTCTGTCGCGCATAGTTAATTATGTGTTTGAATATAGTTTTCGGAATTCCTTTATTTTAGTCTCATTGCAACCCCAGTTGTTGTGAAATATTCGGGGAGTTCTGCGCGCGTGGTCGCTTTACGGGCACAGACCAAAACCAGTCACATAGTTTTCTCCCCATGCCGAAAATGGACAAAAGGAAACTTGACGTTTGGGTATCACAGATGTAATTATAAATTGGATTTATATAGCGCTTACTGCTCCTGACGAGGCGTTGAAGCGCTTTTCACCAAGTAGCACGCTTCTCCAGAACAAAGATTAGAGTTAAAGGAGCCAAGGGACAATGTAGGATCATTCAGCGAGGTGAACTCCGAATGTCTAACTCTTTTAACATAGCAATTACTTTGCGATTAATCTCTTCCCTCTAAAGATACCGCCAAAAGGCCGATTATGACATGTCTGAGAGGGAGGCTCTTTCTGCATAGCAAAGCCAACTTAGCCGTCCATCCTTCCAAAGTCAATAAACAGAGTGTCATTAAACTGAGTAATATGCACTTGTTATGTGCAACACTTCGATACAGAGCACGTGGGAATACGTTTCAGTAGAGTAGTTCCGTGAAAAATAAAACACATCCACATGTTTTAAAATAGAAACTTTTGTGAGCATACACCATTTTATAAGGTGATTTTTCAAACCAAGTTAAACCCCTCATATGCTTAGAATCTTATTTCATTTGCCTATCAGCTAAAACATTGTTGTTTCTTCATGTCGTTGCATTATCAAATAAATAAAAATGTATTTATTTAGTGTTATAAAACTATAACTTTTGACAAAAAAACCCATATTTGATTAAAGAATTAGAGCAATCCAATACAAGCGGAGATCAATACTCCACTAAAGTGAATGATCAAGCTTAAATCACTGTCATATAGATGTGCTTTGCCTTCACACTGTGTTAAGTTAGCATGAGCTTATTAGGAGTTTAAACGCCATTTTACCTTTCTGCTGCTTCTGAACACGACACATAATTGTTACGTTAACTTTGAGCCTAGTATAATGTTTTGCTTCACACGAGAATAATATGTTATTGCTCTGATAGCAGCTTTGCTTGGTGAACTGTGTCTGTACAGTGCGTGCTGAAACCTTCAAAGATATCTCAACACAGTAGTTGTTATGAGGTCTGATCTTCGCACATTCCTAGACATAACGTACATACAGCTGCGGCCAAATTCTGGCTTTAGGCGCGTTTAATATTGCTTTGCATAGAGCATACACACACACTTGATGGTGCTTCGCATGCAGAGAGCAGGTGGAAGATGATGTGACCCCTTACCACTAGGATCTGAGGTATGGGCCCACCCTGCTAAAACCCAAAGAAGCCTTCTTAGATATAATATAATAAACTAGCTAGGAAGAGTGAGAATTAGGTGTTGTTTAACCTCATTCGCTTTAGCATTTTACCCTGCTTTCACCTTTTGTATTGTATGGACTAGTAACTATGCTGATTACTTTGTTCCTTATAATATGTTTGCTTGTATTAGCTAAGATACTGCGTTTGAGAACACTGCATTAGAAAATAAACATTTCAAATGTGCACGCATCCTCAATTACTCCTTGTTCTGGATTGAAATGATTGTATAACGAAAGAGTGTTCATGTGTTCCACGTTACCTGAGGTGTACTAAGTCCATGTTCTGGTTTGTCTAAACATTGGGAGATTTTGGGTACTAAGGTGAGTTTTGGCACACCCTAACTTACTTAGGTTCAAAGTCTCTATTCACAGTTCTGTAGGAGAACGGAATCCCAGCGACAGCACCTACACATTAAAAAAAAGTGAAAAAGCAACACACATTCAACATATAAATAAATTCAACTAATTACCCACGCTTGGTATCATAAATTTGCAAAAAATAACATTAGAAACAGAGAAGAACCCACAGGGTTTTCGGCACAGAAAATATTCCATCTATTACACATCACCATTTCAAAGTAAAGTCCATACATTTACATCAACTGCAACCACTACCCAGGTAATGAGAAATGTTACATCCTAAATTAAATTACAAACACACTAGACCCGATTATCTCAAAATCTGGTTCTTGATACCCTCACCGTACTCCGGCGTAATGTTCTTCATGGGGACGAACCACAGTGGCTAGGATCTCCATGGGCATGCTCCTATCATGCAACACACACCAACGACTTGTTCTGGGAACAAGGTCAAATGCTGGTCGATGAAAGCAGCATACAAGCTGCCTTTCCCATTTACCATCACTTTCCAGAATAGTAGGAAGAAGCGAAAGCCTGATCAATGGTGCTTGTCCTGCACCTAAAGCCAGCTTAAAATGTTGACAATATGCACTGCTCAGCTATCCAGTCCTGGATCTTCAATAACAAGGCTCGAGAGAAGACCTTCTGGCCTGAGTCGATGAAACAAATCGGCCTATTGTTCATTTGAATTTTCCTGTCACCCTTCTTATAAATCAAAATCTCCCCAGCCTCCGTTCAAGACCCGGCAATAGGAGCACCACTAGTTATGGCATTAGAAAGTAGCCAAATGTAATCAGCCTAGCTATCCTGTTCATATAGAAAAAGGTCACAGGAGATGCCATCCGGGTCCGAGCTTTATGGCGCCCCATTGCAACAATGTAAATTCGAATTACCCCCAGATAAAATACATTGTCATCATGCACCAATTGGAAAAGAGGTGATGTCGTCAGAATAAAGCAAATAAAAGTAGGCACGCCACCCCTCTGCTGCAATGTGATTTTCAATTAGAGGTACAACATCAGTATCACCCAGAGAACTCAATGACCAAACGTTTTAAGCATCTTTACCTTTAACGGCATCTTTTAGAGGACACCACCTATCTTTATCTCACTCCTTTTTCGCCTTCACCTGTGTCTGTTTAAAGAGCTTCCTCAATGGTCTTGCATGGGGCACGTCATTTGATTTGATGGCCTGAAAGAGTCAAGTTTGTACTATTCTGCATTCTGTACTAAACCAGGTATTCATGGCCCTTGGGTGATTCAATGGCTTGGTTCTCATCGCAGGTGCCATAAAATGCTGAAGCTGCAGCCCAAAGAATCTAGGATTGACGTCCGAGACTGCGCCTAGCACTCCTGCCTCCTTGCTCAGAACTAGAATCTCTGAGGTACTCTCTATCAGATCCTTGTTTATAAGCTGCAGAGCCTCAATCTGAGGCGCAATGTGATGCCACTTTAAAGTCATTTATCATTGTTCAAAACTAGATCACGAGATAATGCATTCTACCTGATCTGATTGGGAAGACAACTCCAGGGTATCAGCAGTCTTAGACATAGGGGATTATGGTCACTTTTTATTCTGGCCCTTATTTCCATATCATCAACTAGGTACCATAAGCCTTACATCCAGCCAAATGTAGTCTATGCAACTTGAGATATTGATCCAGTTATAGGTACACAACCCTAACTTGTTAGACTTAGTTTTATATAATTATTATTTTCATTGTTTAACTCCTTTAAAAATGATAGCAGCAGCTCATACCGACCTTTTGATTTGCAACATTGATCATTTCTGATCATAAAGTTATGAATTGCTGTCACCAGACCGTCCTGGCCCCAAATACTCCCGATTTACGTTTCTTGGCTTCCCTAGCATTATACCTGAGGATAGCTTCGGACTCATTGCTCACATTTCTTTCATTATTACTTGAGTGTTAGAAATAGGGGTCTCTAGTTGGAAAGGATTTGCATCTTTGTCCAAGTAGGGACCATTCTTCCTAGTCAGGGTAAGGGAGTTACACTCCGAAAATAACCCCTGCTCACCCCCTTGGTAGCTTGGCACAGGCAGTCAGGCTTATCTTAGAGGCAGTGTGTAAAGCATTTGCACATAACCAACAGTAATACAGTGAAAACACTACAAAAGGACACCACACCAGTTTTAGAAAAATATGCAATATTTTATATACTTAAAACAAGACCAAAATGATAAAAATCCACAATACAGTACTTAAAAAGGTATACTTTTCAAGAATACTTGAAAAAACACAGTTCGTACAAGTCAGTAGCTCCATTCGGGGCTACCGCGATGCTGAAAACAACAGAGTATAACATTTTCCAGCCCGCCGCGTCGGTACAGACCAGCGAAAGCTGACACAGACTCGGTAACAGTACCTTGCTCGTTGCCGCTGACACTGTAATGCAAGCCGGTCGTGGCAATTGTCGCGGTTGCATTGTAAAATAGAAGTGGTGCAGGGTGCTGTGTCCTTTCGATTGCATTCTCGCGAGCAATATGTCTCGAGTTGCCTAAAACCTTCCCGAAAATGTTGATGCTGCTCATTTTGCTAAAGAAACTCCTCATGTTGTCATTTGCTTGTAGTGTTTGGAGCATGGACCACTTACTGTTTCTGTCCTCTATGTACTTTGTTGTTTTAGGGTGGCCTGACCATGTGGGCGGCGGGGCGGCCATTTTGTCAAGCCACGCATTGTCCTTTTGCCATAGGCATGTATTGTCTGTCTTCTCTTTCTTTTCATGTTGTTGGGGGTGGTCAGGCCATGTGGGGGCGGCCATTTTGTGTGACCTTCCATCGTGCTTTAGTTTTTTTGTCGCAGGCCTACAAACTTGTGATTTCTTCTGCCAGTAGGCCTAGAGTCCCAGAGGTAGTCAGCGGGGATGCTTGATGTAGCGGTTTCCATTTTGTCTGTTGAATTTAACATCTTTTAGGGCATGGGTGGCAATGCATTGAATTTTCAAATATGGTGTTTGGGGTGTAGTTAACTGTTTGGGTGTAAACTGTAAATGCCTTTGTTGTTTGTGTTGTTGTGTAACTTTCAAAATTTTAGGCATGGGGATTTTCTTTTTTGCATTAAGCTGTGATGTGTAACAGGCATCCTCCTTTTTTCTGGCCATATAGGGTTATAGATAGACCTGCTTGAGTTTATTTAAAATGTATGTACTTTCTTGTTGGTGGGCTGACCATGGGGCTGGTGCCCATTCCCATTTGGTGAAGCCATGCATTTTTTGCTTTACCCATAGGCCTGCTTTGTCTGTTTTTTTATTTTTATTCCTTTCTTATTTGTTTTATTCCTTTTCTTTTTTTTATTGTGACCGCCTGTCAATGTCGTGGCGGCCATTTCCTGGTACTAGTAGCCTCTGTGTTTTTGCCATAGGCCTCCAAGCTTGTGGCCTACTCTGCCAGTAGGCCCAAGGGTACTACTACAGTCCTCATCATGGGTGCATGAAAGTTGTTCAACTGTTATTGGGGTGTTTAAGTTGTAAGTGTAACATCATGTAGGTCCTGGATGGCTTTGGATTGATTAGCAAAATGTGTTTTTGGTGTTGAATTGCAGGTTTTGGGTGTGTGTTGAATAATATGGGTTTTTCTGCGCACTAGGTAACCCTAGAATTCAGCTTGCGTAGTTTTGGTAACTTTGCACAGTGCGACAACGCGGCCTTACAGTTTTTGTCTTCTTCGCGCGCTCAATGTGCGTGCTCGGGCACGCGATAACGACGTTTTGTACTGTTCGCGCTGCCGAACATGCCGAATTTGCATTCTCGCGAGCAATATGTCTCGAGTTGCCCAAAACCTTCCCGAAAATGTTGATGCTGTTCATTTTGCTAAAGAAACTCCTCAGGTTGTCATTCGCTTGTTGTTTTTGGAGCATGGACCATTTACTGTTTCTGTCCTCTATGTACTTTGTTGTTTGAGGGTGGCCTGACCATGTGGGCGGCGGGGCAGCCATTTTGTCAAGCCAAGCATTGTCTTTTTGCCATAGGCATGTAATGTCTGTCTTCTCTTTCTTTTCATGCTGTTGGGGTAGGCCAGGCCATGTGGGGGCGGCCATTTTGTGTGACCTTCCATCGTGCTTTAGTTTTTTTGTCGCAGGCCTACAAACTTGTGATTTCTTCTGCCAGTAGGCCTAGAGTCCCAGAGGTAGTCAGCGGGGATGCTTGATGTAGCGGTTTCCATTTTGTCTGTTGAATTTAACATCTTTTAGGGCATGGATGGCAATGCATTGAATTTTCAAATGTGGTGTTTGGGGTGTATTTAACTGTTTGGGTGTAAACGGTAAATGCCTTTGTTGTTTGTGTTGTTGTGTAATTTTCTAACCTTTTAGCCATGGGGATTTTCTTTTTTGCATTAAGCTGTGATGTGTAACAGGCATCTTCCTTTTTCTGGCCATATAGGGATATAGGCCTGCTTGAGTTTATTGTTTTCTGGCCTTTACCCATGTACCTGTGATGAGAGTGCCCATGTGGAGCTGTGGTAGTAGTAGTAGTGTGCTGTTTTGATTTTGACAAATTGGCCTGTGTCTTGCCATTGTTCCTGTTGGCTTACTACTGTTCACATCCCCATTGCTATCTGCTGCAGGTCACTGATGCTGCATCCATCCAAAATGATGCACAAATTAAGGATAAACAAGTTCCACTTCCACTACATTTGCATTTTAATTCTTTGCTATTCTTACTCTTACTGAGTGTACTAATACTTCTAGTAGTAATTAAAATTAAAGCTAAAAAAATCCACATTCGACTGATGTTATTCTGCCTTCTTTGCTTGTAGGTGCACAAAAGACTGAAGAGGAGGTGTCTGTCATCATTCATTGCCTGGTCTACTGCCAGACGGACGTCCTTCTGTACTACATCATGTGTGGAGTAACTAACCTGACCAGACATCATTCTCAGCAACTTGTGCAACTGAGTGCTGCTGCTGACATCTGAAGAAGGTGGGCCCAAAGAAAGCAGGTACCAGGTCCTCCAAGACCAAGAAAGTTGCTGAGAAGAAGAAGGAAGAACAGAAGAAGGAAGTGACACTTAAGTCTGGTGTTGACCCGAAAACCTTTTTTGGGAAAAAAAAGTACACCTGCAGCAGCAGTGACCGGATCCAAGCTGGGACCAGCACCTCCGCATCAGTGGGCCCAAGCCACCAACCCAGGCCCAAGCAGATGAGTGGGGAAGAGATAGCCAGCCTAATGGTGGAAAGCAGTGATACTGAGCCTGACCTGAACTTATCGCTATCTCAAAGTAGTACACATTCCACGCAAGAGGGAACACAGCAGAAAAGTGGTGAACAACAACCACCGCCCGCAATAGTAGATGTTCAACCTGAGCCACCGCCCGCAATAGTATTTGTTCAACAACCACCGCCCGCAATAGTAGATGCTCAACGAAAAGAACAATCACAACCACCGCCTGCAATAGTAGTTGTTCCACAATAAGCATGGGCGTAAAATCCGCTCCGATCGCGGATTTTTCGGATTTTCGGCAAATTCGCAATCCGCGAACTCTCGCGAATTTGTCGAAAATCCGTGAATCCGCTCGCGGCGGATTTTTTGCTTGGTTGCGGCGCGCGGCGTGGTGCACGGCGTTCACTTTCCGTCATTAAGCGTTTGCCGAGTTGTTTTTCTCGATCATATTTTGCGAGTGCCGCACCATTTTAGATCTTGCTGCGTGATCCCGCGGGAGTTTGGCGCCCGCGAATACGTAATCGCGGCTTGCTACCTTGCACAGCACACCTCGCGAGAGTTCGCAATTGCGAACACGTAGTTGCGGCGGAAAGGAACAATCTCGCACTCGCGAAATAGAGATTTTGCAATTCTGCACAAGCAAATCACCAGCAAACAGGATAAACCTTCAGAAAATTATGATTTTTATCAGAATCACTCCTCAGGTTGACATTTGCATGGCCTTTTTTTTTGCAAGGAGTCCATTTTTGGGGGGGGGGGAGGAAGGAAGTGCCCCACAGTCTCCAACTTCCTGTTCCTGTCCAGCAGGCTCCTCCCAGTGCTTTGTCCATCTCCTGGTCACTTTCATTTGGATCTGGAGCTGGAAGGATTACTTTTTGTGGGTGCTGCTGGATATTTGGATTTGAGGCCTTTTTGACTGTCTTTGGATCACTTTTGGATTAGAAATCAACTTTCACAAGTAAGTTTGTTTGGGGCATTACAGTTGCTGCAAGTACAATTTTGGAACTTTTTCAGAGCATTAAATAAATTATATTGTGGGTAGCCACAGTATCCAGTAGGACCAGGGTTGGTTAGGGGTGCATGATACAACTGTTTTGTTGAATTTAAACACCATTGAGGCCATGGATGGGCTGGGATTGTGCTGATTTTTGTCATTTTTTTGGGCCTGCTGGTGTGGCCCTTTGCCCAGGGGTGGTGAGTGTTGCATGGGCCTAGTCTTTCTGTGGGGTGTCTTCTTGAATTTAAACATCATTGAGGCCATGGATGGGCTGGGATTGTGCTGATTTTATTGTTTTTTGTCGTTTTTTTGGGGCTGCTGGTGTGGCCTTTTGCCCAGGGGTGGTGGTGCATGGACTGAGTGTGCCTGTGGTGTGGTCTCACTCTCTTTAATGTAAACATCATGGATGGCATTGGATTGTGGTGATTTCTGGCTGGTTTTCTGTTTTTTGGGGGTGTACTGTTGATGTGGACTGGCCATGTGGGTGGTGGTGGTGGCCATCTTGAGTGCTGGCTGGTACAGGCAACATGTGCTTGGGGTGTAAGGGGCCATTTTGAAGAGAGGCAGTGTCTGAGGCCTGCACTTATTTTGCCTACTTTTCATCCATTATGCCCAGGGGTAGTGAGTGTTGCATGGGCCTAGTGTTTCTGAGGGGTGTCTTCTTGAATTTCAACACCATTGAGGCCATGGATGGGCTGGGATTGTGCTGATTTTATTGTTTTTTGTCGTTTTTTTGGGGCTGCTGGTGGGGCCCTTTGCCCAGGGGTGGTGACTTGCATGGGCCTAGTCTTTCTGTGGGGTGTCCTCTTGAATTTAAACACCATTGAGGCCATGGATGGGCTGGGATTGTGCTGTTTTTTGTTGTTTTTGTCGTTTTTTTGGGGCTGCTGGTGTGGCCTTTTGCCCAGGGGTAGTGGTGCATGGACTGAGTGTGCCTGTAGTGTGGTCTCACTCTCTTTAATGTAAACATCCTGGAAGGCATTGGATTGTGGTGATTTTTGGCTGTTTTTCTGTTTTTTTGGGGTGTACTGTTGATGTGGACTGACTTGGGGTGTAAGGGGCCATTTTGAAGAGAGGCAGTGTCTGAGGCCTGCACTTATTTTGCCTACTTTTCATCCATTATGCCCAGGGGTAGTGAGTGTTGCATGGGCCTCGTCTTTCTGAGGGGTGTCTTCTTGAATTTAAACACCATTGAGGCCATGGATGGGCTGGGATTGTGCTGAATTTTGTGTTTTTTGTCGTTTTTTTGGGGCTGCTGGTGGGGCCTTTTGCCAAGGGGTAGTGGTGCATGGACTGAGTGTGCCTGTAGTGTGGTCTCACTCTCTTTAATGTAAACATCCTGGATGGCATTGGTTTGTGGTGATTTTTGGCTGTTTTTCGGTTTTTTTGGGGTCTACTGTTGATGTGGACTGGCCATGTGGGTGGTGGTGGTGGCCATCTTGAGTGCTGGCTGGTACAGGCAACATGTGCTTGGGGTGCAAGGGGCCATTTTGAAGAGAGGCAGTGTCTGAGGCCTGCACTTATTTTGCCTACCTTTCATCCATTATGCCCAGGGGTAGTGAGTGTTGCATGGGCCTAGTGTTTCTGAGGGGTGTCTTCTTGAATTTCAACACCATTGAGGCCATGGATGGGCTGGGATTGTGCTGATTTTATTGTTTTTTGTCGTTTTTTGGGGGCTGCTGGTGGGGCCCTTTGCCCAGGGGTGGTGACTTGCATGGGCCTAGTCTTTCTGTGGGATGTCCTCTTGAATTTAAACACCATTGAGGCCATGGATGGGCTGGGATTGTGCTGTTTTTTGTTGTTTTTGTCGTTTTTTGGGGGCTGCTGGTGTGGCCTTTTGCCCAGGGGTAGTGGTGCATGGACTGAGTGTGCCTGTAGTGTGGTCTCACTCTCTTTAATGTAAACATCCTGGATGGCATTGGATTGTGGTGATTTTTGGCTGTTTTTCTGTTTTTTGGGGGTGTACTGTTGATGTGGACTGGCTTGGGGTGTAAGGGGCCATTTTGAAGAGAGGCAGTGTCTGAGGCCCGACTTATTTTGCCTACTTTTCATCCATTATGCCCAGGGGTAGTGAGTGTTGCATGGGCCTAGTGTTTCTGAGGGGTGTCTTCTTGAATTTAAACACCATTGAGGCCATGGATGGGCTGGGATTGTGCTGATTTTATTGTTTTTTGTCGTTTTTTTGGGGCTGCTGGTGTGGCCTTTTGCCCAGGGGTAGTGGTGCATGGACTGAGTGTGCATGTAGTGTGGTCTCACTCTCTTTAATGTAAACATCCTGGATGGCATTGGATTGTGGTGATTTTTGGCTGTTTTTCTGTTTTTTTGGGGTGTACTGTTGATGTGGACTGGCTTGGGGTGTAAGGGGCCATTTTGAAGAGAGGCAGTGTCTGAGGCCTGCACTTATTTTGCCTACTTTTCATCCATTATGCCCAGGGGTAGTGAGTGTTGCATACTTGCATGGCCCTAGTCTTTCTGTGGGGTGTCTTCAATGTAAACATCATGGATGGCATGGGATTGTGCTGATTTTTCTGTGTTTTGTCGATTTTTTGGGGTGTATAACTGAACTGATGTTCCTCTGTCTTCCATTGCTTTTAGGTGCACAAGACTCAAGAGAACCACCAGTGCCAGGAAGAAGTCCTGCAGCGGTGTGTGTGTGCAGCATACCGTCACGCGACGTCATGTCTGGACACAGACAACTCTGCAACTCGTGCAACTGCTGCCTGCTGTTCTGACCTGCTCTGAAGAAGATGGCCCCAAAAAAAGTTACCCGTAGCTCCTCTAGCAAGAAAGGTGCCAGTAAGGAGCAGAAGAAGCAAGTTACCAAGGAGACTGGTGTGCCGCCCGCCCCTTTTTTTGGGAGTAAAAAAAAAAGTATGCCTGCAGCAGCAGCGGGATCTGCTGGGGACCAAGCTGGCAGCAGCACCCCCGCTCCATTGGGCTCAGTGCCACCACCACCACCACGCCAACTTAAGTCCAAGCCCTTGAGTGCTGCAGAGGCAGCCAGTATAGTTGTTCAATCACCATCGACCAGTGATGTTGGCTCATCGCAAGAAAGCAGCAGCAATGTCCCTCAATCAACACAGGTTGTTGTAGCTCATCTGACGAGTGTTGAACAACCACAGCCGCAACAACAATCACATGTGCAAGTACAAGCCCAAGTACATGTGGAAGGAGAGGCAGCGCAAGGAGATGCGCAAGCAGAGGTGCATGGAGGGTCACAAGTGCCCACAATAGTTGTTCCTCCCGAAGTAGGGGCACATCAGGAAATCGACAATCAAGGCGAGGTATCATTTGAGGAAGCCACTCCTCCTGATGATCATTCATTGTCTTCCACACCCCTAGCAAGGAAGAGATCAAGGGTGGTGTCTACATCTTCTTCAAGCACACCTCCTTCTGATGATACGGATCAAACTTGGGAACCAGCACCACTGCCGTCTGAGAGTGAGGCACACCATGATCTGACAAAGGTAGTTAAGCGTAAAAGGAAGCTCGTCCAAAGTCTCAGAGTTTTGGAGTGTGATGAGGCTCAACAAGAAGTGGCGGATACTGCTGCTGATGAAGACTCTGACAACGACGACCCAGTCATCATAAAGGTCACTGCAGCCCCAGCGGGCATGCAGCAAACAGACATTTTGACCCTAGCCCGAAGAGCTGCTGAGCGTGATGATGATGATGTTGTCGATGAGGAGGCAGTGGAAACACCACAATCATTGGAGTTAAGTAGTACACCAACTCGTCCCGCTTCCATATTTCTTTCTGGCAAGAAGGGACCTCCATCCACCTCGACCTTAATTAGTGGCGGTGAAAGTGCACAACGTACAAAAGTTGGGCAATCCAGATCCTCCACTTCATCTGGCATTAGCTTCATGACCACCACCACCAGTATCGCCGCCTCCTCCAGGCCCCATAGACACTTCAAGTCCCCAGTTTGGGACTTCTTTACTGTTTGCCAAAAAAATCCAAAGTTTGCCATTTGTACCCTTTGTAAGCTTGCAGTTAGTCGTGGTAAGTCAGGTACCAACTATGGTACCGGAGGCCAGAGAGGTCATCTTGAGAGAAAGCACACTGTCAAATGGTTTGCGCACCTAGATGCGATCAAGGAAGCCCGAATTGGAAGTCAAGAAAATGTTGATGTTGCATCTGATGATGACGAGGAGGAAGAAGACGTGTCAAACACTTCCCTTACACCCAGTACCCCTGTCAGCAGCACACTCAATGTGAGGCACACTAAGAGTGTTGGAGCGAGTGAGACACCAACGCACAAAAGTTCACCAGCGAGCAAAATTGGGTCAACGAAGTCATTATCAGCCCGTAAATGCTTGGTCCAGGGCAACATTAGAACCATGTTTTCTTCAGACGTGCCATATGAACGCAACCACCCACTGACGCGTCTGTATAACACTAAGCTGGCTAAAATGCTAGCTGTGGACCTTCTCCCTTTTTCTTTTGTAGAAGCGGTAGGTTTTCTAGAATTAGTGGCAACGCTCTGCCCTAAATGGAAGGTTCCTAGCCGGTTCTATTTTGCCAGAGTTGCGGTTCCAGCACTACATGAAGATGTGCTGGAGGCGATTGGGGCAGCTTTGCAGAAGAGTGCTGTTCACACAATACATCTGACAACAGACATGTGGACCAGTGGCGCAGGCGCTGATTACATGTGCATCACTGCACACTGGGTCTCTTTTTCAGGTGTTAAAGCAAAGCTAAACGCAGGTGTTGACCCGGACCAAGTTTTCAAAGCTGCTCGGAAACATGCAACACTAGCCATGTTTGGCTTGGAGAAAAGTCACACATCCGAAAACATTTTGGACGAGTTTAACAAAAAGGTCTCGAAAATGCTATTCCCAAAAAATTGCCAGATTGGTTATGTTTCCACGGATAATGGCGCCAATGTAGTTAAGGCCATGTCGCTGGGTGGCTATTTCAGAGTGCCGTGTTTGGCGCACTGTATCAACCTGGTAGTTCAAAAATTCTTGAGTGATAGAGACAGTGCAGCGTTCGCGGTAATGACCACCTGCCGCAAAATGTGCAACCATTTCAGCCATTCTTTTAAGGCCCGGAAGCATCTGAGGAGGCTGCTACTTCAAAGTCGAATACCAGTGAAAGCACTCATCCAGGAGGTGGCAACACGTTGGAACTCAACCTTCTACATGCTTGAGCGTCTGTATGAGCAGTATACGGTACTCGATCACTATTTCTTAACAGAGGGTACATCTCAGAAGGAGGACCTGCGGATGGGTGCGGCGCAATGGGACATAGTTAAAAGCCTGACAGACATGCTTCGTCCTTTTGAGTTCTTCACGCGTGCAGTCAGCCAGGAGGACTGTAATTTGGGAAAAGCTATCCCATTGTTGTGCATGCTGGAGCACCAACTGATGGCGGTGTCTTCTGAGTTTGAAAAAGATGTAAAAAAAAAAGACCCTTTTATTTTGTCTGAGAAATTATTAGAGCGCCTACGTGGTGATGAACGTCTTCAAAAGATCAAGTCAGAACAGCATTACATTTGTGCTACTATTCTGGATCCACGCTACAAAAAGGCGCTGGCAGGCGAAGCATTCTTTCCTTTTACTGATGAAGATGTTCAAAAGTACAAACATTGGCTAGCCTGGTCAGCCAAGAGGTTTGAAAAAGAACGGCAGGTTATTGAAGGAGAAGGCAGTACATCAGCATCAGTATCAGCAGGCCATCCCCAGTCACAAGAATCCACTTCTGCACCTGTGGCTGGGGCACAAGTGACCTCTCAACCGTTAAAGACACCGGCAACTGGATCATCTGCACCACACACAACAGTAACAGTGGCTGCTGTAGAGGATTGGCTAAGTTTGCTTGGGTATGGTTCTCGAAAAAATGTCACAGGCACAGCAAAAAGTAAGGAAAGTGGAGGAACCGTTGATGACCTTGAGTCGATGATGCAGGACTATCTGAATGACTCAACAGAGGTCTTTCTTAATGATGAGCCATTGCAGTATTGGCATGGCAAAAAACAATTGTGGCCACAGCTCTCCAACCTGGCTATAAACTATTTGTCTTGCCCACTCGCAAGTGTGTCTTCTGAACGTGTTTTCAGTGCTGCTGGTGGCATTATAACTCCCAAACGGAGCCGCCTCTCGCCCAAAAATGTGGAGCGGCTGACAATGATCAAGATGAATCAGCACCTCATACCACCAGATTACAAAGTACGAGAAAGCACGCCGCATGAAGACGAGGAGGACGGCAACGTAGATGAGGGGATTTGTTCTCTGTTCGGTGGCACTGACCTCATCCTGCCTGAATTCGCAGAGTATGATGACGAAATATTCTTCTTATTCCCTGACACCGAGCCCTGAAAATGAGACAATGAATCAATAACTTTCTTTTTCGTCCTTATTCACTTTTATTCCTGTGTGTCTCTCTTTCTTTGTTTTGCACAGTTAATTTAATTCAAACTTTAATCACCTAATCCCAAAAACAAGACCATCAGCAGAACTGTCTTCACTTGTTTGCTTATTGATTTGAAGGTGCCGCAGTCTACATTCCTCAGGTTCACAAGTTCTGAAGAACATGCTCCTCTATCCTCCTCCTCCAGACTGCGATTTCCCTCAAAGCAGAGTGCTGGATTACGCCCAATGAAGAAAGACTCAGCACTTGTGGGGGTGTTCTACTTCTTTGCGGGTGAGTTGACGGCTTTGGGCCCATTGCTGTCAAGCTCTAATAATGGATAAAAGTGTTTTGGACCAAATATGAGGTGGAAATTTCTTGCCGTTTTTGCTGACTTGCTTGCCTTTGAGGTGCTCTTTGGCGGGGTTCCGGGTGTTTGTGGGTGAGTTTTGGGGTCTGGGAGCACTGCTGCGACAGTCTCATCTTGATTGCATTTGCTTTTCAGGAAATCCGTGGTGGAAAACAGGAGTTATGATGATTGGTGACCTAGCTGCACAGCGCGTTTGGACCGAAGGCCGAGAGATATTGTAAGTATGAGATTTAGCTTTTTTGCAGTTTGGGGGTGTTGTCGCGTGCTTTTTTGCGGGTGGGTTGGCGGGTCTTGGCTGGGGCATTCCTGGGAAGGTCTAATACCGGATAGAAGTGTTTTGGACAAAATCCTTAAGGAAAAGCCTTTTTTTTGCTATTTCTTCTGACATCTTGCTCAATGTAGCGTTTTGGGGGGCTTCCTGCTGTTCGTGGGTGGGTTGCGGCCGGGGTCTCTGTCGAAGCACTGCTGCGACAGTCTAATCTTGATTGCATTTGCTTTTCAGGAAATCCGTGGTGGAAAACAGGAGTTATGATGATGACCTAGCTGCACAGCGCGTTTGGACCGAAGGCCGAGAGATATAGTAAGTATGAGATTTAGCTTTTTCGCTGTTTGGGGGTGTTGTCGCGTGCTTTTTTGCGGGTGGGTTGGCGGGTCTTGGCTGGGGCATTCCTGGGAAGGTCTAATACCGGATAGAAGTGTTTTGGACAAAATCCATAAGGAAACACCTTTTGGCACTTTTTGTAAGTTAGGGTTCGTTAGGGTTAGCCCTAGCAGCAGGATTGCATGTGTTTCGGGGTGTTCTATTGCAACGCAGTTCTGGGTTTTAGAGCACTGTTGGAGCGATGCTGGCTATGGATACTTTTGCTTGCTTGCAAGTGGTTTGAATACAATCCACGGTCGGTAAGGGTGTATTTGGGCCTACTGTTACTTTCAAAGTACGTTTTGTCACCGTTTTTCTGCTAGGCATCGTTTTTGGAGATCTGATTGGGGGTCTTCTACATTTTTGCGACTGGCTTTAGTAAGGGTCTTGGTGGGAGCATTGCTGGGAAGGTCAAATTGTGTTCTAAAACACAGTTTACAGTACACCTACCTTGAGGGGAAAGATCCGCTATAATATTTTGGCCATACTTATTTATCCTTAAAAAGGTGACTCAGACAGAGCACGCAATTTCAAAAATATTGTACTGTCTATTAGGGAAATCAAAGTGTGACTTTTTGCACCACACAGCGTACATACCTTTTATTTATTTATCAGTGGTATTGTAATAGCACTTCCTGTTTTCCGTTCAATAATTACAGGCCGGGTTTCAGTCAACATCCGCCAGGCAGGCAGTGGACAGGGTGTCTTCTGTCAGTGGTCACCAACATTGATGGACGAAGCGTCAGCTGGAATGGAGGAGTGCCGCTAATAAGAGGAATTGTTTGCTGCATGCAACTTACTTACCAAATTCAACAGGACAACTCCAACAACATACAGAATACAGATACAGTATCCATTGTTTTCTTCTATGAGTGTGTCTGCATGTGCTTAGCTTTAGTTTGTACCCAAAGATTTCTTTATCTTCAATTATTGTTTGTCCAGGCTGTGCATTTTTTTTCTTCTCTCAACAAAACCTACCCAAAAAGAAACCCCCATTCCCATCCATTTTCCAAACCCTAACCCTCTTCCCCCGGGCTGTGTTGTTTTGCTTGATGTCTGACTAAAATGACATCAATAATTCCACACACTTACTGGGGAGGATAAGGTCATAGCAACAGGCTGGTGAAGGAATACAAGGATATCTTCTAGACTTACTCAGCTTCAGTACTATTTATTCTAGTAGTAGGAGCCAATGTCAAATAAATTCAACGCAAGTACTAGTTATACTTGCAAGCAAATACTTTACCATTTGTTAGGCTACATTATGGCACTGTTCTAGTGTACTGTCACCTGCTATATTCTCGATCGTACCGTAACCGTTGTAATGCTACAGTAAGGACAAACCAGGAAACGCTTTCTTTTTTTCCATAGGCATGCAACTGCCACTGTGTCACACCACTAGTACCACCGCAATGAGGAAATTTCACCCGCCCAGGATTGCCAACGTTAATCTCCATTTCACGTGGAGCCAGCCCTGGGCCTAGCCCTAATTTCTAACACAAATTACAGGTAAGATAAGCGTTTGGTGGGAGGTAGTATAATGGAGTATTAGGACTAGACGAGAGATTGACGGTAGTACTACTAAAGTCCTACGACTGTTCAGGAAAACAAACTTACTGTTACACCCCCGTCCCCCACCCACCAGACTGAAAAGCAGTAAAAAACAGGTATGGTCAGATAAAGTTTAAAAATGTATATTTATGTAGCCCTAACAAAATAATCTCCCTCAAGACCCTCCCTAACCCCAACGATTGTCTTTGAAAAGTCCCAAAAAGAACCCAACTCCCAAATCCCACCCCCCAAAAGTCTCTAAAAAAAGGGCAAGGGACACTCCACTACTGAAGGGTGCTGGTGCATTTTGCGGCATGGGCATCATACTCCTTGCGGAGGGTGGCAAGCTCGAAGCGGAGGCCCTCCACCAAGTTCTTATAGTTATGGACCTCCTGCTCCAGGTAGGACATTCGGACTCCTAGGCGGTTGGCGTGCCTTGCAGCTCCTGTGGGGGGCAGCTGGTCTTTCTGCTGCTTGGCGGTGGCGGTTGGCTTTGTTAGCCCGGCTCCGTACCGCTGGAGCACTGCGCATGCTGGCGGCCCGTGGGGTCACGGAGGAGGATGCAGCTGTCCCAGTCGAGGATGTTGTGGTTGCACCGGTCGACTGCGTGTCCTCCTCCTCCTCCAGGGCCACCAGCCGCCGATATTCGGCGACAGTGGCATCCAGCCTCCGTTGCCGGGCCATTCGAGCCTGCTCCCTCCGTGATGTCGATTTGGAAGGAGCAACTATATGAAGAAAGAAAGACATAGTCTGAAACTAATGCTCCTTAGCATTAATAACACAAAGTGATTGAGCCGAAAGTTGGGTCACAGTACAAGTAGCAAATTGAAAGCACAGTACATAACTATTGAGGACAGTATCTATGTAACCTCCCACTTCTGCATCCTTGCTCTAACATTAGTGGTAGTTTAATGAACAAATTCTACGACCACTATGGACTTCCATTACAGTCGACTATGACAGTACACCAGTCTTATTCTTCTTCTTCTCTCTTGTTTAGGAAAATTGGTACGTTATCTGATGCAAGCCGGCAGAATGGCAGCACAGTGAACTTGCACCCGAGAAAAACAGTTGCACACCATGATGAGTGAGACAGACTGGCGTTACTGTACCGGTCAAGTACATGCAGGTGGTGAAGCTATTACTTTTCTATTACGGGTGGCACTGAGAATACTCTGTTACAAGGGCTACTGCTTAATTAATTTACCTTTCACCCTACAGTGCAAATGAGAACTAGAAAAGGAAAATGAAGAAGCTAAATAATTTGATTATCTATCACTTCACATGGGACGTATTTGATGACATATGGGATGACTTTAGGTGCTTTGCTTAATATTGAGTGAACAGTGATACACCCACACATGAATGACGTACTACAACTAAACTAAAGTTATTAAGAGAGGTACGGAGTGTCCACCGTAATAACCGGATATATGCTGTGCTTGCAGTTGCAATACAAAGTACTGCTACTATTCATGGTAGTATTGGACACATTTACAATTTCTTTTCCTTGCCTTCCCTACACTGGAACGGACGTGCGGGTGCGGTGGTACATGCTCTTCAAGGTAACACTTAGTTCATCCAGCGACCATCTACTCTCTCTAGATACACATGTGCTATCTAAGAGTCAGAGAATACCATGCTCCAGGCATACATTCATTCAAAGTATACGCACACATACAGTTTCTGTTTCACCCACCCAGGCTGCTGTCCTTCCACCCATCCTTGCTTCATCATTGACCCAGCCATGCCTCATACCATATTCTTTCCTTCCCAGCCACCTCGGGGGCCAAGCAAACACATATCGTTCTTCTTTGCCAGCCATCATAAAATTTCGCGTCCCACTTACTTACACCCTTCTTTCGCTTTTCGTTCATCCCATCCATCACGTCCATCTAAGATCTTATTGGGATTCTTCTCACCAAAAACTTCACAGCTAAGTCGGAGTACATTTCGAGGAGGCTACTACCTGGTTGATTTGTAATACACCCGTGCAGAAAGCACACTATGCAGTCTTCAATCTCAATAAGTAAGGAATATATAGCTTACCTGTTCCCGCCACCACCGTGCGAACCCCCACAGGACCGTCCGCCGGCTCTTGCACCGCATCCTCCCCAGAGTCCTCCGAGTCCTCGCCCAACACCGCCACCTCCGCGCTGGCCCCGCCACCAGATGTTCCACCTACAAAGTACATTTAAGAATGTTAGAATACACCACTCACTACTATATAATATTTGGTCTAGGAGTAATAAAGAAATGTTAAAAAAACAGAATACAATGTAATAATTTGTGACTGTCTACTCTAAAGTAAAAATGTCCCTTTTTCCAGGGAAGGCTGTTGTCTTGCTGCACTTTTATGCACAACTGATGAATGCTTGCTTTTTATTTTTAACACGCACCACTTTTTCTCCTAACAGACAGAAGCTTGACTTCTAAGAACACGACCAGGATCAAGTTCAAACCAGGTGAGAGCTCGGCTCGACCACAAGAAATGTGTCCAATTAATCGTCAGCACTAAGCACTTTTCCGTTTTCAGTTAAATAGTTTTATGACAAAGTTGATTTTAATAAATGTGTTTACTTTTAATAAAGCTTTTAAACTTAAATAGACTCTGTGGTTTTTGGTCCTCCAGACTAGAGCGGATGAGCTAAAGGTTTTGGAATTTTTGCAAGCATGAGTGCCTCTGACACTTCTTGACTGTGACTCCGTACTCTTCTCCTGCGTAGGATAATCTAAAGATCATTGGGGATCAATCATCGGTGACTTCGGGAGCTAAATGACCTTGCCACACTATCTAGTCAGTAAGGAGACAGTGCATAGAGCTATTGCTGAATAGAATGGGAGTCCAATGGAATTGCCAAATGTCCAATCTTAGTCAGCTACACAGACAGACTAATAAGAATAATCTAGTAATACCACAGGGAGTCATATTCGAGGCAGGATAAGAATTTATATCCAGTCTACAAGAAGATCAAAGACGATTTAGAAAAAATCGAATGAGGAACGCTAGGAAAAAATAGGTACTCTTTATTAAAATTTAAACTTACTGGGGCCAGCAAAGGAGCCCTCGCCTGCCCGATCCTGGCCTGCATCCTCCTGAACAGCACCCTCCTCCTCCTCCTCCTGTGTCCGACTCCTCTTGCCCTTGGGGGGAGCTGATGTACAACATGAAAGAAAGAAAGACCAGAAAACATGGATGAGATTTGTCAACCAAATCAAACATTTCAAAAGAACAATAACAAAATATTTTGGAGAAATAGCAAATAGATAGACAACTATTCCACGGGATCTATCTCATGTGGTATACTACGTTATTCGTATTGCCTGATTTGCGGACCGTTGACTTAGAAAGTTCCTATGTAACTCAATAAACAGACTACTAAAGAGGTTTGCCTAGGCCTGGCAGGCAGCAGTCCGCAGCACGCGAAGTGACAGACAAAGTCCATCCTGCTTGCAGATCAGTGAATACTCAAACTATCAATCCACCGACCACCGCCACTATTTCTTCTTATAGCCATGTGTCTAAAGGAAGGACTGGACTTCAGTCTGTTGGGGCTGATTTAGAAGTCCCTTGCGGCTCATTTTCCTCCATTGTTGCGTGACTTTTGTGACGCAGCGGCAGAACAAAAGACTCGCCATGGTGTTGGTGCGGCGTATATATTAAAAAAAAACACATATGGGCGATGCATCACGTTGTAAAGCCCTGCGCCATCAGGGGGCGTTCCGGCGCAAGGGAGGGCGTACCTGCGCAGGAACGAATCCTAAAAGTGGCTGAGGGAAATCTACAAGATGTCAATCAGTCACTTTTAGGACAATGATGCATGACTCAAACCCTGCGCGCTTGAATCCGACGTACGGCTTGATGCAGCATTGGGGAGATAGGGTACCCCAGAGCATTGCTGGAGCTGCGCCATCGTTGGCACGCAACTCCAGCAATGCGCCGCCTTTACGGCACAGATGCGTAAGGCTTCTGTGACGTTTTGGGCCAATGGGTGGTGGTGGCATGGCACACAATTACTGCCGCACCCCTGCTACTTTGCAGGGATGCGCCGGTAATTGAAAATATGACCCTTAGTGTCTAGCATTACGCAGTTCTTATCTTTACACTACACTCATACATCATTTCTCAGGCCAATGAAATGAACACAAAATACAAAACAAATAAGCATAGTAGCAAGCAAGGCTACTGAGAAGGAGAGCAGTGCACCTGAAATGCATAGAAGATTTTGAAATATAATTTACCTACAATGTAATCGGCAGCATTATTGCTCTTGGTAAAGAACAAAGATTTGCAAATAACAGAGCCGGATAAAACAGAGTAGTGATGAATAGCTACTACTACTCACCAAGCCCGGGGACCTCTACGCCGAGCGCGTCCAGCAAGTCCCGTTCCCGGTCCATGACATCTGTCCAGCGGTGGGTGGCCTGGTTATATGTGCGCCGGACCCCAGAGAGCTTAAACATGGCCCGGCACACCTTCTCCCACCGCTTCCGGCGCTCCCGGATGCCATAGCCGGTTGTGATCTTGCCGCCTCCCAGGATCGTCTTGGGGAGGCGGCGCTGGACGTGGAAGATGAGTGCGGCCACCTCCTCCGCGCTAAAGATCTCCCGTGGCACCACTTGCTCCCCCCTCAAACGCCCGCACGGGAGCCGGGCACGGGGTGCGGGACCCTTCCCCTTCTCAGGGTGCTTCCCGGCTCCCTTTACCATGGTCTGGGCAGAAATAAAGTTAAATGATAAAGAAGAAATAGAATAGTGAAGAAGAAAAGAAAAGAGTTTAAAAAAGTAGTTTAAAAGTAACTAAAAGCAGCAGAAAACACAAAAATATAGAGCTAGAAAAATAGAGGGATAGATAATAAGTAAAATAGATCAAATAAACTTCAAACAAGCAAAGGATGGCAGAGATTCAGAGAGGATACAGAAAGCATGCCCAGAACCATAGCAATGAATGAGAAACAAGATGGCCGCGCCCGTTCACGACCGCGTGGGTAAGTTCGCGCGAGATTTTCCTCGCGAGCACGCGCGAAATTGTACTAGCGAGCAGCACAGTTTGCGAGATTACACATAGCGGCCGGAAACGGAATTACGTCACGCAAACAAGATGGCCGCGCCCGTGTACGACCGCTAGGGTAACTTGGCAAACGTATAGCTACAAGCGCCTCACGAACACGCACAAAATCACGCGAACATACACGTCGCAAAATTTTTTTTTGTGTATTCGCAAGCATTCGCGGCTTCCGAAATCGATCTCGCACGGATTCGCGCCCCAAAAAACGCGCAAAATTGCAGAAAAAACTATTTTTGCTAAACTGAAAGCAATGAGCAGGTGCAAAAGTTCAAACTTAACATTAGTAACATTCACTCTAGTGCTTCCTGAGGGGCCCCTCCAGAGTTTGCAACTATTCTATGACCCTGCTATGACCCAAACAGCAGGCTCATAGAATAGCTACAAGTAGACCATAAAGGTCCTGTGAAAAAAAATTGCACTGCAACAAAAAGCAAATTACAGATAAGGAAGGAAGCAGGTGCCAGCCAGACAGCCAGACTGGAACTTTCAAAATAACTGACACATTAATCAACCCCAAATTAATTCATGGCAGTTGAAGTAGGGGAGGTGTGCTTGCTTTTTTCAACCCCCATAAACTACAGTGATAAACAAACCTAATGGGTGGCAGTGAGGATGTACCAGAGGGTGGCATGGGTGTCCCAGAGGGTGGCAGTGGTGAAACAGAGGGTGCTGTGAACCTGTGATGATAAACCAGACGTAGAAACAACATAGTCGCGGCCGTTGCGAGATGAAAAGTAAGTTCACAATTGCGAAATTGTCCCAAAATCCGCGCGAACGCTCGCCAACACAAAAAACGGGAAAATCCGCAAATCCGCGAGAGTTTGCGTATTGTCGCGGATTGCGAATCCGTAAATCCGCAAATTCGCGTACGCGACATCCGCTAGATCCGCCCATGCTTATTCCACAACCACCGCCCGCAATAGTAGATGTTCAACGAAAACAACAACCACAACCACTGCCTGCAATAGTTGTTGTTCAAGAACCACCACCGGCAATAGTAGTTGTTGTTCCTCCCAAAGTCGGGGCAGTTCAGGAAATTGAGCCTGATGCAGAGCAAGAAGAGGAAGCACCTCATGCAGGAGATCTATTGTTTTAAAAATCCCCACCAAGGAAAAGGAGGGTTAGTCCATCGAGTTCTTCGCCAAGCATCCCTTCTGATGATCTTGATCTCATTTGGGAGCCACAACAATCGGAGCATGAGAGGAAGAGACATCCCAAAAAGACCAGGCTAGGGAAAAGGAAGGTTCCAGGAGGCCTACCACTTATGGAGTGCGTTGTTGAACAGCCGGATAATGATGGTGATGACGAGTCAGACCCAGTCATCACAAGCATTACTCCTGGCCCTGAGGACATGGAGACCAACATTTTACCCCAGCGAGAATGGCTGCGACTAGGGATGAAGCACGCATACCACCTACACAGGCCACACCAAAACTACCTCCAGCTTCCATTTTTACATTTGCACAGAGCCGGCAGCGTCCTACATCCAGCACAAGTTCCACCTCAGCAGAAGTAGGTAGTGGTACTACTGCGCAGCCACATAGTGAAATTCAACACACAACCTCCAGTTCATCCGGCATTGGAAGTGGCACCTCTAGCAGGAGACAAAAGTTAAGCTCCCAGTGTGGGACTTCTTTAGCGCAAATGAGGAGAACATTGCTATATGCTCCATTTGTCATTCCTCTGTTAGTCGTGGTAAGCTTGGTACAAACTATGGTACCGGAGGCCAAATGACCCATATGAAAAAACACCACCCAATCAAGTGGGAGGACCACCTACGTAGCATAAAAGCAAGAAACATTAATGTTGGTGGGGAAGCAGTAGAAGGTCCACGGGTCGAACAGGAAGAAGAGGGAGACATTCTATCTGGTAGTGGTACACTAAGTACCCCTGTCCCCAGCATTGCAGTGGTAGATCCCACATCCTCCGCATCAGCAACATCTCAGTGGCACCAGAGTAAGAGTAACCCGGAGACACCAAGGAGTACGGGTATGAAGTCTGCGACGCGAAGTACTGCATCGAGCATAACTGAAAGAAATACCAAGCAGCGTACTATTATTAGCATGTTTAGGCAGGAGGGAAAGTACGAACGCAACCACCCAATAGCACGTTTGTACAGTGCTAAGCTTGCTAAAATGTTAGCACTGGACCTTCTCCCTTTTTCTTTTGTTGAAGGGGTGGGTTTCCTGGAATTTGTGACAACCCTCTGGCCAAAATGGAATGTTCCCAGCCGCTACTATTTTACCAGAGTTGCTGTTCCAGCACTACATCAAGACGTGCTGGAATTGCTTGGAAAAGCCTTGCAGCAGAGTGCTGTGCATACTATCCACCTGACAACAGACATGTGGACCAGTTGCCAAGCAACTGATTACATGTGCATCACTGCACACTGGATCTCTTTTTCAGGTGTTAGAGACAAGATATGTGCAGGCATTGACACTGCTGAGATGTTTAATGATACTGACAGACATGCTACTGTAGCCATGTTTGCTATGGAGAAATCGCATACTGCTGCAAACATTTTGGATGAGTTTAACAGCAAGGTCTTTGAATGGCTGCGACCAAGAGGCCTTAACATTGGTTTTGTTGCCACCGACAATGGAAGTAATGTAGTTAAGGCCATGGAAAATGGTCGCTATTTCAGGGTCCCGTGTTTGACACACCGCATTAACATTGTGGTTCAAGACTTTCTGAAAAATGAAAGCAAAGTCAGCAACTTACTGACCTTTTGCAGAAGAATCTGCACGCATTTCAACCTTTCTTTTAAAGCCCGGAAGCAGCTACGGGTTATTCAACGTGAGTATAAAATGCCAGTCAAAGCACTCATCCAGGAGGTACCAACACGTTGGAACTCTACTTATTACATGCTTGATTGGCTGTTTGAGCAGTACATACCACTTAATGCTTATGTCATGACAATGACAAGAAGATCAGGGGATCCAACTGTTATTAAAGCCATGACAGTTGAGATGTCACAATGGGACCTCATTAAATGCCTGACAGAGATGCTACTTCCTTTTGAGGTCTTCACACGTGCAGTCAGCAGGGAGGACTGTACTATGGGCCAAGCTATCCCACTGTTGTACATGCTAGAGCAAGAGCTGAAGGAGGTGTCTGAAACATACTAAGATGTTGAAGGAAAACTTGAAGCATGTAATTTGGCAAAGGCCTTAGCCGGCCGCTTATCTGAGAATACAAGGATTCAAAATAAGATTGTGTCACAGCAACATTACATTACTGCCACAATTTTGGATCCACGGTACAAATTATTTGTGAACAGTAACGCAGCAATTCCTTTTTCAGAAGGGGATGTTGCCAAGTACAAAACTGTAATAGCCGAGGAAGCCACTGATTTAGAAAACGAACGGCTCTCAATTAGAGGCCTGCCAGTGCCAGCCCAGGACAGTGCAAGTACTACCGAGCATCCTACAGAGTCAAGTTCTTCTTCACAGCATGCGAGCAGTGCGTTTGCTTCCCAGCAGTCACCAACACAACCAATAACAACAACCGCACCAACAGGATCTGATTAATCAGACACAAGCAAAAAAATAGCTACTTGGTTTCTACAGAAAGGGATGGGTAAGTCCGTTGCTGTCGCAAATGCAAAAAGAGGACGAGCAAACCCGAGCACCAATGAATATTGAGCGGTTGGTCCAGGCCTATCCGGATGACACAACAGAGGTGTTCATGGAGCAAAGCCCATTGGTGTAGTAATATAGGACAAGAAAGCAATGGCTAGTGCTCAGCAGGCTGGCGATAAAGTATCTAGCTTGCCCTGTTGCAAGTGTCTCTTCTGAGCGTGTTTTCAGTGCTGCTGGTGCCATTGTAACTGTGAAAAGGACCAGTCTCTCGCCCAAAAGGGTGGAGAGGTTAACCGTGACCAAAATGAATCAGCGCTTCATACCACCAGACTACAAAATACGTGAATCAGAGCTGGAAGAGGAGAGCGAGTCAGAAGACATAACTAGTGGGTTACATGACCTACTTCTGTCAGAAGAACCACCAAGGTTTGAGGACGAGCTCCTCTTCCCTGACAACTAGGCTTTTAAATTGTTACATTCTCCCTTCCTTTATTTCTTTCTTCCTTATTTGTGTGTATCTATCTTTCTGGCTCAAACTTCAAAACCAACACCATCGTCCTTTCTCTTTTATTTACCTATTGGAGTTGCACATCTGAGTATTTACTGTGCACTCCAATCATCAGAGTCCTGCTCCATCTTCCTGACTCACCCTAAATACATTTCCATCTTGCCATACATTGGATGGAGATGGACAATAGTGCAATAATGTAGCCTCTAACAGTCCCTCCATAACAAGTGAAACATACATAACTATAGCCATCTTCTGTTTTGTTTCCAATCTGAAATGCATCACTGTCTTAAGGCTACACCTCTGTCTGCAGGCATACACAACTCTTCAATGTCAGAACTTGAGCAGGGCTCCAAAAGTATGGTAAACTCGTCATCACTTTCAGAAGGCTCTACTGCATCTGTGATCTGACAGCCACAAAGAAGAGAAAGACAGGTATATGAAATGAATGATGCCATACATTGCATTGGATGCTTGCTGACTCAGAGCAAATGTGCATGAAGTAGAACTATACTAGTAGTTTGATATAATAACAAAGTACTTGTGTCTCAAGTGATTATCAATGTTTCCATGTTGTTTAATAATATGTATCCAATTGTACTCCTACTACTGCAGGTGCAGTCTGGACTTAATCGTAGTCACTCACTACAGACTGAGTTGCTGTTTGTGGTCTGTTGGAGAACACGTACACGTGCCACACCGGATGATGATGATGACCACCATACCATCCTTGCACGCTGTCAGTCAGTTTGATCTGAGATGATTGATGGAATATGTTCAGGAAGTGGAATACAAGGTAAACACACAACCAATCAACAAGAACCACAGCAGACCTAGGCTACATGTGTGTGCAGTGGTGGAATAGAACAGTGGTATGATTGATTGACATTGGCGCATTGATTTAATCAATTGTTTTGGAAAATGCTAGGTTGCTGTATATGCCTTTTGTCTGAAACTGTGAAAAATGTAGGTAAATGGAGTTTGGGCCACAGACTCACGGCCCGGTGTTGTGGTGTGGCCCTGTAACTGTTTTGTGCTGGCTCTTATCTTGTTGTTCTTTTCGATGACTGCTGTGCAACTAGAAGAGTAGAGTTAATCAATGTATCCAAGCAGCCTCAGTCTGAAAATCTTCTCGCTCACGAGTCTTGTCTTTTTTGCACTACACCATAAATGATTTTTATGTTTTCATTCAGTTAACTTATTTTGTAATACCCCATTTCTTCTTTCATCAACACTTACAGGCCGGCCTTTCACCCAGCGCTATTATATGTGGAGCAACAACTCACACTTACCTTACCAATCCTCCTCATCATCCAGCCAGAGGCGCTCAAGAATGATATTCAGTCACAGTGTCCATGGAAGGGAGGACAAAGATGAATGACGAGATACAACTACACATTTGGCCCTGGATAATACATTAACTTTAGTATCATTTTCATATTTTTCTTTGATTCCTTTTTCCTCTTCATTTATTTTACGCTTGTGTTTGGTAATTGATTGTTCACTTAAACTATCTCTTAATTTTCTTTGCTAGCTTTCAGCCCGCTACATCAGGTATTACGGTTTCTCAGAGGGCATACAGCCTAGGCAAAAGTCATATTCATAATATCATATATAAGACATACTTCCTTTGAATTGTGTAGTATTAGTTGAGTAATTACCACTTATTATTAACCATCAAGTTAATAATAAACCTTCATCATGCATCCATTTCGTTTTTCTTACTTGACTTTACATTTATTGGGTAGTAGTGGATCATCAATCATCGTCTTCATTGTTTTGCTTTTGTTGTCTCCATGCGAACTGTTTTTCTTTGTCAAACATTTCCCCAAACCCCCGTTCCCCTCCATTCATCAAACCCTAACCCTCTTCCCCCGGGCTGTGTGGTTTCATATTGAGGTGTGATGTTACTACATTAAATCTACACCAACAATTGGTCACACGCTTGCTGGGGCAGATGTGGTGAAAGCAACACTAATGAAATCAAATGTCAACGAGGTAGGCCGAGGATTTTCTTATGCTTGCCCACCCAAGCTCACTTTATGTACTATTGTACAAGGCAATTAATTTCCCAAAGTGACCCAACGAATAAATCTAAATAATTGCTGGCATTGTTTGAATTTAATTTTAGAGCATTTAAGTTTACGATTTGTATTGTGTTTTAATGACTCCAACGCAACTACAGTTATCTTCTTGTACTTGGCAGTCCCCGACACCATTGATTTCTTTGAGTTCATTTAGCAGTTGCAATATTGTTTGTATTTTTTTGTCAGTATTATGTACTGTAATTTTCTACTTTTCCCACATTCTTTCTCAGACAAATGAATGTCTCTTTGTTTTTGTTTGCCAATGCTAGGGCCAGTGTCTAGTCTACTACTACCATCACACAACCACGGCATATTCTCCGTTGTCTTGAGAAACCATGCAGCCTTTGCGATGCCAAACGTAATCATCATCAATCACAGGTAAGAAGAGAAGTTTGCTGGGAGGTATAATGGAGGAGAGGCTCGTAGTACTAATAGGACAAATATAACTGAGTGAGGGGTACCGCATCTATCTGTTTGCATGTTACACATGTGGTCAATTAATAAAGTATTTCAATCAAACACTGGCCGCTGCCCTGCATCTAGAGTAAACCTTGTGACGTACAACAGTAACCCCACCACAAAACAACATCATATGTGTAAGTTGAAAATAAATAACATTTATTCATGTAAAAAAATATCCTCCTAGTCCTCCTATCCCACCCCTATCCCCACCCTAACCCTAACCAATGTCCAAGTCCAAAGAATGTCCCACAAAAATAACCCCAACACCCAATTCCCACCCACCAACAAAAGTATTAAAAAAGGGGCAAATCAACAGGGTCCATTACAATTGGCGGGCTTTGAGGTGTTTGTCCACTATTATCTTGACGCACTCCTCTAATTGGTCCTCCAGCTTGGCCACCCGGAGGAGAAGTTGTTGCAGAAATGCCCGGCACCTACTTTTGCATCCATGCTGTGAGGGGGTGGCAGATGTTAAATGCCAGCGGTGAGCGGCTACAAGGCCCCACCTGCAGGAGTACGGCGCCGCGGCCAGAAGCATTGGAAGAGGCAGCAGCTGCTGGCGCCACCTCTCCCTCCTCCTCCTCGGCCTCAGCCACCAGCTGGCGGTACTCCTCCACAATGGCCTGCAGTTTCCTTTGCCGGGCCCTGGCTGCCAACTCCTTCCGTGATGGTTTTTGAAAAGGAGTATGAGTATCTATAAAAAAAGAAACAGAATTGTAACTGAAACTCTTCAAAATTAATTCAACAGTACATTGTGGCATAGTAGCACTACCAAGCGCAGTACATACAATTGGTGTCAACTTTTAGTATCTATCTAATCTATCCTCCTGCTTCCCCTGCCTGTAGCATTTGTTGAAGTTTTTTCCGGCATTATATTTGCCCTAGTACTATGGGTGGACTTGAGTACACAGAAGAACACCAGTCTTTTTTGTGTCTCCTTTTATATTTTCAAAGTAAGACTCTGCTTCCAGTGACAGTCTCCACCTATGATGAATACAATACATTTAGGGGGCATCCACCCATTAAAAGTAAATGTCTATCATTCTTTATTATCGCCTTAGCTGGTTTCACTTTCGCCAGCAACCACCCATGCGTCCACTCCTTCCTTGCCTTGGGTTTCATTGACACAAACTCCGCTCATGATTCTTGCTATCCACTATATCCATGCACCCATATTGTTTTGCCCAACCAGGCCTGCATTTTCTTTCACCTTCCAGTTCTACCCACCCTTCAACAACCCATGCATCGGATTCATATCAGCCACGTGCATGAACCTTCCAAAGTATCCTTCTATGGTAGTTAGTCTTATTATTACATCTCTTTAGTCCTTCCTCCTTCAACCCTAGTTCACTTCTTTCCCTTATTGTTCAACACATCCCTCAAGGTCATCTGATCTGACTTTTAGTCTTCTCCATAACTTTCACAGCTGAGTTGGAGTCTGATAGAAGAGGCCTTGTTTACTCAACTCACACTGGTAATGCTGCAAAGGGTGTCTTTTTCAACCATTGTATATTGTTGAGTACAACTTCAAATTCATACTTCCTTAATAAGTCTCATTGCACAGTGAGGGAAATGTTCCCCTTCCACCTAGTAATGCAAATAAGTAATGAATATAACTTACCACCGCCCACCGCTGAAGTTTCTTCCCCCACTGATGCTCCTGCAGGTGCCGCAGCCACTTTCCCCTCCTGGCTGGCAATCGCATCGCCGCTGGCCCCATCGGCACTGGTGGTTGGTAGTGATTGTGCACCTATAAAAGCAAGTACACCTTTTTAGATGCACACCTCCCCCTATTTTACTAGTTGTACTTTTTTCACCAGGAAGGAAGATTGAAAATAAATCGTTGTAACTAGTCCAAATTGGGTCCTACTGTACAGCAGTCACATTAGACAGAGTTTAGTTTTAATTTATTAGATGGTCCCTAGGGTCATCTAATCTCTACTCCTACTCTAGTCTTTGGAAAGTTAGCCTGAGCCATATAACCATTTTAGATCCGGGTCTACTGCTTTGCCCATGTTACCTCGCAGCTTGTTGCACAGTAAGAAAGACACCTTTGAGGCCACATGAGTGTTGCATACAACTAAAGAGGTTGACAAACCAGTATTGTTAGTCCCTTTTGCTTATCCATAATGTTGCACTTTTTGCCATGACTGCTAAAAACTGTCATAGTTGTATTCACTGTCTAACGTGCAACATTTTTCTCATAGCCAGATGAGAAGATTGCCTTCTACGAACCAGAGATTTGCAGAGCTTTCGAAAGATTCATGTGTAAGCAGTATACGTTCAACGGTGAGGGGTCCCCCACAATTCACACATTTCTCTATCGTGCACTAGATGTACAAAATGTATAGTATTTAATCTTCTTCATTTTGCATGGTGGAGCAGGATGTTTTTCATGGAAATACTTACAAGTTACAACAATACAAAGCTTGTTATTAAAAAAATAAAGTTTTTGAACTTGCACGTAGACTCTGTGGTATATTTTGAGTGTCTGGGGTGTTGTGGACTGAAACGAGTGAGTGAGTGAAAGGGTGTTCTTCTGTTCTGGGTTGTGTAATAAAATCATTGGGTATATATATCTAACTATCTTTGTGCGGGGGTCGGGAGTGGGACAAATGACTATGACTGAGACACTTAGGTAGGTAGACGGTCATTGAATTATGGGTTCTTCTGACTGAGTTCTGTGACTAGGGTGTAAGGTGTAAGTAAGGTCCAACCTCCCTATCACCAACATCAACATCCTATTTTCTTGTGCATAGTTCTGTATGTGCATGTGCAGAAAATAATAACCACAATAGTGGTAGTAGTATACTAACCGAACCAAAATTAGTAGGCAAACATCTGGTTGTGCATTTTGTTGGTGGGAATTGACAAAGACTAGAGATTACAGAGGACAACGTAAAAGACAGGAGTGGACCCATTGGCTACAGCTATTCTATCACAGCTTTATTCAAAAGAATACCTTAACTAAAGAGTGGCCAACAGGGCAAGCTTAGCTACACACAGTCTAATAGTAGTAGCACAGAGAGTCATAGGGCAGAGACAGTTTGAAGGAACTGAAAGTCAGGGATGGCATTGGATACCCAAAATTTGAAAAACAAATTGAAGACCAAAGAAGGTGTTGCTAACATTGAATTAGGAAGGAGGCTTAATAGGTTGAAAAAAATAAGGTGTGTTAAAAAGTTAGGAAAATATAATTGTTAATAATATAAGCACTGTAGGACTTACTGGGGCCAGCAGCAGGATCCTTGGTAGAGGAGCGCTCCTCTCGTGGTTGTCCCGCCAACTCGGACCCCGTCTTCTTGCCCCTGGGTGGTGCTGATCATGTAAGAAATAATAAAGAAAGAGAAACATTAAGTGCTGTGAAACAAAGACATCATTCAAAAATCCTCTCAAACATTTTAGGAAACAACAATTCCAATAAAATTGACTTCGAAGTATAAATGACTACTGGCTTGCAGGATTCACAGACCATCTACTTATGGAACACTAATCAAATGTTCCATAAACATTCTGATTGCAGAATATACTAACGAAGCCAGTACCACCTGACCTACACCACCTATTCCAGAATCCAGACGTGCCAATTGTTCAGTAAGTCGGCATTTCCATTTTCTTTTGCCCGCAAACATGCATAGATGAGATGGAGGACACATGCATAAATTTGTGCACACACCAAATTGTTGGTTGCTTGCGTCATATGAACTGCTACTGACTGACGTGACCATGCTATTGCTGCTAAGCCTACCACTCAGTAAACAAACATCAAGCCGGTTCTATGGAGGGGTGGGATAAATAAGAACTAAGCATTCAGTGACAGAGGAGGCGTCATGCAGACCGTTAAAAAAATATGAACTAATAGTATCCATCCACCACTATTTCTCTAAAGGACAATGTAAGGACTAGACTCCAGCAATAGCATTTACTAACTTCAGTTCTCTAAAAACTCTAACATCAATAATCACCAGCCCGAGCTAGCGTAAAGTTACAAACCAGTAAGAGAAGTGGCGAGCAGCACCTGTGTCATACAATAACAGAAGATTTTGAGACGGAATTGATCTGCAATGTAACTAAGCGCACCAGTAATCGTGTTACTTATTCGTCCAAGAATTATACACAATACTTATACTACTATATTATATATTAAATTATTAATATTACTAGCTACTCACCAAGCCCCACGACCTCGACACCTAGCAGCTCCAACAGGTCCTGCTCCCTGTCCAGAATGTCTGCCCACCGGTGGGCCAGCTGCTGGTGGGTGCGCCGGATATCCGAGCGACAGTAGACAGCCCGGCGCACCTTCACCCACCGGCGGTGACTCTCCTCTGGGAGGTAACCGGAGCCTGGCCTGCCGCCTGCTGCCAAGGTCAAGGGGAAGTGGCGCTGGAAGAAAAAAACCAGGGCGGCCACCTCCGCCTCCCCAAAAAGATTCCGGGCATGCACCCTGCAGGTCTCATTCTGTCGCAAGGCAGCCGGCTCTTGGGCGCAGGCGCCTTGCCCTTTGAGCCGGTTCTGCTGCTCCCCTTTGCCATGGTTCTGGGGTGGAGGTGGAGGTGGAAAAGAAAAGTTAGAAAAAAAGGAAAACAGTTAGGGGGGAAAGTAGGAGCTTAAATAAAGAAGTAAAATAAAACAGTAGAAAAGTTTAAAAAAAAGGTGGAAAAGTAGAAATAAAATGTAAAATATAAACTCAGGGACAGAGAGAGATAGATGATAAGTAAAAAAAGTAAGAAAAACTGTGAAAATAGGCAAAGATTGCACAGATATAAGGTGGATAGAAAAGTAGGCCCAGAACCATAGCATAGAGTGTGAAAAACAAGATGGCCAAGCCCATCGCGACCCGGAAGAGGAAATAGGGGACGCGAGCAGGCGAGATAATTGAAAAAACAAGATGGCCACGCCCATAGCCCACCACCTGGGTAAGGTTGCACGCTACAATCCCCCGAACACGCAGACAGCGCCCCGAACACGCACAACGCACTCCCGAGCAAGAAAAACAGCTCGCGAACGGGTCCAGCAAGCTACTACGCACGCTAGCGAAGCTCGCGCAGTGCAAGAACGTCTTCGCGTTGCTTTGCGTAGCTTCGCGTAGCCTGACTACGCATACTACCCCCAGGGTTACCCTTTACCCAACCTTTCATACAGGCCGCTGGTATGTGCTTTTGGCAATATTGAAACTGAAAAGTCGTTATCGGAATTGTAATGGTGCCATGTATAATCCATTCAATGACAGGTCTTTTCGGAGACTGTCAATGGCAATCTTTCTTGTTGTTCAATGCTCAGCACCGTGTAGTCTGCTCCTTTTTGTGCCAAAGAGATTTGTTTATCTGTAAGGTTAAAGATAGAAAATAATGACGTTGTGTTGATTAGACGCCATGGCACATAGCCTGAATGGAGGTTTTGTAACGTCCAGCCTAACTGTACAATAGAACGTAATTGGGACTGGCCATGTTGTAACATTAGCATATCCTGTTCTATTATATCAATAGCAGATGATACAATGCTGTCCAGGGAATAAACTCTGGAGGACAGAGCCGTTAACCCATTGTCCACTACAGACAGTGATTTTTCCAAATTAATACGATCAATTTCTCGTATTTTTTCAGCAGTTTCAATTTGCATTACTTTCCAAGCTTCGTTGTAAGCAGCGTATATACTGGTGTATATGAAACATTTTTGACGCTGTTTGCGAGGTCCCATTAAGAAATCCCGCAAGTCAGCACCTTCTTTAAGTAAAGTCAAGTGTTGCTTAATTTCAGGTAGTGTGGATTTCTGTAGCCATTCGAGGCATAGTTGTCCTACACTGTATGTTGTTATTATCCCTGGATGTTGTCTCTGGGAATATCTTGGGTCTGGCATATTCTGTTTGAACCCTTGTTTGTTATTCAGGAATCTATCTTGACAGTTATTAGTGTCTGTGGGCCAGATCAACCATTTTTCCAATCAGGATTAGTTCTATTTTGGTGTAAAATATGGGATACGTCTATCTCCACATCTGTAGTGCTATTACTATCAGGTATGGGCTTTGGTATAGATGGTTTGTTTAAGTCTTTTATCTTGGCTAGGCCAAGACAGGTTATTTGTTGAATGGTGTCATTCAGGAACATTATGTTCTGGGATCATGCAGGCTCTGAATAATGATTCTAAACCTTGTTCCTGCCAGTCTTTTGTACCCAAGACAGTCTTTGTCTCAATGTTGTTTTTCCAAAATTCAAAACCAAATGTAGACAATTTTTCATACCATTTTGCAGAATAAATCAGTTTAGTATTTGTCAACATGTTTTTCATTCCTGTCTTATTCATAATTTTAAAATAAAACGTTTCTGGATAAGTGGTATTAAACCCTGAGAAGTACGGGAATTTCTCATAAAATGTTTTCGAGCTACCTTTTGGCGGTGTTGGACAATGATCCCATTGATTATAAGTGAAAACATTTCTAGGATTAGCAGATTTATGCAAAAATGAATGCCCATAATGATTAAAGCAATACATTTCCTTATAGTTTGATGAACCTTCTAAATAATCATGTTCTGTAAATTTTGCTGACATTTCCAAATCTGACATCATATTATTAATATTTTCAAAGTCCCAATCATCAGAGAAAGAACTAAGTGATACAAAGTCACTTAAAGAAACCTTGAACTGGTGTGGATATTTCAAGAGTTCAACTGGGCCATAGATGTCGTAATCAGTAGCGTCCCATGCTACACCACCAGGTATAGGAATGGCTGTGATGTTTACTGATGATAGTTCTCTTTTTTCAATGTGAGAAGATCTGTGAGGCTTTAGAACCAAGTTGATGTTCTGACTTGCTGTGTCCATTGTACTGTATTTTCCATCAATCATTCTTCCCAAGCTTAAATCCAAAATGAGCCAGAGTAGGAGGAAAAGTACACCTAACACAATCCACAATTCAATCCATGGTGAAATCAGATATGTCTCTCCAAGTTGATGAAAGAGTTCAGTTATTTTTTCTTTGAAAGTTTTACTTGCTGGCTTTTCCTCATGTTCACTTGGATCTTCAGAAAAGTCATCGAAATTGATGAAGTAGCCAGATGCAGTTCTGTCAATTGTTGGAATTGCTTCAGGTTTCTTATTAATCTTTGTAGTTGCTTCATCTTTTGTCATATTAGTATAGTCAGAGGCTACATCATTGTAGACAGGTGTTTGTTGACAAACTGTTGCAATTTGGGTTTCAAGAGGCACAAGTTCCATGACTTTGTTGCATAGACCTTCTTTATTCACTGCAGGTTTATTAAATGTGATTAGTCTCTCAGTTTGAACCTCTTGAATTGTAGCAAGGTTTGATCTTCTGCTACATCTTGGGAGTCCATTGGGCCTACTACTTATTATTGGCCACATGATTGTGGTTTTACCAGGTCGATTGATACAACTCTGTTCTCCTTTTTACCAGCAAGGGGCGGTAGTACTACTGATCTTGTTCCGCTGATAGCTAAGACAGGTACTGCTTTTCTGTAAGAAGGCCCAAATTCCTTCTTCACCATGATCTTTTCTCTGACCAGATCCCCAATCTTTGGAATCCAGACAGGTCTCGCTGGGACAGGGGTTTTTTCTTCAATGGCCGTTGTCTTTAGCTTTGTTTTACTTAGACTTCTTCTTGTTTCATTTAAATCCTATCAAACAGGCAAACGATCTTTGATATCAAAGGTTTTTTGTTCCACCACTGAAGTCTGACTATCGAGGTCTTCGATTATTATTCTTGTACAAAACAAAAGTTCATACGGAGTGATTCCACCCAGAGAATGTCTTGGCAGATTATTAAGACTACGTTGGACACTTATAAGATGTTTGACCCACCCATCACCAGAACCTAATACCTTCGCTGTCATAGATTGCTTTATGTCACGTTTTTTTCTCTCCACTACCGCATTTCCCTCAGGATGGAATGGACTAGAGTACCGCAATGCAATGCCCAAGCTGGCCATGGCCTCCTTGTAAGCTTGAGAGCTAAACGCAGGACCCTGGTCAGAATGTAGCATGCCAATTGCGTATGTGCCGATAAAGACTCGCAAATATTTTATAACAGTTCTGGCATCAGCCGAGCGCTGGGCCACATCCAAATGAATCTCGTCTTAATATTTGTGGGATCACATTTTTCTCTGTGGACGTCTGCGTGAAGATAGCCTAATGCTGTCTAATAGAGGTGTCTGAGCTGGTATCTGGTCCGGTTCACAACTGCGAACTCTATTGCAGTCCTGACAATCCATTGCAAAGTTATAAATTTGCACGCTCATCCCCGGCCACCAGTATTGTGATTGTAAATCTATTAAAGATTTCAAGATCTCTTGGTGCCTCAGTCCCATTCCCTTGTGTGCTTCTTGAATCAAGTAAGCCCTCCGGTTCGTGTTTGGAATTACTCTGTCCCCCACTCCAGGGATTCGAGCAAAAGGAACAGAGTTCGCATCAATTATGTATGCATTATTGAGTGGATAATTTAGAGGTAATGCCGCATAGTCGCCTTTCAATGAGGCTTTTACTGCCAGCATAGCTTCTCCATCTATTTGTTTTTTAAAACGCTTTTTTGTAACTACGGAAGCCGGTTGAACAGCTGCCGTTGTGGCTTTGTTAGCCAATGAATTCCCTGCAACGTGAACGCCATCACGTTGAAGACTCTGCGTATGTATCACGTGAGTCTTTTGTAGTTCTTTCTGTAAAATAACTACTTGTTCCCATAGTTTTTTATGCTTTATTGTGGCACCTGTCTCATCTTTGTAACCGTTTTCAATCCAGGTCTGCATGAATTTATTGTAAGACGACGCAATAATACGAATCGCACACTATTAGTGTGGGGAATTCGCGATCGTCATTTTCAAGCGCCTTCTTTAAAGCTTGTAGTTCAGCTCGCTGAGCTGTATAGTTTCTGAATGATTCAGTTTTAGTGACCATTGGTCTGAATTTACCTATGCACCAGCGACCTTTAACAATCGCGCATGCTGCATTGTAAACTTGTTTATCTACAATGGAGTGTTGTGCAGATAGATCTGTGTAGATTACACAGGTGTACAGTTCGAGAAGCAGAATTTCGATTGACAGAGGACATTCATGTTCGTATTCTAGATGTTCTAGTTTTTTTATTTTGGGATCAAATGCGTGTATCACGTCTGTTGCAGCAAGAGAATTCACCCATTGTATCCATCTCAGATGTAAAGCTTTAGCATTCGGAATGCTGGCTCTTGTTACTGCCTTTAGCGCAGGTACCGGTGTAACGATTATTATACGGTTACCTTGTGCGAGAGCTCTTTCTTTTGCTACAGCAGTTTGAACCGCAGTCAGAATTTTTTCAGTAGAACTGAATTTCATTTCAGCTTGTGTGTACACGTGTGATTTATAAGCTATTGGTACCGTTTCTCCCTCATTAGAGGTCAGGTACATAAATCCGCATCTTCCTGGGATGACTCGGATTACAAGGTTACGTTCGTTTGCGCGTGTTTGTAGTTTTGTTTTAGTTAACATGTCTGTTTGTATTGATCGTAACATTTTCGTGTGATTCTGTGTCCAATTAATTGGTTTGAAATCAGGTTTTATTAATTCGTAGAGGGTTTAACCCTCTCTGCGTAGTTTAGAATGTAAGTTCTTCCGAAATTCAGGAAACCTAGAATTGATTGCAAGTTTTTCAGCGTTTTTTGGAGCTAGGCTTTTGCCTTCACTTGATAACTCATATCCTAAAAATAGGACAGTGAGGTGGGCAATTTGTGATTTTTTAAAGTTGAATTTGTACCCTTCAGATGCGAACCCAAGTATAATGGTGTTCACTCTTTTCAAGTGTGTCTCCAGGTCATCCTCTGTAAGATAGATGTCATCGACATATGATAATACCTCATCATCATATATTTGTAGTAATTCTGTTACCCTGGCTGAAAATAATCCTGGGCTGTTCTTGAATCCCTGGGGGAGACGACAAAATTGTCTTTTAGCCCTCGTAATGGAGAAAGAGGTCAAATACCTGATTTCTGATGCAATGTTTTGACAGAAGAAACCATTTGAAATATCTAATGTCGTTTTATATTTTTTGCGCACAATGTTATTCATTAGTGCTGCACTGTGTGAGTTTTGTACTGCAAATGTTTTGCAACAAGAGTTTAGGTGTCTGTAGTCCAAAACTAGACTATATGAATCGTCTGGTTGGAAACAAAGGGTTGTTCATTTGTGAGGTGCATGTTTCAATCAGCCCCTGGTATTCAAGTTGATCTAAGATCTCCCTGACTTGTTTTTTAGCTTCTTGCTCAACAGGATACTGCCTCTGTGCAGTGGGTTGATTTTTTAACTGAATTTTATGGTGAGGATAATCCTCATCCCATCCTACATTATTTTTATATAATGCAGGGGCTTGGCCCACTGCCCATTTTCTAGCATCTGTGTATTTTTTGTGAATTGAAATGTGATTTGAGAAGGCAGGCATAATCATTTCTTTGCCATGTGGGTACTCCCTGAAAATCTCTGATAGCCAGTCTTTCCCTGCTAGAAGGATATCATAGCCTTTAGATAGATTCTCCCAAAAGAGACCTCTTATTTTCCTAGTTTTGTCCCCTTCTATACGTAATGTTATTTCATATAATTAATGGGGTACACTAACTCTGGTGTCTGCAGTTTCCACTTGAATGTATTCATTCGTGTCCACTGTCTCCAGAAGATTCATCAGGATCTTGCGAGCTATGGTCACTTCTGCTGCGCTGTCTAGCATTGTCTGGGCCCATTCTCCGTTCTTGAGCTGTGTCCTCAGAATCCTCGGCATGTTTTATTTTAATACTAGCTACCTTCTTTTTGGAAAATTGTAATTTTTTACTTTGATGAGCAGGTTCCTTGTCTTTGGACTTGACGCGCTCTTCTTTATGTTCTGACCGTCCTCTTCTTTCCGATTTCTGTGAGGAAGTCTGAAAAGATCGAGAGGGATGTTTATCATTATCTTGATATCTGTCAGGTTTTCTTAAATTGTCCCTATTTCTAAGGTTGTATCTTTTTTCAGAGGGCTCCCATTGTGGAGACCTGCTCCCCCCTTCTGGAGATCTATTTCTCCGTTGGGGAGACCTTCCTCTGGACTGGTACTGTTTTTCTCTGGGAGTGGTTTGTTTATTACCCTCCCCCTTCTTTTTTGGAGTAATGAGATTATTCCTAATAAAGTTTTTTTCAGGATTTTCAGTTAGTTGTGGTTTTAGTGGTTTCTCACCCAATCTATCTCTACCTAATTCTTCATAGCCCTTTTCAATTATTCTGGCAAGTTCAAAAGGTTGGTCTGAAATTTCTGTTTCTTTTAATTTTTGGTGGATCGCCACAGATGCTGCTTCTCCTTTTATGTTGGCTAGTAATATAGCCGAGACTTGCTTAAAGTCTTTCAGTAATTTCATACCTAGATTTAAAGCAGGATCTGGACCGTATTCATTTTGAATCTGTCTTAGTACGTCTGGTATAACCGCCATAGCTGGAACACCATGTGTTTTTGTGTATATTGAAGCAAAGACTGTTCCCCAAGTGTCACAGTCCTCCATATGTGGTGCGATCCCCATTGGTAGGTAGATTGTCAGAATTCTGTGTTTTTCATGAGGTGTAGTATCAGGAAATACTGCCTCTATTTGAGTAATTCTTTGAGCTAACCAGAAAGGAATTTGTTCTAGTTTTGCGGGTAATTTGCCAATGACTGATTGTATAGTCTGTGGTGTTATTTTATTTGTGTTCCCCTGGTGAGGGGTGTGCTGTGGAATTTTTATTGCTGGTTGGACTGTTAAAGTCTGCATGACATATTGGACCAATTGTCTATGTATTTTAATTAATTGTTTTAGCTGAACTAAAAGTTCTCTGTCTGACACTCCTTCAATGTCAGGATGTGGTGTATAGCTGGCTAGTACCGGCCATGTGGCTCCTGGTCTACCTAGTGGATCGAGCCTGGTAATGTGTTTTTGATGTTTTAGGGTGCCATTAAACCAGAGCTGATGCTCTTGGTAAGTTAGTGGAATTTCAACGTCATCGAAAGGGACGTATTCCTCTGGAGGTTCCTCTGTTTTGTAGTGGTGGAACTCGTGTGTCACAGCATTTGCTGCTGGAAAAGTTATCCATGAATAGAATACCTCTGTCTGGCGATATTCATGGGCCTCTACCACAAATATGACTATACCACCTCTTGATGATGCTCCATTTTCTATAAGTTTTATAGTTTTGGTTTTCCTTATATTTACCGGGATGAATATAGCATCCGGGTCATTTTGTTGGAGAGCTGTGTCATCTAAGACTGCTTGAGCTGCTATTCTAGCTCTTTCCCTTTCGTCATCACTTTCCGTCATTTTCGCTGACAGAAAGTTTGCAGAGCAAGTTTCAAGGAAACAAAGATTAGGTGCACAATATTTTGGAACACTGTGGGGCATATTATCAAGGACAGGCGATACATTATCGCCGCTTTTATCGGCAGGAAACTGCCGCTAAAACGGCGATAATGGCCTTGATAATATGCACTATGAATTCCAATCGAAGCCCATGTTAGATGTGTACACAGAACACATTGTGCTTTCTAGGAGTCTATGGGAGTAGCCTTGCCGTATTTGGACTGCATTAGCTATGACTTAATATGGGTATGATTCTTATGCCTTGATTAGGATATGATTTGATATAACCGCATCAGGGCATAAATTGGGAATATTTAAATAGGGTCCTAGATACGTTTACAACACCTCATTGTCGGTGAGACCAAGGTTGAGATGCAAGAAGTGGATGGTGCGGTCTGCGTTGCCTTCAGGACACAGAGCCAGCAATTGAGTCGGTTACGGAGTAGGTTGCGTTTCCCTTCTCTGTGGAAGCTGAAACAGCGGTTCCAGAAGCGCTACCCAGAGGTTGGTTAATTCTTTGCTGTCCCTGTGTCTTCAGAACAGGACACAAGCTCTATTTCAGGCCCTTGATGATACTCAATAAAGAAGTTGCAGAAAGTTCAGTCCAGTCCTTTCACTGCCCGAGATAAAAGCAGCTACTGCAGGCCAGCACAGCAAAGCAGTCAGCAAAGTGGCAGTTCCTCCTCGCAGCTTCTCCAGCTCTTTTTCTTGGCAGGATTCTTGGTACAAAAGACTTCTAAAGTTCTGCGGTCTGGGCCCCAATATTTATACCATAAAATCCATTGTTCTCTGGAGGCAGAGAGTGTCCCCCTAAATTCCTGAATTGTCAGGGCACCAGTGGCAGGTGTTCTGCACAATTCTCCCACCAGTTCAGGGGTACTATCCTGCAACTGGTCCACCAGCCCCGGGTCTGGATACAGGACTGAGGGGGTCTCTCCCACACCCGGTCCTCCTCCCTGGGGGGTCATCTGGAGCGGCACCCCCAGAGGACAAACTAGTAGGGGCACTGTTAGCAGTCACCCCTTCCTCCAGGTCAGGGGGGACACCCTGTACCTGGTCCACCAACCCAGGGTCTGTACCCTTAGGCTGGACCTGTGCCTGGGCTTGCCCCGAAGCGGTCGCTCACCCACGCTCCCACGCTTGCTGCTTGACTGTGTGCCTCATTGCTGCCTGCTACCCTGCTGGCCCCGGGATTCGAACATTCTCGCACATCGCCTGGTATCGTAGCCACAAAGCGCTATCAGTGCCCTTCCTGCGCCGCATTGCCAATTTAATAATATCATAGCCTGCCTGTTGGAAATTCGAAACTGTACAGGCAGATTGCTTTTGTGTACGTTGGCGCTGCATTGTTTTGATCTAATTGCTGTAATCTGCTTTTGTGTAGATTGCCGGTCCTCGGCTGTGCCCCATTTCGCTTCCTGCTTCCATAGCCATTTTGTTGTTGTTGTTCCCTCTCCTGGCCAGTGTCTCCTCCCCCCTCCCGCCTCCCAGCTGAGCCTCCCTCGCCTCTCCCCCTCCTCCATCCACATATGACAGATGCTTCCGCGCGCAGCGTTCACGCGCAGCGGTCGCGCCAAAGGTGCGCCAAAGGTAAGCCCATCTACGCCCGTCCGCGCCTGGACCGCGCCCAGTGCCAGACCCCCTGGTCCCCGCCTTACCCAGCCCTCTCGCTTCACGTATAATGCCACAACTCTCCTCTCCCTAAACCCCGGACACATACCACTATGCTACGAAGCTGCCCCTGGACGTACCCACGGTCCCTTCGCCTGCCGCTCCTGCAAATTTACCAGCGTTAAGACCAACACCACATCCACTGACCCCAAACACTGCTCCAACTCGAACCGTCTGAAGTGCATCCTACTGAACACCCGCTCAGTCCACAGACACGCAACTGAACTCTGGGATCTACTTGACACTACATCACTACTAGGAGACCTCAACTTCCACCTGGAAAAGAAAAACGACAGCAACACCACCACCCTTCTTGACAACCTGGCCAACCTCGGCCTCAAACAACTTGTTAACACCCCCACCCATATAGCCGGACATACGCTCGACCCTATCTTCACCTCCAGCAAACACATCTCCTTCGATCACACCACAGCTCTCCATTGGACGGACCACTGCTGTGTTCACTTCAGCTACAAAACCACCCCGACCCACAACCCCCCACAACCTATCCCCGGAGAAATTGGAACAAAATCACCACCGACCAACTCCTCTCATCGCTCAACCAGAACCCACCCGCCCTCTCATCGGACCCAAACCAAGCCGCCACCAAACTCAAACAATGGCTCACTCACAGCGCTGACAAGTTAGCACCCTTGAAAAACCATCACACCAAACAAGTCAACAAAAAGGCCCCCTGGTTCAACGATGACCTTAAGAAATCCAAGAAGCTATGCCGTACTCTCGAGAAAACATGGAGAAAAAACCCAACCACTGACTACATGACCACCTTCAAGTCAGCCACCCGCAAACACCACCAGCTGATTCGATCCACCAAGAAATCAGCATTCAAGAATCGACTCGACAACAACGCCCACAACAGCAAGGAACTATTCAACATCGTCAAAGAATTCACCAACCCCACCGCAGTCTCAAACGACATCACTCCCTCCCAAGACCTCTGCGATTCATTATCCTCCTTCTTCTACAACAAAATTGCCGACATACATAACAGCTTCGAAAACAGTTCCAACGAACAATCCTCTCCACCCCCCTCAGAACCTAAACCGCCTTCCAACAACCTCATCGCCTGGAACCCTATCACCACTGAAGACACCATCCGCCTAATGAATTCCATCCACTCTGGCTCGCCAACCGACCCATGCCCCCACCACATCTACAACAAAGCAGACTCCATCATCGCACCCCAGCTCCGTGATGTCATCAACTGCTCCTTCAACTCTGCTACCTTCCCAGAAAGTTGGAAACATGCCGAAGTCAGCGCCCTCCTGAAGAAACCCACAGCAGACCCCTCTGAACTTAAAAACTACCGCCCCATATCCCTCCTCCCATTCCCGGCCAAAGTCATTGAGAAAGCCGTCAATAGCCAACTCGCCGCCTTCCTCGAATCCAACAACTCCCTCGATCCATCACAATCCGGCTTTCGAGCCAAACACAGCACCGAAACCGCCCTGATCGCAGCTACAGACGACATCCGAACACTACTGGACAACGGAGAAACAGTGGCCCTCATTCTACTCGACCTCTCCGCCGCCTTCGACACTGTCTGTCACAGCACCCTCATACAACGCCTCAGCAACATCGGCATAAAAGGTAAAGCCTTGGACTGGATCATCTCGTTCCTCCCCGGAAGAACCCAGAGAGTCCGTCTCCCCCCTTTCAAATCAGAGGCCACTGAAGTCATCTGCGGTGTACCACAAGGATCATCACTCAGTCCCACCCTCTTCAACGTTTACATGAGCCCACTCGCTTCCATCGCGCGCCAACACAACCTCAACATCATCTCCTACGCTGACAACACCCAGCTGATCCTTTCCCTCACCAAAGACCCCAACACCTCCAAAACCAATCTTCACGAAGGCATGAAAGAAGTAGCCATATGGATGAAAAACAGCCGCCTAAAACTTATCTCAGACAAAACAGATGTGCTCATCCTAGGATCATCCCCCTCTGCCGGGGACAACTCATGGTGGCCTTCGGATCTATGCTCCGCACCCATACCCACTGATCATGCACGTAACCTAAGCTTCATCCTAGACTCCTCCCTCTCGATGACCAGACAAGTCAACGCCGTCTCATCCTCCTGCTTCAACGTACTTCGTATGCTCAAAAAAATCTTCCATTGGATTCCCACCGATACAAGAAAGACTGTCACCCACGCACTGGTTACGAGTCGACTAGACTACGGAAACACCCTCTACGCCGGAATCACAGCCAAATTACAGAAAAAACTCCAACGCATCTAAAACGCATCGACAAGACTCCTTTTGGACATCCATCGCCAAGATCACATTACCGGACACCTGAAAAACCTCCACTGACTTCCCGTCAACAAGAGAATAACATTCCATCTCCTCACCCACGCACACAAGGCCCTCTACAAACTAGGACCCGAATGCCTCAACACTCGACTATCCTTCTACACACCCACCCGCCAACTAAGATCCGCCAATCTCGGCCTCGCCGCAGTCCAGCATATCCAAAGATCCACCATGGGAGGTAGAACCTTCTCCTACTTGGCGGCCAAGACCTGGAACTCACTCCCCATTCACCTCCGCCTCACACAGAACCACATCTCCTTCAGAAAAGAACTTAAAACCTGGCTATTCGATAAATAAATAACCTCCTCCCCAAGCGCCTTGAGACCCTCTGGGTGAGTAGTGCGCTATACAAATTCCTGAACTTGAACTTGAACTTGCCTGAAAACCCAGGACTTCTGGGGCAGTACACAAACCCCCCTCAAGGGAAACACCCCCCTCAAGAGCTGTGTGAGATTCTGCCTGGCACAGGTCTCCAACCTCCTGTCCACCTGAGAGAGCACAACGACCCCCAGGCCAGAAGTGGCCTCACCAGGGTCAGTCCTGAGCTGCTCTGATCTAAGAGCTGGCAACCCCTGACCCACTGGTCCGTCCTCTGGGGACTCCGTCCCCCCATTACCCCTCTCTCTGGACTCATGCACTCTCCATACTGGAGCGGTGCTGCCAGATAACAGAACCTGTGGGAGGATGATGACAAAGACCCCCAAGTTCCTCCAACACTAGGGGATCCCCCTTGATGGATGGTGATTCAGTACAGACTAGGCTCCCCACGTGGTGTTCCCTCATGGAACCGCCCTGGCTCTGGGACCGGATTTCGGGCACCATGGCCACAGCCCAATCCCATTCCTTCTCTGTGGGGACAGAACGTGAGTCCCAACACCCCTCTCACAACACTGGGACCTATCTGGGCTAGCCCAAACTTTTCCACCACCCTCATTTGGAAAATACCTGAGCCACTACCTTCAGGATCACCCCAGATGCTTCTCCAGACCCTCTGGAAATTCACTAAAACGTATGCATCCAGTGCAAGCTCCCTGGGGTCAGAGAACTTACACTCCACCGGGTGTTGGCATAGCTCCGTAAAACAAGGAATTAAAATATGCTCTCCAGGCCCTTACATGTGTCAATCAAACTACCCTTCACCCAACCATCCAGTGCCTCAGAAACGTACCGCACATAATTCTCACAAGAATGGTGAGACAGTGTCTGACTGTTGCTGTTCCTCACCTCATACTCTTCTGGCTGGTCTCCTTACTCACTTACCAGGGTTTCTACCATGGGGGAACCCTTCTACCTTCACCTCCACCTCCCACCACCAGGAATATGATCCCCTGTGTCAGTTCCCTAATCCACCTCAGGGACACTGCACACCACTGGAGTAACCTCACAATCCTCAACCCCCTGGTATATGTCAACCCCCTCCTTGAAGCAGGGCACCAAATCTGTGTGGGTACCTCACCTTCAGTATTGGACCTAACACTTAAGCTGCCACCATTTGAGCTGGACTCCACTTCCAGCCCAGCCAAGCTCACTTCCTGAGCTACACACTTTTTCCTTTCAGCTAAGGCTCACTCTATCTCCTCTCACTCCCAGCCTAGCTCCCTCAGCCTCCGGTCACAAGCATGAGTCTGATTCCTCTCCTCCCGAGCCAATCTTTCCCATAATGTTTCCTCCTCAGGGCCACTGCCTTTTTGGTATTCTGGCTGGGGATCCTCCCCCTCAGATTCCTCCTCAGAGTAATCTGATAGTGTTGCCTCCCATCGTAGAACCTCATAGCTATGCAGAGCTGCCTCAAGATCCTGACTTGTGGATCTTCTCTTCACAGGCAGCCATCTCTCTTTGCAAAAGACTTTTAGTTCCCTCATCTTGCAGCTGTGCAGGTGCCAAAAGTTGATTGTCATTTTGCCAAGGCCCCACAGGTGCAATGACTAACCAGAGTTCCACAACCAAATTCCAAAGGGAAACAGCGAAAAATAGTATGTGGTACATAATGGTCTGCACTTGCTAAGTCAACATGGCAGTACTAGACTGCACACAGACACTGCAGTGGCAGTCCTGAGTTACCTTTTCAAAGCTACTCATGTGGGTGGCACACTCAGTGCTGCAGGCCCACTAGTAGCATTTGATTTACAGGCCGTGGCACACTAAGTGCACTTTACTAGGGACTTACCAGTAAATACAATGTGCCAATCATGGAAACACCAATCCATAACACAATTTCACAGAAAGCATATGCACTTTCGCACTCAATAACCGTGGTAAAGTACCCAGAGTCCTGAAACCAACAACAACAGGTCAGGAAAACATAGGAGGAAAAAGCAACAAGTTTGGGGATATCCCTGCAAAAAGGGCCATTTCCAATATTGAGCATATGAAGCAGTTCTAAAATGTACATGTATAAAGGTTTGGACGATCAAACTTAGTAAGTTGGCTAACACAATCCACTCTTTGACCACTTGAGGTGGCGACTACAGCAGTACTGATAGAACATGACTCAAAATATTAGAAAGTTAAATATATGTGAGCATGCAGATTTTAACCAAATGAGTAATGGGTTTTTAAGCGATCAGAAGCCAGATACACAGTTCCAGAATACCACAGTTTGATTGTTTCCTATGAGAATGGATGGTGAGCCTTACTATTTTTTCAACAGAGATTTACACATAGCGAAGTGAACATGAGCAGAAAAATTAGAGATGACTTTGTAACAGTTTTATGTGTTACTCATTGGTGAGATCTTACTATTACTTTTAACAGTGTGCTAATTTTAAAATGCCTGTAAAGTGTTATTTTGTTTTAGGGTAAAACATCGAGTGGGCATTACATCTTGTCTGTGATTGCAATGTTGTTATTATACTGCATTTTTCTCAGCCTTGACACAGCTTTCACAGAACTAGGCCTTGACTGCTCAATCAAACCTGGACATTCTCTAAAACCCCAGTTTCCCATCCTAAACGAAAAACGAGATTCCTGGTCAGTAGAGAGCACAGCCAGTCCCGGTTCTGTTGCTGGTAGTTGGTTCCTATAATTTCAAGGTTCTCGGAACACAAATGATGTTGGTGGAAGTGGTGAGATTTGAATTTAGGCTTAAAAAAACAATTATTGCAGTTCAGGAAATGTGAATGAGTTTTAACCCTAAAACAAAAAAAATTATCAAACTGTGGAAGTCTGGGACTGCCATGTTTCCGTGAAGAGTTGCACGGGGAGGGGCCCGGGATCCCAACTCCCGGCTCCGAAAGGTGCGAGGGGCCCGGGTGGGACCGGGCCCCCAAAAAACAGAAAGAGTGGCCAGGGGTGGGTTTCCCGAGCCTAAGTACTCACTTGGGGGTCCAGGTAGGACCGTCCCTTCAACGAGAGGAAGAAGCAGTGGGAGGCCCAGATCGCGGCTCTCCGCGGAGCATCAGGAGAGCCGCTCATCAATTATGCGACAAAACCCATAATGCCTTGCAGGCCATGACTGGCCTGCAAGGGCTACACAGCGTTTTCACGGCTTGTGGTGGCCCCAGGAGAGCTGTGCAAAGGTGCTGGGGGAGCTGCTGGAGAAGTGCAGTCTCCCCACCTACACGAAGAGGAGTCCCTCTCTAAGTCACGTGGGGACTTGAAAGGAATAACCCCTCAAGGGCTCAGTCTGCATTTAACACCTTCTGAGCTGGAACTTTTGTTCTCCAGCTGAGGGTGTATTTAGGAGTGCATCCAGGAATGAAGGGCTGAGTTGGGGATGTCTGGAGATGGCCATCCCCTGGAGGTGAAGAGGTGTAAATGCACCATAAATGCTTTTACCAATGTTATTATTTTAAAGGGACTGAAGGTCACATGTGTAATGGGAATTACTAGTGTAAGGTGATGCCATAAGCAAAGTGGGGTTATGTAGTCAGACATTCCTGCTAGGGTGTCTGGCTGTGTATGCGTAATCCTGTGATTTCATCTGTGATGCCTTTAGGGGCTGTAATTGCAATGCATTCTAATGATCCACAAATGTGCTGAGTACTGTCATTCTAAAGTGTGCTTAAACATGTATACTTGCAGCTGCACTTAGGTGAAGACCCCAGACTGCTAGCCCTTAAGATATAGATGTGACTACTTTATGGTCAGTAGGAGATGCTCAGTCAGGGTCATGTGTCAACAAGGCAGGTGTACCCATTTTTAATGCTTGTTGAGGTAATGGGGTGGGTCGCCACTGGGATGGTGCCAGTGCGCAGAGCCCACACCCCAGGTTATGGTCAAATAATTGCATTGGGGGGGGCAAGATGATGTGCATACATGGGAGTGGTGGTACAAGACCCCACGGGACGGGTGGAGATGTTATGCAATGTCACAAAGTAATTCCAACAGCTTATGTATATTTGAAAATCGGTGAATAATATTGAGTAGTGTGTGTGTTTAATAAATGTACTCTTACTTTTATAAAGCAAAGTACAGACTGCACAATCAATTATTGATTGTTATTTCTGCACACCTGCACTTGGCGATTACTAGCCCACACCATCTTCCTTGAGTAAGCCTCAGACTGCTCTGCAACGCTACCCTCTGAGAGTCAAGCACTACAATTGGGTGTTTGGTTCCCAGTGAAGGACAAATGTAGTTATGTTATTTGTGCAGGCTTCACCACAGATGCTGCCTTGTTTTCCAACACACTGCCTCTGAGATAAGCCTGTCTGCTTGTGCCAAGCTACCAAGGGAGTAAGCAGGGGTTATTTTAGGAGTGTATCCCCCTTTCCCTGACTAGAAGCAAGGGTCCCTATTTGGACAGAGGCGCAAACCATTGCCAAGTAGAGAACCCCATTTCTAACACCGTCTTTTAAGATAAAGCCATTGTTGCACAGTTAGATTGAGAGGCTCTGGGTTGCACTGGTTCACTTCTGATACAGTGAAGGCTTCACAGTCCAAGCAACACTTCAGTGAATAATGCATTTCTACTTCCCTGTGCTATTGTCATCAAGTGGGACCTTTCTTTTCTCCATCTGCTGTATGTCCTGCTTCATGCAGCCACCAGAGTATGGAGTGGCATAGTGCAACTTCTCCTCTTCCCCAATCTAATTGATTGCTACTTTTATGCCATGTGGAAGCTGCCAATGGCCTGTGCCTCTTCCAGGAGCAGAATTACAGGTTCCAGCTCTTCATCGTGGCCCCGGTGTGGTCAGTAGCCTAGAGAAGAAGCATGGATTTCACATACACCAGAGGAGTACTCCACCCGAGCTCACTAACCAGAAAAGACACATTGATGTGAGCCACAGGAGTCTTTGCCTATCCTAAAAGGTCATTAGTAAGTTTAGGCATTCGCTCCTGGTCTTATGCAGGTGTTTTTCCCCTGTCTGAAAAGTGCTACTCCCTCTGGTCTCCTTTTCAATATCAAACTTTTATATTGCGAATGTTCCCATATATTCTTGGGCATCACAAACGCTGGCAGAGTACAAGTAGTGACTTCATACTGGTGAATTAGTTGAAGCAAATCAGATGAGTCTACTATGTGCAGAATCAGGTCAATTCCAGGGAAGAGTCGAATCAGAATAAACAACTGTTAATACTGTAATATGAGTGTGTTACTGTTCACAGAAATTGCTATCTGGGGTGAATACAAGGCACAATGTAACCAAAAATCGAATATAATACATAGAGTGTCCTTAAATGAAATATTAGCTTTTCCTTATATGAAGTATATCACATCAAAATGTATGTGTCCAGGTGCAGCGACAATGAATATCCTGGTAGCTGAAGACAGCAAAAATACTCATCCAGGTGCAATTGCATCAGTTTGGTGGTGTTGGACTTGGCTTTTTCAGCAGGGTCATCCCCAAACCTTTTACATTTACCCTCCTGTTTTCTGAACCAGATTTGGTTGGAATTTAGGACTCTGCACAATGTACCACTACTAACCAGTGCTAAAGGGATCGTGCTCTCCCCATTAAACATATAAACATTGGCTTACACACAATTAACACATTTAATTTACTTGTAAGTCCCTACTAAAGTGTTCCTACATATACACAGAGCCTGTAAATTAATAGCTACTAGTGGGCCTGCAACATTGATTGTGCCACTCATGTAAGTAGCCTTTTAAACATATCTCAGGCCTGCCATTGCAGCCTGTATGTGCAGTTTTTAAACTGTCATTGCAACCTGGCAAAATAAACCTTTGCCAGGTTTAAACCTCCTTTTTTAGTACATATAAGTCACTTCTAGGGTAGGCCCTAAACAGTCCAGAGTGCAATGTGCAGTGTATTTGAAAAGGTGGACATGAACTTTTAAGTTTCACATATCCTGGTGGGGAAAAACTCTTACATTTTTTTTCACTATTGCAAGGCCTACCTCTGCATAGAATAACATTGGATTGCCTTATTACATTTGTAGGTACTAACTTTCAATTGGTAGCAGGTAGGAATTGCCGAGTTTGGTGTCTAAAGAACTGTAATTTAAAATCCTCATTAATGAATGGTAAAGTCAGATTCTAAGACTCAATTCTGAAAATGTCACTTTTCGAAAGTTGGCATTTTCTTTCTCTGGCCATTTGGTGCATGCAGCCTGTTTCCTCGGGAAAATTACTAGCTATAGCTGGAAGTTGGTCTTTGTAAATTGCTCACAGACAGTGGCACAAACAAGCATATATTTTGGCAGGATGGACCATCTCTGAGTTGATGAGGGGGAAGAGTTGTCACCTACCACACTTGCACATCACAATGGCTCTTCCTGAGCACACTCACAAAGGGTTTGCGACTAGTCTTTTGTGACCCAAGACAAGTTGGGACCAGGGCAGTGAGACAGGAAATTCCAAACACCTCTGGGGGTGTAAACCTTCAGAACTGTCTCCTACTACAAAGGGGCCACCAGGTATAAATATTGGACCCTCAGATCCAGCTCTTCAGTACACCACTGGACCTGTGGAAGACTCAGTAGGAATGTTGTGCTTTGCTTCAAGAAGGACTACTACTACTCTGTTGCCCTGCTGTGTGAGTAAGAGGACTGAACCTGTATCTTGATCCCAGGACCACCAGAGTGACTCCAATGGCTAGATGACTAGTCCCCTGGTCAAAGCCTCAGGAACAGAAAAGGCTCCAACTACCTTGAACCCAGCACCTGGACTTAGTCAGCTGATGGTCTTGCACCCCAAGTGGTGCCACCTGAATCCCGGACCCTTGGAAGTGGGCCTGAAGGTATTCTGCCAGCCCAGCTGGGGCTCTGTGGGCATAAACAATGCAGTGTGATTCATCTCTTTGGAGATCCACTTTCCAACCACTGATGCGTGCCACATCCCTGACTCAGGAGCTCCCATCCCAGCCTGCAATCTCCTCGGAACTGCTTCTGCACAACGCAATCTCGACACAGGCCATCACAGTGCAAGCCCTTCATTGACGGCATCCTTGACAATGACACACGATTCCACATCGCAGCCCCACAGTTCCTTTGATCCACCTATGTACAACGCATCTTGAACACGGGACCTCGCATTGCTCTGCAACCAGGATTTAAGGTACTTTGTTCAGTGTGCCTATCTAGGTCCCTGTTTCCAGCCCATGTTCCATCGCAGTTGGCCAGAATTTTTTACTTTGTCCCGGTTCGACACAACCAGATAATCACAGTGGGTGCCTTGTGCTTCTAGCCACTGTTTTTACTTAAAACTTTAAAATTGCATGCCTCTGGTCCTACTCATTGTAGTCTTATCAATTTGATCTCAAATAATTTATTACTCTATTTTTCTAAATTTGTTTTGGATTTTTCTTGTGTTGTGTTTTCAGTTTATTACTGTTTGCATTGCTGCATAAATGTTGTTAGACCTGCTGGTCTCAGGATGGTCTCCCCCAAACCATTTGTCTACTTGCCTCCAATTTTATTGAAATTGTTTTTGTTGGCCTTAGGACCCTGTGCACTTTACCACTGCAAACTAGTGCTAAAGTGCTTGTGCTCACTCTTCTAAACATGGTCTGATTACCTAATTGGCATATTTATTTACTTATGAGTCCCTTGTAGAGTGGCATAACATGTACCCTATGCCTAGAAAATGTATGCTCTAGTGGTCTTGTAGCACTGGTTGTGCCACCCACCTAAGTAGCGCTCTAAAAAATGACCCAGGCCTGCCTGTGCAGCCTGAATGCAGGGCCATACTGCGATGTCGACTTGGCTATTAGAACCCATTTCAAAGCATCAAATTTCCCTTTTATTACATATAGGTCAACCCTAAGTAAGGACCTAGGTAGCCCATTGGGTAGGGTGCCATTTAATTAAAAGGCAGGACATGTACTTTTAAACTTTACATGTCCTAGTAGGGAAAAACTCCCAAATTTGCTTTTCATTGCTGTGAGACATACTCCTCTAATAGGATAACATTGGTAATTCCTTATTACATTGAATAAGCTGTAATTCCTAATTGGAAGGAGGTAGATCTGTAATGATTAGTACCTATGGAATTGCAACAATAAACTCTCTTTAATGGCAAAGTCAAATGTATCATTAGAATTGTAAAAATGCCACTTTTAGGATGCTGGCAGTCATCTGCTCTTAACCCAGTCTGCCTGCAGCCTGTGTTTGATACATGACTGAGGTGGGTGACACCTGGAACTTAGGTGTGACTTGATGGCCACCCTGGGAGAATGGGAGAGAAGAGCTGTTTCCTGTCCCCACACAAAGGGCTGCATACCCCGCTGTAGTGATTCTGGAGCCAGGGCAGGAAGGGAGGACCTCTGTGCACTTCAAAGACCCTTATTTGATGTCTATCCCACTTCAAAGGCACCACTGGGTAACTGGACCTTAGGCCCTACCACTTCAGTGTACTTCAGGGCCTATGGGTACTCTGCCAGGAAGAAGGACTGCTGTGCTGCTGAAGGACTGCCACTCTGCTGGACTGCTGCTCTGGAAGAGCTGCTTTCTTGCTGTGATGTCATGCTGCCTGCAGCCCAACTGATCTGGGTGGGAAGGACTTGACCTTCATCTCTTGAACCTCAGAACACAGAGTGACTCCAAGGACTTGTTGGCAAACCACCTGATCGGAAGAATCAGGGCCATAACAGACTTCCAGCTATCCTGCTTTGCAGCTGGAATCTGCCATCTGTGAGTCTACACTGCCAAGGGGTTCCACCCCAGTCCAGGATCCTTGTAAGTGGACCTGAGATGCTTGCTCAACCCTTCAATGCTAATGTGGAGATGGAACCAGTATATTGCTGATACTGCTTTGAGGGGAGGCTTCTCCATGTGGGTGGAGGAGCGTCGCCCCACTGCTTTCTCTCAGTGCGAGAAGCAGAAACATAAAATAGTGTTATGAAAACCATTGTATGTTTCTGCTTTTCCCACTGTGAGAAAGCAGAAAGAAGGGTTTGGTTGGTCAGGTCCTGCTGCAGGGCAGGTGAGGAGTGGCTCGCCCACTCTTGTGGGCACTGACTGTTTGGTTGGTCCCAAGGCCAACCAAACCAGTCATACGTACTCCCACGTTTCCTCCAAGTAGGCTGCATGGAGCCTACAAGGAGAAAATGTCCTCCCCAGAGACGTCTGTGTGGTCGGCATCCGAGCCATGCAGCATTGTGATTGGCTTAGGGGAGGAGAGGGAGGCTGTCTGCTTCCTGGGACTCGAAGCAGAGAGAGAAGGAGACACGACGCGGGACCGGAGGGAAAGGAAAGCTTTTTAAAAAAAAAATAATCACCCCACGCGATCCCCTCCCCGTGTTACTCCCCGCACTCCCACCCACGAGTCATGCCGGCCACGACTGCTTTGTTGTCAGCACCAACGCATCTTCAACACTGTGAGGCTCGGAGCTGGTGCATTGCCCCTGATTGCATGTATCAGAAATGGTGCATCACTGCATGTTTGAGGCTCAGAGACTCCGCTCCAACTTCGGAACCACCACTGCGTGGCACTATTCAAGTAAAGTCCTCGCATCTACGTCAGCGACAACATTGATATCGAACCTGAGACTCTACATCACATTAGAGTTGATGCATTGCTGCTGCTGCGCATCCAGGAACAGCACAACACCACCGAACATGTGGATTGACATCGGCGCATCACACCCTGTGTGCTCTGCATCCTCTCCTTAGGCTAGATCTTTGACGATGGTGCCATACAGAATAAGTTACTTTTGCTCAGTGGGCCCAATCTGGTTGCACGAGTTCTATCGTGGTCAGCCTGAACTTTTGATTATGTCCTTGTTCAGCACCATCAAATGTCCCTTGTTTAAATCGTGCTCTTTGGAACTATTTTCACTTCATTTTTTGAAATTCATATCATGCGTTCTACAAATTGGATTTCTGTTGTTTTGGTCTTCTTTTATTTATCTAAATATTCCCTGTTTTCCTAAACTGGTGTGAGATCTTTTTGTGTGGGGTTTTCATAGTTTTTACTGTTTGAAGTGTTGCACAAATACTTTACACACTGCCTTCAAGTTAAGCCTGACTGCTCTGTGCCAAGCTACCAGGGGTTGAGCACAGATACATTTGGTGTCTTACTTGACTAGGATTGTGGTTGCTGTCTGACGTGGTCTCATACCCTAGTCAACCAACAATCCAATTTCTAACAAATACTTCAAACATTGCCTCTCTGTTAAATCTGACTGCTTCTGGGCCAAAAGCACGAGAGGGTTCGGCACAGGTTAATTTCAGGTTTTCTTGTGTCTTATCCTGACAGAGGTTTGTGGTTGTTGCTTGAGCAGAGTTCACCGCCTTCAAGCAGTAACCCAGTTTCCAACCGCAGTCATTGCAAAAACACTCACCTGTATACAGCTCAAATTTGGTGGTCCAAAATAAGCACTCAGCAAGAAGAGGTTTACCTATATGCAATAGATAAAGATCTCCCTTATGGAGCACTTTATGTTGCTCTCTGGTGGGGCTCAACACCAGCTTTACTTGGTTATCTGATAGTATTGAGAACCTCTTACGGCCATGTTCTGAATGTATTGGTAGTGGACTGGCTATTCTTACTGATCATGAAATACCCCTCTCAGAAATGCCAGTGACTGAGTTTCATATATTTGTGTCATAAGGCATTGCCAGATGATGAGCAACATGTATGGGAAAGCAAATCTGTGGAGCACACATCTTCTTAACGTTATGTATATTTTTTCAAAACTTTATCAGCTTTTTAAAGTGCAAATCTGGCAGTTTTAAAGAATGAGAGTGACCAAAGATAGGTGAAAGAATGAAAATATGACTGTTACATCTGGGTGTCGCTATGTACAACTGCACCTCTTCACCAGTCTTGATCTTGCATTTAGCCCCAGTTAACAGCTCCCTGACAACATTTGCCACCTTTTGGAAATTCTGCTCCTTTGACAACACTTCCTGTGGGCGAGGAGTGAAGTGAGATGTGGATTTTCTCCACGTCCACTCAGGGTGTAGAGCAGTTCAGAATGGTAGGTAGCAAGAAAACTGGGAGGCAATTTCCTGCAATCTGATGTCAAGTCCTACTTCATATTTTCAAATTCAATTGCAGTCGAGTTGAAAAACTTTGCAAGCTTTCATGAAGAGCATGTTCTGACTTCTGACTTTATTAACTTTGATTAACCTCGTGGGTGAACTTAAAACCTCGTAAGCCCTAGAAATAATTAGTACATTTGTACACTCTAGTTGTCATCATAGGTAAACGACTATTTTTGGTTTCTAACATTCGTATGTTTTCCATTTGAAACCTCTCAGAAGTTAAAGAATTTTTACCCAAAAGAGACTCTTTAATTGTTTCTCTTGTACACTTTTCATATGTCTTATATTTATTGTCAAACACGATACGTTATTATCCATCTTATGACAATTTTCTTCATCGTTTAAAATAACTTTTCAAAAATTGTCTTTAAGTTACTGTTAGATAGAAAATACCTTTATTACCACTTAAAAGCTTTGATTGTACTTTAATAGTTCTTTAACGACTGTGCTGCTTCTGATGCTGCATTCTTGTTCCCACGTTGACAAGTCCTTTTTTTACCAATACGCTGTTAATGTCATTCCGCGTCAATAAAAGATGAGATGACCATACTGGTAAGAGCAAATTTTATAACGCTGCCGAAATCCTTGACCCTGTTGCTGCGGCAGCCTGACATTAGCTATGACTACGTTTCTCTTTTATCAATCTCCATTTTCGGTCTGCCGAGTAGAATTCTAACCTTAGTACTCTACAGTGGTCTTTCAAGGACAAGCACTTTTTTAAAACACGATTCCAATTTTGCTCCCGATTCACAAAAAATGCTGAAACTTTACTGTGATATGCACAGGCCTATTTTTTTATTTAGAATTCTTACTGTTTTTAAATTTTCCAAGAAATTTCGAAGTATCCTTTGGGGAGCTGTGACTGTGGCAGCTTTCTAGGAGAAATCGCAAGCATAAGTATGCATTTTTCCCATGTTAAAAACGTTATCCCAATTCCACATCAATTTTGGTGTGTTCCTTCTCAATTTCTTTTCTTGATTGGTACTTACGTCTGACAGTGACGTGAGAAAACAGTGTCCTGGGTGAGCATGTGGCTGTCAGAAGTTGAACATGCTGAAAAGGTCACGTGTTTGTTTACTCTATGGGTATGCGAATTTGCAACAACGAGAATCATGGAACCTCTTGTAGTTTTAAGCTTCACCAGCTTGCAGAGTGCGAAGCTGGTGATGTTCAAAAAGAGGTAGGCAAAGGGTCCCCATACAACAGTGGGAAAGAGACCCACTGCCTCCCAGGAGTGCTCGTGGGTTGTTGCTCAACAGCCCTTACTCCTAGCGTCTCACCCCATATAGGAGATAGAGAATTACTAATGCTTGGTTGTGGAGCAGTACTGCTTAACACCCTGGGGCAATATACAAGCCATTTTTTTTGACGTTCTGGTGGCGTTAACTCATTCGCCTTATTTAGAAGTCGATGTTAAGCCACTGAATAATGCTCCAATTCACGCAGCACTTACAGTGAAAGGGGCATGCAGTGGGTGATCTGCCATAGCACCCATTGCTTTTTGACGCTGCCCCATATTTACAGGCTATGGGGCAGCGCCAAAAATACTGCCAGGGAATACCTGGTCTTAAGCAGGCACATTCTACAACACACAAGGATAGAGCAGATTGCATGTAAAGAGTGTTTATGTGGAAGAAGGTGTCCCTTCCTGCACATAAACAGCTGCCCTTGCAGTGCAGGCACCCTAGTAAAATTGCGCTAAGTTTCAAATAAAAATAGTGCCAAAAAGAATTAAGCTTCAACCTCGGTCAACTGATTATGGCAAACCAGGATGCGACTTAAGGCTGATTTGCGATGGAGTTTCGATCAGATACAGGGAACAGTTTCATCCAGGTCATAGGATTTACCTTGTGACTTAGGGCCTCATTTATATTTTGGTGGTCAAGCCATGGTTTCATCAGCGTGATGGAGTAAATACATCCATTGCCCTGATGAGTGTCCTGAATGTTGAATTTATAAATGACCGCCAAGCTGTTGGTCATTTGTAAAGTATTGGCAGGAAACACCATCATGGTGTCAATGCATCAGCTGCAATCTGCTGCAAACTGCATCATTTTATTTATTTTCAAAAAGAAAATCCCCAAACTGCATTTTCTTTTTGAAAATAAAAAACTCTCCACCCGGGTTTTCCTGGTGATGACAGGCAGTAACAAAATAGCTACATGTCCACCCAAACTGACTGGATGTCTGCCAGCATTAATTGGTCAGGTGGACATTCATGTTGACAGTATGTATATCATTGTGAAGGAGTATACATACCGCTAACCTATACATGAGGCCCATAGGCTTAAAAATGGAAGTCAAAAGCTGTCAGTGTCTGCAAGCAGATATCTGTAGCTGAAAAGGGCGCAACGGGGGTCAGATCACAACTGGAGAAGTCCTGGGGAACCCATTGAGTTTTGGTGGGAGTAGGAGAAATTCAAATTTTGTGCCCAGGAAAGGTCTCTTGCCAGTCAGATACTTTTGGCACATTAGTCTGGTCAATATTTTTCTATTTACACTTAGTCACTTTATGGAGCTTGGATCCCTACAGCGTGGCAAGGCTGCAGGGTGCAGCCAAAGAGCCTACGCAAGAGATGGATACCATCTCCATGAGTTTCAGCTGCTGAGGATTTGATGTCATAAAAAGGCTCAGAGTGCAGGAAACCTGAAACTTCAGCCTAGTGGCAACGCACCTTGGTTAGATCGGCTTGGCGGGTTTGTCCCTGTCCTCCAAAGGTCTTTATAGTCAAAAACATATCCAGCTCTCAGATTTCCAGGTGTGGTAGAAGAAGTCCAGCTAGACACAACCAAAGGTTTAAGGACCTTGGAAACAGCACCAGAAGATGAGACTAGCATCATCCAGCGTACGTTCAGGAGGAGGAACTGATCAGCTGGGGAAAGGTCTCTTGGAGCTTGTTGTGTCCATGAAACTTAAACAAGAGGTCAGCCTTTTGACCCTTAGATTTCCCTTATTGGTCCAGGGTTAAAAACAAGAGCAGGTCCAGCCCTTCAGGGCTTTTCTCAGGTTTTAGACAGCAGGTTCAGTCCTCTTTTGATCTTCCTCAGGTTCAGTAGCATCCTGAAGAGGGTACTGGGGATGCCACATATATGTCTGGCATCACCTTGTTGGTGGGGGCGACTCCTGGCTCCTTCCTAACCAATGGGGTATACATTCTCAGAGGTTACCCTCCCTACATTTGCAGTATTTTATGTGTACCCTGCTGCAAGCAATCTAACATTGCTCCTTCCAACTAAATACAAGACGGTGAAGCCCTTCTCCCCTTGTGCAGAGCATATGTACCCACTCACAAGTGTAGTCAGGGAACTGAGCAATCCATCCTCCTTAGTTATATCAAACCAGTTCTGGGGACCACTCCCTCCCCAGTGGGATTGGTGCATATCTGACTGAGGGGAACAAAAGAAGGGGCTTGTGCAGGTGTTATCTGACATCTGTCTATGATACAGGAGGCCCATTTGAAGTTAATCAAATTCTTGTAGACTGACCAAATGGCCATCCTGCCATAGGAACAGAAAAATCAATGCAATGCAAATGCAAATTAGCCTCCACTGTATTTTGGCATGGAAAAGATAACTTTCTAAGAGTACATTTTTCTTAATATTTATTACAAATTTGACTTCACAAGTGAATTGCGTTTTTAATAAATATTACAAAGAGGTTCAAGAATGACATTGCTAGGTATTTCCTAGCTGGATATAGGGTTATTAAATTTAGCAGTGCATCCCATAGTTTATCCGTAGAACAGCCTGCCCTGCTACAGTGAAAATATCTTCTGGGACCAGTCATCATAAGGACAAAGTTAATGTTGGAAGTGACCATCTTTTGTGTTGCATTGCCCATGCTTTGTGCCTTGACTATTTTTGTTGGCTATAGAACTCTGTACACTTTACCCATGCAACCAGTGATAAAGTGTTTCCCTTCCCCTTTAAAAAATAAATAAATTGGTACACACCTCATGCGCACATTCAGCTCACCTTTAAGTTCACAGGGCCTACATTTTAAGTGTTGCTTAGGTGGCTCAGCTTATATTGTGCCACCTTTGCAGTTATACCTCAAATGCAAGCACAGGCCTACCACTGTAGCCTGGCAAACCTGTCAAAATAAACCCTAAACTTTCCATTTAGGTATTAATACGTCATCCCTAATAGAGGCCTTGGTGCCCATAAAAGTAGGATGCATGATACTTAAAAGTCGGATATGTAAATGTTTAGTGTTCCACGTGTCCTTACAGTGAAACAACCTAAAAGTGTTTTTCACTATTGCAATGGTGACTCATTCTATAGTTAAAGCATGGATTACATTACTACATTATATAATTCTAATTTCAGGTTGGGATTAGCTAGAAATACATTTCAAGGACTCTTTTCAATAGTTAAACACAGTGCAATTTAATGGTAAAGTCGAATTTTATCTGACTATTATGAAAAATATGTTTTAGAAAAATCATCGTTTACACACCTATAAAGCCTCTAAGGCCTTTTGTAAGTTTGGCACCTGTAGTGAGGTGTGAATTGTTCCCAGACCAAGCAAGGACAGGGACAAAGGGCCTTCTGTGTTGAGAGGTGTTATCCTTCTCTTAACAGGGTGACAAAGGAATTGTGCCCAGAAACTTGGTTACCATCTAAGGTGGCCTACCCTGTCACAGAAAGATGTAGCTCACACCTGTGCCTGCCCTCATTTCTGTTCTCTTAGTCTGGTTGGCACTAATTCCTGTGACAGGGGGAGCTACCCCAAAATTTGCTTAGAGTGACAACAAGGGAGGATGTGCCCAATTTCATAGCCTTACTTCTGAGCGGGCACAGGAAGCACTGATGAGGAGATAAAAAGGTAGTTCTGCCATGCTGAATTTAGGTAGAGAAGGACACTGTAAAATCATATACAGTAAAACCTACACGAAGTGCTGAAAAAGTGAGTAGGGTTACCCCTGGGAGCTTGTATCCCATTGGATAGGGAATGGATAGGAGATGCCCCACCACAGGCTGCAGCCAGACATTAAAGGAGTACCCTTCGCACAACACTTCTAGGCCTGAGGAAAAGTCAGAAGAGGACTACCTTGCTGTCTGAAGAGTAGAGAAGACAGGACCTGCTTTCCTTTTACCCAGGATGCCAGAAGTAACTTCAAGGCTCATAATGCGGACCTCCTGTTTGAGTCACAGGAACACAACAATCTACAAGATTTTTTTAGCACCAGTCTCAGCCGACCAGTACCAACTGGTCCTGCCCTAGGTCCTACTCCTGGCCTCTGCTGCAGTGAGTCTTGACTCTCAATTGTTCCCCCCAAGGTCCTGGACCCTTGGCTGGTGTCAAAGTGTAATTCCTATCCAAACCACAAAACCTGCCACTTGGAAACTTTTTGGCAACTTTCCACTTGCATAACCATTGAGAGACTGAGACCAAAATTCCCAACAGATCCAATGACGATGCTTCATCGCTGGACCTGACCACATAGTAGCTTTTGCTACATTATTTTATCGATGCTGAATTCTATTGATGCAGAATTGTCCTTGGCTCAAGCCCGAAGTTTGGCACACTAAGGAAATCCAAATTTCAAAACAGTTTCTAAGTCCAACGTAGACAGCTACACTGATGTCCCCATCAAAGAGGACCTGATTGATTCCAAAAACCTCTGGGGTGAGAAAGTTGAATTTTTCCCAGTTGGAACTTTCCCTCTCAACTAATGGCTCCAGTGCGACCACATTCCGATGCCGAAATATGTAAATGTTGAGCCCCTACTCTCAACTCCCGCCTGCTACCTGATCCCATTGAAGGCTGTCGACGTCCATAAAGTTTCGAGGTTTGAAGGTAAATTTTTGACAGAGATGAGCCTGGCCTTTTAACCAACTCATACTCTACTGCAGCCAGCCTTAAAACATACATTTGTCTTGGTCTCATGAAACCAGCTGACCTTGGTTCATTGTTAACCCTTTTTGTGCTATTTCCTTCTTGAAACTTTAAAACTCCATAAACCCTGAGGGGCGTGTCTTTAGCACCGAACATGATGGCCACACATCGGTGAAGCTCTAACAATCCCCAGTCTCGGTCAGCTCAAAATCCGACTAGTTTATCCGTGAACTGCTCCCGAAACGTAGAGGAAGACCCTCACCAGTCGGCACCGTGGAATAGTGGCCAGTAAGGAGATCGAGGGCGGAGAGCAACAGGGGAAATGAACTGTGGCTAAAAGCGGCCAAAAAGCCTTGTGCTCGGGTCACGGATCAAGCCGCAACAGACTTCCTGCAGCGACAGGCCCTGAGACCGGCACACAGCTGAAGGGGTTGGAAAATGGCCATGTCACAATATGGTGAGGCCCAGCTCATAAGCCCAGCTGACGAGTGACCCCGCTCGCTGTGTTTGGTCGGGGGGGGGTTTGCGGGGTGCAGTGGCCGTGCTCACCAGGACACAACGCTAATATGCGTCGAGGGAGCACCGCGGGACTGGTGGATGCCGGCGACTGCACGGACAAGAATAGTGAACATTGCAAGGAGTGAATGTCATGGAACCCCCGCAAGGCCTCACAGCAGCTATAACGCTGAGTGCGACTAATGCAGAATAAAACGAAAGACAGCTGGGAACTGAGCGGCGGCCTACCCTAAGTTTAATAAGGTGGCAGGTGGCTTGGTTGGAGAGCTGGTGGCACATCCCAGGAGCTTTAAGTGAGAGAGGTCCAGGCACTGCCCCCAACAGTTGGGAGACAGTAAGGCCCAAAGGACTCCACGTGAATTGGTCTGCATTGATCCCCTACCAGCGCAGACTTAGAAACCCCTCCAACAACTCCTGCACCATTCATGCACAAGAGGCATGGAAGAACGTATGGGAAGCACATAAAGGCGAGATCTGACTCCTAAACTCGGACACTTTGATAACAAATTTGTTCCAAGAATGGTGGGAGAGAGTCAGACACTGGTGGTCTGGTTGACGAGAGGAAGGGAAACGTCATTTACAACACGGTTGTTACATCGCGGTGCCATTACATCGCGGTTTTTAGAAAGCAAGTTGTTACAATGGCGCTTTAGGACAAGGAATAGTATAATTTACTATCCAACACCTTCCCTACTGTATGTAGACTGGAATTGAAATAGTAAATTATACTACTCCTAAGTCCAGCGCCCTCCAACGCAAGTCGTTGTAACGACTTGCGTTGTAAAAACCGCGATGTAATGGCATGCGATGTATTAGCATGCGTTGTAATGTCATACAACCGAGAGGAATAGTGGTGGAGAGTATTGCCCTGATACTAGACTCGGGTGCAGAATAAGAGACCTCCGGGAGAGCCCCGACAAGCTGATTGGGGAGTCATACCCCAGGAGCGGGTTATGGGCTGTATCCACGAGGGCTCTCGCTTTGAGTCGGGACGCAGGTAGCAATGTCTGGCGCTAAGGGCAAAAGAACACTCTCCAAACCAAACTGGACTAATTTGTGACCCAGAAATCAGATGAATCAGACCCAGTACATAGAGGGAACTCAGCCATAATGATGAGTTCAGACAAAGAGGACCCAACACTAAAGGATATCATGGATGCCTTAGCGGGAGTTCACACTTTGCTGGAGCACAGAATGGACTCCATCACAATCGAGATGACTCTGATGAGAGTTGACCTGCAAAAGACAAGTGAGAAGGTTAAGGCCATGGAAATGACTACCACTGAGCTCAGCAGTGAGACCAAACTAATGTGACAAGAAATTAAAGAGCTCCAAGCCACTAGCAAAATGGCGGAAAAAAGGCTGGACGACTATGAAGGTCGATCAAGACGGAGCAACGTCAGAATATTAGGAGTTCCCGAAAAAGCGTAAGGTCCAGCTGTGAACCTCTCTGTCGAATATCTCATCCTCAACCACCTGCGGCCAAAGAATCTGTCCAAATTCTTTACGGTAGAGAGAGCACACAAGGTCCCAGGGGCCATCCCTAAACTGAGGCACCCCCCCGCCCGCTCCTGGCGAGACTTTTATACTTAAGAGACAAGGACATCCAGAGTCTGCAAACCGCTCGCTCGAACCCTCCACTCAGGTACGAAAATAGTGAATTATCCTTTTTTCCGGACTTCAACTTGAACATCAAGAAGCAGCTCAGAGACAAAAATATCTGGTATTCCATATTGTTCCCTGCAAAGCTTTCCATCGAAACAAAAGGAAAGGCTTGGTTCTTTGATACCCCCGGCACTGGAATGGCTGGAGGGCTGGAGACTGGCAAGAGAAGACAACGCCCGAAGTGAAAAGGATCAATCTCCAACAAAGCATGCATCCTCAAGTGGTAGACCAACTAGACCCGCCGACAAGCCTGGGCCCGGGGAGTATGCAGACGACAGGAGGACGCCTTGGCACCATGTATCTGACGGATCAAGATGCCGGAAAAACGTTGAGTGACTCTGTTGATACTACTTGCTCTTAATATAGAGACTGGTGATTCATAAGCACGGAAAAGCTGGCAGACACTGGGGAGGTTGTTGCAGTCCCTAACTTTCTAATTAGTTTAGAATTAGGGCGACAGACACTCTGCACAGTAGGGGACATGGGCAGTTTCAAACCCAGAGTGCGGGAGAGCAGGGTGGGGGCCATTGGGGTTCAAGAGTTGTATTTCATAAGTTAGATGACAGCAAAACACTTCACACCACTGGGACTGGGAGGGACACACTGAGTGGGCTGACATCTGGTGACCTTCGGGAGCAGCAGGGTAAATACACAGTTGGTTATATCCACCCACGCATTGGGGCAAAGGACAGTGCAGTAAGCAGACTCAAGAGATGTGACCATGGGTTCATCAGGGGATAAGAGATTCAGGCTTCTGTCCTGGAATGTAAATGAGTGTGAGCTGGCAACCACGGAAAGATTCAGATACTTGTAGGTGCGACATACCCTACAAGCAAATATCCCAGCTGTGAAGACACTCCCTGAGGCATCACCATTGGAAGATAGACTCCTCGACGAGTACATGCCTAAAAAATCAATATCGCTGACCTATCAAGTTAATTAATCACACTCCCAACCCTCTCATACAGCTTCGCCGGGAATAGAACTAGAAGACAAAGACTGGATGGAGGCATTGGCTTCACCCAAGGATGTCACAATCTGGTCCAGGCTCAAACTTGTACATTTAAAATACTACTTAGAATATATTGCTCAGGACCAGGGTTGGTCAGGATGGGCTATGGGGAGGACTCTTGATGTAGGCGACAGTGCAGACCAGAAGGCACTTTCTTGCACATAATTTGGGAGTGCACCCACAGGAAATATTGGACATATGTCCTCCACTGTATGGGAGAAGTACTGGGATTAAGCCTGGCCCTAGAGGCCAAAAGGTGTCTGTTAAAAAAGTGGGAATCATCGAACTTGAGTAGCAAGGAGAAAATGTGGGCAGCCCTGGGTCAGATGGTGGTTAAGCGTAACATAGCTAGAATGTGGGGGGTGCAGGAGGCATGGAAGAAAGATATGGACTGGTGCATGTTTCTGGAAAAAACGGTGTATGTCTCCAAAGGGTGTCCGAGAAAATGGACACATATCTGGGGTAAATGGAATACATACAGAGGGAATATGTTTGCTCCCGCTCTTCTTCCCACCCTTCCTCCCTTGACAACCCTGAATCCATCTAAAACTGAAATAATTAACTTACGTGCTACAGGCAATATGGGTGATAACCCATACTTTTCAAGAGAAGATAATTGTATACTCCTTCTACCCAAAAATGTTGTATTTAATGCTAATAAATTGTCATCAATAAAATGATTTATACAAAAAAACATAAACCCTGATTGCATTTTGGTAATTTTTGAGTCTTTTTATTAAGTTATTCTCTATTGTAATTAATTGTTTTGGAATTTTTCTTGTGCTTTGTTTTGATGGTAATAGTGTTTAAGTACTTCACAAATACTTTATATGTTGCCTCTAAAGTTAAGCATGTCTGCTCTGTGCCATAGCTATCAGAGGATTTAGCTGAGGTTTATTTAGTAACTTTTGTGGTTCACCCTGACAAGGATTGCCTTTATTACTTGAGTTGGGTTCTCACCCCTCTCAACTAATAACCTGATTTCTTAAAATTAATATTACATTTTTACATGTCCTTCTTTTAAAATCTATGCTCTAAGGCCTACTTAGGTGGTGCTTTATTATTATTTAAAAGGAAGGTTTAGATGTGTCACTGCCAAAAGGGGGTATTTTGACAGATCAAATTGCAGTTTAAAAACTGCTTCAATCAGGCTACAATGAAAGGCCTGAAGTCATAGTTGCACTGCCACTGTTGTAGGTGGCACAATAGGTGCTGCACTCCACTTGTGGCATTTACCTACCACTCTAGGGACGTATATGTAAGTTAAATAAGCCAATTAGGGAAATACCAATGCAACCATATTAAAAGAAGGAGCACAGACATTTAAATACTGGTGAGCTGGGATAAACTGAAGAGTTCTGGATCCAGAAAAAGAGATAGTGCAAAAATCCTTGGGGCATGCCATAGAAAAAGTGGTAATTTTCTACATAGGCTCATTTGACTTTTAGAATTTGCAGGTATTTGTTTGCCAAATTTCTCATTTTGTTCATCACGTAGTAAGGTTTCCAGCGTAATCTTGAAAATTACACTTGAACTAGGCAAACCTCAGGAGATTCCAATCAAAACATGGAGCCAATATTCACACTTGTAATATCACAATAAACAACCAGGAAGAACTGAAATCTTTATATATAGTTTGTAAAGCTATCATCATCTTTTAACTGCATATACCAGGAGTAGTATAGGAAAAGAAGTTGTACTGCACATTTTGTCAACTCTTTCTAAACCTTTCCTTACAAAAAGTGAAGCCATTGGCCTCGTCTTGAGTAGAAGTGCAGGTGCTGAATCTGAATGGCAGTCTGTTAAGTACATGTAGGAAATAGATGAAATACAAGGAAAGTTTGGGCTTCGGGCACTGTCTTTAAGGTAAAACATCCCCTGCGCTGTGATATGCAGTCTGGTTAGAGATGTGCCTTTGTAAAGCAGAGTTGCAGCTGAAGCAGGGAGGAGTGTAATCAAAGCATTCTTTTCAAATCATTGCTCACTTTTAAAGATGGCACTTCTTGAAGACCTGAGAAGCAAGAGGATTATTTTGGGTTGATCACAAAACATTTTTGACTGGTCTCACTACATTTCCTCGGTGGTAAGTAAGGCAGTGCTTGTTGAAAACACTGCGTACTACCTTATTATGAACACATAATTCTGGAGATGGTAATGCATGACAAGAATGTATGTGTATTTTTGTTGTGGTGCTGTCTTGTTTTGTTTGTTGGATTATTCCATTGTGTTGTTGCCCTGTTGAGCTCTGCTCTTCCTCTGCCTGATACTGCCCATCTTTAAATCCGCTAAGCTTTAACTCCCATAGTGAATCAGGTATGGGCCATTTAAAAGACGTAGTTAAAATGACCCCACTTTTACGCTGAGTTAAAATTTGGTATACTCCACAAGGAAGCGTTATGAGAGATATTCTGAATGATTTCCAGAAGTTGGAAAATAGATTCTCCATCCCGTGGCTAGCAAACCTTAGGAAATGCTTTAATGACATGGGCCTGACCAATCCCTTTGGTTTTCCAGATAGTGTTGATCCCCAGTCTAAGGCCATAGGTAATAAAAGATTTCTTAGGATGAATGAGGAGATTAGATTAGCAAAATGCCTCTGATGGTGTTATTCCTATGTTATCAATGATGCATTGTGCCTGGCTCTTTATTAGTAGATATTTATGCTGTGTAAATTCACATGTCGATACTATATATGTATGTTACCCATGGACATAGAACTCGGAAATGCCCAGCAATACGATATGCATAGGGTTGTATGACTCGTTTTGAAAATGCAATAAAGATCTGTTTACAAAACTAATTTAAACAAGCATTGGCATATCCAATAGGGCTCGCTTTTGGGACCTTATAAGAATTTAGTTACCAAGCAAAATATCCTTGTTGCAACAACAGCAACTGTTGCATGGCTAAACACTTATAAGGTCCCAAAGGCAAGACCTATTGGCTATGCCAATGCTTGTTGTAAATTTGAGAGCGTTTCATTGAAACGTCTGCTGATACCTATCTTGAGATCTACGCATTGTAGACAGTGGAGACAGGCACTGTTTTATTTACAGCGGCTTCCTTCTGTTTTTTTCTACTTTGCGGTAGCAAATTTCATTCAAGTCTGTCAAATTTAGATGTGATATACGCTGAGAGGCAAGAGTTTTAGATACTTTATACTTTTTATCGAGGTTCAGGTTGTTATTGTTAATAGCTTTCGCCTAATATAGTGTCCGTGTCCTGCTTTTTATCATAAATATATTTTAAATGATTTTTTATTGAAACCTTGTCATTTATGTGATTATTATATCTTTTAGGTGTGGCCAAATACAGAATGATAATGATGAATGCTGCTTATATATCGGGCCCATAGTTACAGACTTTTGTAATTTCACAGTGGAACATTTAACCCCTTACCTGTGCATAATGGAACCATGCCATAATGAGCCTCGGGCGACGGGTGCTCATGACGGTGTGTTTCTGTCATGCTGTGGCCACTCCACCCATGCGGCACTGATTCCCCGCCGGTGCGGGTGAATTAGTGAGTGGGCTGGGTCGTGATGGAACCACGTCGTCATGAGCACAGCTCGCCCGTGACTCATGACGGCGTGGTTCCGTCACGAGCATGGCGGCACTGCGCTCACCCCCCACATGCCCCAGCGCCACAGCGGAATTAGCGCGTGGCCAAGGGGTGAAAGAGTGTAGAAGAGGGGCACAAACACACTCTAGTACTTATTTATAGATGCCTGTTAATCTGTGATAATTTTGTTGAGTGGTGATTAAAACCAATGCACTTCAAACTTGCAATATTGCCATGTATTTAGCAGCTGCGGTCGGCAGTATGAGTTCCTGCAGGGTGGTGACGTGGGCAGGGGGAGGGCAGGGTGGGGGGTAGTAATGTATGGATTACGGAGTTTAACAGGTAAGTAAACATATAAATAAATAAAACGAATTTAGTTGCGCTCACTGTATCACCAAATGCGATGCAGTGCACGCAACAAAATTTGTTTTATTTATTTATATGTTTACTTACCTGTTAAACTCCGTAATCCATACATTACTACCCCCCACCCTGCCCCTCCCCCTGCCCACGTCACCGCCCTGCAGGAACTCCTACTGCCAACAGCGGCTGGTATTTAGGATCACAGTGACGTAAACGGTGCAATAATATTTTAGTAAGATATTCAGCATTTATTTGTTTAGATTTATCACCACCAAATTGGTGGTAAAATGCATTTTTATTTCGTACTCTGATATGGTGGTATCGCATTTCTAATGTGGTAATATCGCATTATGGAGCTAGGCCACCCAAGAACTTCTTGTTGCATGACACACTGCGGAGATGAAGATGCAAATAGAGGAATTCGAGTTGTTACGGCACAACCTTTTGAAATCTTTCACATGCAAGGAAAAAACGTAAACTAGGTAAAGGTTATCTTCCTCGCACATGGTAAGCAAAGCTCTCAGAGGTAGGCCGAATGAGGTGGACAGGTTGCAGCACAGATGGAAGATTGCTGCGGATGCTGCGGATTCATTGAGGCAGCTGAGCACTCTCTCTTGGGCATGGACTGGGACCAGATGCTGGGTGTGAGTGTATCACAGCCCCATGAAATACCAGTGGATGAGGCGAAACTGCACCCCATAAAACAAAAAAGCATGCACCTCGCCCAAGTAGGGGGGTGGTGGGGAGTGCGGCCGAGAGCAGGCAGCGTTTACTTTGCGGGAGCGAGCACGATAATTACTAACACATGGCGCAGCTCGCTCCCGCAAGGGAATCGCCAAACGTGCAAGCGTTGCCATTTAAAGCAATGCTACGCGTGCAAGTTTTTGCGTGCAAACCTGGAGCAATTTCAAAAGGTCTCTTTCCTATGTAGCGCATGCGCACTGCATAGGCGAGACCTAAAAATTACGTGAATGGTTTTTGAATTATCTATGCAGACACCAGGAACATCTAAGGACACACCAGTTCACGAAGTAGACATGTGGAATTTTATAACAGAGGACCAAGACAGCTAAAGCTCCCTCTCTTCAAAGAAAATTGAGGTGGAAAGTTTAAAGACACGGGGAAACACTATCCCTGATGCAGAAATATCATGAAGCGATGCAGATTGTATAGCTTGTCAGTCTTCTTCATCCAGATGCTACTGAAGCAAAAGGATAATTCTGTTGGCTAGTTCTGGGAAATGTATATGTTATTGGAGCACCAAAATGTAGCTGTTTTTGTGAAGAGATTAATGGAGATTTTTGAAAACGCATGTTATGTATCTAATTTTTATATTACTTCTAATTAGCTCACACATTTCACGACATTGGGTTGTCATTGAATTTGCGTCGCTCTATTGTCTCTCTATAAGTAAATATATGGCTTCCAAATTCAGCCCCTTTGTGTCACACTCAGTGCTTTAAATGGACCATAGAAGTGCAGTTACTCGCTGCCTAGCGTACCTGTTCGCCCCTGAGAAGTGCTGGTATTCTCACATTAAGGGTCAGATTTACAATTACTGGCACATCCCTGCATATCGGCAGGGATGCGCCAGTAATTGTGCGCCACAGCTCCGCCACCCTTGATGCGCCGTATTTACAATGTGGCGCACCATGGGGCAAAAACGGCACAGATGCATCACGCATCTGTGCCGTAAAAGCGGTGCATTGCTGGAGTTGCGTCGCAAGTACGACGCAGCTCAAGCAATGATCAGGGGGCCCTATGTGCACAATGCTGCATCAATCCTTACGCCTGCTTCAAGCAGGTGTAGGGTTTTGACGTAGCATGGGCCCAAAAGTGACTGAGTGAAATCTTGTAGATTTCACTCAGCCACTTTTGGGAGGCGTTCCTGCGCCGAAACACCGTCCCCTGCGATGGTACGCCTCTTCTGGCGCAAGGCTTTACAACGTGACGCATCTGGGAGATGCGTCACGTTGTAAATACCCCGCACTATGGTGCATCTTTTGCGCCGCCGCTGCATCACAAAAGTGACGCAATGGCGGTGTAAAAGCGGCGCAAGGGGCTTGTAAATCTGCCCCTAAATGTATTGCAGGATTGCTGAGAACTGGAGGTACTCTCCCTCCCAAATTAAAGAAGTGCAGATACTCAGAACCAAACATTATCTGTCAATTGAAAGCACTGGCCACACCCTTCTTGTGTGAAACATGTTGCTGCAAGAACTTGGAGAAGTGTGGCTCAATGGTTAGAGCAGGCAGACCTTGATGCAGAGCTCTGGCCAGGGACCAGGGTTCGATTCCTGCCTCGACAGGTCTCCGGCTCATTAATTCCCCTGACTGGATATTCTCGCCTCAGTGCCTGTTCTGATCATGGGTCCCACGCTGCAACTCTGGGCAATAGCTTGCTTAGTCTCCACAATGGCCCCAAAAGCGCTGGGATGCCTGGCTGCACCTGGGGGGTGCCCAGGAGTGGACATTTCCCAGGAAAGCCAGGAAGGGTTCCTAAGCGGTATACGGACAGCGCCGGGACACCTCTGGTGGAGGTAGCTGTGCGCTTTACAAATTCCGACATTTACATTTAACTTAGGGGCAGATTTACAAACCCCTTGTGCCACTTTTTGGTCACTTTTAACATGGGAAAAGTGACACAAAAGTGGCGCAAGGGGCTTGTAAATCTGCCCCTTAGTGGTCAAAACATTGCACTGTTAATGCAGTGTAATTTTATTAAGTCAGGAGAAGCCTTTGCCTGACAAAGTTCGGTGGTACTAAATTCAATTTATGCATGTTAATACATTTCTCAATCGGGACCACAGATTATTTTTCTTAGTACGCATTGACACACCAAATTGAAAAACAACTATGCCACTTAGAAGATGGTGCTGATGTTTTAGCCCATAGCTATGATTGATGAAGGCACCGTTTTGCTTCTTTTGGACATCATTTAACGCACAAAGATCTCTTGAAGCACAGACGTCTTCTATTGACATCCAAATTAAAACAATTGTTTAAAAATGAAGTATATAATTTGTTGATCGGCATTCAACATTGTGCATGAACCCGAACTTTTGTTGTTTACTCGAGATTCTGCTGGTTACCACTGATATCTCAGCAATATCACAGTCGGCACCCATATCTAAATTACTACATCTACACATCTTAAGACAAAAAAAGGTTTATATCGAAACCTGAATAGAAAACAGTGTATTCTCTCTGCAAGTCCAAGCATGACAGTAACTCTAAAAAATAAAAAATAAAACATTAATTAACAACTGACCAAACCATGTTCTAATGCAATGGAATTAATGGTATAATAATTTAAAGTGATTTGCCTTTTTTCAGTTATTTAGCACTTGAAAGCTGTTGAGACCCAAGAGAGCCGCTGTAATCACACTGCCGCCTTCTAGACGGACTGCATTGATTTTCCCAGTGTGATATTTCCTACCTGGCGACAAGTGCCCCAGTGGAAGAAACTCATCATAGGAGTTCTAATCAGTCTCGCAGGAATTTACATAGTGAGCAATTAGCTAACCCTGCAGGTGGGTGGACTCATACAGTAGCTCTAAAGCTCTAAGAGAGACTCATTTGCAACACATTTACTCTTTCTAACTAATAAGAAGATTAGTTGTCTAATAGGAGACACCTGTTTTTCTTCTAAAACAAGCGATAAAGAAAATAAACAAATTTGCTTTCTGCAAAGGAGATTTTAAATAGTGTTTGCTAAAAAGCACAGAGAAAAACTATTTTTGAGAACTGACCAAGCTACAGCTATTGCACAATGGGCTAGAAATGTATTTGTGAATGTGTGTTATATAGGTCAGTGTTGTCTGATCACCATGTTTCCAGTCGTGTTTTTGTTTGTTACAAATTATGATGTTCCGATAACCTATGACTACAACTACTTAGATTACGTGGTTAAATTACAGGCTGGAGATGAACACATGAATTCTTATCAACTTAAAGCTATAAAGCAACCCGATTTACTGAAAAATATTATATACAAGCTCTAACGTTTTTGCTCAGTTCTATTTCATAATGTATTTTCATACAAGAAAGGTCTCAGGACAGTGGTAAGAAATGCGCCTAAATGGGCTGATAGGGTAGAGGAGCAAGGGACCAAAAAATACCTTTATATGGTATGGCAAAACTTCCACTCTATCTTACCAGCCAAATCTATTAGAGCCAACCACCCAAATAGTAACTACACCCTTACCCTATCTTTTATATATTTATTTTATCTATGCAGTAATAGCATACCTGTAGGCTTCATTGTGCCAAATTAACTTTACAACAGAACAGGGCAGGATTAACAGACCATGTGAAAAATGCAGGCTTTAATATTTTTTCTTGAAAGGTCAGGAGTTCTATTAGTCACTTGTGTGTGCCATAATATTCTTTCCACATGTTATGTTATTGTTTCACCTGTGAGACTTAAAGTGGTCTTCCCCCAAACCTTTTGCCTGCCTGCCTCCAATTTTCCTGTAATTTTGCTTCTGGAGGCCTTAGGAAACTGTGCACTTCACCACTGCTAGCCAGTGCTAAAGTGCTTGTTCTCCCTCCCGTAAACATGGATTGATTGGCATATACCTAATTGCCATATTTAATTTACTTGTAAGTCCCTTGCAGAGTGGTATACCATATGCTGATGGGCTGCAAATTAAATGCTATTAGTGGGCCTGCGGCACTTATTGTGGCACTAACCTAAGTAGCCCTCTAAACTTATCCAAGGCCTGCAATTGCAGCCTGAATGCAGTGTCACTCTGCCATGTCGACTTGGCTTTTAAATCCCTTTGCCAAACCCCGTGCCAAGCCTTAAACTCCCCTTTTATTACATATAAGTCACCCCTAAGGTAGGCCCTAGGTAACCTACAGTGCAGAGTGTTGTGTAATTAAAATGTAGGACATGTACTTTTAAGTTTTACGTGTGCTGGTAGTGAAAAATGCCAACATGCGTTTTTCACTACTATGAGGCCTACCACCCTCATAAGAGAACATTGGTGACTCCTAATTACATTTAATAAGCTGTAATTCTTAAATGAGAAGAGGGATATATATCATGTTCCGTACCCATGAAATTGTAATGATAAACTATCTTTAATGGTAAAGTCCAATTTTTCAGTACAATTTTCAAAATGGCACTTCAAGAAAGTTGGCATTTCTCTGCTCTTAACCTTGTCTGCCTGCCACCTGTCTCTGATACAGATCTGGCGAGGATGACAGCTGGGCTCTGTATTCCCCCTAGACAACAACACACAATGGGAGCTTTCTACCCTCAGCCCTTTGTGCCTTCAGCTTGTCTTAGGTCACATGAATGGGTGTAGCTGACAGTTAGATTTTGTGAATTAACTCCACACAGTCATACAGTAGTGGGATTAGCTAAGCCGCAATGGGTGTTCAACTGGCAGAATGGGGGCAGAGCTGAAAACAGCTCCGCTTGCACCTGAAAAGGCTGTGTCCTGTCTCCTCCAATAGGCCTAACTGTATTGTCATTGCAGCCAGCTTGGAGCCAGGGCAGGGAGACTCATACACGTCAAAGAACCTTCCCATAACCCTTCTATAACCTTCTCCCAGCTTCTAGGAGCAGGACACCAGGGTATAAAATTAGCAGCCTCACACACACTCTGTATTTCACTTCTGGACCTGTGGACAGGTGCTCAGATGACTGCCTGATGCTGTAAACTGCTGTGCACACTACCAGACTGCTGCTGCACCTGGAACGACTGCTTTGCCACCTGGAGCCCACTTACTCACCCATACAGCCACTCACACACCCATTCACTCACCCAAATAACAACTTACATATGCATTCACACATCCACCCATATAGACACTCACACAGGCACTGACTTTGCAATACAACCACTCATGCAACCACTCACTTACTCTTACACCCACTCAAACAGCCACTAACTCACTCATACACCCACTTACACACCCAGTCACTCACCCATTGAGCCACTCACACAGCCACAGAGTCTAACTATAACGCCCCTGTAACCTTTTATTTTTTGAGTTAATTTTGTAGGTTTTTAACATTTTATTTCCCAACTGTAATCTGCAACCTTTGAGAGTGTGTGTGTGAGTGGCTCTATGGGTCAGTGAGTGGGTGTCTGAGTGGCTGTATGGGTCTGTGAGTGGGTGTGTGAGAGGCTGTATAAGCCTGCCAGTGGGTTTCTGACTGGTTTTGTGGATGTTTGAGTGGATGTGCGAGTGACTGTATGGGTCTGAGAGTGGGTATGTGAGTTACTGCATGGTCCTAGGAGTGGATATGTGAGTATCTATGTGGGTGTGTGAGTGGTTTTCTGAGTGCAAGTGGCTTGAGTAGCTATATGGGTCTGTGAATGGGTATGTGAGTGACTGTATGGGTCTGTGAATAGGTGTGTGAGTGGGTGTGTTAGTAGCTGTATTTGTCTGAGAGTGGGCATGAGAGTTGGTTGTGGATCTGTGAATGAGTGTTAACTGTGCCGAGCTACTAGAAAGTGGGCACAGGCTACTTTTAGGGTGTGTTGCTGGCTTAAACTGACTAGAATTGTGATTACCTCTTGACCCTAGTTAGTTTAGCTAACTATAGATCATACCCTTGCATGTTACATCACTCATTTCATGGGCATTGACACCACTGATGACATTACTGATGACATCTCAAATAACATCACTGATGAGATCATCCAGTGACTGTGAGTGTTTTGAAAACATTTATGAGTGATATATCTATATATATTACCTACTGGCGGTTGCCAGTAGTTAGTTATAGTTAGGACCTAGTTACCATAGGAAAATCGCAACATTCTATTCCCAATAACTTTAGCGCCGATTGATGAATCTTTGCAAAATTTTCAAAACCTATGGCCCGCTTCGGTCCGCTCCTTGAAATTTTCTGGGTGATTCGGCAAGCGGGGCTGAGAAAAAAGGAGGGTCTCAAAATGTGTTTTCTCCATGCAATTTTCCATAGGAAACTTTAGACACGGCTACAGCCCGAACTGCTGTATGGAATTACACCAAATTTGGCCAAAAGGTAGCACATGGTTCAGAAAGAGCCCTTTTTAGGTCTTGCCTGTCGATGCGCATGCGCATCGAGCAAGCGAGACTATAGGGGCTCATCTACTCTTTATCTAACTTGCAAGGAATCGTGGCGATTCCTTGCAGTGCCCGTGACTTTTAAGCTCAATGCGCATGTGCATTGAGCTTAAAAGCGCGTGCACAGCCGCCCGCATTCCTCCGACACCTTTGAAGTGAAGCTTAGCTTCACTTCAAAGGCCCGGCTTCTTCACACCCACATGCCGCTCTGCCCCGCTCCGCCCCCTCCCCTGAGTCATCCTGCCTCCCCCCTCCCCTCTCTTCCCTCCGTCTTGTTCCTGCCTGCCCCTGTCTCTTATGTAGGGCGAGCAAGCACGACTTTCCGTAATGGGAAAGCCTACACTATCTTTGGCTTCCGAAAATAAAACGGCAACCAGTGCACATCTTAAAGGATGCTCGAGCCAGCTCTGCATCCCCTTAAACATACATTAGTTGATATTTTTTGTTAAAGGAGTAGCTCCTGTTACCTCAAATATACATCATTATTGTGAATCGCCATTAACACTGCTGTGCTTATTACTCGCCCTGTGGTTTGTAAATACGTAACTTTTCTTACCCGCTCCGCCCCCTCCCCTTCCCGCCGTCTCGCATTTCCCCTGTCGCACTTCTCCTCCCCCCTCCCCTCTCTTCCCTCCGTCTTGTTTATTGTACCCGCTCCGCCCCCTCCCCTTCCCGCCGTCTCGCATTTCCCCTGTCGCACTTCTCCTCCCCCCTCCCCTCTCTTCCCTCCGTCTTGTTCCTGCCTGCCCCTGTCTCTTATGTAGGGCGAGCAAGCACGACTTTCCGTAATGGGAAAGCCTACACTATCTTTGGCTTCCGAAAATAAAACGGCAACCAGTGCACATCTTAAAGGATGCTCGAGCCAGCTCTGCATCCCCTTAAACATACATTAGTTGATATTTTTTGTTAAAGGAGTAGCTCCTGTTACCTCAAATATACATCATTATTGTGAATCGCCATTAACACTGCTGTGCTTATTACTCGCCCTGTGGTTTGTAAATACGTAACTTTTCTGAGAAACGGATTGGGTGAGTTGGTGCCCCTAAATAGTTGTGCCCTCGCATTTTTAAACGTCCTGCTCTGCTTGCAGTCCATTGAAAGCGTTGCATTTCAGTTCATTGTTTGGCATTAAATGGGGACCTCCAACAATCTGAAACGAGTTAACATCCGCCTATTGTGTTTCTAAGTGCTCTCAAGCTGCAAGGCCGAAACCACCGTGTGTGGGCTTCCCTGCACCAGCCACGGCCCATGCACAATAATCATTTCAAGTCCCGGACAAGTAATTGGATCTCGCCCTTCATTTAACAGCCAATCAAACTCAGTTAGCATTCTCTTTTTTCGAGAAATTAAATCTTTACTGGCCTCAGCCTCCGAGTATCAGAACTCTGCCTTTTTTGCAATATAATGTCATGGTACCTTTACTGTCTATGCCCTGTCCGACAACACAACGAGCGAGACTCACTTCATGCGAATGTCTGGCGTTATAAGATCAGAAAATGTCTTCTAGAATTAGTTATATGGCTAAAAGTGTCATTTCCTACCCAGAGTGGCCTGGCAGAGGGCATGTTCAATAGAGGGTTAGGTGAAAACCTATTCAAAGCGGGTTTCTTCAGCGAACTAGTACCGCAGAGCCAGTCAACCTCATTTTGTTTAAAGGCATATCCAGGTCCTCCAAAATTAAAAGCTAAAAAAATGGGGGCTCTTGTATTTTTATCACGACTGTAGTGCCTGGGATTATCCCCCCCCCCCCCCCTTCCCCCATTCTTCTACCACAATGTTTACACATTTCAAGGCTGTCTGAACACGAGCTCCCTTCCAATCTGCAAACTCCGTGCAAGTGTTTCATTTGCGGCTTTACATAACAGTTTGCACCACTGCAATTTCTGGCATTCCATGCCCCGGCGGCAAAGTGTTACAAAATAAAACTTATGTCTTCACACTAAATTACTGTCTCGGGATACGTTTTACATAACTCTATCAGCTAAGTGTGTTTTCACGGACCAGGAATGCGACCCGTGTTGACCGCGGCCTTCTGGGGTCTAAGCAGTTATTTAAATTGTTGCATTTCGGGGGGCTATGCCGTGAAAGGCGCTCCCCATTCAGCGCCCCACAATAAAACCCGCGTTAACATTCCTCGCGGGGACGCAGTGTCGCGCCTTTGAGGGGAGGGCTGCCCCCCTCATTCGGCAAAAATAAATCCATTCATTTGATCGTGTAGCCATTGAGAGGCGACACAAAACAAGCCAAGTGTGAGAAATGCTATGAGATGAAGTAAACAAAAACATTTCCATGACAAAAAGGAGTCTCTGGCCCTTAATCCACCCACCATATGCAAGCGTTTTCATCAGCATAGCGCCTGATTTGATCTCGCATGACAAGACTGCACGAATGACTGCTGACATCAAATAATTGTTTGCGGGTTTTTGTGATTGCGTGTGTATTTATACATGTATACACACACACACAAAATGTAAACACGTGTAAATACACATTACGTCCATAAGAATAATATATTGCCGTCACAGACATATGATATTCAATATCATATAATGTATTGGAGAACTGCATGCATGCTACTGTACCGGCATGTATGTGTGAACAAACACGTGAAAGTTCAAAGAAAAGTCTACATGCCAAGTTATGTACAATTTACAGCATTTGTATCTACTAGTGCAAAAACTGCTGGATTAAACAGTGCATTTATGTAAATAGAGCGCTGAGACATTTATGTGGAAAGGAAAGATTTGAAAGCAAACTTATAACCTGATTTAATTATGGTCCTAAAGTTTTTTTCATCCAACAAAACTCACCCTCAACACCTCACTCACACTCAACTCCTCACTCACCCCCACCCTCACTCACCCTCAACACCTCACCCTCACACAGTGCAATAGGTCTCACAGGATTTTTAGTTAAAGCTTTTACAAATGTTTATTGCTTTTTTGATTTGTAATTCTTTAGCATTGGCTACAAAAAATAAAAATGCAAAAGATTTACAACAAAAAACCCATAAACAATTCTAAATGCACTAACTCTAATGCTGCGAGACCTATTGCATTTCCAATGCTTGTTGTTAAATGGTGTAAATACATTTAGTAGTTTTAAAAATATTAATAGAAAAAGAAATATATAAATATCTGGGCGGAGCCTAACTACACATCTCATCGTGAGATCTGATTGGCTGTCAGCACTTCATCCATGAAAGTGTTGGCAGCCCTCTTGGGACCTATATACATGATAGCACCTCATTAAGTAGCATAGCAGTTAATAGAAGGTTTTAAGACTTTAGTTACATTATAAATCATTTGTTGATGGTACCATACTCATTTTAGGAATTGTGGTGTGTTTGAAGATGATTTTACCACGTGAAAAAGCCTTCTGCGGGGATATCATGAATCATGTTTGAGAGAAAACTATTTTCGCATGCTTTTCCCACAGTGGTTTGGAAGATGATCTGTAAGCTAAACTGAGAGCATATTTTCTGTAAATTCACATGATCTTTCTCAGTCATGTGAGAATGAAGTCTGACATTCTCAGTAAAACATGTACATCCAACATGGGCAGAGACTGTCAGTTGATTCCTTTGTGTTCTACTGCAGCTTCCCAGAGTGTTCTAAAGACCAACTAGAGCGCTAAGAATCCCACTTATGACAAACGTATTGCACACCTCAAGCCATCTCGATTGGAATAAAGTGGGTACTCCTAAAACATTTAATTTAAAAAGGAACAAAATTAGGGGGTTCATTCTGCCATAGAAATTATCATTAGTGCAGCAGAAAGAAAAATTAGGGCACATTTTGAGTGACTTCTCAAATCCTCTTCTATTTCATAGAAAAATTCTGACATGCAGACAGAAACATGCACTTTCAATACTAGCAGCAGACTTCCCCGGTGAACAGTAGCTTTATTACAGTGATCCAATAAGCAACAAGAGTGCTAACATTCTGAATGTATGGCAAATGTGGGACACATCTGAATGCCTTCTTGATGGAATCAAAGTAAAAAACTGAAAGTATTTCCTATTGATGAGACTGTAGTAAATGAGGAAATTAGGTAACTTCATAACAAATAAGTTTTCCAAGATGGCCACCAGAGATAAAAGAGCCCAAATGTAGCACGCATATCACCCAGGTGTAGCCCAAGTATAGCCCAATGACAGAATGTCCCAGAGTGTTCTAAAGAACAACTAGAGCCCTAACAGTCTTACTTATGACAAACGTATGGCACACCTGAAGCCATCTTGATTGGAATAAAGTGGTAACACTTAAAACATTTAAGTTGCAAAGGAACAAAATGAGGGGGTTCTTTTTGCCATAGTAATTATGATTAGTGCTGCAGAAAGAAAAATTAGGGCATATTTTGACTTCTCAAATCCTCTTCTATTTCATTAAAAAATTCTGACATGCAGACTGAAACATGCACTTTGAATACCAGCAGCAGACTTCCGTGGTGAGCAGTTGGTTTACTACAGTGATCTAATGAGCAACTGGAGTGCTAACATTCGGAATTTACGGCAAATGTGCCTTCTTGATGGAACCAAATTAAAAAAACTGAAAGTATTTCCTACTGAGGAGACTGTAGTAAAGGTGGAAATTAGGAAACTTCATAACAAATAAGTTTCCCAAGATGGCCACCTGAGAAAAAAGAGCCCAAATGTAGCACAAATATCATCCAGATGTGGCCCACGTATAGCTCAATGACAGAATGTCCCAGAGTGTTCTTAAAAACAACTAGAGCGCTTACTGTCTTACTTATGGCAAAAGTATGGCACACCTGAAGCCATCTTGATTGGAATTAACTGGTCACACTTAAAACATTTCATTTAAAAAGTAACACAATGAGGGGGTTCATTTTGCCATAGAAATTATGATTAGTGCTGCAGAAAGAAAAAATAGGACACATTTTGACTTCTCAAATCCTCTTCTATTTAATTAAAAAACTCTGACATGCAGACTGAAACATGCACTTTGAATACTAGCAGGAGACTTCCCTGGTGAGCAGTAGCTTTACTTCAGTGATCTAACGAGCAACTAGCGTGCTAACATTCAGAATCTACACCAAATGTGTGACACATCTGAATGCCTTCTTGATGGAACCAAATTAAAAAACTGAAAGTATTTCCTACTGAGGAGACTGCAGTAAATGAGGAAATTAGGAAACTTCATAACAAATAGGTCTCCCAAGATGGCCACCAGAGACAAAAGAGCCCAAATGTAGCACAAATATCATCCAGATGTAGCCAACGTATAGCTCAATGACAGAATGTCCCAGAGTGTTCTTAAGAACAACTAGAGAGCTTACTGTCCACGTATAGCTCAATGACAGAATGTCCCAGAGTGTTCTTAAAAACAACTAGAGCGCTTACTGTCTTACTTATGACAAAAGTATGGCACACCTGAAGCCATCTTGATTGGAATAAACTGGTCAAACTTAAAACATTTAATTTAAAAAGTAACACAATGAGGGGTTAATTTTGCCATAGAAATTATGATAAGTGCTGAAGAAAGAAAAATTAGGGCACATTTTGTGTGACTTCTCATGTCCTCTTCTATTTTATTAAACAATTCTGACATGCAGACTGAAACATGCACTCTTAATACCAGCAGCAGACTTCCGTGGTGAGCAGTAGCTTTACTACAGTGATCTAATGAGCAACTAGAGTGATAACATTCAGAATTTATGGAAAATGTGTGAAATATCTGAATACCTTCTTGATGGAATCAAAGTAAAAAACTGAAAGCATACCCTACTGAGGAGACTGCAGTAAATGAGGAAATTACGAAACTTCATAACAAATAAATCTCCTAAGATGACCACCAGACAAAAGAGCCCAAATGTAGCACAACTATCACCCAGATGTAGCCCACATGTAGCCCAATGACAGAAGTATGCAAAACACTTTTTATTTTTTGTGTTTTTGCAGTTTTATATAGTGTAGACTTGTCAGGTATTAGAGTGTTTTACATTAACATTGGTTACATCACACAAGAACAAATTCATTTTGGTTTTAGACACGGGGAGATTTAGTGATTTGACCAGAATCACAGAATGTCGAGCTGAAGCAGAAACTCCAACCTGGTTCCCCAGTTGCAAAGTCTGCAGCTCTGGAAGTAACACCACATCCTCTCCCCTAAGTGCAACATTTAATCAAGTGGTCAAAAAACAAAAAGATAACAAATAACGTAAAAGTGCTTTGTCGCTATTTGAAAACTCAGAAAATATGTCCTTATTTTTTTTTTACAGCACTAACCCTCATTTTGACCCTCTCATATATGTAATTTCTAAAGGAAATGCTCTAGGTATTACAGTTTTGATTACAGCAAGATGACATAAGGCGTTCCACACTTTTGTAATAAATATAGAATGTTAGCAATCTAGATGCTCATTAGGATACTTTTACAGGGCAGAGGCCAGGGGCACGGACTCTGAAAATTGAAGGCAGGTAGGAGGGTGCAGAGGCAACAATTTGACCACACTGGGCAGGTAGGAAGGGCAGTGGCAGCACAACAGACTATGGAGGGCAGTGGAAAGGGGGGCAGGGGCAACAAACCAACAATACAGGACTGGCAAGAGAGGCTGTGGCAATATAATAGGCCATTGTGGGCAGAAGGAATAGGCAGTGGTAGTACAACTATACATGCCAACAGACCCGATTCAGCCAGGAAATGTCCAATGTTTTTAGGCTCAAATAGGCTTTATTTGATCTGTCTCCTGTCTACAATCTCCTCTTTTCCAATGTAAGTCAAAGGGAAAAATCAATACCCCATTTGTTTTCAAAATCTCCCTCTTACCAAGTTCACAATGTTACCAATTATGGTACATTGGATTATGGAAGGCAAGAGGAATTGGGGTAGGGATATGAACTCGGATAACAGAGGACAGGAGGGACATGGAGCGGTGTACCAAACTGACCCTACAGGGCAGGTATCAGGGTTTGCAGCAGCACAATACACCACATAGGGCATGCGGGACGGGGGTGCAGCACAACAATCCATAGAAAGCAATAGGGAGGGGAAAGGATCATGTACATGGACAACTGAGAGCAGAGTGGAAAGAGGCAATGGTAGCAGGCTGACCATGATGGACAGACAGGAGAGAAAGCTGCAGCATAACAGACCATAAAGGGCAGGAAGGACGGATCAGGGGCATTACAATGGAACAGACAAGCCAGGAGGGAGGGAATAGGGGTCTGCATGTGGAAACAGAAGACTGGGGGAAAGGGGTAGGGCAGGAGCAGCAAGATGACCATGGAGGTCAGGTAGGAAGGGCACTAGAAGCAAGACACACCATGGAGAGCAACAGTGAGACTATAATGGCATACACACAGACCATGGAGGGAAGGTGGGAGGGGATCGGGGGGCAGCTAGCTGATGAGATGGAAGGTGGGAGGGGCCGTGGCAGCACAGAAGACCATGCATGGCAAGCGGGAGGGTTAGTGACAGCACAATGGCTATGATGGGCAAGATGGAGGGTGCAGGGGCATGCACAAAGGACCATGGAGGATAGAAGGGAGGATCAGGACCTGGGCACAGACAAGAGAGTTCAGGGGAAGGGGCCTCACAACAGACCACGCGGGGCAGACAGGAGGAGCAGTTGCAGCACTACAGACCAGGGAGGGTAGAAGGGTGTGGCAGTAAAATGGACCATGGAGGACAGGAGGAAGAGGAGGGGTATGGAATGTGGAGAGGCAGGGTGGAGGTGGCAGGGACAGGTTACAGTCATTTGACAATGCTAGGCAGTTGGGAGGGGAGTGTCAGATCGACAGAACACAGGAGTGGCAGGTACATGGAACATGGTGGGCAAAAAGGTTGGAGCAGGGGCATGCACACAGACATTGGAGGGCAGGGGGAAGGAGATTAGGGGCTGCATGCTAAGCACAGAGGCTAAGCAAGAGGTCAATGATGGGTTATAGAATTGGTCAATGGAGGGCAAGAGGGGTGGACTGGTACATCATGCTAAATGTAGGGCAGTGGCAGCACATCAGACCATGCATGGCAGGAGGGAGGAGGTTAGTCCATGGATTCAGAAAACAGAGTAGAGGGAGGAGGTGGATGGGGAAGCAAACTAACTGTTCAGAGAAGGCAGGAAGGCCAGTGGCAGAACAACGGCCACACAGGGCTGTAATAAGGGAGCAGGGACATGGACTTGGACAATGGATGGCTAGGAGGAGGGAAGGCAGGAGCAGCAAGCTTGGGTGGTAGCAGCACAATGCCAGGCCCTGCTTCCAAACCCCCACCATCCATTGTGATATGCATCTTACTTAACGTAAAAAAAAATACCTAGAAATTTGCTGAAACAAACCAAAGATTACAGGGACAGTATAGTTCGACTCAGATTTCATTCAAACACAACCAGTGACATTCAGCAGTTATAGTTATATGAGCTAACTATAACTTATGCCACTGCAATGTACTGCTAATGACCTCAGACATTATATCATTCATGACATGGTCAGTTACATCACTCATGACATCACTCATGACATCTCAAATGAGCTGTGAATGGAATGGAACTATAAGCGCTACAACTTTATTTAGGGATAGCGTGTGTATATTAACACCCCTTTTTTTCTTTTCTTTCGTGTAAGAACCATTATAATACGCAACCTGCCCTGATTAATTTGGCGGATAGCCTTTCACTTTAAAGTAATGTGTAGTCCATTGTTTATGTTGATGTTTGCAATCCTAAGCATGTTTATTATGAATAAATCATGTTGACGAACATAGAGGTATGGCGGTCACGGGACAACATATGCTGAAATGATATTGTGTGCAAATTAACACTTGTTTTCTTTTCTTTATTGTATCAATTCCTGAATTTTCACATTGTGACCAGGCCAATATGGCCGTCAGCTTTTTGGATTAAAGTAATATGTAGTCCTTTGTTAATGTTGGCAACTTTAGGCATTTGTACATTTAAATAAGAATGCTACAATGACGTCTATATCATTATCAAGGTTCGGACGAGCCAAAATGCGGGGGTCACGTCCTTTGCAGATTAAATACTTCCAAACTACAACCTGAGTGCTGATTCCTTCCTTGTAAGAGTGGGAGGAGATTAAATACATATATATTAAATTCACTGAAAAAACCACAACTTTGAGGGACATTATAGTTAGAAATTAGCATTTAGAAAACCTCAGAAATTTACTGAAAAAACCACAGGTTTCATGGACGTCTTAGTTAGTTGGATTTTCACTCATACACTCGGCCGTTATACTTAGTTGTGCTAACTATAACTCGTGCCCTCGCAATACACTGCTGATGACGTCACATATTACATCACTCATGACATGGTCAGTGACATCACTGATGACATCACTGATTACATCTCAAATGACATCACTGATGACATCATCTACGTGATCATCTGATGCACCTTCTCGCACCCTAAAATACAGACTACCATTCTCGAAACCATAGACACACCAATGCTAGTACAGCTACAATATTCTGTGCACTATGCATGCAGACCTCTAAACAGCTGCATACTATTGATATGCTTTTCTAAATACCCAGTTAGTACCTACGCAGTCTAGGAATCCTTATGTCTGTCCCATGCACTTCTCCATACACCCATCCAGCACTATCTACGTATCCTATCACTCCACCAATACCTAAGCATTTATAAATTCAGAACGCACTTTCTTTGCAACACTGAAATTACTCCAGTTATTAGTAGTATACTTAAGGAATGGCGTAGTCACTAACACAAGTGCAGATACAATATTTTGTACACTATGCATGCACACCTCTAACCAGCTACAAACTATTGATACGCTCTTCTAAATACCCTGTTAGTGCCTATGCAGTGTAGGAATCCTCCAGTATGTCCCATGCATTTCTACAATCACCCATCCAGCACTATCTACTTATCCTATTACTCCACCAATACCTAAGCACTTATAAATTCACTCTACACTCTGTTTGTAATACTGTATTTATTCTAGTTACTAGTCATGAACTTATGGAATGGCCTAGCTACTAACACAAGTACAGCTATAAAATGTTGTGCACTATCCAAGCAGACCTCTAACTAGCTACCTACTATTGATACACTCTTCTAAATACCCAGTTAGTACTCATGCAGTGTAGGAATCGTGCAGTCTGTCCCATGCACTTCTTTAATCACTTATCGGCCACTATCTACTTATCCTATCACTCCACCAATACGTAAGCACTTATAAATTAAGTGTTCACTCTGTTTGCAGCACTGTCATCATTCCAGTTACTAGTGGTATTCTTATAAAATGACCTAGGTACCAACACAAGTACACATGAAATATTTTGTGCATAATCCCTACCAGTGTCTAAGCAGATACATACTATTGGTTCACTCCATTAAATACTGAAGTAGTACCCATGCAGCGTAGGATAACTCCTGTCAGTCTCATGCAATTCTTCAATCACCCATGTTCTTATTGTATCAGTCTGCCAATATCTAAGCACTTATGGACAGATTTACAGGCACCCTGCACCATCAGTACGTCACGTTTTGTAACGTAGTGATGGCGCCAGGCACTCCTTCATATTTACAAGGAGAGGAAAAGCCACCCTGAATGGTTTATCCTCTCCTTGTAAATATGACCCCTTCATACACAGAATTTTGCGTTGAAGGAGCGTTCCATAGGTGTTGCTGTGGGTGTTCCCACGCAACACCCAGAGAACAAGACACATCTCCAGATTTATGAGGAATCGCAAATCTGGAGATGTGTGTGAATGCTGCGCCATCCTAGAGTTGGTGTAGCAAGGTGCAACGAGGAGAACTGTTTTCATTTCTCCTCATTTTTCCTCTTTCAATGCATGCTGCATTCCACAGCATACATTGAAAGAGGAAAATGCCTTTACAGATTGTTTTTGTGCAGGAAGGTGTCCCTTCCTGCACAAAAACAATCTCCGCATAACGCAGACATCCTTGCACCATGGTACAAGGGTGCCTGCATCACCGCATGGCTGCAGTTTGTGCAGCAGTGCAGAGAGAAGCACAGAGTTGCAACATATTCATGTACATATGTCACATCCTTGTGCTTCGGAAGTGCCACAGTGCAGTGTAGCTAAAGAGTTTGCAGTGTCACGCTGCAGTACTTCCTCATAAATCTTCACCTATAAATTCACTATACACAACTAATGCATTCTTTCAGTCAATCATGCTGTATACATATATTCAACCAGACTTTCACAAATTACCTTGCAATCATAGTTCTTTCTTTAACCAGATAAGGTACTTCTGATAAGACCTTTTTTTTCTTCTTTTTTCTTTTGTATTTTTTTGAACAATTTTGTATTTTATTTTGTTTCCCCCCCCCAAAAAAAAGAATGAATAAAACAGGAAACTTTTGAGATTACTTATCATTCCAAAAAAAAAAAAATGTAACAACAATGGTTGCGTTGTGCAGCACAAACTACATCTACCGACTGCTCACCGAGGCATATACGTTTCTTACACTTCACAGTGTTGCTCGAGAAAGGCGAATTCAGGCCTAATGTCCATTGCAGGTGTTCCTGAGGACGCTCCAGACGTACTTGCCACAGCAGGTGAGGGTTTCAAAACAGCTCGCCTCATTTCCTGCCGAGCAAGATTGAGAGGATGTGTGGTCTGGAGAGGCTTGTACATAGAAGCAGTGCCACAAGAGTATTTTTTTCACTGTCTCTTGACAGGACTCGGTCACAAATTTTGCACGTCACCTTTTCTCGCATTTACTTTCTTCTCTCCAGGAGGAACAGGAGGAAAAATGAAGAATTTCAACATGACAGATTCCGGCCTCTGTGGATGTGGTGCTTCCTGCAAGAATTCTTCTTCAGAAGATACTTCTTCTGCTACTGCTGCTGTCCAGATGCCATTTTGTTTGATATTTTTTGAAAAACACCAAAAAAACAAGCAAAGAGGGTTCTTGTAGGTAAAGAGATGTCTCTCTAAAGATGCTGCAACAAGAATTATTAAAATGGGTGAGGTCCTTTAATAGTTACAGTGGGAAATATTATGAACCAATGAAATCTTTTTTTTTGAGGTCACATGGGATCCGCACACTCTGCGCTCACAAAACACGCACCCGACGCGACTTCGCGAAAATATATTTAAAAATAATATACGTTTATTATAAGTACAAATATATTATTTTTATGAATATCTTAGATAATCTCTTGTCGTAATATGTATATTAAAGACTCATACATATAATTTTAGAATGTACATTTTTTTTGCTGGTGTCGCGCACCCAGCGCACCCCAGCACGTATATGACATCACGCGGGACCCACCACCGCGCAAGCATCATGTGCTGTAATGCGCATGTGTCGTGAATGCATGGGAGTAGGAGTTGCGGACTGGTCGCATACCAATCACACACATCACGTAATGTTCAATGTATATGATGTAACTGAAAAACATGCAGCCGTCGCACACCGTACGCGGATCCTGCATGACTTTTCTAAAATGGTGGCTAGAATCCGCGCAAAAATTTGGAAAAAAGAAAATAAGATAAATATATTAAAAAAAATAAAAAAATTAAAAAAATTAAACAATATTTCACTTTCAATTGTTTTTCTTTTTTTTTTAATTTTCAGAAAAATATATCATGTTATTTAATGAATAAAATATTCATAACTAAACAGTTAAAACTTTGGAAAATCAGTACCAAAAAATAGGTATAACTACTATTACACTTAAAAATTAGCATTTAAAAAACCTTTGAAATTCACCGAAAGAACCATAGGTTTAAGAGACGTTATAGTTAGAAATAAGCATTTAAAAAACCTTCGAAATTCACTGAAAAAAACATAGATTTCAGAGACGTTATAGTTAGAAATTAGCATTTAAAAAACCTTAGAAATTCACAGAAAAAAAGATAGGTTTCAGGGGTGTTGTAGTTAGCTGGACATTTCACTCATACAAAACCATAGAAATTTCTCTGTTATAGTTAGTTCTGCTAACTATAACTCGCACACCAGCAATGCACTGCTGATGATGTCACATATTACATAATTCATGACATGGTCAGTGACATCACTGATGACGTCTCAAATGACATCACTGATGACTTCATCCACATGATATTATGATACACCTCATCATACACTAGTGTAACCTTTCATCACTCACTGTAAAATACAGAGTACCATATTTGAAACCATTGACACACCAATACCAGTTCATATATACCCACTCACTGATTCCTAAGTGTACACACACAACTACCCATTCAACAACAGAATCACTTATACATGCAGTCACTAATTAATAGAACACTATCAAATGCACTTATACACATATTTAGACATTGACACATAAGCAGACATCTTAGTCGGTTAGGCAGTCATTCTACTCACTCATGAAAAAAAAAATGTATCACACTTACATTTACTCACTTACACAATTATACACACAACACCTCATTTATTCAAACACATAATAACTCATAGTTAATATGTTAAAAAAAACATTACAATTATACACTCATTCATATAGTTACTCTCACAATCACTGACTCTTACATATACTTATTGATATACACCAACTCTCACATACAATGCCTTTTATTTTTTTACTTTGTTGAAGATGTACAACTAAAACATATATTCACTCACAAACACACAAATAAATACACTTAGTCACCCAAACAACTGTTTCCACATGCACTCTTAAACCTTTACACCTAGTCAGTCAACCATTCACACATCTATGCATAGAGTTACACACACCCCATCCAACCACACACACACTCATTGTTCCATTTAAATACTCACCCAACTAACCAACAACTAAAATATACACTCATGTAGTTAGTGACCAACTGATGCAGTATGTTATGCAGCAACAGAGACAGTGATGCACACATTCACATAGTTTAGTTACTAATCCATCAATTACGTGAGACACTTTTAATTACTCACTTAAACAGACAGTCAGACAGCTACTAAATCCTCCATCCAGACAGTTATATATCCACTCAATCTTCAATACAGATTGGTATATATAAATAATACATATTTAAATAATAAACTAAACCACATTCACTGGATGATGTCATCAGTGATGTCATTTGAAATGTCATCAGTGATGCCACTGACCATGTCATGAATGATGTAATATGTGACATACTCAGCAGTGGATTGCGGGTGCGCGAGTTATAGTTAGCAGAACTAACTATAACGGAGGAATTTCTATGGTTTTGTACGAGTGAAATGTCCAGCTAACTAAAAAAACCCTGAAACCTATGTTTTTTTCTGTAAAAAAAAAAATATATGTATGTAAATATTTGTATGAGTAAGTAAGTGGGTGTGTGTGTAACTGTATGGATGAGTAAGTGTCTATGTGATTGGATTTATGGGTGAGTGAGTAGGTATGTGAGGAGCTCTATGGGTGACTGACTCAGTGTATAACGTATGTATAAATTGGGGGATTAAATCCCCTTGAGTCCTGAGGGTCCCTGGGGTCCAACTAGTCCACCAGGTACCTCCACTAAGCGCCACAGAGGCTATATATTCACTAAAAAAACACAGGTTTCAGGGACATTATAGTTAGGCTGACATTTCACTCATACAAAACCAGACAAATTCAGCCGTAATAGTTAGCTGAGCTAACTATAACTCACACCCCCGTAATGCACTTCTGTTGATGTCACAAATTACATCACTCATGACATGGTGAGCGACATCACTGATGACATCCCAAATGTCATCACTGATATATATATATATATTTGTGTATTGAAGAAAGAGTGGGTGTATAAGTGTCTGAATGGATGATTTAGTGGGTGTGTGACTGACTGTATACGTGAGTAATTAAAGGTGTCTTAATGAAAGTATGGGTGAATGACTACTCTGCGTAAATGTCTGTATCAATCTGCCAGTTGGTGTGTAAGTGGCTGCATGGGGTATTGAGTAGCTACATGATTGTCTATATGATTGGTTGTCGGAGTACCTTTATTCATGCCTAAGCGTCTGTGTGGGTGGGTGGGGATATATGACTCCCTGCATGGATGTGTGAGTGGGTGATTCACTGGGAATATGGGTTCATGAGTAGAGTACATCTGCAAGGGGCTGTATGGGTGAGTGAGTATGTGTATGGCTGTGTTGGTAAGTGAATGGATGTCTCTTTGGTATATGTGTGAGTAAGTACATATGTGAAAGGCAATATATGTGAGTGTTGGAGTATATAAGTGACTATATGTGAAAGTGAGTGATTGTGAGAGTGGCTATATTGTTGAGTGTGTGCTTGTGTCAGTAATTGTAGAAGAGAGTAAGTATCTGTATAAATAAGTGAGGTGGTGTGTGTATAACTGTATAGGTGAGTAAATGGCAGTGTGATTGATTCTTTGGGTGACTGATTAGCTATGTGAGTAACTCTATGGGTGAGTGGCGGTGTGTGAGGGCCTGTATGGGTGTATGAGTGCATATATCAGTGACTGTATTGATAAGAGACTGTGTATGAGTGACTGTATGGGTAAGTGAGTGGAGGTATGCATAGACCCATGAATCAGTGAGTGGGTATGTACTAACTGGTATTGGTGTGTCTATGGTTTCGAGAATGGTAGTCTGTATTTTAGAGTGGGTGTATCAAAGATTATATTAGGGTGTAAGGAGTTGCAGCAGATATTAAGTGGATGATGTCATGAGTGATGACATTTGAGATATCAACAGTGATGTCATCAGTGATATCACTGACCATGTCATGTGTGATGTAATATGTGACGTCGTCAGCAGTGCATTGCGGGGGCACACGTTATAGTTAGCCCAGCTAACTATAACGGCTGAATTTCTCTGGTTTTGTATGCGTGAAATGTCAGTCTAACTATAACGTCCTTGAAACCAGTGCTGTTTTCAGTGAATATCTAAGTTTTTTTAATGCTAATCCCTAATGATAATGTCCCTGAAACCTGAGGTTTTTTCTGTGAAGTTCCAAGGTTTTTTAAAGCTAATTTCTAACTATGCATACATAGGTAGGGCATCTACAGAAAGAGGAAGAAAGGTGCAGAAAGAAGCAAGAGAAGTGCAGAAAGAGGCACGAGAGGTGCAGAAAGAGGAAGAAGGATACAGAAAGAAGCAAGAAAATGCAGAAAGAGGCAACAGAAGTCTACAAACAGGAAGAAAGGTGCAGAAAGAAGCGAGAAGTACAGAAAGATGCAACAGAGGTACAGAAAGAGGCCTACTTTGACCATATCTTTCCACGCGCTCATACAAAGAAGCCTAATCATTAATCCATCCCCCAAGATGTCTCAGACCTCATTTTTCTTTTGAAGGTTCACTATTTATAGACTACTCAGAATGTTAACCCTACCAAACGTAAAACAGCACTCCTAACCATATCACTGTTGTAAGTATGAGCACGTTTCTGAAGGTATGCATGCATGTGGCTCTGCTATAAACTTCTGACATGTTACATAAACATAAACACACAAATACTTGAATTCCTGTTTTTCAAACAGCATACTTGTAAATTTGTGTACAAAAGGTCTATGTCTTTCTTTCTGCTCATAATACAGGGCACCTGGGTATTCAATATTATATTTGAAGGGCTCTATACCACCTATATACATAAGACATGTCTGCCTGTGCAACTGAATGACAGAGCAGAACTGAGAAGATTTGACCACCTATAGGAGAAGCTACCCGGTTTTTAAGCTAACATCTTCAAATGCATAACACATGTGAGAATACATGTATGAGTAAACATATACCGCAGTCAGGAGAGCACATAGACCTTTAAACTTAACAGCTTACACTTCCTATTTGAATACAGAAAGAGACCAGCAAAGTACAGAAAGAAGCTCGAGAAGTGCATAAAAAACAAGAGAGGAGCAGAAATAGTAAGAAATGTGCAGAAAGAGGCAAGAGACGTACAGTAAGAGGTAAGAGAGGAGCAGAAAGAGGCAAGAGAGGTGCAGAAAGAGGGAAGAGGGATACAGAAAAAGCCAAGAGGAGTACAGAATGAATCAAGAGAAGTGCAGAAAGAAGCAAGAAAAGTGCAGAAAGAAGCACAAGAGGTGCAGAAAGAGACAATAGGGTTGCAGAAAAGAAGCAAGAGAGGTGCAGAAAAAAGTAAGTGAAGTGCAGAACGACGCAACAGATGTGCAGAAAGAGGCAAGAGAACTTCAGAAGAGGAAAGAGAGGTACAGAAAGAGGGAAGATGGGTGCAGAAATAGGTAAGAGAGGTGGAGAGGCAAGAGAGGTATAGAAAGAGGAAAGTGGGCCTTCAGAAAGAGGGATGCGGAAATATGCAAGAAAGGTGCCGAAAGAAGCAAGAAAAGTACAGAATGCAGGAAAAGAGGTACAGAAAGAGGCAACAGAGGTAGAGAAAGAGGGAAGAGGGATGCAGTAATAGGCAAGAGGGATACAGAAAGAAGCAAGAGAGGTACAGAAAGGGGCAAAGGGGGTACAGAAAGAGGCAGGAGAAGTGAAGAAAGAAGCAACAGAGGTGCAGAAAGAGGCAAGAGAACTTCAGAAAGAGGCAAGAGAGGTACAGAAAGAGGCAAGAGAGGTACAGAAATAGGGAAGACGGGTGTACAAAGAAGCAAGAGATGTATAGAAAAAAGCAAGAGAAGTGGAGAAAGAAGGAACAGAGGTGCAGAAAGAAGCAAGAGGGATGCAGAAAGATACAAGAAAAGTGCAGAATGAAGCATCAGAAATGTAGAAAGAGGAAAGAGAATGGCAGAAAGAAGCAACAGAAATGCAGAAAGAGGCAACAGAAGCATAGAAAGAAGCAACAGAGGTGCACAAAGCGGCAAGAGAAACGCAGGAAGATGCAAGAGAGGTACAGAAACAGGCAAGAGAGGTGCAGAACAGGGGTGCAGAAATGGGCAAGAGAGGTGCAGAAAGAAGGTTGCAGTAAGAGACAGAGGGGTGCAGAAAGAGGCAAGAGAGTTGCAGAAAGAGGCAAGAGAGGTGCAGAAAGAGGGTAGATGGGTATAGAAAGAAGCAAGAGGGGTGCAAAAAGAGGCAAGAGAGGTACCGAAAGAAGCAACAGAAGTGCAGAAAGAAGCAACAGAGGTACAGAAAGAAGCATCAAAAATGAAGAAAAAGGAAAGAGAAGTGCAGAAAGAAGCAACAGAAATGCAGAAAGAAATAACAGAAGTGCATAAAGAGGGAACAGGGGTACGTAAAGAGGCAAGAGAAGTATAGAAATAGAGAAGAGTGGTGCAGAAGGAGGCAAGAATGATACAGAAAGAAGCAAGAAAGGTACAGAACAAAAAAGAAAAGAGCAGAAAGAAGGAACAGAAATGCAGCAAGAGGCAAGAGAAGTGCAGAAAGAAGCTGCGGAAATGCAAACAGAGGTGAAAGAAGCAACATAGGTGTAGAAGTAGGCAAGAGAAGTGCAGAAAGACGCAAGAGAGGTGCAGAAACAGGCAAGCGAGATATAGAACAGGGGTACAGAAAGAGGGAAGAGAGGTACAGAAAGAGGGAAGAGGGTTACAGAAAGAGGCAAAAGGGGTTCAGGAATAGGCAAGGGGGTACAGAAAGAGGCAAGAGAAATGCAGTAAGAGGCAAGAGAAGTGCTGAAAAAATCACCAGAGGTACAGAAAGAAGCAAGAGAAGTGAAGAACTAGGCAAGTGAGGTACAGAAAGAGGCAAGGGAGGTGCATAAAGAGGCAAGAGAGGTGCAGAAAGAGGCAAGTGTGGTGCAGAAACAGGCATGAGGGGTGAAGAAAAAGGCAAGAGAATTGCAGAAAGAAGCAACAGATGTGCAGAAGGAGGCAAGAGAACTGCAGCAAGAGGAAAGATATTTGCAGAGAAAGCAAGACATGTGCAAAAAGAGGGAACAGAGGTACAGAAAGAGGCAAGAGAAGTGCAGAAAGAGGGAAGAGAGGTGCAGCAAGAGAGATACAGAAAGAAGCAAGAGAAGTACAGAAAGAAGAAACAGAGGTGCAGAGAGAAGCAAGTGAGGTACAGAAAGAGGCAAGACAAGTGCAGAAAGAAACATCAGACATGTAGAAAGAGGCAAGAGAAGTGCCGAAAGAAGCAACAGAGGTGCAGAAAGATGCAAGAAAAGTGCAGAAAGACGCAAGAGAGTTGCAGAAAGAAACAAGAGAGGTGAAGAAAAAAGCAAGAGAAGTGCAGAAAAAAATGACAGAGGTGCAGAAAGAAGCAACAGAAGTGATGGAAAAAACAGGAGAGTTGCAGAAAGAAACATAAGAGGTGCAGAAAAAATCAAGAGAAGTGCAGACACATGCAAATGAGGTGTAGAAAGAGGCAAGGGAGGTACAGAAAGAGGCAAGGGAGGTGCAGAAACAGGCAAGAGTGCAGCAACAGGCATGAGGGGTACAGAAGGAGGCAAGAGAACTGCAGAAAGAGGCAAAAGAGTTGCAAAAAAGCAAGAGAGGTGCAAAAAGAGGGAATAGGGGTACAGAAAGAGGCGAGAGAAGTGCAGAAAGAGGGAAGTGTGGTGCAGAAGGAGACAAGAGGGGTCCAGAAAGAAGCAAGAAAAGAGCAGAAAGAAGCAAAAAAGTGCAGAAAGAAGCAAGAGACGTGCAGAAAAAGGCAAGAGGCGTGAAGTAAGAGGCAAGAGAAGTGCTGCAAGAAGCAATGGAGGTGCAGGAAGAGGCAAGAGAAGTGCATGAAGAAGGAATGGAAATGCAGATAGAGGCAAGAGAAGTGCAGAAAGAAACAGCAAAAATTCAGAAAGAGGCCAAATAAGTGCAGAAAAAGCAGAAGAGGTGTAGAAAGAGAAAAGAGAGGTGCACAAAGGGACAAGAGAGGGTGCGAGGCAAGATGGCGGCCGAGTGAGAGGTCGCATCAGCAGCACTTTGTGAGCCCGGACAGATTCTAGCACTCTTAGAATCTCGCAACCTTTTTCGGCAAAAGAGAGGCAAAAGCGCTTAAGAAGACTTATGGCTATCCCGCTGGAACTATCACCAGAAATGAGGAGTCTGGTGTTTGGAAATTAGGGGTGCCCTGTCTTATGTTTGTGCTTGTAGACTGCAATTGAAAACTGAAGGTGGCCGTAGGAAGCAGGATCATCGCTGTGGGCAGAGGTTGAGGCCTGAATATATATGATTAAAGGACAGCGAAATTGTGAGTAATATGAAATCGCATCTGAACTGTTTGATGTATGTTGGAATGAAATGAAATGTGGCTTCATTTTATACGCTCGTAAGGAGAAAACCTTGAGCCCTTGAGTTCTGGATTGTGCAAAGAATCGAGCCCAGCTGTGATCAAGGGGCATTAAGGGCTACGCTACGATCTTCTCTGAATATTTGGTACATTTAAAACATTTTCTGAGCCTCTTTGATCGATTTTACCGCTAGAACCCTTCGGTCTTCGTAGCCCATTGAGGAAAACTTCACTCCCTTTCACACCGCACTTACGCTGCGCTCTTACCATGCGGCGTACGTTCATCTGGTGAACTCCGATTTCTGGAGCACTCTGCTCGGCATCCGGTACCGACAGCACTGGGTGTCATCTGCACACACAGGACAGGTGAAGTAAATGCTGTGCGCAGTACGTAGCTTGCGTCCCTCACTGCAGTGATAAAGAGGTGACGTACGAGTCAGCACGGAGAGAGGCACTGAGAGAGGCAGCCAGAAGGGGGCAGTAAAAGCTTATAAAAGGAGAAGGGGGAAAAAAACACAACGAATGCCGTTCAAAAGAAACCTTTGTATCTCGCTGTGCCGGGGGCGTTCAGACGGTAAGGAGGGCCTCATACAGATCAGAGAGACCAGAGAGGCCAGTAGAAACAAAGAAAATAAATTGATTCCAGATACAGCCGTGCTTGGTATCGATATTGAGATAACATTTGGGAAAACATATGTCCCCAAAGTAGATCAGCATCGCATCACATACAAAAGAGGTGCTTGGACCACTAATAAGACAAGTAAAAACCCACAGATAATATCAGGGAGGCAAAGCAATTGGCGAACTGAAAGGAAAAGCAGGGAAGCCAAAAAAAACAGGTGCAGCTCCAACTCTGGTGGCAACTACAGGTACAGACATGGGTACAGAGACAACTCCCACAGTATCTAAGAGAGAAAAAAAACGGATTATCGGTCAAAAAACAGGACATGGAGAGAAGATAAAAAAGAGATGCTGCTGCTGTTGATGATACTGGAGGAACAGGAAGAGCAGCAACTATGCTGACCAACTTGGAACCCGATGGAGGAAAGATGGAAGGGGAAGGGGAAGTCACGGCCCAGCAAAGAACATGTGAGGCCCAGGTACAACCCCAAGATATACCCCAAGAAATACTTGAACTTGCAGAAAACAATCAGAATTCAGAAAAAGACCCATTCCCATACAATCTGGAAAAAGCAATGGAACCGGCTCATGTTTTACAAACAATCAACGATAGACAGAGAGGTCAGTAGAAACAAAGAAAATAAATTGATTCCAGATACAGCCGTGCTTGGTATCGATATTGGGATAACATTTGGGAAAACATATGTCCCCAAATTAGATCAGCATCGCATCACATACAAAAGAGGTGCTTGGACCACTAATAAGACAAGTAAAGACCCACAGATAATATCAGGGAGGCAAAGCAATTGGCGAACTGAAGGGAAAAGCAGGCAAGCCAAAAAAAACAGGTGCAGCTCCAACTCTGGTGGCAACTACAGGTACAGACATGGGTACAGAGACAACTCCCACAGTATCTAAGAGAGAAAAAAAATGGATTATCGGTCAAAAAACAGGACATGGAGAGAAGAGAAAAAGAGATGCTGCTGCTGTTGATGATACTGGAGGAACAGGAAGAGCAGCAACTATGCTGACCAACTTGGAACCCGATGGAGGAAAGATGGAAGGGGAAGGGAAAGTCACGGCCCAGCAAAGAAAATGTGAGGCCCAGGTACAACCCCAAGATATACCCCAAGAAATACTTGAACTTGCAGAAAACAATCAGAATTCAGAAAAAGACCCATTCCCATACAATCTGGAAAAAGCAATGGAACCGGCTCATGTTTTACAAACAATCAACGATAGACAGAGAGGCCCTGAAACCAGAGGGTCCAAAGCAAAGGAAAAGGAAAAGGATCTGGAAAGAAATGAACCTCATGAGAGTGGGAAAAGTAAAGGGAAAAACGCGGAGAAAAATCAGGAAGAAAAACTAGAGAAGGAGAAGGAGAAAAGAAAACGAATAAAAGAGAAAGAGAGAGAGAAAGAGAAAGAACTCGTAAAGGAGAAAGAGAAGGGGAGAGATATCGAGGAAGATGCCAAACTGGAGTTAATGGCTAAGAAAGCACAGAGGCTACAAACAATAAAAAATGTAAAGGCTAATGCAAAAAATACAGGCTCTCCGACCACCTCTCAGCCTAGTATTTCTAACATCTTCAGCCCTCTACATAAGGATGGTGCGACTAATGCCCTAAAGAACGAAAAAGTACCGATCAAATATTCAAGTATTACAAGTGGAACTTTTGTAGACAGCCCCGATGTGCCAGCAGAAGACATCGAAAGAGAGGTAAACGACATCCAAGATGCGAACATCTCCAACCAGATCGTAGCTCCGAATGGGGACATCGAAGGGCCTAGGGAACCCATAAAAATAAAAACAATGATGGCTAATCAAAGGGAGCAACCGAATCAAAGTAAGATGTTTCCACAAGGGGAAGATCTACATATAGAAAATAAATCATACTCCGAGGAAGACTCTGATTCAGATATATATCAAACAGGGATGTCTATATCTAGTGAATCAAGTGAACTAAGTGACATAAGTAAAGCTAGCCCAGGTCCACAAATGGAGACCTTATCCTCTGGGTTATCGGGTTCACATGACTCGGGATAATTTTGTGAAACAAATCCAAGGAAAAAACGAGGAAAAAAAAAGAGGATATGAAGCAAACAAGAATGTAACCTTATCAATGAAGAGCCAACAGACCCAGGCATTAATACTGATCATGGCAAAACTAGAACAAATCCTTCTCGAAAAACGCCGATCGTAAAATCAATGGGAGAAACATCACGTCAGGAATGCCGCTCGGCTGAGATAGAAGAAGGAGGTCAAAAAACAACGATAAACAGCTGTGGATCCGGATTGACAAGCGAACCTTCACTAAGTGATGTTCTGAGCTCAATAAAGAATTTTCATAAGGACGTTAAAAAAGAGAGCCAAAGGAACCGTGCTGCCATTGACAAACTGCAAAGCGCAGTTAAAAAAGTTGAAAATATTTGTACCGAAATCTCCGAGAGAATGGCCACAGTAGAAACTCGTACCGAAAATCTGGAAACAGATGTCATCAAGCTACAACAGACAGAAAAAGAACATGAGGGAATAATCAAAGATCTTATGGCAAAAGTCGAGGATCACGAGAACAGATCCAGACGGAATAACCTCAGATTTCTTGGTATCCCAGAAAATTTCAAAGGAAATGATGCTAGAGGGACAATGATTACTCTAATTAAATCTGCATTCCCGGAATTGGAGGCCTGGGATATAGATAGAGAGATTCAGCGTGTTCATCGCTTTCCTTTGACTTTATCGAAACATTCTAACAAAACACGCCAATATCCCAGGGCTATGCTTATTTACTTTGGGAACTTTCTTCTTAGGGAAGCAATCTATGATCTTGCAAGACCCACAAGCCAAAGGGAACATAAAGGGTTTACATTTTTTGTCATGCCTGATTTTGCGCATACCACCGTAGAGCGAAGGTGGAAAAAGCGCCAATTATTTGCACCATTCGAAAAAATTGGTGGTAAGGTATTCCTACAGAACCCGGCACGGCTGAAAATTATATTTAAAGGTTCAACCAGAAGCTTTACAAGTGAAATACAAGCCGAAGAATACTTAAGAGAAATCTCAGAGATGGAGACCCGAAACTCGGGGAAATAACTAAATAAAATATAAAGAAGTAGTAGTAGAAAATTGAACATTCTGGGAATGCAGGGGGAATTACTATAAGGGATAAACTAGGCGGAGCATATTATGAGTTTAAGTTTAAAATTTATATGCTGAAACAATTTCAGTACATGTATAAAGGTTGTGGCTAATCACATTTTTTTTTTAATCTGTCAAGGCCGCGGGGTGCACTCTGGCGATCAGACCATACGGGCGCCCACACCTAGGACCCAGGACCTAGGATGCCTCATGGGATGGTAAGGGAAGGGGAGGGCGGGGGAACCAAGGGTGGGATGTGGGAGAAGGGGGAGGGAGCATAGGACCAAGGAATGTCAATCACATGAAGGGCAAAAAAAACTATATTATCGTAGTCACTGATATTCATGCAATGACCAGGAAACAAAGACATGGATATGACACCAGGCTGATGGCAATAATTCTAATTTTATTATGGCTAAGTTAAAAATTGTTTCTCTAAACATCTGCGGACTCAACGATATCAAAAAAAGACAGAAGGTGGCGGTAGGATTACAAGTAATGGAGGCTAATATCGTCTGCATACAAGAAACTCATATCGAAGGCTCTCAGCACCACTTATTGAAGTCACTTGGATATAATCTCATTACTGCTTCTACACAGGGAGTTAGAACTAAGGGGGTGGCAATATTAGCTAAAGGTGGGGGGCTCCAATTTGATAGAGTACTTTCCGATAAATGCGGAAGATGGGCAATCGCTGAATGCAAGTACAATAAGTGCCGAAATAAAATAACAATTTGCACGATATATGGGAGTGTTTTTGATGAACCAGAGATACTAATAAAGGTGTCCAACGAGCTTGCTCATTGGCCTCTACCCCTTATAGTGTGTGGGGCTTTTAACCTACATCTCCCCGGGGACTGGACCATGGGCCCGGAATTTAAATATCATGGTAGGAAACCTAGAGTCTTTCCGGCTCTAAAAGACGTATGTATGGTACATAGCCTAATAGATGGGTGGCAACATAATCACTGGGGAGATCCTAGTTTTACATTCTATTCATATCCACACGCGCGACATGCAAGACTTGATTACATGCTCATATCAAATTCTCTGAAAAATGCATGCATGATAGAGAAATTACCACGCCTATTATCAGACCATAACCCGTTAATTTTATCGCTTTCATACACTCCAAATAATCATCCAACTAAGATCTGGACATTTGAAAGGGCTCTGTTAATGAATGAAAAGTATTGCGAACATATGAAGGGGTGGATTCCCGGCTTTATTGCAGATAATCTAGGAAGCACTTCTGTAGTATTTGTATGGGATGCTCTTAAAGCAGGCATAAGAGGTGAGACATTACAATTTTCTCTTAGGAGTAATAAGGAAGGGAAATCCCACCTAGCTGCACTACATTATAACTTGGGTAAAGCTGAAGAAGATCTAATCGGTGCAGCTCAACAAGGTCAGGGGCTAGACAATGCATTATCTCAGGTAGCCATCGCAAAAAATCTCATCACAGAAATAATAGTGGAAAAAGATATCATTAAAGCATCGGTAAATAAGGAAAAGATATATGAGCTGAGTGAACAGGTTGGGCATCAGTTAGCGGTGCGTATTAGAGAAGAGACATCAGCAAGTACCATCACAGAAATTCAAGACCCTAGACTAGGCTTAAAAACAGAACCAGATGAAGTAAGGGCCGCATTTCAGAGATTCTATCAAGATCTATATACAGAACCTATAAATGGAATGGGAGATCCAGATTGGTATTCAGATGTAAATCGAGGTCCAAGATTTGAGAAGGAGGACAAGGACATGCTGGATGCATTACCCAATTGGGTTGAGATCCTGCTATCTTTAAAAACATTAAAAAGTGGGAAAGCGGCAGGAATGGACGGAATACCATCTGAGTTCTATCTGAAATTTGCTGATCAATTAAAAATAATAATGTTGACTTTATTTGCCCACATATTTCAGGGCGGTACCCCCCCTCCCTTCTGGTCAGAAGCTAAAATTGTCGTCTTCTTGAAAAAAAAATCCCCTTGATTTAGGGTCATATCGACCAATTACTCTAATTAATGGGGACTCAAAAATCTATTCGAAATACCTGGCGGCCAGATTGGCACCAATAATAAATAAAATAGTATTTAAACACCAAAATGGGTTTATACCAGGAAGGTCAACAACTGATCATGTTCAACGGGTGATCTCGCTGTTTGACTATACAGAATCTACAGGAGACCCTATGGCGCTTATACTTCTGGACGCAGAGAAAGCGTTTGATAGGGTCTCCTGGAGATTTCTATGGACGGCAATGTCTTATAGTGGAATTAACGATAAATTCATTACGGCTACTCGAGGACTATATAATAAACTGAGTGCTAGAGTATTAGTCAATGGGCTCCTGTCAGAGAACTTTGTGATCACGAGAGGAACCAGGCAGGGATGCCCTTGCTCACCCCTTTTATTTGCAATATATATCGATCCATTTATTCGATGGTTGGACAATTGTATATGTATATCACCAATTAAAATACGTAGTCATAATACCAAAACTTTGGCATATGCCGATGATATCGCGATTGTCACTAGAGACCCAAATAGAGCTATGCCGGCGATAGAAGAGGAAGCACACCTATTTGGATTGGTATCTGGTTATAAACTGAATTCTAACAAAACCCAGATTGTGTTAAACAACAAGATTGTGATGGGGGACTCAAGAGTTACTGAGGAGGCCGTTTACCTAGGGGTTACAATATGTGCTAAAATTCGAAACATTGTTGATATTAACCTAAAACCATTGATGTCTAGAACCAAGAAGGAGATGGCACGATTGGATAATTTACATCTAACTATAGGGGGCCATTGTAATTTGATTAAGATGATTTTTTCCCCCCGATTTGTATATTTTTTTATGACTATTTGCCTTGAATTCTCCCCCAAAATGTTTAGCACTATCGACTCTATGCTCTCAAGCTTCCTTTGGGGATATAAGAAACCCCGACGGGCTCTTAAACGATTGGTACTACCGAAGGAAAAGGGAGGTTTATCCCTACCGAATTTTAAATTGTATTATTGGTCCACTGTTCTGAAATATTGCGCCAATTTGATTTAGAATGAAAGTATTAATCAAGAGATCCCGTCCCCTCAAGAACTTTTATTAGGAGAAGATTTTGCCGGTTGCTTTTGGCGACATACAAATGATAATTATTTTAAGAAAGTCAAGTTTAAGACTATTATAGGGGCTTATAAAGCATGGAGTAGCATCCGCAAGATTTTGGGGCTAGGGCGATTTTCACTTTATACACCAATGAACAGTAATAATGATTTGCCTTTAATATTCCATGATAGCTGTATAAACAGATGGGTCTCGGCAGGGATGGTGCAACTGGGCTGCTTCTATAAACAAGGCTGTCTTAAGATGTTTGAGGATCTGCATGAGGAATATAATATTAGCCATAGAGATTTCTTTACGTTTTTGCAGGTTAGAGATTTTCTAACAAAGAAAACTGGTGGGCGGGAGAATTTCCTGAACAATCAATTGATGGATAATATATGTAAAAAAATGTCCCCCAGGATCGGGGGAAATCTATGAAACTTTGAATTTAATGGCCCCAGATGATATGGATAAACATTGCGCAATTTGGCAGGACCAACTGGGACTATATTCGAATATCCCCCGCATAGCATATGACTTAGCTCTAAATTCATTATTGTCGATAAAGCTACAGGCACAATTTTATAAAACCTTCTTCTTCCTATATTACACCCCTAAGAAAACTGCTAAGTGGGGAACAGGGAAGGGAACAACATGTCCACGTTGTGCACTATATGGGGCCGACATTATACATATATTTGCTACATGTAACACACTTACTAAGCTGATTAATGACATCTCGGAATTTCTATCAGAAGTTTGTCAAACAAGAATAGAAATCTCAACAGAGGAAATCATGCTGGGGTAGCAAATCGGGAAGTGCAGACAAACACCCAGGGGTTAATATCTGTGGCCATGGCAATACTTCGACTTACTATTGCCTCAGCCTGGTTAGATCCGGATCCACCTGCATTTCAACAATGGAGGGCTAGGCTATTAGCCAATTGTAGCCGGGAAGTTGCAATTTATAAAAACAAAGGTGCTAAAAAAAGATCAATGGGCATGCGGATTTGGTCTCCTATGTTACTGTGGATCCGGAGACATACATGAGTGTATTTTGTGTATATAGAATTGTTTATATTTATTTTTTTTGTTTTTATTTTATTTTATTTTTTTTATTTTTTTTGCATCCTTATGGTAAAGTACATTATACTGGATCAATTTCTGTTGTATGTATATAATAAGCTGCTTTATATCTATTGTTTTGACATGTTCTTGGTCAAGAAAGGGGGGGACATGGAGGGGGGAATGCATTTATCATGTAAAAAATACCAATAAAAAAAAAATAAAAAAAAGAGAGGTGCAGAAAAAGGGAGGCCGAGTGCAGAGAGAGGCAACAGGGATGCAGCAAGAGGTAAGAGAAGTGCAGAAAGAGGCAAGAGAGATGCAGAACGAGAGAAGAGGGTTGCAGAAAGAGGTAAGAAGGATGAAGAAAGAGACAAGAGAGGTGCAGAAACAGGCAATAGAAATGCAGAAAGAGGCAAAAAAAGTGCTGAAAGAAGCAACAGAGGTGCAGAAAGAAGCAAGAGAATTGAAGAAAGAGACACGAGAGTTGCAGAAAGAAACAAGGGAGGTGCAAAAAAATCAAGAGAAGTGTAGAAAGAGGAAAGTGAGGTGCAGAAAGAGGCAAGAGAGGTGCAAAAAAAGCATGTGTGGTACAGAAACAGGCATGAGGGGTACAGAAAGAGACAAAAGATAAGCAGAAAGGAGCTACAAAGGTACAAAAGGAGGCAAGAGAACTACAGAAAGAGGCAGATATTTGCAGAAAAAGCAACAGAGGTACAGAAAGAGGGGACAGGGGTACAGAAAGAGGCAAACGAAGTGCAGAAAGAAACAAGAAGGTAAAGAAAGAGACAAGAGATATGCTGAAAGAAGCAACAGAGGTACAGAGGTGCAAAAAGTGGCAAGAGAAGTACAGTACGAAGGAACAGAAATGCAAAAAGAGGCAAGAGAAGTGCAGAAAGAAGCAGGCAAATTCAGGAAGAGGAAACAGAAGTTCAGAAATAAGGAAAAGAGGTGCAGAAAGAGACAGGAGAGGTGTACAAAGAGACAAGAGAGGTGCAGAAAGAGAGAAGATGAGTGCAGAAAGAGGCAACAGGGATGCAGAAAGAAGCAAGAGAGGCACAGAAGGAAGCAAGAGAAGTTAAGAACGGAACAACAGTGATACAGAAAGAGGCAAGAGGGTTGCAGAAAGAGGCAAGAGAAGTGCATACAGAAGCATCAAAAAAGCAGAAAGAGGCAAGAGAAGTAAAGAAAGAAGCTATAGCAATGCAAAAAGAGGCAAGAGAAGTGCAGAAAGAAGCAACAGAGATGCAGAAAAAGGGAAGAGAAGTACAGAAAGATGCAAGAGAGGTGCAGAAACAGTCACAAGATGTGCAGAAAGAAAGAACAGGGGTGCAGAAGGAGGGAAAATGAGTGCAGATAGAGGCCTCAGGGGTGCAGTAAGAGTTAAGAGAAGTGCAGAAAGAAGCAACAGAGGTGTAGAAAGAAGCAACAGATGTGCATAAAGAAGAAGGAGGGCTGCCGAAAGAGGGAAGAAGAGTGCTGAAAGAAGCAACAAGGGTGCAGAAAGAGGCAAGAGAGGTACGAGAAGTGAAAACAGAAGCAAGAGAGGTACAGAAAGAGGCAACAGAAGTGTAGTAAGAGGCAAGAGTGGTGCAGCAAGAGACAAGAGAGGTGCAGAAAGAGACAGGAGAGGTATAGAAAAGAGGAAAATGAGTGCAGAAAGAGGCAACAGGGGTGAAGAAAGAAGCAACAGATGTGTATAAAGAGGAAAGAGGGCTGCAGAAAGAGGGAAGAAGAGTGTTGAAAGAGGCAAAAGGGGTGCAGAAAGAAGCAAGAGAGGTGCAGAAAGAAGCAAATAAAGTGCAGAAAAAAACAACAGAAGTGCAAAAAGAGGCAAGATAATTACATTATAGAAAGAGGCAAGAGAGGTGCAGAAAGAGGCAAGAGAGGCACATAAACAGAGGTACAGAAAGAGGTAAAAGGGGTGCAGAAAGAAACAAGAGAGGTACAGATAGAAGTAAGAAAAGTGCAGAAAGAAGCAACAGGGGTGCAGGAAAGAGGCAATAGGGTACAGAAAGAGGCAAGGGAAGTACAGAAAGAAGCAACAGAGGTGCAGAAGGAATCACGAGAACTGAAGATAGAGGCAAGAAAGTTGCAGAAAAATGAAAAAGAGGTAGAGAAAGATGAAACAGGGGTGCAGACAGAGTGACGAGAGATGCAAAACAGGGAAGAAGGGTACAGAAAGTGACAAGAGGCGTGCAGAAGGAGGCAAGATGGGTACAGAAAGAAGCAAGAGAGATGCAGAAAAAAGCAAGAGATATGCAGAAAGAACCAATAGAGATGTAAACAGAGGCAAGCGAAGTACAGAAAGAAACAAGAGAGGTGCAAAAAGAGGAAAAAAGGGTGCAGAAAGAAGCAAGAGATGTGCCAAAAGAAGAAAGAGGCAAGAGAGTTGCATACAAAGCAATTGAGGTGTAGAAAAAAACTAGAGAAGTGCAGAAAGAACCAACAGAGGTACAGAAACAGGCAAGAGGGGTGCAGAAAGAGACAAGAGAAATGCAGAAAGAAGGAACATAGGTGCAGAAGCAGGCAAGAGGGGTGCACAAAGAAGCAAGAGAGGTGCAGAAAAATACAAGAGAAGTGCGGAAAGAACCAAAAGAGGTGCAGAAAGAGGCAAGAGAACTGCAGAAGAGGCAAGAGAGATGCAGAAAAAAGAAACAGAGGTGCAGAAAGAGGCAAAAGGGGTGCAGAAAGAAGCTAGAGAGGTGTAAAAAGAAGCAAGGAAAGTGCAGAAAGAAGCAAGCGAGGTACGGAACAAGGAAGGAGAACTGCAGAAAGAAAGATGCAAGAGAGGTATAGGAAAAAGCAAGGGAATTGCAGAAAGAAGCAACAGAGGTGCATAATGAGGCAAGAGAACTATAGAAAGGGGCAAGTGAGTTGCAGAAACATGAAAAAGAGGTGCAGAAAGATGGAACAGGGGAGCAGAGAGAGTGAAGAGAGGTGCAAAAGAGGGAAAAAGGGTACAGAAAGTGGCAAGAGGGGTGCAGAAGATGGCATGAAGGGTGCAGGAAGAATCAAGAGAAGTGCTGAAAGCACCAATAGAGATGTAGAAAGAGGTAAGCAAAGTACAGAAAGAAGCAACAGAGGTACAGAAAGAGGTAAGAGAACTGCAGAATGCGGTTAGAGAGGTGCAGAAAGAAGAAAGAGAGGTGCAGAAAGAGGCAACAAGGGTGCAGAAAGAAGCAAGAGAGGTGCCAAAAGAAGCAAGGGAAGTGCTGAAAGAAGCAAGCGAGTTGCAGAAAGAGGAAGGAGAACTGAAGAAAGAGGCAAGAGAGTTGCAGAAAAAGCAAGAGAGATGTAGAAAAAAGTTAGAGAAGTACAAAAAGAACCAACAGTTGTGCAGAAACAGGCAAGAGGGTTGCAGAAAGAGACAAGAGAAGTGCAGAAAGGTGGAACTGAGGTGCAGAAGGAGGCAAGAGGTGTGCTGAAAGAAGCAAGAGAGGTGCAAAAAAATGCAAGAGAAGTGCGGAAAGAACCAACAGAGGTGCAGAAATAGGCAACAGAAGTACAGAAGAGGCAAGAAAGGTACAGATAGAAGAAACAGAGGTGCAGAAAAAAGCAAGAGAGGTGCAGAAGTAGGCAAAAGGGGGCAGCTCGAAGCAAGAGAGGTTCAAAAAGGAGTAAAAGAAGTGCAGAAAGAAGCAGGCGAGGTACAGAAAGAGGAAGGAGAACTCCAGAAAGAGGCAAGAGAGGTGCAGGAAAAGCAAGACAGGTGGAGAAAAAAGCAAGAGTAGTGCAGAAACAAGCAACAGATGTGCTGAAAGAGGAAGGAGAACTGCAGAAAGAGGCAAGAGAGGTGCAGGAAAAGCAAGAGAGGTGCAGAAAAAAGCAAGAGAAGTGCAGAAAGAAGTAACAGAGATGCAGAAGTAGGCAAGAGGGGGCAAAACAAAGCAAGAGAGGTTCAAAAAGAAGCAAGTGAAGTGCAGAAAGAAACAACCGCGGTACAGAAAGAGGAAGGAGAACTCGAGAAAGCGGCAAGAGAGGTTCAGAAAAAGCAGGAGAGGTGCAGAAACAAGCAAGAGGATTGCAGAAACAGCAAGAGGGGTGCAGAAGGAGGCAAGAATGGCACAGAAAGAAGCAAGAAAGGTGCTGAAAAAGCATGGGAAGTACAGAAAGAACCAACAGAGATGTAGTCAGAGGCAAGACAAGTACAGAAAGAAGCACCAGAGGTACAGAAAAAGGCACGAGAACTGCAGAAAGAGGCAAGGGAGGTGCAGAAAGAAGGAAGAGGGGTGCAGGAAAATGCAACAGAGGTGCAGAAAGGCAAAAAGGGTGCAGAAAGAAGCAAGAGAGGTGCAAAAAGAAGCAAGCGAGGTGCAGAAAGAGGAAGAAGAAGTATAGAAGAGGCAAGAGAGGTGCAGAAAAAGCAAGAGAGGTATAAGAAAAGCTATAGAAGTACAGAGAGAACCAACAGAGGTGCAGAAACTGGCAAGAGGGGTACAGAAAGAGACAAGAGAAGTACAGAAAGAAGGAACAGAGGTGCAGAAGGAGGCAAGTGGGGTGCAGAAAGAAGCAAGAGAACTGCAGAAAAGGCAAGAGAGGTACAGAAAGAAGAAACAGAGGTGCAGTAAAAAGCAAGAGAGGTGCAGATAGAAGTAACAGAGGTGCAGAAAGAGGCAAAAGGGGTGGAGAAAGAAGCAAGAGATGTGTAAAAAAGAAGCAAGGAAAGTTCAGAAAGAAGCAAGCGAGGTACGGAAAGAGGAAGGAAAACTGCATAAAGAGGCAAGAGAGGTGCAGGAAAAGCAAGTGAGGTGCAGAAAAAAGTAAGAGAAGTGCAGTAAGAAGTAACAGTCATGCAGAAGGAAGCAAAAGGGGGCAGAAAGAAGCAAGAGAGGTTCAAAAAGAAGCAACGGAAGTGCAGAAAGAAGCAAGCAAGGTACAGAAAGAGGAAGAAGAACTGCAGAAAGAGGCAAGAGAGGTGCAGGAAAATCAAGAGAGGTGTAGAAAAAAGCAAAAGATGTGCAGAAAGAACCATCTGAAATGTAGACAGAGGCAAGAGAAGTACAGAAAGAAGCAACAGAGTTATAGAACTAGGTAAGAGATCTGCAGAAAGAGGCAAGAGTAGAAGAAAGAGAGGTGCAGAAAAATGTAAGAAGAAAGAGAGGTGCAGAAAAACGCAAGAGAGGTCCAGAAAGAGGCAAAAAGGGTGCAGAAAGAATCAATCAGTCAATCAATCAATCATTGGATTTTTAAAGTGCACTACCTACCCGTGAGGGTCTCAAGGCGCTGAGGGGAGGGTGTCCTGCTACTGCTCAAAGAGCCAGGTCTTAAAGAGCTTCCTGAAGGTGAGCAGGTCCTGGGTCCACCGCAGATGGGTGGGGAGGGTGTTTCAAGTCTTGGCGGCGAGGAAGGAGAAGGATCTTCCACCGGAGGTTGTGCGTTGGATGCGTGGGATGGCGGCGAGGGTGAGGCTGGCGGAGCGGAGTTGGCGTGCAGGGTGTGGAAGTTGAGTCTGTTGTTCAGGTATTCTGGTCGGTGTTGTGGAGTGCTTTGTGTGCGTGGGTGAGGAGCTTGAAGGTGATCCTCTTGATGACGGGGAGCCAGTGCAGGTCTCTTAGGTGGGAGGTGATGCGGCTGCGTCGAAGGATGTTGAGGATCAGGCGGGCGGAGGTGTTCTGGATGTGTTGCAGCCGTTGTAGGTAGTTGGTCGGGTTCCTGTAAAGAGTGCGTTGCCGTAGTCCAGCCTGCTGCTGACGAGGGTTTGGGTCACCGTTCTTCTGGTTTCGGTCGGGATCCACAAAAAGAAAGAGAGGTGCACAAAGAAGCAAGAGAGTTGAAGAAAGAGGAATGAGAACTATAGAAAGAGGCAAGAGAGGAACTGAAAAAGCGAGAAGTGTAGGAAAAAGCTAGAGAAGTGCTTCAAGAACCAACGGAGGTGCAGAAACGGGCAAGAGAAGTGCGGAAACAACCAACAGAGGTGCAGAAAGAGGCAAGAGAACTGCAGAAAGAAGCAACAGAGGTGCAGAAAGAGGCAAGAGAACTGCAGAAATAGGCAAGAGAAGTGCAGAAAGAAGAAACAGGTACAGAAAAAAGCAAGAGAGGTACAGAAAGAAGCAACAGAGGTGTAGAAAGAGGCAAAAGGTTGTGCAGAAAGAAGCAAGAGCGGTGCAAAATAAGAAAGGGAAGTGCAGAAAGAAGCAAGCAAGGTACAGAAAGAGGCAAGAGAAGTGCAGAAAGAAGTAACAGAGGTGCAGAAAGAGGCAAAAGGGGTGCAGAAAGAAGCAAGAGAGGTGTAAAAAGAAGCAAGGAAAGTGCAGAAAGAAGCAAGCGAGGTACGGAAAGAGGAAGGAAAACTGCATAAAGAGGCAAGAGAGGTGCAGGAAAAGCAAAAGAGGTGCAGAAAAAAGCAAAAGAAGTGCAATAAGAAGTAACAGACATACAGAAGGAAGCACAAGGGGGCAGAAAGAAGCAAGAGAGGTTCAAAAAGAAACAACGGAAGTTCAGAAAGAAGCAAGCGAGGTACTGAAAGAGGAAGGAAAACTGCAGAAAGATGCAAGAGAGGTGCGGGAAAAGCAAGAGAGGTGCAGAAAAAAACAAGAGATGTGCAGAAAGAACCATCTGAGATGTAGACAGAGGCAAGAGAAGTGCAGAAAGAAGCAACAGAGGTATAGAAATAGGTAAGAGAACTGCAGAAAGAGGCAAGAGAGGTGCAGAAAGAAGAAAGAGAGTTGCAGAAAAACACAAGAGAGGTCCAGAAAGAGGCAAAAAGGGTGCAGAAAGAATCAATCAGTCAATCAATCAATCATTGGATTTTTAAAGCGCACTAGTTACCCGTGAGGGTCTCAAAGCGCTGAGGGGAGGACGTGCTGCTACTGCTCGGAGAGCCAGGTCTTGAAGAGCTTCCTGAAGGTGAACTGGTCCTGGGTCCGCCGCAGATGGGTGGGGAGGGTGTTCAAAGTCTTGGCAGCGAGGAAGGAGAAGGATCTTCTGCCGGAGGTTGTGCGTTGGATGTGCGGGATGGTGGCAAGGGCGAGGCTGGCGGAGCGGAGTTGGCATGTGGGGTGTGGAAGTTGAGTCTGTTGTTCAGGTAGGCTGGTCGGTGTTGTGGAGTGCTTTGTGTGCGTGGGTGAGGAGCTTGAAGGTGATCCTCTTGATGACGGGGAGCAAGTGTAGGTCTCTTAGGTGGAAGGTGATGCGGCTGCGTCGAGGGATGTTGAGGATCAGGTGGGCGGAGGCGTTCTGGATGTGTTGCAGCCGTTGTAGGTGTTTGGTCGGGATTCCTGTGAAGAGTGCGTTGCCGTAGTCCAGCCTGCTGCTGACGAGGGCTTGGGTCACCGTTCTTCTGGTTTTGGTCGGGATCCTCAAGAAGAAAGAGAGGCGCAAAAAGAAGTAAGTGAGGAGCAGAAAGAGGAAGGAGAACTATAGAAAGAGGCAAGAGAGGCACAGAAAAAGCGAGAGGTGTAGGAAAAACCTAGAGAAGTTCAGAAAAAACCAACAGAGGTACAGAAACAGGCAAGAGAAGTGTGGAAACAACCAACAGAGGTGCAGAAAGAGGCAAGAGAACTGCAGAAAGAAGCAACAGAGGTGCAGAAAGGTGCAAGAGAACTGCAGAAAGAGGCAAGAGAAGTACAGAAAGAAGGAACAGGTACAGAAGAAAGCAAGAGAGGTGCAGAAAGAAGCAAGAGAGGTGTAGAAAGAGGCAAAAGGTTGTGCAGGAAGAAGCAAGAGAGGGGCAAAATAAGAAAGGGAAGTGCAGAAAGAAGCAAGCGAGGTACAGAAAGAGGAAGGAGAACTGCAGAAAGAGGCAATAAAGGTGCAGGAAAAGCAAGAAAGGTGCAAAAAGAAGCAAGGGCAGTAGATAAATAAGCAAGCGAGGTACAGAAAGAGGAAGGAGAAATGCAGAAATTGGCAAGAGAGATACAGAAAGAGGCACAAGTGCAGAAAAAAGAGAGAAGAGGATGAAGAAAGAATTAAGAAAAGTGCAGAAAGAGTCTAGAGAAGTACAGAGAAAAAAGAAGTGAGAAAGGTGCAGAAAGAAGCAAGAGAGGTGCAGAAAGAAGGGAGGTGCAGAAAGTGGAGATGTACAGAAAGAGGCAAAAAAGTTCGGAAAAAGAAGAAAGGTGCAGAAAGAAGCAACAGAAATGCAGAAAGAGGCAAGAGAGGTGCAGAAGAAAGAAGCAAGAGAGGTGCAGAAAGAAGCAAGAGAGGTGTAGAAAGAAGGGAGTTGTAGAAAGTGGAAGAGATGTGCAGAAAGATGCAAGAGAAATGCAGAAAGAGGCAAGAGAGGTGCAGAAAGAAGCAAGAGTGGTTTGCACACCATTAGTACCAATTTAACACCCACATTTAGCAATAATTAACAGGTGACCATTTCAGCTTTGCAAAGAGCTTTACACCATGCAGTCGATGCACTTTTAGTAACGGTTGAGCCGTTTGAGTTCGAAGCAAGTTTTGTTTGTTAAAATCTGCAGATTATGCAGCAGATGATGGAGTATGTGGCAAATGTGGGTTGTGTGGCCCTCTTTCCTTTGAACCTTTTGGGCCCCGGAGACCCTATTCTGCAGGGCCTAAGCAATTTAGAATAAAAGAAAATTGAAAAGGGATGATGCATGAGCCTCCCTCCTGAGGCTGATCACGGCCCAGGGGATCGGATCCTCTGTGGCTAGACCTTTGTTTTTTGTTTTTAAAGGGGATGGGGCCACGCAGCCCCCCACCTGAGGCCAAGTTTGGCCTTGGACCCCTTACCCGGGGCCTGGCCATTTTTTTAATTAAGAAAAGGAAGGGGGGCGAGTGGCCCTCCCTCCTGGGCCTTTTCTGGCCCAAGGGATCCCATCCCCCAGGACAAGGCCACTTTGTTGGGGACCGTGGAGGGAGCCCCAATGCACCTGTGGTCCCTGCCAGCTTCCTGCCTCCTGAGGCCATCATTGCTTTTGGGCAAAGGGAGCTGCTAAGATGCAGCTCCCTTTGCCCAAAGGCGATTCTGCTTGCTTCATGGAAGTAAGTGCAGTTTTCCTGCTCTCGCTTTGATGAAGCAAAGCAGACGTTTCCTATGGTATGGCAGGAGCAGTGCTCCCGCTATGCCATAGCAAACTGCAATGTCCCAGGGATATGCACCCAGGGACATTGCTGGAGCCAGCACTGGGGGAGGGTGGTCCCCAGGGCCAGAGAGGGCTCCTGGAGGCGGGCCCCCTCCCATATGTGCGCTTCCCCAGGGAGGTGGTGGTCCCTGGGGCTGGGGGTGCGCAACAGACCCTAGCACTCAAATAATGTATGCCCATAATTGTTTTTAAAAGTAGTCCAGGAGAGGTGGCTATCCCTGGGGCTTGGGGGGGTCTGTGAGGCCCTCTACCCATTGATAATGCCCTGGGAAGGTAGCAGTCCCAGGGCAGCGTTGGGGGCAGGAGTCCCCCATGATATATTTTTTTTAAAACCTCTGTGGAGGTGGTGGTCCCTGGGCCTTGGGGGCCCATGAGGCACCCGCCCATAAATCAAGAAAGCCCCAGGGAGGTGTCGGTCCCCACTGCAGCTTGGAGGGCAGGAGCCTCTCATAGCAATTATGTTTTTTAAAAAGCCCCAAGGAGGTGGTGGACCCTGGGCTGTGGGTGCTCCCGCAGGCCCCATATCATGATTAGAAATTGCCCCCAGGACTTGCCCACACAGGGGCTTAAAGAAAGCAAAGCATGGGAGACCGCGCTTCATTTATTTTTTATTGTTGTTGAGATTTTCAGACTCTACGCGAATCCCACAATTGTTTTTTTTATGCTTTTTTTTACCCTCGGGGTCTCTATGGGACCCCCTGAGCAGGCCAAGGGAAGGAAGGTGAATCTACCCTGCCCCCTTTTGTTGTGTTTTTTTAAAATTCTTGTAACTCAGTTCAATCGAGTCACAACATGGCTGCCAATACTTCCTGGTTGGAAGTGTTGGCAGCCAATCAGAGATCGGGAGGGTTTGCGGATCCTTTGTGGCCACCTCATAATAATATTTGTAAATATATGACTTTCTCAGGAACTACTGAACAGATTTACACCAAGAACACTCTGGACCAAGAGCTACCTTTCTGCCAAATTTGGTGTAATTCCGTTCAGCAGTTAGGGTTGTATCTACGTCAACAGTTTCCTATGGAAATTAACATGGAGAACATGCGTATTGGTATTCCCCATTTTTCTCAGCCCTCGCTTGATAAATCACCTCAAATGTTCAAGACAGGAGCTAACCCGAGCACTCCATTAGTTTGAAAAGTTTCGCAAAGTTTCGTCAAACGGCACCAAAGATATTGGCAAAAGAAAAAACACTTTTCCTATTGAAACTAGGTCCTAACTATAACTACCTACTGGTGACTGCCAGTAGGTAATACATACATACATAAACATTTACACATATATATATATATATATATATATATATATATATATATATATATATATATATATATATATATATATATATATATATATATATATATGTCTCTCCAGGTTTCCCATATGTGGCAGGCACACACAGGACTGTTCCTTTCCAATCAGGCTGCCAGACAAACTCCCCATACATTGCCGACGCGTTTCGGATTTTAACACCCTTCTTCATAGGCACTTCAGAAATGACGACAGACCACACAAGCACTGGCGTAATCCCTCCTTTATTTCAAGCCTGACTCCCAAGGCATTATGGGACCAGTAGTGCGTAATACATATCACCAATGTGTGCCGTCAATTTCCTTTTCACTACTCACAATCACCAGGGGTTACTTGTCTGCAAGTCTTTTAAATCATCAGGGCGTCTCCTGTTTCGCTCAAACTGTCTCAATCCCGACAGCGAGTAAACCCACACTGCAGCAGCAGTGGGATTCCCCCGTAGCAGAGCAACGAAGAAATCACCGCATTGTGTCCCAAACAATCCGTGGTGCACGGACTCCTGCAGCTTCGTGGTGGCGCCCGCCGTGACCAAGGGCAGGCCACTAGTATGTCTCTCCATGTTTCCCATATGTGGCAGGCACACACAGGATTGCTCCTTTCCAATCAGGCTGCCAGACAAACTCCCCATACATTGCCGACGCGTTTCGGATTTTAACACCCTTCTTCATAGGCACTTCAGAAATGACGGCAGACCACACAAGCACTGGCGTAATCCCTCCTTTATTTCAAGCCTGACTCCCAAGGCATTATGGGACCAGTAGTGCGTAATACATATCACCAATGTGTGCCGTCAATTCCCTTTTCACTACTCACAATCACCAGGGGTTACTTGTCTGCAAGTCTTTTAAATCATCAGGGCGTCTCCTGTTTCGCTCAAACTGTCTCAATCCCGACAGCGAGTAAACCCACACTGCAGCAGCAGTGGGATTCCCCCGTAGCAGAGCAACGAAGAAATCACTGCACCGTGTCCCAAACAATCCGTGGTGCACGGACTCCTGCAGCTTCGTGGTGGCGCCCGCCGTGACCAAGGGCGGGCCACTAGTATGTCTCTCCAGGTTTCCCATATGTGGCAGGCACACACAGGATTGCTCCTTTCCAATCAGGCTGCCAGACAAACTCCCCATACATTGCCGACGCGTTTCGGATTTTAACACCCTTCTTCATAGGCACTTCAGAAATGAAGGCAAACCACACAAGCACTGGCGTAATCCCTCCTTTATTTCAAGCCTGACTCCCAAGGCATTATGGGACCAGTAGTGCGTAATACATATCACCAATGTGTGCCGTCAATTTCCTTTTCACTACTCACAATCACCAGGGGTTACTTGTCTGCAAGTCTTTTAAATCATCAGGGCGTCTCCTGTTTCGCTCAAACTGTCTCAATCCCGACAGCGAGTAAACCCACACTGCAGCAGCAGTGGGATTCCCCCGTAGCAGAGCAACGAAGAAATCACCGCACCGTGTCCCAAACAATCCGTGGTGCACGAACTCCTGCAGCTTCGTGGTGGCGCCCGCCGTGACCAAGGGCGGGCCACTAGTATGTCTCTCCAGGTTTCCCATATGTGGCAGGCACACACAGGACTGCTCCTTTCCAATCAGGCTGCCAGACAAACTCCCCATACATTGCCGACGCGTTTCAGATTTTAACACCCTTCTTCATAGGCACTTCAGAAATGACGGCAGACCACACAAGCACTGGCGTAATCCCTCCTTTATTTCAAGCCTGACTTCCAAGGCATTATGGGACCAGTAGTGCGTAATACATATCACCAATGTGTGCCGTCAATTTCCTTTTCACTACTCACAATCACCAGGGGTTACTTGTCTGCAAGTCTTTTAAATCATCAGGACGTCTCCTGTTTCGCTCAAACTGTCTCAATCCCGACAGCGAGTAAACCCACACTGCAGCAGCAGTGGGATTCCCCCGTAGCTGAGCAACGAAGAAATCACCGCACCGTGTCCCAAACAATCCGTGGTGCACAGACTCCTGCAGCTTCGTGGTGGCGCCCACCGTGACCAAGGGCGGGCCACTAGTATGTCTCTCCAGGTTTCCCATGTGTGGCAAGCACACACAGGACTGCTCCTTTCCAATTAGGCTGCCAGACAAACTCCGCATACATTTCGCCGCATTTCGGATTTTAACACCCTTCTTCATAGGCACTTCAGAAATGACGGCAGACCACAAAAGCACTGGCGTAATCCCTCCTTTATTTCAAGCCTGACTCCCAAGGCATTATGGGACCAGTAGTGCGTAATACATATCACCAATGTGTGCCGTCAATTTCCTTTTCACTACTCACAATCACCAGGGGTTACTTGTCTGCAAGTCTTTTAAATCATCAGGGCGTCTCCTGTTTCGCTCAAACTGTCTCAATCCCGACAGCGAGTAAACCCACACTGCAGCAGCAGTGGGATTCCCCCGTAGCAGAGCAACGAAGAAATCACCGCACCGTGTCCCAAACAATCCATGGTGCACGGACTCCTGCAGCTTCGTGGTGGCGCCCGCCGTGACCAAGGGCGGGCCACTAGTATGTCTCTCCAGGTTTCCCATATGTGGCAGGCACACACAGGACTGCTCCTTTCCAATCAGGCTGCCAGACAAACTCCCCATACATTGCCGACGCGTTTCGGATTTTTACACCCTTCTTCATAGGCACTTCAGAAATGACGGCAGACCACACAAGCACTGGCGTAATCCCTCCTTTATTTCAAGCCTGACTCCCAAGGCATTATGGGACCAGTAGTGCGTAATACATATCACCAATGTGTGCCGTCAATTTCCTTTTCACTACTCACAATCACCAGGGGTTACTTGTCTGCAAGTCTTTTAAATCATCAGGGCGTCTCCTGTTTCGCTCAAACTGTCTCAATCCCGACAGCGAGTAAACCCACACTGCAGCAGCAGTGGGATTCCCCCGTAGCAGAGCAACGAAGAAATCACCGCACCGTGTCCCAAACAATCCGTGGTGCACGGACTCCTGCAGCTTCGTGGTGGCGCCCGCCGTGACCAAGGGCGGGCCACTAGTATGTCTCTCCAGGTTTCCCATATGTGGCAGGCACACACAGGATTGCTCCTTTCCAATCAGGCTGCCAGACAAACTCCCCATACATTGCCGACGCGTTTCGGATTTTAACACCCTTCTTCATAGGCACTTCAGAAATGACGGCAGACCACACAAGCACTGGCGTAATCCCTCCTTTATTTCAAGCCTGACTCCCAAGGCATTATGTGACCAGTAGTGCGTAATACATATCACCAATGTGTGCCGTCAATTTCCTTTTCACTACTCACAATCACCAGGGGTTACTTGTCTGCAAGTCTTTTAAATCATCAGGGCGTCTCCTGTTTCGCTCAAACTGTCTCAATCCCGACAGCGAGTAAACCCACACTGCAGCAGCAGTGGGATTCCCCCATAGCAGAGCAACAAAGAAATCACCGCACCGTGTCCCAAACAATCCGTGGTGCACGGACTCCTGCAGCTTCGTGGTGGCGCCCGCCGTGACCAAGGGCGGGCCACTAGTATGTCTCTCCAGGTTTCCCATATGTGGTAGGCACACACAGGATTGCTCCTTTCCAATCAGGCTGCCAGACAAACTCCCCATACATTGCCGACGCGTTTCGGATTTTAACACCCTTCTTCATAGGCACTTCAGAAATGACGGCAGACCACACAAGCACTGGCGTAATCCCTCCTTTATTTCAAGCCTGACTCCCAAGGCATTATGGGACCATTAGTGCGTAATACATATCACCAATGTGTGCCGTCAATTTCCTTTTCACTACTCACAATCACCAGGGGTTACTTTTCTGCAAGTCTTTTAAATCATCAGGGCGTCTCCTGTTTCGCTCAAACTGTCTCAATCCCGACAGCGAGTAAACCCACACTGCAGCAGCAGTGGGATTCCCCCGTAGCAGAGCGACGAAGAAATCACCGCACCGTGTCCCAAACAATCCGTGGTGCACAAACTCCTGCAGCTTCGTGGTGGCGCCCGCCGTGACCAAGGGCGGGCCACTAGTATGTCTCTCCAGGTTTCCCATATGTGGCAGGCACACACAGGACTGCTCCTTTCCAATCAGGCTGCCAGACAAAGTCCCCATACATTGCCGACGCGTTTCGGATTTTAACACCCTTCTTCATAGGCACTTCAGAAATGACGGCAGACCACACAAGCACTGGCGTAATCCCTCCTTTATTTCAAGCCTGACTCCCAAGGCATTATGGGACCAGTAGTGCGTAATACATATCACCAATGTGTGCCGTCAATTTCCTTTTCACTACTCACAATCACCAGGGGTTACTTGTCTGCAAGTCTTTTAAATCATCAGGGCGTCTCCTGTTTCGCTCAAACTGTCTCAATCCCGACAGCGAGTAAACCCACACTGCAGCAGCAGTGGGATTCCCCCGTAGCAGAGCAACGAAGAAATCACCGCACCGTGTCCCAAACAATCCGTGGTGCACGGACTCCTGCAGCTTCATGGTGGCGCCCGCCGTGACCAAGGGCGGGCCACTAGTATGTCTCTCCAGGTTTCCCATATGTGGCAGGCATACACATGACTGCTCCTTTCCAATCAGGCTGCCAGACAAACTCCCCATACATTCCCGACGCGTTTCGGATTTTAACACCCTTCTTCATAGGCACTTCAGAAATGACGGCAGACCACACAAGCACTGGCGTAATCCCTCCTTTATTTCAAGCCTGACTCCCAAGGCATTATGGGACTAGTAGTGCGTAATACATATCACCAATGTGTGCCGTCAATTTCCTTTTCACTACTCACAATCACCAGGGGTTACTTGTCTGCAAGTCTTTTAAATCATCAGGGCGTCTCCTGTTTCGCTCAAACTGTCTCAATCCCGACAGCGAGTAAACCCACACTGCAGCAGCAGTGGGATTCCCCCGTAGCAGAGCAACGAAGAAATCACCGCACCGTGTCCCAAACAATCCCTGGTGCACGGACTCCTGCAGCTTCGTGGTGGCGCCCGCCGTGACCAAGGGCGGGCCACTAGTATGTCTCTCCAGGTTTCCCATATGTGGCAGGCACACACAGGACTGCTCCTTTCCAATCAGGCTGCCAGACAAACTCCCCATACATTGCCGACGCGTTTCGGATTTTAACACCCTTCTTCATAGGCACTTCAGAAATCACGGCAGACCACACAAGCACTGGCGTAATGCTTCCTTTATTTCAAGCCTGACTCCCAAGGCATTATGGGACCAGTAGTGCGTAATACATATCACCAATGTGTGCCGTCAATTTCCTTTTCACTACTCACAATCACCAGGGGTTACTTGTCTGCAAGTCTTTTAAATCATCAGGGCGTCTCCTGTTTCGCTCAAACTGTCTCAATCCCGACAGCGAGTAAACCCACACTGCAGCAGCAGTGGGATTCCCCCGTAGCAGAGCAACGAAGAAATCACCGCACCGTGTCCCAAACAATCCGTGGTGCACGGACTCCTGCAGCTACGAGGTGGCGCCCGCCGTGACCAAGGGCGGGCCACTAGTATGTCTCTCCAGGTTTCCCATATGTGGCAGGCACACACAGGACTGCTCCTTTCCAATCAGGCTGCCAGACAAACTCCCCATACATTGCCGACGCATTTCGGATTTTAACACCCTTCTTCATAGGCACTTCAGAAATGACGGCAGACCACACAAGCACTGGCGTAATCCCTCCTTTATTTCAAGCCTGACTCCCAAGGCATTATGGGACCAGTAGTGCGTAATACATATCACCAATGTGTGCCGTCAATTTCCTTTTCACTACTCACAATCACCAGGGGTTACTTGTCTGCAAGTCTTTTAAATCATCAGGGCGTCTCCTGTTTCGCTCAAACTGTCTCAATCCCGACAGCGAGTAAACCCACACTGCAGCAGCAGTGGGATTCCCCCGTAGCAGAGCAACGAAGAAATCACCGCACCGTGTCCCAAACAATCCGTTGTGCACAGACTCCTGCAGCTCCGTGGTGGCGCCCGCCGTGACCAAGGGCGGGCCACTAGTATGTCTCTCCAGGTTTCCCATATGTGGCAGGAACACACAGGACTGCTCCTTTCCAATCAGGCTGCCAGACAAACTCCCCATACATTACATGGGGATAGCGGAAGATTGAGCTGATCCGGCGTCTCTTACACTTCAAAACACGCCTGCACGTATTGCGTGTGGGCATACAATACATAATTCTTGGACAGAAGGGTGATGCCTAAATTAAGTATTTTTTGCCTTATGAAACATATGCCTTTTAAAATTAAGGATGAAAATATGCTTTATGTATTAGTATGCATTTTATCGATGTAATTGAAATACTTATTACATGAACCACTGTGTAAATACTTATTTAGCACACTAATATGTTGCACACCATTCCAAGATGGCGCTTACCCGTGTTTGGACGTAGTCCTCTCTCCATTGCAACATGTTTTGAAAAGCGTTTAAAAATACGAAACTTTATGAACAATGTGTGCGATCAAGCGCTCTGTGGAGCGCGAAACGTGTCACGTTGGGTTTATGGTGTAAATAAACCTTTCACTATTACGGATTAACTCTGTGACCTGTGGTTCTTCTGCCCGAGTGCTGGTTTGGTACGCCGTTTTGGATTGAGATATATATATATATACATATATATATATATATTCACAGAAAAAACCATAGGTTATAGACCATATATAGTTAGGAATTAGCATTTACAAAACCTTGAAAATTCACTGAAAAAACCATAGGTTATAGACCATATATAGTTAGGAATTAGCATTTAGAAAACCTTATTTCACTCACACAAAACCATTGAAATTCCATATATAGTTAGTTGCACTAACTATATATCGCGCACCCGCAATCCACTGCTGATGATGTCACATATTACATCATTCATGACATGGTCAGTGACATCACTGATGACATCACTGATGACATCTCAAATGACATCACTGATGATATCTCTTTTGACATCAATGGTCACATCAATGATGATATCATTAATGTGACAATACAATGCATCTCCTCAACTTTAATATAACCTCTGTTACACCCAGTGTTAAATACAGAGTATAATTTTTGAAACCATTGACACACCAATACTAGTTACTACATACGCATTCACTGATTCCTACGTCTACACACACATTCACTCATTCACCCATACAATCATTCATACATACAATCACTCATCTTTACAACACTATCATATGCACTCATACACCTATACAGACACTCACACTCTGCCACTCATCCATGGAGTTACTCACACACCTAGTCAGTCCTGTAAAGAATCAATCACACTTCCATTTTCTAATCTACACAGTTAAACATAGAGTACCTTACATTTTCAAACATATACTAACACATACTTACTCTCTTATAGAATCACTGATACAAGTACACATTGATCTGCACAGAGTCACACACCTCCCAGCCAGCCATACACACACTCAGTCTCCCATACAAATACTTGTGCAACCAATCAATAACCCATATAGCTACTTATATAGCTACTGATCAACACATGCAGCAGCTTGCACAACAACAGACATACTGATGCACACTTTCAGACAGTTTAGTCACTAACCCGTGCATTTAGTAAGACGCATTTAATCACTCACTCATACAGTCAATCACGCACCTACTAAAACCTTCATTCAGACACTTATACATCCACTCATTCTTCAATATGTAAAACATATTTAAACTTTACAGAAACACATAATCACTGGATGTTGTCATCAGTGATGTCATCAGTGATGTCACTGACCATGTCATGAATGATGTAATATGTGACATCATCAGCAGTGGATTGCGGGTGCGCGATATATAGTTAGTGCAACTAACTATATATGGAATTTCAATGGTTTTGTGTGAGTGAAATAAGGTTTTCTAAATGCTAATTCCTAACTATATATGGTCTATAACCTATGGTTTTTTCAGTGAATTTTCAAGGTTTTGTAAATGCTAATTCCTAACTATATATGGTCTATAACCTATGGTTTTTTCTGTGAATTTCATTGTTTTTTTAACAGCTAATATCTGTAGCTGTAAAATGTATTCTTCTTTAAATCCAAAAATATATTTTATATGTTTATGAATAATTTTTTTTTAAAATATTTTTTTTTCTTCGTTCCCGCTTCGCGAATCGGGAAGCTTCCCGTTAGCTGACCTTGATGCCGCGAAATAGACCGCGAGCCGGTAAACGTTTCTTTACCGCAAGTGCCGCGTTAGAAAACAACATCGTGACGCCTCCCGTCCGCATGACGTTCCACGTTGTCGCGTGATACGTCATATGACGTGCTACGTTAGCGAACTGGTACGCGAAGCGAGTGCCAAAGCGCAGGTTTCTGGAAGCAAACCGGGAGGCCCTGCAAAGCGCTTAACGTAAACACAGCAAGTCATGTGACTTGGTAATAACACTTTTCATTGGTTCATTTCACTTTTGGTTTCCTAATGATGTAAGACTAGGTCATATAATCTAAAATGAACACTTTTGATTGGTTGAGAACTCTTGTTTTTCCCAAATGATGAAAATCCCTCCTTCTTTCCTCACTCTGACTTTCATCATTGTGAGAGAAAGACCCTTTGTGATCACTGAGCAATGGCTTCTTTAGTAGCTTCAGCTGGTGCTTCCCCACCACCTCCACCACATCCAAGGAAGAGTGGACCACCTGCTCAAGTTGTAATTCAACAAGAAGAAGAAGAAGAGGAACAGGAGGACGAGCACGAAGAGAGGCAGTTTTTGCCTGAGCAGCCCAAGACGTCTCACCGGAAAGAAAACTTCATTTGGCAATTTTTTAAAATTCCCAAAGGTCAGAAAAAAGTAAATGCAAGATACGTAACTTGCCTTATATGTCAAGATAGACTGTCCAGAGGGACCGACAAAAAATACAGTTTCGGAAACTACACAATGCATCGCCATATGACTAGGTGGCATCCTAACAACTACAGTGCTGCACAGTTTCGGAACGACCTAGATAATCTCCCTATTATGGCCAGAAGATCTGTTGTACCGGAAGTAACGGGACCAGAGGGCAGGGAGATGGTGCCAAATATACAAATGAGATTTGGTGAAGTAAAACACACCTGCGTATTTTGCGATGGATTCATTTCCTACGGAGAAAGAAGCATCACTCTGATCAACAGAGCTATTGACTATCATATGCAAGTTTGTCCGAAACGCCCAAAATAATAAATACTTCTTTTTTTTGTTTTGTTGCTCCTGTTGAGCCCTTTACAATGAATCGTTTTCATTGCCCCCTCCAAGAAAAACCCAAAAAAATATAAAACTGTTCCGAAAAATTCAAAAACATTAAAAAAATGTTCAGAAAAATAAAAAAAAAAGTTCTTTTCAGAACTACCTCCCCGTTATTAAAAAATTGGTACAATATTTGGAACTGTGCCAACCTCTATTTCTCTTAGTTCGCTTCCTAGTTCGCTCGCTGGTACGCGAACTGGAAGCGAACCAAAAACAGTAAGTATAAGGGAAGGAAACACACACTTATGTTAAAAGAAAGACAGCTATAGGGGAGTAAACTAGAGATACTATTACCCATAATCCACTACTGATGATGTCACATATTACATCATTCATGACATGCTCAGTGACATCATCAGCAGAGGATTGCGGGTTTTTTGGCAACATGCCTTATCCACGGTTTAATAACGCTGCCTTTTGCTTTATATAAGTTTTCAAATTGTATGAAATATATACCAATAGGTCTTTATGAACCTTTAGGTAGTGCTTTTGTTCATGAGGTCTGGTCGCTTCCATACACATACAGATGTTTCAAAGATGATCAAGAAGTTTATCTGAATGGAGAGGAATGCACTGAGACGCCAGATCATTCACTAATGTGTAGGCACATACAGTTACACGATTCATGCAACAAACACCGACCAAATATGGCTTGCGTGTTGCAAGGCACGCCAGTTCCTGCTATCATCCCCACGTTCAAGTTGTTGGAAAATGGTAGTTATTTGATGCTCAATAATGAAGATTGTTCTGAGTTAATTAAAAGTATTCCTTTTATCGTAACAGTAAGTGAACGGGTTATTTGCTGCAGAAATGTTCTATTTCCTCCCACACATGAACATAGGGAGTTTTCAATCTGGCCACAAATACCAACCTTGGGACACGTTTCAACGGCATGACAAGAATAAGAGCTCTTTTGTCTCAGAGAGAGGTGGCCTTGAGTTCGGCCCGTGAAACTTTCGTACTTCACATAGCGAACACCCGTACACAGGTTTGCCTTTCAATTTCAGCAACATGTTTCCGACTATCTTTAACGCATCCTCCACAAAATCCCTGGCACACTTTTTTAAAGTTGTTACCAGTGGTCTCGTGACTTCATTTGAGAAAATCTTTGGAGTCATCCCTGCTCCCTTTCATTCCATTTTCTCCACTCTGGTTCGTGGATTGCATTTTTACTTGCATTACCAGCGGACGCTCTTGTGCTTTTTTACATTTTTAAATATGGATGTCCCTCCTATGCAACCTCCGACCCTGCAGCTGCTGACACTGTTCCGCAATCGCATGCTAGAATATTATGGCACAATGCCGTTGGCGATATTAAGCACGGCATATGGATTATCTTTTCGGTTCTCCTACTTCACCTGTGTCCAGCCTGTATTTCACTGCCTGACCTGTGATTTCGATTGGGCCATTGATTTGTGTCTCTGCGGACCGGTTTCTCCTGACGTCGACTTTAATCAGCTGATGACTCCTATCATTACTCACGAGTTGATTTGTCCTGGCGAAAGGATTATGGCTGTGGCATTGATGCATGGACTACTTGGTCCCTGGAATTTACTGGCGGCAGCACAGTCTTTCTTGGAACACAGCTTTCTTGAAAACCCACCGAGCTGTCCTCTGATGGTGATAGAGGATCCGGTGCTGGGAGAGCACGTATGTTCTTTTCCGCTTTTAAATTGGATGGCTGAACTGTTTTCGGATGAAGACGGTGACTTCCTGTTGGAGGCTGTTGCAGCTTATTTTGCATACACAGTTATGTCATAGACCTTTTTCATGTTTCATATGCTGAGTACTAGCATTTCATTGACAATTCATTGACTTAATTGTCAAGTTTTTATTATTTACCTTGCCTATTGGCTTAAGACTCGATAAAGTACTTGGCTGTTTTATTTTTCTTTAGCATTGAATTTTCCTAGTTTTTAATGCTTTACCTTGCGGACCGTCCACATATAAACTTGCAATCTGCTCTCATGAGATGGCACTTCTATTATCTTATTCAGTTCGTTTCCGGATCATGAGGAGGTGTCATCTAGGTCCTGGATATCTTTACACCGTGTTAAGTTAGCATGGGCTCATTACCGGTTTAAACGCCATTTTTCCTTTTTTGCAACTTCTGCACACGACATTTAGTTGTTGCTTTAGCTTTCCACCTAGTAGTTCATCGTGGTTTACATGAGAATAATATGTTATTGGTCTACTATCTGCTTTACTTGTTAAACTATATCTGTACAGCGAGTGCTAAAGTTTCAAGAACAACACGATACAGAATTGTTATGAGGTCTGATCTCCACGACTTCATACTCATAACATAAGTGCAACTTCTGCCAATTCTGGGCATGAGGCGGGTTTTATATTGCTTTGCCGAACACACATACACAACAGTTGATGCGGTTCACATGAAGAGAGAGCTGGTGTATGCTGATGTGATTCCTTCAAATCTAAGACACTAAAGTATGGGCACGCCCTAAACCAACACAAAGAGACCTTCTTAGCAAATAATATAATATGTGTATTAGGGAGGGTGAGATATAAGCAGCCGCGGGCCGTGGAGGGAGTTACGGTGAGGCAGGGAGGCGGGGAGGGGGAGAAGCAGGGTGGAGCCCTCTCTACCTTGCCCCTCCCCCTCCCCGCCTCCCTGCCCCACCGTAACTCCCTCCACGGCCCGCGGCTGCTTATAAGTGTTGCTAACTCTTATTCATTTACAGCATGTTAACATACTGTCACCATTCGCTTTTTATGTACTAGTAACTATGCTGGTAATTTTGCTACTGATAATATGTGTACTTGTATTCTCCACCCTGCTTCTCCCCCTCCCCGCCTCCCTGCCTCACCGTAACTCCCTCCACGGCCCGCGGCTGCTTATAAGTGTTGCTAACTCTTATTCATTTACAGCATGTTAACATACTATCACCATTCACTTTTTATGTACTAGTAACTATGCTGGTAATTTTGCTACTGATAATATGTGTACTTTTATTATCTAAGGTACTACGCCTGAGAAGACGGCATTAGTAAATAAACATTTCAAATACACATGTGTTCTTCTTAACTCCATGTTCTGGTTTCTAAGAAATATATAACGACCGACTGTTCATGAGTTCCACGTATCCTGAGGTACTATAAGTTCATATTATGGATTGTCTAAACATTGAGAGTTTGTTATATCCAATGTGACACTGTACCTAGCTTGCTAAATAGTTTTTGATTACTAACGTGAGTTTTGGGACACCCTAATTCGCCGAGGTTCCAATCCTCTGTCCACAGTTCTGTGTGAGAACAGAAACCCTGCGACAGGGGCACCCCCGACCCTTGCTGGACCTTCATCACACTTGCGATACAACTCCAGCAATGCGCCACCTTTACGGCACAGATACATCACGCATCTGTGCTGTTTTTGCCCCGTGATGCGCCGCATTGTAAATGCAGCACACCATAGGTGACGGAACAGCGGCACAGAATGACTAACACATCCCTGGTGATGCGCCAGTCATCATAAATCTATCCCTATGCTTCTTATCTTGTTAGAGATGAACCGCCATATGTATCATCAAAGTTATTTGCATTTCCTAAATAGCGAACTTTAAGGAATAAATAGCGATTCTTTACCATTCCTAGTTTGCGATGAGCTATTTGCTAATTAGCCGAATGTAGCCCAATGAAGCCCAATGTAGCCCAATGTAGCCCAAAGATGGCCGCCAGACACACAAAAAAACAAATGTAGCCCAAATATCAGCCAGATGTAGCCCAACTATAGCCCAGTGACAGAATGACCAATCAGCTTCGCAAACCTCCGTTACGCGAAGCGGAGCGCTGTTACAGATATATATCTTTTTTTGAACGTTAATTTCTCAAAATCCACTGGAGCACATATATTGAGACCTAGCAAAGGCACATCGGGCTACCAGTCCCTAATATTTTGCCAAGTTTCGTGCAAATCCATTCAGCCGTTCAATTATTATTTTTATTATTTTTTTTTGCCCCGCGGGGCCCTTTTAAAACCTCCACATCAAACCTAGGGGGTCAGCGAGGATCTACTATGCCCCCTTATAGTTATTTCCCCCTTTGTTTTGACCTCCTCTTGTCTCTCGATCCTACCGAGAGACAAGATGGCGGCCGCTACGGACTGTTTGGAATGTTGACAGACGCCGGAGAACCAATCAGCTTCGCTTCACAAAGCTCCGTTGCGCGAAAAGTCCGCGAACCAGAGCGCTAACCGGTCCGCTGTTACAGATATATATCTTTTTTTAAACGTTAATTTCTCAAAATCCACTGGAGCACATATATTGAGACCTACAAAAGGCACATCGGGCTACCAGTCCCTACAATTTTGCCAAGTTTCGTGCAAATCCATTCAGCCGTTCGGGCTAAAAGTGAGGCCAACCGCCCTATGGAAAACTCAATGTTAAAAACACGTTTTGGGACCCCCCTTTTTTCTCGGCCCCCACTGGACGAACCCCCCCCAAATTTTCAAGGGCTGCTCAGAAACAAAATGTGCCATTTTCCTGAAAATTTCAGCCAATTCCGTCCACAAACGCCAAAGTTATTAGACATAGAATTTTCAAAAACCCCATAGAGAAAAAATCCTAACTATATATACCTACTGGCGACCGCCAGTAGGTAATATATGTATATATATATATATTCACTGAAAAAACCATAGGTTATAGACCATATATAGTTAGGAATTAGCATTTACAAAACCTTGAAAATTCACTGAAAAAACCATAGGTTATAGACCATATATAGTTAGGAATTAGCATTTAAAAAACCTTATTTTACTCACACAAAACAATTGAAATTCCATATATAGTTAGTTGCACTAACTATATATCGCGCACCCGCAATCCACTGCTGATCATGTCACATATTACATCATTCATGACATGGTCAGTGACATCACTGATGACATCACTGATGACATCTCAAATGACATCACTGATGACATCACTGATGACATCTCAAATGACATCACTGATGACTACATCCAGTGACTGTATAATTCTGTAAAGTTAAAATATGTCTTACATATTGAAGAATGAGTGGATGTATAAGTGTCTTGATGAAGGATTTAGTAGGGGCATGGCTGACTGTATGAGTGACTGATTAAATGTGTCTCACTGAGTGCATGGGTTAGTGACTAAACTGTCTTAATTTGTGCATCATTATGTCTGTTGTTCTGTAAACTGCTGCATGTGTTGATCATTAGCTATATGATTAACTGTATGGGTTATTGATTGGTTGCCCAAGCATTTGTATGGGAGACTGAGTGTGTGTGTGGGTGGCTGGGAGGTGTATGACTCTCTGCATAGATGTGTGAGCAGTTGATTGACTAGATGTATGGGTTCAAAAGTGCATGTGGAAACAGCTGTATGGGCGGTTGACTGTGTGCATGAGTGTATTGGTGAGTGAATGGATATCTCAGTGCTACATGTCAAAGTAAGTACATATGTAAAACACAGTACATGTGAGAGTTGACATATATAAATAACTGTGCATAAGAGCCAGTGAATGTGTGAGTGGCTGTATGGATCATTGTGAACTTGTATCCAGGATTGTATAAGTGAGTAAATATGTTTTAGTATATGTTTGAATAAGTAAGGTGTGTATAACTGTATAGTTGAGGAAATGGAGGTGTGATTGATTCTTTGCATGACTGACTAAGTGTCTGAGTAACTCCATGGATGAGTGACAGTCTATGAGTGTCTGTTTACACTGAGTGTATCTAAGGTTATATTAGAGTCTGAAGAGGTTCATCGTATTATCACATGAATGATGTCATCAGTGATGTGATCAGTAATGTCAAATGAGATGTCATCAGTGATGTCATCAGTGATGTCATTTGAGATGTCATCAGTGATGTCATCAGTGATGTCATTTGAGATGTCATCAGTGATGTCATCAGTGATGTCATTTGAGATGTCATCAGTGATGTCATCAGTGATGTCACTGACCATGTCATGAATGATGTAATATGTGACATGATCAGCAGTGGATTGCGGGTGCGCGATATATAGTTAGTGCAACTAACTATATATGGAATTTCAATGGTTTTGTGTGAGTAAAATAAGGTTTTTTAAATGCTAATTCCTAACTATATATGGTCTATAACCTATGGTTTTTTCAGTGAATTTTCAAGGTTTTGTAAATGCTAATTCCTAACTATATATGGTCTATAACCTATGGTTTTTTCAGTGAATTTCAATGGTTTTTTAATAGCAAATATCATAAGCTGTCGAATGTCAAGTACGTGGTAAGTGAAAACATTTTCGTGTTTATGCACACTGATCTGCTTTGAATGGTGCCCCCCCCCTCATTTCTATTAGGAGTACTCTCTCTTTGCACATAGTGAAGAGTAGTTAACGCAGGCCTTTGCCCCCGTTGTAATACGTCGTGCCTGCTTCTCTCTCCATTTGATTGATTGTTATCCAAGTATTTACTGTTTTAGAATTGGTTCTCTTTGGTTCATTCTCTATTTACAAACAAACACAGAGTCGCAATACTCTGTTTAGTCTTTGCAGATAACGAAAAATCGTGTAAAAAAAAAAAGAAAAGGAATCGAGCAAAATCAGTAGGCCACTAATGGGATCTCTTTTTGACCTTGCTAAAATAGAAACATTAGGAACAACCCCTCATGACAAATACAAAACTAGTGAGATGAACTGAACTCCACACAATGATGGCTGCAAAACAGCTCGGCTCCGCCACCCACCCCGCCCAAAATAACGATAAAGAGCGGCTGCCATGATTGGTTGCGGAATGGCCACGACGGAGCTACGAAATGGTGCTGCTCTCATGCTAACCCCAGCTTCAGTCTGAAACATCCAGAAACACTGTAGACTACCAATTCCATCAGTTCCGGTAGCGCCCCAATGTAACCCGGTAGAGAAGAACTAGCCCTCCCCTCTTTGACTGATGGTTCTTGTTGCCTGTCCCTTCTGTTGTCATTTAACAGAACTATTTAGCCTGCTGAAAGGGGTTGTGTTCCGACCGCTGTTGGTGGAGACATTTTGACTATATTCTGGACCTGCGTTGTCGCGTAATGCGTCATATGGCGCGCCGCGTTAGCGCATCCGGAAGTCATCCGGGGCGCGCAGCGCGTAACGTAAGCATAACAAGTCATGTGACTTGTTAATAAAACTTTTCATTGGTTCATTTTACTTTTCTTATTCTAATGATGAAAGGCTTGGTCATATGACCTAAAAACTACGCTTTTTATTACTTCCGAACATTATTTTTTCTTAAATATATTTTATAATGTTCCAGGCTAATGTACTTTCCGGGAAAATTTACAACTGTCCTGCAAGTAAAATATATTCTTTTTTCGAGAAAAAGAGCGTTTCTTCATCCCATGACGGAGCCGTTGAGCAAAAGAGGGTCAACCTGCTGTCTTAGTCGCCGATACGCCTGAATATGAGATTCTTATCGATCACTTTATGTTGCAGAAGTAGAAAACACAACAGCCCTTGACCATTTATCTGTACTGCGTTCCTTCGTATTATACCTTTTACCCTTCATGTAATTGGTCTGCTTTATTTCACTTGCCTTTTAATGATTCTAAAACAGTGACTATTATTAAAAACTTTACCAATGTATATACTACTACCATGTTTTCTTTTAAAAACCTTTATTGTGAAAATTTCATTATACAAATACGAGCCTATAACCACGTGGGCCGGCCACGGAGCAAACTGTAATCGTATATGATGAGTAGACATTTACACTGTAGAGGAACGTAACGGGCGGGCCATTAGGTTGCAAGAACTAAGGTGTCTAACAGTTACGGAATCGGTGGATGTACATTTTATAATTAAAATACGACAGGGCCAGTTACAATAAAATTATCTACATATACATTTGCGGGCAAGTACCATGGGTGACGTTAATTCGAACTTTCAATAGTACAGTAATCAATAACACATCAGAACTTAATATCAATAGGGATGTCGAAATATTCAATCAATTCTCGTCCCCGCCCGCCATGTGCTTCAAAACTGCATACGTATCTCGTGATTTCAAGGTTCTGCAACCAGTACACAACAAGGAATTACGAGTCCCATTTATTCCGGCGCCATTTTGGGCGAGGACGGGCAGGTCCAGCATATAGTCAAAATGTCTCTACCAACCCTCGACTATGATGATGTTCATATGCTGTATTTATTAGAGTAACACTCATCTGTCCACATGAAATTAATTTGCCACAATCTAAACATGTCATTTTAATCTTTCCAAAGTTCTTCTAAATATTTGGGACCGTTTCCCTTGCCTCTGATGCTGTCAGTGCCACTTCTTTGATGAATGTACTAGCAGGTCAGGGGTTCTCCTCCAAATCTCTCTTTTATGCAGCACTATAATTAATTGGTGCCACCTCTCCATATGACGATGCATGGTATAGTTACCATAACTATATTTTTTTTCGGTTCCTCTGGAGAGTTCATCGTGGCAGATGAAGCGTGTAACGTACCGGACATTTACCTTTTTTTGCATGTACAGGAAAGGAAAAAAAAATCGAGCATCCGAGTTCTAAGGTGTCCCAGGGCCATTTTAGTGGACCAGGCCCAAATCCAAAGAACAGGCCGCCATTTTGAGAGTCCTGTTGCAGCCGCCTGTCGCTGTAGCATCAAGAGCAGCCGAAACTCAGCTGAATGGCAACTGAAACGGTAAAGGGGCGCCCCACTACAGCAGACGAGCCTCCACCTGGGAAGGCCCGTTCACGCCGCCTCCCCCCCCCCCCTTCGGGCACCCCACGCCGTTATTCGGAGCAGTATTGTAGGATGGCCACACCAGTGCGGCAACTTGCTAGACATCACCTCGGTGGTAACCGAATCTCAGCCCCTTGTAGTGTCTCCTCTTCAGAAAATATTCTTGCGCTACCTTTGCCCCATTCACACATCGGTCCGCTACTGACGCCATCTCACAGGCTAATGGGGCGCCCCACGCCGAGTTTCAGCATTGTAGGATGACCACACCAGTACAGCAACTTGCTAGACATCACCTCGGTGCCATCCGGATCTTGGCATCTCAACGCCTAGTGGTATCTTCCATACAGAAAATATTGTTGCGCTGCCTTTGGCCCCATTCGCACATCGGTCCGCAACTGACACCATCTCACAGGCCAACAGGGCGGCCCACGCCGACTTTTACCATTGTAGGATGGCCACACCAGTACAGCAACTTGCTAGACATCACCTCGGTGCCATCCGGATCTTGGCATCTCAGCGCCTTGTGGTGTCTTCTATTCCGAAAATATTGTAGAAAATATTGTTGCGCTGCCTTTGGCCCCATTCGCACATCGGTCTGCAACTGACACCATCTCACAGGCCAACAGGGCGCCCCACGCCGACTTTCAACATTGTAGGATGGCCACACCAGTGCGGCAACTTACTAGACACCACCTCGGTGCCATCCGGATCTTGGCGCGTTGTGCTGCCTTCGGCCTATTCGCACATCGGTCCGCTACTGACGCAAACTCACAGGTCAACGGGGCGCCCCACGCCGACTTTCAGCATTATAGGATGGCCACACCAGTGCTGCAACTTGCTGGACACCACCGCGGTGCCATCCGGATCTTGGCGCGTTGTGTTGCCTACGGCCTATTCGACATCGGTCCGCTACTGACGCCGCCTCACGTGCCAACGTATTTTCTCCGCATTTTATACCCTATGCCGCATAACAGGTCATGTGACTTGTTTATAAAACTTTTCATTGGTTCATTTTACTTTTGGTTTCCTAATGATGGAAGGCTTGATCATATGACCTAAAAACAACACTTTTCATTGGATGAAAACTTTTTTTTTCCCCAAACGATGAAAGCCCCACCTTGTTTCTGGATGTTTCAGACTGAAGCTGGCGTCAGCATGAGAGCACCACCATCTCGTAGCTCCGTCGTGGTCATTCCGCGAGCAATCATGGCAACCGCTCCCCACCAGAAGCCTACAGGAGTCGGGGGCCCCCAAAACTTTTGATAAATCCTCAAGGCAGAGGGGACGCTTTCGAGAATGGGGTCCAAGACCTAGCAGACAAGCGTCCGATTTCCAAGGTGTCCCAGGGCCATTTCAGTGGACCAGGCCCAAAAAGGAAAGAACCTGCCGCCATTTTGAGAGTCCTGTGACAGCCGCCTATCGCTGCACCGCAAGAGTGGGCGCAACTCAGCTGAATTGCGGCTTTTGACACAGTGGACCAAAAACGGATGGAATGGCAACTGAAACGGTAAAGGGGCGCCCCACTACAACAGATGACACTCCACCTGGAGAAGCCCGTTCACGCCGCCTCCCCCGGGGCGCCCCACGCCGTTATTCGGAGCAGCATTGTAGGATACCAAAACCAGTGCGGCAACTTACTGGACATCATCTTGGTGCCATCGTTCTGCTGCCTTGGAACTATTCGCACAACAGTTTGCTACTGATGACCCACCCCCCGCGACGCCCCACGCCGTTATTTGCTGGGTGGCAACTTACTAGACATCACTTTCGTGTCATCTAGATTTCAGCGCGTTCTGCTGCCTTGGAACTATTCGCACAACAGTTTGCTACTGATGACCCACCCCCCGCGACGCCCCGCGCCGGAAATCTGGACGTTGTGCTGCGTTGGGACTATTCGCACAGCCGACCGCTACTTCGTTGTTTTTCCCTAAAAATGTTTATATGTTATTACTATTTTTGTTTTCTTGTATATATTTATAAATTATTAAAGTTTTATAATCTTACTACTTTGTCGGAGTGCTATATATTTTTAATGTGACACATAATTGTAAAAACTTTGATGTACAAAGAGTCATCCCTGGAATCTTCCGCTTCAGGCTCGGTCCCCTCCCCAATCACAATACAGGATGGTTTTCAGATAATAGGAACGCTTCTGCTGTGACGAATCTCATCGAGTGTGGGCCTTGATCTACTATAACTCCTTTGAAGAGGGGTGATTCTTTACAGCTGGGGCCATAAACTACATCTGCAGGGCTAGCTGATAGCCTAGGACCGGCCTGGACAATCGGACACAGAGGAAGAGGAGTGTCAGAGGGTGCGGTAGTGAATAGGGCGAAAGGGAGGTGTCGGGCGGGCACGGGGTGTGATTCTCAGGGAAGAGCAGCGCAGATGGGGGGAGGTTTATTACCCATGCATAAGACAGAAAGCGGGGGTGACCACTGCCTGGGGGAGATGCTTGCGAGGGTGGGGAGCCATGCTAAGGATCGACAGCGTGCAGAGAGTGGGTCTGGTCAAGGCATCTAAAATGGCTGCCGTGCACGACAAAAGTGTGGCATTTGAAAAAAGACAAGATGGGGCAGACAATGTTTTTCAACACTTCCTGATTTCCTTCGAATCGAACGTTAACAGACGTTGGGGCATATTACCAAAGTTAAGCGATATTTATCCCTAACGATGCTTAGCAACGATTTTTTTACCGCTAAGCATCGTCAGAAATTATCGCAGATAAACCTTGCTATTATCAAGGTTTATCGCAAATACGATAATAAACGACCGCAATGCATTAATATCGCTGAAAACTCAGCGATATTCATGCATTACCGAGCTAATGCTCTTAGCCATGTTATCCACCTCCCATTGGATAACATGGCTAAGAACTGCTCAGGGCAGGTGCTACTTTTTGGAGATATTCGCGCTTATCTCGAATATTTCCAAAAGTTGATAATAGGAGATAGCGATGTTAGCGACTGTTTCCAGTCGCTAACATCTTGGCACGCCCACTTTGCATGTCATTAGTGATAAATATCACTCACATGCAAAGTGGGGCCCAAGATGGTCGCTATCTCCTACTAGCCGTCGCTAACTGGTGTTAGCAACAGCTAGGTAATACAGATATAATTTTATCTCCGCGAAGCGGAGCGCTGTTACAGATATATATCTTGTTTTTGAACGTTAATTTCTCAAAATCCACTGAAGCACATATATTGAGACCTAGCAAAGGCACATCGAGCTACCAGTCCCTACAATTTTGCCAAGTTTCGTGCAAATCCATTCAGCCGTTCGATTATTATTATTATTATTTTTTTGCCCCGCGGGGCCCTTTTAAAACCTCCACATCAAACCTAAGAGGTCAAGGAGGATCTACTATGCCCCCTTATGGTCATTTGCCCCTTCGCTTTGGCCTCCTCTTGTCTCTCGATCCTACCGAGAGACAAGATGGCGGCCGCTACGGACTGTTTGCAATGTTTACAGACGCCGGAGAACCAATCAGCTTCGCAAACCTCCGTTACGCGAAGCGGAGCGCTGTTACAGATATATATCTTTTTTTCAACGTTAATTTCTCAAAATCCACTGGAGCACATATATTGAGACCTAACAAAGGCACATCGGGCTACCAGTCCCTAATATTTTACCAAGTTTCGTGCAAATCCATTCAGCCGTTCGATTATTATTATTATTATTTTTTTTTGCCCCGCGGGACCCTTTTAAAACCTCCACATCAAACCTAGAGGGTCAGCGAGGATCTACTAGGCCCCCTTATGGTCATTTGCCCCTTCGCTTTGGCCTCCTCTTGTCTCTCGATCCTACCGAGAGACAAGATGCCGGCCGCTACGGACTGTTTGGAATGTTGACAGACGCCGGAAAACCAATCAGCTTCGCTTCACAAAGCTCCGTTGCGCGAAAAGTACGCGTAGCGGAGCGCTGCCCGGTCCGCTGTTACAGATATATATCTTTTTTTGAACGTTAATTTCTCAAAATCCACTGAAGCACATATATTGAGACCTACAAAAGGCACATCGGGCTACCAGTCCCTACAATTTTGCCAAGTTTCGTGCAAATCCATTCAGCCGTTCGAGCTAAAAGTGAGGCCAACCACCCTATGGGAAACTCAATGTTAAAAACACGTTTTGGGACCCCCCTTTTTTCTCGCCCCCCCCTGACGAACCCCCCCCAAATTTTCAGGGGCTGCTCAGAAACAAATTGTTCCATTTTCCTGAAAATTTCAGCCAATTCCGTCCACAAACGCCAAAGTTATTAGACATAGAATTTTCAAAAATCCCATAGAGAAAAAATCCTAACTATATATACCTACTGGCGACCGCCAGTAGGTAATGTATATATATATATATATATATATATATATATATATATATATATTCACTGAAAAAACCATAGGTTTCACACACGTTATAGTTAGGAATTAGCATTTAAAAAACCTTGTCATTTGAGATGTCATCAGTGATGTCATGAGTGATGTCACTGACCATGTCATGAGTGCTGTAATATGTGACGTCATCAGCAGTGCATTGCGGGCGCGCAAGTTATAGTTAGCTGAGCTAACTATAACGGAGGAATTTCAAAGGTTTTGTATGAGAGAAATGTTCAGCTAACTATAACGTGTGAAACCTATGGTTTTTTCAATTAATTTGCATAGTTTTTTAAATGCTAATTTCTAACTATAACGTGTGTGAAACCTATATTTTTTCCAGTGAATTTCAAAAGTTTTGTAAATGATAATTTATAAATGTATTAATTATTATGTCTTTCTTTTTATTCTAATTACGTATATTTTTAATATAAATATTTATATTTCTTTTATTTTTTATATTATATTTCATATTCCTATTATTAAATAATAACAAAACTAAATTGCAAAGTAATTTTTGGATGAATTATTGCTTGACGTCGGTTGCGAGTATAACACAGCTCCAGCAGTTCTCTTGGGGCCCTATGCTCACAATGCTGTATCAATCCTTACACCTGCTTCAAGCACATGCAAGGTTTTGATGCAGCATAAGCTCAAAACTCACTGAATAAAATGTTATACATTTCACTCAGTCACTTTTACGAGGCCTTGCTGCACCCCCTTCTGCACAAGAAAGCCTCTTCTGGTGCGGCGCTTTACAATGTAATGCACCCTCTAGATGCATCACATTGTTAATAGCACACACCATGGCACTTCTTTTGCACCACCACTGTGTCACAAAAGTGACGCAACGGCTGTGTGAAAGAGGCACGAGGGGTTTGTAAATCCGCCCCTAACACATAACAATTCACCCAGGCACTTTCACCAGCAGCACAAATTGAAGCATACACTTGTAACATATTTATGTACATATGATACATTCAAGTGCTTCGGACATACTACAGTATACTATAGATAAACACCTTATAGATTTATGCTGTAGCAGTTCCTTATAGTTCTGCACTTTCACATTCTCCATACACTAGTAACATATTCATTTATGAACTACACATACATTCTAACAAACTTTTACACACTACCATAGAAATATAGTTCTTTCTTTGACTAGTGAAGGTAGTTCTGAAAATAACTATTTTTTTTCTTTTGTATTTTTTTTGTGTTTTCTCAACAAATTCCAAGTGGAACAAAAGAATGAAAAAAAGAACAACTAATGTCGAGGACAGCAATGATACTGCATCCTGCGTTTCATCAAGTCTATAGACTATTCCCCATAACACAAAAGTTTATTGCAATAAATTCATAGAATTTTAACTTTAGCAAAGTCAGAATCAATAGGTGGGTGTGGACTGCTTCCTGAAAATGCTGATGCTGCACTTGATGTGCTTGGTGCAGTAGCAGGTGGATTCTCGTGCAACCTCCGCTTTGCAGCTCGAGCAAAGTTCTTGGGGTGCAAGTTCTTCACGTGTCGCACCATATTTGCTGTGCCAAAGGAGTATTTTTTACAAGGAACACCCCTTGAAAGAGTTGTTTGGCAAATTTTACAGGTTACTTTTGGAGCATTAACCTTCTGGAAAAGTGAAAAACTTCCAAATTAGAGCTTCTTTCCTCTTCTTTGGACGTTCTTCAGGAATGAAATCTCCCTCTGAAGAACTGCTGGAAGATGGGTATTATTGTGATCTTCCTTCTATTTGAGAATATTCTCAGAACAAATGCTTCTTCTTTGAAAGCCAAAGTCGAATAATTTTAATGGGACGGAACTTTCAACAGTTGCAATAGGAAAAGTTATGAACCAATCAAATCTCTGCTTTTAAAGTCACATGGCTTTGCGTACGCTTATGATGCGCTTGCGCAGCTCTTTCAATACGAGTACGCATGATGTTCTACCGCGATTTGTGTAATTTTTTTTAAAGTGATATATGATTGTTACAAGTATTAAAAAAAATTCATAGTTATCCCAAATGTCTGCCCTTAGTATGTACATTAAATACATACAGGTTTTAAACCAAGTAGAAACATTGCCCCCTTTCACGTACAGAACGCCATACATGACGTCACACCAAAGCTTTAATGCGACGCGTAACGTCAAAGCATATTTGTACCGTATGCGCGGGTACACGCTGAGTATGATAAGCAGTACAAACTATGGTGCGATCTCCCTCTCAGTGACAAATCAGAGCTCAGGGCGTGCTAAGGAGAATGATTAGAAGTGCTGACTCATTGCAGATCCGATTCTGGGCCTGCCTCTGCGCACATGATAACACTGCCCCCATCTCTCTCTGTTGTTATTTGTTAGTGCACACACTCATACTTGCACATGCGCGGTGCAAGCCAGCCCACACTACCCACATGCCATCACCTAGCATGCTTGCTATCAGTTAGCCTGGAAACCAATACATTACCCAATGGCATGTCCCCCAGGGCCATCATTCTTACAGACCGTGAAAACGCTACCAATGACGGCGCTGGCCTTAGTGTGGTCACCCCCCGCGGTTCCCATATAATGCGGGCACTGACGTGAGCACGCTCTCTTTTGCCTGCCTGGGCTGCGGTGACAGACAGACTGTTGAAAACACCCCAGACTCAGCAAAACCGCAGCCTTTAAAGACACGACAAAAGACGACAGAAGCAAAGGTAAGGGAAGACGTCACAACATCAGCCTCCACTGTAAATTGTATATGCATAATGCTATTTTTTTATCCTTCATATGGCTTTCCTACCCCTCAATGCTTTTAAATTGTACTTACATAATTGAAATGTTTCTTTATAAGTAACAAGGTCCTATGCACATCGAATCTTAAAAATTGTACGTGCATACATTTCTGTGTCGTATTTCTGTACTACGCCACGTGCTTAGACCTCTATTATTATCAATTGTGCATCCATGATAGTAATTTTTTTTTCTGTGTCACGAGGCCGTCCCAGGCCTCTATTAACTTATTCATCTTCCTTGGTTTACTGGAGCTGCAACAGTCTTAAATACGAAATATTAAGAACCCACATTAAAATTCACTTGTGATAGTAGTTACGCAACTCAGTTTACGATGACTAATCAAAAAGTCCTTTTGTTTCCTTCAGCAAACATCCTTCGGAAGCAACCACGGCCTATCGAGCAACAGCAATGGAATTATCTGCAACTTATTAAATATACTTTGACGTATAGAAGCAGAGTTCAAGTCGAATGGTGAACTCAGGTGGCCGCACTCTTTATACAAGGTAAGCACAGCAGACTAGATCTACAAAGCCTTCATAGCAATGCATTAGAAATCAGTGGCCATAACGAGCATCAGTAATGCAGTAGGCATTTCCATATAGACACCACTTGAACGCGGCACTATAACAACTGAAATATACCAGGTACACTGCAATCGTAAAACTGCAGTGTTAGCTTTATTTGTGAAATGAGAGACGGCCATATTATCAAACCCTGGCAACAAAATTATCGCCACTTTATCGGCAGCAAACTGCCACTTAAGTGGCCATAATAGGTTTGATAATATGCTCTGTTGAATTCCAATCGAAGCTCATGTTAGATGTGAAGGACATCTAACATGAGCTTCGATTGGAATTCCATAGAGCATATTATCAAACACATTATCGCCACTTTAGCGACACTTTCCTGCTGATAAAGTGGCGTACATTTTTTCGCCCAGTCTTGATATTATGGCCAAGAGTGCGTAGTGTCCAGTAGCTTCTCTGTAAAATCTATAATTATCTCCGAGGAGTGACAACAGATAGGTTACAACAGTCTGACAAACAGATCCACAACCTTATTACGCCACTTTTGAGTCACTTTTAACATGGATAAAGTGATGCAAAGAGCTAGTAAATATACATCTAACTTTTCAAGAAAAAATCTCAACTCCAGACTCTACAACACAGTTTTAATGTTGTTTTCTCTCTCTTTCTCTCTCTCACTCTCTGTGACATCATTTCTCTTTCTCTCCTAAACTTAGACACTGCTGCCTGCTTGGACGTGTAGAAGAACAGCCCCAATGAAGTTGTGAAGTCTACTGCCTTATGTGTTTGGCCGCAAGGTTTATACAACGGTAAGCACAGAGGCCTAGATCTACAAATCCTTCATAGGAATGCATTACAAATAATTCGGCATAACAGGCGTTAGTAACGCAGTTGGTACTTTAATATAGACACCACTTGAATGCGGCACTATAACAAGTAAAATGTACCAGGTACACTGCACTCGTAAAACTGTTGTGTAACCTTTGTTTATGATAGTAGAGAGGACCATATTAGCAAACCTTGGCAACAAAATTATCGCCACTTTATCGGCAGCAAACTGCCGCTAAAGTGGCCATAATAGGTTTGATAATATGCTCTATTAAATTCCAAACGAAACTCATGTTAGATGTGAGTGACATCTAACATGAGCTTCGATTGGAATTCCATACAGCATATTATCAAACCCATTATTGCCACTTTAGAGACACTTTCCTGCCGATAAAGTGGCGATAATTTTGTCGCCCAGGCTTGATATTATGGCCCAGAGTGCGTAGTGTACAGCAGCTTCACTGTAAAATCTATAATTACCTCCAAGCAGTGACAACAGATAGGTTACAACAGTCTGTCAAACAGATCCACAACCTTATTACGCCACTTTTGAGTCACTTTTAACATGGATAAAGTGATGCAAAGAGCTAGTAAATATACATCTAACTTTTCAAGAAAAAATCTCAACTCCAGATTCTACGACACAGTTTTAATACTTTTCTCTCTCTTTCTCTCTCTCACTCTCTGTGACATCATTTCTCTTTCTCTCCTAAACTTAGACACTGCTGCCTGCTTGGACATGTAGAAGAACAGCCACAATGAAGTTGTGAAGTCTACTGCCTTATGTGTGGCCGCAAGGTTTATACAACGGTAAGCACAGAGGCCTAGATCTACAAATCCTTCATAGGAATGCATTAGAAATAATTCGGCATAATGGGCGTTAGTAACGCAGTAGGCACTACCATATAGACACCACTTAAATGCGGCACTATAACAAGTAAAATGTACCAGATACACTGCACTCGTAAAACTGTAGTGTAACTTTTATTTATAATAGTAGAGAGGACCATATTATCAAACCTTGGCAACAAAATTATCGCCACTTTATCGGCAGCAAACTGCCGCTAAAGTGGCCATAATAGGTTTGATAATATGCTCAATTGAATTCCAATCAAAGCTCATGTTAGATGCGAAGGACATCTAACATGAGCTTCGATTGGGATTCCATAGAGCATATTATCAAACCCATTATCGCCACTTTAGCAACACTTTCCTGATGATAAAGTGGCGATCATTTTGTCGCCCAGGCTTGATATCATGGCCCAGAGCGCGTATTGTACAGCAGCTTCTCTGTAAAATAAATAATTACCTCCAAGCAGTGACAACAGATAGGTTACAAAAGTTTGACAAACAGATCCACAACCTTATTACGCCACTTTTGAATCACTTTTAACATGGATAAAGTTATGCAAGGAGCTAGTAAATACACATCTAACTTTTCAAGAAAAAATCTCAACTCCAGACTCTACGACACAGTTTTAATGTTGTTTTCTCTCTCTTTCTCTCTCTCACTCTCTGTGACATCATTTCTCTTTCTCTCTTAACCTTAGGCACTGCTGTCTGCTTGGACATGTAGAAGAACAGCCCCAATGAAGTTGTGAAGTCTACTTCTTTTTGTGTTTGGCCGCAAGGTTTATACAACGGTAAGCACAGAGGCCTAGATCTACAAATCCTTCATAGAAATGCATTAGAAATAATTTGGCATAACAGGCGTTAGTAACGCAGTAGGCTCTTCCATATAGACACCACTTGAATGCGGCACTATAACAAGTAAAATGTACCAGGCACACTGTACTCGTAAAACTGTTGTGTAACTTTTATTTATGATAGTAGAGAGGACCATATTATCAAACCTTGGCAACAAAATTATCGCCACTTTATCGGCAGCCAGCTGCCGCTAAAGTGGCTATAATAGGTTTGATAAGATGCTCTATTAAATACCAATCAAAACTCATGTTAGATGTGAATGACATCTAACATGAGCTTTGATGAGGCTTGATATTATGGCCCAGAGTGCATAGTGTACAGCAGCTTCACTGTAAACTCTATAATTACCTCCGAGCAGTGACAACAGATACGTTACAACAGTCTGCCAAACAGATCCAGAACCTTATTACACCACTTTTGAGTCACTTTTAACATGGATAAAGTGATGCAAAGAGCTAGTGAATATACATCTAACTTTTCAAGAAAAAATCTCAACTCCAGACTCTACGACACAGTTTTAATGTTGCTTTCTCTCTCTTTCTCTCTCCCACTCTCTGTGACATCATTTCTCTTTATCTCTTAACCCCTTCGACGCCTCGTCATGAGGTACACCTCTCGTACGCTCATGATGAGCTGAGCTCGTCATGAACCGCGGGTTTTTCAAAAATGCAGCGCACAGCGTGAAAATGCGCCGCACGGATGGTGTTAAACTTAGACACTGCTGTCTGCTTCGACGTGTAGAAGAACAGCCCCAGTAAAGTTGTGAAGTCCACTTCCTTATGTGTTTGGCCGCAAGGTTTATATAACGGTGAGCACAGAGGCCTAGATCTACAAATCCTTCATAGGAATGCATTAGAAATAATTCGGCATAACGGGCGTTAGTAACGCAGTATGCACTTCCATATAGACACCACTTGAATGCGGCACTATAACAAGTAAAATGTACCAGGTACACTGCACTCGTAAAACTGTAGTGTAATTTTTATTTATAATAGTAGAGAGGACCATATTAGCAAACCTTGGCAACAAAATTATCGCCACTTTATCGGCAGCAAACTGCCGCTAAAGTGGCCATAATAGGTTTGATAATATGCTCTATTGAATTCCAATCGAAGCTCATGTTAGATGTGAAGGACATCTAACATGAGCTTCGAATGGAATTCCATAGAGCATATTATCAAACCCATTATCACCACTTTAGCGACACTTTCCTGCCGCAAAAACGGAGATAATGGGCTTGATAGTATGCCCTTGTGAATTCCCATAGTAGCCCACATTAACACCAGAACCTGGATTGCTATGGGAATTCAAAACACCATATTATCAAGCCCATTATCGCCGCTTTAGCTGCAGTTTCCTGCCGCTGAAACGGCGATAATTTTATCACCGTTCTTGATACTATGCCCCGTAATGCTACAACTCATTGACTCACATCTACATAATTCTAAATTCTAATTTTCTTTTTTTCTTTTACAGATTAACAATCGGACACCTTTAGGAATCCATTTCACAATTTGTTTATAACATTGTTTAAGTTATTTTTCCAGTTCTAATATAGTTAGAATTGAGTTTCGTTTATATTTATTGTTTAATAAAAGTTAATTTAAAAAAAACTACATACTTCTTTCATTTTGTGGGGGAGGGGTATGACGGTCCACAATAAAAATAATGTTGAAATACTATAGTAAGATATTCAAGACTAGGATTGAAAACTACTGAATTCTAACTACGGTGAGAAACTACTAAAATGGCGGTGGACGGAGTACGTAACCAACGTTTGACGCCTCGGCACTACCTTTCAAATAAATATGTAAAGAATATGACTATTAATAATGTGCAAAAGTGCAGCAGCGGATGACACACACGAACCGGTAAAAGAAAGTGACAGATTTACTAACTGATATAAAGAATGGTTTGCTTGTTGAACTTGAAGAAAAAGAAAACGTGGGTTACGAAACTACGCTGAGCAGATGAAGAGAGTACAACTGCTACACCAAAAAAAACACAGGAAAGCTTTACATACTATCATAGAAATGAAGGAGCGTATTATCAACAAAAGGCGATACATTATCGCTGCTTTTACCGACAGGAAACTGCCAATAAAGCGGCGATAATGTGCTTGATAATAGGCCCTTGTGACTTCCCATAGCAGCCCAGGTTCTGGTGTTAACCTGGGCTCCTATGGTTATTCACAAGGGCATAATATCAAGTCCATTATCGCCGCTTTATCAGCAGTTTCCTGCCGATAAAAGCGACGATAATGTATCGCCTTGTGTTGATAATATGGCTCATTGCTCTTTTTTTGACCAGTAAACCTACGTGCATATTATGAAGGACGGGTGTTAAAATTATTGCCATTTTATTGACAGGAAACTGCCGATAAAACGGTGATAAGGAGCTTAATAATACGGCCTTGTTATTTCCCATAAAGCCCATGTTAACACCAGAACATAGGCTTCTATGGCAATTAACAAGGACGTATTATCAAGCCCACCCTCCCAACATTAATAAAAAAATCTTCAGACAATGCAGGTACCCGGAGCTGGAAGGTCATTTTATATATCAGTGCCCCAGAAAGGTGGCGTTCCCCACGACGTGTACGGAGAGAGAGAGAGAGCTCAAAACATATATTTTTTTTAAAAGGACCCGAGGGGTGCCGCTCAGCAAGACTGCGGGTAGTAAATCCGTAACCCCCCGCATACTTTAAAATTAAAACCAGAGGAGTGCCGTTCCCCAGTGCTTGGGGCACCTTACAAGCCCCCATTATGCAGAAAAATTGCCCCCGTAATTTGCCCCCCCCGGGACCTAATGAATAAAATGGCCTTCTACTTTGTTTTCACCTTTTCCACCGCGTACAAGTACTGCACGAGTACCCTGCCGTTGTTTTTTTCCATATACGACCCCCTGAACAAGACTATAGGCTCAGAATGTTTCTACCCTGCCCCGTTTCCTTATTTCTCAACTTTGTTTTACTGTTATCTTTTGCTCTCCCAAAAAACAACATGGCTGCCAACACTTCCTGGTTTGGAGAATTGACAGCCAATCAGCATGCAGCTCCTGCTCGTAATTCTATGTATTTCCATACGCGTACGCCGCGATTTTTCTTTAAAAAAAAAAAAAATTAAAAATAGATCCTAAACATCCATGTACGACCCCCTGAGCAAGCCTAGAGGGACAGAATGTCTCTACCCTACCGCCTTCTCTTTTTTCTGAGCTTTATTTTACTGTTTTCTTGTGACTCGGTTCTAGCGAGGCACAAGATGGCTGCCAACACTTCCTGGTTTCGAGTGTTGACAGACAGTTCACAGCTAATCAGCATGCAGCTCGCGCTCGTAATTGAACAGATTTCAGTACGCGTGCTGAACTACGTCTCTAGATATCGCTATGATTTTACTTGCAATTTTATCAGAAACTACTGAACGGATTTGCACCCTTTAACAAAAAGCACAATCTGCGAACCGAACTCTATCTCTCTGCCAAATTTCGTGTAATTCCGTTCAGACGTTCGGGCTGTAGCCCTGGCTAAAGGTCCCTATGGAAAATTGCATGGGGAAAACACGTTTTGGGACCCCCTTTTTTCTCGGCCCCCACTTGACGAATCACCCCCAAACTTTCAGGGAAGGAGTGGGACCAGGCAGGCCATTTTCGTGGAGTAATTCACGAAGATTTGTCCACCGTCGCCAAAGTTATTCCAAATAGAATGTTGTGGATTTCCTATGGAAACTAGGTCCTAACTATAACTACCAAATATATATATATATATTCACTAAAAAAAACATAGGTTTCACACCAGTTATAGTTAGGAATCAGCATTTAAAAAACCTATTAAATTCACTGAAAAAAACCATAGGTTTCACACCAGTTACACATTCACTGGATGGTGTCATCAGTGATGTCATGAGTGATGTCACTGACCATGTCATGAGTGATTTAATATGTGACGTCATCAGCAGTGCATTGCACGCGCAAGTTATAGTGCGTCCAACTAACTATAACGTGGGAATTTCAATGGTTTTATGCGAGTAAAACTTCCAGCTAACTATAACTGGTGTGAAACCTATGGTTTTTTCAGTGAATTTATAGTTTTTTAAATGCTAATTCCTAAATATAACTGGTCTGAAACCTATGTTTTTTTTGTGAATTTCATAGGTTTTTTAATAGCAAATCTCAATAGGTATGAAATGTTATATTTTTTATAAAGAATTTTATATTGTATAATTATGTAATATTTTTTTTTATTTTTTTGCCCCGGAGCGCTCCCGGAGCGCTTCCGGGGCGCGTACCGATGCGCTCACCGGTAAGCGTAGTGCTACAGCGCGCCCCGGGGCGCGTATCGGTGAGCGTTACGTTAGCGCTATTCCCGCGAACGAAAACAACATCGTGACATATCGCGTAGCCGCGTGATGCGTCATATGACGCACAGCGTAAGCGCACCCGGAAGCACACGAGCGCATACGATCGCGAAACGTCCTGACGCGCTTACGCAACGTGACCTGAAAATAACACTTTTCATTGGTTCACAACACTTTTGGTTTCCAAATGATGAAAGTCCTGGTCATGTGACTTGAAAATAACACTTTTCATTTGTTCACAACACTTTTGGTTTCCAAATGATGAAAGCCCTGGTCATATGACTTGAAAATAACACTTTTCATTGGTTAAGAACACTTTTGTTTTCCAAATGATGAAAGCCCCCACCTTTTTTCCTCACTTCACTTTGTTATTTAAGTGAGGAAGACCTGCTTTTTCCTTACAGAGATGGCTACAGTCATATCAGCAGCTGGAGCATCTGCCCCATCACCACCACCACCACCACCATCAAAAAGACCACCAGAAAATCACATTGGTGGTCAAGAAGAAGAGGAGGAGGATGATGAAGAGGAGGGACAGACAAGGCATTTCCTGCCTGAAGATAATCAGCCCTACAAACCAAAAGAGCACTTCGTATGGCAGTTCTACAAAATCCCAAGGGGTTTCAAAAAAGTCAACGCTGCGAAGGTGACTTGTCTGATTTGGGGTGCTGAGCTGTCCAGGGGGAACCCTAACAAAAAATATTCCTTCAGGAATCATACCATGATTCGACATATGATCCGTTGGCACCCAATCAACTATTCTGCTGCAGAGGTAAGGGACCTCTGCAGTACGCTACCCCATCAACATCCAGACCCTCCACATCGAAAGAACCAACTCCATCGGGTTCAGAGGCAATAGAAATGATGCCTATCATACAACCAAAATTTAACGATTTTAAAATCGTGTGCAAATATTGTGGAAAGTTACTTTGCTATGGTGAGCAAAGTATAAAACTTATCATCTGTGCTGGGGATAACCATAAGTGCCTGAAAAAACCCTAATTTTTTCAGGTTTTTTTGCTCCAGTTGAGCCATTTACAATTCCCTGTTTTTTGTTTCTCCCCATAAAAAATACAAAAAAATATAAAACTGTTCAGAAAAGCCAAAAAAAGTAAAAAATGTTCAATTTAAAAAAAAAATATATATAAAACAACAAAAAAAATAAAAAAACAGTTCTTTTTAGAACTACCTTTAATTTATAAAAATAAACCTATATTTTTAAAGAATCTCTGTCAATCTTTTTTCTGCAGGGTACGCGTACCGGTACGTGCACCGGGGCGCGCACCGGGGCGCGCACCCAAAAAAAAATAATAAAGAAATAAAGAAAGAGTGAGCATGAGGGAAGAACACAGAGAGAGTAATGTTAATAGAAAAAGAGCTAGAGGGAGCAACACAGAGGTATTGTTTATTACATAGTAAAAAACAGAGAAGGTGTAATAGGGTGTAAGGGAGAAAATGAAAATGAATAAGGGAGCGAAAGAAGGGAAGAGAGAAAAGGAAGACTAAAGTAGAGGTACTGGTAGAATGTGAGTGGGTGTTGAAAGTAAAAGGAAGGACAGTAAAGAATGGGGAATGAGGGGTAGTGACGGAACCGGAATAAATGAACAACGGTGAGGGAGGGTAAGAAAAGAGCAGTGAGTGTAAGTAAAGAGGGGTGAAAGAGGGTGGATAAAAGTGAATAAGGGTAAGACATGGGGAGTGACAGAGAGAAAAGAGAGAGAGAGTAAAGGAAGGAGTGACTGAAAGAGTCTGAGTGAAACAGGAAAGAAAGGTAAGTAAGGCAGTGTGGGTGACTGATAGGGAGTCAGTGGGTGTAGGTGGGGGTGTGGGGGTGTAAGGTGTGTGTATGGGTGTGGGTGTGTGGGGTGTTTGGGTGTGGGTGGAGGTGTGGGTGTGTGAGATATGTGTGGGGGGTGTGTGGGTGTGGGGGGTATGTGTGTGGAGCGTGTGTGTGTGAGTGGGATGGGTGGGTGTGTATGTGTGAGGAGTGTGTGTGTGGCTATCTGTGTGTGTGTGTAAGGTGTGTGTGTGGTGTGTGTGTGGGGTGTATGTCAGAGGTGTGTTTTTGTGTTGGGGGAGGTGTGTGTGTAGGAGAGAAGTAAATGATTACGTGAAAGAGAATGAGTGAGGGAGCAAAGGAAGGGAACAGAGGGTAAGGGAAGTAAAGAATGGGGACTGAAAGAAGTTGAATGTAGGAGGGGAATTAGGGAAAGGGGAGTAAACATGGAGAATATGAATAAGTGAGGGAAGCAGAGTAAAGAAACAGGAGTGAGGTAGGTTGAGAAAATAGTAGTGAGGTTAAAGCAAAGGGTGATGACAAACTACATTTTTTTAGTCACACTTACCATATAATAAATGTAACTTTAATTACATTTTTTGCTACATTTTGTATCTGTGAAAGAGAGAAGAAAAAATAAGTTATAATTAGTAAAATATGTATTTTAAAATAAAAGATACAAATGAAGAGGTTAAAAATCATAACAGTGTTTTTGGAAATAAAGTAAGAGTGAAGGATACAGAAAGGGAAATAAAGTAAGGTAGAAGGAGAAAAAGAGGGAAAAAGAAATAGAAGGAGAGTAAATTACTAAGAGTAAGGCATATAGATTCACTGACAGAAAGGAAGAGAAGAAGAGAAAAATGAACTGAAGGTAAGAAAGATACTAAAAGCATGTGAGTTAGCAAAACTAAATCAGGAAACAGGAGTAAGTAAAAAGATAATGACTGAGAGGGAAAGGAGTCTAATTAAGGATGCATTTAGAAGAATGAGGAATGGAAGATAACTGAGAGTAAGTGAAGGAGAGTCATAGACTGAAGGGATGAAGGGAGAGAGGATAATATAGATGGATTGAGGGAAAAGGAGTGAGGAAGTTAGTAGACAGAGAGACTAAGGGAAGGACTGAGTGAAGTGGAGTACAATGAGTGAGGAAAGAAAAATGAGTAAGGGAGCAAAAGAAGGAAAGAGAGGAGAAGAGGACTAAAGCAGTGGTACTGAGAGAAAGTGATTTGGTGATGAAAGTAAAGAGAAGGACACTGAAAGATAGGAAATGAGGGGTAGTAATGGAACCGGACTAAAAGAAATGGGTTGAAGAACGATGAGAGAGGAGCAGTGAAGTTGTTGTAAGAGAAATGATAGAAGGTAGATAAACACAAGTGAACATAACACAAGGAGAGTGAGGGACTGAGGACATAGAGGTAGTGAATGGAAAATAGAGAGAAGAGGTCAAAAGAAAGGAGCAAACAAGATAAGCGAGGGAGAGTGGGTGATTTATAGTGATAGAGTGCGACAATACTACTGAGTGAGTAAAGAGGAATTACTAAAAGAGCAAAGGAGGTAAAGACGGAAAAGGGAAGTAAAGCAGAGAGACTGAAAGCTGAATAGTTATGCAAGGGAGAAAGGGGATGCAGACAGTTGAAATGAGAATGAGGGGTTGTGAAAGAAGTGGAGTAAAGGAACGGGGCTCAAAGAGAGTGAAAGAAAGACATTATAAGTGAGTAAAAAGAGCTGAAAGAGGGTGGAAAAAGGAAAGTGAGTGTGAGACAATGGGAATACAATTTAAATTACACAATACAAACTATAGAATAACTTGTACAACATGTTACATAGTTTATTTTTCCTGTTCTCAGAATATATTAAATTTCACTTAAAAAAGTGAGTTCAAACTACTCATCATATGACAGCGGGGAAAAAAAACACAATCAAAAAGATTGTGTTTAAAAAAACCCCATCTAAACTTAAAAATCACAAATGTACACTAATCTTTGATTCACTTACTTTTCCTTTAGGCCAAATAGTATATCATGAAGGTCCTTTTCGTTGGAAAGTACTCTGCTGTACACTAAAAATCCATTTCATCGACTTTCTAGAAGAAAAGCTGAAGAACATCTGAAATATTTTCATTATTTTCATATACTCTTTTTTTTCAGTCATGACTCTTTGCTCATTCCTTCACTTTTCCTTAAGGCCAAATAGTGTCAGATGTATCATTATATTTTCAAATTAATTAAAAGAAACTCTGAAATTACCGTTTTTCCGACGTTCTGAAAGAAAGGCTCATACAACATTTTCACAATATTTAAATATTCGTAATTCCATCTCTGACTCACTCATGTTCATCATTTCCTATAATACTGATATCACTTACTATGAGATCCACTTACAGTACCTATATGACAACTCAATTTTTTATATTATCTTGATCACTTTTACTCAGAATATAATTTTAAACAGCAAACTAACCTTTATTAACTGCTCCCGTCTTCATAGGCCAATTACCTTTACTTAAATATTGGTTCTAAAAACACTAGGTATGAATTTTTTAAGTCAATAGGCAAACGTTGTTTGAAAGTCAAATGAGTGTCATTACAGTGGGTCCAACCTTTACGATTTTTTAAATAGCATGTGTAATGCCCTGATGTTGTTGAAGGACCGTCATGATAAATAATAGCTACAGTTGCAAAGGTTCTTCCTGAAATTGATAACTGAGAAGCCACAACATTTTTAATAGAAGTTGACAATTTACTTCCATCAGGTCTACATCGTTGGGACATTAAAATCACATATTTACCATAAGTTTGTAAAAATAATGTGGACAGCATTGCAGACTTACATTGGGTACACACCATATTGTGATCAGCTGCTTTAACTAGATTATTAAAAGGCACTGACTTGCAGTCTGGTAAACTCAAATATATAAATCTTTCAGTGTCTATTCTAGTACTACTTGATAAACTACAGTTGTCGCAGTCATGCTGCCATTGATAAGAAAGGCTAAAAAGATTTTTTATATCTACACCTTCATCTTCCAAAACATCAAACATATACATTAAAAATTCCTGACAATCCTGCTGAATATTCTGTGAAAATTGATTTTGACCAGAACATATGTCTAGAAGATTTCTAATTTCTGAAACACTTTCTATTTTTGCTCTATCACTGCTACATTTCCCAAACACAGAATTCAATAAACAGCAGAATGTTTGATAACGATTTTCAACAATCTGTTCTTGTAAATTTTGAAGAAAAAAAACAACATTAAGCACTACATTAGCATAGCAGTTGACACCAGAACTGTTTTCAAACTGAAATCCAACAACATCTTCAACAGAATCCTTTTTCTTTCTGCTTACAATTACAGTTTCATCTACTTTTTGTCTTTTTGCTACTACCTCACTGCAATTATTCTCATTTCTTCTTTTTCGGCCTACCACACGTTTTGTCAATCAGAGGATATTGAGGCAAATGTGGAGCATACTCTCTTCTTAACCTATTATATTCTTTTACACAATCTAAATCTGCACAAATCTTTGTTTCATCACACTCAATCAAGTACAATCCTTCTAAAGTTCTGACTGGTGATAATGCCACATATGCCATACCCTCCCTAAACACAGAACTTCCAATGTTCACCAAAGCACTATCTACACTTAAACCTTGAGATTTATGAATTGTCACCGCAAATGCCAAACAAACAGGAAACTGTTTTCGGCGAACATATAAGTCTTTCACAAGCAAAAATCTAGCTGAACAACGACAAATTTGTTCTATTTCGTCAATGCCATCAAATTTAATTTTTTAAATTTCAATTCCATCTCTATTTTTGTAATTCACAAAACCAACAACATGACCCATTGCTCCATTTACCAGACCTCTTTCAACATTTAAATTCCTTCTCAAAATGATACAACAATTTAAACACACATTCAGAGTCTTTTCAAAACCAGCAGTTTTAGATATAGTCTTATCTAATGAATCCAATTTTGATTTCAAATTTTCAGACAAAATAATTGTTGCTCCCATATGCTCTATTTTATCTATAGCTTCCAGTTTCACTATCTCTTCATTTTCTAACTTTAACATTTGGTTGTTGAACATGGAACATTCTTTCAGAGTTGGCATCAAACATATGCCAGATTTCTTCTCGTTAATTTTCTTAAAAATATTCTCTGGAAGAATGTTTTCATTTGGGTACAAATTTGAAATGAATCGTCCATGTAAAGCTTCTTTCCCATGCTGACTTACTTTTCTTACATCTTGTAGAATATTTTTATAATCTTCATCTTTTGCCTGCCGCATATTTTGGAGTAGTTCTGCATATTTGAAATGTAACCATATATTAACGTTTCCAATGCTTCCTAGGCACTTCCTGGTATCTTCATGCGTGACCATTTTAAACACTGGTTGTCCTTTCACTGGAGTTAACTGCAGTAGATCTCCAAAAACAATAATGTGTTTCCCTCCAAATAACACATCATACTCTGTTCTAAGAATTTCTTGCATTCTCAAATGCACAAAAGCAAGCATTAGATTTGAGACCATGCTTACTTCATCAATGATAAGAAGTTTCATTTTCTTCAGGACTCTCGAAACTTCGGAACACGCATCTCCAGATAGCTTGTGGTATTGCAATTTGTTATCATGCTCCGCTGGCAGCATCAGTAAACGATGTAAAGTAATCCCTTTAATATTATGTGCTGCCAGCCCAGTTGGAGCGGTAACAACACAAGATAGCGATGATTCAGTCCTTTTCTGCAGATAAGTTGCAATTTCTTTAATCAGAAAACTTTTTCCAGTTCCCGCTTCTCCACTCACGTACAGTTGGACAGGCTTAAATGATGTACTTGAGCACTCTTTTTTCTCATGACTGAATCCATGCTCAATCTGTTCTGTGACTTCGTCATATATCTGCTTCTGCTCAAGGTTTAGTTGTTTCACCAAATCTTCTAAGTTAACTACATCATCTTGAGCTTGTTCCATAGCTCTTTCTACCTCATCCATGGCTGTGGCAGCTTCATTTTGGATAATTGGTCCTCCTAGTGGACCCTGTCTCAATGAAGTAGAACTCTGACTGTCTTGAGAACTGTCTCTAGCAATCTCTCCAGCAATTGTGACTTCTTGCTCTATCTCTTCGTTCAACATTTGCAGATAATTTGGAAAAACAGGACATTCTATGGTATCCTTGGTTGCATTAAAAGAATCTTCGTAACCGAGAGAATCTCCTAGTAGTTTCTCTTCTGTACGCCATGGCTTAAAGAGTTGCAAAAGAGCTAAATAGTAAAATTCCCTTTCTTCTGGATTTTCACAACTCAATTTTCGATGATTAATCAAATGGCCTTTTCTCTGCTTCACTAGACATCCTTCACACCCAATGACAGCATATATTCCATTATTGATATCTTCTCTGATGTTCCTCTTATAAATATATCTTTGCAGAACTTCATAGAGACAAGCGTTCTCAAGGTAAGGACTTCTATTTGGATAGTATGTATCCAACATGTTTGTCTTCAAAATATCTGTACTTTCTGGTTCTTTCTCCGCCAAATACTCTATTTCTTGTACAGATTTCAAAACTCGGTTTCGTGTTGCAGCAAGACCTAGACTCACCCAAATGATGGTTCTAGATTTGGCATATAGACTTGCTGATGACAATCGATCAGAACATTCATATGCTCCAATTTCTCGATGTGACAACATCTTTAGACTGTAACTGTATAATTTCTTGCTTAGACTCTCTTCATGTGAAATGTCCTCCCACATTTCCTTCAGTTCTGTCTTTTCTTTTTTTGTGATGTAAGACGTCACATATCTAGCCACAGCAATAGAGTTGTCAGCAACGAACTGAATATCCATGTTAGCATTCCACATGGACAAAATCACTGGGTTGTAGTCGTTGATGTACTTGGACTCTTCGTTTCTTTTTAAATTGTATGTATTTTTTGGTGATTTCCTCGTCACAGTATGTCGCAGAGAAGACATCAAATTATTTACTCTTCCTTTGGAAACGCGAAACGACATTTTGTATAGAACTTGTCCTTGTTTCTGAATTTTCGACGACAGTACTTTCCACAACGATGGGATTGAAAGCGTACAACTTGTTGCCTTAAACTGTTTTCTTCGTTACTTTTCGGAACAGCACATGTTGAATACTCTTCAATGAAGCTCATCGCTGTCTCATCCGAATCTGTTCCAAATTTGGGTGCATCTTTAATCCACAACAACATATGTATATGAGGAGCACCTCTCGCTTGATACTCCTTTCTCCAAAAGAAATCCAAAACCTCTCCAAGGGGAGGATTTTTTTTGTTGGTAATAAAAGACATCATAGCTTCAAATCTATGATTGAAATATCTGCATACATTCACTGGATCCAAAGAACACAGTTCTCCAGCAGTTTTGAATTCTATATTTTGTATATTTGCATTTGCCTCTCGTAGAAATTTAAGTAAGTCGTCCCATGCATACTCAGCACAGCTAAGAGTTAGGAACCATGTAGGAGTTCCTAAGTTTCTTAGCATACATTTCAATTCCCCATGACGACGGTACCAATGCTCATTTGTACCACGCTGACATGCCATGAGATTGATTAGATGAGATTCCAAAATATTATCTTGCAGATTGACTTTCTCCATAAAGTCCCTTGCCGAAACATTTTGCAGATGTGCTCCACTTTTCAGTATATGGTTTACTGCATAAGAAAGCCCAGACAAGTCACTTTCATACAGTAGATGAAACAAATATGGAATGCATTGACGAAACCTTGGATCTTCAGCATATAATCTTAAAGTTCGATATTCAGATGCAGGAATTTGAAGTGGTCGATCGTCATATCGTCCACCTCGACCTCTTGGAAATAAATGTGGAAAACAATGAGCTTCCAAACTTTCTTCCCATACACTAATGGGACTTCCTTTTGCTGCTTTCATTTGAAACAAATCAATTGCATTCCCCATCACTTCTTTGGAATGCAAAGGATGAACAGTATAATGTTCATATATTTCTTCACTTCTAGACACATCAACTTTTTCAATTTGGCCAGCTGAAGAATCACTGTCTTCATCTGCAGCTGTTTCCTCTGCTCCAACACATACATGTTTGTAGTACTCATTGTTTTTGACCAAATACAACGTTGCCTTTTTGACTTTCCTAACATCCACTAAAACTTGCCAGATTTTCTTACTCTTTGTCGGTACCCCATTAACTAGAATAACCAGAGGTTCCTCTTCCACTTTCTCTACACCAATTGTATCAATATTTTTCTTGAAATCTAGAGGCAAATAAACAATTCTTCCCTTTAATCCTCTCTGTAAATCTGAAGGAGGCAATTTCCCTATCTTAGGCTCCATGCGAACAATTGCCTGAAAAGGATGGACACATTGAATCAAAATAGACTCATATGTATTTAAATCCATCAATTCAGGAGTAATGTCTACCAACTCCAGATTATTATGAACAGCTCTAGCAGGCATTCTGTTTTGATTTAATTTATCATAACAATATTTACAAATACGCTGATCAGAACTCAAATCAAAAGAATTCTCCACCCACAAATAAGTGGCAAAATCCTTCCACTCATAATTATTTATCTTTTCACTTTTTACGTATAAATCAACTAATCTAGTTTAATGCTTATAATGAGTTCGTCGACAACACACACAAGTAAAATTCGGCCTTTCACTTGATTTCACCTTAAACCTGGTAATTTCCTGGTCAAACTTTTCTGTACTTGAAATCTGTACATTGTCTTCCACATTACCTTGAATTTCTGTGTCGATTTCTACACTGTCCTCTTTATCACCAAAATAACAAATCTCAATTTCTTCACATATCTTCTTCACATCTAATTCAGTTCCATGCAAAAGAGCACTGTTTAATTGTCTAAGCTTAAGTGCTGGACTTTTTGCATAATACAACCTTCTCACTAATTTCCTCATTTTGTTATGATGCACTGCTAACATCCTAAAATGATGAAAAACACTCTGACATACTTTTCTAGAAAGACAAGCCAGTGAATGCCCTTGCAAACCTGTGTTTTCTCTCACTCTACAAGGATCTAAGTCTTGCAACATCGTCATTTTCTGTTTTAGAGTTTTCTTACTATATGTACGTAAGAAATTACAAAACAAATCGATTGATTCCTGTCGCACTTCCAAGTGTACACTGGACCCTTAGTACGTCTCCCTAAAACTTCATCAGTTAACAACTCTTCTGGTTCTCTAGGCACAAGTTTCTCTTTTTCAATCGGACAACCGTCTTTCACCTCATATGCTCGACCACTGGTGTCAACTGCATGCACTAAATCATTCTCCTGAAAGTAACTCTCTTCATTAAAAAATGGCTCACAACTTGAACTGTGCATCCATTTTCCAGAAAAAACTTTACAAAAATTAGTCCGATTAATTACTCTTTTCCATTTACTGTTTGATTTGAAAACATCATTTGTCTTGTTAAGTGTCCTAATTCTATTGATTATTAAAATAAATAATTTTTTCTTAACTTCAAAAGCCTGATCAACAATCTTCTCTACACTTTTCTTTTTCTTATAAAAAGCAGATCTCTGTTTACCTTTTTTAATATTATTTAACAAATTTAAAACCACCCTATTGCGAAATATTCGTTTACGAATGTCCCTAAATTGATTTTGCCTTCTATTCCTATACATATTATTGTCTCCTGCTGCAGTAGTAAATACTTTTGGGAATCTCTCCTTCCTCTTCAAATTTGCTCTCTCCTTTTCTTTTTCTACATTCTGTCCAACATTTTTTTTTGATCTACATATGTTCCGTAAGAAAGACTTAGTTGTCTTACCAGGAGCTTTTTTCCTGTTTTTTGAAGTATTTGTTGCAGGAGACTGCTTTAATTCCGTTGCTGTTTTTGATTTTTTCCGCTTAGCATCTTTTCATCTCCTTTGCCTTGAGGGCATATTTCCTTACTATTGAAATCTTGATTTTAATCTGGGGAAAACAAAAAAAATCATTATAGACCACTATTACCAAACAACAAAACAATGACAATAAGCAAACAATATAAACACTATAATACTTATACATATGACCTTATCTCTGTTTTTTAAATGTTATTCTAAAAAACATATTTCGGGCACATGAATTGGTTTTACATTATTGACAAAGATTAGATAGTATCTGCATGATTAAAAAAATATATTTGCACATTTCACAATCATATCACCTGTGTTTCCTCAGATTAGTAAGCAGATTGTACATATGAGGTAAGGACTGTCCTGGGGAGCATAGGTGGTGAAGCCGGTGTCTAAGAGTGCACTGGACTGCACTTCATGAAGCCTATCCCCCACTGCACTCTTAGACACAGCCCTCACCTCCTTTCCACCCCTGGACAGACCTCTCTTCCACTACACTCTTCAAGACAGGCATCACCTCCTATGCACCCCTGGACAATCCTCACCTTATCTGCAACCCTGAATAGACCCCAACTCATCTGCACCATTAGACAGGCCTCAGTTCATCTACACCCCTGGACACGCCTCATATCATCTGCACCCTGTTACCATCAATTATACTCAATGTATTGAGGCCTGTCGAAGGGGCACAGATTAGAGAATGCTTGTCTAAGGGTCAGAGGAGGTAAGTCCTCTCAATTGCACTCATGGACACAGGCATCAACTCCTTTGTGCCCCTGGATGTGCCTCACCTCATCTGCACAATCCACTTCCTAATTTGAGGAAACACAGGTAAGATACATTTGCTTTCTCTTGAAAACATTCCTACCAAGCATTACCAAAAAAATGACACAAACCAACAGCAAAGAAGCTCAGTCTGCTTCCTAATCTGAGGTAACACAGGTGACATGATTGTGAAAGGTTCAAATATTTTTATGTAATCATGCACACACTATTTAATTCCTTCTCAAAAATGTAAAAGCCATTGATTTGCCCCAAAATCGTTTTTTGAATAACATTTTAGAAACAGAGCGCAGGTCCTATGTACAAGCATTCCATTTCAGTACTGAAAACTCACTATTTTACAAAATACATTTCCTCTCTATTGCAAACATTCCTACCAAGCATTACCAAAAAAATGACACAAACCAACAGCAAACAAGCTCAGTCTGCTTCCTAATCTGAGGTAACACAGCTGACCTGATTGTGAAAGGTTCAAATATTTTTATGTAATCATGCACACACTATTTACTCCTTCTCAAAAATGTAAAAGCCATTAATTTGCCCCAAATTCGTTTTTTGAATAACATTTTAGAAACAGAGTGCAGGTCCTATGTAGAAGCATTCCATTTCAGTACTGAAAACTCACTATTTTACAAAATACATTTCCTCTCTATTGCAAACATTCCTACCAAGCATTACCAAAAAAATGACACAAACCAACAGCAAAGAAGCTCAGTCTGCTTCCTAATCTGAGATAACACAGGTGACATGATTGTGAAAGGTTCAAATATTTTTATGTAATCACGCACACACTATTTATTCCTTCTCAAAAATGTAAAAGCCATTGATTTGCCCCAAAATTGTTTTTTGAATAACATTTTAGAAAGAGAACGCAGGTCCTACGTACAAGCATTCCATTTCAGTACTGAAAACTCACTATTTTACAAAATACATTTCCTCTCTCTTGCAAACATTCCTACCAAGCATTACCAAAAAAAATGACACAAACCAACAGCAAAGAAGCTCAGTCTGCTTCCTAACCTGAGGTAACACAGGTGACATGATTGTAAAAGGTTCAAATATTTTTATGTAATCATGCACACACTATTTATTCCTTCTCAAGAATGTAAAAGCCATTGATTTGCCCCAAAATCGTTTTTTGAATAACATTTTAGAAACAGAGCACAGGTCCTATGTACAAGCATTCATTTTCACTGCTTAAACCCATTGATTTGCCCTAAAATCGTTTTTTAAATAACATTTTAGAAACAGAGCACAGGTCCTATGTACAAACATTCAATTTCACTACTGAAACCCATTGATTTGCCTCAAAATCGTTTTTGTAATAACATTTTAGAAACAGAGCGCAGGTCCTATGTACAACCATTCAACTTCACTACTGAAACCTCACTATTTCACAAAATAAAAATCCTCTATCTTGCAAATGTAGATACCAAGCATTATCAAAAAGCATGACACAAACCAACAGCAAAGAAGCTCAGAGCCTCATTTATGAGGCCCTGCGTCAGTTTTGCACTGGTGATGCGTCACGGCGGCATAAAACATGTGCCTTGTTGCGCCATATTTAAAAAATGACGCATCTAGGTAGATGCGTCACTTTTTAAACCCCTGCGCCACATTATACCTGCGTCAGGTATAATGTATGCAGAGGGGGCGTTCCCCCGTAAAAAACCTCGTAATAGTGACGCAGTGAAATCTATGAGAATTCACTGCGTCACTTTTAGGACGCTGTTACGTCAAAATCGTGCGCCTGCCTCACAGCAGGCGTAAGACTGACGCAAACCCTTTCACATGGGGCTGTCCCCATTTGAAAGGATGCATTGCTGGAGTTGCGTCACTTTTGTGACACACTCCAGCAATGCGTCACTTTTGCGCTTACAGATACGTCAGAAATACTGACGTATCTGTAACTCCTTGCGACATGATGCGTCATACATTAAATATGACGCATCAATGGTGTTGCAAGGAGTGCACAGTGAAAACTGACGCATCGCTGTTTTCATAAATAAGGGCCTCAGTGTGCTTCCTAATCTGAGGTAACACAGGTGACATGATTGTGAAAGGTTCAAATATTTTTATGTAATCATGCACACACTATTTATTCCTTCTCAAAAATGTAAAAGCCAATGATTTTCCCCAAAATCGTTTTTTCAATAACATTTTAGAAACAGAGCGCAGGTCCTATGTACAAGCATTCCATTTCAGTACTGAAAAGTCACTATTTTACAAAATAAATTTCCTCTCTATTGCAAACATTCCTACCAAGCATTACCAAAAAAATGACACAAACCAGCAGCAAAGAAGCTCAGTCTGCTTCCTAATATGAGGTAACACAGGTGACATGATTGTGAAAGGTTCAAATATTTTTATGTAATCATGCACACACTATTTATTCCTTCTCAAAAATGTAAAAGCCATTGATTTGCCCCAAAATCGTTTTTTGAAAAACATTTTAGAAACAGAGCGCAGGTCCTATGTACAAGCATTCCATTTCAGTACTGAAAACTCACTATTTTACAAAATAAATTTCCTCTCTCTTGCAAACATTCCTACCAAGCATTACCAAAAAAATGACAAAAACCAACAGCAAAGAAGCTCAGTCTGCTTCCTAATCTAAACTCTCTATCTATAATGAATGAATCATAACTCACCTTTACAAATGCTTTGGGAGATTGAGAACAGTGTCAGATACACACACCAATATTTCTTTAGCAGAGCAAAAGGTATGTACCCCAGGCACTGTAACCATGAATGGCACAGAAAACCTCTAATTCTACACACATATCCCTCATGTTAACCAATTAAAACTCTTCCCTCTCTATTTTGAAATCAACACCCTTCCCCCCTCAACCCTTTCTACCTGTTACCATAGCAACTCCCTCCTCACTGAGCTCTCAGGGTTAAAAGTTTATTCTACAATGTTGCAAATGAACTCAGCAAGGATGTTTGACCTCTCAATACACCAGCTTATCAGGTGCAATCTTTCTTTTAATGACTTTTTCTTAACCATTCAAATTACTTCTTTCACAGAACAGAACCATGCACCCTAACTTTCAGTTTTCAACTATCTGAATCCACCAATAATTGCTTGTGATTCAAGAGCACTGAAACTCCACAGTTTTTTTTGCAAACTCCTACGGTTCCAACTGCCATTTCATTCCTACACTTCATCTGACTGCACCAGAACCTCCTCTCACCATGTACTCTGTCTGGATTATTGGACATAGCTACATTCACTGGGCTCAAAGGTATGCAGCTATTAGACATTTTCACAACCTTGATTTACCAAATGTGCACATAAAATGGATTGGCCAAAGAGGATTGAGATGTCATCAATTGATACCATTGGTGAAAACCTTTTACCATCTGCCACACCCTGACCTCATAATTTTGCACTGTGGTGGAAATGGCCTAGGCACTTTGACTGGGGTAGGTCTGGGGATGGTTTTAAAGGACACCTTTGGGCAATTGATGACACTTTTTCCACAAACTGCCTTGGTATATTCCAATATATGCTAAAGACAGAAATGGAAGTGGTCCAACCAATTTTGTCCACAATTTGAGAAAGCACATAAACATGTGAATAAATCTGTTTCTGCTTACATGAGAGACTATGGAATGGGTTCAATATACAACAATAACTTGCGTTACAACATGCAAGATGGTGTGCACTTCTCAGATGAGGGGAATAGAATATTCCTCCTGAATATAAGACTGTGCATTGGAACCTACTTGTCGGTACCTAAATCAGCCACAGAACCCAAAATAATTCTTTTTTTTTACTTTGAATATTGTGCTGCCAATATATCTCTTGTGACAGGGACATTCAACCATTTAAACTGCGAAGGTGCTTTTGCAGGTCAAATGTTGTTGTATAGTCCATTTGCTCCCTTTTTTCAATTTCCAGTTGTTTAGTTGGATTGGCTATTTTATCGGTATCGAAGTCAAAAAAAGAATTCTTGAACATACAAGAGCAACCACGCACAAGGATCGCACAAATGCGATTGCTAAGCACATGGAAAAGTTCCATGACAACAGGTGGGAAACACTTCATTTTTGTGCAATTGATCAAGTACCAGCCTCAGAAAGAGGAGGGAATCGAATAAAGACACTAAAACAAAGGGAATCAAAACTGATTATCAAGTTCAGAACTCTTGAACCGAGATGGCTCAACCAAACTGAGGAATTATATGTCCATTTATAATTATTTAGACTAATTTGAAAAATTAGCATTGCCTGTCGTTGTGGTCATCTCGCTCACCAGAGAGCATCACTGACTTTAATAATAATAGTCGTTGTATTGACCACAGCAATTGCTATCTGGCTAAAACAAGAGGTAATAATTCACCTGTAACTTTAATTAAAAAGCTCACTAGAGAGCCATACTCAATTATGCATAACAATGCCTCAATAACTACAGCAAGTACATGGCCTGTCTTGCCAAAGTATATATATATATATTGTATTTATGCCTTAAATTGATGGGTAAAACATCATTAGGTTAATTGTGACTTTTTATTTGTATGGAAAGAATACATGTACCAGAATGCACCACTTGAAATTAGAATATGGGCATTGAAATAAAAGAGGGCATAATCCACAGGCACAACATCCCGTGATCAAGCCTCAGGCTGAGGTGAAACGCGTTGGGCTTTGTGGTCGATAAACCTTAAGTAAATGAAGCTGTAATCTTGGAAAGAAGAGCTCGAGTGAGTGCGTTTTCATTACCAAGTCATTGGTGTTCGTGTGATATATATATATATATATATATATATATATATTCACTGAAAAAACCATAGGTTATAGACCATATATAGTTAGGAATTAGCATTTACAAAACCTTATTTTACTCACACAAAACCATTGAAATTCCATATATAGTTAGTTGCACTAACTATATATCGCGCACCCGCAATCCACTGCTGATGATGTCACATATTACATCATTCATGACATGGTCAGTGACATCACTGATGACATCACTGATGACATCTCAAATGACATCACTGATGACATCACTGATAACAACATCCAGTGATTTTATGTTTCTGTAAAGTTTAAATATGTCTTACATATTGAAGAAAGAGTGGATGTATAAGTGTCTGGACGAAGGATTTAGTAGGTGCATGACAGACTGTGTGAGTGAGTGATTAAATGTGTCTCACTGAGTGCATGAGTTAGTGACTAAACTGTCTTAATTTGTGCATCATTATGTCTGTTGTTCTGTAAACTGCTGCATGTGTTGATCAGTAGCTATATGAGTAACTATATGGGTTATTGATTGATTGTCCAAGTATTTGTATGGGAGACTGAGTGTGTGTGTGGCTGGCTGGGAGGTGTGTGACTCTGTGCAGATCAATGTGTACTTGTATCAATGATTGTATAAGAGAGTAAGTATGTGTTAGTATATGTTTGAAAATGTAAGGTGCTCTATGTTTAACTGTATAGATTAGAAAATGGAAGTGTGATTGATTCTTTACAGGACTGACTAGGTGTGTGAGTAACTCCATGGATTAGTGGCAGAGTGTGAGTGTCTGTATAGGTGTATGAGTGCATATGATAGTGTTGTAAAGATGAGTGATTGTATGTATGAATGATTGTATGGGTGAATGAGTGAATGTGTGTGTAGACATAGGAATCAGTGAGTGCGTATGTAGTAACTAGTATTGGTGTGTCAATGGTTTCAAAAATTACATTCTGTATTTAACACTGGGTGTAACAGAGGTTATATTAAAGTGTGAGGAGATGCATTGTATTGTCACATTAATGATATCATCATTGATGTGACCATTGATGTCAAATGAGATATCATCAGTGATGTCATCAGTGATGTCATTTGAGATGTCATCAGTGATGTCATCAGTGATGTCACTGACCATGTCATGAATGATGTAATATGTGACATCATCAGCAGTGGATTGCGGGTGCGCGATATATAGTTAGTGCAACTAACTATATATGGAATTTCAATGGTTTTGTGTGAGTAAAATAAGGTTTTGTAAATGCTAATTCCTAACTATATATCGTCTATAACCTATGGTTTTTTCAGTGAATTTCAATGGTTTTTTAATAGCAAATATCAAAAGCTTTAAAATGTATTCTTCTTTAAATCGAAAAATATATTTTATATGTTTTTAATACAATTTTTTTATGTATTTTTTTTTAATAATTTTTTTGATTCGCTCCCGGTCCGCGAACCGGGCAGCTTTCCGTTAGCTCAATTTGGTGCCGCGACCCGGTCCGCGAACCGGTAAACGTTCCGTTTGCGCAACTGCCGCGTTAGAAAACAACATCGTGACGTGTCGCGTAAGCGCGACGTATCGCGTTGTCGCGTAATGCGTCTTATGACGCGCCGCGTTAGCGCACCCGGAAGTGTTCCGGAGCGCGAACCGAGGTGCAAAGCGCAGCTCCCCGGAAGCGATCCGGGGCGCGTCGCGTAAGCGCGACGTATCGCGTTGCCGCGTAATGCGTCTTATGACGCGCTGCGTTAGCGCACCCGGAAGTGCTCCGGAGCGCGAACCGAGGCGCGAAGCGCAGCTCCCCGGAAGCGATCCGGGGCGCGGCGCGGAGCGCATAAAGTAAGCGTAACAGGTCATGTGACTTGTTAATAAAACTTTCTATTGGTTCATTTCACTTTTGGTTTCCTAATGATGTAAGGCTAGGTCATGTGACCTAAAAATAACACTTTTCATTGGTTTAGAACATTTTTTTCCCAAATGATGAAAGCCCCCACCTTCTTTCCTCACTCTGACTTTCATCTTTGTGAGAGGAAGACCTGTTTTTGCTTATTAAAATAATGGCATCTGTAGTAGCTGCAGCTGGTGGACCCCCACCACCACCACAACCACCTAGGAAGGAAGGACCACCTCCACAGTTCCTTCCCAACCCAGAGGAGGAAGAGGACGAAGAAGAAGAAGAGGAAGTACAGCCAAGACAGTTTTTACGTGAGGAGCCCCGGATATCTCACCACAAAGATAGTTTTATTTGGCAGTTTTTTTCTTTTCCTCAAGGCCAAAAAAAAGTGAATGCTCGCCACGTGACATGCCTCATATGTAAAGATGTTTTATCTAGAGGCACAGATAAAAAGTATAGTTACGGCAACTATACTATGCACCGTCATATGCAGAGGTGGCATCCACTGAATTACAGCGTTGCAGAGATGCGTCACCTCCAAGACAACCCACCAACTCCTGTGGCCAGTACATTGGCACAGGTAACTCTGTCGGGCCAGAGGCGCGGGAAACGGTGCCAAACATTCAACAGAATTTTGTGCACATGAAGATAGTGTGCCTTTATTGTGGTGACCTACTCTCATGTGCAAATATGAGTATCAATTTGATAAACAGAGCATTTGAAAACCACAAGTGCTCAAAACGCCCCAAAAAATAAAAAAAATTGCTCCTGTTGAGCCCTTTGTAATGCCTGTTTTTCGTTGTTCCTCCTCAAAAAAAACAAAAAAATATAAAACCGTTCAAAAAATACTAAAAAAGTAAAAAATTGTTCAGAAAAATAATTAAAAAAATATAAAACAACAAAAATAATAAAAAAAAAGTTATTTTCAGAACTACCTCCCCTTTATAAAAAAATTGCTAGAATGTTTAGCACTCTGGCAACCTCTATTTCTTTTGGTTCGCTTCCCGGTTCGCTCGCCGGTACGCGAACCGGGAGCGAACCAAAAAAAACATTTTTTTAAAAAGAAGAGTAAGTATAAGGGAAGGAAACAGCGAGTAATGTTAAATGAAAGACAGCTATAGGGAGTAACACAGAGATACTGTTTAATAGATCTATTTACCGAAGAAAAGATGGAAGAGGGTATAATTGTGAAAAACAAAATAGATAAGGAAGTGGAAGAAAAAAAGTAGAGTAGAAGAATAATAAACAAGAGTTTCTTAGAGAATGTGAGTGAATGTTGAAAATAAGATTAAAACATGTGGAATAACAGAGAGAAAAAACAGAAAGCAGAAAAGAAGAAGTAACAGAAAAGGAATGATTGAAACAGCAAAGAAATGTAAATAACATAGGGGCATATTATCAACATAGGTGATAAAATTATCGCTGCTTTTGCTGAAGAAATCTGCCGCTAAAGCCGCTTTTGCTGCAGTTTTCTGCCGATAAAAGCAGCGATCATTTTATTGCCTGTGTTGATAATATGCCCCTTAGTGTGCTTGAACTACAGAGAGAAAGCATAATGAACAAGTAGTGAAAGAGTGATCAGTCAGAGACAGTGAAAGTAATAGAGACGGAGTGAGTGAACAAGAGTGAGGAAGTATGAGAAGAGAGGGACTGAGAAAAAGAGTGGAAGGAGTAGAGTATGTAAGTAATAGAGAAAGGAATGAGGGAAGTAGCAAAGGCAGGAAAGTGAGGGTTAAAGAAATGAAGTAGTGGAACTAATAGAAGTTAAATGTGATAGAAATGTAACGAAAAGAGTACAAAACATTTACCTTATAATTGTCGTTAACTTAGTGACTTGTTATTTTTATACTTTCAATCTGTGAAAGAGAGAACAAACATTTGAAAAATATTAAAACATGTATTTAAAAATTAGAAAAGACAAGGGAAAAGATTGAAGGACAAACAGTTTTTCAACAACTTTGACACTTACAGAAGCCTCTGCTTCTCCATGCCCCCTACACAGTCCTAAAAATATACATTTTAAACTAACAGTATCTTGATGCAGATGAAGTGAGGCCTATCTTGCAACATGGTGCATCTTTTGCACTGCTGCTGTCTCACAAAAGTGACGCAACAGCAGCGCAAAAGAGGTGCACAGCCATCATAAAACTGTCCCTAACATTTTAAATGATTGTTTCAGGATGCCAATAAGGTGTGTCCTATCCAGAGGTTTGTTTGAGGTGAGGCCTACTCAGGGTTGCAGATGAAATTTAGAGTTGTTGAAGAGTACAGAGGAGATAATACATGTCCATGCCTACCAATGAAGTGAGTCATGTCCACTTCACTCTTGAAAAAAGGCCAGACCTCCTCTGTTTCCCTGGACAGGCCTAAACTTGATCTGCACAATGTGATTCGTAATATTAGGAAACACAGGTGATGTAATTGAAAAATGTGGAATTTCTTTTCCTCATTTCACAATCACATCACTTGTGTTTCCTTTGCTTACGTATCTCATTGTGCAGATGTAGTCCAGCATATGAAAGAGTACGCAGAAGTGCAGCACTGCATGCAACAACTTTGACACTTACTGAAGCCTCAGCTTCTGCATGCCCCCTACACAGTCCTAATTATATACATTTTAAACTGACGGTATCTTGCTGGAGATGAACTGAGGCCTATCTTGCAACATGGTGCATCTTTTACACTGCTGCTGCGTCACAAAAGTGACGGAACAGCGGCGCAAAAGAGGCGCACGGCCATCATAAATCTGCCCTTAACATTTTAAATGATTGTTTCTAGATGCTGATAAGGTGTGGCCTATCCAGAGATTTGTTTCAGGTGAGTCCTACTCAGGGTTGCAGATGAAATTTAGGCTTGTTGAAGAGTACAGAGGAGATAATACATGTGCAGGCCTATCAACGAAGTGAGTCATGTCCACTGCACTCTTGAACAAATGTCAGACCTCCTCTGTCTCCTGGAACAGGCCTAAACCTCATCTACACAATGTGATGTGTAATGTTAGGAAACACAGGTAATGTAATTGAAAAACGTGCAATTTTTTTTGTTCATTCCACAATCACATCACCTGTGTTTCCTTTGCTTAGGTATCTCATTGTGCAGATGTAGTCTATCATATGAAAGACTACGTAGAATGTGAGCACTGTATGCAACAACTTTGACACTTACAGAAGCCTCAGGTTCTCCATGCCTACTACACAGTTCTAAATGTATATCATAAATACAAAAAGTACAGAATTAATTATACATGTTAAATGGTTTATTTTTGCTGTTCACAGAATGTATCAAATTTCACTAAAAACAGTGACTTGAAGGTATTCATCATATAACAGCGGGGAAAAAAAACCACAATCAAAATGATTGTGTTTAAAAAACCCATATAACATAACCAATCAGAAATCAGAACTCCTGAAAAGTAACTTACTTTCCATGACGTCGAAGGATATCCTATGAACAGCTTACACTCTGTTGTGCTGTTATTATTTTCAGCCCGCCACTTTCTGAAAGAAAAGCTCCATTGTTTTGACAAATATGTTACATACAATAAATGACTTCTCGCTCTCTACTGCACTTTTCCACAAGGCCAAATCGTGTAAGAGCCATTTACAACTCTTGGAATTCTTCTAAGCAAATCCCGTCATTTTGTATTTCTGCAACTTTCAGAAAGAAAACGTTCAAGATCACTTTCACAATCCTGTACTAGTAATATCTCACCCTTCTTGCTCACTCATGTTCCACATTTCCTATGACACTGATACTGCTTACTATGAGGCACATTACACTACCTCTATGACTACTACAATTATTTAATTCTCTTGATCACAGTGGATGTTGTCAAAGGACCATCATGTCATATAATAGCTGCAGTTGGAAATGTTCTTCCTAAAATCAACAACTGTGTAGCCACAACATTTGTAATTAAGGTTGAAAACTTATTTTCATCAGGTTTATATAGTTGGAATTTTTAAATGACATTATAACCAAAAGTTTGTTCAAAATATGTAGACAGCATTGCAGACTTACATTACCTCTACTCCATGTTTAGATTGGCTGCTTGAATTAGCTTATTAAAAGAAACAGTTTTTCTGAACTCATTCAAAGTGCAGTTATTTTTCCATGACATCAAGTGTTATGGTAAGAACACCGTTTGCTTTGGGAAATACTCTGTTGTCCTTTAACTAATCCGTGCCCACCACTTTCTGTAAGAAAACCTTTTTTTTTTCAGTAACTACTTAAAACTCAAAAATAAATTTTGACTCTGTACTACACTTATCCTCAAGGCCAAATAGTGTAGGAGCCATTAGAACCTCTTGAAATTCCTCAGAGCAAATCCCGAGATTCTTTCCCTAAAATTTTGGTTGTAAAAACACCAGGTAAGAATTTTTAAGGTCAAAAGGCAATTTTTTTTTTTAAGTTAAAACAGAATCATTGCAGAATGACCAGCCGTTTCTAGACTTCAAATAAGCTGTGTAATGTCCTGATGTTGTTGAAGGACCGTCATGATATATAGTTGCTGCAGTTACAAAAGTCCTTCCTGATATTGACAACTGCGAAGCCACAAAATTTTTATTAAAGTTGTCAATTTTGTTCCATCAGGCCTACATCGTTGGAACATTAAAATGACATACTGGCCATATGTTCGTATAAATAATGTGGACAACATTTCAGACTTACTTTGGCTACACTCCATGTTGTGATCAGCTGCTTTTACTAGCTTATTAAAGGACACTGATTTACGGTCTGTCAAAGTTAAATATATAAATCTTTCTGAGTCTACACTACTAGTACTTGATACCCTACAGTTCTCGCAGTCATGCTGCTATTGATAAGAAAGCCCAAACAGGTGATCTACATCTACACCTTCATCTTGCAATACATCAAGCATATACATTAAAAACTCCTGACAATCTTGCTGAATATTTTGAGAGAATTGCGTTTGACCTGAACACTTGTCTAACAGATTTCGAATTTCAGACACACTTTCTATTTTTGTTCTATCAGTGCTACATTTCTCTAACACAGAATTCAGCAAGCAGCAAAAACTTTGATCCGAATTGATCACAATCTGTTGTTTTAAAGTTTCTAGAGAAAAGACAACATTAACCACTACATTAGCATAGCAGTTGACACCAGAACTATTTTCAAATTGAAAACCAACAACATCTTCAACAGAATCGTTTTTCTTTCCGCTTATAATTTCAGGTTCATCGACTTTTCGTCTTTTTGCTACAACCTCCCTACTATTGGTCACATTTCTTCGTTTACGGCCTACCACACGTTTCTCAAACAAAGGATATTGAGGCAAATGTGGCGCATACTCTCTTCTTAACCTATTGTATTCCTTAACACAATCTAGATCCGCACAAATGTTTGTGACATCACACTCAATCAAGTACAATCCCGATAAAGTTCTGACTCGTGACAATGCCACATATGCCATACCCTCCTTCAACACAGAACTGCCAATATTCACCAATGCACTGTCTACACATAAACCTTGCGATTTATGGATTGTCACCGCATATGCCAAGCAAACAGGAAACTGCTTACGGCGAACATATAAGTCTTTTACAAGCAAAAACCTAGCAGAGCAACGACCAATTAGCTGTACTTCCTCAATGCCATCAAATTTAATTTTTAAAAATTCAATTCCATCTCTATTTCTGTATTTCACAAAATCAACAACATTACCCATTGATCCATTTACCAGACCTCTTTCAACATGTAAATTCCTTCTTAAAATTATACGGCAATTTAAGCACACATTCAGAGTCTTTTCAAAACCTGCAGTTTTAGATATAGTCTTCTCTAATGAATCCAATTTTGATTTCAAATTCTCAGACAAAATAATTGTTGATCCCATATGCTCTACTCTGTCAATAGCTTCCAGTTTCACAATCTCTTGGTTTTCTAAATGCAACATTTTGTTGTTGAAGATGGCACATTCTGCAAGAGTTGGCATCAAACATATTCCAGATTTCTTCTCAGTAATTTTCTGAAAAATATTCTCAGGCACAACGTCTTGTTCTGGATACAAATTTGACAGTAATCGTGCATGTAAAGCTTCTTTCCCATGCTCGGTCACTTTTCCGTTTCTAACATCTTGTAGAATATTCTTGTAATCTTCATCCTTCGCCTGACGCATATTTTCACGCAGTTCAGCATAATTGAAGTTTAACCATATATTGACGTTGCCAATACTCCCTAGGCACTTCCTGGTATCTTCATGCGTGAGCATTTTGAACACAGGTTGTCCTTTCACTGGTGTCAGCTGCAGAAGATCACCGAAAAACAATGATGTGTTTGCCACCAAATAACACATCATACTCTGTTTTGAGAACTTCTTGCATTCTCAAATGCACAAAGGCAAGCATGACATTGGAAACCATGCTTACTTCGTCAATGATAAGAAGTTTCATTTTCCTCAAGACTCTTGAAACTTCACAACAAGCATCTCCAGATAACTTGTGGTATTGTAATTTGTTATCATGCTCCACTGGCAGCATCAGTAGACGATGCAAAGTAATACCTTTAATTTTATGTGCTGCCAGTCCAGTTGGAGCAGTGACAACACAAGACAGCGATGACTCAGTCCTTTTCTGCAAATAACATGATATTGCTTTAATGAGGAAACTTTTTCCAGTTCCCGCTTCTCCACTCACGTACAGTCGGACAGGCTTCAATGACGTACATGAGCACTCTTTCTTCTCATGACTTAATCCATGATCAATTTGGTTGGTAACTTCGTCATATATTTTCCTCTGCTCAACGTTGAGTTGTCTTTCCAAGTCTTCTAAGTTAACCGCATCCTCCTGAGCATGTGCCATGGCTCTTTCCACTTCAATCATGGCAGTGGCAGCTTCATTTTCGATAACTGGTCCTCCTAGTGGATCCTGACTCAATGAAACAGAACTCTGACTGTCCTGAGAACTGTCTCTAGCCATCTCGGCTGCAATCGTTGCTTCCTGCTCGATTTCCGCATTCAACATTTCTAGATATTTGGGAAAAACAGGACATTCTATGGTCTCCTTGGCGGCATTGAAAGAGTCTTCGTAACAGAGGAAATCTCCAAGCAGTTCCTCTTCTGCACGCCAAGGCTTGAAAAGTTGCAAAAGTGCTAAATAGAAAAACTGTTTTTTTTCAGGAGATTCGCCACTCAATTTTCGATGGTTTACCAAGTGGCATTTTCTTTGCTTGACCAGACATCCCTCACTTCCAATTACAGCATACACTCCTTTATCAATATCTTCTTTGATGTTCCTCTTGAATATGTAATTTTGTAGAACCTCATACAGACAAACATTCTCGAGGTGACTGCTTCTATTTGGATAATATGTATCCAACATGTTGGTCTTCAAAATATCGGTACTGTTTGGCTCCTTTTCCGCCAAATACTCAATTTCCCGCACAGGTTTCAGAACTCGATTACACGTTGCAGCAAGACCAAGACTCGCCCAAACGATACTCCTGGATTTGGCATAGAGACTTGCTGAAGACAACCGGTCAGAACATTCGTAAGCGCCGATTTCTCGATGTGACAACATCTTCAGACTGAAACTGTACAACTTCTTACTGAGGCTCTTTTCATGGGAAATGTCCTCCCACATATGCTTCAATTCTGTCTTTTCTTTTTTGGTGATGTAAGATGTCACATACCGAGCCACAGCCATACAGTTATCAGCCACAAACTGTATATCCATGTTAGCATTCCACATGGACAAAATCACTGGGTTGTAGTCGTTGATGTACTTGGACTCTTCGTTCCTTTTCAAATAGTATGTGTTTTTAGGTGATTTCTTCATAACATTATGTCGCAGCGAAGACATCAAACTGTTCACTCTTCCTTTAGAAATCACCGGTCGTGGAAAGGCAAAACGACATTTGGTGTAGAACTTGTCCTTGTTTCTGAATTTACGACGACAGTACTTTCCACAACGATGGCTTTGGAAGCGTAAAACTTGTTCTCTTAGGCTTTTGTCTTCCTTTGCATTTGGAACAGCACATGTAGAATACTGTTCTATGAAACTCATCACTAAGTCTTCTGGATCTGTTCCAAATTGAGGTGCATCCTTGATCCACAGCAGCATATGGATATGAGGAGCACCTCTTGCTTGGTACTCCTTTCTCCAGAAGAAATCCAACACCTCTCCAAGAGGTGGATTTTTCTTGTTCATGATGAAAGACATCATAGCTTCAAATCTATGATTGAAGTACCTGCATACATTCACTGGATCCAAAGAGCACAGTTCTCCGGGTGTCTTGAATTCGATATTTTCAATGTTTCCATTTGCCTCTCGTAGAAATTCAAGTAAGTCTTCCCAGCCATACTCGGCACAGCTGAGAGTGAGGAACCATGTGGGAGTTCCTAAGTTCCTCAGCATACATTTTAAATCACCATGACGACGGTACCAGTACTCATTAGTACCACGCTGACACGCCATGAGATTAATCAGGTGAGAATCCAAAATACTGTCTTGCACATTGACTTTATCCATAAAGTCACTTGCCGAGATGTTTTGCATCTGTATACCACTTTTCAAGATGTGGTTCACTGCATATGACAGTCCTGACAGATCGCTTTCAAACAGGAGATGAAACAAATAGGGAATGCATTGTCGAAACCTAGGATCTTCTGCATACAATCGTAAAGTCCGGTATTCAGAAGCAGTAATTTGATGAGGTCGCTCATCATATCTTCCTCCTTGACCTGTTGGAAATAGCTGTGGGAAACACCGAGCTTCCAAACTTTCCTCCCAAACACTAATGGGACTCCCTTTGGCTTGTTTCATTTGAAACAACTCAATAGCAATCCCCATGACTTCCTTGGAATGCAAAGGATGAACACTATAATGTTCATATATTTCTTCACTTTTAGAGGGTTCTACTTTCTCAATTTGACCAGCACACAAATCGCTATCCTCTTCTTCACTTACTTCCTCTTCTACAACATATACATTCTTATAGTACTTATTGTTTTTTTTCAAATACAATGTTGCTTTTTTGACTTTCCTAACATCCACTAAATCTTGCCATATTTTCTTACTCTTTGTCGGAACCCCATTAACTAAGATAACCAGAGGTTCCTCTTCCACTTTTTCTACTCCAATTGTATTAATGTTTTTCTTCAAATCTAGAGGCAAAAAAAAAACTCTTCCCTTTAATCCTCTCTGTAAATCTGATGGAGGCAATTTCCCTGTCTTTGGCTCCATTCTTACAATAGCCTGAAAAATAGATTCATAAGTATTTAAATCCTTCAATTCAGAAGGAATCTCAACCAATTCCAGATTATTATGAACCGCTCTAGCAGGTATCCGGTTTTGATTTAATTTGTTACAACAATAAGTACACACACGTTGATCCAATGCCAAATCAATACAATTTTCTACCATCAAGTATGTTGCAAAATCCTTCGATTCACTATTATTTTCCCTTTCACTTTTCGCATATAAATCCACTAACTTAGTCTGATTCTTATAATAAGTGCGTCGACAACACACACAAGTGAAATTAGGCCTCTCACTTGATTTCACCTGAAACGTGGCAATTTCCTTCTGAAAATTATCTGTACTGGAAACCTGTACACTATCTTCCACATTACTCTCTTCTTCTGGGTCAATTTCAACATTCTCCTCTTTACTTGCAAAGTAACAAAACTCAATTTCTTCACAAATATTCTTCACATCTATTTCAGAACCATGCAAAAGAGCAGTGCATAATTGTTTAAGCATAATTGCTGGACTCTTAGCATAATACAACATTCTAACTAATTTCCTCACTTTATTATGATGCACTGCTAGCATCCTGAAATGATGAAAAACACTCTGGCATACTCTCCTGGAAAGACAAGCCAGTGAATGACCATGCAAACCTGTCACTTCTCTCACTCTGCACGGATCTAATTCTTGCAACAACTTCATTTTCTGTTTTAAACTTTTCTTATTAAATGTCCGTACAAAATCACAAAGCAAATTGATGGAATCCTGTCGCACACTGCAAATACTACTACACTTCCAGATATACACTGGTCCCTTAGGAGGTCTTCCTAAAACCTCATTACCTAACACCTCTTCTGCCTCTGTTGTCACAAGTTTTTCTTTTTCAACTGGACAACCATCTTTCACCTCATAAGCTCGACCACTGGTGTCAACTGCATGCACCAAATCATTATCCTGGAAATAACTCTCCTCATTAAAAAATGCCTCACAACTTGAACTATGCATCCATTCTCCTGAAAAAACTTCACAAAAATTACTACGATTAACTGTTCTCTTCCATCTACTATTTCTTTTGAAATCATAAATTGCCTTGTTTAGCTTCCTAATTCTATTGATTATCAAAATAAATAACTTTCGCTTAATTTCAAATGCCTGATCAATAACTTTCTCAACTTTTTTTTTTCTCTTATAAAAAACCACTTTCTGTTGACCTTTCTTAATATTTTTTAACAAATTGCCAATTATCCTGTTGCGGAACATTCGTCTACGAATGTCCTTAAACTGATTTTTCCTTCTACTACCATGCACAGAGTTATCTCCTGCTCTAGCAGTAACATTTTTGATTGGCCTTTCCTTTCCGTTTAAATTGGTTCTCTTTTTCTGGACTAAAACATTTTCTGTAGTACTACTTTTTTTTCTACAAATGTTTCTTATGAATGATTTTGTTGTCTTACCCGGAGCTTTCTTGGTGACTTGACGAGTTTTTATTGTAGAGGACTGCTGCAAGAATTTATTAAGCTGCTGTCTTTGACGTTTTGTAGCCTTTCGGTTTCGTTGTTTAGATGGCATTATGTACTTTTGAAATGATCTGCAGTTGAATCTGTGGTAAAATATAATTAAAAATGTTATTAACCACTATTAGCAAACAGTAAATCAATAACAGTCGTCAAAAATTTAACACACTACTTGTTATTTTTACATACAATAATTTTTAGTGCATTGGCAAATTTAGTAGTCACAAATAGTAGCAAAGAAATGGAATGCTTCTACATTTGACCTGTAAATGTACAGGAATTTATATAGCGCAAATCACCGAGCAGTTTCTAAGCGCTTGCTTAGGGAACCTGTCCTGGTATTCCCCTGTGAGATAACCCCGGCAGGGTATCCGCAAGGTGAAAGCCAGGCATCCCGCCGCAAGGGGCCATTGTGGAGATTAAGCAAGCTATTGCCCAGAGTCGCAGAGTGTGAACCTGTGAATCGAGTAGGCACCGGAGCGAGAATTGTCGAGTCCATGGACATTTTAGGACTCAAGACCCTGCCGAGCTGGGAATTGAACCCTGGTCCCGGGCTGACCTCTGCTTCCAGGTCTGCCTCCTCTAACCAGTGAGCCACACTTCTCCACCTGTGCTGTTTTATATGTGAATCTGAACTAATTTTATGAGCATATTTGACTATTTTATTAAAGACACTACACACAACCTGTTTTTGAAGTTGTGTTTAATTTTAAATGAAACGGTTTACATGTTTACTTTTCATTTCCAGTAACTTTTAAAAATAAATGTTTATAGTTCCATAGGCTCAAGCAGGTCAGCTTCCCACCCTATGTCATACAATTCTGACAAATCGGCATCCTCATCATGTTCTTCATCATCCTCAGGATTTAAAACATCCAAGGGATCTACTTCCACTGACGTTTCAATGACAAGTTCAATGATAAGATCGAGATCAACGGATTGCTCATTATCACTCATGGTTGATGTTGTCGTTATCTTTAAAGAAAGAGAACAACAATGAGATGTTGCAGAGTAAGAGACAAATCTCAGAGACTATAATAGTAAAATTGTTTAACAAGAGTAACATTTTGCAGCTATTATTTAGCCATGTCTAGCGATGCTGAGGAGGTGAGGCCTATGTCCAAGTTGTCAGTGAACAGGACTATTCTCTTCTTAACCTTGGATAAGCCTCACTGACTCTGTGTCCCCTGCTCATACTTAAATGTAAAGGGGCAGATTTATGTTAACTGGCGCATCCCCAGGGATGCACCAGTTAACGTGCACCGCTGCTCTGCCACCCATGGTGTGCCGCATTTACAATGTGGAGCACCATTGAGCAAAAACAGCACAGATGCGTCACGCATCTGTGCCGCAAAAGCGGCACATTGCAGGAATCACGTCGTAAGCGCGACATGTCTACTGCAATGCACAGGGGCAAACCACACATTGCATGGTGCATCACTCCTTATGCCTGTTTCAAACAGGCGTAAGGATTTGATTCAGCAATGCCATAAAGCTGACTCAGTGAAATCTTCTAAATTTCACAGTGTTAGTTTTACAGGGCTTTCATGCAAATGAATGCCCAGCCTGCAACAAAACGCCTATTTGAAACCTGACGCAGGTTTCATGTGGCACAGAACTTTACACCGTGACACATCTGCCTAGATGCATCAAGTTGTAAATATGTCGCAACATAACGCATCTTTTGCGCCGCTGCTGCGTCACAAAAGTGACGCACAGCGGCGCAAAAGAGGCACACGGCTATCATAAATCTGTCCCTAACATTTTAAATGATTGATTCAGGATGACGATAAGGTGTGGCCTATCCAGAGGTTTGTTTGAGGTGAGGCCTACTCAGGGTTGCAGATGAAATTTAGGCTTGTTGAAGAGTACAGAGGAGATAATACATGTGCAGGCCTACAAATGAAGTGAGTCATGTCCACTTCACTCTTGAACAAAGGCCAGACCTCTTCTGTGTCTGTGGACAGGCCTAAACCTCATCTGCACAATGTCATTCGTAAAGTTAGGAAACACAGGTGATGTAATTGAAAAATGTGGAATTTCTTTTCCTCATTTCACAATCACATCACCTGTGTTTCCTTTGCTTAGGTATCTCATTGTGCAGATGCAGTCTAGCATATCAAAGAGTACACAGAAGGTGAGCACTGTATACAACAATTTTGACATTTACAGAAGATTCAGCTTCTCCATGCCCCCTACACAGTCCTAAATGTTTACAGTTTAAACGGACGGTATGTTGTTGGAGATGAAGTGAGGCTTGTCTTGCAACATGGTGCATCTTTTGCATCACTGCTGCATTGGTTTCATGTGGCACAGGACTTTACAGCATGACACATCTGCCTAGATGCATCAAGTTGTAAATATGTCGCAACATAGCAAATCTTTTGCACCGCCGCTGCGTCACAAAAGTGACGCACAGCGGCGCAAAAGAGGCACACGGCTATCATAAATCTGTCCCTAACATTTTAAATGATTGATTCAGGATGACGATAAGGTGTGGCCTATGCAGAGGTTTGTTTGAGGTGAGGCCTACTCAGGGTTGCAGATGAAATTTAGGCTTGTTGAAGAGTACAGAGGAGATAATACATGTGCAGGCCTACCAATGAAGTGAGTCATGTCCACTTCACTCTTGAACAAAGGCCAGACCTCTTCTGTGTCTGTGGACAGGCCTAAACCTCATCTGCACAATGTCATTCGTAAAGTTAGGAAACACAGGTGATGTAATTGAAAAATGTGGAATTTCTTTTCCTCATTTCACAATCACATCACCTGTGTTTCCTTTGCTTAGGTATCTCATTGTGCAGATGGAGTCTAGCATATCAAAGAGTACACAGAAGTTGAGCACTGTATACAACAATTTTGACATTTACAGAAGATTCAGCTTCTCCATGCCCCCTACACAGTCCTAAATGTTTACAGTTTAAACTGACGGTATCTTGTTGGAGATGAAGTGAGGCCTGTCTTGCAACATGGTGCATCTTTTGCATCACTGCTGCATCGGTTTCATGTGGCACAGGACTTTACAGCATGACACATCTGCCTAGATGCTTCAAGTTGTAAATATGTCGCCACATAGCAAATCTTTTGCACCGCCGCTGCATCACAAAAGTGACGCACAGTGGCGCAAAAGAGGCACACGGCTATCATAAATCTGTCCCTAACATTTTAAATGATTGATTCAGGATGACAATAAGGTGTGGCCTATTCAGAGGTTTGTTTGAGGTGAGGCCTACTCAGGGTTGCAGATGAAATTTAAGCTTGTTGAAGAGTACAGAGGAGATAATACATGTGCAGGCCTACCAATGAAGAAAGTCATGTCCACTTCACTCTTGAACAAAGGCCAGACCTCTTCTGTGTCCGTGGACAGGCCTAAACTTCATCTGCACAATGTGATTCGTAAAGTTAGGAAACACAGGTGATGTAATTGAAAAATGTGGAATTTCTTTTGCTCATTTCACAATCACATCACCTGTGTTTCCTTTGCTTAGATATCTCATTGTGCAGATGGAGTCTAGCATATCAAACACTACGCAGAAGGTGAGCACTGTATGGAACATGGCTATGTAACTCAAAGAATCAAAATCTAAATTTGCCAAGCACAGATGGGGACGTATTTACAAGGACCTTGCACCACGGGGAAATGTCTTAAATTAAAATGGGAAAAATAACATCAAAGGGACTCAAAGGCCTTGTAAATATGCCCCAAGCAACCTATGAAACTCTAGCAGTACATATCAAGAAACCTAATTGATTTCAAAAAACGTTTTTAAACAAATGATGTAAAGCAATTATATACCTACATTCATGGGGAAGTGACTTAAAATGCTCTAAGACACATGAAAGCGTTTTTTTAAGGCCCTTGCACCATTTTTGCGTCACTTTTAACATGGCTATGTAACTCAAAGAATGAAAATCTAAATTTGCCAAGCACACATGGGGGCGTATTTACAAGGACCTTCCACCACGGGGAAATGTCTTTAATTAAAATGGGAAAAATAGCATCAAAGGGACTCAAATGCCTTTTAAATATACCCCAAGCAACCTATGAAACTCTAGCAGTACATATCAAGAAACCTAATTGATTTCAAAAAACGTTTTTAAACACATCATGTACATCAATTATATACCTACATTCAAGGGGAAATGACTTAAAATGCCCTAAGACACATGAAAGCGTTTTTTTAAGGCCCTTGCACCATTTTTGCATCACTTTTAACATGGCTATGTAACTCAAATAATCAAAATCTAAATTTGCCAAGCACAGATGGGGGCGTATTTACAAGGACCTTGCACCACGGGGAAATGTCTTAAATTAAAATGGGAAAAATAACATCAGAGAGACTCAAAGGCCTTATAAATATGCCCCAAGCAACCTATGAAACTCTAGCAGTACATATCAAGAAACCTAATTGATTTCAAAAAACGTTTTTAAACACATCAAAAAAACAAATTATTTTCCCACATTCATTAGGAAGTGACTTAAAATGCCCTAACACACATGAAAGCGTTTTTTTAAGGCCCTTGCACCATTTTTGCGTCACTTTTAACATGGCTATGTAACTCAAAGAATGAAAATCTAAATTTGCCAAGCACACATGGGGGCGTATTTACAAGGATCTTCCACCACGGGGAAATGTCTTTAATTAAAATGGGAAAAATAACATCAAAGGGACTCAAATGCCTTTTAAATATACCCCAAGCAACCTATGAAACTCTAGCAGTACATATCAAGAAACCTAATTGATTTCAAAAAACGTTTTAAACACATCATGTACATCAATTATATACCTACATTCAAGGGGAAATGACTTAAAATGCCCTAAGACACATGAAAGCGGTTTTTTTAAGGCCCTTGCACCATTTTTGCGTCATTTTTAACATGGCTATGTAACTCAAATAATCAAAATCTAAATTTGCCAAGCACAGATGGGGGCGTATTTACAAGGACCTTGCACCACGGGGAAATGTCTTAAATTAAAATGGGAAAAATAACATCAGAGAGACTCAAAGGCCTTATAAATATGCCCCAAGCAACCTATGAAACTCTAGCAGTACATATCAAGAAACCTAATTGATTTCAAAAAACGTTTTTAAACACATCATGTAAAGCAATTATTCAACCACATTCATGGGGAAGTGAGTTAAAATGCCCTAAGACACATGAAAGCGTATTTTGAAAGCCCTTGCACCATTTTTGCGCCACTTTTAACATGGCTATGTAACTCAAAGAAACAAAATCTATTTGTAAAACACTTGACACAAAGCAACATTTTAAATACACAACTTTCTTCATAATTTTCTCCCTAAAGCATACTATTCTCTATCTAAATTAAATGAATCTTTTCTCACCTTAGCAAATACTTTATGAGTTTCAAAACAGTCTCAGACACACACCAATTTGTCTTCAGCAGAACAAAGGGTATGCACCCCAGAGGCTGCAGCCAAAAAAAGCACAGAAATGCTGTAATTCATCACACATATCTCTCATGTCACCCAATCAAAACTCTTTCCTCACTTTTTTCAAATCAACACCCTTCCCCCTCTGCCCTTCCTTCCTTTTTTGCATAGCAACCACCTCCTGAAAGACCTCTCATGTTTGCAACTTCACACAACAATGTTTCAATTGAACTCTGAACTCTGAGTACACCTGCGTATCCAGTGCAATCTTTCATAAAATGATTTTTCTTGACCATTCAAATTACATCTTTCAAAGAACTCATCCATGCACCCTAACTTTCTGTTTCCAGCAATCAAAATCCACCAATCACTGCTACTGATTCATTAGCACAGAAACTCCACAGTTTTTTTCATTATAAACTCTTATTTTTTCAACTGCCATTTCATTGCCACACTTCATCTGACTGCAGCAGAACCTTCTCTCACCATGTTTTCTGTCTGGATTGTTGGACATAGTTATATCCACTGGGCTCAAAGGTTTGCTGATAACAGAAATTTACACAACCTCAATTTACAAAATGTGGAAATCAAGTGGATTGGCCACAGAGGATTAAAATGTCACCAATTGATACCATTGGTGAAAACCTTTTTGCATTTGCCAAAACCTGACCTGTTAATTGTGCACTGTGGAGGAAATGACTTGGGCACTTTGACTGGGGTAGGTCTGGAAATGCTTTTAAAGGACACCTTTGACCAATTGATGGCACTTTTTCCTCAAACTGGCTTGGTATATTCAAATATATGCCAAAGACAGAAATGGAGGTGGTCGAACCAATTTTGTCCACAAATTGAGAAATCGAGGAAGCATGTAAATAAGTCTGTTTCAGCTTACATGAGAGACCATGGAATGGGCTCCATCTACAACAATAACTTGCGTTACTACATGCAAGATATCTACAGAGCAGATGGAGTTCACTTCTCAGATGAGGGGAACAGAATTTTCATCCTGAATTTAAGACTGTGCATTGGTACCTACTTGTAGGTACCTAAATCAGCCACAGGACCCAAAAGCTCTTTTCAGAGCTACCCTACATCTGATCACTCACAATTATTATTTTACTCTAACTTTTTTCACTAATTTTCACCAAAGTACGCTCCCCGGAGCGCTACCCGGTACGCGCACCGGAGGCTAACCACGCGAATTTTTTTTTAAAAATGGGGTTTTTTTGCACATATGGGCCTCCTCAACCACCCTCAGAAAACCTAGGGGGTCAGGATATGTGTACCTTGCCCCCTTCTACCCATTCTAATCATTATTTGCCCTCCATCTTGTATCTCAATTATACCGAAACACAAAATGGAGGACTCCCGTAACGCTGCCGGTTCGCGTACCGGGGCGCGCACCGGGAAGCGCTCGCTCAAAAAAGGTGGGAAAGTAATATACAGAAAAACCACTGGAGACACTTTCACCAAATATAGATTAGCTCATACTACATACCAATCCCTACCATTTTCACAAATTTGGTTGGAATTCCATTTAACCATTTAGCCTGTAGACCTCTCTAAATACCCTGAGGTAAATTACTTCACAAAACACATCTGAAGTGTTGGAATTGGAGGAAGAGCTTGGCGGGCATCCGTGATGGCCGCGTGAGCACAGCGCTCTCCGGACCCCCGCCACTCCATGATATCCTGAACATATCCTGATTCTTCACGAGGATTTATGTAGAGGACGCTGGGCTGTTCTTCCTGTGATTTTTGGAATTTGATTTGGACCCGGGGCGCCGAAGATATGGCGATTTGAACTTTCGGGGTCCGCCCTTGGGATGTGCCCGGGACTGGGTGAGGTTCTCTGGCCGACTCGGAGTTGAACAACAACGGCAGGGGGATTGGACTTGTGGGTACCCCTCTTAAGTTTCGGTTTCGATTCTGCCTCAGACTGAGACGTCTGGCAGGGGAGTCTGGCCTGGGCTGGGTCCGGCGCGCGGTACGGCTGTCGGGCCTTTGGCTGGCTTATTCTCCTTTCAAGCTGGTCCTCTCCTAGTGGTACCCTTGCAGCGGCCTTCTGATCCCGACGCCCTGCTTTCCTGTGGCCATTTCCATCGGGTCGAGTGAGTCTCCTGGTGGCACGGTTTCCGACATGGCGGGCAGGGGGGACCGAGAGACACGAAAGACCAAGACGCCCCTGCGTGGGGGCCCGGTCCAGTCTAACGTTATGGACCGTTACACCCATGCGAAGGGGTCCCCCGGGGCCGCCCTGCCTGGCCCAAGTGCGGTTGATCACATCGTGGACGCATCAATGGAACCGTCCTTGCAGGACATCATGGGCGCCATTTCTGGCATAAAGGAAACGATAGGTCAACAATATGAAGCTTTGGCCCACAAAATCGACACCGTGGCAATTGATGTGAACTTGATTTGGGCTGACCTATCTAAAACCAATGAGAAGGTGAAGTCATTGGATCTCAAGTCATCCAGCCTCACGGCAGACGTCTCGGAGATACAGACAGAGATTGGCAATCTCCGTAGGGTGAACGATTTCATGACCCGGCGCTTGGAGGACTTTAAGAACAGGGCACGTCGCTGTAATGTGCGTGTGGTCGGCGTTCCGGAGAATCCAGAACCGCACTCTGTTGATCTCCTGGTGGAGGACCTGATCCAGAACTACCTCTCTCCGTCTGGGCTAAGTAAGTTCTTCGCGGTGGAGCGTGCCCATCGTGTTCCGGGAGGCCAGGGTAAACCTGGCGCCCCGCCGAGGCCTATTGTTGAGAAACTCTTCCACTATAGGGATCGGGACGCTATCCTGCAGGCATCACGTGTGAAGGGCCCGGTGGCCTTTGAGAATGCCACGGTGAACTTTTATCCGGACTTTTCTCAACAGGTGCAGAAACAGCGTATGGGATTTCGTGGAGTCAAGAAGCGTCTCCGGGACATGGGACTGCGCTACGCTATGCTTTTTCCGACCAGGCTGCGAGTTGAGTACAATGAACGAACCTTTTTCTTTGATCGGCCTGATTCTGTGAATGACTGGCTGGACTCCCTGCCGGACCGACCTCCTGCGGCTGAGTCCGCCGCCCACCCGGGTGGTGCTGAGGGTGGTGTAGAGAGCTGAACTGTTTGTTTCTGCCCGGGTCCTCGTGTCAAGTAACTTCTTCTGGGGTTCTAAGCCCAAGTGCTTCTGCTGTCTGAGTGATCTCTTTGTTATTTTTCTTGTTGGGGTGGCGGGTGGGTCAGAGCCTTTCCTCCTCCGGGGTCTTTTTGTAGAATGGGGTTCTTGGGCGACAGGCACACTGCATGTTGGGGTGGCTTTTTAGCTTCTTGCAGGGGTGCAGGGTGGGGGGTGTTTTCTTGATTGTTGGGGGTGGGTGGATGGGAAGTTTGGTGTTTGTGTGTTATGTTCTCAAGGCGATTCTATCTTGCTAACGATGTTTTTGATGTCATGCTCATTCGAGGGGGGTTGCGGCATTGCTTTATGGGATGGGGGTAGCGGGTTGAGGTTTAATTCGTGGAATGTCAATGGTCTGGGGGATCGTATTAAGCGGGGTGTGGTGTTGCGATGTATACGACGTTTGTCTCCGGATATTGTTTTTCTGCAGGAGACTCACTTGGTAGGCAATACATGTCGTGCAATGAATAGGTGGGGCTATCGCCTCGCCGCACATTCGGGGTTTACCACGGGTTCCAGGGGGGTGGGTATCCTTGTTCGGGCTTCCCTCCCCCTAGCTATTGATGATGTGATCCTCGATGATCGGGGGCGATACGCCGTCCTCGTGGGTCGCTATGAGGGTCGAACCCTTTCCTTGTTTGCCGTTTATGTGCCCCCCGGTCTACAGACCTCTACCTTTTCCGATTTGGGCCGTGTGTTGTTGAACCTCCCTGATAGTACTCTCTTCATAGCAGGTGACTTTAATTCTGTGCTCTCCGGTCTTCATGATCGTCACCCCCCTAGGGACACCCCTTTGTCCCAACAGTGGCTGGGTGGGTTTCTGGATACGTTCGGCCTGGTGGATTGCTGGAGACTTATGCATCCTACTCAGCTCCAATACACTTTCCACTCTGGGGCCCATGGGAGTCTGTCTAGACTGGATTATTTCCTGATGCCTGCGGCGCAGTCGCCAGCGGTGCGTGAGATTAGGCACCTTCCCCGGGGCATCTCAGATCATTCCCCGCTCTGGCTTTGTTTTGAGGTGGGGGTGGAGGCGGCGGGCCGGGTGGCTCCTATCAACCCATGGTACCTCACCTCCCCCGAGACTCGCAATCTCTTGATTAAGTCCTTGGACAATTATTTTTTGGACAACGAGGGTTCCGTCTCCTCTGCTGTATCCCTGTGGGAGGCCTTTAAGACAGTGATTCGCGGACAGGCCCTCGCCCTTATTGCCGAATCCAAGAAGGCGAGGAATCGGGAGGTGGTAGACCTTGAGAGGGAGATTGCTGATATAGAGGCTGACCTAGAATCGAACGTTACATCTGACAAACTCCACGCCCTGGGTTTGAAGCAATTTGCTTAGAAGTCTTTGGTCACAGATGCGGCTAAACTGATGTTTCGGGAGCAACAGGGTCGTTTGTATGATGTGGGGGACAAAGCGGGTAAATTACTGGCATGGTTGGATAAGACGGAGAGGGCGAATCGTGTAGTGCCTGTGATTCAGACTTCGAGTTGCGTGGGAGTGACAGACCCGGTTGAAATAGTTGAATGTTTTGCGGATTATTTTCGTGCGGTCTATACCCCTGTGTCTGAACGGGATGTTGATGACTCTCGCCTTTTGTTGCGTGATATAGCTCTGCCCAGTGTCTCCGATTTAGACCGAGTTTCTTTGGAGTCCCCTTTTACTACGGACGAGATAGCGACGGCCATTCGCTCACTCCGTTCGGGCAAGGCTTTGGGCCCGAATGGATTGCCAATTGAATTGTACAAGCTACGTCCTGACAAGGTGGCACCCTATCTTCGTGCCATGTTTTTGGAATCCCGCGAACGGGGTATTCTCCCATATGATCAGCGTTTGGCCACGATAGTTGTTATTCCCAAAGAAGGTAAACCTCGGGACCTTTGTTCGTCTTACAGGCCCATTTCCCTTTTGAATGTTGAACCCAAGGTCCTGGCTAAGCTCCTGGCAACCCGCCTCTTGACGGTCATTAGTGGCTTGGTTCATCCGGATCAGTCCGGATTTATCCCGCATCGCAACACGGCTCTCAATCTACGCTGTCTCCACGGAGCTGTTGCGAGGGCGGGGCTACTGACGGAGCCGGCCATTTTGGCTCCGCTGGACGCCTCGATGGCCTTTGACACGGTAGAGTGGCCCTATCTTTGGGCAGCTCTTGAGAAATTCGGTTTTGGGCCTGAGTTTATTGGTTGGGTGAAGTTGTTATACGCCGAACCCTTGGCACAGGTCATTGTAAACGGTCGAGTTTCTGTCCCCTTTTGTCTTGGTAGGGGGACCCGTCAGGGGTGCCCCCTGTCTCCGTTGCTTTTCGCGCTTGCTCTGGAACCGTTGGCTGCGTGGCTTCGATGGGAACCTTCACTCAAAGGGATCCGTTGGTCACCGGATTTTGAAGACCGCGTCTCGCTTTATGCGGACGACATTCTTCTGTATCTTACTTCCCCGCGTAAATCTTTGAATGTCCTATTCGACGTTCTTACTTCGTTTGGTGCTAACTCGGGTCTGGTTATTAATTGGGCTAAGTCCTGTGTATATGTTCTCTCGGGTGTTTTGCCCCCATTGCCGGACAGGTTTCCCATCAAGGTTGTCCACTCTGGCTTCAAATATTTGGGGATTTTTATCACGCTAGACTCCTCACTCCGATTCGAGCGTAACCTCCTTCCCCCGCTTCTTAGACTGCGACTGGATGTGGCCCGTTGGCGTAAGCTACCCCTGTCTCCTCTGGGCAGGGCTGCCCTTTTTAAAATGATGTCTTTGCCGCGATTCTTATACGCGCTTCAAAATTCTTATGACGACATTCCCGCTAGCTATTTCCGGGAGATCGAGAGTCTTCAAAGGCAACTGATCTGGGACGGGCGTCCACGTATCGCCCTTGCAAAACTTACTATTCCTTGGTATGACGGGGGCATGGCGCTCCCCGATATCAAGAGATATTATTGGGCTGCCCAGCTGTCTGCCATTAACCACGTAATGTATTCCCCGGGTCGGGATCCGGCCTTTGAGATGGATAGACTCCAGCTGCCGGGAGGAGATTTTAATAGAGCGCTTTATTCCAGATCGGCCGGGCGCCATCTTGTGGGCCCGTCCAGGATCGCAGTCAATGTGTGGCGCGCCGCGAATGTGAGTTTGGGATGGGAGAACCGACTGACAATGGCGACCCCGCTTTATGCTTCTGAACGTTTGGGGTGTCTCTGGTCTACTAAGGGCTTTGACCGCTGGGATATGATTGGGATATGTAAAGTGGGTGACGTCTGTGTGCAGGGTAGAGTGAAGTCTTTCCAGGCCCTTAAGGTAGAATATGACTTGAGTGATAGAGAGTTTTTTCGGTATTTGCAGGTTCGGCACGCCCTGGCCTCAGTTCTGACTCCTGATGTGACCCTGCCCGAGTCCTCTCCCCTTGAGGATCGTATACTGGATGGACACCTGCCCGATAGCACTATCTCCCTTATTTACAAGAAACTTATTAATAATCGCGCTGACTTATTGGTCCGACTTCGGGAGGTTTGGGTCGATGACGGATTGGACTTGGATGACGAGGATTGGCAGTCGGCACTCTCTTCTCCGAAAGAGGTCGCCATCCCCGCCCGTCTCCATTTGGTTCAACTTAAGATCCTCCACCGGGTGTATGTAACTGGTCCGCGTCTGGTTGTGATGGGTTTTTCCCCGGATGGTTTATGTAAGCGTGGTTGTGGGATGAGTGCCACATTTCTGCATATTCTCTGGGAGTGCCCGATGGTAGCAGCCTACTGGATTGATGTGCTTGCGGCGATGACTGTTGTGACTGGTATTACCCTGCGGCCTGAGGCCCGACGATGCCTGTTGAACGTCTGGGAACCCACCGACTATTCTGTGGCCCAGACCATATGGGCGACCTTGGGATACATGGTCGCGAAGCGGGATATTGCTCAACTTTGGGGCGCATCCAGACCTCCCGAAGTTTCGGTGTGGGAGGATAACATGGACTGGTCCATGTTCCGAGAGAAGACCGTCTATGTGGCTAGGGGCAGACCCAGGGCGTGGACGAAGATTTGGGGTCAGTGGAATGCATATCGTGGAGATATTTGTGCCCCTCCCCTGGTTGACGCTCCAGATGTGACCCTATCTCCCTAGGCTGACGTTCCCGAAAATTTTCATATGGTTTTAGGATTTTCCTGCCCTTCCCGCTGGCCCCCCCCCCTTCGGCCATGCCGAGTCTCATTGCTTTGCTTTTGTCCTCCTGCTCAGTTACTTTCCCCTCCGCCTCCAGGGCTGACTTGATTACTGTGCATTCGCCTTGTTTTAGAGTTTGTGGTTTTCATGTTTCTTATAAAAATTGTAATGTCCTGTCCTATGTTTGGAGCAATAACTGGTACCTTCCTTGTGCCCGGCCACGGGAATGATCGTTCGCTACTTATGTTGTGCGTTGCTACTAGCGGCCAGCCCGTGTGGTTGTAGGCCCATCTCTGTAACTCTTATTTTATTGCTCAATAAAAGTTTTTGATAAAAAAAAAAATAAAAAAAAATGAAGTGTTGGAATTGACAACCAATTAAAATGTTACTTTCATTTTCTACTTTTTTTACCTGACATTTGATTGGTTATGTACCTGAATATATATAAAAAAAGAGAGAGAAACACAGCCATTTTGACTACTACTTCCTGAACTACATTGCAAGATCATTTTCACTCACAACTTAAACTTGTTTTTAAAAGGTAAGATATTATTTTATAAATTTGAAAACATTTTCAGATAGTTATATACTATCCCTCTGTAAGAGTTAGACATTGAGAAAGGCTTGTTTATTATAATTATGGATTGATTTAGGTTTCTGTGGTATAATTATGAATTTACTTAGGCTTTTTCACAGGCACTTTTTAATAGTACTACTTCACGCCTCAAAAGTACCTGTCTGAACTTAAACCCAACAGTGCCCTATCTCTACTGATATATTTATTTTTTATTCAAATTTCAGCACAAAAATGCAAGGAGAACAGAACGTTTCCTTTGAAATTGTCCTAGACATGAACAATGAGGAAATCATTGAACCCATTGACTTGGAATTCACGAGACCATGAACTTCTACAATGTGTAGAATCTGTGGATTTCTTACTTCAATATGAGGACGGTCAAATGTGGGAAGTTATGTTCAGTCAAAAGGAAGACATATCGGACAGTCAAATGTTAGACGTTCTATTAAATTTTGAAAAAGAATCAGAAAAATAAAATTGTATTTAATATTAAAAAATTGTTTGAGTCTTTAATCATTTTTATATGTAATTCATAAACTAGTACCAAATTGATTATAATGTAAAGTCAGACTTATAGTATACTGTGCACATTCCCAAAAATACATTTATATTTAATAATCATAAATACTGCTACTTAAATAAAAAAAACAACAAAAAAACAACAAAAAGAACAATCAATAAACATACAATATTTCAAAATATCATAGTCTATCATTCTTTTTTCCTTATAGTACGCTCCCCAGACCGCTTCCCGGTGCGCGTACCGGGCACTCCCCACGCAAAAAAAACAAAAAAAAAATATTTTTTTTTTGCCCCGCGGGGCCCTTTTAAAGCCTCCACATCAAACCTAGGGGGTCAGGGAGGATCTACTATGCCCCCTTATGGTCATTTCCCCTTTTGTTTTGGCCTCCTCTTGTCTCTCGATCCTACCGAGAGACAAGATGGCGGCCGCTCCGGACTGTTTAGAATGTTGACAGACACCGGAGAGCCAATCAGCTTCGCTTCGCGAAGTTCCGTTACGCGTCTGGTACGCGAACTGGGGCGCTGCCCGGAGCGCGCTTACATATATATATATTTTTTGGAACGTTAATTTCTCAAAATCCACTGGAGCACATATATTGAGACCTAGCAAAGGCACATCGTACTAACAGTCCCTACAATTTTGCCAAGTTTCGTGCAAATCCATTCAGCCGTTCGGGCTAAAACTGAGGCCAACCTTTTTTCTCGGCCCCCCCTTGACGAACCCCCCCAAATTTTCAGGGGCTGCTCAGAAACAACATGTTCCATGTTCCTGAAAATTTCAGCCAATTCCGTCCACAAACGCCAGAGTTATTAGACATAGAATTTTCAAAAATCCCATAGAGAAAAAATCCTAACTATATATATATATATATATATATATATATATATATATATATTACCTACTGGCGGTCGCCAGTAGGTATATATAGTTAGGATTTTTTCTCTATGGGTTTTTTGAAAATTCTATGTCTAATAACTTTGCCGTTTGTGGACGGAATTGGCTGAAATTTTCAGGAAAATGGCACATTTTGTTTCTGAGCAGCCTTTGAAAATTTGGGGGGGGTTCGTCAAGGGGGGGCCGAGAAAAAAGGGGGGTCCCAAAACGCGTTTTTCCCATGTTAATTTCCATAGGGCGGTTGGCCTCACTTTTAGCCCGAACGGCTGAATGGATTTGCACGAAACTTGGCAAAATTGTAGGGACTGGTAGCCCGATGTGCCTTTTGTAGGTCTCAATATATGTGCTCCAGTGGATTTGGAGAAATTAACGTTTAAAAAAAGATATATATCTGTAACAGCGGACCGGTTAGCGCTCTGGTTCGCGGACTTTTCGCGCAACGGAGCTTTGTGAAGCGAAGCTGATTGGTTCTCCGGCGTCTGTCAACATTCCAAACAGTCCGTAGCGGCCGCCATCTTGTCTCTCGGTAGGATCGAGAGACAAGAGGAGGCGAAAGCGAAGGGGCAAATGACCATAAGGGGGAATAGTAGATCCTCGCTGACCCCCTAGGTTTGATGTGGAGGTTTTAAAAGGGCCCCGCGGGGCAAAAAAAAAAATAATAATAATAATCGAACGGCTGAATGGATTTGCACGAAACTTGGCAAAATTGTAGGGACTGGTAGCCCGATGTGCCTTTGCTAGGTCTCAATATATGTGCTCCAGTGGATTTTGAGAAATTAACGTTCAAAAAAAGATATATATCTGTAACAGCGCTCCGCTTCGCGTACTTTTCGCGTTACGGAGGTTTGCGAAGCTGATTGGTTTTTCGGCGTCTGTAAACATTCCAAACAGTCCGTAGCGGCCGCCATCTTGTCTCTCGGTAGGATCGAGAGACAAGAGGAGGCCAAAGCGAAGGGGTAAATGACCATAAGGGGGCATAGTAGATCGTCCCTGACCCCCTAGGTTTGATGTGGAGGCTTTGAAAGGTTCTCGCAGGGCAAAAAAATATATACCGTTTTTTTAGTTTTTTTGCGTGGAGTGCGCTCGGTTCGCGAACCGGGAAGCGTTCTGGGGAGCGTACTTTCTTGAAAATTAGTGAAAAAAGTTAGAGTACAATAATAATTGTGAGTGATCAGATGTAGGGTAGCTCTGAGAAGAGCTTTTGGGTTTATGGTACATTTAGGTACTTATAAGTAGGTACCAATGCACATTCTTAAATTCAGAGTGAAAACTCTGTTGCCCTCATCTGAGAAGTGAACTCCATCTCCTCTGTAGATATCTTGCATGTAGTAACGCAAGTTATTGTTGTACAGGGAGCCCATTCCATGGTCTCTCATGTAAGCTGAAACAGATTTGTTTACATGCTTCCTCGATTTCTCAATTTGTGGACAAAATTGGTTCGACCACCTCCATTTCTGTCTTTGGCATATATTTGAATATACCAAGGCAGTCTGAGGAAAAAGTGCCATCAATTGCTCAAAGGTGTCCTTTAAAAGCATTTCCAGACCTACCCCAGTCAAAGTGCCCAAATCATTACCTCCACAGTGCACAATTAACAGGTCAGGTTTTGGCAAATGCATAAAGGTTTTCACCAATGGTATCAATTGGTGACATTTTAATCCTCTGTGGCCAAACCACTTAATTTCCACATCTTGTAAATTGAGGTTAGGTAAATTCCTGTTTTCAGCGTACCTTTGAGCCCAATAGATGTAGCTATGTCCAACAATCCAGACAGAAAACATGGCGAGAGAAGGTTCTCCTGCAGTCAGATGAAGTGTGGCAATGAAATGGCAGTTGAAAAAATGAGAGTGTAAAATGAAAAAAACTGAGGAGTTTCTGTGTTAATGAAGCAGTAAGAGTGATTGGTGGATTTTGATTGCTGAAAACAGAAAGTTAGTGTGCATGGATGAGTTCGTTGAAAGATGTATTTTGAGTGGCGAAGAAAAAATCATTAAATGAAAGAATGCTTTGGATATGCAGGTGCACTGAGAGTTCAGAGTTCAATTGCAACATTGTTGTGTGAGAGGTCTTGCAAGAGGTGGTTGCTATGCAGAAAAAGCAGAGAGGGGGCAGAGGGGGGAAGGGTTTTGCTTTGAAAAAAAGTGAGGGAAGAGTTTTGATTGGGTGACATGAGAGATCTGTGTGAGGAATTACAGCATTTCTGTGCTTTTGATAGCTGCAGACTCTGGAGTGCATACCTTTTGCTCTGCTGAAGACAAATTGGTGTGTTTCTGAGACTGTTTTGAAACTCAAAGTATTTGCTAAGGTGAGAAAAAATTTCTTTAATTTAGATAGAAAATAGTGTGCTTTAAGGAGAAAATTATGAAGAAAGTTGTGTTTTTCAAATGTTGCTTTGTCTCAAGTGTTTCACAAATAGATTTTGTTTCTTTGAGAAATTGTAATTGGAGAAAATGTGAAGTATTAGTACTGACAGGGCTTTTATGTGCATAGGAGCTGTGGAGTGTTTTCAAATTATGACTTGTAAATCGTTTTTGAGAAAAAGCAATGGTTTTAATATTGATGAGAAGGACATAATGGTGTCTGCTTCTTTATAAGGTAATTGAGAGTCTCTGATGTTATTTTTCCCATTTCAATGTAAGAAGTTTGTCTGTGGAGCAAATTGCTTGTAAATATGCTCCCACCTGTGCATGGCAAATTTAGATTTTGAATGTTTCCGTTACATAGGCATGTTAAAGGTGACTGAAACATGCTGCAAAGGCAATCAAAAAATGCTTTTATGTGTCTTAAGGACATTTTAAGTCATTTCCCCATGTGCAGTGTTTTCAAATTATGAGTTGAAAATCGTTTTTGAGGTAAAGGAATGTTTTCAAAATTTATGTGCGCCATATGACCCCAAATTTTTTTTTCAGGGGTGCAGCAGGGTGTTCTTGAGATACCCCTGCACCGTCGGAAAAATTCGTAATTTGCGATGAGGTAATTGCTAATCGCAAATTGCACCTTCATTCCTATGGGCCTCCTGCTGCATGGAAATGAATGGGTAATCTTGCTGAAATGCAAAGTCGAATCTGTATTTAAAAGGGTCTGCACCTCTGTACGGGTGTTCGCTATGTGAAGCACGAAAGTTTCACGGGCCGAACTCAAGGCCACCTCTCTCTGAGACAAAAGAGCTCTTATTCTTGCCATGCTGTTGAAATGTGCTCCCAAGGTTGGTATTTGTGGCCAGATTGAAAACTCCCTATGTTCATGTGTGGGAGGAAATAGAACATTTCTGCAGCAAATAACCCGTTCATTTACTGTTACGATAAAATTCACAGAAAAAACCATAGGTTATAGACCATATATAGTTAGGAATTAGCATTTACAAAACCTTGAAAATTCACTGAAAAAACCATAGGTTATAGACCATATATAGTTAGGAATTAGCATTTACAAAACCTTGAAAATTCACTGAAAAAACCATAGGTTATAGACCATATATAGTTAGGAATTAGCATTTAAAAAACCTTATTTTACTCACACAAAACCATTGAAATTCCATATATAGTTAGTTGCACTAACTATATATCGCGCACCCGCAATCCACTGCTGATGATGTCACATATTACATCATTCATGACATGGTCAGTGACATCACTGATGACATCACTGATGACATCTCAAATGACATCACTGATGACATCACTGATGACATCTCATTTGACATCAATGATCACATCACTGATGATATCATTCATGTGATAATACAATGCATCTCCTCACACTCTAATATAACCTCCGTTACACCCAGTGTTAAATACAGAGTATAATTTTTGAAACCATTGACACGCCAATACTAGTTACTACATACGCACTCACTGATTCCTATGTCTACACACACATTCACTCATTCACCCATACAATCATTCATACATACAATCACTCATCTTTAAAACACTATCATATGCACTCATACACCTATACAGACACTCACACTCTGCCACTCATCCATGGAGTTACTCACACACCTAGTCAGTCCTGAAAAGAATCAATCACACTTCCATTTTCTCATCTATACAGTTAAACACAGAACACCTTACATTTTTGAAACATATACTAACACATACTTACTCTCTTATACAATCACTGATACAAGTACACATTGATCTGCACAGAGTCACACACCTCCCAGCCAGCCATACACACACTCAGTCTCCCATACAAATACTTGTGCAACCAATCAATAACCCATATAGCCACTCATATAGCTACTGATCAACACATGCAGCAGCTTGCACAACAACAGACATACTGATGCACACTTTCAGACAGTTTAGTCACTAACCCGTGCATTCAGTAGGACGCATTTAATCAGTCACTCATACAGTCAATCACGCACCTACTAAAACCTTCATTCAGACACTTATACATCCACTCATTCTTCAATATGTAAAACATATTTAAACTTTACAGAAACACATAATCACTGGATGATGTCATCAGTGATGTCATCAGTGATGTCATTTGAGATGTCATCAGTGATGTCATCAGTGATGTCACTGACCATGTCATGAATGATGTAATATGTGACATCATCAGCAGTGGATTGCGGGTGCGCGATATATAGTTAGTGCAACTAACTATATATGGAATTTCAATGGTTTTGTGTGAGTAAAATAAGGTTTTTTAAATGCTAATTCCTAACTATATATGGTCTATAACCTATGGTTTTTTCAGTGAATATATATATATATATATATATATATATATATATATATATATATTCACTGATAAAACCATAGGTATCTGACATGTTATAATTAGGAATTAGAAATTAAAAAACCTTAGAAATTCACTGAAAAAACCTTAGGTTTCAGGGCTAGTATAGTTAGCTGGACACTACACTCGAACAAAACCATTGAACTTCCTCCGTTATAGTTCGTTCTACTAACTATAACGCACACGCCTGCAATCCACTGCTGATGATGTTACATATTACATCAGTGATATCACTGACATTGTCATGAATGATGTAATATGTGACATCATCAGCAGTGGATTGCTGGGCGCGCGAGTTATAGTTAGTATAACGGAGAAATTTCAGTGGTTTTGTTTGAGTGTAATGTCCAGCTAACTATACCGGCCCTGAAATCTATGGTTTTTTCAGTGACTTTCTAAGGTTTTTTAATTGCTAATTCTTAACTATAACATGTCTGAAACCTATGTTTTTCCAGTGAATTTCAAAGGTTTTTGAAATGATCATTTTTAAATGTAATAATAGTTATATTTATTTTTTTGATACTGGTTTTCTACATTTTTTTAATCTATATTTTTACTTATTTTATTTTTTAAATTACATGATATATTTTTAATTTAAATGGAAAAAATGTTTTTTTTAAATATTAAAACTCAAATATTGTTTTTTGCGTTTAATATTTTTATTTTAATATATTTATAGTATTTTCTTTATTTTTATTGTTTTCAATTTTTGGGGGGAATCGCACACCCAACACGTACCTTTCTTGATCGCTGTGCGGAACCTAGGCGCCATTTTAGAAATGTTGTGAAGGATCTGCGTAGGGTGTTTGACAAGTAGGTATTTTCGTGCGGGATCGCTATGCGACCGGTATGCGACTACTGCGCATTTGCTACACATGCGCATTAATATACGCAACGCTCGCGCGCTACCGCGTGATGTCATATGCATATTGGACAAGGTGGGTGCGGGACACCTGAGAATGTCTAAATTGATGTACATATATATATATATATATATATATATATATATATATATATATATATATATTTATATATATATATATATATATATATTTTTTTTTTTTCAAAGGGACGAGCAAGATTATTTAATGGGCAGAATTCTCACCTTCGCAAAGAAATTCGACGCCACAAGAAAAAGGCTCGCCCAGGGAGCACAACGGGCTAATGTTAATGTCACCTCAGAGTCAGAAGTTTCAACATCTGAGGATGAATCGGCAAAATCAAGCGGAAGACCAACAGTGGGAGTGAATGCCAGGGAGCCTTTTTTAGACGAATTCGAGGTGATGAAAGAAACGCGACAACGCCCCCAGCCCCAGATGAGGAAAAAAGCTACAAAAAAAGGAGGAAAACCAGGCGCGGCAGAAGGGGCCGCACAAGATACAACATCTGTAGTAACCCGGAGCAAGGGCAGGGGGGGGAAACGATGAGACAAGAGAACACTATCATCAACCTCTCTCAGAGAAAACTCACAATTCATGAGGAACAAGTACTGAGAAGAGGTATGACTTTCTGCCCAACAGCCAATTTTGATCCTGTAGAAACAAGAATTGACATCTTCAAGTTCATAAGGAAATTGAAATTGGACACGATCTTTGCAAATCGCCCACTACCAGAACAAACAACTAACATCGGCGTAACTGATGAAATGACTAGTGACCTCACTGATGATGACTTACCTCTCCTTCAGACCACACACACATTAGCAGGCATTGAGGATGTGCCAAGCTCAGGAGAAGTACTCAGGAGAGAAGATATCACACAGAGAAGAGATCCTAGTAATTTAAAGAAAAAATCTAGATTCCTACCACATGTGACACACGACGCCATCGATGTCTTCAACGATGCAATCCTACAAGATTTGGACAAACTAACCACTAAAAGAACGGAAATTACAAGAAAAAATTCCAATATCTCCAGCATGGAATGGCAAGCCATCAAATCACTCAAGGAAGATAACTCAATAGAAATAAAATCCTCGGACAAGGGGGGAAACATGGTAATCTTTGACAAAGACCAATACAAACTGGAAGCTTTAAGACAATTGGAAGATAAAGAATGCTATGAGGTGATTACCAGGAATGAGTTTGATAAATGCATCTTGGAATATCACGGACTCCTGAAAATGTGGATGGATGAAGGCATGTTGAGCAAGAATGAATATGAATACCTACATTGTGCACACCCAATCATCCCCACATTTTACCACCTGCCAAAGGTACACAAGAACATCAAGCACCCACCAGGGAGACCGATTGTCTCATCCATAGGGAGTCTTCTGGAAGCCACTTCCAGATTCATCGACAACTATCTATCCCCCTTTGTCAAGGATCTTCCATCTTTTGTAAGAGACACTCAGGACTTCCTTAGGATCATTGACGACATACAATGGGAGGATGACATGCTTCTCATTACTCTAGATGTCGCCAATTTGTACACATGCATTGGGCACCAAGATGGACTCCAAGCTATTGAATGGTTTCTGAAAAAGAAAAGCATGCATTTCCATCAACACAATCGCATGCTTTTAAAAATGATTGAGTTTTGTCTTTTTAATAACATCTTTCTTTTTTCAGGTACAATGTATCGCCAGACTAGGGGGACCGCCATGGGCACGTGCTTCGCCCCCAGCTACGCGAATTTATTCGTGGGCTGGTGGGAGAAGCACGTGGCCTGGGGGGGGACCAACGAACACTGGCTGGACAACATTATGGTTTGGACCAGATACATTGGCGATTTGTTTGTCGTCTGGCGGGGAGACAGACCCTCGGCTGAGAGGTTTGTGTCAACACTAGGCGAAAACAGTCTTAATTTAAAATTCACCAGCGAGACCAGTGACAAAACAGTCCACTACCTTGATCTTGAGGTTTTTGCGGAAGGTGGCAGGATCCAAACTAAGCTCTACCGCAAGCCGACGGCGGGTAATGCCGTCCTGCATCGCTGCAAGTCACCATCCTAGATCCATGGTAAAAAACATCCCTTACGGTGAATTTTTGCGCCTGAAACGGAATTGCTCTGAACATAGCGATTTCCTCTTGGCACAAAAAACCGCAACCTCTAGATTTTTAGAACGAGGCTATTCCAGAAAGTCACTCTTAGAGGCCTCAAAAAAAGTGGAACTGGTAAATAGAAAAGATCTGCTGGTGAATAAAAACCTGAAGGAAACAGAGAAAACAAAACCCATAACCAGAATGATAACGACCTATAATATGAGATCGAAAGAGGTGGTCCAGATTTTCAATAACAACTGGCATATTCTGAAAACAGACATTGCTCTGAAGGATAGAATATCGCCGAGACCAACAATTACATATAGGCGCTGTCAATCCTTAGGTGACCATCTAACAAGGAGCCACTACAGGGACCCCCCAAAACCAGTGAGATCCAAACCCATCCAGGGTTTTTACCCCTGTATGCACTGTAAGGCGTGCAAATACAGCCACAAGAAGACGAAATACGAGGGTAGACCCAATGACCCCCGACCGACTAGAACCATAAAGAAATTCTTGAATTGCAATTCAGAATTTGTTGTATATTGTCTTGTTTGCCCGTGCTCGAAGAGGTATGTTGGAAGTACGATCAATCCAGCAAAGAAACGTATTTTAGAGCACATGCGTGCCATTACCAATAAGGATAAGAACTATCCGGTGGCACGCCACTTTGAAACCCACCATAACAGCAATAGAGACTTACTATCTTTCTATTTGATAGAACAGCTGGAGAAACAAGAGAGAGGTGGGGACAAAGTTAGAAGTCTTAGGGCTATGGAGTCGAGATATATCATCGACCTTCAAACTATGAAGCCGGTGGGTCTTAATAATGATGAAGAACTTTGGGTACACCTGGACTAGTGACATAATGGGGGCAATTGTACAGAAATAACTGGGTCATATCTGAAATGAAATCAGGACACTAATTTCCTGCTAACTCTCCCTAAAGCCTTTCTTTGTATAACTAATCAGGATAACAACTCAATTCAACTAGGGAGGCCTATGTCCATACAGGGCCAGATACTGTAAAAGAACAAGAAAACATGCCCATTCAGGGCCTAATAAGAAAAGTGACTTGCCTGTAGTTCATAACTACACAGAGATAGACACTATAAACACATGGTGCGTGTAAATAGATCGGGGATCGATACTCGTTACATAGAAATGTTAGAATATGTGATGACTGCCACAAAGAGTTATATGAAATATCTGCATTATGTGGTGCACTTTACATTAACTCTTGACTTTTTCTTATACAAGAATGTAATTTTTTCAAAATGTGTGAGGAAAAATAATGTGTGTAAATATATGAATTACATGTTTCGTTATATACATAACCTTTTCTCTCCAATCAAGTCGAGTATCCAACAACCAATCTTTTTGGAAGTTTCTTTTTCCATTGATTTTAATGCACGAGCACTTTATTAATCGCCATTTTCTCTGTGTATTGACGTTAAGAATAGCATTTGCACATTACAAGATGTCTGCCATTATTCTAATCAACTTTTGGCTTAGTCCTCTTTTGATGTCACTGAAGAGGGGGAGATATAATGGCGTACAAACTTATTCACTTTTGACACTGAGGAAGCCGTTTTACGGCGAAACGCGTTTGTCTTTTTATGGGGTCGGGGGTCTGCTATTAAATTTGTCAACACATCAACAGTTTGGAGGCCGTCTGCTTTCTTCGATAATCAGCGAGCGTATGTTGATATATATATATATATATATGTCTTTAATATACATATTAGGGCAAGACGTTATTTAAGCTATTCATAAAAATAATATATTTTTACTTGTATTAAACATATTACTTTTAATTTAATTTAGCAAAGTGTCGTTGGGTGCCTGCTGCCTGTGCGCAGAGTGCACTGACCCCATGTGACCTGAAAAAAAAGATTTGATTGGTTCATAGCATTTCCCATTCTAACTATTGAAGGACCCCACCAATTTCCATCATTCTTCTTTGAGCTTCTTTGGAGACACATCTCTCAGCTTAGAAGAACTTTATTGGCATCATTTCTTTTGTGGTGATTTTCAAATCCAGGAAACAATTAAGTATGGGCGAATTTTGCGAATCAGCGGTCCGCGGATTCACGCGAAATCGCAAAAAAATCAGACAATTCACGGATTTTCCCACGAAATCGCAGATTTTTTTGCGATTTGCACCATACTTAACTGGAGTACTTTCTACCGGCTAATCAGTAAGTGCTACCTCGTTGGGTAAATGTATCGTGCTTTTCCTACACTACAGCTGCGTAAAGGCCCAGAAGAGTTGTCTCCAGGGACCTCGTGTGTCTGTAACTTTGCCACCGCGCCCATAGGCGCCGAGGTCCCTCGAGTGAGCTGTCCATCACAGTGGGGGAAAGGGCGGGAAGAGGTTGCATAGCCTAGTGTGTGTGGGACGGGGCTTCTGTGCGAGTTCACATGCTTCTCATTTATAAAGGGTCAGAGACCGATCAGAGCAGCAAATGAGGAGAAAGCAGTAAGTGCTACCTCGTTGGGTAAATGTATCGTGCTTTTCCTACACCACACCTGTATAAAGGCCCAGAAGAGTTGTCTCCAGTGACCCCGTGTGTCTGTAACTTTGCCACCGCGCCCATAGGCGCCGAGGTCCCTCGAGTGAGCTGTCCATCACAGTGGGGAAAAGGGCAGGAAGAGGTTGCATAGCCTAGTGTGTGTGGGCTGGGGCCGGGCTTCTGTGCGAGTTCACATGCCTCTCGTTTATAAAGAGTCAGAGACTGATCAGAGCAGCAAATGAGGAGAAAGCAGTAAGTGCTACCTTGTTGGGTAAATGTATTGTGCTTTTCCTGCACTACAGCTGTGTAAAGGCCCAGAAGAGTTGTCTGCAGTGAGCCTGTGTGTTTGTAACTTTTGCCACCGCGCCCATAGGCACCGAGGTCCCTCAAGTGAGCTGTCCATCACAGTGGGGGAAAGGGCGGGAAGAGGTTGCATAGCTTAGTGTGTGTGGGGCCGGGCTTCTGTTCACTGGAAGTACAGGGGGATTGCGCTCGAGAAACTCGTGGATGCCTAGACCCCCATCACGGATTAAAGCTAATTGTAGATGGTAGATCTGGGGAGAAAGCACACCTGCCTAGCATCGACCGTGCTCACTAGATTCTTGGGCTGATTATAATGCGTTACTGAATTTGAGCTTCAACTCGGGCACCTGTTATCTGTAAGTGCTTCCTGCTGAGGTTTAATTTTAGTGACAGGAGCCTCATTGCCTAATTGTAACTATTCCCTGACCCAGCAGGTGCCCAAGTTGAAGTTAATTTCTTTGCAACCATTTTGTAAATGGTTACAAAGAAGTTAGCTACAACTTGGGCACCTCCTTTAACCCAAGTGCTTCCTAGGCAAAATTCGTCCCGCTTGCGGATTCGCGGATTTTGGGCGATTCGCGGATCGCGAAATTGCGGAAAATCCGCAAAATCCGCAAGCGGAACAAATTTTACGCCCATGCTTAGAAACAATGGCTTCAGGACAACAGCCACAACAAGATTCCGAACATTCTTCAAAGGAAGAATTTATTGCTGAACCTCCACATCCTGAAAGACCTGTGTCGGTGGTGTGGAAGTTTTTCACCTTTCCGGAGGGGCAGACCAAAGTAAATGCCACCAAAGTAACCTGCAAAATCTGCAAGCGTATCCTGTCCCGAGGTAGTCCTGACAGAAAATACTCTTGCGGGACTGCCTCGATGTATAAGCACCTGCGGACTCTGCATCCAATGAATTTGGCTTGTGAGGAGTACAGGAGAGCACAGCACAACCCTCCACCTGCAGTGCCTGGTACCTCTGGCACTTCTACATCACAATCACCACCGGACATACGTCCTGAATTTGCTCAACATAAGCAGCACTGCGTCAAGTGCAATAAACTAATATCCTATGAAAAGCAATTTTTTGACGCAGTGTGTGCGGCGCAACAAAATCATCGTTGTTAGACTTTTGTATGCTTTTTTTGTTGGGAATGGCTGTTAATTCCTGAAGTTTCCTGTTTTTTTCGTTTTTTTGTTTTAAAAAACACCAAAAAACAAAACTGTTAAAAAAAATACAAAAAAATATATTAAAGCAAAAAAGAAGAAAAAAAAGTTCTTCTCAGATCTGACTTCTCTGGTTAAAGAAAGAACTATATTTGTATGTTAATGTGTGAAAGTTTGTTTGAATGTATATATATAGCTTAATTGACTGAAATAATGCATTAGTAGAGTATAGTGAATGTATAAGTGCAGAACTATTAGTGTGTTGATTTGTTAGGGGACTACATGCATAGTAGATAGGGGTTTGAGCAGTCCATGTGCTGGGGCTGGCTCACTAGATGAGTACTTGGGTACTGACTGAATAATTAGAGTACTGCCTGGGTGAATTTATGAGTGGTTGGGTTTTGGCGCAGTGAATGGAGCTGAATGGGTCACTAGAGGAGTGCAAGATGAGTGACATGGTGTTTGCTGGAAGTGTATGGATACATGTGCTAAGGCATGGGTCACTGGATGAGTACTTGGGTACTGACTGAATGATATGAGTACTACAAGGAGAGTACCTGGGTGAATTTAAGACTGATTTCTATTAGTGCAGTGAATGGATTAGTACATGGTGCTGCATGGGTAACTAGAGGAGTACAAGGGCAGTGACAGGGTGTTTGCTGGAAGTGTATGGATACTGACTGGGGAATTAAAGGTGTGAAAGACAAGTGTGTAGGTGGTTAGAGGGCTGCATACATAGTGGATAGGGGTTTGAAGCAGTCAATGTGCTAAGGCCGGGCTCAGTGCATGAGTACTTGGATACTGACTAAGTGATTAGAGTACTGCAAGAAGAGTGCCTGGGTGAATTTATAAGTGGTTGGGTTTTGGCGCAGTGAATGGATTAGTTCATGGTGCTGAATGTGTCACTAGAGGAGTGCAAGGGGGTGACAGGGTATTTGCTGGAAGTGTATGGATACTGACTAGGGAATTGAAGGTGTGAAATACAAGTGTATAGGTGGTTAGAGGACTGCATGCATATTGGCTACAGGTTTGAAGCAGTCCATGTCCGGGGGCCTGGCTCACTGCATGAGTACTTGGGTACTGACCGAATGATTAGAGTACTGCAAGGAGAGTGCCTGGGTGAATATATAACTGGTTGGCTTTTGGTGCGGTGAATGGATTAGTACATAGTGCTGAATGGGTCACTACAGGAGTGAAAGGTGAGTGACAGTGTGTTTGCTGGAAGTGTATAGATACTGATTGGGGAATTGAAGGTGTGAAAGACAAGTGTGTAGGTGGTTAGATGACTGCATGCATTGTGGCTAGGCATTTGAAGCAGTCCATGGGCTAAGGCCTGGCTCAGTGCATGAGTACTTGAGTACTGACTGAATTATAAGAGTACTGCAAGGAGAGTGCCTGGGTGAATGTATAAGTGTTTGGGTTTTGGCGCAGTGCATGGATTAGTAGATGGTGCTGAAAGGGTCACTAGAGGAGTGCAAGGGGAGTGACAGTGTGTTTGCTGCAAGTGTATGGATACTGACTAAGGAATTGAAGGTGAGAAAGACAAGTGTGTAGATGGTTACCGGACTGTTGCATAGTGGATAGGCATATGAAGCAGTCCATGTGCTAAGGCCTGGCTCAGTGCATGAGTACTTGGATACTGACTGAACGATTACAGTACTGCAAGGAGAGTGCCTGGGTGAATTTATAACTGGTTGGCTTTTGGCACAGTGAATGGATTAGTACATGGTGCTGAATGGGTCACTAGAGGAGTGCAAGGGGAGTGACAGGGTGTTTGCTGGAAGTGTATGGATACTGATTGGGGAATTGAAGTTGTGAAACACATGTGTGTAGGTGGTTAGAAGACTGCATGCATAATGGATAGGGGTTTGAAGAAGTCCTTTTGCTAAGGCCTGGGTCACTGGATGAGTACTTGGGTACTGACTGAATGATTAGAGTACTGCAAGGAGAGTCCCTGGGTGAATTTAGAAGAGGTTGTTTTTAGGCGCAGTGAATGGATTAGTACATGGTACTGAATGGGTCACTAGAGGAGTGAAAGGGGAGTGACAGGGTGTTTGTTGGAAGTGTATGGATACTGATTGGGGAATTGAAGGTGTGAAAGACAAATGTTTAGATGGTTACAGGGCTGCATACATATTGGATAGGCGTTTGAAGCAGTTCATGTGCTAAGGCCTGCCTCAGTGCATGAGTACTTGAGTACTGACTGAATGATTAGAGTACTGCAAGGAGACTGCCTGGGTGAATTTATAAGTGTTTTGGTTTTGGCGCTGTGAATGGATTAGTACATGGAGCTGAATGGGTCACTAGAGGAGTGCAAGGGCAGTGACAGAGTGTTTGCTACAATTAAATGGATACTGATTGGGGAATTGAAGGTGGAAAGACAATTGTGTAGTTGGTTAGAGGACTGCATGCATAGTGGATGGCCGTTTGAAGCAGTCCATGTGCTAAGGCCTGGCTCAGTGCATGAGTACTTGGATACTGACTGAACGATTACAGTACTGCAAGGAGAGTGCCTGGGTGAATTTATAACTGGTTGGCTTTTGGCACAGTGAATGGATTAGTACATGGTGCTGAATGGGTCACTAGAGGAGTGCAAGGGGAGTGCCAGGGTGTTTGCTGGAAGTGTATGGATACTGATTGGGGAATTGAAGTTGTGAAACACAAATGTGTAGGTGGTTAGAAGACTGCATGCATAATGGATAGGGGTTTGAAGAAGTCCTTTTGCTAAGGCCTGGGTCACTGGATGAGTACTTGGGTACTGACTGAATGATTAGAGTACTGCAAGGAGAGTCCCTGGGTGAATTTAGAAGAGGTTGTATTTTGGCGCAGTGAATGGATTAGTACATGGTACTGAATGGGTCACTAGAGGAGTGAAAGGGGAGTGACAGGGTGTTTGTTGGAAGTGTATGGATACTGATTAGGGAATTGAAGTTGTGAAACACAAGTGTGTAGGTGGTTAGAAGACTGCATGCATAGTGGATAGGGGTTTGAAGCAGTACATGTGCTAAGGCCTGGGTCACTGGATGAGTATGTGGGTACTGACTGAATGATTAGAGTACTGCAAGGAGAGTGCCTGGGTGAATTTACAATTGTTTGGGTTTTGGCGCTGTGAATTGATTAGTACATGGTGCTGAATGGGTAACTAGAGGAGTAAAAGGGGAGTGACAGGGTATTTGCTGCAAATGTATGGATACTGACTGGGGAATTGAAGGTGTGAAAGACAAATGTTTAGATGGTTACAGGGCTGCATACATATTGGATAGGCGTTTGAAGCAGTTCATGTGCTAAGGCCTGGCTCAGTGCATGAGTACTTGGGTACTGACTAAATGATTAGAGTACTGTAAGGAGACTGCCTGGGTGAATTTATAAGTGTTTGGGTTTTGGCGCAGTGAATCGATTAGTACATGGTGCTGAATGGGTCACTAGAGGAGTGCAAGGTCAGTGACAGAGTGTTTGCTAGAAGTATATGAATACTGATGGGGGAATTGAAGCTGTGACAAATAATTGCGTAGGTGGTTAGAGGACTGCATGCATAATGGATAGGATTTCGAGCAGTCCATGTGCTAAGGCCTGGCTAAGTGCATGAGTACTTGGATACTGACTGAATGATTAGAGTACTGCAAGTAGAGTGCCTGGGTGGATTTAGAAGCGGTTGGGTTTTGGCGCAGTGAATGGATTAGTACATGGTGCTGAATGTGTCACTAGAGCAGTGCAATGGGAGTGGGAGGGTGTTTGCTGGTAGTGTATGGATATTGACTAGGGAATTGAAGGTGTGAAAGACGAGTGTGTAGGTGGTTAGAGGACTGCATGCATATTGGTTAGGGGTTTGAAGCAGTCCATGTGCGAAGGCCTGGCTCACTGCATGAGTACTTGGGTTCTGACTGAATGATTAGAGTACTGCTAGGAGAGAGCCTGGGTGAATATATAACTGGTTGGAATTTGGCACAGTGAATGGATTAGTACATAGTGCTGAATGCGTCACTGAAGGAGTGCAAGGTGAGTGACAGGGTGTTTGCTAGAAGTGTATTGATACTGACTGGGGAATTAAAGGTGTGAACGACAAGTGTGTAGGTGGTTAGAGGACTGCATGCATAGTGGCTAGAGGTTTGAAGCAGTCCATATGCGAAGGCCTGGCTCACTGCATGAGTACTTGGGTACTGACTGAATGATTAGAGTACTGCAACGAGAGTGCCTGGGTGAATATATAACTGGTTGGCTTTTGGCGCAGTGAATGGGTTAGTACATAGTGCTGAATGGATCACTAGAGGAGTGCAAGGTGAGTGACAGGGTATTTGCTAGAAGTGTATGGATACTGACTGGGGATTTGAAGGTGTGAAAGACAAGTGCGTAGATGGTTAAAGGAAGCATGCATAGTGGATAGGCGGTTGAAGCAGTCCATGTGCTAAGGCCTGGCTCAGTGCATGAGTACTTGGGTACTGATTGAATGATTAGAGTACTGCAAGGAGACTGCCTGGGTGAATTTATAAGTGTTTTGGTTTTGGCGCTGTGAATGGATTAGTACATGGAGCTGAATGGGTCACTAGAGGAGTGCAAGGTCAGTGACAGAGTGTTTGCTAGAATTAAATGGATACTGATTGAAGAATTGAAGGTGTGAAAGACAAGTGTGTAGGTGGTTAGAGGACTGCATGCATATTGGCTAGGGGTTTGAAGCAGTCCATGTGCAAAGGCCTGGCTCACTGCATGAGAATTTGGATACTGACTGAATGATTAGAATACTGCAATGAGAGTGCCTGGGTGAATATATAACTGGTTGGCTTTTGGCGCAGTGAATGGATTAGTACATACTGCTGAATGGGTCACTAGAGGAGTGCAAGGTGAGTGAAAGGGTGTTTGCTAGAAGTGTATGGATACTGACTGAATATTTGAAGGTGTGAAAGACAGGCGTGTAGATGTCTTTGCATGCATAGTGGCCAGGCGTTTGACGCAGTCCATGTGCTAGGGCCTGGCTCAGTGCCTGAGTACTTGATTACTGACTTAATGATTAGAGTACTGCAAGGAGAATGCCTGGGTGAATTTATAAGTTTTTGGGTTTGGGCACAGTGAATGGATTAGTACATGGTGCTGAAAGGGTCACTAGAGGAGTGCAAGGGGAGTGACAGGGTGTTTGCTGGAAGTGTATGTAATCTGATTGGGGAATTGAAGATGTGAAATACAAGTGTGTAGGTGGATAAAAGACTGCATGCATAGTGGATAGGGGTTTGAAGCAGTCCATGTGCTAAGGCCTGGGCCACTGGATGAGTACTTGGGTACTGACTGAATGATTAGAGTACTGCATGGAGAGTGCCTGGGTGAATTTATAATTGTTTGGGTGTTGGCGCAGTGAATGGATTAGTACATGGTGCTGAATGGGTCACTAGACGTGTGCAAGGGGAGTCACAGGGTTTTTGCTGGAAGTGTATGGATACTGACTAGGGAATTGAAGGTGTGAAAGAAACGTGTGTAAGTGGTTAGAGGACTGCATGCATAGCGGCTAGGTATCTGAAGCAGTCCATGTGCTAAGGCCTGGCTCAGTGCATGAGAACTTGAGTACTGACTGAATAATTAGAGTGCTGCAAGGAGATTGCCTTGGTGAATTTATAAGTCAAACTGTCCATTTCACATACCGACACCTTCTGAGTGCACCCAGACCTCCTTTCAAGATGCTTAGAGAGTGGATTGTGGGACACAGCTATATTTTCTGGAGCAAAAGGTATGCTGAATACAGAGGTATTGACAAAGATTTAACTTTACCAAATGTAGACATTAAATGGATTGGACAGAGAGGATTAAAGTGATACTAATTGATGCCATTGGGTAAATCATTTTTGCATCTCCAACACTCTGACCTCATAATTGTGCACTGTGTTGGCAATGACCTAGGCACTTTGACTGGGGTAGGTCTGGAAATGCTTATGAAGGACACCTTTGGAGAATGCATGTCACTTTTCCCCCAAACTGCCTTTGTCTATTTTTACATATGCCAAAGACAGAAATGGAACTGGTCCAATCAATTTTGTCCGCAGATTGAGAAAGCTGTTTCTGCTTATCTCAGAGATTATAGGACGGGGTCCATTTACAACAACAATCTGCATTTTAACGTTGACGGCTTCTATAGGACAGATGGTGTACATTTTACAGATGAGGGAACAGAGTCTTCCTCAACAACTTTAGACTCTGCATCAGTACTTACTTGTAGGTACCAAAATATTCCAATAAACACAAGGGCTCTTTTTAGAGCCACCCAAGACCTAAGCACAAAAGCTTGATGTATAATTGGAAAATGTTACTTTTATTTTGCTTGGAGTCGCCCACTCAGCGTGTTTTGAAGTCACGCACCCAGCGCGTTTTGGAGTCGCGCACCCTACGCGTTCACTCCAGGGGGCCTCACTGGGAGTCACGCATCCAGCGCGTGCACACCAGGGAGCCGCGCCGAGCACCACGCTGGGTGCACAACTCCAAATGTTATTGTAAAATAAAATGTGCTCCTATCACTAATTTAAATTCTCCCCATGGACCCCATACCCTGGGGTCTATATACAATGTTGGGGACCGTGGGGGCAGCCCCAATGCCCCCACGGTCCCGCTGGCTCCCTGCGTCCTTCGGGAGCCGGCATTGTTTTTCCACATGGGGAGCTGCTAACATGCTCTCTTTTTCAAAATCCAAACCAGGTTTGATATGGCAGGGTGTGAACTGCAAGCAAGGCTCCCACCCTGCTGTAGCAATCTGCAGTGTCCCAGGGTAGGCACCCTGAGACACTGCAGGAGCGGGCCCTGGGTGGTGGTGGTCCCCAGGGGGGGCCATCATTGGCTCCAGGAGCGGGCCCACGTGGCCACCCTCCCAAATAATGCAAAGCCCCGAGGGGTGGTGGTCCCCGGGGCTTGGGGGTCTGTAACGGACCCCCTACTTTAAATATTAAGTGCCCTGGGGAGCTGGCGGTCCTCGGGTGTGTGGGGGTTCATGTCCCCAACACAGGTTTTTTTTCTAAAAAGAAGCTCCAGGGGTGGCGGTCCCCAGGGCTGCAAGGGGCCTTGAGCCCCCGCAAATATGTAAATAAAGTCAACATTTTCTAATAAACACAGGGCTCTTTTTAGAGCCACCCAAGATCTAAACACATAAGCTTGATGTATATTTGAAAAATATGACTTTTGTTTTGCTTTGAGTCGCGCACCCAGAGCGTTTTGTAGTCGCGCACCCTACACATTTACACCAGGGGGCAGTGCTGGGAGCCGGGCACCCAGTGAGTGCACACCAGGGGGCCGCGCTGAGCGCCGCGCTGGGTGCACGACTCCTAATTTTACCGTAAATTTCTTTTTAGCTCCTAACACTAATTTATATTCTGCCCGGGGACCCCATCCTCCAGGGCCTATATACAACGTTGGGGACCATGGGGGGTGCCCCAATGCCCCCACGGTCCCATCAGCTCCCCCCGTCCTTCAGGAGCCGGTATTGCTTTTCCACATGGGGAGCTGCTAACAAGAAGCTTCCCGTGTGGAAAAGCAATCGGGTTTGCTTTTGAAAGAGAGAGCAGGTTTCCCTGCTCTCTGTTTCAAAATCCGAAACAAATTTGCTATGGCCCTGCCATAGCAAACAGCAGTGTCCCGGGGGTGGGCACCCCGAGATACTGTAGGGGCAGGCACTGCGGGGGTGGCTGTCCCCAAGGCCATCATTGCCTCCAGGAGGGGGGCCATCCAAGCCCCCCTCCCAAATAATGTAAAGCCCCGGGCGGTGGTGCTACCCGGGGCTTGGGGGTCCATAACGGACCCCCTACTTTAATATTTAAATATTTAGTGCCCCGGGGAGGTGGCAGTCCCCGGGGCGTGTGGGGGCTCAAGCCCCCACACAGTTTATTTTTTCTAAAAAGAAGCCCCAGGGTGGCAGTCCCTGGGCTGGGGGGGCCATGAGCCCCCTCCAAATATGTCAATAAAGCCCCGGAGGTGGCGGTCCCAGGGGCTGAGGGGACAGCCCTCCCCGCAAATATTTATAGAAATCCCCGGGAGGTGGTGGTCCATGTGGCAGTATGCGGGGGATTGGGGCCCCACCACACAATTTTTCAAATGCCCCCGGGACCTGGCCCACCCGGAGGCTTTAATTAAATGAAGTGGCAGGATCTGCGCATCCTGCGCTCATTTTGCCACTTTTTAAAAATAATTTTTGGGCCCTGGGTGTCCTTGTGGGAGCCCCTAAGCAGATCGAGGGGATCAGAGTATGTCTACCCTGCCCCCTTTTTGCTTTTTGCGCTCCGTTTTCCTAATTTCTTGTACCTCGTTTCTACTGAGGAACAAAATGGCTGCCAACATGAGCTCGTGATCGGGAGGGTGCGCGCAGGGTGCGCACAGGGTGCGCGGATCCACCGCGTCCATAGATATCACTATCTTTATTCCTTAATTTCTCAAAAACTACTGAATGGATATACACCATTTTTTAAAAGGTCGCTTTCTGAGCCAAACAGTACCTTTTTGCCAAATTTTGTGTAAATCTGTTCAGCAGTTTTTACTATAACAATGTCTAAAGTTTCCTATGCGAAAATGATTTTTTTTCACCGCTATTTTTTGAATTTCTCAGGAACTACTGAACGGATTTACGCCTTTTAAAAAAGGGTGCTTTCTGAACCAAGAGGTACCTTTTTGCAAAATTTGGTGTATTTCCGTTCAGCAGTTCGGGCTGTAGCCGTGTCTAAAATTTCCTATGGGTAATAACAGGGGGAAAACGCATTTTGGGAACTCCTTTTTTCTCGGCAACCGCTTGATGAATCACCCCAAAACTTTCAAGATAGGAGCGGACCGGAGCGCCCCACGAGTTTTGAACATTTCGCAAAGTTTTGTCAACCGGCGCCAAAGTAATTGGGAATCGAACTTTGCGGATTTCCCGTGGAAAATAGGTCCTAACTATAACTACCTACTGTCGAGCAACAGTAGGTAATATATATATATATTACCTACTGGCGGTCGCCAGTAGGTAGTTATAGTTAGGACCTAGTTTCCATAGGAAATCCGCAACATTCTATTGGGAATAACTTTGGCGCGGTGGGCAAATCTTTGTGAATTTCTCAAAGAAGATGGCCCTCTCCGCTCCGCTCCTTCCCTGAAAGTTTGGGGGGGATTCGTGAAGTGGGGACTGAGATAAAAGGGGGGTCCCAAAAACGTGTTTTCCCCATGTCGTTTTTCATAGGTCGATTAGACACGGCTACAGCCTGAACGGCTGAATGGAATTATAAGAAATTTGGCAAAAAGGTAGAGTCCGGCTCGCAGATTACGCTTTTCTTTAAATGCTGTAAATCCCTCCACTAGTTGCTGAGAAAATTAAAGTTGAAATCAATTATATATCTATAAGCGAGCACCGTGCGCGCACGTGCGCGCACCTTCCCGTGCGAGAGCGGAATTCTGATTTGCTGTTTGACGTCTGTCAACATTCGATTCGGAGGAAATCAGGAAGTCTTGACCGCCATTTTGTCAGTGCGAGTCAACATATTGTAGAGAACAAAGGGGCAGAACATGGAAAGGGGACAAGGTAGCGACTCCCTGACCCCCTAGGTTTTCTCAGGGGGTTCATTAAGGCCCCTCAAGGCCCAAAAAAACATTTTTCTTCTTTACAAAATCGCGAGGTGTGCGCATCATGCGCGCACTTCGATTTACAAGAGTGTGAAAAACTATAGTGGAGATCTTGGAAAGGGGGCAAGGTAGAGACTCCCTGACCCCCTAGGTTTTCTCAGGGGGTCCATTAAGGACCCCCAAGGCCAAAAAAAACATTTTTTTTCTAAAAAGTTGCGAGGTGCACGCACCCGGTCGCGCACCTCGATTTACAAGAGTGTGAAAAACTATAGTGGAGATGTTGGAAAGGGGGCAAGGTAGAGACTCCCTGACCCCCTAGGATTTCTCAGGGGGTCCCTGAAGGACTCCAATGGGCCCCAAAAAATTTTTTTTCGAGAAATAAATACCACGAGGTGCGCGCACCATGCGCGCACGTCGACAAACAAACACAAAAAATATATAGTTAAATAACATGTTTGCGAGTTTAGATGTTCGTTGGCTCTGTTTATAAAGTGTTTTTGGTACCTACAAGTAAGTACCGATGCAGAGTCGTAAATTCAAATGGAAGACTCTATTCCCCTCATCTGTAAAATGTACACCATCTCTCCTATAGATGCCTTGCATGTTGTAACGCAAGTTGTTGTGGTATAAAGAACCCATGCCATAGTCTCTGAGGAAAGCAGAAACAGACGTCTTCACATGTTTCCCTGCTTTCCCAATCTGTGGGCAATATTGGTTGGACCAGTTCCATTTTTGTCTTTGGCATATATTTGAATATACAAAGGCAGTTTGTGGAAAAAGTGACATCAATTGCCCAAAGGTGTCCTTTAAAAGCATTTCCAGACCTACCCCAGTCAATGTGCCTAGGTCATTTCCACCACAGTGCACAATAATGAGGTCAGGGTGTGGCAGATGTAAAAAGGATTTTACCAATGTTATCAATTGGTGACATCTCAATCCTCTCTGGCCAATCCACATAATATCCACATTTGGTAAATCAAGGTTGGGAATACCTCTGTTTGCTGCATACCTCTCACTCCAGTAAATATAACTGTGTCCCACAATCCACACTTTAGGCATCTTGAAGAGAGATTTTGTTGTACTCAGATGGGCTATGCAAATGAAATGGCAGTTTGAAAAGTAGGAGTTTAAAAAAATGTGGATGAGATTCAGTGCACTTGAAGAATATGAAATCATTGGTTGTTGTTTTACAATTCAAGATTAAAAACTAGGGTGCATGGTAATGTTTTTTTAAAAAGAAAATTGCTATTGGTTGAGACAAAATCATCAAAACTAACAAAGCAGTGGATAAGCAGGTGTATTTGAAGGTCAAAAAGCCTTGCTGGATGTATTTGCAACATTGAGATATGAACTTCTGACCTGTGTCTTCAGCCAGGTGCAATATGAGGTGTTACCATGATAACAGGCAGAGAGGGGAGAGGGGGATGGGTGAAGTTTATGTGACTTTGAAAATATTGAAAGGTAGAACCAATTGAAATGTTAGTTTGATTTTGAATTTGTGTGGGAAGAAATTTGATTGGTTGTGTACATGAATATGAATTTGAAATGAGAGGGAATCTGTGCCATTATTCTGAGGCTGCAGTGACAGAAGCATTATTCAGAGATTCTGCATGAGAAAATCTGGGTTGTGACTGGCACTGTTCTAAATCTTCAAAAGCATTTTTGAAGGTAAGCCTATAACTCTTTTTCATTGCATTTCTCCTTTTATTATGCCTTAGTCACTATAACTGTTTCACTCCCTCACAGTCTCTCACTGTCCTTATTTTTTCTCTCTCAAGATGACCTCAAGAAATCCAAGAAGTTCTGTCGCACCCTCGAGAAAGCCTGGAGAAAAAACCCAACCACTGACAACCTGGCCACCTTCAAGAACGCCACCCGCAAACACCACCAACTGATCCGATCCACCAAGAAATCAGCATTCAAGGAGCGACTTGACAACAACTCCCACAACAGCAAGGAACTATTCAACATCGTCAAAGAATTTACCAACCCCACCGCCGGAACCAACGACATCACTCCCTCCCAAGAACTCTGCGACTCCCTCTCCTCATTCTTCCACAACAAAATCGCCGACATACATAACAGCTTTGAAAACCAGTCCGGAGACCAGTCCACTCCACCCACCTCCAAACCAAAACCCCCCTCCTACAACCTTTGCGCCGGGAACCCAATCACCACTGAAGACACCATCGCCTGATGAACTCCATCCACTCAGGATCACCAACTGACCCTTGTCCCCACCACATCTTCAACAAAGCAGACTCCACTATCGCACCCCATCTCCGAGACATCATCAACTGCTCCCTCAACTCCGCTACCTTCCCGGAAAGCTGGAAACATGCCGAACTCAGCGCCCTTCTGAAGAAACCCACAGCAGACCCCACTGAACTGAAGAACTACTGCCCCATCTCGCTCCTCCCATTCCCTGCCAAAGTCATTGAAAAAGCCGTCAACAGACAGCTCGCCGCCTTCCTCGAATCCAACAAATCTCTCGACCCCTCACAGTCCGGCTTCCGAGCCAAACACAGCACCGAAACCGCCCTCATCGCAGCAACAGATGATATTCAAACACTACTGGACAACGGAGAAACAGTTGCCCTCATCCTACTTGACCTCTCCGCAGCCTTCGACACAGTATGTCATAGCACCCTCATACAACGCCTCAGCAACATCGGAATACAAGGAAAAGCATTGGACTGGATCATCTCGTTCCTCATCGGAAGAACCCAGAGAGTCCGCCTCCCCCTTTTAGATCAGAGGCCACCGAAGTCATCTGCGGCGTACCACAAGGATCATCACTCAGTCCCACCCTCTTCAACGTGTACATGAGCCCCCTCGCATCCATCGTGCGCCAACACAAACTTAACATCATCTCCTACGCAGACGACACCCAGCTAATCCTCTCCCTCACCAAAGACCCAAACACCACCAAAACCAACTTACGCGAAGGAATGAAAGAAGTAGCCGAGTGGATGAAGAACAGCCGTTTAAAACTGAACTTGGACAAAACGGAAGTCCTCATCTTAGGTTCATCCCCCTCTGCCTGGGACGACTCATGGTGGCCACCGGCCCTGGGAACCGCACCCATACCTACGGACCACGCACGTAACCTGGGCTTCATCCTGGACTCCTCCCTCTCGATGACCAGACAAGTCAACGCCGTCTCATCATCATGCTTCAACATCCTACGCATGCTCAAAAAAATCTTCCGTTGGATCCCCACCGAAACAAGAAAGACAGTCACCCATGCACTGGTCACAAGCCGACTGGATTAAGGAAATACCCTTTACGCCGGAACCACAGCCAAACTACAGAAAAAACTCCAACGCATCCAAAAGGCCTCAGCCAGACTCATACTCGACATCCCCCGCCAAGCTCACATTTCCGATCACCTGAAAGACCTCCACTGGCTCCCCGTCAGCAAGAGAAAAATGTTACGCCTTCTCAACCACGCACACAAAGCCCTCTACGACCTAGGACCCGAATGCCTCAACACGCGCCTGTCCTTTTAAACCCCCACCCGCCAACTACGATCGTCCAATCAAGCCCTCGTCGCAATTCCGCGCATCCATAGATCCACCATGGCGGGAAGATCCTTCTCCTACTTAGCGGCCAAAACCTGGAATTCTCTCCCCACCCACCTCCGCCTTACACAGAACCACCTCTCCTTCAGAAAACAACTAAAACCTGGATATTCGATAAGTAAAGTACCACCCTCCCTCAAGCGCCTTGAGACCCTCTGGGTGAGTAGTGCGCTATACAAATATTGAACTTGAACTTTCTCTCACTGTTTTCTTTTCTTTCCACTACTCTTCATTTTCTTTCCTCTCTCTTTCTATAAATGATTTCCTCTCACTTACTACTTTTTACTTTCTCCTATTATGTTTATTTTTTCCTTACTCATCTTCCCTTATCCTGATATGTAATCCCTCACTGTTACTTCATTTCATTCACTCTCAGTCTTATTCTCCTTCCTCACTTTCTTTCCTTCAACTCTCTTTCTTGGCTTCCTCACTTCATCTCAGTTATTCCTTTTCATTTATTTGTTCTCTTTACTTGTTACCTCTTCTTCTTCCTTACAACTGTTAGAATTTTCAGTTTGTCACCTTGTAGTTTTGTAACCATTTTTGGTGTACTGTAGAAATGCCATAGAAAATGTTTTGAGAGCAGATAGTAATTATTTTACTGATTTCCAAGCTATACTGTCATGTATCTAAGATCACACTGTGGGTCAAGCTTGATTTTAAATGAATCTGGGTGAATAATTTGTTTAGTTGATATGTTTAAAACTAGGGGAATACATGTATTCTTGAAGTCAGTTAGGCTTTAGGATATATACTATTAGAGAATCTTAGGCAGCATGTCTGTCAGGCCTCTTAGTTCCCAAATAGGCTCTAAGCTGTGCAATAAAGATCCAGGGTGTGCTGTTGAAATGCAAAAGGAATGTTATGTCTTGCTTATATATATATATGGTCTGTTTTTTGCCAGTAGAGACAGTGAGATAGTATGATAGACACACATAGTGCAAGCAGACACAGACATGGTAGATTACAGGTAAAATCCTGGTGATAAACTTTTAAAGTGCTGATTTTATTAAAACCATTTATCACAGTCATTTCTTTAAGACACAGAACATAGCCCATGTGTTGAATATTAGACAGATTTGTTGGCATAAGCTGGAAGCCATTTTGTATTTCTGGCAGCCATTTTCTTTCCCATGTGCTCTCTCCTACCTTTCTGTTAACTGTCCTTGTAGCCTGTCTAGAGACAAACTATGTTTAACATACTCCACTTCTCACATGCCCAGAAGGGTCTAACTAACAAATCTGTCTAATATTGAGCACATGGGCTGTGTTGTCTGTCTTAAAGAAATGATTGTGGTAAATGTGTTTTATTAAAATGAGCGTTTTTAAACTTTTTGACCAGGATCACAGTGAGTTTTTGTCTGAATGAAGGAATTGTATGTGCACGTTTTTCTGTAATCTTTCTTGTTTGTGTTTTTAGTAGCAGATAGTATTTATTTTAATGAATTGCAAGGCATACTGTCATGGGTGTAAGATCACACTATGAGTCAAGCTTGTTTTTAGATGAATCTATCTGAATAATTTGTGTTTAAAAATCGGTAAATTATGTATTTTTGAACTGAGTAAGGTTTTAGAACATGTAGTATAAGTTATTTCTATGTAGCATGTAACATGGTAATGAAATTAGAGCTTTTTTTAGTGTTTGGTGCTCACAACAAAGATTCTGGAGTGTGATTGAGAGTGTTTTGAATCTTCAAAACCATTTATAAAGGTGAGTTGCTAATTTGTAAAGGAGATCTATTTTTGTGCAGTTTAAGATAATAATAATAAAAAAAATTCTCACTTTTACCAGCATTTCTTCTCTGTTGGACCATTTTATCTTCTGTGTGTACCATGTCTGTGTCTGCTTGCACTATTTATGTATGTGCTCATGCCATTTCACCGTCTCTCGGCACCCTCTTTTTGGGACTGATCCATGTGTTCCTCTGCTTGCAGCCCTGCATCATCTATCCTCTGCCTGTAACAGTTTAGTCTCTGCCTGTGTTATTTCATTTTTTATGTGCATCATCTCTCTACCTCTGCCTGTACCATCTGTCTGCACCCTTTCATGTGCATTTGCAGAGGCCTATTATGATATGGCTGCTGGTGTGTGTTACACAGTGCTACAATGATAAATATTTTCCCTTTCTGTCTGTAGTTTTGCACCCTCTGCTTGTATTATTTTCTCTCTGTCTTCTCTATCTCTGCCTTTGTGTGCTCAATTTAGTCTCTGCATGTAATATTTCAATGTCTGTTTCCAGCATTTCTTCTCTGTTGTATCATTGTATCCTTTGTGTGTACCATGTCTGTGTCTGCTCGCACTATATGTGTCTGTGCTCATACCATCTCACCGTCTCTCTGCACCATCTTTTTTGTGACTGCTCCATCTGTTTCTCTGCTTGCAGCCCTCCACCATCTATCCTCTGTCTCTAACAGTTCAGTCTCTGCCTGCATTATTTCATTTTTTATCTGCAACATTTCTCTATCTGTGCATGTACTATCTGTCTGCACCCTTTCATATGCATTTGCACAGGTCTATTATGATATGGTTGCTTGTGTGTATTAGACAGTGCTATCATGTTAAAACTTTTCCCTCTCTGTCTGTAGTCTCACACCCACTGCTTGTACCATTTTCTCTCTATTTCTATTATCTGTCCCTCTGTGGGCTAAATCACGTAAACCATGGACTGTGTCATGATTTAGGAGAGATAGTTGTAGAAAGTTCAATGCAGTATGTATCTCAGGCCTCTTAATTTTCAAATTGTGTTCATGCTGTGCAATTTAGATGCCGGGTGTGCTGTTGAAATGCAAAAGCAACTGTCTCTGTAGGAAGTAGTAATCATTTCAGTGAATTTTCATTTGTACATTCTGAGTCCCATCTTCACTCTCTACACAGCTTGAACATCAGTTTATTGTGATAAACCCAGAAATTCCATCACTAGAAACAAATTATAAACTCTTTCAACAGTTCTACAGTCCTGAAAACCCTGAAACAACACTCACAGTAAGACCCCCTTTGATTGTAGTAATTATTTTACTAAATTGCAAGAGATAGTGTTATGTGTCTAAGATCACAGTGTGAGTCTGTTTTCATTTAAGAGGAAGGTGGCAGATTAATTTGCGTAGTTAGTGTGTTAAAAAGTATGGGAATATATGTACTTATAAAATTGATAAAGGTAGTTTTATATTATCTATTAGTGAAAACGATATAATTAAGTGTTTATATTTTTTTGCAAGGACCATCAACATTATCATATTGGTGCAATGGAAGAGCATCAAGAGAACGTTGCTTTGAATTTTGAGATCTCATGCGAATTAATAGAGGATGTCAAAGATGGACCTTTTCCAGAGGAAATTGATACTGAAAATGAAGATTTCTTTGATGAGAGATTGGAGAGTGTTTTTGTGGAAGCAGTAGAAGATTTTGAATTTGAAGATGTAAATTTTTATTTGATTAAAATGAAATACCAGACGAAGTCATGTTGGAAGTTTTATTGCAATATAAAATGTTTGATGAATAAGTTTATAATTTATAATTAAAAATTATTTGAGTGAGTCTTTTTGTAGTATTGTAATAATTTGGATCGTTGATGTGTTTAATAAAAATGAGAATAGATATTCTGATGAAGTGTGTTAGGGTTTACGGTCAAAAATATTAATCCCACTATGACCCCCTACACTGCCTGAAAACCACTGTACTGTTTTTAACCCTGAAATATTATTCTCAGCAAATAATTCTATAATCTTGAAACAGCAATGCACTCCCATAAAGTCAGAAACAGCACTCACTACATGATTTCCTACTCTGTTCAGAGACTATTGCTATGCCTTAATTGTACTTATAAAGTAAACCAGCGTTTACATTATTTAGTGGTTATAATTTCTATGTAGTATATTAGTAGTGGTCTATAACATTTTTTTCTTTCTCCACAACAGATTGTAATTTTCTACAGAAAGAAAAATCAACATGCTGAACAAGAATGAAAAAAGAAAAAATATAAACAGACTTACTTTTCCAAGAAAAAACATTTAGAAGATTTACGTAATCAACAAAGTATGGACAAAAAGAAGAGTGCTCCTGGTTAGACAACCAAGGATCTCATAAACAAATTAACTCAAAGAAAAAAAAGTTCGAATATTATGGAAAATGAAAAACACTTGTCAGTATCAACAAGGAGAAATCAGAGAAAAAAAATGTTTTACAACTATGTGGTGATCAAATAGTTTATAATAATAGACATACTAATCAGTTTGCACAAATCAGGAAGCGCATGTTTTATAACAGAGTTGTTTCTAATTTATTAAAAAATGTAAAGATTTCTAAAAGGAGAGTTGCTTTTTATAAGAAAAAAATATATATTGAGAATATTATTGAACGCGCGTTTGATACAAAAAAGAAGTTGTTTGTTTTAGTAATTAATAGAATAAATACACTCAATAAGTCAATCAATGTCTTAAAAGCTAAGAGTAAATGGAAAAGAGAAATAAATAGAAGTAATTTTTGTAATGTTTTTTCTGGAAAATGGAAGCATAGTTCAAGTTCTGAGCCATTTTTTAATGAAGAGAGTTACTTTCAGAGTAATGATTTGTTGCATGCAGTTGACACCAGTGGTCGAGCATATGAGGTGAAGGACGGTTGTCCTATTGAAAAAGTGAAAATTGTGCCTAGAAATGCAGAAGAGGTGATAGCTGATGAAGTTTTAGGGAGACGTTCTAAGGCTCCAGTGTACACTTGGAATTGTAGTAGTATTTGTAGTGTCTGACAGGATTCAATTGATTTTTTTCGCAATTTCTTACGTAAGTATGCTAAGAAAAGTCTTAAACAAAAGGTTAAAATGTTGCAAGAATTAGACCTTTGCAGAGTGAGAGAAAAAACAGGCCTGCAAGGGCATTCTCTGGCTTGTCTTTCTAGAAAAGTATATCACAGTGTTTTTCACCATTTCAGGATGTTAGCAGTGCATCATACCGAAGTGAGGAAATTAGTGAGAAGGTTGTATTATGCAAAAAGTCCAGCACTTAAGCTCAAACAGTTAAATAGTGCTCTTTTGCATGGATCTGGATTAAATGTTTAGAACATCTGTGAAGAAATTGAGGCTCGGTACTTTGGTCCAGAAGAAGACAGTGCAGACACTGATACAGTAATAGAAGGAAATGTGGTAGAAAATGTACAGAATTTTAATGCAGAAAATTTTGAACAAGAAATAACAAAGTTTAAGGTCATTTCAGGTGAAAAGCCGAACTTTTCTTGTGTGTGTTGTTGACACACTCATTACAAAAATCAAACCAGGTTAGTTGATTTATATTTAAAAAGTTAAGAGGAAAATATTTGTGAGTGGAAAGATTTTGCAACTTATTTGTTGGTAGTAAATTGTTTTGAGTTATGTTCAGATCAACGTATTTGTAAATATTGTTATAATAAATTAAATGAAAATAGAATGCCTGCTAGAGCTGTACATAATAATCTTGAGTTGGTAAATATTCCATCTGAACTGATGGATTTAAATAGCTATGAGACTATTCTGATTCAATGTGTGCATCCATTTCAGGCTATTGTTCATATGGGGCCTAAGACAGGGAAATTAAATCCTTCAGATTTACAGAGAGGATTAAAGGGAAGAGTTGTATATTTGCCTCTTGATTTAAAGAAAAACATTGAGACAATTGGTGTTGAAAATGTGGAAGAGGAACCTCTAGTTATTCTAGTTAATGGCGTGCCTATAAAGAGTAAGAAAATCTGGCAAGATTTAGTGGATGTTAGAAAAGTCAAAAAGGCAACGTTGTATTTGGTCATAAACAATCAATACTATAAAAATGTATACGTAGGAGAAGAGGAAACAATTGTAGAAGCGGATAATGATTTGTCAGCTGGACAAATTGAAAACGTGGATGTGTCCAGAAGTGAAGACATTTATGAACATTATAGTGTTCATCCACTGCATTCCAAAGAAGCAATAGGGAATGCTATTGAATTATTTCAGATGAAAAAAGCAAAAGGAAGCCCCATTAGTGTATGGGAAGAAAGCTTGGAAGCTCATTGTTTTCCTCAGTTATTTCCAACTGGTGAAGGTGCACGATATGATGACCGACCTATGCAGATTCCTGCATCTGAATACCGGACATCAGGATTAAATGCAGAATATCCGAGGTTCCGTCAATGTATTCCATATTTGTTTCATATTCTGTTTGAGAGTGACTTGTCTGGACTTTCTTATGCAGTGAACCATATACTAAAAAGTGAAGTACATCTGCAAAATGTTTCGGCGAAGGACTTTATGGATAAAGTCCAACAGAAAGACAGTGTTTTGGAATCTCAGCTAATTAATCTCATGGCATGTCAGCGTGGTACTAACAAGTATTGGTACCGTCGTCATGGGGATTTGAAATGTATGCTGAGAAACTTAGGAGCTCCTACATGGTTTCTTACTCTAAGCTGTGCTGAGTATGCTTGGGAAGATTTACTTGAATTTCTTCGAGAGGCAAATGCAAACATAGATAATATAGAGTACAAGACACCTGGAGAACTGTGCTCTTTGGATCCAGTTATTGTATGCAGGTATTTTACTCATAGATTTGAAGCAATGATGTCTTTTATTACAAACAAAAAAAAAACATCCTCTTGGCGAGGTTCTGGATTTCTTGTGGAGAAAAGTGTATCAAGCGAGAGGTGCTCCCCATATTCATATGCTATTATGGATCAAAGATGCTCCCAAATTTGGAACAGACTCAGATGACACTGTATTGTCTTTCATTGAAGAATATGCAACATGTCTCAAAATTCTCATGAAAAGAGCCTAAGCAAGAAATTGTATAGCTACAGTTTGAAGATGTTGTCTCATCGAGAAATTGGAGCATATGAATGTTCTGATCGATTATCATCTGCTAAGTCTATATGTGAAATCTAGAACAATCATTTGGGTGAGTTTAGGTCTTCCAAGAACACGAAACCGAGTTTTGAAACCTGTTCAAGAAATTGAATATTTAGCAGAGAAAGAACCAAACAGTACAGACATTCTGAAGACAAACATGTTGGATACACACTATCCAAATAGAAGTAATCAGCTTAAAAACGTTTGTCTGTATGAAGTACTGCAAAGCTACACTTTTAAAAGGAATATTACAGAAGATATCGATAAAGGGGTATATGCTGTGATTGGATGTGAAGGATGTCTGGTGAAACAAAGAAAAGGACATTTGATTAATCACCAAAAACTGAGTTGCGAAACTCCTGACAAAAGGGAATTTTACTATTTAGCTCTTTTGCAACTCTTTAAGCCATGGCGTACAGAAGAGGAACTACTTGGAGACTTTGACAGTTATGAAGATTCATTCAACGCATCTAAAAATAGTATAGAATGTCCTGTTTTTAGTAATTATCTGCAAATGTTGAACGACGAAATACAGCAAGAAGCAACAATTGCAGTAGAGATTGCTAGAGACAGTTCTGAAGACAGTCAAAGTTATGCTTCGTTGAGTCAAGATCCACTAGGACAACAAATTATCCAAAATGAAGCAGCCACTGCAATGGATGAGGTGGAAAGAGCAATGGAACAAGCTCAAGAGGATGTAATAAACTTAGAAGAATTGGAAAAACAACTAAATCTTGAGCAAAAACAAATATATGATGAAGTGACAGAGCAGATTGAGCATGGTTTACGTCATGAGAAAAAAGAATGCTCATGTATGTCATTTGAACCTGTCCGACTACACGTGAGTGGAGAAGCCGGAACTGGTAAAAGTTTTCTAATTAAAGGAATTGAAACATATCTACAGCAAAGAACTGAGTCGTCACTCTCCTGTGTTGTCCCTGCTCCAACTGGGTTGGCAGAACACAACATTAAAGGGATTACTTTACATCGTTTATTGATGCTGCCAGTAGAACATGAAAATAAATTAGAATACCACAAGCTATCTGGAGAAGCTTGTTGTGAAGTTTCTAGAGTCCTTAAAAAAATGAAACTTCTCATTATTGATGAGGTAAGCATGGTATCCAATTTAATGCTTGCCTTTGTGCATTTAAGAATGCAACAAATCCTTAAAACAGAGTATGATGTGTTATTTGGAGGCAAACACGTCATCGTTTTTGGAGATCTACTGCAGCTAACTCCTATGAAAGGACAACCAGTATTTAAAACAATTACACATGAAGACACCCAAAAGTGCCTGGGAAGTATGGGAAATGTTAATATATGGTCGCATTTCAAATATACAGAACTCATTCAAAATATGCGACAGGCAAAGGATGCTGATTATGGAAATATTCTTCAAGATATAAGAATTGGAAAAATAAGTGAACATGCCAAAGAAACTTTACATATTTACAAAGGGGGTGGTGATGGACAGAGTATTCTGAATTAAGCAGAACACTCCTACCCAGTCCACAGATCAGGGCTTGATCCATCACCGTTTTTTAGCTCACTGCACCATCCCAGTTCAGAACCTGGCTATATGCAAATTAGTCTGTTCCTGACCCAGTGCATCATGGGAACAGGGCAGACCAAACTACCAAGCCAATTCTTCACTAGAAAGGAAACAAGCTTCCGGGGACCGGTTTCTCGCATTACAGCCGTCTTCGGCCCGGCTTGCTTGAATCCTGATCGTGCAGTGAGCAAGGGACTCGCATCCGAGCATACCCTTCCACGCTTGTGGTGGCCAAAAATATTTACAAAGGGGGTGGTGATGGACAGAGTATTCTGAATTAAGCAGAACACTCCTACCCAGTCCACAGATCAGGGCTTGATCCATCACCGTTTTTTAGCTCACTGCACCATCCCAGTTCAGAACCTGGCTATATGCAAATTAGTCAGTTCCTGACCCAGTGCATCATGGGAACAGGGCAGACCAAACTACCAAGCCAATTCTTCACTAGAAAGGAAACAAGCTTCCGGGGACCGGTTTCTGGCATTACAGCCGTCTTCGGCCCGGCTTGCTTGAATCCTGATGGTGCAGTGAGCAAGGGACTCGCATCCGAGCATACCCTTCCACGCTTGTGGTGGCCAAAAATATTTACAAAGGGGGTGGTGATGGACAGAGTATTCTGAATTAAGCAGAACACTCCTACCCAGTCCACAGATCAGGGCTTGATCCATCACCGTTTTTTAGCTCACTGCACCATCCCAGTTCAGAACCTGGCTATATGCAAATTTGTCTGTTCCTGACCCAGTGCATCATGGGAACAGGGCAGACCAAACTACCAAGCCAATTCTTCACTAGAAAGGAAACAAGCTTGCTCAGACATGAGTCCCTTGCTCACTGCACCATCAGGATTCAAGCAAGCCGGGCCGAAGACGGCTGTAATGCCAGAAACCGGTCCCCGGAAGCTTGTTTCCTTTCCAGTAAAGAATTGGCTTGGTAGTTTGGTCTGCCCTGTTCCCATGATGCACTGGGCCAGGGACAGACTAATTTGCATGTAGCCAGGTTCTGAACTGGGATGGTGCAGTGAGCTAAAAAACGGTGATGGATCAAGCCCTGATCTCTTGACTGGGTAGGAGTGTTCTGCTTAATTCAGATACTCTGTCCATCACCACCCCCTTTTCTGAATCATTTTGGCCACTATAGGAGTGGAAGGGTATGCTCAGACATGAGTCCCTTGCTCACTGCACCATCAGGATTCAAGCAAGCCGGGCCGAAGACGGCTGTAATGCCAGAAACCGGTCCCCGGAAGCTTGTTTCCTTTCCAGTAAAGAATTGGCTTGGTAGTTGGGTCTTCCCTGTTCCCATGATGCACTGGGCCAGGGACAGACTAATTTGCATGTAGCCAGGTTCTGAACTGGGATGGTGCAGTGAGCTAAAAAACGGTGATGGATCAAGCCCTGATCTCTTGACTGGGTAGGAGTGTTCTGCTTAATTCAGATACTCTGTCCATCACCACCCCCTTTTCTGAATCAAAGAAACTTTACAGGCACGATTACTTTCAGATTTGTTTTCAAATGAAAATGATGTGTCAGAGAATATATATAGTAAAGTGGCAGAAGATAAGTCAGTTATATGCTTGATGCCAACTCTACAAGAATGTTCAATCTCCAATGAAAAAATGTTAAAGTTAGAAAATCAAGAAATTAGGAAACTGGAAGCTAAAGATAGAATAGAGCATGAAGGAAGTACTATTATTTTGTCAGAAAGGTTGAAGTTAAAATTGGATTCTTTAGAGAAATCAATATCTAAAACTGCTGGTTTAGAAAAGAATCAGTATGTATGTTTAAATTGTCGGATTGTCGGATTATTTTACGAAGAAATTAACATGTGGAAAGAGGTTTGGTGAATGAAGCAATGGGTAATGTTGTTGGTTTTGTGAATTACCCAAATAGAGATGAGATTGAATTTTTAAAAATCAAATTTGATGGAATTGAAGAGGTACAACAAGTCAGTCACTGTTCAAATCGATTTTTGCTTGTGAAAGATTTAAATGTCCGACGAAAACAGTTTCCTGTTTGTTTGGCATATGCGGTGACTATTCATAAATCTTAAGGTTTAAGTGTAGATAGTGCTTTGGTAAATATTGGAAGTACTGTGTTCAAAGAGGATATGGCCTATGTTGCTTTATCTCCAGTTAGAACTTTATCTGGATTGTATCTGATTGATTTTGATGAGACAAAGATTAGTGCAGATCTAAATTGTGTGAAGGAGTATAACAGGTTAGGAAGAGAATATGCTCCAAGTTTACCTCAATATCCTTTAATTGAAAAGCGTGTGGTAGGACGAAAAAGAAGATATGAGAATAAATGTAGTAAAGTGGTAGAGAAAAGAAAAAAAGTAGATGAACCTGTGATTGGAAGCAAAAAGAAAAAGTATACTACTGAAGAGGTTGTTGGATTTCAGTTTGAAAACAGTTCTGGTGTCAACTGCTATGCAAATGGAGTGTTTTTTTCTTGAAACTTTACAGCAACAGATTGTTGAAAATCGGGAGCAAACATTTTGTTGTTTATTGAATTCTGTGTTTGAGAAATGTAGCAGTGATAACACTAAAATAGAAAATGTTTCTGATATTCGAAATGTTTTAGACATATGTGCTGGACTAAATCAATTTTTCTCAGAATATTCAGCAATATTGTCAGGAATTTCTAATGTATATGCTTTCTGTTTTACAAGATGAAGGTGTAGATATTGATAGTCTTTTTGGCCTTTCTTAGAAATGGCAACATGAGGGCGACAATTGTTCGTTTTCAGTAGTACTGACATTCACACTGAAAGTTTTATATATTTAACATTACCAGACTGTAAAGCAGTGTCTTTCAATAATCTAGTTAGAGAAGCAAATCAAAACATGGTCTGTTCTCAATGTTACTCAGAAATGTTATCAACATTATTTATCCGAAGATATGGACAGTATGTAATTTTAATGCTCCAACGATGCAGACCTGATGGAACAAAATTGGCAACTTCAATTAAACTTTTTGTGGCTTCTCAACTATTAATTTCTGGAAGAACTTTTGTAACTGTAGCAATTATCTTCCATGATGGTCCTTCTACAACATCAGGACATTACACAGCTTATTTAAAATCTCCAAAGGGCTGGACACACTGTAATGATACTCAATTGACTTTTAAAAAACATTTGACTTTTGACTTACCAAATTCTTACCTAGTGTTTTTGCAACCCAAATTTTAGGAAAATTAATTGGCCTAGGAAGATTACTGCTGTTAAAAAAGAATACTCCGTTGTTCAGAATTAGTTTGTGAGCGAGGGTGACCAAATTATAAAAAAAAACTTGTATTTGAGATAGTGAAAGCATCAGGTAGAGGTTTTACTAATGTTAGATGGTAGAGAACACGTTGGAACTTTTAATTCTAAAGGTCAGAAAAAAGAAAGGTTAAGAGTACAATTAAGTAATTTGCAAACTAAGGACTTTACACATACTATTTGGCCATGACGAGAAGTATCTCAGAACAAAATGACTACTTCGGGAAAATGTTGTTAGAACATGATTGTATGGAAGTTTATTTAGAGGGTATAAAAAATAAGTGATATTGTTTTATTACTTTGTGATTGTTGGAGATGTGGCATACTTAAACAAGAAATTGCAAATTAGAGAAAAACATTTAAGATATGTTTTTTTCAAATATTTACATTATGTATTCAAATGTTGTATGTTTTTTTAAACATAATCTTTTTGATTGTGTTTTTTTTTGCCCGCTGTCATATGATGAGTAGTATTGCACTCACTGTTTTAAGTGAAATTCGATACATTCTGAGAACAGCAAAATTAAATAAATAAAATAGTGTACAAATTATTTTGTATTGCAAAATATACATTATAACTAAATTGTTTCTTCTCTTCCACAGATATTATATTTATAAGGTAAGTACGACAAACAAACAAAAACTTTTTTAAGAATCTCTTACTTATCTTTCTCTCTTTCCTCACCCTTCTATCACTTCTGTCACTGTCACTGCCTTCCACTCAATATAAGTCATATTCTCCCATTTCATATTTTCCTCTCTGTTCATCATTGGCATTCCCTTTCTCCTGCTCCTATTTCCTAAGTTTCACTTATTTTCTTTCGCTCACTCCATCTGTCAATCACTTTTCCTTATTCCCCTTTCTTCAATGTCTTTTGCTAATTGTCATACCTTGAGTCTCTCACTTTTTTCACTCCATTTCTCTCTTCCTCTCTTTCTTTTTCTCACTCAGTCTAACCACTTCATTTCCTTTCAGTCACACACTCTACCTCTCTTTGTGTTTCATTTACTCACTTTCTATCTCTCTCTGTCATCCTTCCTCTCTTTTCCTTTCTATTTTTTTCACTCATACTTTCATTTGTATTCTGAAATATATATTGTAACTCAATTTTTTCTTTTCTTCCATAGATAGTATATTTTTTAAAGAAAATATATTATAAAGTTGCCATTATTTATAAGGTAAGTTTCACAAACAAAAAATATTTTTTCATCAGTTTCTTACTTTTCTTTCTGTCTTTCACATTCTTTAATATCACTTTTTCTAACCTTCTTTTACTGATCTTACTCACCTTTTCTTGTTTTCGTTACTGCCCTTCATTCACCTCTACTCTCCAATAGTACTCTTCCTTTACCATTGTCTGTTTCTTACTTATGTTTCCTTTTTCCTTAATCACTTAATTGTGTCGCTGTATCGCTCAATCTCTTCTCACTCCCCCTAACTTTCTTTCTATTACATCATTCCTCAGTGACCTTCAGTCACTCCACTTCTTTCATTCCTTCACTCCATTTTGTTCACTACCCTTCCTTAATTCCCTTTCTCACTATCTTTTGCTTCATCCATCTCAAAATCTCTTCACAATTTTAGTCACTATAACTCAATTTTTCTCTCACTCACTCCCCACTTCTCATTTTCACTTACCTCCCTTTTATCATCCTCATACCCCTTCCCTCACCATCACTCCACTTCTCTTAACCTTCACTCCCCTTACCCTACTCTATTTCCCTCTCTCTGTCCCTTACACTCCTTCCCTGCCTCTGCCCCGCTCCCCTTCTCTCACTCACCCTCCATCACTCTCTTTCCCTTAGTGCCCTTCCCTTTCTTTTCACTCTTCTTAACTCACTCCCCTACCCTTAGTCCCTTTCTTTTAGTCACTGTTTGTCTCACCTTTTCTCACTCATCATACTCGCCTTTCCTCACTCACCATACTCTCCTTTCCACACTCATTACCTCAGTCCCTTCCTCTCCTTCACTCAGTCATTTTAGTCATTCATTTATAAAATACACATTCTCTCCCTCTCTCTCTCTCACCCTTCCTTTCTTTCACTTTCTGTTTCCTTCACTCCTACTTTGTTTTGTATTGTGAAATATATATTATAACTCCATTTTTTCTTGTCTTCCATAGATACAATATAATTTGTCATTATTTATAAGGTAAGTGTGACAAATAAAAAATACTTTTCATCACTCTATTATTTCTTTTTCTCTTATTTCCTTTCTTCACTCTCTCTCTTACTCACCTTCCTTTTGTTTATGTTAGTCCTCTTCCATCATTCTGTTTACTCCTCTATATTCAACATTACATTCCTTCTCTCACCATCAGTACTCTTCCTTCACCCTGAAGTACCTTATCCAACTCCCTCTTTGCCCTCTCTGTCCCTCACTTCTCTTTCCTATCTTCCTCCATCACTACCCTTGTCTTGCTGTATTGATTAGTCTCTTCTCACTCTCCCGTTACTCATCATCCCTCACTCTCTTTCAGTTTCTGCACTTCTTTCACTGGCTTTCCCTCACTTCATCCGTCAGTCCCTTTCCCTTACTCTTCTTTCCTCATTTACTTTTGCTAACTCTCTTTCCTTCCTTTAGTCTCTCACTTCTTTCACTTCATTTCTCTCTCCCTCTCTCCCTTTGTCTCACTTAGTGTAATCACTTCATTTCTTGTAGTCATTTGCTCTCCCTCTCTTTCTCTCTCACTCTCTCTCTCTCTTTCTTACTCCCTCACCCTTCCTCTCTTTCTCTTTCTGTTTCCTTTACTCCTATTTTCTTTTATATTATGAAATATATATTAAAACTACATTTTTTCTTTTCTTCCACAGATAGTACATTTTTTGAAAAAAACATACTATAAAGTTGTTATTATTTATAAAGTAAGTTTGACAAACAAAAAATACGTTCTCATCAGTCTCTTACTTTTCTTTTTCTCATTCACATTCTTTAATCTCTCTCTTACTAACTTTCCTCTACTGATCTTACTCTCCTTTTCTTGTTGTCATTACTACCCTTCATTCACCTCTACACTCCTTTTCTCTCCAAAAGTACTCTTCCTTCACCATAACTGACCTTGTCTAACTCCCTCTTTCCACTGCCTGTCTCTCACTTCTCTTTCCTATCTTCCTCAATCATTACCTTGTGTTGCTGTATCGCTCAATCTGTTCTCACTCCCCCCTTACTCTGTTTCTATTACATCATCCTTCACTGACCTTCAGTCACTCCACTTCTCTCACTCTTTCTCTTCCTTTTCCACACTCCCCTTCCTTTATTGTCTCCCTCATTCTCCTTTCCTTCATCTGTCTCTAAGTCTCTTCCTCTGTCTCAGTCAGTATAACTGATTTACTCCTTCACACTTCTTCACTCTTTCTTTGTTTGTCTCTGTTACTGTCTGCCTCTCTGTCCACCAGTCTTCCTTTTTTCTCTCTCATTCCATAAATCCTTCCTCTTACTACTGTTTCCTGTCTCTTAATATGCTTATTTTTTTCTCCCTGTCACTGCCCTTCACTAACTCTCACTCATCTTCTCCTACTTCATATTCTTATCTCTGTGCAACACTCTTATTCTCTTTTACCTGCTTCTATTCTCTCACTCCCCCTTACTCTCTTTCCCTCACTCCATCTGTTATTCCTCTTCCCTTACTTCATTTTCCTCATTCACTTTTGCTAACTCCTATTCGTTTAGTCCCCCACTCACCTTCACTCTATTTAACTCTCCCTCTCTTCATCTGTGTCACTCAGTCTAACCGCTTCACTCCCTCTCACTCACTTGCTCTCCTCTTTCTCCCTCATTCTCCTTCCCTCACCCTCATACCCTTTCTGTAACTGTCACTGCCCATTATTCATCGTCACTCCCCTTCCCCTACTACCTTTCCTCCTGTCTCTATGTTACCCCTGTTGTCTTTTCTGCTCTCATTCCCTCACTCTCCCTCACTCTCCTTCACTCATTTAAATCCACAGTCACATTCCCCCACTACGCTTTCTAAAGTCCCTCCATTCCCTCATTCAATTCTGTCTCCCTCACTCCTCACTTCTCACTTTCACTTACCTCCCTTTTATCATCCTCATACCCTTTCCCTCACCATCACTCCACTTCTCTTATCTTCACTCCCTCTACCCTACTCTATTTCCCTCTCTCCATCCCTTACACTCCTTCCCTGTCTCCGCCCCGCTCTCCTTCTTTCACTCCCCCTCCCTTACTCTCTTTTTCTTAGTGCCCTTCCCTTACTTTTTAACTCCCCTTAACTCACTTCCCTACCCTTAGTCCCTTTCCTTTTAGTCACTCTTTGACTCACCTTTCCTTAATCACCATACTCTCCATTCTTCACTCATTCCCTCAATCTCTTCCTTCCCTTCACTCAGTCATTTCAGTCATTCATCTATTCACTACACATTCATTCAAACACATATTGACACATTGTGTTAGAAATACAGCTCTTTTTGGAGAAGTGAGTTAGTTCTGAAAAGAACTGTTTTTTTGTTTTGTTGTTTTATATATTTTTTTCTTTTTTAAAAGTTTTATATATTTTTTTTCTTTTTTCAAACGGGAACAGGAATCTTCAACTGCAAAACTGTTCAACAAGACCAAAATAAATCCAAAATTTAAAAAAAATTATCTTCTCTGGGAGCATTGGTGTTCATTAATTCTCTGCTCAATCAGAGTGAGGCTCTGCTCCGCATACACAATAATTTCAAAGCATTTGTTGCATCTCATGTGGACTTTTGTCAAGAATGGTCTTAAGTCCGTCTCTGCAGTGGATGGAGATGCAGGTGGTCCTTCAGATGATATGCTGGCCACAGCTGGTGGCATTTGTGTGGCCAGGGCTCTTGTTGATGCCTGTGCAAATTGCACAGGGTACACTTGTCTAACATGCCTTATCATTGTATGTATTGAAAAAGAGTACTTTTTTGAAGGGTTTCCCCTTGAGAGAACAGTGCCACATATAGTGCATGTGACTTTCGGGGCATTCACTTTTTTTAGCCCTTCAGGAAAAGTAAAAAATTTCCAAATGAAAGATTCCTTCCCTTTTCTTTGAGGTAGCCGATATTCTTCCCCAGAATCAGAAGATGAATCCTGTCTTGCAGCCATTTCAGAAAATTCTCAGGAAAGTTGCAACGGCTCCTTCTCCCATGAGACTGAAACAGATAGTGAGGGAAGTGGGTGGGGTTTTTGAAGATTCTAGAACAGAAACTACTTTCAACCAATGAAAAGTGTTGTTTTCGAGTCACATGACTTGACGTGCGCGCTCGTCGCTTCAAAATGGCGTTTTGCCCGATTTTCATAAAAGTTACAAAACTTGAAAAGGAGGCAAGGTAGCGACACCCTGAACCCCTAGACCTTCTTAGGGGGTCCCAGAAGAACCCCGACGGGCAAAAAAACCCTTTTTTTTTGTTGAAAAAATCGCGAGGTGCGCACACCCGGGCGCGCACGCCTAAAAAAAAACAATTTTTATTATTATTATTATTATTTCATTATTATCTAAGAAAACACCTGAATACATTTAATTTTTTCAAATCATATTTTATATAATGTGCACCATACTTTCGTAAAAGGATTGTTGGACATCAAAGAGCCAACGACCATCGTATATCAAGAAAGATGAAACCATGCACTTTTTATACATTATTCACTATCTAACTGACAATTTCAATAACACGTTTAAAGCAGGCAAAATTAGTAACAAATGGACTGAGAATTGAAATACCGCTCCACACAGTAGGTAAGAACAAAGGAAATCTATAAAGAAATGCCTCACTCATCGGGCAACTAGTAAGTCATAGGGAAGAGTTCACAAAGACTTCAGAGCTTTATTGCATCAGTACAGTCCAAAGAGGTCTGAGACACGTGAACGTAGAAAGGACATGAGTAGGACCCTTGGTTTCTTAACTGAGTATTTGTATGGGTAAAGGAATATCTATGTGGTTTGGTGGGGGGTGTATGATTGCCAGAAAATGTGTGAATAGTTCATTCAGTAGGTATATGAGGTTAAGAGTACATGTTATAACAGTTGTTTCAGTGAGTGTATATGTTTATGGGTGTGGTGGTGATGAAATATTTCTCTCAATGGTACATCTCCATTAAACTTGAAAAAAAAGGCAGTGTATGTGACAGTTATATCTAATTAAGTGTGCCTAAGACTTAGTGATTGTATGAGTCAGTATATGGATAACTGTATACTTGTAATAGTGATTTTATAACACACTAAGTGTGAGTTACTATCTATATAAATAGATGAAGTGTTGTTTGTATAAGTGTGTAGATGAGTAAATGTAAGTATAATCAATTGTTTGCATAAGTCAGAAGGATGTCTTTATAAGTGAATACAATGTGTGCTGGTGTGTAATGTTGAAATAGGCGTATAAGTATATTTGATAGTGTTCTGATGATTATTCACTGCATATAACACTGAATCTATAGGTAAGTGATTAGATGTGTGTATAGCTCTATGAATAACTGAGTGGGTGTTTAGAAATTTCTATTGATGTGTCAATGGTTTCAAATATGGCACTTACTATTTTACATTGAGTGAAGAAAGATTATACTAGTGTGTGATGAGGTGTATTTGATTGTCACATGGATGACTTACTTTTTCACTCCCCTTAACTCACTCCCCTAATCTTAGTCCACCTTCTTTCAGTCACTCTTTGACTCCCCTTTCCTCACTCACCATACTCCCCTTCCCTCACTCATTACATCAGTCCCTTCCTCCTCTTCCCTGTCTCTGCCCCAGCTCCAGTTCTCTTACTCCTCCTCCCTCATTCTCCTTTCCTTACTGCCCTTCCCTTACTGTTTCTCTTCACTTACCTCACACCCCTACCTTTAGTCCCCTTCTTTCAATCACTCTTTGACTCCCCTTTCTTCACTCACCATACTCGCCTTTCCTCACTCATTCCCTCAGTCTCTTCCTCCCCTTCTCTGTCTCTGCCCCTGCTCCACTTCTCTCACTCCCCCTCCCTCATTCTCCTTTCTTTACTGCCCTTCCCTTAGTTTTTCACTCCCCTTAACTCACTCCCCTACCCTTAGTCCCCTTCTTTCAGTCACTCATCGACTCCCCTTTTGTCACTCACCATACTCCCCTTTTCTCACTCTTTCCCTCAGTCCCTTCCTCCCCTTCACTCAGTTATTTCAATCATTCATTTATGCACTAAGCTTTCATTCAAAAAAATGAACGACACTAAAACTAAAAAAAAAACTAGTTTGAGTGTTTTGATGTTGTATTTATATTCATAATAAAAAAACAAAGATTTTCACACATATTTTATTTAGGGGTCAGCATTTAAAAAACCTTCCAAATTCACAAAAAAAAACATAGGTTTCACACACATTATAGTTAGGAATTAGCATTTAAAAAACCTTGCAATTTTGCAGTCATTTGAGATGTCATCAGTGATGTCATGAGTGATGTCACTGACTATGTCATGAGTGATGTAATATGTGACGTCATAAGCAGTGCATTGCGGGCGCGCCAGTTATAGTGAGTACAACTAACTATAACGTGAGAATTTCAATGGTTTTGTATGAGTAAATTGTCCGGCTAACTATAACTGATATGAAACCTATGGTTTTTTCAATTAATTTGCAAGGTTTTTTAAATGCTAATTCCTAACTATAACGTGTGTGAAACCTATGGTTTTTTCAGTGAATTTGCAAGGTTTTTTAAATGCTAATTCCTAACTATAACGTGTGTGAAACCTATGTTTTTTTTAGTGAATATATATGGCTTGATCACATGACAACGCCAAAACGTTACCAACCCATTTATAAAGCTACACCGTTACACGTGATTTCTGCGTGGTGTGAAAATAGAATTCTTGTGGCAGTTCATGTAGTGAACAAGGAAATAGTATAAATAAAGCATTCATGAAATCCTGAAGCACAATAAAATAACATGTACACTTTTGTAGTTAGTATTGATTAAAAAAACACCGGAATAATTCCAGTAAAATTAAATAAGCATTACATATATTCAGCATATTCAAAGGCAATACAAAAATATATATATTTTTTCATATAATAATGACTAAAAATATCTAAAAAAAAACATCAATCATAGAAAAGGTTTTTTTTGGGGCCCAAGAGTTCAGATGTTAACGGAGCCTCATGTACATGTGAAAGTGTTTCACAGACCAAATGATCATAAGAATTCATAATCAACTCATGTTGGAGAGTGCCCACAGTCAAAATGTTTGCATAAATGCCAAATAGTAATATAGGAAAACCTAAATAAGAAAGGCCACTATATGAATGTATTAAAAAGTGCTAAGTGCTACCAATTTTTCATATGAAACACCCACAAATGTCTAAAAGAACATATGTATGTGTTATAAAAACAGTGCAAGAGGTGAAAAAGAATACAAAAACAAAATGCTAATTGGTGAAGAGAAATTTCAGCAGCTAGAATAATGGAACCCAATTCATTTAAGTTGTTTAAATATGTTAATTATACTTCATAATGAGGAAGACATCAATTGATTAAAAAAACAAAAAAAACACTAGAGAAGGACGTACAGGGCAGGAAAAGGGCGGAGAACACAGAAACTACAGGGACCAGATTACAGACAAGTGTGTAAATCCTCCGTGTTGTTTAAACCACCCGGAGTTTTACTGTTCAAATTGAGGATATAGCGGGTTTCTAGTTTCCGTAACATGTGTTCTCTGTCACCACCCTTTTTGGTTTTTGGAATGGCATCTAAAACATTTATATATATATATATATATATACATATATGCTAAACCTCCGTCACCCTCGAGCTGCCGGTTACGCACTCAGCCACGAACAGGAACAGGCACGACCACAAACTTGGATGCAGGGTTATTTTATTGCTGTCGCCACAACGTTTCGGCTCACACGAGCCTTGATCACATGACAGCTTGTCATTAAAGTCAGTGTTCTTTTAAAGTGCAAGTGCTAACGTATGAATGGGTCACAGTTGATAGTATGACAACAAAAAGGTTCCAGAGGGTCTACACAAGAAGGTGTGAGCCTGCGGTAGCCAGAAAACTAGTCAAAACAAAAGGCCCTAGACTGACTTACACAAAAATTCACTGTGACAACTCAATGGATGGTCAAAAGTACCCATCAGTCACCATTCGAGACCGCCCTTCATCATTTGGGATTTTTTTGAAACCATCTATGCAAGTTGGTGATACTCAAAAAAGAGAGAGACTAGATGGTAAATAGTTCTCCCCGGTTGAGTGACAATAGTATGGTATACCACTATCTGTAACTGGTAAGTAGTGGAGGAGCGGTGTGACTGAGGGGGTGCAGTGCAAGAAAACGTGAAAAAATATTAGAAAAAAGTGTCTAAAATTGGATAAGGGAGCATAGAGCAAACTTTATTCAGATGATGCTCTCTTTACCAAATCTAAAAACCATTATTATGTAGAGACAGTTTGAAAAATGCGCTGTCTGTAGGTGGAACTAGGTCAACATGTTTCAGCAATTCATCGACATAGTGGTCGTTGCTTTCTTCAGGACCTCATAATACTTAATTGCTACTGCAAATCAAAATAATAAGTGAAATTTGTAGAAGGACAAGTTGATAATAGACATAAACAACAGACCAAATACCTTATTGTTTAAAATGAAACAATATGTACATTTAAAAAAAAAAGGCAAGGTGAAAAAAGCAGGTAAAATACTGACACTAAAAAACTCCTATTGCACAGATTTGGCATACAGTCGTATGCTGCAATTAGAGCGTTAGATCACATTGTGACTCACATACATCGATATTCCATGTCTTGAGGATAATAGTTGGATCAATCCCCTTGTAAAATGTGCAAACTTGCGCTGTCACAATACAATATAATTGAAATGAAAATGATATGTACAATTAAATAGGGCCAGACATAATGCAGATACAAAAAAATGGCAATAAAAATATATCCATATTGCACAACCTCAGCATATGATGGTCTGCTACAAATAGTGCATTAAATCACTTTGTAACTGTCATATATCGATATTTCATATCATAAAGAAAATAATGGGATAAATCCCTTGATATGCAGTACAAACAAGTGCTAACTAAACAAAGTCTACTACTGCAATCCATATCAGACGTGCAAAATTAATAAATGTTCAAAGTGCAATGTGCAATTAAAACATCAAATTCAGATGGCATGTATCCAGATAGGCTTAGCCCAGCCCATCTATTCCAGTAGATTTTAAAGCTGCCCGATATGCTCCTAGAATATATATATATATATATATATATATATATATATATACATATATATATTACCTACTGGCGGTCGCCAGTAGGTATATATAGTTAGGATTTTTTCTCTATGGGATTTTTGAAAATTCTATGTCTAATAACTTTGGCGTTTGTGGACGGAATTGGCTGAAATTTTCAGGAAAATGGCACATTTCGTTTCTGAGCATCCCTTGAAAATTTGGGGGGGGGTTCGTCAAGGGGGGGCCGAGAAAAAAGGGGGGTCCCAAAACGTGTTTTTAACATTGAGTTTTCCATAGGGCGGTTGGCCTCACTTTTAGCCCGAACGGCTGAATGGATTTGCACGAAACTTGGCAAAATTGTAGGGACTGGTAGCCCGATGTGCCTTTTGTAGGTCTCAATATATGTGCTCCAGTGGATTTTGAGAAATTAATGTTTAAAAAAAGATATATATCTGTAACAGCGGACCGGGCAGCGCTCCGGTTCGCGGACTTTTCGCGGTACGGAGCTTTGTGAAGCGAAGCTGATTGGTTCTCCGGCGTCTGTGAACATTCCAAACAGTCCGTAGCGGCCGCCATCTTGTCTCTCGGTAGGATCGAGAGACAAGAGGAGGCCAAAGCGAAGGGGCAAATGACCATAAGGGGGCATAGTAGATCCTCGCTGACCCCCTAGGTTTGATGTGGAGGTTTTAAAAGGGTCCCGCGGGGCAAAATATAATAATAATAATAATAATCGAACGGCTGAATGGATTTGCACGAAACTTGGTAAAATATTAGGGACTGGTAGCCCGATGTGCCTTTGCTAGGTCTCAATATATGTGCTCCAGTGGATTTTGAGAAATTAGCGTTCAAAAAAAGATATATATCTGTAACAGCGCTCCGCTTCGCGTAACGGAGGTTTGCGAAGCTGATTGGTTCTCCGGCGTCTGTAAACATTGCAAACAGTCCGTAACGGCTGCCATCTTGTCTCTCGGTAGGATCGAGAGACAAGAGGAGGCCAAAGCGAAGGGGCAAATGACCATAAGGGGGCATAGTAGATCCTCCTTGACCTCTTAGGTTTGATGTGGAGGTTTTAAAAGGGCCCCGCGGGGCAAAAAAATAATAATAATAATAATCGAACGGCTGAATGGATTTGCACGAAACTTGGCAAAATTGTAGGGACTGGTAGCTCGATGTGCCTTTGCTAGGTCTCAATATATGTGCTTCAGTGGATTTTGAGAAATTAACGTTCAAAAAAAGATATATATCTGTAACAGCGCTCCGCTTCGCGGAGATAAAATTATATCTGTATTACCTAGCTGTTGCTAACACCAGTTAGCGACGGCTAGTAGGAGATAGCGACCATCTTGGGCCCCACTTTGCATGTGAGTGATATTTATCACTAATGACATGCAAAGTGGGCATGCCAAGATGTTAGCGACTGGAAACAGTCGCTAACATCGCTATCTCCTATTATCAACTTTTGGAAATATTCGAGATAAGCGCGAATATCTCCAAAAGCTAGCACCTGCCCTGAGCAGTTCTTAGCCATGTTATCCAATGGGAGGTGGATAACATGGCTAAGAGCATTAGCTCGGTAATGCATGAATATCGCTGAGTTTTCAGCGATATTAATGCATTGCGGTCGTTTTTTATCGTATTTGCGATAAACCTTGATAATAGCAAGGTTTATCTGCGATAATTTCTGACGATGCTTAGCGGTAAAAAAATCGTTGCTAAGCATCGTTAGGGATAAATATCGCTTAACTTTGGTAATATGCCCCAACGTCTGTTAACGTTCGATTGGAAGGAAATCAGGAAGTGTTGAAAAACATTGTCTGCGCCATCTTGTCTTTTTTCAAATGCCACACTTTTGTCGTGCACGGCAGTCATTTTAGATGCCTTGACCAGACCCACTCTCTGCACGCTGTCGATCCTTAGCATGGCTCCCCACCCTCGCAAGCATCTCCCCCAGGCAGTGGTCACCCCCGCTCTCTGTCTTATGCATGGGTAATAAACCTCCCCCCATCTGCGCTGCTCTTCCCTGAGAATCACACCCTGTGCCCGCCCGACACCTCCCTTTCGCCCTATTCACTACCGCACCCTCTGACACTCCTTTTCCTCTGTGTCCGATTGTCCAGGCCGGTCCTAGGGTATCAGCTAGCCCTGCAGATGTAGTTTATGGCCCCAGCTGTAAAGAATCACCCCTCTTCAAAGGAGTTATAGTAGATCAAGGCCCACACTCGATGAGATCCGTCACAGCAGACGCGTTCCTATTATCTGAAAACCATCCTGTATTGTGATTGGGGAGGGGACCGAGCCTGAAGCGGAAGATTCCAGGGATTTATTTATTTATTTATTAAGCAATTTGTATTGCGCGTACTAAACCCGAAGGTGTCAAGGCGCCTATCTAAAAAAGATCAGCAAATTACAACAGCACTACTACAGGTAGGCACGTACAAAGAGATAGGTTTTCAGGGCAGATCTAAAGGCCTGGAGAGTGGGGAGAGACCTAACCTCAAGAGGGAGAGCATTCCACCATTTAGGGGCCAGAATGGAAAAGGCCTTGCCACCCCATCTAGCCTTCCGAACATGGGGAACGGAGAGGAGGAGTCTATTGGAGGAATGAAGGTTCCTACCGGGATTATAGCGGGAGAGGATGCAGCCAATCCCGGTGGGGCTGGTTTTAGCTAAGGCCTTATAAACCATGCACATGGACTTGAAAAGGATGCGATCCGCAACGGGGAGCCAGTGCAGCTGCTTCCGAGCAGCGGAGGCAGAGGCACGTTGGGGTAGATCGAGAACAAATCTGGCCGCTGCGTTCTGAACCACCTGCAAGCGCTGCAGCTGGCACATGTTAGGTCCAGCATACAGCGCATTGCAGTAGTCCAGACGCGAGCCCAGCAGGGCAACAGCCAGTTGCTTTCTTGCCTGTAAGGACAGGTAGTGCCTGATTTTCCTAAGGATGTGGATGATCCCCCAACAGGTCGATACAGTCCTGTTGACCTGTTGGCACATACTAAGGATAGGGTCAATCATGACCCCAAGTTTTTCGCTGAGGATGTGGGGTCCGGGCAGGCACCTAAAGAGTCCGGCCACCATTCGGCGGACCAAATGTCCTCCCTCCCTCCAAACACCATCACCTCCGTCTTCTCCCCGTTCAGTTTCAATGAATTGTGAATCATCCATTGGCCGACTGCCTCCATACAAGATCTAAAGTTGGCGGCAGTCGACGTAACTGATTGGGAGAGAGAGACGAGGATCTGAGTGTCGTCCGCGTAGGAGACTACCTCCATCCCGTAAGATCTAATGAGTCTGGCAAGGGGGGTCACATAGATATTAAAAAGGGTAGGACTAAGCGCTGACCCTTGGGGGACCCCACAATGCACAGACAGGGATGGAGATAGAAACTGACCCAGCATCACCCTTTGCTCTCTAAGATCGAGAAAAGAGGAAAGGAGTCCCAGGGCCGCCCCCCGCACTCCAATGTCCCTCAGTCGAGATGTTAAGACTGAGGGAGAAAGGGTGTCGAAAGCAGCCGTGAGGTCTAAAAGGATCAGGAGGGAGGTCTGTCCCCCATCAACCCGCGTGCGGATGTTATCAAGCACTATGGTGAGGGCAGACTCGGTGCTGTGTTCCCTCCTGAATCCATGCTGGGAAAGATCCAGGCATCCGGAGTTCTCCACAAATGCTGCAAGATGTTTGTTAAGGTGGGCTTCCAGCATCTTTGCGGGAGCCGGGAGCAGAGAAATGGGGCGAAAGTTTTTTAAAACCCCAGGGTCAAGAGAAGATTTCTTGAGCAGAGGTTTTACCACAGCATTTTTCCACTGCTGGGGAAAAACGCCCTCCTCCATCGCCCTGTTCATGATGTCAACCAGAGGGGGAAGGAGGGATTCTCTGCACTGCTTTAGGATCTTTAGCGGACATACATCAAGTGGAGATCCAGATTTGGTTTTGGTAAGAAGGATCTCAAGATCTTGGTAGGAGAGAGGGGGAAAAGATTCAAGATCCATGTGCCGGGGAGGGACGGCACCGTTAGAGTCCAGGAAAGCGGGCACCGAAGGCATAATGGTGGAAGATTTTTGGGATTCCAAAGCACTATGAATGTCCAGTATTTTGGACTGAAAGAAAGAGGCTATTTTGTTGCAGAGCCTCTGGGAAGCAACCACCGGATCTGGGGTCTGGAGAGAGGTGAGGGAATCAACAATTCTGAAGAGCTCTTTAGGAGATGAAAGTGAGGAAGTGAGGGCCGTAAAATAATCCTGTTTAGTTTTGATCACTTCCAATTTATATTTTTTGAGCAAGATCTTATGTGCTTCTCTGTCCTTAAGATTCCAACTAGAGTGCCATAAGCGTTCTTGTCTCCTTACTTGTTGTCTAAAGAGCCTTAATTGTTCGGAGAACCAGGGAGCTGAGGGTCTTTTCCTGGCTGTGTAGCAGGACCTAGCAGGAGCCAGAAGATCCAAGGCCTCCGAAATGGTCTTTTCATATTGTGAGACCGCTGATGAGACGTCCTGCTCCTGAGCAGTAGACAGTCTAGGTATCCAAGGAAGGAAAGAATCTTCCTTAATATTTTTAAGGTTCCTACGTACTTCCACCATCCCTGGAGACCTTCCAGCAATATTCTGGGTCGGATAAGTCAGACTGAAGGAAACAGCCAGATGATCCGACCAAGAAAGCTGGAGGGAGTTGGTAACTGTCAGCCTTTGATCATTAGAAAAAATACCATCGAGCGTGTGTCCGGCTCGATGAGTGGGTCCTTTCACCAGTTGGGTGAGTCCACAGGCCGACATAGCTTCTAGAAGGGAGATGGTGTCATTTGCCTCCAGCAACTCCAGGTGAAAATTAAAATCACCTAAAATCGTGAGATCTTGGCGACCAAAGTAAGGTTCCAAGATCTGAAGCAATTTCAGCCCAAAATCCGCTCTAGGGCCAGGAGGCCGATAGAGCAGAATCCCATTGAACACAGGATTAGGATGATCGGACAGTGAGAAATTTAGTGCTTGGAACGCATCCTTGGGGTCAGAGAGGGGTGTAATGCGACAGTGAAACCTGTCCTTATACAGGATAGCCAAGCCGCCACCCACTCGGCCTATCCTGTCCTGTCTTGCTAGGCAATAGCCCTCTGGGATAGCTTCCACAAGGTCGGGGCCGGAGGAATCTTTAGCCCACGTCTCAGTAACGAATACCCAGGAGGGGTTCCTTTCTGAGACAAACTCCTTAAAAACAATATTGTTTTTAACGAGAGAACGAGCGTTAATAAGAAAGCCGAAGTCGCTCGACATATTGGGCCCCACCGAGGAGCATAACTCCCAGGGGGTAGGGGGGGGGAGAGGATTAAAATCCCCTAGGTCTGTCTGAAAGCAGGCGCACCCCCGAGGTGGTAAAAGGTCTTCAGGGGTGCACCGGCGAAAACAGGGTGCGGATGGAGGTCTAAGCCTTAATAAATCCTGTAGGGAGTACTTAGGTGGATAGGAGCTAACCTTAGCCTGGCCAGCAGTCCAGCCATCCAGCCCGTCCTCAGCGCGGACGGGCGCAGACAGGCTGGACTCTGGCGTGACTCCGGCGTGGCTGCGACTGACACGCTGCGCGCACACGCTGCGCGTCATGATGACCAGTTCAAATAGGGCTCTAGCTAGTCCTCGTGACTGCTAGAGCGCGGGAGTGACCAGCGTCTCCCTACCCCACCCAAGATGGCGCTCACCAAACGTGAAGCGCGAGGGACCGGCCCGCCAAAGAGGCAGTGAGGGAACTATTAAAATGCAGGTAATGCGCCCGGGGAATTTAAAACCAAGGGAGAATGGTGCAAAAAGAAAATAAATTAAATGGCACAAAAACGGGGCAGTTAAAAGTAAAGTGTCTGAGACGAGCCCAGCTATCGCAGTGCTAGTAGGAGCAAGGAGAGCCTACCTCCTGTTCTATTTATGCCCAAATCCCGGCGTCGGTCTCTAGCCAGTCCTCGTGACTGCTAGAGCGCGGGAGTGACCAGCGTCTCCCTACCCCACCCAAGATGGCGCTCACCAAACGTGAAGCGCGAGGGACCGGCCCGCCAAAGAGGCAGTGAGGGAACTATTAAAATGCAGGTAATGCGGCCGGGGAATTTAAAACCAAGGGAGAATGGTGCAAAAAGAAAATAAATTAAATGGCACAAAAACGGGGCAGTTAAAAGTAAAGTGTCTGAGACGAGCCCAGCTATCGCAGTGCTAGTAGGAGCAAGGAGAGCCTACCTCCTGTTCTATTTATGCCCAAATCCCGGCGTCGGTCTCTAGCCAGTCCTCGTGACTGCTAGAGCGCGGGAGTGACCAGCGTCTCCCAGGGATGACTCTTTGTACATCAAAGTTTTTACAATTATGTGTCACATTAAAAATATATAGCACTCCGACAAAGTAGTAAGATTATAAAACTTTAATAACTTATAAATATATACAAGAAAACAAAAATAGTAATAACATATAAACATTTTTAGGGAAAAACAACGAAGTAGCGGTTGGCTGTGCGAATAGTCCCAACGCAGCACAACGTCCAGATTTCCGGCGTGGGGCGTCGCGGGGGGTGGGTCATCAGTAGCAAACTGTTGTGCGAATAGTTCCAAGGCAGCAGAACGATGGCACCAAGGTGATGTCCAGTAAGTTGCCGCACTGGTTTTGGTATCCTACAATGCTGCTCCGAATAACGGCGTGGGGCACCCCGGGGGAGGCGGCGTGAACGGGCCTCTCCAGGTGGAGTGTCATCTGTTGTAGTGGGGCGCCCCTTTACCGTTTCAGTTGCCATTCCGTCCGTTTTTGGTCCACTGTGTCAAAAGCCGCAATTCAGCTGAGTTGCGCCCACTCTTGCGGTGCAGCGATAGGCGGCTGTCACAGGACTCTCAAAATGGCGGCAGGCTGTTTCCTTTTTGGGCCTGGTCCACTGAAATGGCCCTGGAACACCTTGGAAATCGGACGCTTGTCTGCTAGGTCTTGGACCCCATTCTCGAAAGCGTCCCCTCCGCCTTGAGGATTCATCAAAAGTTTTGGAGGCCCCCGACTCCTGTAGGCTTCTGGTGGGGAGCGGTTGCCATGATTGCTCGCGGAATGACCACGACGGAGCTACGAGATGGTGGTGCTCTCATGCTGACACCAGCTTCAGTCTGAAACATCCAGAAACAAGGTGGGGCTTTCATCGTTTGGGGAAAAAAAAAAGTTTTCATCCAATAAAAAGTGTTGTTTTTAGGTCATATGATCAAGCCTTCCATCATTAGGAAACCAAAAGTAAAATGAACCAATGAAAAGTTTTATAAACAAGTCACATGACCTGTTATGCGGCATAGGGTATAAAATGCGGAGAAAATACGTTGGCACGTGAGGCGGCGTCAGTAGCGGACCGATGTGCGAATAGGCCGAAGGCAAAACAACGCGCCAAGATCCGGATGGCACCGAGGTGGTGTCCAGCAAGTTGCAGCACTGGTGTGGCCATCCTACAATGCTGAAAGTCGGCGTGGGGCGCCCCGTTGGCCTGTGAGTTTGCGTCAGTAGCGGACCGATGTGCGAATAGGCCGAAGGCAGCACAACGCGCCAAGATCCGGATGGCACCGAGGTGGTGTCTAGTAAGTTGCCGCACTGGTGTGGCCATCCTACAATGTTGAAAGTCGGCGTGGGGCGCCCCGTTGGCCTGTGAGATGGTGGCAGTAGCGGACCGATGTGCGAATGGGGCCAAAGGCAGCGCAACAATATTTTCGGAATAGAAGACACCACAAGGCGCTGAGATGCCAAGATCCGGATGGCACCGAGGTGGTGTCTAGCAAGTTGTGGCACTGGTGTGGCCATCCTACAATGGTAAAAGTCGGCGTGGGGCGCCCTGTTGGCCTGTGAGATGGTGTCAGTAGCGGACTGATGTGCGAATGGGGCCAAAGGCAGCGCAACAATATTTTCTGACTGACACCACAAGGCGCTGAGATGCCAAGATCCGGATGGCACCGAGGTGATGTCTAGCAAGTTGCTGTACTGGTGTGGCCATCCTACAATGGTAAAAGTCGGCGTGGGGCGCCCTGTTGGCCTGTGAGATGGTGTCAGTTGCGGACCGATGTGCGAATGGGGCCAAAGGCAGCGCAACAATATTTTCTGTATGGAAGATACCACTAGGCGTTGAGATGCCAAGATCCGGATGGCACCGAGGTGATGTCTAGCAAGTTGCTGTACTGGTGTGGTCATCCTACAATGCTGAAACTCGGCGTGGGGCGCCCTATTAGCCTGTGAGATGGCGTCAGTAGCGGACCGATGTGTGAATGGGGCAAAGGTAGCGCAAGAATATTTTCTGAATAGAAGACACCACAAGGCGCTGAGATGCCAAGATCCGGATGGCACCGAGGTGGTGTCTAGTAAGGTGCACTGGTGTGGTCATCCTACAATGCTGAAACTCGGCGTGGGGCGCCCCATTAGTCTCTGAGATGGCGTCAGTAGCGGACCGATGTGCGAATAGGCCGAAGGCAGCACAACGCGCCAAGATCCGGATGTCACCGTGGTGGTTTCATAGTTGAGAGGCACTTCATCTGCAGTGGGGCGCCGAGATCCGGATGGCACCGAGGTGATGTCTAGCAAGTTGCTGTACTGGTGTGGTCATCCTACAATGCTGAAACTCGGCGTGGGGCGCCCCATTAGCCTGTGAGATGGCGTCAGTAGCGGACCGATGTGCGAATAGGCCGAAGCCAGCACAACGCGCCAAGATCCGGATGTCACCGTGGTGGTTTCATAGTTGAGAGGCACTTCATCTGCAGTGGGGCGCCGAGATCCGGATGGCACCGAGGTGATGTCTAGCAAGTTGCTGTACTGGTGTGGTCATCCTACAATGCTGAAACTCGGCGTGGGGCGCCCCATTAGCCTGTGAGATGGCGTCAGTAGCGGACCGATGTGCGAATAGGCCGAAGGCAGCACAACGCGCCAAGATCCGGATGTCACCGTGGTGGTTTCATAGTTGAGAGGCACTTCATCTGCAGTGGGGCGCCGAGATCCGGATGGCACCGAGGTGATGTCTAGCAAGTTGCTGTACTGGTGTGGTCATCCTACAATGCTGAAACTCGGCGTGGGGCGCCCCATTAGCCTGTGAGATGGCGTCAGTAGCGGACCGATGTGCGAATGGGGCTAAAGGCAGCGCAACAATATTTTCTGAAGAGAAGACACCAAAAGGCGCTGAGATTCCAAGATCCGGATGGCACCGAGGTGGTGTCTAGCAAGCTATGCAGTTGAGTTGTGTGCGCACTTGCGGCGAATAGGTCGAAGGCAGCATAACAATGTTTTCTGAATAGAAGACACCACAAGGCGTTGAGATTCGGTTACCACCGAGGTGATGTCTAGCAAGTTGCCGCACTGGTGTGGCCATCCTACAATACTGTTAATTCAATGGGGTATTACCCATAGAGTCAAAGGACCTGGGTGTATCAGTTTATACAGAAAAACAGAGGTCCTTAACTATCAATCAACAAAGGTACTATGTTCCAAGATTATTTCCTATTCACAAGTGCCTTTAAATCAGCATGTATTTAACTTAGGTGGTTGGGAGAAGTATTCATTTTTACAAGGGATTCGGACACTTTAAATGTAAAAAAAAATTAAAAAATATATATATACCCAAAATAAGGAAAGTTAGTTACCACACTTCAAATTTTGTACTTGGTCCAATATTACAAATTTATTTACAAATTCTACAAGTTGGCTTTTAGCTGTAAACGGCGCAAGTGCTACAAGATAGTTTTTAAACGGCGCAAGTGCAGGAAGAAAAAGGGTGCTCAAGTGATTCAGAAATAGGAAAGGAATATGCAGTATATTACAGTGATCAAAATAACATTGGAAAATCTTCCACTAATCAGAAAAGAAGCCTGTCCACACAATTTAAGAGAGGACTTATTGGACGGTGTAGGTACAGGTACATAAATTGAGGGGCGTCGACGTTTCGACCCTAACGCTCTAGGGCTGTTTGGGGCCTCGGCTGCGGGTCTTCATCAGGACTGGGGTTGAGGGGAAGGGTCTTGGCCGTATACGAGCCCGTACACAGTTTCGGGACACCAGTGATGCTGGTGCTGGGGCAAGGTCCCGGCTTCCAATGAATGATTCACCTAGTTAGTGGTAGGCTGGCTCTTAGCTTGTAAGGTGGGTCTTGGAATTTAAATGCCACTATATAGGTCAACAGAAGGTGTCCAACCGGTGCCCCCACGGGCAACTCGGTGGAAGGTAAAGTGAATTAGCCAGGGGTCACTTCTTTTAATTTATAAGTAGCCCAATGAGGTCCGTAGTAACCTGGTGACCGGGTCGGGATATGTAATACCGGCAGTTTCTTTCGCGTTGTGTGCTCCAAGACGCGAACAGCGTTTGAATCTGGCTGTTGACCTATATAGTGGCATTTAAATTCCAAGACCCACCTTACAAGCTAAGAGCCAGCCTACCACTAACTAGGTGAATCATTCATTGGAAGCCGGGACCTTGCCCCAGCACCAGCATCACTGGTGTCCCGAAACTGTGTACGGGCTGGTATACGGCCAAGACCCTTCCCCTCAACCCCAGTCCTGATGAAGACCCGCAGCCGAGGCCCCAAACAGCCCTAGAGCGTTAGGGTCGAAACGTCGACGCCCCTCAATTTATGTACCTGTACCTACACCGTCCAACAAGTCCTCTCTTAAATTGTGTGGACAGGCTTCTTTTCTGATTAGTGGAAGATTTTCCAATTTTATTTTGATCACTGTAATATACTGCATATTCCTTTCCTATTTCTGAATCACTTGAGCACCCTTTTTCTTCCTGCACTTGCGCCGTTTAAAAACTATCTTGTAGCACTTGCGCCGATTACAGCTAAAAGCCAACTTGTAGAATTTGTAAATAAATTTGTAATATTGGACCAAGTACAAAATTTGAAGTGTGGTAACTAACTTTCCTTATTTTGGGTATATATATATTTTAATTTTTTTTTTTACATTTAAAGTGTCCGAATCCCTTGTAAAAATGAATACTTCTCCCAACCACCTAAGTTAAATACATGCTGATTTAAAGGCACTTGTGAATAGGAAATAATCTTGGAACATAGTACCTTTGTTGATTGATAGTTAAGGACCTCTGTTTTTCTGTATAAACATCCTACAATACTGCTCCGAATAACGGCGTGGGGTGCCCGAAGGGGGGGGGGAGGCGGCGTGAACGGGCCTTCCTAGGTGGAGGCTCGTCTGCTGTAGTGGGGCGCCCCTTTACCGTTTCAGTTGCCATTCAGCTGAGTTTCGGCTGCTCTTGATGCTACAGCGACAGGCGGCTGCAACAGGACTCTCAAAATGGCGGCCTGTTCTTTGGATTTGGGCCTGGTCCACTAAAATGGCCCTGGGACACCTTAGAACTCGGACGCTTGATTTTTTTTTCCTTTCCTGTACATGCAAAAAAAGGTAAATACCCGGTACGTTACACGCTTCATCTGCCACGATGAACTCTCCAGAGGAACCGAAAAAAAATATAGTTATGGTAACTATACCATGCATCGTCATATGGAGAGGTGGCACCAATTAATTATAGTGCTGCATAAAAGAGAGATTTGGAGGAGAACCCCTGACCTGCTAGTACATTCATCAAAGAAGTGGCACTGACAGCATCAGAGGCAAGGGAAACGGTCCCAAGTATTTAGAAGAACTTTGGAAAGATTAAAATGACATGTTTAGATTGTGGCAAATTAATTTCATGTGGACAGATGAGTGTTACTCTAATAAATACAGCATATGAACATCATCATAGTCGATGGTTGGTAGAGACATTTTGACTATATCCTGGACCTGCCCGTCCTCGCCCAAAATGGCGCCGGAATAAATGGGACTCGTAACTCCTTGTTGTGTACTGGTTGCAGAACCTTGAAATGACGAGATACGTATGCAGTTTTGAAGCACATGGCGGGCGGGGACGAGAATTGATTGAATATTTCGACATCCCTATTGATATTAAGTTCTGATGTGTTATTGATTACTGTACTATTGAAAGTTCGAATTAACGTCACCCATGGTACTTGCCCGCAAATGTATATCTAGATAATTTTATTGTAACTGGCCCTGTCGTATTTTAATTATAAAATGTACGTCCACCGATTCCGTAACTGTTAGACACCTTAGTTCTTGCAACCTAATGGCCCGCCCGTTACGTTCCTCTACAGTGTAAATGTCTACTCATCATATACGATTACAGTTTGCTCCGTGGCCGGCCCACGTGGTTATAGGCTCGTATTTGTATAATGAAATTTTCACAATAAAGGTTTTTAAAAGAAAACATGGTAGTAGTATATACATTGGTAAAGTTTTTAATAATAGTCACTGTTTTAGAATCATTAAAAGGCAAGTGAAATAAAGCAGACCAATTACATGAAGGGTAAAAGGTATAATACGAAGGAACGCAGTAAAGATAAATGGTCAAGGGCTGTTGTGTTTTCTATTCCTGCAACATAAAGTGATCGATAAGAATCTCATATTCAGGCGTATCGGCGACTAAGACAGCAGGTCGACCCTCTTTTGCTCAACGGCTCCGTCATGGGACGAAGAAACGCTCTTTTTCTCGAAAAAAGAATATATTTTACTTGCAGGACAGTTGTAAATTTTCCGGGAAAGTACATTAGCCTGGAACATTATAACATATATTTAAGAAAAAATTATATTCGGAAGTAATAAAAAGCGTAATTTTTAGGTCATATGACCAAGCCTTTCATCATTAGAATAAGAAAAGTAAAATGAACCAATGAAAAGTTTTATTAACAAGTCACATGACTTGTTATGCTTACGTTACGCGCTGCGCGCCCCGGATGACTTCCGGATGCGCTAACGCGGCGCGTCATATGACGCATTACGCGACAACGCAGGTCCAGAATATAGTCAAAATGTTTCCACCAACCAGCGGTCGGAACACAACCCCTTTCAGCAGGCTAAATAGTTCTGTTAAATGACAACAGAAGGGACAGGCACCAAGAACCATCAGTCAAAGAGGGAAGGGCTAGTTCTTCTCTACCGGGTTACATTGGGGCGCTACCGGAACTGATCGAATTGGTAGTCTACAGTGTTTCTGGATGTTTCAGACTGAAGCTGGGGTTAGCATGAGAGCAGTACCATTTCGTAGCTCCGTCGTGGCTATTCCGCAACCAATCATGGCAGCCGCTCTTTATCGTTATTTTGGGCGGGGTGGGTGGCGGAGCCGAGCTGTTTTGCAGCCATCATTGTGTGGAGTTCAGTTCATTTCACTAGTTTTGTATTTGTCATGAGGGGTTGTTCCTAATGTTTCTATTTTAGCGAGGTCAAAAAGAGATCCCGTTAGTGGCCTACTGATTTTGCTCGATTCCTTTTCTTTTTTTTTACACGATTTTTCGTTATCTGCAAAGACTAAACAGAGTATTGCGACTCTGTGTTTGTTTGTAAATAGAGAATGAACCAAAGAGAACCAATTCTAAAACAGTAAATACTTGGATAACAATCAATCAAATGGAGAGAGAAGCAGGCACGACGTATTACAACGGGGGCAAAGGCCTGCGTTAACTACCCTTCACTATGTGCAAAGAGAGAGTACTCCTAATAGAAATGAGGGGGGGGGGGCACCATTCAAAGCAGATCAGTGTGCATAAACACGAAAATGTTTTCACTTACCACGTACTTGACATTCGACAGCTTATGATATTTGCTATTAAAAAACCATTGAAATTCACTGAAAAAACCATAGGTTATAGATCATATATAGTTAGGAATTAGCATTTACAAAACCTTGAAAATTCACTGAAAAAACCATAGGTTATAGACCATATATAGTTAGGAATTAGCATTTAAAAAACCTTATTTTACTCACACAAAACCATTGAAATTCCATATATAGTTAGTTGCACTAACTATATATCGCGCACCCGCAATCCACTGCTGATGATGTCACATATTACATCATTCATGACATGGTCAGTGACATCACTGATGACATCTCAAATGACATCACTGATGACATCACTGATGACATCTCATTTAACATCAATGACCACATCACTGATGATATCATTCATGTGACAATACAATGCATCTCCTCATATTTTAATATAACCTCTGTTTCACCCAGTGTTAAATACAGAGTATAATTTTTGAAACCATTGACACACCAATACTAGTTACTACATATGTACTCACTGATTCCTACGTCTACACACACATTCACTCATTCACCCATACAATCATTCATACATACAATCACTCATCTTTACAACACTATCATATGCACTCATACACCTATACAGACACTCACACTCTGCCACTCATCCATGGAGTTACTCACACACCTAGTCAGTCCTGTAAAGAATCAATCACACTTCCATTTTCTTGTCTATACAGTTAAACATAGAGCACCTTATATTTTGAAACATATACTAACACATACTTACCTTGTTATACAATCATTGATATAAGTACACATTGATCTGCACAGAGTCACACACCTCCCAGCCAGCCACACACACACTCAGTCTCCCATACAAATACTTGGACAATCAATCAATAACCCATATAGTTACTCATATAGCTACTGATCAACACATGCAGCAGTTTACAGAACAACAGACATAATGATGCACAAATTAAGACAGTTTAGTCACTAACCCATGCACTCAGTGAGACACATTTAATCACTCACTCATACAGTCAGTCATGCACCTACTAAATCCTTCGTCCAGACACTTATACATCCACTCATTCTTCAATGTGTAAGACATATTTAAACTTTACAGAAACATAAAATCACTGGATGATGTTATCAGTGATGTCATTTGAGATGTCATCAGTGATGTCACTGACCATGTCATGAATGATGTAATATGTGACATCATCAGCAGTGGATTGCGGGTGCGCGATATATAGTTAGCGCAACTAACTATATATGGAATTTCAATGGTTTTGTGTGAGTAAAATAAGGTTTTTTAAATGCTAATTCCTAACTATATATGGTCTATAACCTATGGTTTTTTCAGTGAATTTTCAAGGTTTTGTAAATGCTAATTCCTAAATATATATGATCTATAACCTATGGTTTTTTCAGTGAATATATATATATATATATATATATATATATATATATATATATATATATATATCACTCACGTTAACACCAGCGTGTCCCTTTCCAATCGTCACGGAAAGAACTACACAGGAGCCGCGGCCACAATCAAGGTGCAGATTTATTTTCCAGACACCATCGTCCTACGCGTTTCGGAGTGAAACTATTCCTTCGTCACGGGCCCGTGTCACTCCGAAACGCGTAGGACAATGGTGTCTGGAAAATAAATCTGCACCTTGATTGTGGCCACGGCTCCTGTGTAGTTCTTTCCGTGACGATTGGAAAGGGACACGCTGGTGTTAACGTGAGTGATTTAAGGGGGTGGCTACCCCTGCCGTGAGCCCGCCGAAACAGAGGCTGGGGAACAGCTGCAACTTCGTGTTTTTATATATATATATATATATATATATATATATATATATATATATATATATATATATATATATATATATATCTCAAAGCTCATGTGTTCAAAGAAACACGCTGCACTCACGGGACCAATTCCATTCTTTAATCAGCGAGGACGCGTTTCGGCGTTCTGTCTTCTTCTGCTCTCTCTAATGACAAAAGAAAACAGCATATGCATGATAGTTCTTTACAACTCTTAGATCAGTTCCCGGGGGTGTATTCCATATTGTACCCCGGCATGGGCACCCCAAAAGCACGCAGTCCAATGTACCTCCCTCAATTGCTGCCAAATCAAGGTCCCTCCTGCTGCTGCCAAGGAGGGACCTTGATTTGGCAGCAATTGAGGGAGGTACATTGGACTGCGTGCTTTTGGGGTGCCCATGCCGGGGTACAATATGGAATACACCCACGGAGCACTTTAACGAAAAGTTCCCGTAAAACAACGGAGGGAACATGCTATTGGTTGTGGATAGACCAATCCCTTTCCTCCTCTCACTTGCTGCGCCCAATGGGAACTGATCTAAGAGTTTTAAAGAACTATCATGCATATGCTGTTTTCTTTTGTCATTAGAGCGAGCAGAAGAAGGCAGAACGCCGGAACGCGTCCTCGATGATTAAGGAATGGAATTGGTCCCGTGAGTGCAGCGTGTTTCTTTGAACACATGAGTTTTGATTTTATAATGGACCCACCTCCATTTGGCTGCACCCGTCGCAAGTGTGCAGTGAGCGCCAAGGTGGACTTTGGAGCGGAATATATATATATATATATATATATATATATATATATATATCCACAGAGGCGGCTGGTGACGTTTAAGCATGTTGGGGGTAAAGGTTTAAGATAAGTGCCCTGTGGCGAGCGAGCAAATTGAGCGAGCCAGATGGTCCTATGGAGGGTTCGGGGTGGAGAGGGGCTCTGAAGTTAGGACATCTTAAGGGCACAAAAGAATTTAAGCCTGTAATGCGTGATACAGGCTGATAATACTTTGCATATAATGGAGCCTCTGGTGGTATTTCAATAAAACCTCTTCTGTATCACGAGAGAGTCCATGGTTTTATTGTATGGCAGAATACACAACCCATGTAACTGTAAGTATTACAATAACACACCAGGACAGCTATGACTTTATAACTGTTGAAATGTTCTTCCTGACGTTCAGCCATCAGCTCACTGAGCCACCATTTCAGTCATAACACTACTGTATATTTTTTCTCTATACTTAGGCAACATTGTTAATTGGATGAGGCACACATCTAAATTCATTAAAAAAATATTATCACATTGACAAAAGACAAAAATAAACATTAAAGTCTCATCAAGATGATTGGTGTGTCGATAAGGCCCGCAGAGGCAGACAGAAAGTGTTGCTTCATGAGCTACCTTTCAGCTTCTCTTCTGCACTCTTTGAAACGTTGACTTTGTAAATTTTCATTCACTGCAATTAATAAAAGCGGAAATGCCAAGCACTGTAAAATCCACAGGTAAGCTATGCGAACACGATTTTCTCCTCCAGTGTTGATAATAAGACCCAGGCCTCTCAAGTTTATTGAATGTTCATTAAATGGTGTTACTAAAGACTTGGCCTTTCTATCCAAGTAAGCTGGAATGGGTGCAGATTTAAAGAAGCGTGTTCCTGCTCCCGTAAAATAGCATATTTGGCACTAAAAACAAAAGAACTACTTTTGCTGTCATCAGATTAACGATCTGGTAATTTCAGATCAACAGTTGTGCTCACCTCTCTCTCTCTACCTTCGCTTTTGGGGCCTGCCTGCATTAAGATTTTGAACTCACAGAAACACGCGGGTAGCTTAATTTGTGGTGCACACAAAATGGTCTTTTTTTAATACACATGTTCTGCTTTTCTCTCTAATAGAAAAACTCTTGTCAACTGCCTAAACTATCACCTAATATCAGTCAAATTAAGATTCAACTAGTTATTTTTCATCAATTATCACACCTGTGTAACACCGCACATGCAACATAATATATGGTCACAAACACGCAAAATACCTATGTTTATTTATATGACGAATACACCTAGAAGCTATTTATGTACACCATCAATCATGCATGTGTTTATCTACTGACATCCCCTATTGATGTGTAGGTTTGCTAGGATTTCTCTTGGTGTTTAGAATAGTGCGTTGTACAGGTTTTATAGACAATAGTCCGTCATCTTTCGTTTGGGGTGTGAGTTTTTAGCTCCGAGTGCCTTAACTTAGCGCTGTGCAAATAGATGTCAAGAATATGCGAGTAGGAAACAAAAGACTAAAATGAATATCATTATGGGAACATCTGACCAAATGACCTTGCAGGATAGGGCCTCCAGGCGAGGCTGCAGACAGGCGGTTATTCAACTTCTAAAGTAGGCCGGGGGCAGCTCGATATATGCACCGGCACGGCACCACATCCTCCTCATAGCAGGCCAGAATGTGCCTGGGACTGGGCAGGGGGAGGGTGTAAGAGGAGGGACAGTGAGCATGAGAGGAGATATCAGTGACAGAGGTGCTAGGACAGGCATTATTCTCTGGCACACGCACACATCCCAGTGAAACATTGGCACTGCATTACTAACACTGAGAGGCCGAGCTGATAGGTGTCCACCAGCACTGGTGACAGTGGTGACAAGGAGCCAGTAGACACAAAGGGTTAAGGATGTGAGGTAAGGGTGGAGGGGCTCTAGGATATTGATTAATGGTTGCTTGAGTCAGGTTCACAATGTTATTTGTCCGCTGCTGGCATGGAGCCTTTCATGATGCTGCTGCTAACCTTGCACTTGTTTTCAATGAACCCAGCACCTGCAGGTAAATTCTCAACAGGGGTGCCTGGTGTTTCATTAAACACAGATGCTGCCCACCGCCCACCACCCTCCCTGCATTCCCCTTCGTTATCTGGCATTTTTGCTCTCGCTATTCCAGTCTTCCTGCCTGATTAATCAATTCTTCCAGCCTGTCCTCTAGATCTTCCCACAATCTCGTAGTCAGCCCCATGATGCTTGTTTAGTCTCTCACTCTGCTGCTGCCTCAGCCTTCCAACCTTCCTCTTGTTGGCTCATGCCTTCTGTCTGTCCGATGACGTCTGCAGCCTGCTTGAGCTGAATGGCAGCACTGTGAGAAAGCAGTGGGGCCAAGCTCCTCTGCCCTAATGGAGGAGCCGCCCCATATTGCTGACATTATATTTAGGAATTTTAATTATATCTTACTTTTCATATAAGAAAATAAAACCTTAGAAATTCACTGAGTAAACCATAGGTTAAAGGTATATTATATTTAGATGAAAAGGCCCATTCAAACATGCAATTTCAAACAAAAATAAAACGTGCAATATACTAGGTGTAGTTATCTCAAGCAATTATAACTTGAGCTGAGTGGACGCGCCAGGATTCAAACATGTGAGTGGGAGGTCAAACACAGATCCCTCAAGTGAATACATTAGTTTACAGATCCACCAGACTAATGTAATCTTTTTGGCATCTTTAACATAACTAGCATTGCACACCTTACTCTGGAGACTTGAATATGATATGATCACACACTGTGGGTGGGGACGTGGCAACCCTAAATTCACAAACTATTTCTGTGGGGACCTGGCATCCCATTAAACACACACTATCTCTGTAGTGACCTGTCCATCAGTATAATCACACACTATCTCGGTGGGGACTTGAACTGCACTGTACTCACACACTATATCTCTTGGGACTTGAACAGTACTATAATCACACATTATCTCTCTGGGGACCTGGGCATCCATATAAGCACACACTATCTCTGTGGAGATCCTAGCGGCCCTGTGATCACACACTATCTCTGTGGGGACTTGAACTTCACTGTAATCACACACTATCTCTCTGGGGACCTGAATATCACTATAATCAAACACTATCTCTATTGGGACCTGGCCATCACAATAAGCACACTCTATCATTGTTTGTACCTAGGCATCAATATAACCAATCACATGCGAGCTTTCCGGGCATTGAACATGACTAATAACACACTATCTCTGTGGGGACAGTTGTACCCTATACTCACACACCATCTCTGTGAGGACCTAGAGATCCCTATAATCACACAATATCTCTGTGGGGAACTTGGCATCCCTATAATCACATGCTATCTCTGTGGGGATCTGGGCATCCATATAATCTAGCACACAATATCTTTTTGGGAATTGAACATGACGATTATCACACACAAACTCACTGATGACCTTGGAATGTCTGTATTCACACGCTATCTCTGTTAAGACCTGGGCATCAATTTAATCACACTATAGCTTTGTGGGGACTTGAACATTACTATTGCCACACACTATCGCTGCAGGGACAGGAGCATGCCTATCATAAAAAGATCTTCCATAGAGAGACTAGAGCTTGACAGGTATCACACACTTTCTTTGCAAGTCTACAGTCACTAGCTCTGTGGGCATCCCTATTATCACACACTATCTCTTTGGGGCATAGTCTTCACTATATTCATATAACATCCCTGCAGGACTTGAGCATGACTATAATCACACACTATCTGTTCGGCAACTGGGTGTAATGACATACTATCACTATAGGAGCCTGAGCATGTCTATTATAATACACCATCTCTCTGGGAACTTGAACATTAATGTCATAACACTCTCTATGTGGGGACTTGATCATAGCTATGATAACCCACTATCTCTGTGGGGATTGGAACATAACTATAATCACATGATACCTCTGAGGGGACTTAAACATGAATATCACCACACACTATATCAATTGGGACTTCAGAGTGACTATTATTAAACTCTATATTTGTGGGGACCTGGGAATTAGGTAATGACACACTATTTCCACATGAACATCAGTATGACTATCATCGTACACTATTTCTACGGGGACTTGAATATGACTATCAAAACACTTTCAAAGTGGGGACTTGAATACATTTATAATTACGTACTCTCTTTATGGGGACTTGAACATGACAATATCACACACTATCTCTGCGGGTAATTGAACATGACAATAATCACACACTAACCCTGCGGAGACTCGAACATGACACTAATCAAACACTATCTCTGTGGGGACCTGGGCACTTCTTGAATAACACACTATATTAGCATGAAGTGCAGCACAACTGTCCTTTTATACTGTCTGTAGGTGTACCTGAACCTGACTATAACCAAACATGATTATAATCAGACACTGTTTTGGAGGTTTTGAACATGTCTAAAATCATGTACTATCTGTGCAAGAACCTGGGCATCCCTCTAATGACAAACTATCTCATGTGACTGAATCATAACTAGCATCAAACAACATCTCTGTGGAGATTTAATTATTAATATAACCTCATGATTTCTATGCAGGGAATTGAACATAACTATAATCACACACTATTTCTATAATAACTTGAGAGTGACTATATTTAAACACAATTCAATATTATTCACACACTATAGCTGCAGTGACTTAAAAATGACTATCATCACATACTCTCTCTGTCAGCTGTAGAATATTACTATAATAGCATACCATATCTTTTGGGATTATTATTGCACAGACATACAAAGAAAATGATGCCTAGTGGAAAGGTTGATGAAAAGGGACTAGGTAATCTCAACTTGGCTTTCCTATCATACCACATTACAGGATCATTGGCCTCTAAATTTATTTAATGTTGTGCTATTCCCTTATTCTTAAATGTTTTGAGCACACAGCGACAGGCTAAATATCTATTAATCCCTTTCAAGATACTTCATATGCTGTAGGCTTCTGCTGAAAAATGCATTATTGTCACAATCCAATTTCTGTGTGCTTGTAGGACACAATGAGCTATTCATAAATGACTAAACTATCATGCAATTTGAGTACATCATTGAAAAATTACATTTAGCCATTAGTTTATGAAGGCATTCAATCACAAATGATAATTATTGAGTACGTCCCCACAAGGATGGTAACAGGCGTTCAAGTCCCCACAATGATGGTTCTTGTCGTGCGATTAAAAAACAATATATTTGAAAATTTGAAGTAGGATCCTGCATTTTGAGTTTTTTCCTAACATTTTCTGTCATTAGCCTATTTTTAAACCATTAAGAAAGGTTAGTCCCCACAAGGCAGGTGTCCCCATATAGCCTCCCCACAAAGGATGGTAACACATGTATGTGTGTATGAGTGAGTGTGTGAGTGGCTGTGTGGGTCTATTAGTAGATGTGAGATTGACAGAATGGGTGTGTGAGTCGGTGTCTAAGTGTTTGTTTGGGTGTTGGTTTGTGAGCTGTCCTTTGGGTCTCTGAGTGGATGCATCAGTGACTGCATGTGTGTGAGAGTATCCATATGGTTCTGTGAGTGGTGTGTGTGGGTGGATGTAAGTGTGTGTATGGGCCTGTCAGTAGTTTTGTGGGTGTGCGATTGATTGTATGTGTATGTGAGTGGCTGTGTGTATATTGTTGTGTGGGCCTGTGAATATATGTGAAAGTGGCTGAATGCGTATGTGAGTGGATGTCTGAGTGCCAGTGTGGGTGTGTCAGTAGCTGTGTGAGTGACTGGTCTGGAATTGCCCCTTCATCCAATAAGAGTCCACAGTTTTGTACAAAATTAACCGTGGGTGGAGAATTCCGCTCCGCCTGCGGAGTGTGCAGAGTGTTGCCTACTCCGTGTTCCGTGGAGAACACGGAGTAGGCAAAACTCCACACACTCCACAGCGGAGTGGAGTTGGCCTGCCACCCGCCTCCATCCACCTATTAAGATATACATTAACAATAACTTAAAACAATTAAAAAACACTTACCTTTTAACTGCATCATCCTCGGCTGCCCTCCTCCTCTTCTTCACCATTAGAAATACTGCTTAAGAGAACTGTGCATGCGTGCACGCCCTTGCCTGCGCATTTCTTAATAGAAACTCCGTGTAGCACCGCTACGCACCCTATGCCCAGGCTGACACAAAATGTCTACCCAACTGGAGTACTTTGTATTGGCTGATTAGTAAGTGCTACCTCGTTGGGTAAATGTCTAGTTCATAATCTATACTACAGCTGTGTAATGGATCATGAGACTATGTCTCCAATGAGCTTGTGTGCATGCAATTTTGCAAATGTAATTGCTACTCGAAGCCTAGAGCCACAAAGCTATGATAATATGAATTCTTGCTAGAGAAGACAAGACTGCAAAAAGGAGAATCTCCACCAAACAAGGATAATTCCTCTTATCTTTATGAAGTAAGTCTTCTTTGTTTGGTGAAGATGTCCTTATTTTCTATATAAGTCTCATCAAAATGTGCTTGCTGGCCTTTTGGTAAGATGTCCATCAACGTGCGAAAAGGCATGAAGACCGTTGCATATTACTAAGGAAGACAGGAAGGGGTCAAATAGGTGGAACTTGCAGATGATATTAGGCATTTGTATACTCAGTCTCATTAATAGGGAGAACCATTAACTCTGCTCTCATTGGAGATCACAAGAAAGAACCCACTCTTCATATTAACTACAGATCGGATTGTGCTCCAGCAGATCAACAATGCATGTGCCTCTATTAAGAATTTCAAGGGGCGGGGGACTGCACATCTCCCCTCCCTGGGCCATTTTCAACCCCCAGAGACCCCTTCTCTCGGGCCACAGTCTCTTGATGCTGGAAGCCAATCCAGGGTACCCAGTGTTCAGCATTGGGGATCACAGGAGGAACCTCAATGCCCCCACTGTTCCTGCCAGCTCCCCACCTCCAGTGGGAGCCAGCATTGCTCCCACATGCAGTAAACAGTCAAAATTGCTGTTCACTGCATGTGGGAGTAATTTTTAGGTCAAGCTTAGACAGCACATCGAAAACATGCTATATTCGTTCTGAGGGCTTATAGCCCACTCATTACCTTTTTATTCATCCCTTCGATTTTCATTCAAAAAGGCTTCCTTGCTAGTGGTTAATACTTTCTCTTTGTCCCACTTTTTTGTGTTTGGAGCACTATCAATTACTGTTAACATTAGCTTTTGTGATTATGTGTTGATTTGAGGGACCATTTTTTTCTTGCTTGCGTCACTATTTGCCCATCTTCAGTGGTTCAGTTTGATGCCTGTCACCTAATCTCCTCATCCCATTCACATACAGAGATGAAATGTCAGACATTTCCAACACTTTTTTTTAGGGCAAGACCAAAGTCCTCATCCTGGGGTCCAACACCTTTCCTTTAACAGACTCATGGTGGCCCACCACGTTAGGAACACCTCCATGTCTACGGACCATGCACAAAACCTCAGATTCATACTGGACTCCTCGCTAACTATGATCCACCAGATCAACGCTGTCTCCTCATCATGCTTCCACACTCTTCCTCTGCTTCAAAAGACCTTCAGATGGCTCCCCACTAAAGGCAAAAACACGGTCGCCTATGCACTCATCAGCAGCAGACTCGACTACGGCAGATCACTCTATGCAGGTGTCACCAAGAAACTCCTCAGGAATACAGAATGTTCAAAAAACAACACCCAGACTGGTCTTCAACATACCCCACCACAACCATATCTCTGAACACCTATGAGAACTCCACTGGCTCCCACTCAAGAAAAGAGTAACCTTCAACCTCCTCACACGTGCCTACAAAGCCCTGCATGATGCCAGACCAGCATACCTGAACCACCGCCTCTCATTCCACTTACTCACTAGATACCTCTGTTTCGCCCAACTGGCCCTGGCCCCCAGTCCCTTGGATCTGAAAGACAAGGACTAGAGGAAGATCCTTTTCGTACCTCGCTGCCAAAATCTGGAACACCCTTCCTCTTCACCTCAGGCTATCCTTGTCACTGACCCAGTTCAGGAAGGACATCAAGACCTGGCTCTCTGACTGAACCTCAGCACCCAATCGTACCTGCAGCCCCAATCCCAGCACCATGAGACCCTCATGGGTGACTAGTCATGCTAAACAAGTACTGATTGATTGATTGAGGGTGCCTCTTTAATGTTTTATGACTTTAATGTGTGAGGATTTTTCCCAAAGCCCTCCTGCTTCACTGCTTGTTGCTTTAGTAATTCTCTGTTGCTGACCTTCAGCAGCACAACCTTGCAGCACAGTTAAAGGCAAGGCTTGGCTGATCCTGTTGCATTTTCACTGATGCTTGTTTATGTAATGTAAACTTGAGCAACCCAAAGGTGTTGGAGCACTTGTTACATTACACAATGTCAAATACATTTTTGGGGGCATTTTTATACAGTGCGAACTCGACTGACACAAGGTCATGTTAATTTTTTTTGTTTTTATGTGTGCAGAGATTAAGTGATGCCGATGCTGCCCCTGTTTATTCATTATTTCCTCTCTACCTGACAAATGGGAGCAGCATTTACCCTCCTACTCCCATGTCGCTGCATGCCTGCCACTGTTGCCTCTTCCTGTAGTCACCCTTCTCTCAGAGCTCTAATTTCAAAGCACATTCATGACAGCTCCCCAGAGACTGTGAGGCATTTTTTATTATATAATGTGAACTCAAGTGCCCCGACGGTGTTGCAGCCCTTTTTTTGAGTGCTAGTTACATTGCACAAGGTCAGATTAATTTTTGGGGCACATTTTTACGGAGCGTGAACTCGACTTGACTCAAAGGCATTAAAGCGCTTTACAAATGCGCCAGTTACATTACACAAGGTCAGGTTCATTTTTTTGTTTTTAGGTACGCAGAGATTAAGCGATGCTGATGCTGCCCTTGTTTATTCATTATTTCCCCTCTAACTGAAAAATGGGAGCAGCATTCGTCCCTTCCACCTATTTCCATGTTGCGGCAAGCCCACCCAGCTGACTCTTCCTTTTGCCCTCCTCCGCTCCAAGCTTTAATTTCAAAACAAATTCATGGCAGCTCGCCAGGGACTGTGAGACTTTTTTTTTATGATATAACGTGAACTTGAGTGACCTGAAGGTATTGAATCACTTTACATGACCACAAGTCACATTACACAAGCTCAGATAAATTTTTGGGGCGATTTTTATAAAGTACAATCTTGACTGACCCAAAGCTGTTGGAGGCCTTTATAAAAGCGCCAGTTACATTACACATAATCAGGCTATTTTTTTGTTTTTAGGTGCCCAGAGATTAAGCGATGCCAACACAATCTCTGTTTGTTCATTATTTCCCCTCTACCTGACAAATGGCAGCATTTTGTTGTTGCTGGTATGTCCAGTGCTCCTATACACAGGGGACTGGAACAGAAGATGGGGCATGAGGTTTGCTTGTAAATGGATAGTGGGACCAGTGTTTTGAATGGAAAGCTCTTGAGAAGGGAGCTTGGTTTCCTATGTTTTCCTGTCTGCTTGATAGCAGACAGGAAAACAGATGAAAACATCACTCCCAGCAAGTGGTAGTAGCTTTCATGCTCCAGCCAGCTGGGAGTGAAGTTTCTGTTTACTCTTGCTTGCTGGGAGCTGACTAAGCTCCACCAAGCAAAAGCAAACTGCTGTCTCCTCAGGGTCTGCAGTTAGGGAGATATGGGTGGTGGATGGTTTAAGGGTCATTAATGGCCCTAAGAATGGGGCTATGTATCCTCCCTCCTTTTCAAATGCACAACTTTACCCGGGTGCTCTCTTTGACTCTTAAGAGCCACAGGAGGGGTTCCGCACAATCCCCCTCTTAATTTTCAACTAAGTCCCTGTAAGGTGTAGTTTCCTGGGGCTCTAATGAGCTGAGGAGGGGGTCCGTGTGACCCACTTCTATTTTCTAAGTAAAGGAGGTGGTGGTCCTTAGCCACAGGAGGGGGGCCACTTGTACCCCTCCCAAATTTTTAACATTTCGCATTCCCCGGGACCTGCCCACTCAGGAGCTAAACTGTAAGCAAGCACAGGAGATCGTGGAGTTGTTATCTGCAACTTGTCTGTGAACTCACAAATCCACAGTGAAATTCCCAAAAAATTGACAAGAAAATGTTTTTTAGTCCAAGTGGTGTCCCTGGGGGTCCCGAGCACCAGGCCTAGGTGGTCGGAGTATTCCTACCCTGCCCCCTTCTCTTTTTTTACATTTTTATAAGGGACTTGACTGAGTTTGAGTCCCAAAATGGCTACCAACACTTCCTGGTTTTAGGTGTTGACAGCCAATCATATATCGGCAAAAGATCTGTTGGATTCGCAGAGGGTCTGCACCTCCAGATATCCAAATTTGTTTTTCCTTCAATATCTCGAAAACTATGCAAAAGATTTACATCAAATCACAAAAAGGTCTTTTTCTGGACAAAGAACTATCTTTCTGCAAAATTTGGTATAAATCCTTTCAGTGGTTCAGGCTGTAATAGTGTCCACAATAACATGGAAATGCCATTTTATTACTCCCTCTTTTTCTCAGCCCCTGCTTGATGGATCACCTCAAAAGACAGAGTGTGGGGACTTTTGTTGAACATTTCATGAAGATCCAGCAAACGGTGCCAAAGTTATTAGCAAGTTGGCAAATGCTTTTCCTACGTAAACTGGGTCCTAACTATAATAGTTGCAGCCTCCAGGAGGTAATATACAAGCACATACATATATATGACCCTGTTTGTGTGCGTGTGTGTGTGTATGTATATATATTACCTACTGGCGGTCGCCAGTAGGTATATATAGTTAGGATTTTTTCTCTATGGGATTTTTGAAAATTCTATGTCTAATAACTTTGGCGTTTGTGGACGGAATTGGCTGAAATTTTCAGGAAAATGGAACATTTTGTTTCTGAGCAGCCCCTGAAAATTTGGGGGGGGTTCGTCAAGGGGGGGCCGAGAAAAAAAGAGGGTCCCAAAACGTGTTTTTAACATTGAGTTTCCCATAGGGCGGTTGGCCTCACTTTTAGCTCGAACGGCTGAATGGATTTGCACGAAACTTGGCAAAATTGTAGGGACTGGTAGCCCGATGTGCCTTTTGTAGGTCTCAATATATGTGCTTCAGTGGATTTTGAGAAATTAACGTTCAAAAAAAGATATATATCTGTAACAGCGGACCGGGCAGCGCTCCGCTACGCGTACTTTTCGCGCAACGGAGCTTTGTGAAGCGAAGCTGATTGGTTCTCCGGCGTCTGTCAACATTCCAAACAGTCCGTAGCGGCCGCCATCTTGTCTCTCGGTAGGATCGAGAGACAAGAGGAGGCCAAAGCGAAGGGGCAAATGACCATAAGGGGGCATAGTAGATCCTCGCTGACCCTCTAGGTTTGATGTGGAGGTTTTAAAAGGGTCCCGCGGGGCAAAAAAAAAAAATAATAATAATAATCGAACGGCTGAATGGATTTGCACGAAACTTGGTAAAATATTAGGGACTGGTAGCCCGATGTGCCTTTGTTAGGTCTCAATATATGTGCTCCAGTGGATTTTGAGAAATTAACGTTGAAAAAAAATATATATCTGTAACAGCGCTCCGCTTCGCGTAACGGAGGTTTGCGAAGCTGATTGGTTCTCCGGCGTCTGTAAACTTTGCAAACAGTCCGTAGCGGCCGCCATCTTGTCTCTCGGTAGGATCGAGAGACAAGAGGAGGCCAAAGCGAAGGGGCAAATGACCATAAGGGGGCATAGTAGATCCTCCTTGACCTCTTAGGTTTGATGTGGAGGTTTTAAAAGGGCCCCGCGGGGCAAAAAAAAAATAATAATAATAATCGAACGGCTGAATGGATTTGCACGAAACTTGGCAAAATTGTAGGGACTGGTAGCTCGATGTGCCTTTGCTAGGTCTTAATATATGTGCTTCAGTGCATTTTGAGAAATTAACGTTCAAAAACAAGATATATATCTGTAACAGCGCTCCGCTTCGCGGAGATAAAATTATATCTGTATTACCTAGCTGTTGCTAACACCAGTTAGCGACGGCTAGTAGGAGATAGCGACCATCTTGGGCCCCACTTTGCATGTGAGTGATATTTATCACTAATGACATGCAAAGTGGGCGTGCCAAGATGTTAGCGACTGGAAACAGTCGCTAACCTCGCTATCTCCTATTATCAACTTTTGGAAATATTCGAGATAAGCGCGAATATCTCCAAAAAGTAGCACCTGCCCTGAGCAGTTCTTAGCCATGTTATCCAATGGGAGGTGGATAACATGGCTAAGAGCATTAGCTCAGTAATGCATGAATATCGCTGAGTTTTCAGCGATATTAATGCATTGCGGTCGTTTATTATCATATTTGCGATAAACCTTGATAATAGCAAGGTTTATCTGTGATAATTTCTGACGATGCTTAGCGGTAAAAAAATCGTTGCTAAGCATCGTTAGGGATAAATATCGCTTAACTTTGGTAATATGCCCCAACGTCTTTTAACGTTCGATTAGAAGGAAATCAGGAAGTGTTGAAAAACATTGTCTGCGCCATCTTGTCTTTTTTCAAATGCCACACTTTTGTCGTGCACGGCAGCCATTTTAGATGCCTTGACCAGACCCACTCTCTGCACGCTGTCGATCCTTAGCATGGCTCCCCACCCTCGCAAGCATCTCCCCCAGGCAGTGGTCACCCCCGCTTTCTGTCTTATGCATGGGTAATAAACCTCCCCCCATCTGCGCTGCTCTTCCCTGAGAATCACACCCTGTGCCCGCCCGACACCTCCCTTTCGCCCTATTCACTACCGCACCCTCTGACACTCCTCTTCCTCTGTGTCCGATTGTCCAGGCCGGTCCTAGGCTATCAGCTAGCCCTGCAGATGTAGTTTATGGCCCCAGCTGTAAAGAATCACCCCTCTTCAAAGGAGTTATAGTAGATCAAGGCCCACACTCGATGAGATTCGTCACAGCAGAAGCGTTCCTATTATCTGAAAACCATCCTGTATTGTGATTGGGGAGGGGACCGAGCCTGAAGCGGAAGATTCCAGGGATGACTCTTTGTACATCAAAGTTTTTACAATTATGTGTCACATTAAAAATATATAGCACTCCGACAAAGTAGTAAGATTATAAAACTTTAATAATTTATAAATATATAGAAGAAAACAAAAATAGTAATAACATATAAACATTTTTAGGGAAAAACAACGAAGTAGCGGTCGGCTGTGCGAATAGTCCCAACGCAGCACAACGTCCAGATTTCCGGCGTGGGGCGTCGCGGGGGGTGGGTCATCAGTAGCAAACTGTTGTGCGAATAGTTCCAAGGCAGCAGAACGCGCTGAAATCTAGATGACACGAAAGTGATGTCTAGTAAGTTGCCACCCAGCAAATAACGGCGTGGGGCGTCGCGGGGGGTGGGTCATCAGTAGCAAACTGTTGTGCGAATAGTTCCAAGGCAGCAGAACGATGGCACCAAGATGATGTCCAGTAAGTTGCCGCACTGGTTTTGGTATCCTACAATGCTGCTCCGAATAACGGCGTGGGGCGCCCCGGGGGAGGCGGCGTGAACGGGCTTCTCCAGGTGGAGTGTCATCTGTTGTAGTGGGGCGCCCCTTTACCGTTTCAGTTGCCATTCCGTCCGTTTTTGGTCCACTGTGTCAAAAGCCGCAATTCAGCTGAGTTGCGCCCACTCTTGCGGTGCAGCGATAGGCGGCTGTCACAGGACTCTCAAAATGGCGGCAGGCTCTTTCCTTTTTGGGCCTGGTCCACTGAAATGGCCCTGGGACACCTTGGAAATCGGACGCTTGTCTGCTAGGTCTTGGACCCCATTCTCGAAAGCGTCCCCTCCGCCTTGAGGATTTATCAAAAGTTTTGGGGGCCCCCGACTCCTGTAGGCTTCTGGTGGGGAGCGGTTGCCATGATTGCTCGCGGAATGACCACGACGGAGCTACGAGATGGTGGTGCTCTCATGCTGACGCCAGCTTCAGTCTGAAACATCCAGAAACAAGGTGGGGCTTTCATCGTTTGGGAAAAAAATAAAGTTTTCATCCAATGAAAAGTGTTGTTTTTAGGTCATATGATCAAGCCTTCCATCATTAGGAAACCAAAAGTAAAATGAACCAATGAAAAGTTTTATAAACAAGTCACATGACCTGTTATGCGGCATAGGGTATAAAATGCGGAGAAAATACGTTGGCACGTGAGGCGGCGTCAGTAGCGGACCGATGTGCGAATAGGCCGAAAGCAACACAACGCGCCAAGATCCGGATGGCACCGAGGTGGTGTCCAGCAAGTTGCAGCACTGGTGTGGCCATCCTATAATGCTGAAAGTCGGCGTGGGGCGCCCCGTTGGCCTGTGAGTTTGCGTCAGTAGCGGACCGATGTGCGAATAGGCCGAAGGCAGCACAACGCGCCAAGATCCGGATGGCACCGAGGTGGTGTCTAGTAAGTTGCCGCACTGGTGTGGCCATCCTACAATGTTGAAAGTCGGCGTGGGGCGCCCCGTTGGCCTGTGAGATGGCGGCAGTAGCGGACCGATGTGCGAATGGGGCCAAAGGCAGCGCAACAATATTTTCGGAATAGAAGACACCAGAAGGCGCTGAGATGCCAAGATCCGGATGGCACCGAGGTGGTGTCTAGCAAGTTGTGGCACTGGTGTGGCCATCCTACAATGGTAAAAGTCGGCGTGGGGCACCCTGTTGGCCTGTGAGATGGTGTCAGTAGCGGACTGATGTGCGAATGGGGCCAAAGGCAGCGCAACAATATTTTCTGAAGAGAATACACCACAAGGCGCTGAGATGCCAAGATCCGGATGGCACCGAGGTGATGTCTAAGTTGCGGACCGATGTGCGAATGGGGTCAAAGGCAGCGCAACAATATTTTCTGTATGGAAGATACCACTAGGCGTTGAGATGCCAAGATCCGGATGGTACCGAGGTGATGTCTAGCAAGTTGCTGTACTGGTGTGGTCATCCTACAATGCTGAAACTCGGCGTGGGGCGCCCTATTAGCCTGTGAGATGGCGTCAGTAGCGGACCGATGTGTGAATGGGGCAAAGGTAGCGCAAGAATATTTTCTGAATAGAAAACACCACAAGGCGCTGTGATGCCAAGATCCGGATGGCACCGAGGTGGTGTCTAGTAAGGTGTACTGGTGTGGTCATCCTACAATGCTGAAACTCGGCGTGGGGCACCCGATTAGTCTGTGAGATGGCGTCAGTAGCGGACCGATGTGGGAATAGGCCGAAGGCAGCACAACGCGCCAAGATCCGGATGTCACCGTGGTGGTTTCATAGTTGAGAGGCACTTCATCTGCAGTGGGGCGCCGAGATCCGGATGGCACCGAGGTGATGTCTAGCAAGTTGCTGTACTGGTGTGGCCATCCTACAATGCTGATAGTCGGCGTGGGGCGCCCCGTTGGCCTGTGAGATGGCGTCAGTAGCGGACCGATGTGCGAATGGGGCCAAAGGCAGCGCAACAATATATTCTGAATTGAAGACACCACAAGGCGCTGAGATGCCAAGTTCCAGATGACACCGAGGTGGTGTCTAGCAAGTTGTGGCACTGGTGTGGCCATCCTACAATGGTAAAAGTCGGCGTGGGGCGCCCTGTTGGCCTGTGAGATGGTGTCAGTAGTGGACCGATGTGCGAATGGGGACAAAGGCAGCGCAACAATATTTTCTGACTGACACCACAAGGCGCTGAGATGCCAAGATCCGGATGGCACCGAGGTGATGTCTAGCAAGTTGCTGTACTGGTGTGGCCATCCTACAATGGTAAAAGTCGGCGTGGGGCGCCCTGTTGGCCTGTGAGATGGTGTCAGTTGCAGACCGATGTGCGAATGGGGCCAAAGGCAGCGCAACAATATTTTCTACAATATTTTCGGAATAGAAGACACCACAAGGCGCTGAGATGCCAAGATCCGGATGGCACCGAGGTGATGTCTAGCAAGTTGCTGTACTGGTGTGGCCATCCTACAATGGTAAAAGTCGGCGTGGGGCGCCCTGTTGGCCTGTGAGATGGTGTCAGTTGCGGACCGATGTGCGAATGGGGCCAAAGGCAGCGCAACAATATTTTCTGTATGGAAGATACCACTAGGCGTTGAGATGCCAAGATCCGGATGGCACCGAGGTGATGTCTAGCAAGTTGCTGTACTGGTGTGGTCATCCTACAATGCTGAAACTCGGCGTGGGGCGCCCCATTAGCCTGTGAGATGGCGTCAGTAGCGGACCGATGTGTGAATGGGGCAAAGGTAGCGCAAGAATATTTTCTGAAGAGGAGACACTACAAGGGGCTGAGATTCGGTTACCACCGAGGTGATGTCTAGCAAGTTGCCGCACTGGTGTGGCCATCCTACAATACTGCTCCGAATAACGGCGTGGGGTGCCCGAAGGGGGGGGGGGAGGCGGCATGAACGGGCCTTCCCAGGTGGAGGCTCGTCTGCTGTAGTGGGGCGCCCCTTTACCGTTTCAGTTGCCATTCAGCTGAGTTTCGGCTGCTCTTGATGCTACAGCGACAGGCGACTGCAACAGGACTCTCAAAATGGCGGCCTGTTCTTTGGATTTGGGCCTGGTCCACTAAAATGGCCCTGGGACACCTTAGAACTCGGACGCTCGATTTTTTTTTCCTTTCCTGTACATGCAAAAAAAGGTAAATGTCCGGTACGTTACACGCTTCATCTGCCACGATGAACTCTCCAGAGGAACCGAAAAAAAATATAGTTATGGTAACTATACCATGCATCGTCATATGGAGAGGTGGCGCCAATTAATTATAGTGCTGCATAAAAGAGAGATTTGGAGGAGAACCCCTGACCTGCTAGTACATTCATCAAAGAAGTGGCACTGACAGCATCAGAGGCAAGGGAAACGGTCCCAAATATTTAGAAGAACTTTGGAAAGATTAAAATGACATGTTTAGATTGTGGCAAATTAATTTCATGTGGACAGATGAGTGTTACTCTAATAAATACAGCATATGAACATCATCATAGTCGAGGGTTGGTAGAGACATTTTGACTATATCCTGGACCTGCCCGTCCTCGCCCAAAATGGCGCCGGAATAAATGGGACTCGTAACTCCTTGTTGTGTACTGGTTGCAGAACCTTGAAATCACGAGATACGTATGCAGTTTTGAAGCACATGGCGGGCGGGGACGAGAATTGATTGAATATTTCGACATCCCTATTGATATTAAGTTCTGATGTGTTATTGATTACTGTACTATTGAAAGTTCGAATTAACGTCACCCATGGTACTTGCCCGCAAATGTATATGTAGATAATTTTATTGTAACTGGCCCTGTCGTATTTTAATTATAAAATGTACGTCCACCGATTCCGTAACTGTTAGACACCTTAGTTCTTGCAACCTAATGGCCCGCCCGTTACGTTCCTCTACAGTGTAAATGTCTACTCATCATATACGATTACAGTTTGCTCCGTGGCCGGCCCACGTGGTTATAGGCTCGTATTTGTATAATGAAATTTTCACAATAAAGGTTTTTAAAAGAAAACATGGTAGTAGTATATACATTGGTAAAGTTTTTAATAATAGTCACTGTTTTAGAATCATTAAAAGGCAAGTGAAATAAAGCAGACCAATTACATGAAGGGTAAAAGGTATAATACGAAGGAACGCAGTAAAGATAAATGGTCAAGGGCTGTTGTGTTTTCTACTTCTGCAACATAAAGTGATCGATAAGAATCTCATATTCAGGCATATCGGCGACTAAGACAGCAGGTCGACCCTCTTTTGCTCAACGGCTCCGTCATGGGACGAAGAAACGCTCTTTTTCTCGAAAAAAGAATATATTTTACTTGCAGGACAGTTGTAAATTTTCCGGGAAAGTACATTAGCCTGGAACATTATAACATATATTTAAGAAAAAATAATGTTCGGAAGTAATAAAAAGCGTAATTTTTAGGTCATATGACCAAGCCTTTCATCATTAGAATAAGAAAAGTAAAATGAACCAATGAAAAGTTTTATTAACAAGTCACATGACTTGTTATGCTTACGTTACGCGCTGCGCGCCCCGGATGACTTCCGGATGCGCTAACGCGGCGCGTCATATGACGCATTACGCGACAACGCAGGTCCAGAATATAGTCAAAATGTCTCCACCAACCAGCGGTCGGAACACAACCCCTTTCAGCAGGCAAAATAGTTCTGTTAAATGACAACAGAAGGGACAGGCAACAAGAACCATCAGTCAAAGAGGGGAGGGCTAGTTCTTCTCTACCGGGTTACATTGGGGCGCTACCGGAACTGATCGAATTGGTAGTCTACAGTGTTTCTGGATGTTTCAGACTGAAGCTGGGGTTAGCATGAGAGCAGCACCATTTCGTAGCTCCGTCGTGGCCATTCCGCAACCAATCATGGCAGCCGCTCTTTATCGTTATTTTGGGCGGGGTGGGTGGCGGAGCCGAGCTGTTTTGCAGCCATCATTGTGTGGAGTTCAGTTCATCTCACTAGTTTTGTATTTGTCATGAGGGGTTGTTCCTAATGTTTCTATTTTAGCGAGGTCAAAAAGAGATCCCGTTAGTGGCCTACTGATTTTGCTCGATTCCTTTTCTTTTTTTTTACACGATTTTTCGTTATCTGCAAAGACTAAACAGAGTATTGCGACTCTGTGTTTGTTTGTAAATAGAGAATGAACCAAAGAGAACCAATTCTAAAACAGTAAATACTTGGATAACAATCAATCAAATGGAGAGAGAAGCAGGCACGACGTATTACAACGGGGGCAAAGGCCTGCGTTAACTACTCTTCACTATGTGCAAAGAGAGAGTACTCCTAATAGAAATGAGGGGGGGGGGCACCATTCAAAGCAGATCAGTGTGCATAAACACGAAAATGTTTTCACTTACCACGTACTTGACATTCGACAGCTTATGATATTTGCTATTAAAAAACCATTGAAATTCACTGAAAAAACCATAGGTTATAGACCATATATAGTTAGGAATTAGCATTTACAAAACCTTGAAAATTCACTGAAAAAACCATAGGTTATAGACCATATATAGTTAGGAATTAGCATTTAAAAAACCTTATTTTACTCACACAAAACCATTGAAATTCCATATATAGTTAGTTGCACTAACTATATATCGCGCACCCGCAATCCACTGCTGATCATGTCACATATTACATCATTCATGACATGGTCAGTGACATCACTGATGACATCACTGATGACATCTCAAATGACATCACTGATGACATCACTGATGACATCTCAAATGACATCACTGATGACATCACTGATGACATCTCAAATGACATCACTGATGACATCACTGATGACATCTCATTTGACATTACTGATCACATCACTGATGACATCATTCATGTGATAATACGATGAACCTCTTCAGACTCTAATATAACCTTAGATACACTCAGTGTAAACAGACACTCATAGACTGTCACTCATCCATGGATTTACTCAGACACTTAGTCAGTCATGCAAAGAATCAATCACACCTCCATTTCCTCAACTATACAGTTATACACACCTTACTTATTCAAACATATACTAAAACATATTTACTCACTTATACAATCCTGGATACAAGTTCACAATGATCCATACAGCCACTCACACATTCACTGGCTCTTATGCACAGTTATTTATATATGTCAACTCTCACATGTACTGTGTTTTACATATGTACTTACTTTGACATGTAGCACTGAGATATCCATTCACTCACCAATACACTCATGCACACAATCAACCGCCCATACAGCTGTTTCCACATGCACTTTTGAACCCATACATCTAGTCAATCAACTGCTCACACATCTATGCAGAGAGTCATACACCTCCCAGCCACCCACACACACACTCAGTCTCCCATACAAATGCTTGGGCAACCAATCAATAACCCATACAGTTAATCATATAGCTAATGATCAACACATGCAGCAGTTTACAGAACAACAGACATAATGATGCACAAATTAAGACAGTTTAGTCACTAACCCATGCACTCAGTGAGACACATTTAATCAGTCACTCATACAGTCAGCCATGCCCCTACTAAATCCTTCATGAAGACACTTATACATCCACTCATTCTTCAATATGTAAGACATATTTTAACTTTACAGAATTATACAGTCACTGGATGTAGTCATCAGTGATGTCATTTGAGATGTCATCAGTGATGTCATCAGTGATGTCATTTGAGATGTCATCAGTGATGTCATCAGTGATGTCACTGACCATGTCATGAATGATGTAATATGTGACATGATCAGCAGTGGATTGCGGGTGCGCGATATATAGTTAGTGCAACTAACTATATATGGAATTTCAATGGTTTTGTGTGAGTAAAATAAGGTTTTTTAAATGCTAATTCCTAACTATATATGGTCTATAACCTATGGTTTTTTCAGTGAATATATATATATATATATTATTACCTACTGGCGGTCGGCAGTAGGTATATATAGTTAGGATTTTTTCTCTATGGGATTTTTGAAAATTCTATGTCTAATAACTTTGGCGTTTGTGGACGGAATTGGCTGAAATTTTCAGGAAAATGGAACATTTTGTTTCTGAGCAGCCACTGAAAATTGGGGGGGGTTCGTCAAGGGGGGGCCGAGAAAAAAGAGGGGTCCCAAAACGCGTTTTTCCCATGTTAATTTCCATAGGGCGGTTGGCCTCACTTTTAGCTCGAACGGCTGAATGGATTTCCACGAAACTTGGCAAAATTGTAGGGACTGGTAGCCCGATGTGCCTTTGCTAGGTCTCAATATATGTGCTCCAGTGGATTTTGAGAAATTAACGTTCAAAAAAATATATATATCTGTAAGCGCGCTCCGGGCAGCGCCCCGGTTCGCGTACCTGACGCGTAACGGAACTTCGCGAAGCGAAGCTGATTGGCTCTCCGGTGTCTGTCAACATTCTAAACAGTCCGGAGCGGCCGCCATCTTGTCTCTCGGTAGGATCGAGAGACAATAGGAGGCCAAAACAAAGGGGGAAATGACCATAAGGGGGCATAGTAGATCCTCCCTGACCCCCTAGGTTTGATGTGGAGGCTTTAAAAAGGCCCCGCGGGGCAAAAAAAAAAAAAAAATTGTTTTTTTTGCGTGGGGAGCGCCCGGTACGTGCACCGGGAAGCGGTCTGGGGACCGTACTATAAGGAAAAAAAAATTATAGACTATGATATTTTGAAATATTGTATGTTTATTGATTGTTCTTTTTGTTGTTTTTTTTTGTTTTTTTTTTTTAAATAGCAGTATTTATGATTATTAAATATAAATTTATTTTTGGGATTGTGCACAGTATACTATAAGTCTGACTTTACATTATAATCAATTTGGTACTAGTTTATGAATTACATATAAAAATGATTAAAGACTCAAAATTTTTTTAATATTAAATATAATTTTATTTTTCTGATTCTTTTTCAAAATTTAATAAAGCGTCTAACATTTGACTGTCCGATATGTCTTCTTTTTGACTGAACATAACTTCCCACATTTGACAGTCCTCATATTGAAGTAAGGAATCCACAGATTCTACACATTGTAGAAGTTCATGGTCTCGTGATTCATCCATGAATTCCAAGTCAATGGGTTCAATGATTTCCTCATTGTTCATGTCTAGGACAATTTCAAAGGAAACGTTCTGTTCTCCTTGCATTTTTGTGCTGAAATTTGAATAAAAAATAAATATATCAGTAGAGATAGGGCACTGTTGGGTTTAAGTTCAGACAGGTAGTTTGGATTTTTTAACAGTGAATTTATCTTTGGGTAGTGTATGGTATCAGACTGGAAGTAGAAATATAAAAAAGTGTATGTGATGAAGCCTAAGTAAATTCATAATTATACAAGAGAAGCCTAAATCCATCCATAACAGAGAAGTCTATCTAAATCTATAACTATTACAGAGTGATAGTATAAAACTATCAGAAAAAGTTTTCCAAATTAACTTTAAGTGCACAATATACTTCAGTTTTCAAAATAACAACTTACCTTTCAAAAAGCAGTTTAAGTTCTCAGTGAATTTTTTTTTGAAATCTACTTCAGGAGGTGGTAGTCAAAATGGCTGTGTTTCTCTCTCTTTCTTTATATATATTCAGGTACATAACCAATCAAATGTCAGGTAAAAAAAGTAGAAAATGAAAGTAACATTTTAATTGGTTGTCAATTCCAACACTTCAGATGTGTTTTGCGAAGTAATTTACCTCAGGGTATTTAGAGAGGTCTACAGGCTAAATGGCTAAATGGAATTCCAATCAAATTTGTGAAAATGGTAGGGATTGGTATGTAGTATGAGCTAATCTATATTTGGTGAAAGTGTCTCCAGTGGTTTTTCTGTGAATTACTTTCCCACCTTTTTTTGAGCGAGCGCTTCCCGGTGCGCGCCCCGGAACGCGAACCGGCAGCGTTACGGGAGTCCTCCATTTTGTGTTTCGGTAGAATTTAGATACAAGATGGAGGGCAAATAATGTTCAGAATGGGTAGAAGGGGGCATGGTAGACGTATCCTGACCCCCTAGGTTTTCTGAGGGTGGCTGAGGAGGAACATATGTGCGAAAAAAAACCATTTTTTTTCCAATTTTCGCGTAGTTAGCGTCCGGTGCGCGTACCGGGTAGCGCTCCGGGGAGCGTACTTTGGTGAAAATTAGTGAAACAAGTTAGAGTAAAATAATAATTGTGAGTCATAAGATGTAGGGTAGCTCTGAAAAGAGCTTTTGGGTCCTGTGGCTGATGTAGGTACCTACAAGTAGGTACCAATGCACAGTCATAAATTGAGGATGAAAATTCTGTTCCCCTCATCTGAGAAGTGAACTCCATCTGCTCTGTAGATATCTTGCATGTAGTAACGCAAGTTATTGTTGTAGATGGAGCCCATTCCATGGTCTCTCATGTAAGCTGAAACAGACTTATTTACATGCTTCCTCGATTTCTGAATTTGTGGACAAAATTGGTTGGACCACTTCCATTTCTGTCTTTGGCATATATTTGAATATACCAAGGCAGTTTGAGGAAATAGTGCCATCAATTGCTCAAAGGTGTCCTTTAAAAGCATTTCCAGACCTACCCCAGTCAAAGTGCCCAAGTCATTTCCTCCACAGTGCACAATTAACAGGTCAGGTTTTGGCAAATGCAAAAAGGTTTTCACCAATGGTATCAATTGGTGACATTTTAATCCTCTGTGGCCAATCCACTTGATTTCCACATTTTGTAAATTGAGGTTGTGTAAATTTCTGTTATCAGCAAACCTTTGAGCCCAGTGGATATAACTATGTCCAACAATCCAGACAGAAAACATGGTGAGAGAAGGTTCTGCTGCAGTCAGATGAAGTGTGGCAATGAAATGGCAGTTGAAAAAATAAGAGTGTATAATGAAAAAAACTGTGGAGTTTCTGTGGTAATTAATCAGTAGCAGTGGTTGGTGGATTTTGATTGCTGAAAACAGAAAGTTAGGGTGCATGGATGAGTTCTTTGAAAGATGTAATTTGAATGGTCAAGAAAAAATCATTTTATGAAAGATTGCACTGGATACGCAGATGTACTGAGAGTTCAGAGTTCAATTGAAACATTGTTGTGTGAACTTGCAAACATGAGAGGTCTTTCAGGAGGTGGTTGCTATGCAAAAAAGGCAGAGAGGGCAGAGGGGGGAAGGGTGTTGATTTGAAAAAAGTGAGGGAAGAGTTTTGATTGGGTGACATGAGTGATATGTGTGATGAATTACAGCATTTCTGTGGCATTGTTGCTTGCAGACTCTGGAGTGCATACCTTTTGCTCTGCTAAAGACAAATTGGTGTGTGTCTGAGACTGTTTTGAAACTCATAAAGTATTTGCTAAGGTGAGAAAAGATTCATTTAATTTAAATAGAGAATAGTATGCTTTAAGGAGAAAATTATGAAGAACGTTGTGTAGTTAAAATGTTGCTTTGTGTCAAGTGTTTTAGAAATAGATTTTGTTTCTTTGAGTTACATAGCCATGTTAAAAGTGACGCAAAAATAGTGCAAGGGTCTTACAAAAATGCTTTCATGTGTCTTAGGGCATTTTAACTCACTTCTCCATGAATGTAGGAATATAATTGCTTTACAATATGTGTTTAAAAACGTTTTTGGAAATCAATTAGGTTTCTTGATATGTACTGGTAGAGTTTCATAGGTTAATTGGGGCATATTTACAAGTCTTTTGAGTTCATTTGATGTAATTTTTCCCATTTTATTTTAAGACATTTCCTTGCGGTGCAAGGTCCTTGTAAATACGCCCCCATCTGTGCTTGGCAAATTTAGATTTTGATTCTTTGAGTCACATAGCCATGTTAAAAGTGACCCAAAAAAGGTGCAAGGGCCTTAAAAAAACGCTTTCATGTGTCTTAGGGCATTTTAAGTCATTTCCCCTTGAATGTAGGTATATAATTGATTTAGATGATGTGTTTAAAAACGATTTTTGAAATCAATTAGGTTTCTTGATATGTAGTGCTAGAGTTTCATAGGTTGCTTGGGGCATATTTATAAGGCCTTTGAGTCTCTCTGATGTTATTTTTTACAAGGCTTTTGAGTTCATTTGATGTAATTTTTCCCATTTTATTTTAAGACATTTCCTTGTGGTGCAAGGTCCTTGTAAATACGCCCCCATGTGTGCTTGGCAAATTTAGATTTTGATTCTTTGAGTCACATAGCCATGTTAAAAGTGACCCAAAAAAGGTGCAAGGGCCTTAAAAAAACGCTTTCATGTGTCTTAGGGCATTTTAAGTCATTTCCCCTTGAATGTAGGTATATAATTGATTTAGATGATGTGTTTAAAAACGATTTTTGAAATCAATTAGGTTTCTTGATATGTAGTGCTAGAGTTTCATAGGTTGCTTGGGGCATATTTATAAGGCCTTTGAGTCTCTCTGATGTTATTTTTTATAAGGCTTTTGAGTTCATTTGATGTAATTTTTCCCATTTTATTTTAAGACATTTCCCTGTGGTGCAAGGTCCTTGTAAATACGCCCCCATGTGTGCTTGGCAAATTTAGATTTTGATTCTTTGAGTCACATAGCCATGTTAAAAGTGACCCAAAAATGGCGCAAGGGCCTTAAAAAAACGCTTTCATGTGTCTAAGGGCATTTTAAGTCATTTCCCCTTGAATGTAGGTATATAATTGATTTAGATGATGTGTTTAAAAACGATTTTTGAAATCAATTAGGTTTCTTGATATGTAGTGCTAGAGTTTCATAGGTTGCTTGGGGCATATTTATAAGGCCTTTGAGTCTCTCTGATGTTATTTTTCCCATTTTAATTTTAGACCTTTCCCTGTGGTGCAAGGTCCTTGTAAATTCCCCCCCATATCTGTGCTTGGCAAATTTAGATTTTGATTCTTTGAGTCACATAGCCATGTTAAAAATGACCCAAAAATGGTGCAAGGGACTTAAAAAAACGCTTTCATGTGTCTTAGAGCATTTTAAGCCATTTCCCCTTGAATGTAGGTATATAATTGATTTAGATGATGTGTTTAAAAATGATTTTTGAAATCAATTAGGTTTCTTGATATGTAGTGCTAGAGTTTCATAGGTTGCTTGGGGCATATTTATAAGGCCTTTGAGTCTCTCTGATGTTATTTTTCCCATTTTAATTTAAGACCTTTCCCTGTGGTGTAAGGTCCTTGTAAATACGCCCCCATGTGTGCTTGGCTAATTTAAGTACTGATAGGATGTGCTTCTACATAGGACCTGTGTTGTGTTTTCAAATTATGACCAGAAAATCTTTTTTTTTTTTTTAAACGCTTTTCACATTTATGAGAAGGTCATATTTTGTTTGCTTCTGTAAATAAATATTGAACTGAGAAATATTAAACTGAGGCTTCTGTAAGTGTCAAAGGAGGTGAGTAATGTACATTGCTCTGTTGGATACAGTCCTCATCCTCTGCGTACTCTTGGATATGCTAGACTAAATCTGCTCAATGAGATAACTAAGCTGAGGAAACACAGGTTATGTGATTCTGAAATGAGGAAAAGAAATTCCACATTTTTCAATTACATCAGCTGTGTTTCCTAACTTTACGAATCACATTGTGCAGATGAGGTTTAGGCCTGTCCACGGACACAGAAGAGGTTTGGCCTTTGTTCAAGAGTGAAGTGGACATGACTCACTTCATTGGTAGGCCTGCACATGTATTATCTCCTCTGTACTCTTCAACAAGCGTAAATTTAATCTGCAACCCTGAGTAGGCCTCACCTCAAACAAACCTCTGGATAGGGCACACCTTATCGTCATCCTGAATCAATCATTTAAAATGTTAGGGACAGATTTATGAAAGGTGTGTGCCTCTTTTGCACCACTGTGCGTCACTTTTGTGACGCAGCGGCGGTGCAAAAGATTTGCTATGTGGCAACATATTTACAACTTGATGCATCTAGGCAGATGTGTCATGCTGTAAAGTCCCGTGCCACATGAAACCGATGCAGCAGTGATGCAAAAGATGCACCATGTTGCAAGACAGGCCTCACTTCATCTCCAACAAGATAAGAAGCTGAATCTTCTGTAAATGTCAAAATTGTTGTATACAGTGCTCAACTTCTGTGTACTCTTTGATATGCTAGACTCCATCTGCACTATGGGATACCTAAGCAAAGGAAACACAGGTGATGTGATTGTGAAATGAGGAAAAGAAATTCCACATTTTTCAATTACATCACCTGTGTTTCCTAACTTTACGAATGACTTCGTGCAGATGAGGTTTAGGCCTGTCCACGGACACAGAAGAGGTCTGGCCTTTGTTCAAGAGTGAAGTGGACATGACTCACTTCATTGGTAGGCCTGCACATGTATTATCTCCTCTGTACTCTTCAACAAGCGTAAATTTCATCTGCAACCCTAAGTAGGCCTCACCTCAAACAAACCTCTGGATAGGGCACACCTTATCGTCATCCTGAATCAATCATTTAAAATGTTAGGGACAGATTTATGATAGGTGTGTGCCTCTTTTGCGCCACTGTGCGTCACTTTTGTGACGCAGCGGCGGTGCAAAAGATTTGCTATGAGGCAACATATTTACAACTTGATGCATCTAGGCAGATGTGTCATGCTGTAAAGTCCCGTGCCACATGAAACTGATGCAGCAGTGATGCAAAAGATGCACCATGTTGCAAGACAGGCCTCACTTCATCTCCAACAAGATAAGAAGCTGAATCTTCTGTAAATGTCAAAATTGTTGTATACAGTGCTCAACTTCTGTGTACTCTTTGATATGCTAGACTCCATCTGCACTATGAGATACCTAAGCAAAGGAAAGACAGGTGATGTGATTGTGAAATGAGGAAAAGAAATTCCACATTTTTCAATTACATCACCTGTGTTTCCTAACTTTACGAATGACATTGTGCAGATGAGGTTTAGGCCTGTCCACGGACACAGAAGAGGTCTGGCCTTTGTTCAAGAGTGAAGTGGACATGACTCACTTCATTGGTAGGCCTGAACATGTATTATCTCCTCTGTACTCTTCAACAAGCGTAAATTTCATCTGCAACCCTGAGTAGGCCTCACCTCAAACAAACCTCTGGATAGGGCACACCTTATCGTCATCCTGAATCAATCATTTAAAATGTTAGGGACAGATTTATGATAGGTGTGTGCCTCTTTTGCACCACTGTGCGTCACTTTTGTGACGCAGCGGCGGTGCAAAAGATTTGCTATGTGGCAACATATTTACAACTTGATGCATCTAGGCAGATGTGTCATGCTGTAAAGTCCCGTGCCACATGAAACCGATGCAGCAGTGATGCAAAAGATGCACCATGTTGCAAGACAGGCCTCACTTCATCTCCAACAAGATAAGAAGCTGAATCTTCTGTAAATGTCAAAATTGTTGTATACAGTGCTCAACTTCTGTGTACTCTTTGATATGCTAGACTCCATCTGCACTATGGGATACCTAAGCAAAGGAAACACAGGTGATGTGATTGTGAAATGAGGAAAAGAAATTCCACATTTTTCAATTACATCACCTGTGTTTCCTAACTTCACGAATGACTTCGTGCAGATGAGGTTTAGGCCTGTCCACGGACACAGAAGAGGTCTGGCCTTTGTTCAAGAGTGAAGTGGACATGACTCACTTCATTGGTAGGCCTGCACATGTATTATCTCCTCTGTACTCTTCAACAAGCGTAAATTTCATCTGCAACCCTGAGTAGGCCTCACCTCAAACAAACCTCTGGATAGGGCACACCTTATCGTCATCCTGAATCAATCATTTAAAATGTTAGGGACAGATTTATGATAGGTGTGTGCCTCTTTTGCGCCACTGTGCGTCACTTTTGTGACGCAGCGGCGGTGCAAAAGATTTGCTATGTGGCAACATATTTACAACTTGATGCATCTAGGCAGATGTGTCATGCTGTAAAGTCCCGTGCCACATGAAACTGATGCAGCAGTGATGCAAAAGATGCACCATGTTGCAAGACAGGCCTCACTTCATCTCCAACAAGATAAGAAGCTGAATCTTCTGTAAATGTCAAAATTGTTGTATACAGTGCTCAACTTCTGTGTACTCTTTGATATGCTAGACTCCATCTGCACTATGAGATACCTAAGCAAAGGAAAGACAGGTGATGTGATTGTGAAATGAGGAAAAGAAATTCCACATTTTTCAATTACATCACCTGTGTTTCCTAACTTTACGAATGACATTGTGCAGATGAGGTTTAGGCCTGTCCACGGACACAGAAGAGGTCTGGCCTTTGTTCAAGAGTGAAGTGGACATGACTCACTTCATTGGTAGGCCTGAACATGTATTATCTCCTCTGTACTCTTCAACAAGCGTAAATTTCATCTGCAACCCTGAGTAGGCCTCACCTCAAACAAACCTCTGGATAGGGCACACCTTATCGTCATCCTGAATCAATCATTTAAAATGTTAGGGACAGATTTATGATAGGTGTGTGCCTATTTTGCGCCGCTGTGCGTCACTTTTGTGACGTAGCGGCGGCGCAAAAGATGCGCTATATTGCGACATATTTACAACTTGATGTATCTAGGCAGATGAGTCATGCTGTAAAGTCCTGTGCCACATGAAACCTGCGTCAGGTTTCATATAGGCGTTTTGTTGCAGGGTGGGCATTCATTTGTATGAAAGCCCTGTAAAACTAACACAGTGAAATTTAGAAGATTTCACTGAGTCAGCTTTATAGCATTGCTGAATCAAATCCTTACGCCTGTTTGAAACAGGCATAAGGAGTGATGCACATTGCAATGTGTGGCTTGCTCCTGTGCATTGCAGTAGACATGTCGCGCTTACGACGTGATTCCTGCAATGTGCTGCTTTTGCGGCACAGATGCGTGACGCATCTGTGCTGTTTTTACTCAATGGTGCTCCACATTGTAAATGCGGCACACCATGGGTGGCAGAGCAGCGGTGCACATTAACTGGTGCATCCGTGGGGATGCGCCAGTTAACATAAATCTGCCCCTTTACATTTAAGTATGAGCAGGGGACACAGAGTCGGTGAGGCTTATCCAAGGTTAAGAAGAGATGAGTCCTGTTCACTGAAAACTTGGACATAGGCCTCACCTCCTCAGCATCGCTGGACATGGCTAAATAATAGCTGCAAAATGTTACTCTTGTTAAACAATTTTACTATTATAGTCTCTGAGATTTGTCTCTTACTCTGCAACATCTCATTGCTGTTCTCTTTCTTTAAAGATAACGACAACATCAACCATGAGTGATAATGAGCAATCCGTTGATCTCGATATTATCATTGAAATTGTGATTGAAACATCAGTGGAAGTAGATCCCTTGGATGTTTTAAATCCTGAGGATGATGAAGAACATGATGAGGATGCCGATTTGTCAGAATTGTATGACATAGGCTGGGAAGCTGACCTGCTTGAGCCTATGGAACTATAAACATTTATTTTTAAAAGTTACTGGAAATGAAAAGTAAACATGTAAACCGTTTCATTTAAAATTAAACACAACTTCAAAAACAGCTTGTGTGTAGTGTCTTTAATAAAATACTCAAATATGCTCATAAAATTAGTTCAGATTCACATATAAAACAGCACAGGTAAAATGTAGAAGCATTCCATTTCTTTGCTACTATTTGTAAGTACTAAATTTGCCAATGCACTAAAAATTATTCTATGTAAAAATGAAAAGTAGTGTGTTAAATTTCTGACGACTGTTATTGATTTACTGTTTGGTAAAAGTGGTTAATAACATTTTTTATTATATTTTACCACAGATTCAACTGGAGATCATTTCGAAATTAGAGAATGCCGTCTAAGGGTAGAATCCGAAAGGCTACAAAACGTCAAAGACAGCAGCTTAAAAACTTGTTGCAGCAGTCCTCTACAATAAAAACTCGTCAAGTCACCAAGAAAGCTCCGGGTAAGACAACGAAATCATTCATAAGAAACATTTGTAGAAAAAAAAGTAGTACTACAGAAAATATTTTAGTGCAGAAAAAGAGAAGCAATTTAAACGGAAAGGAAAGGCCAATCAAAAATGTTACTGCTAGAGCAGGAGATAACTCTGTGCATGATAGTAGAAGGAAACAACTGTTTAGGGACATTCGTAGACGAATGTTCCGCAACAGGATAATTGGCAATTTGTTAAAAAATATTAAGAAAGGTCAACAGTAAGTGTTTTTTTATAAGAGAAAAAAAAAGTTGAGAAAGTTATTGATCAGGCATTTGAAATTAAGCGAAAGTTATTTATTTTGATAATCAATAGAATTAGGAAGCTAAACAAGGCAATTTATGATTTGAAAAGAAATAGTAGATGGAAGAGAACAGTTAATCGTAGTAATTTTTGTGAAGTTTTTTCAGGAGAATGGATGCATAGTTCAAGTTGTGAGGCATTTTTTAATGAGGAGAGTTATTTCCAGGATAATGATTTGGTGCATGCAGTTGACACCAGTGGTCGAGCTTATGAGGTGAAAGATGGTTGTCCAGTTGAAAAAGAAAAACTTGTGACAACAGAGGCAGAAGAGGTGTTAGGTAATGAGGTTTTAGGAAGACGTCCTAAGGGACCTGTGTACACCTGGAAGTGTAGTAGTATTTGCAGTGTGCGACAGGATTCCATCAATTTGCTTTGTGATTTTGTACGGACATTTAGTAAGAAAAGTTTGAAGCAGAAAATGATGATATTGCAAGAATTAGATCCTTGCAGAGTGAGAGAAGTGACAGGTTTGCATGGTCATTCACTGGCTTGTCTTTCCAGGAGAGTATGCCAGAGTGTTTTTCATCATTTCAGGATGCTAGCAGTGCATCATAATAAAGTGAGGAAATTAGTTAAAATGTTGTATTATGCTAAGAGTCCAGCAATTATGCTTAAACAATTATGCACTGCTCTTTTGCATGGTTCTGAAATAGATGTGAAGAATATTTGTGCAGAAATTGAGTTTTGTTACTTTGGAAGTAAAGAGGAGAATGTTGAAATTAACCCAGAAGAAGAGGGTAATGTGGAAGATAGTGTACAGGTTTCCAGTACAGATAATTTTCAGAAGGAAATTGCCACGTTTCAGGTGAAATCAAGTGAGAGGCCTAATTTCACTTGTGTGTGTTGTCGACGCACTTATTATAAGATTCAGACTAAGTTAGTGGATTTATATGCGAAAAGTGAAAGGCAAAATAATAGTGAATGGAAGGATTTCGCAACATACTTGATGGTAGAAAATTGTTTTGATTTGGGATTGGATCAACGTGTGTGTACTTATTGTTGTAACAAATTAAATCAAAACCGGATGCCTGCTAGAGCGGTTCATATTAATCTGGAATTGGTTGAGATTCCTTCTGAATTGTAGGATTTAAATACTTATGAATCTATTTTGATTCAAAGTATCCATCCCTTTCAGGCTATTGTAAGAATGGAGCCAAAGACAGGGAAATTGCCTCCATCAGATTTACAGAGAGGATTAAAGGGAAGAGTTGTTTATTTGCCTCTAGATTTGAAGAAAAACATTAATACAATTGGAGTAGAAAAAGTGGAAGAGGAATCTCTGGTTATCTTAGTTAATGGGGTTCCGACAAAGAGTAAGAAAATATGGCAAGATTTAGTGGATGTTAGGAAAGTCAAAAAGGCAACATTGTATTTGAAAAAAAGCAATAAGTACTATAAGAATGTATATGTTGCAGAAGAGGAAGTAAGTGAAGAAGAGGATAGCGATTTGTGTGTTGGTAAAATTGAGAAAGTAGAACCCTCTAAAAGTGAAGAAATATATGAACATTATTGTGTTCATCCTTTGCATTCCAAGGAAGTCATGGGGAATGCTATTGAGTTGTTTCAAATGAAACAAGCCAAAGGGAGTCCCATTAGTGTTTGGGAGGAAAGTTTGGAAGCTCGGTGTTTCCCACAGCTATTTCCAACAGGTCAAGGAGGAAGATATGATGAGCGACCTCATCAAATTCCTGCTTCTGAATACCGGACTTTACGATTGTATGCAGAAGATCCTAGGTTTCGACAATGCATTCCCTATTTGATTCATCTCCTGTTTGAAAGCGATCTGTCTGGACTGTCATATGCAGTGAACCACATCTTGAAAAGTGGTATACAGATGCAAAACATCTTGGCAAGTGACTTTATGGATAAAGTCAATGTGCAAGACAGTATTTTGGATTCTCACCTGATTAATCTCATGGCGTGTCAGCGTGGTACTAATGAGTACTGGTACCGTCGTCATGGTGATTTAAAATGTATGCTGAGGAACTTAGGAACTCCCACATGGTTCCTCACTCTCAGCTGTGCCGAGTATGGCTGGGAAGACTTGCTTGAATTTCTACGAGAGGCAAATGGAAACATTGAAAATATCGAATTCAAGACACCCGGAGAACTGTGCTCTTTGGATCCAGTGAATGTATGCAGGTACTTCAATCATAGATTTGAAGCTATGATGTCTTTCATCATGAACAAGAAAAATCCACCTCTTGGAGAGGTGTTGGATTTCTTCTGGAGAAAGGAGTACCAAGCAAGAGGTTCTCCTCATATAAATATGCTGCTGTGGATCAAGGATGCACCTAAATTTGGAACAGATCCAGAAGACTTAGTGATGAGTTTCATAGAACAGTATTCTACATGTGCTGTTCCAAACGCAAAGGAGGACAAAAGCCTAAGAGAACAAGTTCTACGCTTCCAAAGCCATCGTTGTGGAAAGTACTGTCGTCGTAAATTCAGAAACAAGGACAAGTTCTACACCAAATGTCGTTTCGCCTTTCCACGACCGGTGATTTCTAAAGGAAGAGTGAACAGTTTGATGTCTTCGCTGCGACATAATGTGATGAAGAAATCACCCAAAAATACGTACAATTTGAAAAGGAACGAAGAGTCCAAGTATATCAACGACTACAACCCAGTGATTTTGTCCATGTGGAATGCTAACATGGATATACAGTTCGTGGCTGATAACTGTATGGCTGTGGCTCGGTATGTGACATCTTACATCACCAAAAAAGAAAAGACAGAATTGAAGGATATGTGGGAGGACATTTCCCATAAAAAGAGCCTCAGTAAGAAGTTGTACAGTTTCAGTCTGAAGATGTTGTCACATCGGGAAATCGGAGCTTACGAATGTTCTGACCGGTTGTCTTCAGCAAGTCTCTATGCCAAATCCAGAAATATCGTTTGGGCGAGTCTTGGTCTTGCTGCAACGCGTAATCGAGTTCTGAAACCTGTGCGGGAAATTGAGTATTTGGCGGAAAAGGAGCCAAACAGTACTGATATTTTGAAGACCAACATGTTGGATACATATTATCCAAATAGAAGCAGACACCTCGAGAATGTTTGTCTGTATGAGGTTCTACAAAATTACATATTCAAGAGGAACATCAAAGAAGATATTGATAAAGGAGTGTATGCTGTAATTGGAAGTGAGGGATGTCTCGTCAAGCAAAGAAAATGCCACTTGGTAAACCATCGAAAATTGAGTGGCGAATCTCCTGAAAAAAATGAGTTTTTCTATTTAGCACTTTTGCAACTTTTCAAGCCTTGGCGTGCAGAAGAGGAACTGCTTGGAGATTTCCTCTGTTACAAAGACTCTTTCAATGCCGCCAAGGAGACCATAGAATGTCCTGTTTTTCTCAAATATCTAGAAATGTTGAATGCGGAAATCGAGCAGGAAGCAACGATTGCAGCCGAGATTGCTAGAGACAGTTCTCAGGACAGTCAGAGTTCTGTTTCATTGAGTCAGGATCCACTAGGAGGACCAGTTATCGAAAATGAAGCTGCCACTGCCATGATTGAAGTGGAAAGAGCCATGGCACATGCTCAGGAGGATGCGGTTAACTTAGAAGACTTGGAAAGAAAACTCAACGTTGAGCAGAGGAAAATATATGACGAAGTTACCAACCAAATTGATCATGGATTAAGTCATGAGAAGAAAGAGTGCTCATGTACGTCATTGAAACCTGTCCGACTGTACGTGAGTGGAGAAGCGGGAACTGGAAAAAGTTTCCTCATTAAAGCAATTTCATGTTATTTGCAGAAAAGGACTGAGTCATCGCTGTCTTGTGTTGTCACCGCTCCAACTGGACTGGCAGCACATAACATTAAAGGTATTACTTTGCATCGTCTACTGATGCTGCCAGTGGAGCATGACAACAAATTACAATACCACAAGTTATCTGGAGATGCTTGTTGTGAAGTTTCAAGAGTCTTGAAGAAAATGAAACTTCTTATCATTGACGAAGTAAGCATGGTTTCCAATGTCATGCTTGCCTTTGTGCATTTGAGAATGCAAGAAGTTCTCAAAACAGAGTATGATGTGTTATTTGGTGGCAAACACATCATTGTTTTCGGTGATCTTCTGCAGCTGACACCAGTGAAAGAACAACCTGTGTTCAAAATGCTCACGCATGAAGATACCAGGAAGTGCCTAGGGAGCATTGGCAACGTTAATATATGGTTAAACTTCAATTATGCTGAACTGCATGAAAATATGCGTCAGGCGAAGGATGAAGATTACAAGAATATTCTACAAGATGTTAGAATTGGAAAAGTGACCGAGCATGGGAAAGAAGCTTTACATGCACGATTACTGTCAAATTTGTATCCAGAACAAGACGTTGTGCCTGAGAATATTTTTCAGAAAATTACTGAGAAGAAATCTGGAATATGTTTGATGCCAACTCTTGCAGAATGTGCCATCTTCAACAACAAAATGTTGTATTTAGAAAACCAAGAGATTGTGAAACTGGAAGCTATCAACAGAGTAGAGCATATGGGATCAACAATTATTTTGTCTGAGAATTTGAAATCAAAATTGGATTCATTAGAGAAGAGTATATCTAAAACTGCGGGTTTTGAAAAGACTCTGAATGTGTGCTTACATTGCCTTATAATTTTAAGAAGGAATTTACATGTTGAAAGAGGTCTGGTAAATGGATCAATGGGTAATGTTGTTGATTTTGTGAAATACAGAAATAGGGATGAAATTGAATTTTTAAAAATTAAATTTGATGGCATTGAGGAAGTACAGCTAATTGGTCGTTGCTCTGCTAGGTTTTTGCTTGTGAAAGACTTATATGTTCGCCGTAAGCAGTTTCCTGTTTGCTTGGCATATGCGGTGACAATCCATAAATCGCAAGGTTTAAGTGTAGACAGTGCATTGGTGAATATTGGCAGTTCTGTGTTCAAGGAGGGTATGGCATATGTGGCATTGTCACGAGTCAGAACTTTATCGGGATTGTACTTGATTGAGTGTGATGTCACAAACATTTGTGCGGATCTAGACTGTGTTTAGGAATACAATAGGTTAAGAAGAGAGTATGCGCCACATTTGCCTCAATATCCTTTGTTTGAGAAACGTGTGGTAGGCCGGAAACGAAGAAATGTGACCAATAGTAGGGAGGTTGTAGCAAAAAGACGAAAAGTCGATGAACCAGAAATTATAAGCAGAAAGAAAAAGGATTTTGTTGAAGATGTTGTTGGTTTTCAATTTGAAAACAGTTCTGGTGTCAACTGCTATGCTAATGTAGTGGTTAATGTTTTGTTTTCTCTAGAAAATGTAAAAGAAGAGATTGTGGTCAATTCGGATCAAAGATTTTGCAGTTTGTTGAATTCTGTGTTAGAGAAATGTAGCACAGATAGAACAAAAATAGAAAGTGTGTCTGAAATTCGAAATCTGTTAGACAGATGTTCAGGTCAAACACAATTCTCTCAAAATATTCAGCAAGATTGTCAGGAGTTTTTAATGTATATGCTTGATGTATTGCATGATGAAGGTGTAGATGTAGATCACCTGTTTGGGCTTTCTTATCAATGGCAGCATGACTGCGAGAACTGTAGGGTATCAAGTACTACTAGTGTAAAAAAATTTATATATTTAACTTTGCCAGACAGTAAATCAGTGTCCTTTAATAAGCTAGTAAAAGCAGCAGATCACAACATGGAGTGTAGCCAATGTAAGTCTGAAATGTTGTCAACATTATTTATACGAACATATGGCCAGTATGTCATTTTAATGTTCCAACGATGTAGGCCTGATGGAACAAAATTGACAACTTTAATTAAAAATTTTGTGGCTTCGCAGTTGTCAATATCAGGAAGGACTTTTGTAACTGCAGCAATTATATATCATGACGGTCCTTCAACAACATCAGGACATTACACAGCTTATTTAAAGTCTAGAAACGGCTGGTCATTCTGCAATGATTCTGTTTTAACTTTAAAAAAAAAATTGCCTTTTGACCTTAAAAATTCTTACCTGGTGTTTTTAAAACCAAAATTTTAGGGAAGGAATCTCAGGATTTGCTCTGAGGAATTTCAAGAGGTTCTAATGGCTCCTACACAATTTGGCCTTGAGGATAAGTGTAGTACAGAGTCAAAAGTTATTTTTGAGTTTTAAAAAGTTCCTGGAAAAAAAGAAGGTTTTCTTACAGAAAGTGGTGGGCACGGATTAGTTAAAGGACAACAGAGTATTTCCCAAAGCAAACGGTGTTCTTACCATAACACTTGACGTCATGGAAAAATAACTGCACTTTGAATGAGTTCAGAAAAACTGTTTCTTTTTATAAGCTAATTCAAGCAGCCAATAAAAACATGGAGTAGAGGTAATGTAAGTCTGCAATGCTGTCTAGATTATTTGACCAAACTTTTGGTTATCATGTCATTTTACAATTTCAACTATATAAACCTGATGAAAGTAAGTCTTCAACTTTAATTACAAATGTTGTGGCTACACAGTCGTTGATTTTAGAAAGAACATTTCTAACTGCAGCTATTATATGACATGATGGTCCTTTGACAAGATCCGCTTATTACACAGCTTATTGAAAATGTAAAAAAAGCTGCTGTTTCGGAAATGATTCCCATTTGACTACGATACAATGTTGCCTTTTAACTTAAACATATTTTTACTTTCTGTTTTCAGAAAAGAGAATTTAGGGTAGGTAACTGGCCTATAATGATTCTAGGGGTTGATATAATTGTATGTACTGTTTTAAATTGCTTTGTGATTAAAAGTGATATAGAGAATTAAATAATTGTAGTAGTCATAGAGGTAGTGTAAGTCTGCTTCATAGTAAGCAGTATCAGTGTCATAGGAAATGTAGAACATGAGTGAGCAAGAAGGGTAAGATATTACTAGTCCAGGATTGTGAAAGTGATCTTGAACGTTTTCTTTCTCAAAGTTGCGGAAATACAAAATGACGGGATTTGCTTAGAAGAATTCCAAGAGTTATAAATGGCTCTTACACGATTTGGCCTTGTGGAAACGTGTGGTAGAGAGCGAGAAGTCATTTATTGTATGTAACATATTTTTCAAAACGATGGAGGTTTTCTTTCAGAAAGTGGCGGGCTGAAAATAATAACAGCACAACAGAGTGTAAGCTGTTCATAGGACATCATTCGACGTCATGGAAAGTAAGTTAATTTTAAGGAGTTCTGATTTCTGATTTGTAATGTTGTATGGGTTTTTTAAACACAATCATTTTGATTGTGGTTTTTTTCCCCGCTGTTATATGATGAATACCTTCAAGTCACTGTTTTTAATGAAATTTGATAAATTCTGAGAACAGCAAAAATAAACCATTTAACATGTATAATTAATTCTGTACTTTTTGTATTTATGATATACATTTAGAAATGTGTAGTAGACATGAAGAAGCTGAGGCTTCTGTAAGTGTCAAAGTTGTTGCATACAGTGCTCACATTCTACGTAGTCTTTCATATGATAGACTACATTTCCACAATGAGATACCTAAGCAAAGGAAACACAGGTGATGTGATTGTGGAATGAGCAAAAAAAATTGCACGTTTTTCAATTACATTACCTGTGTTTCCTAACATTACACATCACATTGTGTAGATAAGGTTTAGGCCTGTTCCAGGAGATAGAGGAGGTCTGACATTTCTTGAAGAGTGCAGTGCACATGAGTCACTTCGTTGGTAGGCCTGCACATGTATTATCTCCTCTGTACTTTTCAAGAAGCCTAAATTTCATCTGCAAAACTGAGTAGGACTCACCTGAAAGAAATCTGTGGATAGGCTACACCTTATCAGCATCTAGAAACAATCATTTAAAATGTTAAGGGCAGTTTTATGAAGGCTGTGTGCCTCTTTTGCGCCACTGTTCCGTCACTTTTGTGACGCAGCAGCAGTGTAAAAGATGCCCCATGTTGCAAGATAGACCTCAGTTCATTTCCAGCAAGATACCGTCAGTTTAAAATGTATATAATTAGGACTGTGTAGGGGGCATGCAGAAGCTGAGGCTTCAGTAAGTGTCAAAGTTGTTGCATGCAGTGCTGCACTTCTGCGTACTCTTTCATATGCTGGACTACATCTGCACAATGAGATACCTAACCAAAGGAAACACAAGTGATGTGATTGTGAAATGAGCAAAAGAAATTGCACGTTTTTCAAATACATTACCTGTGTTTCCTAACATTACGAATCACATTGTGCAGATGAAGTTTAGGCCTGTCCAGGGAAACAGAGGAGATCTCAACTTTGTTCAAGAGTGCAGTGGACATGACTCACTTTATTGGTAGGCCTGCACATGTATTATCTCCTCTGTACTCTTCAACAAGCCTAAATTTCATCTGCAACCCTGAGTAGGCCTCACCTGAAACAAACGTCTGGATAGGACACACCTTATTGCCATCCTGAAACAATCATTTAAAATGTTAGGAACAGTTTTATGATGATTGTGCACCTCTTTTGCGCTGCCATTGCGTCACTTTTGTGAGACAACAGCAGTGCAAAAGATGCACCATGTTCCAAGATAGGCCTCACTTCATCTGCATCAAGATACTGTTAGTTTAAAATGTATATTTTTAGGACTGTGTAGGGGGCCTGGAGAAGCAGAGGCTTCTGTAAGTGTCAAAGTTGTTGAAAAACTGTTTGTCCTTCAATCTTTTCCCTTGTCTTTTCTAATTTTTAAATACATGTTTTAATATTTTTCAAATGTTTGTTCTCTCTTTCACAGATTGAAAGTATAAAAATAACAAGTGACTAAGTTAACGACAATTATAAGGTAAATGTTTTGTACTCTTTTCGTTACATTTCTATCACATTTAACTACTATTAGTTCCACTGCGTCATTTCTTTAACCCTCACTTTCCTGCCTTTGCTACTTCCCTCATTCCTTTCTCTATTACTTACTTACTCTACTCCTTCCACTCCTTTTCTCAGTCCCTCTCTTCTCATAGTTCCTCACTCTTGTTCACTCACTCCGTCTCTATTACTCTTAGTGTCTCTGACTGATCACTCTTTCACTACTTGTTCATTATGCTTTCTCTGTGTAGTTGAAGCACACTAAGGGGCATATTATGAACACAGCCAATAAAATTATTGCTGCTTTTATCGGCAGAAAACTGCTGCAAAAGCGGCTTTAGCGGCAGTTTTCTGCCGCAAAAGCGGCTTTAGCGACACATTTCTGCCGATAAAAGCTGCGAAACATTTATCACCTATGTTGATAATATGCCCCTATGTTATTTACATTTCTTTGCTGTTTCAATTATTCCTTTTCTGTTACTTCTTCTTTTCTGCTTTCTGTTTTTTCTCTGTGTTATTCCACATGTTTTAATCTTATTTTGAACATTCACTCACATTCTCTAAGAAACTCTTCTTTGTTATTCTTCTACTCTCCTTTTTTTCTTTCACTTCCTTATCTATTTTGTTTTTCACAATTATACCCTCTTCCATCTTTTCTTCGGTAAATAGATCTATTAAACAGTATCTCTGGTTTAGTCCCTATAGCTGTCTTTCTTTTAATATTACTCTCTGTTTACTTCCCTTATACTTACTCTTCTTTTTTTTAAAAAAAATGTTGGGTTCGCTCCCGGTTCGCGTACCGGGGAGCGAACCGGGAAGCGAACCAAAAGAAATAGAGGTTGCCAGAGTGCTAAACATTCTAGCAATTTTTTTATAAAGGGGAGGTAGTTCTGAAAAGAACTTTTTTTTATGTTTTTGTTGTTTTATATCTTTTTTTTATTTTTTAATTTTTTGAACAATTTTATGTTTTTTTTGGTTTTTTTGGGGGGAAACAACGAAAAACAGGCATTAGAAAGGGCTCAACAGGAGCAAAAAATTTTTTTATTTTTTGGGGCGTTTTGAGCACTTGTGGTTTTCAAATGCTCTGTTTATCAAATTGATACTCATATTTGCACATGAGAGTAGGTTACCACAATAAAGACACACTATCTTGATGTGCACAAAATTCTGTTGAATGTTTGGCACTGTTTCCCGTGCCTCTGGCCCCGACAGAGTTACCTGTGCCGATGTACTGGCCACAGGAGTTGGTGGGTTGTCTTGGAGGTCACGCATCTCTTCCACGCTGTAATTGAGTGGATGCCACCTCTGCATATGACGGTGCATAGTATAGTTGCCGAAACTATACTTTTTATTTGTTCCTCTAGATAAATCTTCTTTGCATATGAGGCATGTCACATAGCGAGCATTCACTTTTTTTTGTCCTTGAGGAAAAGAAAAAAACTGCCAAATAAAACTATTTTTGTGGTGAGATATCCGGGGCTCCTCACGTAAAAACTGTCTTGGCTGTACTTCCTCTTCCTCTTCTTCGTCCTCTTCCTCCTCTGTGTTGGGAAGGAACTGTGGAGGTGGTCCTCTCTTCCTAGGAGGTGGTGGTGGTGGTGGGGGTGCACCAGCTGCAGCTACTACTAAAAGTCATTTTCTAGTAAGCAAAATAGGTCTTCCTTTCACAAAGTTGAAAGTCAGAGTGAGAAAAAAGGTGGGGGCTTTCATCATTTTGGAAAAAAATAGTTCTAAACCAATGAAAAGTGTTATTTTTAGGTCACATGACCTAGCCTTACATCATTAGGAAACCAAAAGTGAAATGAACCAATAAAAAGTTGTATTAACAAGTCACATGACCTGTTACGCTTACGTTACGCGCTGCGGGCCGCGCCCCGGATCGCTTCCGGGGAGCTGCGCTTCGCGCCTCGGTTCGCGCTCCGGAGCACTTCCGGGTGCGCTAACGCGGCGCGTCATAAGACGCATTACGCGGCAACGCGTTACGTCGCGCTTCAGCGACGCGTCACGATGTTGATTTCTAACGCGGCAGTTGCGCAAACGGAACGTTTACCGGTTCGCGTACCGAGTCACGGCACCAAATTGAGCTAACGGGAAGCTACCCGGTTCACATAATAATTTAAATTTTTTTTATTAATAAACATATAAAATATATTTTTTGATTTAAAGAAGAATACATTTTAAAGCTTTTGATATTTGCTATTAAAAAACCATTGAAATTCACAGAAAAAACCATAGGTTATAGACCATATATAGTTAGGAATTAGCATTTACAAAACCTTGAAAGTTCACTGAAAAAACCATAGGTTATAGACCATATATAGTTAGGAATTAGCATTTAAGAAACCTTTTTTTTACTCACACAAAACCATTGAAATTCCATATATAGTTAGTTGTACTAACTATATATCGCGCACCCGCAATCCACTGCTGATCATGTCACATATTACATCATTCATGACATGGTCAGTGACATCACTGATGACATCACTGATGACATCTCAAATGACATCACTGATGACATCACTGATGACATCTCAAATGACATCACTGATGACATCATTGATGACAACATCCAGTGACTGTATGTTTCTGTAAAGTTAAAATATGTCTTACATATTGAAGAATGAGTGGATTTATAAGTGTCTGGATGAAGGATTTATTAGGTGCATGACTGACTGTATGAGTGACTGATTAAATGTGTCTCACTGAGTGCATGGGTTAGTGACTAAACTGTCTTAATTTGTGCATCATTATGTCTGTTGTTCTGTAAACTGCTGCATGTGTTGATCAGTAGCTATATGAGTAACTATATGGGTTATTGGTTGATTGCCTAAGTATTTGTATGGGAGACTGAGTGTGTGTGTGGGTGGCTGGGAGGTGTATAACTCTGTGCATAGATGTGTGAGCAGTTGATTCACTAGATGTATGGGTTCAAAAGTGCATGTGGAAACAGCTGTATGGGCGGTTGACTGTGTGCATGAGTGTATTGGTGAGTGAATGGATATCTAAGTGCTACATGTCAAAGTAAGTACATATGTAAAACACAGTACATGTGAGAGTTGACATATATAAATAACTATGCATAAGAGCCAGTGAATGTGTGAGTGGCTGTATGGATCATTGTGAACTTGTATCAGGGATTGTATAAGAGAGTAAATATGTGTTAGTATATGTTTGAATAAGTAAGGTGTGTATAACTGTATAGTTGAGGAAATGGAGGTGTGATGGATTCTTTGCATGACTGACTAGGTGTGTGAGTAACTCCATGGATGAGTGACAGTCTGTGAGTGTCTGTTTACACTGAGTGTATCTAAGTTTTTATTAGAGTCTGAAGAGATTCATCGTATTATCACATGAATAATGTCATCAGTGATGTCATCAGTGATGTCTTTTGAGATGTGATCAGTGATGTCATCAGTGATGTCATCGGTGATGTCATTTGAGATGTCATCAATGATGTCATCAGTGATGTCATCAGTGATATCATCAATGATGTCATTTGAGATGTCATCAGTGATGTCATCAGTGATGTCATTTGAGATGTCATCAGTGATGTCATTTGAGATGTCATCAGTGATGTCATCAGTGATGTCACTGACCATGTCATGAATGATGTAATATGTGACATGATCAGCAGTGGATTGCGGGTGCGCGATATATAGTTAGTACAACTAACTATATATGGAATTTCAATGGTTTTGTGTGAGTAAAAAAAAGGTTTCTTAAATGCTAATTCCTAACTATATATGGTCTATAACCTATGGTTTTTTCAGTGAATATATATATATATTCACTGAAAAAACCATAGGTTATAGACCATATATAGTTAGGAATTAGCATTTAAAAAACCTTATTTTACTCACACAAAACCAATGAAATTCCATATATAGTTAGTTGTACTAACTATATATCGCGCACCCGCAATCCACTGCTGATCATGTCACATATTACATCATTCATGACATGGTCAGTGACATCACTGATGACATCACTGATGACATCTCAAATGACATCACTGATGACATCACTGATGACATCTCAAATGACATCACTGATGACATCACTGATGACATCTCAAATGACATCACTGATGACATCACTGATGACATCTCAAATGACATCACTAATGACATCACTGATGACATCACTGATGACATCTCAAATGACATCTCAAATGACATCACTGATGACATCTCATTTGACATTACTGATCACATCACTGATGACATCATTCATGTGATAATACGATGAACCTCTTCAGACTCTAATATAACCTTAGATACACTCAGTGTAAACACAGACTCGCAGATTGTCACTCATCCATGAAGTTACACACACACCTAGTCAGTCATGCAAACAATCAATCACACCTCCATTTCCTTAACTATACAGTTAAACACACCTTACTTATTCAAACATATACTAAACATATTTACTCACTTATACAATCCTGGATACAAGAGCACAATGATCCATACAGCCACTCACACATTCACTGGCTCTTATGCACAGTTATTTATATATGTCAACTCTCACATGTACTGTGTTTTACATATGTACTTACTTTGACATGTAGCACTGAGATATCCATTCACTCACCAATACAGTCATGCACACAGTCAACCACCCATACAGCTGTTTCCACATGCACTTTTGAACCCATACATTATGCACAGAGTCATACACCTTCCCAGCCACCCACACACACTCTCAGTTTCCCATACAAATGCTTGGGCAACCAATCAATAACCCATATAGTTACTCATATAGCTACTGATCAACACATGCAGCAGTTTACAGAACAACAGACATAATGATGCACAAATTAAGACAGTTTAGTCACTAACCCATGCACTCAATGAGACACATTTAACCACTCACTCATACAGTCAGTCATGCACCTACTAAATCCTTCATCCAGACACTTATACATCCACTCATTCTTCAATATGTAAGACATATTTTAACTTTACAGAAAAATACAGTCACTGGATGTTGTCATCAGTGATGTCATCAGTGATGTCATTTGAGATGTCATCAGTGATGTCATCAGTGATGTCACTGACCATGTCATGAATGATGTAATATGTGACATGATCAGCAGTGGATTGCGGGTGCGCGATATATAGTTAGTACAACTAACTATATATGGAATTTCATTGGTTTTGTGCGAGTAAAATAAGGTTTTTTAAATGCTAATTCCTAACTATATATGGTCTATAACCTATGGTTTTTTCAGTGAATATATATATATATATATATATATATATATATATATATATATATATATATATATATATTACAGAGGGATCTCACACGAGGGGCAGGAAACCCGACGGGGTTATAAGCTGAACCGTGGCATTTTTCCCCGTAAGCAGAGAATTTAGTGGTTAGAACCTAAAAAAGGGGAAAAAAGGGGGGAAAAATATATGTATATGTATATACAATTCACATTACACTGAGTGTAGTACCTTATTGTTCAAATTGCTATATATGTTTTAGCAGACATTTGTAGCCTACATATATGCTTGAGCTGCATACATGTTGCATTCCAGTCAATTAAAAACCTTTGTCGTTGGAGTCTTCCTATGTATGTGTAATCGTCTGAAAGGAAGATTGTTGATTCATGACTGTTAACATGTAAGGCTCCTGTTATGCAAAAGTCGAAGCGTTGGGTCTCTGGAAGCTTTCCCTTGGATATTTGTGAAATGTTAATTTAAATACATATATTTTTCCCCCCTTTTTCCCCCTTTTTTAGGTTCTAACCACTAAATTCTCTGCTTACGGGGAAAAATGCCACGGTTCAGCTTATAACCCCGTCGGGTTTCCTGCCCCTCGTGTGAGATCCCTCTGTAATTCCAGCAACTCATCTGCCTCAAGAGGTGATCTAAGGTTGTACATCTTGTTGTTATACATGACTCTAAGGAAAGCAGGAAACCTCATCTGTACCGTAGCACCCAGGGCTCTAAATTTTTCCATCCTTTGCCCCAGTTCACACTGCCGATCCAACGTGGTCTTCAATAGATCTGAGCGAATATCAAACGGGAAGTCCGGTTCTTTTAGCGATTTGGCCTTTAGAGCAAGATTAAGGATTTTTCCTTAAGTGCGTACGCAAGGAAATGTATAAGAATTTTTATCGGCTTGACCCTGCCAGGCTTTAGGCGGAATGGATCCCTATGTATCCTTTGAATGTCCTTTTCCAGAATGTCAGCTGTCTCCTCCAAGTTTAGTGCGTCTTTTAAAAGACCCACCACATAGGTTTTAATGTCACTCCCCTCATTCCCTTCTAGAAACTTCAAGAACCGGATGTTGTTTCTCCTTGAATAGTGCTCCAAGGACTCAACCCTCTCACGAATCTCATCTCCCTCTTTTCGAAGAGATTGTATTTTTAATTCAGCAGATCCCAATTTTGCCTTGAGCTCCTCGACGGATCCTTCCAGTGACTCTGTCCTTTCATTTAACCGGTCAACTTTTTTTTCCAAAACATCACAGGCAGCCCTGATCTCATTTTGGTTTTCGGCTGAGACCAAAAATCCCTCCTTTATGACTGCTTGATTGAAGAGCAAGCTAAAGCTTCTAATGCTGGTACAGATTTAGGTAATGTATGAGCTATGGGTGCATTGGTCATCTCGCCTGTCAGATCAGGATCAAGAGCATGTATAGAAGCCTCAACTGGAGCTGAGGGTATTACAACTTCAAGCACGCAGTTCTCATGTACCTGCTGAGAGGTTATTTCAGCTGCCTCTGCCATTTGGGTAGAGATACCAAACATATCTACAGGGGAACCTGCTTGAAACAAAGGTGACAAAAACGTACTGGAGCACCTCTTGGTAAATGCCTGGCGGGTCAAATCTAGTAGCTCAGAGGGAGCTGTGTCAGAGGAAGGATCCTGATCGTTTGGGTGGATGTTTAGGACCTGAGGCAGTACTTTAAAGAACGAGCGCAAGGAAAGGGGTGATGCGCGGTGGTCTGGTTCCTCCGTGAGTTTTTTTAAAGCTTCCGCCCTGCTTTAAACTATCTTCTTCAGTTGCCTCCACTAGATTAGACCTTCTTTCTGTACTTCTTGCCAGCCCCTCCTTGTGGGTCTCGCTATCCCCCTCTAATAATAAAGCTTTGGAGGAGTAACTGGTCTTGCCCCCTCTACCTCTGCCTCGTTTGGGTTTGGCTTTTACTTATTTCTTCCCACCAAGCATTTTTGGGGCTTTTTCTCCCTCTGAAACACCCCCTCCTCCTGCCAGAGCCACTGAGCCAAGCCGGCGTTTGTCTCCCTTATGGCTACTCACAAGCGCTGCAGTGCCTCCATCGCTTTTCTCTTCTCTGGCTCCTGCACAGGCAGTTACACTCCCCCTGTCCGCCGGGGGCTCCGCTGCAAAAAAGTCCGAAGAAATGGGGATAGCCGTAGGGATGAAGAAAGCACCAATACCCGGCACGCCAGCAGCCGCCTTGCCTGAATTCGAGCCGCTCTCGCTTGTGCTGACTCTACCAGCACTCCCCCGCAGGAGACCGCGGACTGCCGCTCTGCGGCCCCGCCTTAGCTCCACGGCTGCGGACTCCCAACGCTGCGGCCGGGAGAGACCGGGTGTGAGAACAGGATCCTTGAAGCACATCCAGGGACCATCTAATGAAATCTTTACATCGCCAGAAGGTAATCCTCCCCACGTTCCGGCACTGATTCCCCGCTAAATTAGTCAAAAAGACAGCATTGCAGGGGGAGAAAGACGGAGACTGCTGGAGAGGGTGCGCGCTACCGCTCAACACGCGGGCGCCATGTTTTCCCAGCAAAACAGAAATGGGGTAGGTTGGCGCACAGCTTGAGTTAAAGGTTTTCCTTTTCGGGAAAAGTTTAAGGCGGGGGTCGGGTGCTCCACCAGGTGACGTGTCCGTCCTGTCACGTCTTTAGATAAATCCTTAGTATGTGACACCACAAGAATGTGGTATCATCCCTGTGTTGTGGGCACTCCTTAGGTTCTTGGGAACAAGACTCCGTGAACGTTATAGGTAGTTTGCAATTTTTATTTTATCATTATATATCATGATAATCATTCATTGTCTCAAATGGTTTAACAATCCTTTTCAAATTCACATATTGGACTGTGGGTCTGATCTGCTCCAATGCATTTCGGGCGGGATGCCCTTCATCTGGGAGCTCTATAAACATGAAAACATAGCTCTAAGAATATGTTTGGGTAACATCAAATAATGTAAAAGTACATGCTTGGCATGCGGGGCAAGTGAAAGTGCAAAAGCGTGTGCGATCAATGCTGGGTATTGTGAGCGACAGTTCAAGTGCAAGCGGCATGCATTAAAGATCGTGGATTACAGGTCGGTTCTAAAGGTGGTTCGAAAGTGTTAAACATATGGAGGTTCGGCATGCAACCGTGGTGACAGGTTTAGTGAACTGGATAGAGTGAACGTGTTTTTAATGGTGCGCTCAAGCTTGAGTGACGCTTGCGCTTAAATTACTTCGCCCACTCACGTGTGCTTTCGAGATTTGGTGCGAGTTGAAAACAAAGACAAAAACGCGCTACTGCCTTAACTTACTTTAGTGGTTTGTGGTCTCTTGTTTCAAACGTCGGTTTGCAGGTTCGGGGAAAGTGACGTGAAGGTGACGTGCTTTACGTGTGTATGGAGAGTGAACATCGAAAACGGACAATACATGTCTAGAAACGGTGTCGGCCATTTTGAAGTGCTCAAAACGCTGGTGCATGGGTGACGTATAAGCCTAAAACATAAGCTAAATTACAGTAAACAAAAATCAACCATCGCATTTCAGGGTCACAGTATACAGCATTGGATATCGGGCTGATATCCTATAGAAAACATGAAAATTCCAGGCGGTCATTCAGACCCGTTGGCTTCATAGACTGCATCTTGTATATCCAAGCCATCTCTCTCTGTAGTAAATGTTTGTTGTTATCAATGCCCTCACGTTTCTGGACATCCTCCAGAATCATAAATCTAAGTTGGGACACACAATGTCTGCTCTCATTAAAATGTACTGCCACGTTGGATTTGGTGTTTTTGAGTCTTATGTTTGATTTGTGTTCGTTAATACGAATCTTTATTTTTCTCTCGGTCTTGCCGATGTAACACATTCCGCAGGGACACTTGATCAGATATACTACATTGGATGTATCGCATGTAGCATTGACGTGTAGTTTCATAGGAGTACCTCTCATGGGATGGTTGATCACGTTCCCAGTGATGATGTTGTGGCAGTTTCCACAGTTTTTGCAGGGCCTTGTCCCTTTGGCTGGAGTTTCACTGGGACTTTTTTTGTTGAGGATTTCTTTGAGGTTGGCATTGCGGGTGTAGGCAAAAATTGGGGGTTCCTTGAAGGTGGTACCAAAATCCGGTTCAATGCTCATTATTGGCCAATGGCGCAGAATCATTCTTTTGAAAGCGGTGCTCAAGTTCGAGAATTTTGACACCAGGACCATCCTGTTAGTCTTATCTCGTTGAGTTCTGAGTAGTAATTTTTCCCTGGAATTTTCAAGTGCTCTCTGTTTGGCTGTCTCAATTAAAGGTGTCGGATATCCTCTTGTGATGAATCTTTTTCCCATTTCTTGGAGTCTTAATTCTGTCTGTGTTGGGCTGGATGTGATCCTTCTGACTCTCAGCATCTGGGACACTGGTAAATGTTGTTTTAATGCCCCTTGGTGGTGGCTGGTAAAATGTAGTGTGTTGTTGCGGTCGGTTGCTTTTCGAAATAAGTCAGTTTCTAAGCCAGGGGCGGTGATCGAGATTTTTACGTCAAGGAAGGTGATGGTATTTTTGTTGGTCTCCCAGGTAAATTGGATACGTTCATTGGCATTGTTCAATGTGGTCAGAGCTTCTAGCAAGGATTCTTCAGTGTGTTTCCAGATGATAAATATATCATCGATATATCTTGCATACATTTTCATGTGGTTCATCCAATCGGGGTTATCAAAGATGTTTTCTTGTTCAAAATGTTTCATATAGATGTTCGCGTAGGTAGGCGCGGCACAGTTCCCCATTGAGGTCCCAGACAGCTGTAGGTACCATTCGTTATTCAGTTGAAAATAGCTTTGATACAGCGTGAATATCATCAGTTCCATGAGGAATTGTTGCATGCCTAGTTCCAAGTCGCTTTCAAGGATGGATTTCTCTATAGCTACTATGCCCCCCGTATGGGGGATCGAAGTATAGAGGGAACGGACATCTGCTGTGCATAATATTATTTCTTCGTCTTCAGAGATGGCGATTTGGGCCAATTTGTTAAGGAAATCCGTTGTGTTTTGGACGTAGCTTCGCATGTTTCTTACGGTTGGTTGTAAGTACCTACTTGAGCACCGCTTTCAAAAGAATCATTCTGCGCCATTGGCCAATAATGAGCATTGAACCGGATTTTGGTACCACCTTCAAGGAACCCCCAATTTTTGCCTACACCCGCAATGCCAACCTCAAAGAAATCCTCAACAAAAAAAGTCCCAGTGAAACTCCAGCCAAAGGGACAAGGCCCTGCAAAAACTGTGGAAACTGCCACAACATCATCACTGGGAACGTGATCAACCATCCCATGAGAGGTACTCCTATGAAACTACACGTCAATGCTACATGCGATACATCCAATGTAGTATATCTGATCAAGTGTCCCTGCGGAATGTGTTACATCGGCAAGACCGAGAGAAAAATAAAGATTCGTATTAACGAACACAAATCAAACATAAGACTCAAAAACACCAAATCCAACGTGGCAGTACATTTTAATGAGAACAGACATAGTGTGTCCCAACTTAGATTTATGATTCTGGAGGAAGTCCAGAAACGTGAGGGCATTGATAACAACAAACATTTACTACAGAGAGAGATGGCTTGGATATACAAGATGCAGTCTATGAAGCCAACGGGTCTGAATGACCGCCTGGAATTTTCATGTTTTCTATAGGATATCAGCCAGATATCCAATGCCGTATACTGTGACCCTGAAATGCGGTGGTTGATTTTTGTTTACTGTAATTTAGCTTATGTTTTAGGCTTATACGTCACCCGTGCACCAGCGTTTTGAGCACTTCAAAATGGCCGACACCGTTTCTAGACATGTATAGTCCGTTTTCGATGATCACTCTCCGTACACACGTAAAGCACGTCACCTTCACGTCACTTTCCCCGAACCAGCAAACCAACGTTTGAAGCGAGAGACCACAAACCGCTAAAGTAAGTTAAGGCAGTAGCGCGTTTTTGTCTTTGTTTTCAACTCGCACCAAATCTCAAAAGCACACGTGAGTGGGCGAAGTAATTTAAGCACAAGAGTCACTCAAGCTTGAGCGCACTATTAAAAACACGTTCACTCTATCCAGTTCACTAAACCTGTCACCACGGTTGCATGCCGAACGTCCATATGTTTAACACTTTCGAACCACCTTTAGAACCGACCTGTAATCCACGATCTTAAATGCATGCCGCTTGCACTCGAACTGTCCCTCACAATACCCAGCATTGATCGCACATGCTTTTGCACTTTCACTTGCCCCGCATGCCAAGCATGTACTTTTATATTATTTGATGTTACCCAAACATATTCTTAGAGCTATGTTTTCATGTTTATAGAGCTCCCAGACGAAGGGCATCCCGCCCGAAATGCATTGGACCAGATCAGACCCACAGTCCAATATGTGAATTTGAAAAGGATTGTTAAACCATTTGAGACAATGAATGATTATCATGATATATAATGATAAAATAAAAATTGCAAACTACCTATAACGTTCACGGAGTCTTGTTTCCAAGAACCTAAGGAGTGCCCACAACACAGGGATGATACCACATTCTTGTGGTGCCACATACTAAGGATTCCTAGCAAAACACACATGTTAGTATGGTTCTTATCACTATCTTGTAAATCTGATTCAGACTCACCCTCCAATGTTTTTACAGCACTCGTACCCTTTCTTCTCCTGTAAAAATTAAAAGAATTCCCAATTATACCGCAACTCGAACATTTTCTGATTTCGAGCAGGACATTTTTTTCAGTTGCTAAATGACCTGTGATCTCACACAGAACTATATTCTGATTGGTTTGTTTTGGAACCTGATTTCTGGAGATTCTTGTATTCATCTTGAGTTGATGTTCCCACTTTCTTGTTTGATTTTATCTTATTGACTACACCTCTAGGTTCCTATTTATGGTCACTAGTGAGTTATATACTATCAGCCAGTACTACCTAAAGATACATCCCTGTAAGTTTGGCTAATTTTACGGCCTCAATTATTTTTGTAGAGGAGCTTCTCCTTTGGCTCAAAGATTATCTTGTATTGGTGAACTGGCTGCATGCAATAAAATGTGGTCCCTAATCAACTCATCACGTAATTTGCCAAATCTTCATGTTAAAGCTAAGAACTTTAAAGCAGAGACATACTCTTCAGTGGATTCTTCTATTGATTGATTCCTCTGGTAAAATGCATACCTGTCTATTAGCACAAACACAGCGGGAGCTTAATATATATCCAAATCCTCTTGTGCATTAACAGAAACATCTCGCTGGCCTGGTTGTCTTGTTTATTTTGCAATGTGATTATATATTCTCAACCCAATCGGCCCTTAAACAATGTAGGAGTATTTTAATATTTCTATCAGGCGTGAAGTCCTCATCTTCATCACAGGCACAAATATAATTTAAAAGATTCTACCTCCATTCTAGCTATATTAGCGAATTTTCCCCAGATGATGGTGTGGATGGTTGAGGTGGGGTGAAGTTTAATGTGTTTGCAGAAGCCATGACAATCGTGGTGTACACTACATCCAAAAGAGAAAGCCTGGATCCTTTTGGTAACAATTTGTGAAGTACTAGTATATTCTGAAATACACAGGTACCGTAACTTCTCTTCCCTGTCAGCTTTTTATCAAAGGGTGCAGTGGTATCACTTCAATGCGGTGCATTATTTTGAGAAGCGTTGAATATTGTGTCTTATGTTTTTATGAAAATGTGCTCTCAACGTCAAGTAGCTATAGCAAAGTGCCCCCACCAAAGCGAACTTTGTATTGTACACTTGTGATGGGATGGAGTAAAGCACAGACAGAAGCGATGGCAAGGAGTCGCCGTGAGTGAAGCACAGAACTGAAGCAATGCCAATCCAAGATGGTGGATTCACGCTGCAGATATGAATGAACCCGCTACATTGCTCTTTTTGCATGTTGACGCAAGCAGAAGAAGAAGAGCACATATGGCACTATGACGCTGCTGCTCTTAAAGCAGTGGCACAGGGAGCTCTGGAAGCCCTGACGTTGATAGAATTCTCAAGTAAGTTAGAGTCTCGCTGCAACCGTCTGGTGATCACTCTTCTGCCTGATCATCAAATAAAAGGCAAATACCTCACCAATATAGTGATGCTGTACTTTGCATTCTTTAGCAAAGTTGAATAGTGCAAAAGTTCACTTAAGCTGCTTTTCTGTTTTGTAACTTTGTAGTTAGATAACAAATGTTGCCGTCCGCACACAATCAAGATCGATGCATAGGTTCTTACGTCAGGGCGGCTTGCCGCTACAATTGTAGTGATGGAAACGCGCTCTCTGGCTTTGAAAGTATAATTTATTATCCATCAAAGGCCACGATACTTTAGGAGCAGTGTACATGAACTGCCTTCCTTGTAACACGTCAACTGTCATGTCACCCACCAGCTCTCTTCCTACATTATAAGTTACATCAAAATCTACTTGGTGCTATGGAGTAACATCAGGGACATTGTATGACATCAGCACATTTCCATATACATCACACCAGTACAACCTGAGATATGCAATTTTGAGATTTCATTGAAAATAGCAGAAAAAAGCACCAAGCGCCAACTTTGGATATCTGGTCAGGCTAGACCGGAGCCCAGTCACAAGTTCAGGCTGACAGTGAAGGAGCACATGGCTGGCTAGAGGGACCCAGTAAGACCTGCTGACCAAGAGTTCCTTAGAACTTGGTTGCAGAGTGTTGCGAAATCCCGAGGCGATGCTACAGTTCTGAGGACAGTGAAGCTGCGATGTGTAGTCCTGCATCGAGGAATCATCATCAGTTGAGGTGATGCGTCGGTTCTGAGGAGTGTTGAAGCTGCAATGCAAGAACCTGCATCTTCATTTGGGCTGTGTTTGATGAAAGATTTGCAATGCAAGGACCTGCATCAGGAAGGCGTCATGCAGCAGCAGTTCTGATGTGGGTTGTCTGTTGCTCACATTATGTCTCTCTCTCACTTTGTTTTTCCTTTATAGCCGCATTATTGTTTCTATTTTATTTATGTTGGGTTCCCTCAATAGGTTTTTCCAACTTGGGTTGGATCATTTTTCTTTTTCTTTTCGTATCTGTTCTACTTTTGACATGTCTGACTATATACATATGTTGATGTTTTTCTTATGTCGCATGTTCCTTACTATGTCAGCCTTGAGAAAACCTTAGGCCTTTGTGTCAGAAAGGGGCAAAACATGTGTTGGCTGTTCTGTACACATTGCTGTTCACATCTCGGAATGCTATCCAAGTATAAGGAATAATAAATGACTTTACACAAATTCAGGACAACTGACCTGATGAATGTATCTGAACTACAAAAATAGCTCACAATATAGCTACTCAGCTTTGTATTTTATCTTTCTATGGACTATGTTTTAATAGGTGACCTAAGCATGGGCTGAAAGTCCGTTCTGCATGTGGAATTTGCAAATTTTTGGCAATTTTGTGGTCCGCGAATCGCGCAAATTTGTCAAAAAATTTGCAATTTGCAAGCTGGCGGATTTCTTTGCTTGGTCGCGCTTCAAAAATACAATCGAGCGCGCGCGGCGTTGATTTACCGTGATTCTGAGTTTGCCGAGTTGTTTTCCTCCCGGTTTGCGTGCGCTGCTCCATTTTTGGATCTGGCTGCGTGATCGCGCGAGACTTTTCGACTGCGACTACGTCAACGCGGCCCGCCATCTTGCACTGCGAGAGTTTGATAACGTGACTTCGTCATAAGGGCCCACGATCACGCATCACGAGAGTAAACAATTGCGAACAAGTAGATGTGACGTGCAGCTAACTTCCGGCGGGAGATTTGAACAGCTCGCTTTCCCGAACTTCAAAAAATGCAATTCTGCACAAGAAATCCACCACAGGCAGCATAAACCTTCTAAAAAAGATGATTTGGATCAGAATAACTCCTCAGATTGACATTTGGCTGCAGTTTTTTGTGCAAGGAGTCCATTTTTTGGGGGGTGGGAGGAAGGAAGTGCCCCAGAGTCTCCAACTTCCTGTTCCTGTCCAGCAGCCTCCTCCCAGTGCTTTGTCCATGCCCTGGTCACTTTTCATCTGGAGCTGGAAGGATTACTCTTTGTGGCTGCTGCTGGATATTTGTATTTGAGGACTTTTTGTTTGGATCAGTTTTGGATTACGTTTGGATTTGAGATTTTACAAGTAAGTTGGTGTTGTTTGTTTGGGGCATTGCAGTTGCTGCAACTACAATTTTTAAACTTTTTCACAACTTTAAAAAAAATATATTGTGGATAGGCACAGTATCCAGTAGGCCCAGGGTTAGTCATGGGTGCATGATACAACTGTTTCTGTGAGTTTTGTTGAACTTAAATATCTTTTATGTCATGGAATTGATGAATAGCTCACTGTTATATGTGGAATTCTTTTTTAATTTTGGGGTGCGTGTAAAGCCACACTAGCCAGTAGGCCCAGGGGTAGTCACTCAGTGGTGCATGGACCAAGTCTTTCTGTGGGGTCTCTTGAATTTAAACATCATTTAGGGCATGAATGGCATTGGATTGTGGTGATTTTTGTGCGTTTTTAGTTTTTTGGGGGTATTGTTGGGGCCTGGCCATGTGGGTGGGGCCATTTTGAGGCCTGGTGCAGGCAGGGCCTGGTCATGTGAGTGGGGGTCAAGGGGCCATTTTGAAGCCAGGCAGTGTGCTTTGTGCCATAGGCCTGCACCCAGTCTGCCTTCCTTTCACTCATTATGCCCAGGGGTAGTCAGTGGTGTATGGAACAAGTCTTTCTGTGGTGGAGTCTTGAATTTAAACATCATTTAGGGCATGGATTGCATTGGATTGGGGTGATTTGTGTGTGTTTTTCGATTTTTGGGGGTGTTGTTGGGGCCTGGCCATGTGGGTGGGGGCCATTTTGAGGCCTGGTCCAGGTAGGACCTGGCTATGTGGGTGGGTGTTTTTTGATTTTTGGGGGTGTTGTTGGGGCCTGGCCATGTGGGTGGTGGCCATTTTGACGCCTGGTCCAGGCAGGGCCTGGCCATGTGGGTCGGGGTCAAGGAGCTATTTTGAAGCCAGCCAGTGTGCTTTGTGCCATAGGCCTGCACCCAGTCTGCTTGCTTTCACCCATTATATGCCCTGGGGTAGTCAGTGGTGCATGGACCAAGTCTTTCTGTGGTGGTGTCTTGAATTTAAACATCATTTAGGGCATGGATTGCATTGGATTGTGGTGTTTTATGTGTGTGTTTTTTGATTTTTTTGGGGTGTTGTTGGGGGGGGGGGCCTGGCCATGTGGGTCGGGGCCATTTTGAGGCCTGGTCCAGGCAGGGCCTAGCCATGTGGGTGGGGGTCAAGGGGCCATTTTGAAACCAGGCAGTATGCTTTGTTCCATAGGTCTGCACCCATTTTGCCTTGCTTTCACCCATTATATGCCATGGGGTAGTCAGTGGTGCATGGACCAAGTCTTTCTGTGGTGGTGTCTTGAATTTAAACATCATTTAGGGCATGGATTGCATTGGATTGTGGTGTTTTATGTGTGTGTTTTTTGATTTTTTTGGGGTGTTGTTGGGGGGGGGGCCTGGCCATGTGGGTCGGGGCCATTTTGAGGCCTGGTCCAGGCAGGGCCTAGCCATGTGGGTGGGGGTCAAGGGGCCATTTTGAAACCAGGCAGTATGCTTTGTTCCATAGGTCTGCACCCATTTTGCCTTGCTTTCACCCATTATATGCCATGGGGTAGTCAGTGGTGCATGGACCAAGTCTTTCTGTGGTGGTGTCTTGAATTTAAACATCATTTAGGGCATGGATTGCACTGGATTGTGGTGTTTTATGTGTGTTTTTCGATTTTTTGGGGTGTTGTTGGGGGGGCCTGGCCATGTGGGTTGGGGCCATTTTGAGGCCTGGTCCAGGCAGGGCCGTGCCATGTGGGTGGGGGTCAAGGGGCCATTTTGAAACCAGGCAGTGTGCTTTGTGCCATAGGCCTGCACCCAGTCTGCCTTGCTTTCACCCATTATATGCCCAGGGGTAGTCAGTGGTGCATGGACCAAGTCTTTCTGTGGTGGTGTCTTGAATTTAAACATCATTTTTAGGGCATGGATTGCATTGGTTGTGGTGATTTTTGTGTGATTTTCGATTTTTTGGGGTGTTGTTGGGGCCATGCCATGTGGGTGGGGGCCATTTTGAGGCCTGGTCCAGGCAGGACCTGGCCATGTGGGTGGGGATCAAGGGGCCATTTTGAAGCCAGGCAGTGTGCTTTGTGCCGTAGGCCTGCACCCAGTCTGCCTTGCTTTCACCCATTATATGCCATGGGGTAGTCAGTGGTGCATGGACCAAGTCTTTCTGTGGTGGTGTCTTGAATTTAAACATCATTTTTAGGGCATGGATTGCATTGGATTGTGGTGATTTTTGTGATTTTTTGATTTTTGGGGGTGTTGTTGGGGGGGCCTGGCCATGTGGGTGGGGCCATTTTGAGGCCTGGTCCAGGCAGGGCCTGGCCATGTGGGTGGGGGGTCAAGGGGCCATTTTGAAGCCAGGCAGTGTGCTTTGTGCCATAGGCCTGCACCCAGTCTGCCTTGATTTCACCCATTATATGCCCGGCGGTAGTCAGTGGTGCATGGACCAAGTCTTTCTGTGATGGTGTCTTGAATTTAAACATCATTTTTAGGGCATGGATTGCATTGGATTGAGGTGATTTTTGTGTTTTTTTCGATTTTTGGGGGTGTTGTTGGGGGGGCCTTGCCATGTTGGTGGAGGCCATTTTGAGGCCTGGTCCAGGCAGGGCCTGGCCATGTGGGTGGGGTCAAGGGGCCATTTTGAAGCCAGGCAGTGTGCTTTGTGTCATAGGCCTGCACCCAGTCTGCCTCCTTCCATCCATTATGCCCAGGGGTACTCAGTGGTGCATGAAACAAGCAACTCTCTCTGTGTGGTCTCTCTTCTATTAATGTAAACATCCATTTTTTATTAGAAATAATTGCAATTTTTTATCTTTGGTCTTTCTGTTTTTGGGAGTGTTGTAATAATAATAAATGCCTAGTTGCAAATAATAATTGAAGCACAACACATGCAACATTTATTTAACTGATGTTCCTCTGGCTTCCTTTGCTTTTAGGTGCACAAAGAAGAGAACCACAAATCATCGTCATCGTTCATCATCAGTGCCAGGAAGAAGTCCTGCTGCGGTGTGTGCAGCACAACGTCACATGATGTCACGTGTGGCCACAGACAACTCTGCAACTCGTGCAACTGCGGCCTGCTGTTCTGACATCTGAAGAAGATGAGCTCAAAGAAAGGTGGCCGTAGCTCCTCTACCAAGAAAGTTGCCATTGCCACTGCCAGTAAGAAGGAGCAGAAGAAGCAAGTGGCGCAACTTACCAAGGAGACTGGTGTGCCCACAGACACTTTTTTGGATAAAAATAAAACTACGCCTGCAGCAGCGGTGTCCGCCGGGGAGCAAGCTGGGAGCAGCACCTCAGCTTCATTGGTCTCAGTGCCACCACGCCAAGTTAGGCCCAAGGCCATGAGTGCCGCAGAGGCAGCCACTTTAATATCTCAATCACCATCGACCAGTGATGTTGGCTCATCGCAAGAAAGTAGCATCCAATCAACGCAGGGTGTAACTCATCTGACGAGTGTTCAACCGCAGCCGCAACGACAACCACAGGTGCAACAAGGAGAGGTACAAGGAGAGGCGCAAGGAGAGGCGCAAGGAGAGGCGCAAGGAGAGGCGCAAGGAGAGGCACAAGAAGAGGCACAAGGAGAGGCGCAAGGAGAGGCTCAAGGAGAGGCGCAAGGAGTGGCACAAGGAGTGGTGCAAGGAGAAGCGCATGGAGAGGCGCATGGAGAGGCGCATGGAGAGGCACAACTGCCCACAATGCGTGTTCCTCTAGAAGTAGGGGCTCATCAGGACATCGAGATTCAAGCGGAGGTATCATCCAAGCAAGCCACTCCTCCTGATGAACCATTGTCTTCCAGATCCCCAGCAAGAAAAAGGTCAAGGAGGGCTAGTACAAGTTCTTCAAGCCCCCTTCCTTCTGATGATCTAGATCAAGATTGGAACCCACCATGTGAGAGGGAGGCACGCCATGATCCCACAAAGGTAGCTAAGCCTAAAAGGAAGGTTCCCGCAAGGCTTCAACTTATGGGTGATGACGATGAACAAGAAGTAGAAGTGGTGTATTCTGCTGCTGATGAACAGTCTGACGATGACGACCCAGCGGGCATGCAGCAGACAGACATTTTTACCCTATCCCGAATTTCTACAGAGTGGGATGTGGGCGGTGTGGCACTGGTACCACCACCAACACAGGTAACCACTACACCAACATGACCTACAGCTGCCATATTTTCTCTTCAGAAGAGCCGGCAGGGACCTCCATCCAGCTCGACCTCCGTTACCTCAAGTAGTGGTGCTGAACCTGAAGTGCACAACAGGGTCAAATTTGGCCATGCCCATCCTCCATTTCATCAGGCATTGAAAGTAGCACCTCCACCACCACCACCAGAAATCTCAACTCCCCAGTTTGGGACTTCTTTAGTATTAGCAAAAAGGCGGAAAACCTAGTTGTTTGTCCGATTTGTAAAACTGTAGTTAGTCGGGGTAAGCTTGGTACCAACTATGGTACCGGAGGCCAGAGAGGTCATCTCCAAAAACACCACACTATCCAAGTAAGATCCGGGAAGCCAAAAGTACAACAAATCCAAATGTATCCATTGATATTGCATCTGATGATGACGAGGGGCTAATTGTGCAGGGGGGAGGTGAAGAAGCAACAGACTTTTTTTCTGGTACACACAGTAGCCCTGGCAGCAGCACTGCAGGGGCAGCGCCCACACCCTCTACCCCAGCAACATCTATGAGGCACACTAAGAGTCTGAGAGAGACACCAATGCTAAAAAGTACATCAATGAGCCTAACTGGGTTGAAGAAGTCTGGATCATCATCATCACGTATGAAAACGGTCCAGACCACCATTAAAAGCATGTTTTGGTCGGAGGCGCCATTTGAACGCAACCACCCAACGGCACGTATTTATAATGCAGTGCTGGCTAAAATGTTAGCACTGGACCTTCTTCCTTTTTCTTTCGTGGAAGGGGTGGGTGTTTTAGAATTTGTGGCAACAGTCTGCCCTAAATGGAAGGTTCCTAGCCGGTCCTATTTTGCCAGAGTTGCGGTTCCAGCACTACATCAAGATGTGCTGGAGGTGATTGGGGCAGCTTTGCAGAAGAGTGCTGTTCACACTATCCACCTGACAACAGATATGTGAACCAGTTGCAAAGCCCTTGATAACATGTGCATCACGGCACACTGGGTCTCTTTTGCAGGGGTTAGAGACAAGTTATATGCAGGTGTTGACAGTGACACAGTTTTTCAAGCTTGTCGGAAACATGCAACAGTAGCCATGTTTGCCATGGAGAAATCTCATACTGCAGTAAACATTTTGGAGGAGTTGAACAGTAAGGCCTTTGAATGGCTGCATCCAAGAAACCACATGATTGGTTATGTTTCCACAGATAATGACAGTAATATAGTTAGGGCCATGAATGATGGTGGCTATTTCAGAGTGCTGTGTTTGGCGCACAGTATTAACTTAGTTGTTCAAGATTTCTTGAAAAAAGAAAACAAAGTCAGCAAGTTAATGGCCACCTGCCGAAGAATCTGCACACATTTCAACCATTCTTTTAAGGCCCAGAAGCATCTGAGTAGCATTCAACGTGACCGTAGAGTGCCAGTCAGAGGACTCATCCAGGAGGTGGTAACACGTTGGAACTCAACCTTCTACATGCTTGAGCGTCTGTCTGAGCAGCGCTTGGTAATCAATGAGTATGTCTTTGCACTGGGTTCTACTATGAAAGACATGAGGCTAGAGTTGGAGGAATGCGACCTAGTTAAAAGCCTGACAGACATGCTTCGTCCTTTTGAGGTCTTCACGCGTGAAGTCAGCAGGGAGGACTGTACTTTGGGCAAAGCTATCCCATTGTTGCGCATGCTAGAGCACCAACTGAAGGCGGTGTCTTCAAGGTTCAAAGGTGATACTGACAAGCAAGACGCATATCAGTTGGCTGTGAGCTTATTAACCCGCCTAGTTGACAATGAAAGGCTTAAAAAAATACATACAGAACAACATTACATTTGTGCCACTATTCTGGATCCACGGTACAAAAAGGCAGTGGCCAGCAAACCATTATTCCTTTTAATGAAGCAGATGTTTCAAAGTACAAACATTGGCTAGCTCTATCAGCCACTCGGTTTGAAAAAGAGTGGCAGGAAATTGAAGGAACCGGCAGAAGTACTACTGAATCAGCAGGCCATCCGGCGTCAAGGTCCACTACTGTGGCCGAAGGCAGTCACTTTCCCTCACAACCGTTACCGACACCAGCAACCGTATCATCATCCTCACCTGCACCAGGCCCAGCCATAATATTGTCAGAAGCGGATTGGCTAACTCATCAAGGGTTTGCTCGTTCCAGTGTTGATGCAAAGGCCACAGATGGTACGCAAAGTGGAGCACCCCTGGAGAACCTTGAGTGGATGGTGCAGGCCTATCTGGATGACCCAACGGAGGTCTTCTTTAATCAGAACCCATTGCTGTATTGGTATGGGAAGAGGGGTCAATGGCCACTGATCACCAACCTGGCTCTAAATTATTTGTCTTGCCCACTCGCAAGCATGTCTTCTGAACGTGTTTTCAGTGCTGCTGGTGCCGTTGTAACTTCAAAAATGACCCGCCTCTCGCCCAAAAATGTGGAGAGGTTAACAATGATCAAGATGAATCAGCACTTCATACCACCAGATTACAAAATACGTGAATCCACGCAGGAAGAAGAGGACACCGACGTAGGTGACGGAAGTTCTTCTCTGTTAGATGACCTACTCCCGTCTCAATTCACAGAGTTTGAGGATGAGCTCTACTTCCTTGACACTTAGGCCTGAAACTGACTTCCTTTTTTTTTGTCCTGACTCCTTATTCACTTTTACTCCTGTGTGTCTTTCTTTGTTTTGCAACTTTTACCACAACAAAACTCTAATCACAACAAATCCATCAGCAGCACTGTCTTCGTCTTATTTCCTTATTGAAGGTGCCGCTGTCTGCAATCCTGAAGTTCACAAGTTCACAACTCAGTCATACTCCTCTATCCTCCTCCTCCAGACTCCCCCTATCCATTTCCCTCAAGGCAGATGGCTGGAATACGCAGAATGAAGAAACTGTTGCTTCGTAGACGAGTCCCCTCAAAAGAAGTGGGACTGGAATTACTGACTATATGCTGATTGCTGACAGTTACTTCTGAAATTGACATGAGAGGCTGCCCTGTGGGCCTCCACTTTAAGAACAAGATGCGGACACACAGTGGGACAGGTAATGAATAATGAGATGGCATGCAGTGGACAGCACTGGCTGTCTGGCTCTGATAAAAGCAATCGCTGTTTAATTGTTGTGCATGAAATGAATCATCATATGTCTTCTGTTATTATTTAATCTTTTACACACTAAATGTAACTCAAGTCTACTCTGTTTTTTTACCTTGTTTAATTCAAATTCTACATCTACTGCAGGGGCCACTATGTTGCATTTTTTAATATGCAAAATGTCCTTGGACTCAATGTGTGTGTAGACTGCGACTGCATGAAAACGTCTATAGCAGAGTTACAAAATCAAATTAATTTTTGTTTTTTAGTTTTTAGTTGATGTAGTTTGAGTATAAGATTAAAAATAAAAAGTCCAACTGTGTATAAATCATTTCAAAACACTGAAGTCTTATCTTTTGATTTTATTATTATGTATTGTATATATCAAACATTTCTTTGAAGATTTACATATATTATATTCTTTTTTTGTGTATTTCTCTTTTGTTTTTTTGTTTTCTTAAGATTGCTTTTCTATATAACAAATTGATCGGTTAAAAACATGTAGGAAAAAATATACAACCAATAGACATAATGCTGAATACAGTGTTGAAGGCAAAGCGGTAGATGTCACAACGCGCGTTTCGGCTCTTGAGCCTTCTTCAGGTTACCGTCTACTGCTAAAATGTATGCGAACTCAAAACTTATTCTTAGCTCATACATGAAACAGATGGATCGTTATTTGGAATGTCTTGGTATCTTAATACTTCGAAGGTTGAGATCCTGAAGCGTATATGTAATATTTGTTGATGAATGAAGATGGTATCTAATGATCTTTAATATACGTCCTGTTTGTTTTTTTTTATATTTTTTCAAGATACTTGATATAATGTAGATCTGAACTTCCTTTATTGTGGAGATAGTAGGTGTGTGACTGACTGTATGAGTGAGTGATTAAATGTGTGTCACTGAGTGCATGGGTTAGTCAGTAAACTGTCTTAATTTGTGCATCATTATGTCTGTTGTTCTGTAAACTGCTGCATGTGTTGATCAGTAGCTATATGAGTAAGTATATGGGTTATTGATTGGTTGCCCAAGTATTTGTATGGGAGACTGAGTGTGTGTGTGGGTGGCTGGGAGGTGTATGACTCTGTGCATAGATGTGTAAGCAGTTGATTCACTAGATATATGGATTCAAAAGTGCATGTGGAAACAGGTGTATGGGCGGTTGACTGAGTGCATTGGTGAGTGAATGGATATCTGAGTGCTACATGTCAAAGTAAGAACATATGTAAAACACAGTACATGTGAGAGTTGACATATATAATTAACTGTGCATAAGAGTCCGTGAATGTGTGAGTGGCTGTATTGATCATTGTGAACTTGTATCAGGGATTGTAAAAGAGAGTAAATATGTGTTAGTATATGTTTGAATAAGTAAGGTATGTATAACTGTATAGTTGAGGAAATGGAGGTGTAATTGATTCTTTGCATGACTGAGTAGGTGTGTGAGTAACTCCATGGATGAGTGACAGTCTGTGAGTGTCTGTTTACACTGAGTGTATCTAAGGTTATTTTAGAGTCTGAAGAAGTTCATCGTATTATCACATGAATGATGTCATCAGTGATGTCATCAGTAATGTCAAATGAGATGTCATCAGTGATGTCATCAGTGATGTCATTTGAGATGTCATCAGTGATGTCATCAGTCATGTCATTGAGATGTCATCAGTGATGTCATCAGTGATGTCATTTGAGATGTCATCAGTGATGTCATCAGTGATGTCACTGACCATGTCATGAATGATGTAATATGTGACATGATCAGCAGTGGATTGCGGGTGCGCGATATATAGTTAGTACAACTAACTATATATGGAATTTCAATGGTTTTGTGTGAGTAAAATAAAGTTTTGTAAATGCTAATCCCTAACTATATATGGTCTATAACCTATGGTTTTTTCAGTGAATTTCAATGGTTTTTTAATAGCAAATATCAAAACCTTTACAATGTATTCTTCTTTAAATCGAAAAATATTTTTTACATGTTTTTAATACAATTTTTTTTAATTATTTTTATTGTTTCGCTCCCGGTACGCGAACCGGTTAGCTTCCCGTTAGCTCAATTCGGAGCCGCGACCCGGTCCGCGAACCGGTAAACGTTCCGTTTGCGCACCTCTCGCGTTAGAAAACAACATCGTGACGCGTCGCGTCAGCATGACGTTTCGCGTTCTCGCGTGATACGTCATATGACGTGCTACGTTCGCGTACCCGGAAGCGCAGCGGTACGCGAACCGGAAGCGATCCGGGGCGCGGCGCCGACCGCGTAACGTAAACACAGCAGGTCATGTGACTCGGTAATAACACTTTTCATTGGTTCATTTCACTTTTGGTTTCCTAATGATGTAATACTAGGTCATGTGATCTAAAATGAACACTTTTCATTGGTTTAGAACTTTTGCTTTTCCCAAATGATGAAAACCCCTCCTTCTTTCCTCACTCTGACTTTCATCTTGGTGAGAGAAAGACCCTTTATTTACACTTTGACATGGCTTCATTAGTAGCTTCAGCTGGTTCTAACCCACCACCTCCACCAAATCCAAATAAGAGAGGACCACCTGCTGAAGTAATTTTGCAAGAAGAGGAAGAACAGGAAGAGGAGGAAGAGGAGGAAGAGCCAAGGTTTTTGCCAGAGGAGCCCAGGAGGTACAATCGAAAAGAGAATTACATTTGGCAATTCTTTAGATTTCCTGAGGGGCAAAAAAAAGTGAATGCACGCTACGTGTTTTGCCGTATATGCGGTGATAGATTGTCAAGGGGAACTGAAAAAAAATACAGTTACGGCAATCACACTATGCATCGGCATATGAGTAGGTGGCACCCAAATAATTATAGTGCTGCCCAGCTACGTGATGAGCAACAAAATCCCCTTCCAATGGCAAGAAGATCGGTTGTTCCAGAGGTGTCGGGACCAGAGGCGAGGGAGATGATCCCAAACATTCAAATGTTGTTTGGGCACGTGAAGCAAGTGTGCGTGCACTGCGGCGATTTCATCTGCTACAGGGAAAGTAGCATCATTTTGATTATGAGAGCTATTCAGAATCATGTTAATGTTTGTCCGAGACGCCCCAAAAAATAAATTCTTTTTTTTTTGTTGCTCCTGTTGAGCCCTTTACAATGGATCGTTTTTGTTTCCCCCCCCCAAAAAAAACCAAAAAAAATATAAAAACGTTCAGAAAATACAAAAAAAGTAAAAAAATGTTCCAAAAATAATAAAAAAAATATAAAACAACAAAAACATTAAAAAAAAGTTCTTTTCAGAACTACCTCCCTGTTATAAAAAAATTGGTAGAATATTTGGAACTCTGCCAACCTCTATTTCTTTTAGTTCGCTCCCCGGAGCGCTACCCGGTACGCGTACCGGAAGCTAACCAAAAAAAATATTTTTTTAAAAAAAGAACAGTAAGTATAAGGTAAGCAAACAGACAGTTATGTGAAAAGAAAGACAGCTCTAGGGAGTAAACAAGAGATACTGTTACCTACAATCCACTGCTGATGATGTCACATATTACATCATTCATGACATGGTCAGTAACATCATCAGCAGTGGATTGCGGGTAACAGTATCCTTAGTTTACTCCCTATAGCTGTCTTTCTTTTAACATAACTGTCTGTTTCCTTCCCTTATAGTTACTGTTCTTTTTAAAAAAAAAATTTTTTGATCAGTCAGAAACAGTGACATTAATAGAAACAGAGAGAGTGAACAAGAGTGAAGAACTATGGTCCTCCTCAGCCACCCTCAGAAAACCAAGGGGGTCAAGATACATCTACCGTGCCCCCTTCTACCCATTCTGAACATTATTTGCCCTCCATCTTGTATCTTGATTCGACCGAAACACAAAATGGTGGACTCCCGTAACGCTGCTGGTTTGCGAACCGGGCCACTTCCCGGGAAGCGGTCCAAAAAAAAAGGTGGGAAAGTAATTCACAGACACTAAGAGTAATAGAGACGGAGTGAGTGAACAAGACTGAGGAACTATGAGAACAGAGGGACTGAGAAAAAGAGTGGAAGGAGTTGAGTAAGTAGGTAATAGAGAAAGGAATGAGGAAAGTAGCAAAGGCAGGAAACTGAGGGTTAAAGAAGTGAAGCAGTGGATCTAATAGTAGGTGAATGTGATAGAAATGTAACGAAAAGAGTACAACTATTTACCTTATAATTGCCGTTAAATTACTCACTTTTTATTTTTATACTTTCAATCTGTGAAAGAGAGAACCGACATTTGAAAAATATTAAAACATGTATTTAAAAATTACAAAAGACAAGGGAAAAGATTGAAGGACAAATAGTTTTTTAACAACTTTGACACTGACAGAAGCTTCTGCTTCTCCAGGTCCCCTACACAGTCCTAAAGATATACATTTTAAACTAACAGTATCTTGATACAGATGAAGTGAGGCCTATCTTAAAACATGGTGCATCTTTTTTATTGCTCTTGTTTCAGAAAAGTGTCGCTTCAGGATTCCAATAACATGTCTCCTATCCAGAGGTTTGTTTGAGGTGAGGCCTACTCAGAGTTCAAGATGAGATTTACACTTGTTGAAGTGTACAGAGGAGATAATATCTGTGAAAGTCTACCAATGAAGTGAGTCATGTCCACTGCACTCTTCAACAAAGTAGAAACCTCCTATGTTTCCCTGGACAGACCTAAACTTGATCTGCACAATGTGATTCGTAATGATAGGAAACACAGGTGATGTAATTGAAATACGTGCAATTTATTTTGCTCATTTCTCAATCACATCACTTGCCTTTCCTTTGCTTAGGTATCTCATTGTGCAGATGTAGTCTAGCATATGAAAGAATACGCAGAAGTGCAGCACTGCATGCAACAACTTTGACACTTACAGAAGCCTCACCTTCTCCATGCCTCCTACTCAGTTCTACATATACATCATAAATGCAAACAGTACAGAATTAATTATACATGTTAAATGGTTTATTTTTGCTGTTCTCAGAATGTATCAAAATTCACTAAAAACAGTGACTTGAAGGTATTCATCATGTAACAGCGGGGAAAAAAACCCATACAACATCAGAAATCAAAATTCAGAACTCCTTAAAGTTAACTTACTTTCCATGACGTCCAAGGATGTCCTATGAACAGCTTACACTCTTTTGTGCTGTTATTACTTTCAGCCCGCCACTTTCTGAAAGAAAATCTCCATCGTTTTTAAAAACACGTTACATGCAATAAATGACTTCTTGCTCTCTACCACAATTTTCCACAAGGCCAAATCTTGTCAGAGCCATTGATAACTCTTGGATTTCTTGTAAGCCAATCCCGTCATTTGGCATTTCCGCAACTTTCAGAATTAAAATGTTGAAGATCATTTTCACAATCCTGGAATAGTAATATCTTCCCCTTCTTGCTCAGTCATGTTCTACTTTTCCTATGACACTGATACAAGCAGACTTACACTACCCCTATGACTACTACAATTATTTAATTCTCTACATCACTTTTAATCACAAAGCAATGTAAAACAGTAGACAGCATTGTAGACTTACATTCCCTCTACTCCATGTTTTGGTTGGCTGCTTCAATTAGTTTATAAAAATAAACAGTTTTTCTGAACTCATTCAAAGTGCACGTATTTCTCCATAATGTCCAGTCCTATGGTTAGAAGTTATGTTTCTGAACTACACTTATCCTCAAGGCCAAATTGTGTAGGAGCCATTAGAACTTCTTGAAATTCCACAGAGCACATCCCGAGATTCTTTCCCTAAAATTTTGGTTTTAAAAACACCAGGTAAGAGTTTTTAAGGTCATACGGCAATTTTTTTTTGAAAATTAAAACAGAATCATTGCAAAATGACCAGCCATTTCTAGACTTTAAATAAGCTGTGTAATGTCCTGATGTTGTTGAAGGACCGTCATGATATATAATTGCTGCAGTTACAAAAGTCCTTCCTGATATTGACAACTGTGAAGCCACAAAATTTTTAATTAAAGTTGTCAATTTTGTTCCATCAGGCCTACATCGTTGGAACATTAAAATGACATACTGGCCATATGTTCGTATAAATAATGTGGACATCATTTCAGATTTACATTGGCTACACTCCATGTTGTGATCAGCTGCTTTTACTAGCTTATTAAAAGAGACTGATTTACTGTCTGGCAAAGTTAAATATATAAATCTTTCTGAGTCTACACTAGTAGTACTTGATACCATACAGTTCTCGCAGTCATGCTGCCATTGATAAGAAAGCCCGAACAGCTGATCTACATCTACACCTTCAGCATGTAATACATCAAGCATATACATTAAAAACTCCTGACAATCTTGCTGAATATTTTGAGAGAATTGTGTTTGGCCTGAACATCTGTCTAACAGATTTCGAATTTCAGACACACTTTCTATGTTTCTTCTATCAGTGGTACATTTCTCTAACACAGAATTTAACAAACTGCAAAATCTTTGATCAGAATTGACCACAATCTCTTCTTTTACATTTTTTAGAGAAAATAAAACATTTACCACTACATTAGCATAGCAGTTGACACCAGAACTGTTTTCAAACTGAAAACCAACAACATCTTCAACAGAATCCTTTTTGTTTCTGCTTGTAATTTTAGGTTCATTGACTTTTTGTATTTTTGCTACAACCTCCCCAGTATTGTTCTCATTTCTTCGTTTCCGGCCTACCACACGTTTCTCAAACAAAGGATACTGAGGCAAATGTGGCGCATACTCTCTTCTTAACCTATTGTATTCCTTAACACAATCTAGATCCGCACAAATGTTTGTGACATCACACTCAATCAAGTACAATCCCGATAAAGTTCTAACTCGTGACAATGCCACATATGCCATACCCTCCTTGAACACAGAACTGCCAATATTCACCAATGCACTGTCTACGCTTAAACCTTGCGATTTATGAATTGTCACCGCATATGCCAAGCAAACAGGAAACTGCTTACGGCGAACATATAAGTCTTTTACAAGCAAAAATCTAGCAGAACAACGAGCAATTAGCTGTACTTCCTCAATGCCATCAAATTTAATTTTTAAAAATTCAATTCCATCTCTATTTCTGTATTTCACAAAATCAACAACATTACCCATTGATCCATTTACCAGACCTCTTTCAACATGTAAATTCCTTCTTAAAATTATACGGCAGTTCAAGCACACATTCAGAGTCTTTTCAAAACCTGCAGTTTTAGATATACTCTTCTCTAATGAATCCAATTTTGTTTTCAGATTCTCAGACAAAATAATTGTTGATCCCATATGCTCTACTCTATCAATAGCTTCCAGTTTCACAATCTCTTGCTTTTCTAAATGCAACATTTTGTTGTTAAATTTGGCACATTCTGCAAGAGTTGGCATCAAACATATTCCAGATTTCTTCTCAGTAATTTTCTGAAAAATATTCTCAGGCACAACATCTTGTTCTGGATATAAATTTGACAGTAATCGTGCATGTAAAGCTTCTTTCCCATGCTCGGTCACTTTTCCAATTCTAACATCTTGTAGAATAGTCTTGTAAACTTCATCCTTCGCCTGACGCATATTTTCATGCAGTTCAGCATAATTGAAGTTTAACCATATATTGACGTTGCCAATGCTGCCTAGGCACTTCCTGGTATCTTCATGCGTGAGCATTTTGAACACAGGTTGCCCTTTCACTGGTGTCAGCTGCAAAAGATCTCCGAAAACAATGATGTGTTTGCCACCAAATAACACATCATACTCTGTTTTGAGAACTTCTTGCATCCTCAAATGCACAAAAGCAAGCATGACACTGGAAACCATGCTTACTTCGTCAATGATAAGAAGTTTCATTTTCCTCAAGATTCTTGAAACTTCAAAACAAGCATCTCCAGATAGCTTGTGATATTGTAATTTGTTGTCATGCTCCACTGGCAGCATCAGTAAACGATGTAAAGTAATCCCTTTAATATTATGTGCTGCCAGTCCAGTTGGAGCAGTGACAACACAAGACAGCGATGACTCTGTCCTTTCCTGCAAATAGCATGAAATTGCTTTAATGAGGAAACTTTTTCCAGTTCCCGCTTCTCCACTCACGTACAGTCAGACAGGCTTCAACGACGTACATGAGCACTCTTTCTTATCATGACTTAATCCATGATCAATTTGCATGGTAACTTCGTCATATATTTTCCTCTGTTCAACGTTAAGTTGTCTTTCCAACTCTTCTAAGTTAACCGCATCCTCCTGAGCATGTGCCATGGCTCTTTCCACTTCATTCATAGCAGTGGCAGCTTCATTTTCAATAACAGGTCCTCCTAGTGGATCCTGACTCAATGAAGCAGAACTCTGACTGTCCTGAGAACTGTCTCTGGCAATCTCGGCTGCAATCGTTGCTTCCTGCTCAATTTCCGCATTCAACATTTCTACATATTTGGGAAAAGCAGGACATTCTATGGTCTCCTTGGCGGCATTGAAAGAGTCTTCGTAACAGAGGAAATCTCCAAGCAGTTCCTCTTCTGCACGCCAAGGCTTGAAAAGTTGCAAAAGTGCTAAATAGAAAAACTCCTTTTTTTCAGGAGATTCGCCACTCAATTTTCGATGGTTTACCAAGTGGCATTTTCTTTGCTTGACCAGACATCCCTCACTTCCTATTACAGCATACACTCCTTTCTCAGTATCTTCTTTGATGTTCCTCTTGAATATGTAATTTTGCAGAACCTCATACAGACAAACATTCTCGAGGTGACTGCTTCGATTTGGATAATATGTATCCAACATGTTTGTCTTCAAAATGTCGGTACTGTTTGGCTCCTTTTCCGCCAAATACTCAATTTCCCGCACAGGTTTGAGAACTCGATTACGCGTTGCAGCAAGACCAAGACTCGCCCAAACGATACTCCTGGACTTGGCATAGAGACTTGCTGAAGACAACCGGTCAGAACATTCGTACGCTCCGATTTCTCGATGCGACAACATCTTCAGACTGAAACTGTACAACTTCTTGCTGAGGCTCTTTTCATGGGAAATGTCCTCCCACATATCCTTCAATTCTGTCTTCTCTTTTTTGGTGATGTAAGACGTCACATACCGAGCCACAGCCATACAGTTATCAGCCACAAACTGTATATCCATGTTAGCATTCCACATGGACAAAATCACCGGGTTGTAGTCGTTGATGTACTTGGACTCTTCGTTCCTCTTCAAATTGTAAGTGTTTTTAGGTGATTTCTTCATGAGATTGTGTCGCAGCGAAGACATCAAACTGTTTACTCTTCCTTTATAAATCACCGGTCGTGGAAAGCCGAAACGACATTTAGTGTAGAACTTGTCCTTGTTTCGGAATTTACGACGGCAGTACTTTCCACATCGATGGCTTTGGAAACGCAGAACTTTTTCTCTTAGGCTTTTCTTCTCCTTTGCATTTGGAACAGCACACGTAGAATACTGTTGGATGAAACTCATCACTGAGTCTTCTGGATCCGTTCCAAATTTAGGTGCATCCTTGATCCACAGCAACATATGTATATGAGGAGCACCTCTTGCTTGGTACTCTTTTCTCCAGAAGAAATCCAACACCTCTCCAAGAGGTGGATTCTTCTTATTCATGATGAAAGACATCATAGCTTCAAATCTATGATTGAAGTACCTACATACATTGACTGGATCCAAAGAGCACAGTTCTCCGGGTGTCTTGAATTCGATGTTATCTACGTTAGCATTTGCCTCTCGTAGAAATTCAAGTAAGTCTTCCCAGCCATACTCGGCACAGCTCAGAGTGAGGAACCATGTGGGAGTACCTAAGTTCCTCAGCATACATTTTAAATCACCATGACGACGGTACCAGTACTCATTAGTACCACGCTGACACGCCATGAGATTAATCAGGTGAGAATCCAAAATACTGTCTTGGACATTGACTTTATCCATAAAGTCACTTGCCGAGATGTTTTGCATGTGTATACCACTTTTCAAGATGTGGTTCACTGCATATGACAGTCCAGACAGATCGCTTTCAAACAGGAGATGAAACAAATAAGGAATGCATTGTCGAAACCTAGCATCTCCTGCATACAATCGCAAAGTCCGGTATTCAGAAGCAGGAATTTGATGAGGTCGCTCATCATATCTTCCTCCCTGACCTGTTGGAAAAAGCTGTGGGAAACACCGAGCTTCCAAACTTTCCTCCCAAACACTAATGGGACTCCCTTTGGCTTGTTTCATTTGAAACAACTCAATAGCATTCCCCATGACTTCCTTGGAATGCAAAGGATGAACACTATAATGTTCATATATTTCTTCACTAGTAGAGGGTTCTACTTTCTCAATTTGACCAGCACACAAATCGCTATCCTCTTCCTCACTTACTTCCTCTTCTGCAACATATACATTCTTATAGTATTTATTATTTTTTTTCAAATACAATGTTGCCTTTTTAACTTTCCTAACATCTACTAAATCTTGCCATATTTTCTTATTCTTTGTCGGAACCCCATTAACTAAGATAACCAGAGGTTCCTCTTCCACTTTTTCTACTCCAATTGTGTTAATGTTTTTCTTCAAATCTAGAGGCAAATAAACAACTCTTCCCTTTAATCCTCTCTGTAAATCTGATGGAGGCAATTTCCCTGTCTTTGGCTCCATTCTTACAATAGCCTGAAAGGGATGGATACTTTGAATCAAAATAGATTCATAAGTATTTAAATCCTTCAATTCAGAAGGAATCTCAACCAATTCCAGATTATTATGAACTGCTCTAGCAGGCATCTGGTTTTGATTTAATTTGCAAGAACAATAAGTACACACACGTTGATCCAATCCCAAATCAAAACAATTTTCTACCATCAAGTATGTTGCAAAATCCTTCCATTCACTATTATTTTCCCTTTCACTTTTTGCATATAAATCCACTAACTTAGTCTGATTCTTATAATAAGTGCGTCGACAACACACACAAGTGAAATTCGGCCTCTCACTTGATTTCACCTCAAACGTCGCAATTTCCCTCTGGAAATTATCTGTACTGGAAACATGTACACTATCTTCCACAAGACCCTCTTCTTCTTGGTCAATTTCAACATTCTCCTCTTTACTTCCAAAGTAACAAAACTCAATTTCTTCACATATATTCTTCACATCTATTTCAGAACCATGCAAAAGAGCAGCGCATAATTGTTTAAGCATAATTGCTGGACTCTTAGCATAATACAACATTCTAACTAATTTCCTCACTTTGTTATGATGCACTGCTAGCATCCTGAAATGATGAAAAACACTCTGGCATACTCTCCTGGAAAGACAAGCCAGTGAATGTCCATGCAAACCTGTCACTTCTCTTACTCTGCAAGGATCTAATTCTTGCAACAACATCATTTTCTGCTTCAAACTTTTCTTATTAAATGACCGTACAAAATCACAAAGCAAATTGATGGAATCCTGTCGCACACTGCAAATACTACTACACTTCCAGGTGTACACAGGACCCTTAGCACGTCTTCCTAAAACCTCATTACCTAACAGCTCTTCTGCCTCTGTTGTCACAAGTTTTTCTTTTTCAACTGGACAACCATCTTTCACTTCATAAGCACGACCACTGGTGTCAACTGCATGCACCAAATCATTATCCTGGAAATAACTCTCCTCATTAAAAAATGCCTCACAGCTTGAACTATGCATCCATTCTCCAGAAAAAACTTCACAAAAATTACTACGATTAACTATTCTCTTCCATCTACTATTTCTTTTGAAATCAAAAATTGCCTTGTTTAGCTTCCTAATTCTATTGATTATCAAAATAAATAACTTACGTTTAATTTCAAATGCCTGATCAATAACTTTCTCAACTTTTTTTTTTGTCTTATAAAAAACTAGTTTATGTTGACCTTTCTTAATATTTTTTAACAAATTGCCAATTATCCTGTTCCGGAACATTCGTTTACGAATCTCCCTAAACTGTTGTTTCCTTCTACTATCATGCACAGAGTTATCTCTTGCTCTAGCAGTAACATTTTTCATTGGCCTTTCTTTTCCATTTGATTTCCTTCTCGTTTTATGGACTGAAACATTTTCTGTAGTAATATTTTTTTTATTACACATATTTCTTATAAAGTGTTTTGTGCTCTTACCCGGTGCTTTCTTCGTGACTTGACAAATCTTTTTGTTATAGCACTGCTGCGTATTATTTTTCACCTGCTGTCTTTGACGTTTTGCAGCCTTTCTCTGTCTTTCTATTGTAGGCATGGTGAAATCTTGAAATGATCTGCAGTTGAATCTGTGGAAAAATATAATAAATAATGTTATTAACCATTATTACCAAACAGTAAATCAGTAACAGTGATAAAAAACTTAACACACTACTTGACATTTTAATTAGAAGATTTTTTAGTCGTTGGCAAATTTACAATACAGAAATACCAGAAAAGAAATGACATTTATATTTATGTTACCTATGCTATTTTATATGTGAATCTGATCTAATTTTATGAGCATATTTTAATATTTTATTGAAGACACTACACATAACCTGCTTTTGAAGGTGTCTTTATTTTTAAATTAAACGGTTTCCTTTTTACTTTTTATTAATTATAAATTTTAAAAATAAATGTTTATATTTCCAAAGGCTCAAGCAGGTCAGCTTCCCATCCTATATCATATAATTCGGACAAATCTGCATCCTCATCACGCTCTTCTTCATCCTCAGGATTTAAATCATCCAATGGATCAACATCCACTGATGTTTCAATTACAAGTTCAATGATGAGGTCAAAATCAACTGATTGCAGATTGTCGCTCATGTTGAGGTTGTCTTTATCTTTAAAGAAAGATAACAACAATGAGATGTTGCAGAGTAAGAGACAAATCTCACAGATTATAATAGTAAAATTGTTTAACAAGAGTAACATTTTGCAGCTATTATTTAGCCATGTCCAGCGATGCTGAGCAGGTGAAGCCTATGTCTAATTTTTCACTGAACAGGACTCATCTGTTCTTAACCTTGGATAAGCCTCACCGACTCTGTGTCCCCTGCACATACTTAAATGTAAAGGGGCAGATTTATGTTAAATGGCACATCCCCAGGCATGCACCAGTTAACGTGCACCACTGCTCTGCCACCCATGGTGTGCCGCATTTACAATCAGATAGGAGAAACCTGTGTCAAAACCCTGCACCTGCTTGAAGCAGGCATAGGTCTTGACGCAACATTGTGGAGATGGTGCACCCCTGAGCCTTGCTGGAGCTGCATCGCACTTGCGATACAACTCCAGCAATGCGCCACCTTAACGGCACAGATGCGTCAAGCATCTGTGCCGTTTTTGCCCCATGCTGCGCCGCATTGTAAATGCAGCACACCATGGGTGGCGGAACAGCGGCGCAAGATGACTGGCACATCCCTGGTGATGCACCAGTCATCATAAATCTATCCCTAAGCTTCTTATCTTGTTAGATATGAACTGCCATATGTATCATCAAAATATTTTGCATTTCCTAAATAGCGAATTTTAAGGAATAAATAGCGATTCTTTACCATTCCTAATTTGCGATGAGCAAATTGCTAATTGCAAGTTACCCATTCATTTCCATGGGCTAGGAGGCTCATAGGAATGAAGGTTTAATTTGCGATTAGCAATTTGCTCATCACAAATTAGGAATTTTTCCAAGGGTGCAGGGGTGTCTCAAGAACACCCTGCTGCACCCCTGAAAAAGAAATTTGGGGGCATATGGCACACATACATGCCCTAAGGGCATGTGTTGGCGTCATATGGGACCTTTTGTTTTTTTAAAAAAAAGCTTTTTGAAAAGAATTCACAAATTACCACCAATTTACCACAATAGTTTCCAAATCCTTAATGTCATTTTTTACATATTTTTTGTTTGATACATTGCATTTAAGTAGTCACAAAATTTGCAAATCCTTCAGTGCAATTGCAAAATAAGGAATAGCAAATTTTGCTACTCCTTATTTTGCACCAAACTTGTTTGATACATACCATTTGTCTAATTAACATTTGCAAAGGCCAAAATTCGTAGAATTTTGATCTTTGCGAATGCTAATTAGCTTGATACATATGGCCCCAAGTGAGGCCTGTCTTACGACATGGTGCATCTTTTGCATCACTGCTGCATCGGTTTCATGTGGTACGTTTTTTTTACACCATGACATATCTGCCTAAATGCATCAATTTGTAATGTTGTCGCCTCATAGCAAATCTTTTGCACCACCGCTGCATCATAAAAGTGACGCACAGTGGCACAAAAGAGGCATAAACCTATCATAAATCTGTCCCTAGCATTTTAAATGATTAATCCAGGATGACGATAAAGTGTGGCCTATCCAGAGGTTTGTTTAAGGTGAGGCCTACTCAGGATTGCAGATTAAAGTTACGCTTGATGAAGAATACAGAGGAGATAATACATGTAAAGGCCTACCAATGAAGTAAGTAATGTGCACTTTATTGCGCCAGTCATCATAAATGTATCCCTAAGCTTCTTATCTTGTTACAGATCAACCACCATATCTACCATCAAACTATTTTGCATTTCCTAAATAGCAAATTTTAAGGAATAAATAGGAATTCTTTACTATTCCTAATTTGCAATGAGCAAATTGCTAATTGCAAATTACCCATTCATTTCCATGGGCTAGGAGGCTCATAGGAATGAAGGTTGCAATTTGCGATTAGCAATTAGCTCATCACAAAATAGGAATTTTTTCAAGCGTGCAGGGGTATCTCAAGAACACCCTGCTGCACCCCTGAAAAATAAATTTGGGGGCATATGGCACACCTACATGCCCTAAGGGCATGTATGGGCGTCATATGGGACCTTTTGTTTTTTGGAAAAAAATGCTTTTTGAAAAGAATTCGCAAATTACCACAAACTAGAAGTTGGTGGTAGTTTCCAAATCCTTAATATCATTTTTTACATATTTTTTGTTTGATACATTGCATTTAAGGAATCGCACATTTTGAATTAAGGACATTTTAAGTCATTTCCACATGTGCAGTGTTTTCAAATTATGATTTGAAAATCGTTTTTGGGGAAAAGTAATGGTTTGCAAATTTATGACAAGGACATAATGGTGTATGCTTCTCTATAAGGCATTTCAGTGTCTCTGATGTCATTTTTCCCATATTACATTATAAGACCTTTCCCCATGGAGCACATTCCTTGTAAATATGCTCCCACCTGTGCATGGCGAATTTAGATTTTGACTGTTTGAGTCACATAGCCATGTTAAAAGTGACCCAAAAAAATTGCAAACGTTTTAAAAAAACACATTCATGTGTCTTAAGGACATTTTAAGTCATTTCCCCATGGACAATGTTTTCTAAGTGGTGCAAAAGAGGCATACACCTATCATAAATCTGTCCCTAGCATTTTAAATGATTAAATCAAGATAACAACAAGATGTGGCCTATCCAGAGGTTTGTTTAAAGTGAGGCCTACTCAGGATTGCAGATTAAAGTTACGCTTGATGAAGAATAAAGAGGAGATAATACATGTAAAGCTCTACCAATGAAGTAAGTGATTTCTACTTCATTGCGCCAGTCATCATAAATGTATGCCTAAGCTTCTTATCTTGTTAGACATCAACCGCCATATGTATCATATAACTATATTGCATTTCCAAAAAAGCGAATTTTAATGAATAAATAGCGATTCTTTACCATTCCAAATTTGCGATGAGAAAATTGCTAATTGCAAATTACCCATTCATTTCCATGGGCTAGGAGGCTCATATAAATGAAGGTGCAATTTGCGATTAACAATGTGCTCATCACAAATTAGGAATTTTTCCAAAGCTGCAGGGGTGTCTCAATAACACCCTGCTGCACCCCTGAAAAATAAATTTGGGGGCATATGGCGCACATAAATTTTAACAACATTCCTTTACCTCAAAAACGATTTTCAAATCATAATTTCAAAACACTACACATGGGAAAATTACTTAAAATGTCCTTAAGACACATAAAAGCGTTTATTGATTGCCTTTCCTGCATGGTTGGGTCACTTTTAACATGGCTATGTAACACAAACATTCAAAATCTAAATTTTCCATGCACAGGTGGGAGCATATTTACAAGCAATTTGCGCCACATAATTCATAATTTTCTCCTTAAAGCACACTATTCTCTATCTAACTTAAAGAAATATTTTCTCACCTTAGCAAATACTTTGAGTTTGAAAACAGTCTCAGAAACACACCAATTTGTCTTCAGCAGAGCAAAAGGTATGCACTCCAGAGTCTGCAGCTATCAAAAGCACAGAAATGCTGTAATTCTTCACACATATTTCTCATGTCACCCAATCAAAACTCTTCCCTCACTTTTTTTCAAATGAAAACCCTTCCCCCCTCTGCCCTTTCTGTCTTTTCTGCATGGCAACCACCTTATTGGAAGACTTCTGGTGTTTGCAAGTTCACACAACTTTGTTGCAATTGAACTCTCAGTGCACCTGCATATCCAGTGCATTCTTTCATTTAATGATTTTTTATTGACCATTCAAAATACATCTTTCAAAGAACACATCCGTGCACCCTAACTTTCTGTTTTCAGCAATCAAAATCCACCAATCACTGTTACTGCTTCATGAACACAGAAACTCCACAGTTTTTTTCATTTTAAACTCTCATTTTTTCAACTGCCATTTCATTGCCACACTTCATCTGACTGCAGGAGAACCTTCTCTCACCATGTTTTCTGTCTGGATTGTTGGACATAGTTATATTCACTGGGCTCAAAGGTACGTTGAAAACAGGAAATTACCTAACCTCAATTTACAAGATGTGGAAATTAAGTGGTTTGGCCACAGAGGATTAAAATGTCACCAATTGATACCATTGGTGAAAACCTTTATGCATTTGCCCAAACCTGACCTGTTAATTGTGCACTGTGGAGGTAATGACTTGGGCACTTTGACTGGTGTAGGTCTGGAAATGCTTTTAAAGGACACCTTTGAGCAATTAATGGCACTTTTTCCTCAGACTGCCTTGGTATATTCAAATATATGCCAAAGACAGAAATGGAGGTGGTCAAACCAATTTTGTCCACAAATTGAGAAGTCGAGGAAGCATGTAAACAAATCTGTTTCAGCTTACATGAGAGACCATGGAATGGGCTCCCTGTACAACAATAACTTGCGATACTACATGCAAGATATCTACAGAGGAGATGGAGTTCACTTCTCAGATGAGGGCAACAGAGTTTTCACTCTGAATTTAAGAATGTGCATTGGTACCTACTTATAAGTACCTAAATGTACCATAAACCCAAAAGCTCTTCTCAGAGCTACCCTACATCTAATCACTCACAATTATTATTTTACTCTAACATTTTCACTAATTTTCAACAAAGTACGCTCCCCGGGGCGCTACCCGGTACGCGAACCGGGAGCTAACCTCGCGAAATTTTTAAAAAAAATGTTTTTTTTTCGCACATATGGGCCTCCTCAGCCACCCTCAGAAAACCTAGGGGGTCAAGATAACTCTACCGTGCCCCCTTCTACCCATTCTGAACATTATTTGCCCTCCATCTTGTATCTTAATTCGACCGAAACACAAAATGGTGGACTCCCGGAACGCTTAAGGTTCGCGAACCGGGGCGCTCAACGGTTCGCGTACCGGGTCGCTCCCTGGGAAGCGCACCATCAAAAAAGGTGGGAAAGTAGTTCACAGAAAAGCCACTGGAGACAATTTCACCAAATATAGATTAGCTCATACTACATACCAATCCCTACCATTTTCACAAATTTGATTGGAATTCCATTTAGTCATTTAGCCTGTAGACCTCTCTAAATACCCTGAGGTAAATTACTTCACAAAACACATCTGAAGTGTTGGAATTGACAACCAATGAAAATGTTACTTTCATTTTCTATTTTTTTTACCTGACATTTCATTGGTTATATACCTGAATATATATAAAGGAAGAGAAGAAAACACAGCCATTTTGACTACTACTTCTTGCTGTACATTTCAATAGTATTTTCACTAATTCCTTCAACTTCTTTCTAAAGGTAAGTTTTTATTTTTAAAACTGCAGTATATTGTGCACAATAAGTTAATATGGTAAACTTTTTCTGATAGATATATACTATCCCTCTGTAGTAGTTATAGATTTAGAGAGACTTCTCTGTTATAGTTAAGGATGGAGTTAGGCTTCTCTTGTATAATTATGAATTTACTTACGTTAAATCACATACACATTTTTATATTCCTACTTCCACTCTGATACTATACACTGCCCAAAGATAAATTCACTGATAAAAAATGCCTATCTAAAATTATTCCCAACATTGCCCTATCTCTACTAATATATATTTTTTTAATTCAAATTTCAGGCAAAATGGAAGGCGAAAGCCAAGTTTCTTTTGAAATGGACCTGCAAGACAGCAGCCAAGAATTGATTGATACAATTGATCAAATTGACATTGAATTTTTCGATGAAACTTGGGACAATGAACTACTGCAATGTGTACAAGCAGTAGATAACCTCCTTGCAAATGAGGACATTTTACACCCTCAGAGACTACAATGTATATTCCATGATAATTATGAAATTTCTGACAATGAAATGTTAGAAAGTTTAATAAATTATGAAACACAATCACATTAAAAAAAAATGCTTAAAAAATAAAGAAAATAAAAAATAATCAACAAAAACAACAATCAATTAACATACAGCATTTGAAAAGTCTATCATTCATTTTTCATTGCAGTACGCTGCCCAGAACGCTTCCCGGTTCGCGGACCGGGCGCTCCCCACGCAAAAAATAAATAAATTTTTTTTTGTTTTTTTTGCCCCGCGGGGCCCTTTTAAAACCTCCACATTAAACCTAGGGGGTCAGGGAGGATCTAGTATGCCCCCTTATGGTCATTTTCGCCTTTGTTTTGGCCTCCTCTTGTCTCTCAATCCTACCGAGAGACAAGATGGCGGCCGCTCCGGACTGTTTAGAATGTTGACAGACACCGGAGAGCCAATCAGCTTAGCTACGCGAAGTTCCGGTACGCTTAAGGTCCGCGGACCGGAGCGCTGCCCAGAGCGCGCTTACAGATATATATCTTTTTTTAAACGTTAATTTCTCAAAATCCACTGGAGCACATATATTGAGACCTAGAAAAGGCACATCGGGCTACCAGTCCCTACAATTTTGCCAAGTTTCGTGCAAATCCATTCAGCCGTTCGGGCTAAAAGTGAGGCCAACCGCCCTATGGAAAACTCAATGTTAAAAACACGTTTTGGGACCCCCCTTTTTTCTCGACCCCCCCTGGACGAACCCCCCCCAAATTTCCAGGGGCTGCTCAGAAACAAAATGTTCCATTTTCCAGAAAATTTCAGCCAATTCCGTCCACAAACGCCAAAGTTATTAGACATAGAATTTTCAAAAATCCCATAGGGAAAATATCCTAACTATATATACCTACTGGCGACCGCCAGTAGGTAATATATATATATATATATATCACACATTTACCAGATTCCCAAGTTGAAGGGCCACCAGGAAGATTCATAAGAAAACGCCAGGTTTTATTCAGGGCTTGCTAGTGACAAGTTCACAGGAAAACCAAACAGAAAGTTAGTGGGGCCAGACGCGTTTCGGGAGGAACCTGCTCCCTTCTTCTGTGGCTCGATATGCTAACACAAGAACTGTCTATCTTAATTTATTGCCACACCCCTGGGCGGGGACGCTGCCACTACTGCGGCATTATGGACATTGTAGTGTTACCCCAGTGGGTGTAAGGTTCTTGCGATAGTTTAGCATCAAAATTAAAATCCCAAGTGGGCTCCGAGGGTAACCTATTCCTTGCCGTTCTGCTTTGTAACCATGAAAAAGCGTTCGCGTGAGCACTACTGGAATCGTGCTCACGCGTCTTCCATCCGTTGTCATCACGCTCCCAGTGGTGCGGACTCGGATCTATTGACTGGGGGGTCACCTTCGCGACCGGGACGGCCGCTGAAACATCACACATTTACCAGATTCCCAAGTTGAAGGGCCACCAGGAAGATTCATAAGAAAACGCCAGGTTTTATTCAGGGCTTGCTAGTGACAAGTTCACAGGAAAACCAAACAGAAAGTTAGTGGGGCCAGATGCGTTTCGGGAGGAACCTGCTCCCTTCTTCTGTGGCTCGATATGCTTTCATGGTTACAAAGCAGAACGGCAAGGAACAGGTTACCCTCGGAGCCCACTTGGGATTTTAATTTTGATGCTAAACTATCGCAAGAACCTTACACCCACTGGGGTAACACTACAATGTCCATAATGTCCATAATGCCGCAGTAGTGGCAGCGTCCCCGCCCAGGGGCGTGGCAATAAATTAAGATAGACAGTTCTTGTGTTCAGCATATCGAGCCACAGAAGAAGGGAGCAGGTTCCTCCCGAAACGCGTCTGGCCCCACTAACTTTCTGTTTGGTTTTCCTGTGAACTTGTCACTAGCAAGCCCTGAATAAAACCTGGCGTTTTCTTATGAATCTTCCTGGTGGCCCTTCAACTTGGGAATCTGGTAAATGTGTGATATATATATATATATATGTATATATATATATATATATATATATATATATATATATATATATATTTATTGATGTTTATTTATATTTATATATATGTATATTACCTACTGGCGGTCGCCAGTAGGTAGTTATAGTTAGGACCTAGCTACCATAGGAAATCCGCAACATTCTATTGGGAATAACTCTGGCGCCGGTTGAGGAATTTGCGTGTAATTTTCCAAATTTTTGGCCAGCTCCGCTCCGCTTCTTCCCTGAAAGTTTCGGGGGGATTCGTGAAGTGGGGGCTGAGAAAAAAGGGGGGTCCGAAAACGTGTTTTCCCCATGTTAATTTCCATAGGACGTTCTGACATGTACGCGTACCAGGGAGCGCACCCGGCGTGCTACGGGAGTGTGCGAGCGGAAAGCTGATTGGCTGTCGGATATCTGTCAACATTCTAAACAGTCCGGAGAGTCCGCCATCTTGTGTCTCGGTAGAATCGAGACACAAGAGGTTAAAAAAAAAGGGGAAAATGATTAAAAGGGGGCAGGGTAGACACCCCCTGACCCCCTAGGTTTTCTGAGGGGGGCCTAGAAGGACCCTGAAGGACAAAAAAACTTTTTTTTTCAATTTTCGCGGGGTAAGCGCTGTGTGCGTTCCCATGTACGCTCACCGGTACGCGCACCCAGAGCGTACCACAGGGAAAAACATTGAAAGAAAATAGTGTAAAATAAGAATTTGGAGTGCTTAGAGGTAGGGTAGCTCTAAAAAGAGCTGTTGTGTTATGTGAGTGATTTAAGTACCTACAAGTAGGTACCGATGCAGAGTCTAAAATTCACTTCAATACAATCACTTCGCTACTACTTCATTAATTAGAAATAAAAATGAATAATATGTCAACTAATTTTGAATTTGTAAATATTAATTTATTGTTCAGAATTTTCATAATTTAATAGAACTTGTAGCATGTCCTCATCTGGAATTTCCTCTTCAATCATATGATCAGGAATGTCCTCATTAAGAGTTTGTCATGATGATTCTATTTTATCCAAACATTCAATTAATTCTTCGTCAAGAGATTCATCCCAAAAATTATCCCTGTCTTCTTGAATTTCAATAAAAATCGTTGAAATTTCAAATGAAATTTCCTTGGTCTACTCATTTTGATTCATTTTAATTTCAAATTTCTTGCTGTAAATTGCAGAAAAAAGTAATCACTTTCAATTATCGTTTTTAGTAATACATAACATAAAAGTAGCTTAATCAAGTATTTAGTTCTTTAAAATTAATTGGGCAGTGTATAGTATCAGACAGGAACTAGAAATATAAAGCACTGCATGTGATGAAACCTATCTTAATCCATAATTATAACAGAAGGACTGTAAATAACTAACAGAAAACATTTCCCAAATTATCTTAGTGTACAACATAGTTCCCCTTACAAATTAACAACTCAGCTTTTTGAAAGTAGAAGAGTTAGTACTGTGTTATTCAAAGTCCAGCAATTGAGCACCCAAAATTTCTCTCAAAAGTACCTCAGACAGGGGTATCACAAAATGGCCGTGTTTTCCTCTCATTTAAGATATATACATAACCAATCAAACTTCATCACACACAAATTCCAAACTAAAGTAATATTTTGATTGGTTCTAAATTTCAATACTTTCAAATGTGTTTGCCCCATGCAATTTTCCATAGGACATTTAGACACGGCTACAGCCTGAACGGATGAATGGAATTACACCAAAGTTGGCAAAATGATAGGTACTGGTATGTAGTAGGGCCTTTTCTATATTTCTTTGATATTGCTCCAGTGGTTTTTATGAAAGGCAACTTAAAAAAAACATATATATCAATAGGCGCGCTCCAAGCGCTCACCGGTACGCGTACCGGGGAGCGCACCCGGCGTGCTACGGGAGTGCGCGAGCGGAAAGCTGATTGGCTGTATGATGTCTGTCAACATTCTTAACAGTCCGGAGATTCTGCGATCTTGTGTCTCGGGAAAACGAGACACCTGAGGTGAAAAAAAAAGGGGGAAAAGATTAAAAGGGGGCAGGGTAGACACCTTCTTACAGACCTTCTCCTTTACTTTCCTTCCTCTCTATTCCCTTGTTTCGCTCTTTCACTCTTTTCCCTTCCCTTACTCTCCTTACTCCACTTTACTAATTCCTTCTCTTTCTCCCTCTGTCCTCTTAATTCTACACTCCCCTTCCGTCATTCTCTCTCTCTTAGTCTCATTCTCTCCGTCCCCTTAGTCTCTCACTCCTCTTCTGTCACACTCACTCCCTATAACTCAGCCATACTCCCACATTCACCTTCTTTCAGACCTTATCCTTTACTTTCCTTCCTCACTCTTCTCTTACTTCATTCCTTTACTCTTTTCCCTTCCCTTACTCTCCTTACTCCACTTCACTAGCTCCTTCTCATTCTTCCTCTGTCCTCTTAGTTCTACACTCCCCTTCCCTCAATCTCTCTCTGTTAGCCTCATTCTCTCTGTCCCTTAGTCTCTCACTCCTCTTCTGTCACGCTCACTGCCTATAACTCAGCCATACCCCCACACTCACCTTCTTTCAGACCTTCTCCTTTACTTTCCTTCCTCTCTCTTCCCTTGTTTCGCTCCTTCACACTTTTCCCTTCCCTTACTCTCCTTATTCCACTTCATTAACTCCTTCTCTTACTCCCTCTGTCCTGTTAGTTCTACACTTTCCTTCCCTCATTCTCTCTCTGTTAGCCTCATTCTCTCCGTCCCTTTAGTCTCTCACTCCTCTTCTGTCACGCTCACTTTGTATAACTCAGTCATACTCCCACACTCACCCTCTTTCAGACTTTTTTCTTTACTTTCCTTCCTCTCTCTTCCCTTCTTTTGCTTCTTCACTCTTTTCCCTTCCCTTACGATCCTTACTCCACTTCATTAACTCCTTCTCTTACTCCCTCTGTCCTCTTACTTCTACACTCCTCTTCCCTCACCTCATTCTCTCTCTGTTAGCCTCATTCTCTCTGTCCCCTTAGTCTATCACTCCTCTTCTGTCACGCTCACTCCCTATAACTCAGCTACACTCCCACACTCACCTTCTTTCAAAACTTCTCCTTTACTTTCCTTCCTGTCTCTTCCCTTCTTTCGCTCCTTCACAATTTTCACTTCCCTTACTCTCTTTACTCAATTTCACTAACTCCTTCTCTTACCCCCTCTGTCCTGTTAGTTCTATACTTTTCTTCCCTCATTCTCTCTCTGTTAGCCTCATTCTCTCCGTCCCTTTAGTCTCTCACTCCTCTTCTTTCATGCTCACTCCTTATAACACAGCAATACTCCCACACTCACCTTCTTACAGACCTTCTCCTTTACTTTCCTTCCTCTCTCTTCCCTTGTTTCGCTCTTTCACTCTTTTCCCTTCCCTTACTCTCCTTACTCCACTTTACTAACTCCTTTTCTTTCTCCCTCTGTCCTCTTAGTTCTACACTCCCCTTCCGTCATTCTCTCTCTCTTAGTCTCATTCTCTCCGTCCCCTTAGTCTCTCACTCCTCTTCTGTCACACTCACTCCCTATAACTCAGCCATACTCCCACATTCACCTTCTTTCAGACCTTATCCTTTACTTTCCTTCCTCACTCTTCTCTTACTTCATTCCTTTACTCTTTTCCCTTCCCTTACTCTCCTTACTCCACTTCACTAGCTCCTTCTCTTTCTTCCTCTGTCCTCTTAGTTCTACACTCCCCTTCCCTCAATCTCTCTCTGTTAGCCTCATTCTCTCTGTCCCTTAGTCTCTCACTCCTCTTCTGTCACGCTCACTGCCTATAACTCAGCCATACCCCCACACTCACCTTCTTTCAGACCTTCTCCTTTACTTTCCTTCCTCTCTCTTCCCTTGTTTCGCTCCTTCACACTTTTCCCTTCCCTTACTCTCCTTATTCCACTTCATTAACTCCTTCTCTTACTCCCTCTGTCCTGTTAGTTCTACACTTTCCTTCCCTCATTCTCTCTCTGTTAGCCTCATTCTCTCCGTCCCTTTAGTCTCTCACTCCTCTTCTGTCACGCTCACTCTGTATAACTCAGTCATACTCCCACACTCACCCTCTTTCAGACTTTTTTCTTTACTTTCCTTCCTCTCTCTTCCCTTCTTTTGCTTCTTCACTCTTTTCCCTTCCCTTACGATCCTTACTCCACTTCATTAACTCCTTCTCTTACTCCCTCTGTCCTCTTACTTCTACACTCCTCTTCCCTCACCTCATTCTCTCTCTGTTAGCCTCATTCTCTCTGTCCCCTTAGTCTATCACTCCTCTTCTGTCACGCTCACTCCCTATAACTCAGCTACACTCCCACACTCACCTTCTTTCAAAACTTCTCCTTTACTTTCCTTCCTGTCTCTTCCCTTCTTTCGCTCCTTCACAATTTTCACTTCCCTTACTCTCTTTACTCAATTTCACTAACTCCTTCTCTTACCCCCTCTGTCCTGTTAGTTCTATACTTTTCTTCCCTCATTCTCTCTCTGTTAGCCTCATTCTCTCCGTCCCTTTAGTCTCTCACTCCTCTTCTTTCATGCTCACTCCTTATAACACAGCAATACTCCCACACTCACCTTCTTACAGACCTTCTCCTTTACTTTCCTTCCTCTCTCTTCCCTTGTTTCGCTCTTTCACTCTTTTCCCTTCCCTTACTCTCCTTACTCCACTTTACTAACTCCTTTTCTTTCTCCCTCTGTCCTCTTAGTTCTACACTCCCCTTCCGTCATTCTCTCTCTCTTAGTCTCATTCTCTCCGTCCCCTTAGTCTCTCACTCCTCTTCTGTCACACTCACTCCCTATAACTCAGCCATACTCCCACACTCACCTTCTTTCAGACCTTATCCTTTACTTTCCTTCCTCTCTCTTCTCTTACTTCATTCCTTTACTCTTTTCCCTTCCCTTACTCTCCTTACTCCACTTCACTAACTCTTTCTCAAAGTCCCTGTATCCTCTTTCTTCTACATTCTTCTTCCCTCATTCTCTCTCGGTTAGCCTCATTCTCTTCATTCCCTTGGTCTCTCACACCTCTTCTGTCACACTCACTCCCTATAACTCAGCTACACTCCCACACTCACCTTCTTTCAAACCTTCTCCTTTACTTTCCTTCCTGTCTCTTCCCTTCTTTCGCTCCTTCACACTTTTCCCTTCCCTTACTCTCTTTACTCCACTTCACTAACTCCTTCTCTTACTCCCTCTGTCCTCTTAGTTCTACACCCCCTTCCCTCATTCTTTCTCTGTTAGCCTCATTCTCTCCGTCCCCTTACTCTCTCACTCCTCTTCTGTCACGCTCACTGCCTATAACTCAGCCATACTCCCACAATCACCTTCTTTCAGTCCTTCTACTTTACTTTCCTTCCTCGCTCTTCCCTTCTTTTGCTCCTTCACTCTTTTCCCTTCCCTTACTTTCCTTACTCCACTTCACTAACTCCTTCTCTTACTTCCTCTGTCTGTCTTCTTAGTCCTACACTCCCCTTCCCTCATTCTCTCTCTGTTAGTCTCATTCTCTCCGCCCCCTTAGTCTGTCACTCCTCTTCTGTCACGCTCACTCCCTATAACTTACGCATACTCCCACACTCAACTTCTTTCAAACCTTCTCCTTTACTTTCCGTCCTGTCTCTTCCCTTCTTTCGCTCCTTCACTCTTTTCCCTTCCCTTACTCTCCTAACTCCATTTCACTAACTCCTTCTCTTACTCCCTCTGTCCTCTTACTTCTACACTCCCCTTCCCTCATTCTCTCTCTGTTAGCCTCATTCTCTCCGTCCCCTTAGTCTCTCACTCCTCTTCTGTCACGCTCACTGCCTATAACTCAGCCATACTCCCACAATCACCTTCTTTCAGTCCTTCTCCTTTACTTTCCTTCCTCTCTCCTCCCTTCTTTTGCTCCTTCACTCTTTTCCCTTCCCTTACTTTCCTTACACCACTTCACTAACTCCTTCGCTTACTTCCTCTGTCCTCTTAGTTCTACACTCCCCTTCCTTCATTCTCTCTCTGTTAGTCTCATTCTCTCCGTCCCCTTAGTCTGTCACTCCTCTTCTGTCACGCTCACTCCCTATAACTTACGCATACTCCCACACTCACCTTCTTTCAAACCTTCTCCTTTACTTTCCATCCTGTCTCTTCCCTTCTTCCAAACCTTCACTCTTTTCCCTTCCCTTACTCTCCTTACTCCACTTTACTAACTCCTCCTCTTTCTCCCTCTGTCCTCTTACTCTAGAGAGAGGAAAGGAAAATGAGTGAGGGAGCAAAGAAAGGGACGAGAGGGGAAGGGAAGTAAAGTAGGGGGATTGAAAGAAGGTGAGTGTGGGAGGTGAGTGAGGGGAAGGGGAGTGAACACAGGGAATGAGGATAAGTGAGGAAAGCGGAGTAAGGGAACGGGGTGAGAAAGGGTAAGAGAAGAGCAGTGAGGTTGAGGAAAGAGTGGTGATAAAGAGTGGATAAAGGCAAGTGAGCATGAGACAAGGGGAGTGAGGGAGTGAGAAGACAGAGGAGTGAAGGAAAGAGTGAGAGAAGAGGACTGAGTTAGGGAGCAAAGAAAGATAAGTGAGGGAGTGTAGGTGAGTTATAGGGAGTAAGTGTGACGAAAGAGGAGTGAGAGAGTGAGGGGACGGAGGCAGTGAAGCTAAGAGAGAAGAAGTGAGCGAAGGAGAATGAGGATATGACAGGACAGAGGTAGTGAGAGAAAGAGTGAGTGAAGTGGAGTAAGGTGACTAAGGTAAGGGGAATGAGTGAGTGAGCGAAGGAAGGGAAGAGAGGGGAAGAGGACTGAAGCATAGGTACTGAGAGAAGGTGAGTGGGGGATGAAAGTAAAGGGAAATGGAGAGAAAGATATGGAATGAGGGGTAGTGAGGGAACCAGACTAAGAGAACGGGAGTGAAAGAATGGCAGAGAGCATGAGTAAAGAGGGATGAAAGAGGGTGGATAAAAGTGAATGAGGGTAAGACAAAGGGAGTGAGGAAGGGAGGGGATAGAGGTGCTGAAGGAAAGAGTGACAGAAAGGGACTGAGTGAGGGAGCAAAGAAAGATAAGTGAGGGAGTGTGGCTCAGTTATAGGGAGTGAGCATAACAGAAGAGGAGTGACAGACTAAGAGGACGGACAGAATGGGGGTAAGAGAGAGAGAGTAAGGGAAGGGGAGTGAGTAAGTAGGAGGACAGAGGGAGTGAGAGAAGGAGCTACTGAAGTGGAGTAAGGAGAGTAACAGAAGGGAAAAGAGTGAAGGAGCGAAGGAAGGGAAGAGAGAGGAAGGGAAGTAAAACAGGAGAGCTGAAAGAAAGTGAGTGTGGCTGACTTATAGGGAGGGAGCGTGACAGAAGAGGAGTGAGAGACTAAGAGGACGGAGAGAATGAGGCTAACAGAGAGAGAATGAGCGAAGGGGAGTGTAGAAGTAAGAGGACAGAGGGAGTAAGAGAAGGAGTTAGTGAAGTGGAGTAAGGAGAGTAAGGGAAGGGAAAAGAGTGAAGGAGCGAAGGAAGGGAAGAGAGAGGAAGTGAAGTAAAACAGGAGATCTGAAAGAAAGTGAGTGTGGGAGTGTGGCTGAGTTATAGGGAGTGAGCGTGACAGAAGAGGAGTGAGAGACTAAGAGGATAGAGAGAATGAGGCTAACAGAGAGAGAGTGAGGGAAGGGGAGTGTAGAAGTAAGAGGACAGAGGGAGTAAGAGAAGGAGTTAGTGAAGTGGAGTAAGGAGAGTAAGGGAAGGGAAAAGAGTGAAGGAGCGAAGGAAGGGAAGAGAGAGGAAGGAAAGTAAAGGAGAAGGTCTGAAAGAAGGTGAGTGTGGTGAGTGATGAAAAGGGGAGTAAACGTGGAGATTGAGAATAAGTGAGGGAAGCGCAGTAAGGGAACGGGGGTGTGGGTGGGTGAGAGAAGAGTAGTGAGGTTAAGGAAAAGAGTGATGAGAAAGTAAATTTTGTATGTCAAACTTACCTTATAAGTAATGTAAACTTAATTACACATTTTCAGTAAATTTAATATCTGTGAAAGAGAAAAAAAGTAAGTTATAATATTTATAATATATATTTCACAATACAAGAGACAAAGCAGGAGATTAAAAGTCATAAAAGGGTAGTAAGAGATAAAGTAGGAGTGAAGGACTCAGAAAGGAAAACAAAGCAATGGTGACGGTCAGAGAGAGTGAAAAAGAAATAGAGGGAGAGAAAATTACTAAGAGGATAATGAGATGGATACATTCAGTGACAGAGAAGAAGAGAAGGAGAGAGAAATGAAGTGAAGGTGAGTAAGATACTAAAGGAATGTGCATTAGGAAAACTAAAGGAAGAAAGTGGAGTAAAGAAAGGGGAGTGAGTGACAGGGAAGCAGGAGTGAGTGACGGTGGATTCATGACAATGAGGGATAGAAGGTGAGTGAGGGTGAATGTAAGGACGTAAGACAGTGGGAGGACAATGGGAGTGAGGGTAACAGAGAGGGAGTGAGGGAAGACAAGTGAGAATATGAGAGAACAGAAGGAGTGAGAGAAAGAGTGTGTAAAGGGGAGTAAGGTGAGTGAGGAAAGGGGAATGACTGAGGCAGCAAAGGAAGGAAAGAAGGGGAAGAGAAGTGAAGCAAAGGGACTGGGAAAAGGTGAGTGCATGAGGAGAGAAAGAAGAAGGGGAGTTAAGGATGATGAATGAGGATAACTGAGGGAACCGCAGTAAGGGAACAAGGGTGAGGGAGGGTGAGTGAAGGGCAGTGAGGTTGAGGAAAGAGGGAAGATAGAGGGAGGATAAAGGCAAGTGAGCATGAGACAAGGGGAGTGAAGGAGTGAGGACATAGAGGTAGTGAAGAAAAGAGTAACCGAAAGGGACAGAGTGAGAGAGCAAAGAAAGGTAAGTGAGGGAGTGTGGGTGAGTTATAGGGAGTGAGCGAGACAGAACAGAAGTGAGAGACTGAAGGGACAGAGAAACTGAGGCTAAGAGAGAGGGACTGAGGGAAGGGGACTGAGGAAGTGAGAGGACAGAGGGAGTGACTTAAGGAGTGAGAGAATTTGAGTAAGGTGAGTAAAGGAAGAAGAATGAGTGAGGGAGCAAAGGAAAGAAAGAGAGGGTAAGGGAAGTGAAGAAGGGAGACTGAAAGAAGTTGAGTGTGGGAGGGGAGCTAGGGAAAGGGCCGTAAACATGGGGAATGAAAATAACTGAGGGAAGTGAAGTAATGGAACGGGAGAAGGGCAATGAGGTTAAGGAAAGAGGAGTGATAGAGGGTGGATAAAGGCGAGTGATTGTAAGACAAGGGAACTGAAGGAGTGAGGACATAGAGGTAGTGAAGGAAAGAGTGAGAGAAAAGGACTGAGTAAGGGAGCAAAGAAAGGTAAGTGAGGGAGTGTGGGTGAGTTATAGGGAGTGAGCGTGATGGAAGAAGAGTGAGAGAGTGAGAGGACCGAGAGAGTGAGGCTAAGAGAGAGGGAGTGAGAGAAGGAATGAGTGAAGTGGAGTAAGGTGAGTGAGAGAAGGGGAATTATTGAGGGAGCAAAGAAAGGAAAGAAGGGGAAGGGGAGTGAAGTAGAGGGACTGACAGCTGGAAAGTGGTGGATGGGAGAGAGGGAAAGGGCAGTAAAGGAATGGGGAATGAGGATAAGTGAGGGAAGTGGAATAAGGGAAGGGAGGTGAGGTAGGGTGAGAGATGGGCAGTGAGGGTGACTTAAGAGGAGTGATAGAGGGTGGTAAAAGGTGAGTGAGTGTGAGACAAGGAGACAATAATATATATTTAATAATACAAAATATAATTTAACTTTTACAACATGTTATATGGTTTATTTTTGCTGTTCTTTTTGACTTTCCTAACATCCACTAATTCTTGCCAGATTTTCTTACTTTTTGTCGGAACACCATTAACTAGAATAACCAGAGGTTCCTCTCCTACGTTTTCTACACCAATTGTATCAATATTTTTCTTTAAATCTAGAGGCAAATAAACAACTCTTCCCTTTAATCCTCTCTGTAAATCTGAAGGAGGCAATTTCCCTGTCTTAGGCTTCATGCGAACAATAGCCTGAAAAGGATGCACACATTGAATCAGAATAGACTCTTGGTATTTAAATCCATCAATTCAGAAGGAATGTCTACCAACTCCAGATTATTATGAACAGCTCGAGCAGGTATTCTGTTTTCATTTAATTTATTATAACAATATTTACAAATACGTTGATCAGAACCCAAATCAAAACAATTTTCTACCAACAAATAAGTTGCAAAATCCTTCCACTCATTATTATTTTCCTTTTTGCTTTTTACATATAAATCAACTAATCTAGTCTGATTCTTATAATGAGTTTGTCGACAACACACACAAGTAAAATTAGGCCTTTCACTTGAATTGACCTTAAACTTTGAAATTTCATGTTCAAATTTTTCTGTACTTGAAATCTCTACATTCTCTTCCACATTACCTTCTATTACTGTATCAGTTTCTGCACTGTCCTCTTTTTCACCAAAGTAACAAAACTCAATTTCTTCACAAATGTTCATCACATCTAATTCAGTTCTATGCAAAAGAGCACTGTTTAACTGTTTTAGCTTAAGTGCTGGACTTTTTGCATAATACAACCTTCTCACTAATTTCCTCACTTTATTATGATGCACTGCTAACATCCTAAAATGGTGAAAACACTCTGACATACTTTTCTTGAAAGACAAGCCAGTGAATGCTCATGCAAACCTGTTTTTTCTCTCACTCTACAAGGATCTAACGCTTGCAAAATTTTCATTTTTTGTTTTAGACTTTTCTTAGTATATGTCCGTAAGAAACTGAGAAACAAATTAATTGAATCCTGTCGCACACTACAAATACTACTACAATTCCAAGTATACACTGGAGCCTTAGGACATCTCCCTAAAATTTCATCAGCTAGCACCTCTTCTGTATTTCTAGGCACAATTTTTATCTTTTTCAACCGGACAACCGTCCTTCACCTCATATGCTCGACCACTGGTGTCAACTGCATGCACCAAATCATTATCCTGAAAGTAACTTTCTTCATTAAAAAATGGCTCACAACTTGAACTATGCTTCCATTCTCCAGAAAAAACATCACAAAAATTAGTCCGAATAATTACTCTTTTCCACTTACATTTTGATTTGAACACATTGATTAACTTATCTAGTGTACGAATTCTATTCATTACTAATCCATATAACTTATTTTTCACTTTAAATGCTTCATCCACAATCTTCATTATGTTTTTTTTTCTTGTAAAAAGCAGTCTTTTTTTGATACATCTTTACATTTTTTTATAAATTTGAAACTATTCTGTTATTAAACATTCATCTACGAATTTTAATAAATTGATTTCTCCTTCTATTGCTATAGACAATATCATCTCCTTCTACAGGTCTAACATTTTTTGAGGGGCAGAATTTTTTCTTTCTATTAAGAGATCCATTATTCTTCTTTGAAACAACATCTTTTTTTTGACATTTCAATAATTTTCTTAAAAAGTCCTTAGTTTGCTTAACAGGAGCATTATTTTTTTTCACAGAAGATTGTGTTTTGGATGAGTGTTGTATTTCTGTTTTCTTGGACTTTAAATCCTGTTTATGTTTCTTTTGACATCTTTCCTTTGACAGCATATTCTTTTATCTTTCTCTAGATGATTACAATCTGTGGTAAAGAAAAGATAACATATTATAGACCACTACAAACATACTACATAGCAATTACAATAACTGAACGATATAAACACTAGTTTACAACATCAGTTACTTTATACCACAGCAACTGTGTCACTGTCTGTTTGCATCTGTCTCATCTCATTCTGGTAAATGTTTTATGGTAAAAAGCATGGCTTTAACATTTTTCACAAGGATCACACTGAGTCTCTGTATGAAATAAGGAATTATATTTTCACATTTGTCAATAATGTCACCTGTGTCTGCTCACAGTTTGCATCAGCTTAAAGGGTACTCTGTGCCTGTGTCTCACCTCACTCTGTTCCTGTGTGTCATCTCACTCTGTGCCTACTCCATCTCTCTCTCTTTTTTATGTGTCATTTGTCTGTTTGTGTGTGTCTCATCTCACTCTGGTAAATGTTTCATGCTAAAAAGTATGGCTTTAACATTTTTGGCAAGGATCACACTGAGTGTCTGTATGAAATAAAGAAATATATTTTCACATTTTTCAATAATGTCACCTGTGTCTGCTCACAGTTTCCATCTTTCTAACTCTCATCAAATTATTCACCCAGATCCATTTAAAATCAAGCTTGACTCACAGTGTGATCTTAGGCACATGACCAAAAGATGTTACATGTAATCTATCATGTCTGTCTCTGCATGCAATATGTGTGTCTCTGCTCATACTCTTTCACTGTGTCTACTGGCAAAAAACAGACCACATATATATAAGCAAGACATAACATTCCTTTTTCATTTCAAAGGCACACCCTGGTTCCTGATTGCACAGTTTAGAGCCTATTTGTGAAGTAAGAGGCCTAACAGACATGCTGCCTAAGATTCCCTACTACTACATATGCTAAAGCCCAACTGACGTTAAAAATACATGTATTTCCATACTTTAAACTCATCAACTAAGCAAATTATTCACTCAGATCCATTTAAAATCAAGCTTGACTCACAGTGTGATCTTAGGCACATGACCAGGATGTTACATGTAATCTACCATGTCTGTCTCTGCATGCAATATGTGTGTCTTTGCTCATACTATTTCACTGTGTCCACTGGAAAAAAACAGACCACTTATATATGAGCAAGACATAACATTCCTTTTTCATTTCAAAGGCACACCCTGGATCTTCATTGCACAGTTTAGAGCCTATTTGTGAAGTAAGAGGCCTAACAGACATGCTGCCTAAGATTCCCTACTAGTACATATGCTAAAGCCTAACTGACTTTAAAAATACATGTATTTCCATACTTTAAACACATTAACTAAGCAAATTATTCACCCAGATCCATTTAAAATCAAGCTTGACTCACAGTGTGATCTTAGAGTTCTCCAACCCAACCGCCGGAAACAACGACATCACTCCCTCGCAAGACCTCTGCGACTCACTCGCCTCCTTCTTCCACCGCAAGATCGCCGACATACACAACAGCTTTGGCGCACCAACCACGCTCCCAAACACCGAAACAGCGCCCCCCAGCACCACCCTCTGCAACTTGACCGCGGTCAGCACCGAAGACACTACTCGCACGATGAACACCATCCACTCCGGATCACCAACCGACCCATGCCCCCACCACGTCTTCAACAAGGCCGACTCTATCATCGCACCCCAACTCCGGGACATCATCAACATCTCCTTCAACACCGCCAACTTCCCGGAGAGCTGGAAGCATGCCGAGCTCAGCGCCCGCCTGAAGAAACCAACAGCGGACCCCTTTTGCTGCCAAAGTCATCGAGAAGACCGTCAACAGACAGCTCGCCGCCTTCCTCGAGAAGAACGGATCCCTCGACCCCTCGCAGTCCAGCTTCCGAGCCAACCACAGCACCGACACCGCCTGGATCGCAGCCACCGATGACATCAGATCCCTGCTCGACAACGGGGAAACAGCTGCCCTCGTCCTCCTGGACCTCTCGGCAGCATTCAACACTGTCTGCCATCGCACCCTAGCACAGCGCCTCAGCAACATCGGAATCCAAGAGAAGGCACTGGAGTGGATCATCTCGTTCCTCGCCGGAAGAACCCAGAGAGTCCGCCTCCCCCCGTTCAGATCCGAGGCCACCAAAGTCATCTGCGGCGTACCACAAGGATCATCACTCAGCCCAAGCCTCTTCAACGTCTACATGAGCCCTCTCCCAGCCATCGCACGCCAACACAACCTCAACATCATCTCCTATGCCAATGACACCCAGCTGATCCTCTCCCTCACCAACGACCCCGCCACCGCCAGAGCCAACCTAAAGGAAGGGATGAAAGACGTCGCCGAGTGGATGAAGAACAGCCGCCTCAAACTGAACTCAGACAAGACGGAAGTCCTCATCCTGGGATCGTCGCCCTCCACCTGGGATGACTCCTGGTGGCCCCCTGCCCTGGGCACCACTCCCAAACCAACGGACCACGCATGCAACCTGGGCTTCATCCAGGACGCCTCCCTATCGATCACCAGACAAGTCAACGCCGTCTCATCATCGTGCTTCAACACCCTGCGCATGCTCCGTAAGAGCTTCCGATAGATCCCCACCGAAACCAGGAAGACGGTCACCCAGGCGCTCGTCACCAGCTGACTGGACTACGGAAACACCCTCTACGCCGGAACCACAGCCAAACTACAGAAAAGACTCCAGCGCATACAGAACGCCTCCGCACGACTCGTCCTGGACATCCCCCGACACAGCCACATCTCCAGCCACCTGAGAGACCCGCGCTGGCTCCCCGTCAGCAAGAGGATCTCGTTCAGACTCCTCACTCACGCACACAAGGCTCTCCACGACCTGGGCCCCAAGTACCTCAACAACCGCCTGACTTTCTACACGCCCACCCGCCAGCTACGATCGACCAGCCTCGCCCTGGCCACCGTACCACGCATCTGTAAAGCTACCACCGGAGGAAGATCCTTCTCCGACCAGGCGGCTAAGACATGGAACTCCCTCCCCATCCACCTTCGGCTGACCCAGGACCATCTCTCTTTCAGGAAGCAACTCAAGACCTGGCTTTTCGAGCAGTAACGGACCCCTCCCCCCCGCCCCAGCGCCTTGAGACCCTACCAGGTGTGTAGTGCGCTATACAAATTCTGTGATTGATTGATTGATTAGGCACATGACCAGGATGTTACATGTAATCTACCATGTCTGTCTCTGCATGCAATATGTGTGTCTCTGGTCATACTATTTCACTGCGTCTACTGGCAAAAAACAGACCACATATATACATAAGCAAGACATAACATTCCATTTTCATTTCAAAGGCACACCCTGGATCTTGATTGCACAGCTTAGAGCCTATTTGTGAAGTAAGAGGCCTAACAGACATGCTGCCTGAGATTCCCTACTAGTACATATGCTAAAGCCTAACTGACTTTAAAAATACATGTATTTCCATACTTTAAACACATCAACTAAGCAAATTATTCACCCAGATCCATTTAAAATCAAGCTTGATTCACAGTGTGAACTTAGGCACATGACCAGGATGTTACATGTAATCTACCATGTCTGTCTCTGCATGCAATATGTGTGTCATATTTTCACGTTTTTCAATAATGTCACCTATAAGCAAGACATAACATTCCTTTTTCATTTCAAAGGCACACCCTGGATCTTGATTGCACAGCTTAGAGCCTATTTGTGAAGTAAGAGGCCTAACAGACATGCTGCCTAAGATTCTCTACTAGTACATATGCTAAAGCCTAACTGACTTTAAGAAAACATGTACTTCCATATTTTTAAACACATCAAGTAAGCAAATTATTCCCCCAGATCCATTTAAAATCAAGCTTGACTCACAGCGTGATCTTAGGCACATGACCAGGATGTTACATGTAATCTACCATGTCTGTCTCTGCATGCAATATGTGTGTCTCTGGTCATACTATTTCACTGTGTCTACTGGCAAAGAACAGACCACGTATATATAAGCAAGACATAACATTCCTTTTTCATTTCAAAGGCACACCCTGGATCTTGATTGCACAGCTTAGAGTCTATTTGTGACCTATGAGGCATAACAGACATGCTGCCTAAGATTCCCTACTAGTACATATGCTAAAGCCTAACTGACTTTAAGAAAACATGTATTTCCATATTTTTAAACACATCTACTAACCAAATTATTCACCCAGATCCATTTAAAATCAAGCTTAACTCACGGTGTGATCTTAGGCACATGAGACATATGTCATGACACACACACAAAGAGAGAAATGACACACAGAAAAAGAGAGATTATGCACGTGCAAAGTGACATGAGACACAGGCTCGGAGTACCATTTAAGCTAAGAGAGGCAAACTGTCAGCAGACACAGGTGACATTATTGAAAAATGTGAACATGTAATTCCTTATTTCACACAGACACTCACTGTAATCCTTGACCAAAATTTCAAAGCCAGACATTTTACCAGAAAACATTTTCCATAGTAAATCATTTTTAACACAGAGCACAGTCCATTTAAATGACCACTACAAAACAAGGCAGAAACCTAACTCATTTCCAAAATACATGTCAAATATGCCCCATTAAATATTTTAACAGCATTACAAAAAAACATGACACACAATGCAAGAATAAAGAAGCACAATATGCTTCTTAATCTTCCCCATAGTGCATACAGCAGTCTATCTTTATTAAAAGAATCATTACTCACCTTTAAAAATGCTTTGGAAGATTTAGAACAGTGTCAGTCACACACACCAGATGTTCTTAAGCAGAAACACTGCAACGAGAAATGGCCCTGATTCCCTGTAATTCTTCACACATGTCCCTGGACTTAACCAATTAAAATCCTTCCCACACTATTTCAAAACCAAACTAACATTTTAATTGGTTCTACTTTTCAACACTTTGAAACTCACATAATATTCACCCATCCCCCCAGTGCTCATTCAACCTGTTACCATGGTAACTCCCACCTAACCCCGCACACAGTTGAAAAGTTCATCATACTATGTTGTAAAAGAATCCAGCAAGGGTGTTTGACCTCTCAATGTACTAGCTAATCATGTTCAATGTTTCTTTAAATGACTTTTTCTCAACCATTAAAATGACTTCTTAAAAAAAAAAGCATGCACCCTAATTTTCAGTAGTGAATTTTAAGAAAGCACCAATCATTTCTTGTTTGTCAAGTGCACTGAATCTCAACCATTTTTTTCATAACTCCTACTTGCAAACTGCCATTTCATTTCCACAACTCGTCTGAATACAAGCACATCTACCTTCAAGATGCCAAAAGTCTGGTTTGTGGGTCATAGCTTTGTCTACTGGAGTGAAAAATTTGCAAGTAACAGAGGTATTTACAACCTTGATTTACCAAATGTGGACATTGTGGGCATTGGACAGAGAGAATTAAGAAGTCACCAATTGATACCATTGATAAAATCCTTTATGCATCTACCACACCCTGACCTCATAATTGTGCACTGTGGTGGCAATTACCTGGGAACTTTGACTGGGGTAGGTCTGGAAATGCTTTTAAAGGACATCTTTGGGCAATTGATGTCACTTTTCCCCAAAACTGCCTTGGTATTTTCTAATATATGCCAAATGCAAAAATGGAACTGGTCCAACCAATTTTGTCCACAGATTGAGAAAGCAAGGAAACATGTGAAAAAATCTGTTTCTGCTTTCCTCAGAGACTATGGTATGGGTTCCATTTACCACAACAACTTGCGATACAACATGCAAGGCATCTATAGGAGAGATGGTGTTCATTTTACAGATGAGGGGAATAGAGTCTTCCTCTTGAGTTTGAGACTCTGCATTGGTACCTACTTGTAGGTACAAAAACACCCACATAACACAACAGCTCTTTTCAGAGCTACCCTACCTCTAAGCACTCTAAATTATTTTTTTACTCTAATTTTTTACACTGTTTTTCCCTGTGGTGCGCTCAGGGTGCGCGTACCGGTAAACGTACATGGGAACGCACCCAGCGCTTACCCCGTGAATTTAAAAAGAAAAAAAGTTGTTTTGCCATTCAGGGTCCTTTTAGGCCTCCCACAGAAAAGCTAGGTGGTCAGGGGGTGTCTACCCTGCCCCCTTTTATTCATTTCCCCCTTTTTATTTTCACCTCTTGTGTCTATATTCTACAGAGACACAAGATGGCGGACTCTCCGGACTGTTTAGAATGTTGACAGACACCCGAGAGCCAATCAGCTTTCCGCTCGCGCACTTCCGTGGCGCGCCGGGTGCGCTCCCTGGTAAGCGTACCAGTGAGCGCTTGGAGCGCGCCTATAGGAATATATATATTTTTTAAGCTAATTTGGGTAAAAAACACTGGAGCAATTTTCACCAAATATAGCAAAGGCACTTCTTCGTACCAGTCCCTACAATTTTGCAAAGTTTGGCGTAATTCCGTTCAGCGGTTCGGGCTGTAGCCTTGTCAATTCGTCCTATGGAAATTAACATGGGGAAAACACGTTTTGGGACCGCCCTTTTTTCTCAGCCCCCACTTCACGAATCCCCCTGAAACTTTCAATGAAGGAGCGGAGTGGAGCTGGCATTAATTTTGGAAAATTACTCGCAAATTCCTCAACCGGCGCCAAAGTTATTCCCAATAGAATGTTGCGGATTTCCTATGGTAGCTAGGTCCTAACTATAACTACCTACTGGCGACCGCCAGTAGGTAATATATATATATGTATATATATATATATACATATATATTCACTCAAAAACCAAAGGTTACATGGATGTTATAGTTAGGCTCATATTTCACTTATACAAAACCATAGAAATTCAGCAGTTATAGTTATCTCAGCTAACAATAATTACACCCCGCAATGCACTTTTATGGCCTCACATATTACACCACTCATGACTTGGTCAGTGACATCACTGATGATATTGCTGATGACATCACAAATGACATCACTGATTACAACATCCACAGGACCTCTCACACCCACATGAACCTCTTGTACACCCACTCACACACCCACACAATCACTCACATAGACATTCACAGACCCATACAAGTACTCATGCACCCACTCAGTCATGCATAGAGCCACTCACACAGCCACTCACTCACTCACACAGCCACTCAGACAACCAATTACTCACCTACACAGATACTCACACAACCACCCTCATACAGATTAGGCCTAAGTGTGAAATTCCACTCTGATTGTGGAGTGTGCAGAGTTTTCCCTCTCGGCAATCTGCGTAGCATGGAGCATGCCGAAAAACGTCATGTAGCAGAGCAGAGTTTTTTCTTCGCTCGCTCTCACCAGCATTAAGTTGGCAAGCACACGTGAGGAAAATTCTGCTCCAGACCACATCCCAGTGAGATTTCTCAATGGGCAAGGTTGCAGATGGCTGCTATTGCTCACATTGAGAAACCTTCCGTTCGTGTTGAAGAAGCTGCTGCTCGGGTAGATCAACTACTCAAGTGGCAGAAAGAAGAAGTACCTCCTTGCGCTGCACATGGTGCCATTCATGCTGCTAAAAATCAGCATGAATGGCACGACTTAATGCACTCTGCTACTTACAGAACTCTGCGTAGCGCGGTGGAGTTTTTTAGTCACTTTGTGGACTTCTGCAAAGCTCAGTCCTAATACGGATTCTAACACCTTCACTCAGCCACACTTTCACTCAGTCACCTAAACAGTCACAGGGGCAACTACAAAGACTTCCTAAGAGCATCTCTCATACTCAATTACTCACCCATCTAGCCATTCACACACCCATTCACTCATCCACACAGCCACTAACACCTACATTCACTCACCCATACACACATCTTAACACACATTCATTCACCCATACAGTCACTCATGTACCTTCTCACTCATCCATACAGTCACTCATGCACCTGCTCACTCACCCAGATAGCCACTCATGCATTCTCTCATTCACCAATTACAGCCACTTACACAACCACTCATTCACCCATTCAGATACTCACACAGTCACTCACCTACTAATACACCCACTGACACATGCTCTTTCACACCCATACAAAAACTCACACAACCACTCACTCATCTATACAGTCTATCACATGCCTTCTCACTTGCCGTACACCACTTACACACCCACTCACTCACCCATACAGCACTCACACATCCACTTACTCACCATACAGTAAGTAAGTAGGGGTTTTATATAGCACTCGCTTACTGAGGCGTCTTAATGCTGGAGAAAACAGAAAGAAGGGTAAGTCCACAGATATAAGACCCTCTGCTAGACCTGGAAAATACAGGTTTTAATAGGCTTTGGAATATAGAAAGAACTGATTGAGATCTGATATCCAAAGGCAGCCTATTCCAAAGTTTGGAGCCAAGTATGAGAGGCATCTATTACCCCATCTGGCCTTCCTCCATTTCGGGATTTTAACCAAGGCCTGATTGGCAGACCGTACTGAACGCCTTGGACAGTACCATTGAAGTAAGTTGCGGTACGCCAAAGAACAGCCCCTATACAGGGTTTTTTGGACCAGGCAAAGAGCCTTAAATTCAATTTGCTGCTTAACAAGGAGCCAATGAAGACTCCTAATGGCCCCGGAGATTTGATTGAATTTAGGAATGTTGAGTAATGCCCGGAAGCAGTATTCTGAAGAGATTGCAGTTTCGTAAGCTGCCGTTAGTCAACCTCTAAATAGAGGGCATTACAATAATCCATGCAAGACAATACAAGAGCAACCACCACAGTTTTGCTCAGCTCTATAGGAATATATGGTAGGATCTTCCATAGGATCTTTAGTGTAAAATAACAGGCTGAATTAACTTGATTAATCTGAGCAGAGAAATTAAGCTGTGTGTCCCAGATCACACGCAGATTTCTCATCTTGTCCACTGGTGACGGACACTCTCCTGCCCCCATTGGCCACCAAGGTGTATTCCAAATTGGAGGGCCATTACCAAACTCCATAATTTCGATCTTCTGTTTATTTGGTTTCAAATAGTTGGTGTGCATCCATTGTATGATGAGATCAAGACAACTATGGAATCTTGCAGACGGCACCTCATTAACTGAAGCTATAGAAATTATGATTTGAGTGTTGTTGGCATATAACACAAGAGAAAAGCTAAAGTATCTAACTATTTCGGCCAATGGAGTCACATAAATATTAAAAAGGGTGGGTGAAAGCGCTGACCCTTGTGGGACTTGTAATAAATGAGCCACTCTTGTGATTTTGGCACCCTATGATGACCCTCACCACCACCATTTTAATTGATTTTAGTGTGTTCCTTAATGTAGGATGGTCCTACATTTGCCTGCTTCTCTTCTGTTCTGTAATCTTGCTGTCTTTCAGTGGGAGCTGTTACGGAGTGGAACAGTCTTGCCAAGAACAGAGCGTGTGGGATATGTATTTGAAGGTGAGCAGAAATGTGTGTGCATTGGTGAGAAATATGAGTTCTTACTATTGGCTTTGACCATTCTGTTTTCTGACTTTACCCTGCTTTATGGCAGTGCTGACTATTGCCTTTGACATGCTCTCATGTCATCTTGCTTTTCAATTCATTCGTGCTTTGGGCCTTTCTGACCCTGCACAAAGCTGCAGAGCTGAAGAGGGCATGTTTTGCTTTCCTCCTGTTTTTCTGACTAGAGAAAAATGGTTCTTATCAGAGGAATGTACAGGCTCCTTCTCGAAGTAATAGCAAAGGCCTGATCAACCGATGCTGTGTCCTTGGCACGGAGTGGTACGGAATCTGATACATATATTTGAATCTAATGCATTTGGTTTCTGAGATAACCTTTGTTTAGAGAGTATTATGTAATAAACCCCAAGCCTTATTCTAAAAGTGATAGTCTTTGCATTTTGTTAAATAAAACTAATTTTTTTAAAAGCTGCTGGTTGTTTTGTGTTGCAGTCTTGCTGTGCCAGGGGGGTAAGACTTGCTTAAAAGTGTACATTATTCAAAGGTGTACTGATATATTTGCCTCCCAGGTGGGAGTGTAGTGATTGGGTGTGGCTTATTGGTGGGAAGCCACATTCAAAACAGGACTTCACAGGGGAGATGGAATATGTCTGATTGAGATTATCCTAACAAACCTTATGTTCTCTGTTTGTCAGGAATGCTGACAGAAGAGCCAGCGACTTGTCCCGGATCCTACTTGCCTTCAGCCGTTGCGTAAGTATTTGATGATTCACTGTGTCAAAGGTGGCTGACAGGTCAAGCAGGATCAGGACCGCCCTTCCACCACTATCAATTTGCATGTGAAGTTCTTTCGTGCCCATAACAATTGTGGACCCTGTAGAGTGGTCTGCACGGAAACCATGTTGTGAGGTGTCCAGAGTATTGTTGGAGATGAAAAAGTGATTTAGTTCCTGGTTAATAGCTTTCTCCACAACCTTGTCTTTAGTTAAGTTTGGCTGCTCTTTAATTAATGACCACTGATCATGGACATATAGGCTGATTTGCACTAACTGCTAGCTATATGGAGCGGTCTCCTGGCTCACAACTACACTGTGCTACCCTTCCAGCGGTAGCAAAAGATAAAGGGGTGCTCCCCCTCGGGGGCCTTCAAGATGTGGGGAGGGTTGGGTGTGACTGACCCATATGGGTGGTCAGGGGGAGGGGGGGAAAAAGGGGGGGAAAAAAATTATTGCAAGAGAGAAAAATATGTAAAAAAGCATAACAAGATTTTTTAACCTAATATATGGAGAAGAATAAGTGAGATCATTATAATTTATGTCTTCTCTTAGATGTTTGGTTTGGAATGTTGCCGGTCTTAATAATAAATGTAAAAGAAAATTGGTACAAGAAGAAATTAATATGTACAAACCACATATGGTATTCCTCTCAGAAACTCACATTAGATACAGTGATCGCAAATTATTATCACAAATGGGCTATGATCTTGTTGTCTGTTCAACTATAGAGACAACAAACCGAGTGGTTGCTATTCTGAAACAGAAATGGTTAAAATGAAATGTTACCAAAACTACTAGTGATGCTAAAGGCAGGTGGGCAATAGCTCAACTACAATTTAATCAAAAATGCTATGTATTTTGTATTATCTATGGCCCAAATGTTGATATACCCAAACTATATGAATACTTGACTATTGAACTACTTGATTGGGATGGGGAACTGGTGTTAATGGGGGATTTTAATTGCGTTATGAACTATACTATAGATTCTACAAGCAAATGTACTAGAAATAGGATGAAGAAAGTGAGATATGCCATAGAGGAACTAGCTAGGATGCATAATCTGAAAGACGTTTGGCGTACTAAATATCCTACCATTCCCGGCTTCACCTATTTCTCCACCCCACACCGAACTCTCTCTAGGATTGATCTGGTATGGACAACTGATAATATTTTAACTGACTGCGAAATAGAAATCTGTCCCAAAGTTACCTCTGATCATAATCCGATACTGTTTGAATTCAAAATTTTGGATACTAAACAAACTACTCGCCAATTCACATTCCCTAGATACTTACTTACGGATCCTAAATTCATCTTGGGTCTGAAGAACCACATACTAGAGTATGTATCATTAAATATTAACTCCACTGCTGTTAACTATGTATGGGACTCTTGTAAATGTAGTATTAGAGGCTATACACAACAATATATATTTCGGGATAACGCAGACAAGAGAAGAGTTGAAAAACTAGCCACTTCCAATATTTTAGTAGCCGAACAACAACTTGCAGATGCCATTACACAAGGTAACACCAATATTGAAGAGTTAAAATTAACACTAATCTCACTAAGAGCAGCCCTAAAGAAAACCTTTAGATAAAAATATAGCTCTAAAATACATAAATACAAACTAACACAATATGAAGGGGGAGATAGAATAGGAACAATTTTGGCCTATGAAGTAGCCGATAAAAAGGCTAAAACCACCATAAAAACAATAAAAGGGTTAGACTCTAAAAACTATCAAAAACCAGAACAGATCTTAGAACAATTCGCCAAATACTACTGTTATCTATATACTCCAGAGAATACACCCACATTAGAAACAATAGAATCCTATCTGGAAATTCATAGACCTGCAAGAATAGATTCGGAAAAAAACAAAATACTTGATACTAAAATCACAATGGAAGAGATAAAAAAGGCTATATATTCACTCCCTTTAGGCAAGGCTGCAGGTGAAGACAATTTGCCTATGGAGATCTACAAGATCTGCGTACAAGAATGACTTCCTTTGTTTCATCAGGTGATAGACTCTATAGCTGAAACAGGTAGCGCCCCCATTTCTTGGCACATAGCAAAAATCATTTTTTTTGTGAAAAAAAACAAACCACCGGAAGAACAGGGATCATACCGACCAATTTCATTAATCAATACTGACGCAAACATTTTCGCCAAAATACTTTCAAACCGGCTAGCCCCTATAATGCCCGATCTGGTTAATTGCCAACAACATGGATTCGTAGTGGGGAGAGACACTACTGCTCATATCAACACCGCAATACCTGCTTTTGATGTTGCGGCGGCTACTCACACCCCACTCGGAATGGTCATACTAGATGCGGAGAAAGCATTTGACCGAGTGGGGTGGGAGTACCTATGGGCAACATTAAGATCATTTGGTATACAGGGACAATATTTGAGATGGATACAATCCCTATACGAAACACCAACAGCTATAGTAAGCTATCTGGGAAACAACTCAGAAAGTTTCTTGATAAAAAGGGGTACTAGACAGGGGTGTCCTCTTTCACCCCTGCTCTTTGCCTTAGCCTTAGAACCATTCCTAAATGCTCTTACAATCCAAGACCCTATTATTCCAATAGAACATGAAGGCAATACCTTAAAAATAACAGCTTTCGCTGATGACATTGCCATCTTTACCACCGAACTGGTACAAGCTATACCTAATATAATTAAGGAAGCTAGTGACTTCGGCGATATATCGGGCTATCGTTTAAATGTTAATAAAACTCAAGTGATAGTGAATTATAAACCACTACAACCGATAATAGGCTTATGTCCTGACGTTACATATCTAGGGGTGAAACTTACCTCCAATATTGATAAAATTATTTTATTAAACTATGATCCCCTACTAAAGGATATTACATCCACTCTCAAAAATTGGCATAAAATACCACTTAGTTTGATCGGACGCATCAATACAATTAAAATGAAAATAATACCAAAAATACTCTACCTGTTTAGATCTATCCCGTTACAACTGAATAAATCTTACATTAAGAGGATAGAAAGTATCTGTAGCAACTATATATGGGGATATAAAAAAGCCCGTAGGTCAATGATGGCACTGAAACTATCTATTGAAAAAGGAGGATTAAACTTCCCAGAACTAAAAATTTACTTTTTTGCTACTTTTATTTCACGTATACGTAGTCTCTTGTCCAAAGAAACTCCCCTGTTTTATCATCAATTCATGCTAGGGCCACAAAGTAAACAGTTCTTATTTCGGGTCCATGACCCAAACTACTAGAAAAGAGTTAAATTCAAGACTGCTTGAGCCATCAAAAGGATCTGGGATCAAATTATAGATACCAATAAAATTCCCTTTTTCAACGCTGAACTACCAATATGGGGGAACCCGGGGCTACCAAACATTTTCTCTGATGGCACTAGTGTTCAATGGCTAGATCATGGTATTAAATCTTTGGGAGATCTTTATGGTTCAGAAGGTCTTCTAAGCTTTAATACACTAAAAATACTATATAAGATTAAAGATCCCATGTATTTTAAATACATGCAGCTACAAGACTTTTTGATTAACAAAAACAAAATTGTGAGCATTAAACAATCATACATTCATCAATGTATTTATTCGAATCTCACTAAATCTCTCATTAGCAAAAGTTATATTCTGTTGAATAAAGGCCATGTTGGTGATTGTGGGCAGATAGCAGACAAATGGACTAATAGGCTGGGAATTAATATCAACTCTAACCAGATTACGATCTCACTTAAGCAAATAAATCGAGTTGTCCACTCTTCAAATTTAAGGTTACAATTCTACAGGACAATCACCCAACTGTACTATACACCACAGAGAATCTCAAGCTGGACATCTGGCAATACTTCTAATGAACGTACTAAATGCCCAAAATGTAATAAAGAAGCCCCTGCTATTGAACATGTGCTTTATCAATTTCCAAAACTTTCAACCTTTTGGGCAGGAATAACTAATGTTCTTAATAAAAAACAAATAACCTTTCCGGCCATATCTGCCCATTTAATCTTACTTGATATACAAGATAATAATAGTAATTTTAAGGATTTAATAACAATTATTTTTTCCTGTGCGAGATTGGCCATCGCGCGAACTTGGATATCAAAAGAACCCCCAACCGTTATGGATTGGTGGGATTTAATTCATGAAATCTATACAATGGAGCTATCACTGGCTAAACTCAGAGGCCCAAAAGCACTAGAACGAAGGGAAAAAATATGGGGATCATTTATAAACTAAATGTATGATTGTATTGCGTTACCGGCACGCTTGTGTTTTCTTTATGTACTTATTGTAATTTACTATTTTTTTTTATTCTTCCCTTCTTCCGCTTTCTCTTATATACAATGACTATTATATGTACAGTTTTTTTTTCTTCATATATGTATGTATAATTAATGCGATTTCAGTATTGTAAATAGTCTCTCTTGCAATCAATAAAAATGGTTTAAAGGGAAAAGAAGGAAGACAGGAAATAGGTTGATAGCTCTTAACATCCCTAGGGTACAAGGAGGGCTTCTTTAAAATGGGCCTAATACATGCTTTCTTCCATGCTGTAGGAAAATCTCCAGATCCTACGATGGTGTTTAAAAGGGGGGTCAGGAGAGAGCTTGTTAGTCGAGAGGCCTCATGAATTATATTCGGTGGGCAGGGGTCCTCTGGTGAGACAGACTTGATGGATAGTATGAGATCATAGTATGACAACCACTTAAACACCCACATATTTACCCACATTGCCACACACACACCCACTCACACACAGATACACACAGTTAGACAGACACTCACGTATTTAACTAATGTAACTTTTGTGGTACCTTAGTATATTTGTTTAACACTCATAAACCTTAAGAAAAAACTCACAATCACTAGATGATGTCATCAGTGATGACATTTGAGATGTTATCAGTGATGTCATCAGTAATGTCATCAGTAACGTCACTGATCATGTCATGAGTGATGTGTAATATGTGAGGTCAGAAGCAGTGTATTGCAGGGGGCCTAAATTATAGTAAGTAAAATCATATAGTATGAGATGTACTTGTAAGTGAGATGGTATGTATTTACCTGTGACACTAAGTTAGTGGGTGAGTAAGTAGTTGAGTGGATGACTGGCTGGGTGTATGAGTTGTATAATCAGTGTATGTGTGAATGTGTGAGTGGTTGTACAAGACTCTACCTTGGTGTATAGTTTTACAGTGTAACTGTGCAGAACCACACTGAAAGGTTTATTTACAAACTAGGCAAAACAAGTATTCAACCTCATCTCTATTCGGGAAATTAAATAAATTAATAACTTAACCAACTGTACCATTTACTTACCATTCTTCAACATGTAAATTACGCCTTAAAGTTACTCCACTGTTCTTGCACATGCGTAAACACTGTTCTGATCTTGTAGTCCCGGATACAGACTTCTCCAAAGTATCTAATTTTGCTTGCAGTTTTTCTGTGAGCAATATTGTCACTCCCTCATGTTTCATTTTATTGAAAGCTGTAAAATCTCTTCTTCCTACAGTATTAGTAATTGTTCAATGAAGTTCGAGCACTCTTGCATTATACACATTAAACAGACTATGGCTTTGTTTTCTTCCTTGAAATTGGACATTAGTTCTGCTGCTGTAATATTAGATGTGAATAGACACTTGATAAGATGTTTTTCCAAAGCATATTTTCCCTTTTTTGTCAGCACTCCAATCTAATGTCCTTCAGAATATCTTCATATTCCACATTGGATGCTTGGTGCATATTTTTCACTAATTCTTTGTCTTCAAAATGTAACCAAATATTCACGTGCCAATACTTCCCAGAGAATTTCTCGTTTCAATATGTAGAAGTGATTTAAAAACAGGTGTCCTTTTACAGGGGTACATTGCAGTAGGTCATCAAACAGAATTAAATGCTTTTCTCCAAAGAGAACATCATAGTTTGTTCTTAAAATCTGCAGCATTCTTAAATGAATGAAGGCAAGCATTACGTTAGATACCATGGTCACTTCGTCAATAAAAAGAAGCTTCAGTTTTTCAACAATCTTAAATCCGCATGGAAAGCGTCACCAGATAATTTCTGCTATTCAAGTTTATTGTCATGTTCAGGTAGCATCAGTGGTTGATGTAGACTAATTCCTTTAATACCAAATTGCAACTAATCCTGATTGTGCTGTTACTACACATGACAAAGATGAATCTGTAGTCTTCTGTAGATAACTGGTGAGAACTTTTATTAGAATTTTATTTCCAGTGCCAGCTTGCACATGGATGGATAGTTATATTTGTTTATACTAGGAACATTCACATTGTTTCCTCTTGTGGAGAAATCCATGTTCTATTTTATCTTTAACGTGTCGTTAATTTCTTTTTGTTCATTGTTCAGTTGTTCTACTAACATTTCGAAATCCACAGTTTCCTCTGTTGCTTGCTGCATCGCATTCTCCACCTTATTCATAGCTATGGGTGCTTCATTTTGAATTATTGGTTCTCCAAGGTGATCTTGTCTCACTGGTGCAGAAATTTGGCTGCTTTCCGAACTCTCCCTGGCTATCTCAGCAGCGATGGTTTCTTTCTGTTCAATCTCATCTTTCAAAATTTATAAGTGGGTTGGAAAGACTGAACCGATCAATACGATCTTTTCCAGCGTTGACAGTTTCTTCATAATAGTCATAATGTCCCAACAAATGTGATTCACCATGCCATGGCTTGAACAACTGCAAACGTGAGAAGTATAAAAACGTTGTTCTCTCTGTGGTTTGGCAACTAAGTTCTCAGTAGTTAATTAGAATCCGTGTGTTGTGTCTCACCAAACAACCGTCACATCGAGCTACCAATCAATCAAGCAATCAGAGGAATTGTAAGCGTGCTACTAACCTGTGAGGGTCTGAAGGCGCTGAGATGGGGGAGGGGGGTGCAGAACCGTCTAGCTGAAGAGCCAGGTCATGAGGGTCTTCCTGAAGAAGTTCAGAGAGGGGTGCAGCTGATGTCTGCCAGTAGCTCATTTCAGGTCTTGGCTGCAATGTCAGAGAAGGATCTTCTGGCTGCTCTGCCACTGTGGATGCGAGGGGGTTCAGCCAGTGTGAGGTTGGATGACTGAAGGTTTCTTTTGGGTACCTGGAAGTAGATTGTGCCTTTGAGGAATTTGGGTCCGATGTTGTATAGGCGTGAGTGAGGATCGTGTAGGGGACTCTTTTCTCCACGGGAAGCCAGTGGGGTCTTCATAGATGTTGTCTGATGTGTTTGTTCCGGGGGATGCCGAGGATGAGTCTAGCGGCGGTGTTCTGCATGGTCTGGAGTTTACGTGTACTCTATATCTTCCTTTTTCTATGTTTTCAGATACATTACTACTATATGTTTAGTGGTGAAATATTTCATAGAGCCACATGTTTTCAAGATGAGGACTCCTTCTTGGGTACTATGTATCCAGCATTAGCTTTCCAGAATGTCTGTACTCTCTGGATCAAATTCTGCAAGGTACTGTATTTCTGGAAAATACTTTATTTTGACTGTTTGCAAGACTTAAGTTTCCGACACAATTCCTCTTGACTTGGAGAAGAAAGTAGCTGAGCTCAACCTGTCCGAGCATTCATAGGATCCAATTTCTCTGTGGGAAAGCATTTTCAAACTGAAACTATACAATTTATGGGATGATGTTTCTCAGCAGAAATCCCATGTCTTGTTCATCTCTGTCTTCTGCGATTTTGTGATATATGAAGTCACATAGTTTGAAACATCAATGGAGTTGTCTGCAACAAATTGAAGATTCATATTTGAATTTGACATCTGAATAAAAGGGTTGTATAAACTTTGAAGCCTATGTTTTCTGAGATTTTATGTACTTTTTGGTGATTGCCATGTCAAGGTGTGTCTGACTGCAGACAAAACGCTGTTCACTCTTTCTTTAGAGATGACAGGTCATGGAATCCAAAACAACATCTTGTGTAAATTTTCCTTTGTATCTCTATTTTTTACAACAGCATTTTCCACATCTATGATTTTGAAATTGTAGAATTTGTTGTCTCAAGCCTTTGTTAGCTTTGTTTTTTGGAATGGCGCATGTCACATACTGGTGTATGAAAGACAAGACAGACTCATCAGTGTCTGTTCCAAACCTCAGGGCATCTTTTACCTATAACAGCATGTGAATACGTTAAGCACCACTTGCTTGGTAATCTTTGCACCAAAAAAAATCAGTTACTTCGCCGAGAGGGGGATTACTTTTTTACAGATGAAAGCCGTCATTGCTTGAAATCTGTGGTTAACATATATGCAAGACGTGGCATATCCTGCCCTCCAACTAACTGAGGCTTGAGAAATCAATATTCTCCTTCAAAAGCAACATGAGTATTCAAGATATACTGGCACACACTGGTTGTTGGAAAAACCAAAGACCCTCTGGGACCAACCACAAGTGAAAAAGCATTACCCATGTGGTTCATGCATAGTATGGCCCATTCACAGCACAAAATACCCATATTGACTTAGGCTTTCCCTCTTTATGGAAACAGTGACACCAGACCAACTGCAATACTGATAATATCATCTACATAATCACATGTCCCTGCAACAGCTGATACATTGGGATGACAACCAGGAAAGTGAAAAGACGCATAAGTGAGCATAAAAGCACTATACGATGCACCGGAACATCAGCAAAACTCACAGCCCATTATGTAGAGATGGGGCACTCAGATCAAGATCTTAAATGAATGTGATTTAAAAAATGAAGGGTGGCATAGGACTGACCCAAAGACTACTGAAAAAAGGACATCGCTGGGTATATAAACTAAACACACACATGCAAGGGCTCAATGATGCGATCCTGTGGGGCCAATTGACCCACACCTGAGTGCTTACCGAGCGGATGGGTAGTACACAATCATAACCACTTTTCTTGCACTCTACTGCACACACTATAACCACGGACACTTGGTATGGACAACCATTTTTTTAATTGTCAATAACCCACTCTACATATCCACCACATAGCACATATGAAGTACCACCCTAAGAGTGGGTATGGACTAGGGAATATCATCATCAAATGACACTATAAGCCATGAAATCCACACTGCTCTAACTGTCCTGTATTGAAAAGAACTATGCTCTCATTTACTATACTACAACATTCAGTATGAATTAGAGTATTGTTATTAAGCTACTTATAGTGAGCCATCCTTAGTAATATTTTCAATGTAATAGTGCCTTAAAACATCACCAAACACTCAGAGATTTTAAATGAATGGCCTCGATTATCAAATAATATACTAGTTACAATTGCGGTGATTCACTGGAGATTTTACAATCTAACCAAAAATATTTACAAAACACTCAGCGATATCAGAGAATAATGGTGACCTTTGTGGTACGCAGTCCGAACTACATGCCCCATGAAGCTGTGGTACATTGTAGTCTGGCTCCTGCTGTCTCACCAACTCATAGCAATGACATCAAATGATGCGACTAGGGTCGTGATCCACACCCTAACAAGCCGCACATGGGAAGAACGGCACACACAAAAGATGAGCTCCCCGGCTCCAGATACCCAGAGAGCCAAGAGACGCGGTACAAATAGGTGAATAAGAGGGGAAGAACCTTTTGATAAAGTATTTGAATGGGCATGAGTTAGAGTGTTGGCAGCAACTTTTAGGATATGCAGTTACATCTCCCGCTTATGTATAATTTTGGCAACGAGCTGTTTTTTCTTTTTCCCACAACTTCATTGACCACCATTAGTGTGTGACTAGAGGGTTACCTCTGATAATGCGTACTCTTGTGAAGCGAGAGGTCCACTTCAAAAGGGTGAGGGCCCAAACAAACTGAGCATGAGTGAGTAGTGATAAATTCGTGGCATGCTAACTTTCTGTGTGCTTTTAATTAACAAACAGATGGGTGTATGTTTTTTAAAACGGTGATCAACAGCTAACACAAAATAATGTAAGAAATTTCACATTTAAAAATGTAACATTCATGTGATAGGTGGGAGTGTGGAAATAACACAACCACAAATCTGAGAGTGATTGGGAAACAAGACAACCCGTAATCACTAGATAATGAACATGCAGGGGCTAATGCATGCTTGAAAACAGAGACTCTAACTGGGATCCACATGCTATACTGAATATTCACGAAGTGTGATACTGACATACATAGTGACAGTCCTATGAACAGTTTTTATTTTCAGGTTGGCCACCAGAAAGATGATCAGTGCAGGACTAAGGACAAGTGTATACCTGTCCGACTTAGGTGCAGACTCCTGCACGTTATCCTCAGAAATAGGCAGAACCTTAAAATACCAGGGAGGAAAACTGAATCGCCCTGCTGAAAGCCCAGGACCCAGAAGGGCCATATTTAAGGACTGAAACATGTTGGCTTTAGGGTCATGGGACCATAATCAATCAATCAATCGGGGAATTGTAAGTGGTCTACTCACCTGTGAGGGTCTCAAGGCACTTAGGGTGGGTGTCTGCAGGTCTGTTAGCCAAAGAGCCAGGTCTTGAGGGTCTTCTTGAAGATGTTTAGGGAAGGGGTGCATCTGATGTGTGCAGGTAGATCATTCCAGGTCTAAGCTGCGATGTTTGGAGGATCAGTGGTTTCTTTTTAGTACGTGGAAGTTGATTCTGTCGTTGAGGTATTTCAGTTCATTGTTTTTTAGGCATTTGTAGGCGTGGGTGAGGATTTTGAAGGTGACTCTTTTCTCCCCGGGAAGCCAGTGGAGTCTTCGTATGTGTTTGCTGAAGTGTGCGTGCCAGGGGGATGCCGAGGATGAGTCTGGTGGCTGCATTCTGTATTATCTGTAGTCTGTGAAGTAGAGACTTGTTTAAGCCGGCTTAGAGTGTGTTTCCATAGTCTAGTCTGCTGGTGATGAGTGCGTGGGTGACTGTCTTACTTGACCCCGGGGGATCTATTTGAAGGTCTTGTGGAGGATGCAGAGGGTGTTGAAGCAGCTGGAGGTGATGGCGTTGACCTGTCTGTTCATGGTGAGCGATGAGTCGAGTATGATGCCGAGGTTTTTGGCTTGGTCTGAGGGGGTGGGTGGTTTTCCGAGGACAGTCGGCCACCAGGTGTTGTCCCATGCTGAAGTGGTTGTTCCCAGGACGAGTTCTTTTGTCTTCTCTGCGTTGAGGTTCAGGCAGCTGTTGGTCATCCAAGCTGCAACGTATTGCATTCCTTTCTGGAAATTGAGTTTGGCGGTGGTGGGGTCTTTGGTGAGAGAGAGGATGAGCTGGGTGTCATCAGTGTAGGATACAATGCTGAGGCCTTGCTGTTGGATGATGGCTGTAAGGGGGCAATGTAGATGTTGAAGAGAGTCGGGGTAAGTGATGACCCATGTGGTACTCCATAGGTGATTTTCGTGGGATCGGAGAGGAAGGGAGGAATTCTGATCCTTTAGCTTCTTTCGGTGAGGAATGATTGGATCCATTCCAGGGCTGCTCCTTGGATGCTGGAGTTGTGTAGTCTGGTGACTACTGTACGGTGGGAGACAGCGTTGAAGGCAGCTGAGAGGTTGAGTAGGATGAGGGCTGCAGAGTGGCCTTGGTCCCGGAGGGTGCAGATGTTGTCTGTGACAGTGAGTAAGGCAGTCTCTGTGCTGTGGTTGCTTCTGAATCTGGATTGGGATGGGTTGAGGATGGTGTTCTCTTCGATAAATCATGTCAGTTCCATGTTGACTGTTTTGTCTGCAACTTTGGATGTGAAGGGGAGGAGCGAGATGGGCCGGTAGTTCTTCAGATCGGGGTCAGCTGTGGGCTTTTTGAGCAGGGACCTGACTTCTGCGTGCTTCCAGTCATCCGGGAATGTGCCTGTGGGGAAGGTGGTGTTGATGGTCCATTGTAGTTTGGGTGCGATGGCGGCCACAGCTCTGTGGTAGATGTGAGGAGGGCGGGGTCGGTGGGGGGCCCAGAGTGGATGTTTTTCATGGTCGAGGGGGTGACTTCGGTTGTGATCGGTGTCCAGTTGGCGATGGTTAGCTGGTTGGTGTCTTTGGGGGTTTAGGGGCCTGCTGTGGCATCTAGTGGATGGTCAATGAAGTTGTCATAGAGGTTTTTGATCTTGTGGTGGAAGTCGATTCCAAGCTTGTCGGAGAGGTCTTGGGACGGGGCGATAGCTGTGGCTTTGCTGCGTGGGTTGGTGAATTCCTGAATGACACTGAAGAATTCCTTGGAGTTGGTGGATTTGGCGAGGATTTTGTTGTGGTTAAAATTTCTCTGATTTGGTTGTGGTAGTTTGTCATGGCATCCTTGAAGGTGGAGTAGTTTTCGGCAGACTTGGTGTTTCTCCAGCTCTTCTCTAGGCGTCTGCAGGTGCGCCTGGCTTCTTGGAGTATAGTGGTGAACCAGGCCGCTTTCTTGGGGCATTATTTGTTGGCATTGCGTAGCGGGCGAGCTTGTCTGCGAATTTGGAGATCCAAGTGTGGAATCCTCTGGCTGCGATGTTTGCATCAGTTGACCAGGTGAGGTTGTCTCAGATGAGGGTGGAGTTAAAGTTGCTTGTTGATGACCTTGCTCCAGTTCCTTCATGGTGGGTGTGGGGTTGGATTGGGTGTCTTCGGTTTGTCGAGGTTGAAGTGTAAGCAATGGTGGTCGTCCATGGTGTTTGCACAGTGTGGCTGAAGTGCACACTGTTTCTTGCAGCGAAAATGGGGTCAAGGGTGTGTCCTGCTCTGTGGGTCGGTGTGGTGATGAGTTGTTCGAGTCCGATAATGGTGAGGTTGACGCGAAGGATGGTGGAGTTGGGGTGGCTTGGGTTGTCGAGGTGGAAGTTCAGGTCTCCCCTCAGTATGTAGTTCATTGAGGCGATGGCGTGGGGGGCGATGAAGTCCTCATTACATTATCCTCCTCTATTTAAATATCCCCAATAACTGTACGAATGAAGGGATACCTTGGAGTTATATGAGGAATGTTTATCTTTAAGCCCCCTGGTCTACTTCTACTTAGTGCTCCCTAAAATATGGTTGAGCCCACACTGATCTTTAGAAGTCAGGGTGAACCCGATAATGAAGCATGATGCTAAGCATGACATACTAGAGTGTGTGAGGGTTATATAACAAAACATATATAGCAAAAAGGAATTTTCTTCCTACCCCGTCCTGAAACAAATGGTGTACTACCTGAGGAGAGTAGTGCCCCACGTATCACACGTATACGGGCGGGATACTCTATGTTTGGCTAGTAACATAAATGCAAACCTTTGCAGGGACCCAATAGGCAAAGTTTTCCTTGTATCTTCAGATTAGTAATGTGTATGTTTGAATTTGCTTCTTACAAGAATTCAAGCAGGTCATCTCATGTGTACTGAGCACAACTGAGTGTTGGAAACCAAGGAGGTGCTTCTACGTACCTCTACATGCATTTCAGCTCACTGTGACGATGATACCAATACTCATAGGTGCCACATTGACATGTCCTCAGATTAATCAAGTTGTTTCCAGGTGTCATCTTCTCCTTAAACTTTGTAGACAAATTCCCTTGCTGAGGGATTTTTCAGATTCACTCCTGTTTTCAGAATGTGATTTACTACATGAGAGAGCCCAAACCAGTCACTCTCAAATAGTAGATGAAATATTTCAGAAATACACTGGCCAAATCTAGGGAATAAAGTCTAGTTGATCTGTACTCAGCTGCTGGTATTTGTACAGGCCAGTCATAATACCTACCACCTAGTCCAGTAGGAAACAGAAAACTGTAAGCTTCTTACCTTTTCACACATTTAAGGGAGCTTTTTTCACTTGAAAGAGATCTATAGCATCACCAACAGTATCTTTAAAATGCAGAGGATGTATACCCTAGTGTCCATAAACTTCTTCCGATCTAAATCAATCCTCTCTTTCAATCTGACCTCTTCAAGGTAATGCGTCATCCTACTTATGTGTAATATTCTGAAAAACATCTACATTTTTTGTAGATAACTTTATTTTTTACAGGATATAGTATTTTTTTTAAAAACTTCACTAAATCTACTAATTCTTACCATATTTCTTTGTTCTTGGTAGGGACACCATTTACTTTAATAACAAGTGCTTCTTCAGAAACTCTCTGCACCCCTATAGTTCCAAGATTCTGTTTAAAATCAAATGGCAAGTACACAACTGAACCTTTAAGACCTTTCTGGAGCTCAGTTGGAGGTTACTTCCCTGTCTTCAGCTCCACATGGACTACAGTTTGGAATGGATGTATACATTGTATCCAAATTGATACATAAACATTTAAATCTTGAAGTTCTGGTGGGATTGAAACTAGTTCTAACTTGTCATGGAGTGCTCTAGTTGGCATTTCATTATCCTCTGACTTATCATAACAGTGCTTGCATATAATTTGAAGCGTGCTCAAATCAAACCGTTCTACTACAAATAAATATACAGTAAATTGCTGCCACTTATCGTTGTTGAGTTTTTCGCTTTTTAAATGCAAATCAGCATTATGAATTTGCCACACATTCCAGAAGAAATGCTGTTAAACTTTGAAATCTCTGTTACTAAACTTTCATTTTATTTTGCCTAGACTCCTGTACGGGACCAAAAAAATAAAACTGAATATCTTCACAAACTTTATCTACGTCCGCTAATGTACCATGCAATAAACGTTTATTCATCTCTCCTAAATATAAAGCAGGAGTTTTCACATAGTAAAGTCTGCTTGCAAAATTCTGCATTTTAGAGTAATGTACAGCTAACATTCTGAAATGCTGAAAGCTGCTTGTGCACATTTTCTTTGCTAGACATGCCAGTGAATGTCCCTGTGAATTACTGTATTCCCTGACTTTGCATGGTTCAAATCCTTGCAAAATGGAACATTTTTGTGTGATACTCCTGTCTGGAAATTCACGCAAACATTCTCTAAATATGTTAATTGATTACTGCTGAACACTACAAATACTAGTCCTGATCCACTTGTATACAGGAGCTTGTCTACGCCTCCCCTGTACCTCATTAGCTACCACTTCCTCTACATTCCTAAGACCCTCTCTTTCTTTACAATAGGAGTATCATCTTTTACTTCAATCAATCAATTAATCAGGGGTTTGTAAAGCGCACTACTCACCAGTGAGTGTCTCAATGCACTGAGGGGGTATTTCAGTCAGCTCCAGCTCATCCGAAGAGCCAGGCCTTGAGGCTCTTACTGAATTCTCGCCTGATGCTGTGGGGGAGTTTGTTCCAGGTCTTGGCCGTGATGTAGGAGAATGATCTTCCTCCCATTCTGGTTCTGCGGATATGTTTGATTTCGGCCAGGGCAAGGTCGGCGGAGCGGAGATTCCTCTTGGGGGTGTAGAAGGAGATTCGTTTATTGAGGTATTGTGGTCCGTTGTTGTGGAAGGCTTTGTAGGCATGTGTGAGCAGCTTGAAAGTCACTCTTTTTTCAAAGCCAGTGGAGGTCCCATAGGTGCTGAGGGATCTGGTCTTGTAGTGGGATGTTGAGGATGAGTCTGGCTGTGGCGTTCTGGAGAGTCTGGAGTTTGTGGAGTAGAGATGTGTTGATTGCAGCAAAGAGGGCGTTCCTATTGTCCAGTCTGCTGGTTATGAGTATGTGGGTGAAGGTCCTTCTGGATGTGGGTGATCCATTTGACGGTCTTGGCGAGTATGCAGAGGATATTGGAGCACGTGGAAGATATAGCGTTGATCAGTCGGTTCTGTGCATTTCCAGTCATTGAGTAATGTGCCTGTTTCGAGGGTGCAGTTCATTGTGCATCGTAGTGCAGGTGCTATTGCAGAGGTGGTCCTGTGGAAGCTGTGCAGCAGGCAGGAGTCAGTGGGAGCTCCAGAGTGTATGCTCTTCATGGTCTTTGCAGTGTCTTCCATGGTGGCAGGGGTCCTGGCGGTGATGGTCCAACCAAACGACCAGTTGAATCAACTGGATTCAATAGTGAGCTCTCTTGTAAATCGATTTCCTCATCAAAGTAATGTTCTGTACTAAAGGTATGCTTCCATCCACCTTTACAAATCTTGTAAAAATTATTTCTGTATATACTTTTTTCTTCATACACAGTACTGTTAAGTCTAGTATCCTTATTCTATTCAATATTAGGATAAATAATTTCCACTTCAAAGCAAATGCTCTGTCAACATTGCTCTCAATATGTTGCTTTTTTTTAAATGCCAAAAAGGGAATTTATTTGCAATGTACTTAAATGAAAGGGAAATTATTTCAAGGATTAGTCCATCTGGAGCAAACCCTAATGTGTCATAAGACAACTTCAACCAATGAGACTAATAGTCACAAAAAACACGGGAGATCCTAATTCTTTGAAGGTACAAATATGTTCATATAAAGTAATGATTAAAAAGGAGTACAAACACATGAATTTAATCAGCAAAAGATCATGAAACAGAAGTAAAATCAAATGATCCTAACAGTTCAAGACCAACAACTATTCCAATAAAATGTATGACACGACAAATCTCGTAATGAAAATGCATGTCGCTAGAGATTGACACAGTTTCTCCGGAATAGAAGGTATGGTCGACGTTTCGGTGTGGTGGCTTCAGTCCTTCAGACCATCTTCAGAACAATAATGTTTGCTAAAACAAGATTCCTAGACAGATATAATACAATATGTTACACAAAATGCAAACTTAGTGTTTATTCAAAAACACATTGAAAGAATAGGAACCCGTGTGAAAGAAAAGTGCCTCATTTCAATTATCATAAAAAGGTGCTGTTGTGAAGTAGATGCACAACCCAGGTGAAAACAACCTAAATTCAGATAGCCACCGTCACCTCAGTAGGTGGTCATGAGAACTAAAAAAGCGTACTTGTATGAATAGTAGAATGCGACCAAAAACCATGAAACAAATCGGTTGTCACAACCATCAATGAAAGCACTGTCAAGGAAAAAATCATGCATTAGCTATGCTGGTTACTGTAGTAAACTGCAGGCCTTGTTTAACTTTTTGTTATACTCAATCTGCCCCTATCTGACGTCTATGATGCATACATTTATTTAAAGTCAGCTGGACCATTCGTATTGAGCAGGAGAGCAGTCTTCCTTACGTATTGTATCTTTAATTTCTCTAGATGAAGCGTATAAAAAATATTGTTAACCGTTCGATGAAGGTCACTTATCATGTTGTAAATTTGTCAAAATAAACCACAGTTAAATCTGAGATTTGATTATGCAGTCATGGACTGCAGAGGTAACAGTAAGATGTTAACTCACGCTATAACAATGCAGAGCCAACAATTGCTGTTAAGACTAGGGCACTGCAAGAGTGATCGTGAGGTAGCAACATCTAACACTGGATGTCACATCGCAATAAATTACACTTAGCAGGGCGTTGCATTGAGTAGTGAGTGGTAGACGAACAGAAAGGCTAAAAGACCGACTACATGAGTCGTCTACAGGCGTTATATTTCCAATTGCAACTGTTGCGTGAAGAGCGGAACGCAGATGTTAATGTGTTGTAATTTGGCAGCGATTAGGTTAGCATTAGCAGAAGCCATCCTGTATTTAGAGGCTATCTTTTCCGTTCCGTTTTGTGGAATCCATTTTGTATTTCTGGCAGCCATCTTGTTTGCCATGTGCTACTATGTGCGGGCCATGTGCTCTGTCCTACCTTGCTGTTGTCTGCTCTTGGAATCTGCCTAGAGACAGGTTATATTTAGTTTCTTCTGCTTCGCACATGCTCAGTTGAGCTTGCAGCTGTCCATGCAGCTGCTGTTAGTCTGTAACTGTCAGGATGGGTTCACCAGATTTAGCAACTCTTAGATCCTCCCACTTGTTGACCGTGCATTTTCTGTATGACCTTATATGTACCTAAAACCTTCTTCCTGTACTTGTACCGCCCTCTTTTGAGCCCCTGTGTGCGTATAAACGGACCAAGCTCCTTCCATCAGTGTGCTACTTCATATACTACCGAAGGGTGTTGTGTGAATGTAGTTCCACCTCATGAGGTTTAATAAATCTTGCATTTTCTATTCCAGTTTCTGTGCCAACTTCTATTCTATGGCCTGATGACTCTGTGCAGAGAAGGGCAAACCCCTAGCACTGGTAGGCCTTGCTGAGGTCCACTACTACAAATTGGCGCCCCACGTGGGGCTCATCGGCGACTCGAATGCCCGAATGAGTGGTCGAAACGAAGGATTGGAATCTCGCTTTGGAAGCGATCGCTGCCCGAGGAGACCCGAGTCTTGGCAACCAAAGCATTTTTCCTTTCTTTCTGATCCGACCCTCCAGGTGGTGCCGGTCCTCGACTGAGATCTCTTCAGTTGATTCGCTGTGCAGTGACCATTTGGTCGATTTGAGAACTTGGCAGTTGGAATCTGGATACCAAGTGATTGGTAAGAGTCGGTATGCAGCACTTGCTGTTGGTTTTGATGCCTGGGATTGGTAAGGTAGTTTAGTAACGCTTACTGTGGCTTTGGATTTGTTTGGTCAATTTTCTATTTGGAAATGAGTAATATATGAATTGCAATTTATATAGGCAGGTAATGAGGAGAATGTTCTCTATTTGAATTGATTTGAACGGCAAATCATACTAAAGGTACCTTAAGTGCTACTTTGGTTATAATACTGCATATTCTGCACTATTTTTGGCATGCCTGTTTCTACCACACTTTGTAGGATGTGTTGCTTTTGTAGTGGTACCAGTTTGAGACTCGATGAAGCACAACCGGCCCCACCGGAGGGGACGCCTAATGGGGACATGTATATTAAGTATGGTATTTCTTCTATAATGTACAGCACGTTATGGAATAAATATACTCGTAAGGATCCTGAGTTGCGTTGGCCTTTGCATGGGTCATTTGATATACAAAAGATTCAGTATATGGAACAATGTATGTTTAAGCGAAAGAGTAGGCAAGATATGTTTGACTGTGTACAAATGTGGGAGAAAGAAGTGCGTGAATGAATGAAGTGTGAGCAAGCCTTGATTGAAAAAGGACGGAAAAATATTTATGCAAAGAATTAGAATTGAAAAATAAGGACTTAAAAGAACTGAAAGAGAGAGAGGATAGGGAGCTCCATTTACATGTGACTGGCCAATACGCTGTTAGGCAACCCCTTTATCCTATTCTTCATAAACCTCAAGATGATTTCTTGTTATTAGATCGTTCTCCACCACCGTATATTCTTCCCTCTGCCCCTCGTGAGTCAGATGAGGACTCTTCTAAAGAACAGGAGAAGGCACGAGAAACTCGTTCTATGTTGTCCGCTGAGCGTGTGTCTGCTGCTCGTAAGGCCCTTCGTAGTACCGCCCCTGCTTCTGAGCTTTTAGATGACATAAAAAACTGGCAGGAAAGGGAGCACATATATTTTACTGAGGTATTTGCCGCAGAGGTTGTTGAATGGTTTAGGAAGCATTCTGATGAATTGGAACCCGATGATGTAGCAACTGATTGTAAGCAAACGCGTGATGGTCTTTTTGTCTTTTCTCAGGTGGCTGATACAATCAGGCGTTTGGTTAAACTGCGCACTGATGCAGTCCGTTTGCGAGAGGAGAAAAAGGCAGCAGCAGCTGCACTAACATCTCAGACCGGCATGACACAAGCTTCTATCGTCGGAACAGATAAGACTATGATAGTTCATGAAAAACCTATGCGGGAAGCGGTGCCTTTGTATGTTCCTCCTAGAGGCGAGGGAACAGATGATGATAAAAGTTCTGCTGATGCAAAGGGTTATTTTATTTATATTTGGGTCTACACTCCTTGGAATAGAGCGGATGTTATGGCCCTTAAAACTGCATTGCCTGATCCACGGAAAAATCCAGCAGCTTTTTATGAGGAAGTTGAGGGAGCCATTAGCTCTTGTACTATGACTTTGCCCGATATAGACATGTTCTTTGGGTTTATATTACCGCCTGACATGTGGAGAACTGTGCGTAAAGTAGATAATCGTGTGACTCTGGGGGCATTATGGAAAGAGTTAGAACAAATCGATGTAGAGCGGGAACCTGCACAGAAATCGTGTAAATTGATTTTGGATATTCCTGGAGCTATATAAGTTAAGGTAAAGACGATTATTTCCCCTACAAAGATTGATTGGACTGTGTTAGCGTCGTGTAAGTAAAAGGCAGATGAATCAGTTTCAGATTTCTTCACACACTTTGAGGAGGCATTCCACCATTTTAGTGGCCAGTCCTTGACAGATGACACGGGTAGGCATCTGTTTGTCGATAAATATGCCGCAAACCTGTTGGCAAGAATAGCTAGTCGCCTAAATGCCAGTGATAGTTCATGGACTACCGCTTCTCTGGTTTCCCTTTTGACTATGGCTCAATATTATGAACGCCAGGATTTAGAAGCAAAGGGTAATGAGGATAAGAAGAATAAAGAATCAAAAATGAAGGTTATGTTGGCTCAGGCTTATGGTCCGCCTTCTAGAGGTAGTGATAGAGGTGGAAGTGGATCTTATGGTTCGTCTTTTCCTTCTTATCTTCGGTCGAATTTGTCTGTTGACCAGTGTGCGTACTGTAAGAAATGTGGACATTGGGCTTCCGATTGTCCAGCACTGCGTGCTCAGCAGTATCCACGTGGACGAGGACAAATGAGGAATCGTTCAGGATATTCAGGGCCTAGAGGAAGCACAGGTGATCGTGCTAGGTTTGATGCTAATACACATGGGCAGGATGGGTTGAACGCTTTTGATAGACGGAACCAATATCGGATGTATGGCATTACAACGCATGCTTTTACCACCCATGCATTTACAACGCAGTTTTTACAACGCATGCCTTTACAACGCATAGCGCTTAGGGGTGCTGGATAGTGAATAGTTTAATTTACTATTCCAACTCCAGTCCCCGTGGATAGTAGGGAAGGTGTTGGATAGTAAATTAAATCTATTCCCTATCCTAGAGAGCCCCCAGCGCTATGCGTTGTAATGACATGCGTTGTAATAGTTGAGTCGTAAAGGCACTGCGTGGTAAAACTTGCGTTGTAAAGGATGTTTCCCCCAATATCAAATGTCCGAGTATGTGCCGTCTGAATTTCAAGATTCTGCTTATGCATTGGATTGCCTAGGATGGGGTAAGGAATCAGTTGTAGTTCCAGTAGATCAGAGGGGTCCCTATGTTACAGCACATGTTTTGGGTTCTACTGATCAGTTTCTGGTTGATACAGGAGCTACTCGTAGCGCCTTATCTAAACAATTGGTTCCAAGGGTTCCCCTGTCTGGCTCAATCATTACAACAATAGGTTTCAACGGAACAACTTCACTTAGCCCATTGTCCCAACCACTCGCATTACATGTTGATAAGTTTACTGCTCCATGTCCATTTTTGCTTTCTCCGAATACACCAGACAATATTGTGGGTCTTTCGATATGCTCAAGTATTCCAGGGCTACAATACGATGTTCTCCTGAAGGAGTACGTGTTATTTAGAATGACAATTACCCCACAATTGAGAGATCTTGTCTTGTTAAAGAGGATAATACATTATCTTCACTCCCTGGTACTTTGTGGGATACTTCAGACACACATATAGGACAGATGGTTATCCCACCAGTGCATATTAGTGTCGAGGAGGGCGCTTCATAGCCACGATTGCCTCAATATAAAAATTTTCAGAAAGGCGAAGAAGCACTTATAAGCATTGTTCATGATTTGATTAAAGTGGTTGTTGTGGAGGAAGTCCCTTACAATGTTTGCAACAGTCCTATTCTTCCCATTTTGAAAAAAGATACTGACACTAGGATTTACAGATTCATTATTGATTTGCGAGAAGTTAACAAGATTGTAGTTCCACAATACCCAGTGGTTTCTGGCATAACGACACTTCTTACTTTGGTTCCTCCGACAGCAACTACATTTTCTGTGATTGACTTGAAGAATGCTTTCTTTTCGATTCCTATTCATCCTCATAGCCGATATTTGTTCCTTTCACTTTGAATAATCGATCTTACAGATTGTGTAGAATTCCTCAAGGGTACACTGAGAGTCCTAGTATTTACAGTCAAGCATTTAAAAGACAGCTTGATTCTTTTGCTTTACCTGAAGGAGTGGCTCTCATACAATATGTCAATGACATCCTGTTGGCAGCCGATACTCCTGAACAATGTGAAAAATGTACTTTGTCTTTGCTTTCTTTCCTTGCATCGCACCATCATAAAGTGTCACGGAAGAAATTGCAATATTGTAGACCGAAGGTAACCTATTTAGGTCACCTTCTGTCTAAGGAGTGCTGTGCACTTACACCACATCGCATTCAAGCAATTTTAGACACACCAGTGCTTTCCACTCAGAAAGATGTCCATGCATTCATTGGTCTGACTTCGTTTTGAAGGCAATGGATATTAGGATTTTCACACATTGTTAAACCCCTGTTAGCGCTTTTGACTAAAGACAATCCAATGCCCCTTCCATGGACAGATGAATGTCAGAATTCTTTTCATCAGTTATTTCAAGCTCTTTGTTCTGCACCAGTGTTAGGTACTCCACATTATACAAGGCCTTTTACACTTTATGTACACGAGAAAGATAGATGTGCATTATCAGTTCTAGTGCAGACACATGGTGATAAGCAGCGTCCCGGTGCATATTTTTCAGCAGTACTTGATCCTGTTGCTCGTGCGTTGCCTGGACGCTTCCGTTCAGTTGCAGCAACAGCTGTGTCCATACGTCAGAGCGAAGGGATATTTTTGTCACATAAACTGTTGGTGCTAGTACCCCATGCAGTTGATGCCCTTTTGAATCAGACTAAAACGCAGCACTTGACTAGTGCCCGTCTGACAGGCTACAAATTGACACTGTTGGACCCTCATATTACCCTAAAGAGATGTGCGACTTTAAACCCAGTCACTTTGTTGCCATATCCTGTGACTCAGTCTCAGTCACAGGAGCCTCATGATTGTATATTCCTTGCTGAGGAACAGACAGATTTGCAAGATACGCCCCTTTCAGATGTAGATGGGGAACTGTGGATTGATGGGTCCTGTTTGAAGTTTCCAAACGGCACGACTTTATCTGCATATGCAATTAAGACACTTCAGACAGTAGTGGAAACAGCTCGTATACCTCAGAAGTCAGCTCAAGCAGCTGAACTAATAGCTTTAACACGAGCGTGTGAACTTAGCATTGACTTGCGTGTGAACATCTATACAGCCAGCCACTATGCTTTTGGAGTGGCCCATGATTTTGGCCTGCTTTGGAAGGAAATAGGCTTTCTCACGTCCCACGGGATGCATATAATGCATGGAGAGTTAGTGCATAATCTCTTAACTGCACTAACATATCCAAAGACGATAGCTATTGTGAAGTGTAATGCACACTAGAAAGTAACTGATAAGACAGGACAAGCCAATGCCTTTGCAGCTCACGTAGCTCGTGAGACAGCAATGCAACGAAGCACTGCTTCTAAGTACGTAGTGAAATCTCAAGCTGAGCGATGGCATGATGCTAGACAGGAAGTGTTAGATGTACAGAGATCTGCTTCTGTAGCAGAACTTGAGCAATGGGCTGAAGGAGGAATATTGGACGATGAGGGTTGTTGGCGCAACAAAGACATGGTTAAATGGAAACTACCTGCAGCCTATTTACAACCTATGGTTCAAATGGCACATGGGCTGGCACATGTTGGAGTTCTAGTAATAACAAAATTGCTTACACGAGTTTGGGAGCATCCTGAAATTGCCAGCACAGCTAAGAGAGTAGTACAGTCCTGTTTGATCTGTTGGCAGTATAATCCTGGTAAAGGGACACGGACTCCTACAGGAGGGTTTGCTACACCGACTGCACCTTTTGAAGTTTTGCGGGTGGATTATATCCAACTTGAACGCTGCAATAACTTTAAGTATGTCCTAGTGGTGATATGTGCCTTCAGCAAATGGATAGAGGCATACCCAACAAAGGATAACACAGCTCTCACTACAACTACGGTGCTTCTATAGGTGTTTTTCCCAAGATATGGTGCTTGCAAACCTTTGTAGAGTGACAACGGACCACATTTTATTGGGCAAGTAGTTGAGCATGTCCTGAAAGGATTAGGAATCAAACAGAAGTTCCATGCAGTCTTCCACCCACAATCTGCAGAATTAGTGGAGAGGTACAACGGTACACTGAAACTGAAATTAGTGAAAATATTGGCTTCCATGTCTTTGAAGTGGCCAGATGCACTACCCTTGGCATTGTTGTCCATAAGATCGGTGCCACATTCATGATCTGGGCTTACACCATATGAGGTGGTGTTTGGGAGACTGGTGAACATTTGGGGAGTTCCTAAGCCATGCCCCATAGATGATGTTCCATGTGTTCTGATGAATGAATATTTGGCACAGTTAACTGACAGTTTGATCTCTATTCATCAACAGGTTTGAAAAGCTCTTCCTGACAGATCTACAGGTGAGGCCCACGAACTCCGTCCTGGCGACCACCTGATGGTCAAGGTCTTCGAACAGCTTGGAGCCGAGGTGGCGAGGACCAGAGCAAGTGCTCCTTGCGGCAAAGACTGCAGTTCGAGTGACAAATTGAAAGAATTGGGTCCATAGTACTCACTGTAAGAGAGTACTACCTACCTTGGTGGAACCTGCTGTGTTGACCGACCATCAAGAGATTCTGGAGATGGAGAAAGGTCAAGCTATCTCACCTGACGAATCTGCGGAAGACTTCCCGGACCACACGATTGCTGGAGAATCCCGATATCAGCTGAGACCAAGGAAAGAACCTGCTTTGCCGAAAAAGACTGGTTGAGCTACCGCCCTGGGTAGGTGAAACGGAATGCCGATGTGGCAAGGGGGGGGATCAGTCCTGCAAAGTGACACCCGTCTTGACCCTAGGTGAAGAAATCAATGGCTGCCCAGGGATAAGAGCTCCAACGTCAAAGTAATTATGTCTGGTGAAAGATCAACAGTTGCTAAGCTCTGCAATAAGAAAATAATTTGTGCTGCAGGGTTTGTTGTTGCTATGGTGGTTAAGGCAATAATAGCTTGGTTTGTTGAGAAAGTGGCTCCTGCTCGACAGCATTTGATCGCCACTACTCCAGTGCCAGTTGAACACCACTACTTTACGCTTCCCTACCATAAGCAGAAGCATCGACAATCCTACCTAAATAATAGATTAATCCAGATGTTGCATAATGGTTCTTGTCAAGCTTGGTATGCACTTTTGTTTGCATCTGGAAAGCCTTCAGTAGGTGGGATTAACTTTCACCTCAATAAAGTATGCTATCAAGATAAAGATGGTTATCCTCAAACTAAAGGGACTAAATGGGAATGGGAAGAGTATCAACCTGACAATATTTCGACACCATATGTCTTCACGAGTTTCAGAAATATTAAGAACAATGGACCTTTTGCAATTTCTGTGACAAGAGCTAAAGCAGATTTATGTATTAGTAGTATTGGGAGAATTCCAGTGGGGAGAAGTGAATGTACTGTAGTTCTGACCATTGAAGGTGCTAATAACAGCAGTTTTACGTCTTCACATAATACTATTTCGTGTGCGGAAATAAGGCATACTATCAACTACCTGCTTCTGCTAATGCTAACCTAATCGCTGCCAAATTACAACAGATAACCCTTTTAGCATTAGCTGAAGACAGTCGTTCATCTGGGGTAATCTAGATATGCATCCTGTACATCGATGCTCATCAGTTCAATTACCTCTTTCTTTAGCATTTGTTGTGCTTTCATTTCTGCAACATTTCTCTTGGCGGGTGTACAAGCAGTGATGCAAATAGAGCACAGCATGGGACCACATTGTATACATATACAGCATGTAAATAGTATCACCAATAGTATACATAGAAAAGTCAGTAGCTTCCAGCCCCAAGTAATAAAGAGTGTCCATAACCAATTCGAAAATGTCCATGTACCAGTCTCTGGGTGAATCTCTGCAGCAATCTTATGCAGTTAAGAGATTGCATCATATACTGAAGGCGAGTGATCCGGAATGAAAACACAACAGCTGCTGCTGATGATGCAACATGCCCCACCTCGATCAGCCAAAATCACATCTAGCACCATGCGATTCTGGAGTGCAACAATCCTCGCAACTTGCAGCTCCTCTGTAATGTTCCCAAGTGCCAGAGCTGTCTGATTGGTAACAGCTTTCACAACACGAGTCAATCGCCTTATCTTTCTGCTGTTCACACACATAGCAGATCCCTGACCACCCAACAGGTAGTTGATAGTGCACTGTGGCGGCAATGATCTTGGCACACTGACTGGGGTAGGATTGGAAATCCTAATGAAGGATATCTTCCAAAAATAATGGCTCTGTTACATCACACTGCCTTGGTGTTTTCCAATATATGCCAGAGCCAGAGTTGGAAGTGACCTCTGAATTCTGTCACAGAGAGGATAGACCAAGCTAAGAAATGTGACTTAAGCTGTTTCTACATCTCTGAGAGAGATCATAACATGGGCTCTATCTACAAAAATATCCTGCGTTTTGACATGGTTTGCTTTTGCAGAGCTAATGAAGTGCATTTTACAGAGAAAGGCAACAGGGTGTTCCTGAACAATTTGAAAGACTACATCCTATGTTATGTGTAGGGAATGTGAGGACATACACAAAATAAACACAAAACTCTTTTCAGAGCCACCCTATTCCTCAAATACTTCTTAATTTTCTTTGTAAATCCTTTTACAAAAGATAAATACATTCACCAATCTGCAGATCGAATGTGGATCCACATACCAAAAGCACACATTCAATACAAAACAGCACATGCAAATGTTTCTGGAAAAGGGTTCTGAGTGGAACTGTGGGTGCGTAAGTGTCTGAGTGGGTCTATGAGTGGGTGCATGAGAATGTGAGTGGGTGTGTGAGTGATTGTGACTCTCTGAGTGGCTGTCTCAGTGGGTGCATGACTCTGAGGGTGTGTGTGAGCAGGTGCAGGAATGTCTGAGTGGGTTTATGAGAGGGTGCATGACTGACTGAGTATGTCTGTGAGTAGTTGCATGAATATTTGAGTGGGTCTGTGAGTGGGTAAGTGAGAGGCTTACTAGCTCTGTAACTTGATACATGAATGTCTGGGAGGGTCTGTGAGTTAGTGTGTGGCTCTCTGAGTCAGTGTGAAACTGGGTATATGAGTCTTTCAGTGGATCTGTGAGTGGGTATGTGACTGTCTTAGTATGTCTGCCAATGGGTGCATGAGTCTCTGACTGGGTCTGTGGGTGAGAGTGTCACTGTGTAAGTGGGTCTGTAAGTGGAGGCATGAGTCTTTGAAGGGATCTGTGTGTGTCTTAGTGGGTCTGTGACTGGGTGCATAGGTCTCTAAGTAGATCTGTGAGTAAGTTCATGAGTGTCTGAGGCAGTCTGTGAGTGGATGTGTGAGTATCTGAGTTGCTCTGTGAATGGCTGCATGAGTGTCTGAGTGGGTCTGCGAGTGGGTGCATGAGCACCTCAGTAGGTCTGTGAGTGGGTGCATGACTGTCTTAATGAGGGTTTAAGTTAATGCGTAAGCCTCTGAGTGGGTCTGTGCAGGAAAGTGGTATGATTATCCCCCACTTTTTGCTTGATGCCTGATGTGATTTCGAAATGTAAGTGTACTGGGTATCTGCTAACCTGGTTCCAAGTGCCAGGTCTTATTCCCAAAACTGTAGCATGATTTGTACAATTCAGACACCCGTGTAATACCCTAGTTAATGGTCACACTGGTACTTAGGGCAAGGGTACTGAAAATGGTCAACTGGGGCTGTAGTATGAATTGTGCCACCCCAGAGACCCCTCACCAAGACTATGCAAACAGACATTACAGGCTGTGTGCCTTGGTGCAGAGAAAACTGAAGAGTTGACATGCCACAGCACCTAGTGTGCCTAGGATGACTATTTCTCAAGTGTGGAAATATCTGCATGAGAAGATATGACACTATAATATCTGATTCATGAAGGGGGTGGTGATGGACAGAGTATCTGAATTAAGCAGAACACTCCTACCCAGTCAAAAGATCAGGGCTTGATCCATCACCGTTTTTTAGCTCACTGCACCATCCCAGCTCAGAACCTGGCTACATGCAAATTAGTCTGACCCTGGCCCAGTGCATCATGGGTACAGGGCAGACCAAACTACCAAGCCAATTCTTTACTGGAAAGGAAACAAGCTTCCGGGGACCGGTTTCTGGCATTACAGCCGTCTTCGGCCCGGCTTGCTTGAATCCTGATGGTGCAGTGAGCAAGGGACTCACATCTGAGCATACCCTTCCACACTTGTGGTGGCCAAAACGATTCATAAGGGGGGTGGTGATGGACAGAGTATCTGAATTAAGCAGAACACTCCTACCCAGTCAAAAGATCAGGGCTTGATCCATCACCGTTTTTTAGCTCACTGCACCATCCCAGCTCAGAACCTGGCTACATGCAAATTAGTCTGACCCTGGCCCAGTGCATCATGGGAACAGGGCAGACCAAACTACCAAGCCAATTCTTTACTGGAAAGGAAACAAGCTTCTGGGGACCGGTTTCTGGCATTACAGCCGTCTTCGGCCCGGCTTGCTTGAATCCTGATGGTGCAGTGAGCAAGGGACTCACATCTGAGCATACCCTTCCACACTTGTGGTGGCCAAAACAATTGGTAGTTTGGTCTGCCCTGTTCCTTTTAATTTAGCAATATTGTTCTTGGATTTATTCTTGAGTGTGTGTCTCATTCATTGATTCTTTTAGTATATAAAATGCTTAGCACTACTCTCTGATAAGCTTAGCTGCTCGCTCTCACTACCACAGATACAGCAATAACATTATCTACTTTTGCCTCTGTTAACCAAGAAGGGACTCACTGGACTCTCTGCACAGCATACTTCATTGTATATACAGAGTCAGATTCCTACATTGGTGGTTGAATGATGGAGTCTACAACTTTGCGTTTGCAGATACCACTCTGTCAATAGGTGGCCACACAAATAAATCCAAAAATTGCCTTTAGCCAGTTTTATTTTTTTGATTGGTCTATTTTTCTAAATTTTAAAATGAACTGTTAAGGCCTTGGTTAAGTCCCTGTATCCTGCTGTCCACATTTAAAAAAACTTTCTGTAGTTATGATAAATAAAAGTGTTAAGGTTTTTTTTAATCTATAAAAATGTTCCAACTCTAATAAAATTATGTGTGATACCGATAACCAGGTTCAGAGGCTCCACCTGACACCTGGACTTGTCTAATGCGATACATGGCCCTCTGTAAAGCTTATGTTATCAAAACTGAAACACATACTAATAAAGCAGAGCTGAGAAGGCTTAAAGCAGAGTTTGAGAGACATAATCAAGAATTAGTAGCTCAATCTCAAAGGCATAATTCTGCTAATGAAGATTAGTATGAAGAGGTGGCTGAGTGCCTCCATTCATAAACAGAGGAGTAGCCCTCAGATGAGGAACTCATGGTGGAAAGGTTGGCCAGGAGGTTGAACTTAGTAGCTGAACTCATGAACATCGAAAGACAAAGGAAAGAGATGGGCATAGGACCTACCTCTGGTAGCAGCAATTTGGTAAATAGGGAGAGAGATTTTTTTTTTACTCATAACTCCCCAAAGGGATTGTTCCTAAATACTCAGAGGGTGATGACATCACCAAAGATTCACTGTGTTTTAGAGAGCCTGCTTAGCTAGGAAAGTAGCCAGACAAAATTGGGCTTCTCCCTTTTGGGAACTATTCTCAGGAAAATTCAAGGATAGACTCCTGACAATGAATGAGAAAGATTCTGAGTCCAATGATTTCATGAAAGAAACCCTGACTGAGGGCTTTGGAGTCACCCCTGAAGAATACAGGATAACATTCAGGGAGGCTCAAAAAACGAGTCAGTGCTGAGTGGAATTTGTTGATTTTTCAGTGAAAACACTAGGTGGTTCATTAACTAAACAATGTGCATGACTATGAAGGCCTGTACAATTTAATCATGAAAAAGCATCTACTAAGTACTTGTTGCAATGGGAGGTTACATCAGTAACTGATAGAGTCAACTAAGCCCCACTAGCTTTGACCTGTCAGGAACTGATTCCTCAGGATAAGTATCCCCAATATGACCACTTTCCAACAGCACTGATTCTGAGCATATAAACAGAAGGTCGGAGTAGCCAGAAAAGGGAGGTCTTTTGGGGGGAACTGTGGGGAGGGAGACCTGGAAGGAGACAGGGTTTGGTTAGGAGTCTGCTTGTAATAGACACTAGTGCAGAGCAGTTATTGCTGATGCAAACACTCCTGCTCCACCGGGCGGGAGGTCTCAAAGTGATCCTGCCCATTGGAAGTGGAGGCTTCAGCTCTATCCCTGGCCACAGACATGCGGGCAGGGAACGAGATGAAACAGGTTGCTCTTGTACTGAGGGAGCTGCCTTTCCAGCAGCTCCCTTCATGCAGCAGCAATGCTGGCTCCTGCAGGAGGCTGGGAGCCGTCTGGGACAGCTAGGGCATTGAGGCTCTTCCCCAGGTCCCTGGGAAAAGAGACTAAAGAGGCAAACAGAGGTCAGAAACAATCAGAGAGAGGCAAGATGAAGGAGTGAAACAAGCAGAAATAGGCAAGATAAAGGTGACAAATTAGCAGAGAGAGGCAGAATAAAAGTCAGAAATTAGCAGAAAGAGGCAAATTAAAGGCCAGCAACACGCAGAAAGAGGCAAAATACAGATCAGAAATGAGCAGAAACAGACAAAATAAAGATCATAAACGAGCAGAGAGACAAAATACAGATCAAAAACAAACAGAAAGAAGCAAAATAGAGGTCTGAAAGAAGCAGAGAGAGGCAGAATGAAGGTCAGAAACAATCAAAAAGAGACAAAATGAAGATCGGAAACAGGCAAAATAAAGGTCAGAAACTAGCAGAAAAAGGTGAACTAAAGGTCAGCTATGAGCACAAAGAGGTAAAATAGAGATCGGAAATTATCAAAAAGAGGAAAAATAATGGTAGGTCAGTAATGTGCAGAAAGGCAAAATAGAGATCAGCAATGTCCAGAAAGAGGCAAAATAAAGGTCAGCAAATAGCAGAAAGAGGCAAAATAAAGGTCAGAAACTAGCAGTAAAAGGCAAACTAAGGGTCAGCAATGACCAGAAAGAGGCAAAATAGAGATCAGAAATTAGCAGAAAGAGGAAAAATAAAGGTAGGTCAGAAACGAGCAGAAAGCAAAATAGAGATCAGAAACTATCAAAAAATAGACAAAATAAAGTTCAGAAACAAGCAAAAAGAGGCAAAATAGAGATCAGAAATGAGCAGAAAAAAGAAACATAAAGCAGAAAGAGAGAACATAGAGGTAAAAAATGTGAAGAGAGAGGCAACATAGAGACCAGACATGGGCAGAAAGAGGCAAAATAGAGGTCATAAACGAGTAGAAAGTGGCCCCCAATGACACTCAGCAGCCAAGGGGTTCTCATCCCCCAATCAGTAGTGCAGCAGGAGGCATGTTTGTAGAGTGGTTGAAAAAGGGGGTGGGCCTCTGATGAGATCTCAGCAAACCCGCTGTGAAGGACTTATTGGTGGCAACAATGTGTGTTCTTGGCTCCAAAGGACCCTCAGCAGCCAAGGGGAACTCATCCCCCAACCAGTAGGGCAAAAGGTGACCCGTTTCCTGAGTGTTTGAATAAGGGGGCAGCCCTCTGACAAGGTCTCAGCAATCCTGCTGTGGGGGACTTACTGGTGGCAACAATAGGGGTTCTTGGCTCCCAAGGTGCCTCAGTATCCAAGGGGACCTTTTTTTTTTTTAAAATAGCTTTATTCGAGCAAAAACTCATAAAAGCAAAATAAAAAATGAGCGTTCCATTATTAATATGAGTACATTAACATCAACAATGACTAAAACACTTTCTGTTACAATGAAAAAATAATTTATCATCATAAAAAAGTTTTTTTTTACAGAGTAGAAAGAGGATAAAAAAGCATTTTGACAGCACTATGCCGAAAATGTCGTGAAATAGGCGACGATCTGTAATGTAAATGTAAATGTAAATGTAGTATACTTGTAAAGCGCACAGCTGCCCCAGCAACGGGGCGTCCCGGCGCTGTATAGCTCTGGGGAACCCGTCCTGGCTTTCCCTGTGGGATGGTCCCTTGCTGGGAGTCCCCAAGGTGGAGCCAGGCATCCCCGGAATTGGTGGGGCCGTTGTGGAGATTAGGCAAGCTAATGCCCAGAGTTGCCGAGTGGAACCCCTGATTAGAGTAAGCACCGAAGCGAGAATTATCGAGTCCGCTGACCAAGGTCCACGACCCTGGTGCACAATTAAAAAGACAGACATCAAATTCATATTATCACAGTTAATGCTGGCAAAATCCCATCAGTGCGATCTCTATCTTTCTCAACATCTAAATACTCTTCTAATTCATAATTTCATATGTGCACCAAGGATAAACCGATTAATCACAGCAAAAAATGTTTCCTAATGGCCCAATCCCACCCCAGATATTTGGCAACCGCTACTGAGATAACCGGTAAGGTTCTAGTGCAAATGAATCGTAATGCCACCGCACTACCTTTAGTGCCTAGCGATATGCACATAGCTTTTAGCCAGACTCGTCTAGGGATTGTATAAGTAGGACAGACAAAAAGAAAGTGGGCAATGGTCTCCTTTTCAGTTGAGCATGCCAGACAAATGTTGCTATTACCTCTAGCCCACCTGCCGGTCAGTGTTCTAAAAGGTAGAGATCCGGCTCTGAGCTGGAAATAGAGTTTTCTGTCCCTGGGTTTTGTAATGACATCCCAATATAACTCTAGACTGGGTGTAGGTTTAGCCTCTAGGAAGCGACCTTCCATAGTAGAGGGATCAACGCTATTCCAGGTGCGATGCGCAACCAATTCCCAATACTTTTCTTTTAAAGTGTCTTTAGTTGGAAATGGAGTTGCCTCTGGATTATCCCATAGCCCCCGCATACCCATTCCCACCAGAGTCTTGGAGAGTTCCTTTAACCACATTATCTTGTGGAATTCATTAATTTTAATGTAATGACATCCAAGAATCCTTGGGCATAATGAGCAAGCTCAGGGGTTACCCATAGTCGGATCCAATATAAAATAGGACGCAATCTGGCCATATCTGCTATTGCCTTTCTGCCCAAGTCATATCTCAATGGCTTCATCAGGGTACTCTTTGGAAGACCAGTAAGATTACGCAGAAACTTGTTCTTGGCAAGCGTTAATGCTGTTAGTTTTTCATAGCCCCATATCTCAGCACCATAGAGTGCTGAGCTTAGGGATTTTGCCTCATACACTTGGAGAGCTGGTTTTATCGGCTTTGTCTGTGATTTCTTATGCTCTAAGTTTATTGCTCCTGCATTTTGGCGGTGTTTTAGAGCTGCCATTTCTATGTGTTTTCCCCACTTATTGTCTTTTGCCACATGGATGCCTAAATAAATTAAATCCGTCACCATTTCCACACATTGACCATTCATAAAAAACTTTCCTTTAAAACTAGGATGCATATTAAATGCCATGAGCTTCGTTTTCGCTACATTAACTTCCAGCCCATGATCGACACAAAACTCCTCAAAAATCTTCAAAGCTCGCTGTAGGCCACTAGGAGTTTTAGATAAAATAAGCGTGTCATCTGCAAACAATAAAATTGGGGGTTTTACCCTGGTCAAAATTGGTGCATCTACACTTTCCAAGGCCATGCGCTCTACTACACCATTAATGTATATTGAAAAGAGCGTGGGGACCATGGCACAGCCTTGGCGCACACCACGCTCTACCGGAAATTCTGTGGTTACTTTTCCATACCCACCCCATTGGATTCTTGCATAATTCGACTCGTGCAGCCTCATCACCAGAGTTAAGATTTCTGGTGGCATACCCAACTTGTTTAACACATCCCATAGCTGGAGACGTGGTACTAAATCAAAAGCGGCACGTAAATCGATAAAAGCTGCATAGATGCTGCCTTTACCAAGTACAACCGTCTTCCAATGCAGTAGGTTAAAACGGAAGATCTGGTCAATGGTGCTAGTTAGTTTACGAAAACCAGCCTGACAAGAGGACAAAATATTTTCACCTTCTACCCAATCTAATATTTTGCCCAACGCCATTTTCCCAATCACCTTTTGTACAGTATCAATCAAACTGATTGGTCTGTAGTTCCCAGGCTGCGTTCTGTCGCCCTTCTTATATACTGGGATTATTACTGCCCCTTTCCATGACGTCCGTACCGAAGCACCCTGAGCCACCGCAATTGCAAGTTTCCTGATATACTGACCCCAGCGCATTTTAACGTGAAGAAAAACATCAGCTGGCACCCCATCCAGCCCCGGCGCTCTTCCCCTGGTCACCGAATTAAGGGCCACTATTACATCGCTGAAATTAAAGGGTGGATCTATACACAATGTAATATTTGGAGATTCCCTGATTTAATCATCAGGGCGGCCTGCATATTGCGGTCTAAAATGGTCTACCCAACCACTCTGGGTCACATAATTGGTCGGGGGTTCTGGTTGACCTCCTCTCCCCCACTTGACAATATTCCAAAAGAGTCTTGAATCCTTGGCAGTACTAGCTGTTTTGAGGTCCTGCCAGTGTTGTCCATCCCACGATTTCTTTGCCACATATATACCTTTCTTATAGTCCTGTCTAGCTATTCTAACAGCCTTGGGATCTCTTCTTTTGATGGCAGTACCTAGGGATTTTCTCGCGGACCTACAGGCATCATTGTACCACCCCACTCTATTCATGGGTGTTGTTTCTCCCTTTGGCTTCTTTACTGGCTTGAAAAAATAGCCCCTTATATTGACAAAAAAATTCTCATGGAGTTTGGTAACTTCCCCCCAATCTTTCTCTGCACTATGGTGTCTGTATCAAAAATCGCTTTATCCAGCTCCTTATTGATATTATCCAACACCCTTTTGTTCGTCATGACTTGTGGCCACTTGATCCGCCTCATGTCGTTTGAAGGAACAAATTCGGAAAAAGCTTGCTCAGCCCTCTCTATCCCCACTGTCTTTCCCCCCACCAAAGATGTTCAATGCACAGGGGGTTGTGGTCACTCTCCTGCCTGACAACTACCTTCATATACTCCAAATAACGCCAGAGTGCCAATTGCAAAAAACATAATCAATCCTGCTTTTAGATCGGTCATTGTCGAAAGTATTTTCCCCATGTCCATCACTCTGGGTTCTACCATTCATTGCTCTAATCCCTCTTTCACAACATATCGCATTGATCTGAATTATACTATCTGTCCACCTTTTAATTGGTTTGAGGTCCAGTTTCGGTATCCCCCACTGACAATCCTCTTCTTCCTCTGAATACCAATCACCTATTGTAAGGGGTTCAAAGGCCATATTTAAGTCACCAGCAATTATTATGTTATTCTCGTTTGAGTACTGGCCAATCAGGGAGTCCAGGTCCGCTAAAACCTGCGATTTCTCTCCTCTTAAACCTCTAGCATACAGGTTATAGATAACCAGGGTACCCATGGTGCCCCTAGTTATTCTAATCAACTGGATATCACTATTGTTGGTGGGTAACTCTTTGACTCTATCAAAGAGTTCTTGTCGTAACCAAAAAGTTAGCCCCCCTTTTGGGCGCCCTTTAGATCCTTTCAAAGCAGGCACAGAGAAATTCAGAAAGCCCTGGAAGAACTGGGGCTCACATGCCCAAGTCTCTTGAAAGAGACACAAATCAAAATCATTTATGAAGGTAAGCCATTCTGGCGATTGAATTCTAGTACACAACTAAGCAATGTTCCACGAGATTAACTTCCCCCCTCCACACTATAGTCCCGCAAAAGCCCCGAAGTTGCTCCGCTGGGTGTACTTAGACCTGTCAGACTTATAGATCTGTTGCTCACGCTTGGATCTAAATTTGGAAGATGAAATTCTACTCCCATGATGTCACTGGTTACATGACCACTTGCAGAGTATCAGTCCCCTCTCCCTCCTGGTAGACAGCAACTGGATCACTATCGTTCCTTTCACTAGTCCCCAGTATTACATTGTACGCCTTTTCCTTCGCGGTCTTTGGCAGTCAATCTAAGCTCTCCAGCCCAGAGCCACTTGTACTAGACCTATTTCTTTGTGTAGGGATTGGAGGGGCATGCAAGAAAGCAAAAAGGGGTACCTTCCTCAGCTGTATGCTTGAATAGGCTGGCGGGCTTGATCTAAACTCAAATTGGAATAAGTTCTCAGCTAATACCTCTGAGCACAACATGAGTTTGATGGCATCATGGCTCTCCCCTGGGAAACTCAACCTTGTTGCTTTTAAGATGTCTTCTCTTATGACCGATCGACAGCCTCTAATGTAGCGCAGCCAATGTATGGCTTTGTTCATTAGAGAGTCCACCCCTTCTCTTTTACCGTTACTCCTCCTGTCCTGTTTCGGGACATTAGTCATATACATTTTATTTGTAGCAAACTCTCCATTGTTGCGAACACCCCCCCAGGTAGGCTCAATAATATTTTTTAATTTCCCCTTGTTAGAAAAATTAAAATAGCTACTTTATGATATCCCCTCCCTTCCCGGGTCTGTGTCTGGTCTTGTTACTGTTCGTTGGACCAGCCCCACTGGACAACTACCCCCAGAAGGACTCATCAGGGTTCTCTGCTCGATGTTCTTATTTAATTTCTCAAATCTACTTTTCATCGGGGGGCGTGGAGCCCTAGTTGTTGTAGCACTTGGGTAATTTGAACACCTTTTTTCTCCACCTTCTTCGGGACGGGTAGCAGACACCTTGTTACCAGTTGAGCTACATTCCCCCAAAGCTAGGGCGTTTCCTTGATTGCCTTGATTTGTTTTAATTGGATAAGAGATGGCTTTATTTTGAGAGGCCCCAGATTGACCCCTGGAGTCCCCGCCAGATTTTACTGTTGATGTTAGATTGATAATTAAATGTTTCATAACCTCAATCTCATCTCTCAATAGGGACACAAGTTTGACTAAGTTGTTAACAGTCTCTGGACAGCGCTATCTACCCGATTTCTGTGGTCAGGGACATTTCTAACTTCAGGGCTTTGCAATGGTATGGCTACACAAGTGGGATGTTGGTTTATATTGGCATTGAACTCTTCATGCTGTATGTCCGCTAATACCATATATCTATTGGAGCATGGTATGGAATCGTCATCAGTTATAGTTTGACTAAGGGCTTCACTAGTTTGATCAGGGCCTTTATCTTTAATTTTACCATCCCTACTGCCACATAGGGGAGACCCTTCCTCCTCTTGACACATTTGGCTTTCATCCACAGGTTTTTTCTTTGCTCAAAACATTTCAGGGATGGTAATAAATGGAGGGCCCACGGGCTCATTTTCAACTCCCACCTCCCCACCCGTCACAAGCGCAGTAGTCACCACCTTATGGTTCCCAATATCATTAGTTAAAATATTGTAGCAATCTTCAGCAATAGTATCAATCCTATCAAGAACGCAATTCATGGCTGCATGTTTAGATACCCTTTTTACTTACTTTCTTTTACTCTGTTTTGATTGTCTAGTGGGCTCATTCGCCCCTCCACCCCCCCGCCCCCATCGCTTTTCGCTTGCCCATACCTTGAAAATCAGTCACAAAATATCACAGGGACTATGTTAGAAAATCAAAAGTCTAACTAATCAGACTTGTTGCAGGGTTGATTCTGGAGCTCAGGTACGATCACAAAACAATACCCTTCCGTTAACCAAGTCAGTTGTAATCAATGACCATACAGTCCTTATCTCCCTGGGAAACGCGCAAGATCTCACCGGGCAGCACGCAAAAGATATGGTCTGTGCAGGGATGTACAGGGATCAAAAAATGATATGGCGGTGGCCCGACCCGGCCTCCTCTGGCCCCGGATGGCCACAGATGGCCCGCCCTTTGCCCGGGCTTAGCCCTGCTGTGCCCGCACGCGTCCCGTGACGCGGGAACCCTGTCCTCCTTTAATGTGCCTGCCTTGCACGTAATCTGCGGGTGGGCGGCGTCAGCCGCGATGATTGCTGGATGTGGTCCCCCCTATGCGGCCGCGCAAAGGTGGTGGAATGCAGCGGCGGCGGGGAGACCAACAAACGGCAATTGCGCGTGTCCTCGCGCCCTCCAGCCTCCAAGTGCCCCCAAAGACCACGGAACAACGGCAGGACTGCGGCCACACTGCGGGATCAAGGTAGGCAGTAATCAGTTTTTAGCAAAAGAACCCCAAGGGGACCTTATCCTCTGTAAAGGTAGGATAAAGAAGCACAGTGAAGCTGTAAAGGTTCCTTTGCTTTCCAAGTTTAATTATATGATTACAGGAGCCCACAGAAGTGCATCCCCATCCTGAACTTTCCATCTGCAGAGGCCTTGGCAGGAGCATTCAGAACACACTGTGTAGGTGAGAAGTTACGGGTAATAAGTTAAATAACAACATGTTTGCCCTAACAAATATTTCTATCACATATGCAACTAAACGTATTGCCAATACAAAAGAAGGACTAACACAAAGTACACATCTTTCCATCTTCCTTCCCCTTATAAAACAAAAATGTCATGTACAATAATGATTAATAAAGAACAAAGGGGCAGATTTACAAGGACTGGTGCATCCCTGCATATCAGCAAGGATGTACCAGAACAACACAAACAGAAATACCTTTGCGCCACCACGGATGTGTCTCATTTACAATGCAACACACCGTGTCACAAGGATAGCTAGATGCGTGTCGCATCTTATGGCATAAGGGCGGCACATTGCTGGAGTCGTGTCGCAAGCACGACGCAACTCCAGAAATGCTCAGTGGTGCCCTATGCCTAACATGCTTCGTCACTCCTTACGCCTGCTTCAAGCAGTCACAGGGTTTTGACGCAGCATGGACGTAAAATTGACTTAGTAAAATCTTGTAGATTTCACTGCGTCACTTTTACAGGGCTTCCTTGCGATGGAAAGCCCACCCTCCATACATTATACCTGACAGGTATAATGTAGCGCAGGGCTTTACATCATGATGTATCTTACTGGATGCGTCACGTTGTAAATCTGTTGCATTGTGACACATGGTTTACTATGCAAGAAGAGACGCAACAGTGTCGTAAACATGTCGCAAGTAGGCCTGGGCGAGAAATTCACTCCGTTCACGGAGTTTGTGGAGTTTTCTGAGCTCCGCACTCCGCGGAGCTCACGGAGTGCAAGAAACTCTGCTTTTCGATGTGCAGCAGAAATTTTCCCTGCTCGCGATCACGAACGGTAAGTTCACGATCTCAAACGGTAAGTTTGCGAGCGCGGTGTGCAGCTCGGGTAGAATTTCAACCCGAGTGGCAGGAATACGAGCACAAACTGCAGTTCACACTACTCCCCGCCACTCGCGGAACTTCGCAGAGTTTTTTTGTTACTTCGTCGAGTTCCGCGTAGCAAAACTCCGCGAACTACTCCCAGGCCTAGTTGGCAGGGGCTTGTAAATCTGCCCCAAAGTCTTCGTACTTCACAGGTACAGCAATATTAAGCGAGAGCCCGGTGTCTGAGTCCATTTTGCCACTTGAAAAGCATTCATCAACGTAGTCACGAGAAGCACTTGAAGTGTCTTGAGATTGACTCAAATGATCCCCCCGAAACCCTGGCAGTTTGTAAACCAAGATGCGACTTTAAGTCAGCAAGTGCTGAGTCAAAAGCCCTGTCCTGGGTCATTGTCTCATTGCAAAACCAATGAGAAATATAAGTCATTACCCTGCAAATGTTTACTTGACAAAATCTTTTTTGCCTGTTCAGGAGAAAGTGTGACCAAACAATTCCCACTCCACTCCCCCTTTTATACAAAAATAAAGAAGCTTTTGACACACAAGACTTGAACAGGAGACTAAATAATTGATGCCCCATTTTCACCTAGACCTGATTTTTGATCATAACCCGATCGCCTACTGTAAAATCTTAATCTTTCATCTTATGTTCAGAAACAAAATACAATGTTTGCATATTTTGCCGTAAAGAAGTGGTATGTAACATATTCTGTCTGTTAGTGCAGCCACAACAATTAGAACTGACATTCAAATCCTTAATCCAGTCTGGAGACACATTGTCCCTTGGTTCCGTCTTTTGCATATGGTGGAAAGGAGAGATCCCAGTGGTAGAATGTGGGGGACATTTCCAAATCCAGCCGTTTGTACAATTCATCTTTTTGTGGAGCATCCAAACAATCTGTATAATGTACCTCACCTATTGGCCCCAACATATCTTCTATGCTTGCAACAACGCATTCTACATTATCATGTGAGTCATCATGTACAGTCCTTGCAAAGGCATTTTGTAAAGACATTCAGCACTGAAATTTTGTATACCAGCAATATACCTGATCACACATTTGGATTCCTGTAAACAAGACAAAAGTCTCACCAATCTAGCAGAGCCCTTGAATTATTTGATGGTATGCAGACTTTAGGTCCAAAAGGCTGAAGACCATGGCACCCCCAATATTAGCAAGTAGGTCCTGGATATTTGGGAATGGGTGGCAGTCAACAGCAATAATCTTGTTGAGGGTGAGTAAGTCAGTACATAAACAAATATGCCACCCTTTTTGCAAACTAATAAAATGGGGCTGACCCAGTCAGAGGAATCTGTGGAAGTAATCACACCTTCCAAAATTAGATTGTATAACAAGTGGTGAAGATCATCCCTTATGCTTAAAGGAATTCATCTGACCATATGAGCAACAGAAATTCCATTCTGTTTGAGCTTAATAATATGTTGGGACCTGGTGATATTCCAAGTCTTGGACTCAAATATTGCATGAAAACTTCCCTAAAGGTTTTTGCAAATCACCACCCTAACCATCACATGTATTAGTTATAAGTGAAACTTGTGTGTCATTTAGGTGTACAGGACTCTCTGAACCAGGAACAAGTTTCAAACCCATACGTGCTAAATCCTGCCAACCCACAATATTTTTGCCCTTCACCGCAACATATACCTTGATTTTGACATGTCTACCCAAACATGGTACATTCTCTGTAAAATAGCCTGACATGTCAATGTCCTTATATCCATAAGCTTTAGGTAAAATATCTTTTTGTCATAACTGAACTTTGGCAGGGCAGTGCTGTGTAAAATGCTGAAATTATGGTGTCAGGTGCACCTGAGTCTGCCCTCATGTTTAATTAAACATTACTGACGATTGCAGTAAGAAATGGTCTCTTAATTTTCTACTCACTTAAGAAATATCATTGTATCAAACAATTTTGTGGAACTCATCCTGTAAGCATTCATCATTAAGCTGTACACCACTCACATGTACATTGCTCACTTGTACCACATTCTTTCCACAGAATGGAAATTACTCATTTTCCGACACTTGAGACACCTCTTTCCCAAAGCTGGACATATGGGACTATTACTTAAGTGTGAACGAGAACCACATCAGAAATATACCGTACCAGATTTATTTTTAAAAGATTTCACAGCCCTATCTTTGAAGAAAATAGCCTTAACAGAATCTGCGTCCTGAACTAAATTGACTACAGAGTTGCAGGATGCATCATTAGAAATATTCTTGGAGGACACAATAGCACGTTCAATCTCTTTTACCATATCTATAACTTCAGTGAGTGAAGGATCTCTGCAACTCAATATTCGCTCTTGGACTTTTTTAGAGGAACCACTATAAACAAATTGATCCCTGGTATAAATATTGAGTGCTGGACCAAAATTACAATTAGATGCCAAATATCTGAGAGCTGGAATGTATTCATCAACAGTTTCATCAACTTCCTTCTTTCTCTGCATGAAATTAAAGCGAACCAAAATAACACTAGGCTGTTCCAAAAATCACCTACTCAATCTCTGGACTGCCTCATTGTAAACATTCCAGTTGTTATTAGCAACAACGGAGGGTGCATTCGACGATGGTAAATTGTCAAATATTTGATGCCCCTCACTGCCAAGGTAACTGAACAGTAGAATATTTTTTCTCTTTAGAGAGTATTTCACTGCATCAATTGCCACAACAAACATTTCAAATGAGCGAAACAATATTTGCCAGGGTGTTTAAGGTTTTCCAGGTAATGGGAAATATGATGTCAGCTGTACGATTTATGGAACACTTGCGATATTGCAGAGATTATACCTGTACCTATAAGTACGTGTCTAAATGGTTAATCTGCTAGCTTGATACTCTTTATAATGAGTAAACACATTGAAAACACCACTTTTGTATGATTTCTAATAAATAGTGACCCAAATCCAAAATGTACGCTGGCGCATTGCGTTGTGACATCACTAGTCACATTACACGTAACAGCCAATGAAGGTGAAGTGGAAGCCAATGCCTATTTCAAAAGAAACTATCTCATGCGACTTTGCTAGCACTAGCTCGCGTAAGAGACCCAAGGCCAATTAGAGACTCCAAAAATGGGACAAAAAACAGCAACTGCTAAATCTCAGAGGCAGAATATCACAATCACAGTGCCACATTCACATCCTGTATATCGGCACAGGAATCTGTCCCGAAGCGGTGAGATGAGAAGGAAATCAACATGCTTACCACGGAAATTAAGCAAAAAGCAACAAAAAGGGGTGGGCTCCTGCAACCACAAGCCACTCTTCATCAGATGTAAAAGAAGGATAAAGAGGCCCGATGAGCAGTAAAGGTTACTATGCTTTCAAAGAATAAAGATATAAATCAAGGGCCCACAGGAGTGCGATCGGTCTGCAACTGACTTGGTAGGAGCATTCAGAACACACAGTTCAGGTGCTCAGTCACGGTCCATAAGTTATATAACATCATGTTTGTTGCATGCATAACTGTAAAGTCCTAACATACAATTCTATCACACATCCAACTATACTTCTTGCCAATACAAAAGAAGGACTAAAACAAAGTGCACATCTTTACATCCCTCAAACAGTAGTGCCCCAGGAGGAGCATTTGCAAAGTGGTTGAGAAACAGTGCGGGCCTCCAACGAGGTCTCAGTAATCCTGCTATGGAGGACTTACTGGTGGCAACAAAAGGGGTTCTTGGCCTCCGAGAATACTCAGCAGCCAAGGGAAATTCATTCTGAACCAGTGTACCAGGAGGTTTGTTTGCAGAGTGGTTAAGAAAGGGGGTGGGGCCTCCAACAAGGTCTCAGCAATCCTGCTATGGGGTATTTACTGGTGGCAACAATAGGGGTTATTGGCCCCTAAAAACTCTCAGCAGCCAAGGGGACTTCTTCCTCCAACCAGTAGTGTACGAAGAGGTGCATTTGCAGAGTGGTTGAGAAAGGAGGAGGGGCCTCTGATGAGGTTTTAGCAATCCAGCTATGGTGGATTTTATTGGTGGCAACAATAGGGGTTCTTGGCCCCTAAGGGCCCTCAGCAGCCAAGGGGACTTCACCATTCAACCATTGGTGTGCCAGGAGGTGCATTTGCAGATGGGTTAAGAAAGGGAGCAGGGCTTTTAATGAGCTCCAAGCAAACCAGCTGTGGGTGGCGTACTGGTGGCAACAATAGGGTTTGTTGGCCCCTAATTACTCACAGCAGCCAAGGGGACTTAATCCCCCAACCAGGTCTCAGTAATCTTACTGTTGGGGACTTACTGGTGGCAACAGTAGGCGTTTTTATCCCCCGAGATTCCACAGCAGCCAAGTGGACTTCATCCCCCAACCAGTAGTGCACCACAAGACATTTTTGCACAGTGGTTGAGAAAGTGGGGCGGGGCTTTTAATGAGCTCCCAGCAAACCAGCTGTGGGGGATGTACTGGTGGCAACAATAGGGTTTCTTGGCCCTTAATTACTCACAGCAGCCAAGGGGACTTAATCCCCCAACCAATAGTGCAGCAGGAGGCATGTTTGCAGAGTGGTTGAAAAAGGGGGCACAGCCTATGATGAGGTCTCAGCAATCCTGCTGTGGGGTCTTACCCATCGTAACAGGACTGGTTCTTGGACCCTATCTACTCTCATCATCCAAGAGGATTTAATTAAGGGCGACAGAGCAATACTCCTCTTACTCACGGAACTCCATGGAACTTGGAGGAGTATTTCGGTAACTCTGCAGAAATCCACAGAGTGTAGCTCCACCCAGGGCTAGCAGAAAGAGGAAAACTAAAGGTGAGCAACAAGTAGAAAGAAGCATAATAATGTCATAAGTATGCAGAAAATAAGCAGAACTCACATATGCACTCCTGCAAACTCTCAGACACCCACTCAAACATTTGGGCAGCCACTCACAGACTCACTCAGACACACACATGCTCACTCACACACCCAGTGAGACATTCACACATTCACTCACACACCCACTGAGACACCCATGCACTCACTCTCAAATGTTACAGTTTGCAGTTAGGAAATAACATTAAAGAAACATAGAAAGTTACGGAAAAAAACAATGTGTTACAAGGCGGTATAGATGGGAAATATAATTAAAAAACCTTAGAAAATTAGTGAAGAAACCAAAGCTTACAGGGACAATATAGGTAGGAAATATAATTAAAACATACCTTAGAAATTCACTGGAAAAAGGTTACAGCGACGTTATAGTTAGGCTTAAAAGTTACTCGTAAAAATCTATAAAAAAACTGCAGTTATATTTACCTGTGCTAACTATTACTTAGCTCAGGTAAAAATAACTGCTGAATTTCTATGGTTTTGCACAAGTGAAATCTGAGCCTAACAGTAACTATATATATATATATGTATATATATATAATTCAAAAAAGCCCTAAAGCTACGAGTGAGCACTCCGCAGCGCTCTCACCATCAGGTTGTCAAGCCTCGCTGCAGCTCGTTTTTTCAGCTCCCAATATTCTTCGCAATGCCTTTGCCGACGCGTTTTGAGGCTAATACGCCTCTTCATCATGGGCAAGTTAAAGTTTACAACCGTGCGAAACTTCGAGGCACAGCGTTTCTATTTTAATCATCCTGCCAGACTGTGGAAGCAGCCTACTAAAGCTATTTAATTGAAGACAGCATAAATAACGAACGAACATTGGAACTTACTCAAAGTAAATAATTATTAGCACACCAAGGACTTCAAATCCCATGAAGCATCAGGAGGCTTGTAAATAGTGAACGACCACTGAGGGATTTGTATTAAATAAACCGGACATGCTTACTAGTGTTCTCATCCAGTGTAGTTTGTGCAGCCCATGAAGAAGGGGCAAGGTGGCCCTGAAACGCGTCGGCACAATGAATAAATGTGGAGCATGAAGGCAAGATGGAAATATATGCTGGAGAGCAGAATGCTGTTGTGTGCTACAGGGCAATTGTTGAATTATATATATATATATATATATATAAATATATATATATATATATATTTACAGTTAGGCTTATATATCACTCATACAAAACCTGACAATACATGACAAAAAAGAGAGCTACCACATGGTAGGATGTACTCTCAGATATGTTTATTTTCAAAGAAACTTGCCCCAGTGCATTACAAAGGGTACAGTTCTTCGCTTACGCCCTTACTCAATGGCGAACTTTGCAAATGGCGACCACCTTTACTTCCAGTATTTTCCCAATTAAATATGATCACGCTCATGTTAGCACATCTGCTCACTGCTACTGAATGCTGGGACTGGAAGTCCACTTTCACCAACCCATGTGGGTTGTTGTCGTCCCATCTGTAAAAAAAAGCGTTCTTTACTTTAGTAAAACTTTCGCCAAAGAAGTTTCACAAATCACCAAACTACCTGTTCTACTTTTCAACCATCCCAATAAGCAGCAGTGGATCGGCTGAGATATCGCAGGTGTGCATCTCTCGACCTGGCGGGCCGTGTAGACATATATAAGTTCATCAGAAAAGGTAAGTTACAAAAGTATTATCTTCTCAGGCAAAATAAAAACATTGTATGTACATCATCAGAATCACTGCATAATGCCATGAGTTCTCCAACAGCTTTAGATGTCAGCCTAATAGGTGACCTACAAGAACTACAGACAGAAAATAGTGACCAGATGCACATAGATTCAATTCAACAGCTGTTGTTACAAGGGGTCAATATCAATGCAGCGCCAATTACTAAATTTAAGCCTAAATCAAAATTTATGCCAGTCTTAACGAGAGATTCCATTGACACTCTTAATGACATCTTGGTAAAGGAAGATAGGACTCTAAACTTTAAAACACAAACAACTACAAGAAAGTGTGAGATGTTTGCCCAGCTACGCATGGGATGGAGGGAGGAGATGGTGTAGGAGAGTGGGGTCTGCTTCCAATGGTTACCCCCCTTTTTGCTGTGATTCTCTGGTTTTTCGACTTTAGTGTGGCTGTGGACCTGCTAATCAGGCCCACAGCCCAGCTGTTCTCTCTCTAAATGGATACCATGTACTTTAGGTACATACCAGATTGGTTACTGGGTCACCCTTGTGAGCCCCTGTATAGTGTACCATAGGTACCCAGGGCATGGATGCACCCTAGACCTACCAGGGGCTGCAGCATGTAATGTGCCACCCCTGGTTTGCCTTCTAAACCTGACACCACAGGTCTGTTCACACAGCCTGGGTAAGGCGGTGTAAGCACCTCTTACTTAGATATAGTATACCTATATCTATAAATACATATAGACACATATACTACTACAAGTCACTCCTATGGCAGGCCTTAACCATCCTGGAGGCAGAGTGCTTGGTTTTATGTAAGAGGGAGCCCTAGCATGAGCTGAGCCCCTCGGCAGCTTTCGGAACATGTGAGTCTGCTAGCTGGGTTGAATAGAATAATGGGGGGATAGAAAATGGAAGAGTCTAGAATGAGTTATTCGGGAGACCATAGTAGTAAGACCCCTGTTCAGGCGTCACAGCACTTTTTAGGTAGTAGTGTGCAGTTCCAGAACCTCTTCTGGAATCCTTAAATCTTTAGGGCTCCAAAAGATGAAGGAGAAGTAGTTTCACATTTTTGCATCCTTTTGTGCTCTGAGCAAATTAATTTATGCTCCTAGAGATTGCACATGCCAAACTGGCCTTTTTTCTGTTTTTAAGTCTGAGAAGCACGCCATACTCAAAACCTTTTTGAAATCTTTCAGGTTTTCCTGTTAAGGAAGAACATCTCTGCGAAATAGAGGACATTTTTACCTCAATAGGTAAGAGAAAATGTAACCTTAAATCCGTGCAATTTCACTGCAACGTAAGACCCCCATTCGAACGTGCTTATTCAATTCCATTTTATTGGTAGTTGGCTTCTTATAAAACAGACCAAAAATGCAACAGGTATAGTGGTTACTTAGTAAGACCACATAAATGCTGTGATAAATAACACATTTTTCTGAAGAATTTTTTTTCTTCTTAATTTGTTTCAGGATCCAACAAATGAGTAGGACAATGAATGCATCATGAGTACAAGTGAAAAATCAATTTTAGCAGACAGTGACTTAACAAAAAAAATGAGGATTTGAGAGCCTAAAGATGTGCTGAAGGTAGCAATGCTATACTAACTGCATACCACCCAGTTATTAATACATCTAAAGTAGTTCTCCTGTCTGCAGATCAGTCAACCAAATTAGAATCTCCCGCATGTCCGAAGTCAACATATGGACATCAAAATTGAAAAGTAGGCACTCAAGATGAACATGTGTGCACTCCCAGCACTTACACATGGATACCTGCAGAAAAATGGCTGAACCTCTAAAATACATCTGCCTGAGTGATAAAAATCAACCAATGCTAGGGAGACCCATCACAAACATCACTAACTGGGTGCCAAGGGCATCGCAGACATGGCTACCATGCAGGACCCATCCCGAAGCACTTGACAATGACAAATAATTTCACCAACACTACTGGCAACCATTCCTGATGCACTAAAATGATCACTGCTGGCAATTTCTGCATCTCAAAGCCCTTAAAGCAATCCTGTCTGATGTGGTAACCACTACATCCCAACAATATTAGTCAGAGGGATTTGGAGCACCTTGCTGACACAGCTGAATTACCTCATGCATCATGGTCGATGTGGTTCAATGTTGCTCGCTTCACACACAGTTCTCACAGTTTGTTGGGCAGTGCCAGTACCAGTATTCTTTTCAAGTGTATCCCCAGACATGTGTTTCTAGATTCCTCTTTCATCAGTGGGGAAAATGTTCATAGGTCGCTGGACGTGCTGCCGCACTTTCCTCAGGGTTAGGGCCACTCTCAGCGCGCAGGTGCTCACAGAGCTCGTCAGCTCACAGCCCACGGGAGCCTTCTTAAACAGTCAAAGGGATTTGGAGCACCCAGCTGACACGTCACAGCTGAATTACCTCATGCATCATGGTCGATGTGGTTCAATGTTGCTCGCTTCACACACAGTTCTCACAGTTTGTTGGCCAGTGCCAGTACCAGTATTCTTTTCATGTGTATCCCCAGACATGTGTTTCTAGATTCCTCTTTCATCAGTGGGGAAAATGTTCATAGGTCGCTGGACGTGCTGCCGCAGTTTCCTCAGGGTTAGTGCCACTCTCAGCACGCAGGTGCTCACAGAGCTCGTCAGCTCACGGCCCACGGGAGCCATCTTAAAGAGTCAAAGGGATTTGGAGCACCCTGCTGACACGTCAAAGCTGAATTACCTCATGCATCATGGTCGATGTGGTTCAATGTTGCTCGCTTCACACACAGTTCTCACAGTTTGTTGGCCAGTGCCAGTACCAGTATTCTTTTCAAGTGTATCCCCAGACATGTGTTTCTAGATTCCTCTTTCATCAGTGGGGAAAATGTTCATAGGTCGCTGGACGTGCTGCCGCACTTTCCTCAGGGTTAGTGCCACTCTCAGCGCGCAGGTGCTCACAGAGCTCGTCAGCTCACGGCCCACGGGAGCCATCTTAAACAGTCAAAGGGATGTGGAGCACCCTGCTGACACGTCACAGCTGAATTACCTCATGCATCATGGTCGATGTGGTTCAATGTTGCTCGCTTCACACACAGTTCTCACAGTTTGTTTTCCAGTGCCAGTACCAGTATTCTTTTCAAGTGTATCCCTGCTGACACGTCACAGCTGAATTACCTCATGCATCATGGCTCACGTGGGCCGTGAGCTGACGAGCTCTGTGAGCACCTGCGTGCTGAGAGTGGCACTAACCCTGAGGAAACTGCGGCAGTACATCCAGCGACCTATGAATATTTTCCACTGGTAAGTTTTTCCATTGAATTTCAATGGTACTTGTTTCAATAAAAATGTGTTTTAAGTCATAAAATCCAGTGTCGTTGAGTGGAGTGTCATTATGTTGAGCGTTGTACAGTGCACTGATGAAGAATGTCGTATCGTGTACTGTCTTAGAGAGGAGTGTCAAAGAATGGACTGGAGTGGCATATTGTATATTAGACTAATGTGCCATACAGTGCTTTGACATCTTGTAGGTTACAGTGGGTTCGAGTGGAGTGGCTTAGCATAAATTCAAGTAATGGGTAAAAATTGGAGCAACATCTCATATAGTTAAGTTGAGTGCTTTGTCGTAAAGTATTGAAAGGCTTGTAGAGTGAAGTAGAGTATTGTACAGTGAAGTCTAGTTGGAAAGAGTTGAGTACTGATTGTTACAGTGGAGTGTATGTGGTAGATTTGAGTATAGTGGCATAGAATGTGATGTAGTTTTATAGAGTGGACTGCAATTAAGTATAGGAGAGTGTCGTATAGTGGAGGAGTGTAGAGTGGAGTGTCGAACAGTGGCGTAGAGTGGGGTAAAGAATCATATAGTGGAGTAGAATGAAGTGTAGTCCAGTGGAGTTGGGTAAGAGAGAATGGAGTAAAGTGTCATGGAGTGGAGTGTTATGTAGTGGAGTAGAGTGTCGTGCAATCGACTAGAGAGGCCTGACCCAGCATACAGTAAAATAAAGTGTCATAGAGTGGAGTTTTCTGGCATGTCATACAGTGGAGTGGTCTGGCGTGTCACAGAGTCTTGGAAAGTCTCATAGTGTGAATTGTCAGAGAGTGGATTAGTGTGTTGTACGGTAGATGGTGTGGAGTAGAGAAAATTGTGGTAGAGTGAAGTAGCATAGAGTGGAGTAGACATGAGTGGCATAGAGTAGCGTAAAGTGGAGTCATGTAGAGTGGAGTAGTAGAGCACAGTAGAGTAGAGTGGGGTGTCATAGAATCGAATGCCTTACAATGGAGCCAAGTGGCACAGAAGGAGTTGTGAAGAGTATCATACAGTGGAGTAGAGTGTCATACAGTGCATTAGAGTAAACTAAAGGGCTGTATACTCACATAGACAAGAGTACACTGTTGTACAGTGGAGTGCTATACAGTGGAGTATTGTATGGTAGAGTGGATGGCCGTCGAGTGTTGTTAAGTGGAGTAGAGTGTCATGGAATAGAGTGCAGGGGCATGGACTGGTGTGGATAACAGAGGAGAAGCAGAATACTGTGTGGAGTGGAATGGAGTACTATATAATAGAGAAGAGTAGAGTAAATTGTGGCATAGTGGCTTGGAGGGAGTTGTGTAGCACATCATAAAGTGCAGTAGAATATTGTAGCGTGACATTCAGTGGAGTGAAGTGTTGCACAGTGTCATAGAGGAAAGTATTGTGGTGTACAATAGAGTGTAGAGTCATTGAATACAGTATAGTGTTGTAGAGAGATGTATAGTACACTACAGTGTGTTAGAGTGTAGTAAAGTGTAGTGGCATAAAGTTAAATGACGTAGAATGATTAATTGAGTAGAGTGGAGTACACTGGAGTAGTGTGTCAGAGTAGGATGGAGTAAATTGAGGTGGAGTGACATAGCGGGAGTTGCATAGAATGTTGTAGAGTGGAGTGGCGCATCATATAATGACATAGAGTATACTAGAGTGTTATACAGTAACATAGATTGGAGTATAGTGCTGTACAGTAGAGTGGCATAGAGTGGAGTAAAGTTTGTTACACTGAAGGGCCGTAGAGTATCGTAGAGTGGATTACAGTGTTGTAGAGCAGAGAAGACTGCAGTGCTATAGGGGCAAAAAGTGTAGTAGAGTGTCGTTCAGCGGCTTAGAATGTAGTAGAATTTTGTAGAGTGGAGTTGTATAAAGTAGTCTAGAGTGTCATAGAATGGAGCAATGTTGAGTGGAGTGGAATAACTGTTGCACAGTGGAGTGGAGTTGAGTGGAGTAGAGTGTAGTAAAGTGTCATAGAGTGGAGTGCTGTGTTGTGCAGTAGAGTGCAGTGGAGTGGAGTAGAGTGGAGTGGGGTAACAATGAGTGGAGTAAGGTGTTATAGAGTAGTGTGGCATATTGTACAATGGAATGGTGTGGCATGGCCTAGAGTGTAAGCAACTGTAGAGTGTCATAGAGTGGAGTGTAGTGCTGTAGAGCGGTTCAATAGCTTAGAGTGTAGTAGTATACACATGGGTGGGGTAGAGAAAAGTAGTATACCGTGGTGTGCCATAGAGTCAAATAGTATAGAGTTGATTGGAATTGAGTGGGGTGGGGTACAGTTGCGTACCATAGAGTAGAGTGCCGTACAGTGTAGTGTCGTACATTAGAGTGTCCTAGTGTGTAGTGGACGGCATAGAGTGGAGTTGCATGTTGTAGAGTGGAGTGACTTGTTATGTAGTGGAGTGTTGTGCACAACAGTGAAATGGAGTGGTGTGTCATAAAGTTGAGTGTTGTGCTGTACAGTAGAGTGGAATGGAATGACATGTACTGTTCTTGAGTCTAATGTAAAGAGACATAGTGTTAAAATGGCTGCACGGATGCACCTAAAACCTTTCAAGAATGTACAGCTTGGTGTTCAGAGGTGCGGCCACATGCATCAAAGTTCCAGTTTGCGAATTCTTAAAGGAATTGCAATTAAGAATTCGCAAACGGCTAAGCATTAAGAAATCGCAATTTTTTTTGCGATTTCTTAATTTTCCTTAATTGCGATTCACAATTAGCGAATCGCAATTAAGGAATCCCTTTCCATTGATTCCTATGGGCCTAGGGGGGAGTCCAAAGGACCCCCCTGCAGCCCTGAAATGCATTTTAAGTACATTTTTCACACACACACATGCCCAAAGGGCATGTGTGTGTGTAAAATGAAACTTTCAAAAATTCACTTTTGTGCACTTTTGAAAGTTTTCCCAAATTACCATGAAGGTTAACTTCATGGTAATTTACCACTACCTATTTGCGATTTCGCAATTTAAAAAAAAATCATGCATTGCATTTAAGAAATCGCAAAATTGCGATTTCTTAAATGCAATTGCAATTTAAAAAATCGCAAATAAATTGCGATTCCTTAAATTGCGAAAAAAGCAAAAAGCTTCATGCATCCCAAAAAAGGGATTTGCATTCGCAAACGGCCGAACTTTGCGATTCGCACCGTTTGCGAATGCAATTCACTTTGATGCATGTGGGCATAAGTTCCTACCTTGCAGTTACCCAGATTTACTGGGCAATGCAGGGTGGTAGCCTTGTGTTACTTGGTTTGTGTAATATAAGTATTGCGTTGCCCTTGCAATAACATGCAAAGGCAGCATATTACAGTGATAAATGTATAACTTTGGGATATATTTTGCCATGGTATATCATAGTAACATGTCAATGACAAGGCAGTATATCATTGGCTAATGGCTGCCTTCACAAAAATAAAAGGCAGGCATCATTATTTACTACACTTTAGCTGTGTTCTGAGTTAGGGCCCTAAATATAGGTAAGTAGTTGTTTTTATTGTTGAAATACACCCATTATCACATTATTGAAGTGTTAATAGATAGGGAAATTGATTTCATTTTTTCTATATTTTATTCAAATGTTTTCAGAGAACCTCTCTACCTAGGATGTACCATGTTTTTAAAAATCGGTATTTCCATGGTATGCAGTACACCATTTTTTATAAAGAATTAAAAAAGTAAAATATTTAAAAACACTATAGTACACTATATTTGTGAATCTTACATATTATTTTTTATTGCTCAATCATTTTCTATAATTTTTTTATGTAAATCATTATTGTTTTATGATGCGTATGAAATCAACCCCTCTCTGCACACAGCTTTTAGCCATGTATGGTGAGGAGGTAGGGTTGACCCAAAGGCCTGGCACATGGCCAAAACCATTGTCACACATGGATTTTGACCATGTGCAACACCTGTGGAGGGGTAGGGCACATGCTTTGGCTAGCAGCCAATCCCTAAATCCAGCTCATGAGCTCACATGCACTTTGGTCAAACATAGTGGAAGAGGTTTGGCCACAAGTCCTGGACTGCAGCAAGACCCTGTGCCAAGCCCACTTGTAGTGTAGTTCCTATATTCCCAATAGGCTCTGCGCATTGGAATAACATAAACGATAGTTTAGACGTAGGGCTGAGGTCGACTAGGTCTCTATTGAATATGTTAGACTTAATTATGAATGCCAGCTAGCTCAGAGGTAACTAGAAACTTTCTCGAGTAAACAAGGAGGTGTTAACTTCCCTGAATAGACAAGAAGGGATTCGCTTCTGACAACCGCATTAACATGACAACTTTGCTCCCTCCAGAACAAGGAGTATATCTCCAGAGTCGTGTGTAAACAATAGACATCTATATCACTCAGTCAATCGTGCATGCTTAGTTTCACCAGAGTGCAGAGAAATAGAGAGACAGGCGTTTTCAATGAAAGTTGTTATTTATTGAGCAGTCCTCTTTCTCGGGCAAGAGAAGTGAATTGCCACAATTGCAATACTTGTTATAAAGTAAAGTGCGTACAGTAAAAGGAGTATTATGAAATATTACTGTTAAAGCATTTATATGGTTTCTAAGCCATATGATACTTAAAACGCATAAAATATATACATACATCAAATCATTGACTAAACGTACTCAACTGGTGCTTCCACGATACGCCTACCCCGGTGTACCTAACCTAAGCCTAGTACGTGGGAAGGAGTAAGTGAGCTGCAGTTTAAGTTAAGTTAGTTTTTGCCAAGAATCTGAATCAAGAATTCTCTAAGGATCTAATCAGCTCTGTACCTTGGGTATAGAATTAAGGAGGTCTTGTATCTCGTTCTCAGGACTCGATCTCCCAGAAACCCGCAAGGGTGACTGGAAACACTGGGGCTGGATTTCTCGGCAGGAGAAAAGACAGCGTCTCTCTCAGTGCGTCAAATGGGAGGGTCGGCTTCCTTCGGCTCTCGCATCAGCTGGGCTTCGGGCAAGTAGATAGCCGCTCTGCTCCAAACCACTGTGTGTTTGCTTAAGGCAACGTTGGTATATTTATACCTGGAAGGTGCCGAGTTTGATGTAAGGTTGGACATAAGACGTCACTAAGAACCTACAGTTCTTTCTGGACTCCAGGAGTTCTTGTTCAAATCAAAACAAAAGCAGGGGGATTTCCCGGGCTGCTGGAGGCTTGGTTTTTTTAAAGAACAGGTTGTGCTTTCTAGGAGTCTATGGGAGTAGCCTTGCCGTATTTGGACTGCATTGGCTATGACTAAATATGGATATGATTCTTATGCCTTTATAAGGATATGTTTTGTTATAACCACATAAGGGCATGAATCAGGAATATTTAAATAGGGTCCTAGATACATTTACAACACACTGGCATGCACAGCCTTCGGCGCAATGGGAGAGCATTGGATTGTTAGTAAATTCGGGAATTAATCTTTTTGGTATCAATTTTAGAGAGTAATTTAGAAAATTCAGGGACCATGGTGTCATTGTCATCTCCACATTGAAATTTTAAATGGAGATTTTCTGGTAGAGAGATAGAGATTGTGTGGCATTGTTTGCGAGTGAGTAGTGATGAGATCAAAAAGTTCTTCTAGGATGGAGGGATTTTGTCCAGAAGGGTGGTAGATTAAGTGGATTTTGGTGGGATTGTTAACCAACATTTTCAGTTTGACACGTACTGAAACATTTTGGCAGGAGCTATTTTTTGCTATTTGATCAAAAATAATTTTTGATATATGGTCACTATACCACCTGTTTTTCATTCTTGGTAGGGTGGAGAATAAGGTTGTGAGGTGGAATTAGGAAATAAATCTGCAGTTAAGATGATTAATTTTGATACATTTAAGCCAGAAAGTGTATATTGAGATATTCTGTTAAAATTAAATCAACTATCTCTATACAGCATCTGTCTGCAGACCTACTCTTGTGCCAAATGCATTCGAGCAAGGAGCTAAGAGTTCTGTTGGAGGGAGAGGCATTAGGGCATTTTGAACAAGTTTCACCATTTCTGGACTGACATGCATTGCTTTTGTGGACCTGTTACTCTGGAGATTTTTGAGGGATTGCAGTAAGTGTTATCATGCAAATTGTGGGGGTTGTAGGAGGTGAGTAGTTAATGAATGTCCTTGTTAAAAAATAGGAGTGTGGTCCTGCCCATTGAGTTGTATAAATTCTTCCAGAGAGACATTTTCTAATCTTAAGGGAATTTCATATTTTTATGCAGTTGTATTCAAAAGGTTTTAGGGAGTGATTGAGTAATTCACTATTTTCTTTGGCTAAATGGAAATCAATAGCGAGGAGTTTCATTGCTAGCGTAAGCAAGTCAATTTTCTCCAACTGGGAGAAAGTTTCCTTAGGAGGAGTGATGGAGCGAGATAGAAAACAAAATTTTGTTTAAACTCGTGAAGTCACATTTCCATAACATGAATAATAATATTAATGATTTGTGATTTGTCGTGCTAATACAACTTAGATTAAACTTTACACATGGGGGGACTAACATGTGTGCTCATAAACGTGCATAATTGTTGCATCTTTTTGTTCGTGCAAAATAATAAAATAATTTATTGTTTTCGTTTTTGTCATTACTAACTGCTGCAAACTTAAAAGAAGCATGTGCTTGTTTTGCTTTTCCTTGTCTGTGTGATGTCATTTCTACTATTCTAGGCGCATATAAGTCTCATGGAATAACGGAGACTGGTAGATATAAACGCTGCTTTATTTGTTTGCATTGGCTAGATAACATTTTGATTAATCGGGTGGGTTAATTAATTAGTAAATCTTGGGGTGGATACAGAATCTACATTATTTCTTACATTAATACTTTTCTTGTGTTTGTTTTATATTAGAAAACATAAGTTGTCTGCTTTTGGGCCTTGTCTGCCCGAACTACAATATGCTGAATTTTACTCCTGCAAAAGTGCTGAGACGCCCATTCTGAAATAAATTGTTCGTCAAAAGCTGCGTTCACAGAGCAAAAACTGATGTGCTATCATCTTTCTGTCGGACATGGCCAAGGTCGAAAAAGAACATTTTGTCAGCCCTTAACTTGGCATCCGCGGAAGTCAATTGGAAGTCAATGGACGCTGCGAGAATGACTTTATACAAATGTTGCAATCCTAGGAAGCTCCTGGTTGCACTCGGAAGGGACAATGGTCTCTAAGAAAAGTGACTTAATGGAAGTTTTGAAAATTGGGTGACATGTCACTTGTCACTCTCAGCCAATGGGACGTCGAAGATTTCTGAAAACTTTCCTTTGCGTAGTTTAGTTAGCGTAGAAAGGTATAAAAAGTCATGCCCCTAGGGATGGGCTGGCTGCTGCTTTCTGACTTTCCGATGAGGGTGAAGTGCTGTCGAACTTTGCGTGGAGCACGTAAGAATCCTCAAAGAACTTTACTTTAATTTCTATCTATTTAGCTCAATTAGGGAATTAGGTTTTAGAAATGCTAAACTTTATATATTCACTTTAATTTTTAATTCACTTGCTTAAATTGTATTTTACTCACTTTTCTTTACAATAATGCTTGCTTTATTGCTAATAAAATTCATTTATAAAACTATCAACTTATATACCATACTTTAGTAAATAAAATCTTACTTTTGACAAACAAGCTGGTCTAGGTTATTCAGGAGTGTAGGTTACTATTAGCTAGATCACGTCGCCAATGGTGGTCGTTTAAATGGTTAAGTTTATTCTAATGACAATATTCTTTCCGCAGATGTATAAAATGTATATAGTTTGTAGATAATGTGTATATAGATTTAATCAGACCACCTGATTCAGTAGGCCCAAAATATGTCAGGTTTATAAATGGGTCCAAATTTTAGTATAGAATTTTATTTATAGGTTATGAAGTTGGGTAGCGTTGTTTATGATATATTTTCTATAGGCCGCTGGATCAATTCTCTGGTAGCAGAAATTGATGGTTGCTAAGGGTAACCAAGGTAATATGTTGGTTGCTAAGGGTTACTAAAACGTTATGGTATGGAAATAGGATCGATGTTTTAACACATGTTGAGTTCGTTTTTCGTGCTATCTGTAAGCTATACCGGTATAGATTGTGTGGCGAGAAATTAGTCACGCAAGCCATCTGTTCTGTTTGTAGTGATATCGCCGAGTATCACAAGAGGTATCGCCGTGTACCATAGTGTTGTCGCCGAGCAGCACAGTTTTAGGGCTAGGTCTGAATCTTGTAAAGTGAGGGTTTTCTAAGAAATTAAAACAGCATGAGAATAGGGACAAAGCGCCTTCCATAAAACTCACTGTGATAAGAGTATTAGTTATATCCGAGCTTGAGTGAAGGGTAAATTAGCGTCGGTGCATGATTATCTATAAACAGGTTAGAGTCCTGTACGGGTACATGTTTCATATCTATAAACAGGTGAGAGCCCTGTACGGATAACGTCGTTATTTTGCTAACGGTGCATGATCTCTATAAACAGGTGAAAGTCCTGTACGGATTTCATGTGTGTTTGAAATTAGGGAATTTTCAGTATGAAAGTGCGAGTTTGAATTGTATTTTATGTTCAAGTGGAACTCTTAGAACTTTCACTTCGCGGTGGGTTCAGAGCAAAGCGAGTTCATAATTATACGTGTTAGAAGGGTGGGGTAAGGTTACTCTACTAACAATTGAATATTATCCTTAGTGTGAATAGCGCCGTCTATTCCGAAGTGTGGATACTTGAATGTATGTAAACTATCCTAAATAGTGAAACGAACAGATGTTGTCCTTATAGTCATTGTTAAGAATTAATTTACACTGAAAAGTGTCCTTAAAATGGCGCTGTGAAAAGATTTTGTGAAGGAGGGGTAAGCGCCAGGAGTGAGAAACGAGAAACCGCAGCTGCTGTGTACGTCACAGAGCCGCGCTGGGATTGGGTGACCTACGTCACAAGCTACATTCTGATTGGCTCTTGAGTCTCTGACGACCTGTAAGCTGATTGGTCCTACCGAAAAACTCCAATTTTATTGGTTGAGCAGAAAAGTGACGTAGCTCAACTGTCATTGGCTTGTTGGTGTGTTTCGCGCACGGATTGGTTGTTTTACGGAACATCCCGGAAATATTTTACGAACGAATTTGTGAATTAGATTTAACTCTTAAAAATGAGTTATCATTTTAAACATGTTGAGAAAAAGCCAACATTATTTCAGAAGTTTAAGAATTTATTTTCACCTGACAAGAAAATCGAAACGCGAGGTGGTAAACTACTTCATAAGTATAAAACACCTGCAGCGTATATGGAAGGTGAATATGGATATCATACTGTCTTATGGTTCGATAGTTGGAAACGCTATACTAAGAACGACGGTGTTTTAACTTGGCCTGATGATGGTTCATTTAATGTAAAAGTCTTGAGAAATTTACGAGAGAAAATGAATGCTCTTGTTCCGAAACCGAGACCAACTCAATTTGAAGCTTTAGTTGAGTGGGAAGATGAAATGTATCAGTTACAAAGAGAAACTAGTGGAATTAAAAGACCTTCTAAAAATCCACCTTGGAGAAGAGAAACTCATGAAGATAGATTGCGAATGTGGAGACAGGGAAACATGAGTGAAGGATTGTATTTAATTCATGAAATGGTAATGGGTACTCCTACAGGGAAATCTATGGAAAGTGAATCTGAGGATGCAGTTATGGAAGAAATATATACAACTGCTAGAAAGAATCAGCCTTTGAGACCTCCTAGATCATGGTCTACTCCGGTGGTTTCTACTGAAACTTCACCGAGTGCACCTCCAATTAATGAAGCTCCTAAACTTTATCCAAATAATTGTGAAATTATTGAAACTCCTAGAAGACCAGAATTCGAGAATGCTCGAAATGAAGGTAGACATTTTACAATGGCTCCAAGAGCAAGAGAAGCTCCAAAAGATTATACAAGAGAGGCAAGAAATGTTGAAGATGTTGATTATAATGAATATTTAAGATCTAAAGAAGAATTAATAAAAAGAATGACAAAAGGCATGGAAGCTGTGACAGTTCCAGTAACAATTGGTCCTGTTCAGCCCGTATTTGACCAAAAGGAAACAAACAAAACTGGATTAACTATTCCATTAAATACAGAAATTCAAAAGGCTGCTGAAAAATTTTATTCAGACTTATCTGAAATAAACTCTTCTAAATCGAGAATGCCTGATTTACCCTTTAATGAAGATTTATCTCCAAAAACACCAATGGGTGCTATATCAGATATAGGGAGTCCTGAAGTCAGGGTAACCACACCAAAACTTGATGTGGCCAAATTAAAAGCGAATATCGAAGAATTAATAATTGGAACAATTGGTCCAGATAGTTTAAATTACTATCGAGATGATGAACTACTGTTCATTTGCAAAAGCATACAATGGAAAACAAAAAATAAATATGATCAACTAGAGGATCTAGCAGCAGAACTTGAAATCGATGTGAGTAAACAAAAGAATTTTGCGAAACATTACAGATTAGACTTTTCAGAAAGTGACATTGAGAGTTTGAACTCAATGGGAAGAATAGTTCATATTAAAGATTTGATTGTCTATATCAAAAAGCTAGGAGAACTGAATAAATGGAGAGTAAAATGGACGAAAAAGAAGGAAGATGAAAGATTGGAAAAATTGTCAAAACAATTTCCAATGAGAGAAATTGCAGGTGGAGGATATGTTCATGTCCCTTGGTCGAGACAGGACATTCTATTATTTACAAATGACTTTCCGAAATTGAGGGAGAAACCAGTTGAGTGGTACAGGCAAGTCGATAGATTTATCAAAGTGTCAAAAGTTCTGTGGATTGATTTAGATGGATTTTTTGATATTGTCGTTCCATCTGATCTTTGGACAGAATGCAAAATATCGATTAGTTGGCCAAAAACAGAACCTGAGCGAATTAAAGAAACAGGTGCTCCAAATCCACTTGTAATGGATTTCTATGAGAAAGTAATTGTTTGGATGAAAAACAAAATTCCACCCAAAGAAGTCGATTGGGTTAAAATAGAAAGGACAGAACAAGAAACAAAAGAATCAGTTCATTCTTTTTATGAAAGACTACTGTTAATCTTTAAACAATACAGTGGTTATGAAAAATTAGATGAAAAAGACATGAGCCATTTTGTCTATAGATTTGTTTATGGACTAAAACCTGAAATTGGAGAAATGATCAGAAATAGTATTGTCGGATGGCAATCACTATCTGTAGATGATATTCTTAGAAAGGCTAAGTATTGCAGTGATGAAATAGAAGTAAAACAGAAGAAACTCAAGGAGAAAGCCATGTGGGCTCAGGTAAAGGTGGCTGAGCAACAGATTGCCAGCATGGGTAATAAGAACACTAATTTTGTTCAAACTGGAAATACAAACCAGATACAAGAAAAGTTTAAAAGTAATAATTTCCCAAAGAAATTTAGCCCAAAGATTGAGGAGTTGAAACAAAGATTACCTTGTTTTAATTGTGGCGAAATTGGACATTGGAGAGACGAGTGTCCTCATCCTCCTAAAAACTTAAAGAATCCCTTATTGAATCCACAGATGCAGAATGGTGTTGACCTGCAGCGACAGCTACAGATGCAACAGGGGTTAAACGAATTTAATATTCAGCGACAGTTACAGCAACAGCAACAACAACAGGTGAATAATCGTCAAGAACAATTGCCACAACCACCTTTTCCGAATTGTGGGGGAGTTCAAAAATATAATCCTAACGTGGGATTTCAGGGAAGTGAACAGGTAATAAAACCACAAAAACAGCAAAAGCAGCAAAGAGTTCAAATGCAAAATGCTTCACAACAATTTTTATTAGCAGAAAGTCAAGACAGCGATTCTGATGATTATTGCTGACGGTGCCCGAGAGAGGAGGAAGAGTGTGTTGTTGGAGCCACTCTTGAGGTTGACCAGTCTGGTCCTTTTGTAAACGGGAAAGTTAATGATGTAGACATCACTTTTCTAGTGGACACTGGTGCTACCCGTTCTACTGTTAGATCAGTGGAAATTGAAAACCTACCTCTCTCTGGGGATACCATCCAAGTTGTCGGAGTAAGTAATCAACAAATTAAAACTGACTTAACTGATCCAGTACCGGTTGAAATTGGAAATTATAGAGACAAACACAGATTTGTGGTTTGTAATAGTAGTCCAGTGAATCTATTGGGCAGAGACATCCTATGTAAAATGAATTGTAGAATATATTGTTCTCCTGATGGAGTTGAGTTACAAACAATGGAGGAAGATGGTTTATATAGAATGACAATGATGATGATGGAAGCAGAAGAAACAAAATTGTTTCCTGCATTTGAAGAAAAAGATTTACCTGAAGAACTCAAGGAAACAGTGAAATCAGAAATATGGGATTTTACTGGAAATGAGATGGGTCTGATGAAAAACGTAGATCCAGTAAAAATTACATTGAAACAGGGAATAGAATTTCCAAACACTCCACAATATAAAATGAAAACAGAAACAATTGAAGGTATTACACCTATAATTGAAAAATTAATCAAGCAAGGTGTATTAAAGGAAATGGAGAGTAGTTCTTGTAATTCACCAATTATGGGAGTTAAAAAGTCTAACGGAACATTTAGAATCGTACAAGATTTGAGAAAAGTTAATCAAATTGTCGTTCCATGTTGTCCTGTGGTTCCAAATCCAGCAGTAATTCTATTCCAGATTCCACATGATGCTGAATGGTATACAGTCATTGACCTTTGCAATGCATTCTTTACTGTTCCATTACATCCAGACAGTTATGAAATCTTTGCTTTCAGATTCCAAGGTAAGACCCTCGGATGGTCAAGAATCCCTCAGGGCTATACAGAAAGTCCATCAATCTTTAACGAATTGTTAAAAAGATCATTAGAAGACCTAGACTTACCTGGTAGGTCTACGCTAGTGCAGTATATTGATGATTTATTAATAGCTGCAAAGACAAGAGAAAATTGTGTAACAGACACAATAATTCTGTTAAATCGCCTTGCAGAAGAGGGACATAAAGTGTCCCCAGCAAAACTACAGTTTTGCAAACAAGAAGTAAAATATCTTGGTCACAGAATTGCAAAGGGAAAAAGACAAGTAACAATAGAGAGAATAAAAATGATTCAAGCAATGTTACCACCAAGAACACAAAGACAGGTCAGAATGTTCTTGGGAATGGTTGGTTACTGTCGACAATGGATAAGTGGATTTTCAGTAATTGCAAAACCACTACAAAGACTGACAAAGTCAGATGTAAAAGATCCAATTATTCTCAATGATGCTGAGATGGATTCTTTTGAGAACCTGAAAAAGAGCTTATGCCAAGCTCCTGCTTTAGGTATGCCAAATTATGAGAAAGATTTCGAACTGTATTGCAGTGAGAGAGAAGGATGTGCATTGTCTGTGTTAATTCAGAGACATGGAAATTTGAAGAAACCTATTGCATACTTCTCTGCAGTTCTTGATCCAATTGCAAAAGCATTACCAGGTTGTTTGAAAGCAGTTGCAGCTACAAGTATCAGCCTCGAACAAAGTGAGGGGATCATAATGGGATTTCCTGTGAAAGTTTTTGTGCCTCATTCAGTTGAAATATTACTGACAAGAGGTAAGACTCAACATTTAACAAGTAGCAGATTGACAAAGTATGAGAAAATCATACTGGGAGCAGATAATGTTTCGATTTCAAGATGTTTAAATCTGAATCCTTCTACATTACTGCCTGATTCTGAAATTGTTGATGACATTGAAACAGAACATGAATGTTTAGATGTCATGGAATTCTGCACTAAACCAAGAAAAGACATCAAAGACAGACCTTTGTCTGAATCGGATTTTGTCTACTTTGTAGATGGGTCATGCTTAAGATCCGAAGGAGGTGTCTTGAAAGCTTCATATTCAGTTTGTACAGTCGTAGATGTTGAAGAAGCATCATGTCTTGAAGGAGTTCGTTCAGCACAAGTGGCTGAATTAATTGCTTTAATTCGTGCATGTGAAATATCAAAGGATATAGGAGTTACCATCATTACTGATAGTCAGTATGGGTACGGAGTTGTGCATGATTATGGACAACTCTGGTCACAGAGAGGATACATGACATCAGCATGATCACCAATTAAAAATGCAGTTTTTATTAGGAGATTAATTGAAGTAATACAATTGCCAAAAGAAATCGCCATTGTCAAGTGTGCAGCGCACACTAGAGGAACTGATTATATTTCCAAGGGAAATGCCTTCGCAGATGAAACAGCTAAATACTGCGCAAGGAAAAATTATTCATACAATCGGGAGAGGAGTAAAGAAACTGATTCAAATTCATTAATGCTAACAACTGTTGTAGAAACATGGCATGAAATTAGAGATTTACAAAATGAAGCAGAAGATGAAGAAAAAGACTTGTGGTTAAGATCAGATTGTAGACCACGTGAAGAAGATGGAGTGTGGGTTTACAAAGATGGCAGAGTAGTTTTACCAAATTGCTTGATTGCTGACATGGCAAGATTATATCATGGTCCAGCACATCTGGGAAGAGATTCTATGGAGAAACATGGTTCAATACCAAGTTTAGAACTATTGCAGAATCTTTTTGTCAAAGGTGTTTGTCATGCCAACAAATGAATCCAAACAGAAAATCAGTGGTGGGGACAGGAATAATTGGTCGAGAGGGTGGTCCCTTTACCAGGTTACAAATGGATTTCATTGAAATGCCCTTACACAATTGTTTGAAATATGTGCTTGTAATTGTGTGCTTATTTTCAAGATGGGTAGAGGCTTTCCCTACACGACATTGTGATTCAATTACAGTGGCAAAACTAATGCTCAGAGAAATCATCCCAAGGTACGGTTTTCCAGTCACTATTGAGAGTGATGGAGGAAGCCATTTTGATAACAAACTGATGAAGTTAATTTGCGAAGCCTTGAGCATTGAGCAGAAAATACACTGTGCATACAGACCAGAGGCATCAGGAGTGGTTGAACAAATAAATGGAACAATTAAAAACAGAATTGGAAAAATGTGTCTTGAAACAGGTGTAAAGTGGACTGATGCTCTTCCACTTGTTTTGATGTCATTAAGAAGTACACCAGATAAAAAGACAGGTTTGAGTCCTCATGAAATTTTAATGGGAAGAGTTATGAGGCAAGCTTTTGTACCTGTAGGTAAACTGTTGAGCATAAATGACAGTGCTATTTTGGATTACTGTAAAAGGTTATCTGATATGGTAACTTCTGTGTCTAATCAGGTGGGAACTGAAGCTCAATCAGATGAAAAAGTTTTGACACATGATCTGAGACCTGGCGATTGGGTCAGAACGAAAGTACATCGGAGAAGGAATTGTCTAGCTCCTAGATGGCAGAAACCTAGGCAGATAATTTTGATCACTACTAATGCTGTAAAGTGCAGAGGATTGAAACGTTGGATTCATCCTAGTCATACTATTCCAGTACCAACTCCTGAGAGTTCTGATGTTGAAAGTGATACCACAGATGATTCTGATTCGGAAGCAGAAGGCGAAACAGAAGGTGAAATAATTCCAGATTCTGAAGATCGACAAGAAAGTCGACATCTGGAAACTGTGCCAGTGAATGGAAATTTGACAAGAAAAGACTTGGAAATAATTGAAATAGATTCTGAAGGTGAAGAGAATCTGTTAAAAGGAAAGATAACTGAGGATTCGGTTGTCTCCATTGAAGACAAAGAAGCAGAACAAAAAGAAGTTTCAGACCAGGAGAGTATCGAAAGGCAGAGAACAAACTCTGAAGTAAGGAACAGAAATCCGAAATCTGGGAAATTGGGGGTAATTGAGGAAGAAGAGGAAGACGAATTACCGAGTACCAGTGATGGAAGACAAAGTGAAGTTCCTGAAGGAGTGAAATTGCCGAATAGAGAAATTCCTGAGTCAATTGAAATTTCAGACTACGAAACTGAAGAAAGTGACGTGGAAGGTGAAAGTGAAAACAGAAAGAAAAGGACTTGGAAGTCAGAATCAAATAATTCTGAACCAAAGAAGAAGTACGTGAGAAAAGCAGACTACTGGCCAGGTGGAAGATTGAGAGTCAGATTGATCAAAAAGCCAAAAGAACAAGTTGAAGAAATAAGTAGTCAAAAGAGTCCTGGAAAAGAAGTTGGAGTTGGAAGAAAAATTGAAGTGATATCGAGAAAAGGGAAGAGAATAATAAGACCAAACCAAAAATACAAGTCTCCTGAGTGGACTTACTTAGTAATTCCACCTGTTATTGACATATATGATAGTAGTGAAGAAGAAAACGAAATCCAAGAAATTAGTGACAATGATTGAAGTACAGAAATATTAAATTGGCAAAAGGCTGAAGAAAATTTGTTAGTTGACACAAGGTTGAAGAAAAACTGTTTAGTTGAAGAAAACTTATGTATGACATAAGGTCGAAGAAATCTTGTCTAGGGTTTAAAAAAAAAAAAATATATATATATATATTTTAAAAGGGGGGTGTAAATATAAATTTAGAATTTTAAAATTTATTTTTAATTTTTTGAGGCTAAAAATTAACCAAGAATGCCTTATGTTAAGGAGAGCACTTCAAAGTGTTCTGTTTTTAAAAGATGCTGTAAGATGACTCTGGTGTGTCTGCTCATTTTAATTCTGCTCTGGTTGGTTCTAGCTGTGATTATCCCTTTGGAGATGAATAGAGAATTACACAAAGTTAACATAACAAGCAAAGCTCTGGTTAGCCAAACTAAACATAGTGCGTCTGCAAAAGTTATTGATCATCAGCCTAACATTCATCAAGATAAATCAATTGGTGATTTCTCAAGTAATACATTCACAAAGCTATTGAGTGAATATGTTAAGGTAATGGATGCAAAAGACTGCTACGTCTGCGTTAAATTACCTGCTTCTGTTTCTGAGGGAGTAACATATAATATGCTTCCTCTCACTTATGCTGTAACATGTAGTGTGTTAACTAGTTTATTTTATCAAACTGGACGTTTAGAATATTACTATTCAAATTATGATGAAATTTTTGCAAATATTAAGATTGATAATGCTTTAAATAAGCATAAGAAAGCAAAACAAATGAGAGAATTTTTCCTTGTTACTAACGAACTCACTTACGAGTATGCTTACAAGAATAATCTAACATGCAAATTAAGTGCTGAAGGAAAGAAATTTTTGAACATGGTTGAAGAGAGAAGAGCAATTTATAAGAGGAATGAATTAGTCAAGCAGACTAAGTCAAGTTTCTGGCAAAAAGAGGATGAGAAGTTAAATGGCAAAATGCTTGAAAATATTGCAATTCACATAGACAAACCAGTTAGTGGAAAACTTTGCATTAGAAGAGATAATACACTTTTTGATAATTATTTTGTAGGTGCAAGTAACTGTGAAGATACTTATCAAATTTTGGGAGGTTGGGGATTTAAAGGTGGAAAAGATCCTATCTTTCCTGGGATCTATTTTGTTTGTGGTGACAAAGCCTACTACAACCTTCCAGACCACTGGTATGGAACTTGTTATGTGGGAATTGTTTTTCCTAAAGTGTTTCATGTTGACAGAGATTCAGAAGGATTGTTTAAAATTCATAATTATGTAAATAGAGTTAAAAGAGAAACTTTTACTGAAGTTCTGGGAGATATTTTTCAAGCTGTAATACCTTTTGTTGGTATAACCCTAAATGCAGGGAGAATCAGAAAATTGTCCACTATAGTTGATAGATTATCAACTGACACAGCTGATGGGTTTCAATTAGTGAATGTTGAAGTTATTGCAATTAGATCCATGGTAATTCAAGACCGCCTTGCTTTAGACATACTCCTAGCAAAAGAGGGAGGAGTCTGTGGCATTTTACATGTACAACATTGTTGTACATATATTCCTGATGAAAGTAAGAATATTGAAATGTATATTAAGAATATTACACAAATGCATTCAGAGATAATTCCTTTAGAAGAAGATGATTTTACAGGGAAACTTTCAAAAAGGTTTCAAGCAATTAAAAACTGGTTTCATGATATTGGAAGTTCAATTCTTGGTAAGATTCTGGCACCTTTGATTATAATAGTATTCATTTTTATTTTGACCAAAATAGGTTGTTTGTTACATAAAAGAAAGAAACAGTTGAAAGAAAAGAAAAGAATCTATAAACTCAGAAAAGAAGAAGAAAGGGAGATCGAATTACAGGAGTTACATAGAGAGCGTTATGCTAATTCCAAAGATTATGCAGAAATAGACTTTTAGGTTTACTGATACAAATGAATTTGAATCGATTTCTCAAAAATTTAAATAATCAAAATTTTGAGTGCTGGTGTGGTGATTTGTTAATCACCAGATGAGGGAGTTGATGGAGCGAGATAGAAAACAAAATTTTGTTTAAACTCGTGAAGTCACATTTCCATAACATGAATAATAATATTAATGATTTGTGATTTGTCGTGCTAATACAACTTAGATTAAACTTTACACATGGGGGGACTAACATGTGTGCTCATAAACGTGCATAATTGTTGCATCTTTTTGTTCGTGCAAAATAATAAAATAATTTATTGTTTTCGTTTTTGTCATTACTAACTGCTGCAAACTTAAAAGAAGCATGTGCTTGTTTTGCTTTTCCTTGTCTGTGTGATGTCATTTCTACTATTCTAGGTGCATATAAGTCTCATGGAATAACGGAGACTGGTAGATATAAACGCTGCTTTATTTGTTTGCATTGGCTAGATAACATTTTGATTAATCGGGTGGGTTAATTAATTAGTAAATCTTGGGGTGGATACAGAATCTACATTATTTCTTACATTAATACTTTTCTTGTGTTTGTTTTATATTAGAAAACATAAGTTGTCTGCTTTTGGGCCTTGTCTGCCCGAACTACAATATGCTGAATTTTACTCCTGCAAAAGTGCTGAGACGCCCATTCTGAAATAAATTGTTCGTCAAAAGCTGCGTTCACAGAGCAAAAACTGATGTGCTATCATCTTTCTGTCGGACATGGCCAAGGTCGAAAAAGAACATTTTGTCAGCCCTTAACTTGGCATCCGCGGAAGTCAATTGGAAGTCAATGGACGCTGCGAGAATGACTTTATACAAATGTTGCAATCCTAGGAAGCTCCTGGTTGCACTCGGAAGGGACAATGGTCTCTAAGAAAAGTGACTTAATGGAAGTTTTGAAAAGTGGGTGACATGTCACTTGTCACTCTCAGCCAATGGGACGTCGAAGATTTCTGAAAACTTTCCTTTGCGTAGTTTAGTTAGCGTAGAAAGGTATAAAAAGTCATGCCCCTAGGGATGGGCTGGCTGCTGCTTTCTGACTTTCCGATGAGGGTGAAGTGCTGTCGAACTTTGCGTGGAGCACGTAAGAATCCTCAAAGAACTTTACTTTAATTTCTATCTATTTAGCTCAATTAGGGAATTAGGTTTTAGAAATGCTAAACTTTATATATTCACTTTAATTTTTAATTCACTTGCTTTAATTGTATTTTACTCACTTTTCTTTACAATAATGCTTGCTTTATTGCTAATAAAATTCATTTATAAAACTATCAACTTATATACCATAATTTAGTAAATAAAATCTTACTTTTGACAAACAAGCTGGTCTTGGTTATTCAGGAGTGTAGGTTACTATTAGCTAGATCACGTCGCCAATGGTGGTCGTTTAAATGGTTAAGTTTATTCTAATGACAATATTCTTTCCGCAGATGTATAAAATGTATATAGTTTGTAGATAATGTGTATATAGATTTAATCAGACCACCTGATTCAGTAGGCCCGAAATATGTCAGGTTTATAAATGGGTCCAAATTTTAGTATAGAATTTTATTTATAGGTTATGAAGTTGGGTAGCGTTGTTTATGATATATTTTCTATAGGCCGCTGGATCAGGAGCAAAAGGATCTTGTTGATTGATCCTGGTGGAAGTTTTAATTACAGATCAACTTAGGAGAGTAGGGTTAGTGAATGCCCCATTAGTCCACTTGTCTGCTGGAATGATATTCTACTGTTACATGTTTGGCACTGTGATATAGGGCGGGTTTGGGTGCCTGGAGCAAGTTTTTGAGATTGGGGGCTCAGGCTGAGTATCAATGATGGTGGAAGATTTTGTCCTTGTGGAGATGTTGTTAGGGGTAGGAAGTATATTCATGTTGTGATTCCCTGTTATATCATTTTTGGGTGGTTTGTAGTACTTGCCGCAGATGCTACATGGTTCTGCCTTGTCATTTTGGGAAACAAAGGTGGATAGTTTCTGTGTCCTGTCTTTTAAGGCTGTTAAAATGCATTTGGATATTTAGGTCTGGTAAGCCTGAACCATAATCTTGTCATTGTCAAACATGAATATGTTCAGAAAGGCTTTTATGGAGGAGGATGCTGTCACAATATGTTTGTGGCTGTTCATGTTTTTTTTATGGGCTTTGTTACTCATTTTGGAAATACATCAGTATTTAGGGTTGTGTTTGAAAAAACATTACCTGATTTTAGTTTTCTTTTTCTGGTAAGCAAGTAGTGGTTGGAAATGAGTGCCTCAGGGAGTTCTTTAATGATTTTGTGTTTCTCATTTTGGCCATTGTTTTAGGTAGGGAGGGTATGTGATCCTGAAAGAGTGATGAGCTTTATAGATTAGGTCACTAAGGCTTAGAGAACAATTCCAAGATACCATAATAACTCAGGAAACTATAGTGATGTGTGTTGGGAAGGGGCTCAAACCTAGGTGAAGAGGTAGTGATGTAGAATAAAGGACAGATACGCTTCCTGGTCACTATTGTGGGTCAAGAGGCCAATGTGGAGATATAAAACCTTTCGACATTCTAGGAAATCTGGCTTCTAGTTCTGCAGGAGACTGAACAGTGTTTTAATACTGTAAATACATATTGCTTCCAACACTAGAATAATTACACAACTGAGAGTTGCTCACTTATTTTGATGAGTGATTTTTTTATGTGTAGATTGATACGATGGTGCATATTTACAGTAAGCATGGGCGGATTTTGCGGATTCGCAATCTGCGAATTTGCGTATTTGCGTATTTGCAGATTGCGAAAATACGCAAAATCCGCGAATTCTCGCGGATTTGCGTATTTTTTTGGGGGGGGTGTGTTCGCACGGATTTCTGCAAGTTCGCGAGGGTTTTGTACAATTTCGCAAATTGCGAACTTACTTGTCGGGTCGCCAGTTTTGCGAACTTGTTGTTTCTACGTGCCCAGCCTGTTTGCAAGGCTTTCTTCATCACTGCCACCCTCTGTCACCACTGGCACTCTCTTTGGTCACCCATGCCACCCTCTGGCTCACCCATGTCACCCTCTGTGTCATCACAGCACCCTCTGGTTCACCAGTGTACATTATTGGGGCAAAGCAAAGCACTGCCATCCTCTGTCAACACTGGCACTCTGGTTCACCCATGCCACCCTCTGGCTGGCACACCCATGCCACCCTCGGTGTCATCACAGCACCCTCTGATTGACTAGTGAGTGTACATTATTGTGGCAAAGCCAAGCACACCTGCACTAAGTTTTGCAAACAACACCACCTGCCCTGCCCCAACTGACATTAATGAAGGCTGGCACCTGCTTGTCTGCTCCCTTTCCTTTTTGTTGCAATAACAGGATGCAATGGCATACTTGTAACTATTCTGTGACTGTCAGAGCAGGGTCACACAATAGTTGCAAGTAGGCAACCGGATTCTGGAGGGCCCCTTCAGGAAGCACTACAGGTAAATGGTTACAAATGATGAGCTCGAACTTTTGCACCTGCTCGTTGGTTTTGCTTTTGCAAAACTCGTTTTTTGGTAATTTCGCCCTATTCGCGAGGCGCGGCGTCGTGCGAACTCGACCGTGGAAGCCGTGAACTCGTGCGAGTTACCCCAAGGTTGAGTATGGGCGCCGCCATTTTGTTTGCGTGACGTATTTCTTTTTCCGCCCGCTATGTGTAATCTCGCGCAATGAGCGCCTTTTGCGAGTGCGAGATTGTTGCTGCCCGCGCCGCGGCCCGCAAGCAGTGCGAACACAAGCAAAAAATCCGCTTCGCACGGATTTGCGTATTTTCGCCACATCCGCGAGAGTTCGCGGATTGCGGATTTACCGAAAATATGAAAAATCCGCGAGCGTAACGGATTTTACGCCCATGCTTAATTTACAGCAATAATATACAAACTTTCCTCATATCACTGTTATTTTAATAGCATGTGTATTACTATTTACCACTAATGCATTTAAAACAAGTGCATTTCTATTTATCAATAATGAATGTAATGATCATTGCTTATAAAAGCAGTTTAATGAGCAATGTCTATGCATGCTGAATGTAGTAAATTAATGCCTTGCAACAAATATATCTACAAACAAGCACATAGAGAGGCAACAAAGCAGTTATTTTTCAAAATGCTTCAACATACTAAAAATAAGAGTGTCCTTCAATGATACGAAAAAACAGTCTCTTTAATACATCCTTGAAATATTCTTGATGCAAGATGATCAAGCACAACAGCCACAGTATAGCCAACACGTTTCGCCCAAATGGGGCTTTATCAGGGCATATAACTGAGTCCACCAGTCTAGTGGTGATCTCTGATATATCTGGTCAATGTGATATGAACTTATAATAGAGGTTTCCCATCCCTCACAAGTAAGTATTCTCCTGGAGAATATTCAATAAAAATGGTACAGGCTTCGCACAGGACGGTTCACAGTTGCATCAATGCTCCACATCCTAGAACTATCAAATGTTCCTCAAGTTGCTAGTGAATGCTATGATATGCAACACTTTTGGATTTCGAGTTGAGCTGTGAGCGGGTCGAGAGACTCTCCGTCTTACGGGGGCCGACTGAGGAGCAACTATTTACAGTAAGTGTCACATATCATAGCGTACACCAGCAACTTGAGGAATGTTTGATAGTTCTAGGTCGTGGAGCATTGGAGCATTGAAGCAACTGGGAACCGTCCTGTGCAAAAAAACAGATCATCAGTATATAGATGATCTGTTTTTAGTCAGGACAGGCAGTGAAGCACGAGCAATTGAGTTCATTAACATCTTAAATACCAACACCCACAACATAAAACTGACTAGTCATGTAAGTAATAAATCAATTGAATTCCTAGACCTTTTAGTGTCACCGGAAGGTAATGCTCTCAAAACAAGTCTTTTTAGAAAGGCTACGGCGGGAAATACACTTCTTCACGCTCTCAGCAGCCACCCTGATACTCTCAAGTGGAGTATCCCCTATGGGGAGCTGCTGAAAGCGAAAGGAAATTGTAGTGATACCGCCGCATTTGAACGTGAGATGGAAACTATGCTTACGAGATTTAAGGAACGAGGATACCCGGAATGGGTATTGACTAAAGCCAAAAATCGAGTAAAAACCATAGATCGTAACTCACTACTTATACCAAAAGAAGAAAAAACTAACAATGAAACCTGTGAATTGGAGAGCAGTACTAGGGTGATACTTACGTATAACAGTAATTCAAGACAAATCTCTAAAATCCTTGCCGATAAGTGGGACGTATTAACTAGTGATCCAATTATTGGTTCTACAATGTCCCGAAGACCCAAAATAACAGACAGAAAGGGAAGGAGTATCAGAGATCATATTGTCCACAATGATATTACACCTAGAAGAGCTGACAGTGAACATCAGCTGAAAGGATTTTATCCCTGTGGGCATTGTAAATCCTGTCGTAACAGCAATATGGTAAAATGTGTTTCTATTCCCGGCCATGCTTCACCTAAAGTAATTGACCAGTTCTTGACGTGCAGTTCTACCTATTGTGTATATGTACTTGTGTGTCCGTGCAAGATGAGGTACGTTGGAAGTACCACATTAACAACTAAGAAAAGAGTGCTTGAGCATATGCGGGCTATAAACAACAAGGATCCCAGCTATCCCATTGCCAGACATTTTGAGCCTTTTCATCTATCCAATAGCAAATTGTTAAGCTTCTTTGCATTGGAACAAGGTCATATTGGCCCAAGGGGTGGAAACAGAACTTTGGCACTACGTAAACGCGAGTCAAAGTGGATAATTGATCTTGAAACGAAATACCCCGGAGGTCATAATTTCGATGAAGAACTAGATTCACATTTACATGATTAACTGTCTGGTCCGATTTGGGGTCTTATTGTAATTCATTGACCTGCTGTGGCTACAAATGTATGCTGCCATCTTTTTGCCATTTTTTGCAATGAATGAATTGTTATGATATAACTGTCTTTTTATAGTACTAGTGTAGTACATGATGGTTTTATATCCACGTAGGTGGTAATGGTTTATTATTATTTTTCTACACAGGAGGAAAGGAGGGGTTACTTGAATTTCGGACTGTCTCTCCCATTCCGGATAACCTATCCCTTTCTTCCAAGGGTCCTTTTCACAGATAAGACTTTTTTGTGCACTTTTTCTTTTATTCATTTTTTTTCCCTTTTCTGTAGTAACAGGAAGTGTGTTCTGGTTAAGAGTACAACTGGGTATATATAATATGTATTTTTTGGTTGTGACAGTGTATTGGTATTATGGGCACTAAGCCATACATAATTCTATGTATGTACCACTATATAGGATTTTTTCTATTTTTGGTCTCTCAGATGCAATATTTGACACTATGTCGAAAGAATAACAATCATAATAAGGCAAATCATAATATTTACAACTGTATAAATGCAATTGTGTTTATATTTAAGAGTGTTGTATGTTTTTATGCTATTCATACTTTATTACGAGGGACCGTAATGTTTGAAACATACATATGAAATGTCAATAACAATATATGTCACATAACATTCGTATACCATTTAAAGATGGCCGCCAGGTTGATCTAGATACCATTTACCTAACATTTAGTCCTTTTTTGGTATCTATAACCTATGTATAGACTTCCTGTTACTTGAGCAAATCGTGTGATCAAGACAGCTTTTGCTGTCGAAACTCGTAGCCTCTGCTAATAAACTGTGGCAATACTCTGAGTGCAAGTATTTTCTTTGAAGAAAGCTGGTGTGTGGTGATATATATATATATATATTCACTGAAAAAACCATAGGTTATAGACCATATATAGTTAGGAATTAGCATTTAAAAAACCTTATTTTACTCACACAAAACCATTGAAATTCCATATATAGTTAGTTGCACTAACTATATATTGCGCACCCGCAATCCACTGCTGATGATGTCACATATTACATCATTCATGACATGGTCAGTGACATCACTGATGACATCACTGATGACATCTCAAATGACATCACTGATGACATCATCTAGTGTCTGTGTGTTTTTGTAAAGTTTAAATACGTTTTACATATTGAAGAATGAGTGGATGTATAAGTGTCTGGACGAAGGATTTAGTAGGTGCATGACTGAATGTATGAGTGAGTGATTAAATGTGTCTCACTGAGTGCATGGGTTAGTGACTAAACTGTCTTAATTTGTGCATCATTATGTCTGTTGTTCTGTAAACTGCTGCATGTGTTGATCAGTAGCTATATGAGTAACTATATGGGTTATTGATTGATTGCCCAAGTATTTGCATGGGAGACTGAGTGTGTGTGTGGCTGGATGGGAGGTGTGTGACTCTGTACAGATCAATGTGTACTTGTATCAATGATTGTATAAGAGAGTAAGTATGTGTTAGTATATGGTTGAAAACGTAAGGTGCTCTATGTTTAACTGTATAGAGTAGAAAATGGAAGTGTGATTGATTCTTTACAGGACTGACTAGGTGTGTGAGTAACTCCATGGATGAGTGGCAGAGTGTGAGTGTCTGTATAGGTGTATGAGTGCATATGATTGTGTTGTAAACATGAGTGATTGTATGTATGAATGATTGTATGGGTGAATGAGTGAATGTGTGTGTAGACGTAGGAATCAGTGAGTACGTATGTAGTAACTAGTATTGGTGTGTCAATGGTTTCAAAAATTATACTCTGTTTTTAACACTGGGTGAAACAGAGGTTATATTAAAATGTGAGGAGATGCATTGTATTGTCACATGAATGATATCATCAGTGATGTGATCATTGATGTCAAGTGAGATGTCATCAGTGATGTCATTTGAGATGTCATCAGTGATGTCATCAGTGATGTCACTGACCATGTCATGAATGATGTAATATGTGACATCATCAGCAGTGGATTGCGGGTGCGCAATATATAGTTAGTGCAACTAACTATATATGGAATTTCAATGGTTTTGTGTGAGTAAAATAAGGTTTTTTAAATGCTAATTCCTAACTATATATGGTCTATAACCTATGGTTTTTTCAGTGAATTTTCAAGGTTTTGTAAATGCTAATTCCTAACTATATATGGTCTATAACCTATGGTTTTTTCAGTGAATTTCAATGGTTTTTTAATAGCAAATATCATAAGCTGTCGAATGTCAAGTACGTGGTAAGAATTTTTTTTTTCGTGTTTATGCACACTGATCTGCTTTGATTGCTGCCCCCCACCCCTCATTTCTATTAGGAGTACTCTCTCTTTGCAGATAGTGAAGGGTAGTTAACGCAGCCCTTTCCCCCTTTGTAATCCGTCGTGCCTGCTTCTCTCTCCATTTGATTGATTGTTCTCTTTGGTTCATTCTCTATTTACAAACAAGCACAGAGTCGCAATACTCTGTTTAGTCTTTGCAGATAGCGAAAAATCGTGTAAAAAAACAAAAGGAATCGAGCAAAATCAGTAGGCCACTAATGGGATCTCTTTTGACCTCGCTAAAATAGAAACATTAGGAACAACCTGTTGAAAATAGCAATGCGTATGTATATAAGCGGCGTTCATTTGTGTTCACAGTACCCCTTGTTGATTGTTTCAATCGAGCATTGAATTGTTCGAAGTTAATTCTCTTAACGATCTTCTCTACCTGCAAACGAGGAAGAATAGGAATATTCTATCTCCCTTTGCAGATAGTGAAGGGTAGGTAATGCAAGCCTTTAACACGTCGTACCTATTTCATTCCTCATTGATTGATTGATTGTCCGAACATTGACTGTTTGGGAATTAGTTCTTTTTGGAGGTATTCCCTGTTTGCAAATAAACGTAGGAAAATCTTTGCAAGTAGTGAAAGGGTACGTAATGCGGACCGTTCTCCCCCGTTGTAATCTGTCATGCCTATCTACTCCCCACTGATTGATGCACCTTTTTCACCCGGACCATTTACTAGAGATACGTCATCTGGCCCGACCAGAGAGCACCCCTAGTGAAAAGGACATATGCAATAATAACGAAGTGATCACTGTATCCTGTTAACAGAAACTTTACCATGAAACAACCTGGAAAGAAAAAAATAGGAAAACGAAAATCAGTAGGCCACTGATGAACATGAACTTTTATTAAACAACGAACAAAGAAACGATAACATAACGTAATGATAAAACCTATTAATGTCCTAGAAACAAGAAAACGTTAAAATATGCCAGTGGTGAGAGACCAGAAAAACAGTAAGAGAAACCAAATCACCCCTCGCTGTCCCACCGCCTGCCACGCCAAAAAAATCGATAGACTAGGGAAAATGCAAGTCAGTAGAACATCCACCCCCACTCTGGAAACTTCCAAGGTGGGGCAGGGTTCCGGCTACGCCCAGCCGGGAGCAGCCCATATAAGGCAGGTCCTGCTGCCACGCCTCGGCCAGGAGATCCTAACGTAGGGTGTAGCCGGAGGAGAGGCCGAGACCAGCGGGACCCGGCCAGGGGATTGCCTTTACAACGCTGAACAGTTGCAGGGGGGGGGAATGTCTCCTCGACCCTCCCCTCTCTCTCCCAGTCCGGCCGCGGTGGCCCTTGAGAGTTGCAGGTAGTCCCGCCACATGCTCTTCCGGTCCGACCACCAACGGTCGGGGGGCCGAGGCCGACGGGATCCGGCTGCAGCCGATAAACCAAGAAACCCGTTCATGGGGCCAGAGCCAGGGGCGTCCGGCCGACATCCACCGGAAGCCCGGCCCGAAGACGGACGGGACACTTCTTTCTTTTATAATGGCTGCGACAACACTGGAGGGGGATGTCTTGCACATGCCTCCGACCCCCCCCTCGTCCTCATCGCCTGGTCCGGCCATAACAAATCTCAAGCGAGACGCCGTGGGGTGCACTGGGAGGGAGAGACGGTGCGAACAGGCCTCTCCCGCCTCCCCAGGTGGAGGCTTCCCAGCTGCACCCTCAGCGCTCCAGGCGGTGGCATCCTAACAACTACAGTGCTGCACAGTTTCGGAACGACCTAGATAACGGTTCTTCCACTGTGGCCATGCTGCAACGTCTCGCCCGGCAGGGTGGAGCCCGTCCGCTCATGTGACCCCGCGATCGCCGGTAGCTGCCGAACTCTCAAAATGGCGGTCGACCTGGCAAGAGCGGGCCCAACATAAAGAAATGGCCCGGTCACTGGTTGACTCCACCACCGTAGTCCTCCACGACCTTGAAGATTCTAGAGGAGCCGCGGGAGTCTCCGACCCCCGATGGGGAATGACTGCCATGATCGCCCGTGGAGTGACGAAACTGTATCCGCGGGACGTCGGCGCTCCCATGCTGGCGCCAGCCTCACTTTGAATTACTACAATCCTGCAGACCTTACTTCCGGTGAAAGCACAGTGTGACCCGGTAGGAAAAATTATTGCACCCCCTCCCCTTTTTGACTGATAGTTCAAACCACCGATCCTTTCCTTTGCCCTTTTAACGGAACTTTGGACTGCCTCCCCCTCTTTTACATTTTCTAGAGAAAACAAAACATTAACCACTACATTAGCATAGCAGTTGACACCAGAACTGTTTTCAAATTGAAAACCAACAACATCTTCAACAGAATCCTTTTTGTTTCTGCTGTGACCCTGCTACAGCACAGGCATTGTCCCCAGCAGTAATTCTGCAATGCCGGTAAGAATAGCTGTGGTGCCTACTGGACTCACTCACCCCCGCGGCGCCCCACGCCGTTTTTTGCTGGGCGGCAACTTACTAGACATCACTTTCGTGCCATCTAGATTTCAGCGCGTTCTGCTGCCTTGGAACTATTCGCACAACAGACCGCTACTGACAAGAATATTTCATTATTGGTGCTGTCAATTTCAATAAATCTATTGGATAATTAAAAAGAAATTGCCACGGTCTCTTCGTTGTTTAAATGTTTTTACTGTTTTTGTTTTGTTGTATATATTTATATGTTATTAAAGTTTTATATTCCTACTACTTTGTTGGAGTGCTATATATTTTTAATGTGACACATAATTGTAAAAACTTTGATGTACAAAGAGTCATTCCTGGAATCTTCCGCTTCAGGCTCGGTCCCCTCCCCAATCACAATACAGGATGGTTTTCAGATAGTAGGAACGCGTGTGCTGTGACGGATCACATCGGGTGTGGGCCTTGATCTACTATAACTCCTTTGAAGAGGGGTGATTCTTTACAGCTCGGGCCATAAACTACATCTGCAGGGCTAGCTGATAGCCTAGGACCGGCCTGGACATTCGGACACAGAGGAAGAGGAGTGTCAGAGGGTGCGGTAGTGAATAGGGCGAAAGGGAGGTGTCGGGCGGGCACAGAGTGTGATTCTCAGGGAAGAGCAGCGCAGATGGGGGAAGGTTTATTGCCCATGCATAAGACAGAGAGCGGTGGTGACCAGTGCCTGGGGGAGATGCTTACGAGGGTGAGGAGCCATGCTACGAATCGACAGCGTGCAGAGAGTGGGTCTGGTCAAGACATCTAAAATGGCTGCCGTGCACGACAAAAGTGTGGCATTTCAAAAAAGGCAAGATGGCGCAGACAATGTTTTTCAACACTTCCTCATTTCCTTCGAATCGAACGTTAACAGACGTTGGGGCATATTACCAAAGTTAAGCGATATTTATCGCTAACGATGCTTACCAACCAATTTTTTACCACTAAGCATCGTCAGAAATTATCGAAGATAAACCTTGCTATTATCAAGGTTTATCGCAAATGCGATAATAAACGGCCGCAATGCATGAATATCGCTAAAAACTCAGCGATATTCATGCATTACCGAGCTAATACTCTTAGCCATGTTATCCACCTCCCATTGGATAACATGGCTAAGAACTGCTCAGGGCAGGTGTTACTTTTTGGAGATATTCGCGCTTAGCGCGAATATCTCCAAAAGTTGGTAATAGGAGATAGATATCTTGCATGTTGTAATGCAAGTTATTGTGGTATATGGAACTCATACCATAATCTCTCAGGAAAGCAGAAACTGATCCTTTTGGGACCGCCTAAAAAGGCCTAGGGGGTGAGGAGTACTCTACTTTGCCCCCTTTTCACGTTCCGAACTATTTTATTTTACTCTCTTCTGTAATTACACAAAATACCAGCGATAAGATGCATCGGAGACACACAGTGAGAGAAAGGAGGCCGGAGATGAAGAAGACATGTCAAATACACATTGGAGATAATATAGTGGCAGAAGGGAAGTAAATATGAGTAAACTTACCATGTAACATAAAAATGTTGCACTCTATACTATAAGTCTCATTTTATACTACAATCACTTCGCTACAACCTCATAAATTAAAAATAAAAATAAATAATGTCTCAAACAATTTTTGATTTCTAAATATAAATTTATTCTTCAGAATTTTCTAAATTTGAAACAACTAGTAACATGTCCTCATCAGTAATTTCCTCTTCAATCATCTCATCTGGAATCTCCTCATTAAAAGTCTGCAATGATGATTCTTGTAACTCTATGGTCTCCAAACACTCGATAAATTCGCCATCAAGAGATTGATCAAAAAAATCATTCAAGTCATCTCCTCCTTCTGACAATATTTCATTATTGGTGCTGTCCATTTCAATCAATGTAGTGGAATCATTCAAGTCATCTCCTCGTGACAATATTTCATTATTGGTGCTCTCAATTTCAATCAATGTAGTGGAATCATTCAAGTCATCTCCTCCTTGTGACAATATTTCATTATTGGTGCTGTCCATTTCAATCAATCTAATGGAATCATACAAGCCATCTCCTCCTTGTGACAATATTTCATTATTGGTGCTCTCAATTTCAATCAATGTAGTGGAATCATTCAAGTCATCTCCTTGTGACAATATTTCATTCTTGGTGCTGTCCATTTCAATCAATCTAATGGAATCATACAAGTCATGTCCTCCTTGTGACAATATTTCATTATTGGTGCTCTCAATTTCAATCAATGTAGTGGACAATTCAAAAGAAATTGCCACGGTCTCTTCATTGTGAGCCATTTTATTTTGAAATTGCTTGCTGTAAATTGCAGAAAAAAATAATCACTTTCATTTATCGTTTTTAGTAATACATAATATAAAACTAACTTCATCAAGTATTTAGTATAACAGAAGGACTGCAAATAAATAACAGAAAACATTTTTCAAATTATCTTCAAGTGTACAACATAGTTCCCCTTACAAATTAACAACTCACCTTTTTAAAAGTAGCAGAAGTGTTAGTACTGTGTAAATCAAACACCAGAAATTCACCACCAAAAATTCCTCACAAATGTACCTCAGACAGTAGTATCACAAAATGGCTGTGGTGTATCACAAAATGGCTGTGGTTTCCTCTCATTTGACATATATACATAACCAATTAACTTTCATCACACACAAATACAAAACCAAAGTAACATTTTAATTGGTTCTAAATTTCAACACTTTCAAATGTGTTTTCCCCATGCAATTTTCCATAGGACATTTACATACGTCTACAGCCTGAATGGCTGAACGGAATTACACCAAACTTGGCAAAATGGTACATCAAACCTAAGAGGTCAGGAAGGATCTACTATGCCCCCTTATGGTCATTTCCCCCTTCGCTTTGGCCTCCTCTTGTCTCTCAATCCTACCGAGGGACAAGATGGCGGCCGCTACGGACTGTTTGGAATGTTGACAGACGCCGGAGAACCAATCAGCTTCGCAAAGCTCCGTAACGCGAAAAGTACGCGAAGCGGAGCGCTGTTACAGATATATATCTTTTTTTCAACGTTAATTTCTCAAAATCCACTGGAGCACATATATTGAGACCTAGCAAAGGCACATCGGGCTACCAGTCCCTAATATTTTGCCAAGTTTCGTGCAAATCCATTCAGCCGTTCGATTATTATTATTTTGTTGTTTTTTTGCCCCGCGGGGCCCTTTTAAAACCTCCACATCAAACCTAGGGGGTCAGCGAGGATCTACTATGCCCCCTTATAGTTATTTCCCCCTTTGTTTTGACCTCCTCTTGTCTCTCGATCCTACCGAGAGACAAGATGGCGGCCGCTACGGACTGTTTGGAATGTTGACAGACGCCGGAGAACCAATCAGCTTCGCTTCACAAAGCTCCGTTGCGCGAAAAGTCCGCGAACCAGAGCGCTAACCGGTCCGCTGTTACAGATATATATCTTTTTTTAAACGTTAATTTCTCAAAATCCACCGGAGCACATATATTGAGACCTACAAAAGGCACATCGGGCTACCAGTCCCTACAATTTTGCCAAGTTTCGTGCAAATCCATTCAGCCGTTCGGGCTAAAAGTGAGGCCAACCGCCCTATGGAAAACTCAATGTTAAAAACACGTTTTGGGACCCCCCTTTTTTCTCGGACCCCACTGGACGAACCCCCCCCAAATTTTCAAGGGCTGCTCAGAAACAAAATGTGCCATTTTCCTGAAAATTTCAGCCGATTCCGTCCACAAACGCCAAAGTTATTAGACATAGAATTTTCAAAAAACCCATAGAGAAAAAATCCTAACTATATATACCTACTGGCGACCGCCAGTAGGTAATATATATATATATATATATATATATATATATATATATATAAGCACACCTACTGTAGATATTCTGTCTTATTTCTGTTTCTCAAGTCTCTGTGAATTACTTCAATGTTCCATAAACTGCCAAGAATGACTATCTTGCATAATACACTGTGTTTCTATGACTCGGGTATGTATATAGTCTCTGAGAAGATGAGTAACTGACTCACGTGATAACTGAAATGTCTCTTGTGATAGACTAACGGAATGTTCAGGTAAGTCTAGGAAATATATTTACAAATGTGTGAAGCACTGTACTCTAAGCTCTCGTGCAAGGACTCTGCAGCTCCTTGGGTTCTTCTTCAAATTCTCTTGAGTCTTTAAATAGTCAAAAACAGACTTACCGCAGCCACGAAAACAGCCTGACTGCCATGGGAAGTTCCGCAATACTCACAGAAGTAGAAATGAAACTTCCCAAACGTCCGCTCAGGAAAAGCAACCGTTCCTCAAAATACTTCAGTTGAAGTGCGCACTTTGCCGCACGTGGGAAACCGAGCACAGCTGCGCTTGCCGAAGAACCTCAAAACACTAGACCGGCAAATCAGTAATTAATGCCAGCGGCCATCTTGGAATTCCGCCACCAGGATATCATTTAGCTAGTAATCAAAAGGGACGACCATCTGTTAGGCAGGAACCTACAAGGTCTGAAATGGATGCTCAGGTGAACTTTACAAACTACAGGGAGGTACTTGAGACTTATTGATGGCTTTCTTTGACCAGTCCTGACAGTACCCCCCACCAAAACTCCACCTGCAACCTCTTTGGGCTTATTAGGGTGTCTCTTGTGGAATACTTTAATCAATCTGGGTGCCTGCAAATTAGTCTTTGGTTCCCAAGTTCTTTCTTCTGGACTGTAACCCTTGCAATCCACCAGATAAAACAAATATCCCTTCCTAATCATTGAGTCTACACTCCTCTTAACTTCGAATTCGTCTTCAGACTGAACTTGAATGGGCTTGGAAGGACCCTTCTTTCTCAGATTGGGTGGGCTCTTCCTTAATAAGGAAACATGAAACACTGAGTGGATCCTTAACCTTTGGGGAAGTCGAATATTAACACTAACTAGATTCACCATCTTTTCAACTTGAAAGGGACCAATGAATCTAGGCTGAAACTTGAGATTCCCCTTTAAAAGCAGATTTTGTGTAGAAATCCAAACCTCCTCCCCAGATTCATAAATTGGGCTAGAACGTCTCTTCTTGTCGGCTTGTTTCTTGTAAGACAGCTTGGCCTTAATAAGGTTGTCTGTAGCTTGCTGATAAGCTTCATGTAGATTTTGAACTACCTTTTCTACAGCTGGAACATAACTCTCCTGTTTCCCTACAATGGTGTTTGGATGTCTACCTGAGTTTAAATAGAAAGGAGTGTAACCAGTGGAAAAATGCTCTGCGTTATTATAGGCTAACTCCGCCACCCAAATTATATCAGGCCAATCACCCACATGATCCATCAGGAACAAACGCAAGTATTGCTCCAGTTCCTGATTAACTCTTTCTGTTTGGCCATCAGTCTCTGGATGGAAACTGGAAGAAAAACGAGAGTCAATATCCAACCTTTTATGAAAGACCTCCACAAATGAGAGATAAATTGAGGACCCTGATCAGAAATCACTGCCTTTGGAATGCCATGTGTCCTGACTACATGTTGCTTGAAAAGGGACGATAATTGGGTAGCATTTGGAATCGACTTTAAGGGAATGAAATGACTCACCTTGGTGAAATGGTCCACTACCACCCAAATGATGGAAAAACCTTGACTGGAAGGGAGTTCCACAATGAAATCCATGGAAACAGTATGCCATGGATAGGGAGCTGGAGGCAATGGAAGCAATAAACCTTGTGGAGCCATTCTCACTGATTTTCCCTTAATACATTGTTCACAAGAGGCAACATGTTGTCCCACCTGAGTTTCCATGGTCGGCCACCAAAATTCACGTTGTACCAATTCCAGCGTCTTCTTTACTCCTTTGTAGCCAGCCAGTAAATCATCATGGAAATGTCAAAGAATCATGGTTTGGAGTTTGTCATTTGGAATACAAATCTTTCCTTTGAAATATAGTCTTCCATTCTTAACCTCTCGGTTTTCATCTTGTCTGACCCAGTCGTCCAGATCTAAATGAGCCAGAACCTGATCCAACTGGTTTTCAAATTCCGGAAACAGGATTACACAAATGATCTTTTCCTTTGGAATTATCAGTTCCTTCTCCAAAATCGGGGAATCTTCTCCAACATCTAAACGTGACAAAGCATCAGCTTTACCATTGGTGGAACCAGGCTTATAAATTAACACGAAATTATAATCTGCAAAAAATAAAGACCACTCCAGCTGCCTGGGAGTCAAGGTTTGAGAAGATTTATAAAACTGTAGATTCCGATGATCTGTGTAAACAGTAACTTCATCTCGAGCACCCAACAAATAATGCCTCCATTCCTGAAAAGCATATTTGACTGCCAATAAATCCTTATCAGCAATGGTATAATTCAACTCAGCTGGAGTCAGTTTACGGGACTGATAATCAACTGGGTGAAGCTGACAGGTAGTCCTCCAATTGCCAAATTGGAAGCATCAGCTTCTACAAAGAAAAGCTCTTCTGGGTTGGGATGCAGAAGCACTGGGGCTGAAGTAAAGACTCTCTTTAAATCACAAAATGCCCATTCAGTTTCAGCTGCCCACTCAAACTTAGCTCCTTTTTTCAACAGACGAGTTAGCGGAGAAACTTTCTCCGAAAAGGTTTCAATGAAACATCTGTAAAAGTTTGCAAAACCAATGAAGCTCTGTACATGTTTCACATTTTGCGGAGAAGGCCACTCCTTGATTGTCTTCACTTTAGCTTCATCCATTGAAACTCCGTCTGGTGAAAGAACAAAGCCCAAAAATTCCACCTGACTGGACTTAAACACACACTTCTCCAGCTTCACAAAGAGTTGATGTTCTAATAACTTATTCAAGATTGCTCGAACATGCTGAATATGCTACATCATGTTTTCTGAAAATATGAGAATGTCATCAATGTAGACAACTGCAAAACGGTCCAAAAACTCTCTCAGGACATCATTTACAAAATGCTGAAAGGCAGCAGGAGCGTTACACAATCCAAAGGGCATGACCTGATACTCAAATAAACCCAACCAAGTTCAGAATGCGGTCTTCCATTCATCGCCTTTAGCCATGCGAACTAGGTGGTAAGCCCCCCTTAAATCCAGCTTAGTATAGACTTGTGCTCAACCAGGTCCCAGCAAGAAAACTCTCTAGAAGATTCTTTAGTGGTCAACTTATCAGAGACTAGGTTAACCACTGACCAGATGACTGTCCTGAACAAAGGATTAGGATTTGTACCCACCCCCCCTTTGGATTGCTTTCGACTTAAGTGTGAGATCAATGAATTCTGTCGGACCTTAAAACTAAAAGCCTTTTTCAATGAATCTACACCTCCATATAATGAAGGAGACACTAATTTGAGGAGGAAATCTAAATTTTGTCCCCCTATGGCCACAGTACCCATCGAGATACAAACATTTGAGCAGGCAGTTATGAAAGGAATTGACAACTTGGGTTCCAAAAAGACCTACCAAAATCTAACCAAAAAGGGACGCCTAGCATTGAATGAGCTCAAGAACAACGAGCAAATTGTCATAAAACCAGCGGATAAGGGGGGTGGAGTGGTGATCCTGTCAAAGGATGGATACGATCAACAATGCTTGTCTCTCCTGTCTGATGAAAATTTTTACAAAAAAATTGATGAAGACCCCACTGACAGACTGACGAACACCATAGCAATAATGGTACATGAAGCCGAAATAAGTGGTTGGATCTCAAAAAAAGAAGCCGAGTTTTTGACACCGAAGAGCCCCAGAACACCATTTTTTTACTCACTCCCTAAAACTCACAAAAACAGACTGCCACCACCAGGACGCCCGATCGTCTCGGGCATAGGGTCACTGTTGGAGCCCCTATCAAAATTCGCAGATGAATATCTAAAAAAGCTGGTTCAGAAAACTCCAACTTACTTAAAAGACACCAGGGACCTCTTGATCCAAATTGCAGATTTAGAGTTTAATCCCAACACAATGCTGTTGGTAGGGCTTGATGTTGAAGCCTTGTATACAAGCTTACCTCAAGAAGACACCCTGCAAATGTTAGAAGATCTACTTTTTAACCAAGAATGGCTTCATAAAACTCCTCGTCACTTCATTTTGGAGTGTTGTCGCTTGGTGTTAAAAGAAAACTATTTTGAGTACAATGGACAACTGTTCCTTCAAATTCATGGTACCTCCATGGGCAGTGCCTGTGCTCCTACGGTGGCAGGGCTCTACGTGAGCCAACTGGAACAAGATTCGGTGTTGAACATGACCAATCCGTACATTTCCAGTATCATATACTGGAAACGTTATATAGATGATGTGCTACTGATTTGGGACACAAAAGAGGACCTTCTAGAATTCATGAATTGGCTAAACACAAGAGATCGATGGCTCAAGTTCACTTTTGCTGCCAGCAACAAAAGTATAGACTTCCTGGATCTAACCATTTTCCATGAAAAAGGAAAATTGGAGACTAGAACTTTTACAAAGCCAACGGCAAAGAACAGCTTGCTCTCCTATTGCAGTTACCACCCTCGACCCTTGAGGGACAACCTCCCATTCAGTCAATTCCTCCGCCACAAAAGGAACTGTAGCAAGAACAGCGATTACGCAATACAGGCACAGGAACTGAGTCTGAAACTACAAAAGAGAGACTACACCACCGCTGTGATCAAGAAATGTATGAAAAGGGCCAAAAATCAGCCCCGCGATTGCCTCTTGCAAATCAATGTAAAGGAACCTATAAAAGATCTGGTAACGTGCGTAACCACTTACTGTCCGGCTACTAATGATGTACAAAAGCTTATCAGAAAAAATTGGCAAATAATTACATCTGGACAACTGAACTGGCCTAAACCCAGATTTGCCAATAAAAGAACAAAAAACATCAGAGACGTCCTGGTCCACACAAGACCACAGAAGAAACAGACTATTCCTATGATCAGAGACATGAGAATGGAACCGATAGTAGGACACTATCCATGTGGCACTTGTGGAGTATGCAAATTAACAAAACCCACAAAGACCTTACAACTGACATCTACCCTGAAATGGACCCAAAGGCAACACACCAATTGCAACTCAACACACGTAATTTACATGGTCACTTGCCCCTGTGAACGTCAATATATAGGCATGACCTGTAGAAAAATCAAGTTGAGAATTGGGGAACACAGGAGTAATGTCAGGACAAAGAAAAACAACACCAAGCTCTGTACACATTTTGTGGAAGCAGGTCACTCTTGCGAGGACCTACGCTGGACTGTAATTGAGATGCTAAAGAACAAGAATGATAACGCCGAGCAAGTTCTGTTTGAAAAGGAGCAAAGGTGGGTGGACCGACTTGGCACTAATGTACGGGGAATGAATGACAATGTTCCTTGGAACCAGTTTAATTAAGTGGCACCCTTTGAGAATAACATCGAATACTATACATTAACTAATCAGATGAATAGTGTTACCCATCATATCGGTATCTGCACTCGTTTTTTAACGAAATCTGGGGGTAATGAATGACGACATCTTGGCATCCCAAAAGGGGTATCTGTAACCATTAACACTATTTACCAATATTCCATCTGATTATCATACTGACAATGTGACCACAATGTGTAATTCATTATGTGATAAGACTGGGTGGCAGCCATCTTGCAGTATGTGTTTAGCCGAATTCTCTTAGTCCCTTTTCAGTGTTAGGGACACTAGCTTTAAGCCCGGATGTTGAGCCCCGCCCGTAACCAGGAGCGGAGTCAGCACAAGGACTGAAAGCCGGTCCATGCGGGTAAGATCTTCTACAAACACGTCGTAAAACCGGTAAGAACTCCAAGCAACCTTCACCTAATTGTGTGTATATTTTATAGCAATGACCGTGTACTGCGACTCTGCATACCTGCTGATGCTGACAAACTAAACCTATTAAGGTACTTTTTACGTAGCACTGCTGGGTTGTGTGTTTGTGTGTTAACGTATTTGCATTAGCGCGCACGTCAAAATCAGCGTACCGGTGCTAAGTCTCTCATTCTATTTACGAATAACGTTGGTAAACTAAACCTCAATATACAAACGGTGCCTCCTCATTTGCCCTAAAGCTTCCGCGCGTATAAACAGCAATGCGCCGGGGCTCAAATGTTTTTACTTTTAGAAATAAAAGCGATGAGACAACGCTTTAGCTACACATTACCCAATTGCTTCCGCGCATATCTACAGCAATGCGCAGGGGCTTTCAAGGTTTACTTTTTGAAATAAAAGCTATGAGACAATGTTTTAGCGACTAGTGCTATACATTACCGACTTTTGAACCTTAAAAGTGACACTCCAATTGCTCCTTGCTTAAACCTAACCTCCTTCCCTTCCTATCCTGCGCAATTGTATGTATTCTGAATTAGATACATATTATTCTTTTACACTAGTAATTCTAGTTTGTGCTTTTTACCTAACAGTATAATGCCTAATCACCTACACTGTATACTCTCAATGTGGTATTTTGTGTCCCCCCATTATAGGTAAAATTTCAGCTCAATAAGCTAAATAGGACCCAACACTAGTTGTGTGAGTACCTTTATGTGTTGTTTGTTTGTTTATTGTCCTGACGAAAGCTCGCTAGACCCGGCTGGGCCACAAGAGCTGAAACATGTCGACACCTCCATATACTGATTGATATATGGTAATCAAGTAACTCGAATAAACCTTATATATCACTAACTTTTAACACAGTGTCAACCTATTTTTCATTAAAAACTTTTAAGGTGACACACTGTTTTTAGTGTAAAATTCCCCCTTTTCCTTTTGTTTTCTGGACACTTCTACCTGAACCAGAGGTAGCCTCGGGTGAGGCAGGCATACCGCACGTTATTTGACAACCCTATGACTATGCCAAGATCCCTGGCGGGGCGGAAAAAAGATATACCGCAACGATCTAGACCAGGTGTTCTATGAGGGTTGTCAATACTTGACCGACGGTTAAGTAGATACCAGTGTCCATTCCCTTTTTGATTAACCTAGCATTGAACCAGGGGAACCGAATGGACTGTGAATCCTCTTTCCTCCTCTTTTGATATAAGTTGTGCTCCTTTGACCTGATCTAACATTTCAGAAATAATGGCAACGGATATCTTTTCTCTTGGTGACAGAATTTAAGGCTCAGTAGTCAATACGTATCCTCAGACTTCTGTCCTTCTAGGAATAAAAAAAGTGGAGAAGAAACAGGCGACTAGGAAGGGCGGATAAAACCATTAGCTAGGTACTGGTCAAGATACTCCTTGAGGTGTTGATTTTCTATTTCCAAAAGAGCTTAAATGCGGCTGCAGGGCAAAGAAGCTCCAGGTTCCAAATCTATCTTGCAATCATAATCACGATGCGGGGGCAATTTATTGGCCTCTTTTTCATCGAATACAGCCGCCAAATTCAAGTATTCACTTGTAATCTCCTGAGTTTCCGTTATACAGATCGATTTGGCTTGACTAGCCAAGAGCCTGGTTGGTGACGCAGGAGGAAATTCCAAACTCCAATCGTGACAATGACTCTTGCAATAAGTAGAATCCATTTCAATCGTTCTCTTGGCCCAATCAATCTTGGGGTTATGTTCTGTAAGCCATGATAGGCCCAAAACGAGCTGAAATAGAGGTGAGTCAATGAGACTAAATCTTAAAAGGCTCACATGACTACCTGGCCTGGTCAACCAAATCTCCTCCGTATCGTGTGCATAGGACACGAAGACAGGTTGGTACCGTCTACTGCACAAACAGATTCTGTCTTCTCCTTCTTGACAAATTGGATTTCCAATGATTTAGCAAATCCAATGTCACAAAAATTGCCATTTGCTCGGGAGTCAATCATTACTGATATACCATCCAACAGAATTCCACTAAACTTAATGGAGCCTGAGACAATTAAATGAGGAGCAGACGATTGCAATGTATTAGCTACTTGCTGAGAATCTGGAGTTGACTTTTCATTAGCTCCCACCAGAGCAACTCCTCTTACTGGTGAAGCCTGTCTTTTAACCAAGCATTATTCTTAGGTTTCTTGGGGCATTCCTTCACAAAATGCCCCAAATCTCCGCAATACATGCATAGCTTGTCAATTTGTCTCTTCTCTCTTTCCTCCTTTGTCAGAGGACCACGCACCAAACCTATCTGCATGGGTTCCTCTTCAGCAGAAGTTTCCTTAATCGTAGAGTTGTCGGACCTAATTCGATCAAAGCGGGGAGGGAAATATTTCACATCCTTCTTGCGTTCACTCCTTCTCTCACTTTGGCGCTGATCAATTTGCAGAACTAAATCTATGAATTCGGAGACATCCGTAGGTTGCTTAGGAATCTGTGCCAACCCATCCTTTAGCTCATCTTTGAGCCCTCGATAAAAGATGGAGGCTCTTTTGGCTTCTGGCCAACTGGTTTCAACAATCAATTTATTAAATTGCACCAGATATGTGACCAAATGTCTATTTCCCTGCTTTAAATCCAACAGTTAATTATCTGTCGTTTGCGATACAGACCTTCTGTCGGAAATTCTCAAAAGTTCTCTTTTAAACTCTTCAAAATCATAATGAATCTGTATGATTCTGAAGAGTTTAAAAGATAATTTTTGAGAATTTGTTATTTATTAATGGCATCGACCATGCTGCTGTAGCTCCGCTCAGGTAGGACAGACAAAATGTAACGAGCACTGAGGGAAGAAAATCTGGGCCTTATGAGGATCCCTACTAAACTTTTCCGGGGCTGCTGGTGGAATGGTTGGAGATATGGCATGAATAACCTGAGTTGTTAATTCTGTAGCTGAGGGGGCAGGAGCCAATGACTGAGACTTGTTTTCTTTAGATCCTGAAACTGAACTAGCACATACATCTTCTCACCTTTTTGTAAAAACTGGGTTTCTTGACTGGACTTTCTTACCTCCTCTCTGAGCGATTTATTCTATGACATAGCATCACTTAGTAGCTTCTGTAATTCATCAAGCACTGTCGCTAAGGTCTTTATATCTATTCCCTCAGCCATCCTGCTCAGGTGGAAGAATTTTGGAAAGGGCACTTCAATCTGTCAAGTGCCTGTCCCAGAACTCTGAGCTTTCGCAGGAGCCGATGATTAATTCCACGATTCCCATACTCCACTACCAAGTGCATATAGCATCCAGGCAGCAACGAGGGGGAAAGGGGATTGTGAAGAAAAGAGAAAACGCCACGCCTTCCTTCAGCTGGACTGGACTGCAACAATTCTGATGCGTTCTTCCTGTGAAAAGAACAACTTTAGCAACATAAGCTAGACCCGTCTTAGTCTATAACATTACCCACTACCTTTGATTACCTGTCTTAGCTTGGTGGCTATCTCTTCTCTTGCAGGTGTTTTATCAAGTTGCTGCTACACTGTGTTCCTCCTTATTATGTAGATACTAGTGAAAAGATTTAACAATAAGATTAGATTATTATGTCGTTCTCTCGATGTTAATCTCTTTCTAATCTTGTCATAACTCAATTACCTGTAGAAACGTTTGAGTAAAGTTGTCTAACTTTCCTTTACCAATTGAAGACTTCAGAGACCACCACCTTGAAGAAGCTCTTGGGAATACAGGCCAACAAATGGTACTCCGTCAATGTTGGTAAGTATTTATATATATATATATATATATATATTGAAAACCAGTCCAAACTCTCAATTAAGAAAGGCGCTGACTCCATGAATCATAATCCAAACAAAATGTATTCTCTCAGTTGATGCTTAATATATATATATATATATATATTACCTACTGGCGGTTATAGTTAGGACCTAGGGCCAGATGTAGGTAGGGTTTTACCGGTCGGTAACGGCCGAATTCGGCCGTTACCGACCGGTAAAAGGAATTTGAGATGTAGGGGGCAGAACCGGTAAATTTACCGTTCGGTAAATTTACCGATCGGTAATTTTACCGAATCTGTAAATATACCGGTCGGTAAATTTACCGACCGGTATATTTACAGAATCTGTAAAATCGATATGTAGGTGGGACTCTTATGAGTCCCACAAGGCCTAAGAAATCGGTATTTTACCATCAAATTCAATTTGATGGTGAAATACCGATTCAGGTGTGCATGCACATGTGTGCATGCACACCTGTGCCATATGACAGGCAGACCTGCCCTTAGGGCAGGTCTGCCTGCCATATGGCCCCGAACCTTTTTTGGGGGTGCTAGAGGGTGTCAAAGTGACACCCCCTGCACCCTTGCCAAAAATCGGTATTTACCGATCGGTAAATACCGACCGGTAATGCCCCATTCATTCCTATGGGCTTCAAAGCCCATAGGAATGAATGGAGCATTACCGGTCGGTATTTACCGAATCGGTAAATACCGACTTTTAAAGAATCGGTAAATCCACATCTGGATTTACCTACATCTCGGTACTTCATATTTACCGACTCTTAAATACCGAATCGGTAAAATTCGGTATTTAAGAGTCGGTAAATATGATTTACCAACATCTGGCCCCAAGGGCCAGATGTAGGTAGGGTTTTACCGGTCGGTAACGGCCAAATTCGGGCGTTACCGACCGGTAAAAGGAATTTGAGATGTAGGGGGCAGAATCGGTAAATTTACCGTTCGGTAAATTTACCGATCGGTAATTTTACCGAATCTGTAAATATACCGGTCGGTAAATTTACCGACCGGTATATTTACAGAATCTGTAAAATCGATATGTAGGTGGGACTCTTATGAGTCCCACAAGGCCTAAGAAATCGGTATTTTACCATCAAATTCAATTTGATGGTGAAATACCGATTCAGGTGTGCATGCACATGTGTGCATGCACACCTGTGCCATATGACAGGCAGACCTGCCCTTAGGGCAGGTATGCCTGCCATATGGCCCCCGAACCTTTTTTGGGGGTGCTAGAGGGTGTCAAAGTGACACCCCCTGCACCCTTGCCAAAAATCGGTATTTACCGATCGGTAAATACCGACCGGTAATGCCCCATTCATCCCTATGGGCTTCAAAGCCCATAGGAATGAATGGAGCATTACCGGTCGGTATTTACCGAATCGGTAAATACCGACTTTTAAAGAATCGGTAAATCCACATCTGGATTTACCTACATCTCGGTACTTCATATTTACCGACTCTTAAATACCGAATCGGTAAAATTCGGTATTTAAGAGTCGGTAAATATGATTTACCTACATCTGGCCCCTAGTTTCCATAGGAAATCCGCAACATTCTATTGGGAATAACTTTGGCGCCCGTTGATGAATCTTTGGGAATTTCTCAAAGAAGATGGCCCCCTCTGCTCCACTCCTTCCCTGAAAGTTTTAGGGGGATTCGTCAAGTGGGGCCTGAGAAAAAAGGGGGGTCCAAAAACATGTTTTCCCCATGTTATTTTCCATAGGACGATTAGACACAGCTACAGCCCGAACGGCTGAACGGAATTACAAGAAATTTGGCAAAATGGTAGAGTCTGATTCGCAGATCACGCTTTTGCTCAAATGGTGTAAATCCCTCCAGTAGTTCCTGAGAAAATAACAAGAACAAAAATATATATATCTATAAGCGCGCACCGTACGCGCGCCGTACGCGTACCGTACGCGTACCGCACGCGTACGGTGCGCGTACCTTCTCGTGCACGAGCTGCATGCTGATTGGCTGTCAACTGTCTGTCAACACTCCTAACCAGAAATTGTTGGCAGCCATCTTGTGCCTCAGTAGACTGAGGCACAAGAAAGCAGAAAAACAAGCGTTTAGAACTAGGCCTGCTCAGGGGGTCCCACCAATTTTGTAATTTTTTTTTTTAATCGCGGTGTGCGCATACCGTACGCGTACCGTACGCGTACAATGCGCATACCCCCGCGATTTCTCAAAAAAAAAAATTGGGGGCCTTGGGGGTCCTTGTGGGGCCCCCTGAGCAGGCCTAGGGGGTCAGGGTGCTTCTACCCTGCCCCCTTTTTGAGCACGAGCTGCATGCTCATTGGCTTTCAGCACTCCAAACCAGGAAGTGTTGGCAGCCATCTTGTGCTCGGTAGACCAAGGCACAAGAAAGCAGAAAAACAAACATGTAGAACGCAAAAAGGGGCAGGGTAGAAACACCCAGACCCCTTAGGCCTGCTCAGGTGGTCCCACACGGACCCCCAAGGCCCCAAAAATGTATTAAAAAAACCCGGTCTGCTTTTTTTCAAATTACCCCCCGGGGGGACCACATCCCGGGGGCATAGTGATAAAGAAGTGTGGGGGGGCCCCAACCCCCACCACACTGCCCCGGGGAACGCCACCTCCCGGGGCAAAGCAACGCAGCCCCCTGGCGCATACTGGAGGTTCCAAGGGGAATAGGTTCCCCCTCTACAAACGCGCCAGGGGGTTGCGTTGCAGAGAGGTAAAAAAGGGGCGTGGCCTCATTACACCTCTCTGCAATGCAGTACCCTGGCGCATACTGGAGGTTCCTGGTGGGCTAGTTGGCCCCCATGGACCCCCAGTAAGCAAGGGGAATTAGTTCCCCCTCTGCAAACGCGCCCGGGGGTTGCGTTGCAGAGAGGTGTAAAAAGGGGCGTGGCCTCATTACACCTCTCTGCAATGCAGTCCCCTCACGCATACTGGAGATTCCTGGTGGGCTAGTTGGCCCCCAGGGACCCCAGTATGCAAGGGGAATTAGTTTCCCCTCTGCAAACGTGCCCGGGGGCTGCGTTGCAGAGAGGTTTAAAAAGGGGCGTGACCTCATTACACCTCTCTGCAAAGTAGCCTCCTGGCGCATACTGGAGGTTTCCCGTTGGGCTAGTTGGCCCCCAGGGACCCCCAGTATGTAAAAGGACTTAAAAAATATAACAAATAATACATTTAATAATCATTATTTACAAAACCTTTGAAATTCACTGAAAAAACCATAGGTTTCACACACGTTATAGTTAGGAATTAGCATTTAAAAAACCTTGCAAATTCACTGAAAAAACCATAGGTTTCACACACGTTATAGTTAGGAATTAGCATTTAAAATACCTTGCAAATTCATTGAAAAAACCATAGGTTTCACACATGTTATAGTTAGCTGGGCATTTCACTCATACAAAACCTTTGAAATTCCCCCGTTATAGTTAGTTCAGCTAACTATAACTCGCGCGCCCGCAATGCACTGTTGATGACACCCCGGCTCGCACTCTTCGCTCTTCATCCCTCTCTTTACTCCAAGTCCCCCGCTTCCGCAAATCCAGAACAGGGGGCACCCGTTTTTCGGTTCTTTACTCCCAGTTCTGGAATAGTCTCCCTCTCTCTATTCGCTCTATTCCTACCTATCCTTCTTTTCGTAAAGCCCTAAAAACAATTCTTTTTGCCCAGGCCTTCCCTTGTTAGCCCTCTCGGACGCTCTGTAGAGTCAGGCATCAGTCCTCAGCGCCAGGAAGCCGCTTGGCCACAGTGCGCTTTAGCAAGTCCCTTTTTCATTTCATTTCACATATTACATCACTCATGCTATGGTCAGTGACATCACTCATGACATCACTGATGACATCTCAAATGACATCACTGATGACATCACTGATGACATCATCCTTCAGAAACAGTGGCAGACCTCCTCTCAGCATAATATAACCTTTGATACACACATTCAAAAATAGAAACTAACATTTTCAAAAAAATGGAGATACCAATACCAGTTACAACAACCTATTCAGTAATTCCACCATCTATATACACATCCACTCATTCAATAACAGTTCTATATAGTCACTCATACATGTACTCTCTTAAACAATCACTTATAGGAACACATACTTATTTAAACAGGAACTCTTCCAATCTCTCACTCTCACATATACTCACTTATATACATCAATACTCACATATACTAGATTAAAACATATGTAATTACTCATAAAGATACTATTGAGACAGTCATTCACTCAGTAACACACCCATTCATCCACCCATACAGTCCTGCACACGTGCTGTCTTCAAAACACATACAAACAGTGAGTCAGTCATTCATGCATCTATGCACTAAGTAATACCCCCACCAAACCATACAGACACTCATACTGATACTAAAAAAAAACTAATAACCCATATACACACTCATGTAGCTACTCACCAACCCATCCGGCACTTATACACAAAGTGAGACACTGATACATGTATTTAAATATTTACACATTACTCGTTAATATATGTATTCACTAAGATACACTTAATAAGTCAGTTAACCAATCAATTTTACAAAAAAACCATCCATTTAGACAATTATTTACCCATTTATTCTTCCATCGACCTTTAGATATACATATATAAAAAAAAAATGTTTTCACAAAGACACACATTCACTGGATGATGTCATGAGTGATGTCATCAGTGATGTCATTTGAGATGTCATCAGTGATGTCATGAGTGATGTCACTGACCATGTCATGAGTGATGAAATATGTGACGTCATCAGCAGTGCATTGTGGGCGCGCGAGTTATAGTTAGCTGATCTAACTATAACCGGGGAATTTCAAAGGTTTTGTATGAGTGAAAAGTCCAGCTAACTAGAACATGTGTGAAACCTATGGTTTTTTCAATGAATTTGCAAGGTTTTTTAAATGTTAATTACTAACTATAACGTGTGTGAAACCTATGGTTTTTTCAGTGAATATATATATATATATAAATATATATATATATATACATATATATATATATATTTATATATATATATATTTAAGCACACCTACTTGTAGATATTCTGTCTTATTTCTGTTTCTCAAGTCTCTGTGAATTACTTAAATGTTCCATAAACTGCCAAGAATGACTATACACTGTGTTTCTATGACTCAGGTAAGTATATAGTCTCCGGGAAGATGAGTAACTGACTCACGTGATAACTGAAATGTCTCTTGTGATAGACTCATGGAATATTCAGGTAAGTCTAGGAAAAGAAATATATTTACAAATGTCTGAAGTGCTGTACTCTAAGCTCTGGTGCAAGGACTCTGCAGCTCCTTGGGTTCTTCTTGAAATTCTCTTGAGTCTTTCAATAGTCACAAACACACTTACCGCAGCCGCGTAAACAGCCTGACTTCCATGGGAAGCTCCGCAATACTCACAGAACAGGAAATTAAATTTCCCAAACGTCCGCTCAGGAAAAGCAACCGTTCCTCAAAATACTTCAGTTGAAGTGCGCACTTTGCCACACATGGGAAACTGAACACAGCTGTGCTTGCCGAAAAACCCCAAAGCACTAGACCGGCAAATCAGTATTTAACGCCAGCTGGCATCTTGGAATTCCGCCGCGAGGATATAATTTCACTTTTAAACAATAGCGACAACCTTCTCGTGGGCAGGAACCTACAAGGTCTGAAATGGTTGCTCTGGTGAACTTTACAAACTACAGGAAGGTACTTGAGACTTATTGATGGCTTTCTTTGACCAATCCTGACACCGGGAGAATACTTACCTGTGACGGATGGGAAACCTCCATTTTAAGCTCATATCACATTGACCAGATATATTAGAGATCACCACTACACTGGTGGACTCAGTTCTATGCCCTGAGGAAGCCCCGTTTAGGCGAAACGCGTTGGCTGTACTGTGGCTGTTGTGCTTGATCATCTTGCATCGAGAATATTTCAAGGATGTATTAAAGAGACTGTTTTTTCACTTTATTGAAGGACACTCTTATTTTTAGTGTGTTAAAGCCTTTTGAAAAATAACTGCTTTGTTGCCTCTCCATATGCTTGTTTGTGGACTTAATGTTTATGGTTTTATGATAGGGGACTAAAGAGGCGGGCACCTGTAATTAAGTATTTATTAGGATTTTGTGAATAGCAAGGTGGTGCAACTTTTATTTCCCCTACTGCCAATCCGTTTATTCCACCATATATATCTACCTCATCTTTAGTATTTTTGCAGTGGATGATGCACATTACAAATAGGGATCAGTGAAACACGTGGATTTACACTCAGCGGAATTTTGCAGAGTTACATGAAAAGTCGATGAGACTTCACCTAGTTCTGTGATTGGATGGTAATCAGCATGTGGAGCTGCTCTCGCTGACTGTTTGTGCCGGGAACTTGTTCTGCGCTACAAAATCAGAACAACGAAAACCACATGGCCAACAGAGGGTGCTGCTTCTTTGCTGTCTTTCAAGTAGATTTTCTACTCAAGCGGCAGCTTTCTCACCGAGAACGGCCTTGACTGCCTGCATTGAAGAAAATCTCACTAGTTGCCCTCCAAGCATGCAAAAATCACGGTAGAGGATGCCAATTCTCGCGTGTCAACTTACTGTTGGTGATCCACATGCGGGGAAAAAACTCTGCCATGCGGTGGTTGGCATAATTTGATTGGAACTTTGCATTACATGTGCAATGCAGAGTGTCAAAAACTCAGTGTTCCCTGACGGCAGAGCAGAATTTATAGCTTACCTCTAATTACAAATACATTTTCATACCTTCTTGAAAAATAAATAAAATAATTTCAAAAATACCACATTCACACAGTTAAAATCAATCGTCATTCACTATTAAAGCCTTCTTCACATTTGCTTTAATATTTCCTAGATCATTTACAAATCATTATGACCCTCACTGTTTTCACACATATATAAAAAATAGCAATAAAAAACTGTCAATGTGGTGCTTCCCTGATCAGACTGGTTTATTCCACCTTCGTCCGGAGACATATTGCACATAGATACATGAATCTCAGTATTATTCACTGTTGAAAAAACAAATGAAAATATCACCTTAATATACAGTTATTCCCTAAGTACACTTACAAATATAAACACAAAGATTTTGCTTCATAATCTATACATTTACTCTAGTCTTTATTTAATTTCGGGCAAATTCTTGAGAGCCATTAACGTGCTGATTTTATTGTCACATATATTTTAGAGATCCCATAGATCTTCATTATTTGCTCATAACACTCTAATACTATTCCTTGTATTATTACTCCATCAAACTTTTTCTTACATTTCCTTTTTCTCATTTATATTATTTTATGACAGTGCCTATCCTCTACTGAATATAAGGCACTATTAGTTATATGACTCGCCAATTTTGAGCTCTCAGATAGAGCCTTGAAATGGTTTCTATCCAGTAAGTCTTTCTACTTGGTTAAAACAGAAAAATATAAAAAAGATATTTTACAATTCTTGAATAATTCCATTTACTGTATTTATCGACTCCTTGATAGACACTAATCATGATCTAGGAAGGGTGCCAATTTGCCCCTGCTCTCAAATAAATATAATAGATTCTATTATTGCTCTCTATCCTCCTCTATCTTTACTTAATTCCACTCCCACTCTACTTTATCCTTTACTTTACACATTATAACTGTTTTTCTTACCATTCATCAGTAGAATATTTTAACAATAAAACAGCCTGGGGTCTCGTTCTTTCACGGCTTGCACCCTGTTATGGGAGCATATAATTGGAATACACAACTTAGTGAAACACTCCCAATGATTACTCATGTAGTTGTAATTCTATGAAGTTGTTTCTCACTGACTTCTTCATTGTTGATTCTTAACATAGCCTCTTCAATTTTCCTGCATAACAAATTACACAATAACGGTGTGACATACTTTTATTCATGCTAGGTGAATATCAATTAGCCAGACCCCCAGTAGACCAAAAGGGGCAAAAGTCAAACAAGCAAAAGCTTCACCCAAAATAGCCATTGCTGAGAAAGGGATGGAAAAGACTATGGCAAGGTTTTTGGGTAAGTTGGGTATTATCTTTATAGGTCAGTTTATAGTAAGTGCAATCATTTGAAAGTGACAACATGTTTCTTTTACAATCTTCATAATGGAGTTTGCTCTTCACAATTGCAAACTTGAAAATATGCTGCCAGTGCAACCTCACCACATAAAACTTAGCAGGAATCGCCTGCATCCCACAGCAGGGGAGAGTTATGAATTGTGGAGCCTCAGAATAGAACCAAACAAAAACCTTCACTCCTTGATGAGCCAGGTATATAGGTTACAGCCAACTACATATAGCGATAGCACCAGTTCAAGATGGTTGGGGCATATTATCAAGAATGGTGTTAAAATTATCGCTGCTTTAGCGGCAGGAAACTGCCGCTAAAGCGTCGATAATGGGCTTGATATATGCCCTAGTGAATTCCTATAGAAGCCCAGGTTCACATCAGAACCTGAGCTTCTATGGGACTTAACAAGGGCTTATTGTGAAGCCCCTTATCGGCGCATTAGCAGCAGTTTCCTGCCGCTAAAGCGGCAATATTGTTATCGCCTTTCCTTGATAATATGGCCCTGTCTTTCAAAGGGATCTATTATCATTAACTCTGTTTCTCAAAACCTGCATCATTATTTAATTTACCTGCACCAGTTTACTGTGTACATTCTCTTTCCTACATTCCACTGTCAGTACCAAGCTTTTAGGCTGTGCCTAGTAGGTCATCTTGCTTCTCATTGCTTCCAATGTTAATCTATGTTCCTTTTAGCTATCACAAATTGTAAAACAATGAATTTAGTACTCTCTCCTTGCACAAATCCAATTTGATCCATGTGTATAAAGCTAGATAGTTAAGAGAGCAAATGATTACCTATAATTGTATAAAGAACCTTGTTGTCAACATTGAGTAGTGAGAAAGTTCCATAAGATCCCATACTCCTTGTCTCTCTCCCTGTTTTAAGAAGCAACACTATCAATGCTCCCCACAGGGATGGTAGAAATAAGCCTTTAGCATGTGCTAGTTTAAATAATGTAAACAGTCTAATTGCTAAAAACCCCATGTTCGAATTTTATTATTCTATAGGCAAACAATTGAACCAAAGCTTCTTACCTCTTGCCAATTCACAGACCACTTTTTGGATTTCCTGGACTTATTCAGTTTTTGGATATAAATGATTCATATTGTCATGTAGGCGCTCTAATAGAAACAGTGAAAATCTCTCTAGTAATTAGGTATGAGTTTTTCTTTATTCTTCTACATTATTTATGAGAGTTTGTCATCTCCACTGTCGAATAGCTGCCCTCTTTTATCCCATTAATATTTAAGAAGCATTGGGATGTGATCAAACATTCCTGCAAAGACATCCTGCACAAGAGAAAGATTGGTGAAGCGCCCTCAAACAGTATATCTTATTCAATCAATCAAGCAAATTATGTACATAACAGTGCAATGAGTATTCATGTGCACTAAACAAAAATTTCCCCTGGGAATCAAGTAAGACCCAATCTTCCACCCATGTTTTGTGGTCTTGCACTGCACATGGCATCAATGATGCATGTTAGTTTGTCCCCGAGTGGATCAACAATATAACTAAAGCCATTTCCGGCAAATGTCTTGAGAGGCATTAACGTGCAATGAACAGACAATTAGTTGGAAAAATGCTAATGGTTGACAGTGGGAGTATATATTATGGTGAACAATATGGCTCCATCCAATTTCTCTAACACTGCAAATACCACCCCTCCAAACCATTATAAGTGTGATGATGTATGAAAAGGATACAGAGCCTCACCCAGATCAACCATGCTTTGGCATATGATGAATTGTAATTATTTTGGCCACCATGAGTGTGGAAGGGTATGCTCAGACGTGAGTCCCTTGCTCATTGCACCATCAGGATTCAAGCAAGCCGGGCCGAAGACGGCTGTAATGCCAGAAACCGGTCCCCGGAAGCTTGTTTCCTTTCCAGTGAAGAATTGGTTTGGTAGTTTGGTCTGCCCTGTTCCCATGATGCACTGGGCCAGGGACAGACTAATTTGCATATAGCCAGGTTCTGAACTGGGATGGTGCAGTGAGCTAAAAAACGGTGATGGATCAAGCCCTGATCTGTTGACTGGGTAGGAGTGTTCTGATTAACTCAGATACTCTGTCCATCACCACCCCCTTTTTGTGAATAGGAGGTTCTAAACAACTTCCCTCTCCACCTGAGCAGAAGTCTAGCCCAAGCAATGTGCCTTTCTTGCAAAAATATAGGGCCTCTTTAAGATCTTGGTGTGCAGGCATGAAAACTACCTATTAGTCCTTAGTATTGAATAGGGCATGGCAGTTTAGAGGCCAGCAGCGTGTGTTGTACTTGCATTTGTGCACTGCTGAAGCCTGGGGTTATTGTAGAAGCAGCCCTGTGTTGCAGCACTGCTTTTAAAAGTAAAATGCACTACAAACTCGACTTTAGTGGTTATGAGACTTTAAAAGTGATAGTCTACCCTGTGTTTACATTGTGGTTAACCCCATCTCCCCTAGATGTTCCTGGGGTAGGGTGCATGCAACTGTCAGCAGGGTCCCTATAAAAGAGGTTTTATAAACCCTGGTAAGTGAAAGCTTCCCACTACAAATTCCACTTTTGTGCTGTGGGCACAGTGAAAAAATAAGTAACAGTGTTTTTGGATATTTGTATTTTCCAGATCTCCCTAGGCGATCCAAAGGTGGTGGAGGGTATACTTATGAGCAGGGGCTTCCTTAAAGAGGTTTTACAAACCCTAGTGAGGAAGAAATTGCACATTTCATTGAAGATAATTGGCTTCAGAGTCTAAAACGGCATTATGTTATGGATGTATAACTATTCCTAGGAGAGTGTGAAAATATCATTCAAAGACTGAACAGAATTGTATTGATAAATCCAGCAACTTGGCATTATTAAATTGATCATACCTGGTACAGAAAATATGTTATAACACTTTATTTTCTGTTAGCCAAAATCCAGCCTCTATTACTTTTCCCTGATTGGTCAGTCCTGTGGGGATTAACCAAGCTGCCTTGTTTCGGTGACCTGGCTGGACAGAGGCTATCTGATGGAGAGAGCTCTATGGGGCACAGGAATGCCAGAGCAGGGGGTTGGGCCTTAAAGCATCAGTTTCAAAGGTAGAACAAACCAAGCAAGCCTATCTGCCAGGGCCACCTCTCCCCCTGCCAGATGGGAGGCTTAAGGAAGGAATTCACAGATGTGTGTATCGGGGAATTTATGGGAATAAGCCATACTCTGAGTTTGGTTTTGTTTGCTCTTACCGCTCTGCTGAAATTTCAGCCATGATGGATTTTGAGAGAATAGTACTTTTTGGGACAAGACAAAGCCACATTTCGGAAGAAGTTATTATGCTTTGGGGTGTTGCCCTGCACCTCATTGGCTCATTGGACAGAGGCACACCCCTGTTTGTCACCAGAGAACACTTGATAAATATGTGAGAGGTGCAGAGCCTCTAAGTTCTGCTGCCTGAAACTACAAGAAGAAGGAAGATTGTCATGCTGGATTCCTGATCTGCACCCAAGGCCTTGCCTGATGAAGACTGCACCTGCTGCACTATCTGGGACTACAGCTCTTAGGATGTTGCCTTGTTTCAAGAAGGAATACAGAGTGGAGTCCCTGCAACTACACCTTAAGATAATTTATCTGACTCTTCTCCAGCCAGAGTCCACCTCCTGGAGTGCATCCAGTGGAGGGAATTGAAGTGTTTCGGATATGTGGAACCCGCCATGAGTCCTTCTGGAAGGACCTCCAGAAGTTTGAGAACATTTGGGAAACTTTTTGGAAAAAGCTCCAGTAGGTGACTGACCAAACAGCAAGAGCCTAGCCGGTCACCTGCACCCCGACTCGGCCCAAATTTCCAAGTTCGTCTGGCTAAAAAAAACAGAAGGTTCGACTTCTAGAGTTTGACCGAGAGCTCTCTGAAAGTCAAGCTGGCAAACCCTCACCAAATCCAGACTGGAGGAGTGCGGAAAAAGCTCCAGAAAAGTTTTTAGGTCAGAATGTAAAAGTTTGAGCGAAGCCTACCTCGTGGAGTATCTGAGCAGGTTTCCATCGCAGTCAGCCTCAAATTTGGACTTTGTCCTAGTATAGTGTGACCAGATGTCCAGAAGTGGCACTATTGGTTATTGAGCACTCGAAAGTGTCTATTCTTTAAAAATTCATATCTCTGGTTCCTTACATTGGATTCTCATGATTTTGGTGTCAATTTAAAGATAAACATATTGCCTATATGTATAAATTGTTTATGGATTGTTATTGTGTGTTGTTTCTTACTTATTCACTGTATTGGTGTTTTAAAATGCTTTACATGCCTCTCAACTAAGTTATGTCTTATTGCTTGATGTCAGCTTCCAAGGGTTGAGCAAGAGACTAATTTATTGAACCTTATTTAACACCCAGTACCTTGTTTTTGGTCCTTGTTGCTAGTTTTAGGTGCCTACCTACCCCTCCAAATAACCCACCTTGCAACAGAAAGTCTAAGCCAGGTACCATGATTAGTGACATATAGGATATACCGGAATTATTAGGCCACTTGAAATGTGCCAAGTTTACCACAAACAAGCACTAACCATACGTATGAGGAAATTCAAACTCCAGTCCTTTTCTACCTGCAATAACCATAATGCTATTTATGTAAACCAGTGTCCATGCAATTTGATGCATGTTGGGCATTGTAAGAAACTGAGTTATTAGTTGAGGGGGTGGAATAATATACACAAACCTTGTCAAGGTAAACCACAAAAAGTCACTAAATTAACCTGTGTTAAACCTCTGGTATGTTGGCACAAGAGGAGTCAGGCTTAACTTAGAGGCAATATGTGAAGAATGTATGCAGCACACAAACAGTACTAAATTAAAAATACAGTACAAGAAAACTCCCAAATCAATTTTGAAAACTAGAGTAGATTTTAATATATAAAATTATACCAACATTAATTAAATCCAATCAGTAAAACCAGAGTTATAATTTTTTTAAGATATTGGTTCGAATTAGTGCCTCAAAGATGAAAGCACCAACCATGAGTACCTGGTGGTGCAAGGTTAGGGAAAAGTAAAAAATTATGGCTGCATAGTCAGGTACAAGAGGTGGATTGAACCCGGTCTCGGCTTACCTTCGAATTTAGAAGAGTCTCAGGAAGGCAAAGCAACAGGCTACATAAGGTAAGTTGTAGACAAAGGGCCTGATTCTGATGTGGTTAGGAAGGCCTCCTAAGGACATTTGCTCTGTCCAAATCAGATCAGGAACGTGTCTTTCCGACTGACTTGGAAAAGTTTTCGACCGACCAAGTACGATGCGAGTTAGGTGTTAGGAATATCCCAATCTGAACCCGACGGCATTTGGAATGATTGAGCCGTATGAACAGAATCGTACGTCTCTACTGGCCGTGTTTTCGAACGACTGTGTACAATGCTGGATTTGGACAGCCTTTCCGAATCATGGCGCCCAACTCAAATCAGCAGTCAGAATCAGACTTTGGGGGCCTGTAGTGGGCCCGTCTGTGCCCGGAGCCTTCCCAATCGGGCCTGTGGGGGTACCTATGGCTCCCCCCTTACCAGCCATGCACAGTGTGGCAGGCAACAGGGGTGTCCACCACATGGTGCCCAATTTTCCTCAGCCACCCCTTTCTACAATGGGAGCCTATGCATTCTGTCGGAACAAAGGCTCCAATTGAAGTTAATGAGAGTCCAACCAAATCGTATCTGGAAGCATCCGGATGCATCGTACTTGGTCAGTTGCACTCTCCCAATCTGATTCGGTCGGAAAACATTCTCAAACCCTTTCGGTTGGGAAGCTTTCCAAACCGCATCAGAATCGGGCCCTAAGGCAGGATAAAGCTCTTACTGAGACATCCTGAATTTCCAGGTCAAGAAGGTCATCATAGTCTATAGGGAGCTGGTCGTCGTCAAGCTTCATGAAGATTTCTACCTTCAGACTTAGAATTTTTCTAGAGCTCAGATTTACAGAGTTGGGCAAGGTTGCAGGTTGTAGCCAAAAGAGAGCCCCACTGCTGTTGGGAGGCCGAACCTAAGAGGATTTGTTGCTTTAGAGAAGAATCTAGCGGGAGCTACTTCAAACTCACAGTGAACAGCAAATCGATTGGCAGGTAGATTCCGGTCTTTAGTTGGTTTTGGATTCTGGTAGGAGACCACTACTGCACCACCCCAATGGTCCAATACCTGGGGGGACACCACTTGTGGGGATAGGACGGACTCCAGCAGAGGCCAAAGCAGCAGGGTTGAAGGCCTCATGTGCTTGCTTGTTATAACGTATGTCCCTTATTTCACACTGGAAACTAGCCAACTAGCCCTAAGATTCACTCTAGTGGTCCTGGGTTCAAGGAGCAGTGCCAATCCTTCTTCTGCAGCACCAAGGTAGTCTGGCAGCAGGAGTATATTAAAGAGTGATTCTGGGGTTCCAATATGTATACCTGATGTCAGGCTTTGTGAGTGGGGAGACATCCCCTTTTACCCCCACCTCTCATTCTGAAAATCTGTTCCTTTACCCTGTTATGGCTCTAAACTGCCTAAGGTTCCTTTCTGTGTTCTGGAGGCAAGTCATACAAAGTGTAAATGAGGCAGGGTACACCTCTGTCCAAAGCCATCCTTCCCACAACTTGTCCCCTCAGTGTAACTTTTTGGAAGGAATACAATAACCCTAACAGCAGAGCCATTCACAGTCCTGCGACCCAGGCTACTGGCAGAAGGCACAAATGACTCGGATAATAACATGCCAACCTTCTAAAAGTGGCATTTTCATGATTGTAACCTTATAATCTAGTTTAATGTTAAGGAGGATTTTAGATTAAAAGTAATCACAGTCTGAACATCATATCCCCTATCTGCTCCCAATCCTAAATGATCACTTATTAAATGTAATAGGGTAACCCAGTGTTGGTCAATGGGAGAGATAGGTCTTTCCACAATGAAAAATTACTTTAGGAGTATTTAACTGCAAGGACATATAAAACCTAAGTACTCATGTTACAATTTTTAAATACCGTGCACCCTGCCCTAAGAGCTATTAGGTTCCTAGCTTAGAGGTGACTTATACGTATTAAAAATTAATGTTTAGGACTGGCAAAAGGTTTATTTTAATGATTCAGAAAATGATAGCCTTCACACCTATTCCTTCACACTTAAACAATTTTAAGTAGTACTCTCAAGGCAATTAATTGGTGTGCAGTTCCTTGGATGTGTCCTGGACAAACAACCTGGAAACTACTCTCTACAAACTGATAATCAAATGAATCACCAGTCCGAAGGTGCACAGCCTGTTTGCAAGCCCATGGTCCATAATAACTCCAGCAAGTTTTCTTCACTATTGATCCGTTTTAATCCAGTTTTAGGCCGACATGAAACGTTGTTTTGTAAAATGTTCCGTATTTAATTAACATTGTGATTATTCCAATGCACAAAATCCGTAACTGCTTGAAGGTTAGTTCCTCTACATATAATGATTCAAATTGTGTCCAACATTATATAAACCCAATGCATTTCAGGAAGAACTCCCTTCTTCAGCATTAACTGCAACATGAACATTTCAAAATATTTTAGTAAGGGTGGGTCCCGTTGCCTTTGCTGCTGTTACCTGCATTTTTGGTGCTGTTGGTTGTCCATCGCGTTTCCCTGGTGAGACGAGGTCCCAGGGTTGGAGCCACAGCATTGCCGCATCATCGCTGCCTGACTGCACTCGGAGAAGGACTACAACTCCCAGAGTGCTACCCTTCAACTCCAGCTGCCGTGAGTGAGGGGGAGGCGTGTCAACGTGCATATAGCACTGCCTCTCCACTCGCGGCGCTGGACGCGCGCTGGACATAGCCCGGACGAAGCCCGGACCAAGGGCGGGCTCGTCTGTGCCCGTCCGTGTCAGGGCAAGGCAGGGCAGGGCCACCCCCCTAACATCAGGCTCAAACCAATTGTAGAGAACTATCTTCCATACCAGAAGTGGTGGATGCTAATTGTAGGCCCCTATCACTGGAGTAAGTGTCATTATGAGTAAGCGTAAACAAGCAGGTCATAGTGTAGGAGGCAGCGTAACAGGCACTCTAGATGCATTCATTTTGAGAGCTGAATCTCTCCTAACACACCAAATCCAGCTGACAGAAAGAAGATTGTCCATGGACTTAATTCATCCGTCAAGACATTCTTCACTTGGCCCTATAGCGTTATCCAAATCCCCTGTTTTGAAGCCCTTAGAGCAAGCCACGATAACAGATGTAGAAGAGGATGATAACGATGGTTAGACGCAGGGCCCTGTGACAGCTGATCTAAGGGAGGATGTGCAGGTGGAAATGGTCCCGGCAGCACCCAGTAAGGAAGGTGTGGTTGCAGATGTCAGGGACACAGGTTTGGGCCTAGGCTCAAGAAAAGTAGGTGAAGTTTTAACCTAGGATTTAGAAGTCATTGCCATATCGCCCGAGGACATATCGGAGTCAAATATTGCCAAAATGATGGGACTGTGATTACACGCTCCAAAAAGAAGGCAATATTGGAAAACAGCAAGAAGAACAACGCGAAGGCCAGGCCTTTAACGAAATGCACAAGGGGCGGGGGATTTACTGGCACTAAATCTAAATGTAAACAAAAGAACAATTTGGCCCCCCGTCAAGTTTATACCGCAGAGGGTCGAGATCAATAATAAGAGTAGCGCTGATTTACTCTAATTTGGGAAGTCTAGCAGTGAAGCGGAGCTGAAAGAAATGGGTACTGACTGTGATATTTGGGCTAAATTCCAGAGGTTAATAGACAGGGCCCTCAAACCGCTATTGGAGAAACTAGAGTTCATTGAGGATAAACTTAGCCAACTGGGGATGTTGACTGAGGAGAGGGGCATTGTCAATGGCGAAGGTAAGAGCCCCTATGAGGTGGAAGGTCAACAGCTCGACCCCATTGGGATGCTGCATCCTAGGACTGAAGAGTCACTGGGGGCAGGGGGGGTTCGGGGAGACCCACTGAAGAATGTTAGGGTTAGTGCGGGTGTTGGTGGGCCAGGTAGACAGTGCAAAACGCAGGAGGGAGGAAAAAGCAGGGGTAAGGAACATAGGGTTGGCAACAGCGAGGCACCGGGGGCGAGGGGTGTTTGGCCTGCTCCCAAAATAACAAAGGGTGATGAGAGGGGGACTCCAGTGAGTCATTCAGAAGCCAGCAAATTTGGGGGTGGGGTCCAGAGAACTGAAGGGCTGGTGAGCTTAGATCTTCCACCCACTTCTAGCCCATATACGATAGTCCTGGTTGGTGTGCCCACTGTAAAGGGGAATATGGCTGAACCCACAAGAATGTTGATTAACAAGGTAGCCCATTGGCTATCTAGACATGCAGGGTTTGGCATGGCAAACCATAGTCAGATTCTTATGGCCAGTAGAGTAGCCTGGATAGGTAAGGCAAGTAAGACGTTCGAGGGGGACTGTATAGTTGTGAATTTTAGATTTCCTTGGCAAGTACAGGTGGTACTTCACTCTTTCAGGAGTCGATCGTGTGCAGAGGACTGCTCAAGTATCGGCCTGTTACCACTGGGGTTCTTTTACAGACAGGGTCCTAATTGCCCAGCGGGAGGAGAGACATATAGCCGTCAGGCAGTCCACCCGAGGGAGGGGGGGTGGGTCGGTACTCCCATTATCTAACAAATATGCCCCATTTAATTCGGGAAGAAATCTTAGCGAAGTGGATTGACTACAGGGAGAGGAATCAGGACGAGAACATCCATCAAATGAGGCTATCTCATACTTAACCCCACAGTCTGAGGGCCAATCAAGATGGGCTGTCTCGAACGTGATCCATCCCACCTCTCGTAAAATAAGGCCATCTAGGACAGAGGTTAGTCAAAGTAGTGATAGGCCTATTATAGGCATTTGCCTCTCTCTAAATCTCCTAGGGAGCTCTTTTGAACTAGTCTCCTGGCAGGACTGTCAGCCAAGTTTCAAAATCAGGAATGGTTGCAATTCATCAACAAATTTAAAATAATTTGTGTGCAGGAAACTTGGGAGGTACACTGCACCAATTTCCACCTAGCTGGGTCTAAATCATTTGGGGTCCCTGCAAGTAAGTCAGTGGCTGGAAGAGCGAGGGGAGGACTACTAATATTTGTAGATCTGTGTTTGGAAGGGCTATGGACTGATTTAAAATGGAACTCAGACTATATGATGGGCCTCCGGTTTGATAATAGGGGCCTCAATATAATTTTGATCAATTTTTATAATGCAGGAGGTTCCAGATTGAGAGAGTTAGATGAAAGACTCAGTTCGCTGATCGGGCAGAAGCAGGGAAAAATGGCACCTATGCTTTTAAAAGCTGGGGACTTTAACTGTCATCTTTGTCCAAATCTGTTACCCATCAGAGAAGATTGGACCTCTTGTAGCTTGGAGGAGGGCACGCATTTCGAGCACACGCTGGAGGGTAGGGGATTGAGTAGGGTGTGGAAAGATCATACCCTTGAACACACGATGGATCTAATGGCCGTGGAGCCTAACAAATTGGTTAACCCCACATTTAAAGGAAGGGATTGTAGTTCCTTTATTGACTTTATATTGGTGTCCCAATTGCTCATAAAGTGGCTAATAGGAGCCTCAATAGAATTGAGTGGTTTCAGTGATCATAACCCCCTAATATTGTCGGTAATAGAGTCAAATACAAGTAAGGTCACAAAGAGGGGGGAGGGACAAACATAGAGACGGTAACGGATCGGGGTAGGCGCTTAAAATGGTCCAGCATCAATAGTGAAAGTTTTTATAGGTCTCTTGTAAAAGAAGGAAAACTATTTTTAGAGGAATGTTTAGATTAATTGGTGGAAGGACCACCTTTAGTGGAGGCATTCGAGGAAATAGGTCACCTGATACATGGACTTTTGCAGATGACTGGGCAGGGTAAGCCCAACAATGATCCCAGATGGTTCGATAGAGGGTGCTCCCTTTCACAAAGGGATCTAAGAACTGCCCTAAGAACTAATCCAAAGGACAAAAGCAGGGTTATGCAATGTAGGATAATGTATAAACAGGCAGTTAAGTGCAGGAAGAGTGTACTCCAATCACAAACCTTGGAGGATTTGAGGGAAGCTGCCGAAAGGAAATATATGACTACCGTTTGGAAGATTGTTAACAATCCCTGTTTTCAGGATGCAAATAGCCCTCAGATTGGATCCAATGTTCTACCCGAACAGTGGCTGGAGCACTTTAGAGGGCTTTATAATCGTGGGGATAGTGAGGCACAGGTTAATGAGGGGGGGGAGGGGAGGCAGAATGCTACATTAGAAGTTAGCCTGGAAGAGATTACTATTGCTATCCGGGGTCTCACCCGAAATAAGGCACCGGGACCCGATGGGATCCCCCTGACCTCTTTTTCTAAGTAAGGTGGATTTCTGGGGCCCGATCCTAACAAGAGTAATAAATGCTGCCATAGCCACAAGGCTTCCCCGCTCGTGGTCATCAGCCATAATAGTCCCTATTTTTAAAAAGGGAAACAGAGATAGCCCCCAGTGTTATCAACCCATCTCCTTTATAGAGGTAACTGCTAAAGTGCTGGGACATGCTGTTTTAACTCGCCTGATGAATTGGGCGGAGGAACAACATACTATTACTGACATCCAGTACGGATTTAGGGCTGGAAGATCAACAACTGACCAATGCTTAAATCTATATTTATTGGTGGCTAAACACACCATTGTCAACAAAGAAGCGGTATATTTAGCCTTTATGGACCTTACCGCAGCATTTGATTGTGTTAATAGGGAGAAGCTGTGGGTTTTAATGAGTAACTTGGGGGTAGATCAAGATCTTATTAAGATTTTGAGAGCCCTACACTGGAACACTTCGGCTAAAGTCAGATATAATCTAGAGGGTGGGACTACTGAGTCTTTTATTTGCACTAGTGGGGGGCGACAGGGGTGCATTTTGGCCCCGTTTTTTTTCTCCCTGTACATAAATGGTTTAGATCAAGCACTAACAAATTTAAATGTGGATTCACCAAGAGTAGGTCCTGCTTTATGCAGACAATGCGGTCCTGTTGGCACATATCCCGCTGGGACTACAGCGTCTGATAGATGGCTTTGTGGATTTTATGAACAATTTAGATTTGTCTGCCAACTTGACCAAGTCGTATGTTATGGAAGCAGGGACTAAATCACAGACAAATTGTAATTATAGAATAGGCATTTATAGCCTGGGGAAGGTGCAGTCCTTCTCGTATCTGGGCATTTTATTCGATGGGCGTTTAAATTTTAAAGCATTGATAGAGGAGCGCTGTATTAAGTTAGCGTCCAGCATAGGGGCAATTATGAACTTTGGCCGTAGACTTGGAAGGTGGTCCCCGGAGCAAATGAGGAACTTGTATAACTCAATCTGCTGGTCTAAAGTGGTATATGGTGCGGAACTCTGGGGGTTCATTAACTCTGATAAGCTGCAGGTTGAGGAGAATAAATATTTGAGAAGGCTGCTCAAAGTTCCACAGAGTGTTCTCTCCTACATTGCTCACGAAGAACTGGGTGTAGCGTTGAGAGGGGACAAGGTGCTGTTCAGGCCCTTGCTAGCATGGCTAAAGATTTGGCTTAATCCCGAGGCCATGCTGACTAGGGACAGGGGAATGAATATCCCATGGCTGAAGTATATAAAGGTCGCTTTCGAAAGCATTGGTTGCAAGGACCCCTTCCTAAAGCCGACCGAAATTATAGGTCAGGACCAGGATAAAGTGAAGGACATGTTTTTTAATCATAAAGTCTCATGTAGAGAAGAGAGGGAATGAGGTAAACATACAGTCAGAGCTGATGGTTTGCTGAGGACTTGTGAGGGAATGGAACCTTATCTTGCCCTCATATATAACGCTCATGATAGATTTTTAATCACACGTTTTAGGCTCAACCTTTTACATCACTTATTGGCCGATCCGTCAGGTTTTACCAGTTTAGTTGAGCTCAAGGGTCCGTGCGGCTGCGACCGTCGATTTCCGCAGGATACCCTTCATTTTGTATTATTATGCCCTTTTTATTCAGTGCCCAGGCGCCGCTTTTTAGTTAGTCTGCTGAAAAAGGCTAAATTTAAGCATGCTAAGGTGGCCTTATTATATTTACAAATGGCTCAAGATCCCTTGACCCTGCTCTGTATCACGAATTTCTTGAGGTTAGCAGTAAAACTGAGACAAGAGGGACCTGTTGAAGGAAGCCCCCCCTAAATCACGTGTAATATGTGGGGGTTTGATGAGGGCTCAATGAATTGAACTGGAATAGTTTTTGTATTTTCTTTTAAATTGTATATTATTGTCATTTTAAATTGTACTTTTATGGTATTCTTGTAAAATGCCGAATAAAGTAAAGAATAGTAGTTCTTGCAAGCTGGTTGAATGTGGGTGTTTCTGTACTTAGTTTTCACAGGGGCTGAGTTGAATACTATGCAGTGCAGTTTATCGCGGTTTACAGTACAGTAATGTGTTTAAACTGCAGAAGTTTGTTGGGAGGTGGCATGTCAGTGATAATATGCTGACATGAGGATGTTATGCACATCAATGGAAATGGGGTATCATTGTTTCATTGAGTGGTCAATATCTGTTTTACCTATTGTTTATTCTGATAGGAGTTCTTTTTCAATGTTCATGTTGCAGTTACTCCCGAAGAAGGGAATTCTTTCAGAAATGCATTGGATTTTTGTAATGTTATACGCAATTTGAGTCATCACATCAAACAGGCTGTCACCTTGGGACTGGTGATTCACATTGTCATCAGCTTTTAGATAGGAATTTTCATGCGGTATGAGCAGAACCCATATCAGAAGGTGCACGCCAAATAATTGCCTTGAGAGCAGTACTTAGAATTGTTTTAAGTGTGATGAAATAGGTGTGCATAATATCGTTATCAGAATCATTGCAATGAATATTTCAGTCCATCAATAGTGTGCACCCACAGTGATGTCAAAAAGAAACTTCATACGTTTTGGTATAACTAGTTGATATATACATGCAGCAACTTTCAAGATTAATTCTGTTTCTGACTTTGAGGTTTTATTTTCAAAAATTTGATATTGGTCACTTATTGTTAAAAACATCCTGACACATCAATGGTGCTCTTTGAAATTTCTATCCCATCATTCATTGTAAAATATTTGTTTCATGGATGTTCATATTTTCAATCCCTGTTAAATATCATATTGTATTAACAAAGTTATTATTTATTTTTGCAGTGCTGGTTGTGTAGAAGTATAACCATTGCGGTGTGCACTCGAGTTATTTGCTTTAATTTGACATGATTCGAGGCCTCGTAGTATTTTGTTTATTTCCATCACATTCACAAGTTAGTCGTTTTTGGTTCACATGGTAAACTTAAAAGTACTGGGTGCACTCACTTTAGTTAATTGCTTGTACGTTTGTGGGTTCACGTGGCGGCGGCCAGGTATTTTACCGCATTAATGTGTTTCACTTTAGACTTTGATATTTTTGACACAGAAATCGCTTGGATTTTTTTATCATACTTTTCTGACATGGAGCGGTGAGAAATTTGTTTCTATGACACATTCACTGTAAAGTGCTGGTTTTGTTCATTCAGTGCACTAATATGAACATTATTTCTTTGCACATAAGGTCACATTTCTAATGGGTTATAATTGTAGTTTTCTGGAGTTGGTTACATGTGGATATTTCTGCCTAATTTCCAAGGGGGCAGAGTTGAATGCTCCGCAACGTAGTTTATTGCTGTTTACAGTACAGTAATGTGTTTAAGCCACAGTAGTTTATATGTAGCATCTAATGCGAAGTGGCATGTTAGTGATAAATGTTGAAATGAGGATGGTATGCACATCAATGGAAATGGGATATCATTGTGTCATTGAGTGGTCATTTCTGTTGGAAATGCTTTACCTACTGTTTATTCACGTAGGAGTTCTTTTTACATTTTCACGTTGCTGTTGCCACTGAAGAAGGGAATTCTTCAAGAAATGCATTGAGTGTATGTAATGTTGGACACAATTTGAATCGTTATATTGGAACCAACATTCAACCCGTTTAATCATGAATTCTGTACATTGGAAACATCATGGTGTTAATTAAAAATGGACGATTTACAAAACAACATTTAATTTTTGCCTAAAACTGGATTAAAATGGATAAATAATGAAGAAAGATTGCTTGTGTTATAATGGCCCACGGATCTGTAAACAGGCTGTGCACCTTGGGACTGGTGATTCAATTTGCCATCAGCTTTTAAAAGTTTTTTTTTTTGCTAGTCTGAAATGGTAGTTTAAACTACTGTACATGCTGCAGTCGCAGGCTTGAGACAAGTTTTAATATGCCACTTTAGTTGGTTGTACAATACGTGCTGCAGACCCAATCGTATTAGGAGAAAACAGTGGTTCAAAAGAGGCCAAATTGGTCCTAAAGAAGGGAAAATATTGATATGGTGTTAATCACTTAGCCATGCCAAGAGGAGAGCAGCTGTAAAGTTTAAAATTGTACGAAGGGACACGTGTTGAACATTGACAAAAATAAATCATTTATTTGTGAATATTTTATCAAATGCTTTTGAAGTATAGTTCGTGTGTTCACAAAAATGAGCGTGGTGTGACGAGTAAAAGTGACATTAAAAATATATACATCGCATTGAGAAGATAAGTAAACAATGGAGATGCATCATGCCGTCCGCTCGATCAGACGTGTGAGCTGGCTGCTCCCAGGTGCTCACATCCCCACGCTATGGTTATGGTGATTTGATCGATTGAGAGAGAAGAGGTGAAAGGAAACCAGGATATAACTTACTGGCGCTGTCCCCTCGGTATGCTGAGCGTTGTGGCCACAGTAATCTCGCCAAGGCTGTGCCGCTTGCACTGCTGCTGTTGGTGGAGTTTCGCCCGGAGCTGGCGTTGGCGTTTTCTTCTGGCTCCTGCTCACCACGGTGGCTGCAGAGGGGAGGATTCGGACGTGCTAGCAATGCCTCCCAAGGCAGTGAGAGGGAGGACTCACCCTCATGTGGATAATGCGGTACTGGAACTGGGGGACCTAAGAGTACAGCGAGCGGTTCTAATACGCCTAACGAGGATTCTTTGGCGAAGGGAGGAAAACTGATGGAGAATGCGGGTACGCGCACCATTTTGCTATTATTTTCTGTTGGCAAAGTTAAAGACTAAGGGAGAGATATCTAATCTCCCCAAGGCATGTCTCCTGCCGCGGTAACATGGTGCAGGAGCACCACGGACCCTATTTCAGAACAAGATGGGATACAGCAAGAATGTAACCTCAGTGACACTGGCAAGCTCAACGCAGGACCGTTATCTATACCTGGAGAGGAACAAGTTAGAGAAATGGGTGAGGATGCAACTGGGGGAGGGAGTTTACCTGATAGTCCATGCAGGGCCCCTACCTCGGATAGCGGTTCCAATGCTAATTCTGTGGGTGTCAACAATACCGGCGTGGCTCTAAAAGGGGACACAAAAGGTGATGTCACGAGTCTCAAATCCTCATTGTAGGACTGTTGGAATTGACCCTGCTTGCAGGGTCATCCTGAAACTTTTTGCCTTTCCCCTAGCCCTTTCGCTATGATGGAATTGGTGGGTTCAGGATGTTGGACACTTTGGCGCTGGTTAGCAGTGCAAAGTGTGTGTGCTTTCTGCCTTACATAGGTATATTAGGAACCCCTCCCTTTAGGGGACATCTCCCCCATGGTAGGAAATGTATATGCCATGTGTGGTGTGAGAGGAAAATAATAAATGCTGTGTAATGGTGTACGCACCTTTATTTTCACCACTAAAGAAATGTCACTTTTAAAATGGACGCCATTTCGGTCTGCTTGTGCCGCCTGCCTGAGGTGGGTTTGAGGTCTAGTGTTTAAAGTGACAAGTTGCTCTACACTACCCCCAGTGACAGTGAGGCTTGAACTGCCAGGGACCTTCTAGAAGCTTCTAGCTCTTTCTGGTAGGTGGGAGGAGGGGTGTATATGTAGAGCAGTAGAGATAGCATGTGCTCAGACTGAGGGTGGACTGGAATGAGAGGGGACACTCTGCCAGGAGGTACCGCCCCATGGGCCTGTGTGCTGGCCCCTGAGCCCATCTGTACGCCTCTGCTGTCCACAGGGCCAGTGAGAGCCTTTGCTGGAGTGAAAACTGCTGTGTCAGGAGGAGTGCCACTTTATGGGAGATGACTGCTTCTAGAAGCTGCTGTCCTGTACTGATGAGTGCCCACTGTCTGCTGATCTTGCCCAGCCTGGCCTGCCTGCTCTGCTGCCCTAGCGCCTCTTGAGAGCTATACTTTAACTGCATGCAATCCAAGGAGGTGAGGAGCGTGGGCCCTACTCCCACGGGTGGGAACCTGGGAACTGTGAGTCACCTAGCGCCTGGTGAGCGCCATATTTGAAGTGACTGTGCTCTGCCTGCACTCTAGCGCCTGTTGGGCACTGTTTTCCTGAATACCAGAAGAGGTACACTATCTTCTGTCCCTGAAGCTTCTAGTGGGACCTAGTGCCTCGCAATTGCTATATTCAAGGTGCCAGGGGGAAGAGGAGCTGACGCCTGCAGTGCTGTGCTGTCAAAGCGCTATATTTCAATTCCCCTGAGTGTGAGTTGCATTGGGGTGCTGCCAGAGTGCCATACTTGTATTGACTGTGCTCTGCTTGCTTACAAGGTGCTACAACTGTGCCCAGGAGAAGAGGAGCGGACGTCTGCAGCGCCGGGATTCCAAAGCGCTAAGAGGGGATTCCCCCCTGCCTGCTTGGTTGACAGTGGGCAGCTGCAACGTATCGAGGCACATTGTACTCCCCATGAGAAGAGACAGAGGAGTGAGAGACAATCCTGCCCTGCCTTAGTGCTTTGCGCACTTTGCTTCAGCCAGCCCTGACTTTCCGGGACATAGGGCATTTGAGCCCCGGAGAGAGGCCAGTTGGCCCGAGGCCAGTTTTAGAGTGGTGTGCCCCCGATTGGGGCGAACTGTGCCCCAATCGTACCAGCAGCTAGGAATCAAAGGGATGAACAGAGACTCCTGCTACAATTTGAACAAAGATGGGTCTACCGGTTGAAGAGCCATGTGATTAGATTAAACGATGATATTCCATGGCAGGTCCTGGCGAGACAATAAACCTACATACACTTATTTTACAGCTAATTCGGTACTCTTTGTTTCAAATTGATAGAACCAAAGGATAACATCTGACATATGATTTATTTTCAGACATTCGCTGGTGGGTTTCCTACTATACTCAGCAATTTGGGAGTGTCTTCATATTATAGAATATATGGTTCTACCTATCCCCAACGTATCACTATAGAGGAAATATATACTCTTTTCACTGTCTTTTATAGATGGTAACTCCCCCTCAATTACGCCATCCACTGCCTTCTCCCTGAAGTCATACGGGCAATGAAAACGGTATCTACACCAACATAACTATAACAAGAGTAGTGGGTTTGGTCTTGTATTGTGAACACCTTTACCATCGCAAGACAGACCGAGATTTTACTTATTAATTCCCCCTTCCTTTGATATAAATAGGATGCCCACTAATTCCTTTCCCCTAATAGCGGGACCGATACTGAAGCTACCATTTATCCTACCCGGGGGCGAGGGAGATGTTAAAGTAATACGCACCTTTTTTTCCCTTTTAACGATGTGCATATAGATTGTGTTCTCGGGGGACCCTCCCGCCGGACACCAGTTCAAGTTCATAAATCAAATGGACTCGGTGAGTAATGTACTAAACATGTTTACTCTATTTTTATTGCACTTTGGTTTATCTTCTAAGGGTTACAGATCAGAGTTCACAGTGTGAGATTACGGGGATAAGTTTGGATTGGTGGTGATGTTATTTAGTCAGTTTTAATGGCACTTATACTGGCAACATATTATAGACTAGTATATTGATACGGGCCATCGAGTAGAATCTTGCTGACAGCCCTGGGTCACAATTCAAATAGAAGGAATGTGTTATACAGGAACCATGGCACAGAATGAGATGGCAGACAGAAAATAATGGGGGGAAGAAAGGGGAGGACTTTTGTGGGTTATTATCACACCACAATATTTTCCTTTTTTTCCCTTAGTAAATGTGTTCCCGTACTTTGGGACAAGCCTTAACACGCAACAAGAAGGGCATGGATCTAGACTGACTGGCTCATATCTGGGGGGCCCACGAACCCGGATTACGGTAGGGCTACTAGTGAAATAATAGGCGACAGTCCTGACGAAGACCGGGGTGACCAATTTTGGCACGACTAAATCGGTCGAAACATGTTGACCACAGCAGTGTTTGGAGGGAAGTCTTGAGGGATCTTTCAGTCTCTAGCAAGACATCTCCCATCCTATTTTTGTTCTTTTAATCCTGGTAAGGGTACCAAGCAACGTCTAATAAAGCAATTCTTTCAATTGGCACCCCTAATCAGTTTTAATATTTCCCATTTACTGCACTATTGTCGCACTACTTATTTCAATTACATGGTGATTGGCACTGGTTTCATCACATTATATGTTACGTGTTGTATGTGTCTGCTGGTTTCTTGTAACGTTGTGTGGAATTTAATATTTTTCCCCTCCCTTATGCTCCGCCCTGAGTGTGGCTACACCAGGGCGTATTGTAAGCAGACCCGATGATGAAGCATGTCACATACTTCGGTATGTGAGTGAGGGCAGTTTTTTCCAATTTATGGATTTTTCTGTATTTGTCCCATGGTTTAAGTCCCATCTGAGTATGCTGTGCCTAATGATATGCAGAATATGCTCACCCGTTATTCCTATATGTATTCGTGTTTTCAGGTCCACTGTGACGGTAAGCCTAAGGTGTTGATTCAGGCTTTATGCCTGACCACTATGTGTTTTATGCCTAGTGCTAATGGTTTCCTTTCCCCTAAGGCTGCAATGCTGGTGTTCTGCATACTATGCCTATCCTGAGGTTCCCATTCCAGGCTACGGCAACGATGATTTATACCTGAAGTTATGCATAATGTGTTTTCATGAATAATGCCTTTATGCTACTATTTTTCCCTAATGCCCATGTGGCTGGTTTCATGTTTAGGCCTGCCTTGACAAACGTCTAAAGTGATTTATGCCAAGTGCATGTCTGCTCACCAGTAGGAACGGCCGGTGAGACATTATTGCTTATGGACTTTCAGTTATCCTTGGACTTTTGATGATTCTGGCAGCTGCCCGATTGGCGCTGCCCTGTATATAGTCACCCTGTGAATTATTCCCCTGTGCCTGCTGGCACAGTTTATCTGCACCTGTGATTCCCTTCTGATGTGTTTATTTTACAATACACATACTGTTTTTCACCTAACCTAGGGTGGAGTCTCTTTTTGTAGAGTGTCTTGTGTGTCGCCTGTGTGTGCTGCGCGGATGCTTTACACATTTCCTCCGGAGTTTGGCCCGCCCGCTCTGCTCACGCTACCCATTTCTTACAAGGACGTAGAGTCTGGGAACTATTTCTTTTCACTTTCGGACCATTCAAACTCATCAAGTGATGACCTTGAGTCCATACCTCAGCCATGACCGGTGTGCAGGTTGACAGAGGCAGTGATCGCAGCAATATACATCTAGAGGACACTGGTGATATATCAGATGGTAGTCTTCGGACAGTTTGTAAAAGACCACATTTGAGAGGTGGTGCCAAACAAATGAACGATGGTAATGGAAGTAATGCTCTACAATGGGACTATTCCTGCTCAACTGATTTAGGCACTGAGAATGGGCACATCCCAGGCACTGCTACTGAACTTCCAACTAATGCATCTGAGGACATATCATTAGCTCTGATTTATCAAACCATTGTTACCCAGAGGCAGGAGGAACGAGTAGAGAATCAGAGAGTCCAGGGTTCATGTCGTAACCTACAGAACTCAGTGCGGCGCATAGCTAAGACCTGCACAGAGTTTACAACTAGGTTGAAGGAAGCAGAAGAAAGAATCTCATGTCTTGAAGATGAACTGGATGTACAGAAGGCTTGTACTGAATCTCTGCGGTCTCTAAAAGATGATACGCAATGGAAACTAGCTGACCTAGATAATCGTTCTCGAAGGAACAATCTTAGAGTTCTGCAAGTTCCAGAGGGAGTCAAAGGACAGGACCCTCATAAATTCATTATTGACTTGTTTACAGAAGCCTTTCCTGAGCTGTGAAAATGGAATTGGTAGAGAGAAGTAGAGAGAGCACATCGCTTTCCATTCATTCTCGGTCCAAGGTCTGGTCAAACGATAGACAGACCTAGAGCGATTCTGATATCTCTTAACAGCTTTCTGGCTCGGGAAGATGTGTATTCCCTGGCACACCCTGATAAAAAAAGGTTAGTGAAAGGGCTTGAGTTCTTTGTTAGACCTGACTTTTGTCATCTAACTGTGGAAAGGAACTGCCATTTACGCCAGCTTACCACACCATTTTAGGCCAAAGCGGCTCAAGTTTTCCTATTAAACCCAGTTAAACTTAAAGTTATTGTTAAATATCAAACCAGATTTTTTTCCTCTGAGGTACTAGCGAAAGAGTTTCTACAATCTCTGTAAAATGTCCGTAACTTGGGTGACAGCAGTTATAATTAATGACAGGGTCAGAACCAAGATGTAGATTCCTAACTATGTTTGCCGTTTCTTTTTTTTCTCTTCTCTTTCTTTCATGTATTATCTCATTCTATGTGAGACTGGGGTAATCTAAATAGGACACTTGGACATTGGCACCATATATATGGTCTAGGAATGTTTTGAATTATATTTCTTTTTCTCTGGCGTCGTGTATGGTCCATAGAGTGAGGGGTGTGTTGTGGGGGTGACCACCTGGGTGGAGGGAGCTTGCCATCACAGGGAACATTGGTCCCAAAGCCTTGTGGAAGGGTAGGGGTAGGGTGTGGTGGGTTGGGTCTGGGAGTTGTAGAAGGTTTGAGGGTGTTGGGGGGTGGGCAGTTTAGGTAGGGTAAAATAAGGAAAATAATCCACAATATTGTTAAGATTATGAGTACGACAGATCTAATGTCTTTTTCTAGAGAGCTGAGTATTGGTTTGCTCCCCTATTATTCTAAAGGCTAAATTTGGACTTCCAATATGTTCCCTAAATGTTTGTAAACTAATTAGCTATAATAAAAGACAAAGGGTGGCCGCTGAACTTCGGGTGATTTAACCAGACTTGGTCTGTTTACAAGAAACTCATTTACCTTGAGGAAAGTGGAATATGCTATCAGAAATGGGTGTTGTGCTCTTAGCCGCCTCTCAACAATCTTCAATGACTTGAGGGAGGCGGTTTTAGCCAAACCTGCCATACAAACTTCAGGACGGGTTTTAGCTGATAAGTTGGGGCGATGGCTTATTGTGGAATGTATGAAAGGGGAGAAAAAATGTACGCTCTGCATTGTTTATGATCCTGGGTTCACATTTTATTCCCACCCCCATCAAAAGCTGGTACGCCTTGAATATTTTTTTGTATCTCCTTTATTATTTACTGAAGCCAAAATCCGAGTATTTCCTGGAATCACCTCTGATCACGCACCAGTAGTTTTGGATATCCCCACATTGGGCTCTTGTATAAACCCAAGAACTTTTACTTTTGATAGGAAACTTATTCTTGATAACACTTTTATAGATTATATGAAGATTTGGATTAAGGATTTCCTTAAAAATAATCAGCATTCCACATCGGTGGAGGTTGTGTGGGATACTTTTAAGGCCTGCTTCAGAGGGGAGGTCCTGAGGTATGGATTGTACCAACAAAAGAAAGTTAAACTCGTAATGCAGGAATTGGATACCAAACTTAAGACTGCGGAAGAAAATCTGGCACAGGGGATTCTTCTCAAGAACAATATCGCTGAATTACAAACTAATGTAGCTAGATGTAAAGCTAACATCAAGCTATCCTGGAGCAAGGAAATTGCAGCTAAATATTTGATATACAAAAAGGAATGTTATGAGTATGGGGAGGCTGTAGGACGCTGTTTGGCCAACAGGCTATGCTCTTAGGAGGCTGCTCATAGAATAGCCGGCATGGAGAATGTGTCAGGCGACACAGTATATGATCCCCAAGAGATTCTTTGGATTTTTCATAAATTCTATGAAGACTTATATATGGAAAAAGAGCCGGGCTGCATATTAGAAACCCTGGGACACAACATTTAGTGGAGCAGGTTGGTCAGGAGGAGGTAGAGATAATGGAGAGCCCTATTACCATGGAGGAGATAGAGCTACCCATAAAAAGTATGGTGATTGGTAAGGCAGTATGCCCTGATAAGTGATATTGTGCATAATTACGTAAAGAATATTTTAAAAAAGATATCATAGATTTTTCTTGGATGGAACGCCTTTTTAATTTTTATTTTTCAGCCATTTATTTCTAGTGCCTTTGATTTTGTAATTTTGTAATTTTGGGCTGCTCATGGAGATTGTAGTTCTGGTTTTCTGTTGCTGGTCTTTGGTTCATATAATAATATTTTAAACTTATGTGTGGTGGGGGAGGTTTTTAAAGTTAGCGAGGCTTCTCTTTGTAATTGGATGTTTTTAAGTGTATATTGTTTCAGTTTAGTGTTTGCTAGTTAGTTTACTGTATTGCAGTAGACTTTATTGTGAAATGTATTTGTATTTGATATGTGTTTTCTATTAGTTTAGCATTGGTTGTAATGTGTTTTTTTAATGCCTTTGATTTGTTCTAGGGTGGGTTTATATGTTTTTCATATCAGGTTTGAAATTGTAGGTGTTAAAGCATATTTTCAATCTAGATGTATTTGTTAAAAAAAAAGGGTTCAGTATTTTTCAAGCAAAACATTGCTTTAGCATTTGTGTCAATTTGCTGTTTTTTCCTGGATTATGTTTTTTTTTCACTTTCTGGATTTGGATGGATCCCTGGGATCATTGGGGTCTTATTGGATGTCATATTTTCTTTGGTAGATTTTTGCATCTTATTGAGTCTATATATATATATATATATATATATATTCACAGAAAAAACCATAGGTTATAGACCATATATAGTTAGGAATTAGCATTTACAAAACCTTGAAAATTCACTGAAAAAACCATAGGTTATAGACCATATATAGTTAGGAATTAGCATTTAGAAAACCTTATTTTACTCACACAAAACCATTGAAATTCCATATATAGTTAGTTGCACTAACTATATATCGCGCACCCGCAATCCACTGCTGATGATGTCACATATTACATCATTCATGACATGGTCAGTGACATCACTGATGACATCACTGATGACATCTCAAATGACATCACTGATGACATCACTGATGACATCTCATTTGACATTACTGATGACATCACTGATGACATCATTCATGTGATGATACAATGAACCTCTTCAGACTCTAATATAACCTTAGATACACTCAGTGTAAACAGACACTCACAGACTGTCACTCATCCATGGAGTTACTCACACACCTAGTCAGTCTTGCAAAGAATCAATCACACCTCGATTTCCTCAACTATATAGTTATACACACCTTACTTATTGGAACATATAATAACACATATTTACTCTGTTATACAATCCCTGATACAAGTTCACAATAATCCATACAGCCACTCACACATTCACTGGCTCTTATGCACAGTTATTTATATATGTCAACTATCACATGTACTGTGTTTTACATATGTACTTACTTTGACATGTAGCACTGAGATATCCATTCACTCACCAATACACTCATGCACACAGTCAACCGCCCATACAGATGTTTCCACATGCACTTTTGAACCCATACATCTAGTGAATCAACTGCTCACACATCTATGCACAGAGTCATACACCTCCCAGACACCCACACACACACTCAGTCTCCCATACAAATACTTGGGCAACTAATCAATAACCCATATAGTTAGTCATATAGCTAATGATCAACACATGCATCAGATTACAAAACAACAGACACAATGATGCACAATTTAAAACAGTTTAGTCACTAACCCATGCACTCAGTGAGACACATTTAATCACTCACTTATACAGTCAGTCATGCACCTACTAAATCCTTCATCCAGACACTTATACATCCACTCATTCTTCAATATGTAAGACATATTTTAACTTTACAGAAGCATACAGTCACTGGATGTTGTCATCAGTGATGTCATCAGTGATGTCATTTGAGATGTCATCAGTGATGTCATCAGTGATGTCACTGACCATGTCATGAATGATGTATTATGTGACATCATCAGCAGTGGATTGCGGGTGCGCGATATATAGTTAGTGCAACTAACTATATATGGAATTTCAATGGTTTTGTGTGAGTAAAATAAGGTTTTCTAAATGCTAATTCCTAACTATATATGGTCTATAACCTATGGTTTTTTCAGTGAATTTTCAAGGTTTTGTAAATGCTAATTCCTAACTATATATGGTCTATAACCTATGGTTTTTTCTGTGAATTTCATTGGTTTTTTAACAGCTAATATCTGTAGCTGTAAAATGTATTCTTCTTTAAATCCAAAAATATATTTTATATGTTTATGAATAATTTTTTTTTTAAATATTTTTTTTTCTTCGTTCCCGCTTCGCGAATCGGGAAGCTTCCCGTTAGCTGACCTTGATGCCGCGAAATAGACCGCGAGCCGGTAAACGTTTCTTTACCGCAAGTGCCGCGTTAGAAAACAACATCGTGACGCCTCCCGTCCGCATGACGTTCCACGTTGTCGCGTGATACGTCATATGACGTGCTACGTTAGCGAACTGGTACGCGAAGCGAGTGCCAAAGCGCAGGTTTCTGGAAGCAAACCGGGAGGCCCTGCAAAGCGCTTAACGTAAACACAGCAAGTCATGTGACTTGGTAATAACACTTTTCATTGGTTCATTTCACTTTTGGTTTCCTAATGATGTAAGACTAGGTCATATAATCTAAAATGAACACTTTTGATTGGTTGAGAACTCTTGTTTTTCCCAAATGATGAAAATCCCTCCTTCTTTCCTCACTCTGACTTTCATCATTGTGAGAGAAAGACCCTTTGTGATCACTGAGCAATGGCTTCTTTAGTAGCTTCAGCTGGTGCTTCCCCACCACCTCCACCACATCCAAGGAAGAGTGGACCACCTGCTCAAGTTGTAATTCAACAAGAAGAAGAAGAAGAGGAATAGGAGGACGAGCACGAAGAGAGGCAGTTTTTGCCTGAGCAGCCCAAGACGTCTCACCGGAAAGAAAACTTCATTTGGCAATTTTTTAAAATTCCCAAAGGTCAGAAAAAAGTAAATGCAAGATACGTAACTTGCCTTATATGTCAAGATAGACTGTCCAGAGGGACCGACAAAAAATACAGTTTCGGAAACTACACAATGCATCGCCATATGACTAGGTGGCATCCTAACAACTACAGTGCTGCACAGTTTCGGAACGACCTAGATAATCTCCCTATTATGGCCAGAAGATCTGTTGTACCGGAAGTAACGGGACCAGAGGGCAGGGAGATGGTGCCAAATATACAAATGAGATTTGGTGAAGTAAAACACACCTGCGTATTTTGCGATGGATTCATTTCCTACGGAGAAAGAAGCATCACTCTGATCAACAGAGCTATTGACTATCATATGCAAGTTTGTCCGAAACGCCCAAAATAATAAATACTTCTTTTTTTTGTTTTGTTGCTCCTGTTGAGCCCTTTACAATGAATCGTTTTCATTGCCCCCTCCAAGAAAAACCCAAAAAAATATAAAACTGTTCCGAAAAATTCAAAAACAGTAAAAAAATGTTCAGAAAAATAAAAAAAAAAGTTCTTTTCAGAACTACCTCCCCGTTATTAAAAAATTGGTACAATATTTGGAACTGTGCCAACCTCTATTTCTCTTAGTTCGCTTCCTAGTTCGCTCGCTGGTACGCGAACTGGAAGCGAACCAAAAACAGTAAGTATAAGGGAAGGAAACACACACTTATGTTAAAAGAAAGACAGCTATAGGGGAGTAAACTAGAGATACTATTACCCATAATCCACTACTGATGATGTCACATATTACATCATTCATGACATGCTCAGTGACATCATCAGCAGAGGATTGCGGTTTTTTTGGCAACATGCCTTATCCACGGTTTAATAACGCTGCCTTTTGCTTTATATAAGTTTTCAAATTGTATGAAATATATACCAATAGGTCTTTATGAACCTTTAGGTAGTGCTTTTGTTCATGAGGTCTGGTCGCTTCCATACACATACAGATGCTTCAAAGATGATCAAGAAGTTTATCTGAATGGAGAGGAATGCACTGAGACGCCAGATCATTCACTAATGTGTAGGCACATACAGTTACACGATTCATGCAACAAACACCGACCAAATATGGCTTGCGTGTTGCAAGGCACGCCAGTTCCTGCTATCATCCCCACGTTCAAGTTGTTGGAAAATGGTAGTTATTTGATGCTCAATAATGAAGATTGTTCTGAGTTAATTAAAAGTATTCCTTTTATCGTAACAGTAAGTGAACGGGTTATTTGCTGCAGAAATGTTCTATTTCCTCCCACACATGAACATAGGGAGTTTTCAATCTGGCCACAAATACCAACCTTGGGACACGTTTCAACGGCATGGCAAGAATAAGAGCTCTTTTGTCTCAGAGAGAGGTGGCCTTGAGTTCGGCCCGTGAAACTTTCGTACTTCACATAGCAAACACCCGTACACAGGTTTGCCTTTCAATTTCAGCAACATGTTTCCGACTATCTTTAACGCATCCTCCCCAAAATCCCTGGCACACTTTTTTAAAGTTGTTACCAGTGGTCTCGTGACTTCATTTGAGAAAATCTTTGGAGTCATCCCTGCTCCCTTTCATTGTATTTTCTGCACTCTGGTTCGTGGATTGGCATTTTTACTTGCATTACCAGCGGACGCTCTTGTGCTTTTTTACATTTTTTAATATGGATGTCCCTCCTATGCAACCTCCGACCCTGCAGCTGCTGACACTGTTCCGCAATCGCATGCTAGAATATTATGGCACAATGCCGTTGGCGATATTAAGCACGGCATATGGATTATCTTTTCGGTTCTCCTACTTCACCTGTGTCCAGCCTGTATTTCACTGCCTGACCTGTGATTTCGATTGGGCCATTGATTTGTGTCTCTGCGGACCGGTTTCTCCTGACGTCGACTTTAATCAGCTGATGACTCCTATCATTACTCACGAGTTGATTTGTCCTGGCGAAAGGATTATGGCTGTGGCATTGATGCATGGACTACTTGGTCCCTGGAATTTACTGGCGGCAGCACAGTCTTTCTTGGAACACAGCTTTCTTGAAAACCCACCGAGCTGTCCTCTGATGGTGATAGAGGATCCGGTGCTGGGAGAGCACGTATGTTCTTTTCCGCTTTTAAATTGGATGGCTGAACTGTTTTCGGATGAAGACGGTGACTTCCTATTGGAGGCTGTTGCAGCTTATTTTGCATACACAGTTATGTCATAGACCTTTTTCATGTTTGATATGCTGAGTACTAGCATTTCATTGACAATTCATTGACTTATTTGTCAAGTTTTTATTATTTACCTTGCCTATTGGCTTAAGACTCGATAAAGTACTTGGCTGTTTTATTTTTCTTTAGCATTGAATTTTCCTAGTTTTTAATGCTTTACCTTGCGGACCGTCCACATATAAACTTGCAATCTGCTCTCATGAGATGGCACTTCTATTATCTTATTCAGTTCGTTTCCGGATCATGAGGAGGTGTCATCTAGGTCCTGGATATCTTTACACCGTGTTAAGTTAGCATGGGCTCATTACCGGTTTAAACGCCATTTTTCCTTTTTTGCAACTTCTGCACACGACACTTAGTTGTTGCTTTAGCTTTCCACCTAGTAGTTCATCGTGGTTTACATGAGAATAATATGTTATTGGTCTACTATCTGCTTTACTTGTTAAACTATATCTGTACAGCGAGTGCTAAAGTTTCAAGAACAACACGATACAGAATTTTTATGAGGTCTGATCTCCACGACTTCATACTCATAACATAAGTGCAACTTCTGCCAATTCTGGGCATGAGGCGGGTTTTATATTGCTTTGCCGAACACACATACACAACAGTTGATGCGGTTCACATGAAGAGAGAGCTGGTGTATGCTGATGTGATTTCTTCAAATCTAAGACACTAAAGTATGGACACGCCCTAAACCAACACAAAGAGACCTTCTTAGCAAATAATATAATATGTGTATTAGGGAGGGTGAGATATAAGCAGCCGCGGGCCGTGGAGGGAGTTACGATGGGGCAGGGAGGCGGGGAGGGGGAGAAGCAGGGTGGAGCCCTCTCTACCTTGCCCCTCCCCCTCCCCGCCTCCCTGCCCCACCGTAACTCCCTCCACGGCCCGCGGCTGCTTATAAGTGTTGCTAACTCTTATTCATTTACAGCATGTTAACATACTATCACCATTCACTTTTTATGTACTAGTAACTATGCTGGTAATTTTGCTACTGATAATATGTGTACTTTTATTATCTAAGGTACTACGCCTGAGAAGACGGCATTAGTAAATAAACATTTCAAATACACATCTGTTCTTCTTAACTCCATGTTCTGGTTTCTAAGAAATCTATAACGACCGACTGTTCATGAGTTCCATGTATCCTGAGGTACTATAAGTTCATATTCTGGATTGTCTAAACATTGAGAGTTTGTTATATCCAATGTGACACTGTACCTAGCTTGCTAAATAGTTTTTGATTACTAACGTGAGTTTTGGGACACCCTAATTCGCCGAGGTTCCAATCCTCTGTCCACAGTTCTGTGTGAGAACAGAAACCCTGCGACAGGGGCACCCCCGACCCTTGCTGGAGCTTCATCACACTTGCGATACAACTCCAGCAATGCGCCACCTTTACGGCACAGATACATCACGCATCTGTGCTGTTTTTGCCCCATGATGCGCCGCATTGTAAATGCAGCACACCATAGGTGACGGAACAGCGGCACAGAATGACTAACACATCCCTGGTGATGCGCCAGTCATCATAAATCTATCCCTATGCTTCTTATCTTGTTAGAGATGAACCGCCATATGTATCATCAAAGTTATTTGCATTTCCTAAATAGCGAACTTTAAGGAATAAATAGCGATTCTTTACCATTCCTAGTTTGCGATGAGCTATTTGCTAATTAGCCGAATGTAGCCCAATGAAGCCCAATGTAGCCCAATGTAGCCCAAAGATGGCCGCCAGACACACAAAAAAACAAATGTAGCCCAAATATCAGCCAGATGTAGCCCAACTATAGCCCAGTGACAGAATGACCAATCAGCTTCGCAAACCTCCGTTACGCGAAGCGGAGCGCTGTTACAGATATATATCTTTTTTTGAACGTTAATTTCTCAAAATCCACTGGAGCACATATATTGAGACCTAGCAAAGGCACATCGGGCTACCAGTCCCTAATATTTTGCCAAGTTTCGTGCAAATCCATTCAGCCGTTCAATTATTATTTTTATTATTTTTTTTTGCCCCGCGGGGCCCTTTTAAAACCTCCACATCAAACCTAGGGGGTCAGCGAGGATCTACTATGCCCCCTTATAGTTATTTCCCCCTTTGTTTTGACCTCCTCTTGTCTCTCGATCCTACCGAGAGACAAGATGGCGGCCGCTACGGACTGTTTGGAATGTTGACAGACGCCGGAGAACCAATCAGCTTCGCTTCACAAAGCTCCGTTGCGCGAAAAGTCCGCGAACCAGAGCGCTAACCGGTCCGCTGTTACAGATATATATCTTTTTTTAAACGTTAATTTCTCAAAATCCACTGGAGCACATATATTGAGACCTACAAAAGGCACATCGGGCTACCAGTCCCTACAATTTTGCCAAGTTTCGTGCAAATCCATTCAGCTGTTCGGGCTAAAAGTGAGGCCAACCGCCCTATGGAAAACTCAATGTTAAAAACACGTTTTGGGACCCCCCTTTTTTCTCGGCCCCCACTGGACGAACCCCCCCCAAATTTTCAAGGGCTGCTCAGCAACAAAATGTGCCATTTTCCTGAAAATTTCAGCCAATTCCGTCCACAAACGCCAAAGTTATTAGACATAGAATTTTCAAAAAACCCATAGAGAAAAAATCCTAACTATATATACCTACTGGCGACCGCCAGTAGGTAATATATATATATATATATATTCACTGAAAAAACCATAGGTTATAGACCATATATAGTTAGGAATTAGTATTTACAAAACCTTGAAAATTCAATGAAAAAAAACATAGGTTATAGACCATATATAGTTAGGAATTAGCATTTAAAAAACCTTATTTTACTCACACAAAACCATTGAAATTCCATATATAGTTAGTTGCACTAACTATATATCGCGCACCCGCAATCCACTGCTGATGATGTCACATATTACATCATTCATGACATGGTCAGTGACATCACTGATGACATCACTGATGACATCTCAAATGACATCACTGATGACATCACTGATGACATCATCCAGTGACTGTGTGTTTCTGTAAAGTTTAAATATGTTTTACATATTGAAGAATGAGTAAATGTATAAGTGTCTGGACGAAGGATTTAGTAGGTGCATGACTGAATGTATGAGTGAGTGATTAAATGTGTCTCACTGAGTGCATGGGTTAGTGACTAAACTGTCTTAATTTGTGCATCATTATGTCTGTTGTTCTGTAAACTGCTGCATGTGTTGATCAGTAGCTATATGATTAACTATATGGGTTATTGATTGATTGTCCAAGTATTTGTATGGGAGACTGAGTGTGTGTGTGGCTGGCTGGGAGGTGTGTGACTCTCTGCAGATCAATGTGTACTTGTATCAATGATTGTATAAGAAAGTAAGTATGTGTTAGTATATGTTTGAAAATGTAAGGTGCTCTATGTTTAACTGTATAGACAAGAAAATGGAAGTGTGATTGATTCTTTACAGGACTGACTAGGTGTGTGAGTAACTCCATGGATGAGTGGCAGAGTTTGAGTGTCTGTATAGGTGTATGAGTGCATATGATAGTGTTGTAAAAATGAGTGATTGTATGTATGAATGATTGTATGGGTGAATGAGTGAATGTGTGTGTAGACGTAGGAATCAGTGAGTGCGTATGTAGTAACTAGTATTGGTGTGTCAATGGTTTCAAAAATTATACTCTGTATTTAACACTGGGTGAAACAGAGGTTATATTAAAATGTGAGGAGATGCATTGTATTGTCACATGAATGATATCATCAGTGATGTGGTCATTGATGTCAAATGAGATGTCATCAGTGATGTCATCAGTGATGTCACTGACCATGTCATGAATGATGTAATATGTGACATCATCAGCAGTGGATTGCGGGTGCGCGATATATAGTTAGTGCAACTAACTATATATGGAATTTCAATGGTTTTGTGTGAGTAAAATAAGGTTTTTTAAATGCTAATTCCTAACTATATATGGTCTATAACCTATGGTTTTTTCAGAGAATTTTCAAGGTTTTGTAAATGCTAATTCCTAACTATATATGGTCTATAACCTATGGTTTTTTCAGTGAATTTCAATGGTTTTTTAATAGCAAATATCATAAGCTGTCGAATGTCAAGTACGTGGTAAGTGAAAACATTTTCGTGTTTATGCACACTGATCTGCTTTGAATGGTGCCCCCCCTCATTTCTATTAGGAGTACTCTCTCTTTGCAGATAGTGAAAGGTAGTTAACGCAGGCCTTTGCCCCCGTTGTAATACGTCGTGCCTGCTTCTCTCTCCATTTGATTGATTGTTATCCAAGCATTTACTGTTTTAGAATTGGTTCTCTTTGGTTCATTCTCTATTTACAAACAGACACAGAGTCGCAATACTCTGTTTAGTCTTTGCAGATAACGAAAAATCGTGTAAAAAAAAAGAAAAGGAATCGAGCAAAATCAGTAGGCCACTAATGGGATCTCTTTTTGACCTCGCTAAAATAGAAACATTAGGAACAACCCCTCATGACAAATACAAAACTAGTGAGATGAACTGAACTCCACACAATGATGGCTGCAAAACAGCTCGGCTCCGCCACCCACCCCGCCCAAAATAACGATAAAGAGCGGCTGCCATGATTGGTTGCGGAATGGCCACGACGGAGCTACGAAATGGTGGTGCTCTCATGCTAACCCCAGCTTCAGTCTGAAACATCCAGAAACACTGTAGACTACCAATTCGATCAGTTCCGGTAGCGCCCCAATGTAACCCGGTAGAGAAGAACTAGCCCTCCCCTCTTTGACTGATGGTTCTTGTTGCCTGTCCCTTCTGTTGTCATTTAACAGAACTATTTAGCCTGCTGAAAGGGGTTGTGTTCCGACCGCTGGTTGGTGGAGACATTTTGACTATATTCTGGACCTGCGTTGTCGCGTAATGCGTCATATGACGCGCCGCGTTAGCGCATCCGGAAGTCATCCGGGGCGCGACGCGCAGCGCGTAACGTAAGCATAACAAGTCATGTGACTTGTTAATAAAACTTTTCATTGGTTCATTTTACTTTTCTTATTCTAATGATGAAAGGCTTGGTCATATGACCTAAAAATTACGCTTTTTATTACTTCCGAACATTATTTTTTCTTAAATATATGTTATAATGTTCCAGGCTAATGTACTTTCCCGGAAAATTTACAACTGTCCTGCAAGTAAAATATATTCTTTTTTCGAGAAAAAGAGCGTTTCTTCGTCCCATGATGGAGCCGTTGAGCAAAAGAGGGTCGACCTGCTGTCTTAGTCGCCGATACGCCTGAATATGAGATTCTTATCGATCACTTTATGTTGCAGGAGTAGAAAACACAACAGCCCTTGACCATTTATCTTTACTGCGTTCCTGCGTATTATACCTTTTACCCTTCATGTAATTGGTCTGCTTTATTTCACTTGCCTTTTAATGATTCTAAAACAGTGACTATTATTAAAAACTTTACCAATGTATATACTACTACCATGTTTTCTTTTAAAAACCTTTATTGTGAAAATTTCATTATACAAATACGAGCCTATAACCACGTGGGCCGGCCACGGAGCAAACTGTAATCGTATATGATGAGTAGACATTTACACTGTAGAGGAACGTAACGGGCGGGCCATTAGGTTGCAAGAACTAAGGTGTCTAACAGTTGCGGAATCGGTGGACGTACATTTTATAATTAAAATACGACAGGGCCAGTTACAATAAAATTATCTAGATATACATTTGCGGGCAAGTACCATGGGTGACGTTAATTCGAACTTTCAATAGTACAGTAATCAATAACACATCAGAACTTAATATCAATAGGGATGTCGAAATATTCAATCAATTCTCGTCCCCGCCCGCCATATGCTTCAAAACTGCATACGTATCTCGTGATTTCAAGGTTCTGCAACCAGTACACAACAAGGAGTTACGAGTCCCATTTATTCCGGCGCCATTTTGGGCGAGGACGGGCAGGTCCAGGATATAGTCAAAATGTCTCTACCAACCATCGACTATGATGATGTTCATATGCTGTATTTATTAGAGTAACACTCATCTGTCCACATGAAATTAATTTGCCACAATCTAAACATGTCATTTTAATCTTTCCAAAGTTCTAAATATTTGGGACCATTTCCCTTGCCTCTGTTGCTGTCAGTGCCACTTCTTTGATGAATGTACTGGCAGGTCGGGGTTCTCCTCCAAATCTCTCTTTTATGCAGCACTATAATTAATTGGTGCCACCTCTCCATATGACGATGCATGGTATAGTTACCATAACTATATTTTTTTTCGGTTCCTCTGGAGAGTACATTGTGGCAGATGAAGCGTGTAACGTACCGGGCATTTACATTTTTTTGCATGTACAGGAAAGGAAAAAAAAAAATCGAGCGTCCGAGTTCTAAAGTGTCCCAGGGCCATTTTAGTAGACCAGGCCCAAATCCAAAGAACAAGCCGCCATTTTGAGAGTCCTGTTGCAGCCGCCTGTCGCTGTAGCATCAAGAGCAGCCGAAACTCAGCTGAATGGCAACTGAAACGGTAAAGGGGCGCCCCACTACAGCAGACGAGCCTCCACCTAGGAAGGCCCATTCACGCCGCCTCCCCCCCCCCCTTCGGGCACCCCACGCCGTTATTCGGAGCAGTATTGTAGGATGGCCACACCAGTGCGGCAACTTGCTAGACATCACCTCGGTGGTAACCGAATCTCAGCGCCTTTTGGTGTCTTCTCTTCAGAAAATATTGTTGCGCTGCCTTTGGCCCCATTCACACATCGGTCCGCTACTGACGCCATCTCACAGGCTAATGGGGCGCCCCACGCCGAGTTTCAGCATTGTAGGATGACCACACCAGTACAGCAACTTGCTAGACATCACCTCGGTGCCATCCGGATCTTCGCATCTCAACGCCTAGTGGTATCTTCCATACAGAAAATATTGTTGCGCTGCCTTTGGCCCCATTCGCACATCGGTCCGCTACTGACACCATCTCACAGGCCAACAGGGCGCCCCACGCCGACTTTTACCATTGTAGGATGGCCACACCAGTGCCACAACTTGCTAGACACCACCTCGGTGCCATCCGGATCTTGGCATCTCAGCACCTTGTGGTGTCTTCTATTCAGAAAATATTGTTGCGCTGCCTTTGGCCCCATTCGCACATCGGTCCGCTACTGACGCCATCTCACAGGCCAACGGGGCACCCCACGCCGACTTTCAACATTGTAGGATGGCCACACCAGTGCACCTTACTAGACACCACCTCGGTGCCATCCGGATCTTGGCGCGTTGTGCTGCCTTCGGCCTATTCGCACATCGGTCCGCTACTGACGCGAACTCACAGGCCAACAGGGCGCCCCACGCCGACTTTTACCATTGTAGGATGGCCACACCAGTGCCACAACTTGCTAGACACCACCTCGGTGCCATCCGGATCTTGGCATCTCAGCGCCTTGTGGTGTCTTCTATTCAGAAAACATTGTTGCGCTGCCTTTGGCCCCATTCGCACATCGGTCCGCTACTGACGCCATCTCACAGGCCAACGGGGCACCCCACGCCGACTTTCAACATTGTAGGATGGCCACACCAGTGCACCTTACTAGACACCACCTCGGTGCCATCCGGATCTTGGCGCGTTGTGCTGCCTTCGGCCTATTCGCACATCGGTCCGCTACTGACGCGAACTCACAGGCCAACAGGGCGCCCCACGCCGACTTTCAGCATTGTAGGATGGCCACACCAGTGCTGCAACTTGCTGGACACCACCTCGGTGCCATCCGGATCTTGGCGCGTTGTGTTGCCTTCGGCCTATTCGCACATCGGTCCGCTACTGACGCCGCCTCACGTGCCAACGTATTTTCTCCGCATTTTATACCCTATGCCGCATAACAGGTCATGTGACTTGTTTATAAAACTTTTCATTGGTTCATTTTACTTTTGGTTTCCTAATGATGGAAGGCTTGATCATATGACCTAAAAACAACACTTTTCATTGGATGAAAACTTTTTTTTATCCCCAAACGATGAAAGCCCCACCTTGTTTCTGGATGTTTCAGACTGAAGCTGGCGTCACCATGAAAGCACCACCATCTCGTGGCTCCGTCGTAGTCATTCCGCGAGCAATCATGGCAGCCGCTCCCCACCAGAAGCCTGCAGGAGTCGGGGGCCCCCAAAACTTTTGATGAATCCTCAAGGCGGAGGGGACGCTTTCGAGAATGGGGTCCAAGACCTAGCAGACAAGCGTCCGATTTCCAAGGTGTCCCAGGGCCATTTCAGTGGACCAGGCCCAAAAAGGAAACAGCCTGCCGCCATTTTGAGAATCCTGTGACAGCCGCCTATCGCTGCACCGCAAGAGTGGGCGCAACTCAGCTGAATTGCGGCTTTTGACACAGTGGACCAAAAGCGGACGGAATGGCAACTGAAACGGTAAAGGGGCGCCCCACTACAACAGACCAGACTCCACCTGGAGAGGCCCGTTCACGCCGCCTCCCCCGGGGCGCCCCACGCCGTTATTCGGAGCAGCATTGTAGGATACCAAAACCAGTGCGGCAACTTACTGGACATCACCTTGGTGCCATCGTTCTGCTGCCTTGGAACTATTCGCACAACAGTTTGCTACTGATGACCCACCCCCCGCGACGCCCCATGCCGGATTCTGAAATCAGTGAAATCTGGACGTTGTGCTGCGTTGGGACTATTCGCACAGCCGACCGCTACTTCGTTGTTTTTCCCTAAAAATGTTTATATGTTATTACTGTTTTTGTTTTCTTGTATATATTTATAAGTTATTAAAGTTTTATAATCTTACTACTTTGTTGGAGTGCTATATATTTTTAATGTGACACATAATTGTAAAAACTTTGATGTACAAAGAGTCATCCCTGGAATCTTCCGCTTCAGGCTCGGTCCCCTCCCCAATCACAATACAGGATGGTTTTCAGATAATAGGAACGCGTCTGCTGTGACGGATCTCATCGAGTGTGGGCCTTGATCTACTATAACTCCTTTGAAGAGGGGTGATTCTTTACAGCTGGGGCCATAAACTACATCTGCAGGGCTAGCTGATACCCTAGGACCGGCCTGGACAATCGGACACAGAGGAAAAGGAGTGTCAGAGGGTGCGGTAGTGAATAGGGCGAAAGGGAGGTGTCGGACGGGTACAGGGTGTGATTCTCAGGGAAGAGCAGCGCAGATGGGGGGTGGTTTATTACCCATGCATAAGACAGAGAGCGGGGGTGACCACTGCCTGGGGGAGATGCTTGCGAGGGTGGGGAGCCATGCTAAGGATCGACAGCGTGCAGAGAGTGGGTCTGGTCAAGGCATCTAAAATGAATGCCGTGCACGACAAAAGTGTGGCATTTGAAAAAAGGCAAGATGGCGCAGACAATGTTTTTCAACACTTCCTGATTTCCTTCGAATCGAACGTTAACAGACGTTGGGGCATATTACCAAAGTTAAGCGATATTTATCCCTAACGATGCTTAGCAACGAATTTTTTACCGCTAAGCATCTTCAGAAATTATCGCAGATAAACCTTGCTATTATCAAGGTTTATCGCAAATACGATAAAAAACGACCGCAATGCATTAATATCGCTGAAAACTCAGCGATATTCATGCATTACCGAGCTAATGCTCTTAGCCATGTTATCCACCTCCCATTGGATAACATGGCTAAGAACTGCTCAGGGCAGGTGGTAGCTTTTGGAGATATTCGCGCTTATCGCGAATATTTCCAAAAGTTGGTAATAGGAGATAGCGATGTTAGCGACTGTTTCCAGTCGCTAACATCTTGGCATGCCCACTTTGCATGTCATTAGTGATAAATATCACTCACATGCAAAGTGGGGCCCAAGATGGTCGCTATCTCCTACTAGCCGTCGCTAACTGGTGTTAGCAACAGCTAGGTAATACAGAGATAATTTTATCTCCGCGAAGCGGAGCGCTGTTACAGATATATATCTTGTTTTTGAACGTTAATTTCTCAAAATCCACTGAAGCACATATATTGAGACCTAGCAAAGGCACATCGAGCTACCAGTCCCTACAATTTTGCCAAGTTTCGTGCAAATCCATTCAGCCGTTCGATTATTATTATTATTATTTTTTTTGCCCCGCGGGGCCCTTTTAAAACCTCCACATCAAACCTAAGAGGTCAAGGAGGATCTACTATGCCCCCTTATGGTCATTTGCCCCTTCGCTTTGGCCTCCTCTTGTCTCTCGATTAAGCATGGGCGGATTTTGCGGATTCGCAATCCGCGAATTTGCGGATTTGCGTATTCGCGGATTGCGAAAATATGCGAAATCCGCGAATTCTCGCGGATTTGCGGATTTTTTGGGGGTGTGTGTGTTCGCACGGGTTTCTGCAAGTTCGCGAGGGTTTTGTACAATTTCGCAAATTGCGAACTTACTTGTCGGGTCGCCAGTTTTGCGAACTTGTTGTTTCTACGTGCCCAGCCTGTTTGCTAAGATTTCTTCATCACTGCCACCCTCTGTCACCACTGGCACTCTCTTTGGTCACCCATGCCACCCTCTGGCTCACCCATGTCACCCTCTGTGTCATCACATCACCCTCTAGTTCACCAGTGTACATTATTGGGGCAAAGCAAAGCACTGCCATCCTCTGTCAACACTGGCACTCTGGTTCACCCATGCCACCCTCTGGCTGGCACACCCATGCCACCCTCAGTGTCATCACAACACCCTCTGATTGACCACTGAGTGAACAAACACCTGCTAAGTGCTTTAAGTTTTGCAAACAACAACACCTGCCCTGCCCCAACTGACATTAATGAAGGCTGGCACCTGCTTGTCTGCTCCCTTTCCTTTTTGTTGCAAATGCAATGTAAATAACAGGATGCAATGGCATACTTGTAACTATTCTGTGACTGTCAGAGCAGGGTCACACAATAGTTGCAAATAGGCAACCGGATTCTGGAGGGCCCCTTCAGGAAGCACTACAGGTAAATGGTTACAAATGATGAGCTCGAACTTTTGCACCTGCTCGTTCGTTTTGCTTTTGCAAAACTCGTTTTTCGGTAATTTCGCCCTATTCGCGTGGCGCGTCGTAGTGCGAACTGGCCCGTGGAGGCCGCGAACTCGTGCGAGTTACCTCAAGGTTGAGTATGGGCGCCGCCATTTTGTTTGCGTGACGTATTTCCGTTTCCGCCCGCTATGTGTAATCTCGCGCGACTCGCGCCTTGCGAATACAAGTTCGCACGAGTTCGCGAGAGAAATCGCGTGCGAACTTACTTACGCGCACGTGATCGGGCCGCCATCTTGTTTTTCATTCATTCCTATGTGTCTGGGTATGGTGTTTCTATCCTCTGTATATCTCTGCCATCCTTTGCTTGTTTTAATATTTTGTTGATCTATTTAACTTATTTTCTATCCCTCTATTTTTCTAGATCTATATTTTTCTGTTTTAGGCTACTTTTGTTTACTTTTGAACTACTTTTTTAAACTTTTATTTCCTTCTTCCCTACTCTTATTCTTTTTCATTTTTTCTCTTCTTTACTGCTAACACCTGCCCAGAACATGGTCAAGACAGCTGTCAAGCTGCCCAAGACGGGCACCGCAGCCCGTGCCCGGCTCCCGTGTGGTCGCTTGAGGGCGGAAATGGTGGTGCCCCGGGAGATCTTCAGCCCTGAGGAGGTGGGCGCACTTGTTTTTTATGTGCAGCGCCGTCTCCCCAGGACCATCGCGGCAGGCGGCAGGATCGCTGCTGGTTACACCAACAGCCAGGAGCGACGGAAGCGGTGGGGGCAGGTGTGCCGGGCCCTTTTTAAGATCACGGGGGTCCAGCGCACCTACAATCAAGTCACCCACCGCTGGACCGACATCCTGGACCGAGAGCGTGACCTGCTAGACGTGCTGGGAGTGGAGGTCCCCGGGCTTGGTGAGTAGTAGTAGCAATTTTTTCATTACTCACTACTCTGTTTTTTCTCCTGCTCTATGTGGCTGTGTTATATTGCAAATGTTTGCTTTAACTTTTTTACAAAGAGCAATAATGCTGCTGGTGATTACATTGATAGGAGAGGTAAATTACTATTTCAAAATCTTCTGTGCATTTCAGGTGCACTGTTCTCCTTCTCTGTGCCGGTGCCACTGCTTATTTGTTTTCTATTTTGTGTTCATTTAATTGGGCTGAGTAATGTATGAGTGTATTTTACAGAACTGCGTAATGCTAGACACAAAGGGGCAGATTTACAAGCCCCTTGTTCCACGTTTACACTGCCTTACCTGACGCACAGCGACGTAAACGTGGCGCATCCCTGCGAGTCATGTACAACGTGATGCATCTAAGGAGATGCGCCACGTGAAGGCCTGGGCCTGCGCCACAATGGGTGCGTTCCCACGCAGGGGGGGGGGGTGCCGGTCAGGCAGATGTGTGCCTCGCAAAAGTGCCTGCGTGAAATCTACAAGATTTAACGCAGGCACTTCCGCGACGCTGCTATGTCAATTCTTTATGCCTGCTTGCTTGAAGCAGGCGTAAGGACTGATGCGGTATGTTGAGTATTATTGGGCAGCCCTGAGCACTGCTATAGTTGCATCGCGCCCGCGACGCGACTCTAGAGATGCGCCCCTATTTCGTCACGAGATGCGTCACGCATCTGCCTACCCTTGCGCCAGGGTTTGCCGCATTGTAATAGCGGCGCATCTGCCGTGACGCAAGGTTAGTTTTGCGTTACGCATTTGTTCTGGTGCACATCTGGAGGTGTCCACCTCAGAACTCGTAAGTATGCCCCTAAGTGTCAGATTAGCAATTACCTGCGCATCCCTGCAAAGTGTGCGGCACGCCAGCACCAACCATGGTGCGCCGTATTTACAATGCGGCACACCATGGTCCCAAAACGTCACCGAAGCGTTACGCATCGGTGCCGTAAAGGCGGCTCATTGATGGAGTTGCGTTGCAACGATGGCGCAGCTCCAGCAATGCTGCGTCAAGCCGTAAGTCTGCTTCATGCAGGCGCAGGGTTTCAGTGACGCATCATTGTCCTAAATGACTGATTGAAATTTTATATATTCCCCATAACCACTTTTAGCATGCGTTCCTGCGCAGGAACGCCCTCCCTTGCGATGGAATGCTCCCTAATGGCGCAGGGTTTTAGAATGGGATGCATCTCCCATATGCGTCACGTTGTTAATATACGCCACACCATGGCGCCTCTCTTGTTGTGGCGCTGCGTCACAAAATTGACGCAAGAATGGAGCAAAAGAGCTGCAAGGGGCTTGTAAATCTGCCCCTAGAGTAGAGGCTCAGGTGCAGTCCTTCCTTTGTAGCCCTCTTTTTGGATTAAATAGTAGGTTCTTGTTCTTTCTAAATGTTTGATTTGGTTGACAAGGACATCGGCAAGCAGCAATCATCAATGTTTTCTGTTATTTCTTTCATGTTGTACGTCAGGTCCGCCCAGGGGCAAGCGGACCGAAAAATCTGATGCAGCAGTGGCTCCAAAGGAGGAGGATGCAGGCCAGGGCGGCGAGTGCTCCTTTGCTGGCCCCAGTAAGTTTTCATTTAAATATAGAGGACCTATTGTTGTCCAAGCATTCCTAATTTAATTGTTTCGAAATAGTGTTTAGATAGGAGCAAAATCAATAATCCTACTGTTGCAGGGACAATTCTCCACAAACCGAACTATGGACACCAAAGACCAGAGTAATAATATTTCAGAGTGGCGTGTTTGGCACACTGTATAAATAAACCTGGTAGTGTCAGCAGCACAGATTCCTCCTTGCAAAAATTGCAAAACTTTTCGCTCAGTCACTCTAGTCTGGACTCTCTGGAGGACTAAAAACCACAGAGTCAATTCAAGTTTAAAAGCTTTATTAAAAGTTTAAGTAAACACATATATTAAAATAAAGTTAGTTGGAAATGGAAAAGTGCTTGGTGCTGAGTTGATGAGTACTGGATTGGTACACATTTCTTGTGGTCGAGCCGAGCTTTCACCTGGTTTCAAGTTGATGTTCCTCTTGTCCTTAGAAGTCCAGTTTCTGTCTGTTCAGAGAAAAATAGTGTGTGTTAAAATTAAGCAAGCATTCAACAATTGTGACAAAAAAATTAAGCAAGACAACAGCTTTCCCTGGAAGGAGGGACATTTTTACTTTAGACTAGAGTAGACAGTCAATTAATTTTTCAGTTGTTTTCACATTTTTTCATTCATAGACCAAATACTAGTGGAGTGGTGTAATCTAACATTCTTAAATCTACTTTGTAGGTGGAACATCTGGTGGCGGGGCCAGCTCGGATGTGGTGGTCATCATTGCCTCGGAGTCCGAGGGTCAATCTGGGGAGGAGGCGGTGCTAGAGGAGTCGGACCAAGAGCAAGAAGTACAGACTGTGAGGAAGGAGACGGTGGCGGTGGCGAGTACAGGTAAGCTGGATCATGGAGGTACTATCTGACTCTTAGATAGGATATGATGTGTATTCAGTGGTGGCCCAGTGACAAATTACAATATGGTAATTACAGCAGGCTGGGACCGACAGACAGATAGAGGCAGAGACAGAGAGAGAGGAAGACAGAAGGAGAGAGAGAGAGGGAGGGAGCCAGAGGGAGGGTGAGGGAGGAAGACAGAGAGAGAGAGACAGCGAGGTAGAGGGAGACAAAGGGAGACAGAAAGAGGGAGACAGAGAGAGAGAGAGAGAGAGAGAGAGAGGGAGGGAAACAGACATATCGCCTGGGCCTGGTGCAGATGATACGGTTGCTGGTGTGGTTAACGGCTCAGAGGAAAAATCACTCACTTCTGCCAGATCTCTTTCATATGAAAGAGCACCAAACCAAGGATACAAGTGAGTTGTGGGAAGGGAAATGGTGATTCAAGCGCCCCTCCCTGCGGACGCCCATGATACTGGCCTGAATAGTTTTGTACTGCCCTGGCTATTTGCTAGTTGTACTGTGACACAACTTCCTGCTGAATCATTTTGTGTTAATCATATTCTTAAAGAGCATTGGTTACAGATTATGTCTTTCTTTCTTCATATAGTTGGCAATACTAAAACCTCCAAACCAATGAGGAGTATGCTGGCTGTACTGGCCCGGCAACGGAGGCTGGAAGCAACTGTTGCCGAATATCGGCGACTGGTGGAACTGGAGGGGGACGACACGCACTCCAGTGCATCAAACCTAACATCATCTACATCCTCCTCTGTTACCCCACGTTCTGCCGGTAAGCACAGTGCTCCAGCGAACCGGAGCCGTGCCGGAAGACGCCACCGCCGAGCAGCAAAAGCTGCACCTCGCAGCACTGTTAAAGGTCGCTTGCGCCGTGCACTCCGCAGAGTGTCCGACCTAGAGGCGGAGGTCCAGAAATGGCACAAATATCAGAATGTGGTGGAGGGCCTCCGCCTAGATCAAGCCATCCTCCAAGAAAAGTATGATGCCCTGGCCCTAAAGCATGATGCCCTGGAGGCCAAACTTAACAGCTTGCATCCCTAGAGTGTCCCTTGCCCCTTTTTTTGAGACTTTTGGGGGGTGGGAATTGGGAGTTGGGTTTTTTGGGGACTTTTGAGGACTAATTATTTGTTGGGGTTAGGGAGGGTCTTGCGGGAGATTATTTTGTTAGGGATATAAATATACTTTTTCAAACTTTATCTGAGCATACCTGTTTTTTAATACTTTTGAGCTGGGTGGGTGGTGGTTTTGCAGTAATTTCATTTAACTGAACACTGTCATCGTGTTGGTTCACGTGCAATAGGCCAAATGTTTTCCAAAGTAAATGCCTGTCACAGAGTTTGATAATTCTTGAGCCCTAGGACTTTGCTGCTAGTACCACTGTCACTCTCTCGCCTCTCCGAATACTCCATTATACTACCTCCCATCCAAACGCTTATCTTACCTGTAATTTGTGTTTGAGGGCTGGCTCCACCTGGAATTCACAGAGTCCTAAAGCGTTCTGCAGCAGGGCCACAACTGGAGTTTCCCGGCGTGGATTTTCTGCAAATCAAAAGCAATCAACATTAGAAATGTGGCAGCGGTGCTCACACAACCCTAAAACCTAGAAGCCCCACAGACAGCACCCCTGAGACAGGCAAGCGAGCAATAATAACGCCTACACGTTCACGTGCAATAGGCCAAATGTTTTCCTAAGTAAATGCCTGTCACAGAGTTTGATAATTCTTGAGCCCTAGGACTTTGCTGCTAGTACCACTGTCACTCTCTCGCCTCTCCGAATACTCCATTATACTACCTCCCATCCAAACGCTTATCTTACCTGTAATTTGTGTTTGAGGGCTGGCTCCACCTGGAATTCACAGAGTCCTAAAGCGTTCTGCAGCAGGGCCACAACTGGAGTTTCCCGGCGTGGATTTTCTGCAAATCAAAAGCAATCAACATTAGAAATGTGGCAGCGGTGCTCACACAACCCTAAAACCTAGAAGCCCCACAGACAGCACCCCTGAGACAGGCAAGCGAGCAATAATAACGCCTACACGTTCATGTGCAATAGGCCAAATGTTTTCCTAAGTAAATGCCTGTCACAGAGTTTGATAATTCTTGAGCCCTAGGACTTTGCTGCTAGTACCACTGTCACTCTCTCGCCTCTCCGAATACTCCATTATACTACCTCCCATCCAAACGCTTATCTTACCTGTAATTTGTGTTTGAGGGCTGGCTCCACCTGGAATTCACAGTGGGGGACTCATCAACGTTAAGTAAGTTTCTTCATTGTGCAGAATCCAGGCATCAGCATTATGGGTAATGGATAGGGTGAGTCTGGAGGAGGAGGAGGACTCAGGATAGACGACCAGGACTGAGTTCTTGTCAACTAACTGTTGTGAACCTGAGGAATGCTGCGGCATCAAAATCAAGACAGTTCTGTTGCTGGGCTTGTTGTTTTATTGGTTGATTACAGTTTTGTTGGGAATGTGATGAAGCACTTGCTTAAGAAAGACAGACACACAGGAATAAAAGTGAATAAGGAGGACTATTTACAATTAATGAATGATTGAGTCATTTTCAGAACTCGCTGTCAGGGAAGCAGAACTCGTCCTCATACTCTGCTAAATCATCAGTCGGGGTTACTTCTGGTAACTGAGGAGAACTTTCCTCAGGTAGGGCGGTGTCCTCTTCTTCCTGCGTGCATTCTCGTACTCTGTAATCTGGTGGTATGAAGTGCTGGTTCATCTTTATCAAGGTGAGCCGCTCCACATTTGCGGGCAAGAGGCGGGACCTTTTGGAAGTCACAATGCCACCAGCAGAACTAAAAACACGTTCTGAGGACACGCTTGCGAGTGGGCAAGACAAGTAATTGATAGCCAGGTTGGTGAGCTCTCGCCATATTTTTCTTTTCCCATGCCAATACGCCAATGGGTCCTCAGTAATATTGACCTCTGTTGAGTCATCCAGATAGGCCTGCACCATTGAAAGAATGTCCTCCCGGATTCCTGTATTTTGCACTTCTGTGTCTTTTCTAGGACCAGGAAACCCTAGCTGAGTTAGCCAACTCGCTTCTGACATATCGCATGCGCCTGGTGCAGATGATACGGTTGCTGGTGTGGTTAACGGCTCAGAGGGAAAGTCACTCACTTCTGCCACAGGCACAGATGCAGAAGGGCTTTTTTGGGACGCCTGATGGCCTGCTGATTCACTAGTAGTACTGTCTTCTCCTACAGTTTCCTTCCGCTCTCTTTCAAAACGAATGGCTGACTGAGCTAGCCAACCTTTGTACTCTGTAACATCCGATGTTTCAAAAGGAATTATTACTTTGCCAAACAATGGCTTTTTGTAACGTGGATCCAGAATAGTAGCACAAATGTAGTGCTGTTGTTTCTTGATATTTACAAGCCGTTCATTGCTAACTAGGCGTTGTAATAATCTCTGCGCCAACTCATGTGCTTTGTTCTTTCCAACGTCCTCTAATTGTGAAGACACCACCTTGACTTGGTGCTCGAGCTTCAGCAACAGTGGGATAGCTTTGCTCAAAGAACAGTCCTCCCTGCTGACGTCACGCGTGAAGACCTCAAAAGGCCGAAGCATGTCTGCCAGGCTTTTAACTAGCTGCCATTGCTCCACCGCTAGCATCATTTCTGTCGTATCACCACCCAGGTTGTAGAAATACTCATTGACTACTGGAAACAGCTCATGCAGACGCTCAAGCATGTAGAAGGTTGAGTTCCAACGTGTTGCCACCTCCTGGATAAGTGCTTTCACTGGCATTCTACGTTCATTTTGCTTGCGCCTCAGCTCCTTCCGGGCCTTAAAAGAATGGTTGAAATGTGTGCATATTCTTCTGCAGATGGTCAGTGTTTTGTCGACTGCAAGTTCTTTTTTCAAAAAATTTTGCACAACAAGGTTGATACAGTGCGCCAAACACGGCACTCTGAAATAGAAACCGTCCGCCATGGCCTTAACTACATTACTGCCATTATCTGTAGAAACATAACCAACCTTGCAATGTCTTGGGCGCAGCCATTGCAAGACCTTTTTGTTAAAGTCAGCCAAAATGTTGACTGCAGTATGACTTTTCTCCATGCCAAACATGGCTAATGTTGCATGTTTACGAGCACCCTTAAAAATCTCGATCAAGTCACCACCTGCATTTATCTGTTTTATAACCCCTGAAAAAGAGACCCAGTGTGCAGTGATGCACATGTAATCAAGGGCTTGGCAACTGGTCCACATGTCTGTTGTCAGGTGTATAGTGTGAACAGCACTCTTCTGCAAAGCTGCCCCCACCAACTCAAGCACCTCTTTGTGTAGTGCTGGAACAGCAACCCTGGCAAAATAGTACCGGCTAGGAACCTTCCATTTAGGGGCCAATGTTGCCACGAGTTCAAGGAAACCCACACCTTCGACAAACGAAAAAGGGAGAAGGTCCACCGCTAGCATTTTTGCCAGCTTAGTGTTATAGAGGCGTACAGTTGGGTGGTTGCGTTGAAATTGCGCATCTGAGGAGAACATGGCTGAAATGGTGCGCTGGACAAATTTACGGGATGATGCTGATGCCTTCTTCGACCCACTTCTGATCAGTGTTGACATTTTCCGCATTGGTGTGTCTCCCAGACTCTCAGTGTGCCTGCTATGTGTTACGGAGGGTGTGGTGCTGCCAGGGGTACTGGGTGCAACCGGACACATGTCTGACGCTTCTTCTACCTCCCCATCATTTTCAGATGAAACACCTACTATGGGTATATTTTGGCCACTTGCCCTTTGGGATCGCTTTCCCTTGACGTTTGCTAGGTGCGGAAACCATTCGACAGCGTGCTTTCTTTCAAGATGACCTATCTGGCCTCCGGTTCCATAGTTGGTACCAGTCTTACCACGGCTAACGCTAGTCTTACAAATGCAACAAACGGCTATGTTATCATATTTTTCATGGACACTAAAAAAGTTCCAAACTGGGGACTGGAAACTTCTGGTTTTGCCGCACGAGGTGATACTGCTGCCAATGCCAGATGAAGCAGTGGTGGATGAGCCTTGCAGACATCTACTGGGTTGTGCAATTATTGCAGCAACCTTACTTGAGGGAGTCGAGCTGGATGGAGTCCCCCTCTGGGGAGAAAATATGGGAGCTATAGGTTTTGTTGAACTTGTGGTACTACTTGACTGCGTTGGTGGTGCTACCAGTGGCACGTCGCCAGGGTCACGCTCAGCATGACGTCGGGATAGGGTGTAAATGTCTGTCTGCTGCATGGCCGGTGTGGCTGGACTGACATGTGTGATGAATAGATCATTGCTGTCATCCTCTTCAACAACATCAGAATGCACCACTTCATCAAGTCGGACGTTCGGATCCATAAGTATGAGCTTTCCGGGGCCCTTCCTTTTAACATGTGATACCTTTCGCAGCTCATGGTGTGCCTCCCTCTCAGACGTCAGAGATGGTTGCCAATCTAGATCCAGATCATCATCTGATGGAGCGGGGCTTGAAGAGGAACTTCTACACACCCTCCTTGATCTTTTCCTTGCTGGGGAGCTGGGAGAAAATGAATCATCAGGAGGAGTGGCTTCGTCTTCCTGACATGATACCCCGGCTCCAAAGTCAATTTCCTCCTGTGCCCCTACTTCTGGAAGAACAACCATTGTGGGCACTTGCACCGCTCCATGCGCCGCTACATGGGCATCTTCTCTGACCTCTACTTGCAAGTCTCCATGGACCTCTCCTTCTCGGCCTTCTCCTTCTCGGCCTTCTCCTTCTCGGCCTTCTCCTTCTCGGCCAGCTCCTTCTCGGCCTTCTCCTTCTTGGCCTTCTCCTTCTCGGACAGCTCCTTCTCGGACAGCTCCTTCTCGGACAGCTCCTTCTTGGACAGCTCCTTCTCGGACAGCTCCTTCTCGGACAGCTCCTTCTTGGACAGCTCCTTGCGCATGTACTTCTGCTTGTACTAGTAGCCCATGCAGTTGTTGTTGCGGCTTTGGTTGTTGAATAGTACTTGTGAGATGAGTTACAACCTGTGTTGATGGTGTGCTGCTACTTTCTTGCGAGGAACCAACATCACTGGTCGTTGGTGATTCAACAACTAAACAGGCTACCTGTGCAGCACTCATGGTGGGCCTTTGTTTTTTTTGTTGTTGTTGCCCAAAAAATGTATTGGTTGAGCCACCAGTCTCCTTGGTAAGTGGTGCCACTTGCTTCTTCTTCTCCTTAGTAGAGACATCTTTATTGCAAGAGGACCTACGGGCACCTCTTTTTGGAGCCATCTTCTTCAGATGTCGGAACAACAGGCCGCAGCAGCACTTCTTCCTGGCACTGATGCTCAACGATGATGCGGAGTTTTGTGCACCTAAACGCAAACGAAGACAGAGGAACATCAGTAAATATAAATGTTGCATATGTAGCGCTTGAATAAACAGTTTGCAAGTAGGCATTTATGAATACACACGTGCACACTGCACACCACCACACAATATGGAAATTTCAAAATTAGGATTTGCTAAATTTTTGGGAAACAGGAATTTAACATTGATCCAAGAGAGCAAACACACAGAGGGTTGTACTTTCATGTACCCCTGACTCCGCCTGGGCACAATGGGTGAAAGCAAGGCACAATGGGTGCAGGCCTATGTCTCAAAGCTCACTGCCTGCCTTCAAAATGGCCGCTTGACCCCCCCATCCACATGGCCAGGACCATGCCTCAAAATGGCCACCACCAACATAGCCAGCACCCAACCCCTACTCCAAAAAGTCAAAAAACACAACACAAATCAAATCACCACAATCCAATGCCATCCATCCATTTTCAGAAGGCTTATGCTGCCTGCTGGTGGTTTTCCGGTGCAAAATTGCAATTTTTACAATTTCGCGAGTGCGAGATTGTTGCTTCACGGTGCGAACGTGGCAAAAACCCGCAAAAACCGTGAACAGACCGATTCTGGGCCCCCCTGGGCATAATGGATGACATCAGAGCACAGTGGGTGCAGGCCTATGGCACAAAGCACACAAACTGGCTTACAAATGGCCCCTAGACCCCCACCCACACGGGACCAGACAATAAAATGGCCCCCACCCACATAGCAAGCCCCCAACACCACCCCAAAAAGTCCTAAAACACTCAAAAATCAGCACAATCCAATGCCATCCATGCCCTGGCCAGAATCATGTTAAAAAAAAAATCAACAAAACAGTTGTATCATGCATGCACCCATAAATAAGCCTGGTGGTTTTCTATTCATGTGCAGCAGAATTGTAATTTTTACAATTTCGCGAGTGCGAGATTGTTGCTGCGCGGGACACGAGCAGTGCGAACACAAGCAAAAACATCCTCAGCTCGCGAACTTGCAGATTTTCCCCCCAAAAAGTCGAAAAAAAAGCAACACACACAAAAATCACCACAAACAAACAACATCAACTTACTTCTTTGTGAAATCAAATTTCGAATCCAAAAGTAATCCAAAAGGCCTCAAATCCAAATATCCAGCAGCAACCACAAAAAGTAATCCTTCCCAGTCAAGATCGAAATCAAAGTGGCCAGGAAATGGAGGAGCTTACTGGACAGGAACAGGAAGTTGGAGACTGGGGCACTTCCTTCACCCCACCCCTATGGGAGGAGCTTGCTGGACAGGAACAGGAAGTTGGAGACTGGGCCACTTCCTTTACTAATTTTTGTACTTTTGCTAGTGCAAGATTGTTCCTGCCCGCGCCGCGGACCGCGAGCAGTGCAAGCAGTGCGAACACAAACAAAAAATCCGCTTCGCGCGGATTTTGCGTATTCTCGCCGCATCCGCGAGAGTTCGCGGATTGCGGATTCTCCGAAAATACGAAAAATCCGCGAGCGTAACGGATTTTACGCCCATGCTTACTCTCGATCCTACCGAGAGACAAGATGGCGGCCACTACGGACTGTTTGCAATGTTTACAGACGCCGGAGAACCAATCAGCTTCGCAAACCTCCGTTACGCGAAGCGGAGCGCTGTTACAGATATATATCTTTTTTTGAACGTTAATTTCTCAAAATCCACTGGAGCACATATATTGAGACCTAGCAAAGGCACATCGGGCTACCAGTCCCTAATATTTTACCAAGTTTCGTGCAAATCCATTCAGCTGTTCGATTATTATTATTATTTTTTTTTTTTGCCCCGCGGGGCCCTTTTAAAACCTCCACATCAAACCTAGGGGGTCAGCGAGGATCTACTATGCCCCCTTATGGTCATTTGCCCCTTCGCTTTGGCCTCCTCTTGTCTCTCGATCCTACCGAGAGACAAGATGGCGGCCGCTACGGACTGTTTGGAATGTTCACAGACGCCGGAGAACCAATCAGCTTCACTTCACAAAGCTCCGTACTGCGAAAAGTCTGCGAACCGGAGCGCTGCCCGGTCCGCTGTTACAGATATATATCTTTTTTTGAACGTTAATTTCTCAAAATCTACTGAAGCACATATATTGAGACCTAGCAAAGGCACATCGGGCTACCAGTCCCTACAATTTTGCCAAGTTTCGTGCAAATCCATTCAGCCGTTCGGGCTAAAAGTGAGGCCAACCACCCTATGGAAAACTCAATGTTAAAAACACGTTTTGGGACCCCCTTTTTTCTCGGCCCCCCCTTGACGAACCCCCCCCCAAATTTTTAAGGGCTGCTCAGAAACAAACTGTGCCATTTTCCTGAAAATTTCAGCCAATTCCGTCCACAAATGCCAAAGTTATTAGACATAGAATTTTCAAAAATCCCATAGAGAAAAAATCCTAACTGTATATACCTACTGGCGACCGCCAGTAGGTAATATATATATATATATATATATATATATCAAACACTCCTTCGCCTGGACGAAAGTAATGGGCGCACTCCCTTTGAGTCCCACAAATTGGTTTATTCAAGTCACTTCAGCAGTGAAAAACAACACGATCTACTAGCACCTTGCTCACGATCACTTTGTCAAGTTTTTTACACAACATTTAAAGCAACCTCAGTATTGGATGTTGCATCACATCCTGTTCATAGTAGCTAGGCATTCTGGTATTTGTGGTTTGTTTTTTATAAAAAAATAGGGGAAGATCTCTAAGTGAAATTAAACCATTTTACAAGACAACCCATTCAATCTTTTCCCTCATTGTCATACTTATGAATATGTAGATTGACATTATAATTTTGCTCCATTATTTTTGCCAATTCTTCGTCTTATTTCATCCCTCTAGTGGGATTAGTTAACTTTTTTGTGTGATTATATACATCGACATTGTGCACCATTGTTTTTATTCACACTTAACCCTTTCCATCCCTCCAGTGGGATTAGTCAACTGTTCATGAGGATATCTTATTTTAAAGTCATCAGGTCTTGTTTACAATGGTTTCCAACCTCACTGATTCACTTCTTTTGTTTCTCCTTTGTCCATATTAGAGATGAATGTATAACTCTTCCGACTGATTCAAGCCGTGCGGATTTAAAGTTCTAAAATTCAGGATGTGACGTGACTCTTTCTGCCGCAGAATTCTTTCGCGATCTCCACCGCGAGGATTTTTTGGGATAGTTTCAATTCCAAAGAATTTCAATTTCAGCCAATCTCCATTATGCTTGGACTCCATATGTTTTGCCACTGCGTTGGCTCTGTCCTTATGTACTGTGGCTCTCACGTGTTCCATTATGCGTTTTTTTAGTTCTCCCTTGGTGCTTCCCACGTACATGAGAGGACATGGGCATTCTATCCCATAGACTGTGCATTCAGATTTACATGAGATTAGTTGTCGTATCTGCCATTTTTTGTTGTTACGCAACGGTATTTCCTTAGTTTGTTTTGCAATTTGGCACATCTTGCAATCATAGCATTTCACAAAACCAGTGGTTTTCAACCAGTCTTTCCTTTTATTGGGTTTGCAGTAACTATGAATCAATTGATCCTTTAAGTTCAGTGCTCTCCTGTATGTTACAACTGGATGTTGTCCTACTAGTTTACCTAAGGTGTCATCCAAATGCAATATCTTCCAATTTTTTCTCATGATGTGAACAAGTTGTTTACTGTTTTCAGAGTAATCAGTGATAAGTCTGATAGGTTCTTGATCGCTTTTTTCTTTATTCGATCGTTTTAGACATTCCTGCCTTGGTTTATCATTGGCTCTTTTCCAACATTTCTCAATGTTCCCTTGATTATATTTGCGATTTTTGAATCTTCTTTTTGTTGTGGCACTGTGTTTCTGCCATTCAGAGTCTTCACTACATATTCTTCGAATACGAAGGAACTCTCCATACGGGATACTTGAGATTAGGGAGGCCTGGTGGAAGCTGGTTGCTTCCAGTGTTGCATTAGTAGCTGTTTCTTTTCTATGCAGCGTTGTGTGGATCTCATTATCTTTGATATAGATGCGGGTATCCAGGAATGTTACTTCTTTGTTATTGATTTCATACGTAAAGGTTAACCCGGTCATACTGCTGTTGATGATCTTGTAGTAATCCTGGAATTCATCTTTGGTGCCGTCCCAGATGATCAGGAGATCATCTATGTATCTGATCCAACACATAATTTTGCAGGTGAGCTGATCATGTTCCGATGCCCAGGCTATTTCCTTTTCCCAATATCCCATTGTAAGGCACGCGTAGTTTGGGCTGAATGAAAAACCCATTGCCGTACCACTGGATTGTCTGTATAACTCTTCACCAAACAGGAAGATGTTTTGCGACAAGCATAGTTCAATCATGTCTAACACCATTAGGTTGTGATTTTTGTATTTAATGTCTCGGTTTTGCAAGAAGTAGTTACATGCCTTTATTCCAGTTTCATTTTGAATATTCGTGTATAACGAAACGACATCCATGGAAATCAGTTGATAATTCTCTTGCCAGGGTATATTTTCCAGTCTTCTTAATAGGTCGTTGGTATCTTGAATATATGAACTTAATTCTGTGACAAATGGTTTAAGGAAGTAGTCTATGTAATTTGAGACAGGTTCCAAAATTGAGCCTTTTGCGGATAAGATTGGTCTTCCCGGGGGTTTGTTGCGGTCTTTGTGGACCTTCGGGAGGAAATATATCGTTGCTGTTATGGGATGGCTAGTTGTTAAATATTTCTGTTCATCTTCATCAATCAAGTTGTTTAGTTTCCATTGTCTTAATCTTTCATCCAACTTGTTCTTTATTTCTGCCGTTGGATTAGTTTTTAGCCTCTCATAGTATTTAACATCCTTAAGTTGCCTATGGGCTTCAATGATGTATGAACTTTTTTCCCAGATCACGATATTTCCTCCCTTGTCCGCCATTTTGATTTCTTTGCTAAAAACTAATCCAACAGCAGAAATAAAGAACAAGTTGGGTGAAATATTAAGACAATGGAAACTAAACAACTTGATTGATGAAGATGAACAGAAATATTTAACAACTAGCCATCCCATAACAGCAACGATATATTTCTTCCCGAAGGTCCACAAAGACCGCAACAAACCCCCGGGAAGACCAATCTTATCCACAAAAGGCTCAATTTTGGAACCTGTCTCAAATTACATAGACTACTTCCTTAAACCATTTGTCACAGAATTAAGTTCATATATTCAAGATACCAACGACCTATTAAGAAGACTGGAAAATATACCCTGGCAAGAGAATTATCAACTGATTTCCATGGATGTCGTTTCGTTATACACGAATATTCAAAATGAAACTGGAATAAAGGCATGTAACTACTTCTTGCAAAACCGAGACATTAAATACAAAAATCACAACCTAATGGTGTTAGACATGATTGAACTATGCTTGTCGCAAAACATCTTCCTGTTTGGTGAAGAGTTATACAGACAATCCAGTGGTACGGCAATGGGTTTTTCATTCAGCCCAAACTACGCGTGCCTTACAATGGGATATTGGGAAAAGGAAATAGCCTGGGCATCGGAACATGATCAGCTCACCTGCAAAATTATGTGTTGGATCAGATACATAGATGATCTCCTGATCATCTGGGACGGCACCAAAGATGAATTCCAGGATTACTACAAGATCATCAAGAGCAGTATGACCGGGTTAACCTTTACGTATGAAATCAATAACAAAGAAGTAACATTCTTGGATACCCGCATCTATATCAAAGATAATGAGATCTACACAACGCTGCATAGAAAAGAAACAGCTACTAATGCAACACTGGAAGCAACCAGCTTCCACCAGGCCTCCCTAATCTCAAGTATCCCGTATGGAGAGTTCCTTCGTATTCGAAGAATATGTAGTGAAGACTCTGAATGGCAGAAACACAGTGCCACAACAAAAAGAAGATTCAAAAATCGCAAATATAATCAAGGGAACATTGAGAAATGTTGGAAAAGAGCCAATGATAAACCAAGGCAGGAATGTCTAAAACGATCGAATAAAGAAAAAAGCGATCAAGAACCTATCAGACTTATCACTGATTACTCTGAAAACAGTAAACAACTTGTTCAAATCATGAGAAAAAATTGGAAGATATTGCATTTGGATGACACCTTAGGTAAACTAGTAGGACAACATCCAGTTGTAACATACAGGAGAGCACCGAACTTAAAGGATCAATTGATTCATAGTTACTGCAAACCCAATAAAAGGAAAGACTGGTTGAAAACCACTGGTTTTGTGAAATGCTATGATTGCAAGATGTGCCAAATTGCAAAACAAACTAAGGAAATACCGTTGCGTAACAACAAAAAATGGCAGATACGACAACTAATCTCATGTAAATCTGAATTCACAGTCTATGGGATAGAATGCCCATGTCCTCTCATGTACGTGGGAAGCACCAAGGGAGAACTAAAAAAACGCATAATGGAACACGTGAGAGCCACAGTACATAAGGACAGAGCCAACGCAGTGGCAAAACATATGGAGTCCAAGCATAATGGAGATTGGCTGAAATTGAAATTCTTTGGAATTGAAACTATCCCAAAAAATCCACGCGGTGGAGATCGCGAAAGAATTCTGCGGCAGAAAGAGTGACGTCACATCCTGAATTTTAGAACTTTAAATCCGCACGGCTTGAATCAGTCGGAAGAGTTATACATTCATCTCTAATATGGACAAAGGAGAAACAAAAGAAGTGAATCAGTGAGGTTGGAAACCATTGTAAACAAGACCTGATGACTTTAAAATAAGATATCCTCATGAACAGTTGACTAATCCCACTGGAGGGATGGAAAGGGTTAAGTGTGAATAAAAACAATGGTGCACAATGTCGATGTATATAATCACACAAAAAAGTTAACTAATTCCACTAGACGGATGAAATAAGACGAAGAATTGGCAAAAATAATGGAGCAAAATTATAATGTCAATCTACATATTCATAAGTATGACAATGAGGGAAAAGATTGAATGGGTTGTCTTGTAAAATGGTTTAATTTCACTTAGAGATCTTCCCCTATTTTTTTATAAAAAACAAACCACAAATACCAGAATGCCTAGCTACTATGAACAGGATGTGATGCAACATCCAATACTGAGGTTGCTTTAAATGTTGTGTAAAAAACTTGACAAAGTGATCGTGAGCAAGGTGCTAGGAGCACTGAAACGCGTAGATCGTGTTGTTTTTCACTGCTGAAGTGACTTGAATAAACCAATTTGTGGGACTCAAAGGGAGCGCGCCCATTACTTTCGTCCAGGCGAAGGAGTGTTTGATAATTAACGGCGAGGTTCTGCCGTAGGGATTGCACCCACGCCGAGCGCTTAATGGCCGGGAAACTGGGAACTGGCGTGTGAAGATATATATATATATATATATATATATATATATACAAACATATATATCATATTTTTATAGGTGATACACATGTGTTTGTGTTTATTTAGTTCAAATGGTGCTGGCTATTTTGAATTATGTATTTATATATTTTTTAAATATTTATTATAGTACATTTTGAATAGCAATCTGAAAATCTGAATGACTTTCTTTTCAATAATTTTTTGTTCACATTGATATTTTAAATTCGCATTAAAAATATTTAGAAATATTAGTGAAGAATGTATGCTCATGCTTTAGTGAGGTTAAACGGTGTTATTATTTACTGTTTTTCTACAAGTAGGCTACTATTTACTGAATTTAGATATGGTAGTCCTTGGTTGTTAGTAAAGAGTCTTACTTTGAATGCTAGTAGTACATGCATTTGTTTGGACCGTTTTGAATTGAGTTGGGTTAGGGATTGTACTATTCTTAGCTCCATGTAGATTTGTTCTTTTTTTTTAATTTCTAGGGATTGGTAGAGTATAAGGTGTTCTTTTGAAGGAATTGTGTATGAATTGTTCACATCTGTTTGGCATCTTTATTTTACATATAAGTCCCTTGTAAAGTGGTATACCATATACCCAGGGCCTGTAAAATTATTAATACTAGTGGGCCTGCAGCACAGATTGTGCCACCCACAGAAGTACCCTTTCAAAACGGTGTCATCCTGCCACTGAAATGCCTGTGTGTGCAGTTTACTGCCACATTGCCTTGGTATTTAAAACTGCTTGCCAAGATTTAACCTTCCCTTTTACTACATATAGGTCACCCCTAAGGTAGGGCTTAAGTAGCCCTATGATTAGGGTGCTGTGTTTGTAAAAGGTAGGACATGTGCCTTTGTTGTGTGGCATGTACTTTAGTGACAGACTATTTTGTTTCTCACTACAATGAGGGATACTCCTCTCATAGGCTAGCATTGGGAATTCTCTTATATATAGTTTGGTGGTAATTCCTGATCTGAAAGGAGTAGCGTTGCCATGTTTGGTATGTTAGAATGGTAAGGAAAAATCATGTTTTCTTGTGTTGTTGGCATTTTTATTACTATTTAGAAATGCCACTTTTAGAAAGTGGGCATTTCTCTGTGCTTATAACTCTAGTGCTTTGCAACCTGACTCCAATCCACATCTAAGGCAGAGGGACAGCTACACTTTGCGCAAAATTTCCAGACAGCCACCACACAGGGAAGGCTGGGTGAGACAGAAGAGTCACCTGCATCCAACTACATACCCATAGTCTTACTGGGCTGAGAAACAGGGAGGTGGGGCACACTTGCATTTGTATAGTCTGTGTCCTGCCCTCTCACAAAGGACTCCTTTACCCCCTACTGTACATCTGAAAGGGGGTGCTGTGCATTTCTAGGGGGTTCTTTTGAAGTCACCTCTACATGAAAGACATTTTGAGTATAATTACCGGGGCTTTCACCCCATGTTTTTAGACACAGCGTGGACTTGTTTCAAGAGTTTGCTGGCTCTACAGACTGTACCAGTAGACTGCAATGCTGCCAGGAAGACTGCAACTTGGACTACTCTGTTTGTTGTGCTGACCTGCTTGCCTGCTTGGCTGCTAGAGAAACTGCCGCTCTACTCGAGGTAACCAGTGTGCTGGCCCGTTGCCTGCCTGCCTACCTGCCCTTTGTGCTGAGAGTGCTCTCATGGGATGGGTGGGCTGGTCCTCTCCCTGCTTAGTAAGTATATCCAAAGGACTCCAGGTCAGTGCTACTTTTGGTTAAAGAGCAGTGTGTATTTTAAACTGTGCCACCAGCAGGTGTGAGCACTTCCAGCCTTGTTAAACCAGAGCATGTATGTTCCAGCCTCAGAAGATAGAGTGTAGTGGCTCCTTGCAGTATGATCTACAATTGCCCATATTTGTGCCATATAGTCACAAAACATAGTGTTTTGCTATGCCCAGGAGGAGAGCCTTGTTGTGACCAAAGCGCTTGACTCCCCTGTGCTGTACAACCGTATCCCCTCTAATAGGGGCACATTTGTTTCTTTGTTGCTAGTGTTTCTAGTGGTACTTTGTGGGTTCTGCTTTACAAGTTATATTTGGTGATTTATGTATTACAGTGAAATTTGATGATTTAGGTGTTCTTATTCATGGGTGTTACTGCTGCATTCCGTACCCTAAGGTTCTGGTAGTTGTCGTTTTGCTTTGCATTACCAGGATAACCATTGTATGTCAGTGATTACATGATATGCATAGTCTTTATGATTCATGTTGTTTTGGTGGAGGCTTTATGTACAATATATGATCTATTTTTATATAATTGTGTGTAGAGTCTCTTTTGTTGTGTATTTATTGCATTACTGGTGTGTTATTCTGGTAATTAACCTCTGTAGGATTGGTATGCTAGGGAGTAAGCCTATTGCGTGTTAAGGAACAGTTAGTGTAATATTTTCAAGCATTGTTCCTGTTGGCTCTTCCTTGCCCCCACTGAACTCTTTTAGGTTGTGTTCTCTAATGCTTTTAATTTTTTCATTTTTACTGGTAGTCCTACCAGATCATGCACTAGAATAACATTTGGTGCATTTCAAGTGTATTTTGTCACTGACAATGGTGCTTTCCTTACTGTAAATATGTCCTCTATAATTTAAAAATAGCATCCCTTTTCTGGGAGTCATATTTTTTTGTTTCCAACATTGTATTTGTGGATTTGAGAGTGTAGAAAATATACATGAATAGATACTACATTATTTTTACATATTTATATTTAGAGTGCACATTTTAATTAATATTCTGAATGTTTTGTTTACTTTTATTTTGTAAATATTTTAAAGCATTAATTTTAGTTTGATTTTAGTGTAAGGCTCTGGTTACTATAATCAATTTTGAGACTTTTTTTCGAATTTCAAATGCTTCAACATCTATATCTTTCTTTTTTCCCTTATGCATTTGCGCTAGCAAATAAACATGTACCACAGCTTTAACTACGTGTTATCATGACATACTTTTAGCTATTTTTTAACCCCTTCGGTGCTCATGATGGGACGGTTCCGTTGAGGCGTGCTGATGTCATCAGGACGCATTGGAAGCCATTTGTTTTCAGGCATCCGGAGAGGAAGGTAGGCTTTTCCTGCTGGGGGGGGGGGTGTTTTGTTGTGCATAGAGGCATCAGGGGCATCAAAAGAGTTTTTCCTTTCCCCTGATATCTCTCCGCAGGGTATTCCTGCTGCACGATCGTGCATGAGGTCGCGATTGTGCAGCAAGAATGCACAATGCACCAGGGATTTTTTTTGGGTGGGGACCACTTGGGCAAGGGACACTGACACTTCCAAATGGGGTGATGTTATTTTCACTATTTTCTGCCCCACTGTGGACAAGTCGTCCCTTACTTGGGCCTATGTGAAGGCCCACATGCCCCTGGGGGGTGAAAAAAAACACTAGCACTAGGGATATGTACATATTTATGTTTTGGGGTGGCCCCTTCGGAAATGATCAAACCTGTTGGCACTAATAACATTTTTGAATTACTTTTGGCCATTTTTGTTCCCCTCTGGGGCAGATCGGCCCTATTTTGAGGCCCATTTGTCCCCAGGGGGGGTGAGATAAACCGCTAGCACCAGGGATATATATGTATGTATGTTTAGTGGTGGCCCCTAGGGTAAGGTTTGCCCCAATGGGATGGGGCATCGATTATTATTTGCTTTCGGCTGATTTTCTGTCCACCTTGGTGGCAGATTGGCCATTCAGGATAGTGGCATAGTCGGTTAATTGTTTTATTTCTTGTCAATTTCGATTGTAATGTTTTATTTCTCCTTTTTATTCTTGTTCAAGTCTTTTGCTTTTTTGACTGATGTTCCAGGTTGTGGTTTCATCACTGGTGATTCTACAGTTTGTGTAGTTGCATGATAATGATATGATATGATAAAAATTATTTATAGAGCGCACGTTCACCAGCGGTTTCTTGGCGTTTGGGTGGAAGGGCTGAAGGCCACGGCAGTATGTCGAAATTAATTGTATGCTTGGGAGAAAAGCCAGGTTTTAAGCGATTTCATGAATTGAGGATAGGAGGGTATTAAGCGGAGTTCTGGAGGGAAAGAATTCCAGAGGAGTGGAGCTTGGCTGGAAAATCTCAGACCGCCATGTTTCTTGCATCTGAAAGTGCAAGGGAACAAGAGATTAGAGCAGGAGGAGCGTAGGAAGCGGGGGAACATAGCGATGGATTCGGGAAGCAATGAAAGAGGGTCCATGGGATGAGAGGGCTCTGTGGAACAGGCAGCCAAGTTTGAAGAGGCTGCGCTGAGTCACTGGGAGCCAATGAAGGCTCTTAAGGAGGGGTTTGGTGTGGCTAAACTTTGGCTGGCCATGGATTAGCCTGGCTGCTTGATTCTGGACTAGTTGAAGTCGGTGGGATTGGTATGCGGGAATTCCGACATACAGAGAGTTGGCGTAGTCGATGCGGGACATGACTAGTGCCAGGGTGACTTGGACGAGAGCTTCATGTGAGATAAATCTGCTGATTTTCCTGATTCGGCGTAGATGGAAAAAGCAGACAGAGACCACTGAGTTGATTTGAGCCCTCATGGAGAGGTCGTTACTGATAGTGACGCCTAGGCTCTTGACTGAGTTGACTGGGGATCCCAGGGAGAGGGGCCAGAAATTGGAGTTCCAAGGGTTGCCTGGGGGCCCTGTGAGAACCAGCTCTGTCTTGTCAGGATTAAGCTTGAGCTGGTTCACGTTCATCCAGCTGCTGATGAAGGTCATAGTGGATTGAGCGTTCTCTATAGAGGAGGGGGAGGGATCGATGTTGAAGATGAGCTGAAGGTCATCGGCATAGTAAAAAATTGCTACTGCTCTTTTCTGGAGTTCAGAGATCATGGGGAGGATATACAGGTTAAACAATAGGGGGGAAAGGGAGGAACCCTGAGGGACTCCACAGGTAAGTCTTTTATCCTCCGAGGAGAAGTTGGAGAGGCGGACTCCTTGATATCAGTCTTTAAGGAATGAGGTGATCCCCGTATGCCGGCGCTCTCGACCCGATCGAGAAGAAAAGCGTGGTCGATGGTGTCGAAAGCCACCGAGAGATCCAGGAGCACCAATGCCTGCGAATTGTTCTGATCAGCCCCCTTTCTAAGTTCATCATGGACGGCCAGGGCAATGGACTCAGTGGAGTGTTGGGGCCTGAAGTCAGCTTGATGGGGGTCTAAATAGTGGGAGTTTTCCAAAAAGGTGCTTAGGCAATTTGCTACAAAGGCCTCCAGAATTTTGCCCAAGAAGGGGAGTAACGAGATAGGGTGGAAATTACATAGCGCCTTGGGGTCGGCTCCTGCTTTTTTCAAGGATAGGTGAGACTACCGCAGTTTTGAAAGAATCGGGGACCACGCCGGAGGCAAGGGAGTTATTGAGGAGAGAGAGGGAGGGTCGGGATGTTGAGAAAGATCTCCCGGGCAATTTGAGGGGTACAGCTGTCCCCCAGGGAGCCGGAGCGAACTTCCCTGAGGAGGAAGAAGAAAACCTCCTGAGTGATCAGAGGGAAGTTGGAGAAGAGAGAGGAGTTACGGGGGGCATCGCTCGGATCAGGGGGGGAGACGGCCTTGGGGATACTGGTTTTAATGTTGGTAATCTTCTCAATAAAGTAAGAGTTAAGGGAATCAGAGAGGGATTGTGATGGCTGGGGTTTGACAGTGACGTGGTCGGGTTTCACAAGTTCATCCACAATGGAGAAGATGTCTTTGGCTTTACTGGTCGAGTTCAAGATCTTTGAAGAGAAGTATTCAGTTTTAGCTATGAGGATGGCGGTTTTGTAATCGTTTAAGGTAGAGAGAAAGGTGGATTTTTTGAGGGGACAGTAGACAAGTCTCCACTTGCGCTTGGTTTGGAGTAGGGCAAGTTTCCTGTCTTTAAGGTCCTTTGTGAACAAGTGCTGGGCATCGTGGGGCCTCTTATGTTTAAGTTTTCTCAGGGGAGGGAAGTTATCTCTTGCCTGGGCCAGCCAGGTGTTAAGGTCTTCAGCCTGAGTGTGTGGTGAAGCCGGTGATCTGGTGGGTTGGGAGGTACTAGGCGTAGAGGCAGATAGGAATGCACAGAGAGTAGGAAAATCTACCCAACTCCAGTTCCTGATCATAAGAGGATCAGTGGTGAGGTATTTGGTAGTGGTGTGTGTAATGATGGAGAAAGCAATAAAAAAGTGGTCAGACCAAGTACAAGGAGAGATCTGGAGATTGGTGATGTCAAGGTTAGAGGTCCAGACCTGGTCCAGGGTGTGTCCTTTAATGAGGGTGGCCACTTTAATATGCTGGGTGAAGTTCATACCATTGAGTAACTCTGTGAAGTCCATCGAGCAGGAGCTTTCACGTGAGTCCTGAGGCCAGTAATTGAAGTCCCCTATGATGAGGATTTTGGCATGATTTATCACCAGCTCGGCTTTCATGCTACTGAATAGTTGGAGAAAATTCGGCAAGTGGGCGGGTGGCCTGTAAAATAGGGCACATGTTAGAGGGAGACTTTTGGATTCAAGTTTAAACAACAGGAAGTCAACAGAGGGAATTTTGGGGGTGGGGAGGGAAGTACATTTATGGGATTGGGAGATGATGGCTGCAACTCCCCTCCCCACTTTACCCTCTGGCCTGTTTGCCTGGAGGATGTAGTAGTTGTCAGGGATGGTGGCCAGTATGTCCGGAGTGGATTCAGATGAATGCCATGTTTCCGATAAGAGCAATATGTCTGGCTTGATGGAATCTAAAAGATAAAAAATCTCTAGCTGGTGCTTGACCAGAGAACGGGTGTTTAGATACCATATGGACAAGCAGTATTGATTGGGACTGGAAGAATGAGGGAAGATTTTAGGGTGGGAGACCCGTGGGCTCGAGGGTAATGTGTGGGGAAGAGGGTCAGAGGTGAAGTCGTTAGTGGTGATTTTAAGCGACAGAATTCCGACGGTGTTTAGAGTGCAGAGGAGGCCAGGGTGAATGGGCCATTTTCACTGGAGAGATTTAAGCTCCATTGAAGTATAACGGCGGGATATAGGGGCAGGGTGCGTGGCCCCTGGCCCCGGTCGGCCGCGGACGGGCGCAGACGAACTTGCCTTTGGCTCGCTGGCAGCGCGCCTGCTGCACGTGTCTGTTGCGTGACGGGAAGCACATTGATAGTTATAGGTGAAGACACGGCGCTAATCGTGGTACTCTGCCCCCAACTGGCAGCGAGGAAAGACTGCCTTCCTGCGTGAGCTTGCACCCTCCACAAAAATCGGGAGAGCCCCGTGGTGGACCGGGGTGCAGGCGTAGAGTGCAGGAGGTAAGGTAGAGCTTTAGCTTTAGAGTACTGTGCATGTGTTTGGTACAAAAAAAAGGTTTTGTACTGTTTACTCAAAATTAGTTTAATTTCTCTGCTTGAATGTGTTTTTGTAAATGGTGTTATAATAGCAGTATCTTTAGCTTCTGTTTTATTGAATGTGAAAATCTTTTTGTATTTGTGCTCGATGTATATTTTGTTGTCTTATGAGTAATTTGTCATGGTTTTTCTTTCTTGTTTATTACTTACTTTGCACAGTGTTGGTTGTTGTTGACTTTCTTAGTAAGGATTATGGCTAGATGCAGGATGACTGTTCAGCAGGTGTTGGTATACTTTTCGAGTCTTCTTTCGAACATGATTATAAGACTGACTCTGCATCTGAGCCAGAGGAGGGAGTGGAAGATTCTGGCAGTGAATTTCTGCCCAAGGAGAAATCATCGGATGATGAAGCCACTCTTAGTGCAGATGAAGGGCCTGTTTAAGAGGAGGGCATTGATATGCAGCAAAAGGCATGGTGCAGCGGGTACTGCCTTACTTTTCAGGTGTCCAAGGGTGTAGAGTGAATACTGAAAACGGTTTGCCTATTCCTTTTGTTCAGTTGCTTATGGACGATGTATTTTTGGAGGAGACTGTTGAGCTAACTAAATTGTCTGCTGAACAGTATGTGAGGGACAACAGTGCCAGACTTGGGCTTCACTCTAAAGCTACCCGGTGGACTTCCACAAATCTGGATGAGTTGAAGAAGTTCTTGGGTTTAACTTTTTTGATGGGCGTGTTAAGGAAGCCATCAATGACTCTATATTGGTCTACTAGTCCCTTGATGGCAACAGCTATATTTCTGCCAAACATGAGTTGTGATCCATATTTGCTTCTGCTTCGGATGCTTTATTTTACCAATAATGGTTTAGCGTTGCCATGAAATCACCCTGGTTGTGACCATCTTTTTAAGATTCTGCCTATCATTCATCACTTTGTAGATAGATTTTCTGAGATCTATGCTCCAGGGAATTAATTATCTGTGGATGAGTCTTTGGTCTTGTTCAAGGGTTGTTTGGTTTTTAGGCAGTTCATTCCTAGCAATAGGGCATGCTAAGGAATTAAGATGTATATGCGGTGTGTCAGTAGGACTAGATATGTCTGTAATTTCAGGGTGTACACCGGTAGGGATTCCATGATTGACACCCCCACTTGTCTGTTCACTTTCGGAACGAGTGAGAAAATTGTGTGGGAAGTTGGCAGAAGAATTTTTAAAAAAGGTCACCATTTATATGTAGATACCCTCTACACTGGTGTGCAGTTGTTCAGGGAACTGGTCAAAGTGGACTCTTTTTCTTACAGCACAATCTGCTCTAACTGTAAAGGTTTCCCAAAATAACTTGTCAAAAGCTTGAGGGGGACGGTGCAGTGCATTGCATAGTGAGGAACTTCTAGCTGTGAAGTTTGCCGAAAGGAGAAATGTCTACATGCTATACTCCATGATGAAAGTACTTCACCTGTGACTGTTTAGGGTCAGGTTGCAGAAGTGTGCAAACCTGTGCATTTTAGTCTATAATAGGCACATGGGTGGTGTTGATAGAATAGATCAGAGGTTGGAACCTTACACTGTTTTTTGTAAGGCTTATGTTTGGTATTAGAAGCTGGCTATTCATCTCTTCCACCTAGCAACCTTTGATGCTCTTGTTGTATTTAAGGATTGTTCTTAGCGCTTGGACGCCTCAGGGCAGCTACCCGCGCTTTAGAAATCCGAATTCATTCATTCATTCTCCTGAGTCAAGGATGACATTTGTTTAGTTTCAGGAGTCTGTGATAGGCAGCCTTGTTGTAGTGGTACAGGCAAGTGTTCCTAGAGAAAAAGCTCAACACTTTCCTGGTCACATTCCTCTCACGCCCAAAAAAGGCTTTCCCAGTAGGAGATGTAGAGTCTGTTGGCAACAAGTTGCACTAAAGGAGACTCTTATGTACTGCCCTGAGTGTCCTTCTAACCCTGCGCGCTGTGTGTTTGCTTGTTTTAGTATGTACCACATGCAAAATAATTTTTGGGAGCATCCATGAGTGTTAAAGTTAACTAAATGGTCTTTATTATATTTTCTGTTCAGTTTCAAGGTTGGCATTAGTGTGATGTATTTAGTTTCAGTGTATGTCTTTGCAATTTTGTATCTACTTACAATTTGTTAGTGTTTTCTTTTTTGTATAAAAAACAAAATGGGATGGCGGTGTGTATGGACTGGCACTTGGCTGGCAATGTATGTGGACTGGCACATGGCTGGCAGTGTGTGTGGACTGGCTACCTGGTTGCCAATGTGTATGGACTGGTGCTAGGCTGGTGGTGTGTGTGTGAACTGGTGCTTGGCTGGTGGTGTGCCTGGAGTGGCACTTAGCTGGCAGTTTGTGTGGACTGTGCTTGGTAGGCAGCATGTGTGGACTGGTGCTTGGATGGGGTTTGTGTGGACTGATGCTTGGCTTGCAGTGTGCATGGACTGGCACTTGGCTGGCGGTGTGCGTGGGCTGACACTTGGCTGGCGGTGTGCATGGACTGGCGCTTGGCTAGTGGTGAGTGTGGACTGGCGCGTAGATGGTGGTGATGGTGGACTGGCATTTGGCTGGTGATGTGTGAGTAGTGACTGACTGCTTGTCACTACACGCACTGGTATCCAAACGCCAAACCACACAATGAAGCAGGTGGGCATATGAAAGTAATGGACCCTTGAATGTTGCTGTCTGTGAATGTGAGTGTTTTTATGTGCTGGGCCCACGGCTGGAGGTGTGAATGGTTTTGTGTGTGTCACTCTGATGAGAGGTGTTTGTATGGCCTGTAAAGTGGTTGGTACCTTGTTGTGGCTTTACAGCTCATGAGCTGTGAGCCACTGTTTATGTTTTTTGTCCTTTCAATTATTATCAGTGCATTTCATTTTTATGAAATCTCTTGTTAATAACATTTTATATATTGAACCATCACACACCCTCGTGCCAAATCCAACCAGTTTGTGTGTGTACTTGAGGAATAGATGGCTGTGCAGTAATATTTGTCTTTCCCTTTCCTGTTCTTCTCTAGCAGGGTGTATATTGTCCCTTTTTGTGAATGTTGTAATGTGTTGGTTCTGCGGCTGGCGGCGTGAATGGTCTTGTATGTATCATGTGTGAAGCGTACATGAATGGCCTTGGCGCAGCTTTACAGCTCATGAGCTGTGAGTCACTGGTTCATTTTTGTGTCCTAAAAATTATTAATAGTGCATTTCATTTTTGTAAAATCTCTTGTTAATGAGAATTTATATGTTGAACCATCACTCACCCGCTGCCAAATCCAAACAGTATATGTGTGTGCTTGAGGAATAGATGGTTGTGCAGTAATAATTGTCTTTTCTGTCTTTCAATGTCAAGGTGTACATTCTCTCTAGGAAATCTACCAACTCTAGATATCTTTGTAAACTAAACAACCAGTGGAGGACACGGTGATGTCTCTGCCAACAATTGATCTTACCCACAATGTCCTGCAAACCTCAAAATGTGACAAAAGTCACATTTTCCTTGAATTACTGTACCACAATTTCCCATATTCAGAAGGAAACCACACATTTCCTACCACCCAGCATTTTCCAATTATCCTGATAAAAATGGTACCTCACTTGTGTGGATGGGCCAAGCATCAGTGGCAGGGGAGGGTCCAAAACGAATTGTGGAGACTAAGTTCATGGAGTTACACTACATGGAAATCTGCTGTGTTGCAAAAAAAACTCAGTGGAATTCTGCAGAGTTCTTTTCCAACCTGAGACCTGGCTCAGCCTCCGCCAGCTTTCCTCCTTCAGCTTAGACACCGTACCGTAGTCATCCGCTGCTGAGAGCCGTACCACACCACCCTGCTCACCTACTCCTCTTGCACAGCTGCCTAACTCTCCCTGCTGCCCACTTGTGGCTACCTACTTAGAAACCTTTCAGATGCCTTGTGGAACAGGAGGTGAAGGCAGTAATGTGGAGTCCAGGGGTGAATCCTCCACACTTTACCTCCGTGGTGAAACAGCAAAGGCAAACGGCAAATTCTGCCTAAAGAATTGCATACAAACAAACACATTGTATTGTCCTTGAGAAAGCTGGCATACACTGACACCATCAAAAATAAAAGATTATATATCCGGTGGTAACACTTGTGTAAACAACTAGCTCAAAAACCAACACACGCCTAAAATGTTCCTCTACAATGGCTTAATAATTAATATTAATGCTGTGCATGAGGTCTTATTAGAGAAAAAGGTGTGCGGGCGCTGGTGGCGCCTGCAAGATCCTTCTTGAGGGAATTATTAACCTTCTCTGAGCCCTTTTCCCACCTGGGTCCCTGGAAGAGGACGGAGCGGTGTGCCGACTGCCAGTGCCGAGTACAGGCCCTGCCCCTGAACACAAATTCCAGCATCCAATGTGCTCCCTCCCTTCTGTTGACTTAGTGAAGTCTGAATCCTGGGATTTGTAGCCTATTTATGCTGTCTCCCTTCCAGTGCAGCTAGAGGGCAAAACTGTGTAGAATATTTTGGTTTTCTGACAAAAGTTTGCCTCGCCCTGAAAGCTGGGAATATGGTGTTTTCAGCACTACAACCCCTTTGTTGATACCATTTGCAGGGAAAAAAACTGCTTTCTTCTGCAACACTTTTTTCCCATTCTCTTTTTAAATACTCCATTTTGCCGTATGTGGGCTAATTTCTGGGTCCCCTACTTGGGAATCCACAAACTCTGTGTACCTCAGGGTGTTGGAAGAAAAGGATGCACATTTAATGGGGATACCTTACGTGGACAAAAAGATACAGGGGCCTAAGAGCTAAATACCTCAAAAAGCCAAAAAAGGCTTAGCACTTAGGGGCAGGAGGCCTAGCAGCGAAGGGGTTAATCTTGTTAGCTATCATTTGTTATATTTAGTCGTTTGTTAAAGTGTTGCAATATTCTTTGTGGGTTTGTTTTCCTGTAGAGTGATACTGTCCTGCTGTATTTCTTTTTTAGGAATCTTTTTCTTGTGCTTTATCATGACTTGTTCTACTATTTGTTAATTGGAAACGTGTTTATATTTGTAAGTTATTTCACTTTAATTTGACTACTGTGATTTGTTCATGCTCCATTTATGGTAAATGCTAATTATTGTTTTAAATATGTATTCAATGTATATTAATTTTAATTTGACATCTTTTCATATGCGTGTATAAATGTTGTTCTTTAATATTTTATTATTGGTGATTGTTGTTATATTCCCATAGTTGCAATGTGTGGGTAATATTTGCTGTTTTTTATTTTTATGATCATACTGTATTTTAGATATTTTTTCCACATTATATTTGTCATCAATATTTTTGTTTTTAATGTTTAAATATACATTTACAATATTTATGTTTTCAAACTCTTTTGTGTATATTAATTTATTTTTTCTTGCTAAAGGCTCATACAACTGGACCAAGACTACAAAGGGAAGTCACCATTGTAGTACTATGCGTAGACATGTTGCCTAGTTAAATACAAGGCACATTAGAAGAGGAGGCAGCGTACATGTAAGTTTTCCTGTTAGGTTAGAATTTAAAAATGAAGATTAACAGCTGAACAATGTCTCAGGCCAGGTGTGAAACATCTATCACTTTTTGTGTTATAGATGTTGGCCTAGAAATCTTATATTGCACCTACAAATGTGGGTAATAATAAGACACCTGTCATTTAAAGAGCTTATAAAGGGCAAGCTTGTGGTATAACATGCTATCTGAATAGCAATTTGTTCTTATAAAATTAATGTAATAAAAGTGCAGTTGGTTAAACAACAAATAGGAATTTGTACATTTTTGCATAGAGTCTCTTTGCAGATAGGTAGCAGTTTGACATTGAGAACTAGCTTCAAGTGCCAATTAATAAAATAAGGTCGCTACAAGAGTTAATCCTACATATATAACTAGAATGTAAGTAGCTCTTTGATCTATTAGGTGTGTGTTTCAGAATTGAATGTGTATGAAGGGCTGTTTTCCGTTTGAGTCTACCTAAGCTGAATATGTAAAGTGTGCTCAGATGTTTATTGTCGACTAAAACAGGGGAAGGGAGCACAGTGCTTCTCATCCCAGCACAGTTTACCCCATTGCATTCCGGTAAATGCAGTACTCTTACTTCACATTTTTTCACCAAAGTATGTGCAGGTATTGCTATTATCTCTAGAACATGTTTCTAGGTTTAGCCCATTATATGTAGAGAGCAGAAGTAGTAGACAACAGAATCAAGTCATCTGGGGTTTGCTGAAATGCTGCCCAAGTCTTCTTTACTGGTCAGAGTAACACTCCACGGGCACACAGGTGCATTCCAGGTGAGATTGTCAGCTCTTTGGCTCAAGGGAACCTTTTAAGCACAAGGGGGGAGAGAACACACTGCCACTCATCCCAGCACAGTTCACCCCAACACACTCTGGTAAATGTAGTATGCTTACTTTGAAGTTGCTGTAGTGTTTCACCAAATTTTGTACACGTAGTGATACTATCTTTAGACATGTGTTTCTGGGTTTAGCCATTCATCGGTAGAGAGCAGACATAGTAGAGAGCACTGAAAAGTTATCTGAGGTTGCTGAAATGCTGTCCAAGTCTTCACAGATCACAGTACCACTGCACAGGTGCATCCCAGGAGAGCTCGTCAGCTTGTTGGCTTAAGGGAGCCTTTCAAACACAATGGGGAGGGAGCACAATGCCTCTCATTCAAGCGCAGTTTTCACCCCATTGTTTTCTTCTAAATGCATTACACTTATTTCAAAGATGCTGTCGTTTTTCACCAACGTTGGTGCAGGTAGTGCTGTTGTCTCTAGACAAGTGTTTCTGGGTTTAGCCCTTCATCAGTAGAGAGCAGAATTAGTAGAGAGCAGATGAAAGTCATCTGGGGTTGCTGAAATACTGCCAAAGTCTTCACAGAACACAGTACCACTCCACAGGCACACAGGTGCATCCCAGGAGAGCTCGTCAGCTTATTGGTCAAGGGCGCCTTTTAAACACAAAAGGGGAGGGAGCACACTGCCTCTCATCCTAGCGCAGCTAACCCCAGGGCATTCTGGTAAATGCAGTACACTTACTTCAAAGTTGCTGTAGTTTTTCACTAAAGTTTGTGCAAGTAGTGCTGTTATTTCTAGATGTGTTTCTGAGTTTAGCCCTTCATCAGTAGAGAGCAAAAGTAGTGGAGAGCAGAGAAATCTCATCTAGAATTACTGAAATGCTGCCCCAGTCTTCACAGGTCACAGTACCACTCCACAGGCACACAGGTGCATCTCAGGTGTGCTCATCAGCTCATTGACTCAAGGGAGCCAATTCTAATTCAGCCTTCTGAAAAACATTTCTAATGACATAATTACAGAATTGTTGTGTCCTTGCCTAAATCAAGATTTTTTCCATTCTAAAACTGATTTATACTGTTTTTCGTAACCAGGGTAATTTACAATTATTTGTCACCTGTCTTTCATCAATGCTTTCATAAGTGTCTTTTCAAGGTTTCAATCTATGCTTTTGTATTTTGTAAGAAGAGAAGCTGATTCACCTTTGTAGTACTGGCATTTGGCATAGATGTCAGCAATGGCATTTATAGTTTACTGTGTTTTATTCACTTTGATGACTGGAATCATGTTTTACTCACACACTTAATGATGACACTCTATTTCCTAAATCTGCAAAGATGGCTTTGATAATCATGGCAAAACATCTGTTTTTGCCTTGTCAAACTTGCTAACTCAAAAATCTTCGTGTAATGTAATGCCAGTGTCGACGTGCATTAGGCATCCGATGCTAAACGGATAGGTCAGTGCATCATGTTCTAACAGATGCAAAGACTTCATTATTGGGAAAATATGTTGATGAGCTGGAGGTAGGTGTTTGAGGGTTGTGTTGAGTAGTTGAGGTGGGAAGTGTCAGCATATTGCAGATTACGAGTGAGTGCATGATGGGTCTTTACTAATTAGCTCAGATGAATAAGAACTGTTATATTCTTCAAATAAAGGTGTGATGTTCCATCACAGTAGAGTTGTCTGAAACTGCAAAAAGTAGATTGCTCTTACGTTCTATGGGACCCTACCGAAAGTTGGTCAGGGCCCCATGGGAAGCAGTGACCGTTTGTTACCTCTGGAGAAAAATATTCAATTTCAATGCGCCAGCTAGTAGTCCACAACACCCCCAAATCTATCACTAGGGTCCTATCAAAAGTGTCAAGGGATTTGTAAGTTCAGTTATGGACTTCCACTTCAGTTTGTTTTTATCAGCTGTATACTGATAAGTGCTAGTTTCTCACATACACCACAATTGCAGGCATGCTATTTTTTTATATTTAGGTAAGGGTCAAGTCTTGGTTGTAATGAATACCATAGACCCTATGGGGCAACTCTAGGCAAGACACCTCTCTGCCACCCTTTAGTGACATCTACGCAAATCACTCGACGCAGATCAATGCTGCCTTCTCATCCTCCTTGACCTATCGGCTGCATTCGATACAGTCAACCACAATTTACTGCTAAGGGTCCTTCAAGAAAGAGCTGGTCTACAAGAGACAGTCCTCCAATGGTTCTCCTCCTTTTTTCACAACTGATCACAGAGAATAAAAATCAGAAACTTCGAATCCGACCTACACCCAGTCATCAGAGGTGTTCCTCAAGGGTCTGTTCTCTCCCCACAGCTCTTCAACATCTATATCGAACCCCTCACCTCTCTACTTAGAAAATCCAACATCCCCTTTCACCTATATGCGGATGACACGCAGCTGTATCTGGAAACGACCTCTATTGAGGACATCCAGAGACTAAACAACACCCTCAGGGAGATACAAGACTGGCTTTCAACCAATCACTTGAAACTGAACCAAGACAAAACAGAAATACTACTCATTTCCAACAAAGATGATAACCCTCAAATCAAAGAATGGCTTAAAGCCATCGATGCCCTCAATGATAACCTTTCCCTAGCAGACTCAGTGAAATCTCTAGGGATCACCCTAGATCCAAAACTCGACATGAAGAAACACATCGCAAAATCTGCTAAAGGTGCTTTTCTCAACCTCAAACTACTATACAAAATAAAACCCTTCCTTCCACCCAAAGACCTTCAACAGGCCACCCAGGCCCTAGTCCTCTCCAGAATAGACTATGGAATTGCGACCCTGACAGGGACAGCTAAATCCCATCTTGCCCCCCTGAAGACGACACTCAACGCAGCAGCAAGAATGGTCTCCGGAATTAAGAAATTTGAGCACATCTTTCCAGCCCTCAAAGAACTCAGATGGCTCCCAGTGGAGTTACGAGCCAGTTTCAGAACAGCCTGCATCACGCATAAAGCCCTGCATACAGGTAAACCAGAATACCTGGCCGCCAAACTCAATAGAGCAGGCCAGTCCAGAAACCTAAGGAGCTCCAGCTCTCTACTGCTCATCCCGCCCAAACTGCGCAAGCTCAAAACTACAGCCAAATCTTTTGCTGGCAACGCTCCCAAAATCTGGAACTCCATTCCTCCCCACATCAGAACAATCTCCTCATTTCCAAAATTCAAGAGGCTCCTCAAAGACTTCTTCCTCGACCGTACTCGAGGTACCTGAGAGTCCCTGGACTGCCCCCGATCTGTCACTCTAGCTTTAACAAAATTCCAAGTCTGACATCAAGGCTGCAGATCAAAATAGCTTTTGGATATAAACATTCTTTCAACAGATTGTGTATATCTGAGTTTCAGTCTGCTCATTATGTCATTTATTGTATTTGTTGTGAAGCGCTCTGATACCCTTGGGTCTAGTCAGCGCTATACAAAACTACTAAAATAAAATAAATAAAATAAATAAATACATCTTGGAAAATTATGTCATGTGAGTCCATTCATGTTTTTTACACTTAACATGGGTCCCAAATCTAGTTATTAAAACGTTTAATTTCTAAAAACTCATACATAATGGTAACATAGCCAATCTATTTTTAGCATTCCTTTGGATTTTATTTTCTATAGGAAGGTGTTAACTGTGTCCTTGAAACCCGCAAATACACAAAGGTTTCCGTAAAGTGCTCCACAAGTATTCTGATGGATATCTCATCCCACACCCAAAAGTGAGCCGACTTAACGATGAAGCATGCCACTTTGGTGGGTAATGGTCAGTGCATTCTGAAAAAGGATTACCCCAGAACTTAAGAGTGGCCTACTTTTTGGAAACTTTGGACAATTCTACTGCCACAGTATGTCATGCTTTATTGCATTGATAATTACATTGAGAGGACCAAAACGGACCGTTCAGCCTCTCTTTCCCCTTTGTTATATAGTGTAGAGCCATTTTGATACTCCATTACAAAACAAGCTATCATCCACAATGAAAGTAATGGCAAATCCACAGTGAGGTGCACCATGTGACCACAGCAATAAGTAAATGTATAATCACTAGGATTCTGTGGGCTTCTCCTTGATATGTAGTGCTTTATTATGGTTTAAGATAGTTACAAAGTCATATATATTGGACAGAAGAGAAATAATATGGGTTTGGTGGGTCACCCCTGTGTCATAATAAGCTGTGAAGTGTGCCATGCATATCATAACTCAGAAATCAGCAGGCTGCTGTATGACTGTCAATGCTATTTCAGTATTTGGACTGAGAGTGTATAAGATCTGCTTAGTGCCCAGGTCCCGCCTGGTTAGGGATGCACTGGGAGTCCTAAGGTTATAGTGGCCTCAGCTGGCTCCCCGCACTGGGCTGGAACCGGCATCCTCTTTGTGATTTGCTCACACTCTTTCCAGTTGGTGGAAGCTGAGTCCAGTATTCCTCCCACTTTGGAGATGGGGACTCATTTTGCTCCTGGTGGCCAACCTCAGGTATATTTTTAAAGGCCTTGTGGCCTTTAAAAGAGCACTTATCGTAGCAACAGCGTTTTCTGGTACCCTGTTTAAATATGTCCTCTGTCTGTGCTCCTAAATATTTATCCTGCTTGCAGGGCGTCTTCTACTGCCCTTTACAAATGAGAAAGCAGAACACCCTCCCCGTTGCATCCTCAGGCACAATGGCTTCCTGTCCATCGTGCAGGGCACCTGGTTGTTAGCAGGGGAATCAAGGAACCATCCACAAAAGGTTCAGGGGAACCATCCAAGATTCCCTAGCAGGTCAATTACCTGAACTGTTCCTCAGTGGGGGCTTAAGGGGTCCAGTGCCATGGGGCATTGTGAGAGCAGCCCTAGTCCCAGAGGTCAGCCAGAGTCAAATTCTCTTAGTTCATTCCTCAGCGTATCAGGGGGCTTCTCCTTCCAGCTGGGCATTCTTTCATCATTGTCGCTCCAGGGTCCAGTGTCTTCTCATTGGTCTTTCCCTTGGGCAGGGGTTTTGAAGTAGGGGTGGCAAGTTCTAGAAGCCAGACGTCCCTGGTCAATCCTAGGGTGCCAAATCAGCACTCCACTCCTGCCCGACGCTCCTGCAGAACTTTCTGGAACAATACAATATGGCAAATTTAAGTTGTCTGTGGAAAGAGTTTCCTTGAGAGCCTCACCTCCATCCATAGATGACAAAGATGTCTGATCACTGACCACCCTAACTTGAAAGGCAAGCCCCTCCAATGTTGGCTCCTGAGGTCTGGTTCTTCTCCTTTGTTCCAGTGTGCCTGGGCTGTCCCAGTCCAAGTGCCGCAAGACAAGCTAATTAACGGATGTAGATATTCTCCCCATACCTTTCTTTCAAGGAACTGTCACAAACACTAATAATTGCTCTATAGGATGGGGAGGCCTTTGAGTCCTCTGCTGGGAAGTGATTGACTAGGTCCAGTAGGGGGACAAAGGCCTGAAACCTGATTCTGAGCCTACACATTTTAAAGTGTTACCTGGCGTCTACATGTGATTTATTGGACTCCAAATGTACACTCAGGTTGCATGAGTACCCCTAGATTGGTACCTCAGTGGACCCTATTGACCTAAGTGTGGCGCAACTGCACTTTAGGGTAGAATTTGCCTTTAATGGATAATACAGTGTAAGCACCCCAGACCTTCACTAAGCACTGCAGACCTACTCTATGAATGCTCATTCACGTTATAAGGCCTAACCTAGATTAACACCAATCCATTAAGAGTTCTTTCTGTGACAGGTTGCCTGTGCACAGACACTGGGCTATGCTAGATGGTAGTCTCTCACCCACAGTCCACTCATAAGTGCATAAGAATGTGCTCACGTGTTTATGGGCAACCAGTCCCCAGCTTCTACCGTAGCTGTGAGGCAGTCGCCTTATCAGAAAAGTTAAATACTGGATGCTAGCACTTAGTTTATTTACTGTGAATTTACCACGAATGAGACGCAGGTGGTAAGACTTGCTCGAGGTAATAGTTCAAAAACTGGATAGTTAAATGCAAAAAAAATCAGAAGGACTAATTAGTCTGAACCTGTTTGCTACAAGAGAGGTAGCTGTAATAGATAAGAGAGGTACCGGAATGAACATATCTATATTTTTCGCCATTAGCACTCTCATGCTGCAGAAATATTTGCTGTGCTTCACAAAACTTAAATGAAATAAGTGAATGCATTTTAGCAGTTAATGAAGTGGAGGGGTCTTAAGCAAGCCCTACTTGGTTTCTCTTAATGGGGAGAGGAGAGATTTTTGATCATCAGTCCTTCATCATTGTCCTGCATTAGTCCGCCACTCTGGGTTTCATGTGGGACTAAAGCATAATCTATGGATAAAGAGAATAGAATTCCTTCATTTGCATTATTCTAATCAACCATAACTTCATCTATTATCTTGCAGCTTCCTTTGACGTATTTACTCATTAATTGCAATTAATACTTCCTGGATTGTACAAGTCTAGAAAAGTGCTACTTTAATGGAACTCACATATGTATCTATGTATACATATGTTTGTGTGTGTGTGTGTGCGTACGGTTAAATGCTATAAATATACAAATAGAACAAAGAATACACAAGGTTAGCAGGAAACTTTGTCAATACTTTTAGAGCCCTGTGCCCCCCTAGGTATTTGTTAAGGCACTGGGAGATTCCTTATGATCATTTTGGAACACTGTAAAATACCAAGTGAATAAGGAACGAAGCAGGCAATAAAGTAGACATCAGACATAACAATGCAGCTCAAAGAAGGTAGACACATGTCTGATATTCTGCGGATAGGTGACCGGAGAAAAGACTTTGGTTGAATGATCTCCTGAATTGTTCACTATTATGGAATTTCCTGCGTTGGGGGTAGATTGATTTTAATGTGAAAAACATCAACAAATCCTCGCAGAGTTACATTTTGCTGCTTCAGTAATATTTTGTTGGTCGATATTATTACCTGGGGAGCTGCCCACAGTTTTGGGAACAGAGTGCTTTTCACTCTCCATTTTTAATTCTGGTAATCACTTTAACTGCTCTTATGAGAGGAGTTGTCGTTTTCTGGCAAAGATGTATGGCTTTGACATTCCCATTTCCCATTTCTTTTAAAGTTTTAATAGCTTTTGACTGTAACGTTTGTTCAAAGCTTTGGAGGTCTGTTTCGGTTAATTAATTTTAGTCAGATGTTTCCACAATCCATAATTACTGGTTAGGATTAATTTACACTAATCTTCAAAAATCTGTGAAAAATTTGAGATGCAAAAATAATTCTTTCAGATTTTCTTGCAGTAGTAAATACAGGGGCATATTATCAAGAACGGGCGTTACATTATCGCCGCTTTTATCGGCAGGAAGCTGCCGATAAAGCGGCGATAATGTGCTTGATAATATGCTCTATGAATTCCAATCGAAGCCCATGTTAGATGTGAAGACATTCCTGATCATTCCTTGCATAATATGCGTTACTGAGTTCCTGTACGGTACATAGGGGCATAATATCAAGAACGGCCGTTACATTATCGCCGCTTTTATCGGCAGGAAACTGCCGATAAAGCGGCGATAATGTGCTTGATAATATGCTCTATGAATTCCAATCGAAGCCCATGTTAGATGTCTTCATCTAACATGGGCTTTGATTGGAATTCATAGAGCATATTATCAAGCACATTATCGCCGCTTTATCTGCAGCTTCCTGCCGATAAAAGCGGCGATAATGTAACGCCCATTCTTGATAATCGAAGCCCATGTTAGATGTCTTCACATCTAACATGGGCTTCGATTGGAATTCATAGAGCATATTATCAAGCACATTATCGCCGCTTTATCGGCAGCTTCCTGCCGATAAAAGCGGCGATAATGTAACGCCCGTTCTTGATAATATGCCCCTATGTACCGTACAGGAACTCAGTAACGCATATTATGCAAGGAATGATCAGGATATAATGACAATTAAATCCTTGTTATGCACCAGAATCATGTTATTTCTCTGGTAGCTAAAGCTTTGTATCAACAATTTCTGGCCCACAGTAGCTGCTTTTATTTTACACTGTAAATTTGTGCCAATTAGCATCACGGCATATTTACGAATTTCTTTGCGTCACTCCTAAAACACACAGCATGGTGCAAGAACGACGCAATTTTAAATGAGACTTATAAAGCCACGCAAGGTCACCTGGGTTGCGCAGAGTGGCTTCATAAATCTTGAGTAATATAACGCATCACAAATCATTGTGTTTCATTACTCTGTGCCAGGGAGGCATTTCCATTGGTGTTGCATGAGTGTTACCATGAAACATTCATGGATTTTGAGGCATTCCCAGATTTACCAGAAGTGGTAGACTTGGGGATGCGCCAAAAACTTATGCTTGCCTGTTGAGATGTAACAAGTAGAAATATATTCATTTCCCCTTGTGTTTTTCTCTTTCTATGTGTGCTGCAGCAATCCTCCTTACAACATAGGCACTCTTGCACCACAGTGCAAGGATGCCTGTATGGGCCCTAAGAAGCTGAAAGGGTGCCAGTACTGGGAAAAGGGAGGGATGCGCCTTAAATACAGTACGTTCCTGCCTTTTCCCTGTCACACAGTGTATCTCAACAAGGTGACTTGCTGCATTGCACAGCGTGACGTGGCCATAATTATTGTGCAAGGTGTTAATTTTGCACCGATCAATATGGAAATGGAGGGAAATCCAATTTATGCATGTAACATCTCATTTATTAAATACATTTGCAGTTATATCGTGACAATGAATATAGGCTGTGGGTGCACACTTTCCAAATCCATAAATTAGTTATTATATAAATGACATTTAAAGTATGTTACACTTCACTTCTTGTCTAATGCTTCTTTGTTTTCAGATTCATTCCTCTAGGGTTGTTGATCTTGATCATATTCTTATGGTCTTAAGAAAGGTTCAATTTCTCAATACTTAATCAGGTCCCTAACAGATTAGATATATGTCCATGATATTTTAGTTGTAAGCTATTTTTGTGAGACTTCAATAAACTTTTTTAAAAGTCCTAGTCTACCCCTTTACACTTAGCAAAGTAAAATGCCTAGAAGTTGACATGACTCAAAATGAACCTTAGGTCCACATGAATAAAGCATTTTGAAGTTGGAAACGGCCAATTGGGCCATTTCTGACCGTAAAAATGCTTTTACATTTGTACAAAACACAAATTGTGATTCAGTAATACGTTGCATCTAATCTCTCGGTGGGGAGAGAGTTTCGCATTTTTGGGGCAATTCCAGAGAAGAATCAGTTGTATTTTTCTTTTTCTTGAACTTTTGTTGCTTAATAAGTAAGGAGATAGCTCTCCTAGAAGATCTGTTTCCACCCAAGTGGGTCAGTTTCTGGGTCAAGTAGGAAGGGGTATTTTGATGCAGCACTTTGTGGGTAACACAAGCAATTTTGAGATGAATCTTGGCCTCGTACGGTAGCCATTTTAGTGATTGAAAGTCAAGGGTGGTATGATCACTTTTTTATCCATTGATGAGCCTAGCAGCTTCATTCAATGTAGCTTTCAGCAGTGCAAGTGAGGATTTCAGGAGACCAACCAGGGTAGTACTACCGTAGTCTAATATCGTTAAAACAAGTGCACGTACTGCAGTTATGTTATGTTATGTTAAACTTATTTGTAAACCGCAACATGTACCATGATAATGCTTTCTTCGGGGTACTGTGCTGGTTCTCCTAAATTTGAAATGCAATTGTGATGGTACTGCTAATGTATGTGTCTCATGTTACGTAGTATAAAAATAATAAACATATTATGACATTATATATATATATATATATATATATATATATATATTATTTAAAAAAATTGTAAAACCTGCAGGGCAAGCAGAAAGAGCTAGAGGAGAAGGCATCAATGTTACTTGTGTTTTCTCTCTCCAATAGGAAGGATGAAACTAGTTTCAACCCTGATTTTTTACGCCTATTGCTTCTAAACAGAGGATCAGCATGGAGTGATCCACAGTCTCAAATGGCGCGGGCAGATCTAACAGGGTAAGGGCGGCTGAACCACCCTCCTCCAGGATGAATTTAAGCTCATCAGTAGCCTTGATCAGGGCAGCTCAGTGCTGTGTTTGGATCTGAATCTGAATTGAGTGTGATCCAGGTAGTTAGAGTCCCTGATGAACTGATTTAGTTGACTATTCATTACCTTCTCGACTATTTTCGCAGGCAAGGGAAGTCTGGAAGTGGGTCGATAGTTGGCCAGGTCTGAGGGGTCCAAATTAGTTCTTTTCAATAAAGGCAGTAGGGTGGCTCTTTTCCATTGGGATGGAAAGATGCCTGATCTAAACATGTTGTTGAAGAGGTTTAAGAGATGGTCTGCCATAATGTCAGGGACCATCTTTATAACTGAGGGTGGGCACGGATCATCCAGGGAGCCAGAAGTGGTGGTCAGGATAAGCTCTTTTATTTGTGACGAAGAGACTTGGGAAACAAGCTCTAGGCCTCACTTGGCCTCTTCATTATCGAAAAAGGTATCCATCTTATCTTGACCGATGGGCAATGGAGGATTTCCACAGTGTATGAATGAGTTCAAAATTGAGTCAATTTTACCCATGAAGTGTGAAGCACAGTTGTGAGGTCTGCCAAGGGGAGGAAATGTTTTATCTTCCTAAGAATATGCAACTGATGGTTAGCTCCTCTAGTGATGGCGCAGATGTGTTTTTGCCTAGATAGGTCTTTGTCTAACCTTATACCTAGGGACTTGGCAGAGTAAATAATGTGTGGGGTACAATTCAAGGAGTGAGAAGAGGGAGCAAGTCTTTGGTGTTATGGGTGGTGGGGGGTGGTGTGATCAGTAAGAATTCAGTTTTGGGGGCATTGAGTTTGAGGTGGTTATAAGTCTGTCAATGTTTCTTGCCAAGGTGTTGTTGAGGACATAAATCTCCTCGGGGAGATGATTTTCATGTAGCGTTGAGTGTTGTCTACATACATGTAGTAGGAGATGTGGGAGTGTTTGAGGAATTCAGTTAGGGGCTCCGTATATAGGTTAAACAATGTCAAGGAGAGGATAGAGGCTTGGGGTGTTAGCAACAGTAGAGGATATTAAGAAAGACTGAGATGGATTAGTATGCGCCGGGATCTATTGTGTAGAAAAGAGGAGAACCATATCAACATGGTGCCAGAGAGACCCATCCTGTGTTCTAGAAGTTTTAGAAGGGTAGCATTGTTGATAGTGTCAAAGGTGCTGGCAGATCCAGTAGGATTAGGAGGCAAGATTCATTCTGGTTGAGTGAGTGTAGGGTATCGTCGACAATGTGGACCATGGCAGTTTCAATGCTATGACACAACCGGGAGCCTGATTAACAATGGCTGGGGAGTTGGAATTGCTCGATGTGTTTTGAAGTTGTAGGTGCACACATTTTTCTAAGAGTTTGGCCAAAGTAGGAATGTTGGAGCTAGGGCTGTTATTCTTGGGGTCAGTTTAGTTGCAGTTGTGTTATATTTAGATAGGGGTAACCTGGTCACTTTTGCGGCATTCGGGTAAGGAGGCTTGAGTAAGTGAGACATCACTGATTATCACAGCCCATAGTGGGAATAGGAGGTGGATGGACTCATTTCTGAGTTTGGAGAGGAGGGAAATGTTGAAGTAGTTGGAGTATTTCAGATAGGTTAATAGATTTAGGGTGCCATTTTTCCTCGAGGGTGTTGGAACTAGACCAGGTGGTCTTATTTTTTGGGTCAGATGGGGTGTTTCCCCAGCATGCTTCATGATCAAGAGGGGAGGGGTGTGGGGGGTTAATGCGGAAGTAGTTTGACAGCATTCTGGATATCATTAGTGATTAGCATGGTTTTCTTAGCAAAAAGAAGGCAATGGTTTCACAGTTAGGTACAGTTTTTTTGTCTGTGGAGGTGGGATCGCTTTTGCGGGTGGATTGGTTTTTGATAATTTCACATCATTTTTTAGGTCAATTAGTTACAGAGTCTAGTTGGTTTAGGAAGAAAGCTGCTTTGGAGTTCCTAATGTAGATATTGTAGGCCCTGCATCTGTGTTTTGAAGGTTTGAGGTTAGCCAGGGAGTGGGTATGTTTCCATGCTCTTTCTGCGAGTCTGAGGTGTTGGTGTTCATTGTTAATGTTACAGTTGAAACAGGGACTGGATCTTTTAGACAGGATACTTTTCAGCAGTTTAGAATCAAGGGTGTCCATGATTTTTGACATGGAGTTGATTTAGAGATCAGTGAGGTCATGGGCATCATACATGGAGGATGGCAGGAGGAGGATGTTGTTACTAAGAGTCAACAAAGTGGGTGCGTTAATGTTGCATATGTCTTAGACCCAGTGTTTGGCTTTCATTGTTTGGCCCTTAGAGGTGATACCGATTTTCTAATAGTGTTTTGGAGAGAATCACAATTAGGAAACTGGTATTCCTAATGTTAGTACATCTCGCCCATAGGGACTACATGGTCAGCACATTCCATTGCCATCTAGTGTCGCCCAAGTACATACTCAGTATCATTCCTCTAAAGAAGCACCCAGCAAAAATGGGAGCACACTGCACTCCAGACTTAACTACACTGCTCTCTCTGTGTTGGCCTACCAAAAGCACATACATCCCAGGGGTCAAGAACACTGCAGACAAACCAGCAACTATTAGGAGTAGCTAGCTCCCAGACTCTCTTACACTGAATTCACTGCACCAAATTTCTATAAGGGTTTCCATTAAAATAACAGTTTTGTGCTCCGCCTGCTAAAAATAGATGAATATTCCACATAACCAAAATAACAAAGCATAACATTGCAATTCTGGATACTCCTTCTCCTTATCTAGCAACAAAGCATATCAATATAATGAACTCAGTGCATCTAGAAAGGAGCCCAATGATTTAAAGTTCAAATAACTCAGCTGTGGAACTTGCCCCTCTCACAACCAACAGTCAACCTTCTTACCAAAGAAAATTCAAAACTGTCATCGTTTCAGAGCATTTGTCATACGCACACCTCTTCCCAATTATTGCCTTGTCATGATTTAGGACATTGTTTAGAGTCTGACAGAGTGGGACCTCTGCCAAAAAGTGATTGATGTTCAGGCTCAGACTGGGGAACCAAAAGGAGCCCTGTCAAAAAAACTCAAACCAACTCCTCTCCCTTGTCTCCTCACGTAATCTATTTCTTGCATCCATTCTCTCTCCTTTTATCCTTTCTCTCTTCTACCCCCCCGGGTCTATTTCTCAATACCGTCCTCCTTCCTCCTTCCTCCTTCCCCACTCTCTTTCTCTTTCTTTTGAAGCCTCCCCATGTCTGCTGCTATTAACCTCGGGAGCTGGTAAAAGTGACAGAGACACCAGAAGTGGCCCTGTGCTTTTAGAATCAGCCTCCAGGGGCTCCAGCTCACTGGGGAAATGCCCACTGGAATAAAAGGCCTAACTAGCCCTGTGGATGTCCTGTTGCCATCGTTAAAGTGCTATTCAGCAGTGGCCCATCCATGTGGACTGAGGGGCCATGCCTCCCACCTTTAATCCTAGCAAGAAGAATGTCTGTCAGGCTGAAGAAAGTTCAGTCTGACAGACACTCTTCTTATTCAGGTCAAATTGCCAAGAGCTAGACATGTGCTAAATGTGCATGCGCCTGGCTGCCTGAGCTAAGTAATCTTTGCCAGGCTGATGATTTCACAGCCCTGTGACTGTGTCCTCCTCAGCATAGCAAAAGTGCCATGAGGCCCCCCTTATTGCAAGGGGGAATATCATTGCCTGTCTCAAACCTGGATGCTTCAGATGTAAGCCCTGAAGTGCCCAGGGCTGAGTACCAATCAGTGATACTGTTGGAACTGCTCATAAATAACTGCTAACACGAAAATGGAAGAAGAGCAAGTTTATTACGCTGTGGCCTCAAGCACGATCGCCTCTTCACTGAACGTTCTATGGTGAGCTCCTATCGAGCGTTCCACCGAGGGTAACAACACTTTACGGGAAAGGGAGGGGAGGAGGGTTCATACCAATAGGTAACTTAGATAACTGTAAAACATCAGGTTACAACACATCTCCCTCTGTCCGAAAACAAAAGACAGTTACAGCATACATTTCCTCCGGATGAGGCATATATTTACATCCTACTATTTTACGTAGTCCTCCTGCCAACGTGGCGGGTGGCGTACTCTTGAGTCTGGGCAAACGGTCACTGGATGGTGTATCCTCTGGGGTTTCCTCACTATCGGGTACAGGTACACACACATTGGGGCAACTACTCACATTGTCCATGCTCCAAGTGCTGCCGTCCTCCAAAACGACAGAGTTCCTACCAACCCTCTTGATTCTCGATGGTTTGGAGAAGGAGGAGACCTTAGCACGCCCAATGCCAGGCTTTTTGATCACCACCCATTGTCCCTCATGAAATCTCCTACTGGAGGTTCCCCATTTCTGGTCATATCTAGTTTTGTATTCCGCTTGGTGTTGGACCACTTTTCTCTGTCCACCCATACCGGGTGCCCCCCCCCCCATTGAGCCAGTTAGGGGTGAGTTTGGATCCTGGGTTTCTCTCCTTGAGGGACACAATAGGAGACACTCCAGTCACAGCATTCGGGGAAGAGTGATACAACCATAATTATTTCCTGATGGCTTCTTTAATAAGTTTGTGCATAGTGACGGCCATCTGGATAGTGTTTTTTAACATGCTATTAGCTCTTTCCACCATCCCATTGGCCTTGGGACAGTAGAAAGGTGTCCTCACATGCAAAATGGCTAAACCATCTAAGAATTCTCTCATCAACTCTGATGTAATTTGAACACCATTGTCCGTTACGAGGGTACAAGGTACTCCCTCTTTTGAAAATATTTCTTTAAGGAACTCAATTAGGATTGAAGTGGTTATTGAGGGCACCATTTTAGTAGTAATCCAATGGGAATGATAATCAATAAGTACAAACATAAATCTCTGGGAAATGCTTAAATGATTCAATGGACCTGTAATATCTAGGCCAAGCTTATCCCATGGTTTAGACGGCACCACCACAGGGATAAGGGTGCTTTCTGTACCACTTTCGATTTGTCACTCATCCCACAAGAAACACAATCTTTCACTGTACTTTCAACCAACCAATCCATCTTGGGAAACCAATAATGTTGCCTGATTTTGCTCTTGGTCATACTTCTACCTAGGTGTCCCTCATGCGCGATGTCAATCACTCGTTCTCTCATGCTACCAGGGGGAATGATTTTTGTTCCCCTATACACTTGGCCCCCTGTGATGGATAGTTCGTTCCTCACAGCCCAGAAAGGTTTAAGAGCATCTGACAGCTCGTTGAAAGTTCTAGGCCACCCCTTCTTAATCATCACTTTCAACTCTCTCAACACCTGATCCTCCTCTGCTTCCTTCTCCCACTCCTTCCTGTTGATGGCAGGATATTCAATGGACAAAACAACCTCATCAGGTGGACTGCATGGTGAATCTTCACCAGGTATGGGTAGCCTTGACATGCAGTCAGCAATTGTGTTTTTTACACCTGCCACATAACACATCATGAAATTGTAACCCTGCAATGTCAAAATCCACTTAGAGATGCGGGGAGTGGCCTTCTCAATGTTTTTTGTAGACAATAGTGGAATGAGGGGTTTGTGGTCAGTGCGTAATGTAAAAGGGATACCCCACAGGAAAAATTTTAAGTGGTTTATCGCCCAATAGCATGCTAGGGCCTCCCTTTCGATTGTAGAATAATTAGATTCTGCTTCCTTCAGAGCTCTGGATGCGAATGCAATTATTCTCTCGCATCCGTCCACCACTTTAGTAAGGGATGCACCCAAACCCTTCATGCTAGCATCTGTGGTAAGGGTAGTTTTCGCGTTGGGGTCAAACATACCTAGAGTGGGTGCTTTGGCGATAGCTGCCTTGACAAACTGGAATTCTTGATGACACTCCGTACTCCATTCAAAAGGAGAACCCTTCTTTAAAAGCCCCCTCATGGCCTTTGTGTGACCAGCAACATTTTCTATAAATTTGGTCATGTATTCCACTAAGCCTAAGAAGGATCCAAGCTCGTCTTTATTCGATGGAGCCGGAGCTAAAACAACAGAATCCACCAGACTAGACTTGGGCTTGATTCCTTCTCCCGAAATGGTGTGCCCTAAGTAAGTTACAGATTTGACACCAGTTTTACACTTGTCTTTTTAAGTAGTAAAACCTGCCTTGCTCAGTTTGCCCAGCACCTTTTTGAGGTTCTCGTTATGCTCAAGTTCTGAATCACCATAGATCAAAATATCGTCTTGGAAACTCAAGACTTTTCCTAGACCTTCAAGTATGTGCTGCATAATCCGTTGAAATAACGGCAGCTGCGGATGCCAACCCGAATGGCATCCTGTTGTACTGGTATGCCCCAAACGGTGTTATAATGGAAGTCAGGTGTTTGGACTCTGGATGTAGGGCAACCTGATGATATGCAGCTGAGAGGTCTAGGACGCTGAAATACTTGGCTCCCTGAATGACACTGAGCATCTCATTTATCTTGGGGAGAGGATGTCTCTCCACCCAGATGTTGGCATTAAGATCCCTGAGATCCACACATAACCGAATGCCTTTTCCTCCCCCCTTGGCCGCGACCACAATGGGGGCGAGCCACTCTGAACTCTCAATCTTCTCAATTACCCCCATAGATTCCAACTTCTCCAATTCTTCCTTAAGGGAATCTCTCACCAGCAAGGGTACCGATCTGGCCTTATGCACTGATGGTTTACAATGCTTTTTCAACTTTATTTTATGGAGGAACCCCTTCAGCAAACATAGTTCCTTCGAAAATACCTCAGGAAACTCTCCACACACATCAGCACCTATGCTGGGTCGTTCCACCAAGTACACCGGCTCTAAGGCATTGGGATCCAACTTAATACCAAGGTCTTTTTGATGTTTCCACCCTAACAAGTTTGAACCCTGCTTTGTTATGTATACCTTCCCAACCGTGAACCTGTCCTTGAAGTTAATTTGCATAATCAGCATGCCAACCAAAGGTATTGAGTTCCTGTTGTATCCTCCTGGGTTGATGTCTGGAGGTAATAACACATACTCCCTATCTCCTGATCTACTTTTGAAAGTTTCTTCACTTATAAGATTATACGGTGAGCATGAATCAGCATAAACATCATAAGATACATTGTCAAGCAAAATGTTACATTCTGGGTAATTGCTAGTAGAGCTCTCAAGAAGTTCATTGACTTGGAAAACAATATCTCCCCTTTGTACCTCTTCTTCATGAATAACATGAGTTATGTCCTTTCTTGCATCATGACACACTTTAATAAAATGACCACGTTTGTTACATATTCTGCACAAGGCACTTCTTGCAGGGCACTTTACACTGTTAGCTAAGTGATTGCGATTACCACAACGGTAGCACTTAAACTTTTGTGTCTCAGATTTCTGATTTGAACTTCCTGCATGTACACTTCTGTTTTTATCTCCCTTCATGTTTACCTTCAACACTTCCCCTTCGCAAACTTGCTTTACCTCAACGGATTCCTTCATTTCGTTCATACAGAACGTTGTGTGCTCTATGCTTTTCGCTATGTCTACCGCCTGTTTTAAATCAGGTGCATCCGCTAGTAACTTCTCCTGTATTTTTTTGTCGGATGTGCACCTCACTAACTGATCTCTGATAAGAGAATCAGTTAGTGTTCCAAAATCACACGTGGATGACAACCTTCTCAGAACTGCAATATAATTAGCTACCCTTTCATTTTTCCCTTGTGACCTTGAGAAAAATTTGTGGCGTTCAAGCACCACATTGATTTTCTTGCCGAATTGTGCCTCTAACTTTTTCAAAGCTATTTTGAAAACATCAGGGGGGCCCTCACTTTCTCCCTCTTCAGTTCCCAATTCAATTATAGTGTCAGGTAAATTGTCATAAATTTCACTTGCATGTCTTCCCAAGTTATGTAACAATATGTGTAGTTTGCGCACAGATGAAAATCTGTTGCCTCCTATCGCAATCAAATAAGACTCAAATATATTCACCCAATTCTTCCATGGAGTGAGGGGTTCCCCGTCCTCACTCAGAAATGGAGGTGGCTGTGACATTGTCATTGAAGACGCCATAGTTTAACAAAAGGGGTTGAGTAGGCAGAAGCTTAATATGTGATTTAGGAGGACTTGATAGACTTTAAGCTAATAGTGGGATACTCTTGTACAGATATGAAAATTGCATGCACAATATTCTCACCCTAAATATGTAGCAAGGAAATAAATGAACATTACACAATTTTTCCCGTTTTTTTTCCCTTTGGTATGCAGACTGTACCTCAACACCATGAACCCATACACTTTCAAACCGTGCCCCTTGCGATCACTTGGTGACCCTGTAGAGATACACGTGCCAACTTCGCTGTCCTGGGTCCTATCCTGACCCTTTTTCACACGAAAGTTCCTGTCAGCGCGGTGGGTTAAAAGTACTTTGCAAGCAGGCTCTTATCCGCCACATTGCTGAGCCTATCAGCGCAAAACTCAAATGTGGTACTGAAGTAGTTTAGACTTTCCACCTACCCTTCTCTTCAACTGTCCTTTTCCATAAGGTCTTTTCTACCTCCCACCTCTGTTGCGCAGCAAGCACCCTGCGCTGATACTCGCTTAAATAAGGCGTTGTTTGGGAAGATCGCCCTCTACTGCTAGGATCGCGGCGCGCGCCAGTTCCGTCAGCTGAGGGAAACCGCTGTCACTTCGTCACGTTGTGCTGCTCCAATCGCTGATCTCATGAGGGAACGCAGACAGTGCTTATGCCAGATCCCTGCCTGTCACGCACGCAGGCACTTGTCAAAACTCTCTTCTGTTTACCCTTGCCGCGTGTGAAGCCACCGCATATACATGCAGTATGGACTCAGCTCACACGCTTCCTTCAACGTGCTTATCTTTTTCAAAACAGTCTGTTCTTTCCTCAAGTTTCCACGTATCACCGCTCATTTATTTTCCTGAATATACTTTAATTTCCTTCAACTTCCGTACTTAACGTTTTTCTTCCAGCCACTCACTCGGCAATACTTTCAAAACGGTCCGGTGCCGATTATTATATCATCGCTAACTCGTACTACATCTGCACTCTTCGTTCAATTTGCCTGAAGTATTATGTCACAATTTTGCCAATATGTTATCGCTGATACCGCTTACCAGCCTTGGCTCACTTTCGCCAGATTAACAGCCCGCCGGAGCTCCAATCTCATATGTCACTCTCTGGCCATGGAAGGTTCACCGGATCGTGCTATATAAACAGGGGAAGGTCCAGACACTGCCCCCTGCGCAGCCTCGTTGCCACTTTGTTAGAACTGCTCATAAATAACTGCTCACACGAAAATGGAAGAAGAGCAAGTTTATTACGCTCTGGCCTCAAGCACGATCGCCTCTTCACCGAACGTTCTATGGTAAGCTCCTATCGAGCATTCCACCGAGGGTAACACTAAGCCCGGGCAAAGGGCGGGCCCTCTGTGGCCCTCCGAGGCCTGAGGAGACTGGACTGGGCAAGATCCCTTGGTTGTGCGTCACGGGATCCACCCGCCCCACATATATTCACGTATGTAAATCGTCCACTGCTAGAGTGTATTATTCGCCTTAAATACAGAAACGGTGTTCTCGGTCCTGTGCCCAGTGTTGACTTGGACTAGCTGATATCCGTTGGTGTAATATTGTGGTTTTATTGCATTATTTGTTTCCATGCCTAAGAAAAACGCCCTGGCGGCACCAGAAACATGTAATACCCTTGATAATTATTTAGTTCAAGTTGTACACAAAATAAACACAGAAAGAAGGCAATCGTTAGGTTTGAGCCAATCCCCCGTGCTCCACCAAGGGAGCCCTCTCCCGAGTATACATACGTGTGAAGAATCAGAGCAAGATCACAGTATAAACCCTCTTGAGATCAACCCCCCTGATACTGTATGTATTGATCAAAGCTCAGATTTACTGGTTGACCTAGAAATAAACGTTGATTCTGACCCAGAGCTGCATACTGCCCTTAGTAGATGATCTACTATCCCCTGTGGTTACTAATAGGGCGGTGAGACCCTGCAGAAGAATTCAACCAAAAAGAGGGGGGACACGGGCGGGAAGGAAAAGGGTTATCACACCTCCAAAACCAAAGGGAAATAGATCAGAGCCCGAGGAAGTGAATGCCAGACAAGTCATAGATGACGAATTCTTCCGTAGGTTATCAGATATGATAGATCAAAAAATAAAAACTATTATCAAACCAATGATTGGAAAAATTGATAGGCTAACGGCAGAGGTGAAAAGTGGGGTGGTCTGCAAGGTAAACTAGCAGAAGAAATGGAGAATGTAGTATCCATCGTCTCCAAACAAATAGACCCAGCAAAAGAAAATAACATCAGTGGGGGAGGCAGTGTAGCAGTTGAAGATCCACCAGTACAAGCACTAGTTGAGGGCACTAGCCAAGAAGCGGTGAGGGAGTTCCCTACATTACCACCCCCTATACCAACTACATCATTATTGACATCCCCAGAGGACGAATCCCAACAATTTATAGTAGAGGCTTCACCGGTGGTACTGGTCCTGGCAAATGCCCCTACCTTATCCCCTGGCCAAACGGAATCCACCTCATCCTTGACAAGCAAGGCCTTACATTGGCTATCATGCAATATGAAGATGGCACAGCATGGGAAAGAACAGCTGGCCGAGGAAATTGTATTAACAAGAAGGATGTCTTGGATTGGGAATAAGCAAAAAAAGTTTAAGGGGGACTGCATAGTGATAAATTTTGCGAATGCAACAGTACTCCCGAATGTCTTACAAAATATACTCCCGCCCCAACGCAGAAGTGGATTCATTATCCCCCTCACATTAAAATTCTTTTATAACGAGCGACAACACGCGTACCACCCAAATACTTCAAGATTGGGGTGGACGACAAGTTGTAACAGAAGGGGGGGGGGGTTTAAGATCAACATACGATGAAAATGGCCCTGGTCTGTTAGACAGATTTGGTGCAGGCTTTATAATTATAATTACCAACAGAATATGACATCTTTTAAAAACCCTAGATCAACATGGAACACTCTAAATAGGCGGGGCTTGGGTGGCCTGGGGGCAGATCGGGGGAATTGTGGAAATAGGTTCGGTGCCTGGTTAGGAGAAGAGCAGTTCCCAATGCGCCCCAATACCCCATTATCTAGGTGGGACACTGCAGTGTTTGGGCAAGGACCAGGGGCCACACCTCAGGCCTGGGGGTTTGGAACTGAGAATAGGTATGGGGTTCTGGCCAATCTAAATGACTGCGACTGACGCAGGGGGGGCACCGTTTTGTTACATAATGGCCGAAGATCCTCATGTCCAGTAACTAATCCAAATCCTAGCGACAGGGGTAGTGGCACTTTGAAAGGCACAAATAGACTTGAGCTAAATAGTTTGGCGGACCGTAATATATCGACCTGCTTGGAAAGGAAAACCCCCTCTGACCAAGTTGAGGTCGAGGTTATTGAGGACCCCTTTTTGGAGAATGTAAACGGAAATGATAATGTTTATGTTGAGGCTATTGTAATAGAGCCAGAAAGTATCCCTTCGGCTATGGAAATGCCGCACGTGCAAGCAGAAGAAGGAGTTCCTTCGACTGATCTTGCAGTGAAGAACACCACGGATACTTGTAAAATACTAAGCTGGAACGTAGCTGGACTTAACGCCAAACGGGATGATAAGGAGTGGTTAAGCTTTGTTACGGGCCATAATATTATTGCCCTCCAGGAAACTTGGGATACAACTGCAGGCTGCTGGTTGGATGGGTTTAGTAGTTTTGCCATAGCGGCGACCCCTAGCCATATAGGCAGACCTAAGGGTGGCCTGCTGATGCTGTTCTCTTTGGCCTTGAAGGGTACCTTACAAGTGATCAGCAGTGGATCTCAAAATATTCTTATTATAGAGAGAGTTATTAACCCCGCCACAAGGTCCTTATATATTAATTTTTATAACTCACAGAATAGGGAGGATAGGGGCAGTAATATTGCTACTTTAGATGCTATACTAAGGTCAGGCAGTCAGAACTTACAATTTGACACAGAATATATATTATTAGGCGACTTTAACATTCATCCCTGCATGCTAGCTTGTAGTCTAATTAACCAGGATTGGGGTGAAGGCCCCGAGCTCCCACACTTCGAACACACAACAGATGGTGAAGAGCTAGAAGATCTATTGGTAGATTTCAACCTGTATGAACTAGAGGGTGGCCCAAGAACAGTTACTTTTACTGGCACTAATCCTGGAACTATAATAGACTACATCTTTATCACCCAAGGCATTTTAAACAGAGCAATCGCTTATCGCACTGTACCATCCCACTTCAGTGACCACAACCCCGTTTTGTTAGAAGTTGCATGGGGAGACCATATGGGACCAATTCCGGGGAAAGTGAGGTCTCACCATACTTTGTGTACCTCTGATCAGGGCAGGAGAGTTAAGTGGGCTAAGGTGGCCCCAGACAACTTTTATGCAGCAGTATTCCCTAAAATTATGGAACAGGTGGAGGTTTGTCAGAATCCCAGCGCCCCGGGGAATGAGGTTATAGGGGCTTTTGAGTCAATCTGTAGCCAGGTAGCGCAGGACCTCCTGACTAAACCTAAAAAGGGGGTACCGAATACGACGCGCTGGTTTGACGCCGCATGTTCAAAGGCACACAGATCGTTGATGGCTGCCTTGAAAAAAAAAACCAGGGTAAAGGATGAGATTGCTAGCTTAAGGAAAAATTATAAGCTAGCAATAAGAACTAGAAAAGAATCAATTAAAAGAGAAGCCTGGGAAAACCTCCTCTCCGTGGCAGTCCGAAAGGACAGCCATAAATTCTGGGAAATAATAAAACAGCCTTTTTTTCCGACCAAAATAACGAGGCTATGGACTGTGTTATCCCTGACGATAAGTGGCTTACCCACTTTAAAAACGTGTATGGGGATAATGATGGGGCAAGCAAAGACGCGTTGCCAGCCATCCTAGAAGCTACACCACTACAGTTCAATAGCCCTGAAGTGGAGAAAGCCATTATAGCCACAACCAAGCATAAGGCCCCAGGCCCTGACGGGGTGCCAGCCGATTTCTTTATACATTCACCAAAACTATGGGCAAAGGTACTGGCCAACGTATTCACTGCTGTAAACAGTAACCATGCACCATCTTCCTGGGATATCTCTACCATTGTGCCTATTTTTAAAAAGGGACAGCGGGATGACCCGGGGTGTTACAGGCCCATATCCCTTTTGGATTCTTCTGTAAAGATTTTAGGTTGAGTGCTTCTGTCCAGGCTGAGGGATAGTGTTGAGAGTTGCGGAGGGTTGTCTGAAATCCAGTATGGGTTTAGAGAAAGGAAGGGCACCATTGAACAGTGCTCCAACCTACATCTGCTCATTTCAAAGTATACGGTGGCCAAGGAGGGGTCCTTGTATTTAGCATTCATGGACCTCTCCTCGGCCTTCGACCTGGTCAACAGGTCCAAGCTATGGAAAATTCTGCTGGAGATGGGGATTGAGGAGGCCCTGGTGAGGTTTGTGGCCTCCCTACATCAGGAACTTTTTGCGGCCGTACGGGTCACTAACGAGGGCAGGTGTACGTCTCGTTTTAAATCTTTGAAAGGTGTAAGACAGGGCTGCATATTGGCCCCATTGCTTTTCATTATCTATATCAACGGCTTGGGTACTTACCTGGAGGAGAGGGAAGTCGACATCCCGCGTGCAGGTGCGGCTAAAATTCAAGCGCTCCTGTACGCGGACGATGCCGTGCTAATTGCTCGCACGGGTACTGGTCTTCAACGCCTCTTGAACGCCTTTGGCCAATTCATGGAACAGCTCGATTTGAAAATTAACACCAGCAAGTCACATACAATGGTAGTGGGCAAAGAAAGCCGCAAAAAGAGTATAAAATCTTTTAGCTGTAGAGGGGACACGGTATCTAGGGTTTCCACTTTTCCTTACCTTGGGGTCCTATTCGATCAAAGAGGAACATGGGGCCCTCAGGTGAGGGCAAAGAAGCTGGCGGTCTCGAGATCGTCGTCTGCCCTTATGGGCTTTGCGGGTAGGTTAGGTGCCAGGCCTATGGAAGCATTATTAAAAATATATAGGAGTAAATCTGTATCTCTGGCATCATATGGTTCACCTCTATGGGGTTATGTAAACTTGGAACCTATCCAGAGAGCTGAGAACAGATTTATAAGGTCACTCCTTTCCTTGCCACAATCTACACCTACCTATTCCATACATAGGGAGGTGGGCTTGGACTACCTCACTGATGGGTTGAATATGGCCCCCCTGATCTTTTGGTTAAAGACATGGCTTAATGAAGATCTGCCACTTAACCACAGGATTATATCCGATGTCTTATCCCTGGACCACTTTAAAAAGATCCCGTGGCTGGCCTATTTGCTGAAGGCGTTTACTGAATTCGGACGACCAGAGCTCTTCACCTCCCCTCAAGACATTAAGGCACAAGACGTTGACTTGGTAAAAAACAATTTTATGGCAAGGGCAAGAGCGTCCCATGAAGAGAAGGAATTAATGAAACCATCAGTGAGGTGCCATTATTTACTCATTAATTCTCTCTCCTTGGCACCTTACCTTGGGTGTGTTACAATCCCGTTTCATAGGTTCCTTTTAACCAAACTGAGGTTTAATTTGTTACATTTTTATTTAGGTACTTTTAATAAATGGGAAAAACCGGAACTAGCATTACCATGCAACTGTGATGATTCGTCAGTTCAAGATACTATGCATTTTGTCATGTTTTGTCGGATTTATGCAGAGCCAAGGAAAAAATATCTGGTACCACTCCTGAAGGCGAGTGGTTTCACACAAGTGAGGCCGGCTCTGCTTTTTTTACAATCCCTGCCAAACATTCACGTTACTTTCTGCATAGCTAATTTCTTGGTAGCGGCTGCAAGGATAAAAAAGTATTCTAGTTAGTTCCATTTTCTCTTTTATCTTTTTGTATGCCTAGATTCATTGCAGCGAAGAGGGCTTTTTAGTGTCATATGTCAATATATATGAAATGTTTTAAATTTGTGTATGAATTGTTTTTTAAATACTTTGTATGACTTGGAAATGAGTCGAATAAAGATATCTTGACTTGACTTGTGGGAAAGGGAGGGGAGGAGGGTTCATACCAATAGGTAACATAGATAACTGTAAAACATCAGGGTACAACAGATACCTCGTCACAGAAGTAGATAGGATCAGAAGTCTCACTCACCGGATCCCACTCCGTGATGAGTGAGGGATTGCTGCTGTCTTTCCTCCTGTCAATGAGGGAAGGCAGCAGCCCCATCCCTCCTGGGACCTCTGAGGCTTCCGTCTTTACAGTGAAGGTAAGTTTTATGTTTTTTTTTGTATGTTTTGTATTTGTTAGTGAGTGTTGTGAATGTGTTGTGTGTGTGTGTGAATTCAGGGGTGTGAGTGATAGTGTATGTGTGCATGTGTGGCCTATGCTCCCTGGTACAATTACCAGCCGCTACTGGTGCAATTGATTAGCTTGTAGAGCCATGCTGATTCATTTTGCTCTTTTTCACGATTTCTTCAATATAAATGTTTCTATTTAGCAAATTATTCAGATAACAGAAACCAAATCAAATATATTTAAATCATTTTTATTATGTAGTACAAAAAAATAATGTGTAGCAGTATTAGTCATTGTATGTTATGCATTCATGAATAGCAAGCATTGGTGACATTCAAACATACATTTATTCATTTACACTTTTAAATAACTGCGTCGTCCAATTTTAGCAGGGTCACAAATTACTTAATATTAATTTCTATATGTTTAAAACCGTAATGAAATGACTTCATATCAAGAAGTTAGAATGCATACATTTTTTGATGTTGTATTAAAAAATGATGGTGAATTCTGTAGGGCTTAAACTAAAGTGCTCCCTTTTATATGGCAGTAATAACACAAACATACATGAAAGACCACACAATGAGATAGATATTTAGAAGTAAATTAAGCTTCATATTCTGAAATAAATATTTGCATTATCCCACGATCTCGGTCAATTTGTGAGTATAATTAAGTAAATCCTTACCCAATATTGTGATATGCATATACTTAATGCATATTTCTACCAAAACTTTGAAACAAACTAACATTTACTAAGGTTTCACAGTACTGTGCTGTAACCACTAATTAATTGTGCTGGTATAATAATGTATACATTCTGACGAAAAAATAACAACAACATTTTCCTTTTTGAAAGACGCAGGGTCAGCTGTCTTCTCAAGCAACATGAAAATTACGGGGTTACCTGTTCCTCTGAGTCCCATAGTTACCATCTGCAAAGACAGCTTATGTGAGACTACAGTGTCAAGGATGTCACTAATACACCAAAGCAACTGCCATCGGCAAGCTGGATGAGGCGGAACAACAACAGGGGGGAGGAGATCCTAACACAACCATGCCAAGCAGACTAGGGGTTTCATCTTTAGTCCCGGTTGTAGAATAAACGCTTCCAACGACCACGCAAATTCTTCTGGAACCAACGAGCGACTTGGCAGCCAAAATAACATCCGCTCACCAGGTCAGTTCAGGCTTCAAGCCAGATGATGTCACACCACTTACAAAGGGCAGTACAACCGACAAGATGGAACAAGGAGAGAACTGTCATGCAACCACATTGCTGTCACCACAAGAACGTTCACTACTTTGGGGGGAGGACAACATCAATCCAGCCCAGCCCTCAAACCTGAGGCTGAGCCGGTCTTTGCCTCCAACAGGTGAGGTAGAGGCTCACGTCGCGGAGAGAGATCTCTCCTTTCTTGAATCAAAAGAATGGGAAAACATGCTCACATCATACGGCAGAGACGCTCCTGATCACCCCAGGCCATCATCAGTCCCAAATGAGACAACAACAAAAAAGGAGGATCTCAAAGAGGAGTCGGCATGGGCCTCCGCCTTGGACATTTTACAAAGGTCAGCTGACGCTATGACCTACCAAGCCAATAAAAAGGACATACAAATCAGTCTATTAAATACACTGGCGGTATACGTCGCTAACATAGACGACAAAATCACAAATTTAAATAACTTGATCAGACGGGTCCAAGCGGATGCCGACCCCCCTGCGACAAGGCTGTGATTGCTCAATAAGTAGAGAGAAGTTAAGCACGCTGCCAGAGACGATGACAAAACTGTTGGAGGACATAAAAGAAATCACAAAAGCAAAGTCCCTCCCCTTAAGCAAAAGAGAAGAAGATACTTGCCTGGTAAATGAGGCCATGGCAGTTGCAAATCTAGGGACAAGAGGGGCAGCTATCAGGGCATCAACACCATCCCTAGAAATGCCGTCGACTGGCAGTACAATGGCCGACCACCAAAAACTCCCAGTCGTAGGCAAAGAAGATACTACCCTACCATCTCATTTAGATCAAGACACAGATGATCTTTACAGAAAGGGGAAAAGACAAAAGAAGCGGAAAGGCCGTAATAAGAATTGTCGGCCCATGCAAGAGCAGAACCTCTACCCACTGTTCATCACTCACTAACGAGCAGGCTCAATCGGGCAAAACGGCCTAACAAGAACAGACGAAGAAACAAAAAGAACAGAAACCCCAAAAATTCCACCAAGCAGCGCAAAGCAGTATCAGATGGGCTCTCCACCCCCTAAAATGAAAAAAGAAACAGCAGGAGGGGACCAGATCCACTCAAGCAAAGGGGGGCTCCTGAGACTAGTACCAAAATTGAAGGCCCATTATTGGACCCTACGCCCTCGACAAGAGATGGGGGTCATAAGCGTAACAGGCTTATAGAGTCGCCAGGCACCACTAAAGCACACAATCAGGCCGAAGACAGCAGCCAGCACAAAGTTCATCAGGACAATTCTTCATCATCGGCGCTGGACAAAGGGGACAAGGCGCAAGACGGCTGTGACACAATTCAAAAGAGCCCTAGAGCATTGAAAAGGTCCTCTCCCACACCCGATCAGAAAACAATGAAAGGGGGAATACTTGGACCCTGTATTGGATCGGTCCCAACTCACTGTGTGACAAGACCCGAGTCCTCAACCGGGGTGGGCAGACCTTCTCACGGAGCTACAACCGTCACGCTCCTATACCCAGAGTATAAGTCTAAAGGCTGCTGCGACATACTAACCGCGGGAACATCATTAAACTGATAGAAGCCATTGGTCTGTCCAATGCAGTCGCCTCACAAGATATCATCTCAATAGAATTTATAGCACCAGGACAGGGGCAAACAAATGAAACAACGAAGGTCACCTGGCGCTCGAGTGAGGTAACGAATAGGATTTTAACCCACACAGAAACCTTCAATCAGTGGGGCATCACAATAATTCCCGGCAGGGATCCAGGATACCCGTATGTACTACAGAAAACCCGTGCCATTGAGCAGCCACTAGCTGAACAGAGAAAGGTCTACTCGGTCCTGAGGAGCGCCTGGGACAAGACCCCCGTTCCTGACTCGGAAGATCAAAAGGCAAGAGATGGACAGCACAAATCAAAAGGGGGAATGGAACAGACCTGTACATGGTCATGGTCGGCGGGGTCACTAAATTCAACCCGGCTGCTACGCTGACAAATCAGCAGCAGAAAAGAACTAGAAGCCTGCCCTCTAAGGGTCTGTTCGTGGAATATAAATGGATTATCAAACAAACTGAGAGAAGAATCCATGATCTCTTACTTACGGTCATTCGAGATCATTTTATTACAAGAGACATGGCTGGTAGAGCCACAGCACTTGGAAGGGTTTAAAACACACCACACACCTGCTACTAAAGAGAAATCATCAGGACGAGGCAGCAGAGGTCTAGCTATTTTCATATCAATAAACAATGCAATCACATCATGGATCTCGCAAGCCCTTCCCACTCTTTCCAGTCTGTGGGAATCTCCTTTAATACCCCCCAAGGCCAGCCGAGTACCATAATCTTATTGAATGTGTACATTCGTCCAAATCCTATGTCGAGGCGAAAACTCTCAGAACAGCGGGAATTAAAAACAAAACCAATGGACACATTAACTATAACCAAATTGAGGGGAGATCGTAGACATCTGAAGGCTACAAAAATTGAATATCGAAGGGCACACTGGAATGCCTTCTGGGCCAAACTATATCAAGACATAAGGTGAATTAACTCTGCGAGATTCTGGCGTACTGTAAATAGCCTTGGGGGTCGTGTCCCAAAAGCTGCCTCATCAAACATACTGGAGTCCGAACGGTACTTCTTTCTGCACAGCCATTTCAACGACTGACAAGATCATACCCTGAATCAGGTCACCGGCACAAAGGGCAGCAACACTCCGGCAAAGCCGAATTTATTTTTAAACCACTTTCGAATAAGGTCAGCAATGGTTGAGCTTTCCCATAAAAGTAAAATCACCAAAAAGGGAACAGAGAGACAAAACGAGGATAACTGCACTGAGCACAGCACAGTTCCGGAGGACCAAATTGAAAGGCAGATAAAAAATGGTCAGAAGGATGGGGCCTAAGGACCGGGCGGAATTCCTCCGGCTTTGTTCAAGGAGGACCCAGCCTTCTGGGCATCCAAACTAGCTCCACTCTTCACTTCCATTCTAGCAAAGAACAACATTCCACCCTCTTGGCAAGGATCGATCCTTGTTCCAATCTTTAAAGGAGGGGATAAAAAAATCCCCTAGAAATTATCGGTTAGTTGCTCTCATTGATAATGAAGCCACGTACTTTGCAGAGTTCTTGCTGATTTCTTTACGGGACTGGGCCGAGGAACACTCAATAATCCCTCTAAACCAAACTGGCTTTACAAGTGGAACGGGTACTATGGTCAATCTCATGGCTTTCTCGTGTCTGATAGTTCATGCGGAGTTTAGCACTAGATCGTTTTACATGGGATTTATAGATTTTAGTTCAGCGTTCAACAAAGTCAATAGAGAAAAGTTGTGGCAGAAGCTCTTTGCTCTGAACATCCCAGATGGCCTACTAAGAGCATTACAGCTACTGCATCAGGACACAAGGATTAATATTGGTGACGGCTCCAGACTGTCAAGACCAATTTTCACATCAAAAGGACTGAAACAAGGATGTGTCTTGGCCCCCACACTTTTCAATCTATTTCTAGCTGCGCCCGGCAGCCCTTAACACAGTAAATTCCCATGCTCCTAAATTAGGCAGCTTACAGCTGTCAAACCTTTAATATGCAGATGACGTGGTTCTCCTAAGCAGCACAAAGACTTATGGATGCAACTGCCGCATACTCATGCAAGAACGAGCTTGAGATAAACAACAAGAAAACAAAAATTCTGGCTGTTTGCCCAGGAAGGCCACAAGAACTGTCATGGGTCTTAAACTCCCAAAGAATTACGGAATCTAAATGTCACAAATATCTAGGAGTGTTCTTCAACAATAACGGAAGATACAAAAACCACATGGGTGAACATAAAAAGAAAGGTACAGCGCTAGCATTTGCTCTCAGCTCCATTCATAAGGAATTAGTTGGCCCAACATTTGCTCCAACACTACAGGTGGCACAGGCAAAAATCATCCCAACCCTAACATACAGAAGTGAGGCGCTTTAGGCTTTGGACAGCGGTCAATTAGATATAATCATAGCAAACATTTTTAGAACAGTTTTTCAGTTAGCATCCTTCACGTCACAGGCACAAATCAGGCTGGAATTAGGCCTCTGCAAGCAAACATTGGGCAGAATGATGAATTTCCTAACGAGCTGCCACAAGCTGAGGTTATAAAAAGAGGGCAGTTTAGCAGAACACCTATGGTCCAATCTGAATACAAAACGATGGCAAGTGGGGCATCGATACATGTCAAGTGGGTTAAAAACCCTAGGCCTGAGTGACGTATGGGACCTCAGCCAAAACGACTTTAAAAGGCTAGCAAAAATAAGCACAAAAAAGCTTTCCTCAATGGAAGACAAGGCGAGCCTTGCAAGAAGAAGCCATGGCTGGATGATCCTCACTTCATACGACCAGCTGTCACCTCAGAGTTATTTAACCTGTACCTTCAATGCATGCACTAAACTCTGTTTTTTTAAAATTAAGATTGGGGGTGATTAACTTGTCTTGCCACTTTCCCAAATGGAAAAGAGAACAAGCCCTGGAAACATGTCGATTCTGCGGCAACTATAGGGAAGACATAATTCACGTTGTGTGCCTGTGCCCAAGCTTCTTGAAAGAAAGAAGGATCCTCCTACAGAGGGCCTGGAACAACAAGGAAGTTAGATCATGTAGATCTGCAGTACTGGCCTGCTTCGACCCACGGAACACGCATCTAAATTGTGCATTGGTGAAGTTCATGGACTGCGCAGCAAAAAAACTAAGGAAAGGAGACGCCGATCGCTACCTCAGTCAGAGGCATAGATCCATGGACCAACATAATAATGAGAATTCTTTACTGGCACCCTGACATACGAAATCCCGTCGGAATTGCAAAAGTATATTCAATGCAAATAAAGGACGGCGCGCACAGGCTGGACACCTTTAGTCTGCAACACATAATTTTGGTCACAATTATCTTGAAGGGATTATTTTCAAAGGTACCTGCGCAGCAGGGCACAAACAAGAGAACTTGAACAAGTGGAGGGCTGGACACTCTTTAATCATTGTTACCAGGGTCTTATTTTTGTATTAATTACAATAAGTCTTACGTTTCTATTTATACTTTTATCAATTTACTAAGTAGCAAACCATTTTATCTTTTGTTCCCTGCAAAGGTTTTTTAAATCATGCAATAACGTTTTTCATGAGTAGCAAAGATTTTCATGGTAAAATAAATACACCTATAAACATTAAAGATACTATGTGTGGCTGAAGCTAAGAAGGTGCAAGTTAAAGTGAAGCTATATTATGTAAATGACAGAGAAGGTACTGGCACTGCCACACCAACAATGGTAAACTATGCGTAGCAGTACAACATATCGTAATGAGTACACCAACTTATATCAGTTATTCAACACTCGCCTCGGAGTAGGGTAACTATGAACATGCCTTATTTGTCAATAGAACAAAGAAAACCAATATGAGTTAAATGTACATTCTATAAATATGCCTAATATCTTCTGGTATGAAACTTTTCTCAGCCTTAATAGTGACACAAAAGATTGTCACTGTAGTTTTTGTAAACATATTTGAACAATGCTGGAGTTCTGCGATTTTATATAAAAATGATTCATTTGACGTGGCCCGTCTTCAAGAATTCAATGAGCAGCTGGGAGCTTGATCTGACGGAAGTCAATTACTATTAGAAGATGATTTCTGCCACATTCACAGATTTCCGTAACTCAGTCTGATAAGGATTTTCAGATCAACTACACCCTAAACTCTGAGTTCAAAGGAATTAGCAAGCTGGATAAAACATACTTTTGCCTTTTAAATGAGACATATAGTTACAACCGCTGTACTCTGTGCCCATTGAGGTTCCATAAGGCACTGTAGGCGTTCTAATAAAATGAGTAGCCTGTAAGAGAGCGTATGCTCTCAAAGACATATTACAGATTCTTCAGCTCGTATCTAGAGCAATGAATCAACAATGGCTATGGGAAATGTCACTGAGGATATAATGGTCCCAAGTTAAAACCTGAAAGGTTACTCAACAGGATGACCAGAAAATAAAATATTTTAATAATCAAGAAAGCTTTGTTAAAAGCAACCTCTATTCAGAATCCCAGGGTTCGTTTCCTTAGTCCCTCCTCCAAATTGAAAGTAAATTATAGTAGGGAGATTTACCATATCTCAATCTTTTCTTTGTTAGAGGCTCTGGTGCTGTGGCTGGCAGGTACAAAAGGGGGTGGTGTTGGACGGAGCATCTGTACCAATCAAACACTCACACCCAGTCAACAGACCTGGGTTTAATCCATCACCATTCTTTAGCCCACTTTGCCACCCCAGTTCAGACATGGCCATATTCAAATCAGTCTGACCCTGTGCCGCATGGGAACAGTCCAGCCCGAACTGCCATGCCTTCCCTGGACCGGAAACAAGCTTCCTAGGACCGGTTTCTGGCCTATTGGCTGGCAGGTACTTTCCTTCAATGACCAGAAAATTTCCATGCAATCTCTCTGTGGCTGAATTGACTCTATGGCACGTTCTTCCTGTGCCATAGTCAGCAGAATAAAATTGTCCATGCGAGAAGAGCAATTTCGTTGTTTCTTGGATCAACAAGTCGCCATTGACCATCCAAGCAGCATTCTGCCAATAATCTTGCAGATGAAAAAAAAATGTTTTGCTTTTTGTTTACTGTGTTTACAGTATCACAAATGGAAACCCATGTAATTAAAGTTCACAAGAAGAAATGGAATTCCTCCATTGGACGTTATTTTTTATATCATTTTCTATACACTGAAATTGATTTATCATATGTATTGTTATATTAATTTCCCTTACTTTATGGATTGTTATAGTGGATGGACTGAGGAGGAAGCTGCCATTGCCTCGATATTTTCAACAGTTCACGATTTGTCTGACTACCCAGGACCCAAACTGCCCTTTGTACGTTTCAGTGACTTCACCTACTCCACATCACAATTCAATCACCCTTCACTCTCACAACAACCATTTCCCCCCTAATGTTGCACAGAGAGTTGCTAATAAAACACGTTGAAAAAAAAAAAACGGATGTTGTTACCTTTTTTCACAATGGGCCTATAAAGAGTGCCAAGGCCAGGAATAAAACATGTAATTTGTCATGCTAAGCATCAGAATTTAGGAATTCTAATTATTTCCAAAGAGAACATCCTTGAATTAGTTCATAATAGAAACTCGCCCTCAAATATATGTTTATAACGCCTTTAGTTGATGGGTACCACGGTACCTCTTCCCACCAAGTTCCTTGAAACTTACTCTAATATTTGACAGAACAGTGCAACAGACTTTCGAAATTAGTCATAGACATGAAATACCATGTATTAATTTTTCTTTGTCAGTCATCAACTTTGAGGTTTCTTTCCTTCCAGGTATGTGTGTAAAATATGCACTTGTCTTAGCATTTTTTATCCTTTGGAATAGCAACTTGGGGTCGCAGGGTGGTATGTTTTTAAATAACAGTTGACGCAGTCTGGCCTTATCTTTTATAGCCTTCCTGCCCATATCAAATAACAGTGGGAACGTTGAAGGACTTTGTGGCAGAAGGGCCAAATTTCTAATAAACGTATTCTCTGATTTTACAAGCCCACTGATATCAGAATCCCCCAGTGCTCAGAACCATACGGGGCAGAGCCCATAGACTTAGCTTCATATATCTGTAGAGCAGAGGCTACTTAAAGCTGGGACCTGCTTGTGCTAAAGAATAATTTTCTTGACATGAGGCTTCCAAGACATGGTTTAAGACGGGGAGAATATAAGGTAATTAAATGAACCTACCTTCTTCAGTGTTTTGCTCCCCAAAAGTAGACTCCCATTGAATGATTGGTGTAGATTGAAAGCCATTAACATCATCTTTGCCGCATTAATCTCCAGCCCATGGGATGTTCAATTCTGCTTAAATCAGAGTAATTGTTGTTGGAGCCCACTAGGGGTTTTGGAGATTATTATTAATTATCATTTGTGGAGCGCCTGGCTACCCTGTGGTATCCCTGCGCTAGCATCAACAAGCAAGAGAGATAGGTGGTTTAAGCCGGATTCTGGAAGAGCCAGGTCTTCAGCTGCCCCCGAAAGGACAGATGATGAACAGTTGTACGCAGCTGTATGGGCAGGGCATTCCACAAACTCACCGCATTGAATGAGAAGGAACGACCACCTGACGGTGCCCTTCTGATTTTAGGAACAGTTGCCATAGACAAGCTGGCGGACCGGAGGCATCTTGTTGGCCAATAAAATGTGATGAGAGGCTGGTTTATCTTTGGGCCGGTACCCCATAGCATTTTATGCGCTATGCACAGGGATTCAAACTTCACCCGATCGTTCATTGGGAGCCAGTGCAGGTGTTTTAATGCAGGCTTGGCTGATTGGGATCTGGGAATATGGAAATATGAAACAGTAGTCTCGCTGCACAATTCTGCACAACCTGAAGTTTCCTAATAGTGACTTTTGTGGTGCCGAGGCAGAGAGAATTGCTATAGTCCAGCCGAGACAGCACCAGTGCCTGGACTATCACTCTCTGAGCCGCAGCTGGAAGCAGTGAAAGCATTTTTCGCAGCATTCAAAGTATAGCAAAACATGACGCGGCTAGCTTGACTGCTTGAAGGTTGGAACTAAGAGTCTTGTCCAACCAGACTCTCAAAGCTTTTAATCTGGTCTTCAGGCACTGGTGGAGGGCAGAGGCCGTAAGGCCAGTTCACTATTGGTGATATGGATGTTGCATTACCCAAGATCATTAGCTCGGGTTTATCACCATTAAGTTTAAGGCTTGACTTGTCCATCCACCTGGGCACTGCTTCCATACAAGGTCCCAAGTCTGCTGGCGTCTTCTTTGGGTGCTGTATTGCTACCACTAACTGCATATCGTCTGCATACGTAATGATCTGAATCCCAAAAAAGGAGAACTAGCTCAGCAAGCGGCTTCAGATACACATTAAATAGCGCAGGACTTAATGATGAGCCCTGCGGCACTCCACATGTTAGTGGCACACACTTAGATGTACATTGGCCCTAAAATACCTGGAATACTCTATCCTTCAAGAAGGATTTGATCCAAGACTTGCCTGATACTCCCACCATTCTAAGTCTGTCAAATAAGATGTTATAATTGACAGTATCGAAGGTGGAGCTCAGGTCAAGTAGGATGACTGCCACAACACCCACATGATCAAGGATCTTCCTCAATTCTTCTACTACTGCTAGCAGTTCAGGTTCTGTCCCATAGTTAGGACGGAAGCCCGTCTGCGAAGTATGCAGTAGGGTATGTTTTTCTAGATGTTCTGAGAGTTCTATTAACATATTTCTCCAGTATTTTACTAGACCCTGGGAGAAGTGAGACTGGGCGATAGTTACTCCAAGATTCTGGGTCGAGGTTGGGTTTCTTTAAAAATGCTCTTACCATGGCATGCTTCCATGGCAGAGGCACTTGACCACTTAATATGGAAGAGTTTAGCACCGCCATAAGAACTGGAAGAACGACTTCCTCTGCTTTGCGAAGCATATGTAGCGGGCCAGGTCGAGCAGAGAGCCAGTCTTAACCTGGCCAAAAAGTTGGTATAGAGTTGGCATATCTAAACTTGGGAGGCCCTCCAACCGCTGGGTAGAGCCCCCTGAGGTGGGCAATTCCTGATCTAACTTATCTGTACGTACATTTTGAGGGAAGGTGATATATATATGTCCACCATTTCTTTGTTAAAAAACTTTGCTAATTCGTTACAACGAGATTGGGAGGTCTCCCGAGGTAACTCAGGTAAAGGATGCTTAGTCTGTTTTTTTGCAATTTGGAAAATTTCACTAGGTGCATTAGCAGCTGATGCAATTTTTTTCTCAGAATAAAGACCTTGCACTCTCTTTATTTCTGATTGATATATTTTTATAGATTATCTGTACACTTGTTGTTTTTACGTATTGTAATGTCTCCTCCAGGCCCTTTCTAGTTTTTTACACTTTTGTTTCAGCTCACTAAGTTTAGATGAATACCAAGGTGTCTGTTTTTCAGTTGGCTTCTTTTGGATCCATTTATATGGTATCAAAGTGTCCAGAGAGGATCGGATCAAATTGTTAAATTCGTCAATAAGGTATCATTGGCAAATACTAAAATAGGTGTCTTCAGTGTTGCTAAAGTGAGGGCATTAGTGGTAAACTGGGAAAGAAATTAAAATATATCCTTAAGATAAAGAGAAAACAGGGTGGGGCCCAGGACACAGCCCTGAGGGACACCTTAGTTGACAGGAATCAGTTCAGTAAGCTGGCTCTGGTTACCCCTGCAAACTCTGACATTAATACCCTTGTGTAAACGAATGACCAGAGTTAAAAGATCAGGGGGCATACCCATTTCCTGAACGACATGCCATAATTTGGGGTAGGAAAATAGGTCAAATGTTGACTTGAGGTCGACAAACACAGCATATAAGCTGTCTCTTCCAATGGATACCATCTTCCAGTAGATGAAGAGAAATCAGAAGACCTGGTTAATGGTGCTGTTTTTCTTGCAAAAGTCTGCTTGAAAGGCGGACAGTATCTCATGTTCAGCAGCCCAGTCATGAATTTTAATCAATACGAGATGACAGAAGATTTTTTTAATACAGTCCATAAGACTTATAGGTGTGTAATTTGAGGGCAAGGATCTACCCCCCTTCTTAAAAAGAAGTATGACCTCAGCTCCCTTCCATGGTTCCAGGACAGGGGCTCCCTTTGCTATGGAGTTGGCTAGGGCAGGTATGTACTTGAACCAGTTTTCTCTGTCATAGTCAAATAAATGTGCTGGAATACCATCTGGTCCTGATGCTCTGCTGGTGGTAACAGCATCAAAGGAATTGGCTAGGTCATCTAAATCAAACAAGGAAACTAATTGAATGGGAGGGTCAACTTCAGGGAGCACTCCTTTCACGGAACCTGGTGGTCCTTCAGGGTACGATTTAGAGAAGTAATCAACCCAGTTGGATGGAGGTACATTATTTGAGGAGTGGGGGTTGAACCATTACCACCCCAGGTAACAAGCAGCACAAAGTTGGTGGGATCTTTTGCATAACAAGCTGTGGAAGGACTGACCACCTCGGGTCATCTCATTCCTTTTTGGCTTTGGTCAGGGTAGACTTCTATATCTTTCTCACGAAGCGAACATGGTATCTTTAGTTTTTATGACTGTGCCAGGAGACTTAGTACATGACGAGATTCCTTTTAAATCAGGTATTAGTTTTAATTTCCTATTTGTGACTATTAAACACAGGAGCAGGAAAATATCTCAATATGTGGGTGAAAAAATTAAGATGTAAATCGCTGACTAGACTCAATTCTTTTTCTGAGTTTAGGGAGTTATTCAGCTTAGCCAAAGTAGCTTGCAAGGCTTAAGAAATAGCCAAAGTGTTTTTGGGTGAACAACTATGTGGTGTCATTTAAGCCATTGCCTGTCATTAGAAGGCACTAGATGCCTTGCAAGGGAATGGTATGAGTATCAGTAAGATGCCTTCTGCAAAAGCTAAAAGGCTAAGACACCACCAGTTATGATCACTATCAGTCCTTTCCCTGATGACCATGTCACTAACATTTGGCCAGACTCATAGATTGACTAATATGTAGCCAATACGTCTCATATGCAATGGTTTATTAAATGTGAACACTTCAGATCAGATTTAGTTCATCCGTATTGAGCCCTCACCCCAAATTCTCGCGAGAATACCTTAAGCTGAAGGGCAGCTTGAGTCCGTCTTTTAATTGGAGGAAGGTCAAGTTGAGAGATAGCCCATAATGTGTCCTTTCCATAAGATATATGCCTAGCATCACCACCATCCAGTGCTCAAAGGAGGTGATATTGAAGTTCCCATCTATAATAATTTGAGACTGACTCTGAAACCTACCAAGATAGTCTTCAAGGCACTGATCAGTATGTGAGGCAAAGCCTCCCTTGACAGCTTGTAAGCCGACGTTGAAAATTTTAGTGCTAGAGCACATCACTAACTAGCCGGACTCCTAATACGTTCGGGCAGTCAATGTCAAGTTTTTTAAATTTGCCATCCAAGGTAGCTCTGAGCCAAATCGTAGGCCAACCGGATGGTCTCCCAATCACACTCTTTTTATGGAATGTAAAGATCGGATCTGTACACCATGTTTCTTGGAACATGCAAATATCCTGTAGTTCTATGAAACTATTCCAATCTGTTATGGCAACTTTGGACTTGAGACCAGCCTCGTTCCATGAAACAAAAGACACAGAGGAATTTGTTTGGTGTAAAAGTGTTGCCCCTGGGAGGTTTTTGAGTGCCAGATATCATGGTGGGAAGTATTTAAGCTACAGCCTACTGGACGTAACAATGCATTAAGGGATTGATAATGAATAAAGGTAGCTCACAGTCAGACTATTTTGTTAGAACTGGAGGCTTGGGCGATCTCTTGCAGAGCAATCATCAGGTAAAGGAGCAACTACAGACAAAAAGGAAGTACTGGTATTAAGAGGAAGTAGTCAGTCGACTTCCCCTAAAGGGGCCCAACTGCCAACCACAGAAGGAAAATTGCAAGAAGCACTCAAGGGGAAGTTGTCAGTCCACTGAGATTAAATGTGAATATTTTATTGTAAGCAGGGGATGCTCTAATGTAAAATACCACCAGATTATTGGCCAAATCCCCACGTTGATGGAATAGTTTGATGCTGTCAAGTAGCACATTTTTTGTGGGTGTCTTCTGGCCCTAATAATATCATCACAAATAACAAAGCGACACCCCCTTACCAGGCAATGTCAATGAATGGCTTTATATGTTAGCATGCCCCACCCTTCGCAGCATTGTTGTAGAGGCATCTAACACCTTGCTAAAGCCATTGTTACAGGGACTACCTTGTGTCCCTTTGTCATTACAATTAGTTAACTGATTATTGTATTGAAAGGAGCTGGGAGATCTCATGGGCCATAAATGTTTATGTGTTTCAAATCTCTCAGGTCTTTGACATGAGCCAAATTAACTACCTCATGTAAACCTTCGGTATGGGGATTTTGTATTGACCTGATTTCAGGATCAGAAGAGCGGGGTTCTTGTGATTGGGTTGATTTCCGGTGCTAGCCATGTCCACTAATAGCTGATTCAGTGTGTTGGATAGGTGTGAAATCAGTGATTTTAGTTCCCCCGCCTCACCACTAAGCTCCTTGATTTGTACAGTAAGATAGGACAAGTCATCTGGGGTGAAAGATGGCATAGTTCGTACTTCTATGGGCTTACAAGATGTGTCCAAGGTTATGACCAACTTTGGTCAAAGATTTCCTACTAGAATTCCCTTTAAAATAACTTGCCAATATCTGCCTTTGCTTTTTTGGAATGGCCCCAGGTTCACCTTTAGAAGAGAAATCAACTCCTATAATTGTTTCGACCACTTCTATTAAAAGGTCAATTTATTTGAGTGCACAGTTGTTAAGTTTATTGTGGGCCCTTACAATATTTGGCTGCATTGTCCACCAAGTAGTATGCCCTTCATTTCTCCATAGTGTGAATGCCATGAGTGAGAAGGAGAGAAATTACTTGTTCAGATACCACCTGGAGGGAGAAAATCACTGAAGCATAATTTGAAACATGTTATAGATCTAAAGTTCAAGTAGAGAAAGTTCATGTGAAGGGATACCAGAAGAGAGAAGTACTGAATTGGAATCATGTGCATGGGGTTTCTAGAGCAGCAAGGCAGTGTTGTGTTTGTTAATGTGGAGGCTAAAACACTGTTTAGAGAGAGATGATCTGAGACAGCTAGATGTTCAAGGACATGGCTGTTTTGAAGATAAGGATAGGGAATTTTCAGTGAGAACATTGTATCTAAGTTAAAAAAAGACAGATATGTGGCACATATGAGGTTCTAGATAGAGAGCATGGCAATGAAAAGAACATCCTTTAACCGCATGCGTGCGGCGGCTTTTTTTGCGCTGCGCGGCTTTTTTTAAAAAGCCGCGTTACATGACGAGCTCAGCTCGTCATCAGCGTGCGAGCGGCGCAACTGATGACGAGCTCAGCTCGTCATCAGCGCCGAACTGGTTAAGAATTGGATAATAAAATGTGAAAGGCAAAAAATTGTATTGTTGCAATTATTTCATACTCATTACTTGAGTATTGATCAGTGATCCTGTTTCTTGAAAAACAAAGTAGGATTAGCTCTTGTGGTATTAATGGAAGGAGCATTAAAAGTGTGACAGAGAAGTATTTGTGTTAAGAAGCATTATTCTTTTGAAGTGGCTGCTAAGATATAGAGATATCATGTTAGAGATAGGTATGCCAGTGGGATCTATGTAAGAAAATAAAGAGGCTCTCTGGGAGCATTTTCTATTGGACAGTGGTTTAGGTGATGGGGTTGTGACAATATAGGGATTAAAGACTGGTATGCTGATGAGAGAATGATCATGATGAAAGTTGCAAGGGCTGGATAATATGGAATCCAAATAGTTACATTTACAAATAACACCCCACCCAATATTTTCATCCTCTCTAAATTGAGCTGTCGAGAAATCGATATGAGCTTATGGGTTTTTCCAAATGCAGCACATTGCTGTCTGTGCATAAGAATTTCTGGAACTTACTTAATGCCACGTGGCACCACATTGGCTTCCTGTGAACATTCAAGATAAACACCACAGACATATGTCATGAAATGTATCTAAATTAAGAAACACTAGAGGTATAAAAAAGGCCTTACCTAGGCTTAATAAGCCACCACCTATTTATTATCAATGTATTACATAATGGGTAAAAAATTGTCTGACACTTGTGCATTTCATGATTCAGCATGTCAGAATAGTCTTGCAGGAAACATCATTCAAGAAACAACTGAGAAGGTAACTCTTTTATCTTTCCAGCAGCCACCTCCATAGTCTGCAAGCATTTAAATACCTTCTATGTGTGGTTATGTAAGACTCCTTTCATTCTACTATGAACTAAATGATGATTTTTTCTTATCTGGCATATCATTTAGATACACAAAAGGGGAACTTTTACTTGGCTCGTTGTTCTTAATATGCATATTGTAAATGAAGATCGAATCTCTTGTGTCATTCCTGTAGAAATGTACTCCATGCAACATGATCTCACATTAATCTGGGCACTGGTTACTCTTGTCACCGAAATCTAGTGTTCAAATCTATTGGTTATGCATTTTGAAGTTATACTAAACTATACATTTACAGCCGTTTAAAAAAAAAAACAGAGATCAATGGGGCAAAATATACATCAGTGCTTACATTTACAACAATTTTCATTTATATACATCTATGCACATTTATAATAAATCACTTTTCAACAAGAAGACAAACGCATAAAAAGATCAATAAAAACATATGACTAATAATCAAAAAATATATTGATAAGATCTGCCTTTGGAGTGATCTTGGAAATGGAAATTGTGGACCTGATACACGAAGAATGTATCCCTGGAGGTCTAGGTGTATTATTTTGCCTAGCAGAGACTTTGAAAGTCCAACTCTCATCACACAGGGTCAGTGCATACCCAACGAAAATTTACAGTTGATGAAGTGTCCCTGGGATGCACCGATATTTTCTATTACACGAGTAGTGGTAGAGTTATTGTTGCACATTCACAGCAAATAATGCACTGGAGAATAATAACTGTTGACCATGGGACATTTGGGTACCAATTGTGTCAAATTACATAGGTGAGGCCTAACAGTTCAGCACATCTAGCAACAGTTAACAGAATCATGCCACGATCTCATATTTACATTGTCAAAAAGGTAATCCACATGCTTACCGTTAGAAAGGTAATACCAATTATCATTTGTTCAGAAAAATATATTATAATCTACACCATAGCAACTAATGGACTTGACCCGCTCTACAGGGCACTCACAAACATTTTGCTTTCTCCCATCCTGTTTTGCTGAATTTTTTTTCAATGGGATCAGGACACTGTGCACTTTACCACTGCTAATCAGTGCTGGGTTGCGTCTCCTTTCTCCCTAAAACATGGTAAAATTAGCTTACACCGGATTGGCATATTTCATTTACTTATAAATCTCCAATAAAATTGTATACCATATACCCAGGGCTGGTAAATTAAGTGCTACTAGTGGGCCTGCAGCACTTATTGTGCCACCCACTAAGTAGTCTCATGAAACATGTTTCGGGACTCGCATGGCAGTCTGTATGTAGTTTTAAACAGCAAATTCAACTTGGCAAAATAAACCTTTTACCAACCTTAAACTCCCTTTTTAATACATATAAGTCAAACCTAGGATAAGGCCCCACCCAGCACATAGGGCAGGGTGCATTGCATTTAAAATGTTTGGCATGTACCTTTAAGTTTTACATGTCCTAGTAGTGAAAAACTCATAAATTCGTTTCTTACTTGTTAGGTCTACATCTCCCATCGGATAACATTAGGTTACCTTGATACATTTAATGATTGATACCTTTTGTTTGGGAGTGGATATAAATTTCATGATTAGCATCTAGAGAACTGTAATTTAAAATTGTATTTAATGATAATGTTGGATTTTAGCCACAATTTTAGAAATGCCACTTTTAGAAAGTGGATGTTTTCTTGTCCTAACCATTTGGTGCCAGCAGCCTGTTTCCTGGGCCATATGACTATGTGAAGTTAGCAGTTTTCCTTTGTGTATTCCTCCCAGACAGTAATAGAATAGAGGGACTGGGTGTTGGCAGGATGGGGGGGAGGGGTGGAGCTATGAACCTACTTGTTCTTAGAAACAAAATGCCTCAGTTCGCACACAAAGAACTTCACACTAGTCTACTGTGCCTGTAGACAGACTTGGACCAGGGCAAGGAGGCAGGACATTTCAGACACTACTGTGTGGGGAAAACTCTATATGTTTCTTTCACTTCAAAGTGGGCACCAGGTATAAAAATAGGGCTCTCAGACTTACCCTTCAGTTTACTTCTCGACCTGTAGAAGGGCTCTTAGAGGGCTGCTCTGCTGCCTGAGGTCTACTGTGCACTTCAGACGACTGCCTTGCTGCACTCAGAGGATTGTCATCATGCTTGAAGTTTGACCAAAGCCCTCAGAGGACTGCCCTGCAGCTTGAGACCTGCTTTCCTGCTTGAGTGACTCCAACGTATAGTTGGCTGGAAACCTGATCAGAGCTACAGGGACAGAAAGGCTCCACCGATGTTGAACCTGCACTTGGACCCAACCTGACTGGGTCCTGACCCTACAAATGGTGCCCGGTCAGTCCTGGATCTTTGGAAGTCATGCTAAAGGTGCCCAGATAGCCCAAAACTACAACTTTGACTTAAAACTTTTCTGCCAAAAAAGTGTTCTGAGAATTGAGAGGAGACCGAGACCTACCTGCTCGTCGATCCACCCAAGGTGCACCGCAAGTAGGTCCATCTTTGCGGCAGATCTGGCTTTGTTTTTCTCTGCAGAGGCAAATGCTGCTTTGCAGCTCCTCGCAGAAAGCGTATCGGACCTCCTGGATCCATTGTTGGCTATTGCCTCCAACTTCATCCCGCTGAAGATTTTCGACTTCCATAAAAGAGACTCTGAACATTGAAATCTTCACTACAACTTCATCCTTTTACTCCCCCAACAACGACGCCTCCTCCTCAGTCACCGCCAGCTGCCTCGCCCGCTGAACTTTACCTTCTAAGATATTTGTTTTCTTAGTCCGAAGGTAAGCAGAGACAGGGCCCAATCCAGTTCGTGTATCCAACCCGTGGAACAATTTCCTCTGGTTTACTCATGTCTAACCTGACTTTGATAAGTTCACTATAACATGTATATTACCTTTTTGACAATGAACTCATGAGATTATGGTGTGCTTTAGTTAACTACTGTTACATGTAAAAAATTTCTGCATCCCAGAAAATTCCAGAACTAAATTAAGAATGTATTCTTATATTCAACATATCTTCCCTCACTCACCTTTTAAAAAGAGAATGCTTCTCACAATTTATTTATTTATGGCTTTTTAAGAGTGCATACAAGACCTGCAGGTATCAGAGTACTGTACAATGCACTTGCAACAGAAACAAACACATTTAATGCCACTTATCTTTGGGTCACATATTCATCTATTTATATATGCACACGTTTTGAAAGGCATAGTTAAACCCACAAATGGATGACTGTTGGATAGTCATATACCTTTTATTTAAAACACTCTGACTTCTACTATGTATTCCTAAAGTGCATAAAATGTTGCAGACTTGGTGGAAGATTTATCACATATCTATCCAGATCAGTATTTTCATTGTGACTTTCTACTTTTTGATAAACAAATGTTATCTTATGTTTTGACAATATTTAAATAATTGGGCTACAATTTCTGCTTGAAGTGGAAGGTATATATTAATTTGGAATTAGCATACTTTCGGCTTCTTTTGGTGTCTAAATATTAGCATGTTTCATAAGTTTCATTACATAGTTCGGATGGAAACTTTAAAGATTATTTTGGAAAACATGATTGCAGTGAATATGATAAGTGTCACATATAATTTTGTGTATTCCTTCCATATATGTCTTTGTATGACAAATAGAAGATTGTATTCTGCTGTTTGCATGCATGATGCATCTCCTATGCAATAGTAATCCCTCATATATGTATGTTAACTTGGCATAGCCATGCGAAGCAAAACATAATATAACATAGAGAACACATATAACTTCCTCATGTAACCTTAAAATGAGCATTTAAAGAGGCATGTTCTGAATTTTTTGCTGCTCCTATTTCTTCTGGCGGAAGAAAACTAAGTAACTGTTCAGGATTGTCAATGAATTGACAAATTTAGTTGCCTATAATAAACCAGCTACTCCTTTACTGGAATTATATGCAACTATCTCCTCAAATTTCAATTAAAGCTTCACTCCTGGAGATCTTGTCTATTTTCTTTTCCCTGAGTTCAATCTGATTAGTAAGAAGGATGAAGCAACTGTAAGTAGGTCCATCACGTCTGCCCAGTTAATATCTTTAAACTTTATTGACATCATTGCACCCTCCCCTCGCCTTCTTTTATAATTACCTCTTTCTTTAAGGCCATTGTTACAACAAACTGGAAACAAACTCTGGTGAGCCCTTTGCTCAAAAAGGTATCTGCAGATCCTGACATTTTGTTGAATTATCATCCGGTCTCTTTATTGCCTTCTATTTCAATAATGATGGAAGAAGGGGTGAATTAATTTATCAGCTGTGCATCTTCATCGAAGGCAAGAACATATTTGAGGAAAATCAGGTGAGAATGTGCACATAGTGTGTTCTCACAGAGATTATATTACATATTTTTCTTATAGAACACAGACACCATATCGATTAGGGAAAATACCATGCAACAATAAAATAAATATGTGTGCTTTATGCAAGTAAAAAATGAAATCTTGTATAACCATTAATTCACTCGAGGATATCAACTGCCTCTTTGCTGCTTTAACTCTAAAAATGGGTATCACAAATATTTGTCACTGTGAGGTCAAGGGAAGCATCCACTTATATTAAATGATTTATAGATGAGTTGGAAACAGTGACAACAGTGATTTCCTGGTTGTGGTTCAACATATAATTGCCAGGTTGATGAATAAAAAGGCTTGGTATCTAGAGACAAGGAATTAGCAACCTAACTCCAATGGTAGTCTAGATGGCTGGCAAGAGTTGCACTAGAGGAGGCTGGTTAGACTTCCCCACTTCTGACTCAAACTGAGGTAAATAACCTGACACTTCCCATAACGCCTATCCCCAGAGGGCTGCCCCAGCTGGTAGAGGTGGCACTGTGTTCTCAAAAGTGACTCTGTGCTATCACCAGATGTAAAACTTCTGATGCTCCCACTATCCAAGCAATCCTATGCAGACTCCTGGTGCCTCACAAATTGGTTGAAAGTAGGGCTTGATGACATTGGTGATTTATTTGATAATAACCATCTATAGTCTTTTAAGCATCCCACAAACAATGACTCTCTGTACAAAAGCAGTTTTTGACTTATGGACTATCCATGCAAAGACTCAGAGCAACTTGTTGGAGGAAGAAAAGCCAACTGTACATCAGCCGACCCATACCCTTTACATGGGCATTAGTAGGTACTGTGTGACCTTGCTATACCTGTAGCAATGTTGCGACCCATATATTTCCCTACAACACCTTCAGGAGACATGGGAGACTGGTTTCACAATCTCATAAAACGCCCATTTTCAGCTAGTTCAAATTTTCATTCTCTATTGAACCTAGCTCTCCCCATCCATTAACAAAACCTTCCTTGGGGCATCCTTTTCCTACCTGCACTGTCATCGGGTTCCAAGATGGGATTGCTCATCCTTGACATCATTTTGTCACAGGTATTTCACAATTTGACAAATTTGACAGGTGTATCCTTCCCACCCAAGTAAGAACACTGTGCACTGGGCATGGTATAATGCCTCCATAGACATAGAGAAGCCTAGTTTAATACCTCCGTAGACATTCTAGATAAAGGGCAATTACATTCCACAGGAATACTGCAGTACCTCCTTCCACCCTGGTGTAGCAATCAACAGTAATATGATGTTTGCAAGTGGAAAGCAAAACACTCCACAGGGGAGGAGAGTAGAGGCTTGCATAAATATCCAACTGATGAAGAATGGGACGGGCTTTGGAAAGCATTGGGTGACAAGTTCAGGGACTACACCTTGCCCCATGATGAAATGATCAATCCTTTTATCCTCTCACTATAGACAGGACTTCATTTTGGCATTTGAGAATCCAGACGACTATTCCGACTTCATCGTAGGCCAAACATACGCCTGTTTAACATCCTGTATGGTCACTATCTATCACACTCCACAAAGGGACTTCCCGCTTGCCCCCCCCCCTGTTGAGACTAGTGCACTACCTTTTGATGTTGGCTTGTACCCTCCCGAGAACTGGGCCCGGCACCCTGTCCACTTTCCCCTTTTTTATCCACTCATGGGACTCAGAAACAACTACTGATTAATACCTCACTTGGCACCTTCCCTCTGAGCCTAAATTACCTTTCTGTCAAGGTCTGATGTGTTTTTACTCCCTAAACCAGTTATTTCTATCGACACTTGACTCACACATTCCATAGCAATTATGTACAACATCACACTTATGGCACTACTATCTCATAGCAACCACTGCAAACAGCGATAAATTTGTCACTAAGATTACTCCTTGTAACTTTCCAAAGCAAAGCTACTAATGGTCTGTACAGTATATATGTTCTTGAATGCTTCAATTATTACTGTGACCCCAGAATCCACTATTTTCTTATGCTAAAATGTATTATGCTAAAATATCTCAATAAAAATATGTTAAAAGAAATCTGGAGGCAGTTCATAGCCAGGCTGAAAACTAGAAGAAATCTTTGTCACCCCTTTTCCTAATACAGAATAGACTTCTTTCCCTATGCTTACCATTTGAATGGTATTGTAATGTTTACAACACCTTTCTTTGTAGTTAGAGAAGGAAGTATGTTCTTGATAAATCTAACCATGTTAACATAGCTTGGCAGGGATTATTCTAAACATTTTAATTAGTTTCCCAATACATTTTAATATTTTATTTGCAGGGCTTCATCAAGAAACACTCATGCAAGAAATGTGTAGAAATGTATAAGTATCACTAATGTTTTCTAAATTAATGTAATCTATGGAATGGAATGCAATGGCACCAGTAAGCTATCTTTAGAACAAATGTTGGCTGTACTTGGCTGAAACGTAGGAGGGCCAAAAGAAAAAATAATCAAAAAGTGCTTTGATGTTGCATTATTTATGCAAAAATGGCTTCAACAGCAGAGTTACCTCAATATGTTGTTAGATTAAATAATGTTGGTTTCTTAAAGTTAAATCTCATAAACATATATTGAGTCATACCGTTGTACAGTTAGGTTTGAATTCTAAATATTAGTTTTAAATATTTTCCTGGTGGGGAAGATTGTAAAGTGAAATTTACATTTAAGGAAAATAATCATTAATGACGAAACAGTTAACACTTTCAAAACTGAGCAACATAACAAAATGGAGTACATTACTTACACAAACTTTGAATCAAACAAACAATCTTATATAGTCTGAGCAAATTCCCAGTCAGATCACGGTAGGTCAGATCACAGTACCTGAGTTTCAAGCCTAAGAGTTAATTTAGAAGTTGCAGGTATATTTCTTTAATAAAAAACTAGCATAATTGCTGTATTTAGGGGGTTTGCCAGTAACAATGACAAAAAACAGCAACAGTGAAATTACGATATTTAAATTGAACATATTTACAAAAGTGTCTCACACAACCCCTTTGCAACAATAACATTGTAATGTAAAGTGTCCCACAAATTGTTCACAATATTTAAACACTTTTAAGAGGGAAATATGTCTTGTAAGTTGATTATCAGACATGTTTATCAAGTTGGTGCAATGCTGGGAAATCTAAGATGAGAGCTACAATTCATTTGTCTGTTGACTGTTGATGACCAAGTAATAAAGTAGTACATTTTGCACCTAATAGAGTATCTCAAATTATGTCTAGGAAAGTCAAAGGCCAGTAAATTGATGAAGCTAAACTAGGGTGATGTTTTCAATGGCACAACGTACCCTTATTTGTACACTTTAAACAACTTATGTTTAAAAGAAATGAACTGACAATAATGTAATATCCTCTTTAGTATCAAATGTAGAAGCTTCCACATGAAGTCATACTCTCGACTATGCAACTGAAAATAATACAATGGAGTTCAATGGCATTGAAATGCATTGAATTGCAAACATATGAATATGACAATAACCGACACAATAAACAGGAAAAGAAATATAGATATATTTAGAGGTGTAATGCATTTTAACAATACAGATGAAATACTCCATCTAATGGCTTACACGACATGAATGACAGGCCATAAGAGAACCTTAGCTGGCAATATATTGGGCCCAATTTATTTTGGTGTGACTTATTCATCTAGTAGTCCTGGCATTCAGAAATAAGTCAAGGATAATACAATAAACTTTGAAAATCGAGCCCTCGGTCTTTGCTACACATTGTTCAAAGTGAAATTCAGACAGCATCAGTTCTGTTCTTTAAGCAGAAATGGGAAGGGGGCAAGTAAAAGACCAAGTTTGCATAAGGGTGTGCATCAAAGACAGTTCTAAAAGCATCCTCTCACAATCACATGAACTCACACATAGCTTGAGTTCATCGTGCTTTAAAGTGAAGCTCTGTACAATTTTTGAAACATACATTTTTCAGTGTTTGTTTTGAATCTATCTATCTAAATTGAAGCATGAAATCACCTCAATTTGCAGTTAAACAACACTACGACAAGGTCACCTAGTCAGACTGTAAAACTTGCAGTGGTAATAGTGCGGCCACAGTTAGATAAAAAATGATGTTTACAGGTTGTCAGTTACCTTTTTCATCAATGCACAATGTTATGTCATAGAAAAATATTCACACTTTAAATAAAAAAGCACACAATTCCGTAACAAAGAAATATGTAGGAATTCTATTTTCACTCCCTTCAATGGAAAGTGGATATCAATCTATGCAGAGTGTCTGTTGAAACCAGTTCACTTTTGCTAGCCTAAAATAAATATCCGACCTACTTTGCTATAGGTTGTATCCACTTCAAGTTCTTTTTTCATTTTCACCACCATGTATTAAAGGTATATATAGAATACAGATAATTTCACAGGTGAGCATTTAGCAGTCCTACAAAGCAATACACCCAATCCAAGTTTCAAACACTACACCGTCTCAACATACGTCATTATTTACTTTTCCATTTCTTTTTTGGCGGGGTCTCTGTTTAAATATGTAGCCCAGTACACTAAGTTAAAAGTGCCAAATAAGAGGGGAAACACTATTCGAGACATTCTGTCGATTTTACTGACACTATTAAATGTCTTCTTCGTTTCTTGGGGCTTGGCTTCCGGTTTTGGCTTGTTGGGATCTGCGGCAGCACTCTTTGTAATTGTTGGAAGAGCAGAGTCCTTGGTTATATTAGGGGCATAGTTTGCAACAGCTACAGCATATGCGTTGTTTTTCTTAATTAATGATGCTTTTTCCTTTTTCTAGAAAAAACAGAAAGTATTAATGAAGTCAAGAATGATTTTTTGAAGGTAATCTGATAAACTTTGAACATTATCCTCGTAGCAAACGTATATGCACGTGTAACTAAACATATTCCTTTTTGTAAGTAAAAATATGAATATTGAGTAAGGGAAAGGGTCTCAGTGTTTCGCAGTAAGCCCAAAATAGCATATGACCACTTTCCTCGAAATTCATCATTTTTCAACAGGGTTCTGAAAGACGATATAGATTTCTTGATAAAGATAGAATTGCAGATTATTTTTCAGCAACTATAATAGCAGAGAGACAGTGAAAGAGAGAGACAGCGAGGAAGAAAGCAAGAGGAGGACAGGCAGTAATAGAGGAAGAAGAGTGTAGGAGAGGAGAAAGTTCAGGTTTCATCATTGTTTGCCTACTATTTTTTATTTATAATTTACTATCTACGTATTACGTTTAACCTATTACTTTCATGGTTGTCATAACATTAATTGATTAAAGGCGGCATTTTAGGATGCGAAGGGCATGCACAGCGGATGAGCTGGTGATCCACCAAAGTCAAGTCCATATGTGCCCGTCTTTCCCCTTGGACATGGATGCATCCAAAAGCACTGTCCCAGCTAGCAATGTTTTCCCAGAAAAACATTGCCCAAACTCACCCTACCTGCAGGCGCGGCCGGCACAGGTAACAGCAGTGGGGTGGGGCAGGGCGGGTGGGGGATAGTCAACAGATGACGGAATAGGAAAAGCAAAATATAAAAAATGATAAAACTCCTTACCTTGCGCTCGCTGCAAAGCTGACTCGCGATGCGGAGAGCGCAAGGTAAGTGTTCTTTATACACTTTTAAATTTGACTTTCCCTATCTTGACATCTGTTTATCTAATCACCCACCCGCCCTACCCCGTCCCACCACTGTTACCTGTGCAGGCCACACCTGCCTACCTGTAACCAACATACTATGTAAGTGCCATGTTGTGGTTCCCAAATTGTACAATCAAGTTAAAGGGACTAATAATGACCGTAAGTCAGGACAATTACATGCCGCCCTCCCAAATATTATAGCCTTGACTAAACACTTAGCGCCTCATTTATGGCATTTTAGTGAAGGGCAGCACAGCAAGGCACCCTGCTGCCCTGCCCTACGCCAAAATGAAAGGACAGGAATGCACCACATATTTAAGCAATACGGTGCATTCCTGTCCTTTCTGCCATAACTGATGCCATATTGGCAGTCTAGTGCCAATGTAGGCACCCTTGCTTAATGATACAAGGGTTGTGTTGTGCAGGAAGAGGCACCTTCCTGCACAAAAACAATCCTATGAGGTATTTCCCTCTTTCAATGTGTGCTGCAGAATGCAGCACATATGGATAGACAAAACGATGTTAGATTAGACAGGCAGTCTAACAAAAAAGGCGGAGGCATTACCTGCATCCACCGCTCCAACCTCCATGGTACCGAACTGCTGGCAGATCCCACAGACTCCTGCGAATACCTGGCTCTGTCCGTATGCAGCAACACCACCCATCTGTGCAGACTGCACATCTTTTACCTCCCCTCAGGCAGGAACGACACCTTCACTGATCACCTCTTGGAAGTCATCACAGCCAAGGTTTCCCCCAACACTAAAGACATTTTTCTTGGCGATTTCAACCTGCACTGGGATGACCCCAAGGACTCTAAGGTAAATGCCATCAGAGACTTCCTGGCCAACCAAGCTCTTACCCAAGTCTGCACACTCCCAACTCACTCGAAGGCGCCACACTGGACTAGATCATCGCAAAGGATTCTGCGGTCAAACTTATCTTCAAAGGCCCATGTGAATGGTCTGACCACCACGCTATCACCTTCCTTCTGCCTGGCACCCACAAGACATGAGCTCCACAACCCGTGGTTCCCAAACATTGAGTTAGAGACACCAAAAACCTGTATCTCAGGAAATTTGCCGCTCGTTGTGAGACTGACCCCCCCCCCATCACAACATCCAACAACCTCACTAAACACTATTCTACGGCCATATCCAACATTCTAGACCTTGCTCCACTTAAACTAAAGAGAACCCAGATCAAAGACAGGAACCCCTGGTTCAACGGATCCCTAAACAATGAGAGGAGAGCCCTCCGGCAGACAGAACAAAACTGGAAACAGCACCCATCAGCTGCCCATCTAAAACTTCCTCAACTCAAAAAAAAAAAATTCAGAACAGAACTGGAGAACGCCAAGAATAGACTGTGCAAACTATTCGAATTGGTCAAACACCAATTTAACAAACTGGCAAAAACCTTTAAAGAAACCCAAAGCATAAAAAACAATAAAACAGGCCAACAACCAACCCCAAAAACAGCCCACACGCTGACATGTAGGCCAGTCCATGCCCCTCCTGTCCCCAAATTGCAAGAAATGCCACTTGGAAACTTTTTGACAACTTCTTGCTTGGAGCACCAACAGAGACCAGAATTGCCATTGACGTTGAATCGCTGGTTGGCCTCAGTTTGCTACTTTGTCCGACGGCAGGAGATATGACTGCCAGAAACTTTTGAGAGTCTGAATATAGAGGGCTTCATATGGACTGACGCCTACTAGCATTCCTTGAATGTCTAGGCCTCCCCGGACACGTACTTCAGATTATGCACACTCAGAGCTTTCCCACCTTTGTCAACGACTGTACCGGGACCCCACTCTCCTAGAACCTGCTGTTATTGAGCCCTGCTTCAGATACAACTTGCAACGTTCCCCATGACTCATTGACAACATATTTTTTTCAGTCCAAAGGTAAACTTTCCACTGGCACAAATCAGGTCCCTGTAGCAGAGCCATGCTCCATCAGGGTAGGCCTTAACATATGACTTTGAACTGGTAACCACAATTAGTGCTTTGTGGGTTTTTTAAGCTATTTTAATTCAACCCTTATGAATAATTTTTTCTGGTTCTACTTATTGGATTGTTATCATTTTTATGTCATTATATTTACTAAAATAGTATATATTTGTGTAAATTGTTTTTATGATTTTCCTTGTGTTGTGTTTTCACTTCATTACTCTCTGAATGCTGCATGAATCTCTCCCACATTGCCTCTAAGTTAATCCTGACTGCTTCGTGCCAAGCAAACAGACGCTTAGGCACATGTTTATTTAGTGATGTTAGTGCTTCACCATGACAAGAATTGTGGTTAATATTTGAGGTGGGCTCTCACTCTCCTCAACTAATACTCCAATTTCTCATGAAAAGTACCTTCAAATGTTCTACAAAATGATATTTACAAACTGCCCTTCTAAAGAACTATTGCATCAAAAAACAGTAGAATGGCCAGCACCACATTTGCCAATAACTGGTACTTCAACACACTCCTACAGAGAACAGTGGGATAAAACCCTGTAGGAAATAATGTTAATTTAAATTACATTATTGAAAATAGTTCAGAATATAAATACATGTAATTTATTGTTAAACAACCAAATTATAGCACATATTTAGTAATCAACGATAAAATATTTTAACAACTATTAAAAAATGTAAACTTTGTTGCAGTTGTATTGTTTAATAATATACACAGACATTAATTTTAATTGATTCTATCCATTACTTTTAATAATTATGATTCAATAATTCAAATATTGCATAATTGAAAATTCAAAAACATAATTGTAATTTAATATAATATATTTTATATATACTTAGTATAATTTACCATACAGAGATCTCTGCTCTTACTGTGTTGTCTCCCTCCAATATATAGAAAATTTCCCCAGTCAACTGAGCTATCGTGTAAAGCACTTCATCTCAGTTAAATGTGAAATGTCCCAGAAAACCCAACTTTGGGAATGTACCAAAATGGCAAGACCATTATGTCAGTGTGCAGAATTCTGTATCCTCACCAAAGGTCTTCCCTTTGTAAATGAAGAAACTATTTTGTAAAACAAGCCCTGGCTGGTTCTGAGTGTGGGTGTTTGCCAGTTGCGAGAACTGAAAGTTTTAGTGAGAGCAAAGCAGCTTCAATGCATTTTTGATATTATAGTATTGTTTACCATAAACATGCTACGCTAAAATGTTGTAGCCAAGCCTTTTTTTAAATCTTTCTGATTTTCATGTTATTTCCCGAATTTCTATATAAATAAAAGTGGATGGTGTGTAAGTTGTTCCTCTCTGACATTCTGCCTGCATGTCAGCCACAGAAAAGGTATTACACACCTTATCTAAGAACTCATTCTTATCACTGGTGAGTGGAGAGGGTGCTGAAAACACAACTAACTACTTTGCAGTCTTTCAAACAGAAACAAACCACATCTGTCACTGACTGAAAGACAAAGAGAGATACCATCTTTTTGCAGCATGGTTAGCAAAATTCTAGGTCATCACTGAATAAGATTTTTGATAATTGCAACTCTGCACAGATGTATCAGACATATGAAATATTACTTTTATTCACACGTAGACTTTTATCAAAAGAAAAGGCTTTAACAGCAAATGCAGTGAAAATTAAATGTTTTGTTCTTTCACTTTAGGGGTTTATCACCTTATATATCAGGCAAGTCAACGTTATGGATATTATGCACCAAAACATTAAAATAAGTTTTCTTTGGCATGAATCTACTACAGCTTTACTTACTGCAGTTCGGAAATGCATTGGCAGGCCTGAAGTCATGTTTTAAACGTTGCTAGATGTATGGATCTATATTAGAGACCCACATGTGACATCAATTCTGTATGACCTTGGTACTGTGTCTGCACCATTGTACAGTGGCACTATCTCAAATTTAGACAATGATTAAGGGTTTGATCACATGTATACAGTTTAACAATTTCCCAGTCTCCAGAGTGAAGTGTTCCAAATATATAGACAGAAATAAATGGGGGGACCTCACAAAGACATTTACTTTCTTACAGGAATATGTAAAGAAGATGATTTTATTAGGAGGAAGATTGATTATATAAAGGGGTCCTTCAAAACAAAGGTAAACCCATCAAAAAGGTGATGAGATGCTGAAGTATAACATGGGGTGATTATACTTGAGCCAAAGGGATTTTATCAGTCTAGGCCATACGACTGGTGGTCTCTATCATGTTCCTAAATTCCTTTATTACTAAGAAACGTTTAGGAAAATCATTAACATCAGCCAGGCTACGTAATTAGATAACATTGGTTTATTAGCAAGGCTTCTGCTCATAACAGCATTAAAGGAGTGGAGCAGGAAAGACAGAGCCAATGTCAAAATTGTTGCGGAAAAGAATTAACATGAGTCGAAATGAGAACAGAAGCAATACAGCCATACAGAAACTAAAATAGTGGGGCAATAATAACAGAGCCTGTTTCAAAATCATTGGGGGAAAATAGAAGCATGATACTGACACAATCTCTTATTAAAGAGATAATGAAGAATAATCATCATTTAAGACATAGACTTCTGCAAATACTTGAAAGGTATAAAATCAAACAAAATAGATGTTTCTTTCCCAAAAAGAGTTTCATCAATGTTATTGTATCATGAAACTTCATGAAATTGGAATTAATCCAAATATGTATACCAAATAAACAAATAGGTAGGCATACACACTGTGAGCAGTGACATATTGAACTCTGTCCAATAGCAACATTATTTACCAATTGTGTCCTTCTGAAAAGACAACGGCCTAAAATAGATATTTTAATTCTAATAGTTGAACAATGGAAGCCTGCAAATGTAAGAAAGTTTGAGGTTACTGAAAAATAAACTTTATTTACCTTCACATGTCTGTTACAAAGAAGGGCAGCCACAGCCAAGCACACTTTCTGGCAATTCTCATCAAGGTGGGAGAGTAGAATGGGGCCACAGACAGAGCTAAAGAAATGAAGGTAATAGCACTGTCCTTACTATCTGCTAAGCTTAGGTGATTAGTGAAGTAGTCCAAGTTGAAATGTTCCACACCCTTGGTCTGGAAACCGATTGCTCTGGATGAAAGGGGGAGTCTTGTGAGAATGAAAGTGATGCACTGAGATGCTGTACAATATAGTAAGTAGGGAGGTAAGATATTGGGCAGAGGTTTGTCAACTCTTCTAGATTGAGATTAGACCTTTCCAACTAGTATAAACCACAGCACTTCAATAGGGTTGAAAGTGATTGCTATTGGAACCAGAGATAGTATGTAGTTGTCATAATATTGTGATCATCTACATTTGTAAATAACAATATGCTAAACTGTAAGTAAATGTATGCTAAAAAGGCAGCCAATTGATTGAAAAAAAATGCATTTGTGGAAATGCCAAATAATAGCTACACTTTACCTAGGGGTGGTGATAGCATGAATATTTCCATGTAGAGTAATCACATGGAATTACCTAAGAATTCTGTAAGATTTCCCTTGATTTATGAAAGAAAAGTAATTCTGTGCTTTGCCCTATTTCTTAGTGCAAAAAATTTGCCCTATTGTAAGAACACAAATAGCAAGTGTGAGCTGCTGCTCAAGCTTATAATTGTGCTCTTGGGTTAAGATTTTCCACAAACTTACTCCTGTAAATTTAGAGCTAATTTCTTACATTTTGCACTAAGTAACATTGCCAAATGCAGCAGAGCTTGACATTTACATATATATATAGTCCAAATTATATCCCCTAATTTTCTGTTTCATTTCTCCAGTCCCAGTTAGAAGAGATTTGTTTGTTGCTTGACCATTTTATGATCTGAGAACTAGGGTATTCTTGTATTTAATTGGATTGACACTTTTGTAACTAGCTTGGATAACCAGTACTGCACCTTATATAATATTGGGTTATGTTGAATAGGGATCTTAAGCACTTTAGTTCCAACATCTAAGACATATCTCTCTGCGGAGGACAATACAGCCACTATTTCTGGGAGTCAGATGCAACAACATATTGTTAGACCCGGCATCTTTGGTGTGGTTTTCGCTATGTTTTTGCCTCTACCTCCTGTATTTTTTATGCTGTGCTGGATTTCGTTTTTGCTCGTTTAGATGCTTTGGGCACTTTGCCATTGCTGTTCAGTGTCAAAGTGCAAGTGCTCCCTGTGTAAATTGATATTGTGATTGGTTATCCATGATTGGCATATTTGTGTCACCAAGAAGTCCCTAGTAAAGTGCACTGAGTGTGCCAGGGCTGGTGATAACAAATGCTACCAGGGGGCCTGCAGCACTGATTGTGCTACCCACATAAGTAGCCCTAAAATGGTATCTCAGGCCTGCCACCGCAGTGCCTGTGTGCAGTCTGTGAACTGTCATGTCCTCCTGGTCAGTGTCCCCACTGGCCAGGCCTAACCCTTCCCTTTCTGTACACATTGGTCACCCCTATGTAAGGCCCAAGGTACCCCCTTGGGCAGGGTGCAGTATATGTGAAAAGTAGAGCATGTACGTGTGCAGGTGACATGCTCTGGTAGTGAATTACAGCCATTTTCGTTTTTCACTATTGTAAGGCTATCTTGCCCCATAAGCTATCATGGCAGATATTGACTACAGTGGCTACCAGCATATCTTCCCATAGGAGCAAGATAGGACACAAAAAAGTCTGGGATCCCTGAACTCAGAATTTAATAATACATCTTTTAGGAAAGGTTGTTTTTAAATCCTGTGTTTGAGAACAGCACTTTTAGAAAGTTGCTGTTCTCTTCTCTGACCCTTCTGTGTGCCTTGGCCTGTTTGTGAATTGGCTGTCTGGTTTGAGAGTGACAGGGGCTGGGAGCCCCCAGGAGGCTGGCTGGGTAAGCCCTAGGCTGAATGACTGCATCTGCATCTTGAGTGGTGGGAGGGGATAGCACCTGGGCCTGAATTGGGCTGTGACTGCCTTCCACAATGCTGGCTCCACCTCCTGCTGGGCGGCTGACGACCCTGCCCCTCTCCCTGAAAGAAAAGGAGAGGCCAGGAAAACAAAGTGCTCAAGGAACACCCAGAACTGGTTCAGACCGGGCTCAGAGCCCTCCTGCACAAAGGGATCAAAGACTTTTAGGGGTATAAGTACAGGACCCCTGACTACAGAAAATGAGATCATCCTGGAAACAAGAAGGAACCTCTGCCAAGGAGAAAGATAGAAGACTGAAGAAGAAGGACTGCCGTGCTGTGTGATGCTGGACTGACCTGCAGTTGCTTTGCTGCCTAGGAGGGGGGAAGGACTTTGTTGTTGCTTTGTCCCCTTGCTTGAAGGAATCTCCAAGGGATTGTTGTCAGCTGGCTCCCTGTTTTGAAGTCCCAGAAACAAAAGGACTTCACCCCCAGCTTCCCTGAGCTCTGCTGAGAGAGCTCTGTCCTTCCTAGAGTGCTTGGGCCAGTTGTGGTGCCTCTGGAAGTTGTACCTGTGCTGGGAAGCTGGAAACCAAGATTTGAGAGACGTTGCTACAGAAAAGTTATTGCATCGCTCGCTTGCGGAGCGCATCCCCGACAGCGTGAGGAAATTCCCGCCGCTACGAAGGCCGAGATCGTCGCAGCGCCTGTTGCCACTGCCGGAGACATCGCATCCTTCGTTTGTGGGAAGATCACCATCGCTGTGAGCATCATTGCAGAGCCTCTCATCGCTTGGTGAGATCTTTGCACCGCCTGCTTGCGGACCGCAGAACGTTGCTGCGAACATCGTCGCAGAGCCATCATATCGAGGAGCTGCGAGGAACTTTAATTATTTCCCCTAGTGTGTTCTCCACCTTCATGGGCCAAGTTACCAGTAGTAAAATTACACTTAGAAATCCTGTTGAATGCGACTTCAACTCTTAACAGAAAATACCAGAACGAGCTCAATAACTCAACTGTTATGTTTATATCAATGGTCAATGAATATAAGGGAAATGTTTGTGATGGTTCGTCATAAATAAATTGATAAAAGCAAAGGTACTGTTAACGTTTTATAGAAACTATATGGACTAATAAATGGGATAAACTCATGAATGATGTAAATGGTCAAGTATTAAAATTAAACTCAGTTCAAATAGGAAATGTGATCAGTGCTAAACTAAGCAACGTTCGTACACAGAAAAAATGTTATTCAATTTTAAAATCAAAACCTTTCAACTTGGGTACTAAAAGTGACTTTCTGAAATGGTACAATTAAGACTTTAATATTAGTTGTCACTATAGAACGAGGGATAGCATAGCATGCAATGGACTTTGATAACTTAAATTCCAATATGTATTTGTTTTGTGAAACGTCTCTGCAGGTGTTCAAAAAAGTTGTTTTTTTCTTTCTTACCTTATCATTCACAACACTTTTTCCATCCCATGCCCATCCTCGTTTTGTAAAGTAATTGACAGTTGCAAATTCTATTAATGCAGAAAAGACAAAGGCATAGCAAACAGCAATAAACCAGTCCATGGCTGTTGCATAAGCTACTTTTGGAAGCGAGTTTCTAGCACTGATGCTCAGTGTCGTCATTGTCAGCACAGTTGTTACACCTGTATAAAAAAGATTAAATAAGGAATCAAACATTTATAATATTTGTTAATTATTATTACTGCTTATCAGAGTTGTCACGCAATTCTGGTTGTGGTAGAACACAATAATTTTAGAGTTAACAATGTTAACATGTACATACTGTATTCGAGACCCCATATGCAATACATTTGTAACCAAAGAAAGTACCATTAATTCTAGTGTAGACCTTCGCAGAAAACCAAAGAAAGTTATACAGTTTTCCTTACGATTTGAAGAATAATGTCAGGAAAATCATTTGAAAACATACAGGAATGTCAGGGACTTTGCCCGACAAGAAAACGCTGCAGCACCTAATGCCCAGCACATCAAATAAAGGGGTTTTCTGCTGATCTTTGCCCTTTGTTGTTTTCTTTTTAAGTAGCCACACGCTATAAGTATTTCAAAATGTTTGCCACTGGCCTTGTGTCATACTTCTGATTTTTACTGCCGGGTGCGTGGGCAGCGCTGGGGCAAAGCATGAGCAACCCTGGGTGGCTACCCACCTGGCTGACACCTTCCTGTGCTGTTTCGGGGTGAAGCATGCTCTCTCTCTCTACCCTTGTTCTTGTGGGCAGGCTAGCAGCAGTGTGATGTGCGCTCCGTTTTCCACACACATGGGAATGGGGAGTGGGGAATGCACACCACTCCAGGGTCCTCATTTATAAAAAGTGACGCATCGCTGCGTGAAAACAGCGATGCGTCACTTTTCATTGCACCCTCCTTGCGACACCAATGATGCGTCATATTTACAGTATGACACATCATTGCGCAAGGCGTTACAGATACGTCAGTATTTCTGACGTATCTGTAAGTGCAAAAGTGACGCATTGCTGGAGTGTGTCACAAAAGTGATGCAACTCCAGCAATGAGTCCTTTCACATGGGGCAAGCCCCATGTGAAAGGGTCTGCGTCAGTCTTACGCCTGCTGTGAGGCAGGCGCAAGATTTTGACACAATGGTGTCCTAGAAGAGACGCAGTGAAATCTCATAGATTTCACTGCGTCACTTCTACAACCCTTTCTTGCGTCAATACGCCCCCCTTGCATACATTATACCTGGCGCAGGGGTTTACAAAGTGACGCATCTAACTAGATGCGTCACTTTGTAACTATGGCGCAACAGGGCACATTTTTTACGCCACTGGTGCGTCACAAAAAGTGACGCATCGGCAGCGTAAAAGTGACGCACAGCCTCATAAATGAGGCCCCAGGAACGTGATGGCTCGGTGAGATGGAGTTCTCAGAAGAAATAAAGTTCCCAGGGACAGTTCAAATTCATTTTGGCCCCAGGGAGATGGGATCCCTGCTGATGAAAGTGCCTTTCCACCTTCCCATTCAAAATAATGCTGGAGACTGTGCTGATCTTCGGGGGTGTTGCCCTCTCCAGAGTGGGTTTTATCATAGAAAAGCAGAGTACTACTCACACTATTTTCCTGGCTGGTCCCCTTGCAGGCCCAAACTTTTCCAGTTAGTTTTCCAGGCCCTTAGGGCTGATTTACATATAGAGTTTAATTCATGGAGTTTAGTTCCCAATTCTCCTCATACTTAACCTGTCCTCTCTCAGAACTTCTGGCGCCTGGCTTTGCCCGAGGGAGACTTCAGCAGCTTCTCCTGGTGGCTAGCACACTCTCAGTCCATTTCCGCAGAATGTACTGTGAGTGAGACTCAGTCGGTAAGTCTTACTCACAGTAAAAGTGCAAAATCGATAGTCAAAAGTGACAAATTCAGGTGGTCGAAATGAGTGGAATCCATTTGCTACTGACATAGATCCAGGTCTGAAAACTCAGTGCTAGGTCTTCAGTTGCAAAAAGTGGATCAGAGCGGACAAAAGAAAACATGGGCGAGGGGTTGTAAGAAGATATAGGTAAATACATCTAGCAGTAAGTTGAATTAGTTGCTCAGGTGTTTCCATGATAATTGAGTCAAAGGGAACAAGACAAACTTTAAGAGTACAGAAGCTAATTCAAATGGTTCCGTTTGTGTTGTCTTATATAAAACAGCACACCATTCATTGGTGAACTCTTAGACATCTGTTTGCTTACACATAACTCCATTCACATTATTCACCTTACTTTTGCATTGTTGTAATCCCTGTTATTATAAGGAGCATGGATCACAATCCCAACATAGCGCCAAGGTGAATTTAGTGACTGTGGTCTCTTGTCCCTTTTACAGCTCCATCACTGCATCTGCAGCAGTTTGCAACACGGTGCAGATCCAAATCCTGCCTCTAGGATATTAATGTGGCAGGACTTTTGTGAATCAGCATAGTCCAATCACTTTGTATGGCAAGAGTGCCATGGAGGTCAATATGAACAAAGATCACTGGAGTCCTTGTGCACCAGTTGGATGAAAGGCAATTACAATGTAGATTTTCCACAGCCTGGTGGGCAGAACATCTGGATATGCTATTTCTTCACAGCAGCTTCTTTAAAGAATATAGAGATTTAAGAATTCAGAACAAAGAAAATCCCAGCACTCCTAAAACACAACCATCTTGTGTCACTACTACAACATCTACAACCAAAACAGTCTTAACATTCCTTTAGTTCAAACTTGTCCATCCTCATGGAAATTCTCTTGATGCAATACAATTAAAACAATCCATCATGATAGCGTGGTATGAGCTCCTTTGTACTTCAAACTTGACCACGAGCTACGAATACAATAGAAAACACAATTAGCCAGAGCTGGGTAAATGGGAGGGATAATATTAGCCTCCTTGTCTTTAATAGAATCCTGATTTTCGGTCCACCAGGCTGTGGAAAATCTACATTTTATGGCGAGACCCAGAGGCTAACATTGTGCATGTTTAAAGCATTAACAGTATACAACTTGCCACATTTTCTACTGATTTAAAATAACATTTTGAAAAGTTACTTTATTAGACCAGTCTGCACAGTAAACAATATTCTGCAAAGATCCTCCCATCATGTAAGCCTTAGAAGCAGCAGCTTCTCTCACAAAAGGAGCTCCAAACAACCACACCAGCTCTACCCTGGAGAAGCGTGGCTCAGTGGTTAGAGGCGGCAGACCCGGATGCTGAGATCAGCCGTGGACCAGGGTTCGATTCCCCGCCTCGGCGGGTCTCGGGCTCAAAAATTCCACGGACTCGATAATTCTCGCTCCGGTGCCTACTCGACTCACGGGGTCACACTCTGCGACTCTGGGCAATAGCTTGCTTAATCTCCACTACGGCCCCTCGCGGCGGGATGCCTGGCTTTCACCTTGTGAATTCCCTGCCGGGGTTTCTCACAGGGGAATACCAGGACGGGTTCCCTAAGCAAGCGCCTTGAGACCCCTGGGTGATTAGTGCGCTATATAAATCGAAATACATTTACATTTACATTTACCCATCACCTCTTACACACATCTAGCAAGCGTTGGCGATATCTGTTTCTATGGTTTGGTAAAGGAAATGAGCAACTGTCTCACACCAACAGGCCTTACTTCCCCAGACCTTCTCTCATACTCCTCCACACAATTTCTCTTTATCATCAAAATATGGATACAAGATTAAAAAAGAATTCCTTTTAGTACTTTTTGTTATAGAAAAACATACACCTTCCGGTGAAAAAACTCATCTGGAAACGTCTAGAGCTTTCACATCAGATACCCTTCTGAAAGAACTTAAAAATAATAATATAGTCAGTTTTAAAGACAAATTCTTTAAGGTCAAGGAAACATTGTCTTCCCAAGAGAATAGAAACTGCAACACCTTAGAAACATCTCAAACCTAATTATACCTAGAGATAGGAGGTTTTTTAATTATGATACTACACAGAAGCCTGCGCACAAACACATACTGCCCTACAGTTAAACGTTAACCAGATTATGACCTGCAGCGATAGCAGATCTATGTACACTCAGTGTTCTGTATGCCAAACCTTCTGCAAATCTTTCTGATAGATAGTTCACCACATTCACTGTGGACACTGAAACAGGATCAAAATTCCTCTCCATTCACCAGCAAACCCATTTTCGCCATGCCAGTCTATGCATCCTCGTTGTTCCCAGAGTCCAGGATCCGATAATACCTTTTGAAGCTGCTCATGAAAGCCCTGGTACCTTCCATACTTTCCCTGAAATTCTCCAATCTACTAACTTCCTCTGCTCCAAAATCACCAAATTGTGCAATTCCCCTGTCGTACCCCGCATCAGTGTCGGAAACCACGGTAGCAGAATTGGAAAATCCACTGACATCTCTAAGAGAACTGGATAACACACTTGGGCACTCCAAAGCAGAGTTATCACAACAGTAGTCTCCTTCCACCTGCGAACCATCATGGTCACCCATTCCATCATGGAAAATGGAGGAAACGCATAGGGTATGCGACCCGTCCAAATCTGCCGAAATGCATCTATTCCAGCTGAATGTGCATTCTGTCCGTTTGCGAACAGATCCACACCAAACAGCCCCCAAATCATCTCCATCTGCAAAAATACTGACCTGGTCAGCATCCAATCGCTTTAATCATTGAAATTCCTTGAAAACCAATCCGCCTTTAAATTGATCAATCCCTGAATATGTTCTGCCTGTACTCTCACGTTCCTCCTCAGACAGTACTCCCAAAACACATTAGCTAAATCCAGCAAATCCTTTGATTTTGGATCACATACTATACTGTTGAGACATTGTCCATAAGCAACAGCTCTGAACACCTTACCCTTTTCTGTGTGAAGCATTTTATCACATGCTAACAATTCCAGACCAGGTCGAAACTAAACCACACTGTGCACCCCAGCCATCTAAAGGTGAACCTGATTCTATTACCAGCTCCCTGTTTTCTCCAAAAATCGATTTCCCATTCAAGCTTCCATGTTTAACAACCACCATTTCAACCCCTCCCTCGCCTCTTCCGCCAGAGTCAGTTCCTGAAAATACTTCAAACCATTTCTTAGATGCATTGCCTTCAATCTCTGCAAAGCTAGATAATTTAAATGACCTGGAAAAATAGCATGTATCGTGGATGATAGAAGACCAATCACGCAAGCCAGCATCCACAAAGAAATCTCCCCCTGAGAAAAAACTCTCTGCAATTCCCTCCTTATCCTTTTTAATTTCTCCTTTAGATTTTTCAAAACTCCATCTACTGTATTCACCAAAAAACCCAGGAACTGAATCTCCTGACTTGGCACCATGCAAGACTTTTCTCTGTTCACAACAAAACCCAAACACTCTAGTAACCTGACTGTCATCCCTGTGTACTCCACCACATGCAACTTGCTCTGATCCATGATCAAAAAGTCATCCAGGTAAATGATCAATATCACTCCCATTTCTCTCAAAAATGACACTACTGGACATAACATCTTTGTAAAGCACCATGGTTATGTTATGTTATGTTATCGTTATTTATACAGCGCACAGCTGCCCCAGCGAAGGGGCGTCCTGGCGCTTGAACAGGTACTAAAACATAACACGCAGAAAAAGGAAAAAAGACGACTAACCAAGTACAGAGAACAGGAAAGTTTTAATAGCACGCCTAAAAGCGGTCAGATTATCCAGAGCTCTAATGTGCACCGGGAGTGAATTCCACAAACCAGCGGCAAGCTGATGGTGCTGATGAAAGATCTAATGAAAGACATACAAATTTCCAAAACTTTCCGCCCCATCTGAACTTGAGATATTTCTGATCTTGTTCCCAAACCGGAACAGTTAGATAAACCTCCTTCAGGTCCAGTTGAGTTAACCAATCTCCTGTCTGAAAAATGACCCTTAACAAGTGAATGCCTTCCATCTTGAAATGATGGTACATGAACCAATCGTTGAGACTCCTCACATATATAACTGGTCTCATCCCTTTGTCCTTTTTCTCTACTAAGAAGATATTGTTTTCAACTCGAGAACCTCTTTGTCAACCAACCTTGCCTGATCTGCACTGAACAGTACTCCCTTTGGCACCCAACTTTGAACTGGATCTCCTATGAAGTCGATTTGATAACCCTGTACCGATTGCAGTACCCAAGGGTCCCTTGTTACCCTAAACCAATTGTGATAGAATTAGGCTAGTCTGCTGCCCAACTTTACTGGGGTAGAAATAGGGTCTAACCTTACCTGCTCCTCTGAACCTTTGATCACTCTGACATCAACGTCCTCTAGAACATTGCCTTTGAAGGTAGAAGCTTCCAAACTTCCAGCCTCTTTGTCCTAGCATGGGGCCATATCCTCTGGAAAAAGAGGATCTCGTAATTCCCTGACCTCGGCTGGGAAATCGACCTCTTAATATCCTAGCCCAATCAAAAACACAGTCACTGAAGATCCTGTATTTATGTTTTTGACATTTTTGGACAGAGGACAAACAAACTTAGACATTGATTTTATAAAATCATCTCCAAAGAGAATTCCTTTGGCAGCAGGACCTCCTTCACTATGAGCCAAATCAACCAACTTATGGTCAATCTTCAACAAGATACTTTTCCTGTGCTCTACTGACAAAGCAGTGTTAGCAGTCCCTAATAAACAAACTTCTTGTTGCACCCATTGACGCAACTCTTCTGTATCTACTTCTTACTTATTCATGTGCGCCTCTTCAATCAAATGTAAAAAAAAATTGCTATAGGGCCACGGACCTCCAAAAGCCGATCTTGGCACTTGCGAAGTCCCTTAACTAATCCCTTCCTGTGATCCCATCCACCTTTACCTGTGAACGCCAAAATCTTAGGATCTAGATCTGGTGTCACCAATACTTTGTCCATCAAGGAAGATTTTGGACATTCAGACCTCAATCTGTCCCTAACCTCTTTACAATCTGCTTCCTAATCAGGGCCGTTTGTAGGTGTTTTGCCGCCCTAGGCGAGAATTGAAAAATGCTGCCTCCTCCCTTTTACTATCATCGCTCCTCCCCCTGTCATCCCGGTGTTGGGGAATAGAGGCCTGCTTAGGTGCCTTTCTATCATGTCTGGACTGTCAAATCCGTATTAAAGTAAGTCATCTGTGTCCATTGTTGTGGCTATGTAAGTTATTGCCCTGTTCTGACGGGTATTAACTCAGTTATGCTATCATAGGATTGAGTTAGGAGAACAGTAGGGCTACTGGCCTCTACCACCTCTAATCACACCCAACAAAGGCAGATACACAGACCCACGCAGAATCAAACCAACCCATAGTATGCTGGTTTATGGGGCGAGATTCTCGAGACAGAGCAAGCTTTATCTTAGACAAGATATCGAGCAATGCCAGAGTAATCTTTTTCGGGCCGGGCCCAGTACCAGCTGTACAATAATAACACAGGCACACAGGACTATTGGTACTTAACGGGTGGAAGACCCCATGTGAGCTCAAGCATTTGCAATGTAATAGGGAAAAAATGAAATTGCCTAGATACACAGCATTAATCTTCCTCCATGTGAGAACCCTTGATTTTGTGTTTGCTTAGTTAACTGAAACACACTCCTACTGTGGGAGTTTGTTTAAGTAAGACAAAAATGTATGTCCAGTGGACAAAGAAAATATGGCGCCCCTTGCCTTTCTGCTCCAACAAGCTTCAGTGCATCTGCTGCACTGATGATGCATACAAGGCATTAAGATCACCGACAGACATGGATTTTGAAATGTGGGAGGCAGCCATTTAGTAGAGGGCCAGAAGCCAACATCTCTCCTGACCTCACAGGAAGGTGGGCTGCCTGCCACACTTTAAATGAGGCACTATATGTGTTAACAAATCTATGCTTCTATGAGTAATTTCTCACCTGCCAGATCTTAGCAAGCATGATTAGAAACTATTTTTGCTCTATTTATCTCAACTTTAGACGACACACGGTGGACCCGAGGGGAGCCTCAATAGAGTGATTAGTAACTGTTATCATGGAAAGGGTAGTGAATGTATATACTGCCTTCCTTAAGGAGTGGAAGAAAGTAGGAAATAAACTAACTAATTTCAAGAAATTCTTCTACAATGAAACATGGAAGCATTAGCCCTGAAAAACAGTTTTAAAAGTGATCTCTGGGTTTTTTAATTAAACAGACGAGGATGTCACTTGTCGAGTTTTGTACCAATATATTATGTACACGTTTCTGCTGCATGGTTTTCAATCCGCATTAAGTATCCCGAAGAGCTGGTGGGACCCCATGGCGACAGAAATGTAAACACAGGGACAGCAGGTGACAGTAACGGGGGTCGGGGAAGCACAGCTGCAGTGAGCATTCCCAGAGTACGGAGGCCAGAAGACAGTAATACAGGCTCACAGTGGAAGACACTATCAGCAGAAGGCAGCGTAACATCTGTAAAGGTTCACAGAGCAGGCAGCACTCACAGTACACCTGCCGTCACAATACCTCAACAGTGGATTGTAAAGGAAGGCGTGAATAAAAACAGGAATATAGTGCTGTGAAACTTGAGATGTGGCTTCTAAGAGCCAGCTCTGGTCCAGCAGTCCCTGTGGCGCGATAATGCTGCAGCCTAGTGGTGTTTTTAGCCACTCGTTCCATCTAGGGTGGAAAAATGCATGTATGCTCCAAGTGAGGCCCTTTGAATGTGAGTGACGGTGGGAAGGGGTGGGCAGGGGTGACGGTGTATCCCATTTTCATTTTCCCGACCCCCAGCCTGAAGCTCATGGTACAGTACATACTGAACGCATGTGAGACCATATGCAGCACTTTTCTCGTGTCCTGCTGTCGGCACACTGCCCAGGAGCCCAGGCGGGTTCAACAGAAAAAGAGCCCACATCGCCGTAACCCGCATATTTCTCGCTTTCTGGCCTCGGTTCAGTAGTGTGACAGAAAGTGATGCTCAGCCCCTACTCATCACTATCTGCAGCAGGTAGGGCCCCTACCTCCTGCAGCTAGTGATGAGGGGCCCCTGACTCTGCCGCACAACACAGATATTAATTTACTCCCGACAAAATGGGGCAATTAGTCCTGAAAGGTTGGGGCCTTCTGCATCCTGGGACTGCCTTACGCGCATGTACCCATGTTTAGTTTTTTGCCGCCCTCCCCCTTCTGCCGCCCTAGGCGGCCGCCTAGTGTGGCCTAATGTAGAAACAGCCCTGTTCCTAATGCATGAATGCATATATATTCTGCAACGTGCTCTAGAGGAGTCCACTTTGGGGAAGAGGGTTTCTAACCAAGAATTTCTCAAGCATTGCCTCACCAGATGCATCCTCTATCATTTCCACATCATAACCCTTCACATTCTCTTTCTTTTCCTTTTCCTTTAACACTTCCTTATGACTCATCCATACCAAAGTCTTAAGAACAACTGATCTCCACTTTGGCATACCCTTGGACTCGTCACAACAAACAGCAGAATGCTTTCTAAATTTCCCAGCATCTTTGATCTGCTCTCTTTTTTGGGACCTTTCAACTGCCCCCCATGTGTGTCCTCGACACCACCATGCCTCAAGCTCATACTGACACCCTGATCTGCCAATGCAGATTTCCGTCTTTTCGCTTGAGCAAAATCATCAGAAAGATCCTTCCTCTGTTTTTGCCACTTTACCTTTTTTCTTTGACTGGGATGACTCCCCAGCCGACCAAAACCTTTCATCCTCTGAAGTGGCCTTTGCAATTGCCAACAATGCTTCCAATTTCTTTTCAATACGTGTGTTTAAATCTTCTGACATCTTTTCTATGGCTTTATTCAGTTTTTCCTCAAACTGTACCTCATTTAACTGAGCTCTATCTTCACTCATTTTACTCTTTCAAAAAACACTAGCCTAAATTCCACCTGTAAAATCTTTTACCTGACTCAAGCTGACACAATAATATAACCTGTCCAAAGGCATCCTACTGACAGCCTAACAGAACACTTTCATTCAAATTTAACTGTCAAAACCAAACACATCACACAGCTTATATTTAGTTTTGCCCAATCTAAAAAAATGACCGCCTACTTCCAAAACCATAAGTCCTCTTTCTATTTCTATTTTCGGACTCCGAGCACTTCTCTTTCTGCCCCTTGTAATAGTGTGGGGCCCTAGGCCCACATGGTGGAAGAACTGCGACACAGACACCAGAGGTAGAGTGGGTTAGTGAGCCACAAGCACGTGTGCTCGGCTCCTTTTATTAACTGTGTCACGTGATGTCGTGACATCAGTGGTGGGTGGGTGTTCAGTGTAGGCATACATGGTTAACCCTTAACAGTGTCAGCTAGGACACTACATTCCTCCCAAACTTTAATAAAAATTAAGGAAAGGCAAAAAGTCCGAGCCTGTGGGAGGAAGTACATAAATATACAGTAATTACAAATTTACAGTGAGTCTCTTCAGCTGCTTGCTTGATGACGGTGATGGAAATTGCTGCTGAGACTTTATTTCTTCTTGGCTCGACGTCCGGGTTCTCGGTGGGCGTGTTCTTCTTTGCTTGCGTCGTGGACGTGTGGTGGTCAGTCCACGGAGATCTTGCTTTTGAGGATGACGTCAAACAGGATGACCAGAAGTTAGACTTAGATGGGGTTGTCTTCAGCTGGTCCGTCGGTTTCTTCACTGTAGGCAGCTTGGCTTCACTTTTCAAAAGGTGGAGTGTTCGAAGGACATTCTTCTCACTAGGACGCCCCTCTCGCGGGTGTTCTCCTGCCACGAGATATCACCGGAGGCCCTTTTACCAGGTTTCCACTGGGCCGGGTATTATTCCACAGTGTTGCTCCAGCTCCACAGTCTGCGTGTGAATGGAGGAGTCGATGGGGTACTACCTCGCAAAGTCCGTAGCTCCACCTGAAGGGTAGTTGTTGACTCTTGCCTTTGCGCACAAGTTCCTCATCTTCCCGGGACGTGATATTTGATATTTTGATATTTGATATTTATGTGTATTTATAAAGCGCAAACGTTCGCTCCCAAGGGAGCATCATGGCGCTGAGCAAACTGCAGAGGATAACTGAAAAGTGGGATGTGATGAGAGATAAGAACTAGATGGCAGCCAATACAGAGGTGTCTGATTGTTGGAAGACCCATGTCTTAAGGAGTTTTCTGAAACTATTCTCATTTTCAATAAGTCTAAGGTTGACTGGCAGGTTGTTCCAGGCCCTGGTCGCCAGGACGGTAAAAGATTTCCCACCTTTGGTCTTGTATTTGAATCTGGGGATCATGACAAGATTTGTCCCAGAGGATCTCAAACAACGCGGGGGGTTGTAGCGCGTGAAGCGATTTGCAAAATAGTGGGGTCCTATGTTATGCATGGATTTGAAAACTGTAAGGAGCAGTTTGAAAAGAATTCTTTTATGCAACGGTAACCAGTGCAGAGATTTTAATGCTGTTGACGCTGATGACCTTCTAGGGAGTTGTAAAACCAGTCTGGCCGCTGCATGTTGTATGCTCTGCAGCTTTCTGAGGGTAGATTTTTTTCACTCCGGCCATTAATCCATTGCAGTAATCGAGTCGGGAAAGAATTAAGGCTACCGCGACTGACTTTCTAGCTGCAATGGGGAGGAAATCAAAAAATTTCTTAAGAGATTTAATTAGGCCAAAACAGCGACCAGCAGTGATCCTAACGTCGTCATCGAAGGAAAGGGATGAATCGAATTGTACGCCCAGGTTCCGAGCTGAGGATACTGCACTGGGAGGGGCCTCTGATCCTAAGGGCCACCAGTCTTTCGGACGGAAAGACAGATTTTTACCCAGTGGAATGATTTCTGTCTTGGCACTATTGCATCTTAGGTGGTTTGTATTTAACCATTTGAATACATCGGAGAGACAGTTTTTGAACCGTAGGTCTGCGTCCGTCCACTGTTTGTCAATAGTGACGACCAATTGGGTGTCGTCAGCATATGACGTGACAAGAATCCCATGTGATTCTATCACAGCGAGGAGGGGTGCCATGTAGATGTTGAAAAAAAGAGGGCTTAATATAGAACCCTGGGGCACTCCAGATGTAATGGGTTTATCGCAGGATAGATAGGGACCGAGGGACACAGTCTGGGACCTATTAGATAGGAAAGATGAAATCCAAGCCAAGGCTGTGTCTGTCACGCCAATCTCTCGCATTCTGTTAATCAGGATGGCATGCGAGATGGTGTCGAACGCTGCTGTCAGGTCTAGCAGGATGAGGACGGCTAGCCTACCCTCATCCTGCAGGAACTTGATGGAATCAGCAAGTTCGATCAAGGCTGTTTCGGTGGAGTGACCGGTGCGAAAACCCGATTGTTGAGGGTGCAGGATGTTATGGGCCTCTACAAATGTTTTAAGCTCCTCATGTACTAGCTGCTCCGCGATTTTACTAAGGACAGGAAGTAAAGAGATGGGGCGCATGTTGGTGAGGTCAGTAGGCGATTTGTTCTGCTTCTTCAACAAGGGTTTTACAATGGCCTTCTTCCAATCGTCCGGTACTAGACCGGATTTGAAGGATTCATTAATTATAGCATTTATGTAGGGGTTGACTGCCTCAATCAGCTGATGTAAAATGATAGGAGGACAGGAATCAGTGGGTGCTCCTGATTTACCGGATCGAATTGCCTTGCTAGTTTGTTGCAGGGATACAGGTTTAAAACTGGAGAGGGGGGGATAGTTATCTGTTACCTCTAAGAGGTCAGTCGGAGGAAGGGGAAAATTTTTCTGAATATTGACAATTTTATCAACAAAAAAGTCTGCAATTTGGTTGCATAAGCTCTCTGAAGGAGGTATATCAATCATAAGGGCTTTCGGATGAGTGAAAGACTTAACTATTGTAAAAATAGGTTTTTGATTTTGATGGGCTTCAGTTATGACCTTAGTAAAATATTCCTTTTTTGTTGTTTTAATGTCGGCAAGATATAGTTTCCTCTGTTGTACATAACGTATTCTAGAGGCCTTGTCATATGTTTGTCTCCATTGTCTTTCTAATCTCCGACAGAGAAGATGACTCTCGGATAGAATCTGAGTGAACCAAGGAGCATTAGGTTTTTTCTTAGGGCCTTTTACCTGATGGTTTTTAGATTCGGAATTGGCCGAAACAATTTGGTTCATCCAGGTATGAAAATTGCGAGAGTCAATTTCAACATCTCCAGTTACTTTAGGGGATAGAGGTAGCGGTTTTGACTCCTGCTTTATGCGTTCAGTCACCTTCTTCCAGTTAACTGTGAAGGAGGCCGAGGGACGCCTAATGCTGAGTAGGGTAGGAGGGGGTTTAACAATATCAAACGGGATAAAACAATGATCCGTCCAAATTTGCGGTAAAGGCAAGGTCGTGGAGAGGGTAGAGAGATTAGAACAGATGCCATCCAGGGTGTGTCCAGCACTATGAGTGGCAGCAGTGATGTGTTGGGAAAGTCCAAAAATATTTAAGGAAAGTAAAAAGGAGACAGTATGGGGGTCAATAATCGATTCCAAATGTAGGTTCATGTCACCTAATAATGTAAACTTGGGGAACTGAAGCACAAGCGCTCCAAGGACCTCATCCAGAGAATTAAGGAAAGGAGTAGCGTTTCCAGGAGGGCGGTATAAGAGCCCCCCTGAGAAGGAAAAAGAAGCGTTAATTTTAATGGAAAAGCCTAGGCCTTCAGTGTCCTTGAGGTGGCCTAGATCAAAAGTGTGACAGGGAAAAGTTTCCTTAATAATGAGTGCGACCCCGCCACCACGACCCGAAGGTCTGTCCCGCCTAAAGATAATGAAATCCGAAGGGAGGGCAATAGCCAAATCAGGGTTGGAAGAATCATTTAGCCAGCTAAAGGTTAGACGGCGATGGACTCATCTCTTGTGTTGGGACCCTCTGCCACCGGTGTCCCTGAGGCCTTTGCCCCTTGGATCTCCACGGGCTGGTGTGGATTGGTCAGTTCTCCTTGTTCAGGACATCTGAGCTCCCTCAGCTTCCAGACTTCCTCTCAATCCCAAAGGTGGGTGTTGCCAATGGTCCGGCCTGTGCTCGCCTACCGTCCACAGGTCGTCGGGAATAGGTGCCTGTTCTGTTCTTGGTGCTATCAGTGTTCTCCAGGATGTGCGGGTCACTGTACACAATGTTGCGGTGTGTCACCTCTTCTTCTTCTTGTAGGTGTATGGATTTGTTACACCTCTCTTCACCTTTTCCAGAAGTTGTTGATGATGGCGACGTGCCATATGACTTCTTACTTTAGTTCTCTTCTTCATGGCGTCGTGCCACTCTTCTCCTTTTCACGACACAGTGCGGTCACCTTTCTTCCTTTGTCTTGCTGACCAGGCTTCTTCAAGCAGCGTGCACTCCGCCTGTTTCCTTCTGGTCTTGTCCTGTCTTTAGGACACTGTCTTCTCTCCACTCTTCGGTGACTGGACCGGTCATTACGATCTTCTCTCTTGCCTCCTTTTACTTCCAGTTACTCTTGGTGTTGCGTCCGTCTCTCCGGGTCTTCTGATCTCTCGGTTTACGGACGTCTTCTGGCAGGACATATTCACCCTGAATTGGCAGAATTTCTTCTTTCATTTCTGGTGATCATTTTGGGTGATTGGCTTTTGTTTGGGCGCCCCTCTGGCTTGTCGGATCATCCTTTTTCCTGGGCGATCTTCTTTGCACCCTAGATGGGGTGGACAGCTTGCTCTTCGTGAGTCTTCTTGCTATCCGCGACCGTTGGGATCGCTATTGGTTCTGCTGCAGTGCTTTTGCGTCGGCGCAGTTTCTCCTGCGCTCTTCGTGTGCTCTGCTTTTCCGGAGGGTTGGCTTCACCTCTCCTTGGACCTTCTCCGGTGGATGCACTTCTCGTGCTCGCTTCCGGTGAGGCTCTTTAGCTTCTTGGGGCGATCACCTTTCTTGGTTGTTTCGCCTCCTTTTGGCTGCGGGGTAACTTTGCGTTACTCTTCCGGTGCACGTCAGTGTGCAGTGTAGTGGCAAGTTCTTGCTTCACTTGGTACCGTCGTGATACATCTTCAGTGTAGCTTTGTTCCTTGCGGTTCATTAGATTCTTTGGCGTTGTCGCTCTTCCACTTGCGTGTCGCACTTTTCTTCTTCACACTTGGGTACTTGCCTCGCACGTCTTCTGGTGCTTTGGGTGTGGCTTCCTTACTTTCAGGCGCTGTCTTGTACTGTCCGCGTCCGGGGTACACTTGCGCTCTTCCAGTTGGTTGCCTGTGAAACTTGCTGCTTGCTGTAGACGTCTTGACTCTTCCTCTCCGTCCAGCGTGAGGGTGTCTTCTGCGATTGCGGTGATCACCTGTGGCCACAGGCGTCACTTCTGCCGCAGTGTTGGGTCTCCGTCTTGATCCGCGTCGCTGCAGGCTTGCTTTCCTTGTAGGCTGTCCCTTGTGCTTACTTGTGCTTGTTTCTTCTTGTGGCTTCTTTTGGGTGCAATACCACCTAGTGACCACTAGACGGCAGTGTAGGCTGTTGGTCGTCTTCCAGCAGCAGCCTCCTCTTCTTGATGACTTTCTTTCCTGTTTCTTTGTAGTCCCAGACTTGCAGGAGTGTGCAGGACAGGAGGGGCTGGAGTTCCTGCTGGGCAGAGGTAAGTCTCAACTTCTTTTTTTTTCATTGGGCAGTGGGGCACCAGCATTGCAGTCCCTGGAGCTAAGGGGGTGAAGGGAGATTCCCAGTCTCCTGCAGTGTCCAGGGCATAGTGGAGTTGCTGCGGTGTGCATTTTGGCAGCTTGTATCACCAGTTCATTCCTGCCCTGAGATGGGGCACATTTGCATTTGGCAGGCGGCAGCCAGTTCCCTTTGTGTTTAGCGGCGCCGGCCGCCTCTAGTCTCCGCTTGTGTTCCGCTCCTCTCAGCAGCCCTCTCAACTCATGGGCTACACGGGGCACTTGCACCGGAGATTGCCGCTGTCTCTGTTCCGACCCGCCGCTGCAGCCTCACTCCTCTCATGCTGCGCGGCGGGGGCATTAGCGCTAGTCTTTGGCCTCTCATGGCCGCGCCCACACTCGCCCGGATGCAGCCGCTTCTTCAGCCCGACGGGATGGGGCATGGGCAGGCGCTGCACCGGGCCGCTCACATCTCCCACGGTGTCAGTCTCCCTCGGTTAGCAGAGGAGACGGGACGCTTCAGGCAGGCCGCGGGTGGGCTCCGCTGGCCCTGCTGAAGTCGTTGTCCATCGGGGGTCGCCTCAGGCAGGCCGCGGGTGGGCTCCGCCGGCGCTGCTATGTTTTTATTGTCTTTCACCCTCGCCGCGGCCGCCTCTCAGCACTCATGCGGCGCGGTGGGGGACGGCAGACGCTGCTGGCAGGACGCGGGTGGGCTCCGCTGGCACTGCTGAAATTAAAGTTTATTTGCGGCCGTCTCATGCTCTGGCCATGCGGGTGAGCTCCGCTTATGGGCAAATGATGAGGGGGGTCGCTTCTCGCATACGCGACCCCTCGGGGCCATGCACAGCTCGTCGGCTCACCTCCGGCCTACGGGCCTTGCAGTCGGGCTCCGGCCGCGGTGGGTGGGCTCCGTCCGGTCTCTCCTCACCGGGGCAGTCGCGGCTGATGCGGGTGGGCACCGCATGGTCTTCTTGGCGCAGGAACGCCTCCCTCAGCACAGCAGCAGTCGGCGGGGCCGGAGAGGTGCGGGGTCAGCTCCCGATCACCTCCTTATCACAGGCTAGGCCCGGGGCACGGTGCACGCCCCGTGGGCACTCGGCGGCCGGCGCTGCTTCCTCTGGGGGTGCCCTTCGCTCGGGCAGGATTCTCTCCCCCTTATTAGCAGTGGCTGCGTCGCGTGGAGTTCGAAACACTCCCTCGTCGCCATTGTAATAGTGTGGGGCCCTAGGCCCACATGGTGGAAGAACTGCGACACAGACACCAGAGGTAGAGTGGGTTAGTGAGCCACGAGCACGTGCGCTTGGCTCCTTTTATTAACTGTGTCACGTGATGTCGTGACATCAGTGGTGGGTGGGTGTTCAGTGTAGGCATACATGGTTAACCCTTAACAGTGTCAGCTAGGACACTACACCCCTCAGGCTCAACAACGATTCCTCACTGGAAGAGCTCTTACCTGCCTCCAAACTTCAAACACGGAGCCGAGCGCAATGCCTGCCGTGAGGAAAACAATAACCACAGCTAATACTTGCACAGTAAGGAGCCCGCAATACTGGTCACGCTCTTCTCACCATAGTCAAGACGGAGACACAACTGCTGTAAAAACACTTCTACACGCTGGCTGCACCTGAAGAGCAGTGCGCAGAAACAGCTACCTTTTCCTTACAACCATCACGACGGAGCAGAGAAAACACCACAAGTGCCTTTCCAGCACTGCCAGCTCGTGAAAGCTTCACGCAAAGCGATCCCAAACAGAACTGTTAGCCAACCGCTCCAGCAATAAAAGTGAGAAACCTTTCTCCTTTACATGTAAAATTCAAATACCACCTAAAACTCCAGTATTTACTTAATTTTTAATTAAAGACATTCGCAATTACATGAAGAAAAGATCGTAAAATAAAATAAAAGTGCATCTTGGGATTGCAATTCAAATACAATACTACATACATAAAGAAAGGGATAATTTATCGAAAATGATGCTCAATATGTATTATTTGCCTAATCACACTATAAACCCTCAAAATTATTCTCTAATCCTCATATCATTTACACTTAGTGCTTATCTGTTGGAGCAGCAGCAAAAAAGAAAGCTTTGTTTTAGGAGTGCTGGGATTTTATTTCTTCTGAATTCTAAATTTCTATATTCTTTAAAGGAGCTACTATAAAGTAGTAGCATTAAAGATGTTATAGATAATGTTAGCCTCCTGGTCTTGCCATTAAATCAGTGTGTGTTGAGCCACTCTTACTGCTAGACTCTGGTGCCACTGTACCTGATGCACTAAAAATATCTCTGCTGCATTGTTACAAGACACTTTGAGGATGCAGAACTCTCTGACATATGATACAAGTTATCCCATGAGCAGGAAAATTTATAGAAAAAAGAGTTCGACCAAAATGCATGGTCATTAGTTTATGTTATTTCTAAAGGCACAAGAGTCATCTATAAGTAAATGATGATTTTGTAGATTGGCTGAACACGTCTAAAATTTGCTGTCAGGCAGACAAGTCTTGTATTGCACACTTTTCCCCTTAAAATGTGAATTCATTTTAACTGTCACCTTTCTTGTTATTCACACAGTGTGGTCTTAGGCTCACAGTGGTGGAAGCTCCAATTGGATTTAGTGAATATAATGCTGCATTTCTAGGATCTTTTCTTCAGTCAATATTATTACGTAAACGTTTGCACTCCCGGGTTACTATGTCTCTAACTAAGTTGAGCACAATTAAGAGGAAATGGCCTTGATGACAGAAGTACACACATGCCACCCAGAGGTCTCGTTTTACAAAGTGGCTTTCATTACCACAGAGACACTTATCTGCCTCTACACATTGCTCTGACAGTTTTAATGACTTTTCCACCACAATACCTTAATCCATTTCCAGCTCAGTAGACACTGATATCTCCGCATTGAGTTTGCAATTCCCTTTACATCGCTTCCAGAGACACATTTTAAATATAACAGCCATGTGGGAAGGAGACCTTTTCAAAATAAAGACCTTGACATATAGAACATATCCTGAAACAAGCTCTCTTCGTTTTTTGTAAATTTAGGATTCATTTTTCACAGTTGAAACATGTTCCTGTTGTATAAAATCCTAACTTAGTAGAAACGTAGCAAATAGCTTTCCCATTCTTTACCTTTTTGCAGCAAAAATGGGTAAAATTCCACAGGGAAAAAAAATCAGCAGTCATACTATATTAAAAAAGAACATACATTTTGAAAGGATCATAGCAGATCTGAGCTGTGCAATGTGAGTATATGCGTGACATAGCACAATTTCCATTGTTTTACATGGTGCATTATGATGCTCTCAGCACTGAACAGATTTCAGACTCTGTCAACCGCACAAAATCCTCTAACAATCAAATCATCTTGTGCAGAGGTGGAGGCTTCCTTGTGGCAGCAACTTGCAGCATTGCCGTTATAGGCAAGCGAAGAATTCCAAAGTTCCTCACAAATATTTGCAGAACTCCCTTGGAGACTTGGAAACTTTAGAGATAAATGTCCATCTGTAGTACAGAATGTAATAAAATCATGCTTCAACATTGGCAGCTAAGGGGTACTGAAACACCTGTAGGATTAGAGCCAGCAAAAGAGACTGTATTTGGGAGAAGGATGTTATTATTGTGCAAAGACACCACATACATTATGTTTTAAGTCAAATACATATACATATAATCATACCAGTTATCCGCATAATATGGTCCAATACTGCCATTAAGGGGGTTCTGGTAACATCGTTAACCAGTACCTCGAGATGACAATTCAGAATTCATGACACGTTAAATTAAATCACTGAAGATATCAATGATGACATCTCAAATGACATCCCTGATGATAGCATCCCACGCATGCCAAACCCTCAATGGGCAACAAGTCCCAAAACACATGGTCTTGTGGCTAAGCACAGCAAAGGTTGCCGCATGACCTGATCTATTGCCAGGCCTTGCACAAAAGTCTCCCATGGTGGTCAATTCCTGCTGCACACAATTTCAACTGTGTGTAGTAGTGGTTAGCTGTAGGGCCTTGTCCTCCGTCCTCCGTCAGGACCTGCATCAAAATGTTTGGGGCAGTTTATTTTTTTACATTTTCTACCCACAGTCAATCTGCCACCCATTTCATTGATTTGTATATATTTCTTGTCCATGCAGCAGTAAGCCAATATTGTGGTCGTTATGATTTTAAATGTTATGTTGTTGCTTCTATAACTAATTCATATCACTTTATTCTGGCATCCATTGTTCACCTAATTTAAGAATTGTGCATTCTAATATTGCCTTTGTTGCTTTCCAGTTTTATTTTATCCGTTGCTTTGTGCGTACGGGTATTACTTGGCGAATACAATGAGCATAAACTAGCAATTGTAACCTGTACTGAGATTTATAACATAAAAAGCCCATTTCTACTCTTTGGGGCATCTTGATACTGATAAATGTGTTTAATTTTGCCCAACTCAATGGAATTTTATCAATCTTGGAGAGTGGAGAGGCTAAGTGCAACAATTTGGATTCAAGGTTGTGGCTATGAGGTAAAAGACTGAATTCCTGAATGGATGCATTAGTCCACTGGATCACCAGACCCGGTGTGGCACAGATCTCTGTATTCTGTCACATTGGACTCAATGCACAAACCTTTAGGAAAATACTTAAAGAATTGAAACTCTACAAGTCTTGCATAGGTCTCCAGCTTCTTGGGGAATCATATGAATGCCCTGGAGTTTGCATGGAAATGTTTGAAAATTCGCATGTTTATTTCTCTTGCACTCAGATTAATGCAGATTGTTTACAGAGAAGAACATCTGCATGGGTGTGTGTGTGAATGTGTACAATCCCACAAAAACTCTTGTTTTTTTTTTTCTTTCAAAAGGAAAAATATTGTAACTTCGCTGAAACCTATGCACTACTCCTCAACCTGTCCACTACCATTAACAATTAGGCCATTTATTTTCCTTTGCCATACTTGAAACTCATTTACTCCTACCCTTTTCAAGAGTAATTTCATGTGAATGTCGGGGGGGGGGGGTGCAATACACACAGATATAAAGCATACTTATTGCTTATGTGAATGATAAGCATAAGAATAATACAAATTATAACAACAAAAATAATATAATAATAATACTGATGATGATAATAATATAACAGTACTATTTTTTGTTGTTATTATTTAATTTTTGTTTACAAACAAACCATACAAATATTATTATAAAGTGAATTATTGTTCTAGAAATGTTATCATTGAAAGTTATGGCCACCAACTGTATCTATTCATGAAAAATTCAAGCAGTGCTTGCCCATTAATTCGTTATAATTAGAATAAGACACTTTCAAGTATTTGACACGCATGGATTAACATAGTATATGCAAGAGTCTCTAAATTCATATAACATAAGGCAACATTTTCTACATTTTGGCCATTTTCAGCCATTTCCTTTTCAAGAGTGGGAAAGTGATCAATATATTTTTTTGAATTTACAAAATGGAACAACTTTTCTTCCTGCCGAGAACAAATAAACACTTTGCTATTATTGCAACTTTGAAGATGGTCGAAATGTCAGAATTACATATTCACCATGTTAAAAATTATAAACTTAAGCAAAAAACAATAGAAAAAGAAGTCGTTCTGGTTGCCAATGCTTGTATACCATGTCAATAAGCGTTATCGTTTCTATACTGTGATAAATGATGTTGTAGGACCCGCACGAACCCTAACACAATGCACAAGGATCTCACTGATGGAATATACTTATCTCATCACATACGGGAAATTTAATAATCTCTACAGCATTTATGGAACTGGACTATGTCAAACCCAGTGCAAGTTCCATGGTCATTAAAATACCATCCCGCTTGTTTTGCTGTTTCCAATCTTACTACTGACGGGGAAAGTAAAGTATTTCGTTCTGTACTTTCAAACACACTTTTCCACCCTCTTCTAGAAACGGAAGGTTCACATGAGGGGCATTTCCAGCTCTATAATCATCTGTTGCAGAAGCGTTCAACATTGTATGTGAGCTCCAGGCTGTTGTCTGTTCTTATCCACCCACACACACTGTTCTTGACTCAAGGGCATCACGATCTGACACTGGTGCAGATAAATGAGGGATAAGCAGCACTTCCTTTGGAATATGGATAAAATAGGCATTGTTCTGACAGACCTATTCTAGTTAGAGCATAAAGTTGTGATTATAATAGAACAAAGGTTCAGCTGTGGTTTAAATAGAATGTCAGTCCCTAGGAAAACGGATGAGCTCAAATGAAAGAAATGAAGTGTAGCTCTACGGTGAAAAGTTGACAAAGAACTATTTCTTGCATGGAAAGTTTCCAAGGTATGATAAATTGCTCGGATCAACCTAATGATTATGAGCATGTTGCGAGATCGGAAGGAGGGTTCCCTTTGCTGTGTATTTAAGTCTGCTGGGACAGGTGCACAAAACCTTTCTACTGATCTGCGCAGATCGGGAAAACAATCACATTTTGCACAAACACAACTTTGGAGGGGAACCTAGCATGATCGTGTACACTCACTGGGCACCCGTTTTATGCAATTGCACTGTCTGAAGTGCATATATTTATACATTTATCGATGAATTTCTCTCTGTTCGTGCATAAGCTGCAGAAAGGACAGCCTGGAACCAGGTATGTGCTTTAGACAATCCATGCACAGAAATAGGGTCACAGTATAAAAATTAATTTTAGATTGACTTTTACACAGATGTATTCCATATACAAATTTGGTGTTTTGGGGCATATCCAGAAGCGTGCCATGCACAGATGTCATTGCTCATTAGTAATCTGTGCCTGTAGTAGTTCCTGTTACAATATCACAGTCTTGCCAAAGCACGAAAGTGCAGCAAGTGAACGTGTAATGACGACACATCACTGTCTGTATTACACACCCTGTACTCAACTGCTGCTCATGCAGTAAATGTGCAGTGGAGTACAGACCTGCAGTCCCACCTTTAAGTTAGGAGACTAAAATCTAAGCATTGACATACATTGGACCATTCAGACCAGTATTTGTCATTTCCGTTGCAATATTTGCACTGGGTAAGAGGCACAAGTGGGCGTTGACATCAGTACATCCAACTTCAACTTCACCACATGGCGCATATGAGCCAAAGAAGCAGGCACCAGCCCACATTCAAGGATGGCCAAGCTGGAAATGTGGGTGCTGTGTCTGTATATTACATAAACAATTGTACTGCAGGAATCATTACAACTTTTGATACCTCTCAGTTATTTTGAGGAATCCACTATCTAATGCCCAAAATAAATACACAACACAATGTAAGTTAAGACTAAGAGAACAGGAATGCCCTGTAATTTCTGTGAAATACATGTATTCAACCAATTCATATGCAATGATGTGTGAAAAAGTGATTACAACGCAGATGACGCAGTGCTAAAAAGTGAATACATGTTTATAACACATATGACATAAAACACTGTGTGAATCCCACAGTTATTTTTACATAATTTAGAGTAATGTAAGTTGGTCCACAATCCCTAAAATATCACTTTCATTAAACCAAGAAGGGGGAGTTGTCAATGTTTCAACCCTGTTTAGGTGAAAGAAACTCTTCAGGACTTAGACATCCGACCCCGGCACCACAATGGTGTGACTCCTGATGTAAGGTGTGCACCATCCACCTGGTCTCAGTTACAACGATTAAACTGCACACAAATTCAGGCGAAGTTCCCCGCCAGTAGTGTAGATGCCCAATAACTTGCAGGTCATCTGTTTCCTTAAATTGTATCTTCTGTCACTCTACCATAAATGGAGTACTGTCCACGCCATCAAGAGTGATACACGTGCACCCGTAGTACGCATGGCAGCATAGGCAGCTGTGGATGCAAACTCCAGAAGAGACTCCAGCGGATCCAGAACGCCTCGGCGAGACTCATCCTCGACATCCCCCGACGCAGCCACATCACCGGACACCTGAGAGATCTGCACTGGCTCCCGGTCAACAAGAGAATCACCTTCCGGCTCCTCACCCACGCGCACAAAGCCCTACACGACCAAGGCCCGAGCTACCTCAACAACCGGATCAGCTTCTACACTCCCAAGCGCCTCCTCAGATCAACCAACCTCGCCCTCGCCGCCGTCCCCCGCATCCGAAGAGCGACAACAGGAGGAAGATCCTTCTCCTACCTGGCAGCCAAGACCTGGAACTCACTTCCGACCAATCTGCGCCTGACCCAAGACCACCTCTCCTTCAGGAAGAAGCTCAAGACCTGGCTGTTCGAGCAGTAGCGGCACCCCCCCCCTCCCAGCGCCTTGAGACCCTACGGGTGAGTAGTGCGCTCTACAAATGACCTGATTGATTGATTGATTGATTCATCGCTTGTGGCGGAACCCTTACCAGGTATGACTGAGAGTTAAAACACTCCAACTACAATAGGACAGACATTGCAATCAGTCTGTTGCCTCCTGTACTTAATTTACATTAAGTGATGAGTATTTACATTGGGCATTAGATGGTGGATTCCTTGAAATCACTGAGAGGTGTCTAAATTTGGAATGAGTCCCACGGGACAGTTGTTTATGAGGTATATATTGACCCTGATCCATGTGGGCATTTAGGGTTGTCCCTGTCTTCTATTTCATGGTGTTCCATATCTGCAATCTCTGCCTGGAACTTCTATTCATGCAATGGAACCTAATATATTTGAAACTGCAATTATTAGTGGCCAAATGAATGCAACTATGTACCCCAACTGTGTGAATCAGGCTGCTACATGTTAATTTAGTACCGGTGTGTTCCTGTAAGAAACAAGGTTTCATTGGTATCCTTAGAAAAACACGTTCTGTCAGTATAGTGGTTGGAGCATAGGCAGGAGGGGTATGTAGGAAAAGTTCAGCGATCCTTCAGTAAAGCTTAGGATAACTAAGGGTTTCATTAAAATTAGTGAGTTTTTATTGTTCGGTCCACCGATCAATCTGTTGATTGTGGCCCATGAGGATCCAGTGGTTCAGTCGAAGATCCAGGTCTTCAATGATTTTTGAAACTTTGCTAATAATGGAGAGGTCCGGAGTTGTAAAGGGAGGTCATTCCACATGTTTGCTGTGATGTAGGCAAAGGATTGCCCGCCGCTTCTGCATCGGCATATGCAGGGGCTGAAGGCAAACACAAGGCCAGCAGAGCAGAGGTGTCTGGTGAGCTTGTAGAAGTTCAAGCAGTGGTTGATGTAGACGGGGCTGCAGCTGTAAAGGGCTTTGTTTGCATGGGCTAGTAGCTTGAACTGGCATCTCTTCTGTAATGGGACCCAGTGGAGTATATTGAGATGAGGGGCAATGTGGGGCTATTGTGGAAGGTCCAGGGCGATTCTGGCAGCTGCATTTAATATAACCTGAAGTCTATGGGGAAGGTGAGCTGCAAATCCTGAGTAGAGAGCTTTGCCGTAGTCCAGTTGGTTGATGATGAGGGCTTGAGTGGCGGAGCATCTTGAGCTTTGTTGTCAACATTTGCAGATCTTGTACAGCATGTGGAGGATGAAGAATCAGGAGAAGGAGATGCTGTTGACCTGGGATGTCGTGGCTAGCTTGCTGTCCAGGCTAACGCCAAGGTTTCTGGTGTGAATTGACAGGTTTGGTGCTGGACCCAGTTCCATGGGCTACGCAGATTTGTCCCAGTGATGAAGGTTGTTCCCAAAGATCAGTACCTCGGTTTTGTCTGTGTTGAGCTTCAGGCAGTTGTTCCTCATCCAGTTGGCAATGCTGGTCAGGAACTTGTAGAAGTTGGTCCTGGTGCTGGTGAAGTTCCTCAAAGAGGGAGGTTACGAGTTTTGTGTCCAGTGTATGAGATGATATTGAGCCCCTGGGATCTGACAATATCAGACAGTGGGGACATGTAGATGTCGAAGAGGGTAGGGATAAGTGATGAGCTGTGGGGTATTCTGCAGACAATCTCTTTGGGTTCAGAGGTTAATGGTGGTTGGCAGACCTTCTGTGTTCTTCTGGTGACAAAGGAGGTGATCCATTTTAGAGCGACTCCTTAGAAGCTGAAGCTGTGCATCCCTGTGATGCGCATGTGGTAGCCAATTGTGTTGAATGCTACTGAAAGGTTGAGGAGGATCATTGCCACTGTTTCTCTTCGGTCGAGGAAGGCTTGAATGTCGTCGGTGGCCATGATCACGGCTGTCTTGGTGCTACGGTTGGTACAGAAGCTAGATTGGGAGGTGTTGCGAAGATGGTTCTGTTCCAGTTGCTTAATTCGTTTTTGGTTGATGGCTTTCTGTAGGGCTATGACAGGGAATGGAAGGAAGGTGATGGGCTAGTAGTTGCTGTGTTCACTGAGGTTTTGTGAAGGTTTCTTTAGCAGTGTGTTGACTTCGGTGTGTTTTCAGTACTTGGGGAAAGTGCTTGTGGCTATAGTTGCGTTGAATAACGAGGTGAGTTTGTGGCTTATCCTGGTGCCTCCTAGGTTGAAGTTGTGGTATAGGCACGGGGTCGTTGGGGGCCCCTAAGTGGACAGTGTTCATGATAGAGTTGGTTTCTTTGTGGGTAAGAGGATTCCATGTGATTAGTCTGTTACTTGCTGTAGATACAGGGTAGATAAGTTGGTTGAAGAGGTCAGTGGGCTTTGGCTGGGGTTCAAAGTTTTTGTAGAGCTTGGCAAACTTGTTGTGAAAGAAATGTTTGAGGTTGTCGCAGAGTTTCTGGTAGGGGGTGATGTTGTTTACTGGGGTCATGGGGTTGGAGGAACTGAGTCATTCGGAGTCGACTTGTACAGGTCTACTCACCACGTTCCCGACCGAGCAAATAAGATGTAGGATTCGGACAGCCTTTCCAAATTAATTGTTCCGACATGGATTGGCTGTAGGAATCTGACTTTAGGGGCCCATAGCAGGCCCCCCCTTTCTCCCAGAGCTTTCCGAATATGGCCTGTGCGGGTACCCAAGAGACCCTCCTTTCAGACCATGCACAGTGTAGCAAGCACCAAGGGGTGCCTGCCACTGGGTGCGCGATTTTCCCCAGCCGCCCATTTCTTCAATGGGAGCCTGTGTATTCGGTCAGAACACTGAGTCCCATTGAAGTCAATGGGAGTCCGATCGAATGGTATCCGGAAGCATTGTAATCGGTTGGTCAGACTACCCGAATCCGATTCAGTTGGAAACCATTCCGAGATTGGTTCAGTCAGAATGCTTTCGACCACGAGCAGCAAAAAGGCAACCATCACAATATAAGGCCCAGACAGTGTCTCAATAAATGTATTCTCTTGCTCAACCCGTGGTAGCTGGCAACAACCAGGCAGACTTAACTTAGGAGACAGGAGTGTGAAGCATTTAAAACCACCAATACACTAAACAAGTAAGACACAACACACATTAAAAATCCACAACCAATTTATAAAGATAGGGAATACCTTAATGACTAAAATTACAACAGAATGACAAAAATCCAATATAGTGAACCGGAGATATTAGTTTTTAAATACTAAACACTTTTAGTTTTTCAAAACATATATTGCAAAATTGGTATATCTGGTAGTGCTTGACTGTGACAAAGTCAAAGTTTGAGGCTGACAGCGATGGATCCCTGGCCGGATAAACTAAGCAGGAGCCATTGGTTAAAATTTTACCTTCGCACTTCGAAACTTTTCTAGAGTCATTTCTCTCAAAGTTGATGAGGCCTCTCCACCAGGCTGGATTAGCAGCGGCTTTGTTGGCTTGGTTCTGCGGGAGCTGAAGTAGTCAGCTTGACTCTTGACAATGGGTCAGTCACCTTATGGAGCTTTTTCCGAAAGTTGCACCAAACTACTCCAGACTTTTGAAACTTCTTCCTGAAGTTCCTCTTGAGGGTTCAAAGTATCCTCAAACAAAATCCAAGGTTCCAGAGCCTCTGGGATTATCCTCAGAAGTTGGGACTATAGTTCCCACAATGCACCTGTCCAAATCCTTAAAAGTACACTGGACACACTCCAAACTGGGGACGTCTTGGGGGAGATTGTGCAGGTGAGCTATAATAACTTGTTGCTTTCAGGGAGTCCACTCTTTAATGCTTTTTGAAGCACAGCAAAGTCCACAGGGCTGATGTTCCAAGTGGGTAGCAAGGGCAGTCTTTCAGAGTCCAGTGTGATGCAGACCAGGGTTCCAGCAGGGCAGTCTCCTTGAAGTTTCAGGGAGCAGATCTGAGTTGCTATGCAGCTCTTACATATTTTTCTAATATGCTGGGGCAACAAGTAGGGTGGTACTCCTGTCGAATGGGGTGCAGAGTGCCACCCAAAAGCATGACATGACAGCTTTCTCCAAAGTGTGGCATATTTTTGTCCCACAAAGCCCTGCACTTTGAAATTCAACATGGAGAAGCTTACTCCATGGAATGAAGACTTAGCTAAGTCAACCTACTGGTGTGGCTCATTTGCCTTAACACTCCCACTTCCAGACCTTCTGTAAATTCTGTTCCTGTGCCCCATCTGTCAAGACTGGCCAATCAGGAGAAGCTGCTAGAAGGCTGGGTGTTGGCTCACAAAAAAGAAAGCCCTAGAACTTTTTTTCTGTACTTGTTATGATAACTTTCACAGTGGCAAGTTGTTGAATTTATGATTCCCAATATGTAAGTCCTTGAAATATTATTTTAGCTCACTTGTGTCAATACCTATATTTTATTAAAGTATTCCTATGATACCATATAGAGCTAAAGTGCTAAAATTTTCCCTCACCAGGATATATAAAACCTCTTTTAAAACGCCCCTTCATATTTATAGATTGTACCCTACCATGGGTGTACCTAGGGTAGACCTTAAGTGTGACTTATATATAAATATAAGGGAGTTTAATCCAAAGTCAAATATGCATGTCATTTCTATTTCAAAGCAGCTTGCATAGCAGGACTCACTTTCAAAATGACTGCAGGCAACACAACAGTGCACACTTAAGTGCCTCAAAACTGCTGGGTCTCTAAACCTACATGTTTTACTATACACTAGATACTTACAGACAGGTTGTCAGTGCCAATTGTAATTACACCTAATTAGCAGTATACATTTTTAATCACGGCACTTGCCCTGTGCCTGGTTAGCAGGGCCGAGGGTGCAGTCAGAGTCAGTTATCACCAGTATCAGTCTAAAAATAGGGGTGATCAGGGCAAAAGGAATGACTTTCTCACTCACAGAAATGGGCAGAGAGGCGCAGAATGATTCACGAGGAGAGAGGATAAAGCTGGGGCCTGAGAACCTGCTCAAAGGCACAACGAATGAACACAGTGGCACTAAAACGACACAAAAATTAGGGAAACAAGCACTAGGAAAGGCACAAAGAACAGACAGAGAGGCATTAAAATGGCACAACAATGAGAAAGGCAAGCCTTGGAAAGGCACAGAAATGGGCAGCGAGGTGCAGAACGATTCAAGAGGAGAGAGGTTAGAGCTTGGGCACCTGCTCAATGGGGTTGTGCTGTGGCCTCCATTAAGAAGGTCCTGGGGGGGGAGGTAGGCGTGTGGAGGCAGGGTGTGGGAGAGGATGAAAGTGGTGAGAGTGGCAAAAAGGCAGGAGCCGATCTGGGCAGAAGTGAGCAGAAGGAACTGAGCAAGACAAGCAGAAAGGCACAACTAATGAACAAGAGGCACTAAAATAGTCAAAAATGAGGGAAAGAAGCCCTAAGAAAGGAACAAGTAACAGAAAAACAGGTCCACCTCCTGACAAGGGCAGTCGTTTATCTGCAGTTTTCTACCTCACTCAGTGGCCAACAAGAGCTTTCTGAGTGTTCAAAGAAAATGCTGTCTTACCATTAAAGTCGGATGAAAGAGAGTGAGGTCAGTTAAGTGAATCATTATTCTTATGGTAAGAGCCAAATCATACAAAATGAGGACGAATATACAGCTTTATCATTTCACCATCAATGAAGAAATAATTATGAAGTTTATTTTCTTGGAAATTTACAGTTTTTCATGTAGCGCAATGCAGTAAGTCACTCAAGGCTCTATGATGAGTGGGACAGACATACTTTTGGTGAGTACCTTTGGTTGTGATGTGCGGTAATGTGTGGGATTAGTCTCAGTACAGTAAATACTGAAATAATATCAACAATTAAAGCAGCGTAGGAGTCTGCATATGCGCTCAGTGAAAAGTATTGGATAGAGTGGCCTATTTATTTATAAATTTATATCATTTGTAGAGCGCACTGTAACCCTGCGGGCATCCTGGCGCTGAGAGAAAGGTTCAAAGGAAAGCAATCAGCCGTGAGAGCAAGAGGAGGGTGTATCAACAGGAGTCTATTACTAATGCCCCTCGGGGATTATACCCTCGGAAAGAGCCAGGTCTTGATTTAACGTGCGGAACAGCAGCAATTCGTGAATTTTCCTAATTTCAAATCGAAGGCTGTTCCAAAGTCTGGCCGCTGCTACGCTAAACGCTCTTCCGCTCTGGATCGCTTTCTTTATCCTAGGTATTCTAACAAGGTTGGCGGAAGAGGAACGGAGGGCCTGTGTGGGCTCATACCACTGGAACTTGTCCTGGAGTGGCTTAGGGCCCTGACCATGCACTGCCTTGAACACGGTGCATAATAACTTAAATAAAATCCTCTGAGGTGCTGGGAGCCAGTGTAAGTCTGCTAATGCTTGTGTTGTTGAAGATCGGCGGGTTCGTGAGAGTGCTATCTTAGCCGCTGCCGCCTGGATACTCTGTAGCCTGGCAATAAGATATCCAGGTGATTCCAGTCACAAGGCATTACAGTAGTCCAGGCGACTAAGAATGGTACTCCTGACTACAGTTGTTCTTGCCTGTACAGGTAGCAGAGGCAGCAGCTTCCGAAGACCTCGCATTAGAGTGAAGCAACTGCCCACCAGTTTGTTAACGTGGGTCTCCAGATTTAAATTTTCATTAAAACTGACCCCCAGATTCCGCACCATATTCACTGGTTTCAGTGGACCATCCGAAGCTAAGGGCCAGAAGTCTGCTGGCAGGCTTCTGGCAATCCTCCCCACCTTGCAATGTAGGATCTCCGTTTTTCAGTTGTTGAACTGGAGCGAATTTCCCTTCAGCCATTTTGCCATTTCGTGCATACAGGCATGAAAGCTATCTAATGAATCTGCCTGAGCACCATTAAGGGAAATCATAAGATGTGTGTCATCAGCGTAGTTAATCATGCTGATGTTATGAGCTTTAATGATTCCCAACAGGGGTTGCATGTAAGCATTAAACAAGATGGGACTGATGGATGATCCCTGCGGAACCCCATGTAAAACTTTGGCAAATTCAGATTGATAGTGCCACTGCCTGCCATCTTTCGGACAAATAGGCTCGCAGCCAATTAAACGCCATCCTTTTCACTCCAAAGGTCTTCAGCCTTGTCAGCAGAATGTCATGGTTCACCGTATCGAACGCGGCAGACAGGTCCAGCAAAATTAGAATTGCTGACTCGCCCCTGTCCGCTCGCATTCGTTGGCTGTCCAATACCATCACAAGAGCTGACTCAGTCCCATGGCCCGGTCTAAACCCAAACTGTTCCTCCTCTAGAATGTTGTCTCTAGGAAAAGGGACAGGGACCTGCTAACCAGGCATTCCGTGATCTTAATCGGGTAGGGCAGAAGCGAAATTGGTCGATAGTTCTTGTAGGAACCAGGGTCGAGGGTGGGTTTCTTCAGAAGTGGTGTAATAACAGCCTGCTTCCATTTAGCTGGGTCAGTGCCTGTACTAAGGGATTGACCACATAGCTGTCGAAGAAAAGGAAAGAATTCCGACCCAAATTCCTTCATAATTTGTGGCGCAGAGGATCCAATGGTGACCCAGAGGAGATTCTGAGGGCCACTTGAGCAAACTCTTTCTCGGAAGGAATTGCAAAATTGTCCAAGGAGACCATGGGGGGGGGGAATACTCGGCAATTCCCTCTTCACCTTCACTTTTTGTCCCTGTGCTCTGATGTGGTGACATGAAAGGAGGTGGATCTTCCAAACTCTCCACTATTTTATTTATTTTATCCTGGAAAAAGAAAGCCGGTCCATCACACAACTCCTGAGAGGGTTTGATACTACTATTAGTGCAATCAGGATGCGTCATTTCTCTCACTATTCTAAAGATGTCCCTTGATTTATTGGCACTTTTCAGTATGATGGCTGCAAAATGTTCGCAGTCGCTATTTCTTTTTTGTATTTTATTATTGAGAATCTCCAATTTATTCTTTCTTTTTCCATGTAGTCCCTCCTCCATTGTCTTTCGGCCATTTTACATGAAAGCTTGAGATTTCTCAGGCCCTCAGTGTACAATGGTGCGGACGGGCTGCCTCGTTTTCTGATAACTTTCAGAGGGGCAATTTGCTCAAGTTTCTCAGTTAAGTGTTCACAGAGAGTGCTGTAATTCTCTGTGATCTGACTCTCTGAATTAAAAAAGGCTTCTATCTGAAACAGGGACTCCCCTGTTTTTACCTTTCTTGACAGCCCTTTCCAATATCGGCTGAGAAAAGTCCTGACTTGTCTGGCTGCGGGCCTTGTATTGTTCAGGGTTTGGGCATTGAAAGTAATTAAATGATGGTCCGACCATCCTACTGGTAGAATTCCTCCCATGATCATAACATCCTCCTCTGCAAAAATTAAAATTGTGGCCTTCTCCATGTGTTGGTTCGATCACCCATTGTTTCAGTCCCAGATTGGCACAGGTCTGTGTGATATCATAGAAGGCTGTATCCAGTCTCCCATTAGTCACAAATTAAAATCCCCCAGGACTAAAAGTCTGGTGTGTGTGAGTGTCATGTTGTTGATTACATCAATCAGTTCCTGCTGTCGCAGTGCATTGATGGCCCCCGGCGGTCTGTAGCAAACCATGCCAGTTAAGCAGTGTCCTGAATCATCTTTAATTGAGAACCCAAGAAACTCTGCGCAGGAGGTTTCATCTATGTCCAGCATGATGATATTCAACTCTTCCCTAAAAATAATTCCTGTTCCTCCCCCCCCCGTCCCCTGAGTCTGGGGTTATGATGGATCTTATAGCCCATAGGGCAGGCTGGTTCCAGCTCTAACTCCATCCCAGCCACCGTCCATGTTTCTGTCAAAAACAGGACATCCAAGTTATTAGACCCCTCAGTAACTGCGTCTCGGTTGCATGCTTGGGAAGAGATCTAACATTATGCAAACCACAGCTTAAACCAACCTTTCTCCTTAAATCGGGTGCTGGCTCAGATGTATTATCAGGCAAGAAGTGGCAGCATTGATCTTCCCTATGTGTCAAAACTGCCGTATTTCCTAGTGACTTATGGTTTGTCTGGTCAACTAGTGACAATGAATTTACTGGAAGAGAGTCGATGTGCGGTAGATGGGACAAGCACTTTGGACAAGGACTTTCGTCCATGGATTGAGTATTTGGTGCAACTTGTGGACAGGTTGCATTTCCCTTTAGAGGGTCAAGCTCCATAAGAGAGTCCCTAGTGTAGCTAATGACCTGCTTGTCTGGGGCAAACCGACCGGGGGGGTGGCCCTGAGCCCGGTCCGAGCGCGGACGGGCACAGACGGGCTTGCCTTTGGCGCACCATTGGCGCGCCGCTGGCGCACCAACGGCGCGCGTCCGCTGCCTACAGTTGGTTGTGTTAATGTGGATCATGGATGACTGGACTCAAATGTTTTATTTGGACGTAGTTTATTTAATTAAACTATTGGCTATTTTGTGGTACTTAATTTAGTTTCTATAAAAGAAGATTGAAGTGTCATTATCAAGTTATATATATATATATATATATATATATATATATATATATATATATGTGCGCAAACTCCAGACAACGCCACTGCAGCTCAAGCGCAAGAACCGGAACAGCGAGGCAAGCAGGAGACGGACCACAGCTGAAAATTCACAGGTCTTTTAATTGCAGGAAAGGTGTGGGGCAAGAGGGCAAGACGCGTTTCGGGCTTACAAAGCCCTTGTTCACATGCAATGACACAGTGATTTATTTTTGTTTTTATAATGCAGTGAAACCCGCCTCCCCGCCAAATTACTAATCAGGTCACATGGTCATAGGGATAGGAAAAAGACTATCCGAACAAAGCACAAATGGGAGAACATAAATGAAAGCTCCTTAAAACAAGACATATTTACAATGCGATGATTAAATAACATTGGCCATACTTGTTCATAATGCAATGTCATTTCTTTTCTGTATAATACAATATATACATAATTACTGGATAAATCCATGTGCAAGAAACGCATTTGTGCAAATGTAGCGGCCTGTAAACAGCGGGGGAACGGGAAAAGTTCGGGAAAGTGCAAATAACAAAATCACAATGAATCACTATCTGTAATTCTTGGAGTCATACATTCTATGCATGAATGCATTTCTAAGGGAGGGGAAAAATTGAAATAAAGTGCTAATAGTGCATGATGATATTGGCCTATGTATATAATGCATAAATGCTTAACATGAAAATGAAGGTAAGTCTTGACCTTTCAAAAATGTCATATAAAAGCGCATATAGAAAAACATTTCATACTGGTATAAAAACATCATCATATCAAACGGTGAGATAAAAACACCCTATGTGAAATACGTAAAAAAGTAGAGATTTCACATCTAAAATAGTTAAATATGTAAATACAAAAAGTGCACTATATACAAAGAGAGAAAGCCGAATTCATTTATATTTACAAATAATGACTGACAAGGAACTTGACCAGCCACGGCTGTTTTCATAGAGAAACATAACCCACTCAAAGTAAATCAACATTGTCTAGCGCCTATTCCCAGATCACAGGGAACCTGACGTATCTGGGAAATAAATGGGATGGTGGGCCAACAGAGGAGATCTAGTTATATGTGTGGGCATTATATGTTTGATCAAGTCTTTAGAGAAAATGACGTAGATCCTCAGTGTTATTAAGCCCGTTGGGCCATTTACTGTCATATTCTAGGATCAGGCTTGATTCTAGTCGCCTCAGTATGAGCTCACGGTTGCCACCTCTTCTGAGTTTGGGGACTGCTGCTACCACATAATACGAGAGGCAATTAATGTCTTTGTTGTGGGTACTCTCGAAGTGGCGAGCCACTGGATATGTCTGGTCACAGTGTAGGATGGCTCGAATGTGCTGCAAAATCCTGACGTGCACTTGTTGTTTTGTACTGCCTACGTAGTTAAGGCCACAAGTGCACGTCAGGACGTATACAGCAAACTCAGTTTTGCAAGTATGGCTCCCTCTAATTGGAATCTCACTCATAGAAAATGGAGTTCTGTAATGAGTTTTATTTATGCCAAACTTGCAGGCTCTGCAAGTTGTGCATTTACGGAACCCAGAAGGTGATAACCAATTAGGTTTCTGTTGCAATTCAGGGCTACCTTGGTCCAGAATTGAACCCATACTTTGTGCCCGCCTGAAAGTGACCAAAGGTTTGTTGGGTAACAGACATCCCAAAACTGTATCCGTTAGGACAGTAGACCAATGCTGGTTAATGATTCGTCTGATTTTTGTTTCTTGACTGCTGTAGTTTGTAATAAACCTTGGACAGTCAATATTGCTCCATTCAATGTCTTTAGCCATTGCCTTGTTCTTATTCACAGTATTTAGCAATAGGCACGATCTAGAGCAATTTTCTGTTTTTGTCAAAGCCTGGTTGAACACTTTTTCAGAGTAACCTCGGGCTTTCATTCGGACTTTTAACTCAGCTACACATTTTTGGAAATCCTCAGCCTTACTGCATATTCTTTTTAGCCTTAGGATTTCTCCATAGGGTATGCTGTGGATAGTGTGCTTGGGGTGGAGACTGGAGGCGTGGAGAGTCGTGTTACCCGCCGTTGCTTTTCTATATAGAGTAGTTTGTATACATCTATTATCATCCACATAAATCCTGACATCTAAAAATTCTGCTTGCTTGGCACTGATATTTGATGTAAACTTTAAGTTTAGGGGGTTGTTATTTATCTCTGAGATGAACACTTTATATATATATATCCAAAACACAAGCCCCCGTTTGGGGAGCCCCAGACCCTTCAGGGCGGCCTCTTGAACGGGCACGGAGAAGCCCGCAGAATTCGATTCACGAAGGCAAGAAAAAGAGGCCCACTTTTAAGTAGAAGCACCTTTATTCAGAGTGTTGCCACACACCACGCTTCCCTTAGTCCTACATGTTTCGGCATTTCCCGCCTTGATCACGGACAGGAAGCATTCACCCAGTATATCCGTGCAGGCATTAAAAGTACATTCATGGACACGTGACTGCTGATGCCTCAATCTCCCATAATGCAGCAAAATTGTTGGTAAGTTCATCTTTTTTGAATAAGCACAGTGTTCGCATTTTTTCGAAGGTTCGAATTATTTTCACCATATTGCTGCATCTTTGTCAATTATCTCCAAGTGGAAGACACAGTCACGCAAGTATTCAATAACAAGTTTGTAATTGTTCCAATATATATATATTTATAAATGCTCCGTTTTCCTCTTGTATCTTCAAAAGAAAGAAAGGCGGCACTCACGGGGCTTTACTGCAACAGGTCTTTAATTTTCGTAAACAAACGCGTTTCAGAAAGATTCCTTCTTCAGTGTTATTAGCGCTATTCACAATGAGGCTTGATTTTAAACATTATGCATGTTACCATGGCAGCAGATCGGGCAAGAAAGACGCACACCATCTTTGAATGGAGTAACAATCTCCCTTTCTCATAATTTTTTTCACAATAATAACAAGCCATGATATTAACGGCTTCAAATTATAAACAAATTCACATTATTGTGGAAAAAATGAGAGAAAGGCAATCACGCCGTGTATCGGCATTGGCAACCATTAACAGTTGGTTGCACACAATAGCCCTTGCTCCATGTAATATATTGCCCTGTATTGGCATATATGAATATAATCAATGTTCATAAGAGTAAAAAGGGAGAGAGAAAAAAGAGAAAAGAGAAAAAGAAGAAAAGAGGGAGAGACTGATGTCCTGCCTTATCAAATCTCTAGAACTCATCTTGCAAAATTCATTTCTATAAAACATATCGTCTTGTAAACAGCTACATATTAGATACAATTCTATTAGTTCCCCAAATGTACCGTCAATTCCTCCCCACCCTTCAATCCATTGGGTGATTTTTTCTGCAAATCCACAATGTAACGAGACTCGAGTCTCCTTAACTTTAGCAGTCCTCTAGCGTTCAAGGGTACACAGTCTATACTGAAATACTGTAACATGTCCCTGTTACTTTTGTGTCTTATGGCAAAATGACGTGCCACTGGATAATTAAAATCTTTATTTGCTATTGCACGCATGTGTTCAAGTGCTCTCATTTTGAAACAATGTATTGTGCTTCCTATGTACCTCAAGCCACAAGGGTATTTGAGGCAATAGACCGCATATGTCGCTTGGCAGGTCATACATTTATTGATTCTTTTGCTGCTTTTTAACCCTTTTACCTCATAGGTTAGCACCCTTTTGCTAAAGGCACAGGGCTTACATTTCCCGCAGGGAAAACATCCTTTTATCTCTGTTAAAGTTCCCGGTCTACTGGGAATGGCCTCCAGGTGACTATGCACTAAGCTGTCTTTAAGTGAACGTGCCTTCCTAAAGGTGATCAGTGGTGCAGTTGGAACCTCCTTACATATGATTGTGTCAGTTTGTAACACGTGCCAGTTTTTCTTCATTATGTTCCTCAGTGTATGTGCGTCTTCGGAGAATGTAGTGATCATCTGAAATTTACCGCTCTCGTCTTTTGTTTTTTTCTGTGCTAATAGATCTCTTCGCGAAAGTAATTGTACGTTATTTAGTGTCCTATCTAAGAGATCTACGTTATAACCTCTGGCTAGAAAGCGATCCATGCTTTCTCTTGCTGCCATGTCAAAGTCACACTCTAGAGCAGTTTCGCTTCAACCTCAGCAATTCCCCATGCGGGATGCTGTCCTTCAATTTTTAAGGATGACTGCTGGTCGCATGAAGCGTGCTATTTTCAGCAGTGGGCTTTCTATACAGTGCTGTGGTGATTTTTCCCTCTCGAATCTCAACTTTCAGGTCGAGGTAGTTTACTGCCACTAAACTGACCTCTCCTGAGAATCGCAGGTTAACATCATTGTTGTTAAGATGTGTGATATACTGCTCTGCTTCTTCCACGGAGCCCTTCCAGACCATAAAAAGGTAATCGATGTAATGATGCCATGACACTATTTTATTGGTCCATTGGTCATTCATGGGCAACCAGGCCACCTGCTCCTCCCACCAGCCAACGAATACATTTGCGTAGCTGGGGGCGAAGTAGGTGCCCATCGCGGTTTCAGTTACCTGCCTGTAAAGCTCCCCTTGGAAGAGAAAAATATTGTTAGACAAGCAGAATTCAATTAATTCCAATAGCATGTCATTGTGAATGGCAAATTTCATTGATCGTTTCTGCAAAAAATAGTTCACAGCTTTTAGACCTTGTGAATGATTGATACAAGTATATAAACTTCTAATGTCTAGAACTATTAGACAATACGACGGCTGCCAGTCGAGAGTTTCTATATGGCCAATAAAATCAGTGGTATCTCTGATGTACGACTTTAAGCCAAGGACAATGTCGAAAAGAAAACAATCGAAAAACTTTGAGAGATTTTCAGTTAGACTGCCTATTGAGGAGACGATAGGCCTCCCTGGTGGTCGTTCTTTATCTTTATGCACCTTTGGGAGGTGATAAAAAGTAGGCAATATGGGGTCCGTAGTTCGTAGGAACAGGTACTCATCCAAATCTAACATTTGTTTATTGTGCCATTTCTTTATCAGAGTATGTAGTCGTTCAATACTCTCCTGATACCTCTTAATCGTGGTTAGTTCATAGCAATCTTCGTCTTTTAATTGTCGTAATGCCTCTTCCACGTATCGTTCTCATGACAGTAAGACAATATTTCCACCCTTATCTGAGGGTTTATATATGATCGATTTGTCTTGCTCCAGATTTTTTATGGCAGTCATCTGGGCCTTCGTCAAATTCCCTTTGTTCTTTGAGGTTTTCTTTTTTTCTCTGAATTTCATCAATTCTTTAATGACGGTATCTGAAAAAGCATCTATTGCATCGTATGGCATCCGTAGTAAAAATTGAGAAGGTGGTTTCATACCACTGCTTGATGCTTCCTGTTCCATACTGATATGTCTCATCCGTTGAGTCAATGTCTCTGTTGGTTGCTGTTCATTTGTTTCACAGCCCTGGCGTAGGTCCTCCAGTATTTCCAGTGTGATTAAATCATTCACTGCCAGCAGATCTGTGTCTTTACTTTTAGTCTTCAGAAATCTGGCTTCCTTGGTTGTAGGTCTTAGTTTATAAAACTTGTGCAGTTTGAGCTTGCGGATAAATTTAAACAGGTCGATCCTCGTTTGCGTATATTCCATGCGGTTCTGTGGGCAGAATGTCAATCCCAGCTTTAACACTGATTCTTCTGTGTTGGTTAGGATTTTTGATGACAGATTGATTATGGTTAGCTGATCGCCCTCAGCTACCATCTTCCTCCCCTCTTGCTCCGTGTTACTCTGACAACTTGAGTTGTTTTTGCTCTGCCTCTTTCTGCCACCCCTTCTGATTTTCCTTCTCCTTCCTGGGGTTTGCTCTTGCCCCTCTTAGCCAAGATTGGCGAATGATGTTGAACTCCTGTTGAAAAGGAGTCTTCTGAGGCCTGCCAGATGGTCCAGCTGCTTCTTCCTCTGATTGTTAATTTTCGGTTATATCAGACTCCGAAGTTTCAACTCTTGGCTGTTTTTCAGTGGCAGATGTCTTGCTTTTATTGACCACTTTTTTGCGGGGCTGATTGAATTTTTTAGCAAATGTCAAGATCCTTCCCATGGCATAATCTTTTTCATCTCGATCGAATTTCTCCTGTTTCCGTTGTTTAATTTTTGTCTCATATTTGGAAAATCATTTTTTCATTGCCTCTCTCAGTTGTTCCTGTTGGTCTTTATCTGTATTTTTCCCCAGTTCTTCTTCCAAGGTTTCTGTTTCCTTTAGGGCTTTATCCCTGTCGCTCCAAGCAAACTGTACAAGAATTTCCAGCATGCCTTTACAGGATAAGGCTGTGAGTGCTGCCCATGCCTCCAAATGTTTGGGATCCGGATTTTCATCTGCCGGGACAGTGTATATACGGAGTCCCCATGGGACTCTCTCCACCTCAATGTAGTTTTGCAAAGAGGTGGCTTCCCACCATTTTCGTACTTCTCTTTCATATAGTCTCTCTAATTTGGTGTATTGGATTGTCAATGTATTGGGGATATTGCTGGCTGTACTTGCATCTCTACTTTTTATATTCAAACCTGTTCTCTTTATCAACATGTCAGCTGCTGCCTCATTGCATTCTACAACGCTAAACATGTTTACTTATTCCAGCGTGGAGCTCTGATCCCGGGCTCCACCTTAAAAAAGTCCCCTGTTGGTTTCAGAAAGCCCCTCCTCCTGCTCTGGGTATTTGTCTCTGTTTGAAAGCATGCACAAGCACATTCAAGGCTTACTCACTTATATCGAGGTTCGCCTGATGTGCCGTCTATTGCTGCACGGTCCCGTCTTCAATCGCCGTATATCCATATAACCAGAGCGGTGCCATCGTCATAAACATCACGCTTCAAATTGCACTAAGCGCGAGTCACTTACAGACGGGTGCGGCTTCACGGTAGTGCGCCGTGTTTCACATAAATGCTCCGTTTTCCTCTTGTATCTTCAAAAGAAAGAAAGGCGGCACTCACGGGTCTTTACTGCAACAGGTCTTTAATTTTTGTAAACAAACGCGTTTCGGAAATTTTCCTTCTTTAGTGTTGTTAGCGCTATTCACAAGGAGGCTTGATTTTAAACATTATGCATGTTACCATATATTAACGGCATCAAATTATAAACAAATTCACATTATTTCTCACATTTTTTACACAATAATGTGAATTTGTTTATAATTTGATGCCGTTAATATCATGGCTTGTTATTATTGTGAAAACAAATTATGAGTAAGGGAGATTGTAACTCCATTAAAAAATGGCGCGCATTATGGGGCGTGTCTTTCTGGCCCGATCTGCTGCCATGGTAACATGCATAATGTTTAAAATCAAGCCTCATTGTGAATAGCGCTAACAACACTGAGGAAGGAATCTTTCCTAAACGCATTTGTTTACGAAAATTAAAGACCTGTTGCAGTAAAGCCCCGTGAGTGCCGCCTTTCTTTCTTTTTAAGATACAAGAGGAAAACGCAGCATTTATGTGAAACACGGCGCACTACCGTGAAGCGGCACCCGTCTGTGAGTGACTCGCGCTTAGTGCAATTTGAAGCGTGATATATATGTTATATATATATATATATATATATATATATATATATATATATATATATTACCTACTGGCGGTCGCCAGTAGGTATATATAGTTAGGATTTTTTCTCTATGGGTTTTTTGAAAATTCTATGTCTAATAACTTTGCCGTTTGTGGACGGAATTGGCTGAAATTTTCAGGAAAATGGCACATTTTGTTTCTGAGCAGCCTTTGAAAATTTGGGGGGGGTTCGTCAAGGGGGGGCCGAGAAAAAAGGGGGGTCCCAAAACGCGTTTTTCCCATGTTAATTTCCATAGGGCGGTTGGCCTCACTTTTAGCCCGAACGGCTGAATGGATTTGCACGAAACTTGGCAAAATTGTAGGGACTGGTAGCCCGATGTGCCTTTTGTAGGTCTCAATATATGTGCTCCAGTGGATTTGGAGAAATTAACGTTTAAAAAAAGATATATATCTGTAACAGCGGACCGGTTAGCGCTCTGGTTCGCGGACTTTTCGCGCAACGGAGCTTTGTGAAGCGAAGCTGATTGGTTCTCCGGCGTCTGTCAACATTCCAAACAGTCCGTAGCGGCCGCCATCTTGTCTCTCGGTAGGATCGAGAGACAAGAGGAGGTCAAAACAAAGGGGGAAATAACTATAAGGGGGCATAGTAGATCCTCGCTGACCCCCTAGGTTTGATGTGGAGGTTTTAAAAGGGCCCCGCGGGGCAAAAAAAAAACAAAATAATAATAATCGAACGGCTGAATGGATTTGCACGAAACTTGGCAAAATATTAGGGACTGGTAGCCCGATGTGCCTTTGCTAGGTCTCAATATATGTGCTTCAGTGCATTTTGAGAAATTAACGTTCAAAAACAAGATATATATCTGTAACAGCGCTCCGCTTCGCGGAGATAAAATTATATCTGTATTACCTAGCTGTTGCTAACACCAGTTAGCGACGGCTAGTAGGAGATAGCGACCATCTTGGGTCCCACTTTGCATGTGAGTGATATTTATCACTAATGACATGCAAAGTGGGCATGCCAAGATGTTAGCGACTGGAAACAGTCGCTAACATCGCTATCTCCTATTATCAACTTTTGGAAATATTCGAGATAAGCGCGAATATCTCCAAAAAGTAACAGCTGCCCTGAGCAGTTCTTAGCCATGTTATCCAATGGGAGGTGGATAACATGGCTAAGAGCATTAGCTCGGTAATGCATGAATATCGCGGAGTTTTCAGCGATATTAATGCATTGCGCTCGTTTTTTATCGTATTTGCGATAAACCTTGATAATAGCAAGGTTTATCTGCGATAATTTCTGACGGTAAAAAAATCTTTGCAATGCATCGTTAGGGATAAATATCGCTTAACTTTGGTAATATGCCCCAACGTCTGTTAACGTTCGATTCGAAGGAAATCAGGAATTGTTGAAAAACATTGTGTGCGCCATCTTGTCTTTTTTCAAATGCCACACTTTTGTCGTGCACGGCAGCCATTTTAGATGCCTTGACCAGATCCACTCTGTGCACGCTGTCGATCCTTAGCATGGCTCCCCACCCTCGCAAGCATCTCCCCCAGGCAGTGGTCACCCCCGCTCTCTGTTTTATGCATGGGTAATAAACCTCCCCCCATCTGCGCTGTTCTTCCCTGAGAATCACACCCTGTGCCCGCCCGACACCTCCCTTTCGCCCTATTCACTACCGCACCCTCTGACACTCCTTTTCCTCTGTGTCCGATTGTCCAGGCCGGTCCTAGGCTATCAGCTAGCCCTGCAGATGTAGTTTATGGCCACAGCTGTAAAGAATCACCCGTCTTCAAAGGAGTTATAGTAGATCAAGGCCCACACTCGATGAGATCCGTCACAGCAGAAGCGTTGCTATTATCTGAAAACCATCCTGTATTGTGATTGGGGAGGGGACCGAGCGTGAAGCGGAAGATTCCAGGGATGACTCTTTGTACATCAAAGTTTTTACAATTATGTGTCACATTAAAAATATATAGCACTCCGACAAAGTAGTAAGATTATAAAACTTTAATAATTTATAAATATATACAAGAAAACAAAAATAGTAATAACATATAAACATTTTTAGAGAAAAACAACGAAGTAGCGGTCGGCTGTGCGAATAGTCCCAACGCAGCACAACGTCCAGATTTCCGGCGTGGGGCGTCGCGGGGGGTGGGTCATCAGTAGCAAACTGTTGTGCGAATAGTTCCAAGGCAGCAGAACGCGCCGAAATCTAGATGACACGAAAGTGATGTCTAGTAAGTTGCCACCCAGCAAATAACGGCGTGGGGCGTCGCGGGGGGTGGGTCATCAGTAGCAAACTGTTGTGCGAATAGTTCCAAGGCAGCAGAACGATGGCACCAAGGTGATGTCCAGTAAGTTGCCGCACTGGTTTTGGTATCCTACAATGCTGCTCCGAATAACGGCGTGGAGCGCCCCGGGGGAGGCGGCGTGAACGGGCCTCTCCAGGTGGAGTCTCATCTGTTTTAGTGGGGCGCCCCTTTACCGTTTCAGTTGCCATTCCGTCCGCTTTTGGTCCACTGTGTCAAAATCCGCCATTCAGCTGAGTTGCGCCCACTCTTGCGGTGCAGCGATAGGCGGCTGTCACAGGACTCTCAAAATGGCGGCAGGCTGTTTCCTTTTTGGGCCTGGTCCACTGAAATGGCCCTGGGACACCTTGGAAATCGGACGCTTGTCTGCTAGGTCTTGGACCCCATTCTCGAAAGCGTCCCCTCCGCCTTGAGAATTCATCAAAAGTTTTGGGGGCCCCGAGTCCTGCAGGCTTCTGGTGGGGAGCGGCTGCCATGATTGCTCGCGGAATGACCACGACGGAGCTACGAGATGGTGGTGCTCTCATGGTGACGCCAGTTTAGTCTGAAACATCCAGAAACAAGGTGGGGCTTTCATCGTTTGGGAAAAAAAAAAAGTTTTCATCCAATGAAAAGTGTTGTTTTTAGGTCATATGATCAAGCCTTCCATCATTAGGAAACCAAAAGTAAAATGAACCAATGAAAAGTTTTATAAACAAGTCACATGACCTGTTATGCGGCATAGGGTATAAAATGCGGAGAAAATACGTTGGCACGTGAGGCGGCGTCAGTAGCGGACCGATGTGCGAATAGGCCGAAGGCAATACAACGCGCTAAGATCCGGATGGCACCGAGGTGGTGTCATAGTTGAGAGTTCTGAGCAGCGGTTGTAACACTGTCTGAAGCTTATTTGCAGCTGCTGCAGCTTCACTACGCGCCAAGATCCGGATGGCACCGAGGTGGTGTGTAGGAAGTTGCCGCACTGGTGTGGCCATCCTACAATGCTGAAAGTCGGCGTGGGGCGCCCCGTTGGCCTGTGAGTTTGCGTCAGTAGCGGACCGATGTGCGAATAGGCCGAAGGCAGCACAACGCGCCAAGATCCGGATGGCACCGAGGTGGTGTCTAGTAAGTTGTCGCACTTCTGTGGCCATCCTACAATGTTGAAAGTCGGCGTGGGGCGCCCCGTTGGCCTGTGAGATGGTGTCAGTAGCGGACTGATGTGTGAATGGGGCCAAAGGCAGCGCAACAATATTTTCTACTATATTTCCGGAGTAGAAGACACCACAAGGCGCTGAGATGCCAAGATCCGGATGGCACCGAGGTGGTGTGTAGCAAGTTGCCGCACTGGTGTGGCCATCCTACAATGCTGAAAGTCGGCGTGGGGCGCCACGTTGGCCTGTGAGATGGCGTCAGTAGCGGACCGATGTGCGAATAGGCCGAAGGCAGCACAACAATATTTTCTGACTGACACCACAAGGCGCTGAGATGCCAAGATCCGGATGGCACCGAGGTGATGTCTAAGTTGCGGACTGATGTGCGAATGGGGCCAAAGGCAGCGTAACAATATTTTTTGTATGGAAGATACCACTAGGCGTTGAGATGCCAAGATTCGGATGGCACTGAGGTGATGTCTAGCAAGTTGGTGTGGTCATGCTACAATGCTGAAACTCGGCGTGGGTCGCCCCATTAGCCTGTGAGATGGCGTCAGTAGCGGACCGATGTGCGAATAGGCCGAAGGCAGCACAACGCGCCAAGATCCGGATGTCACCGTGGTGGTTTCATAGTTGAGAGGCACTTCATCTACAGTGGGGCGCCGAGATCCGGATGGCACCGAGGTGATGTCTAGCAAGTTGCTGTACTGGTGTGGTCATCCTACAATGCTGAAACTCGGCGTGGGTCGCCCCATTAGCCTGTGAGATGGCGTCAGTAGCGGACCGATGTGCGAATAGGCCGAAGGCAGCACAACGCGCCAAGATCCGGATGTCACCGTGGTGGTTTCATAGTTGAGAGGCACTTCATCTGCAGTGGGGCGCCGAGATCCGGATGGCACCGAGGTGATGTCTAGCAAGTTGCTGTACTTGTGTGGTCATCCTACAATGCTGAAACTCGGCGTGGGTCGCCCCATTAGCCTGTGAGATAGCTGTTCTTTGGATTTGGGCCTGGTCCACCAAAATGGCCCTGGGACACCTTAGAACTCGGACGCTCGATTTTTTTTTCCTTTCCTGTACATGCAAAAAAAGGTAAATGCCCGGTACGTTACACGCTTCATCTGCCACGATGAACTCTCCAGAGGAACCGAAAAAAAATATAGTTGTGGTAACTATACCATGCATCGTCATATGGAGAGGTGGCACCAATTAATTATAGTGCTGCATAAAAGAGAGATTTGGAGGAGAACCCCTGACCTGCTAGTACATTCATCAAAGAAGTGGCACTGAGAGCTTCAGAGGCAAGGGAAACGGTCCCAAATATTTAGAAGAACTTTGGAAAGATTAAAATGACATGTTTAGATTGTGGCAAATTAATTTCATGTGGACAGATGAGTGTTACTCTAATAAATACAGCATATGAACATCATCATAGTCGATGGTTGGTAGAGACATTTTGACTATATCCTGGACCTGCCCGTCCTCGCCCAAAATGGCGCCAGAATAAATGGGACTCGTAACTCCTTGTTGTGTACTGGTTGCAGAACCTTGAAATCACGAGATACGTATGCAGTTTTGAAGCACATGGCGGGCGGGGACGAGAATTGATTGAATATTTCGACATCCCTATTGATATTAAGTTCTGATGTGTTATTGATTACTGTACTGTTGAAAGTTCGAATTAACGTCACCCATGGTACTTGCCCGCAAATGTATATCTAGATAATTTTATTGTAACTGGCCCTGTCGTATTTTAATTATAAAATGTACGTCCACCGATTCCGTAACTGTTAGACACCTTAGTTCTTGCAACCTAATGGCCCGCCCGTTACGTTCCTCTACAGTGTAAATGTCTATTCATCATATACGATTACAGTTTGCTCCGTGGCCGGCCCACGTGGTTATAGGCTCGTATTTGTATAATGAAATTTTCACAATAAAGGTTTTTAAAAGAAAACATGGTAGTAGTATATACATTGGTAAAGTTTTTAATAATAGTCACTGTTTTAGAATCATTAAAAGGCAAGTGAAATAAAGCAGACCAATTACATGAAGGGTAAAAGGTATAATACGAAGGAACGCAGTAAAGATAAATGGTCAAGGGCTGTTGTGTTTTCTATTCCTGCAACATAAAGTGATCGATAAGAATCTCATATTCAGGCGTATCGGCGACTAAGACAGCAGGTCGACCCTCTTTTGCTCAACGGCTCCGTCATGGGACGAAGAAACGCTCTTTTTCTCGAAAAAAGAATATATTTTACTTGCAGGACAGTTGTAAAATTTCCGGGAAAGTACATTAGCCTGGAACATTATAACATATATTTAAGAAAAAATAATGTTCGGAAGTAATGAAAAGCGTAATTTTTAGGTCATATGACCAAGCCTTTCATCATTACAATAAGAAAAGTAAAATGAACCAATGAAAAGTTTTATTAACAAGTCACATGACTTGTTATGCTTACGTTACGCGCTGCGCGCCCCGGATGACTTCCGGATGCGCTAACGCGGCGCGTCATATGACGCATTACGCGACAACGCAGGTACAGAATATAGTCAAAATGTCTCCACCAACCAGCGGTCGGAACACAACCCCTTTCAGCAGGCTAAATAGTTCTGTTAAATGACAACAGAAGGGACAGGCAACAAGAACCATCAGTCAAAGAGGGGAGGGCTAGTTCTTCTCTACCGGGTTACATTGGGGCGCTACCGGAACTGATCGAATTGGTAGTCTACAGTGTTTCTGGATGTTTCAGACTGAAGCTGGGGTTAGCATGAGAGCAGCACCATTTCGTAGCTCCGTCGTGGTCATTCCGCAACCAATCATGGCAGCCGTTCTTTATCGTTATTTTGGGCGGGGTGGGTGGCGGAGCCGAGCTGTTTTGCAGCCATCATTGTGTGGAGTTCAGTTCATCTCACTAGTTTTGTATTTGTCATGAGGGGTTGTTCCTAATGTTTCTATTTTAGCGAGGTCAAAAAGAGATCCCATTAGTGGCCTACTGATTTTGCTCGATTCCTTTTCTTTTTTTTTACACGATTTTTCGTTATCTGCAAAGACTAAACAGAGTATTGCGACTCTGTGTTTGTTTGTAAATAGAGAATGAACCAAAGAGAACTAATTCTAAAACAGTAAATACTTGGATAACAATGAATCAAATGGAGAGAGAAGCAGGCACGACGGATTACAATGGGGGCAAAGACCTGCGTTAACTACCTTTCACTATCTGCAAAGAGAGAGTACTCCTAATAGAAATGAGGGGGGGGGGGCACCATTCAAAGCAGATCAGTGTGCATAAACACGAAAATGTTTTCACTTACCACGTACTTGACATTCGACAGCTTATGATATTTGCTATTAAAAAACCATTGAAATTCACTGAAAAAACCATAGGTTATAGACCATATATAGTTAGGAATTAGCATTTACAAAACCTTGAAAATTCACTGAAAAAACCATAGGTTATAGACCATATATAGTTAGGAATTAGCATTTAAAAAACCTTATTTTACTCACACAAAACCATTGAAATTCCATATATAGTTAGTTGCACTAACTATATATCGCGCACCTGCAATCCACTGCTGATGATGTCACATATTACATCATTCATGACATGGTCAGTGACATCACTGATGACATCACTGATGACATCTCAAATGACATCACTGATGACATCACTAATGACATCTCATTTGACATCATTCTTGTGCTAATACGATAAACCTCTTCAGACTCTAATATAATCTTAGATACACTCAGTGTATACAGACACTCACACACTTCCACTCATCCATGGAGTTACTCACACACCCAGTCAGTCATGCAAAGAAACAATCTCATCTCCATTTCTTCAACTATACAGTTAAACACACCTTACTTATTGAAACATATACTAACACATATTTACTCTCTTATACAATCCCTGATACAAGTTCACAATGATCGATACAACCACTCACTCATTCGGTGGCTCTCATGCACAGTTATTTATATATGCCAACTCTCACATGTACTGTGTTTTACATATGTACTTACTATGACATGTAGCATTGAGATATCCATTTACTCATCAATACACTCATGCACACAGTCAACTGCCCATGTAGCTGTTTCCACATGCACTCTTGAACTCATACACCTAGTGAATAAACTGTTCACACATCTATGCATAGAGTCACACACCTTTCAGCCACCCCCACACAAACTCAATCTCCCATAGAAATACTTGGGCAAGCAATTAATAACACATATAGCCTCTCGTATAGCTAATGATCAACACATGCAGCAGTTTACAGAACAACAGACATAATGATGCACAAATTAAGACAGTTTAGTCACTAACCCATGCATTCAGTGAGACACATTTAATCACTCACTCATACAGTCAGTCACGCACCTACTAAATCCTTCATCCAGACACTTATACATCCACTCATTCTTCAATATGTAAGATATATTTTAACTTTACAGAAACATACAGTCACTGGATGTTGTCATCAGTGATGTCATCAGTGATGTCATTTGAGATGTCATCAGTGATGTCATCAGTGATGTCACTGACCATGTCATGAATGATGTAATATGTGACATCATCAGCAGTGGATTGCAGGTGCGCGATATATAGTTAGTGCAACTAACTATATATGGAATTTCAATGGTTTTGTGTGAGTAAAATAAGGTTTTTTAAATGCTAATTCCTAACTATATATGGTCTATAACCTATGGTTTTTTCAGTGAATATATATATACATATTTATATGTTCCTCTGAATTGATATAAAAATGTGTATAAAAGTAATAATTTGGTAGAGTGGTGGATTGTGGATTTAACTATTTAGTGCATGCTTCTCGTATAAATCACAAATATGGTAGGAGCATTTAAGTAAGCTGACAGGGAAGTGAATAATTCTATATCACCAACACTTTTGAACTGTACTCAGGAATGGACATATAATCTGTGAATGCCTTTGGTGGGCACAACAGGTGCAGAGGTTTTTTTTATGTGCCCTTGTTTCCTGAAGCAGAAAACGGATCACTTATGCTCTTAAATAATAAAGAGTACTTGACAATGAAACCATCTGCACTTCATTTTTATAATTGTTTTATATGCACTGCGCATGCAAAAACTCATTAAATTAAAAAAAATTCTGCTTACTACAGCTGAAAGCGGGATTGTGCGAATCGTGATTATTTCACAGCTCGCTGATGAGCCACTTTCCTAAAGCCCATCTCGAAATAAAACCTCTGAGACTAATGTGTTTCATTGTGAACAGTGTGAGGGATTATAGCATAGTAACATTCAGAGTAAAGAAACAATTGTTTTAACTGTTATGAACATTTTGGTGCGGCAGGTTAAGAAAAATAACACATTGCACACATTTTTGGTAACGTTAGCACTTTCATTTTGCCACGAACATATTAAAAACATTCTGCCATGCATACCTCTGTTATTTTCAAAATACCTACACATCAATCAGCATTGTTTACTGCCGAGATATAAAATTAAGTTTTGTCCTTGCTGCATTATATTGAACTCGCTGACAAATATATGACACAATTTAGCACAGAAGATAAAAATAGGTGATATTTTTAAAGGCGAAACTCACAGCATTGAGAGGCTCACTGTCTTGTGTTTGTGAAAGTGTGGGGAGCAGCTCGAGAAATTGACATTGATAGTACCAGGTCGCATGGTTATGCTGCTATGTGAGCAGAGATATTGAAGGGTAAAATGAAAGAGAGCGGAGAAAGACAGCGAGTGTCTACGTGAATCTGTATGTGTGTGTGTGTGTTTGCACACACGTGTATATTTGTGTATGATTCATAGCATAGCCCTCGTACATGTATTTGTCTAAACATATCTGTCCGACAATCTGCCAACTCCTAGCATCTGGTGCCTATAACCCCGTGGATGTCAGTGGCTGGGACTGCTGGCATCTTGAGATCTCACTTATTCTATATTTCTTAACCTATGGTGGGAATCCTGTGTATCACAGCGATTTATGCATAGTGTGGTGTATGTTGGCCTGCTGTGGCCCTCTTAAACATAATAATGGCTTTTATTGGAACGTTGTGAATATTCTAGGTGTTATAGCGGCCCTGTCATTGGGTGTTTTTTGGCAGAATGTGGGCATCACATGTTTGGTAGTGGACTAGGTGTAAGGAGGTTCTCAGTAGGCAACTAATGTGGAGCATTCACATTATGATAGCTTTGGCATAATATGGCCTTCCTTTACATATGTTGCGTATACTTGGCATTTTGGTGTGCCTACAGTAATGTGGTGCATTTGCCTTAGTGTGGTTGTTATTGTTATTTGTTATTGTTATTGTTATTTTAATTTTATACCGCGCCTAATCACCTGCAGGTCTCTAAGCGCCCGGAAAGATGGTACAGGACAATAACATAACAGGGTCAGAACAAAAGATCGCATTGGATTAAGCCATGCTCAGGCTTCTCCTGAACAGTAGCGTTTTCAGACTCTTTCGAAATTTTAGGAGGTTTCCTTCCTCACGTAGCCCTCCAGGCAAATTGTTCCATAGCTGGGGAACCAATACCGAGAAGGCTCTGCCTCCCTTCGTCACTAGCCTGTACCGAGAGCAGCTCAACAACTGCAAGTCCGAGGACCGAAGTGATCTCGTCGGGCAGTACAGTTGTAGACGCTCCTTGATATAGGCCGGAGCCTTACCATAGATGGCCTTATGGGCTGTACACAGACTCTTGAATTCCACTCTCTCTTTAATTGGAAGCCAATGTAGGTTTTGTAGTAGAGGAGTGGCTCTAGACCTCCTAGGGAGTCTAAAGATCAATCGGGCAGCATCATTCATCAGAACCTGAAGCCTATTAGTAAGGGTTTTCGGTAGGCCAAGATAGAGGGCATTCCCATAATCGATTCTGGAAATGATAGTGGCAGTTACTATTGAACGCATCATGGGCTCTGAAAGGATAGGGGATAACTTCCGCAGTTGCCGGATGATATTAGTACAGCTGCCTACTACCGACGCGATCTGAGGCGCCATCGATAGGTCAGCATCCAGCCGAATCCCCAAGCTTTTTACAACCAGGCTTGGTTTTGGGGCCGGGCCCAACTCCATGGGCCAGTAGAGGTCACTCCAAGGTGAAAGGGTGGATGGTATAACCAGGATCTCAGTTTTGTCGGGATTGACTTTTAAAAGGTTATCAGTCATCCATCGTACCGTGAACCTCAAGATGTTCTGGGATTGGAGTTGTGCAGCCGTGGTGTCATTTATACTTAGCAGCAACTGCGTATCGTCCGCATAGTTGAAGACTTTACAGTCCATCGCAGCCAGCGCAGCGATCAGTGGTTGCAGGTATAGGTTAAATAGAAGTGGGGACAGGGCCGACCCCTGCGGTACTCCACACTCTAAAACCCCTACCTCAGATATTTCGTCCCCCAGTTGTATCCTTTGGGTCCTACCTGTAAGGAAGGATTCCAACCACTGTAACGCCGAGCCCTTAATCCCAAAGCTCTTCAATCTGTCCAAGAGCAGGGTGTGGCTGACAGTATCGAACGCCGCTGATAGATCTAATAAAATCAGGGCGCTCGCTTTCTTACAGTCAGCCCTACCTCTTAGTTCGTCCAGCACTGAGAGCATCACCAACTCGGTGCTGTGATGTGCTCGAAAACCTGCCTGTCTATCATGGAGTAGATGGTGAGATTCCAGATAGCAGGACAGGGACTGAAGAACGTGTTGCTCAAGAATTTTTGAGAGAAAGGGCAGCTGGGAGATGGGTCTGTAATTCTTCAACACAGCGGGATCCGACCCCAGCTTTTTCAATAAGGGTCTTACCCGCGCCTCCTTAAGTTCACTCGGCAGATATCCCATGTCCAGCGATCTATTGAGGAGAGAGATGATGTATTCCTCCAACAAGGGACGCGCAATGCGAAAGATCTCAGGTGGACATGGATCAGCTGGGGAGCCAGATTTAATTTTACACATCAGCTGTTCCAAGATTAGTGTATCCATCTGTGGGAACACTTTAAGAGAACAATCGCTCGCCTTATTAAATATTAAGGCAATTGCAGTCCCTGTTGCCGCCACATTCTCTATCTCCTGGACAATGATCTTCACCTTCTCCAGGAAATAGGTCTGGAATGTATTACAGTCAAAAGGGGGCTTAACATTATCAGGCTTCTTACTCAGCTCAGCCAAGATTTTAAAGGTTTCTTTCTGGATATCAGTGGCCTTACTTAGGCGCGATTCAAGATAGTCCGCTTTAGCTTGAATCATAAGTTTTTTGTATTGGTGGAGAGAGGTCTTATAGGTATCCCTATCCGCATCCTGCTTGGATTTCCTCCACAGCCTTTCTAATCTCCTTAACTTTGTTTTAGTTACCCTTAGGAGCGGAGTAAACCAGGGAGCTTTCCCTGAGCCCTTAATTTGCTGTATTTTCACTGGCGCTATCTGATCGATGGCCCGAGTCAAACATCTTGTTAGATCAGAGTAGTCTCGGTCCAAATCACCATCTGGCTCTAAAACCTGGGGAGGTTCCAGATGTGCCTCAGTCAGGGCTCTCAGATTGACATCAATCCATTTCCGGGTTTTCCTGAAGCCCTGTGAATTATGGACAGCCCCATTGCTAAGGGGGACCTCACACGAGACCAAACAGTGATCCGACCAGACACAGGGCGCTGCCTCGCTAAATGTTAGAGTGGCATCGGTGGTCCACATAAGGTCAAGAGTATGACCTTTTACATGCGTTGGGGTATCCACAATCTGTGTAAAGTCCAATGCGGACATTAATGTGTTTAACTGGCGCATGGGTGAGTCCCATGTGGGCTTATCCCAATGTAAATTAAAATCTCCTGTAACCAAGATTTTTGTATATCTTGACCTAAGGTCAGATATAATGGGACAAAATAAGTCAAAGAAGGTAGGGGTTGCCTTCGGCGGACGATAAACGGACAGGATCACCCAACACACATTGTTTACTGTGACCTTTACCCCAAGGAGATCGGCTAGGTCAATCGTCTCAGTTAGTATTTTTTCAACTGTCATGATCTTCCTATACAAAATAGCTACCCCACCCCCCCGTGAGCCCCCTGGGCGGTTATGCCACATTATATCGTATCCGCTTGGTACAGCGGCGATGATATCCGGTAGCGAGTTCTCATCTGTCCAGGTCTCTGAAAGAGTCAGGACATCGATGTCACTATCCTGAAGCATGTTATATACCTCCAGATGATGGCAGTGCAACGAGCGGGTATTAAGGCTCGCTATTTTTAACGTGAGACGTTTAATCAAGGCAGGTGTGACCCCAACATTCCGAAAGATACTGTACTTTTTAAGCGACAGCAGGACTGTCTGGTCCACTATGGGTTCGCCTCTATTCAAAGATTTAAGCATTTCTAGGGAGTAAATGCGACGATGACCAGCCGTCCCAGCCCCTGCGCCCGTCCGTGCGCGGACGGGCGCAGACGGGCTGGACTCTGGCGTGGCTCCGGCGATGCTCCGGCGAGCCCGCAGCGCGTGCCCGCTGCGCGTCAGCATGGCCCGTTTTAAATACCGGTCTAGCGTCCTTGCGACGACTAGACCGTGCGCAGCTTCTCTGAGCCACCCCCCCAACCCAAGATGGCCGCCGCAGTGCTGCCTGTCGGGAGAAGGACCCGCTCCAAACGCGGTGAACTCACGATTATGATGCAAGTAAGTGGATTATTAATTAAGAGCCTAAAAGCGGCAACAATACACAACAAATAAAAAAATATTCAGCGATTTTAAAATTCCTTGTGCAAGCTCCTGTGAGCGCGCTGCACTCTGTAGTGCGACTTGCTCCGTTTGTCCTGATGGTTTCCAATCACAAGCCACCTAGTTTGCCCCGTTTAAATACCGGTCTAGCGTCCTTGCGACGACTAGACCGTGCGCAGCTTCTCTGAGCCACCCCCCCAACCCAAGATGGCCGCCGCAGTGCTGCCTGTCGGGAGAAGGACCCGCTCCAAACGCGGTGAACTCGCGATTATGATGCAAGTAAGTGGATTATTAATTAAGAGCCTAAAAGCGGCAACAATACACAACAAATAAAAAAATATTCAGCGATTTTAAAATTCCTTGTGCAAGCTCCTGTGAGCGCGCTGCACTCTGTAGTGCGACTTGCTCCGTTTGTCCTGATGGTTTCCAATCACAAGCCACCTAGTTTGCCCCGTTTAAATACCGGTCTAGCGTCCTTGCGATGACTAGACCGTGCGCAGCTTCTCTGAGCCACCCCCCAACCCAAGATGGCCGCCGCAGTGCTGCCTGTCGGGAGAAGGACCCGCTCCAAACGCGGTGAACTCACGATTATGATGCAAGTAAGTGGATTATTAATTAAGAGCCTAAAAGCGGCAACAATACACAACAAATAAAAAAATATTCAGCGATTTTAAAATTCCTTGTGCAAGCTCCTGTGAGCGCGCTGCACTCTGTAGTGCGACTTGCTCCGTTTGTCCTGATGGTTTCCAGAGTTGAGCACGGTCTACAGGTGGCTGTTCTTAGCACATTGCAAGAATCCCTTTCAGAGGCACGATGCTATCCTGACATATAGTGTACACCCATGACTTCCGATAAACAGATTTGGACATCCCTGACATTTGGCGAATACCATTAGCATCTGAGAGACATACCTAGTAAGGGACTGTGATATATAGGCATGTGATGCACATCCTGTCCATACCTTAATTATTTCATGCAGTAAATGAGAAGATGGACTCTGGCGCCACATTAGTATTTTCCAAAGAGTATACATGAAAACTGGGACAATAAGCATTGCACTGTAATAATAAGTAAATTAACACAATAAATTAAAGAAGCAGATTCTGGTTTAAAGTAGATGTTCTCTGATAAAAAGTAAAGCCTAGTTCTTCGATTCCTTATTTAGTTTTATAGGAATGTAAATTGAACTTGAAGAAAGTCCTAACACTTTGGTAGTAAATAACAGGTAAAGGTATTTTAAGAAAAGTCAATAGGAGATTAAAAAAAGAGAGATGTAAACATGAGGCTAATCCACAGTTGCACTTGTTCAGACTGAAGTAAGGACCTTCAAAGGTCTGACTCGAAAGCTCTTTTAACGAGTACCTGTACCTGCCTTCTGCATTCGATATGAATTACACTTAAATTAAGGGACAAAGACGTTTCTATAAGTGACAAAGACGTTTCTATAAGTAGTTATTTCTAGTTTGAGGCTTGTGCTTACATTTCTCTGAGAAAAGACATGCTGACTCAAGAGGAAAAAACCTTTATGAATCACATTGGTATGTTTTCCGGAGAAAGGCATTACTAACTGAAAATGCATTGTGCGTCCAGCCAATATATTTAGAAGAAAATCTAACTTAAGGTGGAAATAAGAGACAACTAATATTGGATATAACCCTTTTTGCAGGGTCACCCCCAGAGTTTCGCCTTCTGTTGCTGAGCCAGCTTTTTTGGCATTAGGATTCTGTGCACTTTTTTCCCTGCTAACCAGTGTTAAAACACTTTTGCTCTCTGCTTAAAAAAATGGTACAATTGACATCTGCATGATTGGTATATTTAATGAACTTGCAAGTCCCTAGTGAATAGTACTACATGTACCCATGGCCTATAAATTAAGAGCTTCTAATGGGCTAGCAACACTCATTGTGCCACCCAATAAAGGAGGCTTTGAAAACATGTTTCGGGGCAGCTATTGATCTGACAAAATACATCTTTAGTCCAGCATAAACTTTTCTTTTTAATTCACCCCTAAGGTAGGCCCTAAGAGCTCATAGGTAGGGTGCATTGTAGTTGAACAGTAGGACATGTGTGCTTAAGTTTTGTATGTAAAACTCTGTGTTATTGCATTACATTTAATAAGTGATAACTTTGGATTGGGATCAGATAGGGATATACTGTTTACATTCATGTGAATTTTTTTTTCATTTCAAAATATTTATTATTTTAAGGAGTACATAAGGAAATAAGATACAAACAGTAGTGATACCATTGGAATCAGAAAACTACAAGCATCATATGAATATCAAAAAACAAATAATGTGAAGCAAACATCAATCTATGAGGTCTACTAAAATCAGATAAAAAGTCAAGTAAAGAATAGAAATTAAAAATCAGTAGACATATATAATTATGGTAACACTATCAGGTTATATTTGTGGGAAAAAAGAAGGGAAGGATATGAGAAGAAAGAAAAGAAAGAGAACAGAGAAAAAGAAGAAAAGGATAGAGAAGGTAAGACAGAAAGGAGAGCAGGAGAAAAAGGACTTCCGTAGAGCCTTCCGAAACGGAAAAAACCAAAATTAATCAGGCATATCAAAGGGAAATTGCGCAGGCTGAATCCATGTAGGAGTCTAAAGCATACCACACACCCGCCGATATGGAAGGAGTAAGATGAGCACGATCAACAGAAGTATGAGCACTGCGTAAAAAGGAAACCCAAGCCCACCAAGTATGATATGAAATTGAAGAAAAAGACTTCCATTCCATGAGAATAACTTTCACAGCAATAGTCAACAACAGGTCCATCAATTGCAACTCCTTGGGATCCAAAGGAAGAGGGACCGGGGAGGCTAACTGACCTAAGAGAATTAATGGAAAAGAAAGTTGGAACTGAATACCAAATATAAGCATAAGGTGTTTATGAATGAGGTCCCAAAAGGGTCGGAGAAGGGAACAGCCAAAGAACATATGTTGGAAATCACCAGGTAGCAACCCACAACTCCAACACAAATCATCTTCTTTAAGATTGAGCGAATGCAAACGACTAGGAGTCCAATGAAGGAGATTCAAAGAGAAGAATTTAGACTGTATTAGTGAGGGGGCAATTTTATTACATAGAGAAAGCTTACCAATAAGCTGCCAGGTGTCTGCAGAGATATGATCAGTGAGAGTATGATCAAAATGACGTAACCATTTACGCTGAGCCACAGTCGAAGGAGGCAATACAGAAGATGACAAGAATTTATAAATTTTGGAGGCCACATGACCAGACTGAACCCACAGTTGGAAGAGGGTAACTGTGGGAGAGGAGGGATGTAAACGCAGCTTAGCAATAGCCACCTTAATTTTAAGGAAAGTATAAAAGTCCAAATTAGATAATGCAAATTGGCCCGCTAAGGAGGAAAAAGGAAGAGGTTGATCGTGAGCATCATAGAGCTGTTTAACAAGCGATAAACCTTTACCAGCCCAATAAGTCACCATAGCAGGATCAATATTGATCTTGATTCTAGAATTCCGCCAAATAGACGACCATCTGGTTTTATGAAGTGGAACCACCACCTTCTTATCAATCTTCCGGACCGCCGCGATAGTGTCCAGAATAATGGATCGGGAGAAATGGATAGAAAGGGTATTCATAGTCATAAAAGAAGCAGTCGGCAGAGGAGAGGCCAAAGATTGTTCGATTAACAGCCAAGAGGGCACATGAACAGAAGGAGAAGAGAACCATAAGGCGCCCTGAGATGCCAAAAAAGCAATTTGGTATTTTTCCCAGTTAGGAAGGTTACAGCCCCCCATGTCACAGGATTGACGTAAAAATTTATAGGCAAGTCGAGCCCTTTTACCATTCCATAAGAATTTAGACGTAATAACATCAATTTCATGAAAGAAGGATGCAGAAAGATTAACTGGGAGCATAGAGGAGACAAAGTTGATGATAGGGGTAATCATCATTTTAAGCGTTTGCAGACGGCCCCACCAAGAAATGTGCTTTGGAGACCAGGTTTCCAACAGATGCCGTACTTTAAGAATGGTTTGAGACTCATTGTAGGAGGCGGTAGCAGAAAGGGAAGAACAAAAATAAATACCCAAATATTTTAACTGTTTAGATTGCCATTTGAAGCCCGCAGAACCCATATGGTGAGAGAAACAGTACGCATTCAAAGGGAACATCTCAGTTTTATCCCTATTTAGGGTGTAGCCAGAAACCTTGGAAAAGAGAGAAATTGTGTCAGAAATAGCAGGAATGGCTAGTGTAATATCGTCAGAAAAAATAAGAACATCATCCGCATAGGCGGCTGTTTTAATACAATGAGGACCAAAAGAAAAAACTTTAATATCAGGGTGAAGATCAATCATCCTGAGAAGAGGATCAATGGATAGCAAGAATAAAAGGGGGGATAGAGGACAGCCCTGCCTAGTCCCTTGGCGAAGATTAAAAAAGGATGAAGTAGCCCCATTAACCCGTATATTAGCTCTAGGTGAAGAGTAGAGAGACATAACCATTTGAATGAAAGAGTCTCCAAGGTTATGAGCACATAAAACAGCACGCAGGAACGGCCAAGACACCTTATCAAAGGCCTTTTCAGCATCAAGTGCCAAGGCTGCGGCCGGAAGTTGAGAGCGCTTGGCAGATCCAAGAATATGGCAGAACGTTCGAATATTGTCACGCGCCAGACGCCCCTTAACAAAACCTGTTTGCGAGGGATGGATCAGATGAGGAATAAAGGATTCAAGACGCCTAGCTAAGATCTTCGCAAAGATCTTAGCTTCCATATTGAGCAACGAAATAGGGCGAACATTTTTGGGGTCAGAATGGTCTTTTCCCTCTTTTGGAATCACTACAATTGTAGCGTCGGCGGAAGAACCAGAAACAGAACCATCCTTAATGAACGCATCAAAAACAGATTGTAATTTGGGGACAAGTATCGGAAGAAAGGTTTTGTAAAACAGAATAGGGTATCCATCAGGACCTGGTGCTTTCCCAGAACGGGTATCCTTAATAGCAGCGGTAATTTTGTCAGAGGTAATGGGACCATTCAAAGAGGAACTGTCTTCCACAGATACTGATTTTATGGGAATTGTTTGCAAAAATTCTTGACATTGCTCAAAGGAGGCCTGATCAGAGGGAGTATATAAGGTCTTATAAAAATCACGGAATACTTCAAGAATCTCCTCAGTCTGGAATTTCCTAGACCCCGTATGATCATTAATAGAAGAAATCCGCGAAGACATACGAGAAGATTCTTGAAATTTTAATGTGGCCGCAAGAATCTTACCAGCCCGATTTTTTAATAAGAGCGCCTTAGATTTTTGAGCTTGGAGGCCAATATGAGCTCTTTTGGTGACAATAGAATTATACTTATATTTCAATTGTTTAATGGACTGTAGACAGGATTTATCTTTGGAATGACGAAAAAGAGATTCTTGTATTTTAATCTCACTAGCTAAATCTGTGAGTTCTTTCTTAATAACAGCATTCCTCCTTGACATACATTTAATGACGTGTCCGCGAAACGTACATTTAAAAGAATCCCAGAGCACCACCGGGGACTCTACTGATCCTTCATTTTCAAGAAAAAAATTCAGAATTTCCTCAGAAAACTCAGACACCTGGGATTCATCATACAGAATTTCTGTATTCAGTCTCCATGAGCGTGACCTCGTCATGGGAGCAAAGGACGACAACGTGAAAGAAATTGCTGCATGATCGGAAATTAGAATAGGATGAATAAGAGGAGAGGAAGAGGATTGAAGAAGAGAGGAGTGTACCAAAAGATAGTCAATACGGGAAAAAGTAGAATGAGGGGAGGAGAAAAAGGAAAAATCACTGCCAGTGGGATTAAACAAACGCCATACATCTTGAAGATGAAGGAGAGAACACATATTAGTCATTTGTTTATGCGCCTTCGGGGGACGAAAATGAAAGGCAGAATTTCTATCGAGAAGTGGATCCATTGGTAAATTAAAATCTCCACCCACAATAAGATTACCAGAGTGAGGAGTGTCATGTAATTTTTTGGTTACTAATGTCCATAACATCGGGTCATCTTTATTAGGGGCATAAATATTCATGACAAAGATATCAACATTACCATCAGACAACTTAGACAATAGCCAACGACCCTCTGTGTCCTGTTCGGAAGAAATAAGAGACAAACCAGATTTCTTAGAAATCAGCGTAATAACCCCATTCCTTTTACCACATGCATCAGAACAGGCAACATCCGAAACCCACTCCTGCTTCAAGAATAGGGCCTCCCTACCCGAGACTTTTGTCTCCTGTAAAAGCACAAGATCTGAAGCGAGAGATTTGCAGTAGTCCAAAATGTTTGACCTCTTAACTGGGTGATTTAAACCCTTAACATTAAGGGATACTACATTTAAACCAGGCATGATCCATGTAGAAGAACAAAAAAGAAAGACATAGACGATAATATAGGAGCAAACATATTAGTGACAAACCTCCAAACACCGCACAAAAACAATGAAAAAAGGAAGGCCAATGAGGAAGTCCAAGGAGCAAGAAAAGCAAAGAGATAGCGAGAAAAAGAGAGAAGAAGAGGGAGAAAAGCAAAGAGGGGAGGTCTGAAAAAGACCAAATTCATACTCGGGGGAACGTGAAAAAGGGGGATCAAGGAAACCGTCATAAGGAGAATAAAATGCAGTATAATCAGCCCCAATGAAAAAACAGGTTATGAAACAGATATTAAAGAGAAAAAATACGTGGAAGAAGCATGAATAATATAAACATTATATAAAAGCATAAACTTGTGAAAGTGTAAGAGAGATTAAATAGAAAGAAAGCAGATATCTGGTAGAAAAAGCATGGAAAAGAGTTCTGAATAAAGAAGAACTTGAAATCATCAGTACTAATAACTACTCTAAACAGGAATACAGTGCAGAGGCAAAAACACAGCGCATAAAAATCCATATATCAGCATTCCTTAAAGTACATAAGTCTGGTAGCATGTAATAGAGAATGAAGAAAACATAAAGACAAAGAGTGAATAGACAACATAACCGTATGATAGTAAGGCATGTTGTAAGGCTAGCGTCAAATAGCAAAGGAGAGGATGATCCATCAAGAAGAAAATAAAATGTTATATAGGCAGAACACATAACCTAATCAACATATACATGAAGAACCAGAAAGCGGTGTAGGCCATAAAGCTATGGAACAACTAGCAAAGGGAGTGAATCAACTAGAAAAGAGATAAACCTGAAAGAGAAGCATCTTAAATATATCGTAAATACCAGCTTAGGGATAAAACTATCTAAAGGCATTCAGTGGAAAAAAGAGGGAATACACTACGAATAAGGCAAAAACTTGGAATTGAAACGGAGACACTCTAAAATGGTAAAAAAAGAGGAAACAATCAATGAAATATTAACAGTAAATGACAACCAACAGTCAAGCTACTAGTAACCAAAAGAGAGGAGAAAAAGAAAACAAAACGTAGGACTACACACAACAAAAAACACTATTTTATATAAGGAGAGGGAGAAAAAAGAAAAAACATCAGTCAGAGAAAGAGATAGATAAGAGAGAACAAAAAATATCATTAGTAGAGCCAAAAAAACCAAACAACACTAATATAGCAACAAACAAGGAAGATAAAACCACTACTAAAAATCAAGGCAAAATGGAGTCAAGCCAACGGAAAAAGAGGAGAGAACAAAGGAGACATAGGACTACACTTCAAGTGCCCGAAGCACCAGGAGCCATTGTAGTTGCCCGTTGAATCTCCATCTGTATTTCCATCTGATTGTCCAAAAAGGAGGCGAGATCTGCCGGTTCATCAAAAATTCTGGAACGACCCTTGAAGGTAATGCGAAATTTCGAAGGACCAGAGAAGGAAAAGGGAATGTTCATCTCAGAGAGACGTTTTCGAAGATTGAGAAAGCCCTTCCTTCTTATGACTGTGTCTCTGGCAAAGTCCTGAGAAATTGAAATTCGATGGCCCTCCCAGGAGACAGACTTAACCTTCCGCATGTGAGCAAGAATTTGCTCCGTATGTTGATGACGCAGTGGCTTAAAAATAATCGCTCTTGGCTGTGTTGCAGATTTAGAGCGAAAAGTGGGGACACGATGTGCCCTTTCTATTTCAAAGTCTTTTTGGAATTAAATTTGTAGAGTAGAAGGGATCCATTGATATAAGAAATCAATCATAGAAGAAGATGATTTCTCCGCATCCTCCGGCAAACCAAAAATGCGGAGATTAGATCTACGATTCCGGTCCTCCTGCTCAGTGAGATCTTGTTTCTGCATGGTATCCTCTGCACCACTGATACGTGTCTCCGTGGCGGAAACACGAATAGAGAGGGCCTTAAAGTCATTTCTGATAGCGGAAACCTCCACTTGCAGTAAATCTGTGTTAGTCTTTGTTGACTGCGCAATATCATGAACCTCATTAAGGTGCGCTAATATTGCATCAAGAGTGGAATTGGTGTCAGACTGAGGAGACTCAGGCGTAGGAGACAATTGTTTAAGACGTTTAAGAGAGGCACCAGCATCTTTCGGGTCTTTAGTCGTTGAGGAACGTCCCATATTTGCAGCCATGAAGCAACAGCCACAAGGAAAAATAAACAACCACTTGATGAAGAAAAAAGTGCGTATTCCACACCAAAAATCAAGGAAGAAGGTGGCTTGAGCGCAACAAAGCTAAATAAGCAGCAGAAGCGGATTTATATGTAATATGCTCCCAGGAAGGACATAAAAGAGCCTTGTATATAACAAAAGGCCAAAGCAGAGTCACTCAGCGTAAGGAAAATGCAGCGCAGACTTCAGAACACTGCACTGAGGTAGCCAAAGCGTCAGCAACAAAATAACCAGCCAAAAAGCACAAAAACAAGAAAAAAGAAGAAGAAAAAAGCAAAAAGTTACCAAATATAGATACTGGAGGTCAATTGTCCCAGCTTTCCTGCTGAACCGGCAAGAATGTATCAGTGTGCCGCTTCTGAGGAGAAATGCCGATCTCCGTCACAGGCGGGTAAAATGGCGGCCGCCCGTCAAAGACCGAGCGTCACTTCAGCCCGTCAGGAAAGTACTCAGTTGCAGCTGAAATCCGCCTGAAACGATGTTAAACTGCTCCCTGCATATTCCGCCGTCAAGGAGAGGTGTCCCGCTGAAGAGGGGCTCTCGGAATGCAGATAAAAGCTCCCAACGGCCTCTATCGCCCTGGAGCTCAAGCCAACTCGCCATCATGCAGCGGCGCGCAAGCCACGCCCCCTACATTCATGTGAATTTTGATTTAAAACGCTCTTAAATGGTAAAGTCAGATTTTATGTCACAATTCTGAAAATGCGGCTTTTGGAAAGCTAACAAGTAAAGATGCCTACATGAGATTTGTTCACTCGACATAGATTAAAAAACTCGTTTTTTAAACTATATCTTATATACAATGTCTCACCTGTAAAATCAAAATTAATTGAAGAAATGCATGCATTGTATTTGACTGAAGAAATACATTTAATAAGTCGAGTGTATCTCTACTTATTTAGTTTATATCAAAATAAAGACAATTATGGGTTCATAGTACCAACTCTCGCACACATTGATAACAGGAGTTAAAGTTGTGCTAAATGAAGATTAAATAGTCATAAATGTATCACTACCCATCTCCTATGCACAAAGATGGAGTCTGTTCTTCACACAGGAGCTATATCTTCCCAAATGAATTTAACAATAACCAAAAGGAAGATTTGGTTAAACGTCAACGTTTCAGTCTCCCTTGTGATGTATCTGTAAGACCATCTTCAGGACACTTCAGGTCTTGTAGTTTCTCAGGACTCATTCAAACTACTTAGCCTACTTAATCTTACCTTCATTATGGTTTCCACAAACTGTTTTACTGTGTCAAGAGTTATTCCACTCCTCCAGACTGCCACACTAATTGTTCACAGGGTACTGCAGCAGCTCTATCCAAATGCCCTTCTAGCTTCCAGAAAAGTCTAGGATCAAAATCAACCTTTTTGCATTCTCCTCAGATGCTATGATTTCTAAAGGTGTGGATTCAGTCAATGAGTGGTAGCTAACAAACTACTCAATATATCTGATATTTTTCCATAGTAGGTGACAGATTGAAAAAAGATTGTTCGAATCTTACTTTTGTCTAACTTATTGGAAAATGTGTGCAAGATCTCGGGGCGTGGCTTTACGGAGCTGCAGGATGGGTGCCTCCTAGAGGGGCTCTGCCGGCCAGGCCCATCCATCCTTCCAAATCGGCATCCTACAACTGGAATCCACTGCCAAAAAGGAGCAGTCTTCGTCCTGGCAGCATAGAGGGCCTGCAGTGGAAGTTTGATGGTGATTGTTGTGGCGCGTGACTTAACGGAGGGTCTGGTCTGTGTGGGCCTTGCTTGATTTGGGCTAATGGCCACTGCGGCGCCCCGGACCGGATAGCCAAGCCCACACACTGCTGCCTGACCCCTTTCCCAGCTCTGCCTGCTGCTGCCTAGTGAAGTGGACACCGAGTTTGGACTGCTGCCGCCCGGAATGATTTTACTGCGGCCGGGGCCTGTTAACCCATGCAATGAAGTAGCTTCAGCCTGTGTGAGGCCTCTACAGCCGGGTGGGGCTGTATCGCTCCAGTGTGGCCTACTTGCGCATTGGAGGCCACGCTTTCCGGCACATCTGGGATCCATCCTGCGCCTTTCTGAGTCGGAACCAAGTGTATCCACCAGATGGCGGCGCATACACCAGCGAGAGGGCACAGTGAGTACTCCTGTAGGCCTGGTGGGCTCGCGGCCCTGCGGACTACCCGCTACCTTTACCCGCCCCCTGTGTGGTGCTTGTAGGCTCTGTGCGGTGACCGCAGTGTGCCTGGGGTCAGGCTGGCAGAGGCCACGGCCTCGGGGACCGCAGAGCAGTGCATATTTGTGGGTGCGTGCGTAGCGCAGTTTAAGTCGACGGCAGTGCGGTTTACCAGCTCACGCCCCTCTCAGGGTGCCCTTAGCACGGGGGCTGTAGAGGCCGTGCGGCTGGACCAGGTACTGCTAAACGCCATCCCCCCATGCACTGATAGCCCTGGTGCTGTGTAGGCAACAGTCTAGTCTGCGCAACAAATAAGTAGAGATTACCGCTTGGTTGTATTCAGGCTTAACTCAGAGGGCCTTGAGACCTCCACCACCTCCACTGGTACAGCAAAGCAACACCGCCGCGCCACGGGCGGTGGCGTGCTGCCAGCACGGGTGTGCTCATTTGCTTCCGCAGTGCCATGCAGTAACTTCATACTCCCAGTCAAAATGAGGAGGAATGACCCAAAGCAAACCAAACCATACCAAAGTCCCTTTTGAAAACAGGCGTCAGACCTGCACAGCTGATGCCTGCTCTGAGCCAGACAAAGACCCTAATCCCAAAGACATTGGTTTAGAAACAGGATGATGATTTGCGCCCAATTTTGCTGGATGTGCGTGCCAGCATTAAGACCATTGATAACAAGATTGATTCTCTCACCTCCAGCCTTGACAAGGTTAAAAAGGGAGTAGACTGTGGAAAACAGATCCTCAGATGCCCATGACTGTCATGTTGAATCAAGGGAACAGTTACTCCAAATGAAAAAAGTCTTAGCAGTTATTAAGGCAAAGAATGAGGATTTGGAGGCGCACTCCCGGCGCAACAATCTCAGAGTTATAGGCCTACCCGAAACTGCCGCATCCCGAAAATGGAGCCCTACATTGAAACCCTACTGCGCAATCTGTTTGGCCCGGTGCTATCACCCTTCATAATGGTGGAGCGAGTGCATCACTCACTGGGGCCCAGGCCACCAGTGTTATCTGCACCACAGCCCATAATAGCACGGCTCTTAAATTACCATGATAGGGATGCTGTTCTGAAGGCCGCCAGAGACCAAAGCCCAATAAACCACCGAGGCAATTCCCTCTCATTTTTCCCAGACTACACTTCATTTGTGCAGGGCGCCCGCAAAGAGTTCCTGCCAGCAAAGTGCATCCTACAGCGAGCCACCATTCAATAAGCTATGCTCTACCTGGCCAAATGAAAGATTATGCATGAAGGGCAGCCCCACTTCTTTACAGACGCCAAAGCAGCCTTGAAGTTCACAAAACATATCAGCACCCAAAGACTGTCTCCCCACTCCTCACAACAAACTGGATCTGACTGTAACCTAAGGGACAATGACTAATCGCACCACTTTGTGCCTAGAGGAACTGTTGCTATGTACTGTCAGTAGATTTGCCTTATCTATCACTTCTATACAACTATGCAAGTTGCAATTTCGTGGTAACTAATCTCTCTGTAGCTAGTTGACCTACAATTATGTCAAGTAGATTCCATGTACCTTAACACGACCCGGCCACCCTGCCGTAGGTAGGGGTTACGCCAGCGACCCAGGCCCTACTGGGCGATCTCTCATGTTCTTCGATGATTGGGTTAAAAGGAAGACTTCGGGGTGGGGGGTGGGAAAAGTAATGCAAACAATCTGGGGGGTTGGTGTGGGTGGGGGGTGGGGGGTGGTATTGGGAGGTTATTGAGGTCTCAGAAAGGGGGGTTTGGCTTCATTTCAATTGTTTGAATTAGACCACAAGCTACTTTTCTCAGGCGGTACTCACACTCTGTGCAATAGCCTACTATGTGTCGTCCGTAGGTTCCCGTGCTTGATTGCTAATCTTATTGCGCATAGCACTAAGTTGCACAGCTCACAATACAGCACTACAGCAGCTACATTACTGAGGCAAAATTCCTTGCCTGGAACATTAGAGGGCTCAATGAATTCAGGAAAGCCAGGCTAATGCATATACAACTAATTAGGCATAAAATCGACATGCTTTTTGCAAGACATGCACCTGAAGGTGGAGACTGACCTGAAGCTGAACAAAAGATACTGGGGTGAGGTTCACTCAGCTCCATACTCCAGTTATGCAAGAGGAGTGTCTGTGCTGATCATGCGGAGTTGGGCTGGACAACATCTCACGCACAAATAGTTCCAGCAGGGGAGGTATTTTATCCTAGGAGGTACTTTGAGGACTACCCAGGTGACCCTGGTGGCCATATATGTGAGAAGTTGGTCTGATATATGCTGTCCACTAATTAAAGTGGGCACCTTGCACCAGTCCAAATGACCCTTATTGATGATTAGGTCAAAAACAACCTTTATAGAAAGCCATCCTAGTAGAAGCTGTGGAGAGCAGCTTTAAGGCTAAGTCTCGAAGGAATGTAAAGCAGGTTGTTTTACCAGATTAGAACCTCCTGAATAACCAAATTAAAGGAGAACCACACAAGAAATAAAGAAAATATATGTATTTATTACTAAACACTCTCTACTAACCTCCATACGAGATTAGAGCACAAGGTACACAATTATTAATCAATAGAGCAACAGTAAATCGCTCAATACACAGCAGGCTCCAGGGGGAGACCAAACCATATACTAAGAAAGTGGTATAACAACCACGACTTGACTAGACACAATGCCTAGAGCACATAGAATCGCAGGGACCCCAAGGAACCACCCAAAGAAGTGACAGAGGGGACCCATGGAGGAACTCAATGGGAAAGTCGCGGTTGGAAAATTACAGTTTCATGACACGTCGGAGAGGTCTTCAAGCAAACCCTTTGGAACATAGAAGGTTCTGAGGCCAGACCCCTTGTGAGTACCGAAGTACCTGTGTTACCTATCCCAGGGGAGCCGGTGCATAGGGGTCAAGTGGTGTCGGAAACCTTTGTCGTTTTCAATGGTGTGACTCAAAGTACTGCTGCTGCCGGGAAGATGAAAAGTGTCCAGTGGAATCCAAGCCTGGATCCGAGGTGAGAAGAACCTGAAAGCAGAGAGGACATAGTCTGGGTCACTTCAGGGTGACTAGGGGCTCGGTAGATGAATGCACACCAATGTCTGGTGCTTCAGGTGAGATGACGGGATGCTTGACTATGGTCATCGTCGACTTCTCCTGGCCTTGGTAAATGAAACCCATGTAGGCAGAGGAAACCAGTCACAGTGAGGACCAGCAAGGTCCTGGAGACTCTCCAAGGTATGGGGAGTCAGGGCAGATCAGGAGTAACTAGGGAAGCCCAAGAGAAATAAAAGTTACCTTCACAGGGACCCACAGGCCAACGGACCAGGGATCGCGAAGGGACCTCAAGCTGAATCACGAAATGCCAGCCCACGGAACACTTTTGGAGTGTAGACTGAAAATCTTTAGTGCAATGACTGCTCGGGTCAGGACAACAAGTAGCCCGAAGCACAGCCTCAGGGATTGCCAAAAAGCATATGCTGCTGCAAAAATACACTGTGCACAGGGGTTCGGGTTCCACAGTCCCCACAAGTGACACTGCTCTCAGAATTGCTGAGAGGGCAGATCGACCTCAGGGATGCTCCTGAACCCACCTCCTGTGTTGCTGAAATCTGCGGAGTCCTCAGGAGCTTGGGAGATGCAAACTGGTCAGATGCGTTAAAGGTGCCTGTTTTGCAGGGGAGTAACTCCTTTACTACAAGGGACATTCTTCTGTCATCCAGCGTAGTGTAGATTGTCGAAGTACTTGGTTTCTGCTTGCAGAGTTTAGTCCAGGTAAAATCTAAAGACCTGTAGTCAGGGTTCCTACTTTATACCCAAGGAAGGGGTTGGACGAACTCTGGGGACCCTCCAAGTGGAGGGACAGGACAGAGGGGTGGTTACACCCATGTCCTTTGTCCAGTTTTGCACCAGAGCAGGAGCAAATAGCTCCTGCAACCGATTTGAGCTCGACTATGCACAGAGACACCAAATGTTCCCCAGTGCAGACTTTTAGGCACTCTCAGAGTGCATCCACCCAGCCCCAATACACTAAAGCCCGTCTGGGAGGTGGTCACACCTCCTTGTGACAGGAAACCTATTGTCCAACCTTCCGCTGCTCGTGCACAGCTTAGCAGCAGGAGGGCAGACACGTGTCTTTGTCTTGCAGCATCCATTTTGTGCTGTCAAGGACGAGAAAGCAGGTACCGGGTAGACTGGTGCCCCACAGTAGTGGTTCTACCATGGAGGAATCATACCTCCCACACCAGTTACTGGTGTGGAGGTATGATTCCAAGGTGTTTAACACCAAACACAACAAGTTCTAAGCAGCTGTTTTAAAGTTAGAATTTACCGCAAGGTTATAATACACTTATTTATATATGGTTTGGCCACATCACAGAAAACCCGGAGAATAGATTATGAAGGCTCCAGAGGGGCTCTGCTCCTGCAGGAGCACCCTCTCACACAAAACCCAGCACCCTGCCTTCAGGATTGATAAGGCCTGCCACAGATGTGACTGATAGGTTTATATGTGCAGTGATTAGAATAGATATAGGTAACCTATATCTAAGTAAGGGGTGCATGCACCACCTTACACAGGCTGCAGTAGCAGACCTGTGGTGTCAGTTTGAATGGTCTCTCAGAGGTGGCATAATACATGCTGCAGCTCCTGTGAGGCCACTGGGGTACCTATGTCCTGGGTACATGGTGTACCAAATACTAGGGACTGATAAGGGTACCCAGGTATTTAATCTGGAGTGTACCTAAATTACATGCAAATATTTAGAGGAGAAAGCAGCTAGGCTGAGGTTCTGGATAGCAGGATCCCAGCCAGTCTAAGTCGAAAAAAGTTAAACATCAGCAACAAGTGGGGGTAACTATAAGAAACAGATCCAACTCTCCTACAGTATACGGTCCAAACACGGATGATCCCAGTTTCTTTCTCACTGGGCAAAGGCGATGTTGCTGGGTGGTGATACAGTGATCTGGGGCGGGGACTTCAATGCTACATTACAAGATACAGTGGACAGAGTGAGTGCTGCCCACAGATTACATCCCAGAGCAACCCAACAAATGCTTTCCATCATAAAAGACAATGGACTCATAGATATTTGGCGCAGCTGGCATCCAGATCCTAGGGTGGGTACATGTATAACATCACATCACAATGACTGGTCCAGATTGAACTACTGGCTGGTCACAGGAGACATTTCATCCTGGACCACAGGCACTAAGCACCTACCACCTGACATGCTCTCTGACCATGCTCTGGTGGAGCTGCGCTGGAATGTTTCACACACTCTGTCTCGTGCATTCAGCTGGTGTCTTACCCTGCACGCCCTACTCGACACACCATTTAGAGAAGAGATCCGCAGTGAACTCACCCAATCCTTTTCCATTAATGAAAGGTCTGGGGAATTCCCTTCCACATTGTGGGAAGCCTTTAAAGTACTTATAAGAGGTGCATGTATGGCCAAGCAATCTGGGGTTTTAAAATCAATCAGACGAACTTTAACGCAACTAGAGCAAGATATCTGTGACACTGAACTCCTATTCTACCAATCAGGTGCTCGCTACACTGAGAGCAAAAATTTCAAAATTTGGGGAAGAGGCGGACAGAAAGACTAGCTTTCTGTGGAAAAAAGAAAGAGCCCAAAGTTTTGGCGAAGGCAACAGGCCAGGAAGAGCTCTGGCAAACAACATAAGTCCTCGATATACATAGCTGAACTACTAGATGAGGACTCAACTCCACTCAGGGGTCAACAGGCCACACATACGCGTCTCACCAATTTCTACTCTTCACTATACACTGCCACACAGACTGCCCCCCCACCCCGAGCTACAAACAAACTTAAAATCCTTTGAACTGGTTTGGCTGAGCGAGGCCCATCGGGCCCATCTAGATGAGCCATTCTCATTAGAAGATATTGTGCAGGTTATCTGTAGCTTGCTAGGTGAGAAGGTCCCAGGCCTAGATGGGCTATCGACTTCATTTTAAAAAACCTCCGTGGACGAGCTCGCTCCGCGCCTCCTTGCAGTTTATCAAGAATCCCTAGTCCGCGGCCCTCTGCCACGAACAATGAAAGAGGCCATGATCATTCCACTCTTAAAAACCAGACAAGGCAGCAATCTTAGCAACTTTTATCACCCGCTGTCTTTAAATAACGTTGACGCCATAATTCTCACCAAGTTAAACAGACTGCAACCACTCCTTGCGCTTATAGCCAGACCGGACCAGTCCCGATTCATACAGGACAGGTCCACAGCTCACAATTTGCGCACCTTCTTTTCTGCGGTGCACCAGACAGATCCACAGCTGCCAGCCATCACTGCCTTCCTTGATACTACATTAGTGTTCGATTCACTGTAATGGCCATACTTGTACACTATTTTACCCAGGCTGGGGTTCAGTCCCAGTTTTATCAAGATAATTCACTTACTTTACACCGAGCCCACGGCGTGACTGAAAGCAAATGGGCTGTTGTCAGAGCCATTCCCAATAACACGGGGTACCAGACAGTGCTGTCCCTTCTCGCCGCTGCTATTTGCGGTAGCTATGGAACCCCTAGCTACCAGAATAAGCCAGCATCACACATTTAGAGGGCTTGGGTTCATAGACAGAAGCTTAATAATATGAATATATACTGATGACATCACGTTGTACATTCGCAAACCGGACGAAAACCCGAATCCAGTGCTGCAGGAGGCTCTCCAATTTTGAAGTATGTCTGGAGTAAAAGTTAACTGGTCAAAAGCATCTCTCCGACCCTTGACCGATTCCCCACTTGAGGCAGAGTTGGAGTTCCTGCTCACATGGGTAGATGGTTCAGTAAAATACTTAGGCATATGGCTCATTAGAGATACACAAGAAATCTGGCGTATGAACTTTGGCTGCCTGCTTCAATGGCTGGAGTGCAAGTTGACATAATGGTCAGCTCTGCCTCTGTCTCTGGCGGCATAATTGCCATACACAAACTGATAGTCCTCCCCAAGCTCTTGTATTTATTAGAAAATTTCCTACTCCCCCTCACACAAGCTTTTTTAAAATCCCTACATTCCATTGTGATCCGCCTGGTATGGGCCAAGAAGCAGCTGCGTGCAAGATGGGAAGTACTGACACTTTCGCTCTCACATGAAGGGCTAGGTGCTCCTGACTTCGAACTATGTGCATTATGTGCATAAGCCCCATTTTCTCCATTTCTGGGTGTACCCAATCCCATTCCAGACACACATGGCGATCTAAAAGGACGTGGCAGAACCCACTCTATTACATGTTGCCCTATACAAACCTTACCACAGAACAAGCAGGGAGGTGAATATTGTTGAGATGCTGCGTTAGGCTTGGGAGGGCCTGGGGCGGTATGTCAGGACCCTGTCGTTCTTTGCACCCTCCACTCCACTCGCCACCCACTTATCCCTTCTTTACAAGACAAAGGGGCTATTAGTCGCATCCGTGCAATGGTTCTGAATACATTATGGGGATCTCAACCCGCAGGGGACGTTTTTAGAGATGCCACACAATCAAGAGTACACTCCAAGGACTGTTTTAGAATTGCTTCTATATTACCAACTTAGAGGCACATGCAGAACATTAAACAGTTCTTTTCCAGAGGCCCCAGCTACACTGGCACCACTGGAACATATACTTATCACCCCATCTCCCCGTAAGCTAGTTACTACATAATCAGCCAACCCCTTCATCGCCCCCGTGCACTGGAGCAGTGCTGGGCAGATCTAGGTGAATCACCTACAGACAAACAGTGGTCTTATTGCTGCTCCCAGCTCAGGCACCTATCACCGAACTATAAGCTGAGGCTTATCCATTTTAAATTCATGCACAGTTTATGCCGCACACCCCTACAGCTACATAAAATGGGGTGTTGCCCAAATGCGAACTGCTGGAAATGTAAACAAGAGAAGGCATCATTCCTGCATGTTGGGTGGTCCGCTCCCCCCCAATTGCCTGCTTCTGGGAAAGAGTCAACGAGATTATACATAAGGTCACGGGAGTCACACTGCAATGTACGCCCCTGGTCGCCGGGCTGGAACTTGTGGAGGAGGTTCCTCCTGAGGCGAGTCGACTCACAACTATGATGCTGCTCCTTGCCAAGCAAAGGCTGGCCATGCAATGGGGAGCTTCAAGGAGCCTCGAATACATACATGGATACATGAAATTACATACTGTCAAGAACAATTAGCCGCTTTTTGGGATCTTATGCCCATGGCACCCTGCCCAAAAAACATCTGGGAGCCGTTAATAGCATGGATCAGGGAGAAAGACATGCTCACGTCAGAAGCCCCTGGGTCCGACATAGAAACATAGCCACTGACACAGCACCATCAGCAGCTATACCACTCACCTAAGCCCGCGTAGGCCCTCTATGCACGATGAATGATGCCAACCTGTAATAGACCTAGCTAAACCTTCTATGCACGATGAATTACGCCTACCTGTAAAAGACCTAGCTAAACTACTTTCAAGATGCATGCTTACTCCCAAGACATTGTAATGCCTGTCATTGTTAACTGTCACCTAGTTGTCAATTTAGCTGTCTCTAAATATGTGTGCAATGCCGACAAACTTGCTTTATATGTAACCTACTTTACAGTAGATACAAGCGTTTTAACGTCAACTTGTTTTAATTTCTAGTCAAATATCATTAGTCGTAGTGTAGGTAGATCTAGTTTTGGTCCTAAAGAATTGCCATTAATATATAACAGGCAAGAAAGATATTGACCGTTTTCACTAGCATATTTCCTCTCATACCTTAAAGTGAGATTATAAGCCTTTTTTGGTTTTAGACAGGGTAGTGACCTCAACTCATTAAAATTGTTCTGAAAGGACCACAATTCCCTGTTTTAATCTCACATCCCCACTTATCATTTTCACCTACACTATTTCTAAGGGCTCTTACACGCACTGCACCCAAAGGCACTAGGAATAAAGATCACCGCCAAGTAGGCCCCATCACGGGTACAGATCGTGTATTGCAGCGCCGACCCGATAAGGAGCAGACCCGATGATGAAGCATCAGTTTGCTGATGAATTTGCCTGCTGGGCGATTTGGAGCCGCCTGGTGAGACGCCAGACTTGGACTTTTCTGATAATAGCTCCATTCCCCTTTCCCCAGCCCATGGATTTTTCCTTAGTGGCCTCTGATTTGATCCCTTTTCCTATGCTAAGAAAACTCTTTTGAACCACCCTCTCACATTTGCTGGCGGTAGGAAACCCTAACCTAAACCGTCCTTCTTGTGGATTCCTTTATTCAGCAATAAATTCACTTTGAGTAAATGTGTGGTTTTCTACTATATGCTGTAAGACTCATGACTGAACTGCTAAAAATGTTCCTTAAGTCCATTTATTTTTTATATTTTTTTATACAACAACACATGTATCTAAAATGTATCTGAGTCTTTTATTATATGTGCCTTATGTTTGTACTGTGCTTACAATTATCCGATTTGTAAAGCATGATACAGAGACTCATAGATCATTTTCAAAACATCCAGTTATTTTGCTTTTGTTCTGTGTAGCCACAGCAGAGCTTCTAGTATGCATGATTCTTGTTAGATTGAACTTCTTTAGGAGGTTTGGTCTTCAAATTACAATATTCTATGTCTAAAGAATAGTTTTGAGAGTAGTATATTTAAATTTGATCACTAATTTTGGAGTTGGCTACTAATTATTGGTCCTCATTAGGTGGTCAATACCTCGTCACCCTGATTTCTCACCTCTCACTGCGATGGAGCAAGGTCCATCAGAGGGCCAATGCCTCTGTTGGTGAACTATAGAATCTGGGAAAATTGACTAAGTTGCAAAATCATTGTTTGGCCAGAAATGAAAAAGAAAAGAAAAAAGCTTCTGCTGCAACAGTGACAATTGGGAAATGTAATGGTGATAGGTTTAGAGGGTCACAACCAATTGCAACTTAAATAACCCTGTAAGTTAAGGTTCCTGCTAGCTTAAAATTAAAAAGCTACTGGAACCTGGAAAGACAAGAAACCATTGCTGAAAGCGTGAGAGCTGATTCTGGTGGTGTAGTGGACTATTGCATCCACCGTAGGGCCTGTGTTTGACCTCATGGCCACAAGTTCCAAGCCTGGCAGTTCTCTCAGCCTTTCATCATTCTCAGGGCGATAAAATAAGTATCATTGAGTTGGGCAACAATACACATCTGTTATACAACATAAATGAATGAATTAATTAATTGGCATTTGTAGAGCACATGGCTACCAGAAGGCCTCCCAGCGCTTAGGAACTGAACTTACACAAATGACGAACATTAATCGGCTGAGAACGGGAACGTTATAAGCTGTCTACAGAAGGACATATAGTCGTCCTCAAGACAAATGTGGTTTGGAAGAGTATTCCAGCTCTTGGAAGCAATGTAGGAGAATCGTCTTCCCCCGCTCCTGGACCTCTGTATCTGCCATGCGCTTATTTCCAGAGCGCAGGGCTCTACTGGGACAATATGGAGAAATAATGGAGTGAAAAATTGGTGGGCCGTTGGAAGAAAAATCTTGTGGACGATGCATAGGGACTTGAACTGAATCCTCTCATCTACTGGGAGCCAGTGTAGGGAAGCTATTGATGATTGTGCAGATTCCCTACGGGGGGGTCTGTAAAAGGAGGCGAGCTGTACAGTTTTGCACAGTCTGTAGCTTCTTTATTGTTGACCGCGGGGAGCCCAGATAGAGAGCATTTGCATCATCTAGACATGAGATAATCAAGGCTTGTACCAGCAGTTTCCTGGCATCGAAAGGCAGCAGGGGGATGATTTTCCTAACCATCTAAAATATTCCATTACAGGTTCCTGCTGCCTTCCGGGATTGCTCCTTCATGTCTAGATTATGGTCCAACCAGACTCCAAGTCTTTCGATTTGTTCTTTTGGAAGGGACATGCTATCCAAATACTTAGGCCATAGGGAGTTGGGGCCTAGTGGGGAAGGTTTACCCATGAACATCAGATCAGTTTTTGCTCCATTCAATTGTAGATACGAGCCTTCCCTCCATGCCGACACTTTTTCCAAACAGCCGGCCAGATTATTTGCCCCATTCTGTAGCTTCTTTATTGTTGACCGCGGGGAGCCAAGATAGAGAGCATTTGCGTAATCTAGATGTGAGATAATCAAGGCTTGTACCAGCAGTTTCCTGGCATTGAAAGGCAGCAGGGGGAGGATGTTCCTAACCATCTTAAACATTCCATTACAGGTTCCTGCTGCCTTCCGGGACTGCTCCTTCATGTCTAGATTATGGTCCAGCCAGACTCCAAGTCTTTCGATTTGTTCTTTTGGAAGGGGCATGCTATCCAAATACTTAGGCTATAGGGAGTTGGGGCCTAGTGGGGAAGGTTTACCCATGAACATCAGATCAGTTTTTGCTCCATTCAATTGTAGATACAAGCCTTCCATCCATACCGACACTTTTTCCAAACAGCCGGCCAGATTATTTGCCCCATTCTCCCATTGATTAAGGGAGACAATCAATTGGGTATCATCCGCATATGTGACGATCTGTATGCCAAAGGGTTTGACGATCTCGGCCAGAGGGCTCATATAAATGTTAAAGAGGGTGGGCCTCAGGGACGAACCTTGAGGAACCCCACACCTCAGCAACATACTATTGGAAATAGAATTGTCCTCAAAGACTTGGAATGATCGGTCATCTAAAAAAGGCTCCAGTCACATTATTGCAGTTCCCAACACCCCTACATTTCTAATTCTAGAGAGCAGCAGTTGGTGAATAACAGTGTTGAATGCCGCATTCAGATCGAGGAGGATAATTAATGCCAAGCCCCCGGCATCCAGAATTTTCCTTGCTTCTGCAACAACTACGACAAGCGCTGTCTCTGAAACCGGTTTGAAATGGATGGAAGCAGTCATTTTCCTTCAAGAAGGTGGACAGAATAGAATTGACATGCTTTTCCGCAATTTTTGCGATCCATGGAAGAAGTGAGATTGGCCGGTAGTTGGCAAATATTTTAGGGTCCGCACATGTTTTTTGAACAATGCTCTAACCATGGATTGTTCCCATAGAGAAGGAACGGTCCTGGAGGCAAGTGAAAAATTAATAAGGTCAAGCATAGTGGGAGTGACTGTCTCAAAGGGTGGTTCAGAGTGTTGGGGGGCCACGTCTCTAGGGGAACCTGATTTTAGCATCACAATACCCTTCTGGGTTAACATGTGCTCTACAAATATATGTTATGTTATACACACCTCACCTAAGATGAAACAGAGGACTGAACCCTGCTTTCTTTTTAACCCCATGTTCTGAAAGCTGTACCCAGGGCCTTCTGATAACCCTCAGGAGGAAGCGGTTTTAGCGATTAAACAGGAGAGCCACTGCTCCCCTTAAACTCTCCCAGATATGGGAAAAAGATAGCTTTCATAAAGGAAGCCTTCTCCTTTACCTTGGATAAAACTGGCAGAAACAGTAGGAACTGGATCATTTACCGCGGAAATTAATAGAGTGGTTAAGAAAACAGTCCGTAATGATATCTGTAGATGTGTACATCAGGAAGAGTTCTAGAAAGTTTGAGAATACTTGGAGGTTCCATAAAAAATAAGCAAAACTTATAGTTAATTGTAGACTTTGGTTGTAAAAATGTTTTGACTACCATGGAACTGAGACAAGCTGTCAAGCCTACTCAATTATGACAAAACCTTGCCATTCAATTGTCCACATGTTTACAATACACTTTCAAGGTTATGATCGTACCCTGAAAATATGGGAGTTGATTTCCTAATATTTCATACAATGTACCACAGAAACCTAAGCTGCAATTGCATTGTGTAAGAAGGCAGGAGGAGGACAGTACCATATCTATTGAGATATAGTGGTGCTGATCTCTTCTCAAGCACGGGCTCACAGTTTGACTGCCGCATTCAGACCGAGGAGGACAATTACTGCCAAGCCCCCGGCATCCAGAATTTTCCTTGCTTCTGCAACAACGGCGACAAGCGCTGTCTTTGAAACCGGTTTGAAATGGATGGAAGCAGTCATTTTCCTTCAAGAAGGTGGACAGAATAGAATTGACATGCTTTTCCGCAATTTTTGCGATCCATGGAAGAAGTGAGATTGGCCGGTAGTTGGCAAATATTTTAGGGTCCGCACATGTTTTTTGAACAATGCTCTAACCATGGATTGTTCCCATGGAGAAGGAACGGTCCTGGAGGCAAGTGGAAAATTAATAAGGTCAAGCATAGTGGGAGTGACTGTCTCAAAGGGTGGTTCAGAGTGTTGGGGGACCACGTCTTTAGGGGAACCTGATTTTAGCATCACAATACCCTTCTGGGTTAACATGTGCTCTACAAATATATGTTATGTTATACACACCTCACCTAAGATGAAACAGAGGACTGAACCCTGCATTCTTTTTAACCCCATGTTCTGAAAGCTGTACCCAGGGCCTTTTGATAACCCTCAGGAGGAAGCGGTTTTAGCGATTAAACAGGAGAGCCACTGCTCCCCTTAAACTCTCCCAGATATGGGAAAAAGATAGCTTTCATAAAGGAAGCCTTCTCCTTTACCTTGGATAAAACTGGCAGAAACAGTAGGAACTGGATCATTTACCGCGGAAATTAATAGAGTGGTTAAGAAAACAGTTGTAATGATATCTGTAGATGTGTACATCAGGAAGAATTCTAGAAAGTTTGAGAATACTTGGAGCTTCCATAAAAAAGAAGCAAAACTTATAGTTAATTGTAGACTTCGGTTGTAAAAATGTTTTGACTACCATGGAACTGAGACAAGCTGTCAAGCCTACTCAATTATGACAAAACCTTGCCATTCAATTGTCCACATGTTTACAATACACTTTCAAGGTTATGATCGTACCCTAAAAATATGGGAGTTGATTTACTAATATTTCATACAATGTACCACAGAAACCTAAGCTGCACTGCATTGTGTAAGAAGGCAGGAGGAGGACAGTACCATATCTATTGAGATATAGTGGTGCTGATCTCTTCTCAAGCACGGGTTCACAGTTTGACCGCCGCATTCAGATCGAGGAGGACAATTACTGCCAAGCCCCCGGCATCCAGAATTTTCCTTGCTTCTGCAACAACTGCGACAAGCGCTGTCTTCGAAACCGGTTTGAAATGGATGGAAGCAGTCATTTTCCTTCAAGAAGGTGGACAGAATAGAATTGACATGCTTTTCCGCAAATTTTGCGATCCATGGAAGAAGCGAGATTGGCCGGTAGTTGGCAAATATTTTAGGGTCCGCACATGTTTTTTGAGCAATGCTCTAACCATGGCCCGTTCCCATAGAGAAGGAACGGTCCTGGAGGCAAGTGAAAAATTAATAAGGTCAAGCATAGTGGGAGTGACTGTCTCAAAGGGTGGTTCAGAGTGTTGGGGGGCCACGTCTCTAGGGGAACCTGATTTTAGCATCACAATACCCTTCTGGGTTAACATGTGCTCTACAAATATTTGTTATGTTATACACACCTCTCCTAAGATGAAACAGAGGACTGAACCCTGCTTTCTTTTTAACCCCATGTTCTGAAAGCTGTACCCAGGGCCTTCTGATAACCCTCAGGAGGAAGAAGTTTAGCGATTAAACAGGAGAGCCACTGCTCCCCTTAAACTCTCCCAGATATGGGAAAAAGATAGCTTTCATAAAGGAAGCCTTCTCCTTTACCTTGGATAAAAGTGGCAGAAATAGTAGGAACTGGATCATTTACCGGGGAAATGAAGAAAGTCGTTAAGAAAACAGTCAGTAATGATATTTGTAGATGTGTACATCAGGAAGAGTTCTAGAAAGTTTGAGAATACTTGGAGCTTCTATAAAAAAGAAGCAAAACTTATAGTTAATTGTAGACTTCGGTTGTAAAAATGGTTTGCCTACCATGGAACTGAGACAAGCTGTCAAGCCTACTCAAATATGACAAAACCTTGCCATTCAATTGTCCAGATGTTTACAATACACTTTCAAGGTTATGATCGTACCCTGAAAATATGGAAGTTGATTTACTAATATTTCATACAATGCAGCACAACATCCTAAGCTGCACTGCATTGTGTAAGAAGGCAGGAGGAGGACAGTACCATATCTATTGAGATATAGTGGTGCTGATCTCTTCTCAAGCACGGGCTCACAGTTTGACTGCCATGTTCCATGCACATGCCTGTGCAATCAAGTGCAAATGTTCCTGTATGAGTGTAGGATAAGTTTTATGATTGAAGGATACCATTTCATTACAAATTACCATGCTTAGTCATACTTTTAAACTTTTGCCAATTTGTATGTGTGCTGTAAAGTACACACCCATGCAAAGTTAGAAAAACTAGAAAAAATGTAGGCTTCTAGGCACCTGCCTCGAGGAGGAGTACTTTTGGTCCAAAGCCCTGCCTACAAAAGTTGGTAGTTAGAGCTTTTTTTGTTAAAAAACTATGGGTGATTATATTGGGTTTGTGGTCAACGAGGATGCCAGTTGTAGCCAAGGCAATGCGTCGGTGTCGAGCAACGCAGTGGACAAGATGTGTTGATTTTCTCCACGCAACTGCAGCAATGCATTGGTTCCCAGTGCAGGGCTCTGCTTCCGGATCCACAGCTGCTCCTCCTGCAGTAGGCAATGAGTCGATTTTGAAAGCGATGCGCTGGTTCCAAGGGCGATGCACTGGGTCCACACAGAGGCAAAGATGCTCGAATCCAATGAGGATGCATGGGTTCTGGATGAAGAAACTCCTTAGGTCTCACTTCCAAGGGTCCAGAACTGGGGTTGCACCACTTGGCATTTAGGACTCACAGCTTGAAGAGTCCAGGTCCACTGAAGGTAGTTGACGTCTTTGATATCCCTGAGACTTGGAACAGGAGGCAAGCCAGCAAGCCCTTGGAGTCACTCTGGGTTCAAGTGATGCAAGTCCAGTCCTTCTCACCCAGGCAAGAGAACAGCAGGCAACAGGGCAGATCAGCAAGGCAGAGTCCAGCAAAGTAGCAGTCCAGCAGAATGGCAGTCCTCTCAGCAGCACAGCCGTTCTTCTCACTGGCAGAGTAGTCACAGGTTCAGAAGAGGGCTGATTTGTTATTGTCAGTGGTCCAGTACTTATACCCAATGGTTCCTTTGAAATGGGGCAACTTTGAAGTTGCTCAGAGGTTCTCCCTTCCTGCTCTACCCCCAGACTCACTACAGCCCTTTGTGTGGGGACAGAATGCATGTCTTTCAGGTGTAAGTGTCACATCCTCCTTCCCATCCTGATCTGGATGTCTCATCTGCATGCAATTGACTACTCAGGGACACCCATCCTTCCTTTGTGAGTGGGTGTCTAGAGGGAATGCAGGAAGCCGCCTGTCATCCACCACAGATGTGTATTCCACGTAAACGCACGCTAGATTTCTAAAGCAAGCATTTGCTAAACTGGAATTTAAAACCCAACTTCACCATTAGTTGTGATTTTAAGTTTTAAGTTCAGTGCCACTAAAGACTAAACTTGAAAAGTTAATCATGTCACAATTGTGAATAACACTTAAAAGATGTAATGAGGTCACCCCTTTGTAATACTATGGAACGGATAGGTCTTGCAGTAGTGAACAATTTGGGAGTTTTAACCACTACCAGGACATGCAAAACTTAAATGTACATGTACTGCCTTTTAAATACATCTGCACCCTGCCATGGGGGTAGACAGGGACTACTTTAGGGGTGATTTATATGTATGAAAAGGGAAGATTTAGGCTTGGCAAGAGAGTTACCTTGCCAGGTCAAAGTGGCAGTTTGAAACTGCGGGCCTTAGACACGATTAGAGGGCTACATAAGTGAGTGGTACAATGAGTGCTTCAGGCACACCAATAGCATTTAATATACAGGCTTAGGGCACATGTAGTGCACTCTAGTAGGGACTTATAAGTAAATTAAATATGCCATTTGGGAACATGTCAATTATACTGGGAGAATGTTAGTGGGAGAGAGCAAAAGCATTTTAGCAATGGCTAGCAGTCCTAAAACCAGCAATGTGTTCAGAAAAAAGCAGGGAGTCAGGCAAATAAGTTGGGGGAAGACTACCCTAAGGCTGTCAGGTCTATTTTAAGGATGTACTAGACAATCACTTGGTACGTTATGGCCAACAAGGAAACCAAATCCTTAGGACATTAACCCCAGGTGTTATCTTGGTAGTTGCATATATGTGTTGTAGGTTATTTGTGGACTGACATACAATTCAGGCAGAGGAACATAAATGGGAATATAGTAGCCAAGCGTGAACACCCTATTCTGGAATAGGTAGACAAGAACAATCTGCATATAATCATAAACCCCAGGGTTTTTGTGCAGGCAATAATTGTAGCAGATCCCAATGTGGTGGACATTTTGGAAGATGCTAGGAGTTTATTTGGGGGCAAGCTACAAGCATTAAAGCGCTATGTACATAAAAACAAATTAATAAACAGATCTTACCATTAAGGCATAAAGTCAGGAGAGTTCCAGTGGTGATAAGTGAAGTGATGGAATTACGTTGATATAAAAGGCATGTTCAAGTATCGGGTCACGAGATGTGGTAACGTATTCATTTGTGCAATATTCCATGAAGCGCTGAAAGCTACAATGTTGTAAAGCATGGTTAAGCAGCTACATTATGGGTGAAACGAACCCACTGCATTTGTGTACACTACTGTTGATGTAATCTTGCATTGTCATCTTTTGTGAAATGCCAATATTTTTTTTTTTTTAAAGTGAAGTAGTGATGGCGATTATCCTGTGCTCACCCTCTTGTAGCTTGCAGTCAGTCTTAACTTAAGAGGCAATATGTAAAGTATTTTTGCAACTCTTTGTGCAATAACACAGTGAAAACAACACAAAATGTCCCCATACCTGGTTCACAACAGTGCAAGAGGAGATAATTGAACTGCTAGAAGCTTTGGAATGGTTGGCACAGGTAGTCACCACTAAGAAGGCTGATGACAATTATGATCTTGAGTTGACCTTCATTGTTTAAATGAAAATAATGTTGTGGAGAGTTTGTGTTACTAAACATCAATGAGACAGGGTTGTGGCTGAGCGACAGCAAGTACTTCTCAACAATAGGCTTGAGGAGCGCTTGCATCACCAATCAAAAGCCCTTACCACATTCTTGCAGAAGACGTGTTTCAGTTCAGTCATCTGCCTTTTGGACTTCCTTCTGCAGTGAGCATTTTCTAATGCATTATGACAGAATTATTTCTGGAGGCTAGACAGGGTCTTTTTCTTTCAAGATAACATTTAAGTCTTAGGAAAGACCAATAAAGAGGATCATATGATATTGTAAGAGGTATTGGATACATCAGAAATGGAGGGGATGATATTACAGAAAGATTAATGTAGAAGTTTGGAATAAGAAGTGCACAGACTGCGCAATTTAATCGTGGTTGCAGGTGTGAGACCAAAGACAGACCTACTCAATGCAATCAAGGTGGCAGCTGCTCTAGAGAACAAAGACTAATTAAGATGTTTAAGGGCTTAATCGACTAGTATGTACACATTTGCACGAGCCTTTGCTAACAATTCAGAGGACTTGAGAATTGTTTCAGAAAAGATGGACCCTTTGAAAAGGGAGATGCACAGAGGAAGGCTTTTGAGAATAATCAAAAACTGCATTGCCTAGTCATCTATTTTAACTCTATTTAACTTAAAGAAAATAATCTGCATCACATTGGATGAGAATAGCTAAGAATTTCCCCTGCTCTTTCACAATCTCATGAAGGGAAAGAAAAAACTGTTACATTAGCTTATCGTTCATGATCCTAGGCTGTGTGAAACTGATCAGTAATCAAGCAAGAGGCCTTGGCAGCTTTTTGGAGCACTGAATATATTTGAACATACATATGGGGTTGCATAATTGAGCTGAGAGCAGATAAGATTATTTATGTTGCAATCCTGGGGAGCAGGTATCTGTTCTGCAAGACTAGAAAGGTTTGCAGCTAGATTGGAAGGGTTTACTTATGTGATGAGAACATCACAGTTTAGTAAAATATGGTGGTTGGTTATCTATCCCAGTTATCCAAGAACAAAAAAAGATGGTAGTGGTGAATTTGGAAATTAAAGAAGTGGTAGCTATGCATGTGATGTAATAGAAGGTTCTGATAATGCCTTTTTCAACAAAGAGTGGGATCCTGTGGTTGAGGATAACAGTATCATAAAGTAAGTCAAGACATTCATAGGGAAAATATGTACAAAGGAGAGTTGTGTCCAGACAAACGTGAGACCTTTAGGATAGTGCATGAAATGTCGCTGTATGGTGATGCTGAATGGCAGATTTGTACTTCCCCTTAAGGTATTATGCATACTGATGGTCTAGCACATGGGGATATATGAATCAGGCAATGGTGGGAAAAGAGTGCAAGATTGATTTTTGTGGACTGGTGTTCATAAGTAGGTGTTGAATTGGTAGTGGATTGTAGTGTGTTTAAAAAGTGAGAAGAAATTGAAAGTGGGGGGAAGTGCAATATAGCATATTATGGATGGGCCAATGTGTGCATGGATATCATCGGGTTATTAATGACTCTTCTTGAGCATGTAACATATGCAGCTTTAGTAGTAGGTGTATATACTAAGTGGATCATAGTGGTGTTCCAGAAACACTATAAGCATCATTCTATTTTTGCAGAGAAGGATTATCAGAATGTATTGTGACACATAATGAAAACTCACTTGCATCTCAGTAGTTGAGGAATTGTTTAGAGATGTGGGGTTGATTACAATATAAAAATGTTATACAATCCTCAAGCCAATGGTATGGTGGAACATAACAACAGAGAGATCAAAGGTACATTATCAATGGTAGTAACAGTTGTTCAGCTCTTGAAACAATAGTCATGGGTTGGTTTTACACCACAATGAATGAAACCACGGGCCACACCCCATCTGTCTTGATGAGAGGAAGGGTAGCAGCTCAAAAACGATATCAGTGTGGTTAAAGGATTAACAAAACAAAGAATGAAACATCGGTTGGGTGAGGCAATGAGAGAAGACATAAATATGGAGACGAAGGTGAATGGATCATGTTAAAGCCAGGAAGAATTGGGGCGGGATTTTCTAAGTTATCAGAGTGAGGACAGTGGAAGGTAATCAGGTAGAATTAGAGAAACCTCAACAATTGAACTGGGGGTGAGTAGCTTTGTATCACAGAGAAGAAGAATGTGAAGGAGTGGAAATGGAGGCTGAAGGATGTCGTTGTCTACTGCTAATGATGGCGGGTTAAATTAGATGAAGTAGGATAGGTGTAGCAGCTGGTGGCAGGGTAGTGAGACAAGAGGGAAGTTAACTTGGTAGGGAAATAGGAGCAGGCCATGGCAGAAGACAAATGAAAACAATTGCTTCAAAAAGACATTCCTTGGCAAATTCAGACTTATCCATATACAAAGAATTCAAGGGTGAGTGAATGATTATGTAGGGAGCTGACATCTTAACTCCTTGGGGGGTTCCAGTTTGTAGAAAACTAGGCATTATAGTGCTGCAGAAACACCATTCTTCTGCGCTCTACTGTTATGATGTGTTGTTGTGCTTCTTATCTCTTGTATATAATAATTTATATTTCATTAGGAAAATTAAGTGAAATAGATGTTTTGTAGCTTTACAAATCTATGGCTGGTACACATACTGGGTTATTATACCCTGTGGGGGTTATGTGGACTCAGCTGGGACGCTGACTGGCCTGCAGTGTTCCACCGCTTCATTGTGTGCCCGAAAAACTCCCTAACTAAATAATTGCAGCCCCATAACATCATTACAGCATGGTCCTTGTAGGTCTCTTTGTGTGCCCTATGTGTTTGTGCACACACACCCCAGTTGAACCTGAGGGCCAGGCACTTATCTATTTTCGCTTTTTCCCCCTCTTCGTTCCTGGATCTGGCCAACCTGGGTTTGGAGGACCTTAGCCACTGTTGCTAGTACTTTGGGGTCGTTAGCAGTTGCAGCTTATAGGAGATGGTGGCGGGGGGTGGGGACATGGGGAGTTAGGAAAAAATGTAAAAAGACTTGCATTCTGAAGCTACATGCCGCCTCTCCTCCGTCCTCTTCTCTGGAACGGAAGCCGTCAGGCTCCCAGTCTCTCCCAGCCAATCACGACCCTGCCTTACTACAGGCGTTCTGAGAGGGACTGAGAGGCTGGGCATGTTCTCCACCCAGGCTGTACAGTACAGCCTGTGGAGAACATGCACAGTGTGCATGACAATTTGGTCGGCCCGAGATGGCCGGCCAAACCATCATACACTCTTAGGGTGCAGCCACCATTCCTCCCTCTGCTGGTGTCATGCCGCCCAGCCCAGCCCTGCACTAACAAAGACCTTAAAGGCAGACTAAAAATAAAATTATAATAACGTTCTGTTATTATCATTTTATTTGTATTTTGCTCTGCTCTTAGAGCAGTGGGGTGACGCTCCTCTGCCTTAGCAGAGGAGCTACCCCTGGTTAAATAGCTAGGCTTCAATGTTTCAGCAAATCCCGGTCCTAAACTGAGATTAAAAGCATGGTTTACGTACCCATTACGCTTTAACACAAATACGGAGACATTTGATTTCACAGTGTTTGTTCTTCTAATGAAAAGTTACTCGTGGTCGTAAACTAAGCTGTAGAGGTTGCTATTCTGGCAGAAATGTAATCAGTTATCAATGGAACACAGTTCACAATCAGTTAGTGGTGACGAACTGCATATACTGTGTGTAAAAGGGTGATTAGTGTCACAACTGTATTTCTTTAATGTTATTTTGTAGCTTTATTGACAAATGATTTAAATTGATTTTTTTAACTTTACTTACATATTTTATAGCTAATGTATTGTTAAAGTGTTATTGGTATTAAATAAAACAACTTTTTCTTAACAATAGCATTCCATTTTTACAGCATATGTGAAAATCGTGTTGCTGATTGCTTGACTAACCTCCCACAGCGAGGCAGAAAGCTCGGATGGTCAACCTTCCATCTTAGACAGCGGATGCAGTGTTCTGGATAGTAGGGGGCAGTTGTCATCTCGCCTTTGAGATTGCTCAATTGTCGTTGTGACCGTAAAGATCTTGACAATAGAAGAGTTTGACAGGAATTTGCTTTCGAATTTAAAAGATGATAAGAAGGACCAACAGTAAGATGTACATTGGTGGTATGGATGTGCTGGTATTTGATTTTAGTCGGTAAGGTGGGCAACCTCGGCTACAAGACTGATAGAGTTCCCTATTTTCACACAAGTTCTGTTTTTTTGTGTTTATTAGAACTATGAAAGCCCCAGATTTAACTAGGCTGGTAATTCCGTTTTAGGTGTGAACTCTAGTTTGTGCTTAGTTAGCACTCCAGTTTGAATCTGACTTGGGTGTATGACCTTCAGATTTGCAACATGTAAGATGCGATGCTAATGGGGTGGACAATTAGAGCAAAAGGCGAATTGCCACATTCCAGAATGAGAGAAAACACACACAGATTGCGCCCCGTGCCTCATTCAGAGGTCTGCAGCTTAGTACTGGTATAAGCTTGCACAGCTGCTGATTACCGAATCTAGCTCATAACTGGGAGCTTCACAATCTGCACCTACAATTTCCCAAACCATGACTTCAGGGTCTATCACCTAGATTCATCAATGTCCCGTTTTGCGAGTCCTTAATAGCGATTATTAAGGAATCGCTATTAAAGACTCGCAAAATGGGATTCATGTAGAAATCGCAAAAATAATTGCGATTTCTACATGTTCCTTATTTGCGAAAGGCCCATAGGAATGAATGGGGAGTTATTCCTTATTTACGATTAGCAATTTGCTAATCGCAAATAAGGATGCGATTTCAAGGGTGCCAGGGGTGTCCAAAGGACACCCTGTAGCACCCCTGAAATGAAAATATAGACTGATGTTGCGCACACACATGTCCAAAGGACATGTGTGTGTGTAACATCCAACTTAGAAAAATGCACTAAAGTGCATTTTTCTAAGTTTTCGCTATTTACCACGAAGTCAGACTTCGCGGTAAATAGCGGCCAAAAATTGCGAATTCGCAATTCAGAAATGGATCATGAATAGCATTTAAGGAATCTCTAATTGAGATTCCTTAAATGCGATCGCAATTTGAAAAATCGCAATTATTTGCGATTTTTCACATTGCGAGTACATGACCCATTGATGAATCTCAAATGCAATTTTTGCGGCCGCAAACGGCCGAATTTTGCGATTCGCACCGTTTGCGCTCGCAAAAATGCTTGATGAATCTATGTGCTAATGTGTAGTAAGAGCCTTCTGTCATTTATTTCCCCTTCGTCCACCTCAAATAATCAGGTAATGCTCAGTGCGGGTCCCATGGAGAATCTGGTTATAGTCAGAAGGTATTGGAATGTCCGGTGAACAAAAGCAAGACCTTGGAAAATACTTGAATGAGTCTGAACTATGATGGTCGTCCCTCTACTGCAGAGCAGGGGCGAAGGTACTCTTACTTTATCAAGATAAGGTTGCAGAAATGTGGCACTAATGAGATTCTAAACACCTTCCAGGGGATGCTGTTTCTATCTCTCCTCGTCTCCCCCGGGAGCTATTTCAGAAGATGTCTGATGCCAGGCTTCTCTTCACAGATAGCTAATTGTGTGAGTCTAAACATGCCCACAGAGGCCTGCACGTTCACAGTAATGTCAAATTGTCCTAGAGTAAATATGACTGTAATTATGACACGTCGATTCTAAAAACAGCACACACAGGCCCATGATTGATTGTTTTATCAGTCTTCACGAAATATTTTTTTCAATATGTGCACTAACAGGGATGTATAGGAAAGGAATCTGCAACTTCAACAATCCTTCCTAATATGAATCAGATGATGTGAGTAATTGAACAGCGATATTCATAAGAACAGAAACGATGAAATGTCGCGAATTTTCACTTTTTTTTAATGATATATATTCATTCCTACTCTTCAAAATAAAAAAAAGTTGATTTTAGCAACAGCCATGCCATCGAAATGCAAGAAAAATATATTCCGTGATCCATCATTATAAGTAGCATTACTGCAAGCATAAATACTTCGTGCAGGAAGGGCAGTGAAATATTGAAAGGACAGTGAGAAATGACTAAATATCATGACACCATTAGCTGAATATGAAGTGTACGCTACATCACTGTGTTCAACATACATCTTAATTACAACCAGTGCCGCCTTGCAGTAACTACAGCCCACAGATTGTCCTGAATCATTTACTCACCGAAGACAGTCCTTGCAGGGACAGACTCTCTGTTCAGCCAGAATGACACTTGAGAGAGGATGACTGTCATGATGCAGGGGAGGTATGTCTGAATCACAAAATAGCCAATTTTTCTCTTCAGGTGGAAATGAGCTGTCATAACTGTGTATTCACCTGATGAATAACATAAAGAACATCAAAGCAGCAAATCAATCTTGCAAGTAGAAGTCCTCACATCGCACACTCAGTTCGGTACCATTGTGCTGCATCTATGCTGTGAAGATGTTACATTAAAACTCAGTAAAAACAGTTTGACGTTCACCAAGAGCATGAACCCGAAATAGAATTGATTAAACAAAATACAATGATCAAAGAATAACACAGTAAAACAAAAAAAATACACCCCTAGGTATCTTCATCCACAGGCTGAATTAGACAGTGACATTAAAATCTGTGGTAATACAGGGATGCAATAAGTATTTTACGCTATTGTATTGCTTCATGGTTTAACGTTCAGCTGCACAAATATCAGGAATAACATGCCACATCTTGTGCACTCTATTTACTACCACGCATTTTGCACATGGTACTTCCATTCATTTTCTTGTGGTAAAACAGTCACAATATTTTCTGGATCTGATGCAGAATACTGTCTCAATATATGAAGTAGGGGACGAAATGTTCAGGGAGCCAATTTCACTGAGTTTCTTCAATGATTAGACCCAGGGCCCACATTACAAGGGCCCATTAATTTTGACGGACTCAATTATATCATTTAGCAGGTGTGTCAGAAAGGGGTCTCTAGTTGACAATGGTTTGCACCTTTGTACAAGTGCGGAACCTTGTTTTTAGTCAGGGTAAGGGAGTTACGCCCTTAGACAACCACTGCTCACCCCCTTGGTAGCTTGGCACGAGCAGAAAAGCTTATCTCAGAGGCAGTGTGTAAAGTATTTGTGCACATGTACAGTAATGCAAAGAAAACACTACAAATAGACATCACACAAGGTTAGAAACATAGGAAATCTTTACCTAAATACAACAAGACCAAAACGACAAAAATCAAGAATGCATATATCAAGATATCCCCAAAAATTTGTTATTTCCCAAAATACAGCCTGTAGCAAGAAATAGCTCCACCTGGTGTTATTACGCAGCATGACAGATGAAAATCCCAAAGTGCGGCCCTGACGTCGGGGTTCACAGCTACGGGCCTGGGTTCACACAGACCCCAAAGAACAGTACTTGATAATGAAAACAAAGACGGTGCACAGCATCGGGGAGGTGCTGCTTTGTTGGCACGGGGCAGTGGCGGTTCCTTACAACCACAGGGAACGTGAGGCGTTGGTTCCTTACTGCAATGCAGGGAGGTGAGGCATCAGTTCCTTACTGTAGCTGGGGAGTTGCCATTGGTGTGGTGTCAAGGCATTGGTTCCTTATAACAATGCAGGGTCAATGGATTCCGGAGGTCACACATGACAGGTATAGCCTCTGCGATGATGAAGCACTGGCGTCGGTGAGGTCGAAGCTGTGGTGCAAATTGGGGCAGTGCGTTGTGCACTTAACAAGTGGTGACCACAGCTTCATTGCAGGTAATGAAATCGCTACCAGGCATCGGTGTTGCTATTTCCCTCTATAGCAGCTGAAACAGCGGTTCCGGGTGCAAGAGGACGGAGGAAACAAAGTCTTTGTGTCCCTGAGACGTCAGAACAGGAGGCAAGCTCTACACCAAGCCTTTGGAAATCTTCTTCATGCATGTTAAACAGCAAAATTCAGTCTTTGTTCTCTCCTTGGCAGAAACAGCCACTGCAGGCAAACCTCACACAGCACACATCAGAGTGGCAGTCCATCTCTTTCAGCTTTCCCAGCTTTTCTCTTTGGCAGAGGTTTCTCTTGAGCCCAGAAGTAATCTAAAGTTCTAGAGTCTGGGCCCCAATATTTATACCACATTTTTCTTTGTTCTCTTGTGGCAGAGAGTCTCTTAGCTCAATCCAAACCAGCTCTGTCTTCTCTGGTCCAGATTCCCGGCAGGATGTTGAGACAGGAGGCCTACTCAGGTGTAAGGAAATTTCCACCCACTACTCTAAATGCAGCTCTGGTCTATTCAGCCCAGCCCAGCCCTGACTCATTCAGGAAAGGCAGGACACACCTCACCCCCCTCAGTGGCTGTCTACGGCAAATGCACATCCCCAGCCCCTGTCACTACAAAGCCAGACTGTCAATGCACAACCCAGAAGAGGCACACAGGATGGTTGAGCAGGAAAATGCAGCCTTTCTAAAAGTGCCATTTTCAAACCCACAAATTAAAAACCATCTTTACTAAAGGATGGGTTGTTAAGTTCAGAGTTCAGGGCCCAAACTCTATTTGTCTATCTTGTCCCAATGGGAAGTTATACTTGTAAGATGTAACAAAGTGTCTACATTTTATCCTATGGGACAGATAGCCTCTCAGTAGTAAAAAAAGAAATTGGCAGTATTTCACTATCAGGACATGTCACACACACCAGCACATGTCCTACCTTTTACCTACACTACACCCTGCCCAGTCGGGTACCTTGGGCCCACCTACGGGGTGCCTTACATGTAAGAAAAAGGGAAGATTTTAGCCTAGCAAGTGGGTGCACGTGCCAGGTCAATATGGCAGTCACAACTGCAGCGGCAGGTCAGAGAACCCTTTAAAGGGCTGCTTGTGTGGGTGGTACAACCAGTGCTGCAAGCCCACTAGCAGCCTTTGATTTAAAGGTCCTGGGCACACAGAGGGTACTGTACTAGGGACTTAAAGGTGAATCAAATAAGCCAATAAGGAAAACACTAATCCATAACCACAATTTACATAGGGAGCACTTGCACTCTGGCACTGATTAGCAGTGGCAAAGTGCCCAAGCATCTAGACCAGCAAAAACGAAATCCAGTACACAGCAAAAATACAGGAGGCAGAGGCAAAAAGAGAGGGGAAACTACACCAAGGATGCACGATCTAATACCAGGCATACTGGAGTTATGAGTTCAGAGGAAACAACGATGCACACTGATATTTGACCCAGAGATTTCACCTGCTATAAGTACCCAAAGTCTAGGGAAAACATGTGAAAATTATCATGATGCATCTTAATTCCCCATGCCCATTTTATTTCGATAGCTCCAAAAATAACAGATCCCTGGGTAATGGTAAATCAGACCGAGAGAAATAACAGGGATATAGAGATCATTTGTAATGAGGTCATAAACGAGAACCTGAGAGGGTCCAGAAAATATTTGGTGCTATACTAAAGCTGGACTGCATGTATTTAATAATGAATGGTGAAATCGACAGTTTTTGTCAGTGCTTTATGATGTCTATTTGAAACTAAATATAAATCACAGTTATCATATTAATTAAAGTCTACAGTTAAGATAACGTTTATGCATGTTTTAGTGTTCAGTGTTCATATCAAGGTCTGTAACATCTACTTCTTATCATTTTTTGATTTTCTCCAATAACACCCAAATGAATTGAGTTGTACACTATAGACACATTTTCAAGCTAACTTCATAAATAAGTGGCGAGCAAAATAAATACAACGTTATACAACAGAGTTTTCACTTTCCTCTTTGTTATAGCTTGTCACAGTCTGATAAGATGAACATTCTTCTTAAAAGGACCTTCTAGGGAACCCACTAAAAGAGCACTGAAATAAACAGTAGACTTTATTTAAAGATAGGCTACACCTGTTTCTAAATTATCAATAGCGAACCTTAAGTTTGCTAAACCTGTTAGTGCCCAAAGAATCTGTTAATTTATTGCAACGCATTATCACCAGCAGCACCGTTTGTATCTCACCAAACAATGCTAGGCAGCAGTGCGTAGGAAGGGGGGTGCGTTGGGTGCAGGATGCCCCGGGTGTCATCACTGGTGGGGGACAAAATGGCAAAATTATCTGCTTTAAACATATTTTTGCCATTTTGTCAAGCCTGGGGTGACAAGAACTTTTCTACACCGGGTACTACCTGACCTTGCTACGCCACTGCTAGGCAGCTAGGAGTCTCAGCATTATCACAGTGTCAAGGTACACGCTTACTTTGCTGTGATGTGGAATGAATGGACAAAGAGTTACATGTTCAGTATTCTCCTCAACAATCAATATCTGGGAAGGATGGACTAGGGCTAGTGAGAGGTTCATCACACGCGCCCTTCAGATGAATCAAGAAATGAGAAGTGTGCAGTTCCATAATGAGGGTCTAGGTCTCCTGGTCAGTTCACAATAGTCTAGGGGAATGCTCTAAACGGTCTGACTGGGGTCATCCACCTAATACATTTTGGATCTGCACCAAAGAAACACACTACATAGTTATGAAAGGTATACAGGGCATGTTTTACACATATTTCACAAGTGACCCCTATTTGAGTAGATGAAGTTCAATTGGTCCTGATGAAAGGCCATGATCCTTGCGGACAGTAAGAGGCATGAAACATGTTGAACCTAGACTTATACTAGTTAGAGCCTATATAGACCATTATATCTAACACTAGCTCACAAATCATGTTTTTAGTTATGATAAAGAGACCTGATAATTAAGATTAGTTTTTGGTTTGTCTTTAAAAAATGTTAGTACACATACCCGCCCCTCATTCTACTCACACCTGCACACCACATTTGCACCTCACTCTTCTCGTCTGCAAAAAAGAAAAGAACTCCGGTAAAGAGCCCCCTTGAGGGGCCCGTTGAGCATTGCAGCCCTGGTCCAATGAGGAGCTGCCTGATGTTGAAGAATGACACCTCTTCGCGTGGGTGAGGGCCTTGCTCTTAAAAGGAGCACTCCCCTGGACTATCGAGCACTGACCAGGAGACCTAGACCCCCATTAAGGAATTCCACACACCTCATTTCTTGGTAATCTCTTCAACCGACATTCAACTCCATTTTGCCATCTTTTGTTCAAAATCTAGACCTGAATTGTTGCTTTAAATTTTAAGCACTTCTACAAACAAAAATTCACTTTGGACTGTGCCATAATGTGTACAGTAATGCACATGATGGGCCCCTAAACCTGCAATTGGTTGTGGCACAAGAGTCGCTTGACTTTACACAATGGAATAGCAGCTTTTGCTAATAACAATGTATGCCACTCTTTTGAGGTATCTTACACATTTTTGATTGGAAAAAGCACATTAGAATGATATCTGCATTGTGCTAATTGTCTGTTTCTCTTACAGTTTCTTTTCGATGTCATATTATGAAATTGTATCATGTGCGTTATCACCACAGCACCAAAAATGAGCCATTATTAAAACAAGTTTGTGAGTATTTCATTGTTACAGGGAAGTGCCTAGAAGTCCATTCATGCCCCCGGGAAGAAGTACCACAGTCAAATATACAGAGATATCATTTATTTTTCTCAGTGTCACTGACAAATGCTGGGGTTGGACAGATTATATAAAATAGTGAATCACATGTGCCCTCTTGCATAACTGTGCTAGCACAAGTTATGGGGACAGGACACATGTATGTGGTAAGTGCACCTAAGATTTAATACAATAGTCTGCAGATATTGGAGCATGACAGTTCATTCATGCTCAAGGTGAGTAAATATGAAGTGTTACAATGGACCTCTAATATGACATTATTATATTTTAGGGTTGTAGGAAATCTGATTGCTATACTGCGGATATAGAGGTGTTGGTCCTTGATAATAGGTGTGCCTTTACACCCACTCAGTCAAAACAACCTAGTGTTTGAAAGTACGAACAGGTTTGAAAGAGAAGTCCCAATCTTAGCCTTAGTAGCTTACAAGCAGCAAGGCCTTCCTCCAAGACATTGCAGCTTTCTCAAAGCAGACTGGTAGTTTCTCATAACGAGCGGTTGCGAGCATAAGCGACCACTCGCAATGAGAAACCTGACCTCCCCGCGTTGAAAATCTCGCCTGGAGTTTTTTTTCCATGCTCGCGATCGGCAATTTGTCTCCCCGGGATGTCATTTTGCTTGCTAGGGGGCGCCAACTTGACGTTGAGGACCGCGAGCAAGCAAAAAATGACTGCTGCACTACGCCACTCGTGTTTGCACTGTACTACGTGCACTTCACGTAGTGCAAAGTAGCGTAAACTACGCAAACATAGCGTAGTGCTTTGCCCAGAGTTACTAAATCTGCTCCCGATTTTTAAACTGAAAAGTACATTTATGTAATCATTGAAAGACATTAGGGGGGCTGCCCTCGCAATATGGCTGGTATTGAGCTTTGCTCTGGCAGCCACTTTCGGAATACGCCATCAAACTGGCACACCTGAGCCCTGTGCTGCCTGTAATTTGCTATGCCTGAGAGGGAAGACCACTAGACAACATTCCCGCCCTTGAATCCTCCGTGGCTGCCACATGGATGGCACAACTTTGGAGACCCCGTCCCACACCCACACAAACAAAATGGTGGCAGTCCTCTGCAGTGACCCTTGACCGGGTTAACTTACTCCAGGTAGAGCGTGGTGAGCAACAGGCAAACAGGCCTTCTAGTTCTGCAGACAGAAGACGCCACAGGAGCAGCAAGATTTTGTGTGGCAGGGATTAGTGAAATGTTTCAGACTGCACAGCGCCCCCGGACAGTGGCGGCGCCTCGAGGGAGTGCTGTGGGGCGGTGGGGTGGGGGAGGGGCAGGGAGGTGGGTAGTAAACTCTGGAATACGGCTGAACGGAGTTGAGTAAATAAATACAAAAAAAACTGAATTACATTGTGCGCGCTGCAACGCCAAATCGGCGATGCAGCGCACAATGTAACTTGTTTTATTTATTAATAGAAAACAGAGTACGCCAATCTCTATTGAAGATGAAACGGACAGAGGGGGTATAGAACTTCCAGATCAGGAGCTCTATTTTATTACTGCGTACTTGAAGCATGAAGTGAAGTGGTGCTCTAGGGACCCAAACTGGGAAACTACGTAATGATAGAGGACCTCCAGGATGGTGACCTCCTGATGCACCTGATGAGAGGAGCCCGCAACTCCTCCACACGCTACTAGTGAAAGCACAAGTGGCTTCAGACTGGGAAGTGGCAGTTAAAGGTGTACTTAAATTCCCACCTTTTAGCATAATGCTACCAATTGAATAGCTGCAATCCCTTTGGCACATATGGGAATTAATGTCGCTGTCAGCGTGATAAAGTGGAGGGTGTCCAGAACTGGGTGACCTTTCCCAGGGGATACATTTATCTCATTTAACAAGGCCTGTGAGGCATGTGGAATTACCCCCAGCAGTTCTTCTAGTTTGCTAAACTAATACACACAGCTAGGGAGGTAAGGAGAGACTTTCCGTCAGCAACCCCGGTTATATTACTGGATGGGGGTAGGGAGGAGATTAGAGTCACGATTAAACGCAACCCTAAAAATAATAGATCGCTGACCCCACTATGTGCCCGCCAGGCTTGGGAGGAAGATTTACCAACACCTCCGTCCGACAAAGAATGGACAACAGCCTGTGCACAGGTACAGGAGGTGACGATCAATAAACGCTTTAAACTGACTCACTTTAACCTAAAGACGGCAAAATGTGACACAAATTCTCACACAGTGCTTCCTTCTGGCCAAACGCCAGATAGAGATCCACTGGCTCTCAACTTGGGGTCCAACTCACTAAGAGATGCAGGGACCAGGGGGAGTGGGCATTGGCAGAGGGGATAAGACTATGTAAGGTGTGACAAGAAATGGGGGCAGAGGAGGACATAGCCTGCTGGAGACTCTCCTTCAGGGGCAACAGGAAGAGTATCTAATGGGGGACAGCCCCACGAATCAATGACTGCTCAAAGAGGCTTGTGGCTTTGAGATTGGATGTGCCCTACTAAACAGTGAGGATTGTCAGGGAGGAAGGTGGTGCACTGTAGACACTGGATAATAGAAAGGGATGGGAGGGGGGGGTGATGGAGGACGATTTGGGCTGCTACTTAATAGGATGCAATGTTTTCCAAATGTCACTGTTATGATACTCTGTCAAAAAATGGTATACCAACCATGACAGCACTTAAATGCTGTGCTGGTGTGGGCTACGTTGTTATGTCGTATTCTGTATTGCAATGCTCAAATAAAGCTCATAACTAAAGATTTTGGAAAAAATTATTGAAAGACATAGAAATTGCAAAACCTGGATGTGAAGGCTAGGAGTAATGAAACACTATTCCTTAGGGATTTATAGGGATTACATTCTAATGTTAGACAATTAGGTTTTAGGTTCCATATACGGGCATCGGCAACTAGCAGAGGTCCGGTAGACTCTGTTGATTTCCTCCAGTCAGGTTTTTCAGAAAACCAGGATTCAGGGATGGCAATTCTAGCTAAACTAATGAAAACATCGACAATTTTATAGTGCAGGACTTTGGGAAACATATAACATATACATAAACATATATCATTTCTGACATTTGTAAAATGGTCTGTTTTCCAATACTTATTCTTATTCACCTGTACTTGATTTAATTGTCTCTTTTCCAACTAAATGTCCTAAGAGATCATATTGGTTTAACCGAGAGCCATCTTCTGCAACTTCAACTGAATCAGTTGCATTGTAAGTCCACTTATAGGTAACTTCAGAGGTTGTATAGGCATCTGTAAAGGTAAAGAAAAATGTTGTAAATGTTTAAGAAGACATTTCTACATCAACAAAACGGCATATTGGCAAATAACGTATTCTATTTTCCATTGCTGTACAATTATTAGAGACAAATCACAATAACAATCTATAATGATTTTTTTTAAACTATAAATAGCTCTTGCATCTCTAGAGAAGGAGAGTTTTCTAATATTGTTTATACTGCTTCAAGCACTAAACTAGAACGAACTAATACGCCTTTTCTGATTAGTAAATGCAGAATACAGTTGCAGGCTCATCACAATGTCCACAAAATATGCAAATAAGCGTAATATTCATATGACTTCAGTGAAGTGTGTAGCGATGTGTGATGTTCAGTTTCAATGATGTGTGTAGCATTGCTGTTGCATCTTTTAGTACTAAAGAGAATGGCCTGACTTTTCTAGAAATCTACTCCAGTAAAACCCATTTCTGCACTTCTGATTTGCTTATTCATTTACTCTGTACTCTGCAGCTGGACATGTACCACCTAATGCTTAACATTTTCCTTTCATCCACTGCTACTAAACTAAAAGAACGACATCGTTCAGCACTTTCTATTATGGTTCCATTCTTCACCCTTCACCCTGCATCTGTGGGATGCATTTTCAGAACCACAGTATCCCAACCTCAAGTACTATGGGCTAAACCTGCTCAAAATCTGACAGAGCCGGCACCAACTCAAATTCCCATCCTCCAAAACTCTGATTAACACTATAGACCCCATCAAAAATAGTGAAACAGTACACATCTGAGTTCTCCCACAACTAAAAGACCAAGGTGTTGCCGCTTCGAGCATGTTTAATCTTCTCAAATTCTATTCCAACTCTCCCTAAAGGCATCAGACCACGTTTCCACAATGGTGTTTAAGTTAATCTATGTTGTTACTTTAAGACAATTGTGTCCTATTAAGTTACTTCTAGTGCGGGTTTCATCTACTTTACCCATAAGCCCCTTATCACCACAACTCTCATTAACATGTTTATTTCTGCCACCCTAAGTCCTTCCGAAGTGGCCCTTTAAAACCTCCTTTTCTACATACAAAGATCTTTTTCACTTCGCCCACATGTGCAATGTAATTACGCAAACTATACAAAGATCATGCTAGGGACAATCGTGGAATTGTTGTGGAACTTCTGTCAGACTTCTTCTGTTCTGCATCTTGCTTTTTCCAAAAAAACACTTCAAAGTTATGTACACTACACTCAATGCAATTTCTATGTATTTTACATGACAAGTGAATGAATCCATCAAAAGGAATACACAAAAGTCCTTGTTCATAATTGTGGGAAAATATTTGATTGGCAAGCACAAGGTGAGTTCAGAGTAGGGCCAGATAGGCACACTCCTTGCTATGCAGCCCAGCCAAGTTTTCCAGGTCCAAGCTTGATGCGCTGCTCCAGTCCAGGTTGTTTATTTGAAAATTGTAGTCTTGTTTACTTCATTTTAAAATTAGGCTTCAAGCACCAGAATTCCTTGGAAAAATCTGGAATGGAGCAGCACTACATGCATATACCTGGGAAACTCAGCAGCAAAGTCTATGCAGATTTTTAGAGGACACTATTAGCTGGGAGGGCATTCTGAAGGAAAGCAAGTGGGAATATAGCAAATCCAGGACCTGGTGGGACCCGGGTCTTCAGGTTCTTATGGTATTCAAGAAAGTAGAAGGGGACTCATGTGTAGTGGCAGGTCGTTCCACACTTTAGAAGCAATGTAGGAGAAGGCTTGACTGCCAAATTGTCTCTCCTAATGCATGGCATGTGTGCAAGTAAGAGTCCAGATGGGTAGAGGAGTCTGGAAGGTATATGAAAGTAGATGTTATTTTTGAGGGAAGCTGGGCCAGTGTTATATAGTGCCTTGAAAGTGTGGGTGAGGAGTTTGAATTGTGCTCATTTGTGTATGGGTATCCAGCATCTCCCCTTCAGGTGTAGTTTTATGTGATTGTGGCATTGGAGGTCGAGAGTGATTCTGCTGCTGAGTTCTAAATGGTCTGCAGCCTTTTGGTACGTTTTTTTGTTGATCCCAGCATAGAGGGTGTTCCAGTAGTTCAGTAGAGCCATTTGAAAATCACCCTCAGCATCTTCTGGGTATGGGAACATGAGGCGGTGACTGCTTACACTTGTGCAGTCATGATAAGTTTTGCTATTGATCCTAAGGTTCCCGGTGTGGGTACTGCGTGTTGGTGTCAGTCCTAGCTCCATAAGAGATGAACATTAATTATGTTAAGGAGTTTCTTGTAGAATTATTTAATGTTGCTTATGTGGCTAGTCTGAAAATTGCACCTGGATCATGTCCCGTAGTACCTATGTTTCCAACAGCACATGAGCCATGGCCATCCATTGTGGATGTTTAGTCAATAATTAGGGCATACAACAGCGCTGGATGAATATTTGCAGCATAGGACTTTGTATATATATATGAAATTAATTTGCATTTGCTTGTTTAACTTTTTCAACTGCAAATTGGCATTTGACAAACTACTCATGTTGAATACTATGCTCATTCTTGCGTCTTGCTTTGTATAATCAATGATTGCTAGGATCGTACATAGGTGCCGATGGACCAGACTCTGAAATGATGAAAGAGCAGCCCAGGGATTGATAGATATCATATTAGAAATCCACTTTAAGAAATTGCAAGTGGTTGTGGTGAAGTGCTTGGAACATGAATTGACACTACAGTAGTAGGCTGGTAGGTTATACTGTGAGCCGTTCATGTACTACACTAACATATTAAACATATAATGCAGTTAGTGAGCTGAGATAGCTGATGAGCAGTGGGATCACAGACCTGGATATAATCGAGTACCACCAACCCCCCACCGTAGAGGGCCAATGGAATAAGATGATGTGCAACTAAGGTGCCTCTCAAGAAAAATTTAAGTGTGACAGAGTGGTGAACCTATGGGTTCAATCGGTAACCTGCTAAGATGTAGCTTGAGGAATAGTGAATATGTGCTACTGTGAATGGGCTCCTTGGTCAAACGAGGAGCAATCAATTTGTAATGCTAGCAACATTGGACATAGACCATCAGTAGGGTGCAGGAGCTCTAGGCACATCCCTAGTATTATTGTGTTGGCCTTTTGGGGAGAACTGAAGAGCAGCTAAGGAACAGCCCTGGGAGGATCCAGCTCACCCAGCATTAGGGTCCCTTTGGGGAGAACCAAGCGGCTGGTACAGCATTGTTCAGTCAATTTATTGCCCAAGATTTTCTGCTTTTTGACTACCCAGTTGTGGACTTTTACTGTGAGTGAATTTTACTATATATGTCTCACTCACAGTCATTTCTGAGGAAATGGCCTGAAAGTGCTAGGTGCTGCTGTCCACCTTTTACGATCTGCCCCCTGCTGCACAGCACAGCTACAGCAAGAGGCTCCGGAATGGTTAAATGAGCACACATGTTTACATATGTGCGAAAGGTGAGATCATAAGACTACCGTTTAAATCATGGGGTGCTGACCTGGTGTTTTCCTTATAATGGGAGTGAGTATTCATAGTGCACATCTGTAATGAATACTGAAAATCTGCTTTACTGATTTAAACGTTATGGGCAAAATTTGCACCATAATACAGTTTCGTCATTTTTAGACATAGTGGTAGAAGCCAGTTGTCACTTCTAGGGTAAAAAAGTACCCTGAGTGCAGATTCAAAGTCAATATTGTGATAACTGTATTTCTCATTGCGCTTGTAGACAGACATTTTTCTCTTACTCTGCTCAAATTTTGATTCCAGGCTTTTGTCCCCTTACAGGGTCAAGTTAATTACTATGCTAGCCAGCAGGAGCGTTAAAAACCTCCCCACAGAATAGAGCCATTTGACAGTGCTTGGCTCAGTTCCTGGAGAAGGAAGGGGTGCAGAGGAAATCTTTATGTGAAAATAACTTTTCACACTGCACCTGGCCTTGGCAAGCCCAAGCCAACAGAAACAAAGCAGGAAGGTCAACCCCATGGAGCCAAACATAGGAGGGGCTCCCCCTTTGAAGTTTTGGTGGTAAGGAATCAGGCTGCTGTGTCAGTTCGGGGCACAGCTGAAGCTCTCAGGGCAGGCCTTTCTATTGACCACGTCAAGCTGTCAAGTTTTAATGTGCCAGAATGCTGTGCTGGAGAGTTGGGGGAGGGGTAGATTGATGATGCTGCATCCAAGGATTAGGCAGAGGATCTTTTGCGGACTGTTCCTGCTTCTGGGTGACCCCTATCAGGAGGGGGCTACTGGATCTGCTGCTGACACACAGGTGCCCTGCCAAAGCCATGGGTCTGGAAAGTGAAGCTGGAAGGATATTCAGCTGGAATGTAGAGTGACTGCTAAAGAAGCTACTGGGAAAGGCAGATACCAGGAGCCCAGACAGAGGACAGGTCCAACCTCAGGAACTGTGGAGATATCGCACTCCATATAGAACGTAAAAAATTTAGAGGCCAGAAGGCCTGAATAGACTGCTGATGAACACCAAATTTGTGCAAATCAGTTCTACAGTGCAAGAGAAAACAGCCCAAAAAGACCGACCTCCAGGGTCCCCAGGAAGAGGATGGAGCATGCAGTGCTCCACTATGATTTACATTAAGTCCCCCTGGGGGGCCAGGCCCTCGGGGGTCTGCACATCCTCGATTTTATGTTGAGCGGTGTGTCTGGGGCTCCCCTTCATGAACTCCTCCTGGTCCCACGACCCAATCACCTGGGGCCTGATGCAATCAGGATTATTGCAGGGGATACCATCTCCTCAGAGCAGTAGCACTGAAGCTTGAGTGGCGCTGCATTTTGAAAGCATCCATACCCGTTGGCCCCATTTTCCGAAGGACCGAAATAGTCCAAAGATCAGGTCAGGCTCTCCACCCACCCCTGTGTGCCGGTTGTTTGGTGGGGGAGCGACAGGCACACCCATTATCATGGCTCCCACGAGAAACAACCCTTACAACGCAACTATTACAACGCACACCGTTACAACGCACACCATTACAACGCAGGATCCGTTACAACGCATGCCTTTACAACCCATGACATTACATAGCAGATGCTATTACAACAGCGATCCTCCATATTGTCGATGATGCTCTACAGGCACTTGACCAAAACAAAGCATGTCTACTGATTCTCCTAGATATGTCCTCGGCCTTCGACACGGTAAATCACGAAGCTCTATTGACCAGGTTACGGGACAGGATGGGCCTGTCAGGAACCGTGCTGGAATGGTTTATCTCTTTTCTACAGAACAGGACACAGCGAATCCTGGTCAACCAGTCTATTTCACCTCCATGCCCTATTTCAATTGGAGTCCCTCAAGGATCATCATTATCCCCAGATCTGTTTAACCTTTACGTCGAACCGCTCACAGAAATTCTTCAAAAATCACAGATACCATATCACATGTATGCAGACGACACGCAGATATACTTAAAGATCTCTTCCCTAAAAGACATGGAGCTAATGAACGAGACTCTAAAAATGGCTCTACAATGGCTAACCACCAACCAGCTGAAGTTGAACGCTCACAAAACAGAGTTCCTACTAATCTCACCAGCTAGGAGCCATACGGAAATAAAGGAATGGACGAAAGTGGTGACCGCGCTAAACTGCACCCCAACACTAATAAAGTCAGCGAAATCGCTAGGAATCACTCTGGACGAGAATCTGGACATGAAAGCCCATATCAACTCAATGGCTAAAAATGCCCGGTTTCACCTGAACTACTTGAGAAAATTGAAACCATTCATCTCAGAAGCGGATCTCAAATTAGCAATCCAATCCTTAGTTATCTCTAGGATTGAATATGGCTGCACCACCTTAGCGGGACTACCAAAATTGTCCACAGCGCCATTGAAAGCATGCCTAAACGCTGCGGCAAGAATTATCACCGGATCAAGAAAATATGATCATATATCGCCACACTTGAAAGCTTTAAGCTGGTTACCCTATGAAGCGAGAATCCAAATGAAGATGGCATGTATCACCCATAAAGCGCTACACCACAACACCCCAAGATACCTAGCGAAGAAAATCCAGCTATCGGGAGGTAATCGACCAGCGAGGAGTACTGAGGAATTCCTACTACGGCCAGCCCTTTTCCACAAGAAAAAAACTTATGACAGAGCGTTCTCAGGAGCTGCCCCCAGAATATGGAACTCACTCCCTCCTAACATCAGGAAGATCCAAAATGTAGCATCATTTAAGCGAGAAGTGAAGAGCTTTCTGTTGAAGAAATACACTACCTAGAATAGAACATTCACGATCTGATCATGACCTAACTGTCAGACTTGCTTTTACATTTTACTTAAGATAGAAGCACACCCGCTATTGACTATCAACGCTAACTGCACACGGATATTGTATATTTATCATCTACCTCATATTTGTTGTCCGTATAACTGTCGTATATATATGTCTTTCTCATATGCCTTCTATGTTAAGCGCTCTGATACCCACGGGTCTTGTTCGCGCTATACAAAACTTTATAATAAATAAATAAATAAAAAACGCATGCCATTACAACGTAAGTATTGGTAAGTATGTTATTTTTTTAAATCATTTTTTTTAAATGTAAATTAAATAAATTAATTTAAGTAATAGTATATATTTAGTTTTGGGTTATGGGGTACAGGGGTATTTTTAGGTTTCAGGGCTAGGTTTGGGTTTTGGGGTACAGGGGTATTTTTAGGTTTCAGGGCTAGGTATGGGTTTTGGGGTACAGGGGTATTTTTAGGTTTCAGGGCTAGGTATGGGTTTTGGGGTACAGGGGTATTTTTAGGTTTCAGGGTTAGGTTTGGGTTTTGGGGTACAGGGGTATTTTTAGGTTTCAAGGCTAGGTTTGGGTTTTGGGGTACAGGGGTATTTTTAGGTTTCAGGGCTAGGTATGGGTTTTGGGGTACAGGGGTATTTTTAGGTTTCAGGGCTAGGTATGGGTTTTGGGGTACAGGGGTATTTTTAGGTTTCAGGGTTAGGTTTGGGTTTTGGGGTACAGGGGTATTTTTAGGTTTCAGGGCTAGGTTTGGGTTTTGGGGTACAGGGGTATTTTTAGGTTTCAAGGCTAGGTTTGGGTTTTGGGGTACCGGGGTATTTTTAGGTTTCAGGGCTAGGTTTGGGTTTTGGGGTACATGGGTATTTTTAGGTTTCAGGGCTAGGTTTGGGTTTTGGGGTACAGGGGTATTTTTAGGTTTCAGGGCTAGGTTTGAGTTTTAGGGTACATGGGTATTTTTAGGTTTCAGGGCTAGGTTTGGGTTTTGGGGTACAGGGGTATTTTTAGGTTTCAGGGCTAGGTTTGGGTTTTGGGGTACAGGGGTATTTTTTGGTTTCATGGCTAGGTTTGGTTTTTGGGGTACAGGGGTATTTTTAGGTTTCAGGGCTAGGTTTGGGTTTTGGGGTACAGGGGTATTTTTAGGTTTCAGGGCTAGGTTTGGGTTTTGGGGTACAGGGGTATTTTTAGGTTTCAGGGTTAGGTATGGGTTTTGGGGTACAGGGGTATTTTTAGGTTTAGGGCTAGGTTTGGGTTTTGGGGTACAGGGGTATTTTTAGGTTTCAGGGCTAGGTATGGGTTATGGGGTACATGGGTATTTTAAGGGTTCAGGGTAACGGGTATTTTTAGGGTTCAGTTTTTAAATAAATAATTTTAAATAATTTAAATAATTAATGTTAATAATTTTTTTTTAATATTAGTTCTTTAATAATAATTGCTCTTTTTAAAATAAACTATTTTTTAAAGTATATATATTTACAAATTAATTATTAAAAAATAATTTAATTTATTAAATTAATTAAATTTTAATAAATTACATTTTTTTTTTAAATAATATACTTACCTATACTTACGTTGTAATGGCATGCGTTGTAATAGCATCTGCTATGTAATGTCATGCGTTGTAAAAGCATTCTTTGTAAATGTATCTGCGTTGTAAAAATTGCGTTGTAACGGTGTGCGTTGTAAAAGTTCGCGATGTAACGTCATACATCCGGATCCCACACATGGTGGCAAAATAGCAATCTCCTGTCCATTCTTGCAACAAGTGCATGGGACAGCACGAAAGCAAAAAGGACCAGCGTTGTGCCAAAGTGTGGGGAGCCAGCAGGGGCCAAAGAAACTTTGGGTCTTCCTGCATGGCCCCCAGTGGGAATATATGACTTTTTCATTGGCTTTTGTCTTTGTCCTTCATAAATGCTGTCTTCTGATTAATTATGAGGCCTGTTAGTCCCTCCTTACTATGGCTGTGTCGCCATTTGTACCTTCCCATGGCTCCTGGCCCCTTTACTTCGAGTGTTACATGGTACAATACGTGTTAGACTGTGAGCACTATATTTTTCCGTGTCTTCTCACCCCCACCTGCACTACTACCGTTGTCTGTGCCTTCTCGCCCCCTTCTCCCCCACCCGCACTCCTGTTGTCCGTGCGTTCTCCCCTCCTCCTGTACTCCCGGTGTCTGTGCCTTCTCGTCCCCTTCTCTCTCTCCCACCCGCACTCCCATTGTCCCTGCCTTCTCCTTCTCCCTCGCCCACACTCCCATTGTGCCTGCTTCCCCGTTGTTCGTCATACAATGCAATATGTCCTGTGTAAATGTGAGTCCTATTGCATTGCAAATGCTCGTTATATAAATGAGAGCAGCACACTGCCCACTCTCTGAGCCACTAAGGCTGACCAATCCATTGCGACATTCTTTTTTAGTAAGAGGAGGTACCCATTTGATCCCCCTCCTCTGCGACTAAGGGCCCCGGGGGCACACTTCACCCAGGACCTTTTTTCAAAAAATGAAGGTTAGGGTGGCACACAGCCCCCCTCCTGAACCACAAGCGGTCCTGGGAACTCCTTGTCTGTTGTCTTTAAGGGGAGAGGTGTGTTTCTGAGGAACCCATCTTCAGAAGCCAAAACATACCTTTTAAGAGGACCCAGGACCCTAATAGGCCCTGCAGACCCCATTCCACAGTACTAAATTCCATTCAAAATGGGAGGGGGACCATGAGGCCCTCCTTCCTGATCCTTAACCCCTTCAGTGCTAATGACAAGGGTAACTCGTCATGGAGTTTCCATTGATTTCAATAGAAATTACATTGAGGGGCCAGAGGGGCCTTAGCAGCCAAGTGGTTAATAAGTCCAGGGACCCCATCCCCCAGGGCTGCACTTAACTTGAAGGTGAGGGGGGTACGCACCCCCATCCCTGAACCTACTGTGGCCCCCAGGGACCCAATCTCACATCCCCCAGGGCTGTGGTCCTTCTGGGTGAGTGATCCAGGGCCTACCAGATCACCCACCAAACAGTAAGTTGGGTGCTGCCAGGGGAACCCTAGGGCCCCTGCTGCCAAAGCCAGCTCCCCACATTAACCCATCCTGGTTACTGCTGGAGCTGGCAATTCTCCCACATAGTGGGAGCAGTACTTTTTGTTTGCTCCTGCCAAGCAGAAGCAATGTGTTTTCCCTGCCTCCAAAAGACACATGGGAAACAAAAGTCTACGCCTACCCGGCAGGAGCATTTTTAAAGCTCCCATCGAGTAAGATTAGACATTTATTCATTGTTCCTGCGGCCAAGGAAGGCATGTCTGCTCTAACCTGCAGGGGGCTTTAAAAGTGCTTCCGCCAGGGGGGGAGCAGGGATATGTTTCCCTGCCCAGGCTATTGTGGACAGGGTAATTACTGTATCCTGGTAGCGGGCTCTCCGAGACACACTATGAAATATTAAAAGGTTTGTGGTACTCAATACGTAGGCATGTAAAATCACCGTAATGTACCAATGTTCATAATAGTATGGTGCAAGTGGGTTCTGCCCGCCGATCCAGGGAGTAAGTAAATCAATGAATGGATTAGCGTTGTCTACGAAAGATCAACGTCCCCACTAAGCATTCCCTGAGACGCCGATATTGAGCCAGTCCCAGGGGATGAGGTCCCAAAGGCCTATTAAGGCTCAAGAACCCAGAGCCGCATGATCTCCTCTCCCTTAATAATGTAATCTCCACAAAGAGGGGTGGAGTCTGTGGGGCCTATTAAGGGGTATGTGTGCCTTATATATATAGTGACGGTATTAAGTTTTATAAACAGAGATGTCAGCCGCTGCAGTTCGTGGGAGGGAGGAGGAGGCAGAACATATGTTCAGCGATGAAGGCTTACAGGGAGCAAGGAAAGAGATACAAAGCAATGGGAGTTACTCATAACCAACGGAGCTACAACAGGTTTTGAAAACATTAGAAAAATGAAATCGCAAAGAAATAACAAAGTGGTGGGAAGTTAGATCCCTAAAAAAGTACCTGGATGTGGTGGGTAGGATTCCACGAGGCTTAGGAATCCTCATTGCGGCAAGTTAAAAAAATCTGGACCCTGAAATGCTGGAAGAGTGGGCTACAAGCAATTTGGAAGCGTCAGCACGACTGGTCTGATAACGATAGGTCCAAAATTTTACAAGAAATAGAAACCTAGGAGCATGACCTCAATAACAGATTAGAGAAGGAGGCAATTACGAAATTTAAAATTGAATTGCAAACGAGATTGAAGAAGCATGAAGATGTAATTAAACAAAAGAAAGTAAACAAATTCTTGAGAGATAGAATTGATTATGAGAAAGGCCAAATTTTCACATTCGCAAGATCATTTGATCGCCTCAGGAAACAGCGACAGCAGCAGGATGGTGGAATGAATGGGAGAAAAAGACTACAACTATGGACTCTGAAACTGAGCTGACTTCTGAGGTGGGGACAAGCAATGAAGATCTGAGCAGAAGCCAGGAGCAGAGTGATACCACATCAATAAGGAAGGCTGTACCCCCGAGCGACACTCAGACCGCGGAATCCAAGGTATCAGAAACCAACATGAGGAGGTGCCGAAGGAGGAAGCAATGGCAAAGAGACAGGAGGACAGAATAGAAATATCAAGAAGACATGGAAACAAAAGCAATAAATAAAGAACTGATCAGGGGGAAGTCAATTATGAATCTTTTGGACTTAACCCTAACAACATCCGAAGAGGAAGTTTTAATTCGTGGACTCTCATTTTGCCCAAGGAATACACTCAACTACCCACAGGCAAGGATTGACACTTTCAAGTACATCAGGAAACTCTAGCTTTTAAAAATTCACACTTCGATTCAGAAACCTTCCAGAACCGGGCCTGAGCAGAGTCAATTAGCGACACCAATGGGTGGCACAATTATTGCGGATCTCTCTGTTTTCATGACACTCAGACAGTTGTAAATGGACAATGATGATCCATATACTGAACTAACAATTCAGGATATCATCAGGAAAGGGAATTTTGAGGTTGGTGAAGCAGCATCTACATCCTTCAGACCACGATCAAGGACGACTCCAACCACAGTGAAAGATAACATTGACACATTCCACAAATTTATCATCGAGGGTCTGAAAAGGATCCATAGAGGGGTCAGTAAAGTTGGAACAAAGAAATCAGCCAGTGAGTGGAAATACTTTGATTTGGTGTAGAAATTGAGGACAAATAAACATGTGGTAGTACAGAACTCAGATAAAGGGGGTAACGTTGTTCTGTGGCCGATCAGTATGTACTTACAGGAAGCTTGCTCTCAACTCGGACAGAGGACTGTTATAAAAGGTGCAAGCAGAAAGCAATGCTGAAGGCTCATGCAGAATGTGCACAAGAACTAGAGCAATGGAGGAATGAGTGTCTGCTTTCGCATGATGAACTAATGTACCTCAAGAATGACACACTGAGGATCCAGTCTTTTACTTAATCCCAAAGGTACATAAGAATGCCAATTGCCCCCTCTGAATGCCCCATTATATCAGCTCTAGAAGCATGATGGAAAAAACGTCCAAATATATTGATTTCTTCTTAAAATCACACATAACAAGTTTATCAATTTATGTGAGGGACAGTGGTGACTTTCTCAAAATGATTTATGACACACCAATGGAACATGATTATGTGTTAATAGCAATTGACATAACGTCTTTGCACACTAGCATAGCCCAGACTGATGGCTTAGGAGCAATGCACTATTTTTTACAGGAGAGACCTGCAGGCTTGCTCAAACACACCCAGATGCTAATAACTATGGCAAAGAGATGCTTGGAGGATCATTTCTTCTTTTTTTGGGGGTGAGCTATATCAGCAACAGTGGGGACTGCAATGGGCACCAGTTTTGCCCCCAGTTATGCTTGCTTACATGTGGGCTGGTGGGAGGAACAGGTGCTCCGCAGGGAACATGCACAAATATGGGACACATAATCATGTAGGTGAGATTTATTTATGATCTGTTTGTAATCTGGAGGGGCATCACAGAATCCGCAGAGCAATTTGTCAATCTCTTAAATGTAAATAATCTGAATTTGAAGTTCACATATACCATCAACAAGAGCCGTATAACATTCTTAGATACCGAAGTATTTGTGCAGGCGGGAAAGCTAGAGACTAGACTCCAAAGGAAGGAAACAGCAGGAAATGCAACTTATGGCTGAGAACATAAAGAAACAAGAAGTGATCCTATTCTCCAAGAGAGAATCAAAGACGGAGGAAGGTAAACCCCAGGTGAGATTTTTAAACACCTACACTACTCAACATAGGGAATTCAGGGATCTATGTAATAAAAACTTGTGTGTTCTTAAAGCTGACCTTATTATAGGTAAGATACATCCCAGACACCCCCGTTAACTTACTTCATTGAGGGATGTAATTGTGAAAACAAACCCAGATATTGAAAATGAAGTGAGTTGGTTGAGACCACCCCCGGGCTTTAAGAAGTGCAGTCACTGCAGGGCTTGCAGCATAGGTCAGGATACCACTATCTTTTCAACCCCATTTTGAGGAAGAGAGACTAAGATCATGGGGTCATATAATTGTAAGAATTTGCGATCTAGGTGTTGACATGCACTTGCAGGCTACAATACTTAGGCAGCTGCACCACGCTGAAGGTCCACAAAAGAATCCTACAACACATGAGGGCCATAACCAATGTTGATCGATCGTACCCAAAAGCCACACAGTGTGAGATGGTGCACCAAAAAGACCAAACACATGTTAGGTATTTTGTCATCGATGCAGTGCCAGTTAATAGGAGGGGTGGTGATCGAACTAGGAAACTCCAGGAGCTAGAAACAAGGTAGATCCTGGCACTTGACAGTAAAGCACCTAAAGGGCTAAATCACAATGAGAAATATCACTCTTGCTTGTAAATTAGGAGTTGAAACATATACATGTATGTCCTTTGGCACTCACTCAGGAATAATTACTGTACGATTAACTAACTCCCTGCTAATCTCTCTCTCTCTATATGTGCGGACATTGATGCGTGGTTCCCCAGTACTACGCGAGAGGCCCCTGCAGCATCAAGTTGGCCTGGGATTACTGGCACCTGCTTCGGCGGATTTCTTTGTTCCCACTCACCTGGATATCCTTGGCCCACCTTCAGGTTCGGAGAATTATGGGGCGGTGTAGTAGTCATTGACTGCACTTTGGGCATAGCGGATTTCCTGCTTAGCCCCCGCCGATTTCTTTCCGGAGACTTGGGGGTTGCTGCAGTCAGGGACTGGAGGAGAGAGCTTGATTTGGCGCACCAAGGAACTTGGGGGTTTGATTTCCAAAGACCGCTCCGCCACCGCAACGCCTCACGATACGGAATGGTGCATTCTGGGAACTGTAGTTGCCATGCACCGGGCAGCACAAAGGTGGCGTTGGCGCTTACAAAGAGGGGCGGAGCAGATGTCCACCTACCAGGACGCAGCAGATATTTAAATCAGGCATTTGGGCTGCGTTCCCACTACTAACCCTGGCGCTGAAGAAGGCATAATAGCCGAAATGCATTCGCCATGTTTCACTGTGCTCCTCATTAAAGCTCGCTCCAAGCTTTTCCCTGGTGTGGCCTCTTTCTTCCTTGTGGAGATATGTGCGGATATATATATATATATATATATATATATATATATATATATCGTTTGCCACCAAACACAGCATCCGCTGTGTGTATGCAACTCCACTCCAATCAATTCAATCCAAATAATTACCATTTAGACAGCGCATTTTGCTGATGAAAAATTTATTCCATATTCAGTTCCAGCATGTAGTACACGGCTAGTATAGACCAACCCAACGCGTTTCGGCGATACCTCTCGCCTTGCTCACGGGTAACTCGTGTGTTTACAGACAACTGATTAAATAAAGTTAAACCAAAGTGCATGCGTGGTCAGAAACGATCATGAACATAGAAAAAGGACACAGTTAGATTCCTGTGGTGGCCATCTTTGCATGGTGATTGTAAATGACAACCCTTTCGTTTTAGATAGCACAATGCTTCTTGTGGACATTTATACTTCATATAATGAAAACCGCATCAGATTTACCTGCCCAGTGGCTAATTATACACAGTATTTACATATGTACATATGATCGGTTTTTTATGCAACAATAAATGAAATCAAAAAGCGGACCTTAAATTATAATTTCCTTCTTTACACTATGTGAACCCAAGAAGCTCTTTAGTTTCAGCTATGCAGGGTTTTTCATGTACCATGCAATAGTCAATGGTGCATTACTTACGAAATGAAATAAATTAATAATAATACATCTCACCTGCTTGTCAGAATACTGTGTCTACGTACTTACATGTCCTTGTCACAAAAAATACGTAGGCAGTACTATGTTCCCAGCCAAGACCCGCATCCTACAACACATGAGGGCAATCCAAAATAAAGAACAAAATTCTCCTGTCGCTCGACATTTTGAAGAGCTACATGGAGGGAACCGCAATCTTCTGAAATTCTTTGTAATAGACAAATTGCCACCAATGAAAAGAGGTGGTGACAAGATCCGCAAGCTACGACAGCTTGAGAACAGATATATTATTGACCTAGACTGTCTAATCCCGGGAGGTCTGAACTCCGAGGAGGAGATGGTATGGCACCTGGGCGAGTAAATTACCAAGGACAAAGGGGGTTTCTAACATCCTTTCTCTGCAAATTCTGAGTACTGACTTTAGTTTACTAGATTAACAATATTGTGTGTCCTAAGTCCTGTAATGATTTTAATCTTTTAATCACACTGGTATCACTGAGGTCTTGTAACCGATCTTATTTGAACATAGTTTAGAATACGATGGTAATTGATTGAAGATATTCAATATGCATGAGCTGACAGGCTGTATTTTGTCCATATTGCAGGTTTCAGATGACTTGTCACCAGGAGAGAATATATGGTTTATCACTTGAGAAGATGAGATGAGAAAGATGAGCGTAGCAGTATCCTTAACCCCACGTGGCTTAAAAGAAGCAAATACATCCTATATGAACTGAGTGAAATTTGGCCACTTGGCTTTTGCTTATTTAACGTTTGCATTTTATTTTGGGAGACCTTGGGGTATAGAAGGATATTTCACCTAGGCCTTACGAGTACGATACCCATATACTGGGTGCAAATAGCAGTCTTATATTGGCCACTGGGCCTGAATTTCGAGTCATGCATATATAACATCAGTATTATTATTAATTTATTTCATTTCGTAAGTAATGCACCATTGACTATTGCATGGTACATGAAAAACCCTGCATAGCTGAAACTAAAGAGCTTCTTGGGTTCACATAGTGTAAAGAAGGAAATTATAATTTAAGGTCCGCTTTTTGATTTCATTTATTGTTGCATAAAAAACCGATCATATGTACATATGTAAATACTGTGTATAATTAGCCACTGGGCAGGTAAATCTGATGCGGTTTTCATTATATGAAGTATAAATGTCCACAAGAAGCATTGTGCTATCTAAAACGAAAGGGTTGTCATTTACAATCACCATGCAAAGATGGCCACCACAGGAATCTAACTGTGTCCTTTTTCTATGTTCATGATCGTTTCTGACCACGCATGCACTTTGGTTTAACTTTATTTAATCAGTTGTCTGTAAACACACGAGTTACCCATGAGCAAGGCGAGAGGTATCGCCGAAACGCGTTGGGTTGGTCTATACTAGCCGTGTACTACATGCTGGAACTGAATATGGAATAAATTTTTCATCAGCAAAATGCGCTGTCTAAATGGTAATTATTTGGATTGAATTGATTGGAGTGGAGTTGCATACACACAGCGGATGCTGTGTTTGGTGGCAAACGATATTGACAGGGCGACCTCCGCCCCTGGATTGCACCGCGGTTGAAAGGTCCCAGCGTAAATGGAGGAAGTGGACTGATACATTATTACAGACGCTGGTTGACCGCGCTGGATGTACATTACAAAAGCGGAAATTACAGGAAGATAAGAGAAATATACCGGACAACCCGGAAGGGAACCGCCGACTTAGAGAACAGACGGTTCACTCTGGAATGTTGGCGTGATCCCGGGGTAAGTCCGTTCGAAGTTTCTTCTTTTTGCATTTTTTGGCAAAGCGCAAATCTTATGAACAATGCTGCCTACATAACAGACTTTCCGAATGATGGATTGAGTGGCGGCAACTACGCAAAGCCATTTTTGTACCTGTTTCGTTTTCCGTTTTTTGTTAATTTTGTGACAATCTCAAGCGTAACCGTTCTGTGTTCGACCTGCATTGGGATAAATCGGCAGGTAGGAGGCACGGGCACCCAATACAACCAGGTATTATTGATATCCAAAACAGCGCGCAAACAGCACATTAACGCTAACAAATAGCCAGCATACACGTGGGTACTTACCCAATATTTTACACGGCAGTATGGATGAGGAGACAGAGTCCCGCAGGAGGCTCAGGGCACAAACAATGTTTGTAGTGACACCTACAGGACAATCCAGTAAAGAACCCCAATCTGCAACAGCGAATTTACATAATAAATATAATAAATTGGAAAAATTAATCCGCAAAGAGGTCTCAAAATGGTGGGAGGCTATAACCCTGGAAAAATACCAAGAAGAAAAAAGAATCCCTAGAGGGTTGAGAATTTTGATAGCACCATCATATGAGGAACCAGACATGGAACTTGCAGAGGAATGGGCGGAAAATCTAATGGATTGTTCAAATAGAATGCTATCCATCCTAATAAAACATGCGTGGAAGGATAGACTTATATTACTTAAGAAGATAGCAGAGCTCAGAGAAGAAATCTCCAAGGAGGAGACACCAGAAAATATGACCAAAAAGATGGAAGAAATTAACAAAAGAATTGGCAAACACGAAGATGAAATAATCGCTAAAAAAGAACGAAAGTTCGTAAGAGATCAAATTGATTATAACTCTGGAAGAGTATTTACGTTCAGCAAGAAATATGACCACATGGTGCGCAAAGGAATACAAGCGAATATTGACAAAACCCAGACGGGGGGTGAGTCTGGTGAAGAAGTGGTAGAGAGTGATGTGTCTGTAGAGGAACAGGCCTCAGGTTCGACAGAAAATTTAGCAAAAGATACAACCAAGTCGACAAATTTTTGGATGGAATTCAAACGTATGAACCAGAACCTACAACAACAGAACTGGCAAATAGATCGGGGCCGAGGAAGGGCCCAAGGATTCAGAGGAAGAGGCAGAGGCAGAGGAAATCAAGGAAAAAGCGACAACAAGCCCAACCAAAAGATAGGCGTGGAGGAAGCGGCAAAAGGAAACACAGCCCCCATGGGAGTGGAAACACGGGGCCAGAAAAGAAGAGGAAAATGAATTTACAGAATGTGATAAACCTGTCGTCCCGCACCTTATCCAAGGGTGAATATGAGGTACTCCAATTTGGTCTTTCTTTCTGTCCTACTACTAACTTTTGTTACTCACAAGAACGTATAGACCTTTTTAAATTTACAAGGAAGCTAAGACTCCATAAATGGAATAAATTAAAAGTAAAGAATACCAATGTGGTATCATCTAGCATAAAACCTGCTAAAGAAAGTATAATTGACATAGAAGCTTTGATTACCTTGAAAAGTTTAGAAGGGGGTACTCCTATGAATGAACCAATTGATGCCAAAACTTTGGGTTTTGATACAAACTTAAACTGTCCTAATTTGTTCAAGCAGAAATCCTCTTTCAACCCCTCGTTACCTACATGTGGTATTGATACATTCGAATCTCTGATGATTAATGACTTAAAGCACATGGCAAAACATAAACATTGGTCGGAAGACAATCTGACCAAATGTGAAAGGTCTGCCACAAAAACACTTCGCGAGGATTCATCAATAGTGATAAGACAATCGGACAAAGGGGGGAACGTGGTAGTGATGGATACCACAGCATACATCGCTGAGGGTATGAGACAATTGAACTGTATTGACTGTTATGAGGTTTCATCTATGCAAAAGATTGAAGAAACAAATGTAAGGTATTTTGAAATGTTGAAAGTTTGGAAAGACCAAGGTCTGATTGAATGGAACGAATACTCATTCCTTCTTAACCGCAACCCAACAGTAGCAGTCCTATACCTGTTGCCAAAACTCCACAAGGATTGTGTCAACCCTCCAGGAAGACCAATTGTTTCTTCAATTGGATCCCTGCTGGAAAACACATCCAGATATATTGACCATTTCCTACGCCCCTTTGTGGAAGACACCCCATCCTACCTTAAAGATAGCAGGGATTTCATTAATAAGATGAAAGACTGTGTCTGGAAGGAGAACTATTTATTCATCACACTTGACGTGTGTAGTCTCTACACATCAATCAGACATTGCAATGGTATTGAGGCTTGTCGTAGGTTCCTGAAGAGGAGATCCATCTCCTATCTTGAACATACTAACATGATCATCACGATGATGGAGTTCTGTCTTGAGCACAATTATTTTGTGTTCAATGATGTGTACTACCGTCAATGTCAGGGCACGGCGATGGGGACTTGTTTTGCTCCCAGCTTTGCTAATCTATTCATGGCGAGCTGGGAGCAGCAGGTAGCCAGGACCAATCATCTGTATCGCAGCCATGTGAGAGTATGGCTGCGGTACATAGATGACCTATTTATCATTTGGGAAGGTCCACAAAGCAGTGCAGAGCTATTCATCAAAGAACTAAACAGGAACGAAATGAACCTGGTACTAGAGGGTAACATCAGTGCTAAAGGCGCAGTCTTCCTTGATTTGTCTGTGGAGGCAGCAGCAGATAAACTTGTGATGAAATTGTTTCGTAAAAAGACCGCAGGTAACACCCTGCTCCATGCAGAAAGCAGTCACCCCAAAACGCTGATTAAAAGCATTCCTTACGGGGAATTCCTCCGGGCCCGGAGGAATTGTAGCAGAGACTCCGACTTCTTTAAAGAAGCAGAATGCATGAAAAAGCGCTTTACAGAAAGAGGATACAAACAGGAAGTTGTAAATTGTGCCTTGGAGAAAGCTAGCAAGGTCAGCCACCTGTCCCTTCTGAATCCAATAAAAAGTAAAAAGAAGGAGGAGACTGAGCCAATAAGATTCATTTCCACTTTTCACTCAAAATCATGGAAGACTCAAAAAAGCTTACAGAAACACTGGAATGTACTAAAAACTGAACCTACCCTCAATGATATTCTCCAGGAAAGGCCAAGCAGTACCTATCGTAGAGCAGACACTTTAAGAAGCAAAGTAAGCCGTAATGAGGTGAGCATGATTAAACCAAGCTCGTCTAAAATTCAGGGCTTCTATACTTGCATGAACTGCAAGGCATGCAAGTATAGTTCTAATGTCAAGAAAGTATACTTCCCAGTTGAGGACAAAGAAAGAACTATCGAAAAACATCTCACCTGCTTGTCAGAATACTGTGTCTACGTACTTACATGTCCTTGTCACAAAAAATACGTAGGCAGTACTATGTTCCCAGCCAAGACCCGCATCCTACAACACATGAGGGCAATCCAAAATAAAGAACAAAATTCTCCTGTCGCTCGACATTTTGAAGAGCTACATGGAGGGAACCGCAATCTTCTGAAATTCTTTGTAATAGACAAATTGCCACCAATGAAAAGAGGTGGTGACAAGATCCGCAAGCTACGACAGCTTGAGAACAGATATATTATTGACCTAGACTGTCTAATCCCGGGAGGTCTGAACTCCGAGGAGGAGATGGTATGGCACCTGGGCGAGTAAATTACCAAGGACAAAGGGGGTTTCTAACATCCTTTCTCTGCAAATTCTGAGTACTGACTTTAGTTTACTAGATTAACAATATTGTGTGTCCTAAGTCCTGTAATGATTTTAATCTTTTAATCACACTGGTATCACTGAGGTCTTGTAACCGATCTTATTTGAACATAGTTTAGAATACGATGGTAATTGATTGAAGATATTCAATATGCATGAGCTGACAGGCTGTATTTTGTCCATATTGCAGGTTTCAGATGACTTGTCACCAGGAGAGAATATATGGTTTATCACTTGAGAAGATGAGATGAGAAAGATGAGCGTAGCAGTATCCTTAACCCCACATGGCTTAAAAGAAGCAAATACATCCTATATGAACTGAGTGAAATTTGGCCACTTGGCTTTTGCTTATTTAACGTTTGCATTTTATTTTGGGAGACCTTGGGGTATAGAAGGATATTTCACCTAGGCCTTACGAGTACGATACCCATATACTGGGTGCAAATAGCAGTCTTATATTGGCCACTGGGCCTGAATTTCGAGTCATGCATATATAACATCAGTATTATTATTAATTTATTTCATTTCGTAAGTAATGCACCATTGACTATTGCATGGTACATGAAAAACCCTGCATAGCTGAAACTAAAGAGCTTCTTGGGTTCACATAGTGTAAAGAAGGAAATTATAATTTAAGGTCCGCTTTTTGATTTCATTTATTGTTGCATAAAAAACCGATCATATGTACATATGTAAATACTGTGTATAATTAGCCACTGGGCAGGTAAATCTGATGCGGTTTTCATTATATGAAGTATAAATGTCCACAAGAAGCATTGTGCTATCTAAAACGAAAGGGTTGTCATTTACAATCACCATGCAAAGATGGCCACCACAGGAATCTAACTGTGTCCTTTTTCTATGTTCATGATCGTTTCTGACCACGCATGCACTTTGGTTTAACTTTATTTAATCAGTTGTCTGTAAACACACGAGTTACCCGTGAGCAAGGCGAGAGGTATCGCCGAAACGCGTTGGGTTGGTCTATACTAGCCGTGTACTACATGCTGGAACTGAATATGGAATAAATTTTTCATCAGCAAAATGCGCTGTCTAAATGGTAATTATTTGGATTGAATTGATTGGAGTGGAGTTGCATACACACAGCGGATGCTGTGTTTGGTGGCAAACGATATTGACAGGGCGACCTCCGCCCCTGGATTGCACCGCGGTTGAAAGGTCCCAGCGTAAATGGAGGAAGTGGACTGATATATATATATATATATATATATATATATACACATATACATATATATTATATATATATATATATACATATTATATATATATATATATATATATATATATATATATATATATATAGAGAGAGAGAGAGAGAGAGAGAGAGAGAGAGGGAGAGAGAGAGAGAGAGAGAGAGAGAGAGAGAGAGAGAGAGAGAGAGAGAGAGAGAGCATTTTGGGGAAAATAATACCCCACAAAACAGGACATAAAAACTAAAAAGATCAAGCATAAATACATATCATAGTCAATCAGACAAATGATATACAGAGATCATGAGAAATTCATTCCTTGCCCAGTTAAAATATAGGAATATCCAAAGGCATAGCCAGTTACCACTAGATATCTAATAGTGGAATAAATCAAGTCAACACTGTTAAGCCTTCAAAGTACGTACACATGCAGATCTGCTTACTTAAAAATGTGAGACCTAGCCATTTCCTTAAAAACCAGCAAGCAAATAAATGTCTGCTCATTGTACAGGCAATCAGAGGACTGGTATCTATACACAGTGTTATGCAGGCAACAAAGTGTGTTCAATATCTTCAATACAATCTTTACAAAATGGGCAGAAAATGTTGGTGTCCTTATTTTGCTACCATTTTGCTGAGAGCCAAGTCAAAAATTATTAAAAAGTCTTCTGATTTGGAGTGGCTTAGCATCCATGTAACATCCTTTTATGGAGACCAGGCTCAATTTTAAAAGATAAAAAGGATTAAAATCCCTCTGTCAAACTATTGGGCTTCACACTTCTTAAATATGTCTCATTTGTGAAGTTCCAATATGTCAATTTCAAATTAACACTATTACCGCATTTCAAAGAAGACTGATTGTACCAAAATGTTTCCAAGCAGAGAGCCTGGAAAGGGGATTTTACATGGGTCAACCAAGGTAGACTGTGCGATATGTATACTTCCATTACCTTGGCGATGTCTTCCCTGTAAGGGCATAACTCAGTGTTAGTTCACAACCTACTCCAACGAAGAAGTGGTTAGAGGGTAGCTATATCACTCACCCTTTTAAGACCTGTATCAATAAATAATGGGACAACAGGTGTACTTAGAGGTGAATAGTGACCTTATAAAGCTCTTTGGTTACCAACTCTTATTCCCAATCCCCTCATTTAGGACCCATAAAGAGCAGCATTTTGGGTTTTAGTATCACACAGCTCGAAGCCTGGTGAGGCGGATGAAGGTGTATTAGCTTTAAATTTCTTAGCGATAGCAGAAGCCTTACGAGGCAAAGTGTTTCCACTTTTATTATTGTGTGATTTACAGGTTTGAGAATCATCTAACCTAAACCCAAGACAGTCCAAACTATCTACCGTCTGAAGCGGGGAGCCCTTCACAGGTCATTTCAGCTCCTGCCTGATGAGGAGCAATGTCCAATGATAAAACATGACATCCCTAGGGGTGTGTGAGGGCAACAAGAAATAATCGATAGGATTCCCTTTTGCTCTCCCACTTTTTAGATATCTCCTCCCCCTTCTTTGGTTCCCTCTCACATTTTGATAGGAACAGTACCTCCTTGGTTGACATAACAACTGTTTTTGGAGCTTAGATACTGGACTTTTATTGACTCCTAAACCCCTCCACCTTCTCTTTGTTTTGATATAAGGGCCCACACAGTTGAATCAGAGCTGGAAAGCTTTTGTGTGTGGCTATCTAGGAGAAATACACTTTGCCAGGGACAGGGGCTTTCTCCGCTTGCAGATGTTTAATAGCTCTTAAAGTATCATCTACTGAGAAGAAAGCACCCACCGTTTCAGAGGGCCCTCCTTCATCTGACCTAAATTCAAGGTCTAGGTCCTTCTTCTGCATCATCTGCAATGTGAGATTAATATACCCCTGCAAAATGATTTACCCTTACATGGGGCTCAAAACATAACTCTATTGGACTATAGTTGGAGATGCTACGGTGTGGTAATATTTTCCAGAATACTGCTGTATCTCTGCATTTGGAGGCTTCTACAAGAGAGGGCCAGTTGGAATCTGTCAAATTTTGTTTGGAGATGGAGATAATCTGTTTATAATTGAGTCTGGCGGCCCTTATCTGCTGTTGATCGTGCAAGATAACTGCCTTGATTAAGCCATATTTTGCATTGTGCCAATCACTGGTGTACTATGGTGTGGTCTTTGCTACCAGTATTTAGCTGGGTGAAATTATTCAGTGCATAATGTTTTCAAAGTCTTATATAGGGAAGTATGCAAATCTTTGAATGAGGACTTGCACATAGTGCAACCAATTGCAGGGCCCAAGATAGAGTTTAGATTTTTTTAAATCTGCAATAAATTGTCAGGATTGAATGCAAGTGTAGGTCATTTGATTACTGCCATTGAATAGTGGAGTTCATTAACGAGCTAAAGCAGTAACTTTATCTGTAAATAAATTGCCCAAGAGTGATAAATAAAGAGCATTACGATTACTGTCTTATCTTTGCAATACATGAACTGCATGCTCTTCTAGTAAAGGTGTATGCACAATGTGAATCAGATTTCGATCTACAGTTACAGGCATGCAAACCACATGTAAAAGTAATAGATGCCGGTACTAATGCTGATTAAGATTTATCTCATCTTCTATATCGGTGATTGATTCATTGTGATCTATTGACTTTAAGGCAGCATCATAGTCATCAGCAATCAATAAGGAGGATTTGTCCAATCTGCTTGATAAGGGCTTTTCAAGCAGAGCTAGAGTTAGAGACTCCTTATATTTGGGAACTGAACGATTGTAAATGTTAAACAAATCAGCCTAATAATGTCAGGGCTGCCAATTGCTATTTCTTAATTACCAAATGTTGGGAGATCCTAATTCAAATCAGAGTGCCAGCTGATGGCCAACAGTCTCTAGATGGGTTAGCTTTAATGCTACATTTGGAATAACCACCCAAAAAAATAACAGTTCGATAGACCAGGTTTCCTGAAACAAGAAAATGTCATATGATATATTGAAATTGCCCCAAGCAGGGTCGATCAGTTTATCACAAAAGCATATTATGGAAAGGGGCGACCATTCGGTCCCCCCGAACGTATGGTGGAGTACCACGATCCCCCCGGGAAGCCATCTTGGGCGGGAGGCGAGTCTCGGCTGGTATGCCCGAAGCGGCGTAGCCGGGGCGCGCCTTTTCCCGCCCTGGAGTGGGTTGTCCTAGACACTGACGCACTCGGCCACGCCCTCGGTGGCGGGCGGGGGCGGGTTGACGCCCGCCCCGAAGACGGATAAAAGAAGCAACAAGCCAAGAAACATCCTCTTGTTCCTGTGCTCTGAAGCTGCACCTCCCCACTGCACGTGAGCTCAGGACGGAACGAAGAGCCAATTTTGAGCGTTGTAATCTTTCTTTTTGTTTTACAGATATCCCGTCTGGGAATGCCTAAGAAAGTCGAAAAGCGGGTCAGTACCGATCAGATGCTCCGCATGCTCATGAAGGAGGTAGCCGATTTGAAGAAGCAGATGGCGGCTAAGAACGGGGAGGGAGGACCGAAACGGCCTTTGCCGGGAGTAGTCCCCGGTGGGAGAGGCAAGAGGTCCAGAAAGGGGGCGCTTGGGGGTGAAACTCCGGTCCCTGATACCCCACTTGAGGATCCAACCCCGGAGCCGAAGGGGGGGAATCAGATCCCCGTGGTGGTCACCCCCGTGACCAGAGAAGATATGCCTCCCGAGTTAGCGGCACAATTGGCAGCGTGGTTGGGTAAAGATAACGAGGGCACCACGGCTGACGACGCCCGGGCAGTAATGAGACAACTGCGGGAATCTAGGGAGGCTGCGACGACACCAGCTTCTGTTACCCCGCCAGTTACGTCGGCGGAAAATGCAAGGGGCCCAGTTTCGGCGGCAAATGCAGCTTCTGGTCCAGGTAAGCGGCCATTGCCGATCGCGGGGGAAGGGTCCGTGCCTTCACGAAGGGAGAAGGTGGCTCAGCATGTTCCACTGGAAATTAAGGAAAAGATTTGGGCGAATAAGTATGTTAATATTTTTTCTTTGCTTACCGACCATTACGAGATGGAGCATGTTAAGAGCCAAAAGGAGCTCATGCATCCGAGTGTTTGGCGCGCAAAAATGGCCGCCTTTAAGGTTGACGAAAACATTGGTACTTGGGGCAGAGCGTGGGGCATTTTTACCTCCATCATGGGTGAGCGCAGGCCCGAGTTGCTGACCGAGTTGCCTATTTATCAATCGCGTATCATGGAGTACTCCGTAGCGTATGGGGGCAATCAGTGGTTCTGCTATGACAATATTTTTAGAAAAGCTAAGGAACATGACCCAGTTTTGACTTGGGATTGTTACGACTCCGTGTCATGGCAAAAAATGGAGAGTACTGGAATGTTAAAAGTACCATTGTCAGGGAGTAGCGGGGGTGAATCTTCCCGCCAATACTCTGGGGCATCCTTTCGGACGGGTGCAGGTAGCGAGTACCACTCGAAGACGAGTGGCAATGCAGGTAAAAGGGGGATCTGTTGGAATTTTAACAGAGGTAAATGTACGAGGCCCCAGGGGTCATGCAAGTTCAGACATGAATGTGGGGGGTGTGGGCAGCCATCCCATCCTGAGTCCATGTGCAGAGCCAAAACGGGTGATAACGGTGGTAAGGGAAGCGCCAAACAGGTCTGAAATAGTCCGAGGGGCGACTTTACCTACTCCGATTGATACCATGGCAATGATTCCTTGGCTCAGTGAATACCCGGATCATGCTTCCGCTGGGGTGTTGCGGAACGGGTTTTCATATGGTTTCCGCATCCCAGTGGGGGATTTTCAGGGTGTAGCTAACTGTACGAATCAACTATCGGTCTTACAGCATTCGGCTGTGGTACACGCAAAGATTGGGAAGGAGGTGACTCGAGGTCGTGTCGCCGGTCCATTTGACTTGCCACCGGTGGATAATTTTGTTTGTTCCCCTCTAGGGGTGGTCCCCAAGAAGGACCCGGGTGAGTTTCGGCTGATACATAACTTGTCAGCCCCACGTGGTCTTTCCGTGAATGATGCGATAGACCCGGAGGTGTGTTCGGTGCGGTACGCATCTTTCGATGAGGCCGTCGCCATGTTGCATCGCCTGGGGCCCGGGGCGCTGATGGCAAAATCAGATATCGAGTCAGCGTTCCGGTTGCTCCCGGTACACCCAGACGATCAGCGTCTCCTCGGTTTTAGGTTTCAGGGTCGCTATTACATGGACAGATGTATGCCAATGGGATGTTCTATATCTTGTGCCTATTTTGAAATGTTCAGTTGTTTTTTGCAATGGGTCTTCACAAAGAAGACGGGTTTTCAACATGTTATGCATTATCTCGATGATTTTTTGTTCTTGGGGGCAGCCGGGGATCCAGAATGTGGACAGGCTTTAAATGAATTTTGTGTCTTGATGAACCAATTTGGTGTGCCATTGGCGCCAGGTAAGACCGTGGGTCCCTCGACTTCCCTCGAGTTTCTGGGGATCGGTTGTTTTCGACTACCAAGAGAAAAGGTTTTGAAATTCAGGGCATCCCTTGAAACATGTATCAGTGAGACTAAAGTAAAACTGCATCAATTACAACAAGTGGTGGGCCAGTTGAATTTTGCCCTGAGAGTAATGCCGATGGCCCGCCCCTTTTCCCGCTCGATTGCACAAGCCATGGTCGGCCTGAAGGAGGGTCATCACCGCACAAGGCTCTCGGCAGAGGCTCTCGGCATATTATTAGATTTGTCAGCCTTAGTGTTGTCTTCCCCCAAACTTTTTGCCTACCTCCTCCATTTTTGCTAACCTTTGTTTTTGCTGCTAACCAGTGCAATAGCGCATGTGCACACTCCTTAATCATGGCAACATTGGCTTATATCCAATTAGGATATTTAATGTACATATAAGTCCCTCATAAATTGCCACTACATGTGCCCAGGGCCTGTAAATTACATGCTGCTAGTAGGCCTTTAACACTAATTGTGCCACCCACTTAAGTAACCCTTTAACATGTCTCCAGCCTGCTGTTGCATCCTGCATGTGCAATTTAAAAAATTGCCATTTCGAACTGGCAAAAAACATTTTGCCAGGCCCAAACCTTCTTTTTTAATATATCACCTCTAGGGTAGGCCCTGAACAGCCCAGACAGCATGGTGCAGTGTAAGTTTTACATGCACTTGTAGTGAAATACTCTTAAATTCGTTTTTCACTACTGCAAGGCCTACCTCTCCCATAGACTAACATTAGAGTTACATTATTACATTTAATAAGCTGTAATTTCCAAATACTAGCAGGTGGCTCATTCATGTTTGATGTTTTTAGAATTGTAATTAAAAAATCCTAACTTATTGTGAAGTTGGATTTTTAATTCCAATTTTTAAAATGCCACTTTTAAAAAGTTTTTCTGAAAAAACAAGTGCTGGCCATACAGGGAGTTTTTGGGTCTCCTGTTTTTAGAGTGACAAATAAAGTTTTACTTCCAAATTTGTCTGGTATTATTTATTTTATACCCTTCTATTTTTTGTTTTCAAAATTCAAAAGATTCATTGTACAAAAAAGACATACCCAAATACATTTATCATACAATTTGTTCAAAAGCATATAAGACACATTTTAAAAAGTTGGCACTTTCCTTAGCCATTTAATGCCTGTAGCCTGTACCTGGGTCACATGGCTGTATGTAGCTGACTGTTCAGCTTTGTGTATTCCACCTGGATGGGCGATCACTGTTTGGATGGGAGGATGTAGGTGGACACAGCTCTACTTATATTTGAATACGCTGTGTCCTGCCTCCGCACAAAGGGCTGCATACCCCCTGTAGTTAGTCTGGAACCAGGGAAGGGAAGTCAGGTTGTCTGGGGGCCTCAAAGAGAAATCTCTAGATGCTTCTCCCCCACTTCAAAGGCACAAATGGGTATAAATACTGGACCTCAGACACCAAGTGTTCAGTACACTTCAGGACATGTGGATACTCTGCCAGGAAGAAGGACTACTGTGCTGCAAAAGGACTGTCACTCTGCTAGACTGCTGCCCTGCTGGACTACTGCCTGGATGGAATTGTGACGCACTGCCTGCTGCCCTCTTGCCCTGGTTAGAAGGACTGTACCTGCATCACTTGAACACAGAAGATCAGAGTGACTCCAAGGACTAGTTGGTTGGCCTCCTGATCTGAAGCCTTAATGACATAATGCGTCTGTTAGAAATGGAATCGCTGGTTAACTAAGGCTTGCATCAAATCCAGGCAGAGACCAACACTCTAGTCAGGGCAAGGGAGTTACACGCCAAAGATAACCTGGCAGTAGGCAATATTTACAGGGGATTATATACACCTGACAGGGTCAACTGGACTACTGTCAGAACCATCACAAAGTGAACATAGTAAATGTAGAACATATCATAAACTTAGAACGCAACCAGAAATTACTGGCAAACACTGTACTCAGCATCATCCAGTAACACAAACCATAATATGCACAGTATCACATTAGGCGTGAAATATATTATGCACCAATCTCATAAAACCTTGAAACCATGAAACCATGAAGCCATGAAACCATGAAGCCATGAAACCGCTGGGTATAAGCACGCTAAATAAATGCTTTTAAATTCAAATTAAATTCATAAGCCTAAACATATTAGACCATAACCTCCTAAGCATAACTAACATTAGGGGCAGGACTCACAGTAGAAAATAATCTCACTAACATAAACCACATTGTGCAAATAACCTCATACATAAACCACAGTTAGAGGCATAAAACAGGGTGGATAAATCACAGTACATGAATCACATTTCCTGCGCACCACATAAATCACATTAGGGCCTGGTGCCCTAAAAACCTAACAGTCCCCCTGGTCAACTGGGCTTCTCAGAGGGCTCAAATGCCCTATGTCCCAAATGTTAGGGCGGCTGCCAATGCAGCAATATCCAAAAGCGCACAATTACGCTCGGGCACGGTGGGCGGAGCTAGCTCGCAGACAAGATGGCCGCATAAGCTGAGAGCTCCCCCGTCTCGGGCACTATCCTGACAATTATCCTGCTGCTGATCTGACCAAACACTGCCGATCCTAGTAAAAACGGAATGCGGTGACCAGTGGGACAACATCGGTGATGGTTTGATCCCCAAAAATGGTGCTGGTGGGCAGAACTCGCTGCAGCGGCCTAGTGCGGAGAGGATCGGGTGCGAGTCGCGCCCTTGCGTAGGAGGAGCGCAGGAGCCTGCTGCATACTGCCCGCCTGTGCGTGACGGAGACACCGCGCCCCTTGGTTGTGGGGCCCCGCCACCCGCTGCACGGTGGTGCGGAACATTCCACGGTGAAAGAGGAAACCCCGAAACGCACAGATAAGTGGAACTAGCGGAGCTGGGTCAAGAACGTTTCCACCCCCCCCCGACGAACGCAGTGCACTTTCTGGGCCGAGTAGGGGATATTGTGAGCGGCTGTCGGGAGCAGCGTGAGGGAGGCAGAGCGAGTGCAAGGGAGATGGCGCATGATCTTTAGCTGGAGCCTCTGCGGTCCCTGAGCTTTTCCCTCACTCTTGACTCAAGTTTACTTTGGACTGGCAGTGCCTGGGGTCCCAGGGAGATTCGGCGGCTGGGAATTGCACTGTGGGGAATTGTGGAGGCCTGACGGAGGGGCCTCCCCTGCGGCCTTCCTGATACATACGTTCTCCCGACCACGAGGCGGATGACTAGTGGCGGTCGCCATTTTGGACGGAGGGCACGGGGATCTTCGCGATTTGCTTAGACAACGCGTGTGGCGGAACTGCATCTGGCACAACTACCATGGGATGTACGGATAGATCGCAATCGAAACTCTCCTTTGATTCGAGAGGAGCCAAGGCCCCTGACACCTCGGTGGACAAAAGCGCTGGGGATCGCCATTTGCCGGACACTGCCGAGTTGCATGATCTTTGGGGGATACTGCTCGCCATGGAGAAAATCCTGCAGGGCGGTATAGCGTCCCTGGGCACCAAGATGGATGCTTTAACCTACCGTATGGACAGGATGGCGGAGAGGTTGGATAAGCAGGCGGAACGTGTTGATAAGGCGGAACGACGTATCACGGAGGTGGAGGAGGCTCAGACCGCGATGGACTCTGATAACAAGCAGATGTCGCGGACAGTGCAAGCGCTAATGGACAAGACGGAGGACCTGGAGGCCCGTTCTCGACGCTGTAACATACTCATTACGGGCCTTCCAGAGACCACTCAGACAGGTAACATGGAGGTGTTTGTGGAATGGTTGCTTAAGACTCTGCTTGGGGACACTGTCTTCTCTGATATGTTCATTGTGGAAAGGGCACACCGTTTACTGGGTCCACGGCTCAAGCCTGGGGCTCTTCCGAGACCCATTATTGCCAAATTACTGAATTATAGAGACCGTGACACTGCGCTCAAACTAGCCAGGGAAAAGCAACCACTGCAATACGAGGGCTCCACCCTCTCGCTCTTCCCAGACTTCACTGCGAAAGTACAGGAGGCAAGGCGGCAATTTCTCCCTATGAAGAGGCCACTGCGCTATATGGGGACGGACTATGCTATGCTATACCCATCGAAACTCCGGATTAACCGCCAAGGGAAATCATTCATCTTCAAGGATCCTAAAGAATTGCAATGGGCGCTTTAGGACTGGAAGAAAGAGGCCTGGGGCGCCCCTCATAGAGGCTTGGAAGATGCGGGGAGCTCGCTGGACGACCAGGAGTGATTTAACTTTTGTTGTTGGGACATTGGATTGATCAAATCGAACGATGGCGAGGTGGCGATCACCCCGTGGACACTGTTTCCTCTCCTTTCCTGGCCCTGACACCGACATGTCAATGGAATGGATACTGCAGGCCTTATGGGGCAGGAATGGGTTTACAGCTTCCACCACGCGGACTGGGGATTGCACACTGGATATGGTAGGACGTATATTGTTGTGCATAGGCTAAGGTCACCAGCAGGAGATTAACCGATGGAGACGGGGGAGGCAGAGCAGCGGCGTTCAATGTAGGAGGGTTCTTGTACCCGTCCTTTGTTCTTGCAAATCTGGACTTTTTGCCTGCTATCTCTGCCCACGCGTGAATACCACAGACTTTAGTTTGTAAGAGGGGGAGGTCTCTTTTTGGGGAAGGAGGGGGAGGCTTTTGTTGCTATGGGTTGGGGTCGGAGGGATGCGGGGGTTGGGTCCACAGAGGGTTCGCGGCCTAGTTGGGGATGGGCAGGCATGGGAGGGTGGCTGACCGGGATTGGGGGGAGTTTTCTATTGCATGTTTTGTTTTTGAGACTGTTGTTTGCATCTTGACATACAGGACAGATATGTATTGCTTAAGTTCGAAATATGTGCGGATTCCACTATTGAGCGAGATTGGAGAGGGATGACACATACATCATCACGGTCAGAGACTGGCATAAATAAACTGACATTGATCACATGGAACGTCAGAGGTCTTAACGACCATGGGAAAGTCAGGAAGGTACTACAATATTTAGCTAAATACGAAGTAGACGTTGCTCTTTTGCAGGAGACTCATCTACCCTCCGACAGCATGTTCTGTCTACGCACTTTTTTGCGCAATTGCGCACCTTGATGGTGCGCCTTGCTTGGGCGGGTAAGCAGCCTCGAGTTGCATGGTCTATAATTATAAGACCCTATGGCGCGGGCGGGTTGAACGCCCCGGATTTGGAGCTCTATTACAGGGCGGCACAGGCTGCGCCCACATATCATTGGATGCATGGCCCAGGAGACTTGCCTCATGTCCGCATAGAGACAATAGTAGCGGACCCAACCCACTCCTTGCGCTACTGCCACTACCACAAGACAGGAGAACCGGACTCCTTGACTCCCTCAACGCGGTGGTTCACGCTTGGCACCATATGATGGAGACACAGGCGTGCGGTCTACTCTTCGCTCCGACGGCACCGATTGATTTGGCTTATTGGCTGCCCCATGTAAAGAGAGGGCGATGAGGATAGTGCTAAAGGCTCTGAATATACATACGATGGGGGATATGTTTGTGGATGGCGTTGCCCGCTCTTGGGAACAGGTGGAGACAGGCGAAGATGGTGGACAGATGCTGGAGAGGTTCCAATTCCACAGAGTGTGGCACGCGATTAGAGCATACTTGGGAGCAGGCATGGAGGAACCACAGACGGTGAATGCCTTTGAATACGTGGTTAAAGCCAAATCCCCGACAAGACTCATTGCTAGATTATACTCTATTACCTTAGCGGAAAAGACACCGAATTATGCCAAACCGAGACTGGCGTGGCAATCAGATCTCGGCAGGGACCTAGATGAAGCAATATGGCACTATTGCTGCACCGGTACGAAACGTATATCGCTCAATGGTAGACACCGTTTGGTCCACTTTAAATATTTCAATAGAACATATTACACGCCGGAGAGGCTTCACCGCTACAAGCTACGGGATAGCCCCGAATGTGGGAGATGTGGTACACCGATGGCAGATTTTCTTCATGTAGCATGGAACTGCCCAGGGATACAAACGTTCTGGCGGGAGGTATATGGGGAGGTCAATAACACCACAGGACTGACACTGGTTCTGGACCCCTTACTGGCACTCCTGGGATACTCTCAACCTTTGCACCCAACACACAGACGGCTGGTCGATATGGCCTTTTTGCTGGCCGAAGAGATGTGTAGCCATGAGATGGATGAAGGGCCCCCCCTCCTAGACTGTCCCACTGGGTCAGGGAGATGACATATTGCTGCACACAGACGGAACTATATAGCGAATTGTTACCCCCCAGAAATAGGCCCAAGGATTTCTGGTCTTGCTTTTTAGAGCACAGATGCACACAAAATGACTTAAGGGAGGACGGGGATGACACACCGGTGGCGGGCAGCGAGGGCAGGACATCAGAGGACGCGCTTCACACACCTACCCATTCAGTTGGGGAGAATTGAAGACAGGTGGGTATATATATGAGTATGGAGGTGATGTAAAGACTGGGGAGGCCCTTATTGAGGGCGGATGAAAGTGGACACATCTACATTGGACTCGGAGATGAATTATATAGGTAAAGAGGGGGCGGCAGACACAATGGTTCAATGATTGCTGATGTTCGAATGTACAACTGACTCTGCAATGTACCAATGATCTGTACCTGTGATATTTCAAGTGTCGGATGCCGTATTGTATTTTTTCTTTTCTTTCTCTTTTCGATTCCCTCTTTTTGTACTTTTCTGAAAAATGCCAATAAACATATTAAAAAAAAAAAAAAAATTACGCTCGGGCACAGGAGTGCATCTCAAAGAACTGTTGGCCTAAACGTAGCGGCTGAGACTAATTACCGTGCAGCTGTGAACATCCCAGTAGGCATGGGTTCTCACTGGGACTCTGTCAAGTAACTGTACAAAAGCATTGCAGCTGCCCGCACTGGTGTGGCGCAGCTGGGAATAAGCAACTAGGTCCTGGTACAACTGTGCCCTCCGGGCCTCACTGGGGCCCTAGAAACAAATGTGGCAACCAACATTGGAGCAGCCCTCTGGCCGGAGGGCCACTGAAGAAAGAGGCACTGGCACCAAGTGTGCCTGAGGAGCCCCGTTCACCGGGCTCCTCCTGGGACAATTCACTTGTGCCCTCTACAGCCCACACCCAGCGGGGCTCGGCTGGATCCCTGCAGGCTCTCCTCTCGCTGCAGGACTGGTGCCACCAGGTGCCCCCTCGGACCCACACTCAGCACTCCTCCCTTGCTGGGGAGGCTTCGGCTGCGTTTTCTTCGCCTGTCCCCTTCCGGGACCAGGAATTTCACATGGAGTCTGAGAGGCTACGGACAGGTGAACCCGCCTCCCTTCCTCTAAGACGAGGAGAGGGCGAAAATGGAGCCCGCAAGGCTCCCTTCTCTCCTTCCCAGGCCACATTACGTGGCTTTCATGAAAGCGGGCTGGGCTCCTGCCGGACTTTCTGTTTCCGGCCCACCACAAGGCCCCGCCCATAGTCTGGCCGACGCGCCTGGCTTCCTGGTTGCGCCAGGCTGTGGCGGTGAGTTACAAAAGTAGGCAAATAATGCGGGGTGGGCACCCCAAATAAAATAACGCATAAGGGGGTGGGCACTTGCCAAAAATAGCATTAGAGCACGGTGGGCACCAGCTCTCCACCATAAATTTGTCGATGCAGGGTGGGCACCCTGTTAGATTTGGGGGTCTCTAGTTGGCACAAGTAGGTACTTGTGACAAGTAGGGACCCTCTCCTCTAGTCAGGGTAAGGGGGATTACACACCTAAAATAACCCCTGCACTCCCTCTAGGTTGCGTGGTGCGAGCAGCAAGGCTATATTTCAGAGGCGTTGTAAGTTAAGCATTTGTGACCACATACAGTAACCCAGTGACAAAACTACAAATGGACACCACACATGTTTTATATCAAAAATAAGTAGACTTTATATAGAGTTACCACAAGACCATAAACGACAAAAATACACACTATGATTATTTTAAGATGGTAGATTAAGCTTAGTTCAGTTCAGTTCTTAGATCCGACACTCTGCATCAATGTACCTTAAGTTGCGTTAAGCTTCCACGACAAGCAATGTCCCAGCGATGGGAAATGCGACAAAGTTCAGGTGCAAAGAAACAAAGATGTGAAGATCTTCCAGATGCGGCACGCTTCTCGGGGATGCGAGAAGCTCTCTGTCCAATGCGTGGACTGCAGCGGCGACACAATTACGATGCGACGGCAACAGCTCCGGCGGCGACGCTCTTCTCCCACGATGCGCGCAGCTTCTGCTCGATGCAACAACTACAGTGGCGACATTCAAGATGCGACGGCAGCTGCTCCGACGGCGGCGCGCTTCTCGGGGATGCGAGGTGCTCTCGTTCGATGCGGTGCAATGCGACAGTTCCAGCATCAACACCCTCCGGCTTCGGAGTTGCGACGGCAGGCACAGCGACGGCGACACGCTCCGACCTCATTGCGAGATTCTTCTCCTGATGCGGTGCAGTGCGACAACCACAGCGGTGACACCCTCCTTCTTCGGAGTTGCGACGGCAGCAGCTGCGACGGTGACACACTTTCTCTTCGTTGCGGCATGGTTCTCTCCGATGCGGTGCAGTGTGACAGTTCCAGAGGCGACACCCTCCTTTCTCCCCGGAGTTGCGACGGCAGGCACAGCGTTGGCAACACGCTTCTTCTCCTTGAGTCACGCTTCCAGCTCCTTGCGACACGCAGTTCCTCTGAAGAACCAAAACTGTAGCAGGCACTTCCAAAAAAACTCTGGGGAGCTGGGGGGTGAAGTCTGTTGTCCCTGAGACTTCAGCAGGAGGCAAGCTCTTTTCCAAGCCCTTGGAGATCCTTCACAAGTTGAAAGCAAAGTACACAACGTTCCTTTCTCCTTCCTTTGGCAGTAAGGCAACCACTGCAGGCCAATCCCCCATGCAGTACTGCAGCTTGGGAATAGTCTCTCCTCAGTTGCTTCAGGTTCCTCTCCTCAGTAAAGGTTTCTTTTTGTAGTCCAAAGTGATCTAATTTCATGGGAGCAGGGTCCCAATATTTATACCCAGAAATCCTTTGTTCTCTTAGGGGAGAGGGGCCTTTGCCCAGTCCAAACCAGTTCTGAAGCACTCTGTTTACCAGACTTCTCCTTTCCTTTCACAGTGCAGGGCATGCACATCAGACGCCCCACAGGTGGTGGAGCCAGCATTGTGGAAGGCAAGTACAGTCCTGGAGCACTCTGTTTACAGGACTCCTTCTCTTCTTTCAGTGTGCAGGGCAGAGACATCAGCCTCTCCCTAGGGGATGGAGCCAGCATTATGGAAGGCAGGCACAGGCCTATTCAGAGTTCAGGTGCAGTCCTCCCTCCCATCAAGATGCAGATATCTCTATTCACCACTGGGTGACTCAGTCTGTCTCCTGGAATTCCCCAGCCCTGTCACTCACAGAAACCAGACATAGGAATACACAAACTAGCAGAGGCAGGTTTGAATGGTTAGGCAAGCAAATACCTACTTTCTAAAAGTGGTATTTGCAAACCAGAATATTAAAATAAACTTAACTAAAAGATGTATTTTATTATTCTGAGTTCAGGCATACTAAACTAGAATTTCACCATGTTCTCTGAGCCTGTTAGAATTATAAAGTGTAACAACTCTAACAGCCAATTCTGGCCTATGGAGAACAGGTAGCCTTGCAATAATGAAAAACGTATATGGCTGTAATTCACTATTAGGACATGCCACACACTTCAGGGCTTGTCCTACCGTATACTTACAATGCACCCTGCCCTTGGGCCTACCATAGGGATGACTAATATGAAGAAAAGGGAAGGTTTAGGGACTTGCAAGTGGGTGCACTTGTCCAGTCAGCATGACAGTGCCAGACTGCACACAGGCTCTGCAACGGCAGAGCTTAGACACATTTTACAAGGCTGCTTCTGTGGGTGGCACAACCAGTGCTGCAGGCCCACTAGCAGCATTTGAATTTACACACCCTGGGCACACTCAGTGCACTAGACTAGGGTCTGGCAAGTAAACCAAAATAGCCAAACATGGAACTACTGATTAACACATTAATTTACAATAGGGAGCACTTGCACTGTGGCACTGGATAACAGTGGCACAGTGCCCAATGCAGCTAACACAGCAAAAAAATGGAAGGGAGACACGCGCTAATGGTGCTAGGTCTAACAAGTGTCCCCTCTAGCTGAAAAGTGGGGAGAACTACCCTAACTCCTCGGAGTTCTCTTCACTAAGGTGGAAAAATCTGGACAGACCATCAGCGTTGGCGTGTTCTGTACCAGGGCCGTGTTCCACCATAAAATCCATACCATGTAGGGAGATGGACCACCTCAACAGCTTTGGATTCTCACCCCTCATCTGCATCAACCATCTGAGGGGTCTGAGTTCTTACTGAACCCGGAAGGAAGTCCCAAACAGGTATGGTCTCAGCTTCTTCAGTGCCCAAACCACAGCAAATGCCTCTCGCTCAATAGCACTCCACCTCTGTTCCCATGGAGGTAACTTTCTACTGATAAAGGCTACAGGTTGATCTAGGCCCTCCTCATTCATCTGTGACAAAACAGCCCCCACACCATGCTCTGAAGCGTCTGTCTGGACAATGAACTCTCTTGAGAAGTTGGGTGCTAGAAACACGGGGGCCGTGCACATGGCAGCTTTCAGGGCCTCAAAGGCTTTTTGACAGGTGTCAGTCCAAATCACTTTCTTGGGCTGCTTCCTGGAAGTCAGCTCTGTCAAGGGTGAAACAATGTTGCCATAGCCCTTGACAAAACTCCTGTAATACCCTGTGAGTCCTAAAAAGGCCCTCACCTCTGTCTGGGTTTTGGGTGGCTCCCAAGCCAGGATGGTTTCAATCTTGGGTTGTAGGGGTGCCACCTGGCCGCTCCCAACTTGGTGTCCCAAGTACACCAGAGAACCCTGCCAGATCTGGCACTTACTCGCCTTGATCGTGAGGCCTGCCTTTCACAGTGCCATCAACACTTCCCAGAGGTGGTGCAGATGTTCCTCCCAACTGAAACTGAACACTGCAATGTAATCCATTTAGGTGGCACTGAACTCATCCAGTCCAACCAACACCTGGTTGACCAACCTCTGAAAGGTGGCAAGGTCATTCTTCATCCCAAAGGGCATAACACGGAACTGAAAATGCCCATCTGGTGTGGAGAATGCTGACCTCTCCTTTGCCCCATCAGTCAAGGCGATCTGCCTGTACCCAGACGTCAAATCAAACGTGCTGAGGTACCATGCGGCCCCTAGCCGATCAATGAGCTCATCAGCTGTGGGGATGGGGTGTGTGTCAGTCTTCATGACTGAATTGAGCCCTCTGTAGTCCACACAGAACCGGAGTTCGGGTGTGGAACCCGGCGCTGCAGCCTTCGGGACCAAGACCACTGGGCTGGCTCAAGGACTGCTTGAGTACTCGATCACCCCTAGTGCAAGCATCTTTGAGACTTCCTGTTTGATGCAAGCTCTCACCCTGTCAGTTACCCTGGATGACTTGTGCTTCACAGGTAAGCTGTCTCCTGTGTCCACATCATGGATGCACCAATCTGTGACACCATGAACTAGGGAAAACAGATCAGAAAACTGTCCCAGCAACTGGCAGCAGTCATTCTGTTGCTATGGGGTCAGTGTGGAAGAGAGGTTAACACCATCCACTGACCCATTCTGCTCTGAGGCAGACAGGAGGTCTGGAATAGGCTCAGTGTCCTCCTCCATCCAAGCATCTGTTGCCAAGAGCATGCCCACTTCAGACCTCTCTAAGTGGGGCTTAAGGCGGTTGACATGTAGGACCCTCAAGGGGTTCCTAGGAGACCGCAAGTCCACCAAGTAGGTAACTGGACTCTTGCGCTCCACAACCTCAAAAGGTCCAGTCCACTTATCTTGGAGCACACAGTGGTCCACTGAGGCCATGACCCACACCTTCTGTCCATGTTGAAGCACTACCAGTGTGGCATTCTGGTCATACCAGCGCTACATCTCCTCCTGGCTGGCCTCTAGACTCACCTGAGCGAGTTCACTGAAGCGCCTGGTCAGGTTCCTGAAGGCCAGCATGTAGCTATATACATCCTGGGGAGGTTTCGTGGGAAATTCCTCCTAGTCTTCTTTAACCAGACTCAGAGGTCCTCTGACCGGGTGTCCATATAGAAGCTCAAAGGGAGTGAACCCTAGAGATTTCTGTGGCACCTCCCGGTATGCAAACAACAGGCATGGTAAGAGAACATCTCACTTACGCCTCATGGGTTCCTCAAGACCCATTGCCATGCCTTTCAGGATCCAGTTGAACCTTTCAACCAGCCCATTTCCTTGGGGGTGGTAAGGAGTAGTGGACTTGTAAGTTACCCCACACTCCTGCCACAGGGACTTCATATATTTGGAAATTAAGCTGGTCCCCCGGCCAGACACCACCTCTCGAGGGAATCCTACTCGTGAGAAAATTCCCATCAGTGCTCGTCTCACCACGGGGGCCGCCACTGTCCTAAGAGGTATGGCTTTCGGGTACCGGGTGGCATGGTCCACCAAGACCAGGATGAACCTGTTGCCCATGGCTGTCTTGGGGTCCAGTGGCCTCACATCGTCAATCCCCACCCGCTCAAAGGGGGTACTGACCACAGGGAATGGCTGGAGAGGAGCCTTGTGCTTCCTCCCACTCTTTCCACTTGCCTGGCAAGTCTGACAAGTCCTGCAATGAGTATCAGAACTCTTGCACATTTGGGGCCAATGAAAGTGGGTGACAAGCCTTTCAAAGGTCTTGTCCTGCCCCAAATGTTCTGCTAATGGCACATCATGAGCCAGCCCTAGTAGGAAGGCTCTGAACTTCTGGGGTACCACCAGCACACGGGCTGACCCAGGTTCAGCAACCTTAGGCTCACTATACAGGAGACCATTCTCCCTGTAGATCCAATGTGATCCTGACTAATCACCTGCTGTCTGGCTTACAGCCTGTTGCCCTACATGAGAAGGGCACTCTCTCTGCTCCTTGCAGAAGTCTTCCCTGGAGGGACCTCCTTCTTGCTGCCAAAGGGTCAGCTCAGACAGATCTCCCAGTTCAGCTATCTGTTCCCCGGTAGGCTCCAGGGCATCCCCCTCAAGGTCTACCTCCTCTGGCGCCGTGGGAACTTCGGGGGCCGGTTCCCCACGCCCCTCGCCATTTCTCTCTTCGGCAGGTTCCTGGGCCTCCCTCTCAGGCTCCAGGTCCTCTTGAGAACCCCTACTGGCTGACTTTGACCGGGTGGTCACACACGCCTAGTCAGGCAGTCCAACCATCCTCAAGTCAGTTGTCTTCTCCACCTTTTCCCAAGGGGAGCTCTCCAATTCATTTCCTATCAAACAGTCAACAGGCATGGCGGGCCTCACAGCTACATGAAGAGTACCAGAGACCCCCCCCACTCAAAGGGAACCTGAGCCATTGGACAATGACTCTCTGTTTTGTCGGCGTTGACAACTCAGCAAAACGCATGAAGGACAATCTGCTCTTGAGACACCAGGTGACACCTGACAGCTGTCACACTGGCTCCTGTATCTCTAAGAGCCTCCACCTTTTGGCCATTGACGGTCACTTGCTGCTCATATTTCTTAGTGTTCCTGGGCAGCTGAGCCTCTGAGACCATCTCACTGTCTCGTAAAGAGACTGGGGTCATCTGTGCGGGACCCCACCCACCTTGGTACACCAATCTCCTTCCCCAAGGCTACACTAGCCATCTGCCGGGTCGGAGCACGAGTGGGTGCTTGTTTACCAAACAGGCGGCACCTGGTATCCTTCGCCTTATGACCCAGATCACCACACTTGTAACGTTTCAGGGGTCCCTGGGGAACAGGACTACCTGTTGGGCCCATTGCTTTCTCTCAGGGGGAGGCTGGGAACCTTTCACGGGGTTCCCTTGGGGACTACTTTGGGGGCCTTTGCAGAACTCCTTCTGTTTACCCTTGTCCCCCCACTCTTCTGCTGGGCACCCTGCCCACCTTTGGCTGAGTCTCCCGTGTGACCCTTGTGGACCCGGATGCTAACCCAGCGGTCCGCCTCCTCAGCAAGCTTCCTAAGGTTAGTCAGCTTGCTATCTATCAGATGCTGGCGCAGCTCTGGAAAACAATTATCAGACAAGTACTCCCATGCAATCAAATCAAAGAGACCTTGAAAATCATTAACTTTGCTGCCCTTTACCCAACCATCCAATGCTCAGCAAAAGAAAGTGATATATTCAACCTAAGTACTGAATGAATGAATGAATAACTTTATTGTGTGGTTACTTAAAACCATTACATTAAGACCAAAGTATAAAATTACAAAAGTTAAAAATGTCTGTAGACAAGCATTTGTGAGAAGTTCCCAGGGTTCATAAAGACACACGTAGTCGGGGACCTGTGAGGACCACCAGGTGTCCCGCGACGAAGTCACTGTTCCTGCGTGGCCTTAGCAGCTATCAGCTCGAGCCGAGTCTGTTGTATAAATTTTTCAAATGAAGCCATCTGTTTTACTACGCTCAAGGTGTATAGATGATGGATCGCTTCCTTTGCTGTGCGTGTCCCAGCGTCCCTAAGGATGGGCCTAAGGTGGATGGTACGTGGCGCACGTAGGGCGGGGCAGAAAAGTAGTAAGTGGGCCAACGACTCTCGTTTATAACTGCAGAGTCTGCAACCCCGAGCTTCTATGCCTGCATTTCCCTGATGATATAGTTCTTTGAGCAGCAGGGGGTGCAGTCTGTAGGCCAGAATCTTGTGGAGAGCTGGGAGGCCCACAGCCTGCGTGAGATGGTTTTGGGGATTGTGCGCGGTATGTGGCAAGCATAGGGATTCGTGGAAGGCTCTTTTCGTGAGGGACTCCAAGTCCATATCCCGAGAGCATACGCGCACTTGCTTTTTTGTCGCGTGTTTGACGATCGTGTAATTGACTGGATCTGGGTTCCACGACTCAATCGCCAGGTTCAATTGCGTCGTGGCCGCTTCGATGGTAGCTGACCAGGGATTCCCTGGTTCAATAAAAATATGTTTCAGGACAGCCTTCAGTGTGTTGTCGCGTGCCGCTGTTGTGAGGTAATAATATTTACTTAGGGCTGCCATCTCTTCCAGAGTTTGTTGATTAAGAGAGAATTCCAGGCGGATTAGAGTGTTTCTTGTACATTTCGGTAGATGGTACAGTCTCTTGTATGCCCCACAATGGATTTTTTCCAGCTCCTTATTCAGTTTGCCTGGATACGCCTGTTGTGCGTAATTAAGGGCCGGCATTAACTTGGCCTTGAGGACTCTTTGGATGGCCGTTGCTGATGGGCTGTGTAGGAGGGCTTGTAATTTACATAGGGCAAAGGTGATGGACTTACCTTTACCCTGTATTTTCTTTAAATGGGTCCCGCACAACCCCGATTCATGGAAGGAGACCCCTAAGTATATATATTTCTGGGTGCTGTCCAAAGTCAAATGGCCAAGGCTCCATTTTGCTTTTTTTTTTCGGGGTAATGCCCAAAAATGACTATTTTTGATTTAGTCGGATTTGCTATCAGCCTGTTTTTGTTGTTATATATTGCCAGGGCGGTGAGTGCCTTTTGGAGTCCTATTTTGGTATGATCCAGAATTACGAGGTCATCCGCGTACTGCATAAAGTGTATTTTGGTTGCCCCAATCTTTGGCGTTGCTAGGGCTGCCCCCAACAGGGCTTTCTCCATGTCTGCGGTGTATAGATTAAACAGTAGGGGCGCCAGCACGCACCCTTGTTTTAAACCGCGATTCGTGACTATCTTGTCAGTTGCAGAGTCGTTTGAAAGTTTGATTCTTACCCAGGTGTTTTGGTACAGAGATTGTATCGCTCTTAACAAAGAGGGATCGATGTTCCAAAGGACCAGTTTTCTCTATAAGATGGTGCGGTCAACTCCATCGAATGCAGCAGAATAGTCGATGAAGCAGGCGAACAAAGGAAGACTTTTGCGCCGCCGTGCCTGATTGACTAGATAAGAAAGAGCTGTGATGTTATCTACAGTCGAGGACCCTGGTCTGAAGCCGGTTTGACAGAAAGGCAGTAGGTTTTCTTCGCTTGCCCAGTCTCTAAGGTCTTTCAAGATGGCACTTGCATAAGCTTTGCCCTCGATGTCTAACAAGGCGATCATGCGGTAGTTTGTTGGGTCTGATTTGGTCCCTTTCTTATGAATTGGGTGCAGGAGCGAGCCTCGCCATGAATCAGGCACAGCCCCCGACAGCCAGCAGTCTGAGAAAAGGTGGGTCAAGTTTTCAGACCAAAAATCGATGTTTGATTTAAACAAGTGGCCTGGTAGACCGTTGGGGCCCGGTGCGCCGTTTGCTCAGATTTTTTTTGAGTATTTTGGACACTAGATCTTTTCCGGGAGGGGGTGTTGTATTAGTGGTTAAAGCCAGGTTCACTTTTTGTGGGATCATGTTGTGTGGTTGGATAATTAGACCTTCTTCCTTGTAGAGCGCTGTAACATGACGGACCCAGACAGATGCCTCAAGGGAGTTTTCTCTATGGTTTGTCCCTCGGCCAAGATGGCTAATGTAACTCCAGAACTCTTGTGATTTCCCAGGGCTCAACAGATCGAAGATTTTCAGCCACTGGGCCTCGCAGTGATTACGCTTGGCGGCCCACACTTTTCTGGAGTGGCTCTTTGCGGCCTCTTGCAGTTGGATTTTGTTTTTGATTGTGCGATTTTTACTGTAGGCTTTTCGTTTTTTGTTTAAATCCTTTGCACTGGTTTTAATTTCTGCGTTGTATCCAAATGCCGTCGGAGGGTGCCAGTGGGTTGCCCTTGATTTCTCCCCATCTCCCCTAAGTTCTGCCGCTAGGGTTGAAGTGATTCCATCCCATGTAGCTATTGTCTCCTGGTTGGGTTTGCACGGGGGCCAGCCAGCCCACGTGTTTGCCCAGGTGTTAAAGGTTGCTATGGCCGCCTGTCCCCATTTTATTCTTCTGGGCAGTTTTACTAATTCTTGGCCGTCCGATGCCCCCACGCATGTCGGCTTGTGTCGTGATTGCACTGGTAAGTTCATGGTAATTGTTAGAGCTGCGTGGTCACTGTCATTGCATTGGTGAACCGTGAAGTTTGTCATTTTGTCTTGCAGATTATCACTTAGGATGATATAATCGATCGTCGTTTAGTTGTTGTACGTATGACTGATCGAGGCTCCCGGGGTGTTCTTTAATAGCAGTGTGTGGGCCGTCGCCAATTTGTAAGATTTTAAGAGTTCGTTCAGTGCTTCGGTCCCCCCGCGATGTTGATTTTGCCCGGTGGGAACCCCTATATTATGAATGTTAAAGTCACCGAGGATAATGCAGTCTGATGATGGGTGGCCTAGCAGCAGAGTTTCTAATTGGTGTACGAGTGCGAGCGAGTTAGATGTGTTCTCCTGCGAGTTATGGTAAATGTTGATTAATAGTATTGGTGATATGCTGTTGATGGAATGGGGGAATTTCAGAATGCCCGCCTGTAAGTTGTCTGGTTGATTGTGCAGTTCCAGGAATTCTATGTTCAAGGCGTGTTTTATATAGACGCAATTCCCCCCTGAAGGTCTTCCAAATATATTGGTCTTTTTAGCCGCTTTACTGTATTCTGCATATCCTCTTAGCGAGAGTGGTTGGGTCAGCCAGGTTTCCTGTGTGCATATAATATCTGCTTCATCCAGGAATTTCACTGCAGCTGGGCTTAATAGCAGCTTTTTGAGGCCTGAGACGTTTCACGTTAGTATTTTTAGACTCTTGATGAATTTCACTTTTTCCTTTAGAGTTATTTCTCGCTCGCTGACGGTGTGTTGAGGAGTTCGGGCTGAGTTTGCGAAGACAGCTTTATTAGGAACTGGAGTTTAGTGCGGATGGCAGCCAGGACCAGTGGTTACTTGAATGGCCCCTAGTTGTGCACAATCGTTTTCCTTGACTGAGGTTGGTTGTAATCTTAATAGGGGTTCCATGTGTTGAGCTGTTGTTTATGCTGCCTTTGCACCCCTGTAGGACAGAGTCGGTTTTTAGCCGATGGGTGGGAGGAGCATTTGTGATTATAGTGTCAACCATGCCCTGTGCCTGATTGTCCGGCTTAGAGTGTACGATAAATTTTTTTTAAATTGAGGGATATTTTTGGATCGGTTTCGCCTTCATCTTTATACCCCAGCTTTCTAGTAGGGATTGTTGACTCCTCAATGCCTCCGCCAGATCTGCGCTGACGAAAGTTAATTCCGTTGTTTCATTTATTTCTTCCGCGTCCGAGGGCAGGAAAGAGACTGTTTCAATGTCTTTGGTTTTTATACCTTTCAATCCTGGGAGGTTTGCGCAGAGTGTTAGGAGGTTACTTCGATTGAGGATATCCCATTTTCCTTGCGAGATGTATTCTGGGTATAGCAGTATTTTCCGGTCCTTTACATGGGCTTGACTTACGCTGGACTCGTCAAGCCAAATTTTACCAAGGGTTTCAATAGGCGGTGTCACTATCAGACCAGGCTGGTTAGGGTTTGTCTGCTGGTTCAGTCCTGTGATCGGTTGAGGTGCCACCGTGGGCATTGGACTAGGGGAGCAGTTCTTATTACGTTGCCTATTGACGGCTTGCTCCAGCTGAAAGGATGTTGGCCCGTTGGGGGCGCTCTGAGAATCTCCGATGGCGACATTGATGGTTTTTGAGTAATTGGGAGCTGATGCTTCGCTCATTGTAAGCTTGGTTTGCACTGAGTCTTCAGCACTTGTTTGATGGAGCTCCTGCGTGTGTTGCGTGGCTTCATCGTGGCTGGTTGCCTGCAGTGCATGCCCATGTTTTTGTGTTGTTGGCGCTGTGTCGGCTTGAGAAGCCATGGGCAGGGGTAGCGGGCTTGGATCCTGGGCTGGGATTAATGTTTTTGACATTCCCGTCAAATGTTCTATAACTTCTGCTGTATGCTTGGGGGCTGCCAGATTAGATGTTTCATCTGTGATGATGTGGTCTGGAGGGTGCTTCTTAGGTCGTAACCAGTTGTGAATAACGCTGGTGGCAAATGCGTTATTTTTCTTCTCCTTGTTAGGTTTTCTTAGTTTTTTCTTGTTTTTCCTTGACAAGTTTTGTGACTCGTGGCTGGCTGGCTTAAAGGTTTGTTGGTGAACCTGACTTTCAACCTTAGTCGTGGTTGTTCTTGTGCCACCAGCAGGAGACGAGGCTAGGGGGGCTAGCTTTTCCGAGCTACTTGGTCGGGGAATTACTGGGGTGTTATCCAAGGGGTATGCCTGGGCGAGACCCTGTGTAATTAAAGGCATGCTCTTCAAATAGTTTTTTTTTTTATTTGCCTCGCCCTTGAGGTCCTCTATTAGTGTGGTCATAATAGTTGGTAGTTTTTCTAGGCTGTGCAGAATCGGACTGCAGCTGCATGACTCTGGTTTAAATTGTGTACTGTCCTGCGCTCTGCGTGTCAGGGCATTCAAGTTGTCCAGTTTTGAGTCTATCCCCGAGATCAGATTTGCCACTATTTGTAGAATGTTGATCTGCACATCAAGCTTGTCCGTGTGCATTATCGCTGCTCCTGTCATTGAGACAAGCGCTTCACTGATTAATGATAGATGGTTAGTCTTTACTAGACCGCTATCGGAGGGCAGGGATGGGTCCGTTTTATCATTTTCTAAGAGGACCGCTCTTGATAGGATTGGTGGGTGATTTGGGGTCCTGTCGAATAGTTGACGGGTTGCACCTTCCTCAATGGCGGGGGAGTCATAGGACAAGTCTGTGTGCAAAGGAATGGAGGGGGGAGTTGTACCCCCTCTCTTGTCGACGTGGGTGCTATCTGAAGGGGCATATATGTTCGCTTTGGCTGCAGGAGGCCTACTCCGCTGGCGGTCCGCTGAGGGGGAAAAAGTCTGGGCAATGATGTTTGGTTGGGTGTGCCCGAGTGCCACCATGTCCAGTATCACAGATTTAGAGGGCAGACCGCTCTGGAGGGTGAGTATTGTTGGAGAGAGGGGTATCCTGTGTGCCCGAGGGCTTACAAGTATTAAGTTCAACTCTTCTTCCTCCGTAGCTTTGTTAATGAGCAAACTGTCCGAAGTCATGGGACAGACAGGGGTGGAGAAGGTTTTGGGGTTCAGAAAACTTCTTATGTCTCTGTTCCCGGCGGAACAGTTTGAACGTTCTGTAATGCAGGGCCTTGGCTTGTGTGCATTTGTGTTCGGGGTGCTGAGGGACTTCCCCATGATGTCAGTCGGGTGGTGGGCTGGGAGAGGGGGAGCCACTGATTCCGCAGTGAGAGCGATGTACTGTCCCGGAAAAGTTGGAGTTGCTCCAGTTGCTCCCGCAGCTCCTGCGAGTTCCTCATCCCAGGGCCCTGGACCTTGGTAAGGTCCCCCTAGTCCTAGTACTGGAGGGTAGAATAGCTTCGCCTTCCGTCTCTTGGCAGAGCTATGTCGCCGGGGCTTCTCCTGAGGCTTCTCTTGAGGTTGGGTTAGAGTGAAGTTTCTAGTCCTCATTTTGGGGTTGACTTAGGTGGCTTGACGGCTCCTGGGTTGCTGCGACTCGATTGATGAAGCCCACGAGATGGATGGGGGTCTGTGGGAGTCTGTGGGAGTCTCCTGGAATATCCTGGAATCTCCTGCTAGATGAGGAGCTCTGGCCCCCCTGATGCTGCTGGAGGTCCGATGCTTATACTGGTGGGCAGTGCTGGTAGCAGGTTTGGGACTCTGACTCTGACTCTGGCTATGGGCTGATTCGTGCTGCTTGATGCTTGATGCTGCACGCCCGCCGTGCTCCCAGGCCCCCGTCAATGCGGGGGGGGGGCTGGACCCCCTAACCTCCTGGTCCTGTGGGGACTGTGAGGAGTTAAAAGGCCGTTGAGTGCATCCTGGCCTCTAGGGGCCTCTGAGGGCGGTCCTGACCCTTGACCCTCTGCTGCACTCCCCCCTAATTCTCCCGGCTGCCTCTCTACGCCCGGGTCCCAGGTCCCAGATCCCAGGTCCCAGGTCCCAGGTGAAGACGCTCTACCGGGGGGATGCAGGCGGTGGAGGGGGGGAGGTAGGTGCGCTTTTCTGGCGGTGCCTCCTGCTTCTCTGGGGGACCGCCGGCTTACCAGAGGAAGCCTTGTGCCTCGCGCCTTCCGCCGACTTATCCTTTTATTGCCTTGGCCGCTTGACTGCTTCAGATGAAAGGCGGCTGCTCACCGCTGCACACTACTTCAGTAGCGTCCAATTGCTTGACTGTTTGACGCTGTTATTGGTTGCTGTTGCTGTTTACGCCCACGGCTGTCTCTCGCTTGATGCCAGGAGGGAGGGGTGGGGAAATATGGTGGAAGCGGTAAATGGTAATGGATGTGGCGGTATGTGCACGCTGCGGGGGGGATGGGGTAAAGGTGCAGGTTCCACCTCCCGCTTACCGCATACCGCTTACCGCGTTCTTCGACCCTGGTTCGCTGTCCCCTGCGTTTTCTCCTCGCTACGACCCCTGTGGGTCGTAGTGGCGGCTGGGGGAGGGGGGCAAGTCCGAAGCCCGACTCAGCTCTCGGTTTTCGGCTCTGGGACCCCGGCGGCGGCGGCGGTGATGTTACTACTTGCCGCGCAGCTCTCCTCCTCTCTGCTGCTGCTTACTGCTCGCTATCACGAACTCACTGCTATCACGAACCCACTGGCGCCCTCTGTCTATAGAGCTCAGGTGTCAAACTATATCTAGACATCAATGCATCTTTCATGTGGCTGTATGAATTGTGGACATCAGAATGTATCCCGCCCCTCACTAAGGAACCTTCCCCACAACCCCGCTCCCCAATGTCTCTCAGGGACCCGGTGGGAAGACATGGCTACCTCATAGGCTCTGAACACTGACCAATATCATAATTTTTGTAAAACTCTTTCACTACATCCTTGGGAATATACACTCTACTTTCTGTAAGTACTGACGGTACGCTGCCACCAGTTGGAGTAACTTCTAAACTTTTGGTTTTAAACTCCAACTCCCTCAAAACTTTTTCATGCTCAAACTGCATTTTCTTTTCCTCAAGATCTAGGGCCATATGTATCAAGCACTAATGCGAATTTCGGCGTTTGCGAACGCATTAGTGCAAAATGGTATGTATCACAGAAATCTGCATGCAAAATAAAGAATCGCAAAATTTGCAATTCTTATTTTGTGATTGCATTTAAGGAGTTTCAGATTTTGCGATTCCTTAAATGCAATGTATAAAGCATAAAAAAATGCAAATTGGCCTTAAGGAATCGCAAATTACCACCAACTTCAAGTTGGTGGTAATTTGAGAATTCCTTGAAAAATGCACTTTTTTGCATTTTTCAAAGTGTAATGTGAGGCACATGCCCGCCACATGTGCACCCATGCTGATTTCAGGGGTGCAACAGGGTGTCCTTTGGACACGCCTGCACCCTTGAAATTATTATCAATTTGCGAATCTCAAATTGTGAATCGCAAATTGAGAATAACTTCCCATCCATTCCTATGGGCCTCCTGGGCCATAGAAATAAATGGGAAAGTATTCCTTGATTGCGATTCGTAATTTGCTAATCGCAAATAAGGAACACTAAGAAATCGTAAAAAAATTGAGATTTTGTACATACATCCCTATTTGCGATTCTCAAATAGCGATTTCTAAAAAATCGCTATTTGTGAATCGCAAATCTGGTTGATGATACTTATGGCCCCTAGTCTCCTATTTTTATTTCTAGTTGCCTATTTACCTTGAACTTGGTCAATTCCATTTCATGCCTTCTTGATCTCTCTCTGCCTTCCAACTCTTCTTGAGACAGATTTTTGTTAGAGCCAATGCTACCTGCACGGGAAGGTACCTTCCTTCCTCCTGAGCCCAATGGCTCTTCTTGTAGCACAATTGCGGGGTCATCCTCCTCAAACACAGGAGTTTTCCTTGCTTCTACCCAGGCCCTCAGCGCCTTGTACAACTCTTCCTTCACTCTGAATCCAGAGGTGGAAACATTGAATTGTTTGCAAAAGTACTTCAGGTGTGCAACTTTGTAGTTTTCCAATTTCTCTTCTTCTCATTCAAGATCAAGAGAGGCTACTGAATTAGGCATCTTTCAAAAATAGGCAATCCAAAAAACAAATCAAAAAAGAATCTACCAAAAAGTATGTGGTATCGTTATGGTCTGCACTCACTAAGTAGTGTTCACCAGTCACTGCACATGAGTCACAAATGCAAATCCAGAATCCCTTCCGCTGCCTACTAATGTTAGATTCTGGGTCTCTAGTTGGCACAGGTTGGTACTTGTTATTTATTTATTTTTTTGCCCTCATCTCACCTATAAGCATATTGCAGAGTGTTACAGCTGTTATTGTGACCCTAGGCTCCCTCCAGCCAACTGCACTTGCTCAGGTCTCCCGACCAACTCCTTACACTGGAGTTAAGGTGTAATCATAGGACCGGGTACCTTCATTGTTAATTACCAAAACAGTCTTAGATCTAGACCCATATTGAAAAGGGGTTGCCAGAGGTTAGTCAAGGAACTGCTAGGGCCAGCAAGGTCTAGACGAGCCATCGCAAATGCTGATTTAAGCCAATCTTCCATTCTTGGGGGGCTTGGATCTTTCCATTTCACACATATTTCTCTACGTGCCAGCAAGATAAGACATAGTAATAGTCCTCTATCTCTCACTGCCAGGTCCTTTGTTGAAAGGCAGTCATCAGCAAAGAAAATTAAAGACCCATTGACCACAATATTCATATCAAAAATCCTGCACAAACAGTTCCCAATCCCTTTCCAGAACGATCCCAGCGCCAGGCACTCAAAAAAACATGAATGTCATTAACTTTAGGGGCCATACATCTGTGACATTTCAGCTCGGGGTTGGGGCAAATTTTGCTATTTTAGCTGGGGTATAATATATTCAATTGGTCACAAAAAAATTATTCTTCTTCAAACTAGCTGATTTTGTAAATTTATAAAGAAGTTTTTAGGAGGGGTTTAAAAGATCCCCTATTACGGATTCAAAAGGAGATTGATTCCATGCAGAAGCCTGTGTTGGAATGTTCTTGTCGTCTGCTTCAACCAGTTTTCTATACCAAATCGAAACTTCTTTCTTCAGCAGTTGCGGTGATGTGAAAAGAAGCTTTGTATCCCAATCTCCCCTTATACCTTCGCTCTCCGCCTCGAACCAGGATTTTAATTGTAAAAACTTAAATTTGGATATGTCAGGACCTATTCTAGCTCTCAATATCTCCCATGGGTAGATACCATTCACGTCCCCACAGATGTGACCAAATAGAGACTCCGGATCTCTTCATAGGAAGAGCCAATCTGTCTTTAAGACAAAGAGGTGTCCCCGGGGAGTCACAGACAGGGGCGTGGTCCGAATAGTAACTAATCCCACCCCTGTTCCTTACTTTGAACCAAATTGCTAATGCATTTTTCAGGACCTTCAGGTGAACTTTTTTAAAGAACTTCGGTAACCCATATTTATAGAGAAACCCTTCTGTGCTGCCCCCTCTACATTCTTAACCAACTCACTTAGCAGTACTCCCCACGCTGAAGCCGCAGGGTTTGTCAGAAGCATCCGGGTGGCTCTGAATTGAAATGCTACCAGATACCAAATGATATCTGGGAGAGCTAACCCGCCTTTAACCAACCTCCACCTCAGCTTCTTCATGACAACCTCACTCCTTTGTCTCCCCATACAAAACTCCCGATCTTACTCTGTATTTTCATAATGCCCTGCTGGGGAAACGTCAGGGGGATGGCATTGAAGATATAGGTCAACTTACGGAGGATGGTCATCATACCTAAGTTTACCTTACCATATATAGTTAGGGGGAGATTCTTCCACCTTGCAAACAAACAATCTAATTCCTTAGTAGCTTTTTTCAAGTTCAAAGGGGCAATCTTATCCAGCTCTCCTACCATGGTAATGGCAAGATATTTAAATTCTGTACTGGTCTGTCCCCTCCACTGCTTTATATTCCAGCACATTACCTCCGTCTTGGAGGAGTTGGCTAGATATCCAGAAATTAAATCAAACTCCCCCAAGAGGGTCTCAACCCTTGGTATTGTTACTGCTGGGTCACTAGTATAGAGAATAATATCGTCGGCATATAGTGCTATTTTTGATTAATACTACTGAGATTTAAACTGCAGAGTTCATTCATCTATCCTTATAGCATGGGCCAACGTCTCTATTTAGGTCGAACAACAGGGGAGAAATGGGGCACCCCTGCCTAGTTTCCCTCTGAATCTCAAAACTAGGAGTAAGCAACTCATTAATCAAGATTTTTGCTGAGGCTCCCTGGTAGCATTGTCTTAAAGTGTGGATAAACACAGGCCCAAAGCCCATTACTTCCAGTACCTCCCAAAGGTAAGACCAGCAAACTCTATCGAATACCATGGCGGCATCTAAAGCGATCACCGCCAAGGCTTCTCTCCATGAACTGGGAATTTGCCCTGTTGGATTATAAATGTACTGAAGTAAAGTTCCCAATACTGGGGTAACCTCGTCTTGCAAACGTTTATAGACCTCATTTCGGAGGGCATCCATACCAGATGCTTTCTTATTTTTTGATAGCCTTATTTGAGTTTTAATCTCTTCCAGGGAGATCGGAGAATCAGCTTGCGTTAGGGAAGATAGAGATTTAGTGCTCAACCATGTCCGTATTTGATGTTTTGAGGGGCATAAGCTTTCTTTATAGAGATCTGAAAAAAGGGAGAGCAGGCAGTTCTTTATGTCCTCTATATCTGTAGATTTATCCCCATTATCGTTAATAACTAACTCGCTGATGTTGTTTTTAGTGCGGTCAGTACTGGCTTTCCAAGCTAATAGGGCACTGGCATTCTCACCATACTCATAATTCTCCATGTTCTTATTTAGCCATTGAGCCTTACATTTCTCGTCTAGCTTCCCTCTAAAGGTTTGCCTAGCTAGTTCAAGATCCTCCTGTACCTTACTCATCCTTTCAGGAGGCCCTCCCAGTACCAAGGTAAGTTCAGCTTCTAACTTCTTGATTTTATCCTCTCTCCATTTTAACTCCCGGCTTTCAGCTTGATTTTTAGAGCATATAAGACCATGGAGCCGGCACTAAGGTTGGCCTTAAAGGCATCCCAGACTACTTCCATAGTCGTAGAGCCTATGTTGATCTAAAAAAAACTCTAAGGAGAATGCTTTGATGCCCTGAATAATATCGGGATCGGCCAACTTTCTCCTGTTGAGTGTCCATCTAGTCTGAGTGGGGTTTGCTGTCCTTTTGTATGAAAACAAGATGGCGGCATGATCGGAAAGATGGGTTGGAAGGATAGAAACAGCAGATGTTTTAATCAGGAGTTCTCTACTAGCTAATATATAGTCGATCCTAGAAAAATGATTGTGTTTTTTGCTCTGAAACGTAAACCCAGCTGCCTCTCCCATCTTCCCCCTCCAGACATCTACCAAGTCCAGGTCATAAATCAAGTTCTTCATTGCGGTCCGAATACGAGGTGCCCCTATATAATGACCTCGATTTGACCTGCCCTAAGGGGATCTAGGAGGACATTAAAGTCCCCCCCCACAATCATTGGTGGATTCTCCAAAATTAGCTTTGAATAATGTTTAGAGATATAAGACGAATCATCCACATTTGGGCCATAAAAAGAGGCACAGATTAAATCCATGCCCTCAAGGTCCAAATGTGCGATGATCCACCTCCCAGTTTGGTCTGTGTGAATTGATTTAATAGAACACATTAAGCCCCGCTTTATCAAAATTGCAACTCCCCCATTATTTATTGTTTGACTAGAAGAACAGAAGCTCTCAACCCAGGGGATTTTAGAAAACAGCTTTTTAGATTGCTCAGCGGTTAAGTGTGTTTCTTGTAGAATGCATACATGTGCCTCGGAGAGCTCTAAATACTTCATTATCAATCTCTGTCTCCTTTGCAATCCCAATCCGTTAACATTCCAGGAGATAAAACAATTCTTACTATGCTGAACTATTACCCCTGTCATTTAGTCATAGATCTCTGACCCAGAGCCGCTGGCCCACATGTTAAACTCCTAGAGTGAGATGAGTATTTTTTATTTTATCCCTTTGCTCCCCACCCAGTGCACCCCTACCCACCCACCCACCATCCTGTGCCCCTTGATTCCCATGGGGAACCCTCCCTTTCAGAATAGGCGAACCTATATGGTTACGCCCACCTCAAAAAAACAAAGAACTTTTTACAAAACAAAATGAATGAACGATCTTATGCTCCGCAGTTCAACAATATTTTATATTGTTGTCATACCCCCATATTAATTCCTTTCCATACTCATATCCCAGATTTCCCTCCTCTGATTTTTTCCATGAACTCATCCACCTCTTCGGTTGTACGAAAGAGGTGCATATGGTTGTTAAACATAGCTCATAACTGAGCTGGAAACTTCAACTGAGCCTTAACTCCTAGGCTTTTTAACTCCTCTAACCTACTCCCCAGCTCCCATTGCCTAGTAGCTGTTATATGGGATATATCAGATCCTATCTGAAAGGCAATTGGCTCTTGCCCTGTGAGTGAAAAGGAGATTGACCCGTCTTTAAGGCCTGCCGACAATATTTGCTCTTTAACAGCGTAAGAGAGAAAATTAACCAAGATCTTCCTGGGCTTATGTTGGCCTGGCTTCTTCCTAAACAAATCCCGGTGAACCCTTTGAATCTCCAGTGTCAAGTTTATATCCGGGAAACTTTTAAGGACTGTCCCTTGCAACAGCAGAATAATAAATCCCTTAAGGTCTGTCCCTTCAAGATTCTCTGGGATGTTCAAGAGTCTCAAGTTATTTTTCCGGGAATGATTTTCCAATCTTTCTAGGTCTTCTCTTAGTGCCTTAGTCTGAGTTGCCAGTTTTGCCATATCTGTTGTGGCGGACCTTATTGCCTTCTTGATTATTGGGATCTCTGCTTTGATTTGATCTGTTCTTGCAGCCACCTCCTCTAATTTCTGGACCAGCACCTCACAAGAAGATTTAATTGCTGCCTGATTGGCTTCAGAGACAGAAAATCTGCTTGCCAAATCCGCCTAATTCATCTCTGAAACCTTAACACCGCTTATAATTTCCCTCTTCATTGCAATCAAAATGTCGGAGAGAGAATGCACCACTGATCCAGTGTGTCCGAGGTTCTCCAACTCAGCATCTCCAGTTTCGGTGGTCATATTTTCACCCCCAAATGAGTTTCCCCCAGTGATTGATAATTCGTTCGCCCTTTCTTGTGGGCCATCAAAAGGGGGATTATGCTGAATAGGCAGGTCCTGAACCTCTAAGGCATTGAATCTATTAGACAGTGTTACCTCTGGGTGGAACTCAGGCGAGGTCAAAGATGAATTTACACTAAGTTGTTTAATCTCCCTCTGCTTACATTGCTGGAATGGAGTCAAAAGAGGAGGGGCGGTAATATCTCCATTTAGTGCCTTAGGTTTAGTTTTAGATTTAATCTTAGGTTTAAGGATCCTTCCTTCCCTTTCTTCTTGAATGTTTATTTCAGCCGCGTTACTCAGGCTTGCTGTGGAAGACATGACTCTTTGGTAGGTATTCAACGAAGGGTTTATTTTAGTTTTAAAAACAGTTCTTTTCTTCCCCCTACTTTACCCTCGACTTTTTGGAGCCTGCTCTGGCCCTCAAAGTATAGCGACTTAATTTAGGGGGAGAGATACCCCCTTTAATTCCTCTGCCACCTTTTGCACCACTGGCTCCTCAGACTCCCCCCCACCTCCATACAAAACGGAGGAGAGTTTCTAGAGACGTTGCCAGTCTCCCAGCGCCCATATACAGGGGAGGTCACTCCTCTGAAGCCCCACCAAAGAAAAAGAAACCTGTATGAAAAAATCTCTGCGGAAAAACTCACCCGCTCTGAAATAGGCACACAAACCTCTGGCCCTGCTTGCCTCTGAAGCGTGTTACTTAGCCTCGGCAGACCTGCCCCAAAAACCCCAGAAGCATTCTGGGTGTACTCGGCTCCCGTTCTGGTGGAAAAACGAAACCAGAAGCAGGCGGCGACCCGGCGTCTCCAAAACCGCGCTGCCTCCTCCCACCTCCAGTCGCTACACTCACGATCGCCGCACTCGCCGGGTAAAACCAGCTCCCCACCGGCGCTGCAGCCCTCCACGTAATCACACATACTCCTCCAAACCTCCAAGCCTCCAAGCCTAGAAAGGCATAAAGCACATCGGGGGGAAATGAAAAATCCCCCGCGGGAGTCTCAGGTCGTCATTCTTTCATCGAAGAGGTGAGCGCAGCAGCGGCCGTTTAGATGGCGGCCACCATGTTCCCCGCTCTGACCTCTGCCATCTGCCAATAGACACTGATATTCTGAATAGGGAAGTCATCCTCACACACAGGTAGGTACTTGTGACAAGTAGGGACCCTCTCCTCTAGTCAGGGTAAGGGGGATTACACGCCTAAAATAACCCCTGATCTCCCTCTAGCAGCAAGGCTTTACTTCAGAGACGTAAGTTAAGCATTTGTGACCACATACAGTAACCTAGTGACAACACTACGAATGGACACCACACAGGTTTTATATAAAAAATAAGTAGACTTTATATAGAGTTACCACAAGACCATAAACAACAAAAATACACACTATGAATACTTTAAGATGGTAGATTAAGCTTAGTTCAGTTCAGTTTTCAGATGCAACACTCTGCGTCAATGTACCCTAAGTTGCGTTGCGCTACCACGACAAGAAATGTCGCAGCGATGGGAAATGCGACAAAGTTCAGGTGCAAAGAAATAAAGACGTGAAGAGCTTCCAGATGCGGCACCCTTCTCGGGGATGCGAGATGCTCTCGGTCCGATGTGTGGACTGCAGCGGCGACACCCTTACAATGCGACGGCAACAGCTCCAGCGGCGATGCTCTTCTGCCACGATGCGTGAAGCTTCCACTCGATGCGACAACTACAGCGGCGACATCCAAGATGCGACGGTAGCAGCTCCGATGGCGGCGCGCTTCTCGGGGATGCAAGGTGCTCTCGTTCGATGCGGTGCAATGCTACAGTTCCAGCAGCGACACACTCCGGCTTCGGAGGTGCGACAGCAGGCACAGCGACACGCTCCGACCTCGTTGCGAGATTCTTCTCCTGATGCATTGCAGTGCGACAACCACAGCGGCACCACCCTCCTTCTTCGGAGTTGCGACGGCAGCAGCAGCAACGGCGACACGCTTTCTCTTCGTTGCGGCAAGCTTCTCTCCGATGCGGTGCAGTGCGACAGTTCCAGCGGCGATACCCTCCTTTCTCCGGAGTTGCGATGGCAGGCACAGTGACGGCGACATGCTTCTTTTTGTTGAGTCGCGCTTCCAGCTCCTTGCGATACGCAGTTCCTCAGAAGGCCCAAAACAGTAGCAGGCACTTCCAAAAGAACTCTGGGGAGCTGGGGGTGAATTCTGTTCAGCAGGAGGCAAGCTCTTTTCCAAGCCCTTGGAGATCCTTCACAAGTTGAAAGCAAAGTACACAAAGTTCCTTTCTCCTTCCTTTAACAGTAAGGCAACCACTACAGGCCAATCCCCCCACGCAGCACTTCAGCTTGGGAATAGTCTCTCCTCAGGTTCTTCAAGTTTCTCCTCAGTAAAGGTTTCTTCTTGTAGTCCAAAGTGATCTAATTTCATGGGAGCAGTGTCCCAATATTTATACCTAGCAATCCTTTGTTCTCTGAGGGGAGAGGGGTCTTTGCCCAGTCCAAACCAGTTCTGAAGCACTCTGATTACCAGACTTCTCCTTTCCTTTCACAGTGCAGGGCATGCACATCAGACGCCCCACACGAGGTGGAGCCAGCATTGTGGAAGGCAAGTACAGTCCTGGAGCACTCTGTTTACAGGACTCCTTCTCTTCCTTTAGTGTGCAGGGCAGAGTCATCCGCCGCTCCCCAGGGGGTGGAGCCAGCATTGTGGAAGGCAGGCACAGCCCTATTCAGAATTCAGGTGCACTCCTCCCTCCCATCAAGATGCAGATCTCTCTATTCACCACTGGTTGACTCAGCCTGTCTCCTGGATTTCCGCAGCCCTGTCACTCACAGAAACCAGACATAGGAATACACAAACTAGCAGAGGCAGGTTTGAATGGTTAGACAAGCAAATACCTACTTTCTAAAAGTGGTATTTGCAAACACAGAATAATAAAATAAACTTCACTAAAATATGTATTTTATTATTCTGAGTTCAGGCATACTAATCTCGAATTTGGACCATGTTCTCTGAGCCTGTCAGGATTATCAAGTGTAACAACTCTAACAGCCCATTCTGGCCTATGGAGAACAGGTAGCCTTGCAATAGTAAACAAGCATTGGCATAGCCAATAGGTCTCGCCTTCAGCATACAACAGGTGATGTTGCACCAAGGATATTGTGCTGGATACCTAAACACTTATAAGGTCCCAAAGGCAAGACCTATTGGCTATGCCAATGCTTGTTGTTTTGAGAATCTGGTCACCCTAATTGAAAGGTTTTTTTTTATATAAAATGTTTGGCTTGAATCAACACCAACACTAACACATCTTATTAACTATGTTTGTACATTTTTAGATTGATCACAGATAATGTAGGCCTGCATGTTAAATTGACTAATGCTGGTTGCCATCTTGGTTTGTAAAACGCCGAGCATTTTATTTCTTGGTGAAGCTTGATTTATTGAAAGCAATGTTCTTGTGCCTTCTTTCCCAAGTGAAAGGTTTTCTTTTCTTTGCGATATTCATGGGATGTTTAAATGAGTAGAGCATTCACGAAGCCACCTGCAAACTAGAGGTGGCCCCTGTATCTCATCTTGCTACAGATAATGTAAGTTTAAAAGGCGCAGAAAAAAAGCTGTATTGTAAACGCCCTGAGAAGGTATGAGGCACACAATTGTATTATTTTGGTTAAACCTGACTGGACTCTCTTAAGGAGAGAAGCGATTTGCCTGTTTCTTTCCCTTTGAGGCGAACTTATACATGCATGCCAACATTTTAAAAATGGAAAGTGGGAATTTTCAAAATAATAAATGATCAGGTATTTCCCCCCACTGACTGCTACTGAAACTGAGAACATTTCAGGCATGTGAGAGTCAAAATAAAGCTATTTTGGGTTTCAAAAATCGGAAATCTCTGGCATGAATCAGTGGCATGTATGATTATTTTGCTTGGTCCTCTCATTTATATGACTTTGATCTGGTATTGTTGATGCATTCATACTTTAACTATTCATTGATACCGGGTTGATGATGGTTGCCTTATGTAATCCATTAAACTTTAATAATTCTTAAAGTTTTGAAAATTATTCTGTGCGTTCCTTGTAGAGCCTCATGCGCTTCGGTTTATTGAATTATTGACTTGTTGAACAGCCTCAGTTGTAAAATGCGATTCATCAAAGTTTTGTGGGCCCTGAAATGTGCACAAGTAAAGTGCTAACAGTTTAAATATGGGCGCCGTTTAATAAACGAAGACACTACACTACAAGAGCAAAGGTGACCGAGTGACTGCTTCCGGTTGGCGGGGTTGCTTGCGGGGTTGCTTACAGGAATGCAAACATGGCTCTGAAGTGCTCAACAAGACTCCACAGGACAAAGCGGCCTGAGACGTGCACCTGCGGCTGCATTCTTTGAATTTCTTCCCGAGATGATGAGGGGGTAACTAAAAGGTAATACATACTTTAAGTTCTAAGATGCCACGTGCGTGGCAACAAACTGTTTACAACTGGCGCCTGTAGTAGGGTGACCAGATTTAAAAAAACAAAAACCCGGGCTATTTTGCAAAAACATTAGAATGACTATCATTTTAAATCTGTCGAGGGTCACAGAACGGCAGCGCCGATTAACAAACACAGACAAGGATGCACTAAGGAAGTGCAATGCAATTTCTAAGCCCAATATCTTACCTGTAAATTGAATTGCTTTTTGATAAGAGTTGCTAGCTAGTCGAGCTTTGCAACATATAAAATGTGCCAGCCTCCCACTGTTTTCAGCCGGGTCATGACGAGCCACATTTGCTGAAATCTGCGATGTAAAGCCCGGGCGTGTCCCGGAAAGTCCGGGACGCATGGTCACCCTACAACTGAACTTTTGCTACAGGCAGAGGGTGTGGCTTAACGACTACGGCGGCCGGCCTTAAAGCTGGGGAACTGGGTTCGAGTCTGGCGGGAGGCTCAAGCATTCTGTGATCCTGGGCAAATAGCTTAATCTCTCGTGCCTAAAAATAACGTGTCCGTCAGTAACGCAACTGGTGCTCATGTAAAGCGCTCTGAACCCTTCTGGTGTAGTTCACACTGTATAAAACTGTGAAACAAAAATCACTCTAATTTACTGCTGTAAAAAAATAATAGCACTTTACAGTTGATACATTTAAATAATGCCTTCAATCTTTACGCCGGTACGACCAATACACCTAACAAGCTTGAAAAAAAACGCATACGCAAGAGATGCATATACAATCTGCGATCATGAAACTGGAAAATAGTTCACAGATAGCTGCAGCGTGTATCATCCGGTACTGTCAACATGGCTCGGCTCCAGATAGCATAATCAGGGCTGACGAGTGGCCTCGTCACACCGGTTTGAAATTGGATTACCGCCGGGCTGGATGAGGCAACGAGAAAAACAAGCAGAAACACGAGAGACGGCCTGCGGCCGTCAAAGTGAAGTGGACACGGCGGGAGGGGGCGGAGCGGGGAGAGCGGCATCGTGGTCTAATGTGGAGGATACTTCAAAAAAAGGGAGAAAAGAAAAGAAGGGGAATAGAAGAAAAAACAAGGAGAAACATGAGAGACGGCCTGCGGCCGTCAAAGTGAAAGTACGAGGAGAAATGCGACACGGCGGGCAGGGGAGGGGGCGCAGCGGGGAGAGCGGCATGAGGGTGTGAAGCAGCAGGGGCCTGAGATGCGGCCGCCTTTGATGTGATAATGCGAGGCAAGCAGCTGGTGGCATTGTGCACGCGCTTTCACATGCACGGCAAGAAATCGCCTGGGAATCGCCTGATCTCGGTAAGCTCTGTTTAAGCCACTATATATCGAGCTCCCGCTCAATGCGCATGCGCATTGAGATAGGTCACTCGACCTAAAAACGAAAATGGCTGTACTTCACTATTAGGACATGCCACACACATCAGGGTTTGTCCTACATAATACTTACAATGCACCCTGCCCTTGGGCCTACCATAGGGGTGACTAATATAAAGAAAAGGGAAGGTTTAGGGACTGGCAAGTGGGTGCACTTGCCCAGTCAGCATGACAGTACCAGACTGCATGTGGCACTGGACAGCAGTGGCACAGTGCCCAAAGCATCTATAATCAGCAAAAACACATGAGGCAACAGCAAAAAATGTAAGGGAGACCCACGCCAAGGTGGCAGTTCTAACACGTGTCCCCTCCTGCTGAAATGTTGGGAGAACTAACCTACCTCCTGGGAGTTCTCATCACTAAGGCCAAAAAATCTGAACAGACCATCAGCATTGGCGTGCTCTGTACCAAGGCGGTGTTCCAACGTGAAATCCATCCCCTGTAGGGAAATGGACCACCTCAAAAGCTTTCAATTCTCATCCCTCATCTGCATCAACCATTTAGCGGCAAGTATGGTCTCAACTTCTTCAGTGCTCAGACTACAGCAAATGTCTCATGCTCAATCGCACTCCACCTCTGTTCCCGTGGAAGTAACCTCCTACTGATGAAGGCTACGGGTTGATCTAGGCCCTCCTCATTTATCTGTGACAAAACAGCCCCCACACCATGCTCTGAAGTGTCTGTCTGAACAATAAAGTCTTTTGAGAAGTTGGGTGCCAGGAGCATGGGCGCCGTGCACATGACAGTTTGCAGGGCCTCAAAAGCTTTCTGACAGGTGTCAGTTCAAATCACTTTCTTGGGCTGCTTCCTGGAATTCAGCTCTGTCAAGGGTGCAACAATGCGGCCATATCCCTTCGAGAAACCTCCTGTAATACCCAGTGAGTCCTTAAAAGGGTCTCACCTCAATCTGGGTCTTGGGGGGCTCCCAAACCAGGATGTCTCAATCTCCAGCTGTAGGGGTGCGACCTGGGTGCTCCCAACCTGGTGTCCTAAGTACACCATGGAACCCTGCCCGATCTGACACTTACTCTCCTTGATCATGAGGCCTGCTCTTCGCAGTGCGATCAACACTTCCCAGAGGTGGCGCAGATGTTCTTCCCAACTGGTGCTGACCACTGCAATGCCATCCAGGTAGGCAGCACTGAACTTTTCCAGTCCAGCCAACACCTGGTTGACCAACCTCTGAAAGAAGGCAGGGGCATTCTTTGTCCCAAAGGGCATTACCCGGAACTGGTAGAGCCCATCTAGTGTGGGGAATGCTGAGCTCTCTTTTGCCCCATCAGTCAAGGTGACCTGCCAGTACCCAGACATTAGATCAAGTGTGCTGAGGTACCAGGCAGACCCTAACCAATCAATGAGCTCCTCAGCTTCGGAGATGGGGTGTGCATCAGTCCTCGTAACTGAAGTGAGCCCTCGGTATTCCACACAGAACCGGAGTTCTGGCGTGGCACCCGGCGCGGCAGCCTTTGGGACCAAGACAACTGGGCTGGCTCAAGGACTGTTAGAAGACACAATCACCCCTAACGCCAGCATCTTGGAGACCTCCTACTTGATGCAAGCTCCTACCCTGTCAGTCACCCTGTAAGTTTTGTGCTTCACAGGAAGACAATCTCCAGTTCCACATCATGGATGAACCAATCAGTGACACTGGGAATTAGGAAGAACAGATCAGAAAACTGTCCCAGCAACTGGCGGCAGTCATTCTGTTGCTCAGGGGTCAGGGTGAAAGAGAGGTTTACACCATCCACTGACGCATCCCTTTCTGACGTTGACAGGAGGTCAGGAAAAGGCTCAGTCTCCTCCTCCATTGCAGCATCTGTCGCTAAGAGCATGCCCACTTCGGATCTTTCCAAGTGGGGCATCAGGCGGTTGACATGCAAGACACGCAAGGGGTTCCTGGGAGACCGGAAGTCCACCAAGTAGGTAACAGAACTCTTGCGCTCCACCACCTCAAATGGTCCAGTCCACTTATCCTGGAGCCCACAACACTCTACTTGGGCCATGACCCAAACTTTCTGACCAGGCTGAAGCTCTACCAGAGTAGCATTCTGGTCGTACCACTGCTTCATCTCCTCCTGGCCGGCTTGCAGATTCGCCTCAGCGAGTTGCCTGAAACATCTAGTCTGGTTACCGAAGGCCAGCATGTAACTATATACATCCTGGGGAGGTTTCCTGGGAGATTGCTCCCAGCCTACCTTGAGCAGACTAGGAGGTCCTCTCACTGGGTGACCATAGAGAAGCTCAAAGGGACTGAACCTTAGAGATTTCTGTGGCACCTCACGGTATGCAAAGAGCAAGCATGGTAAGAGGACGTCCCACTTACGCCTCATAGGTTCCTTAAGACACATAATCATGCCTTTCAGGATCCGGTTGAATCTCTCAACCAACCCATTTCCTTGGGGGTGGTAAAGAGTGGTAAACTTTTAGGTTACCCCACACTCCTGCCACAGGGACTTCATATACTTAGAAATGGCGATTGTACCTCAGTCAGACACAACCTCTCTAGGGAACCCCACACGGGAGAAAATTCCCATCAGTGCCCGTCCCACCACGGGGCTGTCACTGTCCTCAGAGGTATGGCTTCCAGGTACCAGGTGGCATAGTCCACCAAGACCAGGATGAAGCTATTGCCCATGGCTGTCTTGAGGTCCAGTGGCCCCACAATGTCAATACCCACCCTTTCAAAGAGGGTGCTGATCACAGGGAATGGCTGGAGAGGAGCCTTCTGCTTCCTCCCACTCTTTCCACTTGCCTGGCAAGTCTGACACATCCTGCAATAAGTGTCTGAACTATTGAAATATATCCAAGCGGCCTCTAATCATAGGGGTCGACCGTCTGAGCACTCCGATTTGAATCGCTATGAGCGATGTAATCAATCAAACTTGTTGTTTGTTCCAATCTTCGACCAACAAAGTTATTGTTGAAACATAAACTTTTTTTTGTTTTCATGAATTCATTTATTGGATTATATTTCCATCCAGCATGAATTTATATTGCTTTATATATTTTCTCCTGATTCAAGATTAAATTCTCAATGCATTTCGTGCACTATTGTGCACTTCTTCAGGCGAAATCGGAACAATTCAAACATAGAACTGATTGAGGTTCCACTCCTAATATATACATGATATTCTAGCATATCTATATTTAACATTTATATTTTAACATTCTAAGCAAATTAAATCAACAAATTAATCTGCATGCAATTAGTTTGACGTCAAATGAGTTGTCTTTATCATTCGATCATGATGATGTTACTCGCATTCTATATTGGCTATGTAACATGCGTGCTGTGCTGTCGTGTGTTGTGAAATCGAACAAACGTGATGTCTAAAATTTGCTAAAGTGCATGTTAAAGCGTGTGAGTGTGATAAGCTTTATGAACGTTCGCGTTATCCGGTGCTTACGGCTATGCTGAAAAGTGTTAGTATTCTTCAGCGCGCGCTCGGTCTAAAAACTCGAGCGTTTCGAAAAGATATGGCCATAATAATTTCGATCCGATGGAAGCTTACCTCGTGTTCAGTGAGGTTTATGGACAGCAATGTTCTTCTACCTTCCGCGATGATTATTGCCAGTCGGCGTGTTGTATGTTTGTATAAATAAAAAACGGACTATGTGTCATGTGATCTGTTTCAACTATGGTGGCCATCTAGTAATGAGTTTTTCAGTCTTAATGTGTAGCGAAGACTCGCTAATGTCAATCTTCACATTTACAAAACCTCAGGGGCATTTGAGTAAGTAGATAACATTCGAAGTGTCACAAATGGCTGTCACTCATAATTTGATTGTCGTTCCTTTCAGTAGATGGTTGATGGTGTTGCCTTTGATTATGTTATTGCAATTGAGACATGGTATGGTTCCTTTGTATTTAACGTTTTCTGTTTTGATGGTTGGTTTCAACATTTCTTGATTATTATGGCTTCTTGTGTACGCAAAAATGGGCTCATTATTGAAAATCCCTTTGAAGTCTCGTTCTTGAGTTAATAGTGGCCAATGTTTTCATATGATCTGTTTATATTGATAACTCAAGGTGGAGTATTTTGATACTACTACAATCCTCTTTTGTGTTGTTTTCTGTGTTGGTAGTAATAAATCTTGACAGTTCTTTTTAGAACATTTTATTTCAGCCTGTTGAAGTATAGTATCTGGATATCTACGCTCTTCAAAACGATGTATCATGTTTTGAATCTGATTCTTTGATTCTTGTTCGTTCGATACTATTTGTTTCACTCGATATAATTGGGATAGTAGTAAGTGATTCTTCAACTGTAGTTGGTGGAAACTTGTATAGTGAAGGAGATTGTTGCGATCAGTTGGTTTCTTGAATATATTAGTTTCAATTTTATTGTCTTTTATGGTAATGGATACATCTGGATATGAAATGATGGTGTTGCTGATTTCATGAGTAAATTGAATCGGGTCATTGATTCTATTTAGATCTTCCAGTGCTGTTGTTAACTCCTCATGTGAGCCATGCCATAATACAAAGATGTCATCGATGAATCTCAAAAATAGTAAGGAATGATTTTCACGTGTTCAAACTTAAAATGTTTTTATTCTCAAAGGTATTCAAGGACCTTTTCTAACTGCTGACCGGAGTACCAAAGAACAATGCCAACTGGCACTCATTCTCGCCCATCACTGAACAAGAAATCTATAGCACCCTGCCAACCATATCTCCGATCCCTTACCCCCATCTGTATTCAAAATGATAAAGTCCTCCATTCTACCTCTATGGGCAAAAATTGTCAACGCCTCTCTTAGGCAAGGTTCCATACCGGACTGTCTGAAAATAGGGCAGGTCACACCCATACTAAAGAAAGCCAACTCCCTCCCCACAGACCTCAACAACTATCGACCTATATCCAGCATCCCCACGCTGGCAAAGTTAATAGACAAATGTGTACAAATTCAACTCTGCCACCACATCGAGAATTTCAACCTCCTAGATAATCACCAATCCGGTTTCCGTCAAAGGTCACACTACTGAATCTGCCCTCACACACATAATGGATGACATCTTAAAAATGCTGGATCACAATGAATCATGCCTATTGATACTTCTCGACCTATCCTCTGCCTTCGACACGGTTAAACACGACAATCTACTATCTATACTGGAACGAAGGATGGGCCTAACCGGTCCAGTTTTACAATGGTTTACCTCCTTCCTAAGCAACAGAACCCAAAGAATCAAGCTGAAGCAATCATTCTCTCAACCTTCCTTGGTCACACTAGGAGTCCCACAGGGATCAGCTTTATCACATATCCTCTTTAATCTTCTCATGGAACCCCTTGCTAATGCACTTAGCTCTGTAAACATTTTGTGTCATCTATACGCGGACGACACTCAACTTTATTTGAAAATTTCCTCACCAGAGGATTTCATCTCCCTCAACGCCATTCTTCATAATACCCAAAGTTGGCTCAATGGCAACCACCTCATGCTTAACACCAAAAAAACTGGGTTCCTCCTCATCTCCCCTCCCAATCATGCACCCAACTTAGACTCATGGCTGAAGCATCTTACTTCCTTTGATTGTGCCCCTCACATCATTGACTCCGCAAAATCCCTGGGAATCACCATCGACAAACATTTAAATATGCAGGAAAAAATCTACAATACCACCAAAGGAGCCAACTTTCAGCTGAGCATCTTAAGGAAACTTAAACCCTTCCTCCCACAGTCTGATCTAAAAATGGCGGTCCAAGCACTTGTACTACCAAGACTGGACTACGGAAGCACCACTCTCTGCGGTCTTCCTAAATACAAACTAGCACCGCTCAGTGCTTCACTTAATGCGGCGGCCAGGCTGGTATCCGGAATAAAAAGAAATAACCACATCACCCCGCCCTTAAGGCTCTGAACTGGCTACCATACGAGTCGAGGATACAACTAAAGATCGCCTGTATGACACACAAAGCCTTACACAGCAACACTCCCTCCTATTTAGCACAAAAGCTAGAACGGTCGGGAGGTGGCAGACAATTGCGAAGCGCAAGCTCACTTTTCCTAAAACCTCAATCCTTCCACAAAAAGAGAACTGGATGCAGAGCTTTCTCTGGTATCGCACCGAAGATCTATAACAACCTTCCCCCAGACTTAAGTAGAATCCCTTCCTTTACCACCTTCAAAAAGGAAACGAAAATGTTTTTCATGAACAAATTGTCATCCTAAACCTATAACTCCTAGAAGCCTAACTGCCTTTGCTTGTATTCAAACAGCAATGTCTACCTCACCTATATTGTATTATATGCGATCCCCGATTGTCTGTATAACTTTTGATAATTATTTACTGTAAAGTCCCCTGACAACCCCATAGACTCTGTCTGCACTCTGCCTCTGCTTTTAATCAAACAACAATGTCTACCTCACTTGTATTGTAATATATGCGATTCACGACAGTAAGTATAACTTGTGATAATCAGGTACTGTAAAGCGCTCTGATACCCCCGTGGGTCATGTCCGCGCTATATAAAACTTTATAAATAAAAATAAATAAAAATTCATAAAGGTATTTGCATAAACTGGGGCTGCACAGTTGCCCATTGATGTTCCAGTTAATTGTTGATAGTATTCTCCTTCCCAGCTAAAATAGCTTTGATACAAAGTGAAGGTAAGTAATTCAATCAAAAACACTTGAAAATCCATGTTTAAATTGGTTGTCAATAATAATTCCTCTGTTGCTTCTAATCTCAAATTATGGGGTATAGGAGTGTACAGGGATTTAATGTCAATGGCGCACATCCATACTTCTCCATTGTCTGGCAGTTGAACCTTGGCTAGTTTATTCAAAAAATCTGTGGTATCTTTGACATAGGTTTTGGTTTGACAGATTTTTTGAATAAACTAGCCAAGGTTCAACTGCCAGTAACAAATATGACAGCTCGGACAATAACCAGTTATGACATGTTTCAGGGTTTGAGCACATGCTCCAGTGACTGGTTAGCAGATTCCAAGTGCCAAGAGTGAAAAAAACAGGAACTTCAGTCCACGAAAAATGGGGTTATTCATGCAAAAAGAGGTATATTCCTACAATATGCCAGATGTTTTTTTTACAACTCCGATGGCTGACAAAACCATGCACACATTTACAAGCCTCTTTACATATTTAAGTCAGGACACCCATATCTGTGACAGATATGCCAGCAAATTCCACTTGGTACAGTGGAAATTTTACTAGCTTGTCCAAATTTCTTCAATACTAAGAGGGTCATTACAATGGTGGTCGGATGAACGCCCAACCAACATCATAGCGAAATTGGGTTGGAAACATCCCTTTTTCAATTGTGGCTTGTGCCAGGCACTATGTGGTGGCGGTTGTATAGCGTTACAACGCATACTTTTACAAATCATGCCTTAACAATGCATTGTTTACATCACAACATCCTTTACAACGCATTCCATTACATCGCATGACACAACATCGCATTTTAGGAAACTACCTTTACAACGCATTCCATTACATCGCATCCTAACTTTACAATGCATACCATTACAATCCATACCATTACATTGCATTTATGGTAAGTATTGGATAGTATTGGAGTAAAAATTACTATTCTATCTCCAGGGGGTGAAACTGTAGGGTAAGTGTTGGATAGTGTAGGGGTACAATGTACTATTCTAACTCCAGGGAATGCAACAGTAGGGTAAGTGTTAGCTAGTATAAGGGTACTATGCGTTGTAATGGTATGCATTGAAATGTTATGCGTTGTAATGACTGCGTTGTAATGACGTGTTATAACGGTATGCGTTGTAGTGACATGCGATGTAATGGTTGCGTTGTAATGTCATGCGATGTACAGGATGTTGCGATGTAATGACTGCGTTGTAATGGTAGTGCGATGTAAAAGTTGCTTTGTAAAGGTTGTTTCCCTGTGGCGCCTGGCATACGGTGCATGGATGTTTGGGGGGGCACCACATGTGCCACCCTGGCCACATATTGGAGGCCAAAGGGGAAAGGGGCCCTGCTAGCGGCCCAAAAGTCCCTCTTCCGCTGGCTGTTCATGGCGGTGGGACTGCCATGAACAGGCAGTCAGAAAGGGATATCCTAATCCCTATGGCAGTGCCTGTGCAGGCACTGCCCCCACTGTAGTGATTAGGAATCTGACCGCCATCCTGATGGGATCTTTGATTCTGTCAGAGGCGGCAGTCGTACCCCCCACCTCTGTGGTCCGACCAGCTGCATTGTAATGTCGGTAAATTGGATGGCCGATGCCCTAGATGGTGGGTGGACTGCCACCAACGACCTGTTGCAGGCACTGCCCCCATTGTAGTGATTAGGAATCTGACCGCCATCCTAATGGGATCTCTGATTCTGTCAGAGGCGGCAGTCGTACCCCTGTGGTCCGACCAGCTGCATTATAATGTCGGTAAATCGGATGGCCGATGCCCTAGATGGTGGGTGGACCGCCACCAACGACCTGTTAGTTGCAGTCCACTCACCATAATAATGAGAATCTAAGTTAGTCATTGGGGCAAGATCAGGACTTTTCCCACAAGCGGGGAGACTGATCTCAGAGGGGTAACAAGTCTCTGCATTAGGACTATTGTGAACACCAGCTCAGTAGTATCTGTTGTGAGTATTCACAAACATTTTCTTAGGTACTTCACACCTACTGAAAAATCTGGGTGTAAAATGAATGTAAACAATCCCATACCTCATCGGGTTAAAGGGACAGGGTTTCGTCAAATGGAAAAAAAAAATTCCAGACGAAGAACAAAATGAAAGTGCACTTGATCTGTTATGTTAACTCCAGAGTACAATAGGTCAATCAACCAGCAACCTTATCTGTTTAGAGCCAGGAATAAACATGAATATCTATTGTTTTAATAAACGTCCATGCTTAGGCTGTCGTTTTTTGGAATTCTGTGAAATATGTAAATTTGCAAAAATCTTACATTATGAACAACGATTCTGAGACTATGAATGCATTACCCCATGCAGTCGTGGCTGCTGTCAATATGCATATGTTGTGGCGGGCTGACAGAGCAGCGGCAGCGCAGGGGATATGCATTAAAAAATACATTTGTTATAAAATGTACCTTAGCCTGTGGACTTCTCCCGCTTTGGTGCTCCTCCATTCTTCTGCTGATCCCTCAGTCCCTGGCACAGACACCCCATCAAGTCATGGGCACTGCTCTCACACTATGAGAGAAGCACTGGAATATGCCTGAGCGGGCTGGTTTAACGCTCTGCTCAGGCACTGAGAGTCTGTGCCGTTTCCCCACCCAGCTGTAGAATACAGCTGGGTTAGAGAAACCTAAGTGTGCATGTCTGTTTGGCCAGCCAACAAGCCATGCACACTTAGAAGTGTACCTGGCACTCCATTCCTCCTCCCTCCCATGGCTTAACCCCTCCCTACTCACACTAGTTCCGCCAGCAGCTGAAAAAAGTAAAACAATAATAACATATTGTTTTATTTTAAGCTGTTGGCACTGAGCTAGGGGCGACGCTCCTCCTCCATTGCGGAGGAGCCGCTGCTGACTGTATGTGTCCTTAAATCAGAGAACCAATGCCATCAATGTAGGTAAAACACAAATAAAACTACTCACATTGTTTTAAGGATGTACTTTATTAGTCTAGGATATTGTTCAGAGAGTTGTTTTACATCTGTTGCATAAGTGTTGGAATGTTGGAGATAATCCCTTAAATGTAGAATACCTTTCAGGGACATAAAATCCCACTTCTCAATCTTGCATCTAAAATTTGAGAGGCAGTTTTTAAAAGTTAAAGGATAATAGATGGATTGTGTACTCTGCATTGCATGGCACTGGAATCAAAACGTCGACTGCATGTCATATTAACACTCTTTATTATGCAGGTTAGCCGGTCTGCTCCACTCAGACTGAATTAGTGACAAGCGTTGGCTCTGTTAGCAGACCTGTCTGCTTGGTGGATAACATTGTCAAATTTGATTTAATTCAGTGAATGATGAAAGAAAATTTGTAAACAAGAGTTTGCCAGAACAATTGTTTCCCATATTTTTATGAAGATGTGCACTCCATACCTTTTCAAGTATACAGTAGTCTATGGCAACTGCAGGTTAAAATATGTTATGGGAACAGGCACAGCCCAGTGAGCTTTGACAGGAAGTGCGATTTCGAATATTCAAGTACTTGCTATTAAGTGGAATAATATAGACTCGGGTAATTTCTAACTTGAAAACATAATAACGGAGTTTTTAAAACAACCATCAGCAGTGCAGAATACAGAGGAGTAAGCAATGCAGGACATTGTCTCAAATAAGCAATCCAGATGACATATCCTGGCTAAAAGCAGTGGAGCAAGTTTAATTTTCCAGTGTCATTCAGAGGTAGAACTAGACACGAGGAGACATGCGCTCGCGAGCTATTCATAATTCTGCATGATCGACGAATGACACAAAGAAAGGCAGCGATGACTAAGGCGTGCATCACATCTACAGCAAAGACAGGCATTCACAAAGGCATGGATTCAGAGCCAAAGGAACAGAAAGGAATCAATTGCAATCAGAGCTGTCACAGTATCTTTTGTGAACAGGAATACAACAGCAGGTACAGAGCGTGTAGAGAGGCTTCAAACTAACAGCTGGTCCTATTCTCTCAGGTTTTTGACTTTGTCCTATTTCTAGCCTATTGTTGATCTGATTGTGGTGAATACAGACAGATGGATCCCAGGGAGCAGTGCACGGGCTGTACAGAGAAGGGTGAGCACCTAAAGCACCACTAGGCCAAATACCAACACTGCCTATTGGCCAGACCATTGAAACCTCTGTCAAACGCCTCTTCAGTGATGAACTCATGATCCGTCAGGCTGGAGTGATGCCTATAACCATAGGTTCAGGGTAATTCTAGGAGTGTTTCTAGTAGTGGAAAGAACGGAACCGAAGTTGACATGACTGTTACCCTTATTGCTACGGAGTTTCAGTTGGGTAAATTGTTCTTGGAACTTGCATGCTTGTAGTTTAGAGAATGTTGTGCTGGCAGGAGATGGTTTTTAAAGTGTCACTTTCTCACAACTAACTTCAGGTACAATGAGGTCTCCCCACCTCCCATTCCCCCTCCCCAGTTACCACAGAAGAGATGTTTGCTGGTCTGACACAATACTAATTAGCTAATGAAGAATTAAGTAAGCTAGATGGTGTGATGGCACGATTCTACCCTTGTAATCCTCCCGATGGAGGGATAGCGTGGCTCATGCCCTTCGTGATAATTAAAGACGTTGCTCCTGTAGTTCTGTCACTCCAGATGGCATATGTGTCCGTACACGCCAAAGAGCATCCCGGAGAGGGCGGCTGAGGCACATGTCTGGAATTACTTAAAATCCTCTCTGGACGATTAGGTTGATAGTGCAATAACTTCTTCGAGTTTTGTTATTTCAGCAGAGTCGCGCACTGCAGCGAGTTCCAAGTATGCAAGAACTTTGCTGAAATGGAACAGGTCAGTCCACGCTTTTCCAGTTCCAGTTCAGCATTGGAGTGGTTCTGTGCCATTGGTTAAGTCAAAGAAAGGGATCTTGCAAGAGATCTGCAATCGACCACCAGTTACAAGGGTACACTATGGGGCTGATTTACAGTAAGTTAGGAAAACAACTAAACAATAGGTTTATTTCTTTGACTACTAGGTATTAATAATTTGTTCGCCATTTAAAAATCTGACAGACATATTCCTGGGCAATCAGATGTATGTCAGCTATGTCTAACGCCACCATTTCAAACTGTCTGAAATATATTTTTAAGTTTGACCCCAAAGACTGTTTGTTTCTCCAGTTTCTGTTCTTTAACATAACATTTTTAACATAGTTAGTTACTAAATGAAGGCCTTTCCTTCAGACCTCTTCATCCATTGGTCTTTTCAAGTATCATTCCAAGTGGTCATTTTGCTTTCGTCCATCATAGCCTACAGCATGTGGTGGTGGCACTGCCCACCTCAGCCACTTCATCACTGCGAGTGATGGCATTTTGCCGTGGGCAATATGCACATCTGCCTAGAAAGTAGTCCACTGCATTGCCATGACTGGGAGGTCAAGCTCTACTATCATTTCTGCTGTTATTTCATTTTTTTCCCTGTAATGGCTCATTACAGGAAAGATAGCATGTTGCAGTCCCCTCTGTAGGACCGCCATTGGCATAATCACCCCCTTACTCATTTCCACTCAATGTTTGGACAAACTATCGAGTTTGAAATATCAGAATTTTATGCAAAAATATTGTAGTATAGAATATCTTTATCAAAATATCGATTTTTTGGTAGGTTATATTGATTCTAAGGATATTATTGTTTCTAATATCGTTTTCAGTGATATAGGAGTAAAAATATTGTATTTTAGTTATTTTAATGAGTTTTAGTTATTAGAACCTTTTTTGTTGTTAGTACTGTTGATCTAATTGTTATTATTTTTTAAAAAAGTAGTTTGTAATGTGTGTTTTTTATTTTAATGTTATTATTGATTTATAGTCTTGCAGCATATTGTTGGGTTTGTAGGGGGGCAGGATAGGATGTTATTTAAATTCTAAATATATTTCATTTATTGCTGATTTTTTTTATTGATTATTAATATGCAACTTTGTTTAGAGTTATATTATATCTCAAATTTTAAATCTAAATTAAATATTTTAATTTAGTTTTATTACTGCTTAGAGTAAGTTATATTTTAGTAGTGGGTTGTTTGGTTTTAGGAGTGTAGGGAAGGAAATTAATTAAATTACAAAAAATTGAATGTATTGGTAATTCGTTTTTAATTTCTATTTAATTATATGATTTATTGCCAATTTTGTGAATCGTCTTTTTTGCTTATTTATTTCACTTATACATTAGTAGTGGGTTGTTGGGTTTGTAGGAGTACAGGGTGGGAATTGTATTATTTTGTTTTAAAATTTGTTAAATATTATCTATTAGTTTTACTTTGTTAATTAATTATTTAATTGAGTGTCAATTATGTAAATAATTGAAAATGGATTCATTTTGTTCATGGTTTAGCTGCAGGTTGCTGGGTTTATAAGAGATTATGGTGAATAGCTAAATTAAATTAAATGTTTTTTTTAAATTCAATATTATTTTTTGAAACATGTATTTTTGATACTGTGTTATATGTTTAAGTGAGTAGGCTGGTAAGAAAATAAAATGGTATCACTTTTTTATATAAATTTATATATATATATATATTTTTTTCACCCACTCCTCCTTGTTAAAAGGAAAGCCAGGACACTCCAAAATGCTGAGTAGTTTTTATTTACAGATAATCTTTTGCCCGACGCGTTTCACCTTTACGGCTTGGTCACGGTGAGGCCAGTATTGTTTGACTTCCGTTTAAAAGCAATTACAATAGACAGGAAAAGTGGACTTTGTTCAATACAAACAGAAAACCGATCACCGCCATCTTATAGGGAAACTTTCTACATTGTGCTGATAAAGTCGTGTTTGTTTTCTAATTATTACATCATTACAATACCAAATGTAAAATCTATTTCATGTTTGAAATAAATTACTGTTTCCACATATCATTTAATCTCCGATTTGCAAAAACCAAGCATAATTTGTATTAACTCATATAATCTGAATGCTTAATTGTTGATTGCCAATATACACTGGGAATTCAATTTATAATCCCTAATTTGGTGTCTACACGACACAAGATGTGTCGAAACGCGTAGCGTGTGATCTGTGAATAATAAACCACCTTGTGAAACGGATTCCTGAGTGCGCAATTTCTTGCCTTGAGGCATCTTTGGATTCATAATTTGATTCGGCTTTTGCGGTCCGCCGGATTTCTTGCGCCACCTGACATGGGAGGGAGGATCCCAGCAGGACCCTGCTTTGTTTCCTTGGATATATATATATACATATTTTGCTCAAAGTGGTCTTGTCACAGGATCACTCATCAGCGGGTGCTGGCGTTGGGCCAGACCAATGGCCAAAAAGTAATTTTTCATGCAAAAGACGCCGCACACAGCAATTTAATTCCACAGGTTTATTCCAGTGCCCAGTCTAACACCAACGCATTTCAGCCTAGCGGCCTTGCTCACGGTAAGTGAAAATACTCTCTTGCAACTGTTTATACCATCTTTGCTTTCTACTATTCTCATAGGCTTCTGGGATATGTAGTTCTAACTTACATACAAGATTTCACTGTTTGTTAGACAATGTTCTCATAGTCTTTTCGGGATACGTTCTTATCACACAAATATTTCTTAATTGCATTTTTCTATGTACAAAATCTTTTGTGTGTCTGAGGACGCTACATGTTTTCAAAGCTCAGTATTACAGTATTACCGACAAGGAAATTATACATGTAGATAAACCCATTTTTAGTTATGCACAAAGAGAGTTCTATGTGGTTTGTTTTTAGTCTTTTGGTCTCATTTCATGGTATAGTACCCATATATATATATATATATATGTATATATGTATTAATTGGAAATTAATTATGTATACTGTGTATAGATATATGTTTTTTTAAAATATTTTATTTAATGTTGTTTGTGAGAAATTGTTTATGAGATACCATGTTATTTAAAATCAATTATTTTATTTCATATTTTTGTTCCAAATATTTTATTCATTTTAATGCAATATAAAAAGAGGAGAACTTTCCAAACGATATATAGCAAGACATAACATGACCAGTGTTCAGGTACATAAATACAATTGCGACCACATGATTATCGAGAGGAACTGAAATAGTGATCTCTTATTGCACATGTCTTACAAAAGTATGAAAAGAAGTTTCAAGCATATATAGTGGTGGAATACCAGATGAGAACCAAACACTAAACTGGTCTTGGAGAGAAGGAAAAGAGAAGAGGAACTCATTTGACTTTGAGCGGTGTGTTGTACCAGAAGAAAGAAAAAAAAATAGAAGATAGGGTTGAGGGGGGAAATATTGAGAGAAAAGGTCAAGAAAAAAGAGAGCCAAGGAATAGTTTGTTAGCGCCACGATCTTAACATCGTCTGACCAGGGTAGCTGAAATTGGCTGCAAAGGAAGGACAGGGGACTGTTACTCTAGACTATTTATAAAATAATCTAAGGTTCTCTAGATATGTAAGGAAGGGACTGGGATGCTAATATGATGTGATTGGGCAGAGTGTGTTGCCCGAGATATGTGACACATGCCCACCAGTGTGGTAAGAGACATGCTTTAAATGTTTCCAATCAAGCAAAATAACTTTGAGAGCAATGGTGGTCAACATGTCAAAGAGAGTGGGATCATTATGTGTAATCTGTGAGGGCTTTCCGCTCACATTCAGACCGAGTGAAATAGGTGGAAAATCCAATAAATAGTGGGAGTGAATATTTTACTTATTTGCCTGCAATATCCTCGAATACAGGGTAAGATGAGGGCAGGAAAATATGTGTTCCACATTGCCATGCATTGACTCATAGGACCAGCAGCTATCAGTATCCTTCAGTTTCAGTTTGAAAAGTTTACTAGGAGTCCAATGGACTAAGAGCACAAGAAAAAATGTTGTTCGTAGTAGCAATGGAACAAGTTTACCCAGGAATAGGGAGGATCCAAACTTATCCTAAGTGCCTTAAGATGGCGGCGTTAAACCCTTATCAATAACATGATTTGACCATTAAGAAGACAGGTTAAATGTGGGAAGGATGTATCCTTCATGTACTAACTTGAAAGTCTTAGAGGCTACTTGACCACCTGATTGAATACGTTTGTGGTAGAGAAAAATGGAGTGGGCTGGAAAGGGCCTAGTTTAGATATTCTTGCCTTGAACTTTAGGAAATCCTTGCCAATTAAAGTGGGTACAGTGTACTACACCTGAAAGACAGCAAATGACAAGGGGTCCTTATCTATCTACAAGTTTGAAATGAGGACAATGTCTTTTTTGTCAGATTCCAATCCTGAAGTCGAGAGATTGAACATCAAAAGTTACTTATTATTCCTTAAGGAATTGGAGAGGGATTTGTTCATGTTGGAGGCTAGAAGTTTGTCTAAAAGTAAGAGGGCTTTAATTGTGTCTTTAAGAATGATGAGAGAGTGGGACAAATTGTGGCGGGACATGGTCAACTTTACATATATTGGGAATGGAGAGCTAACTTTTTTTTTTAATTTGGAGCTAAGGAGTTCATCCACAGGGTTCAGGTCCAATCAACATATACCCTGGACCCCTAAGAACACTATCTTGTAGCTGAACCAATCTGAGAGATAACAGCCACCTGTTTGGGAAGCCTGAGTTTCTTGAAACTCATGTTTGCTCTTTTGTTAATCCAGAAGAAATTAGAACAAATGTTATCAATTGTGGAAAAGAAAGAAGCGGACAGTTGAATATGAGACATGCTGGATGGTAAGTTGATTAAAGGCGTCACTATAATTTTCAATGTTTCCACCATGATATCAATTTGCGGGGGAAGGGGGCACTTGCTATCAAATTATCCTTGGCGGTTCTCATGGGATTGTAAACACTCTAAGACAGCCCTATCAAAAGACAAAATAAATGGCGAACATAGCAAAATTGGCACCCTCCGAAGATCTTACAACTAAATTCTGACTAAGGTTATAAGGGGTTGGGAGATAGAGCAGATAGAAGATCTCTCCGAAGCCCTCCATAACAAGAACATCAAGTCCTTTTGGAAACTCATAGTGGTGGAGTCCCGGATGATAGACATCCACCTAGACACTGTGGTTCAACCCGAGGCCTGGGTAGCTCATTTCAGTGAGCTCTACAGGGCATGGGGCATAGACACAGCCAGGGCCTGCTGCATAGACTCCCCAGAGCAAAGAGAATTGCTGAAGGTTGCTTCAGTTAATTCAACTGGGCATCTCTGAGACAGCACAGGCTCTCCATCTACTGAAGTGGGAGTAGGCGCCAGGCCCTAATAGTATCCCAGGCGATTTATATCTCTCACAACCCAGAAAAATGGGTGCCCTATCTGAACACCTTCAGAAATGCCATCTTGAGAGGTGAGGTCACTCCTCCCTCTTGGCATGGAGCTACGATCGTTCCTTTTTATAAGAAGGGGTGAAGGGATGCTCCTTCCAACTACAGACCAATTAGACTGTCTGAGATCAGTCAGAAAGTCTTCGCTAGGCAGACACTGTATAGCAGAGCAAAACATTTTAATGCAAAGCCAAGTGGGGTTCAGGGTCAGTACAATCGATCAGGTGTTCTGATTCAGAACGATCTGCTGGAAGTATGTTGCTCTGAGGTGGCACAATCTTTATGTGGCCTTTCTAGACCTAAGGGCGGCCTTTGAACTTGTACCAAGGGAAGGCCTTTGGAGGCTCTTGGAGTTGTATGGTATTCCATGTGATTTCCTAACATTATGAAAATCCTGCACTCTGAAACCTATACCCAGTTGAGATGAATAAAGGAGGGGACCTTAATCAATCAATCAATCAATCAATCACTCAATGAGGTATTTACATAGCGCATTAATCACCCGTGAGGGTCTCTAGGTGCTGGGGGGAGGGGGTTCAGGCCACTCTGAGGTCATATCAACAGCCAGATCTTGAGGTCCTTCCTGGAAAACTCTGCCTGGTGATGTCGGTTCCTTGGTGAGGGAGAGCTGGGTGTCGTTGGCTTAGGATACTATGCTGAGTCCATGTTTTCTGATGATTATTGTTAGGAGGGATATGTGGATATTGAAGAGCGTGGGGATGAGGGAGGATCCTTGGGGTAATCTGCCTCTGATCTATGTGGGTTTGGAGAGGAAGGGCAGTAATCATATTCTTTGTGTTCTGCCGGAGAGGAAGAGTGAATACAGTCTAAGGTGAAATCTATAGGCCAGCGTTGTGGAGTCTGACAGCTAATGTGTGGTGGGAGATGGTGTTGAAAGTTACTGAGAGTACTAGTAGGATGAGGGCTGCAGTGTGGTCTTGATCGAGGAGAGTGCGAATGTCGTCTGTGGTGGCTAGGAGGGTGGTCTCGGTGCTGTGGTTGCTGCAGAATCCATTTTGGGATGAGTCAAGTGTGTTGTTGGATTCAATGAAGTGTGTTAGCTGGGTGTTGACCAGTTTCTCTGTGACTTTGGTGGTGAATGAGAGGAGAGAGATGGGCTTGGAGTTCTTGATGTCCATCGGATCTGTAGAGGGCTTCTTGAGGATGGGGTTGACTTCAGTGCATTTCCAGTCATCGGGGAACATGCCTGTTTTGAGGGTGCAGTTGATTGTTCGTCATAGTTACTGAGACGGCTCTGTGTAAGATGCGCGCCGGGCAGGGGTCAGTGGGTGCTTCGGAGTGAATACTCTTCATAGTCTTTGCGATGTCTTCTGTGGTGACAGGGGTCTAGGTGAGGAGGGTCAGTTAGGAGGAGTTGCTGGCGGAGGGAAGTTGTCTTAGAGTGTCCGGATCTTGTGGTGGAAGAAGGAGCTGGGTTTGTTGCAGAGGTCCTGGGAGGGATGGACATTGAAGGTTTTGCTGTGATGAATTCTTGTATGATGTTGAAGAGTTCCTTGGAGTTGTGGGAGTTGGAGAGGATTTTGTCCTGAATGAAGCTCCTCTTCGTAGATTCAAAGAGTTGGTAGTGTGCCATGGTGTTGGCCCTGTAGATGGTGCATGCTTCCGGGGTTTTGCTATCCCTTCATGCTTTCACTAGTCATCGGCACAAGCACTTAGATTCTTTTAGGTCCACGAGGAACCAGGTGGCTTTCTTGTTGTGTTGTCTGTCGGAGTTCTGGAGGGGGCGAGCATGTTTGAACAGTCTGCAATCTATTGGTGGAGGTAAATTGCTGCTGAGTTGGCATCGTCGTAGTGGGGGAGGAGTGCTGCTGAGGGCGGAGGTGAGGTGTTCTTCAGTGATCTTGCTCCAGTTTCTGCATGGGGGCATGGCATTGGTTTGTGTGCGATGGGTTTTGAGAAGGAAAAGTGGATGTCCATCCAGAGATGTTGCGTGGTGTGGCTGAAGCGATTGTTGTTTCTTCGGGTGGAGATGGAGTCAAGGGTATATCCCGCCATGTGGGTGGTGACGAGCTGATTCAGTTCGATGTTGGCGAGGTTCTCTAGGAGGGTGGTGGAGTTGTGGTCACTGAGGTTGTGAAGGGGAAATTCAGGTCTCCGAGCAGTGCGTAGTCCATAGAGGTGAGGGTGTGGGGTGCGATGAAGTCTGAAATGGTGTTTGTGGATGGAGAGCAGGGTCCGGGAGGTCTGTAGGTGAGGGTTCCAAGTAGAGTCATTTTGGGGTTGGGCTGGATCTGGAAATGGATGTGTTCCATGGGGGGGAGAAGTCGTTCGAGATGAAGGTTGTCAGTCAGAGGGAGACTTTATGGACAATGGCGATGCCTCCTTCAGAATGAATAGGTTTTTCTTCAGGATCTTGTACCCGTCGGGGTTGGCGGTTGTGACGTCTGGAGTGTAGCTGGTGTTGGTCCAGGTCTCTGTGTGGAAGGCGACATTGGGTGCAAGGGTGTTGAGGAGGTCTCAGGTTTCTACTGCGTGTCCGTGTAGGGAGCGTACATTGAGGAGGATGCAGCTGAGGTGTTTTGGTGCACTGGTGGGTTGATGGTAACTGTCTGGCTCCAGAGGTGGCTGAAGGTGTGGTGGCAGTGTCGGCAGGAGAATACACCTTGGGAGTTGCTCTGCGCTGAGAGCTGGCAGTTGTTATTTCACCCAGGGTTGAGTATGTGGAGAGTGCTGGAGTCCTAGTGGCAGTGTGTCAGAGGACCAGGGTCCCTGGCGCTGGTCACGGTCAGATCACAGGCGGGCAAAGACAGGCTTGCATTTGACGTGCCAGTGGCACACCTTGAGTGTGGGTGCCATTAAGTAGTGGTCGGGGAGGGAGAGCATCGGGCAGGAGGGTGCAGGAACACATAGGGGGCGATGCGGCCGCGGGGGCAGCAGCAGCAGAGAAGGCAAAAAAGGAAAAACTCAAACAGTGAAAACAGAAGACAGAAGGCAGAAAACGGCAAAATTAGGCAAACAGGCACAGACAGACAAAAAGGAAAACTAGAGAGAAAAAGACAGAAAAGGAAGCCAGAACAGACCAGCAGAAGAGCAAGGCTTTCCCACTGGACCACCCGGGATGAGGCGCAGGCAGGAGCCTGTGGGTGGAGGAGGACCTCAAACACCTACCTGGAACCAGAAAGGTACCTGGGGCAGAAACTCAGGGATGGAGCTGCATGGGGGAGAGCAGATTTTCTTGACCAGCAGGTCAGAGGACTAACTCGCCCTGTCATGCAGCAGCTGCCATTAAGTAGGGGTCAGGGAGGGAAAGCAGCCGGGAGGTGAGAGCAGGAACATGCAGGGAAGGAGGGGCCGTCGGGGCAGCAGCGGTGGGGAAGGCAAAAAAGGAAAAAGGCAAACAGTGAAAACAAACAGTAAAAACAGAAGACAGAAGGTAGAAAACTGCTAAATTAGGCAAAAAGGCACAGACAGACAAAAAGGAAAAATAGACAAAAAATAACAGAAAGGCAGCCAGAGTGGACCACCAGAAGAGCAAGGCTCTCCAACTGTACCACCAGGGATGGGGCGCAGGCAGGAGCCTGCAAGTGGAGGAGGGCCTCAAACACCTACCTGGAACCAGCAAGGAGCAGGAGGCAAAGACTCAGGGACGTAGCTGCGTGAGGAGAGATCAGTTTACTGCCCAGGAAAGCAGAGGTCTTGCTTACGTAACATCTAACATACCAATAAACAGGGAGATTAGGCTGAGCTGCGAGCTTGCCCCCATGCTATTCAACCTATACATCCATTGAGCGGCAGACAGAATGATGCACTGCAAGCACAACGCCTGAAAATTGGCAGGCACTATCGCTCCCATCCTCATGTTTGCAGATTACATACTTCTGTTATCTGGCACCCCGCATGGCCTGCAGTCATCGTTGGACTGCTTTATACTGTTCCGTTTAGAAAGGGGACTAATGATAAATCTGGCAAATTCTAAACTAGTGGTATTAAATCCTCATTGCTCTTTTAGAGGTAGGTTAAGGTGGTGCCCTTGGAGCAAGTAAAATGCTTCGACTACCTAGGTGTAAAGATGGCTGACATCATGTCATGGACTTCCCAATTGTGGAAAAGAAGAACTATTTTGACTCAAAGGGCATCGGCAATAGGCAGGAAATATAGTGCTACCTAAAGTGGAGCTGTAATGCCAGCCCTTGAGGTATACAAGGCCACAGCTGTTTCTGGGGGTATATATGGTGCTGAACTTTGGGGCTGCAGTGATGTGGGAGCGCTTGCCTATACGGAGAACAAATTTGTCAGGTCCCTTTTTATTCTATTCGAAAACAACCCTATTTTACCTTTACAATTTGATTCATCACTAAAGAGTATTGTCCAGGTGATTAAACTAACACTCTTGATATTCTGTGCGCGTCTGTGATGAAACTTGAATTGGAGACCTATAGAAATGTATTGGCAGAAATAGTTAATATTGACAAAGGTACCTCATCCCATGGCTAAGGAAAATAAAAACTAACCAAATGACAAAAGGTAATCTTTAATATTGAAGCAAACCTATTGGGATAGAAAGATAGATGTAGCCTGGAAAGAACAAAAAGTGAGCAGCATCACTGAGAAATCCTCACTCAAAAATGCTCCCCAGACACTCAAGTACCCACTCACAAACTCACTGAGACTCATTCATTCACTCACTGACCCACTGAGAGACTTACGCACCTACTCACAGACCAACTTAAAAACTCAAGCACCCACTCACATATCCACTTATAGACTAATGCACACAGTATAGGAGTCTGGCTCTCTTTACAGCATACTTAAATGAAGTACTCTGTGCAGAGAGTCCAGTGGATCCCTTATTGGTATACAGAGGCAAAAGCAGATAATACTAACACTTTTTTTCTGGTAGTGTGGGTTAGCAGTTAGGCTTACCAGAGGGTACTGCTAAGCATTTGTTGTTCTCACAGAGGCAATAAATGAGAAACACACTCGAGAATAAATCGGAGACCAATTTGATAAAATAACATCTATTTTATATAATTTTTCAGACCAAGAACTTTGTTCTAAGGTTATTATTTTTTAATTTATGATTTCTCAAAGTTCGCAAAATAAATCACTGTTGTGCACAATTACGCACAATAGATATCAAGTCTTCGGTTTGTGGGTCAGCAGCTCTTCTTTGTCTGTTGCTCTTCTTAGGTCCATCGAATCTAAGCTTTAGATCTGGGGATACCATCTAACTACTAATTTTAGGGACATTAAAGGGGGTGACAGGTAGGACCCAATAGGCTACCTACCTTTAATGTGTCAACACCCTTTAAGTGCCCACTTCCTGTGGGAAAGGGCACTACCCTAGCCCTGATAGGTTGATTTACTACCAACACAAGATGGAGGAATTGGAAAAATAGTGTCCACATCACCTGTTCCACCTTAGGGGTGGTGCTGACGAAATGTGGGCACAATTCCTACTCTAACTATTTTTCCCGTCTGTTCTCTCACTAAAAGCGGAACAAGAAAGGGGCTTGGCATCCTCCACTATCAGGAGATGCCCGTGCTTCACTTCAAAGGTGGCATCGACTTTTAAGCTACTCGCCCTGGCAGGCCCCGGTAGCCTGGTGGAGGAGTGAAGCACCTCCTCCCAGAGCAGACTTTGTACCTGCCCTCAGAGCACCCCAGGAGATCACAAACATAGGCTTTCAAGAGAACCTCTAAAAGGGTCTCCTGTGTGCATTTATTAATAATCCAACTTCAGCATCAGTGAGTATTTATTACGATAAGACATTTGGTACCAAACATCTTAGGGTACATCGAAGCCATCATGGAGCTAGGAAACTCATAATGACAAGTATACAGCTCATGTTCTCTCTATGGCTTCCCTGTGCACAAAAAGTATCCAAGAATAGATTTAGATATTGTGGGGTCATATCTACTCATGCAGATATGTCCACAAGTTGGATATAGTGCATCCTGCCATAGGGCTGTAAGCCTACAGTAAGAATTACTTACCTTTAATGTGCGTGGGCATGGAACACAGGGCATGTGTCATGTTGACTCTTCGGTTTTCTCTGCAAAAAGACATGCAGGATGCAATGGCAGTGTGCAAGGTACTGTTGAATGATCCTTAGGTTGGCACAATTTGTGCTGCAGTCCTAGAGGACATTCTTCAGTACCCAGGCCCTATGTACCAGGGGTAACCTTTACCAGGCTCTTACAGGGGGTGATGAAATGGTGCCAATCATTGTACAGTTTTAGGAAAGAGATCTGGCACTGGAAGCCTGGTTAGCAGAGAGCCAGGGCCCGATTCACAGAACTAACTTAAGACAAAATCCTAAACTTACTACAATTTTGGTATTCACAGAAGGCACTTACTCGTGTTGGTATTCACAGAAGGCACCTACTCATTTTGGTATTCACGGAAGCACTTACTCATCAATGAGTAAGTGCCTTCTGTGAATACCAAAATGAGTAAGTTACTCAAAATGAGTAAGTTAATCAATATGAGTGAATTTCTTACCCATAAGGTCCCTCAACACAGCCACTCACTCACCCATATAAGTGCTCACATACTCATTCACATACCCCCACAATACATACATACCCATTCGCACATCCATACAAGCATTCCCACATCTGCTCACTCATCCATATAGCCATTCACACAGACACTTACTCTCCAATGCAACTACTGATCCAATTTACTTAACCAAATACCCACTTAAACACCCATACATCCACTTACATACTCAGTCACTCCCTCATACAGCCATTGAAACACCCACTCATTCACTCATACAGTCACCCACACACAAACTTAGCCATCCACACAGCAACTCACACAGCTAATCACTCACCCATGCAGCCTTTGACATCCCACTCACTCACCAATGAAGCCACTCACTCACCCACCCACACAGCTACTAGCACACCCACTTATACACCCATACAGCCACTCACACACCCACTCATATACCCATACAGCCACTCACACACCCACTAACACACATACAGACAGTCACACACCCACTCAGGTCACATATGTTAGAAATAGTATCATTCATTGGAAATATGGAAAGAATAGTAATTCAACCTATGCAGTAACTTAGCATATATCTTTAAGTCTTAGAAATGTTTCTGAGATACTTACACTCACTGTATGATGTTATCAGTGATGTCATTTGATATGTCATGATTGGTTTCATGAGTGATGTCACTGACTATGTCATGAGTGATGTAATATGTGAGGTCATAAACAGATGCATTGCAGGGGCATAAGTTATAGTTAGCTGATCAAACTATAACTACTGAATTTCACTGATTTTTTACGAGTGAAACCTGTGCCTAGCTATATCCCTGTAACCTTTGTTTTTTTTTAGTGAATTTCTAAGGATTTTTATTCCATTTCCTAAATATACCGTCTATATAACCCTTGATTCTTTTCAGTGAATTTCTAAAGTTATTTAAATACTAATTCCTAACTATAACGTCCCTGTAACCTTTGTTTTTTTTCAGTGTATTTCAAAGGGGTTATTTTTCATTTCCTAACTATAACGTGCCTTTAAGTGAATTTCTACGGTAATTTAATTGCAAATTCCTAACTATAACTTCCCTGTAACCTTTGTTTTTTAAGTGAATTTCTATTTTTTATTTTAAGTAGTAATGGTGCTTGCAGAGAGGCGGGAAAAGGGGGTGAGGCCTCTGACCAGCTCTCAGCAATCCCACTTTATACGACTTATTGAAAGTACCTAGGAAGGCTTCTTGGCCACCAAGGTCCCTTAGCAGCCACAAGAACTCCATTGCCCAACCAGTAGTGCACCAGGGGCCGCCTTTGCAGAGTGGTTGAGAAAGGAGGCATGGCCTCCAAAGACCTCTGAACAATTTTGTTGTGTGGAACTTACTGGAGGTAACAGGAGGGGTTGTACATCCCCAAAGACCCTCAGAAGCCATGGGGATGTCATGCCCCAACTAGTAGTACACCAGAAGGCGTGTTTGAAGAGTGACAGAGAAAGAAGGCGGGCCATAAAGAATTCTCAGCAATCCCACAGTCTGTGACTTATAGAAGGTAACAGGCCCACAAGGACGTCCTTAGGGGCCAACATCTCCTTCCGGTACATCCAGTAAGTCCCACACTGTGCAATTGCTTGGAGGTCTTCAGAGACCACGCCCCCTTTCTCCACCACTCTGCAAACTCACCTCCTGGTGCACTGATGGTTGGGGATGAAGTTCCCTTGGCTGCAGAAGGTTCTTGAGGGCCAACAAGCCTTCCTGTTACATCCAGTAAGGCCCACATAATGGATTGCTGAGATGTCTTTAGAGGCCACACCCCCTTTCTCCACCACGCTGCAAATGTGCCTCCTGCCGCACTGCTGGCTGGGAGTTGAAGTCTCCTTCACTTCAGAGGGTCCTTTGGGGCCAATTGCCCCTCCTGATACCTCTAGTAATTCCCACACAGCAGGATTTCAGAGAGGTCTTCAGAGGCCATGCCCCCATTTTCCACCACTGTGCAAACGCGCCTCCTGACGCACTACTGGTTGTGGAAAGAAGTCCACTTGAATCCTGAGGCCCTTGTTCACCAGTCAAATTGCGTTCCCTTTCCTATTGTATAAGTATACCCATGTGATTTATTACACATTGAACATTGAAAGGTACTCTCCTGTTACACTTGGGTCAGAGTAAACAGTCCGGCCATTTTAACAAAGTGATTACATTGACATGTCAAATACATCATATAGGGGCATGAAAGCAACAAAAACAAACCAATACTCTAATATTATGGTGTTGTTTCACTGTTAAAACGTTACTATACGGATGGTTAGCCCTTTATTTAGAAGTTATAGCGCACATTCTGGCACCACATGTCAATATACTGTATAAACATATTGAAATGGATCTCCTAGAGTTACATGCTCACGCTGTGGGTTGCCCCCGGTGAGAACAAATAATAATTTTTACAGTATGTTACATATCACACAGCTGGCCATGGTTGACCAGAGAAAACTCAATACATGGGGCAAAATTGTATTCAGACCCATAACTATTTTTGAGTGTTATAATAAACATGTGAACATACATTCTTTTTTTGGGAAGTTTTATATAGCATGACCTTGACCCGAAGGTAACAGAACGCTTTACATGAGCACCAGTTGCGTTACATTTGTTTTTGTGAGATTAAGTGATTTGCCCAGAATCACAGGATGTTGAGCGTCATTGCTAAGACTCAAACCCTCTTCCCCAGATTTGAAGTCGACCGCCCACGCCTGTGTGTGCAGTATGCTGTCACTTTAACTTGGCATTCAAAACTACTTACCAAGCCTTAAACTCGCCTTTTATTACATATAAGTCACCCCTAAGGTAGGCCCTAGGTAGCCCTATGGGCAGGGTGCTTAGTAAGTAAAAAGTTAGACATGTGGCTTTATGTGTCGCATGTCCTGGTAGTGGCAAACAGCCTATTTTGTTTCTCAGTGCTGTGAAACTCCTACTCATAAGCTAACATTGCAAATCCCCTTGTATACATTTAAGAGGTAATTCCAGATCTGAAAGGAGTGGTGTTGCCATTTTTGGTATGTTTAGAATGGTAGTGAGAAATCCAACTTACTGGTGTAGTGGGAATTTACATTGGTATTTTAGAAATGCCACTCTTAGAAAGTGGGCATTTCTCTGTGCTAATGGCTCTTTGTGCATTGGAGCCTGACTCCAATCCACGACTGACCTGGGTGACAGCTACACTTGGTGCATGTATTCCATACACCCACAATACAGGAAGGGCTAGGTGTGACAGGGATTACATTTGCATTCAATTGCATATTGATGGTCTTCCTGGACCAGGAGAGGAAGAGTGTGTTCACAAATTACAATTGTATAGGCTATGTTCTGCCCTCACACAAAGGGCTGATTTACTAAATTAATAAAAAAACATTTTGTGCTGGTTAACGTCACTTTTTTGTCGCTAACCCAGCCCAAAATATTTGAAAATCCAACCCCTAGTATTTTTCTAATCAAGTATATAGTGTCCTGCCAAAAAACCTCATGTCTTGTAGAGCGTTGATGCAATCAGTCTGCTACTTTCAAAGAAAGAAAACAGAAAAACCCATCAAGGGCAAATCCACTTTGAACCAAGGCACCAGTCTAAAATGAAATACCACAATTCATTTAGTCACAAACAGAAACTAAAATGTAGAAACTACCAATCAAATGTCAGGTGTGGGCACAGAATGCCCATGGGTCTCACACAATTTAGGACACCAATCACGGAAACGTCAGGAGTAATCACTCACAAAGGGTTTACTTCTTAAAAGCTTTTGAAATGCCACATAATTCTGAGAATCCGATTTAATGGTAGTTGGTGCTTGAGATGGAAAACGTTTAAGCGCAAGGACTTACTAACCCAGAGTACTTCTTTGCTAGTGAGAAGTGTTTGATCTCTCCTAGGTGTAGCACCCCTTGCATAAAATGACATAACTCTCACATTCAGATTAGAGAAGTGCAGGTACACAATACCTAATAGTACCTCTTTATTTATAATGCGGGTATTTTCAGAGCATTCATAGCCCTCACAAATGTACGTTTAGACTGTAAGAGAAGATCAAAGGAGTTGCGGTGGCCATGCAAGATTTAGGGAACATCCGATCCACAAAACTAACAAGTTTGTGAATATTCACAAAGTTTCTCAAGTAGAATTCCACCTTGGAATTGCACGTTAATATACTCATGTAAATTGCAGACTAAAGTGATTTTCAAGGATAAGAAAGGTGACCCCATCATATTTTCGGATGAATGAGAAAAGGCAGTCTCCATAGGAAAAAATGTTCACTACACGAATAATATGCAAACGTTTCCACTTTCCGTGCTTCTTGAATTGCCTCAGTCTCTCGATAACGCAAGGAAGAACGGTATTGTGCATATTAAAGGACAGTTTGGATTCATTTCCTTGCATATTCAAGTGAATCTTTATGAATCTCTGTACATCTAGAATTGCATGCACATCGCCAAGCCGTAAGTTTCAAAAACTTCTACAGAAGCATTTTTTAATCTAACCGTGCTTGATATTTGTCATCTATTAATTTAATTCCAAAATGCAAGACACGCTGTAATCTCTACACGAGAATACCGTAACAACATGACGCTACAAACTAATTCATAAGCGCAATAGCGTGTAGTAATACATCACATGCCTCAGGCCATCCTAAGTGAATATTTGCCAACAAGGAAACCACATCAGATCAGGAGAAAAGACAGTAGGTGCAGCGCAAAAACTGCCCACTCTTTACACATCACTAAAACCCAAAAGCAAGTGATACCTGACTCATAAAATGAAGGTGCACTTTGCACATGAGTCCTATATGTAATACAGTGGCGTAACGAAACTTGAGGGGGCCCCCTGCAAAGAACATGGAGGGGCCCCCCATGCTCTGGACCCATTCAGGAGCTCTCAGGCTAGGGGCCAGCCACTCATGCACAGTGATGGAGGGGGGCCTCTGGAGCTTGGGCCTCCCTGGGTGTGCGAGGGATATTGTTTTGTCACTGATGAGAGGATAGTTGAATGAGTGGGTCTGGTGGCTCATAGGACTAATGTGTCAACTGTAGAGGCTTTTGTTTGACCTCACAGTCTCAGATTCAAATCCCGGCGGGTCCACTCAGCCTGTCATCCTTCTGGGGTCGATAAAATGAATACCATTGAGTTGGGTAACAATAAACATCTGTTATTCAACGCCAAGATACGTGTGTTTTACAAATACATATGTTATGATATGTGAGAGAGTAAGTCAGTGAGAGGATAGATACATGGGCGGATGAAAGGATGACAGAGTAAAGGGAAATTTCAGAGGCTTGATGGATGGCATAGTAAATGGAAATCTGAGGTAGGGTGAAAGGATGGTAGAGTAAATGAAAATCTAAGAGGAGGGATGGATAAAATGGCTGATGGATGGTGAACGTTTGAAAGTTGTATGAAATAACGAATGGATGACAGAATATTACCGTGAAATGATGGATAGCAGAAAGTGGATGGGAGATTGAAAGGATTAATGAATAGATGCTTGGATGGAAGAGACAGAGGAGCACTCCGAGGGTGTTTTGGACTCATTTGCTGTGCTTGCTTGGTGTCATCAGAGCTTTGGTTCGAAGTGGTAGGATATTCTAATTTTCTGGCTACTCCATTACACACAGGTATGCCTCTCAGTTTGCATTCACCCAGCCCCTCCTCTTCCTATGCATTCAGGCAGACGTGCCTCTCAGTTTGCATTCACCCAGCCCCTCCTCTTCCCATGCATTCAGACAGACGTGCCTCTCACCCTGCATTCACACAGTCACACACTCCCCCTGAACTCACATGACTCACCAACTACTTAAGCAAGGACGCCTCCCACTTTGCACTCACATGGGAACACCACTCACCCAGTACTCACACAGGCACACCACTCACCCTGCACACACACACACACACTGACATCACTCACTCTCTGCTCACATTGGCATCCCTCCCACCCTGGCACTCAGATGGGTAGACCGCTACTCAATCACAGAGGCACACCCCTCCTTGTGCACTCACATGGGAACATCACCCCCGTGCACTCACCAAAGTTTATCTCTCAGCATGCATTTACAAGGGCTCAAATATCCTCTTCATTCTCCTTGGCACCTATGCATTTACAAGAGCTCAGATCTCACCATGCACTCATATAGGTTCACCTCTCAGCCTGCACTGTCACATACTCACCGTTCACCATGCACTAACATAGGTACGCCTCTCACCCTTCATCCACACAGACTCCTCTCTCACATAGGCATACCTCTTACCCTGCATGAACATCAGCTCACATCTCAATCGACACTCACAGAGGCACAACCCGCATTCACAAGGTCTGAAGTGCATTCACAGTGCCCCCTTTCAAACTGCATTCACACGGCTCAGCTGTCACTCTGCTCTCACATGGGCTCAAACTTCACTCGGCGCTCGGACAGGTACATCATTCACACACCGCTCAGACGGGCTCACCTCTGACGCTGGAGTCACAACTTCAGCTCTCACTGTACACTCACAGTGCCACATGTCTCAATCTGCACTCACAGTCACACCTCTCACACTGCACTGCATTCACAGCTACTTGCCACATCTCTCACAGCCTCCACTCACAGACACATCACTCACCCAGCACTCTCACCTGGCACTCGCACACAGTCACTCCTCTCACCCTGCCGTCAGTCACACCTCATACCCTGCCCTCACAGTCACATCTCTCCGAGCGGTCACATGCGCACACATGCCTCTGCAGACGCTCTTCTGCCAGGTGGAAGAAAGGGTTTGGTCTTTGGAACGTTGGTGGAAGGGAAGTATCCTCAAACAGGATTCAGAGCCTGGGAATTCTTCAGGCACCGCCGCCTTTGAGACAGCATGAAGTATTCAAATGGTTCTGTTGGGTATGTACAATTTCTGTAAGTTGTTCTGAATACTGAATAATATATACATGTCAAAGCGATTTCATCAAAGGAGAAAGAATATATATATTTTGAAGTGAGTTCATCTAGGAAAAATAAATGTGAATCCAATCCATCTGGGGTAAATCAAAACACTTTTATAAATTATTTTCATTTATAATTACCCTGATTTCAATTATGAAAAGGCTGTACAAAGTACAAAATGGGGCATCAAATGTGAAGAAAGGTGACATTTAGTGCTCAGTGATATTTGTGAAGGTGTCAAATATACAGTGGTGTTTAAAAGGGGACAGGGAGGGGAAAGTGGGAGGGGAAAATGGCCAGGAGCAAAAGGTTTTTAGGAACTTCTGAGGACCACATCCGTTGGTCTTCTCACAGAGTCCTCACAGCTGGTCCAAAGGATTCGAGTGTCGAGGTTTCAACCCTGGATAAGCCCTCTTAAAGGGTCAGTGCGGGTCTTCATTAGGACTGGGAAAAGGGGGGGCGTACAGCCTCAAAGGTTAACTAGATAGGCGCACCTAGGTGGGGTTTAGGCAGAGCCACTGGCTTGTCTGTGGCTGGCACGGGGTACTGTCTCCCTTGTTGGGTGTGTCTTAAGTCATGGAATTTGCTCAATTTAATGCAATCAATTAATTCGTGAGGATGCTCAATAATTATGCATTCCACTCGCATGGCGCTGTTTCAGGCAATTCAAGGCCCGGATGTGTTCTTTCAAGAGCTTGTAATGAATACAAGAATCGCTCAGGAGCTGTGATTTCTTCTAGCTCCGTCCGCGCTCGCTGTGAAAGTGACCACACACGGTCACTTTGTACAGCCTTTTCATAATTGAAATCAGGGTAATTATAAATAAAAAATAATTTATAAAAGTGTTTTGATTTACCCCAGATGGTTTGGATTCACATTCTTTTTTCCTAGATGAACTCACTTCGAAATGTATATACTCTTTCTCCTTTGATGAAATCACTTCAAAATGTATATAGTGTTTGGTATTCAGAACAACTTAAAGAAATAGTACATACCCGACAGAACCATTTGTATACTTTATACTTCCGCCCAGGTTCTGAGAGATACTGGGTTACCCATTGTGACTTACTGCCTTTGAGACAGCTGCTGCCCCGAAAGCTGCTCAGATGAAAGCATTCTTGGGACCGGCACTTTTTATTCTCTATCACTCTCTGCACATATGAAACAAAGGGCACTTCTGCAAAGAGGGTGAACATTTTCCTTGGAGGGTGACATTACAATGTCTAAAAAAAACTGGAGGAAATTGGTGCTTGTGCGGGGAAAGTAGAAAACACCCAAGTGTTAGTCATGCAAATGAGCCAATCTGATGCAGTTTAATTGGTCACAGCTTAGCTTGCATTTACATTATTACGACATAACGAGGGAGTCTACCTTATTAGAGGCACCATGTTCTGCCACTGAAATGAAATTTCTCATCTAAGTGACGAGGAAGGCGTGCAGAGGTAATGTTTCAACCAAGCCTCGTGAGGACTGTCGAGTCCTGGTGGTAGGACGACTAAAATAATCAGACCGAAGCCGCTGCCAGTACTGGGACCCATTTCCGTCCTTGCACAAGGGCCAGTGTGACACAGTGGTACACTTACTGAACTAAGGAGCTATTTGGGACACACACACAGAAGAGGCACGAGGAAGCGCACACTGGAGACCAGAAGAGCAGAGGCACCAACTGGTGGCCAGTGCTGCAGATTATAACAGAACATTAGTCATTCTACAGCGCTTTTTTATCAAATTCATTCTCATTAGCATGGCTTCATGTCACAGTCAGAGTCCAGATCTGTACTCCCATATAGCCCTCCTCCCACAGTAAGTGGAGAGGACAAAAGTGTGAGACTGCACCGCACACTTTGGTCTCTCCCTCTATGCAGAGTGAAAATTGTCAGTCCAGTGCGTCCAGTGTCCCCTTCAAACCGCCGCTCCCCCTCACTACTCCAACCCCGGTTTCAGACACCTTTAGTAGCTACTCCCCTGTGTCAGCTCCTCACTGCTCCTCTCACATCACAACTTAGACAACCCTCTCACGCGACCCCCGCAACTGGCCATCGGGTAATGAGCTAGTCTGCTCATGAATGACACCGACGCCCAGCTTGTCAGGCAAGCTCAGTTGGCCACCTCCCATGTGCTTGGGGCTCAGCGGGGCTGCTGACTGTTCTACAGGACAGTGAGGACACGTCCATGGCAGTCTAACAAAACGTGAGAGGGCCCCCTGCAAGATGTGCGTAAGGGTGCCCTCACATTAGTGTGGCTGAAGGGGACCCCCTCGAGTACGGGTAAGCCTGGGGGCCCCCGCACCGTGGGGGCTGCAGGGGCCTTTGTTACGCCACTTTGAGTAATAGTGATTCATGCCCACGCTGCATTTGACACTTCTGTTACAGGAGAAGTTGTTGCTGTTGAATTTACAATTCTCATATAGAATATTTGCTAACGTAGAAATAAATACTTTTGAGCATTTATGCGCAGGAACTGTTTTCACTAGATAAGAGATAGAAATAATCAATTTGATGATGATGAATAAATCGACTTATATGCAATATTAAAAGGTATATGCTTTAATGCAACTACATGGATTTACAGTTATAACATGTACTACAATGGAAAGATGAAAATGAGTAATATGTAATTGTTCCAAACATTATCCTCTTTACTTCTCTGGGAAACGTTACTCATGATTCCTAAATTTGCGCTATATTATCTGGGTAACTGTTAGGGACATCTTTCTTAACTCGCAATGATCTATATATGTGCGCTATCTTAGTACAGGTCAAACGAAAATATTCAATATGCATTACTGTTACTTATATGTACTTTTAACGTAGTTCTCACCTATTCCTACTACTGTGCAGTTTGATTGCTTATTGAGTGATCTCGGCAATATGAACTAAAAGTACCAAAGAAATATATTAGTATTTGTTTAAATGTGTGCATGCATATTAAATGTAAATCATTGATTTAATGTCTTAAATTAGCATTTATTCAAAAGGCCTAGATTTCATTTCATAATTGTCTGTTATCCTATATTCTGCGGACTTGCTTTATTAAAGGTGTTCTCGTGAAATGCTAGTTTAGAATAGATAAATTTCTAGTAACAGCAATAAAAACATGTCAGGGAAAGGAATTTGACAACGAGCACATGAGTCGCCTGTGGACACATAAATGACTATTATACTCAAGTCTGAGTGTGTGACCAATATGGTGTTCCCATGTCCAGTGTGGGATATTTCTCTACTGTTGCAGTGTGTGAAATGTGAATCCACACAGAGATATTGCACATACAATGGACTTCTATTGCTGATGGAACCACAGGGGTGTTGCCCTACAGAATTGTGGATTACAACTTATTGACTACCCTGTGAACTAGACCAGAGCTTCTTCAGACTTGCCCCTGAATCCTGAAAATGACTTCAGACTTTTCTCGCAGACTGTTTGCTGAACTCTATTCTGCAGACCTTATGCATAACCTTCCTTGGACTCCTACCCAAATCTGATCTCTAAGTATTTCTGTGCCTCAGTCTGTCCTTGGAAGGCTTCGGGGACTTATTATGGACCGATGCACCATGCCACCCCATGCCACGCCAGCACCCCACTCCTGTACAGCCAAATTGGACAATGGGCCATCCACCAGAATTTGGAGTTTCCACGGCGGTGCCCTTGAAAAAGGCACAATAATGGGACTGCAAAAGCAAGTTCCTGCATGGCATGGACTGTTAAATCCATGCTGTGCAGGAACTGGGCATGGATGCACACAATTGGGCACACCATATGCCTCTATACAGGTATTCCAGTGTACTTTGGCTTTGTAGGGCCCCCTTTGTTTCCCCACCACTAGCCTTTTCATGGTGGGCTCACCACCATGAAAAGGAAGGTGGTAGGGAAACTTAAAATATACTTTGCGGTGGCACAGTGGCACCACCAAGCTAATTGCTGCCCCAGACCGCTGCGCCTCTGCCAGGGAATGCAGTTTCCTGGCAGTTGCTGTGATCCAAAGGCGGTCCAACTGCCAGCCTTGTAATACGGCAGTAGAAACACTGGTGTTGGCCAGAATGCCACAGCTACGCCACTTTGAGGTTGACAGTCTACGTACTGCTAAACTTGTAGTCAATCCCTTGCTAATGCATAGAATAGACCAATTGAGCTTAATATCTGAGCATCAGAGCCTCATGCTATTGTTCTGTATTGTATCAATGGTGCTTATTTGTTTAATTTGTGTTCACCTAAACTTCTTCAGGAGACTTGGTGTTAGAACTGGGATTTCTGGTTGGCTAAGGCTTGCGCCAAAGCCAGGCAGAAACCACCACTCTTGTCAGGGCAAGGGAGTTACACGCCAAAGATAACCCCCGCTCACCCCCTTGGTAGCTTGGCACGAGCAGTCAGGCTTATCCCGGAGGCAATGTGTAAAGCATTTGCGCACGCACACAGCAACAACATCCCAGGCACACTACAAAAGAAACTCCACACTAGGGTATATAAAAATAACTTTTGTATTCTCAAAACACATCAGATATTAATCACACGATATACATTGTGCCAACTGGCACGGGCAATATTCACAAGGGATTATTTACACAGGACAGGGCCAAGTGGGCCACTGTCAGGATCAACACAGCATACATTGGTACAAGTAAGAATAGATCATAAACCTACAACCAGTAGCCACTGGTAATTACTGCACTCCACCTCAACCTGTAACATAACTTTACATTATGCAAAGTCACATCAGGCACATCAGGCGCGAATTACATCCTGCGCCAACCTCACTAGTCTAAACACATTAGACCCTACCTCCTAAGTATAACTTACATTAGGGGTGTAAATCACAGAGTGAATTACAATCTCGCTAACGCAAACCTAAGTAGGTAAAATAACCTCATAGGCCTAAACCATTTCTACAGGTATCAAACACAGGTTGCTTAAAACATACTAAATGCAGTACATTTCCTAGCACCACAATCCCTTCAGCACATAAATCACATTAGGGCCTTGCGACCTACCCTATACCAGACCCCCCTGGCCGACTGCCCATCCAAGAAGGGGCTCAAATGCCCTGTGTCCAGAATGTCAGGGCGCGCTGCCAATGCAGAGCCAGTCAGAGGTGCGCCATCTGCGCAAACCTAAACGTTGCAGCTGCCCATGACTTGCTGGGCAGCTGGGAATAATGAACTAGGGCCTAAACCCTGCAGCTGGCACTAAGTGCTGCGCAGCTGTGAAAGGCCAAGATAGCGGCGAAGGAGTGCGTCCCACTCCTGAGTCCAAAAATCACATTTCCCCTAAAAGAAATGCCTCAACGGTGCAGCTGCCCACTACTTGCTGGGCAGATGTGAAAGTGAAAATGCGACATGGGCCCTCACTGGCCCTTCAGGACAAACTGTGCCACACACTGAGCCATCTAGACTCTGAACAAATAATATGCCAAACGTTGGAGCCCTCTAGGCTCTGAAACCAGCTATGTCCATTGGAGCCCTCTGGCTCCTCAAATAATTATCTAGCACGGTGGAGCCCTCAGGCTCTGGTTATCATCAGCAATGCGGGGGAGCCATGGTGGAGCCTGGTAAAATAAACAATGTACCACTGTGAGCCATCAGACTCTCAAAATAACTGGAGCCTCGTTGGAGCCCTCGGGCTCAGGAAATACTGCTGGGGCCACCCGTGCCCCTCTGACCCGGTAAATAACGAGGGCCACAACGGCAAAGAACTGGTCTCTACCATGGGAGCGTCCCGCTGTAAGCCGGGGGCGCTCAAACTGCCTCTCATGGTGCGGTGCTTGTATCCTGCGGCACCGACAGTCCCCACAGAACTTCCCGCCCAGCCACAACAACTCACCGGGCTGTTCTCCCTGCCGGGGTCTCCTCCGGGCGGCTCTATTTCCACCATGCGGCAAGGGGGGGGGGGCAGGCACCGGCAATGTGCCTCGCGCTCCCCTCCGCAGAACACAGGCGGCACTTGCTGGGCTCACTCTCTTGACGAGAGCCCCGCCTTCACAAGGTGCCAACTTCACCCGTTCCCCCATCTCGGGACCAGGACCCAGGATTTGGAGCCTGTGAGGCTGTAGGAGGCCGCTTCCTGCTTCCGTTCCTGCCGCGTCCCTGCCCACGTCACAGGCAAGCCGGCCTGACTTCCGAGTGGCCGCGGCGGGACTGCAGCGGCAATCCTCGGTGGACTCACTGAGGGGTAGGCTCCCTCGAGAACGAAAATAAACAGCGGGGTGGGCACCCGCTTTAATTTAAATAAAACTCATACGGCCATAATGCATGGTGGGCACCTGCTATAAAATATCGAAATAAGCGGGGTGGGCACCTGCGCTTTGAACAAAAGGGCAGGAGCACTTCCCCCTAGGAAAACTACAGCGCTCGGCCCATAAGTGAAAAATAAAGCGCTCACGAGGCGCTGGGTGCACAGCAACCACCAAGCCCCCAAGGAAGGACCCCTAAAGTAAAGGGTAGCAGCAACAAGCAGGGAAACGCAGGAAAAGGTTTCCAGGGCAAGGAAAAATTCTCCCAGCCATCCTCAGGCCAGGCAGAAGGGCCCCAGAAAGAAGTCCTCCAGCACTCCAGGTACTGGGCAGGGCCCAGGGAGGCAAGCCTTCCCCTGGGCCCCAGCAGCAGCACGCCCCTGGTAGATTTGAGTTGGAAAACAAGAAAATGTTCATGGGGTCACAGCCCCTTTTTTTATACACAGAAAGCCTTTGTTTCCAAAGGTGCAGGCAAGGGGTGAACCAGATGCAACTGGTTCTTGAGTACTTTGTTTTGCTCAGCCCCTCTGCCGATTCACAGGATGGGTCAGGGACATCAGACACACCACAGGGGGTGGAGCCAGCATTGTGGAGGGAAGGCCTAGCCCTATTCATGTTCCAGGTGCACTCCTCCCTCCCATCAACATACAGATCTCTCCATTCACCACCGGGGCAGACCCACCCTGACTCCTAGAGCCAGGCACACCAGCCAGCTCCAGCCAATCACAAGCCAGACAGTCAATTCACATTCACTGCACAGACATGCCAACTTCTAAAAGTGCACTTCCACACTAGACACATTAAATCTGCACACATAATCGCGCAGAATTCAATATTCTGAGTCTGAACATACCAAACTCGACCCTGCACTCCACACACATCAGGAACTACCATGGACACACATATCCCCATGCATTCCTATGGGAGGGCAGGCCACTCCCACCACACATACACAGAGAGCGCACGCACTTTACACTGGACCACAGTGAAAAAGTGCGCAGAGGCCTAAAATCACCAACACCAGGTTACAGAAACAGGCTGGGAAAATGCAAAAAGTTTCGGGGTGAACCTGCCAAAAGGCCTAGTCCAACACTTGGTTTCCGTGTTTTCATCTTGTTTCTCTACAGCATGGTTTTAAGAGTGATTTATTTGAACTTACAAATGTGTAATAATCACCCTTGAACTTGGCTAATGATTCCTGGTCCTCATTGTGTAGCCAAACTGGTTGCACTGACAATTGAAATTGAAAATTGTTTGGACAAGAAATGCTAACTTTCTTTTCCCTCAGTGCGACTTATAAAGATCCCCTGGGGGACCAAGATAGAAAGTAAGATAGTGGTTAGTGATCCAGTAAAGGTGATAAATCCTAAACTCCTACCGTGGGCCCAGAAACGATGAATCACAGCATAGGTTACAACGTTAAATGATTCAAAGCTGAACAAATCTATGGAAACCTTATTGTAATACCATTCTCATTGATGTGATGGGGGTGCAAGCATAAGAGCCCAGATTCCAACCCAGCCTTCCCAATTGCATCCGCCTCAATTGTAGGAAAGGAAATAAGATGAAAGAATACTGCACACAAAAAGCAAATCCCACTCTAACCACAGTCATCTCTACTTTAACAATACATAGGGCACGATATGATCTTGGTCGTAAAGCCTCCCAGATTAGGTTGGAGGCCTTTCCACTGAGATTGTTGGTTTCAATTCCGACCGGCTACTCGAGGACCGGACAGACTGATCTAGTTGCGGCTGTACTATGGCGCGGAGCGTTGTGCTTTTACTGAAAATTACGGATTTGCTCACTTCGAAGCAAGGATACTAGACTCACTCACAGACTAAAGCATGTGGGATGGAATTATCACTACATGGAAAGTTGCTACCAATGACATTGAAACCTTGGGAGCGTCGTGGGACAATTTCCCAGTGTGTGCGACTAAACATGTGTTAGCTGATCAGAAAGAAAAGAATAAAAGAAAGAGAAGATTTCAGAAACTGTGTTTATAATTTGGGTATACTTGCATTAGTATTTATATTACTCTACAGATGTGTTCCCAGGATTTAGTGAATTTTTATGTTGGTTTGGCCACAACTTTGGGGGAGGTTGGTGGTTCTCCTCATCTTACATCAAGGTAACTCAATACTATCCTGAACTGATATATGTGCAATTGTTCCAAAGGTGCTGTATAACCTATAACTATACCACTGTCTATTAAATTTGGCTAATTACAATACAGCTGGTTGGAATTGAAACCGGCCGGTCATTACGTCTGGTGTCCGATGGGCTCCAGGAGCTCGTCGGCCAGTTGGAGACTGGCCTGTAATCCAAATGGAAGGTGTTTCCACCTTCTGGATAACGGTGCACGCTTTCAAGCAGGGTTTCCATACCGGCCTTTCTGACATTGAAACCCTGTTGGAAAGCATGTTTGGTGGCCACTAGCAAGGCACCCTTCTGTTTTCAACCTCTGGTTGGGGCAAAGAGGGCTACATAGGTGCCCCATTGTTGATCCCTGCACCTCATGGCAGGCCCCTTGCTTTGGGAGCTTGGGTTACGGCTGGTTTATGGCCGTAACATAAGCTCCAATTGAGGAATGGGAGTATGCGACCGCACCATGTGTGGTCGCGTCATAATTAGGTGGTCTGGCTGGCGACCGGAGGTCGGTCGGTCTGCCCAGCATCGAAATAAGCCCCATGGTGTTTTAGGAGGTATTAGTCAATCAAACTACACAACAAAGAAATTCCTTTATTTAACCATGAGCAGAACAGACCTAAGAGAAATATCCCTCTACCATAAAACCGGAACTGAATATGATTAGTATTATAATTATTCCCTGTGAAGGCTCACCAGTGATACTGGTTTCAAAGGCCATAGGGAAGCTCAAAAAGACACTGCCTACATGATTCCTCCATTGAACACCAGAACTAGGGTCTGATTACCATAGCAGGTGGTTAGACCACTGCCTGCTATTGCGGCAGTCAGTAGACCATCTGACAAGCAGGCGGCGGTCTGACTGCTGCATTATGATTCGACCACCAGGCTGGCGGTTGCATAGTGCTCCTTTCCACAGCGGCTTGTGCTGCGGCCCAGGAAAAGGGCCGCAGCACAAGCCGTTGTGAAACAAGCACTTTCTGTATGTCCATGGACCATGTGCCATGCACCATGTGGTGCCTGGCGGTGCTTGGGGGCACCACATGTGTCCCCAGGGCAACTTTATAGTGGCCCACAATTGACAGGGGCCCACCAATTTCTGTTTTCGACACCCTTTTCATGTTGGTCTTCCTGCCATGAAAAGGCTGTCAAAAAGGGAGATCATAATCTAGAAGGCAGTGCCTGCCTCAGCACCACTGCCATTTGGGACATCAAATCTGACCACTGCCCCGTTGGGATCACTGATCCTGGAGGAGGCGGAGATCTTCTTCCGACCACTCTGGGTCCGACCGCCGGTATTGTAATCCGGCAGTCAGACCTGGCAGCTATCGGCAGCCCGCCTGCCATCATAATCAGCCCCTAAGTGACTATTGACTTAAGATCATTACCCAAATGTCATTCTAGTTTAGCAGCAGTCAACTACCAGCTAGCCACAAAATAGAATTGAGCACTGAAAGTCAAATGGCAGTACCTTCCAGTGAGTGATGCCTTTCAATCTAGGGATATACAAAATAGAGAAAAATGAATATCTCTATGATGCGTCACCTTCTAAGTCAGTATCAGCACAATATTGTGTCATGTGGAGAGACAACTCCTTTGACATATTTGGGCATTTGAATATTGCGCCTTACCTGCACGGGAAAATATGTCAGTTTGGCAAAACCCTTCAAGGATCATCCCCTTCATGATGAGGGAGAGCATTATTGATAAATACAGCCCTGGGAAATTTAGGTTTAATCCCTGAAGTTGTGCGAGCTGACTATCAGTGACTCCACCCCATTCTGTGATGAGTTAAAGAATGTCCTCCTCTCCATGCCTAAAACTTAACAACTTTAGTAAGCGAGAGGAGGTGGAAGGATCTTCTGTTTCCTGCTTATCCCACTGAAGCCTCCAGCTCCTAATGGGCTGTTGTGCTTCTCCCTCCCACCCCGATATCTTGTCAACACCAATAAATGCCTTATTGAATGTTTGGGTGCATGTGTGCATGTATGAATATATATGTGTGTGTGTGCTCTTGAATTGGAGGAGGTGAGTGTGTTTGTGGATGTTATACTTGTGAATTGATGGGTGTGAGTATGTGTGTGCATATAAATAGATTGGTGTGAGTATATGTGTGAGGACGTTCTTGTGAATGGATGGGTGTCAGTATGTGCTTGTGTTTATATATGTATGGGTGTGAGTATGTGTGTTCCTTTGTGCTTGTGAATGGATGAATCTGAATTTGTGTGCTTGTGGATGGGTGGAATTGAGTGTGTGCATGGGAGCCTGCCCTACTACCTCTTCACCTGTAGAAAAGGAAGCAAAAGGGCAAGTGTGCTTTACTTTACTTGACGTTTGACATTCTACAGCCAATATTTCATCGCACAAGGGACAGTGAAAAAGAGCTTGTGGTGCTATCTACAATAATCCCATGGGAATAGCACAGAAGCGAACACTAAGGATATTTGGAATACTAAATGAGTACGTTGAATGTCTTTTATTGTAAGTATGTGTCTGGGTCGAAACCCCTAGGAGTCAAATGAATGCTTGCTTAATTGTTAACCATTTATCACAACAGCATAAACTTTTTTTGAAATTAAAAAGACAACTGCCCGAAACTCAGTATGGTCAAAACCGAAGTACTGATCTTCCGCAGCCACACCTGGAATGACTCGTGGTGCCCATCGGAACGTGGACCCACCTCCACTCCGAAAAATCATTCCTGCATCCTCGGCATCATCCTAGAGAGTGACTTCTCCATGAAACAACTGGTCAACACCATCTCCTAAGCCTGCTTCAACACGCTCTGCAGAATCTTTTAATGGATACCCACTTACACCAGAAAAAAAGTGATTCAGACCCTAATCACCAGACTGCGGCAACGCATTCTATTCAGGCACGACCAGCGGACTTATGAGAAGACTCCACATGATCCAGAACACAGCCGCCAGACTGATAATTAACTTGCCCTAAAGGACCAGCATTTACTATCACCTGAGAAACCTCCACTGGCTCCCCATCCAGAAGAGATGCCATTTCAAGCTTCTAAGCCACACCTACAAAGCCCTCCATGACCTAGGACCAGCATACATGAACCACTGAATAAACTTCAACCAGCCACCTAGAAACCTCTCCTCCGCTCACCTGGCCCCCGTACACACACTGGGCATCCGCCACAGGCTCACTGGAGGCCGATCCTTCTTCCATCTTGCTGCAAAATCCTGGAATGTCTGGTGGGATTTTGTGGGCATTTCCATAGTGGTGCCTCTAAGAATGGGCACCACAATGGGAGCACCAAAAACAGTTCCTGCATGGCATAGACTGAAAAGTCCATGCCGTGCAGGAACTGGGGTTCATGCACTCAGAGGGACACATGTTTGCCCCTCTGCATGCACCCCAGGGGGTAAAGGCAGAAGGGAGCCCCACAAACCTTGGCAGTCCACCAAGCATACTGATCCCTCCTAACTGTTGCAACACTCAATCAATCAATCAATCAATCAATCAGGTGTTTGTAACCTGTCACCTGTGAGGGTCTCAAGGTGCAGGTGGGGGGGGGGCTACGGATCAGTCAACGAGCTAGGTCTTGAGGTCCTTCCTGAAGGTGTGCAGGGTTTGCCAGGGAACGGTGGTTCCCTGGCGGCTGCAGAGGGCAATTACAATCCGCCCGCCCTAATTGTAATAAGGCATTTGGGAGGCCGCCACCACTGTGCCCCCACGTGACTGGTGGTCCATGGACCACCAGACTTGTAATAGAGCCCATAGAGGAGAATGCTTCGCAACACTGGCTTTTTTACTGTTTATGCTAAAGATATCGAGAACGTTAGACACATTGATTTGACTTTCTAGGTCTGTGGGAGTTTGATTCAAAAGGATAAAAATCATCTGTAGGTAATAACAAACTGAAAAGATAGTCCAAGATCTTGGAGGGTATGCTTTACTTGCTTTTATATTGAAGGCAGATCAGCTAAATAGAAGCAACAAAGAGAGGGGCAGGAATCCAACCTTGTTGAGGCCTTTCTGAGATTTCATTGCTCATTTCCCCTCTATTGCAAAACATCATCTGCAATGTGGAAGCCAATGAAGCAAATAAAGAAATTGCTTGTTTCTGTCAACCTTCGCACAATAGTGCAAAAAAATAAAGTTAGATGCAGGAAATCTTAACCCCTTCGATGCTGATGACGGAACGGTTCCGTCATGAGCGTCGTTTGAGCTGTGCTCATGACGGAACCGTTCCGTCATGAATCCGCCCGCGCAAGGCGGAGTCAGCATGGGCGGGGAATTCGCGCCGCACGCATGCGGTTAAGGATGTTTGGGAGGTCAGACATAATTTGCGGCCCCCTTCTCGTAATGACTCTAAAGTTAATATCCATCTTAGGCTCTTTAACGCCTTCAATGACTAGAGTTGGATTTTTGACAACCCTCTTCCTCGGTCAGCCTATACTTCGGCCCAATGCTGGAGCAAACGGTCTCTTTCAGCACCAGAGAAGCAGAAAGACTAGCTGTATTTACAAGCGTGCTGCGTGTGGTGCAGTGGACCATTTGAGCGTGTGTATAAGAAGGGTTGTTTTTTTGTTTACAGCATTTTATTCCCTGCTGGAACGGGCAAATTAAGATACATTTTTATTGTTTAGTTAATTAAAACCATGACAAATTTAGCATAAAATAGACAGGGTTCAGCAGGTTTCATAATTAAAAGAGTCTTGTTTAACTTATCATCAAGCATGCATTCCTTGTGTTGAAAATAGTCAAAATAGTATACATTATTTGAGAACGCAGAATACATGTCGCTAGCCAGAGCTAGAAAGCTCAAACTTCATTTTTTATTTTTTTTGTGAATCTGTTTTTATTGAATTTACACATAAGCAACCCAGAAGAACAAATGCATTACCAGGGCATTTCCAATACTTAGGTAAGGGATGGAGAAAGGGAAGGGGAGAGGGGGTCCCATATGGGTATGGTAGTCCATCCATATCCCGCAGTCTTAAAAGTCCATTGGAGCATGGATATTGGAGGACGTTGGCCTCAGCATGCGTGTGACCATCTTGAGTCCTTGGTTGCATTGGGGTTCATGTACAGTTAGGTGTCAGTAAGAGATTCACAGATAATCAGGCTTGAGTGACCCCCTGACCCTGCTTGCAGGCCAGGTCACCTCCCTGCTGCCCAGCAGCTCCACCTGCTCCACTGCCAGCCCGCATCTGAGACGATCGCGTGCTCGAGCCAGCAGTATCCCCCTTGCTAGGATCGCCTTCTGACAGCGGTCTGCTTTACTTTCTGACGTTTCTGGTATTTTTCACTGTATTCTCCGCTCTCTGGGCATAGTATTTTGCCCTCTCTGTGCACAGTATTTTGCGCCATTTCCACCCAGCGCGCCCCCATCCCCCTTGCTTCTGTTCCCGTTTACTCGCCGCTGCCCCCTGCGGCCACGCCTCCTCGCTGCCCCGCTCCGACCTCCAAGCTGCTCCTCCCTCCCTTCTGATAGTAGTTTGTTTCACATTTTGTGCTGCTTCTGTTGTTTTCTGTACTCTGTGCTTCATTTTTGCGCCTCTCCGCCCAGGGTGCCCCCCAACCCCACCTTCATTGCTCTCTGTATCCATTCTCTCGCCTTGGCCCCCTGCGGCCACGCCCCTTGCCACCCCGCTTCCGCCTCCCAGCTGCCTCTCCCTCCCTTCCCGCCTTAAATAGCGGCCGCTGCTGGGCAACAGGAGTGACCCCTGACCCTGCTTGCAGGCCAGGTCACCTCCCTGCTGCCCGGCAGCTCCACCTGCTCCGCTCCTGCCAGCCCGCATCTGAGACGATCGCGTGTTCGAGCCAGCAGTATCCTCTTGGCTAGGATCGCCTTCTGACAGCGGTCTGCTTTACTTTCTGCCGTTTCTGGTATTTTTCACTGTATTCTCCGCTCTCTGGGCATAGTATTTTGTGCCTTTTCTGCTCAGCGCACCCCCCACCCCCTTTGCTTCTGTGCCCGTTTACTCGCCACTGCCCCCTGCGGCCACCCCCCTCGCTGCCCCGCTCCTGCCCCCCAGCTGCTTCTCCCTCCCCTCCTGCCTTAAATGGCGACCACTGCCCGGAAGCGCAGCGGTCGCGCTGATTGTGCGCCGAAGGCGCGCCAAAGGCAAGCCTGTCAGCGCCCGTCCGCGCCTGGTCCACGCCCAGCGCCAGGACCCCGGTACTTCTCACACGTCACACCGCCAGACTCCGATATGACGCCAACACCCTCCACGCTCTCAACACCGGCCCAGACCACCGCTGCTTCCAGGCTGCCCCGAAATGAACCCACGGACCCTTCTCCTGCCACACCTGCAACTTCACACGTGACAGAACCACAAGACCTCCCGAGACCAGACCCAACCACCTCCGCTGCATACTCCTCAACACCCGCTCCGCACGCAAACACACCGTCGAGCTCTGGGACCTCCTCGCCACCCGACGTCGTCATAGCCATCCCGGACTGCTACAAGACCTCCTGCAGAGACCGCACCAACGGGCTGGGAGGAGGAATAGCCATCATCCACAAGTCCACCCTTCAGGTCCACACCCTCGCAGACGACTCCCTCAACTCCGCCGAACACCTTCACTTCCAGATCCACACAGACCCGAACACCACCCTCAGAGGAACACTCATCTACAGACCTCCTGGACCCCGGGCCCTCTTCAGCAACTCCTTCGCCGACCTCCCCAGCACCCACGCACTCACCTTCACGGACTTCATCCTCCTCGGGGACCTGAACTTCCACCTCGAGAACAACAATGATGCCAACTCCACTGCCCTGATCGACAACCTCGCCAACCTCGACCTCTGACAACTCGTCACCGAACCCACCCACGCCGCCGGCCACACGCTCGACCCCGTCTTCTCCACAAGCACCCACATCGCCTTCAACCACACCACCGAACTCCACTGGTCTGACCATCAATGCATCCACTTCACCTTCAAGAAACCAAACACGCACCGCCGCACCCAACAGCTGCCTCGACACTGCTGGAGCAAAGTTACCGAAGACCAACTGACCTCCACCCTCACCCAGAACCCACCCACTGACCCCACTGACACATACGCCGCCACCCGAAACTTCAGACAGTGGATCGACGACAGCGCCAACTCCCTCGCCCCGATCAAGAAACCCTCCACCAACCACCCCAGCAAGAAAGCCGCCTGGTTCAAAGAAGAACTCCAGTCATGCCGGAAGCTGGAGAAGAAATGGCTTCACGACCGCAAACCTGACAGCCACGCAGCCCACAAGGACGCCATCTGCAGACATCACCACCTCATCAGAACAGCCAAGAGATCGTCCTTCAAAGCCCGACTAGAGAACAACGCACACAACAGCAAAGAACTATTCAACATAGTGAAGGAACTCTCCAACCCCAGCGCCAACACCAACGACATCCCGCAGGATCTGTGCGACTCACTGGCCACCTTTTTCCATCGCAAAATCACCAACATCCACGACAGTTTCAACTCCTCATCCGCCCCAACCGCAACAGACCACACCCCGAACGCCACCTGCACCAACAAGCTGACCTCCTGGTCCCACGTCAACGACGAAGAGACACGCAAGGTCATGAACTCCATCCACTCAGGATGTCCGTCAGACCCTGCCCACACCACGTTTTCAACAAAGGATGATGCAACCATCGCACCCCAACTACGAAAGATCATCAACATCTCCTTCGACACTGCGACATTCCCGGAAAGCTGGAATCATGCCGAAATCATCGCCCTCCTCAAGAAGCCCAAGGCGGCCCCCAAAGACCTCAAGAACGTCCGACCCATCTCCTTGCTCCCCTTCTCAGCGAAGGTCATCGAGAAAATCGCCAACATGCAGCTGACCCACCACCTCGAGGACAACAGCATCCTAGACCTATCCCAGTCCGGATTCAGATGCAACCAGAACACCGAGACTGCCCTTATCGCCGCCACAGACGACATCAGGCACCAGCTAGACAACGGCAAAACCTCAGCCCTCATCCTCCTGGACTTGTCAGCCGCATTTGACACGGTCTGCCACCGCACACTGAGAACACACCTCCAAGAAGCCTGAATCCAGAAAAAGGCCCTGGACTGGACTACGTCCTTCCTCTCCGGCAGAACCCAGAGAATCCGCCTCCCGCCCTTCCGATCCGTAACCACAGACATCATCTGCGGTGTACCCCAAGGCTTATCCCTCAGCCCGACCCTGTTCAATGTCTACATGGCCCCCCTCGCACAAGTGGCCCGCCAGACCAACCTGAACATCATCTCCTATCCCGATGACTCCCAGCTCATCCTCTCCCTCACCAAGGACCCGCACACTGACAAATCCAACCTCCACGAGGGAATGAAGGATGTCGCCGAGTGGATGAGGAGCAGCCGTCTGAAACTGAAATCGGACAAGACGGAGGTCCTCATCCTAGGTCCTGCCTCCTCTGCTTGGGACGACTCCTGGTGGCCGACTGCACTGGGAGCAGCTCTGACACCCACGGACCACGCACACAACCTGGGATTCATCCTCGACTCCTCCCTCTCCATGTCAAAGCAGGTCAACGCTATCTCCTCCTCCTGCTACAACAACCTCTGCATGCTCCGCAGGATCTATAAGTGGATCCCGACCGAAACAAGAAGAACAGTGACCCAAGTCCTCGTCAGCAGCAAGCTAGACTACGACAACACACTCTATGCAGGAATCCCGGCCAAACACCTACGACGACTACAACGCATCCAGAACGCCTCAGCCTGTCTTATCCTCAACGTCCCCCGCCGCCGCCACATCTCCTTCCACCTAAGAGACCTAAGAGACCTGCACTGGCTCCCCGTCAACAAGAGGATCACCTTCAAACTACTCACCCACGTACACAAAGCACTCCACAACACTGGACCAGCCTACCTGAACGACAGACTCAACTTCTACACCCCCGTCCGCCAGCTCCGCTCCGCCAGCCTCGCCCTTGCCGCCGTCCCGGGCATCCGAAAACCGACCTCCGGCGGCAGATCCTTCTCCTTCCTCGCCACCAAGACCTGGAACACCCTCCCCACCCATCTACGGCTGACCCAAGACCTGCTCACCTTCAGAAGACTCCTCAAGACCTGGCTTTTCGAACAGAAGCAGCACCCCCCCTCAGCGCCTTGAGACCCTCACGGGTAAGTAGCGCGCTTTACAAATTCTCTGATTGATTGATTGATTGATAACATGTACAACAAAACAAATAAAACATGGATATAACCGGTAATTCATACATAGTTGCATAGACAGCGTTTCATGTGGTCCAGACGATGTACAGGTATAAGCTGCTTCCCCATTTCCAAAATGCGCACACATGGGTTATGTGAACCAGTATATGCCTGCCTTGAAGAGTGTGGGGTTGTGCATACGCTGCAACAATCAATACATGCACTAGTGGTCTGTAGCCTGGGAGTCAGGTAGATCTGCCGGCAGCATGTCTGCATTATGCTGCAGCTCAGTGTATATGGCGTCCCAGTACATGGCGAAAGGGATCTTACGTAACTCCAGAGTTTCCATGCGTTTAATTGCAAAACTTTCCAGTTTGGCCCATGCAAGCATAGAATTACGCCAAGCAAGTATATGGAGGGGGGGGGGGTTCGGTGCTTTCCACTTCTTACTAATCAGTCTCTTGGCCACTATCGATCCCAGATCTAGAAACCCGAAGTGACTTTTGTGGCAGGTGTCCTGCGGAACTTGTGTAATAGATATGCAGGCCATTCAAACGGCAACTCCTGACCAGTACAAGCGTGTAATAATGTGGCCACCTCCCTCCAGTATGTGCCCACTCTTTGGCAGCTCCAGAACATGTGAAGTAAGTCAGCCCTAAGTTCCTCGCATCTTGGGCTTTTAGCATCTCCACGATTAAAGTATCGGTTGATTTTCGTCGGCGTGAGGTATGCCCTATGTATGATATACAACTGTATCTGCCAGAAGAGCATGTTCCTGGGGATACGTGTCGGGCTCTCAAGCACTTGGACCCATTCTTTATCAGTGGAAGGGCAACCCAATTCTTGTTCCCTTGTACGGCGAAGTGTATCAAGGCTGATCGCTGCGTAAGCTCTGAGTGAATCTGCAAACCAGTGTGTCAGATGCCTAACCTGCCCCATGACGTGCAGATATTGCATAGTGAGGTGTGTTTGCAGCTCTGTAGTGATGTCCCCCCATTTTGCCGTGAGCTAGGCCACAAGTACCCTGTGAGTGAGAAACTGGCCAGGTGGTTATTCCTCCACGTTCACAAGCATTGTGTATGACGTAAGCACCCCTTCATGATACAGGTCTCCGAGGGTATGAATGCCTTTTTCCGGCCACTCCCTGAGTGTAAGTGCTGACAGTGCCTTTCGCCCTGTCGGGGTACCCTCTAGTGGTATTGCCGGACCATAGGGGACCATGCTGCGTGTTATATATAGACTCCTGTGGAAACATTTGCAGGCCAAAGCAAGTAGCAAAGGTTCTGGCGGACGCAAGCGCCCTCCCGGATGGAACAGTTTGACAATGCATTCCTGAAGGTAAGGTGATTGCGTAGTTACAGTGTCTGCGCAATGACGATTCGATAACCACCTTGCAAGCCATGGTAGTTGGGAGGCTAAATAGTAATGTTCAAAACCGGGAGCCGCCAGCCTGCCTTGGTCGGTCGGTAGATACAACTTGCTAAGTGCCATTCTATGTATGGTGCTGCCACAAATGAAGTCTCTAAGCTGTTTCTCGAAGGTAGTGAAGAAGTAAGCCGGAACATAAAGCGGCAAATTTGTAAAGTAATATAGAAGCTGTGGGAGTATAACCATTTTAGGGAGTGCGATTTTACCCACCACAGCCAGCGGCAGCGCGTTCCAAATCGAATTTTCAATTTGATAGATGTCACCGCCCTCCCTAGGTTCCCATCAAAGAGATTGTTCGTTTGGCGGTAAATCTGAATCCCTAGGTAGCGGTATGTGTCAGGCTTCCACGGCACTAGTCTGCCGCCCACGATGATACAGGATCAGTAAGTCCATCTTTGAACAGGTAAAGGCAGGATTTATCCACATTTACTTTCAATACGGATAGTACGGAGAACTCCTCCAGTAGTTGGGCTAGTTAGGCAGGAACCCGAGCAATATCCCTGACATAGATGAGAAGATCATCTGCATACAGCGAGACTTGATGAGAAGCATCCCCCACAGGTATTCCAACCCCCAACTGAGTGCGCAGCATCTCCGCTAAGGGCTCCATGGCGAGTGCAAACAGAAGCGGGGACAAAGGGCACCCCTGACGCATGCCTCTCTATATAGGGAAGGAATCGGAGATGTAGGGTCACACTTTGACTCTGACTGTTGGGTCAGTGTAAAGAAGACGCATCAGTTGTATAAAGGTTGGGCCCAGATCAAACTTCTCCAGCACTGCAAATAGGTAAGGCCATTCCAGTGAGTTGAAGGCCTTCTCCAGGTCAAGCACATTACACTGCGCTCTCGGCCTCTCCCCAACTGCATATGTGGCAACCCTGTAGAAACGTCGCAGATTGAGGAGGTACTATGGGCGGGTACAAAGCCATTCTGGTTTGTATGGACCAGTACTGGAACCAACTGCACCAACCGCTCCGCCAACACCTTTACTAGTATTTTATAGTCGGTGTTAAGCAGGGCTAGGGGTCTATAGGAGCCCATCTCCACCGGGTCTTTGCCTGGTTTCGGCAGTGAAATTAAGTGAGCCTCGCGCATGGAGGGGGGAAGCAGTCCAGAGTCCAATGCAGTGGTGAGGACAGTACCAAGATGCTGAACCAATGAGACACGGTAGGCCTTATAGTATTCTGCCAGTAGCCCGTCCAGCCATGGAGTCTTTCCGGAGGCTAGAGATTGTAAGGCGTCACCAATTTCCTCTAGTGAGATCTGCTCATTGAGAATCTCTCGGTGTTCCCTGGTCAGTTTAGGCAGTGGCAGACCATCTAGAAACCTCCCCAGGTCTTGGTCGTCACAGATACAGTATGGCTGGTATAAAAGCATGCAATGTTGCCTCAGAGCCACGTGTAGGCCAAACTTCATTCTTAAGATAGGAAAAAATAAACATTTTGTCTGAAGTTAGTTCAATGTGCAAAATAAGGAGGTTGGTTCAGTGTATAAATTGAGCAAAGTAAACACTGGCGTGGTTTACAGAGAGCATAAAGTGCATTGTGCAAACTACAACTGTCACACAAGCTTCATTCTTACATAGCAGCATAAAAAGTGCCTCGTTTGAAAGTTGATTAAATGTGCAAAAATGAGAAAGGCAAAATCAGAAGCTCCGTTTTTAGTTTTAGACGTTCTTTAATTGCATACTATTGCTAGCACGCATTATGCTGACTAAAACTGACTCATTGGCAACATTCTTCAATTGAGACATGATGCATGCTTTGCCCAAAAGTTGATTATGTGTGAAGAATGAGCAAAGTAAACACCAACTTAGCTCACAAGGAGCATAGGGCCAGATGTAGGAGCCTAAATACCGGTCGGTAATGGCCGATTTCGGCCGTTACCGACCGGTATTTAAGAATCGGCATGTAGGGGCATTTATTTTACAGATTCGGTAAATTTACCGAATCAGTAAATTTACCGAATCTGTAAAATACTGAATCGGTAATTTTACCGATTGGGTAAATCTAAATGTAGGTGGGACTCTTCTGAGTCCCAAAGGCCATACAGAATCGGTATTTTACCACCCAATTCAATTGGGTGGTAAAATACCGAATCCAGGTGTGCATGCACATGTGTGCATGCACACCTATGCCATGTGACACACAGACCTGCCCCTAGGGCATGTCTGTGTGCCACATGTCACACGTGCCTGAATTCGGGGTGCTAGAGGGTGTCAAAGTGACACCCCCTGCACCCTTGCAACATTCGGTTCACAGCCCATAGGAATCAATAGGGAATACCGATTCGGTATTTACCGAATCGGTAAATACCAAATGTTTCCGATTCAGTATTCCAAATTAAAAAATTACCTACATCTCACCCCTTCATATTTACCGATTCTTAAATACCGAATCGGTAAAATTCGATATTTAAGAATCGGTAAATACGATTTACCTACATCTGGCCCCAAATGTGCTGCAGCACAAGCTTTATTCTTTATTTGCATTATGAAAAGTACTTTGTCTAGAATTTGATTCAATTTGCAAAATGGATAGGGTAAACTCAGTCTTTGTTCAAGGCTTAAGACGTTCTTAAATTGCGTCCTGACACTTCATATAAAAGTTGGATCCAATGTGCAAAATGAGCACGGTAAACAGAAACTTCATGCTTAGTATAACATCTTATTACATTTGCGACATGATAAAAACTTCATCTAAGTTAATATAATATGTGAAGTGAGCAGGGTAAACACAAACTTCAGTCTTAATTTAAGGCTTGGTAAGAACTTTTCCTACAATACATTCAATGTCAAATGGGGCCCGTAACTCCCCATATTGTGAATCGTAAAGTGCATTGTATTGGCTGGAGTTATCAGATTAGGCCTTCCCATTTTTTGCTTGTCCAACAGTTTAATACTATTAAAAATGCAGATATATATAAAAATAACAAGAAAAAAACAGTGAGCAGCGAGCTGTGTAGTCAAAGCCTGGAATTAACAGTTAGGTGCTGGCGGGTCATTCTTGTTCATAACTTTGTAAGCTCCCTTTAGGAATTTAAAAAATCTTACAGTTAGCTGAACATGAGTCCCGCTTAAGCATGTTGCTATTGCATTATGACATTGCCAGATTCCTAAAATGTGAAATACAGGAATTAACCAATAACCCCTCAGGTCATTCAGTTTGTTTCAAACATAGACAACATGCAACAATGATTCAGATTTGTAGTTACACAATCTACAATTCAAGGCCTCTGTACACTGAGTCGTCCACATTTATAGGCTTTTAGGGGTATAATGCCACATCTTACCCTAATTCAATCATTTTTCAGCTTGAAACTCATGGGGGAAGCTAGTTAGGAAGCCCTCCCTTTGGACTTATAGAAAGAAGTGCACAAGTTTACATGAGCCTTTCTGGATAGTTCCTACATCAAGCAGGGCTATTAGTCTGAAGTTATCTCCTCGATTGGTTTGTCCTTTTTTGTGGATTGGGTATAGTATAGATCTCCTCCAGCTATCTGGGACTACCTGAGTTATGAAGCATTGTTTGAAAAGCAGTGATAGGTGATTGATATGTTCTTCTTATGCTACCTTGAAGGTGCTGGCTGGTAGTTCATTGGGCCCAGGGGATCCTGCAGAGCACAGGGTGTTGATGATTGACCTGCTGGAACAGGGACATTGAGAAAGGTGGCACTAGGCTGGGATCGCACAAGCACAGCAGTTGGTTCACATGGACTCCCCAGTCAAAGAAGTAGCAAATAATGCTGATGTGCACTGCATATTGGCACATGGCCTATAAGCCAGAAGAGCAGAAAGACTTGTGGTTCAACTAAACCTTCTAACTGGAATGTGTTGAAGCTAGCCTGTCATCACCATTTGGGCATATGGTACTGATGGGTACTTTTGTTTATTGCACTGTCGTGTTGTTGTCAACAAATACTCAGACTCGGGAGGCAGCAGACTGCGATTGCTAGAGCTGGCAGTAGCTCCATAAGGACAATGCAATCAAAGAAAAGCATACAATGCGTATTATTACTTTTATAAGTGGCACATAATGAGAAAAGGCAAAGATTTGCACAGTTGGGCTGGCCCTATGCACTTGAAAAGGTTAGACAACTTGCTGAACCTAACCAGATCAAACGTATATATTTCTTTAACCCCCTAAGTAAGTAAACAAACAGGTTATTTTAAAGCTCGGCAGTCTGGGACTGTCCCAAAAGCTTAAGTCACGGGGCCCTGGACCAGAACCCACTTTGCCCATGCCTTAAAAAACCTCTGGTTTGACGAGCTATGCCTCTAAGACCTGTCCAAAGGAATCAAATGCAATTTCTCCACCACTTCCATAAGACACTATAATTGGCAGCTTTTTTAACAGATACATTTAGTAAGAAAGAGTATGGGATAACTCCAGTTCTAGCAAGATGAATAAAAAATTGCAAGAAGATAGAGGCCGAATATCCTGACTTTTGTTTAGGCACCTGGTCAGGTACTTCATCTGGGTCTCCTCCTCTCATATGTCTATGAGGGAGAAGCAGCTTTCACTCTCTAATAATGTTTACATTTGTACAACCTTCTAGGTTACTTATGAGAATGCAGACTAGCTCAAGATATATAAAGGCACCAGGGTAAGAAAGAGTTGTTGAACCAGTACCGGCAGGTTTGTGACCCTGAACCTTGCACAATATTTCACTTTATCTGCTTTTTAATAACATGTAAGTGATGACAATGAGCAGCTAGGTGTTCCTAGGTTAACATATATCAGGGTCAGCATGGCCATGCTGAAAGCCCTATTAGTGCCACATATTTTTGTATTCTTTATTGATAGTGAAAAATGAGTGCTTCAATAATCTCACTCTAAAGAATAAGTGGAATCCAGATAATTTTTAGACCATATTTGTTTAAGAAATGCACATATCAGTTTTAAAGAGTAATGATACAAGATGTATTTGATGTTTCTTGAGTCAATGTGATGCACTCTAGGGATCACTGCCATAACATTGATGAATGCAATATTGAAACGGAACAATGTAGGTAAATAAATATAGTTTACAAAAATATCACCTTCATATTATTAACTAATTAAACCAACAAATATTGAAATTTTTACTCATATTGAAAATACAAATATCAGAAACAAAAATATTATATCCTTTAAATAAACATATGTATGTCAAAAATATTGATTCACACAATACTGACTTAAGTAATATCGGCAATATAATTTCAATATCATAAACAAATATTAAATAAAACACTTTTTAAAATAAAACCATCATTTTAAATAAACATGAATATTTCATGCATATTCTGAAGTTAAGAATAAATATTTTACATCACCAAAATATTCACAATTCACCCCCAAAAATATATAACTGATTTCATAACAATATAAAAACATCTATTAACTACAAACAGTTATACATCAATGCACATATTAATATATATATATATATGTATATATATATATATATATATATATATATATATATATATATATATATATATATATATATATATATATATATATATATATATATTCAGGTCCACATCCTTCGCAACGCCAGGACACCAAGACAGCGGTGCAGTTCAGGGGCAAAGGTAACCCTGTATAAATATTCAGGTCCACAATACGTAGCAACGCTACGTTCCTGCACTCTCCTCGAGAAACCAGGGATCACAATTCAATTCAAAGTGCGCTTTTCCAAATCCATTTTATTCATTCAAATGCAGCATCGTGATGAAACACGGAAAAAACCCAGCGCGTTTCGGCGAGGAAACTCGCCGTGATCAAGGCTTTCTCAAGGAGAGTGCAGGAACGTAGCGTTGCTACGTATTGTGGACCTGAATATATATATATATATATATATATATTCACACAAAAAAAATAGATTTTAGGGACGTTATAGTTAGTTGAACATTTGACATATAAAACCACAGAAATTCGCCTGTTATAGTTAGTTGAGCTAACTATAACTTGTGCGCCCGCAATGCACTGCTGATGATGTCACATATTCCATCACTCATGACATGGTCAGTGACATCACTGATGACATCACTGATGACATCTCAAATGACATTCCTGATGACATCACTCATGACATCATCCAATGAATGTGTGTTTCTGTAAAGTTTAAATATGTTTTATATATATACATGCCAAGGTAAATGAAGAATGAATACATTTACAAGTGCCTAAAGGAATTATTTCGCAGGTGCGTGACTGACTGTATAAGTGAGTGATTGAATATGTCTTACTGAATGCATGGGTTAGTGACTAAACTGTGTGAAAGTCTGTATTAGTCTCTCCATTGGTGTGCAAGCAACTACATGGGTTGCTGATTAGCTACATGAGTGTCTATATAGGTTACTGATTTGTTGTCTGAGTATTTGTATGGGTCCCTGAGTGTCTGTGTGGGTGGGTGGGTGCATAGATGTCTGACTGGGTGATTCAGTGGTTGTATAGATTAAAAAGTGAATCTGGGAAGGGCTGTATGGGTGACTTAGTGTGTCTATGGGTGTGTTGGTGAGTGAATAAACATCTCAGTGGTATATCTGTGACTAACTACACATGTTTTAAGCCACTATATGTGAGTGCTGGAGTATATAAATGAGTATACGTGAGACTAAGTTATTTGAAGAGTGGGTGTATAAATAAGTGTCTGCTTCTATCAGTATTTGTATAAGACTGTAAATACGCGTTAGTATCTGTATAAATACGTGATGTGGTCTGTCTATAAATAACGGAGTTGGTGTGTATAACTGTATTCATAATTAAATGGGTATATGGTTGATTCTTTGCATTACTGGCTAGGTGCGTGAGTAACTCTATGGATGACTGGCAGAGTGTGACTGCATGTATGTATAAATGTATGAGTGCATATTATAGTCTTTTATTGATGAGTAACTACATGTATAAGTGACTGGATGTGAGTGTAGATCTAAGAAATAGTGAGTGCTATGTAGTATATGGCATTCTTCTCTGTATGGTTTCAAAAATAGTAGTCCGTATTTTAGAATGTTTGTATCAAAGTTTATATTAGAGCATCAGTGTGTGCATCAGATTGTCATGTGGATGATGTCATGAGTGATGTCATTTGAGATGTCATCAGTGATGTCATCAGTGATGTCACTGACCATGTCATGAGTGATGTAATATGTGACATCATCAGCAGTGCATTGCGGGTGCGCAAGTTATAGTTAGCTCAAATAACTACAACAGGCGAATTTCTCTGGTTTTATATGAGTCAAATGTCAAACTAACTATAAGGTCCCTGAAACCTATGTTTTTTTAGTAAATTTCAAAGATTTTTTAAATGCTTATTCCTAACTATAACGTCTGTAAAACCTATGTTTTTTTCTGTGAATTTCCAAGTTTTTTCATATTTTAATGTTTATAAAACCTATATTTTTTCTATTATATTTTTAAATATTTTGGAACTCTATTAAACTTCTCTTTTTTACTTAAAAAATTATGTAATGTTTTATATCTTCCCCCAAAAATATGCATATATATTTTTTTTGGGGGGGGAGAAAACTGCACTCCCATACCGGTAGCGTACCAAGCTCCATCACCACACAAATCCTATCCGCCATATTGCTAAACTCATAAATAATGGACATTTCGTATCCAACGGGTTCATGACACCGCGTCCCGCATAACATCATATACGCATGAAGTCACTCTAGGTGCTACTTTGGTATCCGACGGGTACACAGTACCAAGCCAAGCGTTACATCATGTACGTATGGGGTCGCGCACGCTGCGCTTTGCGTATTCGACGAGTTCATGCTGCCAGGCCCTGTGTTACATCACAAATGTATAGTATCGCACCAGGTACGCCATTCCACTTTTTTTTGTCTCAAAAGCATATCTAAATAACTTTAAACAGTATATGAAAGCATTCGAAAATCTAAATTATTTTAAACATTTATATATTTCTAACTGTAATAAACGTATATTATGGTAAATATATTTTGTCAAAATCGCGCGGGTGCGGCCTCCTTGCGCGCTCAGTGCGCGATTACCATGTGACCTTAAAAAAAGCATTTGATTGGTTCATAACATTTCCCATTGTAACAGTTGGATGACCCCACCATTTTACTCATTCTCTCTACACTGTTTGATGAGAGACACCTCTTCTGCTTAGAAAGCTTTTTTTGAAAAGTGATTTCCTGTATACACATATTTCATACTACACACAACATGCAACGATCATCTTGATCAATATTCATGCTCTGTACATTAGCCTTCTATGTGTGATTGCCATGCATCTCAAACGTTCCATCAAGAAACAAATATGTGTTACACGATGCCCCTGGTGTGTGTGCATGTGCACATTATTGTGCTGCCTTTCGGCCTGGGCATTGGTGGCTCTAAAGACTATCATCAGCCACAGGCAGACTGCACATCCTAGATCACATGCCATCTCATTAACAATAGTTTCCACCCTCCTGACTCATGCTACACTAATCTAAATTGCACTCTCTGCGAGGTCAAAACTACAAAAGAAACACACATAAGTACACTTCCTGGCCAGACAGGAACTGAACAATGCCCAGGTCCCCGGAATAATTATTCAGAATCCTACGCTGGCCTGGTGTATGGAAGCTCAGCCCACTTTGCGTACGTATAAATAGGATAACTACGACACCACACATCCCTCTTCTTCCACACTACCTCAAATGATATGTCGAATCCACCTCGCATATCACAATGTGCAATAAAAAAAGAAATGGATCCATGAAGTGTACACCATCCTGGCAATCAACAAGGGCTTTAAATTGTGAGCCCTACTGCCCGTCATCTACGTGAGTCAACATGAGTTGTACACTCTCCTGAAATCAACACCCCATCTGAATTGTGGGCACTGCTGCCCACAGTGTTTGCTCACACAACAATGACAGCAGGTAAGCAGAGCGGCCTTATATGTTTCATTTTTGTCTTGCAGGTTTCCTACACTTCTTCCACTGGAGTCCAACCCATGTTTTTTTAAATTATACTATTTCTTCTATTAAAGTTACATTTCTATTTATTTGTGTTTTAATAAAGTTTACTTTTTTTTCATGTAAGTAACTGAGTTTATATGTCTTCTTTTTCTGACAACACTTGTCTATTATTTATTGAGAAAATCATCTGTTTATAGGAGATTTTAAGGACAAAATTATTTATTATTAGAGTGCACCTACCAAATATAATCTAACTGACTATTAGACAAATGAAGCCTGTGCAATTGTACCACTGCAAGAGTTCTATGAGTGTATCACTTTATAAAACCATAAGTACTGCCCGTGTGATTACAGAACAAATATGGCACTACCTAGGACCACCGAGGCTTCAGGGACTGCCGAGGCCCACCCTGTATATTTAAATAAAGACACAGAGTGTGGCGATCCCCGGACTTCAGTTGGCCTTGAACCCCCCCAAATATTACTAAAGAATACCCGGGAGGGTGGCGCTCCCCTAGGCTGCCATACATCTCTGTGCCCTTCCGCGCCTAATTTACATGTGACATTAAGATCCCCAGTCCTACAGAGACCCCGCAATATAATAATTGGATTGCCCACGGAACATTACCCACCAGGGGCCTCATTTAAAAGAATGGGTGAGACCCCGCTTTTTTGTTATTTTTGTTTTTTCTTTTCTCTCCATTTTTACCATCCGCATCCCCTCTACAGGGATACAAGGTTTTCCTCCTCTCGCTTCAAGTAGTCGACCAAGTATTTGCTATCACAGAGTGGAAGCCATGCAACACCCTCTAATAGCAAACACAAATGTCCCGAGAATGCACACCCCGGAACATTGTATGAGCTGCGCCAGAGAGGTCGCCCTCCTTAGGACCATGATGCATTTATTAGTATAAACACATACTAACACTACTTACACACGTGTAGTACAGCGACCAGAATGTAGTGAAGAAGCAGAGGAAGCGCAAAATCTAAAAATATAAATCCTACCAGAAGTCGTGATGACATAGTTCAATGAGCCGACGACCTTGGCATGAGTAGAAACAGCTACACGTAGAAAACAGGTCTTCAGCACAATGCAAGCAATTTTAAAATATTGGTGAGTGGTGCCTTCTTTCTGCCTTCTCCCGCTCGTCTCCAAATTTATATAGTGAAGAGGCAGACAGCAGTGGATCCAATAAGTAGATTTATTACAAGAAAACAAGACACCTGAAACAACCACCAACAGGAGCAGACAGCAAAGCAACCGTCTAATCCAGCACCGTGTACAAACTCCGCAAGGTTCTCCTCATGACAGCCCTACATTCTAATATTACAAACTTAGATTCTAGTAAAATTACATACTAACATTCTACTATGACTTACATTGGAATACTACACTGAGCACATGACTTTACAGCAATGAGCTCACGGTTTTATCCACGAGTCTTGAGACCGGTAGGGGTAAGTATTTCGCTCCCAACTCCCTATCTTGTGCAAACGTAAACTAACACTTCTCCCACAGGTATGCTACAGCGCCCAGAGCACAACACTTTACAGCAAAGAGCTCACAATTTAGGCTCACAGTCTAATCCCCGAGTCTTTACACCAGTAGGGGTGAGTAGTCCACTTCCCACTCCCTATATTTTATAAACGCATACTAACACTACTTACACACTAATACTACAGTGGCTAGTATCTTACAGCACCCAGAGCCTATCACTTTACATCAATCAGCTCGGTTTCACCCCCAAGTCTTCACAACAGTAGGCATAACTACTTCGCTTCCCGCTTCCGATATACTATCAACACACAGTAGCGGTCAGTAGTTCTCTTCCCACTCCCAGTATGGTATAAACGCCTACTAACACTACTTGCACATGTATGCTACAAACACCAGACCACGTCACTTTACAGCAATGACCTCACAGTTTAGACTCTCAGTTTCATACCAGAGTGTAGCACCATATCATATTAGCACCATGCCACTCTGAGCAACACTGCACTTTCAGACCGGTAACAGTGATAACTACCAACTGGCCACCACCAGGAGGTAATCAAGAACAAATTACAATGGTTCCTTGATTCTTTTAGCTTTCAAATCTTCTCTCTATTACTGTATTTCTACTTCTCCATATAAACAGTTTTATTAATATTCAAGTACACATCGAAGTCAGAAATGCAACGTATTCTATCAACACACTTTCTAGAACATTCTACAAAACGTGGAGGTTAAAAGTTCATCTATTTTTTTAAACCTAAGAATATTTTTGTGCAACATTTTCTCGAACATTTAACGGCACGTGCAGGTTAAAAGTTCACAATTGTTTTAAGTTCGAACAGTGCTTTCCAAATGAAAGTAGCAGGTGTGGTGAGTTGAGGAAATGTTATCCTATAATATGTACTCCATGTGCAAACTGATTTTTCTTAACCAATAACAAAGATACTTTTCCACAAAACGAATGTGCCACCTAATTTAAAAAAACATTGCTTTTCATCTCCCAATCATGTACCGTTTTGAATGCAAAAAGAAACTAGTTCCCCATCTTTAAACATATCTCTTATTCTACGAAGGAACTGCATGAGCTACAGACATCTTTCCATATCTTCCAGCCATACCTTCAAAATGCTAGTGTGGATCGTACGACTTAGCTATGTTTTCTGGTGTAAGAAGTATGCAGAACAGAGACATATTGACTTAGACCTAGGTTTACAAAATGTGGAGATTAAATGGTTTGGACAGAGAGGATTGAAGTGACACCAATTGTTGCCTTTGGTTAAAACCTGTTTCCATCTCCAATACCCTAACCTCATGATTGTGCACTGTGGTGAAAAACGACCTAGACACATTGACTTGGGTAGGTTTGGAAATACTTATGAAGGATGCCTTTGGACAATTGATGTTACTTTTGCCTCAAACTGTCTTTGTATATTCCAATATATGCCAAAGACAGAAGTGGAAAGGGTCCAAGCAATTTTGTCCTCAGATTGAAAAATCTCTGAAAAAAAAGTCAACAAAGCTGTATCTGCATACCTCAGAGACCACAAAATGGGCTCCATCTACAACAACAACATACGTTTTGATATGGCAGATATATACAGAAGTGATGGAGTACACTTCACAGAGCAGGGAAGCCGAGTTTTCCTGAATAACTTGAAGCTGTGCATCCGCACTTATATGTAGCTCCAACTAATGAACACAAGTGCTGTTTTTAGAGCCACCCTATAACTTACAACTTAAGCCCGCTATTTTAGGGCCATATAATGCCAACTCCCGCACCCTCGCCAACATTTATTCTCCACACAGCTGTGGCGCAGCGGGCGGACCATCTCACCTTGCAGCACAGACCTCTCGCTTTAATCCCCAGCTCTACTCACCCATAGGGGTGAGTAGTTTGCGCTTTACAAATACCGTATTGATTTACCTATGCACTCCTTATACAACACCACCTAAGCACCATACACAAGCTACAATGTCCTAAACAAAAGTTCATCCAAGTAGCTATAACTACATACTGACACTACTTGCACAGATGTGGCACAGCGGCCAGAACACATGACTTCACAGCATATGACACACAGTTTAGGCTCAAGCTTTAATCCCCGACTCCGGCAGCAGCTCAGCTTAGCAGCATGAGACTCTAGACAATACCTCACAAATATTCCGTACCCCAGGACTTTCATACCAGTACGGGTCAGTAGTTTGTCCTAGTAGTGATAAGCACATGCTGACACTACTTCCACAACTGTAGTGCAGCGGCCACGGCACATGACTTCACAGCATAAGACACACAATTTGGGCTCACGCTTTAATTCCCGAGTCCCGCACCAGCTCACCTTACCCGCATCGTACTCTACGCAATACCTCACATAGGGGCCCATTAGGATGTCGGGCGGATCGCCACCGTCATGCTGGCGGTGGCAATCCGCCCGACAATCTTGTCCGGAGAAACATGGAGAAAACACGTTTGGGACCATCCTTTTTTCTCAGCCTCCCCCTTAACGAATCAGCCCAAAACTTTCAACATAGGAGCTGATATCAACAAAGAATTAGTTTTGAAAATTTCGTGAAGATTTGTCAATAAGCGCCAAAGTTATTGGCAATAGAATGTTGCCATTTTTCTATCGTAACTAGGTCCTAACTATAACTACCTACTGGCGATATATATATATATATATATATATATATATACATTACCTACTGGCGGTCGCCAGTAGGTATATATAGTTAGGATTTTTTCTCTATGGGTTTTTTGAAAATTCTATGTCTAATAACTTTGGCGTTTGTGGACGGAATTGGCTGAAATTTTCAGGAAAATGGCACACTTTGTTTCTGAGCAGCCCCTGAAAATTGGGGGGGGGTTCGTCCAGGGGGGGTCGAGAAAAAAGGGGGGTCCCAAAACGTGTTTTTAACATTGAGTTTTCCATAGGGCGGTTGGCCTCACTTTTAGCCCGAACGGCTGAATGGATTTGCACGAAACTTGGCAAAATTGTAGGGACTGGTAGCCCGATGTGCCTTTTGTAGGTCTCAATATATGTGCTACAGTGGATTTTGAGAAATTAACGTTTAAAAAAAGATATATATCTGTAACAGCGGACCGGGCAGCGCTCCAGGACGCGTACTTTTCGCGCAACGGAGCTTTGTGAAGCGAAGCTGATTGGTTCTCCGGCGTCTGTCAACATTCCAAACAGTCCGTAGCGGCCGCCATCTTGTCTCTCGGTAGGATCGAGAGACAAGAGGAGGCCAAAGCGAAGGGGCAAATGACCATAAGGGGGAATAGTAGATCCTCGCTGACCCCCTAGGTTTGATGTGGAGGTTTTAAAAGGGCCCCGCGGGGCAAAAAAAAAAAAAAATAATAATAATCGAACGGCTGAATGGATTTGCACGAAACTTGGCAACATTGTAGGGACTGGTAGCCCGATGTGCCTTTGCTAGGTCTCAATATATGTGCTTCAGTGGATTTTGAGAAATTAACATTCAAAAAAAGATATATATCTGTAACAGCGCACCGCTTCGCGTACTTTTCGCGTTACGGAGCTTTGCGAAGCGAAGCTGATTGGCTCTCCGGTGTCTGTAAACATTCCAAACAGTACGTAGCGGCCGCCATCTTGTCTCTCGGTAGGATCGAGAGACAAGAGGAGGCCAAAGCGAAGGGGCAAATGACCATAAGGGGGCATAGTAGATCCTCGCTGACCCCCTAGGTTTGATGTGGAGGTTTTAAAAGGGCCCCGCGGGGCAAAAAAAAAAAATAATAATAATAATCGAACGGCTGAATGGATTTGCACGAAACTTGGTAAAATATTAGGGACTGGTAGCCCGATGTGCCTTTGCTAGGTCTCAATATATGTGCTTCAGTGCATTTTGAGAAATTAACGTTCAAAAACAAGATATATATCTGTAACAGCGCTCCGCTTCGCGGAGATAAAATTATATCTGTATTACCTAGCTGTTGCTAACAGCAGTTAGCGACGGCTAGTAGGAGATAGCGACCATCTTGGGCCCCACTTTGCATGTGAGTGATATTTATCACTAATGACATGCAAAGTGGGCATGCCAAGATGTTAGCGACTGGAAACAGTCGCTAACATCGCTATCTCCTATTATCAACTTTTGGAAATATTCGAGATAAGCGCGAATATCTCCAAAAAGTAACAGCTGCCCTGAGCAGTTCTTAGCCATGTTATCCAATGGGAGGTGGATAACATGGCTAAGAGCATTAGCTCGGTAATGCATGAATATCGCTGAGTTTTCAGCGATATTAATGCATTGCGGTCGTTTTTTATCGTATTTGCGATAAACCTTGATAATAGCAAGGTTTATCTGCGATAATTTCTGACGGTAAAAAAATCTTTGCAATGCATCGTTAGGGATAAATATCGCTTAACTTTGGTAATATGCCCCAACGTCTGTTAACGTTCGATTCGAAGGAAATCAGGAAGTGTTGAAAAACATTGTCTGCGCCATCTTGTCTTTTTTCAAATGCCACACTTTTGTCGTGCACGGCAGCCATTTTAGATGCCTTGACCAGACCCACTCTGTGCACGCTGTCGATCCTTAGCATGGCTCCCCACCCTCGCAAGCATCTCACCCAGGCAGTGGTCACCCCCGCTCTCTGTCTTATGCATGGGTAATAAACCTCCCCCCATCTGCGCTGCTCTTCCCTGAGAATCACACCCTGTGCCCGCCCGACACTTCCCTTTCGCCCTATTCACTACCGCACCCTCTGACACTTCTTTTCCTCTGTGTCCGATTGTCCAGGCCGGTCCTAGGCTATCAGCTAGCCCTGCAGATGTAGTTTATGGCCACAGCTGTAAAGAATCACCCCTCTTCAAAGGAGTTATAGTAGATCAAGGCCCACACTCGATGAGATCCGTCACAGCAGAAGCGTTGCTATTATCTGAAAACCATCCTGTATTGTGATTGGGGAGGGGACCGCGCGTGAAGCGGAAGATTCCAGGGATGACTCTTTGTACATCAAAGTTTTTACAATTATGTGTCACATTAAAAATATATAGCACTCCGACAAAGTAGTAAGATTATAAAACTTTAATAATTTATAAATATATACAAGAAAACAAAAATAGTAATAACATATAAACATTTTTAGGGAAAAACAACGAAGTAGCGGTCGGCTGTGCGAATAGTCCCAACGCAGCACAACGTCCAGATTTCCGGCGTGGGGCGTCGCGGGGGGTGGGTCATCAGTAGCAAACTGTTGTGCGAATAGTTCCAAGGCAGCAGAACGCGCCGAAATCTAGATGACACGAAAGTGATGTCTAGTAAGTTGCCACCCAGCAAATAACGGTGTGGGGCGTCGCGGGGGGTGGGTCATCAGTAGCAAACTGTTGTGCGAATAGTTCCAAGGCAGCAGAACGATGGCACCAAGGTGATGTCCAGTAAGTTGCCGCACTGGTTTTGGTATCCTACAATGCTGCTCCGAATAACGGCGTGGGGCGCCCTGGGGGAGGCGGCGTGAACGGGCCTCTCCAGGTGGAGTGTCATCTGTTGTAGTGGGGCGCCCCTTTACCGTTTCAGTTGCCATTCCGTCCGTTTTTTGGCCACTGTGTCAAAAGCCGCAATTCAGCTGAGTTGCGCCCACTCTTGCGGTGCAGCGATAGGCGGCTGTCACAGGACTCTCAAAATGGCGGCAGGCTCTTTCCTTTTTGGGCCTGGTCCACTGAAATGGCCCTGGGACACCTTGGAAATCGGACGCTTGTCTGCTAGGTCTTGGACCCCATTCTCGAAAGCGTCCCCTCCGCCTTGAGAATTCATCAAAAGTTTTGGGGGCCCCGACTCCTGCAGGCTTCTGGTGGGGAGCGGCTGCCATGATTGCTCGCGGAATGACCACGACGGAGCTACGAGATGGTGGTGCTCTCATGCTGACGCCAGTTTAGTCTGAAACATCCAGAAACAAGGTGGGGCTTTCATCGTTTGGGAAAAAAAAAAAAGTTTTCATAAAATGAAAAGTGTTGTTTTTAGGTCATATGATCAAGCCTTCCATCATTAGGAAACCAAAAGTAAAATGAACCAATGAAAAGTTTTATAAACAAGTCACATGACCTGTTATGCGGCATAGGGTATAAAATGCGTAGAAAATACGTTGGCACGTGAGGCGGCGTCAGTAGCGGACCGATGTGCGAATAGGCCGAAGGCAATACAACGCGCCAAGATCCGGATGGCACCGAGGTGGTGTCCAGCAAGTTGCAGCACTGGTGTGGCCATCCTACAATGCTGAAAGTCGGCGTGGGGCGCCCCGTTGGCCTGTGAGTTTGCGTCAGTAGCGGACCGATGTGCGAATAGGCCGAAGGCAGCACAACGCGCCAAGATCCGGATGGCACCGAGGTGGTGTCTAGTAAGTTGCCGCACTGGTGTGGCCATCCAACAATGCTGAAAGTCGGCGTGGGGCGCCCCGTTGGCCTGTGAGATGGCGTCAGTAGCGGACCGATGTGCGAATAGGCCGAAGGCAGCACAACGCGCCAAGATCCGGATGGCACCGAGGTGGTGTCTAGTAAGTTGTCGCACTTCTGTGGCCATCCTACAATGTTGAAAGTCGGCGTGGGGCGCCCCGTTGGCCTGTGAGATGGCGTCAGTAGCGGACCGATGTGCGAATGGGGCCAAAGGCAGCGCAACAATATTTTCTGACTGACACCACAAGGCGCTGAGATGCCAAGATCCGGATGGCACCGAGGTGATGTCTAAGTTGCGGACTGATGTGCGAATGGGGCCAAAGGCAGCGTAACAATATTTTTTGTATGGAAGATACCACTAGGCGTTGAGATGCCAAGATTCGGATGGCACCGAGGTGATGTCTAGCAAGTTGCTGTACTGGTGTGGTCATCCTACAATGCTGAAACTCGGCGTGGGTCGCCCCATTAGCCTGTGAGATGGCGTCAGTAGCGGACCGATGTGCGAATAGGCCGAAGGCAGCACAACGCGCCAAGATCCGGATGTCACCGTGGTGGTTTCATAGTTGAGAGGCACTTCATCTGCAGTGGGGCGCCGAGATCCGGATGGCACCGAGGTGATGTCTAGCAAGTTGCTGTACTGGTGTGGTCATTCTACAATGCTGAAAGTCGGCGTGGGGCGCCCCATTAGCCTGTGAGATGGCGTCAGTAGCGGACTGATGTGCGAATGGGGCCAAAGGCAGCGCAACAATATTTTCTGAAGAGAAGACACCAAAAGGTGCTGACATTCCAAGATCCGGATGGCACCGAGGTGGTGTCTAGCAAGCTATGCAGTTGAGTTGTGTGCGCACTTGCGGCGAATAGGTCGAAGGCAGCATAACAATGTTTTTTGAATAGAAGACACCACAAGGCGTTGAGATTCGGTTACCACCGAGGTGATGTCTAGCAAGTTGCTGCACTGGTGTGGCCATCCTACAATACTGCTCCGAATAACGGCGTGGGGTGCCCGAAGGGGGGGGGAGACGGCGTGAATGGGCCTTCCTAGGTGGAGGCTCGTCTGCTGTAGTGGGGCGCCCCTTTACCGTTTCAGTTGCCATTCAGCTGAGTTTCGGCTGCTCTTGATGCTACAGCGACAGGCGGCTGCAAGAGGACTCTCAAAATGGCGGCCTGTTCTTTTGATTTGGGCCTGGTCCACTAAAATGGCCCTGGGACACCTTAGAACTCGGACGCTCGATTTTTTTTTCCTTTCCTGTACATGCAAAAAAAGGTAAATGCCCGGTACGTTACACGCTTCATCTGCCACGATGAACTCTCCAGAGGAACCGAAAAAAAATATAGTTGTGGTAACTATACCATGCATCGTCATATGGAGAGGTGGCACCAATTAATTATAGTGCTGCATAAAAGAGAGATTTGGAGGAGAACCCCTGACCTGCTAGTACATTCATCAAAGAAGTGGCACTGAGAGCTTCAGAGGCAAGGAAAACGGTCCCAAATATTTAGAAGAACTTTGGAAAGATTAAAATGACATGTTTAGATTGTGGCAAATTAATTTCATGTGGACAGATGAGTGTTACTCTAATAAATACAGCATATGAACATCATCATAGTCGATGGTTGGTAGAGACATTTTGACTATATCCTGGACCTGCCCGTCCTCGCCCAAAATGGCGCCGGAATAAATGGGACTCGTAACTCCTTGTTGTGTACTGGTTGCAGAACCTTGAAATCACGAGATACGTATGCAGTTTTGAAGCACATGGCGGGCGGGGACGAGAATTGATTGACTATTTCGACATCCCTATTGATATTAAGTTCTGATGTGTTATTGATTACTGTACTGTTGAAAGTTCGAATTAACGTCACCCATGGTACTTGCCCGCAAATGTATATCTAGATAATTTTATTGTAACTGGCCCTGTCGTATTTTAATTATAAAATGTACGTCCACCGATTCCGTAACTGTTAGACACCTTACAACACAAAAGAGAACGGGTGAGTGGGGAAAGTTTGCGCTGGAAAGAAAAAAATTATTAATACAAAATACTATTTGGTAAGCTCAAAAAGGATCAGATACTGGTCACCCAACCAGGATCAGACAAAGTGTGACTCCAAAGGGGCCACGTTTGTGCAGTTTAAACCATGAACATTAGATCCTGAGCTAGAGAAAACTAGTTCAATCAAGATATCAAGTCCCAATTTTTGTAAGTTTTTCCGTTTTATTCTTCTTTGGTCTTTTAGTAGAGTTAATCCAATCTTCACACGTACAAAAACAACAGCGGTTGTTTTTGTACGTGTGAACATTAGCTCAGGATCTAATGTTCATGTTAGACACCTTAGTTCTTGCAACCTAATGGCCCGCCCGTTACGTTCCTCTACAGTGTAAATGTCTATTCATCATATACGATTACAGTTTGCTCTGTGGCAGGCCCACGTGGTTATAGGCTCGTATTTGTATAATGACATTTTCACAATAAAGGTTTTTAAAAGAAAACATGGTAGTAGTATATACATTGGTAAAGTTTTTAATAATAGTCACTGTTTTAGAATCATTAAAAGGCAAGTGAAATAAAGCAGACCAATTACATGAAGGGTAAAAGGTATAATACGAAGGAGCGCAGTAAAGATAAATGGTCAAGGGCTGTTGTGTTTTCTATTCCTGCAACATAAAGTGATCGATAAGAATCTCATATTCAGGCGTATCGGCGACTAAGACAGCAGGTCGACCCTCTTTTGCTCAACGGCTCCGTCATGGGACGAAGAAACGCTCTTTTTCTCGAAAAAAGAATATATTTTACTTGCAGGACAGTTGTAAAATTTCCGGGAAAGTACATTAGCCTGGAACATTATAACATATATTTAAGAAAAAATAATGTTCGGAAGTAATGAAAAGCGTAATTTTTAGGTCATATGACCAAGCCTTTCATCATTACAATAAGAAAAGTAAAATGAACCAATGAAAAGTTTTATTAACAAGTCACATGACTTGTTATGCTTACGTTACGCGCTGCGCGCCCCGGATGACTTTCGGATGCGCTAACGCGGCGCGTCATATGACGCATTACGCGACAACGCAGGTACAGAATATAGTCAAAATGTCTCCACCAACCAGCGGTCGGAACACAACCCCTTTCAGCAGGCTAAATAGTTCTGTTAAATGGCAACAGAAGGGACAGGCAACAAGAACCATCAGTCAAAGAGGGGAGGGCTAGTTCTTCTCTACCGGGTTACATTGGGGCGCTACCGGAACTGATCGAATTGGTAGTCTACAGTGTTTCTGGATGTTTCAGACTGAAGCTGGGGTTAGCATGAGAGCAGCACCATTTCGTAGCTCCGTCGTGGTCATTCCGCAACCAATCATGGCAGCCGTTCTTTATCGTTATTTTGGGCGGGGTGGGTGGCGGAGCCGAGCTGTTTTGCAGCCATCATTGTGTGGAGTTCAGTTCATCTCACTAGTTTTGTATTTGTCATGAGGGGTTGTTCCTAATGTTTCTATTTTAGCGAGGTCAAAAAGAGATCCCATTAGTGGCCTACTGATTTTGCTCGATTCCTTTTCTTTTTTTTTACACAATTTTTCGTTATCTGGAAAGACTAAACAGAGTATTGCGACTCTGTGTTTGTTTGTAAATAGAGAATGAACCAAAGAGAACTAATTCTAAAACAGTAAATACTTGGATAACAATCAATCAAATGGAGAGAGAAGCAGGCACGACGGATTACAACGGGGGCAAACGCCTGCGTTAACTACCTTTCACTATCTGCAAAGAGAGAGTACTCCTAATAGAAATGAGGGGGGGGGCACCATTCAAAGCAGATCAGTGTGCATAAACACGAAAATGTTTTCACTTACCACGTACTTGACATTCGACAGCTTATGATATTTGCTATTAAAAAACCATTGAAATTCACTGAAAAAACCATAGGTTATAGACCATATATAGTTAGGAATTAGCATTTACAAAACCTTGAAAATTCACTGAAAAAAACCATAGGTTATAGACCATATATAGTTAGGAATTAGCATTTAAAAAACCTTATTTTACTCACACAAAACCATTGAAATTCCATATATAGGTAGTTGCACTAACTATATATCGCGCACCCGCAATCCACTGCTGATCATGTCACATATTACATCATTCATGACATGGTCAGTGACATCACTGATGACATCACTGATGACATCTCAAATGACATCACTGATGACATCACTGATGACATCTCATTTGACATCATTCTTGTGCTAATACGATAAACCTCTTCAGACTCTAATATAACCTTAGATACACTCAGTGTATACAGACACTCACACACTGCCACTCATTCATGGAGTTACTCACACACCCAGTCAGTCATGCAAAGAAACAATCTCACCTCCATTTCTTCAACTATACAGTTAAACACACCTTACTTATTGAAACATATACTAACACATATTTACTCTCTTATACAATCCCTGATACAAGTTCACAATGATCGATACAACCACTCACTCATTCAGTGGCTCTCATGCACAGTTATTTATATATGCCAACTCTCACATGTACTGTGTTTTACATATGTACTTACTATGACATGTAGCATTGAGATATCCATTCACTCATCAATACACTCATGCACACAGTCAACTGCCCATGTAGCTGTTTCCACATGCACTCTTGAACTCATACACCTAGTGAATAAACTGCTCACACATCTATGCATAGAGTCACACACCTTCCAGCCACCCCCACACAAACTCAATCTCCCATAGAAATACTTGGGCAACCAATTAATAACACATATAGCCTCTCGTATAGCTAATGATCAACACATGCAGCAGTTTACAGAACAACAGACATAATGATGCACAAATTAAGACAGTTTAGTCACTAACCCATGCATTCAGTGAGACACATTTAATCACTCACTCATACAGTCAGTCACGCACCTACTAAATCCTTCATCCAGACACTTATACATCCACTCATTCTTCAATATGTAAGACATATTTTAACTTTACAGAAACATACAGTCACTGGATGTTGTCATCAGTGATGTCATCAGTGATGTCATTTGAGATGTCATCAGTGATGTCATCAGTGATGTCACTGACCATGTCATGAATGATGTAATATGTGACATGATCAGCAGTGGATTGCGGGTGCGCGATATATAGTTAGTGCAACTAACTATATATGGAATTTCAATGGTTTTGTGTGAGTAAAATAAGGTTTTTTAAATGCTAATTCCTAACTATATATGGTCTATAATCTATGGTTTTTTCAGTGAATATATATATATATATATATATATATATATATATATATATATATTCAAAACTATTAGACTATAAATCAAAATTTCTAAATAAAACCTTAATTAGTGTTTACCATAGAAGGACATAATTGATAAGAAAACATTCCAACTAAAATTAAACTAACCAATAAAATCAAACAAAAAACAACCTTAACAAATAAAATCAAACAAATAAATAAACAATATAAAGGGCACACTAATTTTAATGTCATAGACCTTGAGCAAGCCATGATTCAGACCATTTAACAAATTTACCCACACACACTCATACAAGGCTGTTACTATCATTTCAATCAAAGCATATGGAGAGACCACCAACACTCTGCACTAAGGGGCTGATTACGATCTCGTTAGGAAGGCCTCCAAATGGAATTTGGAAAAAGCAAATCCAATTCTGAGCCCAAGTTCCTGTTTGAATAATTTTTATTGATTTTACGTTATTACAATAGTACAACAAGAGCCGCCTACATCCACTGGCCGGCGGGCATGCGTTTTGATGCACAGACAGTAGTTTGGCGTAACATGAAAAAAACAAAAAATAAAAACCTCGAACTACACAAAAGTTTTAAACCTGCATTGATGAATGCAAACTAAGTGGTCGATTAGGATGGCGGACGGACCCCCGAGGTGGAGGGACTGTCCGCATGGGCAGCGGCGTTCCCTCCATACGAATTAGGATGTGACCGCCACCCGGGCGGTCACATCTGGTATCTTTAACATTGCGGCGGGTGCTGCTCAAAGCAGCACCCGCCGCAATGTTAAATATGCATGCATTTCATTTGCATGCACAAAGAGGCAGGCACCGCGCGGTGCCTGCAGCTTTGTGCATGCAAATGCAGGGGGGTACCATAGGTACCCCCCATGTGAACCCCCAACCCCCGTCACCTTGAGGGGCCGCAAGGGGCCCCCAGAAGCAAAGGTCCACATGTTTTTCCATGGCGGAAAAACCACCGTGGAAAAGTATGTTTCCACACGCATCCTAATTTGGCTGACGGTGTCTTGCAGACACCGCCACCAAATAGCGGTCAACACCCCGCGGATCAGCTGCGGACGGACCTGCCGTCCGCCGCTGATCCCACCACCATCCTAATCTGGCGGTGGGTGTTTTCAAGGACCGCGGTCGGCGGTGGCTTACACCGGCCCAGAGGATGCGGATTCACCGCCATCATAATCGACCCCTAAGATGGTAAAAACAAGAGGGGGCAAGAGGGGGAGGAATGAGGGGGGTTGCATGAGTTCCTCTCTCTCGTAGTGTTGTTATGGCTACGGAGTAGGTACGGCCCGTTGCTCTGTGTTAGGTTTGATGTGGGTAAGGGGTAGCACTCGTAGGTATTGGGGGCATGTCAATTTGTGGAACTCGTCAGCTAGGTATTCTATGCAGGGCTGCCACATTTGATCAAACCATGGTAGTTGTTGTATGGTTAACACCATGAGCTTCTCTATTCCCAGGACATCCCAGCCAATCCTGATGAGAAGGGATCTTGTCAGTCCCCCATCGGGCCAACAGGAGTTGTTTTGTGGCCCACAATAGGATGGTTATGGCTTTGCCTCTGAGGGACCTCAGCGGGTAGGTGAGAGGATTAGGGAGACCCAACAGTATGAAGGTGGAAAGTCTTAGTATCTCTGTGTTAAACAGGATATCAACTGCATCCAGCACATCCAACACAAAAGAGCCAAACTTGGGGAAATGCATTAGGAGGTGGGCGAGGGTGCCCTTTTGCCCACATTTCCGCCGGCACATCCCATCTCCCCTGTGTCCCAAGTAGCTACTTTCGCTGGTGTTAGGTACCAGTAATGGACTATTTTGAGGAGCATCTCCTTGCTGGTTGTATTGGGGGTGGATGTGCATCCGTGGTGAAGGATGTTGCTTTATTCCTTGTCAGTGGATGTGTAGTCGCATTCTATCTCCCAACTGGCCCTGACAGGAGAGTGCAATTGGGTGCATGTGTTGTCTCAGGAATACATAGATGTCTGACAATAGCTTCTTATCGGATCAGCCACTTCTCGACAGGCAGGAGTGGTCTGCCTGAATGCAGCTGAATCCATGGCCCAGGGACCCAATGCGATACGGCCAGATATTGCCACTTTCCTGAGTGTGGGAGAGGGTAATAGGTCTGCAATGTCGCAAAGTCCATAAGACCATCGAGGTTGAACAGATCTCCCACCCTCTTGCATTTAGCTTATTGGCCATGCCTTATAGCTTGTGCCATCTAACACCGGGGGAAAATCCGGGTTTCCTATTAGGGGGGCTTGTGGAGATATTGGGCTAGAAAGGTTATGTTTCCGTTGTACCCTGTCCCAAACTCCCATCGTCACTCGTGTAAAAGGTGATACATAGACACTTGGGGGCCTATACTGCTTAGGTAGCCAGGGCACCTTCCAGATATGTATCCCAGTTATGGCCTGGCCAATGAAGCACCAGTGTTTTTCAGTAAGTGTGAGAAACCATTTTACCATGTAACGCAGTTGGGTCGGCTGGTAATAGTTGCTGAGGTTTGGAACCCACACTCTGCCAATGTCAGGTAGGCTCTTGGTTTGGACATTCTCGCTCTTTTGTTTTCCCAAATAAAGGCCCATATTAGAGCTTAGTAGTATGTCTAGAGCCCGCGTCGGAGGCTGCAATGGCATGGTTTGCATCACATAGAGAAGTTTAAGAAGTAACGCCATTTTGACTGCTGCCAGCCTTCCCGGCCAGGAAAAATTGAACGATTTCCATTTGCTGAGGTCAGTCTGCGTTAGTGTCAGTAAAGTGCCATATTTATAATCTGTGGTGTCTTTAACTGTGGGTAAGATCTGCAGGCTGAGATACGGGATACCATTTCCGGCCCATTGGAATGGGAAATATTGACATATTTGTGCATGGTCCGGCTCCATTAATGTTAGTTCTGAGCCCAAGTTTCCAAACAAATCCTCCTCCTTTCTGAACGATCAAGTACGATGCAAGGACGCCGTTCACGAGGACTAAATTGGTCCCGCACCCGAATCAGTCAGTCTGACTCACTGGGGTCGGCTTTTGAATAAGCGATTACATGACCAATCCTTACAGCTCGTACAGACTTGGGTTTGCCGAGACGAAACAGCTGTGGGAATCAGCCTTTGGGGGGCTATAGCAGGCCCCCCTTCACCCAGGGCCCTCCAAATTGCTCACAAGGGGGTACCCATGGGTCTCCTCTTTCCCAGCCTTCACAGTGTGATGGTCACCATGGGTGCATGCCACAGGGTGCACGCTTTTCCCCACCCACCTCTTTTTTCAATTGTAGCCTATGTTAATGTTGGGTACACAGACTCCCATTGAATTCAATTGGAGTACGACCAAACCGAGTCCGAACACATACAGACGCATTGTACTCGGTCGGTGGGACTCTCAGAGTGCCATTCATAAGGAAAGCATTCCTAATCCGAGTCAGTAGGGATTTCCTAACAAGATCCTAATTGGCCCCTAAGTGTGGAATATGCTAAAGACAGTTAATTCACCTTTGAAATAAAGAAATATATATAGCACTAGCCCATGACCCTGTCATAGAGGTAGCTAACCACTACAACTTACTAATAGAAAACTATTTCTACCAACAAAAACAAAGACAAGCTAAGCCCCTAATTGATTATTTCAAAGGCACTTGGGTTAGCAGACGGAATCACTCTGGACATAGATGCCAATCCAAGTACCAAAAAAGATGGTGGAACGTCTATCACAGGAAGGCAAAACAAACAACACAGTGGAAGGATAGCACACTGCCTTCCAATCCACACTAGACAGAACCCAACCTACATTTTATAAATTTACAGAATTACTAAAAGGCAAAGCTACAAACAACTACGAATGAAGCAATGTGTTAGTCAAATTGCACCTTAACTTAGCAAACAAACCAAAATAATGTATGACATGCTACAATGTAAAGTCAAATTCTTCATAAACAACAAAGGAGATTACTAAGAAATAATAGCCAAAAGCATATCATAAAATATATAGAAACCTGCAAAAATCCCATAAAACTGTCACAAAATCCAAACCAAGAAGACAAATACTTTTTTATGTAAATAATAAACATAATCTTTTATTACATCAGTCTCAACATTAACTAAACATTCAATATTAAACAATACTGACATAACACAATAATAGATACACTATATACATAAAAAATGTAAACCTGGCAATGAGAAAGCTTAAAGACCAAACTCAACCCCTCACATCAAAATAATAAAAATAAAAAAATCACATATTTACCCCAAAAAATAAAATATATCATTTCCAACCCACCAAAAATATATATAACTTTCTGTTCAGTAGCTACAGATCTTCTTCTGTATCTAGATAGTCTAAAGTAATGATCCACAAAACATGGGAAAAATATTTTTCAAAAAAGCACCATACAAAAAGTGCAAAAATGACACTGATCCAATGGAACAGTGTTTTAAAAAAGAAACGCTCCAGGAAACCCCCCCAAAAAAGGAAACCAAAGATAAAAGTATTGGGTTCTTATAAACCAAAAATTATTTCTTGAAAAAAAAGTTCTAATAACCATAGTACACATTCATGGGCAAAAAGAAAAAACCTACCAGCAAAACACATAATGGCCCACATGCATCATTGTGTCTTTTTGCATTTCTTAATTTGCGAAAAATAAGGAATCGCAAATTAAGAAATGCAAAATGATATGCATCAATATTTTCGGTATTCTTGTGGGATTCGGTAAAAATCGAATTTTTTACCGAATCCCAAAGAAATAACGATTTCTTAACTTAATTTTCGCAATTCCCATTGATTCCTATGGGCCAAAAGGCCCGTAGGAGTCAATGGAAATTGCGAGTGGCACTTAGAAAATTTCATGGGTGCAGGGGGGGGTCCAAAGGACCCCCCCCTGCACCCCTGAAATGTAATTTTCAGCATAAGTTACATACACACATGTCCTAAGGACATGTGTGTGTGTAACTTTACAGTTTAAAAAATGCATTTTTGTGCATTTTGAATCAATTTCGCAATTTACCACGAAGTTGAACTTCGTGGTAAATTGCACTTCCAATTTAAATAAACGCATATTTTTCTTTAATGATGCATAGCATTTAAGAAATCGCACAATTGCGATTTCTTAAATGCTAACGCAATTTTAGAAATCGTAAAAAAGATGCGACTTCTAAAATGGCATGATGCATCCCAACAAGCACTTTTGCATTCGAAAACGGCCGATTTTAAGGAATCGCACCGTCTGCGACTGCAAAAATGCTTGATGCATGTGGGCCAATATTCCTAAGAATACCGGTACATTAAACTTAGGGCCATATTATGAGTTTGGTGGTCCCAGTGACCACCGTATCGTCTATATTACCATAAGGCGATTCGTATAGCACGAAAGACACATATAACAGCACAAATTGCCGATGCCGGAAACTCCCCCAGAGTTCTCTATCAAATTCTGCAAACCTTTGTCAAGCCTACAGCCTGCGAATCTGTAGAAGTAGCATCCCAACAGTTGTGTGACGAGATATCTCATTTCTTCACCACTAAAATTGACAAAATGTATGATAAAATAGTCAGTGCTGTTAATAATAATGATTCCTCAACAACAGCACCTTCCCAGGCTGATACAGAGCTGAAACAGGATATACATTCTTTGGAATCTCTTCCCCCTATCTCTTTGGAGGAAATTTCTACACTGACTACCAACATTAGTGGGAGTTCGGATGACATTATCCCAGCTAGGATAATACCTGCTCTGACAGAGCAGCTCTCTCCTATTTTTGAGCAACTTGTGAATCTTTCACTTAGTTCCGGCCACGTTCCTAAAGAATGGAAAAGAGCCCTCGTCAGGCCCATTAGGATAAACACCGCCATTCCTTGGACTGAATTGGCTAATCTAAGGCCAATTTCATTGCTACCGTTTCTTGGGAAAATAACCGAAAAGCATGTAAATTTCCATCTATCCAAGTATATTGAATTGGCTGACGTCCTTGACTATTCCCAGTCTGGGTTTAGGCCGAGGCATAGTACGGAGTCCACTCTGGTATCTGTGACTGACGATTTGCATATGTACCAAGACAAGGGCTTTTCAGTGATCCTGGTTTTGTTAGATCTATCAGCGGCGTTCGACACCGTGTCACACTCCATCTTGACAGAACGGTTGTCGAACGCCGGGATCAAAAATAAAGCCCTTGCCTGGCTAAAGAGCTTTCTATCCGGCCGCACCCAGAGTGTCACCATGGGTGCGTATCGGTCAGCGGAGATAGAGATTTCTAAAGGGGTGCCACAGGGCTCTTGTTTGAGCCCCACTCTTTTCAACATCTATGTGGCACCCCTGGCAAGAGTGATGCGTAAGTATGGTTTCATCCCCGTGTCATATGCTGATGACACGCAGCTCCTCTTCCCGTTCAAAACTATCTCCGCTGAAGTGAAGAGCTCCTTTTCAGCCGGTATGAAGGCAGTGGCACAATGGATGTCGGCCAACTGCCTTCAATGCAACGTCAGTAAAACTGAGGTTATGTTGTTTGGAGAAGCTAAACTGCTTTGGTCCCCAGATTGGTGGCCCAGCGACTTGGGAGTTGTTCCTGAACCCAAGTCGATTGTAAAAAACCTAGGGGTCCGTCTGGATCAAGACCTGACACTCAAGCAACATGTTAACTATATCTCAGGTATATGCTTTCATACCATCAGCTTACTGCGCAAGGTCTTTCCTCTTCTGCCTGATTCAGTGAGGAGAACTTTAGTTCAGGCACTTGTTCTAAGCAGGATTGACTATTGCAACGGTCTACTGCTTTCTGCCAATGAAAGGGTGTTGGCCAAACTTCAAGTCATCCAGAATACTGCTGCTCGTTTGGTCCTTAATGCCCCTCCCAGAACTGCTTCCAAACCCCTTCTTGACCAACTTCATTGGCTTTCAGTACGGCAGAGAACGAAATTTAAAACATGCTGCCTGATTCACAAGTGCTTAAATGGGCAAGGGCCTGCCTATTTGGAAAAGAAATTTGTTCCATACACCCCCACTCGATTTCTTAGGTCCAGTAATAATCTTCTTTTGCTGGTGCCACGGGCCAAGAAAGCCAGACACGGAAGCAAGGCACTTTCCATAGCAGGACCTACTCTATGGAACAAACTCCCTCTGTCACTTAAACAATGCACAGACCATTTAACATTTCGGAAACAATTAAAAACCTTACTGTTTAAAAATGAAATTTAGCTCCCACCCCCATCTATCTCCTGGTGTTCTTCAGGCGTCAAAGCGCAGAGATACTCCACTGTGAGTTGATTCCAGCGCTATACAAACCTATAACTAAATAAATAAATAAATATGTACAAGGACAATTCACAGAAGTGGAGGTACCCACTAGAATTCCCCTTGCACCTTTATACCCTTAAAATAACCTTTAAAAAGGGCTTACCTATTCCAATGAACACTAACACCTTGCTGTGACCTGAGTTCCAGAAAGTTAACAAAAAATGACACAAATAGACTACAAAATAGAAGGTAGTGGTAAAGAAAATTGGCTGCTAAATGAAAACAAACAAAAAATACTATGTCCCTATAGATATGTATGGTAAAAATGTAAAAATGTTGAATACATTTTGAACAAATGTATTAAAATGTTTTAATAATATTGTAAAACATGTCAGAAAATGGTATACAAAATAAAAAATGTAAACTATTAATTAAGTAATAGTATAACATATGTAAAATTATTTGATATATGCAAAAAAAACTAAAATGATGTTGAAAATCTGTATATAGAACAGTTTAGGAAAAGTTAAAACAATGTAAAACAATGGGAGACAAAGTGGAAATTGTACAACATGTAAGACTATTTAAATATAATTTTATTTTTGTATGTAATAATAAAAATTGTAATACAAATGTTTTATTTGTTTATTTATTTCTATAATAATGTTTATTTTTCATTCCAAATATATGGTTGAAATGAAAAAATTACAATTAAAATAAACTTTGAAAATATAATTACATCAACAAAAATGTGTTACATCTCATGATTATGCAAGAATAAGTAATTAATACTATTATTTATTACACACAACTATTTTTTATTTATTTTGCTAAACACCAACAATACTAATTATATAACACAATCATATTCTGTGGCACAAAAATACAATTAACATAAAGGATTACATACTAAAATTATTGAATTAAATAATCACATTTTAATATAGACCCTTTTTAACAATGTTTCGACACCAAATGAGTGACATTTACTATTCCCACTCAAATCTATACCAATTTGGGAAAGATGTTGGACACTAAAGGGGTGACATTTACTATTCCCACCACAATCTCCAAAGGTTGTTGGAAACTGTTGGACACAAAATGGGTGACATGTACTGTTACCACTCCAATGTATACCAATTTGAGGACAGTGTTGGACACTAAATGGGTGACATTTCCACTTTAATCTAGGACAACTTGGGAATGTGCTCAACACTAAAGAGGTGAAGTTCACTATTTTCACTTTGATCTATACCACTTTATGCAAAATGCTACAAACTAAAAAATCCTATACCCAATCACTACTCCATACGCACACAACATTTAGGATATTTAAAATAAACTATCATTAACTTTAAACAGACTAACCAAAGCTATAAACCTATATATTCATATTTTAATATTAAAATATAAAATGCGCTTTTTAACACCAATAATAATTGATGTGTTTCTTAAATTATTAACTACCATCCCCAAACTTGGAAACATAAAATAAAAAATAAAATCATAATTCAAAAGTAACAATCATAAAACTATATTTAACACCGATAAATACAATATAAATATAAATAAATTATAAATAGATTATAATTGTAAACATAAAAAATATTAAAAGACTTTTATTATCTTTAAAAATATATATATTTCTGTTAAAAATGTTTTATTTTAGTATTTACAATAAAATTAATATTTTACATTTCTTATAGTAATATTATTTATATACATTGATGAAACAAAATAAATGTAAACATTTTATACTATCAAGTTGCATATCATTAACTTCCTTAACAATCAATTTAATTTAAAATTCTCCCCACCCTTATCCACTAAGAACCCAATATCCTGCTGCTAAAAATAGTAAATCCATTATTTGTATAGATTAATACAACTAAAAACACTAATTTCAAAAAGTTCATTACCTATAATTTATCTTACTAGAAACACACATTAAAAAAGTAAATAAACATAGAATAAAAACACACTAAAATATATTACCTACAAAATAACATTTACAAATGACATTGCATTGAAATTATATTTTCTAAATCAATATTTTAAGTAATAATAAAAACAACAGTTAAAAGAGTATTTTTACCTTTGATATTCCTGACGATGATATTTTTGATGTCCCAATAGTCCTAACACAATATTTTGGTATTGTTATATATTTTTTCCAAACTTTTGTCCAAACGCTGAGCTGTTGCTAGTCACACTCTAGACAGTTGCCAAGAACTGCCTTTATTAGCACTGGCCTGACTTGTAACTAGCAACTGCACTGTAAATCCAACTGCCTATGATTCAGTTAGGAATACAGAGTGTATTCTCACTTAGGCACAAATAGATTGGCAATAAGTAGTGGATGGAGGGTCCGGTGTTTGTCCTACCTACAAGTATGCACGGACTCCAAAGTTCGAGGAACAATTTGTGACTGCTATTCAATTATGAACTAAGCGATATGGGGTGTGGATAGGTCACTCTACAGGGCAATCATGCAGTTGTGATGTCAAATGGGCACGCTCAACCCCCTATAGAGGTATCGCTAACCTCCCTGCTACCCAAACAGTTTGAAAAGATAAGGAAGGAGCTTGCAGAGTTACAAATATATGCACCCAAACATTAACAGAAATCAATCATAATAAAGTATATTCATAGAGACGTCTTCTTAACATTTGCAATGTTTTCTTTAATTCTTTTTCAACAATTTTTCACAAATGATAAAGTATGTTCAACAGCCTTTCTACAGCCGACGCGTTTCGTCCCCCAATGGGACGTCCTCAGGGCTGTGAAAAAATATATACAGAAATGTAATCAAAACAAAGAAATCAATATATATAAACAAGTACAATGCTTCATATCACTCTTCTAATTAAACAGACAAGTCACAATTGTCCTGTTGTGCATGCAACGTGATATCTCAGTTTTTTAGTAACTATTACATTTCTATTGTACTTATAAAACAGTCGCGTAGAAACATAAATCAATAACCCATGCATTATGGTCAACAGCAGACTTATGTACAGATTAAACAAGTTTCCAATGTTATCCTGCTCACCTTTACAAATTTTACTGTGTCGGAGTCTATTCTATAGCTGTTCAATGAACAATCCTTAGGTTTTATTAGGTTTAGCTTATTTTCTTTAATTCTCTATTTGGTATTTTCAGAAGGCGGCCCAAAATCTGGAATATGTGCAATCTGTGGGGATGTCCAAAAGCAAGAACAAGGACATCTCAATTATTCCAACCCCATATACAAAAAGTGAACACAATTAAAAAATACTGCAAGTGTCTATTGCACATGGCAAATGCATCTTAGGGTGAGGCAGAGTAGTAAGGAATTGAAATATATTCCCCTTAAAAATGATAACCTGTCTCTTCTCATATTCAACCAATATATAAAATTTGTTCAGTTAGTACGTTAAAAACATGTTGCTTGTATTCGCATATTCGCTAGTCTAGAGAATTGCATCATGTCCTTAGGTATCTAACAAATATCCTGAGCATGAAAGTAACAAAGTAAAAAAAAAGGTTTTACATTTATTATACCTAGATTTAATATCCTTAGTGATATTATTATCCTCTCTCGAATTTTCCAGTAGAACGTCCTTGCTTATTGGAGTCTTGAAGATTAGGATTCTATAACTCCAAAAAATAAACATTAGAAAACAGCCATCCTTACTGTTATAGACAAAAAGATGGCAGTAATTCCCCTACTCCTAGTCTCACCTCTGTTTGTTATCCCAAAGAATCCTTCATCTGTACTTGATTATGCTTTCCTCTGTATCCTGGATTACCCAACTCTTGATAATCGTCAGGGCTATTTGAATAAACATGAAGAAGAAATAATATAAGTTCACTTAATATCCAGTTCCTCCTAATACACTGCATTCTATCCTGACCTAATGCTCTGCCCAAATGGTCGAAAACCTCACCCATATATAATTCCTGGGAGCGCCTTCTCGAACTTCCTCTCGTGTGCCCAGATCTTTCGACAATGTAAGCGCACAAGTAGCATGCTTAAATAGTGGCGAAAGTTTACCAATTTAGCTTAATAGGCAGCTAAATTGTATGGCAATACTGATCACCTGTTAGATACTAAGGAGCTCTCTCCTTGGTCCGCTTATAGAACGGTTCCAAGGTTTGTTGAGCCCAAGCCTACATCGTGTATGCGTGAAAGAGACACTGTAATCTCATTGGTTGTATACTCTGAGACAACCCGAGTCCGTTTTGGGTGTCCGTATGACCGTGTAATTCCCTCTGCATATTGCATCTATTTCTTGTGACAAATAAATAACTATAAAGATACAAAACGTATTTCATTATTTAATATTATTACACCATTAACTAACAAGAATAAGATTCTCTAAATAACGTGTAGTATGATATCAATGCAAGCAACTTCCTCATTGGAAAATAGTCGATATTCAGCCTTCCTATTGGCTAATGAAACTCCCAATCACATGGCTCCTAGTTCGTAACATCGTCTCTTCTAAAGCAGCCCATGTCCGTGTTGGGTGTTGATATGGTCGTGTGGTGCCCTCTGATTTTAAATGCGTGTGATTCAAATGATATAACAACTCGTGGATTACAAATTGTAAAAGGTCCCGTTGCGTATTGCCACACCTCAATAAGTGAAATAAGTGTATCAAATTGACGTGAAAATATATATTCCCGTGACCCGTTATCTGATTGGAGAGTATCAAGTATCAAGCCTACCTATTGGTGGGACGACCTCCCTATCCCCTGGCGGCTTTTTCGTTATTATTATTCTCGTCCTTCTCCATAATACTGTATCTATGAGTGATCGTTTCTTCCAGTATTTAAGACACTTCCTCTCTCCGATCAGAAAGGGTTAGTATCTAACTTCCTCATCGAATAAATGTTATGAAGAATTACCTATTCATATGAATATTACCTTGCCACTGAATTTCAACCTTCCAGCGGGTCATATGTCTAAATGAAAAAATGTGTTTAAATACGATCTGTTAGTATCAACATAGATATATGTTTTACTGGTAACAGGCACTTAGCACTGTCCTCAAGATCCAAGGCTCCCAGTGAGCGTGGTGCCATAGTAGAAATAACATAATTTGGTGCTCTTGTTGACTGTATAAGAGAGGATGCAGTGGGGGTACTTATAAAAAATGATGTAATTCTGAATCACTATTAAGTCCCTCTCTCACCGCTCTGCATTTACTGATCGATCTGGCTTCAGTCTGTCTGATTCTTTGTTCCAAGTCCCCCCCCTTATATTTTGGGACACCTTCTGAATACCAAGGAATTTGAACTTCTTGTGTTGTTTGTGTTCAGATTCCATATGTACAAAAATAGGAGATTTGACATCTCTGTTCAATATAGATCTCCTGTGTTCCTGTATTCTAATGTTCAATTGTCTTTTAGTACTGCCTACATATAACTTGGAACATTCACAAACTATAACGTATACAACACCAATACTGTTACAATTGATGAAATCATTAATTGGATACTGTTTGTTATTCCTGTATACAAAAGTTTTGGTTTTATTCATCCCAAATTCACAAACATTACAGGATCCACAAACAAAAAAACCTTTCGGTTGTACAACCAAAAGGTTTTTTTGTTTGTGGATGGGATGAATGGGATGAATAAAACCAAAACTTTTGTATACAGGAATAACAAACAGTATCCAATTAATGATTTCATCAATTGTAATAGTATTGGTGTTGTATACATTATAGTTTGTGAATGTTCCAAGTTATATGTAGGCAGTACTAAAAGACAATTGAAAATTAGAATACAGGAACACAGGAGATCTATATTGAACAGAGATGTCAAATCTCCTATTTTTGTACATATGGAATCTGAACACAAACAACACAAGAAGTTCAAATTCCTTGGTATTCAGAAGGTGTCCCAAAATATAAGGGGGGGGACTGGGAACAAAGAATCAGACAGACTGAAGCCAGATGGATTAGTAAATGCAGAGCGGTGAGAGAGGGACTTAATAGTGATTCAGAATTACATCATTTTTTATAAGTACCCCCACTGCATCCTTTCTTATACAGTCAACAAGAGCACCAAATTATGTTATTTCTACTATGGCACCACGCTCACTGGGAGCCTTGGATCTTGAGGACAGTGCTAAGTGCCTGTTACCAGTAAAACATATATCTATGTTGATACTAACAGATCGTATTTAAATAAATTTTTTCATTTAGACATATGACCCGCTGGAAGGTTGAAATTCAGTGGCAAGGTAATATTCATATGAATAGGTAATTCTTCATAACATTTATTCGATGAGGAAGTTAGATACTAACCCTTTCTGATCGGAGAGAGGAAGTGTCTTAAATACTGGAAGAAACGATCACTCATAGATACAGTATTATGGAGAAGGACGAGAATAATAATAACGAAAAAGCCGCCAGGGGATAGGGAGGTTGTCCCACCAATAGGTAGGCTTGATACTTGATACTCTCCAATCAGATAACGGGTCACGGGAATATATATTTTCACGTCAATTTGATACACTTACTTCACTTATTGAGGTGTGGCAATACGCAACGGGACCTTTTACAATTTGTAATCCACGAGTTGTTATATCATTTGAATCACACGCATTTAAAATCAGAGGGCACCACACGACCATATCAACACCCGACACGGACATGGGCTGCTTTAGAAGAGACGATGTTACGAACTAGGAGCCATGTGATTGGGAGTTTCATTAGCCAATAGGAAGGCTGAATATCGACTATTTTCCAATGAGGAAGATGCTTGCATTGATATCATACTACACGTAAATTTAGAGAATCTTATTCTTGTTAGTTAATGGTGTAATAATATTAAATAATGAAATACGTTTTGTATCTTTATAGTTATTTATTTGTCACAAGAAATAGATGCAATATGCAGAGGGAATTACACGGTCATACGGACACCCAAAACGGACTCGGGTTGTCTCAGAGTATACAACCAATGAGATTACAGTGTCTCTTTCACGCATACACGATGTAGGCTTGGGCTCAACAAACCTTGGAACCGTTCTATAAGCGGACCAAGAAGAGAGCTCCTTAGTATCTAACAGGTGATCAGTATTGCCATACAATTTAGCTGCCTATTAAGCTAAATTGGTAAACTTTCGCCACTATTTAAGCATGCTACTTGTGCGCTTACATTGTCGAAAGATCTGGGCACACGAGAGGAAGTTCGAGAAGGCACTCCCAGGAATTATATATAGGTGAGGTTTTCGACCATTTGGGCAGAGCATTAGGTCAGGATAGAATGCAGTGTATTAGGAGGAACTGGATATTAAGTGAACTTATATTATTTCTTCTTCATGTTTATTCAAATAGCCCTGACGATTATCAAGAGTTGGGTAATCCAGGATACAGAGGAAAGCATAATCAAGTACAGATGAAGGATTCTTTGGGATAACAAACAGAGGTGAGACTAGGAGTAGGGGAATTACTGCCATCTTTTTGTCTATAACAGTAAGGATGGCTGTTTTCTAATGTTTATTTTTTGGAGTTATAGAATCCTAAACTTCAAGACTCCAATAAGCAAGGACGTTCTACTGGCAAATTCGAGAGAGGATAATAATATCACTAAGGATATTAAATCTAGGTATAATAAATTTAAAACCTTTTTTTTTTACTTTGTTACTTTCATGCTCAGGATATTTGTTAGATACCTAAGAACATGATGCAATTCTCTAGACTAGCGAATATGCGAATACAAGCAACATGTTTTTAACGTACTAACTGTACAAATTTTATATATTGGTCGAATATGAGAAGAGACAGGTTATCATTTTTAAGGGGAATATATTTCAATTCCTTACTACTCTGCCTCACCCTAAGATGCATTTGCCATGTGCAATAGACACTTGCAGTCTTTGTTAATTGTGTTCACTTTTTGTATATGGGGTTGGAATAATTGAGATGTCCTTGTTCTTGCTTTTGGACATCCCCACAGATTGCACATATTCCAGATTTTGGGCCGCCTTCTGAAATTACCAAATAGAGAATTAAAGAAAATAAGCTAAACCTAATAAAACCTAAGGATTGTTCATTGAACAGCTATAGAATAGACTCCGACACAGTAAAATTTGTAAAGGTGAGCAGGATAACATTGGAAACTTGTTTAATCTGTACATAAGTCTGCTGTTGACCATAATGCATGGGTTATTGATTTATGTTTCTACGCGACTGTTTTATAAGTACAATAGAAATGTAATAGTTACTAAAAAACTGAGATATCACGTTGCACGCACGACAGGACAATTGTGACTTGTCTGTTTAATTAGAAGAGTGATATGAAGCATTGTACTTGTTTATATATATTGATTTCTTTGTTTTGATTACATTTCTGTATATATTTTTTCACAGCCCTGAGGACGTCCCATTGGGGGACGAAACGCGTCGGCTGTAGAAAGGCTGTTGAACATACTTTATCATTTGTGAAAAATTGTTGAAAAAGAATAAAAGAAAACATTGCAAATGTTAAGAAGACGTCTCTATGAATATACTTTATTATGATTGATTTCTGTTAATGTTTGGGTGCATATATTTGTAACTCTGCACGCTCCTTCCTTATCTTTTCAAACAATTTGTGACTGCACCTTGTTTCAAGTTCCGGGAAATAAAACAGAGCTATGAAACATTACCTCTCTCTTGCGTTGCTCCGGCACAGAAAATCTTCTAGGTACGGAGAAAATGTAATAGGTAAAATGTGCGGATTTTGGGTTCAGTAAAATCACACTCACACATTATTCCTCTTCCAACCTCATGAACTCAAAATGGGCTGGTTAAATTGCACTGTAGAGAAAACAAAAAGGGCTACATGTAAGAAGCATTTTTGAGGTTGCAAACGGTCAGATTCACAGAATTGGGCCATCTTCAACTGCAAAAATGAGTTTTTGGGATGTACAAAACCCAAATTGTGATTAGGTAACTTGCAAAACATTTGCAATTTACCACTGATTGTATGTTGGTGGTAACCTGTTTGCAAATGGGGAGAGGTCCCCAAGTGACCCCTTCCCCTATCAGAATAGTTTATTAATAGATATTTTTGAAAAGTTAAATTGTTTTTTTAACCCATCCTGTTTTCCTTTAAGGAAAACGGGCTGTGATAAAAGAAAAAAGTTGCTGTATTTAAAAGCAATCACAGACATGATGGTCTGCTGACTTCAGAAACTTACTTCTTTAATATTCATGAGATAGGTCTATTTGTGCCCCACTATGAGTCACACACTTAAAAGAGTTTCAGTCATTAGGAATGGTGAATTCCTAATAGTTATTTGCAGAGAATCGCAATTAAGAAATCGCGTTTCCTAACCTTCGTACATCTAGCCCAAGGTGTTGTAACAGATTTTCAACACAACGATTTTTGCCACAGAATTTCTGCTGGACTGCAAATGAAGCAATGTCTGTTGTCAGTGGTGCAATACTCTTTTTGAGCCCACATAATGAGACCCATTACAATATCTCACTGGAGACAATCTCATAACATCATCTTTCATTTTTTAAAGGGGCAAATTTACAGCACCATTCTGAGTTCCACACATTTAAGGGGTAACATTCGGGGCTTGATTTAACAGCACTGTAAAACACAGTGTGAGCCGCAAAGCTTTGAACCCAGACCAATCTTACCAGGCAAATTTTCTCCAGGGAGGGTCTCGAGGCACTGGGGCAGGGTAAAATTACAGTCGGTGTGGAATTTAAACAAAAGCTGGAATGTTATACTGAGGACAAACATTATTTCCAGTGGAGAACTTTGGAAAGACCATGTACTTGTTTTCAACTGAGGAGTGCAGCTCACCAAGACAGGAGAGCTAATACAGTATAAAAAGGAGTGCGCACACACTCAAGTATCATTTTCGTAGTGTGTTAAAGAAATGTAGAAACAAATAATACTTACAGCTGCCAAATTTCAACGGACAGGCATGAGCATCCATAGGAAAGTCTTCCAAATGCATGGGGCATTCAGCTTGCACAGTAAGCCTGGAAGTGAAAGTGCACTTTTGTTTGTATACAGGCTGATTAAAAAGGAAAACACCATTCCGACAATAGCTGAACCCACATTGATTGAAGTATCAAAAGAGCAGCTCATGACATATGTTATTGGAAATTCCCATGCAATCGAACAACATTCCGTAATTGGTATTTGAAAATATAAATATTTTTAAATACTGCTGTAGTAAAGGATATATAGAATATACTACCATTTTTGTACACTTACCCATAGCACTCCGTTCGAAGACTCAAAGAAGATATTTGAAATGTGCAGAAACAGTATACCTTTTACCATTTTCATTATCATTTCACGGCATCGTCATGAGTCCAATTACAAATAGGACCTGACAGAGGTAAGTGGCCCGCCCTCTCATAACCTCTCCGGACAGTGGAAGAGGGATAATGTATATGACTTGGTATAGTGATAAAGTTATTGCAGGGTTGTAGCACTTCCACCATCATATCATCATGTCTTCTGATGCATAAGACTTCATGCATAAGAAGGTAACAAGCCATGCTCCACCTTTGTCGGAGATTGCGGTGGGAATTCCACAAGTGTCCGGACAAATGTTGTCTCATGCAGAGGGAGCCCACCCCTTGAGCCAGTATCCACTGGGGAGGCCCAAAAACAGTGTCAATGCTTGTTCGGGCAAAAATCGTGCAGTGCACTTGGCCCCCATATAGAGAGAGGAGCATCAGGAAATTGACTGGACTGGAGCAGGGGGGGCTTCAAGAACAGCAGGGCGTAACATCACCCCTTATGGTAGGGAAGTAGAGACATGATAGCCCTGCATCAAACCCTGGAATAAGAAGGGACATAATAGGGAGAAGGGTGATATAACCCCTAGAGCTGAGGGGAAGAGGGGTTATTGGTAGGTCAACAGGGACCAGCAACCCTGAAATGAATAAAGGAATGGCAATAAATGCGGGAGGACAGATAAAACAACTCAGGAGAGAGTTTTTAGGTGGCTGTGTAACGGCTGAAAAAGACATTTGGTTAATAGAAAGACAAATGTGACTAATAGCAGATACAGAAAAGACAAGGCTAGCCTACATTAAGGTCTGGTCCTGCATTAAGTAGGCAAGGTAAGCAATGATCAGCATTAAGTGCGGGGGGGGAATAAATGGGCTGCAAGGCAGGAAGTTTTTGTTGAAGTAGTAAATTGACAAAGGAAGGGCCGAGTATGTTAGCATTGATTATTGTTTAGAGTGTGAGCAGGAAGGCCTACTTAGGGCATGATTACGACTTTAGTGGTCATGGTACTGTTGTTTTAACGATGTGGGATTCACCACCACCCAGATGGCTGTTAGTCTGCCCTATTACGATGCAAGCCGTCTCACAGACAAAAGACCGTCACAGCCCTGCAGCCGCTGCCAGGAAATCCTGACTGCGGCCGCAGTGGGATAAGCCAGTCTGTCGGAGGGTGGACCGCCAGTGCTCCCGTCAGCCGCGTCACAATGTACCTTCCTGCTGACATGACAGTGGCGGTCCAGCTTCCACGGCTGAGCCGGCGGAAAGGGACATATATAAGGCTGAAACTCACCTGTACTCAGCTTCACACATCCTGTGCTGCTATGTTGTTGATCCTACACGTTCTGCTGCTGCTGCTCCTGCTTGATGATGTCCAAAACCAACACCATTGTGGACATAACCAACGGTAAGCCACACTCTTACCAAATTCCATCAACTCCTCAACAAATAGATATGGATATTCAAGGGGTTTCGGGTCCCTGGGGTAAACATATTTTGAAGGGCCCTGTTCGTAATATTTCTGAGTATATGATACAATTACAGCTCTATGATGCCCTCTTTGGCCAGGTCACCTATGCTGCACAGACACACTCAATCAAAGTCAACATGAGTTTACATCTAATATTTAGAGATAGTGATGCGTGCATTAAATTGTGTAACACAACAGCCCCTCCACATCAATATCACAGATATTAATCTCTATGACATCCTCCCATTGCTCACATGCTAGGTCCTATTGTGATATCAAATATACATCTGTATGGATGTGTCATGAAAATGAAACACGCCTTTTCGCTAAATCTCTGAAATGGACTCTCACCCATCACCCACATTTAAAGGTAAATTTAGGTAAATGAGAAACATTAAAAGGTTAGAATGTAAAGACTCTCTGCAGATTAGGTTTGCCTCTACCAGGGGGAAGCTTGAAAGGCTGGGGCCCTGGAACTCAGTCCACTTTGCACATGCCTCAAAACTACCATGTGCACAGGACCTGTGATTTGAAATATATCAGGGACAACCAATAACATAATCAAGTGCCATGCATGTGTGGGTAATGTGTAAGTACAAGACATGAAACAAAAAATTTGCAGTAACAGTAAGAGTTGTCTCACATTTTGGTAAAGTAGGTGTAAAATACACATACAAAAAAGGACGCATGTCAATTAAAATTCCTAATGAGGTATAACAGTTTAACACCCTCCATGTGTTTATGGGATGGTCAAATAACTAACCTGCACACATCAAACACATATTGAACCTACATCATAGGGAGAAGTACAAGCTAAATGATGTTGACATTGGCCAAGCCAAGCTGAAATACTTGTCGTATGAAATACCACCCAATGCAATATTCGCCCCAATTGGATTTCATTCCATATATCCATCCATTGAACATTTCCCCCTTATCCTGTGCAACTCCAGCACTGGTTCCAATGTCAGATCATACTTACCACTTCAAATGGATAAGCAATAAGGAATGAAACAAACACAACTGTAGTCATACAGTATCCAATAACATAAAATAGTTAAAGTAATGGCAGGCCTAATGTGTTCTAAACAAAGCAAATGTTTATTTTGCGAAAACAATTAAATGCAGTAAACCAAAGGCCAATGGCCAATCCATTTTCACATTGTGTGGTCTAGCCACTGCTGTGCCACTAAACCTGTTCTTCATAACACTGCCATGAAACTCCTCTCAAAGGGGAAGCCATTGGGCATGACAGGCACCTTGAAGATGTTACTTGGGATGGGGTTGTAAGGGTTTGGGAGGGGTCTTCTTGAGTTTGGAAGGTGGTAGTTTGGAAGAGGAAGGGGTGAACTGATGTTTAAGGGGGATAGGAAGGGGTAGTCCGACGTTTTGAAGTGGGACCCTTGGAAGGAGTCGATGGGTCTTGAATACCGGTGAATTTGGAGGTGGAAGTGGTAGGTTTGGGTGTGGTCAGGGTTGGAACCTTTGTGGAAAGGTTGGTAAGTGAGTTGGGAAGACAGAGGACCAGGTGAAAAGGTTGGATCTTCAGTAGGGAACTTGGGAAGGACTTTGGGAATGAGTGGGATCTTAAAGGTAGAGGGAGTATCAGTGTCGGATGTGTTTGGGACTGTTGTGGGTGCAGGTGCATGTGTGTCAGGTGTATGTGTTGCAATATGGGTGTGCCTTGTTTCTCAAGTGTCTGTTGGGTGAGTGATTATTTCTGTCTGAGTTTCTTAGGTGTGTATAGAGTGTGATGTGTCTATGGATAATGGTGCAGTGGAAGTGCAGGGTGTGTGTGTTGTGACTGCTGATTTGGTGGTGACTGTGGGTGTAGATGTTTCTGTTGTCTGTATAAATGTGAGTGGGGTTGTAGTGGTAAATGTGGATGTTAAGATATCTGTGCTAGGTGGGGATGTGGTGGTGGGGATGTGGTATGTGCATGCGTGTATGTTGTCTCATGTGCTGTGTGGAGATGTGATGGAGGAGTGGTGTGAGTATGTGGGTGAGGTATTGTCAGTGGTGGGTGTGGTGTCTGTGTGTTTGTATGCTTTTAATTTCTTTTTGTGTGGGGTGTGCATAGTGTGTGTGCACAGCTTGGGTCTATATGAGTGAGTGTATGGCAATGTGTGCATGTGCTTTGGGCAGGTTTGGTAGTAGGGTATTTGGATGGGTATGGGCCAGGGGGAGGAACACATGGTTAGGGTGAACAGGAGGCTGCAGTGAGTGAGGAGGCCAGAGCTTGAAAAGATCTCTGTAAGCCAGACATGGCACTGTGAATGCCTTCCAGGTGGGCTACCATCTGCTGCAGATGGGTGCCTTGCCCCTGGATAGCACTCAGGAGTGTAGTCCCAAGAGCTCAATAGCCTCCTCATGCTGTGCAGCAAGGAGAACAGGAGCAGGGGCTGGGGTGCCTGGAGCAAAAGGCAACAGCTCCCCTCTTAGGGGAGGAGGTCCAGATGACTGTTTGGGGAACAACAGGGAGGGTGGCGAATGAACTGGGGGTGGTGGACAATGATGATGGTGGAACTAACTGTGGGGTCTGCCACCTCTCTGGAGTGTCCGCCGGAGGATGTCTCTTTACCTGAAAAAAGCAAGCTTGTGTCCTCTATGACACTCCACACACCCTGTTGGTCACTGAATCTCTCTATGTCTGAAATGTAATTTTCGGACCCACTGTGACCAGTTGTGTCCCCAACAATGTTGGCCCCTTCTCCTTCTCTTGACCTGGATGAATCATAAATGATAGATACAATTGGTTCACTCAACTGTATTTCCACACCTGACTATCACATATCAACTGAAAACATTCATTAAGTGCACATATAACACCAGCTTCATGGTTCACTATATAGGCTTCAACATTAGCATGAACACATGCATGCATGCTACATAGTCTCAAAACAGCTGGTCCCAGTTATGTCATAACCCTTAGACAGCTCCAAATGCATTGTTTGAGTTGTGTACACTCCATCCTTATGTCCATACTAGGATAGTTGATAACCTTGTTTACCTTGGCACTTGTACTATACCATAGTAAAACGATGTTACCAAATATTATGGGTACAAAATATACATTCCCACAATGTTCACACAAGGCCCAAATTCCACCATATGTTCATTTACCTTACAACAAATCATGATGTCATGAACGTCCAGTTAAAGTCCAATGTACCATAAATATGTCCTGTAGCATAAATCATGTCACATGCAAATGCTCATTGCACACTGATAACACTTTTGACTTGAAACTTTATCATACATCCACTTCCGAAAAAGTCTAATGAAAGCTGTACTGAAGTAGTTTAGCTATGATTCAAAGCGGCATAGCAATTAGCCTGAAGACAACACACCATTGTGACCTTCTGAACGGTAAACTACTTGTGCATGATTGAACAGAGATCTATACAGCCAGGCCCATTAATCTGATGCATACAGTCCATACAGCCTGGTACCATAGCATAGGCTACTTTTTAGCACTTTGGTCACAAAGAAAGGGCTGGCAAGCGTGTCACTGAGATCTTCCTCTCTGGGGATGTGTGGACACGTGGGTTACTTACTGGGATATCATACTATGCCTGATTGAGTTTGTGTGCTATGTACTGCCATCACAGGACACATCTTTTGCCAAATGTGGGTTTGTTATAGGGATGACATCAACATACCATTGTATTTCGTGTTTGTTTGGTTTAATGTAACAAAGCTGGAGATTCACATATCAAATTCTCTTCAGAAGTAACTAACTATCTGCACTGTTGTTGTGTCACATGTGCAATAGGCCTGTACAGTGTGAGCATTACTTGTGGAAAAGTGACAAAAGACCTGTGGGAGTAAGGGGTCTCTCATAAGTAAATGACACATATTGACAATGTGGGTCAATGGAAAGAAGTATCAGGTCAGGGGGTTACCATCAGTCACCATTCCAAATGAAGTCTATGTAAAAAAAATCAGGGTTAGTATTGGTTCAGAAAACTCATTTTGGGAACATCCAAGGACCTGCAGGTCTACAGGGAGATTATCCTGTTGCATCAGTTGTATTGACAGAGTACCTCTGCCCCAGCCTAGGCCATTGCCCATAATGGGCTCAACTCATTGTCACGACTTGCTCTCTACAGCAGGCTGAGCATACTTATTGCACATGAACATCACATTTCCACCGCCTCAATACATAAAAGTACATCTTGTGGCCATACAATATGTGACCTCATGGTTGTCTGGCACTTTGAAGGAGTCTGTGATATATATATATATATATATATATATATATATATATATATATATATATATATATATATATATATATATATATATATATATATATATATATATATATATATATATATATATATATATAAGAAGATCCCAGGCAACAATTTGGCAAACCCTGATCCGGACTGAGTGATATGTGGGACTGTACACATAGCTCACCTCATCCTCAACTGCTTCTCACAGTATACATACACAGCTCATGCTACAAAGCCTTTACATTTCTTAGCACTTTGACCATGATTTGATTACAAAATATATCATAAGTACCATTAAATGTATACATGCATAAATATGAGCATGCAACACAAGTAGAATCAAGGGCTTACCACACATCACACATCACAATAGTGATGTTAGGTAAACAATATACAGTGATCCACAAACCATTAAAAGATTGTCCTATGTTGGGACCACACAATGTTAGAAGTGTAATCAGGATTCGCTCTGGGACTCAGAGGCACATTGTAGCCTGTGGGAATAGAAAAGATGGAGTTAAACAGAGTAAAACATCTATTTAAAAAAGGTACCTGTTCTTCTGGTAAGCAATAGAGATGACATACAGGGGAAGTCTTTCTACCGGTTGCTCTAGCTCCTCTGGAGAGAAGGCAGGGACCCCCTCGCCTGCATGGCCTGGCATGATTGCTCCCAGGGGTGGCAAACAGCAGCTAAATTCGAGGAGGTGTTCATAGCAGCAGTGTCAGGAGGCAAGTGAGTTATTTTTCAAACCACTACATAAATGTATCCCACGTACGCGACCATCAATGTAAACGGACACTGCCATTGGCCCTCTATCATCATAATCACCAATATTATCCTATAGCTGTGTCCGTCATGAATGAAAGCACCCACGGTGAGGTCAACTTCTTCCGTCTCCAGCAGGTTCTGAATGTCCAAGATGTGAGGTCAGGCATTCGCCATTTTAGCGGTTGTAAGTACAGTATTGGTGACTGTTAAATACATCACCACCACACCAAATGAGATCTAGCATGTTTACATATGGACTACTCCATTGGCATGTGATTTCCATGACACAAATCATCTGTTTAGTGTATTACTGTGCATAAGCGCAAAATTTGTGTGGTGCACTGTACTCCGCGGTTTCTGGTTTTTGACCTAAAATATCCTACAAACTAACATTATTGTGCTAAGAATACATTTCTGAATATATAATTTGCAGATTTATGTTACAGACACATGCGGAGGCCACAATGGGAATTATTGGTGGATGTTGGGCAGTAATGTTTTATCATGTGGTTAATCTGTTATGATTTCCGAATCAGTTATGTGTTGTCACATTACTTTTGGGTGACTCTTCACATAGGTTACTGTGGACAGTAGGGTCAAGTGTTAAAAAACTGTTTTTCACACATAGGTACACTGGGAGAGGGAAGAGATGACAGCCCCCAGCGTACCACACATTTCCATAACGTCAGACCACGGAAGAAATGGATGTCATCAAAAAGTTTTATTTGAATAGGCAGACAACATAGGATTTATGTCATCAGTTGGAACCTGAGCTCCTTACTAAAAACACTAATCCCACATGTATCCACCAATTGTGAAATTTATGGCAGTATTGCATTTTCTTGCCACAGGTGTCTTGCAATACACTGTGGCTATATCTGGTGGTATATCACAACCAATGTTCAGTGGTGTATTACAAGATGTGCTCTCAGCTATGATGAGACATGACAGCTACATCCAGTTCCTCAGATGTGAGAATTTACCCAATGTAAAGGTTGACTTCTATGGATTTTGTCGCCTCCTGCATTTGGTTGGAGCCACTGATGGCATACATCTTGCATTAGTACCACCACAAGGCAGGGAACACTTTTTTTGAAACAGGAAGTACTTCTATTCTATTAGCGTGCAAGTTGTCTGCTCACCGAATTTGTATATCTCAAATGTCTGTGCCTGTTTGCCAGGATCAGCCCATGATTCCTTCATAGTTTGGAACAGCACCATACCCCACCTAATATCACAACTACTACCGGACAGGGCCTAGTTTGTTGGTTAGTATGATCTGTCCTAACTTTGTGTGGATAATATCAGGTACCATAATCAGAAAGTGTGTGACTTATTGTAGCTCTTATGTCTGTCTTCCAGCTAGGAGACTCAGCATATCCCAACCGTCCATCGTTGTTGGCACTGCTAAAGAATCCAACTCCGTCGGGGAAAGTCCACTTCATTGAGGCCCATGAAAGTTCACAGCAGACATTGAAGCAGGCTTGTTGTCTCCTGAAGGTCAGATTCAGATGTCTGGACAAGACTGGGGAGCCCTCCTCTACTCACCCGGAAAGGTGTGTCAAACCAACGGTGGCCTGCTGCATGCTCCATAGCATCGCCCTGTGACCGAACATCCCTTATATCACAGAGGATGGAGACCATGAAGTGCCACCGGGTGAGTATCCTGAAATTCCAAATGTTGATAATAGTGGTGAGGAGGAAGAAGCTGACTTGCATCAAGATCTCATTGACAACTTCTTCTCACGTGTGTAAGTATGTTATGAGATGTCATTACTTTGACTATTAAAGCAACTCTTGTGATTATGTGAGGAGTATGTTTAGGGAAAATATTAGGAAGGCAAAGCTCTGACAAATACTGGTGAAAATTGATTGAGGAAGAAGGTTTTGACACATGCTCATTTTGTTAGTGTTGGTTTGTTTGGCTTAGATTTTTGTCGTGGACTATTTTTTCCAGAAGTTGACTATGAGAATTGTGTCATATGTAGGGATTCATAGCTAATCTATTTGTTTTGGTCTGTTTTAGGTACCTTCACTGTGGGATCTTCGTTTGAACATTTCAGGGTTGTAACATTAGCAGGGGTACGAAGGATGTGCGAAGTAGACAAGGATTGTTCCTGGGAATTTCGTCACACACTTTGGGAGTACCAAACCTGCACCAAGAGAGCTTGCACAGCAATAGGATGGAAGTTAAGAGGAATCCATTGTACTTGTTCCTTGTTGTGTGGTTGTCCTAATGCAAAATGTGTGCCATCATGTGCTCCAATAAAATGTTGATTTGGGCCCAAAATCATGCTCGGCTCCCTTCACGTTGGCTAAATCCTCATTGTATATACACTGTATGTAGCTGTTGATGTGTCTCCTCATTGTAGGTCAAAGTGCTTGTAGCACATCACTGACATTTGTTTGTGACATTCCACCAGATGCAACAACACTGGATTGGAATGACCCTGTGTTCAGAAACAGTTTTACTGCCATGTGCCCGTTTATTGGTTTAAACGATGTGGGATTACTTTTGTGAGGTAGGTGATATGGGTCAAGCTGACGGCATAGACCAATTTTTATTTTGCCTGTTCTATGGGAACTTGTCTGATGTATACCCTCCATACATCATGCCAGCCTATGATTTGAATATTGGAATAGAGATGTTATAAAGCAAGACCCTTGTATGTGGTGGTGTGACATGGTTTTGATCCCGAACAGTGTATACATGCAACACATTCATGTTACACGAGTAGCTTGCTTTGGCATTGAAAAGTTAACATGGGAGTACATGTATACATTGCTAGATGTGAGAATGACTACAACAGACAATGAGTTTGTGACTTGTGTACTTATTAAACTGTGAAAAAAACATTAAAAAAGTGAAGTAGTCAGTCAAGGTGAATGAAACCATAGTTGTAGAGGCCGAATTGTCTGAAGTCTAAAGTCCAAAATACTACTCCCTTGAGAATAGGAAAAGTGTCCAGAAATAGTCATCAGAGTTACACACACTGGAGGAAATTAAGGTTGAGGTGTCTTGCTGGCAGTGGTGGGTGTCTTGCCATCTGCACCTCCTGGATATTTGCGAATACAGGGGATCCTCAGCTGCAGGGACAGGGTTGTCTGCAGGTATTTCTTCCTCTGGCAGGGCCTCCCTTCTTGTGGGTGCTGCAGATGTAGATGGCCTGGATGTAGGTAGAGCACAGGAAGAGGAAGATGGTGTTGGAAAAGCATTGCACAGGGTTGTTTTGATATCCTGTAGCACCCCAATAATAGAGCCCATGTTGGTGTTGTGGGTGGCCAGCTCCCAGTGTATGTCCCTCTGCAGCTGCTTCCTCACTCTGATTTGCGTCAATACCTGACCCATCACGTCTTGAGACTCATGAGTGACTCCCAAGACTTGGGCGATGGTGGCCTGGGTGTGAGTGGCCCCAGTGCCCTCACTCAGCAGGCCCACAATACCCCTCCAACGACCCCTAGCCCCACACACCTGTACCCTTGACTGAGAGTACCCTGTCCCACTGGATCCTGGATCCTCTCTAGCGGGGGTAGTGATTGTAAGCTTACGATCAGGCACTGGGGGGCACATGATGGTAGTAACTGTGCTAAGTACACAGGTTGGTGGGACAGGGTTGGCTGAGGTGTTGCAGCTGGGGTGAGAGCTGTTAGTGTGTGCACAGTGAGATTCACTGTTGCTGTCTTCCAGGATGACCAGATGGACCAGGATCGTCATCTATATCCACATCTCCAGGAGTGTTGTCATCACTAAGGGCTTCATTCAGGAGTGGAATGGGATTCTCTTCATTAGCCAAGCTCTGCCCATGTGCTGTGCCAGATAGACCTGTTGTGAAATAGAAAACATTGTTATTGGTGGAAGTGTGGTATCTACATCCAAATGTTAAGTGACACAGTGTGTAGGAACCTAGGAAAAACAAAATATGTCAAGATTACTTTTTTGATATATTTCAGTGGTATTGAACTTTTTAATGAGACATTTGGAAACATTAAATACATGTTATAGAATTAAGGAGGCCATTAGATCTCCAGATATGTTGCATATTGGAACAAATAATAGATCATGAGATCTCACAAACATTGAAGTCAAGAGAGTGGAGAGGTAACATGCGTATTGTGCCATACCAATGCCTAGTTGTCTACAATATAGGCCTTCACACAACTTGGTTGTATTTTTAACATTAGCCATCATGTGTGCAATGCAGAGTCAATGGGTCACCTGCCACTAATAGTTTTAGTTGAGGAGACCAGGACAACATAAAGCAAAGTAGAAAGACATGCCTCTGAGTATATCATTGTATGTAGATTGCTCAGCCCATGAGATTTTATTATCAGTTGTAATGTGTTATTCAAGTGTGAATGGGCAAAATCACAATTGCATCTTGTTTACGATTACAGGAACAGGGTGTCATGGTAGTTTTAGTAATTTCAAACTGTACTTTCTAACACTTGCATAAATGTTAACACCATGGGAAATGAGCATCAGTTGTAATCAGCCAGGCAAGTGTGAATGGGAAAAATCACAATTGCATCTCGTTTAGGGTTGCAGAAAGTGGTCCTCATGATAGAAGGAGTTATTTCAATCTGTAATTGCCAACACTTTCAAAACGGTTAGTGTAACATACCTATTGTCAAAATGCAGCTGGCATGGACCACACATTTACATATTCACACATATCATGAGTAATTGAATTTTCATAGAAGGACACTTACAGAGACACCATTGCAACATGAGGCATGTCATGGATATTGATGCATGTAATCTTATATTCAACAATACACATTAACACTGACAATCAAACACCTTGGATACTTTGAGTAGTGCGTGTTAGGACAGTAGATAGATGACACAATAGCAAAAGCTGAGATGAGAGCATCCAGGATATTGAAGTGTTGTGACTATTAGTGAAGTGTAACTTACCAGATTCCACTCCACCAGGTAGTTCTGTCATGCTCTCAGAATGCAGGATGGCCAAGACCTTCTCCTTCCAGGGGAACAGCTGTAATGGGGCATTGGGAGAACCACCGCCACTCTTCTGGGGCTCCAGGTGTTGCTTGAAGGCCAGGAAATGCATCTTTCCCATCAGGTCCTTCCACCTCTTCCTAATTTCCTCCTTTGTGCGCAGGGTGGTACCTACAGTATTCACTCTGCCGACTACCCTGGACCACAATTCCTTTTCCTAATGAGAGGAGTATGTTGGACTTGGGCTCCAAACAATTGTGCCTCTACTGTTAGGATTTCATCCACCTTGACTGACAACTCAGCCAGAAAAATTTGGATAACATAAATATAAATTAAAGTGAGTGACAATGCAAAACAAATAAAGCCAAGGGGTGTGAGAACAATGTGCAAGAAAAGTGATTGGAGAGTGCTAAAAGGGATGGAGATAAAATAGGGCTGTCTTGTCCCACCAAAAAAGTTTGGTCTCTGTCTTGCTCTGCTGCAGTGAAGTGCAGTGAAGAGGCAAAGGATTATGGTCTAGAATGGGGTGTGTTATATAGCGTGATTTGCAGGTGTGTCCACTTGGCCAATGGATATCAGCTGTGTTTTTTTTTGTATCCATCCAAGGTCACTGATCTGGTGGTATGCTGAGAGTGTACCGCGATGGCCTGCCTCCTTTGGGGATCCCCCACAAGGGGACTGCCAGTAAAACTTTGATATTGTAATAGGCCTGGTGGGAAGCCATGGCTCTAAGGGTTACAGAGTACACATTACCAATATTGCAGTCCGCTTCGCTGCTGACAGGAACCACTCTGTCAACGTGGTCCAGACAGCATGTATCATAATACGGCAGGCGATAGACTGCCGACCCAGTGGTCTTCTTGGGATCCCCTCCACGGCAGTATGGCGGTGAGACCGCCAAACTCGTAATTGGGCCCTTACTCATTGATAGAAGGTGTTGTAGCTCAAATTGGATTGTAAAGCATGGCCAAAGGTTGTAAGAAATCAGGTCAACTATCTCTCTATTAGATTTGGTCTTTTACACAATGAAAAGTGTCTCCCAATGTGTACTTTAACGAGCCAGGGGAAAAAGGTGACCGGTTTCATTTAATGAGGATTTGAAAGTGCATTCTTCCTTTTCTTTTCTAGACTATTGAGCCTAGAGAAGTTTTGTGCCACAATATTCTTTTTCATACTCACTTGCATATATTTCTACACATTCTGATAAATTCATATCCACCTGTCGCCCATGCTTCACGCTCTCCAGAACAAACTCCTTCAAGATCATCAATAAGGATTTTTCTGCACTCCACACAGATATCCACTTTCTACTTGTTTTACCTGCGGCCAAGCCTCAGATATTAAAGCAAAAACTATAGTAGCTTTTTCAATCACAAAAGTGATTTTAAATTTGCATTAATTTTGATGTGATTTCTGCCAGGCGAGGTTACAGCAACCCAGCCAATTATAAAAATCCCAGAAGAGAATGATGCTAAAAGGGCAGGACACACATTTGATGATGTTAGTGGTAGTAGGCATAAGCGGCGTCCATCTGAACTTGCTTGGAAGTTAGTGAAAGTGAAGCAACACGACTTAACCCAGTTTTGGTGTTGGAGTCCCGACCGTGGGTCCATGAAAGGTGGTGTTCAATCTCCGAGAGTTTGAGCATGTTTATGATTTCAGGGATCAGAGGGTGAAAATAGAGAGGGACCTCAATAAATCTGTGAAGAAATTGACTCATTTGGAATCAACTGGAGAACAGCCTAGGTTGCGCCTTCCGGCAGAAAATGGTGAAGGTAAAAGTGGTGATAGAAAAGATGTTCCCATCAATATGACACCACAAATGAGGAACATGTAATGTAGTGAACACAAGTGACTATAAAAATAAAAAAAAACTCATATTGGAAAGTGTGAGGATGTTGTGTGTCATTTTAGATACCGTATATAGGTTTCCTGATTTACGTCCTTATAGAGGCTCAATTCCCATTTCCTGTATATAGGCATAGAACTCCAACCATTATTTAGGCATTATCCATGTTAACCAAATACAGGCATGGCCACCTACATCCGCCCATCCACGTCACAACGAGTTCTTGGAAAACCAGACTCTTAAGCCTTTAAGACTTCCCCTTGCTTGGATTATTGATTTCTCCAAGAACTCATTTATTATGCATTAACATGTATCCCTTAGGGGTTCATTCATGACATTCCTCTGCCCGATTTTTACGTCAATATTGGCATTCCTAAACACCTTCAAGGTATAAATATACCTTCACTTGCCATGGTAAGGCTTGGCTACCTACCGACTTCATGACTGCATATTTGCATGGCTCGTCTGCAGCTCGCCACAGCAAGTTCGGAAGGAATTCAAGTCCACGCCTGACGCACTGACCAGACGCTGTCATCCTCCTTGCAGAGAATCCAGCTCCAGTGTTTCTGACTCCCCTTGCGGGGTGTTAGAGATCGAGACCCAGAAAGAGATTCCACCCTCTCTCCTTCTAAGGTATGGAACAGATTAGAACCTAGAGGGACTCTTGGCAACTCTGGCAAAACTAAACTATAGCTAGCTATACTTTAGAAAACAGCACCTTCTTCTTACCTCGTTCTACACTTAGGTTAGGTACACTGGTGTTGAACTAGCTAGAAGCACCAGATGAGTATTCACATTTTAGCCTCTGTTATTTATGTATGTATTTTTATGAATATATGTCATAGCTACAAACCATGCTATTGCAGTATTATCTAATCTTACTGCTAACACTATACATATTATACTCTGCATTCTGTCTTACAATTGTAGCAGTTCATATCTCAAGAAATAAGACTGTTCAATAAACCCTTTTTATTGAAACGCCCTTCTACATATTTCTGTGTAAACTCTGTAGAAACTAAGCATGCACGATTGACTGAGTGAAACTGTTATCTATTGTTTCCACGATTCTGAGACTGGGTCCAGTGTTCCAAAATATTGTGTACCTTATCTTTGTTCCCTTGAAACTTGCTCTGCATTTTTCATTAAACAATTTCCCAAAACGGGGATAATAATACCATGACCGGTGAGGCTGAGGCTGATCCAGTCGTAGTAGCTTTTAATCAAACAGGTTTGAACGAAACCAATGCGGATGCGATTCCTTTCCATCCAAATTTAAGGAATGCCATCACTCTAAAACTTATAAAACATGGTCTAACACCAAGAGGTGGTAGAGCAGTTTTTGTGATAGAGGCACATGAATCTTGCCAGACGGAGGTATTCTACGTATGGATAGTATTTCATGAATCACATCCAGTAACACAATTGTTTCACTTCTATAAAGAAGATGAACCACCTGAGGAATATATTCCTTTCTAGGATGTTAAAATTCCACTCACATGCCAGGAGCATCAGCTCTGGTTCAAAGGAGCCCTAAAACATTTAAATCATTTTACCCGGCTCAGACCACTAGGTAGACCAGGAGCAACATGGCCGATTTTAGCCAGCTACACACCTTATCCTGACATCGAAGTAATGTCATATGAGGAATTAATCAAATACAAACATTTATAGAATTACACAGTTAAACCACAACTGTCTGGAGATCTTGAGAAGGACTCTATTAAACAAAATCATACATCTTCTAAAAAGAAGTGGGAAATTAAAAAACAACATTCAAAAGAGAAACTTTCTCAATCCCGAGGTAGGTCTCCTCTTAAGGAGGCCTCAGAAAGTAGGTATAACCTCAGGAATAGGGATAATTTGAGAAAACCGGATAGGTATCAAGATACTGATACACGTTCCTCTCGTACCTTTCAGATATCATCACAGAAATTCGAAAGAAGAGGACTGTCAGATAAAAAAGAAGAACGCATGAAGTCCAAAGACGATCAACACGTTCAGAAAAACAAATCAAAACCTCAATTCTCCAAAAAGAAGGTAGCAGGTCTGAAGATCAGACATGCAGAGAATTCTGCGAACACAACTCAAGAACGGAGAATGGGCTCAGACAATGTTGGACAGTGCAGCAGAAGTAACAATAGCTCGCCAGAACCTGAAGGAAGTTCTGGAGACAGTGGACTTGAATAAGTACATACAAGTAGAGACTGTGGACACCAAGGTTAGTTCATCACAAAAGTTATATGAAATAATACTCCGGATGGAGGGAGACATACCAAGAAAAGTGAAAGCACTCTTTTGGGAGAGACTTTCGAAGGGTTACGATATACTTCTAGCAGAACAGGACTGGCCACCAGAATTTGTCAGGGAGTGCTCACATGGCGAAGACATCATTATGCCAGTCTCCTCCAACCATGTTCCAGTACATTTAAAATATACTTATTGCCAGGAAATGGGCAGTTGCCCAAGCCCCAGCATTACACAAAAATCATGTAGGATGGGATGAGGACTTACCTCAACATAAGATCCAGTTAAAAAATCAACCTAGTGCACAAAGGCGGTACCCAATTAAGCGAGAAGCTAAAACAGGTCAGGGAGATCTTAGATCAACTTGAATACCAAGGGGTGATTGAAACATGTACCTCATCATTGAACAATCCTTTGTTTCCTGTTTTCAAAGCAGACACTACATACTGTCTAGTTTTGGATTACAGACACCAAAACTCTTGTTGTAAAACATTTGCAGTGCAAAATGCACACAGTACAGCTTTAATGAATAACATTGTGCGTACAAAATATAAAACCACATTAGACATTTCTAATGGTTTCTTTTATCAAAACATAGCACCTGAAAGCAGGTATTTTACAGCTTTCTCAATAATGGGGACCCAGTGTCACTTCTGTCGACTCCTTCAAGGGTTCAAGAACAGCCCAGGATTATTCTCAGCAAGGATAACAGAGTTACTACAAATTTATGATGGCGAGGGATTGTCATATGTCGATGACATCTATCAGGCATACGATTACCTGGATAGGCACTTGAACAGGGTGAACACCATTATATTGAGCTTCGCCTCTGAGTGTTATCAATTCAATTTCAAAAATTAAAAATGTACCATCTAAATGTCATTTTCCTAGGATATGAACTATCAAGTGAAGGCAAAAGCCTGGCAGCCAACTTTTTAGAAAAGTGTGTGCTGCTCCAACCTTCAAAAATGCTGAAAAACTTACAGTCGATTCTAGGTTTCACAAATTTTGGAAGAACATACATTCTGAACTACGCAGAAAGGAATAAACCTCTCTACGAATAAAAACACACATTACACACAGGAACACACAGATATCCTGCGTTCACTTCAAGCTGACATGTTAGCAAGAAAACACTTACAAACACGCGTAAACTTACACAACTTAGTGATCCGAATCATTCTAGGCCAATGCGGATTCACCTACTTAACTTTTAACGAAGGTGAAAAAGTACCAATTGCATACAAATCACATTTGTATACACAAGCAGAAATTAAATTTACATCAACAGTTACAAAAGCTAGCATTCCAAATGCAAAACCTTTACATGCAAGATGGCTAGAATGGTTAGTTCACTTGCTGCAACTGATGTTGAATATGTTTTCAATCCTTATTTGAAAACACAAGCGTTCCTGCAATACAAACACAAATGTCCTCTGCCTACTGAGATTCTCCCTCTTGACCAATACAAATTTATCAATTATACTGACGGATCTGCACAACCCGCTACGGAGAGTAAACAAGCTTACAGTCCAGCGTGCGCAATCGTTAAAGGTTGTATGCGCGATAGCAAATTCCGACTGATGGTCACAAAAACACAATCTCTAGGAGATTGTACAGCTCAGCGAGCTGAACTACAAGCATTCAAAATGGCACTTGAAAATATGGATCACAAATTCCCCACACTCATAGTGTGTGATTCTTTTTCCTGTGTACAATCTTGCAATGAATATTTACAGAATTGGCTTCAAAATGGTTTCAAGATGCAAAAGGTGGCATAATCAAGCACAAATTGCTTTGAAAACAAGTAGTTCAGTTGCGAAACGGACTACAAAACACTCATGTGATACACACACTGAGTTATCAACGTGATGGCGTTCACGTTGAAGGGAATTCATTGGCTGATGAAGCCACGAAGGGGGCTGTGCAATCGGCTTCCGTAGCTGCAATCACTCGTTCAAAAACGAGAATAGACAGTGAAATAATACTGGCTGTCAATGCTTCAAGCAAAGGTAGCGGTGCAGCATTACCTAAACATTTTCCACTCAAATACTCATATATAATTGATGCGAACAGCGTTTTGTTTGCTGGAATCCCTGGAGTGGGGGATAGGTCAATCTCAAACATAGAACAAAAAGCAGCTTTGATTTACGAAGCACATCTGTGAGAGGGTCTGACACATCAGGGGATCTCTAAAACAATTTTAAAACTAAATGAGATGTACTGGTGACCAGGAATGAATACATTGATTCATATCTTCATCAATAACTGCATAGACTGCGATAGAGATCGCAGTACAGAACGCCACCAGGCGCCTGACTACAACATAGCCAGCCCAGTACAGACACCATGGTTAGACAGCATTAGACTACATGCAGAAGTCCCTTTGGACAACTGCAGTCCCACAAACACTAAGTCAAGGTTCCTATGGATGTGGCCTCAGCGCTCGACTGAGCTCGAACTGTTATAAAAGATCTGCGAGTCTTTATCAGTACATACGCAATTGGCACACTACACTCCGACCAGGGTCCTGCACTTAGCTCTCGAGCTTACAAAGAAGACATGGCCAGTTTGGGCGTAGCATTGCGGTATTCTTCTCCATTCCATCCTGAGGGAAAATCTGTTGTGGAAAGAAAAAACCGGGACATAAAGCAGTCTATAACAGCTAGGGTATTAGGTTTGGTTGATGGGTGGGTCAAACATCTTAATGGGGTCCAACGCTCATTAAACAATTTGCCAAGAAGTTCTCTAGGGGGTGTCACTCCATATGAGGTCCTATTTGGGACTAGAATGTTGGTACCGTACATTGACATGAAAGGCACAGTGGTGAAAAATAAAGAATTTGATATCAAAGATCGTTTGAACTAAGATCGAAACAAAGCAACGTATTCCTGAGGCCAACCACCACTGGGGAAAAAACAACCATCCCCGCAAGGCCTGTCTGGATCCCAAAGCTTGGTGATCTAGTCAGAGAAAGATCACAGACAAGAAGGAATTTTGGCCTTCTTACAGACAACCAGTAAATGTCCTAGCAATCCACTGATCAAGAACAGTACTTTTGTCGCCCCTTGCTGGTAAAAAGGAGAAAAGATTTGTGTCCATCGACCCGATCAAACCACACTACGTGGCTGATACTAAGCAATAGGCCAAGTGGACTCCGACAATGTAGCAGACACACTCCTCTAGCTACAATCCAAGAGGTTCAAACTGAAAGACTCATCACCTTTGAAGATTCTATAGTGAGAAATGAAGGACTAAGCAACAAAGCTATGGAACTCGTTCCTCTTGAAACCCAAATAACAGTTTGTCCTGATACACCTGTCTACAATGAAGTAACAAGAGATCAACTGGCTCCAGCAATTTCAACGAATCCTAATGCAATTCGAACCATTGACAGAACTGCCTCTGGTGATTTCATTAACTTTGATATATTTTCTGAGGATCCCAGCAAACATGAAACAACTCCAGCACAAAGAACTTTCAAACAACAAGCAACAGAATTTTTTGATCTCCTGAAAAAGACTTATCTGGTTTCACCATGGATTGAACTATGGATTGTTTTGGGAATATTCTTCTTTCTACTTTGGTTAGCTTTGGTAATAACTCAGGGTATGCTGATAAATGGAAGATATATTTAAATGGACACAGCAAGTAAAAGAGTAAACTTACTTCTCCAGCTACACAAATCATCCCATCGTGGAGCAAGAGACATGTCAGCAATGAACATCACAGCTGTTCCTATACCAGATAGTATAGTTTGGGACAAAACAGAACATGACATTTTTGGCCCGTCTGAACTCTTGAAGATTCCACGCTTGTTTAAAATTTCATTAAACTTTATTACCTCTAAAACATTTTCTGATGAGTGGGACTTCGAGACTTTTAATAACATGATGTCTGATCTAGAAATGTCTACAGCATTCACAAATCATGAATATTTGGAGGGTTCATCAGACTATGAACAAATGTATTGTTATAACCAATATGGACATCATTTCTTGCATAGAACTGCATCACCTAGAAATGTATTTATGTATAACCAAAGGAGGGTAGCAAAAAAACTTTTGCAAAGAAATTTCCATATTTTTCAGGGTTTAACTTGTCAAATCCAGAAACGTTTTACTTTGAAATTGTGAACAAGACAGGAACTAAAATATGTTAACCAATACAAAACAGATTTATTCTGCAGCCTTTATTGCCCAACTGTCTAGACAGGGTTTCGACTTTTGGAAAGACAGCATTGAAACAAAATCTGTCTGGGGTACACAAGATTGGCAAGTGCAGGGGGTAGAAGCTTTGTTTAGATCCCTGAGCAAATTATGTTTTTGAATGACACCGTACAACAAACGTCTTGCCTTGGGATATCCAAGATCAAAGACATGAACACTCCGTTCGTACCTTCACCTGCAAGTAATAGCACTACACAGGGGGAGGTCAACGTACATACAATTTTGCATCACAACAGATCAGATCCTGATTGGAACAAATGGTTGCTCTGGCCCACAGACACAAACAACTGTCAAAATTGATTCCTGAATAAAACACAGGGTTTCATTATCAATAGGCCAGACCCACGCTATGTTCATAGACAGCATCCAGGGGAAATAACAACATACAGTGTAGGGAAACTTTGCCTTGATTGGCTACAGAAAGCTACACTAGAGGATGTGAAACAACACTAAACTTTACTTTCGGAAGGCGCAGACCTTAGGGAATTCTTGCTAGATCCAAGAAAAACGCATCAAAAACGTTTCATATATGCCAGTATCTACGTTGCTTATAATGAAATATGGAAGGTTACCAAAGCAGAAACTGCAGAAACAATACGAGAAATTGATCGTATTAATTTAAAGAAATCTCTCGCTGTAGTAGACAATGGCTTAATGACTCTGTCATCTTGGATATATTCATTAGACAGCGTAGTATACTCAACCATAGATATCATGGAACAAGAGTTGGTCATGCTGCAACATGGGCAGTCTCAACTACGTTCTATCATGCTATTAGGCTGGACGCTACAAAATTTGCGTGCAGGCTATGTGCCTTGGTGTTTAATCAACACTACGTCACTGTTTTCAGAATTCAATCTCACTGATAAACGGATCAAACTGGAACAAAGGGGAGCAGACTATACGGTGCTGAGCATTGAAAAACTGGAAAAATTACCATTCACAGAAAAACCAGCTACTGAGTGAATCATACAAGGTAAAATTACTCTGCCTGTTACAACTTTCCATTTCAGTATTGCCTAAAACATATACCAGCAGGCAAATATGAAAGGTTGGGTAAAGGATACATCAAGACAGCTTGGGATTTACCTTACACACACAGATGTTGAAGTGGGGGGGTAAAGTGTTTCTTAGCGGTACAAAATATGAAAGCACCCTAAGCAGTTCTCTCATATGCCAGGGTATTAATTTACACGGGGCCTGTGATCGTTCCACTACAAACTTATCCTGCCACCTGCAAGATTCACCGGCTGCAGTGATTAATCCAATTTTTGACAACTTTCAAATGGAAGTTACCTCATACTGAATGATCACAGCTGCTGTGGCATGTTGCCAGGTATCCCATATCTAGTAACGGTTACATCCAGGGTCACTTGCTGTATGCAAGTCTTGTTCCCTCAAATAGAGTCAGCCATGGAGTCACCTTTATGGCCTTTACTGAACATCTCTTCCATATGAATTCATACTTTAAGCAGAATGAAAGCCATTCTTTTACAACAAACAGTGCCTCTGACCTCGGCCAAAGAAACCTACTATCTACAAGTCGCAAGGACTTAGCCGAGATACAAGCCCTTTTGAATACAAACTGCCCTATACATTTCTCAGAAATGTTGGAACGTATCTTAAAGATATCTGATACGTGTGGTATTGTCCATGTATTTAAGAAAGTATGTTCAAGACTGTTAGCACCTTTTCAAGCAGTCCTCGGAATAATTCCCAACTTCATGCACTCTGTGTTTGGCGGACTGGCACTACTTTTAGCACTCGTTGCAGGGATCCTATTGTTTCTCCTACTGCTACGATATGGCAAGCCAAATCACAAGCGTCACTCCAAGCACCATAGAGAGAGCTCTACTGGAGATGAAGTGTCGTGAGCACATCGTCCAAATTTCTAGGTTTACCTCGTCTACGAGAATTAAATAACACATGGTTTCTGTCATTCAGACTAATCGGGCAACATTGCATCTAACCTGTTCTACGCTGCCTGCTTTGTGGTGAAGAATGCGCACTAGACATCTGTCTAACACTCCAATCAGTCAGGATATCGATTCTCTGCTGGACCGTGTAACGGCCCATGCTGTGTGTTGTCCCCTGTGGCTACCAATCCTGATGACGGCATTCATTGAGATCTCTCAGACGCAAATTGCTACTGCTGAAGTACGAGAGGAAACAACAGGCACGCAGGTAACATCCGATACGAACATTGCTGATGCGACCAATGCTGAAGGCGATGCTTCTCACCTATGTGTGGTTAGTCTTCTAAACAAGGGAATCAAACTTTCACCTACAACGGTAGATGACTTTTTGTCTACAGGATTAGAAGATTGCATGTTTTCTCCATCCCCATACACTGACTTTTGATTCAGCACTTCTCCTACCTCACTCAGCAAAGAGTGAGGTAGGAAAAGTCCTGAACAAAAGATTACTTTTGTCTTTCAATATTTTGGCATTGGAAAATCCTCAGTAGATAAAGATGAATAGGGAATCTGAAAAGGTCTCTATGAAATCAGTTATAAGTTAAGTCCTTTTAGGTCTGCCTTGACTACTTGTCCCAGTACTCCATAAATGAAAAGTCATAACTTTTAGGACAAATTTCAGTAACTAATTACACGCAACTCCAAATATTTCCAAACTTCTAGGATAGTCATACTAAACATGAGGGCACTGTTTCAATTAGTCAGAAGGCTTATTTTAACTCTCATTCAGATCTACTGCCCTATGGCTAGATGTAGCAAGTTCCGGGCTTATCTATGCCGCACTACATGAAGAACCTTCTCCATTACCAGATGTAATGGACACATATCAAATGGAATAGCTAAAGAAATTGCTTAGTTGATACTGGCTGGTCTCTATCTTCCTGAAGGACTCTACTTCCAATATCTCCAATGCTGACTGCACTGTTCCGATTCAGGAGTGAGGATGCAAAATGTAATAAATAAATAAATAAATATGGGAGCATTGCCCAGCACCTTAGATCTGTGCCTGAAACAACAAGGAGAAGAAGGACTGCCCTGCTGGAAACCTGATCTGTACCCCAAGGTTCAGCTTTTGGAAAGGGATCCATGATTGGAAAGACCCGTTGTTGAGAGTCAAGTCGCGGATGTTGAACTGGGACACGTTCTGGATTTCAGGTTTGTCCCTCTGAAAGCTCTGGAGCTCAGGCCATGGGCGAGACTTCCAGGAGTTGACAGAGGATCGCTCTGGGCCAAGCTGATGATATCAATTTAATATGGTCTGATGAAGTGCCTTGCTCCATGATGAGAGAAAAAGCTCCCAAAAAGTTTCTAAGTGTGAAGGTAACATTTTGACCAAGGCCTCCCACTAAGTGTATTCGACCCGTTTTCCATCACGGTGACCTCAAACTCTGACTTTGTTCCGGTCAAACGTGACCAGATGTCCCAAGTTGCCACTTTTGGCTTTTAGACACTAGAAAGTGTTTATTCTTTAAAGTTCATATCTTCGGTCCCCTACATTGGGGTTTTGTCAATTTGGTATCTTTTTGTTCATGAAAGTATAACCTATTCTGATAAATTGGTCTTGGATTTTCATTGTGTGTTGTGTATTATTTGATACATTGATGTTTTTAAATGCTCTACACACCTGTCTTCTAAGTAAGCCTGCCTGCTCAAAGCCAGCTGTCAAGGTTTGAGCAAGGGAATATTTATTAATACCTTGACTGAACGTTTGATTTTGTTTGTGGCTTTATCACTATTGGTGGGTCCCTACTTATCGCTGCTAATTGACCACTTCCCAACCAGTATTTAAGTGAAGATCTTTAAATATTCAGTATATTGATCTAGAGAAAAAGTGATTTTCAAATTATAGACTAGACTTTATTAATTCATTTGTATTTGTTTCTTTTGTGACCCAAATCTAGGGATACTATGAATCTTGAGCTGGCTAACCTGTCCAAACACAAAGTAGCTGAGCTTAGGGTACAGTTCAGGTCCATGGGGCTAACTATAGCTAATAAGATTAGGAAGGGAGAACTGATTAGGACCCTGAAAGTCTAGGCACAGAGTGACAGGGAGGGAGAGAAAGATCACTCAGACAACCTCTCAGTGGAGGTTGATGACAACATGTTCATAACTTCCAGTACCAGGTTCATACTTCCAGCTAGGGGAGGGAGGGGAGGCTCCAACACACATGAACCAGAACTGTCCACTGAGGAGAGATAGCATCAGGCTCAGTTAGCATCTATAGCTATATTAAAGGAGAAGCTGGAACTAGCCACAATAAAGTGGGCAAGAAAGGAAGAGAGAAACATGGTGGCAGTGAAAATAAGGAAGATGTTGAGATGTCCAGTCGTTGAGGTTTTGATCTCAGGCTTCCCATGGGAATATTTTGCATGTATGTAGAGGGGGACTACATTGATAAATGGCTGACTGCATTTGAAAGGGCCCTTAAAATGAGAACAGTCTACTCTTAACATTGGGGTTCACTCCTGTGTGAGTTGATCCCAGTAGCTGGGAGGGATAGGCTCCTGACCTTAGGGGGGGGGGATGAGACAGAATCCTATCAACGTAAGAGGGAATGTCTAGTTACTAAATTACTGTACAGTACAGGGTGAAGTTCAGTGACACCCAGAAAGTAAACACACAATCCTAGGTGGACTTTGTAGATATTTCAGTGAAGGCACTAGAGGGCTGGATTAAAGATAACCACGTGAGTTATGAGGGGCTTTACAACTTAATTCTTTAGAAGCACCTCCTGACTCATCGTGTACAAGAGAACTTATGCCAATATCTAGTAGACTCGAAGCGGTCTGATCTCAGGGACTGGGGGACACAGCTAATGAGTCAACATCAGGGGAGTGATCAGAAGAAAGGAGGACAGATCCCTTCCCAGGGGAAAGCGGAGGGAAAGATGATAAAGAATCAGAACAGTCCTCACAATACCCACAGAGCCTGTGCAGGGGGGAGGGACCTAGAGCCAACCCACTTTCAAGGGGAAGGGTGTCAGGGGAAGTCCTTTGACCCTGCAAAGGCAGCTAAGTTACTTGACCTTCTAAAGGCAGGGAAGTGTTATGACTGTCATCTGTCATTTGGAATGAGGAGGTGTGAGGTCCTAAGAAGGTAGTTGGGTTTCCTGCACTCCAACTAAAAAAAGAATAATTTTAGTTTAAAAACAAGGCCTCAGTTAAAATTTACAAACTCATAGTGGTTTCTAATCCGGATAACACTCCTAATGAAGCACTGCGTGGCACATGTCTTTCGTGATTCGTTTTTACAAATATGTTGTTGCTGACCGGTATTGCCTAATCTCTACCTGGCGCAACAAAGGAATCAGAAAGGTACTTCTTTGACCTGAATAGAGTGGATAAAATAAAATAAAGTGACATGTGCTTTGTTTGGTGGCATTATCACAATGACATGGGGGTAATTTCCTTTGACAAGCACATTCTTATGGAAAAGCATATTTGAAGGGAATTGAATAAAATCTTAAGAATGTTAAAAGGAGCCAATGATTTACATTCTCAGTCCATCCCAATTAATTTAACGAGAGATTTGCAAGTAATATTGAACTACTTCCATATCCAAAGCGCCTTTTAATCTTTCCTCCAAACTATGGTTGACATACTTGGATTAAACAATCATTTTAGCATTAGGAGGAATATGATTAGTGGACTTAAACATTTCTATTAGGCCCATTTATGAAGACCTGATGTTACATACATCAACCAAGGTATCTTGTTCACATTATCTGAGACTGCACTGTCTAACCCACATGATCTAACCAAATCTGTCTTTGGGTGTTGCCAACACTAAATCCACAAGAGGAGGGGTGCAATGTTTATCTGGTCATATATGTAGGGAAGGCCCAACGTCTCATGACATATACAATTTGCTGCATTTTTTGGAACTGCAAACATCCTGACGGTGTTGGCATTTCAAATATATTGAAGTGTATCTGTTTTTTTATACCATCATACCCCCGTCCCATATATGGCAGTGGCAATGCATTTAGATTTATACAGGGCTATCATCTCTGCCAAAAGTTTATGTTTAATGAACTTGCAAAGCAAAAAATAGCCTCCATATTCAGTCCCATTTGTTGTGCTTTCATATGGAGGTGTGATTTCCAACCTAAGAATGAGCTATAAGCAATGCCTAAGTAGCTACAATCATTTCTTTGTTTTAGGAATGTGTCCCCCCATTTTAAAGTGAGTACATTTTGTGCATAGTGGCTGCAGGTCATGGTATGTGATTTTTGATAATTCACTTTCAGGTCCAGGCCTTTCATATACTAAGTAAACGGTCTAACAACTTCTGTAGTGCTTTTGGGGTATAGCAATCAGGACTTCTGAGTATAAAGGTATGGACACATATTAATCCCTTATCTTTGGAACGTCCACACCAGTCCGTGATAAATGTTCTGTAATGCCATTGATATAGACCAAAAACAAAAAAAGTGCTAAAAGACATCCCTGTCCGACGGCTCTCAGTGACTTTATTTGAGACAATAATTTCCCTTGTAGGCCATTTCTGACTGAAACTTTGAGGTCATGGAGTGAACATTTTATTAGGGTGAGCAGATTCGGTTCCACCCCTATTTTCTGCATAACCTCCCATAATTTGTCCCTGTTGACTAAATCAAAAGCACAGGTTTGTGAAAGCCATGTAATTTGTCCCTGTTGACTAAATCAAAAGACAGGTAGGTGAACGCCATGTGAATGGCTCCCTTTTTGTCATCACGTATTTACAGGTAATAAGATTGAAATGTAATGTTTGTTTAACATTCACTATACCAGGCCTGAGCCATTACTGAACGGGTGTTGAAACCTTGTTTTCTTCTGCCCAAGTCTGAAGTCGGGCAAGGATCACCTGTGCAAGAAATGTTTGCACTTACGTCAATTCTGGAAATTGGCCTATAACAGGCTATTCATAGTTTGTCTCCCTTTTTGAAAATGGGGACAAGGGTAGCCGATCTCCATGACTCAGGGATTTCCACCACCAAGGCACTATTAAGACATTGGTTAGTAATGGACCCCATAAATCAGTATTTCATTTAAAAATATCAACTGGGACCCCATCCAGGCCGGACGCTTTTCCGTGGGGAGATTTATCTATTGCGGAAAGTACCTCAGTAATCTCAATAGGGACTCCAAAGGGATGCTGGGGCTGGGTCCGACCAAAGGAAGCAATTTAAAACACCATTTTGAAGTGGTTCACTTTCAGAAGGTTGAAATATGCTCATGAAACGGGTCATCCACTGGACTTCCGGGACTGTAACTTCCAACTTAGAAATGTTGTGATTAAGGTAGAAAACATCATATATAACATCTCAGAACCTAGCACTATCCCTTAATGATGAGGTCAGGGCCAACTCTTCCCAGGACTCATCCCTTATTGCCCTCCTCCTTTCCTCCACAGCAGACTGGTACTCTCTCCTAGCCTTTTCGACAACCAAGGGATTAGGTGGTGAAATTTTAAGTACCATCTTTAAATGTCTGTGAGCCATCCATCAACGTGAAACAACCCCAGAATGGGGTCTATGAGTAACCAAACCATCTGAAATTGCCTCACATAAGCCTTGACATTTCAGTAGGATGTAAGTGTGAGTGGAGTTTTGATCTAGGCATGCAAAACAAGACTCCATATTATCATGGACAAATTTCTGAGTAAATCTAAGAGGATGCACCTTCGCTCATTTAATCCAAAGTGTTCTATTCTTAGTGAGACCCATATTACACTTCTTGGCTGCAGGAGTTTTATTGGGAAGGTGACGAATTATGTTATGAGATGCAAGCTATTCTTCATGATCTTCAAGTAAGCGGGACACAAATACCTTTGCCTCTACATTTATTAGGACTATGAGCCAGTAGCTCGCTGGGTTGTCCGTTTGTCCACTCTTGTCAATAGGCTACAATATCCTCCCCATGCCAAGATTCTGGGATAGACCTTATTAATAAAATCTCATTGACTGGGGGAGTGGGGGTCAGGATTAGCTTTAAAGATTGCTTTTGGGAGGCTGTTTGGACCTGGTTCTCCATTAAATCTGATCCCCACTAAGCAGATTACTTACCTGATCCTCATTTATTGGCTCAATTTACTGTGTTGATCCTGTAAGGGAGCTTGGTCCTTTGTCTGAGTGTTTGCTCTTGTCTGGATTAATTGCAAGAACTTGGCCTAATAATACTGAACATTAATAATACTGAACAATAAATAAGCGTCTATGCTGCTTTTAAATATTGCAATACTCATTCAATATTTGACTTTACCATAGTTTCTAAGGACTTCAAATGCAGCGTCAGTGGGTATTATGTTAAACCCTGATCCACCTTCTCCCATTCATTCGTCTGAGAATCCGATTTTGGACTCTATATTAGATGAAGTCCGTGGGCTTCAACCTTTCATGTCCACGACCAACGAAAAACTTAAACAGATTAAAGAAAGATGGATTGTTATGGAGGTCAAAGTACTGGAATTGGAACAACGCGTCAGCGACCTCCAAGATGTTTCTACTAAGATACCGTTAATAGAACAGGAAATTCACAAGCTAAAAATCCATGACAAGGACCTTGAAAATCGAAATCGGAGAAACAATCTGCGCCTGTATGGTCTGCCGGAAAATGTTGAAGGTCCTGATATGGTATCATTTCTACAACAACTTCTTTTAGAACTCCTTGATCTCCCAGTTTCAACAACTCCCCTCAATATACAAAGAGCACATTGTCTAGGTCGTCCTAATCCTAATGCTACTGAACCACGTGGAATTATAATGCTCTTTCTTGAATTCACTGAACTAATGAAAGTTTTTAAGGCTGTAAAACTCAAACGTCGCCTCATTTGGTCTGGTCACAATCTCTTCATCTCTCAGGATATCTCTAATGCAACAAATGCACGTCGGAAAGAATTTCTGGCATTACGTCCTCAAATGAGATATCTCAACATCCAATATGGAATCCTCCATCCATGCCTATGTAAGATTACACATAATGGTCGGTCACGTTCCTTTGATGATCCAGGAACACTCAAAATGTATCTTGAATGGAATGGATACTAATATTTAATTTCTCTTGTGGATAAAAGGATCATTTTGAATCTCTCATTTATGCTTATTCATTGTTCGTAGTTTATTTGTTTTGTACTCATTTTCATGAGGCTCTTTTCTTTTCCTCCTCTTTATCTTTCTTCTGAGGTCCGTGTCCTTTGGCTTCACTATGCTCTTCATTTCTCAACTTCTTTTCCTTTTACAGATCTGGATGTTCTTCCTTGATCTGTTTGCTTGTTTTTCTCTTCTGTCTCTTTTCTCCTCTTTACCCTTAACTCTATCCTTTATCTCTCTTTTCTTTTTCGATAATCTTCCTACTCTTTTTCTTTTCTTACTTTGTTTTTTGATTATTGTCTGCTATATGGTATTTGGTTTGAGATATCACATATTCATATTTGTCATTCCATTTTTTCTCTTTGTTGTTTATGCAGTTTCGTACTCCTGTTCCCTTATGTATTCCCTAGTCCTTCTTCATGGTTAATGTGTTCTCGTGGAATGTTCGTGGTCTGGGGCATCCTGTCAAGCATCAAAAGATATTGTCTCATTTAGCTAAGCTTAATACTCAGGTTGCTTTTTTACAGGAAACCCACTGTAACGATGTTGAATCTCTTAAACTTAAACGCCAATGGGTCAATCAAATTATCTTTTCTCCTGCTATTGATCGTCATGGTGGTTTGCTATATTGTTTCACAAGTCTCTTAATGTCCAAATTATGTCTTCAGAACATGATCCCTGTGGTCGTTGGGTAATGGTTGATGCTCTTATTAACAAGAAACAAGTTACTTTTTTCAACATTTATGGTCCTGTTAAACATGACCCAGAATTCGGGCAATCCATAAAGTTGAAACTATTGAATATGTCTATTGCTAGCTCAGTGGTTGGTGGTGATTTTAATAATTGGCTTCACCCTTTTTCCGATCGACAATCCAAATGCAAATTTAAACCAGACAAAACCCACCAATCTTTCCAATCTGCTTTGTCATCTCGTCCATTATTTGACTCTTGGAAAAGATGTAACCCTGATGTGTCTGAATTTACTTTTTTCTCCCCTGTTCACCAGACTAAGGGCCGGATGTAGGTAATCCCAGATTACCGATTCTTAAATACCGAATCATACCGATTCGGTATTTAAGAACTGGCAATCGGGATGTAGGTATTTTTACCGATTCAATTACCGAATCGGTAAAAATCGGTAATTACCGAATCGGTATTTACAGATTCGGTAATTGCCATTGATTCCTATGGGCCGTGAGGTCCATTGGAATCCATGGCCATTACCTAATCGGTAAATACCGATTCGGTAATTGGAGGAAACATTGAAGGGTGGCAGGGTGTCACTTTGACACCCTGTTGCACCCCTCAATTGTGCATGGGTGCACATGTTCCAGACATACATGCCCTTAGGGCATGTATGTCTGCAACATGGCACCGTTTTGAAAGCAAAGAAAATGCTTTTGAAAGGGTTTTCATTATTTACCACCAACTTCTAGTTGGTGGTAAATAACGACGTCTTAAACCCCTGTAGCACTGATTTAGGTGCTACCTACATGTCAAAATACAGAATCGGTAATTTTACCGAATCAGTATTTTACAGAATCGGTATAATTACCGATTCTGTATTTTAACATGCCCCTACATCTCCATCTTCAAATACCGGTCGGTAACGGCCGAAATCGGCCGTTACCGACCGGTATTTGGCTACCTACATCGGGCCCTAGATCTCATATTGATTACATGCTTATTTCCAAAGCACTACTTCCTTGCCTCCACTCATCAGAAATTGGTTCAATTTTTATTTCTGATCATGCACCTGTTCTCACTTCTATGGACTCATCTATCACCGCATATAAACAAGGATGATGGCGTTTTAATAACATTCTGTTATCAGATCGTTCCTTTATTTCAGAAGCGACTACTTTTATTTAGGAATTTTTTAGTATTAACCACTTGGATGCTAAGGGTATTTGCTCTTCTTCATGTAATTTCCATTGAAATCAATGGAAACTCCATGACGAGTTACCCTTGTCATTAGCACTGAAGGGGTTAATGACTCTAATGATACCTCCTTACACAATAATTGGGACGTATTTAAAGCATCCTTTAGGGATTTCACTATTGCCTTTTCCTCTAAGAAAAAGAAAGAACTCTACACTAAATATAAAGAAACCTTATAACAACTCAAAACATTAGAGCATATTTATTACACTTCCAAATCCTCTTCTTAACTACAAGAATTAATTAAACTCAAATCCACCCTGAATAAATTAGCTACTGTCGATGCTTGTAATATCCTACTCAAGGTTAAATCTAAATACCATGGTGGTCAAAACAAAGCAGGAAAAATGCTAGCAAATTATCTAAAAATCAAATCGGAACGGAAGGTAATTGGCCCTATTCATGCAGAAACTAATAATACACTCCTTTCATCTGATTCTGATATTATTAATACTTTTCAATCATATTACAACCTGCTATACACAGAAACCACTAAACCTACACAGGAGGATTTTACCTCTTTCTTTCGAGATATTCCCAAACCCAAAACACTACCAACTATTTTCGAACCACTTGAAGAGGATATTTCCCTACAAGAATTAACTGGCGCTTTGAAATCTTTGAAGAAATTGAAGGCTCCTGGTCCTGATGGTTTTTCTGTCGAGTTATTTTTAGCCTTCTCTCCAATTTTTGCTCCTAAATTACTTGAACTTTTAACTCCTTTATTTCCAACTCCATGGCCTGTGGCTCTTTTCTAGAAGCCATGATTATTGTTATACCACAGCCAGATAAAGATCCTTCCTATTGCAAAAATGTTCGCCCTATCTCATTAATCAATTATTATTGTAAAATTTTTGCTAAGATTTTAGCTTCCCGTCTTGAGAAAGTTATCCCTTCTCTTGTTAACCCAGGCCAATCTGGCTTTGTTAAAGGACGTTTAGCCTCTGATAATGCCAGAATGTTTTCCAATATTATTTCTCTGAGTAATAAATATCCTTCTCCCTTAGCTGCATTATCTTTAGATGCAGAATAAGCATTTGACCGAATTAATTGGGATTTCATGATACACACTCTACACTGGTTTGGATTTGGTCCTAAGTTCATCTCCTATATTAAATTATTATATACCAACCCAAAAGCTTGTGTTTTTGTTAATGGTCTTTTTTCCCCATATTTCTCTTAATAAAGAGGTACTCGTCAGGGTTGTCCCCTTTCCCTACTTTGTTGGGATCCCTTTCTTGAACTCATTAGGTATAACCCCCTTATCACTGGTTTTAACATCAAGTCTCACCAAATTAAACTCTATGCTTATGCAGATGATGTTCTTATCTATATGTCCAATCCTACTTCTTCTTTACCCCCTTTTTTACACGAGATCTCCTTATTCTCTAATGTTTTAGACTATAAATAATTTTTTTCCAGAACTGAGATTTTGCCCTTAAACGCTTCATGTTATGAACATATGTTTGATTCTACCAATTTTACATGGTGTCCTCTGAAAATTAAATATCTTGGTACATGGTTTTCCTCTAACATACGTGATACATTATGTTATAATTTGATGCCTTAAAGCTTAAACTTACTAATTTGTTATCATCTTGGTCTCCTCTATTTCTTTCATGGTGGGGCAGACTTGATACAATTAAAATGATGATTGTGTCCCAGATATTATTTTTATTGTCAATGTTACCTTTTAAAATTCCCAAATATTATTTTACTCAGGTTAATTCTTTATGTGCTAAGGGGCCTATTAGGATGACGGGCAGACTTTGTCCGCCCGCCATCCTGTCGGACAACGGGACCGTCCGCCATAAGGGTGGGGGTCCCGTCCTTGGAATTAGGATGCACCCGCCACAGTGGCGGGTGCATCCCACATTTTTAACATTGCGGCAGGCGGTGCTGAAAGCACCGCCCGCCGCAATGCTAAAAAAGTGTGTTGTGCGTTTCAAAGCACAACATGACAGGCACCTGCCATGTTCAACCTTGAAATACGGGGGGTACCATAGGTACCCCCCACCCCCCCGGAGTCCCAGGGGGCCTGCAACGTGCCCCCGCAGGGAGTCTCCGCATGCCATGCCGCCACGGAAAGGCATTCCCCAAAGCCCATCCTAATATGGCTGGCGGTGTGTGATAGACACCGCCACCATATTAGACATTTTCCACCCCAGTCGCAAGGCGACCGAGGAGGAAAAGCGCCGGACAGTCTTTCCGTCTGCCGCGGACCCCCCTAGCTATCCTAATGTGGTGGGGGGTCATTTCTGTGCAGATGGCGGGCGGAATGCCCCCGCCAGGCCGGCAGTGGCTACCGCCAGCCTGGCGGGAGCAATCCGTCCGCCATCCTAATGGGCCCCTAAGTTTCTTTGGGATAATAAGCATGCACGTATTGCCTTGTCCAAATTGATTTGTCCCAAATCTGAGGGAGGTGTCCGATTTCCTGATTTTAAATTGTATCATGATGCTTTTTTGATTCGTCAATTTTATGCTTTGTCTAAAGATTACCTAGATTAGCCTAAGCCTTCTTGGGTCAATGTTGAATGTTCATTATTGAATAATTTCTCTGTGAAGGATATTGTTTATATGTCTAATTGCACTTTTATCTCTAAATACCCAATTTTGACATACTCCCATTTTCTAATGCACACACTTTTCTTTGAGAACTTTGATAAATATCGTCTTATCCTTGCCTCCTCAATTTTGTACAACAAACACATTAAATTCAGTCATAAATCTTTCTATTACAAACACTGGAAAGAAAAGGGTATTTTTTACATTAACCAATTGATTGTTAATAATGGGATTTTACCCTTTCATCAATTACAAGTGACATTTGATCTTCCTGATTCCGTCATTCAACAATAAAACATTATAGCACCAATACTTCAGGATTGTTTACAAAGCTTTAATTCTCCTCCAAATTCTTCCTCCCTTACTCCTGATTCTCCCCTTTATCAAATTCCGTCTGGCACTATTCCCAATGCCTCGTTTATTTATAAAACGTTATCTACTCCTATGGATTTACGAGTCAAATAAACCATTGAACTTGAATGGGAACAGGATCTTTCTCAAACACTCTCTGTACATCAGTGGGACAAATGTTGGCAAAAACTCTTTAAAACATCCAAAGCTGCACCCAATCCTTATATTTTATTTATAATCAGGTTGTTATTACTCCTCTTCTCTTACACAAGTTTAACCACTCAGTCTCTTCATCGTGTTGGTCATGTCTTACTGCTGAAGGTCCTTTAATGCATGTATTGTTTTATTGTCCTAAAGTACATGAAAGCTGTTTGGTCAAAATGTCTATTGATTTTTTCTTATAATATTCCATTGAATATTCACAATGTATTTTTAGGAACTGTGTCCCCTGATTTTGATCTCATTTCCCCCAAATCCATTTTATTTGATGTATTTTTTGCTACAGCTTCTAAGGGTATTTTGATTTGTTGGAAACACAACTCAAAAGTATCTTTTCTACTTTGGTTGAATTTAATTTGTGATGAACATAGAATTGCTTTGGTACCACATGATTCAATTCAATTGCGTATTAAATCTGATTTATTATGATTACCATATACTACTTTTCTATCACCGGATTCTACTTCTTCATAATTTTTTTTTCTTTTTCTTTTTCTTTTCTTATTTCTTCTCCTTCTTTCTCCTTCTCCTCTCCTTTTCCTCCTTTTCTTCTTTCCTTTTGTATAAAAACTTTCTCTTTTAGTTGATCCCGAATACATATATATTCTCTTGTTGTACGTAGGTTACTTCTTCACTAAGGTCAAATATTTTTTAACATACTTGTGTATGTAGAATTTAGCAACATAAAAGTTTTATTTAATGTGTTAATTATCATCTATTATATTGTGGTTATATTCAATATTCATGTTTACTTCTTATTGCATAGGAACTGAAATGTTTGTTCTTGCTGTATTCTTGTGATATTTTTCCTCAATAAAAATTATTTAACTCAAAAAAGAATGTCATGGGGACCTTGGAATTCATACAGAGGTTAAAAGAGAATGTTTATGGGATATGAACAGCCGTCTATTTGACTCATGCTTGTGTCTGACCTGCCAGAATGCTCAAAGGCTGTATTAGAATTGTACACTGCTGGTCGCATCGGAGCTGTCTTACTCAGGACATCGGAGCTCGCTTACACGGGACAGATGGTTGGCTATTATCAAGATGTCTTCCACTAACAATAGCAATTGTTTGAGGGAGCTCTGTGGTGTATAATTGAACAGAAGTGCTATTATCAAAATCTCTTCCAGTTACAATAGCAATTGTTTGAGGGAGCTCTGTGGTATTTAATAATATAGAAGTGCTAATTGTTGATGCTTATTATTAGAGCTCCCGGTTTCATGATATATTTTTTTTAACATTTCCGTGTTTATTTATCCATATGTACTTTTTGGCCATTTTATCTGTATTTATCCATATTTATTTTATGGTTTGTTTATAAATTATGTTGGAAAACTGTACATTTCTATATTTGTTTAACTGATAAAGACACACTCATTCTTTGATGTCTGTGGTGATTTAGGGGCTCATTTATGAGCCCTTGCGTCACTTTTGCGCCGCTGGTGCGTCACTTTTTGTGATGCACCGGCAGCGTAAAAAATGCACCATGTTGCGTCATATTTACAAAGTGATGCATCTAGGTAGATGTGTCTCTTTGTAAACCCCTGCGCCACATTATACCTGCGCCAGGTATAATGTATGCATGGACGCAAGTAAGCCTCGTAGAAGTGACGCAGTGAAATCTATGAGATTTCACTGCCCCACTTCTAGGACACAAATGCGTCAATATCTCACGCCTGCCTCACAGCAGGCATAAGACTGACGCAGGCACATTGAAATAGGACTTGCCCATGTGAAATGACCCATTGCTGGAGTGGCGTCACTTTTGTGACACACTTCAGCAATGTGTCATTTTTGCGCCTACAGATACATCAGAAATACTGACGTATCTGTAACTCCTTGCGACACGATGCATCATACTGTAAATATGTTGCATCATTGGTGTCGCACGGAGGGTGCAATGAAAAGTGACGCATCGCTGTTTTCACGCAGCGATGTGTCATTTTACATAAATGGGGCCCTTAGTTTTTTAAGCTGTTAAATATTATGTATCAATACATCCAATAAATATTAGCATTAGAACACAAACGTATGTTGACATACACCATTAATTAAAGAAATGTCATCCTGTTTTTAATGTCCCACGCTGTCCATCTGCTCAATTGTTGGGCGGCAATTCATGAAACACATCATGGAGAGTCACTCAAAAGAAGCACAATTTCTGTATTTATCCACTTTGAAAAATAAATACAGACAGAAAAAACATTGTTTCCTGTCTTTATTTATCTTTAAAAATCTATAAACATGGAAAACAGTGAGCCATACTTATTATCGTTGACTATGTTTTGGTTGTCATTTGCTGCATTTTGGTTAGGCGCTATAGATAGATACCTTTGTTACCCTGGTATGCATTTTGTCCTTCTGTGATGATGCAGAGGAGCTCATCATTTTCTCTATGGAAGGCACCACTTCCTTTTTACTGGATCCAAGATATTTGCTAGGCTGATTACCTTGTCCTTGATTTTGAGTTTGATTAGAATCACTTGTCTCCTCAACTGGAGATTTAGACTGTTCATTATCATGAATGATGGGTTCAAAAATTGGATAACAACTGCGTAACTTACCAGTCGACATTGCACAGTTTGCTGCTCTCCTGGCTTTGTTTCAAGCCTTTCGTAATATTTTTCCAGCCCTTGTCTGTTAGCCCATGTACCTTTGAACATGTTGATGAGCTTGTGATATTTAGTATAATCAAGAAGGAGGGAAGGAGAAGCAATCGTCCATTTGGCTTCCAGACAAAGATACAAATAATCAAAAGAGGGGGAGAATGGACCACTTGTCCTGCATACCAGGGTCATGGTTTTCGTTCTGTGAAAAACCGTCATTCACGTACACAAGATAGGGGCGATATATATCTTGGTACTCCGCCTTTGTTTAACGTGACTGCAAACACAACAATGATGGACAGAATGTGGATCAATGTCACACATTCACCCCAGTCCAAAGATCTGGGCCCAAATCCATCGTTTTTCCACTCCACACCACCCTGGGTTAGACAATGGCGATATGCAAATCAGCGCTGACCCTGTGCCCCATGGGAACAGTCCAGTCCGAACTACAAAAGCCATGTCCTTCCCAGAACGGAAACAAGCATCCGAGGACCGGCCCGGTTTCGAGGTAACACCTCTCTTCAGCCCGGCTAGCTTGATTCCAGTGGTGTGGAGTGCCTGGGACTCACGTCTGAGCATCCCCAGTACACTTAGTGCGGTAACTGCAAACACAACAATGATGGACAGAATGTGGATCAATGTCACACATTCACCCCAGTCCAAAGATCTGGGCCCAAATCCATCGTTTTTCCACTCCACACCACCCTGGGTTAGACAATGGCGATATGCAAATCAGCGCTGACCCTGTGCCCCATGGGAACAGTCCAGTCCGAACTACAAAAGCCATGTCCTTCCCAGAACGGAAACAAGCATCCGAGGACCGGCCCGGTTTCGAGGTAACACCTCTCTTCAGCCCGGCTAGCTTGATTCCAGTGGTGTGGAGTTCCTGGGACTCACGTCTGAGCATCCCCAGTACACTTAGAGCGGTAACTGCAAACACAACAATGATGGACAGAATGTGGATCAATGTCACACATTCACCCAAGTCCAAAGATCTGGGCCCAAATCCATCGTTTTTCCACTCCACACCACCCTGGGTTAGACAATGGCGATATGCAAATCAGCGCTGACCCTGTGCCCCATGGGAACAGTCGAGTCCGAACTACAAAAGCCATGTCCTTCCCAGAACGGAAACAAGCATCCGAGGACCGGCCCGGTTTCGAGGTAACACCTCTCTTCAGCCCGGCTAGCTTGATTCCAGTGGTGTGGAGTGCCTGGGACTCACGTCTGAGCATCCCCAGTACACTTAGAGCGGTAACTGCAAACACAACAATGATGGACAGAATGTGGATCAATGTCACACATTCACCCCAGTCCAAAGATCTGGGCCCAAATCCATCGTTTTTCCACTCCACACCACCCTGGGTTAGACAATGGCGATATGCAAATCAGCGCTGACCCTGTGCCCCATGGGAACAGTCCAGTCCGAACTACAAAAGCCATGTCCTTCCCAGAACGGAAACAAGCATCCGAGGACCGGCCCGGTTTCGAGGTAACACCTCTCTTCAGCCCGGCTAGCTTGATTCCAGTGGTGTGGAGTGCCTGGGACTCACGTCTGAGCATCCCCAGTACACTTAGAGCGGTAACTGCAAACACAACAATGATGGACAGAATGTGGATCAATGTCACACATTCACCCCAGTCCAAAGATCTGGGCCCAAATCCATCGTTTTTCCACTCCACACCACCCTGGGTTAGACAATGGCGATATGCAAATCAGCGCTGACCCTGTGCCCCATGGGAACAGTCCAGTCCGAACTACAAAAGCCATGTCCTTCCCAGAACGGAAACAAGCATCCGAGGACCGGCCCGGTTTCGAGGTAACACCTCTCTTCAGCCCGGCTAGCTTGATTCCAGTGGTGTGGAGTGCCTGGGACTCACGTCTGAGCATCCCCAGTACACTTAGAGTTTTTTGTTTAACGTGACAGCATCATCATAAGGTTTATTCTAAGAATTTGCTGATCTCCACCCGGAGGAAGTCCAACTGGTGTTACAGTAGGGTCCAGAAAGTAGGAGCAAAAGGAGGGAAGTGTCCTTGTGAAGTGAGTATAAAATTTCCTACGCCGATACTTTAATGAATTAGGTGGTGTGAGAAAGGAAAAACAAAGGTGCGTGCGTGCGTAGATAAAGTTACCAATCTACCGCACTGATGGTGGTCGACATGTTTCAGCCTTGTGTTTCATCTAGAGGCTTTCTTCAGGACCGGTGACTTCATAGTGGCGCGTTGTGGCGACTAAAATGGGTGGATAACTTGCCACTCCATTTTTTGTAGAGTCAGGTCAGTTGTACCTGTGACTGAAAAGAAAGAAAAAAAGGTGGAATTGTATACTTTCTTTTGTAGGCTATTGGCCTCTAATATTTAAAGACCAGTCGGTGCATTGCTAATACTGTGATTGGAGGCGAGGAAATAAGTTTCTGGAATATGACTCCTATTATCATTATGTGCATGATGTATGCACTAAGGTTAAAAGGTACGTCATTTGATGTTATTGCGGCGTTTTCAGTTTGTTATATGTAGCATGTTGGTAAAAAACATGAAAGTGAGACATAGTTCGAGTTAGATGTGTAGGGTTCTCATATGTGTGTTTACATATTGTTTAGGAGCTTCATTAAGTATGTATGGTCGCTCTACCAGTCTATTCAGTATTGAACTTGTGTGTATCATTTTGCGCCTGTTTTTTGCTGTCGTAATTGAAGTGAAAGGAGCATGTGGGTTATCATGGCCCTCGTTCTCCTTCAGTATGACATATTGCCTGCTGGTTATGGCAGTATTTTATGCGCCGAGTTATGGTTCGTAAGCAGTCTGTATTACCTTTCATAGAGTGGAGATGTACATAACGTTCGTAACTATTGGTAGAGTCGCTTCCTAGAAGCGGGCTCTTTTGAAGTGCTTTACGCGACCTCAATGAAAAGAGGTGTACACAACGTTCATAGACGTTGCTAGAGTTGCTTCCTAGAAGCGGATTCTTTTGAAGTGCTTTACGCGACCTTAATGAAACAGGTTGTCGCTCTTGTTTTAAACGTGGCTCATATTTTGAAACAGCATGCGTGATTGCAAAACACTATTATATTGCTTTCAAATGTTTACACATGATTTGTAGATATCTCAAGAGTGCCCTACTGCAATGTGCTGATCGTTATAGTGCTAAGCATTTATCTTCAGAGAAAGTTAGCGAGCGTAAAACAAGTTAATAATTTATCGCTTATCGTGCTCTGTCATCCCTGATTCGGGCTTCCTCGAGGGGCCAGACAGCTCGGAGGACCTGCTCCAAAGGGAGAGAAAGGGTTAGATATTCTTACTTAGTGGCGGTGTGTAGGACAAGTGTGTCTCGCGTCTCTCATCGATGTTTGCTCAGTCTGGAGTTGTGCTGGCTCTGTTCACGGCCGCCTTGGGTAACATATTGTTACCTAACAATTGCTCGGGGGAGCGACAGCATTCCTTCAATTACTCTTTTTGAGATTTAATCTGACACCTACCTAATGATAATGTAGCCAATGGTTGGCAAGGGATGGTGGGCTACTTCCTGTATTGCAATGTACCTGGGCTTTAATAGTCATTATTGAACATAGATGTAGCATGGGAGCTGGTGATGTTTTATCTTCTACTATCTGTTTGCAGATAGCCAACATCTTTATGATTTACTGATGTCACATCAAAAGGGATGATTAAACCATTATTTGCTATTGTTGGAGATTCTACTGGATTTGACCTAAAAGTATTAGTAGATGTTGATGGTATTCCTCTCACTTCAGGGACTTTCCAGAATATGTTAAGTAATTCGCAATGAAAGTCTGAGAAGCAGCACTACTCCTATAGTTGAATGGAGCCCTTGAAGCATCTATCGGTGTGGACACCCTGACATGCCACAGTAAGGGCAATTTGAGCTGCTAAGGGGTGTACCGTGTCAGCTGTTAGTGTGGGTTTAACAATTTTTCTCCTTCTGTTACTTTAGCTGCAGTGGTATCCCAAGAAAATGCCTACACCTCATTGTTGACCCTGATGGTATTTGAAGTGTTTTGCAGGTGATAAATATTCAGCTCTGTGGGGCTTACTGGACGTACCTGGTGCACTAGTTGGCCCCCAGGGACCATCAAATTACAGGGGGACTGAACTTAATCCCCGACTTACAATGCACCAGGGGGCGCGTTTGCACAGTGGTGCATGGAGTGGGTGGGGCCTGACATAAGTATGCAAACGTGCCCTCTGGTGTGTTGTAAATAGGGGGATTAAGTCCCCTTGAATCCTGAGGGTCCCTGGAGGCCAACTAGCCCACCAGGTACTTCCAAAAATTGCCACAGAGCTGCACTGCTGAGAGGTGGTCCGAGACCATGCCCCTTTTTACACCCCCCTCTGCAAACGCGACTTCTGGTGCACTGCTGGTGGGGCGATGAGGTCCTCTTGTGTCCTGAGGACCTCAGGACACAAGCGGACTTCATCGTCCGAGCAGCAGTGCGCCAGAAGCCGCGTTTGTAGCGTGGTGTATAAAAGGCATGGCCTAGCAACACCTCTCTGCAGCGCAGCTGTGTGGCACTTCCTGGAGGTACCTGGTGGGCTACTTGGGCTACTTGGCCACAAGGGGATTTAATAGGGATGTTATAGTTAGAAATAAGCATTTATAAAACCTTAGTAATTCACTGAAAAAAACATAGGTTTCAGGGACATTATTGTTAGTTGGACATTACAATCGTACAAAACCATAGACATTCCGCCGTTGCAGTTAGTTCAGCTAACTATAACTTGCGCCCTCGCCATGCACTGCTGATGATGTCACATATTACATCATTCTTGACATGGTCAGTGACATCACTGATGACATCTCAAACAACATCACTGATGACATCACTGATGGCATCATCCTGTAACTCTGTGTTTCTATAGAGTGTTAATATGTTTTATATATATGCCAAGGTGCATTGAAGAATGAGTGAGTGTATAAGTGTCTGGATAGAGGATTTAGTAGGTGCATGACTGACTGTAAAAGTGAGTGATTAAATGATATGGTTTACATACAATTATCTGATCTTCTTGTAAGCTTTTTATTGCCTCCCTCTGTTTTTCGGTGATGTTACTCATACTTCTCCTTTTGTCGTTTCTCCTTTGTAGTTTCACAAGTTCCTTGATGACTGTTTCTGTGAACACGTCTATGGCGTCCATGGGCATTTGTGGAACAAACTTAGATGAAGGTTTAAATCGACTCCCAGGATATCCCAAAAGGGTTCTAAGCAGAGCCACTATGGACCTAGACAGAACACAATTACTGATAAAGAACAAGCAGGAAGAAAGAGGTGAACATGTGACAAGGTTAATTATAAATGTATCAGCTGAGTCCAAGGAAGTTTTGCAGATAATTTGGAAACACTGGAACATCTTGGAAATGGATTATGTCATAGGCTCACATTACCTACAACCCCACATGCCCCACATAGAGAAAGCACCTCTCAGAGACTTATTAGTGCATGGTCACAATGTGGACACCAGAGTAGCCCAAAATCACAGCGTTTTTCCCATGTACAAAGTGTAAAGCATGCAAGGAAAGTAGCAAGTCCCAGGCAGAACAGCCAAATGCAGATCATTAATCTACTCAACTATAATTCAAATATTGTGATCTATTGCCTAATTTGTTCATGTGGCAAGAGATACATAGGCAGCACTGTGCCTCCAGCAAAGAAAAGGGTGCTGGAGCACATATGTGTGTTAACAAATCAGTATGGGACATATACCCAGTGGCCGGCACTTTTTAACTGACCACAGTAGTGACAGGAAATTACTGTGTTTCTTTTGGATTGATCAGTCTCATGAGATGCAATGGGAAGGGACAGAGTCAGGGCTCTGAGACAACTGGAGTCCAGATATATCATAGAAATGTGAATCAGAGTCCCATGCTGACTCAACAGTGATGAGGAGTTGTGGACACACGTAGGGTTGCTGCACACTGAAGAAAGACATTAACACAGTAACACATCAAAGTATGAATTTATTAAGCACATTGTTAGACATGTATTGCACTAGTTCACTCTACAATTAGGTACATTTAGTTATTTACCAACAATCGGTTTCGGTGGGACTGGTCTCTGGGTAATATGACCGAGATAGATACCACCGGGACAGCTGGCCCATACAGGGTGCAATTGGTAGCTACATCCTATTCAATTGTACAGCGTGGTGGTAAAGGTCAGTAGGCATTATAAAGACTGTTTATTATAGGGAGGGTAAGCTCATATATGTCCTGATTGGTAGCTACATACCAAACAACTGTAGCCATTAGACAGCTGAAAGTCTGGCAAAACAAGGACAGAATGGACTCCCAGGATATCCCAAAAGGGTTCTAAGCAGAGCCACTATGGACCTAGACAGAACACAATTACTGATAAAGAACAAGCAGGAAGAAAGAGGTGAACATGTGACAAGGTTAATTATAAATGTATCAGCTAAGTCCAAGGAAGTTTGGCAGATAATTTGGAAACACTGGAACATCTTGGAAATGGATCATGTCATAGGCTCACATTACCTACAACCCCACATGCCCCACATAGGAAAAGCACCTCTCAGAGACTTATTAGTGCATGGTCACAATGTGGACACCAGGGTAGCCAAAAATCACAGGGTTTTTCCCATGTACAAGGTGTAAAGCATGCCAGGAAAGTAGCAAGTTAAAGCAGTACAAGGTCCCAGGCAGAACAGCCAAATGCAGATCATTAAACTACTCAACTATAATTCAAATATTGTGATCTATTGCCTAATTTGTTCATGTGGCAAGAGATACATAGGCAGCACTGTGCCTCCAGTAAAGAAAAGGGTGCTGGAGCACATATGTGTGTTAACAAATCAGTACGAGACATATACCCAGTGGCCGTCACTTTTTAACTGACCACAGTAGTGACAGGAAATTACTGTGTTTCTTTTGGATTGATCAGGTCTCATGAGATGAAATGGGAAGGGACAGAGTCAGAGCTCTGAGACAACTGGAGTCAAGATATATCATAGAAATGTGAATCAGAGTCCCATACTGACTCAACAGTGATGAGGAGTTGTGGACACACTCATGGTTGCTGCACACTGAAGAAATACATTAACACAGTAACACATCAAAGTATGAATTTATTAAGCACATTGTTAGACATTTATTGCACTAGTTCACTTTACAATTAGGTACATTAGTTTTTTACCAACAATCGGTTTCGGTGGGACTGGTCTCTGGGTAATATGACCAAGATAGATACCACGGGGACAGCTGGCCCATATAGGGTGCAAATGGTAGCTACATACTATTCAAATTTACAGAGTGGTGGTAAAGGTCAGTAGGCATTATAAAGACTGTTTATTATAGGGAGGGTAAGCTCATATATGTCCTGATTGGTAGCTACATACCAAACAACTGTAGCCATTAGACAGCTGAAAGTCTGGCAAAACTAGGACAGAATCCCCATATTCACCAACGGTATATGAAGTTAGAAATGGTTGCTAGTAACCATACATGAGATTCCATCAGACCTCGTTCATGCAGGGTGTCTGACTGATGGCACTAGTAATGCTTCGGTGATGGCAAAATTGGGAGGCTGTGAAAATATGTTTGCACAAATTAATATGCATACTCTGGATGAAATGATAGGATAAAACAATATGTTTTAACAATAAGTGGTGATGAACTTTGATATAAGTGATTGAAATGATGAGGTATTCCTGGGTCATGACACAATGAAGCACCAGTGTAAGATGGCCACCACCATAACAGTGTAGTCACACGTGATGTCTAAGTACCATTGTCTATTTTGTTAGCAAGGGTGCTGCCACAAAAAATGATCTCAGTAATCCAAGTTTCAGTCAGAGAAAGAATCATCCCCTTCCAATGCTGCACTGTGAGGTGTGGCCTGTAAAGCTCGCCTCGTAGTGGTGGATGGAGTTTTTGCCAAACTCCACGTTCCAAGTGGAGCACAGAGTGGCAAAACTCCACAAACTCTGCCAGTGGAGCAGAGTTTATACCCCCCTTAGTTCTTACCAATTATGCCATTTCAAATGTCATCATAGATGTTATCAATACAGTCATCGAACATGTCATGAATGATGTAATATATGATTAGGTGAGGGTACCAGGCTCTTCATGAAACCCCTGCACCTGCCCAAACCCCCCGCTGCACACAGCTTATGTGCCATCCAGTTAACCGTTGAAGGTGCACAACACCACAGCGTGTATGTTCTTTGGCTGCATAAGGCTTGGGCGCAGATCCTGGCCTATGGCCAGGCCCTTCTACCCAGGCCCCACTGTTTACCTAACCCCTGCCGTGCACAAACTTTGGCTAGAGCGTTGTGGTGTTGAGTGCAGGCCAGGCCCTACACCAAACCCTGTGGCTGCCCAAATGAGTTCCCAAGTCCTAAGTAGCTGGTCATAATATTTATTTCAGGTCGTGGCCAGCCAATATCAAAGTATGCTTGACCTTGCGAATCCACCACAGTAAATGCACCTTGAACCACAGCATGAAATATAGATACATTTTTTACCCTAATTTCAAAAAGACTACCAAACTGATTTACACCAAATTATAAAAAGTAGACTTTCTGGATCAAGAACACGCTGTCTACCATATTTGGGCTAATTCTGTTCAGCCGTTTTGGCAGTAACAATGTTTACATTTTCAATGGAAAATTGCATGGTGAAAACACGTATTGGGGACACCTATTTGTCTCGACTTCACTTAATGTAGCTGCCTAAAACCAGTAGAAAGCTCAGGTGGATGAATCGTTTTTGGAGGAAATGTTTGTGCTGTTTTGTCAAAGGGAACCAAGGGTATTGGCAAACCCAAAAATGTATTTCCCATGGAAACATGGTCCTATCTTATTTATCAAGTGTCAGCAGTCAGTACATTTGTATGAATGTATTGATGTTGATAACTAGACAGAATATTATAAAACCACAATGTTGCCTATTTATTTGTACTGTTCTAAACGTTTACACTGTCTTCAACATGTTGTCTCTGTAGAAAAAACATGGCGCTAGAATAGTGCATTAAAAAAATATGAATTTACATTATGCTCCTAAATACCTTTATGTATCACTTTCACTTTCAGCTGCAGATCATTAGCTTCAGCAATTTTCTTTTTTCTCAATATTTATTTATTTGTTCACTCATTTGTTTATTTATTGACTTATATATTTAACATTTTTTTACAGTAGACCTAAACCGGAAATGTGTTCTGCTTTACAACAGGTATATTCATTTGGATTTGCAGAATGCTAGGCCTTTAGACCGCAAAGGTTAAATAAGAAGAGCAGAGGAAATTCTTATTTCAAGTATACCCTGAACATATGTGATTTTAGTGTAGCAGTGTCATCATCTCAGAAAGATGAGGTTTGTGCTGGGGCAATTCCGAATGTAGGAGGTGCTTTCAAGGAAAGAGAGTGCATGCTCCATACCAGAGTCTGACTGGGACAGAACATATTCCCAGGCACCGAAATGAAAGTGGCCCCATTTGTAAATTAGTTGCTAAAAAAGTTGCCCATGTTTGCAGATTGGGGCTGTTTTGAACTTGTAAAGCTAGGCTGTTTAGATTTTTTTTCAAGGTATGGAAGAGGGCATGGATTTGAGCTTGCCCAGCAGACCATAAAACAGGCCTACAAATAGTACAAAAAAACAGTCAATACTGATCTGATTGACCTACAGGCCAGTCCCCCATGCTTCATACTCCTCTTTGAGAAGATTAGCCAAGTATGAAGTTTTAATCAGGTGCAGGACTAACTAGGACAGACATTCCAATATTGTCAAACTTTAGTGGGTCTGGGTTACCAATTTAATTTGCCTTTTCCCATAACTTTCTGTGTCCTCCTTCCTCCATCTTCTTCCCTTTTTTCCTACAGCTTTTCACCTTTTGAATTTATATTTGGGAAGATGGTTTAATTCAAAGCCACCACAGTTCTTCAGTGATTGTCCTTGATTTACCTGCACTTAAAGCCGGGATGCTTCATTCAGAATGCGATTCTGTCAGATTCAAGCAGGAGGAAGATTTGCAATGCCCGATAATTCAACTAAATTACCCATGCTAAATACTGCTAACGGCATTTTAAATAGTTTAGCCAGGCATAATCAGCATGCTTTGCTGACAACTAAAAATGATAGCCTGGTTACTGGCAAATTTAAATATATTTGCACAAAAGCCTGATTTCCCTGGAGAAAAACGTGACCGGTGTTATTGACAAAGACAACTATTATAACGTGATACTCATTTTTTTTTTTGAATTACAGTTTGTTACATTACTATGTTCGCCAAATGTAGAGCAATTCTCGCATTGCAAATTTGATTACAAGATACTTCAAAACCAGAAAACAGTGAGTTACAGTAAACACAATTTTTATTTCGATAAATGTGGAAGCCCAAAGATATACCTCATTGTGTATAGTAATGTTCCATCATCCTGGATTCTCAACAGTTTGTTTGGCATCGTCATGTTGTGGGCCACTGACTTTTTCCCATTATGAAAGAATGTGTCTGGAGTCCAGATTTTACTTGCCATTAAATTGTTTAGTCGTAGAATGTTCATCGGACCTTTGTATCTTAACCTCTCATCCTCCCATTTCTGACGAAAGAAAACATCTATTGTGTATTCCTAAGGGAAAATGCAAACATTTTACAAATTACAATTTATATGAAATCATGCTTTAATTGTAAATACAAAAAAATACATCCAACTGTTAGAGCCAACAATCACGAATGTTATATAAATTGTTACTTCACTTTATTTGGAACCAATGATACAAATGTAAACTTCAAGAAGAATGTGACACAGGGGAATTGAGGTTTGCTTATACATTTCCTGGTCAGGTTTAGAGAGAAAATACCGAATAATCCATATCTGTTCATGTTGTATTATTTCATGAAAAAAATATAATGGATTATTGAATTCAATTGCCTGAGTTACCGAGTGGAAATTTCATTTCAAATTGTATCTTAGGGGTTCCATTTTTTGCCATAGGGGTCTTTGGATATTCGACTACACTGAATTAGCACAATATACTTAGGGGATATCTACTTATTAAATAAAGTATCAACTGAAACCAGTAGACACTAATAGAACAAACAGCTATTTCCAAGATGCAGTTAGCATCAGCTTTAGTGTTCTTCATAACAGTTTAGTTTATGTCCAAATCTCAACCAGCAGCAACTGCATCCGGAAGTAGTACATTTCTTACATGAATTTACCTAAAGGTATGTTCTACAATTACGTCTTATAAGGTTTTATATGACTATAAGCACACATGGATAAGTTGTGCTTGAAAAAAAGGGATATTTCAGGATCCTTTCGAAACCCTACGGACGTAGTGGTCTGTGAAAGCCTCGGAACTTCAATACGTGTTATGTAGTGTTATATTATATTACATTTTTGGATATGCTATGTTATGGTTCTGAGACATATCACAAAAAGAAGAACAGTTTGTAATTAATTTTCATATTATGCTTATTCATAAATCCGAGATGATTTCAGCCTCTTCCTGAAGAGGAGCTGGTGAACTCTGTATCTTAATTGAAACGGGGAGGGTGGGGGGGGAGTGTATCAGCCTGTACTGAACATACTGTCTCTCCTAACCTCTTTCTCACAAATCTATGACCAATTACTAAGAATAGCTTGGCAAACAGTAGAACGCTCAACAGTTGATGCAAGGTAAATTATTTGCAAATAAATTGCGTTATCTTGTTTTACAGCGGTTTGTGACTGAAACAGATGTGATTAAACAGAAAGGTATATATTGGGGCAATATTCTCCTAGAACTACAAATAAAGCAGTGACTGCACTGATCATTTAATGGGGAGTTGTCCGAATCCGAATAGTAAAAAAAAACATAAAAGAATACCATCATTACAGTACATCACAATATTTGATCCTATTAAAATGAGCATCAGACATTACACAGTATAGGGTCATCATCACAATACATCATAATTCCTAACGGCTAGGGCGCTGGACCTAAGGACCTGGGTTCGAGTCTCGGTAATGACGCTAAACCTCCTGTAATTCTGGGCAAATCACTTAAACTCCCCGTGCCTAACAAAAATGAATATGTGTCCTCATGTAACGTAACTGGTGCTATGTAAAGCGCTCTGATACCCGATTCGGTTCAAGTTTGCGCTATATAAAACTCTACAAAAAAAAAGAGATGGTTGAAATAACATGTCCGCACAAGGGCTTAGTCATATAAAAACACTATCTTAAGAGTGGTATATAAAACACCCATTTCAATTTTAATAGTTGTGAAATGGCCTTGGACCCAGACTTACCCAACCATAGTCATGTTATAAAGTGCATTGTGTGAAAAGGACTAAGGTAGTAATGAGAAAACTCATCTTTTCCTAATCCTTACCATGCCACAAGACATATCTTGTGCAAATAGGACCACACCCACACTTGTTCCAGATAACAGGCATTAGGCCATCAGGCATTAGTCTGGTATTAAGATCAGTGCAAGCATAGTGCCAGCCCATGTCGACTACCAGCACCAGCACCAGGCACCAGGTCAACAGAGTTCACAGAGGAAAAGGGGTAATCAAGATTGGGTTACAGAACTCCCAGTACTTTTAGGACTAGGAGCTCTTTAGTGTCTGGGAGATTGACCACCTTCTGCCTCCCCAGGTTTATGCACAAGGTAATTGGAAGCCCCTTTTTTGTAGTACCAGTACTACTGTCGCTGTATATGAGGCAGCGGGAAGGCAGTGCAGCAAAGTGGCCATAGACGATCAACCCTATGAGTACCATAAACAAGAGTTAAGAGCCTGTATAAGACACATAATTTTGGGCTGCTGATTGCATTATGAAAGCTAATATTATTGCTTATTTCTATCAATGAAACAATTACAGGATAGCAGGATAACTACTTTGGAAATAGAAGAGGTATGCGCTCAGGCAAAGAAAGACCACTTTTTGCCCACATAAGAAGAAAAAAGAAACTTCAAGCTTCAAGAACATCGAAAAAGGTTGAAGCAAAAATTACAGGCGGAAACCAACCTGTACATTGCCAATTACTCGCATGTTTGAAAAATCAATGAAAGTTCTTCATAAATTTGAATTTCTGAAAGAGCCAACTAGAGTTATGTTAACTATACAAACGGAGAAAGAAATACACAGCCTTCAATCTCCAATCAAACCAGAAAGTAAGATGCAAGTTATGTGTTAGTGACAATATTTACAAATCTTGTCCAACTCAGACTCTCAGGAGGCAGAGCAAAATGAAGGCTTTTAACGGGGACAAATTACTGATGATGAAATGTTAACATTGGTTCCAACAACACAAATGGAGCAAGAACACCTCGACTTACTGGATAGACCTATGAGTAAATCTCAGAAAGTTTTGATATCAGGTGCACTATTTCCTCTGCAAGTTACAGTAGAAATAAAAAAGTACAAAACTGTGATGGATTTAATGCCTTCCGCCCCTCAAATCATTCAAAAAAATCTGAAAAGTAAAATAAAATCTGAAAAGTCAAGAGCCTTCAGTATTAGGTGATCATGAATCAGAGTATAAGTTAATAGGCAGGTCTATGAACCCTCCACGGGTATCAGAAACAAGGCCAGAGATGGAAAACAGCCTACTGTCCTATGAGACCTTTAAGGAGGTGAGAGAACACAAGCACAAAAGGGTGAACCCAAAATAAAACTTGACAAACTACAACTTTGGAATACTCCATGCGATAACATCAATGGCAGTGACAGGAACCGTTTCCTTGACTCATATATGAAAGATGGAGATCAATTAAACTTTTCAATCGACTCCAAAGATCCATCACAAAGTATTTTGGAAGGCCCTGAAATAAAAAATTTACCAATATCTGGAAAACAAGATTTAGGGGCCACATGGGATATTTTCTTTTGAAGCCCTAATGTATCAATCTAATAAAATGGAGGTACAAATTGATCTTCTTAATGTCATGGCAAGCTCTGTGGCCGGTATAGACCAGAAATTGGCAACATTGAACCATCGGATACTGCAAGCACAAACAAAAGCTGCAGTGTCATATTCAGATTGCACATGTGCCGCATTAATGAATAAACTGGCCACAATACCGGATGTTATGGCCACCATACTGGAAGACCTAAAACTAAACCTATACATTTCAGGGAAGGAAAAATAAATGGGGAAAGGAAATATAGAGGACATAGAAACGACCAAAATATTAAAATCACATATTAATTTAGAGCACATAAAATCATTGAACTTACAGGATGGAAAACAGGAAATGCAAATCTTAATAACTGAAAAATCCCAAGATCAGCAGGAAAAGGAGTTATCTAGCACTAATAAAAAATATATGGTTTCACCTAAAGAAGAAAAAATAGTAGATGAAGGAGATAAACATTCAAATTCTCCATCTTTTACTCTAACAAAAAACAGAGAAAAAAATTGCATAAAGCAAGAAATAAGAGCACAAATAACTGAATAATCACTGGGCCCCAAATAGAGTCATTAGAACAGATGGACAATAACATATTAAACCCTCAGCACAATAAAGAAATAACTGGGAATCAGACTAGCAAAATTAAAGATAAAATACAAATACAAATCAGACCAGCGAAATAAAAAAAAAACATTAAAAACATTTCCACTATTCTACAAAGATCATAGGAATACAATTCAGATTGACAAATGCAATGAAAATAGCAAGCTACATGAATTGCAAATATATGAGCCGCTGAAAGCGGAAGACAATCCTTTGGACTTAAACCAGACATAGTAGGAGTGAACATGATGGGATTGCAGAAAGCAGCCTCGCTGCGTGAAGACCATAGACCATCATGGGAGAGGTTTGTTCATATGAACCATGAATCACCTATAAAGCTGGATAAGCAAAAAAGATTGCATGACCAGGAAAAAACCAAGGAGGATCTGAATGATGACAGAGACCGATACTCTATGGAAAAATCTATTCATACAATACAAAGAACAATTAATGCTCAACAAAGTCCAAGGTAGTCCCATAATAAGATAAAAACATGTGTGTATCCAGAACCGACTGGTTTGACAGTAACAACAAACGAATAAGTACACCAAACAAAGAACACACAATTATTGCAATAGCTAGAAGAAGGAAAATAATTAGTAAACATAATGAAGGTAAAGTTCAACTTATTTTCAGACCAGAATATTAGTCAACAGGTAGGCAAGACACTCTGAATCAGAAGAAATATCCGAAGACTTTTTAAAGCAATTCCGTCTCTTGAAAAAATAACTAGTGAAAATATATAAGCTATCGAATTTGTCACGAATAAAGAAGATAATCAGGAAATTACATTAATAACATTGAATTCTGTCTGTTTACTAGAACTAATCATCAATGAACAGAAAACCTTCTTAAAATAGGGAATATAAAACAGTATTCCCCCTCAAACTGTATATCCCAGCCCATTCAATCTACAAGAGAGAACAGAATATCAACAGAATAAAACATCAAGTATTCTCAATATTAGGAAACCTTATAGGCATTACGGACAACCTATTAACAATACCAATGAGAGAAACTAAAGATGAAATGTCGATAACATTAAATCAAGGATGGATCATAGTGGCCCTTCATGGGGTAGAACAACCTTGACAGAGTAAGCCGAAATGCATTAAGGAGGAAGTATTTAAGAAAAGAGAAACAAGAAGACTATGTTCTTTGAACATAAATGGGGTATGCGCTAAAATACAAAATGCTTAATTATCTTCAATGCCAAGCATTTTTCAGATTATATTCCTCCAAGAAACCTTGGCAACAGAAACAGTGATGTTAGAATGTTTTAATGTTTACTTTCAACCGGTAATTAGACAAAGGAAATATGGGCGCCCCAGTGGGGGTCTAGCAATATTCCTAGCAATAAATCAAAAATAGAGCATGAACAAAATGTCTTGAATGATGACAACATTTTAATAGTAACTTTTCAGTACATGGAAAAAACATAAATCAAAATCATTATTACTTATAAATGTATATATACATCCGGATTTAAAAACAAGTAAGACTTAGGCCACTAATCTCACTGGTATTGTATTACAGTAAATGATGGTGGACCCATACACTGAATATATTATTTCGGGTGACTTTAATCGCAATTTGTTATGACCTTTATTTTATTTATTTTATTTTTAAAGTTTTATAGAGCGCGAACCAGACCCAAGCTAGGGTATCAGAGCGCTTTACATAAGGCGTACTGTGATCACAATCAATGGGGAACATTACATACACAAAAAAAATCTGAACATAACAAAGAGTAGCAGCATTGAGCATAATTGTTCTGCGCAGTAAAAGACCATTTATGTTTGTGTAGGTCGTCACTTCTCGTGGCCGTAATGAGAAGAAATGTTCTGAGCAGTAAAAGACAAATCAAGTTTGTGTAGGTCTTCATTTTGCGTCCGGCAACCCGAGAGTAGAGGTAGTTGAGGGGTTGAAGAACTGGTGTCGCGGTTGTGCGGATTTAAGGTAGGAATTTGCTTCCTTTTTGAAGAGAGGCGTAGAAGAGATTTTTCTGATGAATGGAAGAAAGGAGTTCCATATTCTTGGCGCTGATCCGGAGAATGCTCTGTTAGACGTTTTAGTCTTTTTGAACCATGAGGGTTTCAGAAGTAGATCATTTGCGCTCCTTGAATGTCTATTCCCTCCAGAAAGGGTAAGTTTTTAGGCAAGGTACTGGGGGGTGTTATGGTGTAGCGCCTTGTGTGTGATGCAAGCCATTTTTAGGTAGATTTGCGCTTCGTACGGTAGCCAGTTGAGAGCTTTCAGGTGTGGCGATATCTGGTCAAATTTCCTCGAACCTGTATGAGTCTTGCAGCGGCATAGAGACAGGCTTTTAGAGGGGCGGTTGAGATTTTGGGAAACTCAGCGAGGGTGGTACATCCGTATTCAAGTCTTGAAATAACTAAGGACTGGACTGCGGTTTTGAGGTCCGAGTTCTCGAGAAATGGTTTCATTTTTCTGAGATAGCTGAGGTGGAAGCAGGCATTTTTAGCCAATACATTGACGTGCTTTTGCATGTTAAGGTTCCTATCCAGAGTGATTCCGAGAGATATAGAGAAGTCAACTACAGTTGGCGTGCAATTCAATACGGTGATCATTTTGATCCACTCAACAGAACAGAACAGATCCACTTCTTTGTCTCAGTAGAGTTCGTCGAGATTAAGAGAAACTCTGTTTTTTGAGAGTTTAGCTTGAGGAAGTTGGTAGCTAGCCATCGGACTGACTTTTTGAGAGCTAGATTCATAGTCCTTATCTCTTCGATGGTGGAGATCTTGATGTACAGTTGGGTGTCATCCACGTACATGTGGAAGGAGATGTTCTCCTGCTGTAGTAACTCAGTGAGTGGTTTGACGTATAGGTTGAATAGCATGGGAGATAGTGTGGAGCCTTGAGGAACTCCCAGTAGGTTAGGAGAGGAAACGGAGAGATTGTTGTTGATCATGTACGATTGCGTTCTGTTTTCCAGGAAGGATTTGAACCACTGTTGGACTTTACCAGATACACCCATCCTGTTTTCTAGTCTTCCTAGTAATTTATTTGTGCTTGACGGTATCGAAGGCTGATGAGAGGTCAAGTAAAACTAGAAGGCATGTTTTATTGCAGTCAAGGGCTTGAAGGGCATTATCTACTATGTGCAGGATGGCTGTTTCTGTGCTATGCCCAGGTCTGAAACCCAATTGGTGAATTTTCAGTAGAATGAAGTGCGATATGTGATGGCTCAGTTGTTGCTGAACACATTATTCCAGGACCTTGGCTAGCATGGGTATGTTGGTTATTGGTCAGAAGTTGTTTGGGTCGGAGTTATCTGCTTTTGGTTTTTTTAGGATAGGGGTGACTTGGCCTGTTTTTAGGCAATCTGGGGTGTGCCCTTGTGCTAGTGAGGCATTAATGATTTTGGTCCAGAGAGGTGAGATGATATGGAAGATATGGGTAAGCAATTTGAGGGAATAGGGTTGTTGAAGTGGTTGTTAAGTTTGGTAGTCGCTGGAATCTTGGTGATGTCATCAAGATCGTAGAGCTTAAAAGTGGCCCAGTGAGAGTTATTTTTGGTCAAAGAAACGTCATGCAGTGCAGGAATTTTGGCTTGACTGCTCTTTGAGGTGGCTGAGTTGCATGCTGCAGCACTAAGTTCGAGTTGAAGGGAGTTAGTTTTGGCTGTGAAAAATGAAGAAAACTCTACACTACTCAACTGTGATTTCAATGTTAGGAGTGAGGATTTGGCTAATTTGTTAGATTGTTGTTTCAGGATTTCGAATAAACTCTTTTTGGCCTGATCTGAAATATATATTTTTTGATTGTAGGATACTTTTATTTTAAGATTTCTTCGATTTCCAGAGAAGTTTAAGGTGATTGGGGGAGTGATGTTGCCTCCATTTCCGTTCCGTAGATCTAAGTTTGCATCTCTCTTCATTTAAGGCTCCGCTGAACCATGGGTTTTTTGTTTTTATCCGGAATTCTTTTGAGTTTCGGTGGAGCGGCTTGATCGAAGACTATGGTCATTGAGGAGTTGTAGTGAGCTGTAAGGACGTTGACATCTGAGACGTTATTGGGGGGAGTGAGAGCCTTCTCACAGTGGGAGGCCAGGTTGTTCCAGTCTATGTTTTTCGTGTCTCTTATCCAATGCTGTTGTTTGCTTTGTTTTGAGAAAGTTTTCTTGTAAGCTGATGGAATTTGGAAGGTGATAATGTGATGATCTGACCAGTCACAGGGCTTAACCGAGAGTGATTAAATAGTATTTTGTTTAGTTATGATCCAATCAAGAGTGGCACCCTTTGAGTGAGTCGGCATTGACATAACTTGGGTCAGGGAATGGTCTGCTAGGAAGGTTTTGAGAGCGTTAACCTGCTTGTCTAGGGGGTTATCCCAGTGGAGATGGAAATCACCCAGGTATATGTCTTTGGAGTGAGGGGAAGAGTTTGAGGTAATAATTTCCATAAGCTGTTCTGTGAAATCAGCATTTAAACCTGGAGGATGGTAGAGTATATGTAGCTTGTGAGAGTGGATACTCGAGGATTTAACAGAAATCTCCGGGTATTCACAAGAGTCCAGGGGTTCAGAGTGAAATTTCGAGATGGTGATGTCGGAACGATGCATGCAGGCTAAGCCTCCGCCTGTTTTGTGCGTTCTGTCTAATCTAATGATGTTATATTCAGGAGGGACTAGAAGGCCTAGGCAAGGGGAGGATGATTCATTAAGCCAAGTTTTTGTGAGGATGATTATATCCATTTTCCTGTTGAGGATAAGGTCGGCGATATCGGAGGCGTGTTTTGGGGCTGAGCGGCAATTCAGTAACAGGCAGGAGAGCGCGTTTGAGGAACTCTTTACAGTTGGCTCAGGGTTCTCGGTGTATGCAGTTAATGAATGAAGGTTATTCCGGTTTATTCCTCTAATTCTTGGGTGGGAAGTTCTGCTTGGATCACTAGGGACAGGGAGTATAGCATATTCATCTATATTAGAGGTATGACCAACCATAGTTTCATATAGCTGTAAAAGTGTTTGGATTTCGCGGTCCGTTATATATTGTTGGGGAGTCTGCATGTGCGCAAGAATCTATCGGTTAGCGGTAGGGGGATAGCTTTTATCTCCTTCATGACTGTTGCTAGGGATTTTTCGAGAAGTTTAAGTGTAGAGAGGGAGTTTTCAGCGAGTTGAAGGATGTTTCTGATTTCTAGGATAACGTTTTGTAAGTTTCAGGCGGTGACAATTGGATGTGTTTTGGGAAAATCTTGATAGGGCGGGGAGCTGAAGTTAGGTGTTGAGAGGGGGGCGTTGTTGTTGCATTTACTAGATCTAGATGACGGAGTCGTAACGAAATGTGAAAAGGGAGTCAAGTTGTTGACTCTTCCTTCAACAGATCTAGGTTGAGAGAAGGGTCATAGATCTTCCAGAGGTGCTGATAGGGTGGAGGGAGGAGTTGGGTTCTGAGGTAACCTGGTGGGTTGATGGACTGCCTTTTTAAAGCACAGAGCTGATGGGAATTGTTAATGTTAATTTCCACAGTTTTGGTAGGGGTAGGGGGTCGTTGATCTTCAGGATGAGCTGATGGTGTGGAGGGAGAAGAAAGGCCCTGGGGTACAAGGGGTGGGATGATGGATTGGCTTTTTAAAGCACAGAGCTGATGATAGTTGTTAATGCTACTTTCACCAGTCCTAGGTTGAGTAAGGGGGTTCTTGATCATCAAAAAATGAAGGGGTGGTAGTAGTGGTTAGGTTTTGAATGTTGCTACCTGCGGTGATGGAATGTGTTTTAAGGGTGAAGAAGTATTTATCGAATAGTTCTAGGTCCTAGTTAGCTGCATGAATGAGCACAGTGCCATTTGTGAAGGACGTTATGTTCAGTGTAGCTCTAAGGTTTTGCGTGGGTGCCGTCGTAATCCTAGTTCTGTAGGGGATATTTTTATGTTCCTGGACATTTATAGCTTGGCGAAGGTCAATCGCCATTTTGCTATTTTCTTGTGAAGAATATGAGGTTATTGCGTATATTGCCTTCTTTGGCATTATAGGAGGGATCTAGGAACAGGGTATCAGGGTTTTTTCAGAGCAAATTGTGCTTGAAGGTTTTAGAGGCATTTTTCGAGAGATTCGAGGGATATTTAATAGAGTATGCGCTGTTTCCATCCTGTATAATGCTAGGTTCCACCATGCTGAGAAATTTCCTTTGTACCGTGGGGGAGCGATCGTAAGATAAACAAAACGATGTTTGAGCGCCGGTTCCCAACAGGTTGATAGTGGGTCTTAATTCTTCTTCTGTGTGGAGTTGTTACAAGACGGCTGTTGTTTTGGTGGACGCTATGGTGCGGGGAGAGCTAACTTAGTAGGTGTCAAGCATCTGACATTCGGCATAGGGGTTTTAATTGAAGTAGAGGGAATACAGAGATAGATTGTACTGAGATGGCTACTGATTAGTTAGGGCCAATAAAAGGTTCATAAATTATAATAGGCTTGGATGGTTTAAATGCTGATAAAAGATAAATAGGGATAACTAAATAGTCGTAAAAGATGACTGGCGTTTCGTAAGGGTCTAAAGCCGGATGTCTGCTTATTTGGTGTTGATAGTATAAGCATTAGCCATTACAAGATGGCTGCCATTTTAGTCAATAGTTTGAGACTGTTTTGGTGTTGATGATTACCTGGGATTCTCACGTTACAGGATGGCTACCGCTTTTGTCTGGGCACCCTTCCAAGATGGCTGCTATTCTGGTAGAAAATGATTGCAATATGTCTGCCAAGCATAGGGATCTTCAGACCGAAGACGGTGACTTGAAAGGGAGCTGTTCCCAGATGGCTGCTGATTAGGTTGTAGCCATTTTGATTGCTGACCAGGAAGGTGGAACTTAGTATGAGAAAAGGGGTTCGAACTACATGAGAGGCGTGTGAGAACAAAGTTACTCTCCACCTAATAGGCTGTATTCACAACTTTGATACGTATTATTTTTTTTTGTTTTACTCACATCAAATCAGGTGGCACTCCTTAATTACAAGGCTTCGAGTCAGGAGGTGACGGAGAGCTAGGGCAGGCGGTCGGATGTGCTCAGACCAGATTAGATTATCTGCATAATAAGCTCTGTTGACGCTGGGGCAGTTCCATGCACATCCATCACACTGGTAGTAGCCAATTCAAGCGTGCAATCCCCGGGGGCGGAACAGCTGTTATGTCTGAATGAGGTTGCACACTACTTGTCCCATCAGCGTGTGACCCCAGAGCATGATGGTCGATGTGGTCGGTATCAGCGGGTGCGCTTCTACCCGAGTCTTGAGGGTGTTCACTGGTGTGCTTGCCATCCCTGGACTCGTGTTTCGCGTTCATTAACGCTCATCAGCAGGGATTAAACGTGTGCACGGGGTTGCTGCGTGGGCTGCCGAAAATATTTGTAGGTCCAGATACCTCTTAAGGCGCGCAGGTGCGTTGTCTCGAGGTCGTCACCTCCACCGGCTCAAGGGAGCCTGTATAAATAGTATGTCTGAATGAGGTCGCACACTGCTCGTCCCATCAGCGTGTGACCCCAGAGCATGATGGTCAATGTGGTCGGTATCAGCGGGTGTGCTTCTACCCGAGTCTTGAGTCTTGAGGGTGTTCACTGGTGTGCTTGCCATCCCTGGACACGTGTTTCGCGTTCATTAACGCTCATCAGCAGGGATTAAACGTGTGCACGGAGTTGCTGCGTGGGCTGCCGAAAATATTTGTAGGTCCAGATACCTCTTAAGGCGCGCAGGTGCGCTGTCTCGAGGTCGTCACCTCCACCGGCTCAAGGTAACCTGTATAAATAGTATGTCTGAACAGACGGAACAGCTGTTGAGCCCACAGATCGACCCAGGAGGTCCGAACGGGGGCCTCTCCTGGACCGGAAAACGCCTCCCTGATCGGTCCAGAGTGTAACCGGAGTGCAAAGCATACGCCACCAGCGTCTTTGTGCTACATTCCACCTCCCGACTCTGACCACAGGCACAGCAGAGTCTTCATTTTCTGCGAGTGTCTGTCGCTGCAGGCTCCTGGGGCAGTCAAGTACGCCTCGGCAGGCGATCCGGGTCAAAGGATTCCGAGCGCAACTGCTGCAATGCTCGGTGCAGATTCCCCTTCCTCCCGCACTCAGCCCCCAGGATCTCTCGGATCAGACTGCGGCAGCGACTAGAAATCCCCAGGCTGCACTCAGGGAATGACATAGATGATTCCTCCAGTGGTCAAAAAAACACCTGGGATCCAACTCCCTGGATTGCAGCAACCCGTTGAGGGAGACCGCGTAGCTCCTATAGCGAGGGGGGTCACCCGAGATGTCTCCGGTGCCCTGAGGGGTGAGGATTGACTAGATTCCCCAGGCTGTAATCTGGGAATGGTCGATCGGCTGGTTCCTTCGGTGATCACAACAACTGCTGGGACCCACCTCCCTGGAATGGCAAAGCGAGGCCGGAGGGCGTCTTATCCCGCATCTTCGTCCAGTTACACTAGAGATGATGCAATACTACAACAGGACCATCTATGGGGTATTACTCAACAATCACTACCCCCGGTAAGAAGTTCCATAGGAGGCACAGTTGGAATACATCTTTTGAAAGACATAGAATCATTGGGTTTAAGAATTTTAAATGGGAGGTTCCCACAAGATACACCTTCAACATGGACATACCAGTCACATGGTCATAAATCAATATTTGATTACACAATATTATCTTTGAAGTTATTCCAGAAGATAATATCCTTTCATATTAACAAATGGCAGTGATCATGGTCAACAAATACTGGTCTTGCAGTTCCTATATAGAAGACATAAAAATGTATTACTTTACCTGGAGAAACAAAAACAGTTAATTATAGGAGACTGTATTGGAAAGAAGAGTCTATAGTATCTACCAGTATATTTGCACTCAAATTGGTTAAAGAAAGTGCTGAAGAAGATTATTTAACTGTAATAGAAAGGTGGGCACTTTTCATAAAAAAAGTATTACCACCTATGCATCAAAACACTTTGACAAAAATCAATCTAAAAATCAAGCTGAAGCGAGCTATCATACATAACTCGTATTCTAGAAAGAACCCACAACAGGTTAAGACAGATAAAAAAATGTCCAGATATTGCAGAAGCACATACTAAAACAAAAAGTATGAATTATGAGTTAAGAAGGTTAGTTTGGCAAACAAAACATAGGCAAAACAAACACTCTGGCCTAAAACTTGTACACAAGTAAAAAGAACTCAAGAGATTTCTGGAAATTGATAAACGGGCAACAAAGAGCCAGAAAAATGCATGTATTGTCTTTATTAAATGAAGTTGTCTGGATAGGATTCTTAATAACACACCTTAATAGTAACCTGATAATTTCATAAAATGGTAACTCATTTAATGGTATAGGAATGGAAAGATTGAATTTGGGAAACAAACTAGACATGAAAATTATGAAGGTGAACTCCTTCATGAGAAAACCCATGTACGGCACCATCTTAGCGCCCAAACACGGGGACTATAATGATGAAGTCCGCTTTCAGTTTCATAGATGTAATATTTTTACCGCGAACCCGGAACACAGGGGTTGCTTGCCTGTACTCGGGTGCGGTAAAGAGGAGACGTTCTTTTGGGAAACGGAGAATACTGAGGTAAGAGGGGTGAGCAATGTCAAGATTCCAGACAGAATATACGTAGTGGCAAAAACAGTATTGGTAACCTGGTGGTTCATTCTTTTGTTTTTGTATTAGGATATTGAGAGCAATCCTATTTCTGGTACGGTGACGGCGGCGGTGTGTATTTTGTTCCCAGACTTCAGGGAGTCTGGTTTGGATACGGTATGGAGCTTTTAAATTAAAATGAGATTTCTAGACGTGTGCTCCCTTACATTTTTGGATCTATTGTAAGACTAGATTTCATGGATTTATTTCAGAGACAAGTGGGCATGATTTGAATGGGCGGATTGGGACCAAGTGAAGCCATAGTCACTATTTTGAAAGGTAAGGGAAGAATTTATTGAACTCGCAATTTTGGTACTATTTGGATGGATGACCTTTGATAATCTGACCTTTTTTGAAGTGGGAATAAGGTCAGCTTATCGTTTATATCATTGGAAATTTCGTTTCAGATTCAACTGGAAGTGTACTGAGAATTTAAGTTACGTCATGATCAAATATTTATGGACAAGAACACTGAGATAGTGTTGCATTAAATCTCCAGTGAGGTAGGAATCGATTTAAATAATTAGAATGGCTGTGGACTAAGTGCACAACTGATAACGGTTTGCCTCACATGTTCTGAAATAACAGGAACCTTATTCTGCCTTAATTAACAGGATTATATCAGAGAAACATTATGGTACGGGCGTTCTTTGACGCAAAATTTCTTTTCTATATTTACATAGTGGCTTTATAGGTATAACAACACTATGGCTAAGGTTTAAACTAAGGTTTGATTAGTCATATCGCACTAGGTTGTAATATTACAATAATATGGGCTCATGTAGCACTGATGCAAGTGCTGTAATTTGCTATTACAAGTGCGTAATTTGTATTGTTTCCAGCCCTGACGAAGCTGTAGGTTGACCCTACCACGGCGAAATGCGTTGGCACGAGGGATTGGATTTTGACAAAATTAAAGAAGAAAATAACAAGAGCCCAATTGACTTTTTTGCAGATTTTTCTGACATTTCTGAAAACGGAACTTTAAAATTGCATGCGTGCTCTAAAAACATTGTTTAATTGTTGTTCAATCTTTGATTGAGTTAAAGGAAGTAGGGTGTTTCCTCCCCCTTCTTTTGGATGCACCAAACTTATTATTTGCTAAGGACTAATTGTGTGTGGATGACTATATGAGCGCCAACATCTCCTATACAACCGAAAGCATTTACTTCTAAAATTATGGCATCTTTAAAGTAAACTATTAATAAAATAAGAAAACAACTATCACTGCATAAAGATAAAAAATCCCTTGCAAATAGAACGCATGCATGGGCACTAACAAATGAGTACAAATATGTTAAGGCACAAACATATTTAGGAACACCTGCGTCATTAGTGCTGGAACATATCTTTTTATAAGCACAATTTGGCTTTTTTCCAGAATCATGTCACACAATGCCATGGCTGCATACAACAGAACAAATACCCTGAAGATTATGTAATTTGGGAGAGGAGAACATTATAAATTTGCTTTGCATATGTTCAAAATTGAAGAAGAAAGAACGACACTCAAGCGGCATCTTAATATTCGCGGAGTTCTGACTTGCAGACAACCACTCATAAGGTTTCTAAAATCAATGGACATAGTTTTGAACTCTACATTTGTACAATTTATACTAATGATAAAAAAGAATGTAACCCCTGATAATTTGATCAAGGAGAATACATAGGTTGTTTTCGACAGTTAATTTGTTCAATGAGTTTTGCTCTACTCAGATTAATAATATTTTCATACATGGAAATTTTCAATTTGATTAATAAGCAAGTTTTAATCCTAAAAGTATGTTTTATTAAAAATGTAATTGCTATAATATGAATTTGTATCCTTAATCTATTGTAAGATTTTAAATAACTAAACAAGAAAAAATTATTATTATTATCGTGCAAAATTATGCATTTAAAATAATCAGGATTGCCCAGAGATCAAGTTAAAAAGTGCAAAGTGCTAAGATAGCTGAAGGAGTAAAGAGGAAGTTTATCTTATCACAGTTTTAACCAGGTCATTCCTCCATAATATGTTTTACAAGTATGCGCATTTAAAATGGACAAATAGCACACATTCATCGCACAGCTCTCCACAGTTTGCTCAATTGTTACATCTTCAAAAATGAATTTTAGATCAACAGACAGATATGTTCATATATGTTCATTTTGTAAAAGCTGTAAATAAAACAGGGCATGTCTGCATCTCCTAATGTTAACTGGTCTTAACAATGGAATTATTGTTTTTTCCTGGTATCGTATAACTTACAAAAAAAAAAAGTGCAACATACTGTGCTGGCGACAAATCACAAAGGCACAGTTCAAGGGCAGAGTCAGAGCAAGCACTGCTGGGATCTGAAACTAAGAAATGGGCTATATTAAATCTAAACCTCACCAGATAAAATCTTTGGGACTATACGGGTGGAAACAGTAGATAGGTCTCGATAAAATCAGCAGTTATTAAAGGAAGATAGCTGGACACCCTCTTCTTTCCCATATCCAAGGCTTCTCTGCATCTTTAACGTATGGCTAAGCGATCCTGTTTTAGCTGACATTTAGAGACAGTGGAGATATTTTACAGATTGTCAAATTGATGAAGCGAGGTAGCAAACACAAACTTTTGTGTACCCCTCTCGAAGTTAATGTCCCTTAACGTTAATATTTACTAATTGTATGTTTTGTGAAAATTAAGCAACCATAGAGTAAGATGCATACATTATTTTATTATTACACACGGGAAAACTAACTTTGCTTGCATGTAAACTAGCTAATATGTATTGTTATTGTGTTGTGAATTAATGCACAGCTTAGTTACAAACAAAACGCAATTTAAATGTGCTTATTATCTTTGTTTGTGTGGCGGAGAGGTCGAAAATGTAAGCATAAAACGCATTTATGTGGCTTATTTGCTAGGTAACAACTAATTGGGAAAACATTAGTAAGGTGGGCGGTAAACAGAATGGGTTTAAATTCAATAATTAACATGAACCTGTGTTTGTTTCTACGATAGTTCCAAAGAGTGGCTTCTGAGGCCTAAAATAAGATGGACGTTTGGCTAAACAATGAGCAAGAGCTGAACCGCGCCGACGCGCCAAAACCTGCAAGTCAGAGTGAACTGCCTGTGCTCGAGGAGGTTCAAGGCTGCCTTAGCCCGGAACCTAGGATGGGTGCCAAAAATGGACTCTTGGACGTTGTGATCATGGGAAAGGGTGTCGATGTATCTAATACAAGAAATAGTTACGCTATGGACTGTCCTAAAACAAAGACCCTTTATTTTTCTGCTGAACCATCGATAAAATTATGTTGTAATGATGAGAATATGTTTACCCACCCCGAAATTGTCCAATGAAATTCTGAATAAGAGACTATAGCTACTTTTTAGATAGATTAAGTTAGAGAAATAGGGTATAAAAAACCCTGAATTTGACTAGAAGGAGTCGCTTTTCCGATTTCTACTGGAGATGCTGCCCGATTCCTGACCGATTCCTGGATGTAAGATTCTGACAACTTTTTACTTGTTTGCTTTGCAGGATTGAAGGATAAGATGAGGGTGTTAGTTAGGGATGTTAAGAGAGAATGAATTTGGAACTATCTGTTCTTTGCTAAACTTTGACTGTTTTCTAAAATAAAGCGATTTCCTTGAGCTCTAAATAAAATTTTACTGAATAAAGATTTACTAATGCATAAATGTCAGACATGATAAAGTTTGTTTTGAATAAAAATTAGATAAATGAAGAAGTAAATGCTGGTCTTTGATTCTTCCTATGCCTAATTTTCGTTCTAGCAGATCCATTGCCAATATGGTGGTGTGTCTGAATATTTAAAGTCTGAATAAAACCATGGTAAAATATTTTAAATCTGCAGGTGTAAATAATAAATAGTTAAATAGGTTTAGACGCTCCACCAAATGTTACAGCATTTCTCCAGTGTGATTCACCAAAAGCCTTGAAGCCAAGTGTATGTGAACAGAGTAAATGCGCAGTGTTATGGGCCCCACTGATGCTTGATTTGTGTGTTTTAAGGTTTCAGGGAAATGGTGAGTATTGATTAGAACTGTTTTCTGGAGCCACGCTGTAGCAAAAGCAATTGGCTCTCCCCAACAGGACAAGTTGGTCTTCAATATATCTCAATAGTAACACAAAAAGATGATGGACGGAATGCTGAACATTGTCAACCATTCAGACTCAGTCTCAGATTTGTGGTAAATCCATTGTTGTTTTCCTCACCATGCCACCACAGTTTGGACCCAGCCATATACAAATCAGGTCTGACCCTGACCCCCCAAGGGAACAATCCAGCCCAAACTGCCAGGCCAGGTCCTCTCTGTACTGGAAAAAAGCATCCTGGCAGTTCAGACTGGATTGTTCACATGGGGAGCAGGGCCAAGACAGATGTGCATATAGTTGGGTCCAAACTGGCATGTTGACCAAAAGCAATGATGGATTTAGGTGCAGAGTTCTGCATTGGGGTGAATGTTTGACAATGTTCAGAATTCCGCCCATCATCTTTTTGTGTTGCTATAGTCACCCCAAGTGTGAAGGGTATGCCCAGATATGGGTCACCTGCTCACTATCTCATTGGATTCAAGCGAGCTTGGCTGATGGGGGGTGATACCCTGAAACTGCTCCCAGGACACTTGTTTCCACTCGAGTGAGGATGTGGCCTGGTTGTTCAGGCTGCACTGTTCCCATGGGGAGCAGGGGCAAGGCTGATGTGCATATGGCTGGGTCCAAACTAGAAGGGCATGGTGAGCAAAATAACTGTGGATTTAGGCCAGGATCTCAATAATGGGTGAGAATGTTTGGCCATGTTCAGCATTCCATCCATCATCTTTTAGTCTTTTGTTGAGTTGCTAAAATCACCCCAAGTGGGAAGGGTATGCCCAGACATGGGTCAAGTGCTCATTATGCCACTGGATTCAAGATAGCCTGTGATGAGGGGTGATACCCTGGAACATGTCCCAGAAAGCTTGTTTCCGTTCGATGGAAGGACCTTGTCTGGCAGTTCGGGCTGGACTGTCTCCACTGGGGACAGGGTCAAGACTGATTTGCATATGACTGGGTCCATACTGAAATGGCACGGTGAGCAAATAATTTTTTTTATTTAGTTTCAGATCTCTGTACTGGGGATGAATGTTTGACAGTGTTTATCATTCCATCCATCATCTTTTTGTATTGCTTTAATATATTTCAGCCATGGGATGCTGTGTGCGTGGTCAAGGGTCAAACAATCATTTATTAATTCTTGATTGAGTAAAGTGTCATGTTTAGTGTTGATTGAGTGCCACAGCATGAGCATGGCTAGTTTGATACAATCTTCTAGACTCCATAGGCCTAGCTCTGTGTGGCGGGGAAATATGGGTAAGCTGTTGGGTAAAGCCAAAAGCCTTCACAAGAGCACATTATCTTTAATCTGCAAGTTTGAGGAATCACAGTAGACCCAGACCCCAGCTCCGCATGTCACAGTAGAGTGACAGCTTGCCTCATAGGTGTTGATCATCACATCCAGGAGCCCACCTTCCACACAGATCTGAAAAGGTCTCAGTGCATTGCCTGAACTGGGATTTTCTAACCTTAAGTAAGTGCAACCATGTGCCTTTGCGGTCAAATATGATACCTAGATAGGTGAAGGTTGGGACATCAGAAAGTATTTTACCATTTTTGTAATGTGACCTTAAGCTAGAACATGTGTTGAAAACTACCATCACATGTGACTTAGCGGAGTTAGTCCTTAGATCCACTTCATACATTAAATAAAGTGAATTTATTCAACAGCTTCTGAAGACCTACACCAGTTCTACCAATTAGGACACAGTCACCTGCATTAAGAAAGGCAGGAAGTTTCCTAGAGCCAACCCTGGGAATGTGTACCTATCTGTTAATAAGGCAGGTGTCTAGGTCATTAATATATAAGCAGAGAACAAATGGAGCTAACACATGCCCTGCCTCACACTGCACAACATTTTGATGGGGGAGGTTCATTCCCAGTTGACCCCATATCTTATCTAACCGGTCACATCTTCATGTAGCTAGGCCAGAAAGTGGACCCGGCCCTGTCTATTTCTAATATTTGCATACAAAGTTTCCCACAGTTCACCCAGTCAAAGGCTGAGGTAAGATATATAAAGGCTAAGTGGAGACAGCCCTTCTTAGTCACCAGACATTACTCAACTGTACCTAGTCCATATCTAAATCCGTACTTGACCTTGGAAAAACAGCCCTTCTCACTAACCCAGGGTTCCTACCAATTCAACAAGATCCTGGCCATATTTTTGCTTGTTGAATCAATTAATGAAATAGGATGGTAGCACTGTGGGCTTGCTCTGTCACCTCTATTCTATAGCATGTTTATCTTTTTCAGGGTGGGAGGTGCTAACTCAGGCCTCCGTCTAAAGGGTTTGGAAGATACAATATCGACGTTGTTCTTGGGCTCAGCGTCACTGCCATATACATGAGAGAAGTGCCCAACCCATTAGATAATAAAATGTTGACATCAATAGGGAGGGTTGTGAGTGTCTCCAAAAAAAGGGGCGTTTCCAGTCGTCCAAAAAAGATATAAATCGTTTGATTTGCTAGCTTTATGCAGTTTTCCCCAGGCTTCTATCCTAATATCTGCTTTCCTAAGTTCAATTTAGGTCTTGTGAAACCTGCTTTAGGGCAGAAAAGCGTTCAGTATGTGCCTTTGAGCATTGCCATCAAACCACCTTTGCAGCTTGGGAAGTCAATTTCTTTAATACAACTGTTGCTGGCCTAGAATTTAATGTTGATCTTTGATGGCACGCATTCATTGTAGGTTGAACTGCAAGAGTTATGATTTACTGTTTACCAGTGCAACAAACCGTTCTGCCATTAATTGTAAGAAAGAACAAAGCAGAAAGAATAGTAGTATTAAACCTTTCTTTAGGTCCAGAAAGAGGTTGCTGTCTCTGTGTAAGCTGAGTACCATTATGAATCATTTTTATGTGATTATTAAAGAAAAAGACCTAGCTTTACTAAGTTCTTCAGTCAATCTACATTATTTCAGTTCGATGGTATAAACCTTTCCCCCCTACGGCAGAGGGCTTTCACAACTGGATTACTCATGCCCTACATACTGCTGCCCCTGTCAAAGACTGCATTTTTAAGAGAGCCAAACCAACATCACCTTGGTTTTCTGTGAACTCAGATCACTTAGAAGGGAGTGTCATAGACAAAAACGTAGATGGTGGCTGGTCCCTTGTACTAGGGAGAAAACCAAGTAGAAAATGTTGCTCCAAAAGTACAAACTCCCCATCTTTTAAGCTAAATCTCACTTCCTTACTAATAAGATCCTCGATGCAGACAATTCTTCTGGCATGCTCTTCAAGGTGATCAAGGAGATCTCCAAACCTTCCGGGAAACAATTGTTGCCCTTCTCAAGATCTCTCTATCAGAATAGCTGCCTATTTCAAGGATAAGGTCCTTAAAATCTTTTGGGAGCCTGACCATATGGAAATGGAAGAACCGGAGGTTGAGGAGGTCACTCAGAACCAAGTAATGGGGAGTTTTTCTGCTACTCTTGCAACTTATCCCAGGATCACTGTTCAATAAACTCTCGCTCTTCTCAGGGGCCTTAAGCCTGGCTCTCCCTCTGACCCCTCTTAACTGACCCTTGCATGCCCCTCAGTCTAAAGCTGGTCCCCAACCCGATTGCAGACTTTCTATGCAAGGTGTTTAACATCCTCCGATCCGGCTGCTATCCAGGCACTTGGAAAGAGGCTATTGTTATGCCTCTACTTAAGAAACCCAGTGCTGACCTCTCTTAATTGAAGAATCTTTGCTCCATCTCACTTCTCCCTAGTCCCACAAAAATCCTAGAGAACTTCATCAACATTGAGTTGATTAACTGTTTGGATTCCCATGAGATTTTAGATCAGTCTCAGAATGGTTTCTGCGCTGACCACAGCACAGAGTCCGCCCTTATTGCTGCCACTGATCACATCGGCATGCAGGTCGACCAGGGTGGCTCAATAGTACTGATTATGCTCGATTTGTCGGCTGCTTTTGACACCGTCTCCTCTACTCGGATGGTCCAACGTCTGCAAGAGGTGGTAATTTTGGGTAAAGCCTTGTAGATCCTCCACTCCTTCCTGACAGAGAGAACTAATATTGCAGAGATTACTGCAAATGTCGCCTGAGGCTTGAGCCGGGCGGGTCACTCTTTTTCTCTTGCTGCTATTTTAAAATACTATTTGTGAGCACTTGCCCTTTGTGTCCTTTCCCCCCTGCACTAGCGTGCGGATTTAGCGCGACGCTTGGCGTCTACATCGACTTTGGGTGAAGACACTATTTTTAATTTTATTTTTAACTGGATTGCACTCACCCTACTTAGCGCTGCCTTCCCCTGAGGGTCCGGCCAATTTCAGGGCTGATTTGACCGGGAACACGAGCAGAGCTATTGTGGCGGCCATCTTAGGTTGGATTATCCTCCCTTGGGGGTGAGAGGCACCGGTATAAAAACAGTGAAGGGACTAATTTGCGAGATTACTGCAAATGTCGCCTGAGGCTTGTGCCCGGCGGGTCACTCTTTTTCTCTTGCTGCTATTTTAAAATACTATTTGTGAGCACTTGCCCTTTGTGTCCTTTCCCCCCTGCACTAGCGTGCGGATTTAGCGCGACGCTTGGCGTCTACATCGACTTTGGGTGAAGACACTAATTTTAATTTTATTTTTAACTGGATTGCACTCACCCTACTTAGCGCTGCCTTCCCCTGAGGGTCCGGCCGATTTCAGGGCTGATTTGACCGGGGACACGAGCAGAGCTATTGTGGCGGCCATCTTAGGTTAGATTATCCTCCCTTGGGGGTGAGAGGCACCGGTATAAAAACAGTGAAGGGACTAATTTGCGAGATTACTGCAAATGTCGCCTGAGGCTTGTGCCGGGCGGGTCACTCTTTTTCTCTTTCTGCTATTTTAAAATACTATTTGTGAGCACTTGCCCTTTGTGTCCTTTCCCCCCTGCACTAGCGTGCGGATTTAGCGCGACGCTTGGCGTCTACATCGACTTTGGGTGAAGACACTATTTTTTATTTTATTTTTAACTGGATTGCACTCACCCTACTTAGCGCTGCCTTCCCCTGAGGGTCCGGCCGATTTCAGGGCTGTTTTGACCGGGGACACGAGCAGAGCTATTGGGGCGGCCATCTTAGGTTGGATTATCCTCCCTTGGGGGTGAGAGGCACCGGTATAAAAACAAACGGCCATGACTCCGCGCAGCGGACGCGCTCAGCGGGCGCGCCGTACTCGCGCCGGAGTCAAGCCAGAGTCCAGCCCGTCTGCGCCCGTCCGTGGCAGACCGGGGCGCGGGGCTAGGAACCCTGCTGGGATCAATACCAAAGGGAGTTATAGCACACAGGAATTGTTAGCCCTTAAACCAAAATTCAGATGCGACCCTCATATACTAGATCCCTCAGGTTGGACAGGCCCGGTTAGTTGTCAGAAATGCCACTGTACTTTCTCGTGGTCTCCGGTGTCCGCCCCTTCAACACCCCACTATACTTTGAAGGCAGGCTTAATCAATGCCAGATCTGTGCCGAAGCATGCTCAGCATATTCAGGACCTCCTTATTGATGACAACTTAGATTGTCTTTTTATCACAGAGACTTGGCTCAAACCATGGTGTACCCCCGACCTAGTCCATGCCCTACCTCCGGGGTATGGTGTTCAAAGGGCTGACAGAGGAAATGAAAAACGGGTGGGAGGAGTGGCTATTATACACAGAGATACTCTTGGCTGTTCAGTAACTGAACTCCATGAGTTAAAGGATGCGGAAGGGATGGGCTTATGTCTTAAAATTCACGATAATTTCTCCTTTGCTTTGGCACTTATCTATCGCCCACCTGGACCATGCACAGGTTTTCTGGGGAGTATTGGAGACGTGCTAAGCCCATTGATACTCAGATACTCTAATTTTACTATATTGGGAGACATAAATATTCACCTAGAGTCCACAATGGAAGCATCTACTGTCTCCTATAGGGAAACCATGGGCGTACTGGGTCTCTCTATTTGTGACACTGAAGCCACTCATGAGGCCGGACATACAATAGACTGCATTGCCACTAATTTAGCTACGTTAATAACAGACCGCTCCAAACCACAAACGTGGACAGACCATGCACTAATCCCTTTTACGCTCCCTTTGGAGATAAACAGAAAGAATAAATATGTAGAAGACGGTAACCAGACCAGGCAAAATGAGTGGAAAGCTACAATGACCCACCAGAACTAACTACAATGGCTAGAGAATGCAGACCTAAGCTAGTAGGACCACCTAATCTAAACACTTTTAGGGCCTGGATGAATGAACTAAAAAGTATGGGTGGTCAGGGAAGAGGCAAAGGTAGACTTGGGAAAAAGAAGACGTCTGCCCCCTGGTTCGACCGAGAACTTAAAAATAAACAGGGGGAGCTGCGAAGAGCTGAACGTAGCTGGCGGAACTATTATCGCAGCATAGAACGTAGCAAATACAAAAAAGTTAAGAGTGCTTACCATGCTCTAATTAAACAGGCAAAAATGAAGCACTATACGTCAGCAATAGATACAGCTAATAACAAACACAAAGCGATTTTTAAAATCGTGAACGACTTTAATAAACCTAAGTGTCTAATGCAGGACATTCCGCCCTCACAAAAGCTCTGTGACTCTATCGCAGACTTTTTTGAAGAAAAGGTTCAGGGGCTGACGAAGGATTTCGAGGTCCCCATACCAGGTTCAAAGAAAGAGGCCGATAACACTAGGCAGGATGTAACCCAGCTTACAGCCTTTTGTACAATCAGTCTGGAGGAGACTGAACGAGCAATTTTGGCAACAAAATCAGGCTCACCATTTGACCCGTGCCCTATTAGACTCCTGCACCTCATTGCAGAAATTGCCAACCCAGTCGTAAATGACATTGTTAATAACTCACTGTCTACGGCCAATGTCCCCCCAGAGTGGAAACTGGCAGCAGTGAAACCACTGCAATAAAAACAACTCCCCGACCCCACTATACTTTCAAATCTACGTCCCATCTCACTACTTCCGGCTCTGTGTAAAATTACAGAATCAATAGTAAATAAACAGCTTACACGCTTTCTAGAAGATAGTGAAGCATGGCATCCTAACCAACCAGGTTTCAGGGCTCAACACTCCACGGAATCAGCCCTCCTGTTCACTGCTGAAACTATCCGCTCAGCCTTAGATCAAGGCAAGAAGGCCGTCTTGATATTATTAGATCTGCTGGCAGCCTTCGACACGTCTCTCATGTTATCTTAATAGACCGGCTAATAACATCTGGCATCACAGGCACAGCCCTGGAGTGGATAAAGAATTTCCTAAGTGACAGGAGACAATTGGTGACCTTGGGGGAATTCCGTTCCGGTGAGAAACCACTGTTAACGGGAGTTCCTCAAGGCTCTAGTTTGAGTCCCACATTGTTCAATGTCTATACCGCACCTCTAATAAAGTTGATATCGTCTTTCGGCATTGATGTAATAGCATATGCCGACGATACACAACTTATCTTGGTAATGGATAAAGATAACCAGGTTTGGGAGGAAAAACTCAAAAGTTGCCTAACGGCCACTTTTGACTGGATGTGGAGAAATCATCTAAAATGCAACACAGGCAAAACTGAGATCATGCCAATAGGCCCAAAAAATGAATTCATTCCCAGATTGTGGTGGCCTGAGAAGGCAGAAATACCGCCGCACACCACCATCTTGGCCCGCAACCTTGGGGTACACTTCGACGCCGACCTGTTCTTTAAACATCAGGCAGCAAAAGTGGCAGGCACCTGTTTTGGGGTGATAAAGGGCTTAGGAAGTTTTTCGACTTGCTGCCCTGAGAGGCAAGGAAAACAGTTACGGTTGCATTAGTGACATCACGCATTGACTATTGCAACAGCCTGTATGCTGGCACTAACAAAGTGGTTACCCATAAGCTCCAGATGGTACAGCATGCAGTAGCAAGGCTGGTCTTAAAATGGCCGAGAAAATCCTCAGCAAACAAAGCTCTCAACGCACTACATTGGTTGCCTATAACTAAAAGGATCTTGTATAAAGTGCTTGTAATTACCTTCCGAGCTGCCCACGATCTAGGCCCGCTATCCTTGAGGAAGAAATTCATAAGATACTGTCCAACTCGAGCCTTACGATCCCTAAATGCTAATCTACTGACCGTACCAGGGTTCAGACTCAAAACCCGAGGGGGCAAATCCCTGGCAGTTTTAGGTGCAAAAGCGTGGAATGTCCTCCCCCCACACTTAAGAACGCTGGACAAGGAACCAGATTTCCGTAAACAATTAAAAGCCTGGATCTACAAACTCCCACACATAACGGCCAGAGCTCCAGTGTGATTCCGGTCCTGGTCAAACCAAGCAGTAAGATAACATCTGACACTAGGGTGACTATGCAGGGGCGCCGAGATGCTCCTTGGAGCGATTGTTGCGCGGTATAAATGGGCAATTACATTACATTACATTACATTACATATTGTTAGCAGTGGGTGTTTTAGATCTAAGGCAGAAGACTTGGCTTTTTTTCATTTTAGTCAGCAGCTCTGCACTCTCCTTTCTCTCTTCTCTATCGCCTAGCACCTGGGCACCTATGGGTAATAGTGCGCTTTAGAAATCCTCATGCTATCCTATCCTGCTCTATAAGCCATAAAAGGGCACAGTACACATTTTCAAAACACATAAAAACACAGTGAAATCTTTAATTTAAAAGTCAAGGCAGTGCAATTTCTATAGGATTAGTTTAAGATCTAAACATCTTACTTAGTACTAAAATATCTTCCTATTAAGACTGAAACCAAAAGGCAAAAACTTCCCAGAAAAAAAACTTGAAATGGGTCCACAATGTCATCTGTGAAGTCTAGAAAATACAGATTAAAGTATCTTGTGGGGGTAGCTGACCTAAAGCACATTTGAGAGCACAATGCAAACACAATTTTTTCAATACCTATTTCCATAAAACATATGTACATTATAAATATAAAAACTTCAGTAAACTATTTATCAAATCAGCATTTTAAAATTATATCAAGAGGACACATTAAAAACATGCATTCAGTAAGACACAGCATAGAAAGCAGTTCTCATTGTCATAAGAATCATTCTAAAAAATCAGCTTTTTTCTATACTGTAAGACTTAACACAGCCCTTTTGCCACTGACTAACACATTGGGAGGGATAACAGCATTTGTAAATGCAAAACATCAGGGTGGCATTGTTTAAAATTCAAGTGATGTCATCAGTGATAAGCAGCACGCATTGCAGGAGCACGAGTTAGTATTAGTTCAGCTAACTATAACTGCTGAATTTCACTGGTTTTGTATGAGTGAAACCTGAGCTTAACTATAACATCCCTGTACACTTTGGTTATTTCAATGAATGTCTAAGTTTTTTTAAATTCCATTTCCTAACTATAACATCCTTTTAACCTGGTGTTTGCAGATTGGTGGAGAAAGGGGGTGGGCCCTCTGAGCAGCTCTCAGGAATCCGGCTGTGTAGGACTTGCAGAAAGTTGCAGGTGGCCTTCTTGGCCCCAAGGTGCTTCAGCATTCAAGAGGACTTCATTCCCCATCGAGCAGCGTGTCAGGAGGTGCATTTGCAGAGTAATGGAAAAAGGGGGCCTGGTCCCCAAAGACCTTTCATCAATCCCACAGTCGGGGACTTACTGGATATACCAGGAGGGAATTTTCGCCCTAAGGACAATCAGCAGCCAAGGGGATTTAATCCCACAACTAGCAGTGCACCAGGAGGCGTGTTTGCAGAGTGGTAGATTAAGGGAGTTGCCCACGAAGACCTCTCAGCAATCCTGCAGTGTGGGACTTACTCTAGGCATTAGGAAGAGTAATTGGCCCATAATGACGTCCTAGGAGGCCAACAACTCCTCCTGTTATCTCCAGAAAGTCCTACACAGCCTGATTGCTTAGAGGTCTACGGAGGCCACGCCCCCTTTCTCCACCAATCTGCAAATGTGCCTCCTGGTTCACTGTTGGCTGGAGGATGAAGTCTCCTTGGCTCCAGAGGGTTCTTGGGGGCCAACAACACAACCTGTTACCTCCACAAGGCCCACACATAAATTTGACGTGAATGATCCTTAATCGCCCAAACAATCAAATCTCATCAGCAGGCTAGTAAGAGAGTTGATGAATTTAGGCCCCAATATATCATATACATCATCAACATTAGGAAGCACAGAACTATTTTTTGTGCCCACAAATCATTGTCTTTCTTCTCATAAAATTGCTTCTGGGGATATAGAAGACTATACTCAATTGGTGTATCGATGCCACTTGAGAGGGAAAATGTTATGCTTCCAATTTTCTTTCCTGGTGATAATTTGGTATATTCTTTGGTTGGATCTGAAAACCAATAAGGGAAATGGAAGCCGAAATATATGAGCTATTTAATTTTGTTTTGTAAAGGTTTACCAGATTTATCCCTAATTAGGTTGCCATCGTTCAAAGTAGATGAATTATCTATAAATGTTGCATTGTCAATGCTGGGAATACATTGCAGTAATAAATATTCTGCTTTGAGCTGCAGTTCAACGAGAAGCTTTATCATTATTGGCTCTTTATCAATTATAGTTGGACCTTAGTTAACCCCTGGCCTTTCTTCAATAATATATTGATCCTTGTTAGCACCCATGTCAGTTAGAAGGTAGAATATAGCTGGCTCCATTAGAACTTAGTAATGTTATTTTTAAAAACATCTAAAGCCCATGCACACTGTTGGTTTCTTGGTGCTGAAAGACTGCTGTTGGAACTTGGGTTATTTGTAGGGGTAAGAATGTACCTGCCACTAGTACTAAGCCCACTAACACAGTATTGGATCCAGTAAAGGTCTCAGTAAATTAGCATAGTGTTCAACACGTGGTAGCTGACAACAAGCAGTCAGTCCTAACTTAGCAGGCAGGAGTGTACAGCAAAAACACCAAATAAAGGAGACACAGCACACAATAAAATCCCTCACCTATTCATTAAAATAGAAAATATATGTATGATAAAACAGACACCAAAATTACAATATTCTAATGTAAGGAACTGTGCATATACATTTTTAAGATTAACACATTTATGGTGCTTGAAAGCCTGAAGTGCCACTCTGGCACATCTGGTCACACTTGACCGACACAAAGTCAAAGTTTCAAGCAGACCACGGTGGAGCCCTGGTCAGATGCAATAAGTGGGAGGCCCCGGTCCAAATTTCACCTTCACACTTAGAAACTTTTCTGGAGATTTTTCTCCCGAAAACACTTGACCCTCCATCGCATATCAGATTCTGAATGGATTTGCCTGCTTGACTTTCTGTGAGGCCCGGTCAAATCCTAGAAGTCATGAGCTCCGGAGTTTTCAGCAGGATGAACCTGATATCATGGCCAGGTTGTATTGAAGGTGGCCGACTTGACTCTCGTGGTCAGATCAGTCACCTTATTGAGTTTTTCCCCAAAAGTTCTCCAAACTTCAGGAGGTTCTTCCTGAAGGTCTCATTGTATGTTCAAAGTGTCCAAAGCACAAACCCAAAGGTCTAGAATAGCATGGATATTCTCTGGAATGTCTGGTTCACAATTCCCACAATACACTTGGCAAATTCCTTAAATCTCCCCTGGACATACTCCAGGATGGGGACTCTTGGTGGACATGATGCAGGTGGGCTCTGTTAACCTGTAGCTGCAGGGAATCTACTCCTCAATTATTCTTGAAGCAAGGCACAGTCCGCAGGGCTGTAATACCGAATTGTGCAGCAGTTGCAGTTATTCAGAGGGCAGGCCTGTAGGTGCAAATTCAGATACCAGCAGGGCAGTCCTCCTTTTCCTTGTATTTTCGTTCGGTTGATCTGAGAGGTCCTCTCACATATTTATTCTCGCCTTCTGGGCATCAAGAGAGGGGCACCCTGACCAATGGAATGCTGGTGCCACCCAGGTGCATGACCACTTTCTCTAAAGTGCGGCATCTTCTTGTCCCAGGAAAGCAGTATTGCTCCTAGCTAAACCAACTCACTATGTGTCTCATTTCCATAAGATTCCCCTCCTCACATCTGCAAATTCGTACCCTAAGCCTACCATCTGCAGGATGAGGGAGTGGGCCTGGCTGGCAATCTAGCCTGTCTTCCTTTGAAGCTCATGCTTTATGGACAACTCCCCTGCTCAGTCATTCCTTTGCAGTTGCAGAATACCCTTGATTAGATAATCTCTGCTCAGCCAATGCACTTATCACCTAATCAAGGGGGCCTGTCAAAACCTGTTAGACCAATCAGGGAAGACTGAGGGAAGGCTGGATTTTGGCTCACCGAAAAGAAAGTCTTATAAAGTCATTGCTGTACAAGTTATGATTGATTCAACAATAGTAATCTGAGTCTGTTGGATTTATCAATACCATTCGGTTAAGTCTTTGAATGATATTTGATTCTTTTCTGAGCAATAATTATGCACGCTTAAAATATTGCTTTGTTAGTCATGGGCCTAGTGTCTACAAAAGGGAAAAATAAAGTGGGCAGATTTCCCTCACCAGGATTTATAAAACAATTATTATAAGAAGCATACTTATAGTTATGTGCACTCCCAACCCAGGGACACTTAGGGGAGATCTTGGGGGTAACAAATAAGGTAAATTATCATTTCTAAAGTGCCCATAGTACCAAAGTTGATGAGCACCCAGTGAAGATCCCATATGGACACTAAACAATCGTCATTTCATTTAAAAATTCTCTCCTGGAATGTGAATTGCCTAGGGAAGAAAATAAAAAATGGAGTAGAATTACAATATTTGAAACAACATTTGCCCCATGTGGTCCTCCTCCAGGAAACACACTTACCGGGGCCCAAATATTGTGCATTGAATGGGGAAGGTTAAAAACTAGTGGTCCATGCAGGCTATTCACGAGGATCTAGGGGAGTCGATATCCTTCTCCGTAACGCCTTCCCATTCATTATACAACAGGTTATCCATGACATCACAGGTGATTCGCAGCACTCTCTGGACACTGTGAGGGTGCTTGTTTAATATTAATTCACTGTATGTTCCCCCAAGACTTCATGCTTTGGCTCTCAGAGACTTAGGCTCTCTCATTGTTTGTCTCCCTACAGGGGAGTTGTTGATTGGGGCAACTATAAAGCAGCTCTTTGCTAGGAAATGGACGTTTGGCCTTCACGTGAGCAAGAATCCTCTGGTAGAGCCTTGGCTGATTTTCCGTTGGAATTGGGCCTAGTAGATATATGGCGGAACCTCAATACTGCTGCCCATCAATATAACTTCCTTTCAGGTGCACATGGAAGCTTATTCCACACAGACTACATATTCGGTCTGGCCAATCAACTGCCAGCCTTTAACAATTTACAACAGTTAGCGAGAGGTATTTCTCAAAGTTCCCCAATTTGTGTGACATATGGTCGAAACACCCGACTTGAGAGATGTGTGATGCCGATTAACCCCTGGTGCCTTAAAGTGCCGCAAATTTGAGTGGGACTTCATGTAGCCACCGACCATTCCTTTTATTTTTTTAATGAAGGAATGGTGGATTTGGACGAGGTGTTACGGGAGGCCTACAAGGTGGTGATAAGGGGCCAGGGTATCTCATTAATTGCTGTGCATAAAATTGAAACTAACACAAGAGTAGAGACCCTGGAATAGATTCAGGCACTAGAGACTCAAATGACGTCTGCTGATCATGCTGAGAGGAAACACCAGCAAGCCATTAAATATAAGGAATACAAAGATACGGTAGAGGAGGCAGTTGGGGCTGGTTACAGGGTGTCCCAACATCACCTATACGAGGTAGGTGATAGAGCAGGAAGGCTCCTGGCATAGCTGGATAAGAAAAAGGGGGCTTTGAGGTGGGTGCTTGAAGTTCTCGCGGAAGGAGTGGCTTAGGTAAGCGATAGACACAAAGTTGTATACTCTGTCTGCAAAGACCACCATCGATGAGGCACGCGAATTGTTAGCTACCTTTGATGTACCACAAATTACACCCATTGATAGGGAGCAAATTGAACAAGATCTAACTGACAGTGAGGCCGCCCAGGCCAGTTATTCATTGAAAACAGGGAAAGCAATGGGCCCAAATGGCCTCTCCATTGAACTATACAAGCTCACTGCAGTGAAAGTTGCCCCTTACCTATTGAAGATGTTCCAGGAAAGCCATGACTGGGAAATTGCAAGCGGCCCAGAGACTTGCTAAAATTGTGGTAATACATAAAGCTGGGAAACCACAAGTACTCAGTTCATCCTATAGGTCGATCTCCCTGCTGAATGTGGAAACAAGATCTTAGCCAAACTGTTAGAAACTCGACTAGCTCAGGTAATGGGCACATTGGTCCACCCCAATCAATGTGACTTTATGCCTGACAGGAAAACTGCACTCAACTTGAGACGCCTATAAGGAGTATTGGGATGAGCAGTCTACATTCAGGAGGATGCAGTGGTGGTGTCAATAGATGCTGAATGGTCTTTGACACAAAAGAGTGGCCATTTACGTATGCAGACTTAGAGAAGCAAGGATTTGAACCAAAGTTTTTTATCATGGGTTCAGCTTTTATATACGGACCCCTTGGCACAGGTGACAGTGAACGGAGATCGGTCAGTGGTCTTTCAGTTACTACAGGGCACGAGAAAGGGTTACCCCTTTCCCTGCTGTTGCCTTACTACTGGAACCATTTGTGGTTTGGATATAGGGAGACCCATTAATCAGAGGGCTGAGATGGCCTGAAGACTGAGAGGATACAATCTCCCGCTTTGCAGATGAAATCCTTCTCTATGAGGCAAGCCTGTATCCTACATTACATAGAATACTCCAAGTCTTTAACCTTTAGTGTAATTACTCGGGGTACAACATAAACTGAGACGAGTCATTGATATACATACTCCATGGGAGGGATCCTCGACGCCCTTGGTCTTGCGGAGCTTGGGTGGTCACAGAGGCGTTTCAATATTTGTGTATTTATATTACTAAGGACCCGACTGTCTGCCATGAGCGAAGTTTAGAGCCCCCACTGAGACACCTTTGGGAAGACGTGCAACATTGGAGAGCTTGCCCCTGTCCCTGTTAGGGAAAGTGTCCCTGTATAAAATGATGGCACTGCCTCATTTTCTATATGTCCTCCATAACACGCCATACCTGGTCCCACTATCATACATATGGGCAGTCAACGCCATTGTGCGGATGCTCCTCGGGGATGGAGGAGTCCCCAGAATATCTTTCCAAAATTTGACAAGGATCTGGTACGATGCAGGAGTAGCACTCCTGGCTCTTCAATACTACTACAGGGCAGCCCAACTCAAGGCAGTGACTCACCGGGTCTATCTCCCATGGGGGGAAACTGCATGTAGAATGGACAGGCGAAATATGCACCCAAGGGTCTATCACAGGGCCATCTATGGTGGGGGAAACATAGCAAGCTATAACTCACCTTGATCTTATCCATAGTCAAAATCTGGCATAGATGGCAAGGCAAGATTACCCAGGCTACACTGTTGATGGACTCAGCACAGTTGGGCCTCCTAGCTACCCATCAGGGATTTGATAAATGGGACTTGATAGGCCTATCCTGCATGGAGGTTTTGAGGGCAAGTGGAGAGGTAAAGTCCTTTGGCTACCTACAAATGGAATACTAATTGGCACCCTCAGAGATAATCTGTTACCTCCAGATAAAGCAGCATGCACTGAGAGCAGCAATACCAAGCGGAGAAGGCCTCCTGAGTCTTCTCTGTTGGAGGATAGGCTCCTAGATGACTACATGCAGACAAAAGCAATCTCTCAAACATATCCCAAAATTCTGCATAACACCCCTGATACCCTGATAAGGTTGCGCGACAAGTAGATGGAAGCCTTAGGGCAACTGGAGGATGATGAGTGGCAAGAGGGAATGGCGTCCCCTGGAGAAGTAGCTATCAGTTTCCATTGGTGCAACGTAAGATTTTCCATAGGACTTACTATACATGCACAACACTGGTTAGGATGGGCAGGCTTGAGTCCTGACGGTGCGCTAAGGGCTGTAGTTTGGAGGACACCTTTTTCCCCTGGTGTGGGACTGCCGGACAATCCAGGTGTACTGGAAGGCAGTAATAAACTGTCTGATGACATTGTGTAATGAATCCATAGTGTACTCACCTCAGTGGTGCTTATTGATCATCTGGGAAGTGACAGACTTGACCTTGGAGGATAGACTCTGGGTTACACTCAGCCTCATGGTGGCCAAACGCATTATCACCAGGAATTGGAGAGCTGAGTTTGCCCCAACATTGAGAGATTGGAAGGTGGACATGGACTGGTGCAGGCAGACAGAAAGGGTGGTATACAAAGGTGGGGGGTGCCCAAATAAATGGACAAAAATTCAGGGGAAATAGAATGAAAATAGGGGAATGCTGTGTGCACCTGTTAATAGGATTGATCTGATGGAATTGGAATTGATGCGGCTGCATGACAAAACCTGCCACAGGGGAAATCGCAAAGGGTTCTGATGCACGAGAATGTATAGGAACTGTGAAAGACCCGACAATTGATATGATGTATCTTGCTGTTTTTCCTTGGAATGTCACTGCATATCGCTGTGCTATGTTTTCTAACTGCAATAAAAATTTGTTGGACTTGGGCCTTCTGGCAGGGTCACCCCTGAACTTTTTGCCTTAAAAGTATAGTGATTTCTGGCCTTTGCGCACTTTGACACTGTGGCGCAGTGTAAAGTGCATGCTCTCCCTGAGTGCGTGTGTGAGATTGGCCTGCCCTCCCATAGGAATGCATGGGGAATGTCTGTGTCCCTGGTAGTTCCTGATGAGTGAGGTGTGCATGGTCAAGTTTGGTATGTGTGAACTCGGGGGAGTGAATGCTGCGAGATGGTGTATGCCGCATGTATGTGTCTAGTAGGGAAGCGCCATTTCTAGACATGGCTGTACGTGTGCTGTGAGGGTGCTGGCGTGTGATTGGCTGGAGCTGGCTGGGATGCCAGGCTCCAGGAAGTCTGTGTGGGTCTACCCCGGTGGTGAGTGGGAGATTAGCATGAGTGATGTGTGGGAGGAGTGTACCTGTGTCCTGGATGGGCTGGGTTTTCCCCACACAATGCTGGCTCCGCCCCCCTGTGGTGTGACTGATGACCCTAGCCCTGCCTGTGAATAGAATGGGTGGTTGGGCCATCAACAGTACTCCCAGACCAGCTGCGACTGGTTCTGCCCCCACCCTGCACCTAAAGACAAAGAGAAAGGTGTATAAAAGAGGGGCTGTGACCCCATGAAAATGTTCTTGTTCCCAACTTGAATCTTGCCAGGGGCGTGCTGCTGCTGGGGCTCAGGGGAAGGCTTGCCTCCCTGAGCCCTGCCCAGCCCCTGGACTGCTAGGATGCTGGACTACTGAAGGACTTTGTTGCTGTATTTTCCTTCCTAGCGCTTGGGAGCGCTTTAGCCTGCTTATAGCGCTGGAAGCGCTGTATTTCTGCCCTTCAGCGCTGGGAGCGCTGGAATCCCGTGGCTAGCGCTTAAGAGCGCTTTATTTTGTCCTGCGGCGCTTGGGAGCGCCTCTTCTTCGTGGCTAGCGCTGCTAGCGCTTTGGGTGCCCAGCCGGTGCCCACCCGGCATCCTTTCACCCCGTGAGGTGACCGAGCGGCGCGGGTGCCACCCCGCTCATTGGCCGCCCGTATTTTGGCCGTTGTACTTTGATTTTAAACAAGCCGGTGCCCACCCGGCATTGCCCCGTGTGTTCACCGCCGCAGCACCGGGCCGAGAAGGAGAAGCTGCAGCGTCATCACTAGGCCGCGCTGGGATTGGTCCAGCCGGCCGAGCCTCCTGATGATGCCTTCCCGGGGCCGCGCCGTGATTGGCTGCCGGCCCGGGACTCCCTAGTGATGCTGTCCCCGGGCCGCGCCGTGATTGGCTGCCGGCCCGAGGAGATTCCCCGCCCCGCCCCTGCCGGGGAGCGAGACGGAAGCAGCCAGTGGTGCGAGCGTTGCGGGGCTCCCGTGACCAGGAGGGAGCCCCGGATAAGGAGGACCGCCCCCGCTGCAAGGAGCCGGTAAGTGAAGCCGGCCGGAGGGGGTGGTGGAGAGACAGAGTCAGAGCGGCCCCGTCTGGAAGCGGGCCGCTCCACCGTTGTTGAGTGTCCCCTGCAGAGCCCCAGGGAAGGGGGCCCTATGTTGTGGGTGCCTGCAAGGCATAGTGCCCCTCTCCTCATGTACTGAGCGGCCCCGATGGCAGCGGGCCGCTCCCACATTTTGGGCATTTTGTATTTAGAGCCAGAGAGGCTCCTGGGGCACTTTGCGATTTCGAGTCCCCCGGGCGGGACTCCAACGAAGAGGGCCCCACCGTGGGGCATTGGCTTTATGCAGGGCCTGCGAGGCTCCCACGTGGTGTGTGCAGCAGCATGGTCCCTAGAGCCTGGAGGGCTCAAAGTGCGCAATGAGTATTTCCAGAGCCGGTGGGCTCCAACCTATTGCGCAGTTTGGATTCAGTCTTGATTCCTGAGGGGCCAGTGAGGGCCCCTGGCGCGGATTTGTTTTCCAGCTGCCCAGCAATTAGTGGGCAGCTGCACCGTTTAGGTCTTTCTCTTTTAGGGACATGTACTATGGACTTAGGAGTGAGGCGCACTCCTTCATCCCTGGCCTTTCCCCAGCTGCGCAGCACTTAGTGCCAGCTGCAGCGTTTAGGCCCCCTGTCCTGTCCCTCCGCTGCCCAGCAAGTAGTGGGCAGCTGCTACGTTTAGGTCTTGGCGCCGTGGCGCAACCTGGACTTTGTGAGTTCTACGCTAAAGGTTTAGATGCTGTTATGATCTATGTCCTATTGCTTTTGGGTGTTAGGAAATGTACAATGTGTAGTATGTTTTGCGCACCCTGTGTTCTGCACCTCTGCATGTGTTGTTGATACATTATGTGCCCTGTTCCTTACACCGCTGAACGTGTGTTGATGCGTCATGTGTTCCTTACACCGCTGAATGTAGGTTCTGCATCATGTGTTTTGTCCCCAGGTCTATGCCCCTACTTGTATTGTGATACTGAGGTGGTTGTTCTTGCTAGTGCAGGTGGTGCTAGTAAGGTCCTGGTTCCCTGCGTGACCTGTTCCTAGGGTGGTTAGGATTGCGTAGGGGGGACTTACCAGTTACCAGAGGGTACTGGTTGTGTGCTTTATGTCTTATTTTGTATTACAGTGATTTTCTGTTATAAGTGATCCCAAGGGCTTGATACTAAGCTTGCCCCCTGACCAGAGTCCCAGGACCAGTGGACTCTATGGTGCCTTCCCTGCCAAATTGATGGGACTTGTCTGATCTCCCTGGGCCCCTGGGGCCTCGCTGAAGTGTGCCTCGCTCGTTCCCCTCGGCAGCTCGTGCCGGCAGCCCGTCCAAGCCTCGAGCAGCGCCGCTCTCCCCTGAGCCGCGCCGCTTCGCTGGGTCGCCCGCATCCTGCCTCCCCCTCCTCTTCTGAGCCGCACACATTGGTCGCCCCAGAGAAACGCTTGTACCATGCCGGCAGCCCGTCCAAGCCTCGAGCAGCGCCGCTCTCCCCTGAGCCGCGCCGCTTCGCTGGGTCGCCCGCTCAAGTTTACTAAGGAGGTCACTCGCATTATCCCGTGCAACCAGGACGGAAGGTACTGTCTGATAGGCTATGTTCTAAGTTCTAGGCCTACAAGTATTGTAACTTCTAAAAAGTGCTGATTCCTGACAGTGGTCCAGGTGGCCCTGTCTTGTAAATAATCCCTTGTAAATTCTGCCCGTGCCTCTGGCACATTGTAAAGTGTGTGTTTTATCTAATGTGTTTTGGTGTAATACAAAGGCTATTTTTATATAACCTTGTGTGGAGTTTCCTTTGTGGTGGGCCTTTGGTTGTTGTTGCTGGGGTGCGTGCGCATATACTTAGCCTACATCGCCTCCAAGTTTAGCCTTGCTGCTCGCGCCACGTTACCTAGAGGGTGAGTAGGGGTTATCTTGGCGTGTAACTCCCTTGCCCTGACTTGGGTGTGGTGGTCTCTGACTGACTTTGGCGAAAGCCCTGGCCAGCCGGGGATCCCATTTCCAACAAAATTGTTATAAAAAATAAATAAATAAAAATAGGCAGACAGCACTACTATGTGGTGTACTGTCATAAACTTATGTTAGTGTCAAGAAATAAGTTTCTATGTCAGCACCAGGAAACACTGGCACAAACTTTGCTCTGTTCTGTGGCTTTGAGCTATGGACTGAGCCGTTTCTAATGAAAAGGGCTATGTAAACTCAAGAGCCTGCCACCCTCTTACTCATCGCTTCTGAATTTTTTGTAGCTGGGGTCAACAGAGGTGCATACTGGGCCCCTGCGGTATTACAATTAGGCCGGAGTAATTATGGTAATTCCTCATTGACCCGGAATTTCCGATAATTAGACAATTTCTCCTGCCCGTGTAGTTATGAGTAATTTTGGGGGGAAACTCCTTTTGCCAAATCACATTTTCTGAGCACAAGAGGCTGTTCGCACTCGCTATTTATGTTCTATTTCATTTAGTGCTATTTCTTAGTGGAAAATGCATCCTCGCATTTGTTTTAGATGTGAGGGTCCCTTTTGCTCTAAGTAAATCGTGCTTGTGGAAAAATTCTACCCCAAGAGCACATTTAGCAAGCGCGAGCAGTTGCACAAGATCGCTATTCGTGTTCTGTTGCATTTAACACTCTTGTGCCCATTTTGGATTTGGGGTGGCATTTTTACATTAAGAAATAGTGCTAAACCAGAATTACTCTTCTCGCATAATTACGCGCAGCCTCACTTAATTCTCAGGTAATTCTGTGGGATTGTGCTATGTTGCAAATTATTTGTATTGTAATACTGTATGATCTTTGTTACACTCTATGCCTTTTCCCCACACATTCCGGAATGCTTATCACTCTGACTCTACAGCTAATGTTCTATTGGAGTCAGTTAGAGTTTGGTCAGCAGGCGTTGGGTTACTTGCCGCTGTTATCTATACTACTATTATAAAGGAAGAACTTTGAACCTTTGAGGCGGGTAAACTCGGGAACCACAGTGCCAATCCACACACCCGATAAATTGTTGTAATCATCACGGTGTGCAGATGGACATAGGGTATATGAACTTAATAAATATACGTTATTTAAAAAATTTACAGAAAAAAATAAGTAGTCCCTTGGAAGAAGCGTGAGGAGCGCGGGGAGGAGCGGCGTCCAGGAGCGCAAGGAGGACCGGTGGACATGGCGCGGGGAGGAGCGGTGAGGAGCGGCGGACAGGCGGTGAGGAGCGGCGGACAGGCGGGGAGGAGGAGCGGTGAGGAGCGGCGGACAGGCGGTGAGGAGCGGCGGACAGGCGGGGAGGAGCAGTGAGCGGCGGATGAGGTACGTTATTTATTTATTTATTTAGGAGCGGTGAGCGGAGGAAAAATGAAGCAAAAATTAAAATCGTGAGCAAGAGGAAGCAAACGGAGCATTACAAAAGTGAGCCAAACGGTGCATTACTGGAAGAAAAAGTTACGTGTGCAGGTTACAAAAGCGTACATAGTGAGCAAGAGGAAGCAAATGGAGCCTTACAAAAGTGAGCCAAACGGTGCATTACAGGAGGAAAAAGTTACGTGTTCAGGTTACAAAAGCGTAGAAAGTAAACATAGAGGTATAGGAGGAAAAAGTGAGGTGTGCAGGTAGCAAGAGGAAGCAAACGGAGCATTAAAAAAGTGAGCCAAACGGTGCAACACAGGAGGGAAAAGTTACGTGTGCAGGTTACAAAAGCATACAAAGTAAACATAGAGGTATAATAATGCAATATATGGAGGAAGGCTCCGGGGGACCCACAGACAACGTTGGGGCGGGCGGGGGCCCTGAAGCCTAATTGCTCCCGGACAACGTCGGGACGGGCTGCTAGTCCTGAATAAACTACTTGTACTCACCACAGAAGTGTTTACAGCTTACTTACAACATGCGACACTGAATTACATGAGTTCCACTCACACCTAGTGCATACTGAGGGCCTGAAGACAGTTCTTGTTCAAAAAGCTAACCCTGAATTCGAGAGATTTCTAAACATCTAAGTGCTCCTTATTTTGTGAATATAGGTATGCAACTTCAACAAGAGTCTCCTGTTTGAAGTGCATCTGGGTACCACATTTTAGAAATTAGTACTTTAATATTTATGACAATGATTCTTGCATTTTTACGAGCAAAACAGCGGCGAGTAAGAGGTCTTTGCAGGTGGAGATGGGTGTACCGGGGTTTTTCGTTTTTGTGAGTAGCAGAGATAGAATCGGTTGCTGTGATGCTCCACTTGGAAAAGATGTGCTACACACTGGGAATGAGGAGATTGATCATAGGCCATCAGGGAGTAAGTATAATATGAAATTTCATCTCATTTTACCAGTGGGCGCCGCTAAATGTCAAGAGGTATGGGGGCTTAAGAGGACCAGTTACCATTAGCTGCAGGAGACTATTTGTTGCAGAACTAAATAAGCAAGGCTGTGGGCTGTAAAACCAGACAACGTGCATTCATCTGTAGATGCTCACTAAACAATGTTCAAACTTGGTCATTATTCAGTTCTTTTCCAAAGAACAGAGTTGACGAATATGGCAACTCAAGGGCAAATAATGTTCTAAAAACAGGTTGCTTAACAGTTCCATGTTGAACTTTGAAGGCAGCTTGTTGCTATCAATTGAATGCCTCGGTACATGTGAAAAGATAGCACAGCCAGGCTCCTGCAGGGCTGTACTTTATAATGCCCCATAATTTGTCTTTGTTTTACAAATAATAGTGTAGAAGCTGAGCTACACAAGGTGCAATCTGTTTGCTCTGCTGTCGTTGTGGGTGGCATAATTAATTTGCTATTTTAAGCATGCATTTGATGCTCTTAGACGACTAAACGATACAGTGGTGCAACTTCTCTATTCAACACACAGAAATAATGTGATTCGAATCGCATCAACATTGAACGAAACACATATATGTAAATATATATATATATATATATATATATATATATATATATATATATATATATATATATATATATATATATATATATATATATATATATGAAAATGTCCTAAAGGGACAGAAATGCAGGTCAGTATTGCTAGCATATAATCCTCACCGTGAGAACGGGAACTCGTCCCATGCAGCCTTGAATTTTTGTGAATATTCACTTGAAACAAAGGGGGATAGTTTGTTTGTATTCCTTTTGTGCGACTTATACTGCACCGTCAAACTGCTTTTCATCCATTTTATGATGCTTTAGGGGTCAACACAAACAGCAAAGAACTTTTTTAGGACTATGACGACTAATCGACTTGGGGATAAGGTGCTGTAGGATTGTATTATTTCAGTGGGGTGCATTTTATATTTTCTGATTACCTAGACCAGTTTACAGAAGGGCTATTTTGAAAAACAGTAGCAAAAATATGTATATCAGGGATTAGAGCAGAAAATGTATCATCACACCACCTAGAGATAGTCTGTAGGAGGGTCGTAACTTCTTGACACCTCCAGGGTTTGCAGAAGGCAATTAAATGTAGAGATGTTCTGTACCTTGCAGGAAATAGATCCATAGATATCTGGATAGAATAACTCTTTATTTAGAATATTTTAATTTATTTAGATAAATGCTTAGTGCGAATCTTGTCTTCTCACTCATGATCAATGAACGGATGCCCCTTTAAACGCAGCAAGGTCTTTTAATATGTTCTAAGCGCCGGGACTCCCCAGTGACCAAAAGGGGGCACGTGCCAGTACTATCCTCTGTTCGTTGCCGCTGCTCTCTGTTGCTGTCGCTTGCATGTAGTGAAGTTTCAAATGGCGATTTGTCCCAACTGGTTTAGAAATGTTGGGTGCAGGAAATGTAGAATGCTTTGTAGACCCATTAGCAAAGTCGTAGGTAGGCTTTTTTTTCCTGTAGCAGTTTTAAGGATGAAATCCTTAGAGAACATGTACAGCTAAACCATTCCCACCAATTTTCCTTTATTGATGAAAATGTACCTCCCTTTTTTTGTCTTTTTGCTAGTTTGTCCCACCACAGATGTTGAAGTACCCTCAAACTGAAAACTGATGCTTTTCAGCTCAGACTTTAGTAGTGTTCTGTGAGAGAAGAATCTAAGTAGATATGCAAAACTTTGCAAAATTATGAGGTAGCTTTCTTGAACATACTCAATACATGACATCTTTTGGGTTTTTACTGTGCAATGACGCTGCCATGTCCGTGTCCCGTATGATGCACGAAACATAAATATATCAGAAGAGCCTAAACAAATGTGCCTGTCTGGCTGAATAATGTCTGGGCACACAATAAATAACCAGTAACAATTGCAGTGGCAGCTGGTGACATTTGAAAGTGGTGAGCCTTACAAATTTGTGTGGGAGTGCGCTGTGGTGAGCGAGAGTAGCGATCGGGGGGCGGGGTTCTCCCCCCAAGAATTTTTTTTTAAAAAGAGTGGGCTAACTTGGACATCTTAAGAATTTTGTGGTCCCTGGCCCAAACATATTTAGGGGGCCCCTGGCCTGTTTGGAACAGCTTTGCATGTATGGTCCAGTTTCAGCTCTTTCATGCCCTCTTTGACCAGGTCACTTAGAGTGCACGCTAATTTCTCCAAAATTGTAAATGTGTTTACATCTATTATATTCAAGGATATTGATGACAGGTGTTTTCAATGTTGCAACACAACAGCAGCTCACTAATATTAATGCAAATAATCTCTGTGACGCCTTCTCATTTCTCATATGTCTGTGAGGTACTGTTATGATCTAAAAGTAACTTTTTTAAGTTGGCAGTCTTTGGGAGGGCGATCACACTAGGAACTCACCTCTTGCCCTGCTGAGGTCCCGCTGTGGTGTGCTGTTTGTTTTCCGTGGCTGTGGGGCGGCCGGGCTTTGCTCCGCTGCGAGTCATCTTCCAGCACTTCCGACTGGCCGGGCTTGGCTCCGCCGGTCGGGAGATCCAGAATACTACAGCCCCCAGCAGCCTTCACTCCAGGTCGCCTCCTCCATCATCACCCTGCAGCGCCAGGAGGCGCATAAAGCTACGCCCACTGCCGAGGACCGAGTGGCAGTCTTTGGGAGGGCGATCACGCTAGGAGCTCACCTCTTGCCCTGCTGAGGTCTTGCTGTGGTGTGCTGTTTGTTTTCCGTGGCTGTGGGGCGGCCGGGCTTTGCTCCGCCGCGGGTCATCTTCCAGCACTTCCGACTGGCCAGGCTTGGCTCCGCCGGTCGGGAGATCCAGAATACTACAGCCCCCAGCAGCCTTCACTCCAGGTCGCCTCCTCCATCATCACCCTGCAGCGCCAGGAGGCGCATAAAGCTACGCCCACTGCCGAGGACCGAGTGGCAGTCTTTGGGAGGGCGATCACGCTAGGAGCTCACCTCTTGCCCTGCTGAGGTCCCGCTGTGGTGTGCTGTTTGTTTTCCCTGGCTGTGGGGCGGCCGGGCTTTGCTCCGCCGCGTGTCATCTTCCAGCACTTCCGACTGGCCGGGCTTGGCTCCGCCGGTCGGGAGATCCAGAATACTACAGCCCCCAGCAGCCTTCACTCCAGGTCGCCTCCTCCATCATCACCCTGCAGCGCCACGAGGCGCATAAAGCTACGCCCACTTCCTCGTCCCGCGAGGACGCGCCAGGCTAAGCCCGGGCAAAGGGCGGGTCCTCTAAGCCCTCAGAGACCGCAGGAGACCGGGCCGGGCCACCCCCCTTGTGTTTGCCTTCCTCTGTATAACTAAGGTAATCCCTTACTGAACTTGACTATAAAGAGTAACAGCTTGTAAAAGCCCTGATGGAGGGTAAAAGTAAAAGTAGATCGGTTGTAAGAAAAACACCTATGCATACACGTTCCGCTACAAGAAAACAAACATTGGTGCCAACCCCTTTACCCACCCTAACCGCAATCGATAGAATGCTGCAACAAACAATTGGGGTCGTTGTGAACGCTATTGAAAATACAGAAAGGAGACTCTCTTTACCAGCCAGTATGTGTTTAATAACCCAATCGCCAAAAGCTACAAATACACACGTTAGCACCACAAATGAAACAACGATATCACATGACTCTCTTTTGTTACAATCTTTTGCAGGTTTGCCAAGGTATGACCAAATTCAGTCTGATGTACCACAACCTTTAGAACCCATTGTGTTTTGTGCTAGGGAGAGCAGACTGTCAATAACACCTGACCTGTCGGCTACAGCAATACCGCAGCCCACAACACTCAATGATGTGTCTAGTGTCATAGGGGAACTGGATGATTGTGATACTAATGGCATCATTCCCATCCCCATTGTAGAAAGTAGTGACATCAGTTTGTTAAGTAGCGAAATCGATTGTGGTTCTGTCCCGCCTAAAAGGAGATCTACTCATAGTAGGAAAAGGCTGATAATTATTAAACAGGGTAAAACATATAGAAGGAAAAAAAAGAGAGTAGCACAAATCCCAGTAGCATATGAGAGGGAGGGCGAGATACACCAATGTAGCGGAAGTACACACCCAAAGGATATTCTAATTCCAACTAATGTTGAGGTACTGGTAAAATATATGGATAAAACAATAAAATCTTACATTGTACCAGTGATGGAATCCTTAGAAATCCAAAGTAAAAAAATAGAGAATTTAGAAAAATTGGGTATAGCTAACTTGGATGTCCTAGAACATCTGGGCACGCAAGCCAGATCTCCTAAAACCAATGTGCCTTCTGGGAGACTGAGCAAAAACATGTCAAGTATAGCAGTCCCAAGTGTGTCCACTACGGTGGTGAATTCGGTAGCAACCACAAGTGGATCGCATAGACCAGCAACCACCTCCCCTAACATACCAACTGGGCAGATAGCCGCTGGGGGTCAGAGGAATACAGGCGATCTCGTTTATAATAATAAGAACCTGCCAGTACAAAGGCGCCACACTAACAACATCATCCCAGCCACAATTAATTTACCACCGGAATGTAGACCATATGTAGCGATTCTCGCTAATGTTCCCAAATTGCTGCCCACTCAAATCGAAAATCAGGAAACTTTAAAAAATAAAACCCTGCATTGGCTGGTGAAAAATTGTGGTTTCCCAATACGAGGGGCTAGTGAGATTATTTCTACACAGAGGGTAGGTTGGGTGGGACCAAACAAAAAGGAGATAAATGGGGACTGCATAGTTATTAATTTCAGGACTACTGAATGGGCGAGAGATTCGATTTTACATGCACCCATGCCATCGAATCATGAATATAACATCACGCTGTTTCCACTTGATTATTTCTATAGGAACCAGTCAGGAAGACAAATTACTACACATTCCTTCCAGCACCCAAGAGTTACCCATACAAACCATCCTAATGCTGCCCCCATTCCTCCTCCTTTATTGTTTAATATATATGACAACTTTATGGTACCAATTGCCAACAGATTCCAGTTGTTCAACTCATTAGAGGAGAATGACTGACTGAATGTATCATCTATGGTCCCTCATTCCGAAACTGTTGTGGCAGGTGACAAAGTATCCATGGGAAAAGAGCTGGGGGGCCAACGCTGTGTAAAAGCCGTAACTGTGCCAAATTTAAACATGTCTAGCAATGAGTTATGCAAAGAAAATGATGTAATTGTGACAAATGTTAATGTTACGCATGAGATTAATATGACAGCGAGCCCAGAAACATTACCCTTGTTTAACCATCCTGAGGCTACAGGAGGCAGTCATGCCGACTACCTTGTAATTACCACTTGGAATTTGGCGGGGATTGCTGCAAAATTGTGCACCCCGTTTTGGGATAATTTTATCACATGTGGTTATGATATAATATGTCTACAAGAGACTTGGCATAGAGAACAAATACAAGTTGAAGGTTACACCTCCTACTGTGTGGCAGCAGTAGCATCTAAGGCCGGTAGAGCAAAGGGCGGCCTACTGACTTTGGTTTCCACAAAATTAACGGAATTTAATGTCGGGGGATATGCAGTAGTGTGCCAGCATGCATCAGTCTTGCGCTTAACACATAGCCAAGACAGGGATTTAATTATTGTGAATTTTTATAACAACATTGTGGGTCCTAACCGGGATAAGAATATTCCGGACGTCGAGTGTGCAATTGAAGCAGCAATTGCACTTTCAAAAAATAGCTTTGTAGTACTCTGGACAGGAGATTTTAACATCCAAGCCTGTAGTCATGCCCGGAAGGGGATTTGTGGACATCGTGAAGAGTATCCGGGGGGTGACAACATCTTTTTTAACCACTTTCCGCACAGTAATTATGGTAGTGCATTGAACAACCTGGTAGCCAAATTAAATCTGGAGCTACTAGAATGCACAAAGAATAAAAATAACGAAAAGTGCCCTACATTTAGAGGGAGGGACGCTTATTCCAATATAGATCATATTTTGGTGTCTAATGGTTCTATTTACTCTAATGTTTGGTAATAGAGTAGCCTGTGAGTGACCACAATAGTATCTCAGTGGAGCTAATGGGTTGGGGCCCAAAAACTATTGTGTATGGCAGGCCCGTCCAAGGGATTACGGCCGAGAGGCCGAATGGGATGAGAATTAAATGGATTAAAATAGACCCTAACAAATTGACAAAGGATATCATCTGTAAATGTACTAGGGAGGTTGATTATTGCCGAGCACCAAAAGTGACAGCGCCCGATTTACTCTCTAACTTTTTGAAAATTACTAGTACTGTTGAGAACTCTTTGGCCGTAAGAAATAGGAAGCCTAAAAGAAATAAAACTGTGTGGTTTGATAAACATTGTGCCCAGACTCTAAAAAAGCTAAAAAGAGTGCTTGATGACAAACCAAGAAACAGAGAAAGAATTAGAGAAGTACGAATTAATTATAAGTTGGCTCTAATAACCAGGAAAAAAGAGTTGCAAAACGATGCCTGGAACAAACTTGATATGGCCGCCGAAACTAAAAATCATAAACTATTCTGGGAAACTATCAACGGCCCTTTCCTAAAGAATGATAACATTCCTGAAGTAAGTTCTCACGTCAGTTGCCACGCATGGATTGTTAATTTTTCAGAGATTTTTAACTCTGATCTTAATTTAGATGGGTTTACTTTTAATACAGATACAGTATCATGTTTTAAATGGCAGAAAATGCAGCTGTTTTTAACTCTGGATGAAGTCACAGAGGCAATTAAAAATAGTAAAGGGGGTAAAGCACCCGGGCCGGACGGGGTACCAATGGATTTCTTTAAACATGAAATGACCCTATGGGCCCCAATTTTAACACAATATTTTAATGCTGCAGTGGAAGATAGTTTACCACTGACATGGGGTCAGTCAATTATTGTACCGCTCTACAAAAAAGGATCTAGGTTGGAGGCCCGTAATTACCGTCCCATCTCACTTTTGGACTCGACAGTTAAAATCCTTAGTCGAGCCCTATTAGTGAGATTGGAAGCCTGGGCTGAGGAAAAAAACATCTTATCCCCAGTCCAGTATGGGTTCCGTAGGGGAATGGGTACAATGGAGCAGTGCGTGAACCTGGAACTCATAGTCGGCAAGTATACTAAAGCTAAAACTGGTAATCTTTACCTGTGCTTTGCCGACTTGAGTTCCGCATTCGATCTGGTGGAACATGCACTGCTCTGGCCTACCCTATTGGCAATGGGCGCCCCCACTGAAATTATCCACCTGCTTGCCCAACTGTACAACAATTTATCCAGTAAAGTCAGGTTTGGAACAGATGGCGAGTGCACCACCTTTTTTAAAGTTAGGAGAGGTATCCGACAAGGATGCGTACTTGCCCCCCTACTATTTTCACTTTTTATAAATCATGTTGATCAAATTTTAAGACAGACTAATGCAGATGCCCCTAACATTAATGGTAACCCGATCCCAATCCTCTTATACGCGGATGACGCGGTCCTCCTTTCTAGGACTCACAATGGACTGCAACATTTAATTAATCAATTTCACGTATTTATTGAAAGTAGGAAGTTGAAATTCAACAAAGGGAAGACGGTTACAATGATATGTGGTAAGAGACCAAGAAAATGTAAGCCCTTTTTTTTAGACGGGGAGAGATTAGAATCTGTTAGTAGTTTTTGCTATTTAGGTATTACCTTTTCAGGAGACGGGAGATGGGATAATGAACAAAAAAGTGTTCTTTTTAAAATGGTTAGGAACACAAGTTGTATTTTCAGATTTGCAGCCAAATTAGGGGGTCGCAGAATCTATGAAATGTTGTCCATATATAATGCAAGATGTATCTCTTCGGCCATATATGGGGCCGGGGTTTGGGGGTATGATGCACAGAGTGTCAAACTGGTCCTGCGCGAGGAGAACTTATTTTTAAAAAGATTAATCAGTGCCCCGGCTACGGCCTCAACTAAGCTAATTCATAGGGAACTAAATATGAACCATGTTAATGATTTAATTGTTCTCCGTCCTCTGTCCCTATGGCGCTCGATCTGGGCAAAGGAGGAGACAAAGTTTACGCAGGATGTAATTACTGATTGCATTAAACTTGACCGCCGATCGGATATCCCCTGGCTGAGTCATATACAACACTGGTACAAAATATTGTATGGTCTAAACATTTTTAAAGATCCAATAATAGGTTCTACATTATCGAAGCGGGAGTTGAAAGTCTCACTCCTTAAATATACAGCTGGGATTAGAAAGGAAAGATATGCAAAACAAAGTACATTCAATCTCTACCTGGAATATAATGTTAATGAAGGCTTCCAAACTTATCTTGATGTTGTTAATATTAATTCCCATCGTTACGTATTGACCCGTCTTCGTCTAGCAATTGTGCATCACCTAGTGGCCTTTCCCGTGGTTAAGAAACCCGGCACTTGTATGTGCCCTTGTGATGATAAATCTAAACAGAGCACCTGTCACTTTATGTTATCCTGCAATTTTTATACTTCTTTTAGAAAATTTTATCTGAAACCCATCTTTTTAAAATACAACACGCGTGGTATACACACAGCGATTCAACTGATATTTAATCTAGAGACTCCGGACGTATGTTTTCATGTGGCCACTTATATTTTAAAATGTTTCTCTGTAAGAAAATCAATTATTGTATGAACTCTTTTTCCGTTTTCGAGCTGCTAAATGCATCCTGTTCTTTGGGAAGGATGGTACTGACACATTGCACCTTAACATGCTAATTTGCACATATATGAATGCTGTATAATTGCTGCTACTGTATAATGTGCACTGATAGAATGGTATAGAACTTGCATCTTGTTTTACCTCATTTGTATTTAGTTAGACTCTCTGCATATTGCACTTTAGGAAGGAGGGTATTGAATTTTTGTATTATATCAGGTCAATTTGCATATATACCAACATGGCACTGGCACTTTGCACTTTATTAGCATATTTGCACACATATAATTGCTGCTATTGTAAATTGTGCATTGTTAGAATTGTATAGCGTTTTATCCTTTGTTTTATTTTTAAAATATTCGATTTAGTGCTGCTAAATGCATATTGCAGTTTGGGAAGGATGGTATTGAATTTTTCCACTTCATTAGGCTATCTTGCTGATGTATTAATACTGTACAAGTGCTGCTATTGTATATTGTACATAGAAATAACTGTACAGTGTTTTGCGTTCTATTCTGATACATTGAATATATTTTAGTGGAAGTACGTTCTAAAATACCGAAATTTTCATATGTTGTTTGCTATGTCTGTTGCTACATGGTTGTATTTTTATACACCGAATAAAGCATCTTTGACTTTGAACTTTTTTAAGGATGTTGCATGAAACGTAAACTAACATATCTCTACAAAATGTCACTCTGAAATAGAATAGTCCCCAACATCACCCATATTCAAAATAAATGTCAGGAAAACGGTATTAAAAAAATTCTGTTTAGGAAGGTCTGGAGAAACAAATTAAATATCTAAAAATCAAAATGGTTACAAATAGAAAAATGTAACCACTGAATTTATGCTGCGCTAATAAATCGCTCATAACAGGCAAACGTATGCACTAAACTCAAAACACATTCTCAGTTAATTTTGCACATCAAGCAATTAATTTATTATAAGGTTGTGGAAAGCAGAGGAGCACTTACAGTAGCTTCATGTGTGTGTGTAAACAATGTTTACAGCCCCAGTCGTACTGCACTTTAAAAGACCTTCTCGTGGAGTGGTGGCAGAAATAATTGTTTTACGATGAACCAAGTTATACTCTACAGAAAAGTCAGAAGTGTGTGGGAGTAGATAGTAAAACAGTGCGTTGCGATAATGGGCGCCCTTCGTGCCACATGGTTTCCGTGGGAAATAACAAGCTCCTCGGTTTATGCTACAAGATGGCAGTATCTCAGTGCCGCTCTTTGCACACACCCCGCCATTCACTGGGCCCCGGGGTGCGCAACAGTCAGCCTTAGGTGCACTGGACATAGACAATGACCCTTCAGCACTCGGAGGCGACCTAAGGATGGCATAATGCACTATAAAAATGCCTAATGTAGAGCTAGGTGCAGATGGAAGGTGATTAAACCGCTAATGGGAGAGCCAAGGGGACACCCAGAGGGAGCAATGCATCCAGTGGGCCCCTGTTGAATCCCCTTTCCAACTTCTACACTGGCACAAATGTTTTTTAGGCTTGCCTAGCCACATTATTTCTGTGCGGTTTGGAACCCGAGTGCATCAGTGACTTGATGCCTACATTAAACCTGTTCCTCCTGCAGCAGAGTGAAAGGAGGCTGGGCTGCTGCGGATGCTCTGATTATTCTTAGGGGCCCTAGAGTTCGAGTGCGGCCCCCACGGAGAGTGAGGAGGTCATCTCTGAAGCAGCCCTGACTGTTGTAGCTGCATCGGTCTCTTGAACCAGGTGGAGGCCTGAGGATCTTCACAGTGAAACTACCAACCACAGGGTAAAAAAATGCGAAATGTTTCCCCGTTTCCTGCAGGGGGATGGCTTAAATGTACTTGGCTGGGTCTGAAAAATTGCAAATGGGCCCAATTACAGAGGCGCTCTAAACATTGCCCAAGCCTTTCGAGGCAGTGAGCACTAATGAACAAATCTGGACACAATATGACTGCAATGACCAAAATTCCAATTTCGCTGCCCCTTAAGTCGTCCTGGAAGGGAAAGAGAAACATGATTAATGCTGCCAAAACCTAAACATGTTAGGAACAGTGAATAATGCGGTCATGGAGACACTGGGCTCCCACCAATGTTTAGTATTCACTACTCAGATGTTCATGCGTCCGTCTGATTTGCCAGGAAAAAGTAATTCGTCATAAATAAGCACAATTGCTCTGAAACCAGGAGCTCCACTATATTGCAAATTTCTTTCGACCAGTCGTGGCTGGCAAAATGGGTGAGTAGGTTCGCGCTGGGGGAGGGGGAATCTATATAAAATAAAAAATTTACCTGCCTCGACGACCTCACCCCTCCCGCCTCCTCAGCTCCTGCTGCTCCGATTCCTCGCGCAATTTTGGAAGCCTCCCTCCTCCTGCTCTCCTAAGCCATTCGCAACGCTGCAATGGCAGCGCTGTGATTTGTGAGGCGCAGCAGAGAGCGCCAATTGCTTACCGCTCCCACGAGGCTGACATTATTTTGTTGTAGGACCCAGCCTGCTCCGCCGTTTGGGCATATTTATTTTAAGAGCCTAAGGCGCTCCAACATTTGCCAAAATTATTCTTAGCGCCAGTGCGCTCTACAGTGCTTGGGGGCCAGTTCTTTCTCTTTTTTCGGCCCACAATTATTTCAGGACCAGTGTGCTCCAGGAGACATGTTTTTAGAGCCTAGGTGGCTCCAACATTTTGCGCATTTGTTTGAAGGGCCTTTGAGAGCTCATACCGCATTTTTACTTTTCCAGCTGCCCAGCAAGTAGTGGGCAGCTGCACCGTTTAGGCCTTGCTTTGTAGGGGACATGCTTTAAATACAGGAGAGAGACGCACTCCTTCACCCCCATCTTTTCCTGCACAGCTGACCAGCACTTAGTGCCAGCTGCTAAGTTTAGGTCTTCTTTTGAGATTCACAGCTGCCTACGTTTAGGTTGGCGCAAATTGCACACCCCTGACTCCTGCTGCATTGGCAGCACCCTGACTTATGGACAGAGGGAATTTGAGCCCCTTAGGGATGGCCAGTCGGCCAAGGGGACAATTAGATTTATAGGGCGCCAGGCCCTAGTGTGATTTATATAGGTGCTAGAAAATGTAATGTCTATAGTATGTTTTATGCACCTTGATTTATGCTTATAGATGTGATTTTATGTTTATTAGGTTTTACCTTCTGTCTTATGGTTTATTTGATTCTCTACTGTGGTCTAGGTTTGATTTATTCCCTACTGCAGTTTATGCTGGTAAGTTTGTTTCGTAATGCGAGTTATGGTTAGGAGATTATGGTCTACTATGTTTAGGCTTCTGAGGTTGGCGCGGAATAGATTTCTCGCCTTATGTGATACTGTGCATGATATGATTTATGTTACAGGTTGATGCTGCGTATAGTGTCTGACAGTGATTACTGGTTGTGTGCTCAGATTATGATATGTTCTGGCTTTTACTATTTTTACCAAGTGATGATTCTGACGGTGGCCCACGTGGCCCTGTCATGTGTAAATAATCCCCTGTAAATATTGCCCAGTGCCAGTTGGCACAGTGTATATTGTGTGATTACCATCTGATGTGTTTTATGATAATACAAAGGCTATTTTTATATATAATCTTGTGTGGAGTTCCTTTGGTGGTGTGCCTAGTATGTTGTTACAGTGCGTGTTGTGCACATGCTTTGCACATCACCACCAGGATAAGCCTGACTGCTCATGCCAAGCTACCAAGTAGATGTGCAGGGGTTATGTTTGGAGTGTAACTCCCTTTCCCTGACTAGAGTGGTGGTCTCTGCCTGGCTTTGGCGCAAGCATTAGCCAACCAGAGATCCCCATTTCTAACACTTCTCATCATGTAGGTACATCTCCAACTCTCGCTCATCGCCAAAAAATGTTGTAGTCTTGATAGACAAAGACACTGGTTGTCGGGTAAAGTTCTTATGTACCTTTATTCCAGTTGTACAGCAAGATGGTAGGTTGATACATCAGACAGGTAGTCCAGGTTACAGGTGACGGTGAAGTAGGATAGCCCAGTAGTCAGCCCTTGGTCCTATGCCACAGCAGCCCCACCAGGAGCAGCCAGCCTGCTACTCAGCCCATCTGTAACTGTCATCCCTCAGTCAGTCAGGCACCCAACATTCCAGGCTTCTCTGCATTCTACAGTAAACATACACGGTGGCTGAGCAGCAGGAAGATTGATAAGCTTACAAGATACAATTAAATTATGTAGGGCATAATAGTATGTATATCATTCACCTGGCAATAAATTAATTCCTCTGAAGTTGCACAAATGTACAGTCTCTGTAATAGTTTGTTGATTAATCAGCATAACTTGTATGTACGAGGTTTTTGTCATGAGTTCGGGGTTGAAACCCTAATAAGTAAATACATTTTGTGTACTATTTTAGTTGCCTGTTGCGTCCTTGACTGCATGACAATGATGCCTTGATAGAAAGCCAATAAAATTCATTTCTAGGATTATGATTTAAATTACCAGTTTGAATTATTCTACTTTGAGATAACAAATCTGCGTTGAAACTCATTTTAATCAATCCTGCAAGAGTTTGTTTTGTTTATTCTGCTTTTGGGGTAGCCTAGACTCAAGAGGGTTATGAATTAAAAATGGGGGAGGTCGTTGGAAGAAAACATTGCCTGGAATGCTTAAGGAAAAATAAATATGTAGTTGATATTCGTGAAGTCTGGGAATCAAATATTTCGTTCCCTTATCTACATAAGTTGAATAACCAAGCAATGTGCAATGCAAACTTAAAGTTCAGAATTGGTCTGCATCTGTTACAATCTCAACCTGCTGGAATAGAGTATTTTTAAAATCCAAAAGGTTACTATAGCTGTGGGTTAAATATGCATTCAACACCTCTACAATTTTTACTGGACTGTTTTTATTTTTAATATGTACTTCGAAAGATTTAAGAACCTGTGATTATGAAATATAATGTAAGGGTGCGATTGGCAGGAAGAGCATTTTCAATACATATGCTATATAAAGATGTAGTTTGTGCATTGGCACGGTTTTTAATGGCTTCAGATTATGTCATGCCTGTGATGTTTTATGGATTTGATATTTATAGTTTAAGGGACAGTTTCAAATAAACTTATCTATAAACTGAACTGAAAAGACCCATGCTTGCCTACTCTGATTTGTTTCATAGGGCCATATGTATCATTGAAATTCGCATTAGCAAAGGCCGAAATTCGCAGAATTTCGGCCTTTGCGAATGCGAATTCTCAATATGGTATGTATCATGCAAATGTGGTTCACAATAAGGATTCACACAATTTGCGATTGCGATTGCATTTAAGGAATCGCAAAAATTGCGATTTCTTAAATGCAATGTATGAAGCAAAAAAATATTGCAAATTGACCCTAAGGATTCGCAAATTACCACCAACTTCAAGTTGGTGGTAAGTTGCGAATTCCTTTGAAAAAGCATTTTTTTTAAAACAAAAGGTGCCACGTGATGCTCATACATGCCCTTAGGGCATGTATGTGCGCCATATGCGCACACATGTCATTTTCAGGGGTGCAGCTGGGTGTCCTTTGGACACCCCTGCACCCTTGAAAATATTTCCCATTTGCGATTAGCTAATTGCTAATCGCACATTTCCCCTTCATTTCTATGGGCCTCCTGGCCCATAGAAATGAATGGGAAATTATTCCTTAATTGCGATTAGCAATTTGCTAATCGCAATTAAGGAATTATAAGAAATCGCTAAAAAGAAGCTGATTTCTACATACATACCATTTTGCGATTTCTAAATAGCGATTCCTTAAAAAACGCTATTTAGAAATCGCAAATGGTGATGATGATACATATGGCCCTAAATCTCTGACAAATATGGTTAAGTGACTTCATCTTACACTTATGAAAAAAAATCATTTGCAGAGAAATGCTTAGACCTCAATTATTGAGGGAACATTCTGATCCGTGCACATATATACACACGGATTGCAAATTAATTATTGCAGTGTTTAACACACTTCTGCATCTTTCCATGAACAGACTTTACAAGGAATAGCACAGAGAAATGTATTACTGGAAAATAACTGGAAAAAAGATAAATCATGAATACTTAACTGTGCTAATCACAAATTCGTCATGCTGTGCCTCAGAGCCACCAGCAAAATCTCATATTATAAGGTATTTATTGCACCCAATAAATACAATACTCTGGGGTACCAGTATTTACCAGCTGTAGTAAATAACATCCTTTTTCACAGTACTCGGGTTCCAAAAGGGGGAAACAAATACTGAATGTACAAGTCAGACTTGAATGCCAGAAATCAGGTCAGGCACATTCATGCAGGAGAATGCATTTTCCGAAAAGATGTCACAGCAAGCAGGACTCCAAACTGGTTGTTTCTCTTGAAGATAGTTCATCGTGACCTGTTACCATGGTGTGCAGACAAAATATCATGGAAAAAATATCTTGTGGGCAAAATATCAGATCAAGAAGATCGAGGACAAAAATATCATGAAGGTAAGTTTCTATAAGTAAGCAAAGTTTTGTTATAAATAACTACACCTATATGTACCTTGGCAATTAATATATCTTCAAGGTATATAAATGTCAAGTTAAGTATAGCAAATCTGTACTTATCAATATGACCTTACCTTCTCAACATTTTGGTCCTTGATATTTTTGACACGATATTCCATCCACACGATATGTGTGTTTCGGATATTCTAGTAGTGATCCATTATCACATGTTTAACAGAGGTTGCACTCCCATTCATGTCTTGAAGAAGGTCCAAAATCTGATTTGGCTACTTGTCAGTGTATATACAGGTGTTATCACAAAGATGGACAGCCTTTTTAGTGACCATTTTTTAGAGCCCTTGGAAACCAGAGGAGGCACTAGTCATGCTGCAGAGAGTATGTAGCAATAAACTGGGAGTACCCTCATTATCTCAGCTAAGGAGTATTTTCTATGAATGTAGACAATCAGCAGCCACTTGCCAGGACATATTACCCATGCCCAAGTAGGCAGCAGTATTTGCATTAGTTCACCGGTGAAAGGATTTGGACAGACTAAGAAAGGAGTGAAAGAAATCTTCAATATCTTTATGAGTCACCTCTAATTAGAAAAGATAGGGCGACATTAGCTAAAAAACGATTGACTTCTCCTAACCAATGATGACATCAGCCCCTAAGGGTGCACTTAAAAGAACCATCTCGGCAAAATGCAGCTATTTCTGAAATGTGGGCAACATCAGAGGCCACCCTTTGGGGATGAACAGCCTCTCAATAGCGTTTCTGCCAAGCAGAGAAGATGCATGCATAGGCGACTCTATAGGTTCTCTGGCAGCATCAAGGATGCAAGGATGAGTGGCTATCCTCTTAATGCTGCTAGATGATGATCACCTTGGGCTCAGAAAGAAGAACCCACCTTCTATTTTGAGACAGTCAGGTTTGGAAAAGAAACTGCATCCTTCTACTCACAGTATTAAGATGCATGCAATATATGCTATTGGCAGAAAGCACCAAACCGTAGCCAATTAAATTTAACTGATGGCAAGCCTACATTTGTTATCTTTCTCACTTTTTTCTAAGAAATCAAGAGTAGTACAGGCCTGCAGCACCATGTAGCCAGAACTAGACTATATTTTCTTTGTAGAGTGGATCTCTGTTATATTATATATTATAACTTGAGCTCTTCCATTAGACTGGTTTCTTGAATAGACTGCAACTGTGCTGCTGCTGCACCTGGCATGCCTCCATGGAGCCCCACACATTGTCTTCAATCTCTTTGCATGTGGTCTATCTCAGGTGGGAGAAAGTTAGCTCTTTGTAGTGGCGCTTGGTGTGGCAAGAAATTCTTATCTGTTGGCGTTTGATCTGCTGCTGTACCCAGGTGCTTGATGCCACTCTATAAGCTCATTTTTTGGACTTTTCTGGACATCTATTTCCTTTTCATATTTCCTAGAAGGCCTAAGGTCTTAATTTGTTTGGAAATAGATCCCAATCCAGGATGGTTGCCCTCAGTGGTGTATTTATGTCTTTGCAGCCAATCTCAAACTGGTGAGAGGAGGATCATGAGTACTTTCTGTTTGCAACTATAAATGGAGAAGCTGCGGAATACATTGTTGCACCGCAATGAATTTAGAAGTACATTTTTCATTGTTTTCTTTGTGCCTTGGTTCTATTTTTGGCAAAGATTTTATCATACATACCAACCCTCCTGATTCAGGCAAGAGACTAGCCGATTACAAGGCTAGTCTCCAGCCTGCCGATTCCTGCATACAGAAGCCCAATTCCTCAGGCGGGCTTCAGATGGCAGGGGCTGTTCTAGTGTGACTTGGATTATGCACTGCAAGTAACCTGCTGCTGCAAGCAAGTGCACAACATTTTTGTCAAAATGTTTCTGCCAGCCATAGTAATTTCTGTGCTCTTGACAGGTATTGAAGAAACGTATTTGAATTTCTGTTATCTGATCCTCATACACGCCAATAGATGCGATTCAGGCTGGAGACTTGAAATTGCCTTTACTTCAATAGAAGGCAATGGGGAAATACATTCTCTGGATTATTTCATTAGCATCTCCCTCTTTCCTCTTCTAAAATGTTGGCATGTATGGTTTTATTTCCCCTGTTTCCTGGAATATTTTCTTAGGTATCTTATGTATTGCTCCTGGAGTTCTCTTATAGCTTAAAGTTCCGTCCTAATTGCCAATCCTGGTCTTAAGTTTCCGTTAATTTCCATGCCACGCTCTTACCTGGAGGTTTTTGTATTTTGACTTTTTCCTCCTTTGGGCCTTTTCAGGAATGTACATGTTTCTTGATCTGTAGTTTTTGCACAGGCAACATCGTGGCTATTGAACAGGTGGCCCTTTCCTCTGGCAGATGAGGACAAGGTAGGCAAGGTTGACCAGACACTAACAACTTGACAGTAATATTTTAAAATGAAAGTAAATATGTTGGAAACGTTTCATTCAAGATAGCCACCTTGCCAACAGGTCATTTCTTCTTTAATGTAGAGTAAATATGTTTAGGGACATTTTCATTGCTGTCTGATTTCCAATAACTTGATATTTGCATGTGAGGATTCACTCCCTCTCTTTGGCTCTTTATTAGCCAATACATTAAATTCATGTTTGTGCAATGATGCTGGAAGTTTCCCAGTCGTGTTGACCTTTCATTTTACCTCATGTTCATTGTTGCCTTGATGGCTGCTACCTTTAACTGTTTTCTTCAACTGCCTTTGACCCATTCCAGATGCTGAACCTGTGAGAAATGACTCCTCAGTGGGCAAAACGTCAACACAATAATTATCAGTAGATTGCATTCATAATAAGTATTAGGAATTTTTGACTCTGCACTGCCTTTATATGTAACATATATCTAGAAATATATCCAAAAACTTTGCCGCCATTGCTTTTTGTGTTTTCATTTTTAATTTGTATTGTTAGCTGTGCTGTGCGCGTTTGCACATTGAGGTCTATGCTGATTCACATATATATTTTGTAGCACCTTAAATGTATGTAATTAATATGAAGTTGCAGGATACATCTATGCAATCATAACTGATTTTGTTGTTTCACTTATATTTAATCACTTTACAGAGTCATCCTTTTGTTCAATATATGCTTGAGGCATTGGCCCAGTTTTCTTTATTTCTTTTCAGTAGAAAATGTACAGTTAAGCAGATAACAATTTGTCAGTATGCCCAATACCTCTGCCATAAATGTCAAACTCCTATTCATCTGTGCAAATCTGGTGAATAAGTGGTAAAAAATGTTTTAAAACAATAATTTAGAAAGAGTTTCTCTTTACTAACCCTAATCTAAGGTCCTCGAGTCCAAAAGTGTAGGCTACTTCCATAGACGGGTGCTTTGCTCATGTTTCCTCTGTAAAGTGCCAATTAATGTTCAATGCCAATTATAAGAAAATTATACTTATTTGGGATGGGTGACTGCACGCTTTAAGGAATAATTACAACTGTTGTTAGGGTGAACTCTCAAAATCGCTAAATTATTCTGAGTGCAACCTCCTCAAAGCTATGGCACTGAGGAAACAGGCCTAACTTAGGGCAATGTGTAAAGAATTTATATAGAACAAACAATAAAAATCCCAAGCTAATTAGAAAAATGGACTACATTTTAATGGGAAAAATTATGACAAAGTGACAAAAATCCAATAAGGGGAATCGGAAATACACATTTAAAAAATCTGTTAGTCAAAATAGCGTAAAGAAAGCACAAAACACCAGTGGTAGTCCTATGGGGCTGGAGGGCCATAGGAATGAATGGCAATTACCGAATCGGTAAATACTGATTCGGTAAAAGGGTGAAAACATTGACGGGTGGCAGGGTGTAACTTTGACACCCTGTTGCACCCCTCAATTGTGTGTGGGTGCACATGTGGCAGACATACATGCCCTGTATGTCAAAGGTTTTCATTATTTACCACCAAATGTAAATGTAGTATACTTGTAAAGCGCACAGCTGCCCCAGCAACGGGGCGTCCCGGCGCTGTATAACTCTGGGGAACCCGTCCTGGCTTTCCCTGTGGGATGGTCCCTTGCTGGGAGTCCCCAAGGTGGAGCCAGGCATCCCCGGAATTGGTGGGGCCATTGTGGAGATTAGGCAAGCTAATGCCCAGAGTTGCCGAGTGAAACCCCTGATTAGAGTAAGCACCGAAGCGAGAATTATCGAGTCCGCTGACCAAGGTCCACGACCCTGCCGCGTCGGGAATTGAACCCTGGTCCCAGGCTGACTTCTGCTCTCGGGCCTGCCGCCTCTAACCAGTGAGCCACACTACTCCTCCTTACCACCAACTTGTAGTTGGTGGTAAATAACGAATCCTTAACTGAGGAATGCACCAACTTGAGTGCCCCCTACATCCTGGTTTCGGTAATTTACCGAAACGGTATGTTAAGAATTCGGTATTTTACCGAATCCTTAAATTACCGATTCGGTAAAATACCGAATCTTAAAAAATGCCACCTACATCTAAAAAGCCCAATACCGGTCGGTAACAGCCGAAATTCGGTCATTTCGGCCATTACCGACCGGTATTGGGCGACCTACATCTTGCCCCATGTGTTTTTTCTGGAAGTCAAAATTCTTCAGTGCTGTAAGGCAGCAGACTGTATCCAAGGAAATCTCACAAAGTCGGATAGGCATTGGATGAGAGGAACTGAAGTCTTGATATTGGCAAGAAAAGCTCCAAACACTAGAGATTAAAATTTTGTGCCCAGAGAAGTCCTCTCAACAGTTAGATACTTTTGGCACCTTTATTCAGTCAAGCTTTGTACCTTCAAATTTAATCGCTTCAGTGAAGCAATGCTGTAACTGTATGTGATGTTGAATTCCGCAAAACTCAATACTTTCTCACTGTGAGTCGGCTAAATCAGATTTGCTGCTAACGGAGAAATTCCAAATGGGAGAAACTTGTTTTCTTAGCCCATTGAGATCACACCTTGGTTGAACTGGCTGGGTGGAATGTACTGGTCCTCTAGAGGTCTGGAAGTCCAAACATTTTCTAGCTTTCAGTTTTCTGGGGTGTTAGGAGAAGTCGAGTTAAACACTGCCCAGGGTCTCAGGACCTCAGGAATAGTACTTGAGAGTAAAGACTGACTCCAGCAGAGGCCACCAATAGGGTCCAGGTTAGGTCGAGCTGGCACTGCTCAGTTGAGCACTTTACACATTCTCTAGCAATGTTGCCACACAGAAGGTCAGCCAACTGATGCTTGAAGGCTACACCCCTGCCTTGGGTAGAAGAGGAATCAGGTCCACTCCTTCAGTGGTCCTCTCAGCCAGCAGACAGCAGGCCCAGTCCTCATCTGTTTTTCTGCAGTCCCGGAAAGTCAGGTTTACCCAAGATGACCTCCCTATCAACCCAGAGTCAGAGATACATGTTTAGTCAGGTCCTGTGTCCTCTCTTAGCCCAAAGACAAACTGCACCTAGGGAAAACCCTGGTCAGTCCCACAGATAGATAGTTGCACTATAAACAGGTCCATAGCAATGCCCCAGTAAAACACATATGGCCAGAGGCTCACATTCTCCAAAAATACCACAAAGATAGATACCACATGTACATAGAAACACTTAGGCAATCAGGACACAACATGCACACCACACGTAGTAATCACACGCTTCTCATGCTGAACATCTGGACACATACACACTGGCCCACACTAGCTCTCCCCAAGTTTGAGAGCCATCAGTGTCCTTATCTGATGCCCAGACTGCTAATTTATGACTCAGATGCTTTACAGAAATCACTTAATTGTACCTCACGATATGAATATTATATCAGACAAAACTTTGTACACCAAGAGACTTTCCTCAGAACCATTCTGCCAAGACTCTCGGGGTCACTGCATTTAAATAAACCAAATTGTTCCTGTTTTGCCAAATGCCTTCCGTCTCTTCATTTCTTAATGTAAATTAGTATCTGAGCAACACCTGTTTGCCCTTATGTGAACAATCCCACAGTGCCCCTCACTTGTACAATTCTCAGAGGCTGTATGCCCACACAGAGGTGTGTAGAAGAGAGTGGTTCTCGCACAGCAGAGGTAATCCTAATCGTAAAGAATTGTGACGGGTTTTCGTGTGCAGAAGGGTGGAAAACACTGTCTAGCCTTACAGTGTATCGATGAACATTGTAGAGGAAGCTCTCCCGCCTAGGGAGAGAACAACCCAACGCACTACTTTCAAAAGACCAGAGGTCTAATTCACTATTTCAATTGTAAAACCACTCGTGATCCAGATGAAAGAATATTCAAATGTATGGTTTATTCATATCCATATCAGGATTTAGATAGTACACATCAGTCTTTTTTGTACTCCACAAGTATATTCAGGTGTGTTATCACATCACACAACCCAATGCATTTCGGGCATGGCCCGTCGTCAGGGGAATTACTCTACAAAAAAACATGAAAGGACTAAATGTAATATACACGTAAATATGTCAGCAACAACCAAACTTGAGTACAATCCCAGTGAATGTGTGTTTAAAAATAAAAATGAAAGTGCTCAACTTAGTGTGCGCCGGCACTGCGGCAAGGAAACGAATGTGCGTGACACTGTGAAGAAAAATACAGCCATTAGCCCAAAAGTCACAACTCCTGGTGCCATAGAAACCAAACACTAAACAATAGTCAAACTCAATGATAAGAGACTAGTTCAATCAAATGGGTGCACTAGGGCGGATGAATCCTCAGTAATCCAATATCCTCCACCATTCATGCAGTAAGAAAACAAGTCCCCGGTCGTGGGTACTTACTAGTGTGGATGTAACAGCGGGACTCCGGAGAGTTCCACGAGGTGAACGCGCAGTGATAGAACAGGAAATCAAGATATACACAACGGTGAAAATAGAGGTAGGACTAGAACACCGAGTGGTGAATAATGTGTGAGCGCCATCTTGGAAAGTGCAAATCCGTAAAACAAAAATGAAAAGAAGGTATAATGAACCAATATGAGGTTATTGAACATGCAGGATAACAGATAAATCACAAATAGCACAAAAATTCAATGCGATCATTGAGACCCAACGGGGCCATCGTGGAAAGATACCGGATCCAAAAGTTCTCTCTCTTCAGTAGAAGGTTCTTGTTATTGCTTGTGATGGGAACTTGTTCCAATATTTGGAATTTAAGCTGCGCCACTGTATGTCTGTTCTCCAAAAAATGGGTAGCCACACTAGACTTCTGATTTTCAGTGCGAATGTTACTCTTGTGTTCCAAGATTTTCGTGCGAATCATTCTCTCAGTGTGGCCCACATAGCATTTGCCACATGGGCATTTTAGAACGTAGATCACATTCTTGCTGCTACATGTTGCGTTTACATTCAATTTGATAGGGAAACCTTTCATCGGGTGGTTCATAGTATTGCCTTGGATGCTGTTATGGCAGTTGCTGCAGTTGTAGCATGGTTTGAAGCCACTATACATTACTGCGGATTTAGGACTGCTGGTGTTGTTCAGAATCTCTTTCAAATTTTTGCCCCTGGTGAAGGCAAAGATGGGGGGTTCTGAAAATAAACCATTAAAATCAGACTCCTGTTTCAAGATAGACCAGTGTTTTCGGATGATCCTTTGAAATTGTGAAGAGGCTTTCGAAAACTTGGAGACCACCACCAAACGTTCGGTGGGGGCCTTGCGTTTCGGTTGTAGCAAGGAAGCTCTACTGTGTTTCTCACTTCTCTGGATCGCCAAATCCAAAATAGGAGTAGGGTATCCTCGTGCTCGTAAACGATCAAGGACCGTTTTAATCTGTGTCCTGCTCTCGTCAGGCCTGGAAACGATTCTTTTCACCCTCAGTATCTGAGCGTATGGCAAGTTGTTTTTAAGTCCCATCCGGTGGAAGCTGTGATAATGTAAGGTAGAGTTTCTGTCAGTAGGCTTACGGAAGACAGTGGTGGACCAGTCTCCCACTTCTCTCAGTATTTTCACGTCCAAAAAGTGGACGCAGGATGTACTGAGTTCCCAAGTAAATTGAATTCGCTGTGTGACTTGATTCCAAGTATTAAGAGGTGTGGGCAGGGTATAGTGATGTGCCCTCCACTGTGGTCACTTAAAACCAGTTCTAGAGGCAACTTACCCACATTGTATTTGGTGCCTGCCTGACTGTGATGAAAGCGATGGCACTTTCAGGTGTTACCTAACATTTGCTTGTGACAAGAGTGGCCCGTTTGAAGTAAATTATGTTCCTGGGTTCGCCTCAACCATTCTTCCTGCCAGTGGAAAATAAAATATCTCCCCACATTCATTGTCTCTGCTCTGGCATCAGGTTTCAAACTTCATCAGGACTAATTACCCATGGGGGTACTGCTGGAGAGATAAAACATCAAGTTATTTTCTCTTAATCCAGAGATAGTAGAATATTTAACCCTGCATGACATTGTTTTATATCAGCTAGCCAGAGCCTTCTTACAGTGAAAAAAGCTTTTGGGTGCTAGTTAGTGTAAGTGCATGTCCTACATCAACATGCTATGCACCCTGCTGTGTGGTCTGCATAAAGAACAACATAAAATAATGTGCTTGCATTTACAATAGGTTTAGGATTGATTGTCATCAATTTTGTAGGTGAAAGACAGGCCTTATTGAGGGATGGCAAGATGAATTATAATAAAGGTGGTGCAGCGAAACATAGCATGACACATACATGAGATAATTAGTAGGAGGGGTGGGCCAAATGTTGTACTTTGTTCTTGTGAAAGTTTACATAATTTCATGAAAACTAAGTTATGCAAAATTATACTCTTAGGGAAAAAAATGATTGCTGGTATTATGCATTACTCTTTCATTGAGGGCACCAGCATGATACTGTTATAAGAATAGCATATCTCTCAGAAGACATTTTCTTTGTGAACTAATCTCACCTGCTTACAAAATACAAAACATGTGCAATTAAAAATTGTGAGAAATTTCAAGGGCATTTCATAATGCACTATTCATGAATTTCATGAACTTCACTGATTTCATTTGTATTTTACCCAGGTCTAATTAGTAGGTAAAAGTTGTCTTCATCAAAGATAGGTACGGTGTCATTACTAATCACATGCATGTAAGATTCATAGCAGTGTCTGTATATAAAACCAGATTGAAACTCAGTACAATTTGGAAGACCACAGAACTCTCAATGAATTAGCAATATAGGAAAGGTCTGTGATGCATCAATAGATGACCAGCTGTTCATGGTCCATGTATTTGTTTCTTGAGAAGTTTCTGCATGTGGCTAAATGTAATTGAGTAAAGAAAGGAGCCATTGTTGATGTAGGCATTTATAATGTCATTTTCAGCGATTCATGTGTGAGGACTTCCTCATGGCCCTTGGCAAGATAGCAGGGAAACGATTTAGAGGAGAACTCAGATGGCTCTTCTTCAATACTACAATTGAAATCCATGTCTATAATTAAGTCTACAATCAGATTTGTCTGAAAATATCAAATCTGTTAGGTGGACTCAAGATGTGGAATGCAGCAAGGATTTTCACTTACACCTAAAACAATTTCTTGGCAAACATGTTTAAATATTGTTTGACATAGATTTAGTATTCCACGGACTTCCATTTTTATGTAACCTACACTTCCTAAAATGTATTTAAATAAATGAATTGAGTTGTTTAACTCACCATATCAGTATCAGAAACTGGGCCAAAGCTGGTCACATAGATATCAGTGTGTACTTCTGTTACCCTGTCTGATACAAAAATAAAGCAGTGTTAAAAAGACTAATTTTTAAGAAAAACATTATGAAAACAGTTTGTTTTTATGACTAACTGACACTACATGCAGTGCATCAAAATATACAAAAGTGGATTATAAGTTTCACAGGATACCATAGGACATAACTATGTTTTGCAACATTATTATAATTCAGTCCTAAACAATATTTTGTCATGAAATAGAGCTTATTTCTAAGTACATTTTCTGTTGTTTCATAACCTTCATAGAACATTCTGTCCGTGAAAAAGTAAACTGGTCATGATGTTCTAGACATTATTTGCTGTTAGGAGACTGAGTGCATAACCAAAAACATAGACAACCCCATAGTCTATTTCTGAATAGGAAGGAGTTGAACTATATTTAGAAGTACCTTTATGGCTAGCTAGTGTGAAGTAGAGAAGTAGGGTAGACATGCCTGCGATTTGTAGAGATGTAATTTATGTAGAGCCAATTAATGTGACAAGCACATTCATTGGGAAGGAGAGGGAAAAGGAAGGAGGTCTTACAGGATGAAAGAAGCTACTGGTCCGCCATAAGCCTCTCTAGTTGAACACACAAAGTGTGAATGTAGAAATGTGAAATGGACATGGACACTGGCAGTGAGGAAGAGAGAGATGCCTTATAAACAGCGGGATCCGTGAAATTACTGGTACATGACGAATATTCAGCCATTACAGCAACAAACCTACTGGAACACAGGGAGAACATACAAACTTAGAGCAAGGACTTTAAAATGGGAAGGCAGGAAAAATCCAATGTCTATAAAAAGAAAGAGGATTTGTAAACCAAAAAAAAAATACTAAATAGTGTCCCAGAAGAAAACTGCCCTGCACAGCTCAAAAGATGAATGGACGAAAACTGAGAATACATTAATAATTTTCACTTGAAAAAGTAGCAAGCAGAAATGAAAGAGAGTGAAGAGAGATCCACACAAAAGACCTTAAAATAAAATGATATGAAAAGAAGGAAAAAGCATAGCTAGGAGTGTTAATGAAAAAAGGAGAGAAAAGAACATATGCAACAGAGACAAGAAAGTCAGTCAGGTTCCACATAGTAAATGCTAAGAAATGGGAAATGATCCTAAGGTTCATACAACATAGTAAGCAATACAGAAGCTAGCCAAAGTAAAATACTCAAAGAGAACCATAGAAAAAACATGGTTCAGACCGTCTGTTTATAAATGGCCAAATTTCTCCTCAATTCTCCCTTTTTAGAGGAACACAACAGGGATGTCCCCTTTCCCCTCTTTTATTCCTGTTAGGAATTGAACCTTTTCTAAACTACATACGTCGATGTAAGGATATTCAAGGTATCACAATTAAAGATGTCACTATCAAAACTTTAGCTTATGCGGATGATGTTTTGTTGTTTATTAGTAACCCAATTTCTTCTGTTCCGTCCTTATTGGACATTATTGCCAAATATTCTGTAGTTTCTGGCTATAAATTAAATGTTAGTAAAACAGAATTTTTTCCTTTAAATGTTCTTTGTACACCTGATATGCTACCTACGTCAGATATTATTTGGCAAAAACACAAACTGAAATACCTTGGCATTTTATTCTCATCAACTTTGACTGCTACGTTAAAATTGAATTGTAATTTTATATCAGAGTATGTCAAAAATAAAACATCCAGATGGTCTTCCCTTACATGGTGGGGGAGAATGGAATCTATAAAAATGACTATTGCTCCGAAAATCTTATTCCCTCGCTATAATCCCCACTCAATTTCCACTAAAATTTTATAAAGATATTGATACACTGTTATCCAAATTTCTTTTGAACAATAAGCCCCCTCGTATTGCTTACAAAAAATTGAAACTCCCTAAATGCCATGCAGGAATTGCTCTCCCTGATTTTTATCTTTACCATAAAGCTTTTATATTAAAACAGAGTTCCATATGGTTTAATACCTCTCCTGTTGTTAAGCCTCCTATTTGGTTTGCTATAGAAAAATCAAATGTGGATCATTTCCCACTGCCCTCCTTATTAACAATGTCTCATACTTCTAAGCCTATTCATAATTCTTCTATAATCAAATCTTCAAGATTAATCCTTAATGATTTAGATTCTAATTTTGCCTCACCTTTACTTTCTACGGTGCATTTATCCCTATGGCATAGTGCCCTTATTAAATTGAAGAGAAATGTTAATTTCTGGACCTCATGGATTAAAAAAGGCATTTTCTATCTTAAATATGTTTTTTGTAATGATGCATTTATTCCTTTTGATATGCTACAAATGGTATTCCATCTATGCTCACAAATGATTTTGATTTTCAATGTTGTTTCTTCGTCCTCTAAGGCTGTTTCTATGTTTTATAAAAAATTCACCACTTCCCTGGGAACTAACATCTCTACAATTTCAACATTTTGGAATACTGAACTTACAATTTCACTATCTGATGACTCCTGGTTGACTATTTGGCTCAATAGTATCACTGGTTGGTTACCAGTGTCTCTTTATCAAACAAATGCCTACATTTTGCTTAATTCATTATGGACTCCATTACGTCTGTTTCGTGCTAAATTGCTCCCATCAGACGTTTGTTGGCACTGTAATTTAAGTCTTGGTTCACTACGCCACATGTTATTTGATTGCCATATAATTTTCAAATTTTGGTCTAAAGTTTGGGACATAATATTGAAAATTCTACCCATTCAAGATGTTCTTTCTTATAAATTATTAATTTGCACATCAGTTGTACTTACTCACCCTCTTTCTGACATTGAGGCAAAGTTGTTACATTTTTTGATTTCAGCTGCGTTAAAATCAATCACTTTTTGTTGGAAAGATGCTGCTTCTCTTTCTGTTCCTGCATGGTGGTCATGGATTACCTTTACAAGAAGAGGTGCTCAATTGTCTCTACAAGGAGTTTCCCATAATTCCATGTCTTTTCAATCTTTTTGGTCTCCAATTGATTCATATTTGCTGTTATGATTATTGTTCTTAATTATAATTTGTTGTTATACATAAATTGCTTCTGATTATTTCATTATGTTAATAGTAACCTTACTTTTCATGCAATATGATATATCCTGTCCCTTCCCCCCTCCTCTTTCCCCGTCCCTTCTCCATTCCTTGCTTTTATTTTTCCTTTGATTGATTATTCTCTTACCATATTTCTAAGATTTATGTTAGATTGATTGTAACTTCTTTATTCATTCAACAGTCCTTTATTGCTCTTTATTCTATTTTTCTGTATTGTCCATTTCTGTCACTTTTTTTTGTTGAAAACTTAATAAAATTATTCTGAACATAAAAAAAGAAAAAACATGGTTCTAAGAAACATCCTCCTAGTGCAGCCTGCAAACATCCATCAGTTGTGATGAGGAGAGCACAAAGATACAACACTTTACCTACACCAAATGACAACAAAAAGCAAGGCTGGAATCAACAAAGCCAGGAACGGATATTGCAAATATGATATTTGAATCTAGTTTGATTAAAATCAGCAATCAACACAGTGGATGCAATTACATTGATGTGAAATTCAAAATACTGGGGGGCATATTTACAATAACTGGCGCATCCCTACATATCAGCAGAGATGCTCCAGTTATTTGCGCCATGCCTCCGCCACCATTGATTTTTTTTTGGTCAAATCTGTTTATTAGCATTTTAAAGGTTTTATGGTACAGTAGGTACTTCAACAATATCAGCTCAGCAATTTGGGCATGTCAAACAATCACCCATGCACAATATACCATAACAGTGGAGGGACACAGTGTCACAGGTACAATATTTGATAAACAAAGGATAAGCGCCCAAAGCTGGCAAGAGTGTGGGGTGTCTGGGGGGGCAGCCCCCAAATGTGTCCATGACTGTCCACACGCTAAGCTTAGTACATTTGGCAGAATTTAGGGTGGATCCCTCCAACGTGGACCTATGCACAAATATGACTTTTATACAACAACTGCAAAGAAGCAAAGAGAAGAAAACAACAGCGGCAAAACCACAGACACATACATACATGCCTCCGCCACCTTTGATGCACCACATTTACAATGCGGTGCACCATGGGGCAAAAACAGCACAGATGCATGACGCATCTGTGCCGTAAAAGTGGGGCATTGCTGGAAGTGCTTCGCAAGCACGACGAGGCTCCAGCAATGCTCTGGGGGCGCTATCTAGTTAATGCTGCGACAATCCTTACGCCTGCTTCAAGCAGGCGCAGGGTTTTGACGCATCATGGGCTCAAAAGTGACTGAGTGAAATCTTGTAGATTTCACTCAGCCACGTTTAGGAGGCGTTCCTGCGCCGGAACGTCCCCGCCTGCGCAGGAACGCCTACATGTGGCGCAGGACTTTACAACGTGATGCATATGGGAGATGTACCCCGCACCATGGCGTAGGATTTGTGCCGCTGCTGTGTCACAAAAGTGACGCAACGGAGGCGTAAATGAGGCGCAAGGGGCTTGTAAATCTGCCCCTGGGTCTCTCATTATTAGTCAGGCATAGGGGTGAAATCTGCCACAGTGCCTGAGTGGGTGATCCAGAGTTACTGGGTATGAAATGTTATAAAATCTACGGAGGGAGACTGGTGAAGGGAGTGGCTGTGGGTGCAGGCAGAGTGGCCCATGTCCAAACCCTGCACGAAACTTGAAGGGAGCTGAATTTTTTTCCAAATGCTCTGTCCCCAGCCTCCTCACTCCTTTCCCATACCTTGACCTCACAAGCCCCACAGACTACCTACAGATACCCACTTCCACGCAGAGCAGCAACGCAAGCTGTGAGTGAGCTCCAGACAGTACAGCCTGTATCAAACGTTAAGTCCCGGGCTGAAATCACCCTAAGTCAACTCTCATTCAACGTCAACCAACACAATGCTCCTCCTGCCCACCTAGTTGCATCCCACCACCCGCCCCCAGCAACCTCCCCACAGTCTTCCAATCTGCACTGGCCTCTGTTCCTAGTTAGCCACTGCTCAGATTGTTGATGAGGCTGCCATTGGGACTCAATATTAGCCACAGTCAGGAAAGGTAAGTAGACCAGGTCTGCGCAGGGCACAGATCATTTATTGTTGCTTGAGGAGGACATGGAAGAGCTGAGAATTTTGAACTAATAACAGAATGATTGTCCCTATCACAACCAATATGTGGGAGGTGGTTCTGCCTATGGACTCTGCTTATGGATCATAGGTTTCCTTTAAAGTTTCAAAAAGTTTTTCTATGACACTTTTCAAAAGAATTTCTACATTGGGCTGGATTCAAAAATAAAGCCATATTGGAATGTATGCAGATAAATACAAAAAATAATGTTTTGATGGTGAACTATAGAAAAAAATCACATGGCCATTATTATAATGACATGTTTTGTGATGCATAGTATGGAAATCAAAAACTACAAATAGTTATCAAACATCAACCACCGCCATAAAAAGAACCAAAACTACATTTAGCAGTGCACTCCTTACAGGAACCTATCGGCAAAAGTTAATAGTTTCCAGAAATAATGATTACATTAGGACATTCATGGGATATGTGGAATTAGCTTATTTAAGTAACAGATAGGGACATTTCAGAATTAGAACATGATTTAGACTGCAAGGAAATCCTGAATTTTACAGCGGAAAAAGATAAAAAAAATGTCAGCCAGGAGAAACACACACTTAAAATGTAAGGAGACTGGCGTGGCTAGGAGCGTCACGATGGTGGTCCCACTCTAGCAGTGCTCTAGGCCCCTCCTCCATCCGCTCTCAGTCCCGCAGCTCATCAGCAAGCACCCCTTACCTCCGAGAAGGTAATCCACCCTGCCAGCATCAGTGGCAGGCTCCGGAGGTGAGTCTAACTTGAAAATGCTGAGATTTGTACAGATTCACCCTGGGCCTGCCGATCGCGCCTTGATCAAAATGGCGGACTGAGCTCTCTGCCTAACACTATGGAGAGCCAGGGACCGCATCTCACCTCCTGCACACCACAACCAGAGATTGGTGCATCTCCGGTGCCTTGCCGAGGACCCCCAGACCTGACAGGTGCCCGGGCACCTTTTGCAACACACTCGAACTGCTTCTGAGTTATCCCGCCTGCAGAGAGAAGGTCTGAAGGTGCACAACGCCCCCTGAATACATCCGGCACCTCCAAACACAGCATGATAATACCCCAGCGCAGCCCTCTCTGGTAGACCAGTAAGTGACAGGGTCCAGGGCTGGGGGTGTATCGACCGTGACTGCCCTACTGACTTGACAAAGCCCCCTCGCACAGTGCTTGGCCGGGGCCTGGTGTATGAGGCCCGCAGGCCTGCCCTGTTTATCGGCTGCAAGCTGGAGCCTGCCTTGGCAGGGTTGAAGGCCCAGAAGCAGGATCTTCATTAAATTCCTTACTTAAGTAACTCCGATCCCATAGACTCGATTCGCCGGCCAGTGCCGGGCACCTCCACAGCGACCCTTGGTAGAGGTCCCCGGGACTGGTGGCTGGCCTGATAGGCACCCGGTCTTCCAGGGCATGAGCTGCATCTTGAAGTTGCAGTGACTGTCAGACCCGTCCTGTCCTCCTTTGAAATACAAAGCAGTACGTCTTGGGAGACAAGAGGCCAGGCGGGCAGCCCGTACTTGACGGATGTTGGCTCATAAACTTCGCCTACCTCCAAACTCCTCCTGAGGCCCCATCTAACAGGCCACTGACACGGCTCCCCACCACAGACGCAGCGGCGCAACTGGACCCTGCTTGGCTAAGCAGTTGCCAGCACTTCATTATAACAGGCTACCCCCTAAACATGTCGCTGTGGAGCCCAGAGTGATCATGGGGCATATCAGCTGTACCACAAGGGCGATTAGCTCCCTTCCTGCATCAGATTGAAGGCACCGTTGGCTCTGGAACCACTTCACATACGGGATACCTGGCCCAAGCAAAACCATTGACGCCCCCCACATCACCACAAACCTACACAACCCAAATTGGGCCTGCAGTGCGTTTGGTCAAAGGCGAGCACAGCTATCAGGGGAGGGATAGACTATACCCTAGAAATAACCCAAACCAGTGTCATCTCCTGCTTCCCAGACACCATGGGTAAAGACCGTGGCCCTAAACCTCCTCCTATGCAGACTAAGATGGATCAGTGCACCACCAATGAGCCTGGGTCCCCAGCAGGGGCCTCCAAGCAATCCACCCCGACCAACTGCGACCCTACTACGATCCTGCAAGCCATTAGCTTGTCTCAAATTTCAGTGGAGAACAATATTGTGATTTTTAGGGTGGACATTGCTCTGCCCCGGCAAGACCTCCAGAACACGATGGCTCGCATTTCGGAACCAGAATCCCGCATTTCCTCAGTTGAGGACGATGTCGACCGGCTGAAGGAGCAAGTAGCATCCTACAAACCCACACCAAAGAACTGCATAAAAGGGCAGAAGGCGCTGAATATAGGTCCCGGCACAACAATCTTTGGCTGGTGGGATTTCCTGAGGGAACAGAATAAGGGCAAGTGGTGGCTCTCGTCGAACAATGGGTCAGAACATGGATGCCCAAAGACCCACTATCCGCCTGGTTCGCAGTGGAACATGCCCACTGATCTCTGGCACACAAGCCTCCTCTGGGTGCTCTACACCAGCCCATCACTGCCAGGATGCTCAATTTCAAAGACAGAGACTCAATTCTGCGAGAAGCCAACAACCAGAACACCCAGACCTATCAGAATCAGACTATAATGATCTATCCTGATTACATGAGGGAGGTTCAAATCCAAAGACGGTCATGCATTGTAGTCAAGCAAAAACTGTGCACTCTCAATCTTCAATACCGGCTGCTCTTACCGGCCCGCCTCCATTCCGTCTTCCAGGACAAGACCTACTTCTTTGAAACCCCAGAGTCAGCTGGGACCTGGCTGACCAGAGAACAACCCGCAGAGCCAGAACCAAGGGTTCTCACAAAGGGGTGCGCACCTCCCTCGCAAGATGTCCCAAGCCAAGATGAAGATGTACGCACTCCCGCAGGGGCCGCGGTTCACGCATGGCCCTGTTGGGTTCACCATCAAGTACCGTCCAAGACCCTGTGAACCAAGAGCCACCACCCAAGTCCTGGTCCATGTAATGTTCAGGATTCCTGGATCACTCACCTGTGAGAGAAGGACCCCCAGAGACCCTGGGAGTAGAGTCCAATGACTCAGATGTCTCTCATATCCCGGCACTCCTGGCCTCAAAGGCCCCTCCTTAAATTATGGGTACTTGGCTCTACAGATAGACGATCTCAGCATGCCACTACACCCAGATAAATCTGCCGATGCAATGATTTTATCCTACTAAGAGGGCGGTCCTCCACGCAACTCTAAATCTAAGCGTTATAGTTTAGCCTGTTATTTCCTTTGTTTGATAGGGCGACAGATGCTTCAATTCTCTCGAAGTATAGGGTGGAGGAGAGTGGATGGGGGGGGGTTGGACCTGTTGTCCTATGTTTCTGTTGGATTATACTGTTTTGTTAGTTATTGCAACACTCCATCCATACACCATGGTAGACTCACTCATAGTCCATATAACAGCAACCGAGACGATGTTTCACAATCAGATAATAACCTGACGAGTCCTACGGGCTCCAAAGACTCTCAGGTTTACCCAAGGTAACCATGACACATGCAGAAAATTATCGAGATACTCTCCATATAATGTCAGAGGAATGTCATTGTTCTGCTCGACAGAGTCAAACTGACTTCAGTCTTACGATATTCCCAAAGACATGCATCTGATATACTCCTGCTCCAGGAGACACTTCTTCTGGGTAACCACTGTCCCTTCCTTGCACAATACGGGTATGACAGGGTTTGGCACTCAGGCTTGACTGGTGTTCACGGCGGGTGGCAATTCTCCTGAGACGCAACCTCCCCTTTGTGCTTACTCTAATGACCCTCAAGGATGCTTTGTTGCCCTGACCGGAACAATGGATGGGAACGTCCTCAACCTACTGTCCATATACATGCCTTCAATGATACTTACACTGGCCCTGAGGTGAGCTAGTGACATCATTGCTTCCTGCCCCTGGGAGAGACAGTAACAGAGGGTGACTCTAATGCGGTTATGCAACCGAGTCTTGACACCACAGGTATACTCTCTGCTGCAAGGACACTATAAGCCAAACATCTAATCACTTAGGCTAGCACTCTGGGCATCTGCGATGTCTGGAGGACTTGGAATCCCCGTAATAGGCACTACACTCACACCTCTGCAGTGCATCACACACACACGAATAGAGATGATCTTCATGCCGGCCGCTGACTGCCAGAGAATCAAAGAGAAATCTATAGTCCCTAGGGGCATCTCGGATCATTCACCTCTGCTCCTGAGTATAGGCAATTCCTCTGATACACTCAGCCCTATGTGGAGGATGAACGCTTGGTTCCTTCAAGATAAAGACTTCAAAAAGGCAATTGAAGTGGAGCTTCGACAATACTTCCTCAACAACAACAGCTCTGTCCCCACCCCGATTACTCTCTGGGAAGGGGGTAAAGCTACCATACATGGCTTCACCAAAGGCCACTTCAAGCTCCAGCTCTTGGGCCAAGATAGTCGGATCACCCTCCTTGAGGCTCGGGTGACTCGTCTTTAGAGGTGTACACCTGATACGCGAGACGGTCCCCAAATATTGCAGCTTGCGCTACTAAGAGAAGAGATCAAATAAATCTCTCTGGAGTCCGCTAAGTTGCTATGGAGGTCCTCCATTACCCGTGTATACAGCTGGGGAGAGAAGAACTGGAAGATCTTGCATAGACTGGCCACGTACCCCTAAGCCAATCGCATAATCCCAGAAATTTGAGACTCCGGGGGACCTACCCACTGCACTCCCCTGGCGGTGGCCCAGACCTTCACCGACTATTACTACAGAATCTACTCGACTCAGCGACCCGAGATCTCCCTCTCGGAACTGATCAGCCTGAACGGCCTCCACCTTACCCGCCTCAGTGCGGCTGAGTCAGCCATAATCAATCTCCCCATTATGCCTGCAGAAATCAATGAGGCATTATCGCAAATTGCATACTGGGAAAACACCAGGCCAGATGGCTTCCCACAAGAATATTACGCTGTGTCTTGGGACATACTGGTCCCCCATCTCTCTGATTGATTTAATGAGGCCACTGATACAAGATCATTGCCCCCAGAAACTGATTTGGCAACTATAGTTGTCATCCCTAAGACCCAGCCACCCTCTCCAAAGTGTGCAGACTATAAACCAATCTCCCTCATCAATACAGAGATCAAAATATGTGCCAGTATTCTGGCACAATCTTTCAGACCCTACCTCACCAAACTGATCCATCTGGACCAATGCAGCTTCATGCCGACACAGGGTACAAGACACTGCCTTCGACGCCTCCACCGGACCCTCGCGAATCACCAGTCGCTACCTCCCTACCTAGCTCTCCTCTTCACTGATTTCCCAAAAACTTTCAACTCTTTCGACTGGCACTACCTGGAGGATGTGCTGGTCGAAATGGGCTTGGGCCAACATTTCCTCAGTTTAGTTAAGGTCTTGTACTCCAAACCCAAAGCAAGGGTACTCATCAATGGAGAGCTCTCGCAGATGTTCCCGATTGGAAGGGGTATGAGACAGGGCTGCCTTCTCTCACCCCACTTTGCCTTGGCGATGGAGCCCTTGGCTTGTCTTTTTCGGTCAGACGACCAGATTCAAGGTTGGAAGTGGCAAGGCTCCCATGAGGACAAGATCACTTTATAGGCAGACAATGTCATGGTTTTCCTCATTGAGCCTGCTCAATCTGGTCCCGGATGCCTCCAAATACTACACTCCTTTGAGTAGGTCTCCGGCCTACATCTAAACCCAGGCATGTCAACCTTGGTCCCCCTTCACCTATCAAGGGACTGTTTCGACTGGCAGTCAACAATACCCATCAGGCGGCAATCGTTTAAATATTTGGGTCGCACTACTCCCCGAACTAGCATGGCCGCTCAACATTACCCCATGAGTGAGAAGGGCCAAGGAGAATCTCCGCAGTTAGCACACCCTGCCGCTTAATCCCCTAGGGAGAATCACCCTTTTTAAGATGATGATTCTTCCCCAGTTTCTATACATTATCCAAAACACCCCATTCTACCTTCCTCCGTCCTTGTTCAAGGATCTAGACAGTCTTGCCACCAAGTTCCGCTGGAGCGGGAGGAGACCATGACTGGCTCTAGCCTGCTGTCAGATCCAACCCTTTGACCGGGGCATGGGCATGACTAACCTATACTTATACTCCCTAGAATGCAACCTTCCTGTTCACCCTACACAATTAGTTTAACGGGGGCTACTCTGACCCCCGTTACAGAACTAAATGACCTATGAATTCTCAAAATTCAAACATGAGGGACAGGGGATCGATCCCCAGGACGCTGCTGGTGGTGACACAATCAGTTCTGCTGGCGTGGCGCGCTTCCCTGCGCTGCAGCCATTGGCTGAACAAGTTGACTCAGCAGAAATCACAAGAGCCTAAACCACGAAGGCTAAACAACGACCAAATCCCAACCACTAAGTATTGAACCGCGACTCACTGAACCGCATAAAAAATCTATTTACATGTAAAACAAATCTACCACTACATTCAAAACAATGCTTCATTTAAACGCATAAAAAAATGTTATTAGCATATTTATCAGATATATTTTTCTCTCAATTATTTAAACATCAAGTTCTAAAATATATTTTTTAAATTAAAGTAATACTTTTATTAAATGAATGTAAAATATATTTCCAAATAATTAATTACAACTTTCAAATATTTTGATTTTTCCTGATATTTTCATTTAAATATGTTCAAATCAAGACCCAATTGAACATTGGAATGTATTTCTATTAAGTGCAATGATGGCATAGCATGCAAAATTGGAAGTTTGTGAAGCACCCTCATAGTTAATTAAACTTTCGGCATCTAGAATACAGCGAATGGCACAGACTGCCTTACTTGACTCTGTTTAAAAGGACGCCTCAGCTGTTTACATCTGCACCATAGCATCCTTAGGGTCAGAGTGGGCACCTTTATCATTAGCATCTTTAGAACTACACGCCTCTGAGGGACAGGCTGGGTACCCGCCCTCCCCCTCCTTTGGTTTGTGCCTGGTAAGGTCGATCTACCTGGGTCCCACATACACTGCACCAAATATTTCGTGCCTGGAGGGACAGTGAAATCCCTATGCCCATTGTCCATGCCAGCGTGGGCATCCCACCTGTGAGACATCATTTGAAAACAATCCTACAGTGCCTTCCACAGGCCTCACAAGGTAAATTAAAACTGTCTCTGTAAGTTAATCTGTAATTGTAAAAATCGATCATTAGATGTTTTCTTAAAAATTGTTTACATTCGAAGTGTGCTTTAAATAATTACATTTTTCGTGTTTAAAGGCTGGAGTCATTGTTAAGGCCACTCATTGTTTAATGAAGTAGTTATCAAGGAGGTCATGGTTCAGTTCTAGATCGTTGTTTATGAGTCGTTGTTAAGGCCACTCGTTGTTAAAAAATTGTTGGTCACGCTGTTTTCCCTCTGGCGAGGTACCTGGCTTAGGGAGATGAGTGAGTTGAACTCGTTCTTGGCATGGGACCTGATTGGTATTTCACAATTAGGAGACATATGGGTTGTCGACCATATATGCTCATTCCAAGAGCTGCAGACTCTGTATTCCCTCCACCCATTGTAATTCTACAAAAATCTACAACTGCGTCATGCCTTCAACACATACATGCCAAATGGCACAACACTCCCAGAACACAGCCCTCCAGAAGCACAGACCATGATGGGAAACCCAGGGAAGGAAGGGGTCTCGCTTATCTATCGCTCCTTAATCAATAACACCCCAAACACCCTGGACTCAGGAGTCAATAGGAGACCTGGGTGGGTCCACTCGAGGAGGAAGACTGGAGGGATGCCTTGATGGTGCCAAAAACCACTACTAATTCAGTCAGACTCCACCTGGTCCAAATGTTCTATATCCACGCTGCCCACCTCACGCCAAAACGCCTCTGCAGGGAAGGCCTACAACTGACTCCGTCCTGTACACGTTGTGGCCAAGAACTGGCTGACTTTTACCACATGGTATAGGCATGTTCCCACCTTGCCCCATGCAGGGAAACATAACAAACAGAATTCTATGAGGTGTTAGACTGGAAGGTTCCGCACAACCTCTAAATGGGAGTCACAGATGGTTTGGACTGGTCCAGAGTTGACAAATTGTTTCTGGGCACAGCCCTGATGATGGCCAAGAGGGATATCGCTGCTGGTTGCAAAAACCCAACCCGCCTAGCATAACTAAGTGGTGCAGAGGGGTGGACTGTTTTGAAGAGTCAGGACACATAAATTTGTATAAGTTGAGGTTTATTAAGTTAACAGGAATAGACCCCTTGGACACAACCGCTCTCCTCTCCAACGGCCTTCCTTCTGCTCTCTAGATTCCACAACAGCATCAGAGCAGACAGGTTGCTAAGGAGCATCAGTGTTCCAGGGCAATATATAAATATGCAATAGTAATTGATTGAGCAGAGAAGGAAGTAACACATCTCCCTCCTTAAAAAAACAGATGGTAATACACAAATTTATAGCACAAACATATGTAATCATCATACTTTTTATCCATAGCGTGCAAATGCCCAGAACCAAATCTGACTGTAGGAGTAGGTACATTATTTGGATATGGAACAGCTCTACATGCATATGCTTTTTGTTGAGAACTAGAAGATACAGCAACCTTGGTGTCTGAACATTGTGATACTTTTCTCGTTTTCCACCAATTCCCATCAGGAAGCTTCACACTGTTCCCTTTAACAAAAACAACCTTTTTTGGAGAAGACCATTTCGAACAACCCTTCCTAGATTTATCCCCCACAAACACTCTTACAAACATTCCTTGCGAGAACAACATTTTTGACTTCACAATATTCTTGTTATGACGATGCCAATAAGCTGTTTGGTACTTTTGTACTCTGTCTTTTACTTTATTTAGATTCACATCATGTTTACCAGCCCTATTCATCTAAGCTGGTACGACCACAGAACACGGTATTCTCCCCTTGAGCAGGGAAAAAGGTGTCTCTTTTGTTACCGAATGAGGTGTAGTACGATATGACCATATCATGTGCTTGACCTGTTGCCTCCAAGACTCACCATTCATACATGCTAATTGGATGCACTCAACCAACACTCTGTTGAAGCATTATACTAGGCCATTGCCCCTTGGATGATAAACTGGTGTAGTTGCATGTTTGATGCCCCACTTAACAAGGGAAGTTTCACATTCTTTTGAGATGAATTGGGGTCCATTGTCTGTGACAATCTCGGCAGGACAACCCTCCCTTCTGAAAATATATTCACAGAATGAAATAACCCAATAAACTTAACTTCTCTAACAAAAGCAACTTCCGGCCACTTGGAAAAATAATCTACCTTAACTATGGCAAATCTCGCAGACACATTCAAGGTGTCAAAAGGTCCACAAATATCAATAGCCAGTTTATCCCAGGGACTCTTAGGCATGGGTGTAGAAACAATGGTGGTTTCCTGGGAAGAATGGGTTTTGTCACTACAAGCACTTGCTATACAATCACAAACACAATGCTAAATTTGGATGCCCATCCCGGGCCTCCAAAAATCCTCTCTAATCCTTTTTTCATGGCAGACATTCCACCATGTCCCTCATGCATGATTTTCAACAATCTTTCACTAAGTTTCTCAGGCACAACCAACCTACTCCCTCTTCTAAGTAAATTATCAATAACATTCAATTCAGACCATATTAACTTGAATGAATCCAAATCTTTGTGTGATTTCCACCCTTGTTTGTGACACAAAATACCTTTGACCTTATTTAAAATGTCATCCTCTTCAAGAGATTTTTTCCAATAATAATAATAATAATAATACGGAATTTTCTAAAGCGCGAACAGCTACCTCAACAAGGAGGTGTCCCAGCGCTACAGGAACACATTTTGACCATGAGGACTAAGAGGGATTGGCATCTAGCGTGATTGGGCGAAGAGCCAGGTTTTCAGCATGCGCTTGAAGCAAGGCTCGGAAGGGGCCTGCTGAAGAGCTGGAGGCAGGGAGTTCCAAAGTGTTGCCACGTTGGCTGAAAAAGTCCGTCCCCCCAGCCGAGCTCTCTTTGCTCGAGGAACAACAATCTGAGCACGGCTGTTGGATCGGAGGGAGCGAGCTTGGGTGTATCTAGGTAGTCGGGCTTTCAGATAGTTTGGGCAGGTGCCATACAGAGATCTGAAAGCCAGTGTAAGTGCCTTAAACTAGATTTGGCTTGCTACCGGTAGCCAGTGAAGTGAAAGAAGATGTGGAGAGACCGAATGCTTGAAAGGGATCCGCAGTAATAGTCTCGCAGCCGCCTTTTGGACCAGTTGCAGTCGCTGTACCAGGTATTTTGGTAAGCCCAGATACAAGCCATTAGCGTAATCCAGCCTCGATGTTACTGTGGCATGGATTACTGTTTTTCGGCAATTTACCGGTAAGAGTCTCAGAATCTTACGTAGATTCCTCAATTCAATGCACCTCACTAATGGCACTGCATACATCTTTCACCTCTGCCACCATCCATTCATCATCCTCATCCTCTTGATTATTATCTAAAGGCAGTCTAGATATGCAATCAGCATTGACATTTTTTGCACCCGGAATATATTTTATTTAAAAAATTTACTCCTGAAGACGATATAGCCACTTGGAGATCCTTGGGGTGGCTTTACGTTCCCCCCTTGTGGAAAAAAGATCCACCAATGGTTTATGGTCAGTGTGTAATTGGAATGTAGTTCCCCACACAAATGTCCGAAAATATTGCACACCCCACCAGCATGGTAGACCTTCTTTTTCGATTATGGAATAAGTATGTTCTGCACATTTTCGTGTGCGGGAAGCGAAAGCTAACATTCTTTCAATCCCCTTGAGCACTACACCAAGACCATAATTGCTAGCGTCAGTGGATATAGTGGTCTGGTATACAGGATCAAATGGTTTTAAAGTAACAGCATTGGCAATGTATTTTTTTATAGACTCAAATTACTGTTGACACATTTCTGACCATTCAAATTTGGCACCCTTTTTCATTAATTTTTTTAGCTCATGTACCTTATCAGAAAAATTATGTACAAATTATGAATAATATTCTGCGAGATCGAGCAATGATCTAAGTTGGTCTCTATCCTTTGGAGCAGGTGCTTTTTCAATAGCTTCAACAAGATTCTGTTTGGGTTTTACACCATCACGCGACAAGGTGTGGCCTAAATATTCAACCTCACTCACACCAAATTTGCATTTTTCCAAGGCTATTGTGAGTCCAGCATCTGAAAGTTTCTTCAGAACTTCTTCTAAAATTTAATCATGTTTGATGTTATCACGCCCCCACACCAAGAAATCGTCTTGAAATACTAGAACATTTTTTAAACCGACCAGGACGGATTGCATCACTCTCTGAAATACAGCTGAAGCTGACGCTAAACCAAAAGGCATGCATACAAATTGGAAGGCACCTTCTGGAGTAATGAATGATGTGATGCGCTTAGAATCCTAATGTTATAAAATTTGGTGGTACGCGTTGTAAAAATCTAAAGTTGTAAAGTGTGTACCCCCAGTTGCTAACATTTCATTTATTCGGGGAAGGGGATGTCGGTCTATCCAAATGTTGTCATTAACATCTCTTAAGTTAATACACATCCTAATATTTCCATTAGGTTTTCTGGCCTAAACTATTGGACTTAACCATTTTGATGCCTCAGTAGGCTCAATTACTCCTTCCTTACAAAGCCTATGTAATTCATCTCTAAGTTTGTCTCTTAATATGAAAGGATTATTCCTTACTTTATGCACCTTGGGAACAGCATCAACCTTAAAATGATCCGCTGTTTAAATTTCTTTAGACATCCTAACTTCTTACTAAACAAATCTGGAAATTTAGTGCTCCACCTTGAAGTGTCTCCAGGCGATGTTAACAAAACTTGTTGAGGATGATTTGGGTTTAATACAATATTGAAAGCTCTTTGATCTTACCAAACTAACAGCGATCTACCCTTGTGCACAATGTATAATTTTGCAGTGGTTTTTCTATTCAGAAAGCACATTTCAGTTTCTACATACCCCAAAACAGGTATTTCTTCACCGCAATACCCTTCAGGTATTACATCAGTAGATTGTAACTCTTCCAACTTACTGCCTAAACTCTCCCAAATAGATTTGTCAATGATGGTAAATGGGGAACAAGAATCTGCCCAGACTTGCACATCTTTGTCCCTGATTTTAATTATACATTTTGGAGGACGATAGATATCCTGTTTGTGCGGATCACATTTAAGAACTTGGTTAGACTCTATGACCATTACTACTACACTGTCATTTTCACAGTCACTGTCATATGACATGTCTTCCATTCAAGATAAATTGGTTTGATCTATAAGATTAACAGATTTAGAGACAATGGAAGATCCAAAACTCTTGCACCATCTCGTTACATTTGTGACATCTACTCTGGATAGCCGGGCAATAATTAGCATCAGCTGTGTGTTTTGGACTACCACACCTGAAACAAATCTTTGATTTAAATTTAGTATTTTCTTGTTTGTTATCAGGAATAGGTTTTTCCACAACTTTTTAAAAACTTTTTTTATGTTATGTACCGTTTCATCACCTTGCACAAGATCCAGAATGGTCAGGACACAAAGACTGATCTATTTGTTGCTGTTGAAAAGGCACTTGACAGGACTAAGTGGAAGTTTGTACTCAGGATGAACGCAGGTCTACATATGAGTCACAAATGAATAAACATTCTCACAGAATATCTTGTAAGTGGTGAATTAATACAAAATTGATTCACAATAATCTTGCACAGATGTCCTCTGGCATTGCTGCTCTTGATATTGATGCTAGAAATGCTAACCTCATCCGAAAGGGTAAACAAGAGAGCATTAAATGTACAGATGGCAGTTGATGAGATAAAACAATGAGATATACAGATGACAACATGCTCATATTATCACAAACAAAACATGAATCTCGTCTGTCTGGTTAAAAGATTAATTTCGGAAATGTTGAAGTGCTACACCTAAACTGGTGTACACCAAACATTCTATTAGGACATGATAATCTCACAAGAACATACAATACATGCATTGTGGCAGCCTAAATCCACTACTGGGTGCAGCAAAGGTAGAACTTGAACACTTGAATATATTTCAACTCACAATATAGGCCAGGAGCAAGGTAATTATAATTACTGTGGTGACAAGAATAATCTATAAACGTTGAATTATGCCTTCATCAAACCCTTGTGTTTAACTGGTATTCAGTTAAACGAGATTACCATGCAAATAAAACAAAACATATGATGTAGGAAACCTCAGGTAAGCATTTAGGGTTCAGTTAACAATCTCTGATGTACCAGGAGCACCAGTTTTTAGGATGTCAACTGGTGTGATATAATTTGTGGGCTTTTTATGTTGTTATGTATTGACTTTGCAACTGTTTTATTACTGCTAAATACTTTACTTTGCAACTGTTTTATTACTGCTAAATACTTTACATATTTCTTAAATTAAGCCTGTCTGCTCTGAGCCATCGCTACCACGGAATTGAGCTTGTGTTTAAATTGCTACAACTGTGTTTTACCCTGATAGCTTTGCAGTTTTATTCCTTGTGGTGGACTCTTATTCACCCCAATGAATAATTCACTTTCTTACAACAAGTGAACTGTAAGTGCTGGTGGGGAAGCCTAGACTTTAGCGAGATAACATTTGACTTGGAGCTCAATGGCTGTGGAAACATTTCTGATTTCTGGAGGCAGCAATAAACCTCGAGGAGAACACATCAGTAGTATATTCTCACCTGCATCTAAAGCCATCTTTGAATCAGTCCCATAATGAATATCCTTCAAGCAAGAAACAACTTGATAGCACTAAGGGACAGGAGGAAACTTGCAAGATTATATATCAAAGATTCAAAAGAAAATCTAGATCAAAGATACTGTATGAAAGACGTTACGAGGGATGCCTGGAACGATCAACCACTGAAGAAGTTAATAATAAATAATCCACATTTGTATAGCGTACAATCACCCGTTAGGGTCTCTAGGCGCCGTCGGGAAGATTAAGCAAGCTATTGCCCAGAGTCGCATGGTGCTGGGCTAACCTGCCGCCGGAGCCGGGGATCGAACCCTGATCCCCAGATTCCAGCGTCAGTCGCCCTGGCCGCGGCGCCACACCTCTCCCACAAGTTAGACACACCTCTCCCACAAGAAGTTAGACAGCTATACCACTAGCAAGAGCCAAACAGTGAATCCTGGGAAATGGTGTGCAAAAATAAACCCCAACATGTACCTATTACTTACTGTTATATTAAGAGGCAATAAAAAACTCAGTTGTGCATTGTGAGCTCACTGTGCCATAGAGCGTGAAACAAAAGAATTAAAATGCATGAAGGATTGCTTGTATATCCGTTCAGTCGAGAGTCGGTTGTCCTAGTAGTGTGGAGCAGGGTCAATATTGATTCACATAGGTTCTGTTACTATGAGTATTACCTCCTTTCCGTTGCTGCTCTTCTCAGTCTTCTGCTTCCCTGCCAGATTCTTCCCAAATCCAATATTTCACGAAGACTAGTCTTTTATTCTTTCCTTCCCTACTATAATGGCTCCTCCCAGCCCCCAGGCACTTCCTGATGCATGCTAACTGCAAGCATTTTTAGTCTCCTTGGAGCAAGTGAAAAGAATTTAATGATTGATTAGTGTTTGTTCTAGCGTGCCCAGCTTGGCTGGAAGTGTTTCTACAGTATACTGAGGCTCCCTGCACTTTTTGATCATGTGCTGTGTTGGGGTAGGGAGCAAGATGTTGGGGCCAGCTTTAGTGGGAGAGACCCATACGTTTATTTGCAAGTCTAACACAACGCTCTGTTCTAGGAGAGTGGCAGAAAGCAGGGGCCCCAATAATTTGATTTAAACAGGGTAGGAACATGGGAAAAGAGGGCAAAAAAACTAAGAATAAAAGCTTGTTAAAGGAGGGGCTTCTGTTTATAAAACCTCAATAATTAGTGGGGAAATTATTTAATTGTTGCTCCCTTATAAGGAGCCAGTCGGGCACAGCTGTTTGGCATACAAAGTGCAGCCAAATCAGTGCATGCTATACTGATGGGGGAGTCTCTGTAAATCACAAAGGAGCATAAAAAGAGTGCTCAAAAGTTAAGTCACCAGGATCCCCTGCTGAGACAGAATCGGAGCAGGTGGTGTTAGAGTCTCTGATAAAAACAAGTGGTGAATCCTGAGTTGGTTAAACCGCAGGATAAAATACAAAGGCTGGACTCATAGCAAGTCACAAATGAAGATGATGAAAGGAAAATACATACAAATCCGTCAGATGGTGGAGGTGACGTCTCCTTTTAACAGGAGTAAGAAGCACCATGTGCAGTACCCAACTCCTCAGAGGGATGCGCTTCCTTTCCACGATGTAGTAAGGCCATAATTCTAAAAGATCAAAAGGATTTTTATCAAAAGATTAACTTTGGACCAGTCAGAGGTGAACTTTTCCCCAGTCCCAAAGATGAATACAAATACAATGTTGCCCAGCATTGCGTCCACTTCATTTCAGGCTTTGAAGTAATCATTAATCCCCCATGCTGTGGACCTTAAGGTGAAAAGTGCCATCAAAAGAGTTATTCAGCATCACACTTTGTTCTGAGGGCTAATACCTAAGCTGTGTATGCGACACAGAAGTAGCTGAAAACTTTTAGATACTCTGATTGTTTACAAGAAGTAAACATCTCATGGAGATTTTAGGGAAAATTGAACTTCTTGCTCAGTTCTTGTCAGACACTTTTGACTCTTTAGGGGCAGAATTCACAACATCCTTGGCAGGGATAGCAAGTGGAAGGTTTTTGTAGCTAAAACATTTAAAGATGAAGCAATCACAGAGGTTCTTGAATCATCTCCATTTTTGACAGACAAACTATTTGACTCCCGACTAGAAATTATTAAAGAAACATATTTTTCATTTCCATTCCCTCCTGCAAAAAAATATATTTTTCAGAAGAAGCTGGTACACTCTTACAAGAGAATATATGTAATTTCTGAGACAGGGTCCAGGGTAGAGGGACTGCACTTTTAAATCCCAACCATATTATGACAACCAGAAGCCTGGAAAATCATGACCACATGGGCAGTAGGAGTTCAGCTCAATCATTTTTATCCCAAATGGGTGTGACTTGTGTCAAACAAGTAGTCCTTGGAGGTAATAGGAGAGAGGTGTGAAACAGCAGAATTTGAAAGCCAACCTTAAGACATTATTTTTGGAGTACTCTGATGCCAAGGAATCCAGAAAAGAAACAGGGAATGTTGGAAGCAGTAAAGTTACTGTACCAGAAAACATCCATAGTGCAAGTACCTGAATCTAAAAAAAGGTGTGGTGTTTATTCAGTCAATATCTTGCTACCAAAACCAGATAGGAAATACAGGCCACTTCTGCACTTAAAGTGGCTCAACAAGTTTCTGCAGTATACACCCTTGAGAATGCTTATTTTACAAATAGTGATTTCAATTTTATCAAAACAATCCTTTTTTACAAATATGCGTTTGCATATTTCCATGCCTCAATTACGGGTGGGAGAACATTCTGTTCCACCTCCGGAAATGGCAGAATTTTGGCCACTTTGCATTACTCTTTAAGGCAGACTTTTTGCCAAATTCTGTCAATTGTCATGTGGTGGAATTTTTCTAATGTGAGGCTCCAGACTATGCGAGCTCGAGCATGATTTTCTAATGTGGGCGTTTTTTTTTTTTTTGCAGAGTTTTTATATAGCGCGAACTAGACCCGAACCGAATCAGGTTTAAGAGCGCTTTACATATTTTTTTCCAGTTATGTTGCATTTTACGTTTCCATTTTAGGCACGGGGAGATTAAGTGATTTGCCCAGAATCACAGGAGATTTTGGCGTCGTTACCGAGACTCGAACCCAGATCCCCAGGTCCGAGGTCGAGCGCCCTAGCCGTTAGGCCAACTCCTGACGAGTGGTCATGGTCAGAGTGCTGCCATATGAGTAAATTTGCGGGTGCTAGAGTAGATTTTCTACTTGAGGGGCAGCAAAATCAATTCAAATGGCAATGGGCTCTTGCACAATGAATGGTGTAGTTCACACTATCTTTCTGCACTGCTCATGCTACCGCCACTAAATGGCACGGCGAGCTGCAGATTTTTCCCCCACCGCTAGAATTGTGTGGAATCTTGAGATTTTCTGTAACTTTGAGAAATTCCATTGAGTGAAACTGCGAGTATCGGTCACCCGTAGTCCCAATAAGGGAGGACAGCCAGAAGTTCCTGAGGTTTGCAATTAATTTTCTTTTTTACAAATGCAAAATATTCATTAGTTTACTTGTCTTGATTACTGGTTGATTTCTGATGCTTCCTGTATTTTAAAGTGAAGTCCAGTTTGAAGGATGTGTGCAGCCATCTAGAGGTGCTGGATTCATAGTGAATCATCAGAAGTCCAGTCTTACACAAGAACAGTTAAGGACATTCACTGGGGTACCTATTGACACACAGAAGGAGGAAAGTGCCCAGGCTGGAGAACAGGAATACAGACAAATACTGTTTGTTGCAAAGGCCTCCTGTGCCCTGGGCACCCCCACATTTTTGCTGTCTGGTACTGGTGGCAACTGACTCAGACTGACCCTGGACTCTGCCTAACCAGGCCTAAGACCAGTGTTATGCTGTAAGACACTTAGAAAACAGTGAAAACACCTACATACAATATGGATCACTATGGTTCAGCATACCCCATAATGCAGCACTGCTTTTAAAATTCAAATTGTGCCCAAACTCAACTTTGGTGTTTAGGGTACTTAAAAATTTATATTTATAATGTTTGGGCCTGGTTGGTACCCCATGGTCTCACCTAAGTGTCCCCGGGGTAGGGGGTCAGGTATGTATAAGGTGAATCCTTATAAAAAAGGATTTTTATATGCCCTAGTGTTCGTGAGATGGCACATTTCACTCTCCACATTGTAGTAAAGTGCTTCCCAAAATTGAATATTGTGCTAGGAGCACTGTGAAATGAGGATCTGCAATATTTGTATAAATTCAGAACCCCTAAATTCTTTCCTAGTTGTTACAGGGGTGGGGGGTCCTGTAGGTATAAGCAGTGTCCTAATAAAACTGGTTTATAGGCCCTGGTATTGGAGAAATTGCCCAGTTAATTTTTTCATTGCTGATCCCCAGCCCATATGTCAACAATGGAAGAGGTTATTAGCTAATAACTGGAGAAATAAAAGCCAGAAAAATAGGATTAAAGGACTCAGTAGAATGGTAATGACAAATTCAACGCAATGGTATTGTTGAATTTCTTTTTTAAAAAGTGCAGACAAGAAGTTAAAAGATTTTCTTGTCTGTAAGCCAAAATTCAACCCTGATTGGTCAGAGATAAGTGGATTCGCCTGACTACTTTGAAGAGGTGATGAATGACGCCTGGGTTTAGGAAGCCTCTCGGGGAGGCGAGGTTGCTGAGCCAAGGGGAGGGGTAGTAAATAATGCTCTTCAAGGGAAGGAGGAGACAAGCTAAATACACCAGTTTTATTTACAACTCTTCTCTTTGAACCAAGGCAGATGCTAGGCTTAAGAAAAGAATGAGCAGATGCCAGGCAAAGACACTATGGAGATTAGCCATCCTGGGGGTGTGTTTAGCCAGATCTTCACTCCCTGCTGAAAATTCTGACCTATTGAATTTTGGAAAAATTGAGTTTTCTAGTGATATTGTTGTGCCACACTTTGGAGGAAGTGGTCATGGTCTGGGGTGTTGCCCTGTACCTCATTGGACAGGGGTGCCCTCCTGCTTGACCCCAGAGAACACTGAATACATATTTGAGAGGGGCAGTGCATCTCAGATCTGCTTTTTGAAACCTAAGATAAACAGAAGGGCCCAAGCTGAAGAATTTAATGTGCATTCACCAGGCCCTGCACTGTGAAGAGGGCACCTTTTGCACCATCTGAAATGACAGCCCTGTGGATAAAACCTGCTTCAAAAGGACCGAAGAGTGGACTCTCTGCAAGCTACAGGTTAACTGAACTTATCTGGGCCATCACCACAAAGAATACTCAGCTTGTGGATTTGTAAGGGTTTTGTTCAAAATGATTGTGGGAATTGAAGTCCCAAACTTTCAAGGACCCTCTTGGAGATTCCAGATTTGTATTATGTGTTGTGTCCTACCTATTTACTGATTTAGTATGTTAAAATTATTTAAATACCTGTCTTTGAAGTTAAGCCTGCCTGCTCACAGCCAAGCTACGAAGGGTTAATGTTAAAGTTAATGTTAACTGGTATTTGTATAGCGCATATACACCGACAGGGCTCTTAGCGCATTGGAATAATTTTCTAAGACCTATTCTGAGCCCGACATCGTATCAGTGGCATTATTGCCAGTGATAAATGCATATCTCTCACTTCTAATAATCCACTTTCCAACACTGTTCAGGTAACATCACTACAGTGGACGACATCCCGAGTGTGGGTGAGGATTCAGGGATTAATGTCAGGAACATGGTTGTGGTCCCACAAGGGACATCAGCATTTGAAATATGTGGCTTATCCTTTGCTAGATCACTTATCTCCAATGTCTCATCAGAGACATCAGTATTTGAAAACTGTGGCTTATCATTTGCTAGCTCACTTGTCCACAGTGACAAAGGAAAACAAGTAGTTAATTCCAGCTTCAATGAAGTTGAAGGACTACTTAAAGTAGTAATTGAATCTGGCAAGTTTGAGGAAAGGTGTTTACATTCAGTACCTGAGTGCAAGAGTTATAAATGACACAAGCAGGTTGGAAGAAAGAGGAAGTACGTCAGTGTCTGAGAGAGGGACCGCCTCCAACTGGAAGGGGTTCATGGCAGTATTGTATGCCCTTCAGAGGTTTGCACCACATATAGAATACACCTCAATGCTGGTAAAAAAGACAACTGAGTGGCAAATGCCAATGAGCAAGAGGGGGCATGTGGAACAGGGAGGTGTTGAAGATAGCTATTGAGATTTACACATGGGCAGAGGTTCACCTGTTAGAATTGTAAACAAATGCATATTAACAACAAATCCAGTAGTCTATTTAGTTGAACAGACGACAATACAGACTTATAACATGAAGAGTACTACACAAAGATAAACAATAAAAAAACAGACCCTCACGAAAAATAGTATTTCCATCAATTACCAGAGTGGTCAGTGTCATCATTTGGATATCCTTCCGCCATCCACTAGTCCACTTTATTCATAATGCAGTAGCAATTTATATTTCATCTGCGTCCTGAAGAAAGCCTATGACAAATAATCGATAGGGCTGAAACATGTTGACCGCATTGTGAGGCAGAATATATTTTCTAGCTGCTTTTGCACTATTTTTAATAAGGATTACAAGAGATATGTTCAATTAAAGTGTGTTTTCTCTTCTAAATCCTTTTTTAATCTCACACACATGCACTGCACTTATGTTTACCACTGTATTGTTATAGTTATTTGAGAGCCTGTCTCTCTGTTGTTTCTTTCCTTCTGACCTGATCGAAACCTATTTCTGCATGGTTTTCCTCTATGACTAAGAGGGACTAATGGATGGCGGAAGGATATCCAAAATATGACACTGACCACTCTGAAAATACTATTTTTCGCGAGGGTCTGTTTTTTTTGTTTATCTTTTAAACAGACTACCGGATTTGTTGTTTTCATTCAAATATTTCTTTGGGGAAGTAATCCGATTTTGGTCTATAAACATCCCTAAGACCCTTCCCCACATTATTTGTTTGTTTAACAAATGCATATTCCCTAAGTGGAGAATATTCAGGCAGGTTAAGCCCCAATTTACCAATCTCAATATCAAATCATCTGAACAAGGAGACATGTCAGTTGTTACTGGAGACATTAGGGAGTGCATATCTGATCATTACCCTTCTGCCTTAAATCTGAACAGAGATTTGGCATCAGGATGTATGGGCAGTGAACACAATATCATCTCCATGGTTGTCAAGGATTCTGTTTGCATTGCCTTCAATACCTCTCTTTACGAGGGTATTGCAGAAGATTCGTGGAGAGCAGGTACAAGAAATCCTGGTGCTCTGTTTTGGCCAAGAAGTCCCTGTTTGCTATTGCTGACCCTGTTAGCAGAGGGCTGATATCTTCAGCTTTCTCTTCAACCCTTAAGTCTCTATCCCGGTCAGTGGTACAGTTTAAGACTTTGTGTCACACAGCTTGGAGATTGACGACAGACCTTCCAGGGCTTAGGGTGGTCAAAGGCGGAAGGAATTAATATGCAGTGCCTTCAACTCTTGCATTGTATGCATGCAATTGAGAAATTTTGGAAGTTCTGTGAAAAGAATAAAAGTAGATGAAAGGACTTGTGACCAATTTCCCATTTTTGTTTTTTTTAGAAGATGCTTTTGTGTTATGTCTATCTCCTTTCATGATGTAAGCTCATTGGTAGGTGGTTAATGGTTTCAGAGAATGATAAGGAAATATTTCTAAGAGTGTTCCTTGAAAGAGTTGTAAGTTGTAAAGACCAGTGACCCATTTTCCTACAGCTACCTGGGATTTGTCTGTTGTTCGTAAGGGTTTGCAGGAAAAGCTGTTGGAATCACTGGAGTTTACAGACATGACTTGGGCCTTGGCGAAGGTGGTATTTGTGTTGGCAATAACATCAAGCAAGAGATTAGTGTGACAAAAACATTGGTTATTAAGTGTCCATATCTAACATTTCTTCAAGAATGAACAGTGTTGAGACCTGATCCTAAGTTCATACCTAAGGCTCAGAAGCAAGTTCAGTGTTCACAGTGTTTTGTTCTGCCAGTGCTAGATGATGTTATGAACTCAGCCTTTCTGAGTCATTAGACATTATGAAAAATGTGGTGCTTTATTTGCCCAGAACTAAATAGCTGTGTTCTTTGAACATTTTATTTATAGCTTATAGGGTGGCAAATAAAGGAAAAAAGTGGTGACTACGACTAAGAGTAGGTGGATAAAACAAGCCATCACTCAGGCTTATGTTTCAGCTGAGTGTGTTATATAAGAAGATGTAAAAGCGCGCCCTGCCAGGGCAGTTTCTACATCCAGGGCAGAGTCAGCTGGCCTGACTCCACAGGAAATATGTAGGTCAGCTACTTGGTCCACTCCTAACACTTTCATGGCACATTATAGGTTGGAAGTAAATAAGGATGATTCTTTTAACTTTGCTACACGGTGTTGAAAACTGTAATGCACTAATTGTTGACAATTTCTGTGATTTATTGGAGTGGATATATTGGATGAATAAAGTCTATGTGAAAGATTATAGGTTTCCCACGAGCATTGTGTATATCCTCAAATATTATGAATAGGACGAGGAGCAATGTTGAGGGGTTAATGAAACTATTACTCACTGATAATCTTCCTTTTTCTAAATCAGGAGCTTGACATTCCACTCAGACTACCGTCCCTCCCTCCCATCATGACATTGATAAATGTTGCCTGTGACCACAGGAAGTGCTTGGTGGCAGGGAGAAACCTTAAGAGTAGTGAGATAAAGAAAAGGATTACTCTTTTGGGGATATTGGACATGGGAAGGTGTTGAAGGGGAGTAGAGCATCACATATTAGGAGTAGGATGAGGAGCTCTTGAATTGTACTAATGAAGGATACTAGTGACTTACATGTTCAATAGAACATATGAGGTGAAACTAATGCATCGGAATGCACAGAGAATAACCATATTATGTTTGCTTCATATGTACTGTAAACTGCAGAAGTGTCCTTAATGCACATGAAGCATCCACTCCTCTCCATGTGGTGGAACCCAACTTCATAAATGAAATGCAGTCATTTAATATAGTATTCTGGAATAAAAATATTTATAATTAATTATAGAATCAGGGAAATGCATGCTAATTGTATGATTCCAGTTACTGTAACTGAGAATCTTAGAGCCCCATTCACAGAACTAACTTAGGACAAAATCCTAAACTTACTACCATTTACTCATTTTGGTATTCACAGAAGGCACTTACTCATTGATGAGTAAGTGCCTTCTGTGAATACCAAAATGAGTAAGTGCCTTCTGTGAATACCAAAATGGAAGAAAGTTTAGGATTTTGTCTTAAGTTAGTTCTTTGAATCGGGCTCTACGTCCCCAATTACAGAGACAACATCTTTGGTAGGATTCTGTTGAATTACGTGCCTTAGTCAAAAAAGCATATGTACTTTTCCTTTGCGTGATTTCCTCTGAAGACTGAATTACAAAAATAGCTATTTCAACCAAAAGGCAATGGTGAATAAAATGTTCACAAAATAAGGTTCATTTACAACATTAACCAGTGCAATTACCTTCTTTGAAAAATATCAAAGGGCCATTTATAAGGGATGGGTTATTTTTCTTAGTATGAGTTCAAAGTGTTATGAAATTGCACTTGGCTAATTAAAACCGAAATTGGAATGTATATATATATATATATAAACCCTATTACGCGTTTTCTGGAATTTCTTTTCATCTCCTTGTGCTCGATTTTTCTTTTTTATACTAAATTTAGTTCAGAATGGAACGTTGCTCGTCTTTGATGATTAATAATAGCACCTTTTCATCTTCATCCTAGGTGATAACCATTTTGTTTCTTGACATACGCTAATCTTTACCAGCAATCTGCAGGGAGAACCCATTTTGGGCTAGGTTGCAAACTGCACTCAGAAAGAACATGCTAACTTCCAAGACTCAAGCTGTTATGTTCGGGAACAAACGTGGCACACCCTCTTGTAGGACGGAGAGAAAGTTCAGACGATCTAACCTACATTAATTCACCATACCTCTACCCTTGTCCCCAACCCCACTAGGGTTCCAAGTTGGCTACAGTATGCAGAAATGCGGATTTAACTGAACATGTTGGGCACTATCTATAAGCCCGTTGTTAAAGCTTAAAAGCACGAAGTGGTCCCTATTGCACTCTAGAGCAATCTGGTGATTATGTTAGATTGGAGGATTGATTTGTCTCATCTAAAAGGACTATGCTGGAAACCTGCATTAGTATTCCAGCACCGCATGGCTGGCACTATTTCATGTTTTTGGGGTAAGTTAATGAGTGACAAGTAGGTTTGTGCATATTTGTTGTATGGCGCTTTATTGTGGCTATGATGGGTCCTGCTATTATCTGTTTTGCTGTGTATTATTTAAGTTTGATTTTGCTGTATTTTATTGCAATTGTTGTGTTGCACTTACTTTCTTCTCTACAGGTGGAAAAGTGAAGAGTTTCCACACGACAGATTCCGGCCTCTGTGGACATGGTGCCTCCTGCAAGAATTCTTCTTCAGAAGATACTTCCTCCTGTTGCTGCTGCTGTCCAGATGCCATTTTGTTTGATATTTTTTGAAAAACACCCAAAAAACAAGCAAAAAGGGCTCTTGTAGGAAAAGAGATGTCTCTCTAAAGATGTTCCAACAAGAATGATTAAAATGGGTGGGGTCCTTTAATAGTTACAGTGTAAAATGTTATGAAACAATTAAATCTTTTTTTTTAGGTCACATGAGATCCGCACACTCTACGCTCACGAAGCACGCACCCGAAGCGACTTTGCAAAAATATATATTCAAAAATAATATAAGTTTATTATAAGTACAAATATATTATTTTTATGAATATCTTAGATAATCTCTTGCCCTAATATGTTTATTAAAGACACATACATATCATTTTAGAAGATACATACACATCAATTGGTGCATGTAAGCGGTGGTTGACTTAATTGGGTCCAGGACAAAGTAGCGGTTTCAGCGGTGGCAATGGCGTGCCGACAAAAAACGGCTATTAGTCAAAGTAAAGCGTCCCGTGTGAATCGGGAGTCTCTCCTTGCCACTGCGGGGGCCGGTCTCAGTAACTTGACCGATTTGACAAATGAATCGTCTGCAGCCTGGCTGCACCAATTGATGTGTATAGTCAGCAACAGCCCTACGGATTAATTCCTGATTTCACAACGAAGATTTATCTTCAATATCCAGACCTGGATTCTGCCAACCTATTTGAAAGAGCACAGCTTTCCATTTAAGTAACCAGTGTCCTGATGAGGACCTTTAATCATAAAGGTTGAAACGCCGTCGACCCTGCAACGCCAATTGCGGCTGTTCCTTTCTTTTTTTGTTTGGTCAATTTGTGAATAATAAATGTCTTTTTTGTAGATATATGTAAATAGTGTATTTTGACCACTATATGCTAATTGTTTATTTTATGCCGCCTCACGTTGTCACATAATCACTTGTGTCACTGCGCCGTGCATTCACCTTCACTTTGCCAGTACACTCTTGGTTATTCTTGGTTACTGCAATTTATTTTACCAATGTGCTCTTTACATGCAAAATAATAATTTTGTATTATTACTTGGTCTACCTTGTCCCTTCTTTTCCCTGTTGCATTGTGATTAATTCACTTGTAATTTGTCCGTCTATAAGATATCCTTGTTGAGACACTATATCATTGTTACTAGTACATAATAGGGCAGGGGGAATAAAACTACCTCTTAAAATGCGCCACAGGGCACGTTTGCGCACTGGTGAAGGGATGGGGGCTGAGCTGACGTGTGCAAATGCGCCCTGTGACCCTTTTAATTTGGTGGATAAAGTCCCCTTGAATCCTGAGTGCCCCTTGGGTATAACTAGCCCACCAGGTATCTCCAGGTAGTGCCACAAAGCTGCGTTGCAGAGAGGTGTAAATATGGGCACAGCCGGGACCACCTCTCTGCAACGCAGTGCAGTGGTGCTTACTGGGAGCACCTGGTGGACTAGTTGGCCCCCAGGGGCCCTCAGGATTGAAGGGGAATTATTTCCCCAACTCAAAACGAGTCACAGGCCGTGTTTGGACACGTCACATCAGGCCCCGTCCCCTCCCTTCCCCACTGTGTACACACGCCCTGTGGCTGTTTTAAGTTGGGCTATTAAGTCCCCAACTAGCGCACTAGGTACCTCCAGTAACCACTGTTGCAGAGAGGTGTAAAAAGGGGCACGTCCTGGACCACCTCTCTGCAACGCACCGCAGTGGTGCTTACTGGAAGCACCTGGTGGGCTAGTTAGCCCCCAAGGGCCCTCAGGATTGAAGGGGAATTATTTCCCAAATTTAAAACGCGCCACAGGGCACGTTTGCACAATGGCGAAGGGAGGGGGGCTGAGCTGAAGTGTGCAAACTCGCCCTGTGGCTGTTTTAAGTTGGGAGGTTAAGTACCCTTGAATCATGAGGGTCACTAGAGTCAAAGTAGCCCACTAGGTACCTCTAGTAAGCTCCACAGAGAAGTGTAAAATGGGGCACGGCGTGGACCACCTCTCTGTAAGGCAGCGCAGTGGATCTTACTGGAAGCACCTGGTGGCTAGTTAGCCCCCAGGGGCCCTCAGGATTGAAGGGGAATAATTTCCCAAACTTAAAAAGTGCCACAGGGCGCGTTTGCACACTGGTGAAGGAAGGGGGGCTGAGCTGAAGTGTGCAAACTTGCCCTGTGGCTGTTTTAAGTTGGGAGTTTAAGTCCCCTTGAATCATGCAGGTCCCTAGAGTCAATGTAGCCCACTAGGTACCTCCAGTAAGCGCCACAGAGCTGCGTAGCAGAGAGGTGTAAAAAGGGGCACGGCCTGGACCACCTCTCTGTAACAAAGCGCAGTGGCGCTTACTGGAAGCACCTGGGGGGCTAGTTAGTCAGGATTGAAGGGGAATTATTTCCCAAACTTAAAATGCGCCACAGGGCGCGTTTCCACACTGGTGAAGGGAGGGGGGGCTGAGCTGAAGTGTGCAAACTTGCCCTGTGGCTGTTTTAAGTTGGGAGTTTAAGTCCCCTTGAATCATGCAGGTCCCTAGAGTCAATGTAGCCCACTAGGTACCTCCAGTAAGCGCCACAGAGCTGCGTAGCAGAGAGGTATAAAAAGGGGCACGGCCTGGACCACCTCTCTGTAACACAGCGCAGTGGCGCTTACTGGAAGCACCTGGGGGGCTAGTTAGCCCCCTGGGGCCCTCAGGATTGAAGGGGAATTATTTCCCAAACTTAAAATGCGCCACAGGGCGCGTTTCCACACTGGTGAAGGGAGGGGGGGCTGAGCTGAAGTGTGCAAACTTGCCCTGTGGCTGTTTTAGGTTGAGAGTTTAAGTCCCCTTGAATCATGAAGGTCCCTAGAGTCAATGTAGCCCATTAGGTACCTCCAGTAAGCGCCACAGAGCTGCGTAGCAGAGAGGTGTAAAAAGGGGCATGGCCTCTGAACACCTCTCTGCAACGCAGCTCCCTGGCGCATACTGGAGGTTCCTGGTGGGCTAGTAGGCCCTCAGGGACCCTCAGTATTGAAGGGGAACTAGTTCCCCAACTTACAACTCGCCAGCAGGCGCATTTGAACAATGATGAAGGAAGGGGGCGGGTCTGAGATGACAGGTCTGCAAACACGCCCTGTGGTGCATTTTAAGTTGTGGAATTAATTCCTCTTCAATCCTAAGGGTCCAGGCGGCCAAGTAGCCCACCAGGTACCGCCAGTATGTGCCAGAGAGCTGCGTTGCAGAGAGGTGTTCAGAGGCCACACTCCTTTTTGCAAGACTCTGCAAAGCAGCCCTATGGTGCTTACTTGAAGTACATGGTGGACTAGTTGGCCCCAGGGACACTCAGGATTGAAGAGGAATTAATTCCCCAACTTAGAACGAGCCACAAGGCGTGTTTGCACATATGTCACCTCAGGCCCCACCCCCTCTCTTCACCACTGTGCAAATGCGCCCCATGGCGCATTTTAAGTTGGGGGATTAACTCCCCTTGCATCCTGAGGGTCCCTGGGGTGCAACTAGCCCACCATGTACCGCCAGTAAGCGCCACAGAGCTGCGTTGCAGAGAGGTTTTAAAAGGGGCGTTGCCTCAGAACACCTTTCTGCAACGCAACTCCCTGGCACATGCCTGGACAATAATAAATGGATATAAAACAAAGAAGGTTCAAGACTATTTGGAAATACCATGGTCAGGAAACAACAAGCAAATCCTTCTCAAAGCAAGATTTGGAATCCTTCCGGGAACCTGCCACCTCCCGCCTTGGAAAATCTCTGAAAGGAGTTTAATATGTAGACTATGTAACAATGGAAAGGAGAATATTGTCCACCTGCTCTGTATTTGTCCGAAATGAAAGGACAAAACTACTTAAAGTCCCTTTTAATGTACGCGGAATACGATCATGTAGGCAAGCCCTGAAATGTTGTCTTCAATCGAATAATATAGCTATGAATGCTACCTTTGTAAAAATGTTATTAATGGTAAAAACAAAATTAGCAGACTAAGTCTTAAATGAAGTATATTAATGATATATTTTTAATGAATTTTATGATGAAAGTTTTATTGGTTTTATACTAAAAGTATTTTTGTAACTATATATTGTAAGATTTTAAATAATCAAACAATAAAGTATTTACTTACTTACTTACTTAAAAACTACCTGGCACATACTGGAGGTTCCTGGTGGGCTAGTTGGCACCCAGGGACCCCCAGTATTCAAGGGGAAATAGTTCCCCATCTGCAAACGCACCAGGGGGTGCGTTTCTAGAGTGCTGCAGGGAGGGGACAGGGCTACCGGCGCGATGTCGGTGTTTTGTAATTTTTTTGTTTTAAGAAGGGGGCTGTTAGACCTGACGTCATTGGCGTGAGTCTCCCTTCCATTTTTGACGGATTGCCTGCTCTGTTTTGACCTATTTTTGCTGGTTGTATGTTTTGGGCCCTGTGCCACTGCTAATCAGTGACACAGTGCAAGGGCTCCCTATGTTAAATTGATACACTGATTGGATTCCATGATTGGCTTATTTGATCTACTGTCAGCCCCTAGTACAGTGCACCAGGTGTGCCCAAGGCTTGTAGAGCAAATGCTGCTGATGGACTTGCAGCACTGGTTGTGCCACCCACAGAAGCAGCTTGTAAAGTGTGTCTCAGGCCTGCCATTGCAAGGCCTGTGTGTAGTCTGTGACTACCATGTCGACTTGGCCAAGTGCACCCACTTGCCAGTCCCTAAACCTTCCCTTTGCTTCATATTAGACACCCCTATGGTAGGCCCAAGGGCAGGGTGCATTGTAAGTATAAGGTAGAACATGTTCTGATGTGTGTAGCATGTTCTAGTAGGGAACTACAGCCATTTTCGTTTTTCACTATTGAAGGCTACCTGTTCTCATAGATTAGAATGGGCAGTGAAGATTGTTACATCCCTACAATCCTAACTGACTCAGGGAACATGGTAGAAATTCGAGTTTAGTATGCCTGAACTCAGAATAATAAAATACATCTTTTGGTAAAGTTTATTTTAATATTCTGTTTGCAAATACCACTTTTAGAAAGTAGGTATTTGCTTGCCTAACCATTTGAGCCCGCCTCTGCTGACTTGTGTATTCCTTGTCTGGGTTTGTGTGTGACAGGGCTGGTGAAATTCCAGGAGACAGTCTGAGACAGCCCAATGGTGATTAGGGAGATTTACATCCAGATGGGAGGGGGAGAGTGCACCTGGGACCTGAATAGGGCTGGGCCTTCCCTCCACAATGCTGGTTCCACCCCCTGTGGCTTGTCTGATGTCTCTGCCCTGCACAGTGAAAGGAAAAGGGGAATCCTGTCAACAGAGTACTCCAGAGCTGCATCTTCCCTCCCCTGTGCTGGCTCCACCTCCTGTGGGGCGTCTGATGTTTCTGCCCTGCACAGTGAAAGGAAGAGAAGAGTCATGTAAACACAGTGCTCAGGAACTGGTTTAAACTAGGCAGAGGCCTCTCTGCCTTCAGAGAACAAAGGATTTTTTGGTATAAATATTGGGACCCAGTCCCACAGACTTTAGATCACTTCTGGAACAAGAAACCTTTCTGCCAAGGAGAAGAACCAAGGAAGCTGCAGGAGGTTGGACTGCCCCTCTGCCAGTGTGCTGTTTGCTGGGTTGGCCTGCAGTGGTTGCTTCATTGCCAAGGGAAAGGAGAAGGAACTTTGTAAGGACTTTCATCTACAGAATATTCTCCAAGGGCTTGAACTGTGCTTGCCTCCTGCTGAAGTCTCAGGGCCAAAAGACTTCACCTCCATCTCCCTCCTGAATTTCCTTGCTGGGAATTCTGACTCCAGTCACTTGCGTGCCGCGGGGAGCTGGAAGCGCGACGCATCGAGAAGAAGCGTGTCGCCGCCGCAGCTGAAATCATCGCAACGCCGGAGAAGCGAGAGTTCGTCGCATCTCCCTGGAAGCGTGTGTTCATCGAAGCTGTCTGCTGTCGCATTGCCGGGGAAGCGCAACGCATCGAGAGAGCTGTCATCGCATCGCCGGAGAAGCGCATCGCAGGGCCTGTCGCGGCTCCAAAGTACAAAGTCGTCGCAAGGCTGCCAGGGCGTCATCGCATCGTCATCGCATCGGCCTTCAAGGGCGCCATCTTCTTGCATCGCAACTGGATCATCGCATCGGCATCGCATTGCATCAAGGCGCCATCTTGCGCACCGCAACAGGTCGAGAATCTATGCATCACCTCCGCACCGGTAAGGCTCATGACGAGTCCCCTACTCTGCGCAAGCATTGAGGAAGGACGCAACCATTCCCCCGGGTCACGGAACCGACGCATCTCCCTCTTTGCGAGCCTTTTGTTTTACTTTGCGTGCCGCATCCAAGAACTTTGTTGAGAACTTTGTCGCATTTACCATCAACTTGAATTAAGAGACTTTTATCATCTTTTAAGTAACCTTTAGTTTAGTATTGTGGATTTTTGTCATTTGTGGTCTTGTGTTTAAGTCTATATAAAGAATACCTATTTTTTATAAAACCTGTGTTGTGTCCATCTGTAGTGTTAACACTGTATTACTGTATATATTCACACATGCTTAACACACTGCTCCTGAGATAAGCCTGTCTGCTCGTGCCAAGCTACCAAGGGGGTGAGTAGGGGTTATTAAAGAGAGTAATCCCCTTGTCCTGACTTAGAAGTAAGGGTCCCTATTTGGACAAAGGTGATAACCATTGCCAACTAGAGACTCCCGGATCTAACTGGGGCTTTGTGGCCCCCCATCTTTTCCTAATATTTTGGCCCTGGGGAACCCATCCCTCAGGGCCTGACCCCTTTTTCCTTTTTTTCTTTACATAAATCTAGAAAGGGGCCCCTCTCCCGCTGCTATAATTGGTCCCGGGGACCCCATCCCCTGGGGTCTGGCCCTGTCCGTTGGGGACCGTGGGGGGTCCCCAATCCCTCCATGTTCCACCAGCTCTCCGCATCCTGCGGGAGCCGGCTTTGCTTTTCCACATGGGGAGCTGCTGAGATGCAACTCCCGTGTGGAAAATCAATCTGCTTTGGTATTTGAAAGAGAGAGCAGGTTTCCTGCTCTCTCCTCCAAATACCAAAGCAGAGTTTGCTATGGCAGGGCGGGAGCGGCGAGGGTCCTGCCCTACCATAGCAAACTGCAGTGTCCCGGGGGTGAGCACCCCGGGACACTGCTGGAACACTGCTGGTTTGGAGTGTTGACAGCCAATTACCATAAAGCTTGTGATTGGGAGGGTGCGCGGATGAAATATCCACATGGATGTCGGGGTGAAAATGTGCCCAAATTCAATTCATAGTCCAGGTTTCAAGGGTGGGCATGTAGGGACCAGTCTTTCTTGTTAAAGTACTTTCAACTGCTCAAACACATTTCAAAAGGTAAATTACTAACAACATTTTATTTATTTGACCTAATTGACAAACTAAACAAAAGAATGGTTACAAAAACAACTCTGTGTTCTGTTTGTGCAAACATAGAACTACATCTGTTTCTTCCAAGTGACTTACTTCAAACTTGTTTGAATTAGGCCTGGGAGTAATTTTAAAAACTCTGGGGTAATCGGAGTAATTGTGGTAATTCCATCTTATTCTTTGACGCAAACTTATCAATAATCGTTCAATTGCACCGTTCTTGTAATTAGAAGTAAATTGGGAGGCAAATGAGCACAGAAACAGTGAATTTAACATGCTTCATAGATATAGATCTTTATTTTAACCCCTCCCATGCTCATGACGAGCTGAGCTCATCATGAGCCACGGCGCTCCGGTGCGCATGACGAGCTCCCGTGGAACACTCAGGTGCGTGGAGAATTCCCCTCCTGTGCTGAATGTTCCACGGGAGCCAATGCACCTGTGACGAGCTCAGCTCGTCATGAGCACAGGAGCGCCGTGCCTCATGACAAGCTGAGCTCGTCATGAGCATGCGCGCACTGTGCGCGCCCCCCTCCGCCCCAGCACAGCAGGTAAGTAATCCCCGCAGCGAAGGGGTTAAAGAATAGCTACAAGTTCTTATTTGCCCAGTTTTATTAGCAGGACCTTCATCCATCTGGGGACTCCCAGAAGTGTTACCTTATGTCAAGCAGCTACTCATGCTGCTTTTGCATGTAGTTCTTTTTTCTTATCCCAAAATGCACCTTGGATGTGAGTATTTTGCACTAAGAAAATAGCACTAAATGCCAGGAGTAAATTGGGGTAGAAATGTGCTGCTATTCATGTTCTTTTGACTTTAGTGCTATTTCTCAGTGTAAAATACATCCTCGGGTCCATGTCTTGTGCTAAGAAAATAGCACTAAATGCTGAACTACCCTTATTGCATAATCATGTGAAATCGCACATAATTTTGTGGTAATTCCACATGATTACAGTACAGCAAATTATGCCAGATACGCCCACCCCTAGTTTCAATATGAAGGTTTTCTGAATAGCACAAGCAGGTGCAGCTTTCCCCAGTGTGAGTGTTTAATTTAAAAAGTGCTAAAAGTTTCACGGCAATTAGCAAGTGGACCATTGTGTTTATGACATGGTTTAACATATACCTGACATGGACTATACAGGCTTTCAATATACAGAAAATGTTTTCCTATTTTTGACATTTCTATTCTGTAAGCAGTGATTGCTATATATCTGGCAGATGCATGAAATACCCAGCAAATTCTGGAAAGACTAAAATGTTGCCATTATCATGAGAAAACATTTGGAGGCATTGATCAGAAAATACTGAGTAGTACATGATTACGTTTTAAAGGATAGTTACTGTTTTGAAAAAAAGCAAAGACATACACTGTTTTACTAACGATTGGTATTTCCAGCACTGAAAAGTAAGGTCCTAATAATTGGCAAGGCGTTTCTGGTTACATATAATCTGTATTTCAGATCCGAATATAAAGATATTTTTCAAGTCTTTACCAAGAACTGCACATCTGTCCTTCGCTAGATTCATATTCTGGAGTGGTTTTCACACTGGATGAAAAAAAGGATGCTTTTGAAAATAGAGCTTTAAAATGTGCTGCCTTGTAATAAAAGCTTATTGAATCTTCACTCAAATTGCCTCGACTAGCACAACGAATTTGCAATTCATATATGAATTATTCTAATGGAATTTCTCTTAGTCATGGACAGTATTGAAAGTTATTCCAGCACTCACATGCCAGTGTCAGAGCAGGGCACCCAGCACGCTGATGGATCAAAGGAGCGTGTCGTGCTCTCGCTGTATTGATTCTTCGGCTGTAGGGTTAGCACATTTTGATGTAGAAGCGGGAGGATTATTGATGAATGGGCCTTTGTCCTCACTGCTGTATAATCCAAATCATGAATGTAGCTGCAAGAATGGCTATAAATGTGCTGAGAATCAGCACTAATGTCCTCTTTCGTTATTGAACTTGTGAGAACACTTACACTCTTACAAGACGAGTAAGCTAGTACGAGTAATTGTATTCACTGGATACACTTAACAAGAAGTACTTACCAGCACAATTGCTGTTACTGCGACATTGAGATTGTCATGTATTCGTACTAAGTGAATAGCTTTGCCTCTTGTGTTACAGTATGGCACAAGTGCCACGAAATAAAAACGACCTATATTATTTGTATGTTTTGCCACATAAAAATGAATATTTTAATGTACACCCAAATTCATTATTAATTATTACCTAAACACCTTATACAGGACACATTTGTCCTAAACTGTGATTGATATAAAAGTACTGTAAATTCAACGGGATTTACCGTGGTTACTTCCCTACAAAATCTTGCAAGCTATTGGCTTTAGCAAGAGCTACATTTATAGCTCATTGTGAAACCTTTAATGAATAATGGTCTAGTGTAGGGCGGAATAAACCAACAGACCAGAGAAGGTATTCTATGAGTAAGGTAGTATGAGCATATATTTTCAGTTCGGAAACAAATTGGATGTTTTAGTTCTGGAGGATATGAAGCAAATGTAGTAACTTCTTAAGAAAATCACGTTACATAAATGGACGCACCCAGAAGGTGATGGCATCCTAAGTTATGGGGCTATAAGGAGATAACCAGTACCCACTTTAAAAGACATACTGAACTAATTAAGTCAAGTTGTTTCAATTTTCCAATGTAAATGACGTTATTCAGACACTCTTTCTTTAGATTTAAGTTTAAGATTCTTGTGCCATTTAAGGTGAAATATTTCACATAACACAAGAAGTGAAAATGTGCTTGGTTTATAAAATTGCTACTGCCAGGGTTCGAGAATGAAGTTACTTTTCTTGTATGTTACTCCATGTTTTGCTCTTTTATTGCCACTGGCAGATACAGCTTCTATAGCGAGTGTTTTGAAGTAGGCCTGTGTTGTGATTGCTATGTGATTCATATCAATATCTGCCAGCTGGTGGTAAAATGTCCCCTTTTTCATAGAAGGGCTGCTTGTTGCACACCCATCCACCCATTAGAGTGACTTAGTGCATGAAGGAAATGTCTGTAGGAAAATTAAAAATAGGCAGACAGAAAAATCACTACAATCCATTACTTACACTCACAAAATATCACACAATGGTGGGTGTAATGTTATGCAGAAACAAACAGATTTATGACTATATTATCTTTTATGAAATCCTTGCAGTTGTAAAGTCAGCCATTTGCACTTGTCAATCTGATTCAGGAGTTTGCACCTGGATTCAAATATATGGAAATCACAGTAACAGAAATACAATACACATGTGTAGCATTCTCTTTTATTTTTTCACCTTGATTAATAACAAGGCACATCTATGTTTAGAAGGCAAGACGATGAAAGTAACTACATATTTGGCTAGCCTGTTACATATATGATAAGTGGCAGGTTTGTAGTTTTAGGCTTTGATGTAATACATCAGTGCATTTTGGAAGCTGTAAACATCAGCTGCTTTGATTAACCAATGTATATATTAATAATAATCCGGAAAGGGAAAGAATGGATCACAGTGTTTGATGTAGATGCAGTGATCTAGCAAACCTACATTTATCACATGTTTGTATTAATGAAAATAATGTTTTTAATTGCAGTGCTGCATATTTATGATTAAATTAAAAGGTCACAAATGAAAAGTGGATGCAGAGAGCAATGTATTATCACCAAAAGGTAAATCTTAGCCTTTTTTCAAAATGATTTTTATTTGCATTTTTGAACCATATAAACATATCATGCATGTCACATAAGATCGTCCACCATACCCTGCCCCCCTCCACCCACCGCCCACCCTCCCCAGAGTTTCACAGAACATAACACTTCTCGTGGATACAGTGATGTGCCACCTAACGCTGCATTACACATAGTCGTCCACATCCCCCACCACATGTGTCGGGACAGCAAGAAGGACATTCCTCTCCCTTTCATAGCCCCCCGTCTAGACCATAGTATCATCTCCATTTCCCCCACACTCTGCTAAACTTCTCGGGGCAACCTCTAGCTTTATATGTGACCCTCTCCGCTGCCATGTAGACATCCATGCCCCTTCTCCATTCATCTAGTCTCGGGGGAATAGGAGTGCCCCAGGCCCGAGTCACATCCCTCTTGGCCCCCAATAAAGCCAGCGATAGGAAAATCAAGTGTGGGCGAGTCAGATCCACCTCATTTGTTATTCCCAATAGAACCAATTTAGGCTCCACCGGGAGGGCCATTTCCAGTATGTCGCTGAGCTCCCCCAGTATCCTGGCCCAGTATTCCTGGATAACCCGGCATTCCCAGATAGTATGATAAATGTTTCCCTCCGATCACCCACATCGCAGAAAAATTAGGGTCGCTAGTTCGCCCCATCTGGTGTAAGCGATATCTGTCATAGTAGACCCTATGGAGAATTTTAAATTGTATGAGTCGAAGCCGGGACTTTATCGCCACATCCCTAGCGTGCATCAAGGCAGTCTCCCAATCAAGTTTGTCTATCTCCCCCAGGTTTGATTCTCACGCATCTTTCAGTTTCACCAGTCCGTCCGGCACATTATTGATCAAAGTTTTATAGGTCAAGGAAACTAGTTTAGTCGGGACATGCTCCTGCAGCAGACCACCCTCAAGCAGAGCGTACTCCGGCAACGGACCTGAGAGCGCCGCCTCCGCCCTCCAGGCATGACATACCTGCGCATATTTCAGGTACTGAGTGTGATGTAATCCATATTCCACCCTCAGCGTCTGGAAGGACTTCAGAGCTCCCTGTTTCAGCAGGTCACCCAAAACTGAGATACCAATGTCGTCCTATCTTTTAAACCCTTTCAATTTATGTAGCTCCTTTAGCCATGTACAGTGCCAGAGCCGGGTTTGTCTCAACGGTTTTTGCGCCCAGCCAATCCTCCTCCTCGCCCTTTCCCACAGCTCCACAGTCACACGCGTTGCTGAGAGTAGTCTTTCTTTTCCCCTACCGCCATATATGTAGTGCAGACACATGTGATGCGCCATTGTCACCCTCTCCAGTCTATATGTGGGGTGATCGGCTGGGGCATGAAGCCAGTCGTTTATTGGCAAAAAAAAATCCGCCCAGTAGTTTGCCTCAATGTTAGGTAAGGAGATCCCCCATTGTATTGGTTCCTCTGTAGTGTCTCTAGGGCTATCCTGGGTTGTTTCCCCCGCCAAAGCAGCGCCCGGAGCTCTTCATTTATCTCTTTAAAAACCTGTCGGGGAGGGGGAAATACTCATTCTGTAAGGCGTATAAAAACCGCGGCAAGGTTATCATCTTATATATTGCTGCACGAGCTAGAATCGTGAAGCGGAGGGTCTTCCATCTGGCCGCGTCACCAGCGAAGTTTGCGAGGACCCGCTAGATATTTCTGTGATACGAGATTGAACAGTCCTTTGTCTTGTATATCCCCAGGTATGTAAACCCCTCATCCATTACTCGGAGTGCGCCAGGCAGGTCAGGCCCCATGCTCTCCCCCTTGGGGCTGTATAGGATCGACTTATGCCAATTAGTTGTATAGCCTGAACGAGAGCCATAGCGGCCCAACAGGGTGAATAGACGCGGTACCGAGACCTCTGGTTGGGTGACACATACGAGGATGGCATCCGCTTATAGCGAGATATTTTCCTCGACTTCATTACTCCGGTCAGTTTTAAACCCTGTTATCCCTCTGTCCTGTCGTATTTCAGACGCCACTATTCCTATGGTAAGGGCAAACAATAGCGGTGACAGAGGGCACCCCTGTCGGTTCCTTCTCCGTTTGGGAAAGTCCCTTGATAACATCCCATTGACCTTAACCCTCGCTCGTGGGTCAGTATAGAGAAGGTCCACCCACTTCCTAAACTTTGGACCGAAGCCAAACTTAAGCAGCACTCCGTCCAGGAAGGGCCAGTGTACTGCGTCAAATGCTTTTTTGGGGTCTAAAGACAGAAACACATGGAACTCCCTACGATCACACACTTCCATCAGCCAGTTATGGGTCCTCCTCAAATTGTACCTAGTCACCTTGTCCGGCAGGAAGCCAGTCTGAGCCAAGTGTACCAGATCCCGAATCACACTTCTCAGTCGCAACGCCAGAATCGTTGCCAGGAGTTTAACCTCCACGTTCAGCAGTGAGATGGGGCGATAAGACGCACACTCCTCTGGCGGCTTACCCTGTTTATAGATTGGTATAATTGCGGCCATACGAAGACCCGGCGGTAACGTTCCCTCCTGCACCACCCCCGCGAAAAAGGCCAGCAGGTGATTAGTGAGTAGATCTGCCATTTTAAAAAAAAAATCTGCAGGGAACCCGTTCGGACCAGGAGATTTCCCCGGGCGAAGTCTAGCTATAGCCTCCATAACCTCCCTGACTGTTATCTCTTCCTTCAGACTCACCTGAGCCTCCTCCGCTAAGATGGGGGTCTCAATGCTATCCAGATACTGCCCTATCTCCGCCTTCGAGCCTAGGTCCCTGGCCTTGTAGAACTCCTCATAATAGGCTGCGAATGCCTGCGCTATCTGGACATCCGTTCGTCTGGTATGGCCCTGGGCAACTGACACCTGTTCCACCCATCTCGCCTCCTGTTCTCTATGACTCAGCCACGCAAGAGGTTTTCCAGACTTATCCCACACAAAATCTATGCAAGGTCACCTGCGTTTTGGCCTCATCAGTCATCAGAGCCTTATATTGCTGCTGTGCAACCAGTCATAGTCTAAGTGACTGTGTCGCTCCATCCGCCACATGTCACCGCTCAAGCTCTAAGTTACGTGTCTCAAGGTCGTGTAGGTCACCCTGCACTCTCCTCTTCTCCCCCGCTAGCCTATTCTGGTCTCTATCCCGCATGACTGTCTTAAAAGCTTCCCATAGCGTCACCCTTGACTGTACTGAGCCCAGATTTTACGCAAAGTACACCGTCACATCTGCCCTAAATCCCCGCAACAAGTCCTTATTCTGAAGATCCCATGCCGCCAGTCACCAGCTCCTGCCCCTTGTCCTATGCCTCGTGCCTATTGTCACTAACAGCAGTGAGTGTTCCGATACGCCCCACGCTTGATATTCTGCCTGATCATAAAGTGCTGAGAGCATGACGGGGAAAGAAGACATAGTCCAACCTAGAATATACCTTATGGGCCCCAGAAAAATAAGAGTAAGTCCTAGCGTCCGGGGAAGGAAGACATAGTCCAACCTAGAATACACCTTATGGGCCCCAGAAACATAAGAGTAAGTCCTAGCGTCTGGGTGGAGCCAGGTAAGCAGGTCCAATCTTCTGTCTCAGTCAGCAAGGCAGTCAATCAAGCAGCAGGGCAATCCTTCTTCTATAACCTCCACAGGTCTAGCGGTTTCATGATGAGTGGTGGTGGCGGTCCAATATCCATAACTTGTGTCAGTCTTTTTTGTGGGAGGAATCCCTGTCGTACCTCCGTGTCTGATTCCGGCCCCAGTTCTGCAGCACCTCCTAGTGTCCAGAGCGTGGATTTACGTGGGTTCATAAATAAACCGGACGTTTCCCCGAAGATTTACATGATGCACAACAGCCGATGTCCTGTCCTATTAATATCGGTTAAGAAAAACAAGACATCATCCGCATATAAAGCGATGCGGTCGGAGCGTCCCTGGTCCCATTCAAACCCCACCAAATGCGCATCCATTCTCACCCCAGCCGCCAGGCGCTCCATTGCTAAAGCAAAAAGTTACAGGGACAATGGACACCCCTGGCGGGTGCCTCTACCGATTTAAAACATAAAGGAGGCAGACCCAGCTATTCGTACCAATGCTGTTAGGTCTGTGTATAGCAGTTTGAGGTATGACAGGAAGCGAGGACCAATATTCAGTCGGTCCAGTAAGGCAAACAAAGAGACCCAGCTTAGAGAATCAAATGCCCTATCCACATCTGCCATCATGAGAGCGGCCTGCACCCCCTTCCCCTGAACCACGGTTATAGCTGTGTGTGCCCGTCTAATATTGTGGCGCGCAGCCCTCTGAGGCATGAATGCTGCATGATCGGTATGTATAAGGGTAGTTATATAGGATTAGAGGTGATTGGCCATCTTATTGGCCAGGATTTTGGCCTCAACGTTTAGCAAGTATATGGGGCGATGCAAGGCATGTTGGTCTAGTGGTCGTCCTGGCCTTTGGAACACCACTACCTCTGCATGCCTCCAGTCTCGTGGTGGGTACCCCTGGTCCCTGGCTTCCTCAACGACCTGAAGGTAGTGGGGATTCTAATTTGGTGGAGTATTTCTTAACGAATTCGTATGGGAACCCATTTGGGCTCTGTGCCTTGCCAGAGTTCAGATCTCCCAGGGCAGCACCCATCTCCTCAACTGTAAAAGGAAGGTCCAGGGCTGCACGTGCCTCATCTGAGAGAGTGCGTGGCAGTAAGTCAGATAGAAAGCGCTGCACCACAGTGTCCTGCAGGGGCTCCCTAGGAGTATATAACTCTGCATAGTAGTGCGCAACACTCTGCAATGAGAGATGGGTCACTCATGATCCGACCATCGAGTCCCGGTATATTTGGGAGAACCTGTGGTTTGAAGGCCCTTGACACAATCTATGCAATAATTTACTAGACTTCTCACCCCATTGATAGATTCTGCTACGGGATGCAAGCCACACGAGTTGAGCCTCCTCCATCAGGGTGTCGGCATGGGATTGTCGCACCAGTGCCAGCTGTCAGTGCACCAAGCGTCCCCCATCCCCTCTACTACTGTGTTCCAATTCCATTAGGTGAGTCTCAGATCGCAGGAGTAATTCCCACCGCTGGACCGTCGCGCAGTATGAGATAACCGACCCCGCCAGGGTAGACTTTGTAGCCTCCTACAGGGTTGCAGCCTCAGCTACCATACCCAAATTCGCATCCAGAAATTTCTCTATAGCCTACTCCATGTGCTCCCGATACTGTTCGTCCTGCAGATGCCAGGTGGATAAATGCCAACAGAAGGGCTGACTCAGGGTCCAGCTGCAATGTCAAGAGCACTGGGGAGTGGTCCGACAGACCCCTTGGGACAATCTCTACTGGCCGCACCCATCCGACAGTACCTATTGGTACAAATATATAGTCAAGATGGGAGTAGGAATCATGGGTGGTCGAGAAGTATGTATAACCTAACTCTTCATGATGCAGTCGCCTCCACCTATCCACCCAACCCAACCCCGTCACCAAGGCCTTCAATCTAGTACCATGTGAGACAGCAGGGTGTCCTCCCACTCTCCACCTGTCTGTGGTCAGATTCATTACCTCATTCCAGTCACCCCCCACAATCGCTGGCCCCTCTGGGATATCGGCCCACAATGATGTAAGGCGCTCCACCAAAGCCCATTGCAGCGGCGGGGGAGCGTACACACACCCGGAAACGACCCATGCCTCGTATATGGTACCCTGGATAAATACATATCTCCCCTGAATGTCGGTCCATGTCTTGATATGTTTGTAGGGGACTCAGCGATGAAGCAAACTCACAACCCCCAGGATCTCTGCTAAAACCTGAGTGGTACACTTGAATATAACCATAGCAAAGGAGACACTGGGCCTTATTACCCATTAGTGCGTCTCCTGAAGGAGCAGGCCATCAGCCTGGTACCATTTGGCCTGTTGGAGCTGGGACCCCGCTTGATTTTATCTAATGCTCCCCTGACATTCCAGATCACTATCCGAAGATCCCCAGACTGGGGTCTCGCCCTATCTGTTGGGACTACCATCTAACAGTCTCTGGGTAGCAACGTGTGGGACAGGTATGGACCAATGTACAAGCTGTGTCTCTGAGTGGCCGTGACGCAGTGCAAACAAATAACATGTATACCCCAATTTCCCCTTTCCCCCAACCCTATACCTCAAAACAACTGAAGTATCTGTTGAGGTGAGAGTTGCTAGCAGGACCCAACAGGAGCCCCCCCCACCGGCTCCCACCAATGATTCCCCAACAACCTGCCCACCTTCAACAGGCTTGCCCCTGAACTACACAAAGTCCAACAGAGGTACTAGCCCCTGCTCACGTTTCGACTGTCCAGCCTCATGTCTCCAGCAGTCCCTCATCACTGAGAAATTAAAAGTTTCTGTGACACCGAGGGCCCCTGCCGGGGAGCCGAGGCAGATCTGCTAGGATCACTGCAGGATTTGGAACGTCCATCGGGATTTGATCTGGCACTCCTCAAAGCCTCCATGATCTGGCAGAACTTCTCTCGCCATTCTAGTGTGGCCTGGGCCACGTCTTGGAAAAGTGAGCATGTGGCCCCCTGATCACATCAATGCTTCTAGCTTTCCTCATGACCTGTTCTTTTATTTTGAAGGAGCTGAATTTAGCCTAAATGTCTCTCTGAAATTTGTTGTCTCCTGGTGAGCGTTGGCCCACTCTATGCACCCGCTCCAGGTGGACTCATCTCCTAGCATATTGGAGAAAAGACCCACCATGAAGGCTTCCAGATCATGGCCTTCACTTCCCTTACTAGGTACCTCACTCCAATGTTGGTCCTCACACTTTAGCAAGGAAGAGTGTAATTAGGCAGTTATGTTGGTCGCATCCTCCTCCAGCTGTTTCACACATCGAGCTCCTGACATTTTGCTTCCAAGTCCAAAGTTCAGGTCCCGAGTCCAAATCGGCTTGCAGCAACACCATCTTTGACCCAATGTCTGATCTGAAGGCCTCGAATGACACGCCTATATCCGCCTTTATGTCCTCACTGAGTTCCTTCTTGAATATCCTGGTCAACGCCATGTTGTCTGGCACGCAGCCTCCCCCTTCCTTCTCCTGACGGGTCTCGGCTGGGGCAAAGTAGCTGGAGACTCTTTTAGATTGGGCCTTTTTTGTTATCATATAGACTGTGCTTCCTGATGCTGCGTTGTTGCACTCGAGTTGGTCAGGCCCCCAGAAGGAGGGGAACAGGCTAGAAAGGAAGAGGGAGCGGGTGCCCGGAGCTAAGCAGCATGCCCAGCAGCACTTCAGGTATTGCTCTCTGCCGTTTCAGTCCAACCCAGTAGGGCGCCTTCTTACTTGCAGCTTTACCTCTCCTTTCAGTCAGTGGGAGAGGGCCAGCCCCAGGTCAACCCTCGAGCATGGGGCTTCTCTCAAGTTGGGCCTCTCTCACTGTAATGACAGCCATGTGTACCGGATGTCTCACCTTCAGCCTCCCAAGCACCATCTTAAGGTCAGGCAGCCATTGCTGGTACTCATGCCGCTCGTGTCCACTAGGGTACCTTCATTGCACAGAGCAGATGTTGTGGTGCGGTCAATGGAGGGCTCCCCCCTCCCTCCAGTCTGGTTGAGGACTTGCATTTGGAATCAGCCATCAGCTAGCCACTGTCCGTGGGGCCCCTCTGCATTATAGCCTCTGTGGGCGCCATCTTAGGGTCAGGCACCCTCGTGGTGTCTCCCAAGAGCCCCTCAACACAGCCACATTGGGGGACTTAGGAGGGAAGCCTCAATATTATTCTCGGTGGGGGGGCTCGCCTCAACTCCCCTGGACCGCTTTGCGCTCTCACCTGTCCGGGATCAGATGCTAGTGGCAGTCTCCGCAGCAGCGTTAGGAATACTGAGCTGACTCCGGATCAGCTGTGGGTCTCTAGTCCATCCCTGCTGTTACCTCAAATGCTCACAGAGGACGGGGTCCCACTGCAGAGAAAGGCAGATTCGCACAGTGGGGCATGGGTCACGGGGCCGCACTCCCTCGTTGCTAAGGGGCGCCCGCCCATCTAGGTGGTTTAGCGAGCAGAGGTACCAGTGCCATTTTGTAGGTTCACCGCAACACCCAGTGTGGCCCGGTCCTCCGCCTCAGAATCGTTTCTCTCGTCATGAACCTGCCATTAGTAGTGTGCGCCGTGGCAGCGTTTCCGAGGAGTGTGTCGCACCCGAGAATCTTCACGGGGGACACACTGGTGGAATGGTGGCCTCCATCTTTAGGCTTATGCCCAACCCCAAAAAACTCAGTCAGAAATCTGGGAGTCACCATTGACGACAAATTGTCCTTGGCCCCACACATAAATAAGGTTGTCCACTCCAGTATAGGACTAATGAGAAGCCTTAGGAAGATCTTCAAGCGGCTCCCACTTGCCTCTCGTAAACCTCTCATTCAGGGTCTCATAATCAGCCGCCTTGATTATGGTAACACGCTACTGGCTGATGTAAATGATAGCGCTCTGACCAAACTCCAGACTCTACAAAATTCAGCTGCTAGGCTGACACTTGATCTTCCTCCGCGCACCCCCTCAGCTCCATGCCTGAAAGCCCTTCACTGGCTTCCAATAAGAAAGCGAATCTCATTCAAAATATGTTGTTTGGTACATAAATCCATCAATGGTCTAGGACCTAAATACCTGCAGAGAAAACTCCAAGGCTACTGCCAAGGGAGAACCTTGCGTTCATCCAACAAACACTATTTAAAGGTCCCCAAGGTCAGGACAGTCAGAAATGGGGACAGAAGCTTTTCCAAAATAGGCCCCTCCACCTGGAACACCCTTCTTCTATCTCTTAGAACGGACCCAAACCACAAAACCTTTCGTAAAAACCTTAAAACTTGGCTTTTTAACAGAAATTAAATTCCACGCCAGTCCTCCATAGCCTAGCCCATTCGCGAGCGCTCTGAGACCGAATGGTGAGTTATGCGCTATATAAAAATAAAAATACATACATACATACATACATACACTGCAAAGCCAGAGAATGAGTGGCTCGAAACGGAGCCGAACCAGATCACGTCCGCACAGCCATGATGGTTGGCCACGCCCCCTCCAAAGTAAATGTTGCTGATAAAATCCACGTAATGTCTCATTTTAAGGGGCACAACTTGCAATGGGTGATGTTTATTGCACCTTTTATATTCCGATCCCAGTGGTATCAGATTTTAAAAAGTGCCCAATTGTTTTCTTCTGTTTACTGATTCATGAATAATGGTAGAATTTTGATTAATAAATAATAAAAATATAGGAAATTATTTTTATTGCAGCCTTCACCTTTCAATGCATACAATATAATTTTAGTTATTTTTAAGTTTCATTTGATCAAATTATGTTTGCTTTTCTTGTCAAAGCATCTACTTTATTTTTTAAAGCAGACAGCTTACGTGCAAATTACTTGGACATAAACAGTGGCATTTTACTGCATGGCTTTGAGCAATACAAAAATATGTTTTAGACGATCCTTGTCTTAGTATTTTCCATACAAGGAAAACTGCAACAAACAAAACACACATCATGAATAATAATGAGTGCGATGCTTCTGCTGTGGCTCTGGGGTGATTCCTTTTTCTAAACTATCTTTGCTCCCTGCCCATCGGCTAACAAACAATTTTTCTTTTATCACTTCCATTTTTCAATTTGCGAAATCATTCTTGCACAAACTGAATATTCCTCTCTAAGTGACAAGAAAACAAAACATAGAAGTAAAAACTGTTTCAAAATATGTACAATATTATTATTGTGAACTTTATCAATAATGCATCAATGAAAAGCATTTTGTCACTCTCTTTTAATTGAAAATATATAGGAATCACAAACTGCAATCAGCTCAGGCATTCCACAAAGAAACGACAGGTCACGCGACTATCTGAATCTCCTTTCATTTGATTAACTAATAAACAGCAAGACATTAAGGGATGACATGAATAGGAAACACTTTTCGAAAATGCTTTCAAGTCAATGGGTTACAGGTGAGAATAGGATTTGTTGTTTGCATGTGCTTAGAGTGGGGTATCAGTTCATCTATTTGTTTTTGTACTTGCCTTTTAGTGCTCTAGGGTGGTCATGCCAATGTTAGCTTTTTAATATGTCACGTGATGCACATAATCTGACTATTACATTTAGAAAGCTGTGTTTGTAAAATCGTTTTGTTAAATTAATATAAATCTCTTTTGTGTTATTAGATATCTCACGGACACTGTACTGTCCAAACCTGAAGTCGCCAATACACCTGTGTAAGCCTTTAACTTCTGTTAATGTGCTCTTTTTTTTCAGTAGCTCATACAATGGAATTGCTTGATAATCTGTTTGTCTTTATACAAGAATTGCCTCCCTCGGCAATTATTACCCAGCCTCTACTATTCTAAAAGTAGTTTGAAATCTATCCCTTCATAATATTCCTTCCCTGTTCAGAAACCTTTGTACAACTCTACTTTCCCCATACCTGAACCTTATAGAACGTCTTCCCCATAGCACTGTCTTGATTCATGTGTGTGTAAGGGGAAAGAATAATGGCAAGCAACCCATAGTGATACTGAGCTACTAGAGAATAGCTTAGGTCCCCTGGCATCCAAAAAACCTATTCATAAACCCTTTGGGCCTGCACCAGAGCAGAATGATTACCACTGGTTTGGGCCTTTCCATATTTCACCCATGGTTTGTGTGGTTTTAGTGCGTAGCCACATGGCCTGCTTGGCATTGCCAACTGTTTAACCCCCTGATTATGGGATGTAAAGGTGTTTAGTGCATTGGATGATGTCAGCTCTGATGTCAGTAGTGATATCATGTTAAGGTCATGAACAGTGCTTTTGTGGGAGTTAAAACGGTGTCCCTCGTGATGATTGTATTCTAACCATTTTAACAATAATGTTCTCTATGTGACAGAATTTGACACTATGATGTGACTAGGCAACTTCCACTGGTAGCAAACTGGCCTTTGGCAACACCTGGGGGCATATTTACAAGAAACTGGCAGGGCGGTGTTACGCCAAAATTGGTAACACCACTCTCTGACAGTTTTAACCGCATGCGCGCTAGCGGTTTTCCCGCTGCGCGCTGCGTTTTGCAAAAAGCCACGTTACATGACGAGCTCAGCTCGTCATCAGCGCACGGCAGGTTACGCTCGTCATCAGCCCCGAAGGGGTTAAAAAACAGGGATCTGCAGTATTCACAAAAATGACGCACACCCTTGTGTTACCTCTAGCGCCAAAAAAGCTGCCTAGCGCGCAGGCACCCTAGTGGCATTTTTCTAGGGTGCTGTGCTGCAGAGACAATTGGTTACATGCAGGAAGGGACACATTCCTGCACATAAAAAATCTTTACAGACTATTTGCTTTATCTATGTGTGCTTCAGAATCCAGCACACGTTTAAAGAGAAAAATACGGTAAGAAATAAAGCATTTCTCCTCATATCACCTGCTTAAGACCAGGTATCCCCTGGTGGTATTTTTGGAGCTGCCCCATACCTTATAAATATGGAGCAGCAGCAAAAACCAATGGGTGTTGGGGCACGCCCCATTCACGCTAAGTGCTGCAGGAACCGGAGCATTATTTACAAGGCACGTTAAGCCACATTAAATGGTCTAACCCCGTCTTGTACATAAGTGTGAAGGAGTTAACGGCACCAGAACTTCAGAAAAAGTGACGTTCTGTTGACATTAACTCCCTGTAAATATGCTCGCCTATACTTTGCCCTTGTTGCTTAAAGCATGCCCATCAGGCTTTTAGTTCAGGGCACAGGCTATTTAAATGTCCTGACCCAGTTACTTTTGAGGAAGAGCCTATTGGCAAAACCTTTGACCTTGATTAGCGGACTCCGAAAATGGTGTGTAAAGTTCTTTAATTGCTGAATTTGTGGACCATTTAATAGGGATGTTGTGTTTGTTATTCCAAATCTCATTAAATTGAAGTTTAGATGGCGTGCATGTAGCTTCATTCTTAATAACTGTATTCTTGCCAGCTTAGATTGTCCATTTCAGATACTTAAAATGTTCATGTCTCACAAAGAGCAATCAATGGCTGCTTCTGGGCATACATTATTTCATAATTAATGGGCAGCGTGTAAAATAGGAATGGGTGCTGCTATGAAGGCCATTACTATGTATCCCTGTGAAGTTAGGGCAAGGCGAAAATCTCCATTGGGATATCTAGTAGCAGCCTGTCACCTCAGCTTGTGACAAAAGATAGCTGAAAAGTAGAACCTACTAGGTATCCTCGAAGAGGGAATGAAAGGGTGCAAGGTAGAGGTCCCAAGAAATGCTATTTGGTACTGCACCTTTTGTTGGCTCCTTCTTTGCTTTTTCGCAGAGCATACCTTTATTTAGCTTTGCTATGCTAGATAGACAGATACCACATATAATTCTATCGTATTTTATTTTCCTGGAGGCAGGCAGGCTCAAACAGCATTATCGGTCGCCAGCACTGCAGCGTCCTCTTTTATTTGCTTTTATCGGGTGTTCTGTTTTTCAGAGGCGACAGCTGTTTACTCAATCCTCCTTTGTCCAGTATCTATGCAGGTGGTGGAGGTTGTAGAAAGTGATTTCTGTCAAACATCCTGATGAGAATGTGAGGCATGCTTTTGTTTCCCAACCACTGGTAAAGGGAATGGAACTTGGAAGATAAATGCATGGAAGGATGCTCAAATGAGGATTTGTTTCCCTCCCAATTATTAAACTACTTCTCAGATCTTGTCAGGCTAGAGTGGGATAAAAATGACAGCCTTATGTTTTATGAGGTTCTCATTGTTCAGAGAGAATGGGAGGAATGGTGTCACATGAGAAGGGGGATATGGGTCTCCAGTCCATGACTAAGCTGGTTGCCCTACTGTTTTAAAACCCATGTGGCCAATTCACAGAACTAATCTGAGATAAAATCCTAAACTTACTACTTTTGGTATTCACAGAAGGCATTTGGTAGTAGTAAGTTAGGACTCCTAACTTTACTACTACTAAATGCCTTTTATGAATACCGAAAGTCATAAAGTTAGGATTTTGTCTCAGTTTAATAGCAGTAAAATTAGGAATTCGAACTTTACTACTACTAAATGCATTCTGTGAATACCAAAAGTAGCAAGTTTAGGATTTTACCTCAGATTAGTTCTGTTAATCGGCCCCCTAATGTCCTACTGATAAATTTGTTCCCAAGGACTTTGTAGGAAATACAATGTTTCTGCATGGTCAAGCATGATTTGTACAACTGCACAATGTGCTGAGTGAGCCAAAACAGGTTTAGAACCTGTTTTGCCATTCATCTCATGTCTAAAGGATTGATACACATTCCTGGCTAGAGTCAGAGTACATTTTTTGGGGCAAAAGATCCATATCTTTCAATAAACCGCACAACAAATGCACTTTCTGTTTAGTATATTTTAATTGTTGCCAAGAATTGTTAATATGCCAGCAAATATAACAAATGTGGTCGGAAATTAGTTAGACTCATGCGAAGTAATTCTCTATACACCAAGTTGCCGTTAATAATTAATCAAAGTTTTACCTGAAGGCAGCACCAACAAAGGAGTCCAGTAGAAGCTACAAATAGGCAGCAATAATTACAGATCAGTACATGTTGTCTCGAGAGCCACTATCTTTTCAGATTTCTTGCAATCCTGTTGGGAAACTAGCTCTCCAGTCTTGGACTTTTTTTCTTTTTATATTAAAAATAACAACCACATTTTATTCAGTGGCTTATTCCAATGTGACCAGGAATCCGGACGGGGTAAATTCGCACCCACCTTTAGCAATACAATGTTTTTTTATAAATCTGGAATGCACAACAATTACCATATAATTCCAAGAATAATATTGAGAATTGCCTTGTAAATCGATTTTTCTTTGCCTGTTTATTCAAGTAATTCCTGAATTCTAGACCGTTTTCTTTGGACTATACTCCACCAGGTAAATGCATCATTCAAAACTCTAGGTCAATTTTACATTTTACAAAAAAGGTATTGAGAAATCTGGGCATACTGATAGATGATGACCCTTCTACGAAAGATAAGGTACATTCAATCTATGGGTCTTCTTTCACAACCAAGTGCCTTCTCAGGGCAGCTTTCCAATGGCTGCTTCTTCATTCCTGAAACATCTATCACTCAGGCACATATTATAAGTTTCCTAGATTATGGAAATGCCCTTGTGGTTGCTGCACATGAAGCTCTAACAGCTAAACTTCAGGTGGTACGAAACACAGCTACTTCCCTGAATTGCAGTCTGCTATTCCACTTCCCATCTGAGACCACCCTTAAATATTTGTATTGGCTTCCGATAAAAAAGCGCTCCCCTTCAAACTTGAAGAAAGCAACAATATCTCAACTGGTATCATTAGGCAGGACAGTTAGACACGTATGTACAATACATTACATGAAAGAAAACGAGACTCTCAGTGAGATTTTTTAGAATGTGCACATGGCATCATATATTTGGGTACAAACTACGATAAGGAGAAATACAGTTGTGACAGCACTGTAGGCAAAAGAATTGCATGAACAACCCGAATTGGACTTGGTGCTCGATTGTGTACGTGACACTAAGGGTGGCGATGCAAGTGACAATGTGTTATCAGCAAGGAACGGTGCAAGGTACAAACGTGAAAAGATATGTACAGTGAATATGGTGGTTCAATTCAATAATTCATAATCTTTTCGGACAATTGATAACAGTTTCTATTGAACCACGAGAGGGATGCGCCATCAGTTGTGCTGACTGGTCGATGATGTTTCGATCCATTAGCTTAGGATCATCTTCAGGTCCGGGTTGTAAGGTTTGGACGGTGCTGGATGAGAATTCAATTGCTGGTGTGACAGCCGTGTCATGGAAGACATCGGCGAAGCCAGAGGTTTCAGGGTATCACACAGTCAATTGTGTGCGCTCAGAATCTGGTATGTGAATGCCACTTCGGTGTTACAACACAAGAACATTCTTGCTACTGTTCCTCTATGCTAAGTTTTGTATCTTTGTACCAGTTTTCTTCCAGATTCACACAGATGTTTCTGCAAGTAAATTTGACTTTCTCTTGAATTATTCCTCACTTACTCGTGTAATTCTACCCAAACCTACCCATTGAAAAGAGCCCTGTGCCCTCTTAGTGATTCAACTGTTTCATGATCCATTTTGAAATTGTACAATGTGATTCTTTTTTGATTGGCATCATTATGCCTCTTGATATTTAGTAACTTATCATGAAATGCTACTTTCACCAATAAATTGGAAACTATAATTGCATTGTCCCAGTAGAGAACATTGCACCTGTTTTATAAAGATTGGTGTATGAGTAAGTGTGACTAATGTCTTACTCATGAATTTCTATACATTTAAAGTAGTTCTATGATTGCAGATGTATTAATGAAAATGAATGTTCATTTTTGTGTATTTAAGTTAGCATAAGTAGGCCGCAAAACTAACTTACTGTGTCTCGTTGACTGCGGAAGAAACATGGCTATTTAAAGTTACACTGTGTCAATCTTTTCATTCACTCTATGTGCTTCTATTCTTCACGAAATAGAAAAACATATGCTTTATCCATGGTACTGTTTATTTGTGCTATGCCAATTAATGTGCTTCAGAGGAAGCCTGCCTGCTGGAGAAACACACATAATGATACTACACTCAAGGATAATGTGCTTTATTAATTTTCTCAAACAGGTATTGTTCAGTAGGGCAATATAATTTCCCACTGTGTGTACACATAAAGTGACTATAAACTAATAATTTTCTGGGGGTCCTAGTGTAGGCTGTTTTATGAAATGTAATTTGTGAAATGATGATTGGTTTCTGTAAAACTAACTTTACTAGTTCAGCCCTTGGTGCCACTTCAAACCATACAAGGAGCATGATTTTCTACTCATGTGAAAGTATAGCATCTGGTGTTTTGGGGATGTGTGCTAGATTTTTCTGAGACTTCTATTAAGCATCATTTTATGCTCTTTGACTTTATACTTAGAATATTTTTTAGAATTTTCCTTTCACTCATAAGAAGATTTCATGTCATTCCTGTTATTATCTTTATACTTACACCTTTCTCTCAATGTATGGTACATTTATGCTGATTTTAATTGAATAACAAATTGCCCTCTTGCTTTCAGTATGAATTTTATTTTAAAATAATCTTTTATGGTTTGAGCTTTGAACCTTGTCCTTTGTGGGTTTTCCTGTGTAGAATTTCTCTTATTTGCCTAGAGTCCATGTCTTTTGGAACTTACACATCCCCAGTGTGCCCAGTCTTCCTCAGTATTAGAAAAAAGCAATGACATATTTCAATTTCAAGATGGTTTCTGAAAACCAGTGCAAACCTTAACTGACATTGCAGGGGTTATGTCATTATCCTCAAAAAATCTAGATTGTGATAGTATATTGGTATTGTCTTGCGGCATATGGTTATATTGTGTTCTGCCGTATTGTATAAATTGCATTGTGGTATGTTAATGACATAAAAAACACGTCAACATTTGTCTTGTGCTGTTAAGTTTTGATTGAATGGCTGACGATTTTTTTATTTGGTTGTGATGAAAATATTATGATTTATTGTGATTTATCTGCAAATATTCTGGATTCTAGATTTTTATATAAGGTTAGGGGATTCAGGGAAACTTAACATCCGAAGGTAAACATTGAAGATTTCTGCTGAAGGCATGTGGCGTCAAGTCAGGTTATCAGTTAAAGTGCTATGAAATCCTTCTAGTTTTGTATGAACTAATCAGGGTTGGGCCATTCATTTCTTTGTGTACAGGAAATAGATGCACTGACTCAAGGATAGGTTATCACTGGTCAAGAACCTATCTTAGTGATATGGAAAACACTCTATGTGCGGGGTCTGTCCCATTCTTGTGGCTAGTTTTATTTAATTTCCTGTACCCCAGTGGGAAGGTGCGGTATTTGATTTGTTTACGTATTGCATTTTGAGATCAGTTGAATTAATATTGTGTGCTGTGAGCTAAGTTGAGATGGCAATGGGTGCATGTTTGAATAAGCAAGTGATTTATGCTAATGAAGGAGGTCTCCACGCCCAAATTCATACCCCTGCACATGAGATGCAGATGGGTTTTGGATTAAATACATGTCTTTGACTCAAAGAATGGAGCAGAATTACTGCTATCAAATAAAGTTATAGTTTCCTATATATGGTTCATTTGAAATGAAAAAGATTGAACATTTGAGGCATGCAGTCACAGGCTAGATCTGCACAGTTCTTGATTTTTTGTCTTTGAATGAGTGGGTTTATGTGGCCAATAGAAGACACATAAAAAAATGCTGAAAAGGCAGATTGGAAAGTCTGCCAACCACTGGATGAATGTGAGAGTGCATTTGTGGAAGAAAGCAGGGAGGCAGTAAGTGTTTGAAATTGTTGGTGCTTTCATTGCAATTGTGGAAAAGTCAGACCAAAAGATGACAAAAGGAGACAGCGAAGAATGAGAGTGGCTCAGTGGGAGAGGTCAAGTTGTTTGATAGATAGATTGTTGACTGAAGGGAGACCACCTCCATACAATGAGGGTCTAGTGACACAAGCACAGGCACAAGGTATAGGGACATGAGAGCTGAGTGATAGCAGAGATGAGGCAGTGCATAGTTCGTCTTCTCATGGAGAGACACAAAGGGTGGAAATTAACACTTATAGGCTAAAAGGAGATTTGACATTTCTGGCAGTAACAGTAGTTAATAAAACACAATTCTTAGGTATAATAACAATAATAATAAAGATGAATTGGCATACTTGGGTGCAGAAGCAAGGAAACTTTATCATCAAGCATTTGAGAAACTTCAGGAATTAGCTAAAGTAGATTTGAAACAAAAGAGAATTTTTGAGTCATATAAAATACAAATGATCGAAATAAAATGAATAACCAGAATACTAGAACTTTGCAGAATATGCTCATGGATTAATATATATGGAAAGACTTAACAAATTATCAACAGGAATAGACGGAACGAACAGATAAGTCTGAAAATCTAAAAAGAGCAGAACAAAGACAATTGTGAGTGTGAGTGATTCCGAGCGTTAAGACAGTGTTTCCATTGAGAGAAGTGCATGGTGGAGCATATGTGTCTGTGCCTGTGCCATAGATGAATGCAGCAGAATATGAAACAGAGAGCCTTGAGTCCCACTAGCCACTGCGGCAAGAAGCCACTGATGCCACCATTCCGTGCCCAGAGGCACTCTACACAACCCAACCGGGGCTCCTGCTGTGCGGGGAGAGCCTTGCATCCAGAGAGAGGGGGCATCCCACAAGCCCCACCTGCCACTGGGGCAGGAAGCCACTAGTGCCGCCTGTCCGCTCCCAGACGCGCTCAACAAAAATCAACTGGGGCTGCAGAAAATGGTTCTATTGAGACTGCATGCTGCCCGACATTTACAGGAAGAGGCAGTGGGAGTATTATAGATTTTGTTCTTATAACAGGTAATTTGGTTTGTCACCTTTTGAACTATGAGGTATGTCTACTTACTTTTAGTGACTACAATTAGATTTCTATAAACTTGGATTTTAACCTCCTAGGTGAAGAGGGTTTAACCAATAAGCTACATGTAAATGTTTCCCAAAATAAAGGAGCATGTATAAGCTGGAGGAATATTGAACCAGATAGGCTCCTAAGTAATTTGATCAGTAAGGTGTCTGATTATATGACCCGCTGTCTTTCCCTTGATGTTGCTCCTGAGATGATTGTGGAAGGTTTCACCAAAATTGTTAATTTTGCGGCCTCCGAGTTGTCTATCAATATGAAATATATGAAATATGAATATCAATATCAAATTCCTGGTTTTACCCCTAATTTTACAGCCACATATAAAGCTTTAAAACTAGCCACAAAGGAAATCCTCGAAACACAGAGAAGATTAGAGCAGCTAGAATGAATTATAGACAAAGACTTTGAAGGAGAAGGCATGAAGTCAGATCAAAAGCTTGGGAGGATTTAGAGAAAGCATCAAATGTGAAAGATTCAAGGCTGTTTTGGGAAGTGATTAACCAACCCTATTTTTTACATAAAACTCTCCAGATGGTATAGAGTATCATATCCCGGAACAGGACTGAAGCACCCATTTTTCGAATATTTTTAATCCGGCCCTTGAGACAATTGGCCTTAATACGGAGAGTAGACTAGATACCTCATTAATAAAGGAGGAGTAGTTGGTTGAGCTTATAAATCTCCCCTCAGTTACCTTGCCCATTAAGGCCACAGCAAACAATAATGCCCTAGGCCCGATGGGGTTCCTAAAGATGTTTTGAAATATAACATCAATCTCTGTGCCCCACTTTTGACTAACTTTCTGAGGGCATCAGTTAGGGGCAATCTAATGGAGTCATGGAGGGAGGCTATAAGAATTCGAATTTTTAAAAAGGGTGATCGGAATCAGCCTGTCTGCTATAGATCAATATCATTAATTGTCTGTACTGTCAAGATTTTTAGGAGGGTTCTTTTTTAAAAACCAGAGGGTAGGATTGAGTCAACTTCCTTTTTTTCACTCTTCAAATATGGTTTTTATCCCAACCTGGGAACAGTGGAGCAGGCCCTAAATTTACATATTTTATGGGGCAAATATGCCAAAGCCAGGAGAGGTTCCCTCCATATGGCTGTTATGGACCTCTCCTCTGCCTTCGACTTTGTAGATAGGAAGAAGCTGTGTTAATGGACCAGGTGGGAGTGGACCCTATTTTGTTGGATCTTGTTAAATGATTACATTGGGATTCATCCCTCAAAGTTCGTTATACACATTCAGGGGATTGTGCTAAACATTTAAGGGTGAGTAGAGAAGGTAGGCAAGGTTGTATTCTCGCCCCTTTTTTGTTTATATTTTATATCATATTCATTGATAGAGCTTTGGGGATATATATTAAATATGTCTCTAGAATTGGCTGCCATGCAGTGCCCGTATTCCTATATGCAGATGGTGCCGTTCTTTTGGGGCTAACTGCAAATGGCCCCCTAAGCTTATCAAATATGCACCTATGTTATAGTGGATTAAGCTATGGAGTACCCCTAGGGCTGGTTTCTCCAGGGAAGTTCTGAAAGACTGCCTAAATCTGGCTGGCCTATGTTAAAAAGTATTTGATTCCTGTTAGAAACGGGATCTCTGGCTGGCCAAGGCTTGCGCCAGAGTCAGTCAGAGACCACCACTTCCACGTCAGGGCAAGGGAGTCACACACCAAGATTAACCCCTGCTCACGCTCTAGGTAACGTGACACGAGCAGCCAGGCTAAACTTGGAGGCTATGTAGGTTAAGTGTTTGCGCGCGCACCCAGCAACAACTCCCAAGGCCCACCACAAAGAAAACTCCACACAAGGTTATATAGAAATAGCCTTTGTATTATACCAAAACACATTAGATAAGAACACACATTTTACAATGTGCCAACAGACACGGGAAGAATTTACAGGGGATATGTACAAGACAGGGCCACATGGACCACTGTCAGGAATCATCACTTTTTAGGAATAGCAATTAGCACATAGAACACTTTTAGAACAAATTAGAAAATGTAGCACAAGTTAGCACACAACCAGTAATTACTGGTAAAGGGTAAGTACCTCCTACGCAACCCTAACCACCTTAGGAAAATATTGCACAAGGAACCAAGACCTCACTAGCAACACCTGTACTAGGAGAAAAACAACCACCTAAGAATCACCAACATTTAGGGGTATAAGCATAGGAACATTACACATGATGCATTAAAATTCAGAGGTGTAAGGAAGGAAACACATGATGCATCTAAACACATTCAGCGGTGTAAGCACAAGCAATTGCGCAAAACTCACATGAGCCACATAAATCATAAATGCGCCAGAATCACATTAGCCACAACCTGTGGCAGTCCCTAGGCCAACTGGCCTCTCTAGGGCTAGGACGCCCTGTGTCCAAGGTCAGGGGCCTAAACGTGGCAGCTGCCTACGAAGTGCTGGGCAGCTGTGTAGATCATGAGGGCCAACGTGGGAGCCTCGCAGGTTCCACAGAAATCAAATGTCCCCCTGAGCCTCTCAGGGCTCTACACAAATGACTGGCCCCATTGGGCCTCGCTGGGCTCTGAACCAATGTGGCACCTCGAGCCTCTCAGCGCTCTAAACACAAAAATGCCCTCAAGAGCCTCTCGTGGCTCTAGACCAAGTAATGCCCCCAGAGCCTCGTGGGCTCCTAATCAGGAATGCGGGGTTGTTGGAGTCCCTCACGGGGGACTCAGAAACACATAATGCCCCAAGAGCCTCGTGGCTCTACACACCGACGGGGAGGGGCGGGCACCGGCAATGGTGCCCCAACGCCCTCCTCCCTTCACTCGCTCTCTGACCCTAGAACAATGTTGGAGCGGCCCTCTGATCAGGCGGGGCCGCTCGACAGTCAGGCTGCACACCCCTCAGGAAGCCCACACTCACCGGGCATCCATGGCGCTGCTCTTGCTGGCGGGACGGCTCTCCTTGCGGGGCTGCTCTCCCTCGGAGCCTCGCTGGCGGCGCTTCCTTCTTCGCTGCTCGGCTGCGGGGGCGGGACTTCCGGCTGCCTCTCCCGGGCCGCACAGCGATTGGCCAGCTGACCCAGCACTTCCGGGTTGTCGCAGGCAGCACGGCGGCCCGGCGGGGGCTGCACACACTCCTGGGCTTGCGGCGGTGATTGTCGAGGGGCAATGCCGGGTGGGCACCGGCTTCCAAGTTAAAATATAAAGCGAGGTGGGCACTCGCTTGGCCAGAAATCGGCAAAACGGGTCCAATGCCGGGTGGGCACCGGCTTCTGTAAATAAAGCGCTCCTCAGCGCTATGGACTAGAGGAAAAGTGCTCCCAGCGCTTGAAATAGAAATAAAGCGCTCTCAAGCGCAAGAGACAATCCACAGCGCTCCCAAGCGCTTAAGGGGTAAATGAAAAGTGCTCTCAGCGCTGAAGGCAACAGCAAAGCTCCAGCAAGGTCTGGAGACAGGCAGGGGGCAGGGCTGGGCCAAGAGCCAGCTCACTGGGTCTCCAGGCAGGGAGACAGTCCAAGTGGCCCAGCAACAGCAGCAGCCCCCTCAGGCAGGATCCTGGAACAGAACAAAATATGTGGGGACACAGCCCCATTTTTATATACCACATTCCAAGACACAATCATGCCACATACATCATTGCGAAGCATTCACTCTCACGAGTTCGCACATACCAAATTCGAGCCTGCACTCCCCACGCATCAGGAACTACCAGGGACACACACACATTCCCCATGCATTCCTATGGGAGGGCAGGCCAGCCTCACCAAACGCACGCACTTTACTCTGGGACCCAGGAAAAAAGTGCGCCAAGCCAGAAATCATGAACGCCAGGTTGCCATCAAAAGCAAAAAAGTTCAGGGGTGAACCAGCCACAAGGCCCGGGTCCAACAATTCCTTAGATCTGAGTATGCTTTATAATTTTCCTGAAAATATAGGATTCCCTACTAAAGAGAGGGTTACAAAGACCTTTGCTACACTATGTGAAGAGGTGCGGATCAAAAAGTCTCTTGGCTCAAGCTGTATTATTAACTATATGCACATTTTTAATGTCTCAGGAACTGAACCATACCTAAAATGGTTTGCCAAACCACAGCATAGATTTTATTTGACAAGTTTGAGGCTAAATTTAATCCACCTTTTAGTCGCTTTTCCCTTGGCTGGTTCATGGGTTGCCTCCGGTTGTATGTCAATACAACGCGGTTGTTACACCGCACTACCATTACAACGCGGGCTTTACAACGCAAGTCGTTACCACGACTTGCGCTGTAGTGTGCTGGACTTAGGAGTAGTAAAATTTACTATTCCAACAACAGCCTACGTACAGTAGGGAAGGTGTTGGAATAGTAAATCTACTATTCCTTAGCCTAGAGCGCCCTCCAGTGCAAGTCGTGGTAACGACTTGCGTTGTATTGCCCGCGTTGTAATGGTAGCGCGGTGTAACAACCGCGTCGTAATGGATGTTCCCCGTTGCCTCCTTTTCAAAATGTCCCTGTAATACTGTTTCATCTCAATCAACTGCGCACTTTATGCTATTTTGCACTTTGTCTCATTCACTAAGTGTTCATATTTTACATCCTATTCTTCTGCATAAACAATTTAGTTGATACAAAGAGGGTTTAGAATATATCCAATCCTTAGCCTCTCCAGAAATTTGCATAGCCACACTTAACTTTATTATTGCTGCTATGAAACTTAGGAGATTTTACGGAATGTGAATGACTTTGTTCTGTTTTTAGCTTTTTAACATATTCTGTATTAGTAATTTGTTGATTTGATCATTTTGACTGCTTTTAATCGTGATTGTATTCATTTTTTGTGCTTTTATGACCAGATTTTGGTTGAATAAACATTTTGAATGACTGAAATAGATGACACAAAATGTAATGAAGCAGTCAGCTGCCAAAGCCTTTCCAGTTTGTGTTCAAATCATGCAGGATCCAAGGCAGTTCAATGGAAATATCTTTTTGGCTCCCTTTATTCAGCAACAGCAGAACACTATGCAGGTTTTCAAACAGAATTACAGATTTTAGCAACAATTTCCAAAGATTAATGGTGATTTTTCACAAGTTTCAAGTTCACTCGGAGAAATGTTCTTTATGTGTAAACACTAACATGTGTGTGCTTAACAGATTTGAGTTTGTTCACTGCTTTCATATTGAAGCCTAAGCTCCAAGATCTACTATCTAGACCATGAAATTAACTTCACCCACTGGAACAGATGATAAAGCATCTAATTAATTACTAAATCTCTAAATTAGACCAAGTAATTTCTTTGGCAAGGTTGGGATGAAAACAGGGTGAGACAGACCCTTTTTCTTGCGGGAGCAGTTTTTACTACCAAGTAGTCACAGGTATGCCAGGAAGAAATCTTTGTGCTGGCTGAACTCCGACATGTAGTATCCCTTCCAGGGAAGGAGTGTCTTTCCCACATTAGGGGGGGCAGGAGTGGTCTTCTGGTACCAAACCACATTGGCGGATTCCATGGAAATTTACCATGTTCTCTGAAAACCTTGCCTGCATTTAGACAACAAAAAAACATGTAAGTGCCTGAGTTGCAATAAGCACTGCTTGGAAACAGTCAGAGATAACCACTGCTTCCGGTTGCCAAGCTATTCTGTCTGTAGCTCATGCACTAACTCAGAGAATTTCCAAGTTATGTGATTGTAGTTTAGATAGCACAATGTCCTAAAAACAGGTTCAGTTTTGTTATGCTCCAGCACACACCTTCATCGTACCACCGCAGGTGCAAATCTGGCAAGGCTATATTGTCACAGCACAATCCTGTCATTACAAAACTGTATAAAGTGCCCATCTTATGAGGGCAAAGGATCTGATTTGGATGGCGAAGGCTCGCTCAATGCAGATACCTCCTTCTAGGGTTCTCCATCACATCATCTTTTGGTAAAGACAAACAGGGGTTAAAGTGGGATCTCCTGTCTGTCGCATTTCTTGCTGTCTTTCTGTGGCTGCACCCTGCACCACATTGTATAATCATATCCCTTTACTTTTCATGAAATATTAATTTCCATGACTGTCTAATTAATCTTAAATAGGCAGTTTAAAAGGTCATGCAATGTCAAGAACGTTTAGGCCATCTAAACAATATAATCTGTTTACATGAATAGGTGTAATACCATAATCAATATTAGGATATTGGGAAGCTGACCGAAAAGGTAAGTGCCAATAAATATTAGCTTTCTATCTAAAATGATGCTTTCTTTCAGGCCATTTAACAGTACAAATTAAGGGTTATGGAAGATGCAACAGGTTAAATGCATGCAATGCTATAGAATATTCCATAAAGGGATGAAATGAAATGTAACTTTTAATGAAAGTATTCTTGTGAGTCGCGATATCAAGAATCATGATGTGGTCCATACTTTACTGCTTTGCCGAAGCATGGGCGTATCTCAGAAATGTGATAGTCAATATAGAAACCTAAATTTTCATTTGAAATAAATAAATGTTTAAAATAACTCCATAATGACATCCATCTGTGATAAATTTCTTATGAGAAAGAAATCGTAGGCCGGCTTTAACAAACTTGAGAACATTAAAAAAACCTTCACGGTCTTCTGCTCTTGAACTATTTTATTTTCGCCTAATGATCTAATTCGAATTTGTAGCTCTACAGACTCAATATCAAATATTATATGCATGAGGAAAGATCACCAACATCTAATATGATTCTTAGATGAAGATAGCCCACATCACCAGAGGCCAAAAAGATCTGCCGTTGCTATTTTTATCAAACAGACTATAGCTGTTTGACGAATTTTCCACTCTCTATATAAGGCTGCTATTGCTATACCTGGTTGAATTTAAGTGGTGGCTGTATTCCTGTATACATTTTAAGGTCTGCTGTTCTGCTTTTATACATTTTTCATTCTTTCTTTTATACTGTTAGACTCTTGGTTTTTGTATTTTGGGCTGGCACTTTGTATGGTTGAGAATGGACATACGTTTATGTGTTAGTCATTGTGTATTGTACAGGAATTCGGGGGTTACACAGCAGAGAAGAATCATTGGAATTCTCCCTTCATCATAGAATCTCTCTGTATAAACCCTCCTGATTGGAGTATGTGTACCATAGCCAGGGGGCACTACTATTTTCTATAGATTTAAAGTATATTTTCTTTGCATAAATAGGTTAAGATATATAACTCCTACCAGCAAGTTATTCAATTAAGTTTTTCTTTTTTGAACATTCAAAACTTCAAGATGTCTGTTTTTATAACTCATTACGCTTACACATCCAGCCTCGGTGACTAATGAGAGCTATTCTGAGATTTGTTAAGGTAGTGCACCTACAGCGGTGTCCTTCTTTTCTCATTTGCTTTGCTGTTGCTAATTTTATCCAGCAGTCGGACAAACTTAAACTTCTTTGCGATGAGTGGTTGGAGGCTCAGTTGTTATTTTTCTTTTTATTTATGTTTTATATTTTGTTATGGTAAATGCACTGCTGTTTTTAACTGTTGGATTTTTTTTATTATTTTGAGTGCACGTTACCAGGAGGATCGTTCACAGCCCAAAATACATTTTGCAATTTTACATCTTTATTTTTTGTAGAATTAAGTAACAGTATGCTTTGTTTATCAACAAACTAATATTCAGACCTACAAAAGTAGAACTGATCTTAAGTTGTAGAGTATATGAAATAGATACAGCGGTAAATCGGCATCAGAACTTAATGGGAAAACATAACTGGAACTTGAGGGGTATGGAGAAAAGACCATGTCTAGGCTGAAGAAACAGGCACAGCAAACGGTCTGTGCTATAATCAGTTCTAGTTGGGAGTTCAGAGACTGAATTTCTATCTGAATCTCTTCCTAATTCAGTATTGGACTGGCCTTTCGGTTTATCTGCTATTCTGGCAATGCCAAATGGGTCAGCTTGAAACGCTATTCTCACACAATATAGTACGGTGGCCCAATAACAGCTGCACACTACTACGTATGCCATCTAATGATCTACAGGATTATAGATATAATAGTAGAAAACATCTCACTCACCTACAGATGGCATGCTTCATCATTGGTCTCTATTCCAATTTGGATAGGTTAATATCATCTGGATGGGCTCAAACAACCTATTGGGTACTCGTAAGGGCCAGTATATGAACTGTTTATTTTGGAAACATCAATGCCCATGGTTTCTGGGTACCATGCTACACTGTTAACTTTCAGACTCCTTTGCCACACTAATCAACTATTCCAATACCTGCACAGCAATATTCTTTCATTATTAATGGTTTTGCTTCTGCCACTAAAATCAAATACCTATTTTCTCAATACTCTTCCCCCCATATCCACCATAACTTTATTTCTGAAATCCTTACCAAAAAGCAAACTCTCTTTAATTGCAATTGTGAACTCCCATGGAATAAGATAACAGTATATGGCTGGGACAGTGGTGGCATGTAATGTTGGAAAGTAGCCCTGTTTGAAGGGTCACCCCAAACATTTTGACTTCTTCCTCTTTTTTTTCTTACCTCGTTGGTGTTGCCTTAATGTCTCTGGGCACTTTACCACTGCTAACCAGTGCAAAACTGTATGTGCTCTCTCACTAAACATGGCTTGATTGACTCATCCATAATTGGCACTGTTAATTTACCTATAAGTCCCTAGTAAAGTGCACTACATTTGGCATGCAAAATAAATGCTACCAGGGGGCCTGCAACACTAATTATGCCATCCACTTTAGTAGCCCTTTACTCACGTGTCAGGCCTGCCATTGCACCGCCTGTGTGTGGAGGTTTAAACTGCCATGTCGTCTTGGCAAGTGCATCCTCTTGCCAGACCTAAACCTTCCTTTTTAATACTTATAAGTCAGCCCTAAGGTAGGCCCTGGACAGCCCAAGGGCTGGGTGCAGTGTCCTAAAAAAGAAGAACATCTACTTTTATGTTTTACATGTCCTAGTAGAAAAAAACTACTGCAAAGCCTATCTCTCCTTTAGGCCAACATTTGGATTTCCTTATTACATCTTAAAAGTATAATTTCCATTTGGGAAGAGATGGGACCCCCAAGTCTGGGGTCTTTGGAATCACAATTTAAAATCCCAAGTTATGGTGAAGTTAGAGTTAGACTTTAGAAAGTTGCCATTTTCTTACTTTAAACGTTGGATGCCTTCTGCCTGTATCTATATTTATATATCTGTGGTTGTTGATAGCTGGGCTTTGTGCATTACATCTAGACAGCCACACAAAAAGGGAGATTAGGTGTGGCTGATGGACCATCCACATCCTGATGGGCCATTCTGGGCAGGATGGGTGGGAGAAGCTGATACTAACACCTGAATAGATTGTGTCCTGTCCCCACAAAAAGGGCTACATACCCCCTGTAATGAGTCTGGAGCCAGGGCAGGAAGGGTAGGGAATCTGTGCACTTCAAAGGTATCTCTTTGAAGTCCCCTCCACTTCAAAGGCACAACTGGGTATATCTACTCGACATCTGATACCACCACTTTAGTATACTTCTGGACCTATGAATAACTATGCCAGTCGTAATGACTGCTGTGCTGCTATAAGGACTGCAACTCTGCCTGACTGCTGCTCAGAAATAACTGTTTTCTGCTCTGCTGCCCTGCTGTCTGCTACCCTCTGCCCTGCTGAGGAAGGACTGGACCCATCTCAGTTGAACCCAGAGAAGCTTCATGGGCATGCTGGCTTGCCCCCTGTTCTAAGTCACAGGGACATCAAAGACTTCTCATCAATCTGCATCAGCATCTGGACTTTGCTAACTGAAAGTCTTGCCCAGCCAAGTGGTGTCAATCCACTCTTAGGCCATTAGAACTGGATGTAAAGTGCTGCAACTGCCAGAATCCAAGAATCAACGACGTTGCTCCGATCTGAACTGCGTATCTCTCTCGTTGCCAACGCATGGCTGCTGCTGCAAAGATCGCTGACCTCTCATCACCTACTACGTGGTGATTCACCTAAGGTTCTGGATGCATCACCTAGCTCCTGCGGTTCAATGATGATGCATCTTTGATTTGCGTGGTTCAATGACGACTTATCCCCATTGATCCAGCAGTTCAACGCATTGTCTCTTTGCTTTTCGCATCTCAACTCTGTCGACGACTCATCCCAGGTACTTTTCAGTGGGCCAAGGCTGGTCCCTGTATCCGACACGTGTACCATCACAGTTGGCCTGAACGTTTGGATTTACCCTGGTGAAGCACAACCAGATGTCCCTGGTTGGTGCTTTGAGCTTATAAGTACTTTAGTCTTTAAAAATTCATAATTCTGTTTATACTTTTTGGATTTCTGTTATTTTGGTCTTGTTTAGTTCATAAAAATATAAGCTATTTTTCTAAACTGATTTGAAGTCTTTTTGCATTGTTTTTACTTTGTTACTATTTGAAGTGTTCACAACTACTTTACACATTACCTCTTAAATTAGGGCTACCTGCTCTGTGCAAAGCTACAGAGAGTGTGCACAGGGTAATATATGGTGTGCATCTGAGTTGCCATGACCAGGATTGTTGCTCCTGCATGGATAGGGTGCATTCCTCTGCCAACCAGAAAAAAAAACATATGTATGTAGACACTTTCAAATGCAATGGAGTAGTCAAATACATTAGCGGTAGGAATTTTACCATTTCAGTTTACCTATTCTAAGGTGTTAAAAACTTGTCAGTCCTTGTTGTATCTTGAAGAATGCTTGGGTAGCACAGTCGAAGTTTGCACCCAGTGGCTCATATTAAGTGTCATTGAGGCCAAATACCTTTACTTTGATTATTACAAGATGAGAAATGCAAAAAGAAAATTACAACCAGGACAATTTCTTGCAGAGTAATATAAGTTTTGTGATTGTCATCAATACAAGTAATTGACCAACAAGTGAGATAATGTCACATGTTGAATGATGAAATATGTTCAGGGTGAAATAACTTCAGGGGTGGTGTAGTCATTTTGAAAGACATGATTGCCAAACAAAGCCTCACATTTGCATGCTTATCTTTGAAATATAGAAGGGAATCATTTTTCTACATAGGAGGATGAAAGAATTAATTGTATGTATGGATTGTTGTAATAACATTGCTAAACCTCTTTGCTAAGACTGCTGACATCATTGATATCTGGATGTATTCAGCTGCCACAAACCTGAATGTTTGGAATACCTTTGGAAATACAGCCTTGCTTACAATGCTTCTATTCATATTCAGCCATAAAGAAAAGGCTGCATTAGTTTAAAGGAAATATTGCATTGCATTGCACTATCATGCCTTGAAAGCATTTGGATATTTTAGAATGAAGCAGGGAATTCAGAATATTATATATTAGGAAGAAATAGTACAAATATTTTTTTTAAGCTGCACAGTAGGATTAAATATCCTACAAAGCATATAGTAACTTGAATGGATTCAAACAATTTTAAGTAAGCAATATTGCAATTTTGAAGTGGGAATATTACATAAACATCTTTTTGACATACTGGATGCAAAACTGTGCTGTCTGATGAGTTGTGATACTACACATTCTACATATCTAAATAAAATGTGAACATACTTCTACGAAAGATGAGCCAGATGGAATCATTAAAGATAAGAGGGTTTACCATTGTGGTTCTCTCAATCAATTTTCGTTAGAGTATGTCATTTCAACAATCTAGTTGATACTCAGAAAATAAAATTGCACTACAAATGTGGAGTAGACTTTGTTTTGTTTAGAAGAATCTCTCTTCTCTTCCTTCTGTAATAAAATGACTGCTCGAGATTCCAGAATTCAAGTCATTGCTCTGAGGTTATTCCAGTAAGGCTGGGGGGGTCTCACTTTCTGGTTTGCATCCAAATAAGTAAAGAATGATCCTCCTTTGCAAATTAGTGTGCCAAATGATACAGCCAAGTTAAATTACCCATGTTTTTGTTAAACATCCTAGTCTTATCACGAGATTTAGATCTGTGAATGTTCAGGATCATGAATCTCAAAGAGAAAACATACATCTTTTGTGAGCCTGAGAAAGGATGGGAAATGTTGTTTCAGTGCTAAAGCGGAGGACTGCTTCTTCTAAAGATAAAAGGTGAGTGGTGAGAAGAAGAGATACCAAGGTAAAAGCAACTTTAGTCAAAAAAGGGTCATAAGGAGGCGGAGTAACTGACCACATGAAACTAAAATAGATCAAGCATATAAGATGTTATCAACCAAATGTCCACATCAAGTAGGTCTACATGTTTCTTGGGATATGATATTTGGCAATTATCAACCTTGGGTATTGTAATTTTTTTACAGCAGGGAGTATTTATGTGTTGGCAATTGGGTTCCTGGATGATGGGGGTGAATCCCTTCTCAAGCAACAACCGCAATTTATGTCAGGGTGAAATTACAATGAAACTCCAAATTAACCTGTGCTTAATCCTCTTGTAGCTCCATCTACCCAACTAAAGACCAGAGGCCGCTCCAACTAAGAGAGAACTGGGAAGCACCCATTGTGGTTAGCAACTTAGAAACACCGTAAAGTACCTTTTTGCACTAATTGCAGTTGATTTGGCAACATACGCTGCACTGACTGCATTCCTTAGACCAGCAACAATCAGCGCTAGCACCAAAGTGCTTTTTTAACTGTTAGTAATTCAACTTCTTTAAAGTTTTTAATGCTTATGGATACTATAAATGTGACATATGTATTAAAAAGTAAGGTTTAGCCCTGGCAAAGGTATATTTCTCCAGGTTGAAATAGCAGTCTAAAAATGCACACACAGGCTGCAGTAGCCTGAACATATTTAAAAGGCTACTTAAGTGGTGGCGCAATCAATACTCCAGGCCCACTAGTAGAATTTCATTTACAGGCCCTGAGTACATGTAGGACAATTTACTAGGGACTTACAAGCAAATCAAATGTGCCAATTGGTTGTAACCAATTACACCATGTTTAAACGAGGAGCACACACCCTTTATCATTGGTTAGAAGTGGTAAACTGTACAGAGCCCTAAGGCCAACAAAAAACGATTATCAAAAATTGAGAAGTTAGGGAATGGATTCAAGCAAGCCGGGCTGAAGACGGCTGTAATGCCAGAAACCGGTCCTAGGAAGCTTGTTTCCGGTCCAGGGAAGGCATGGCTTGGCAGCTCGGGCTAGACTGTTCCCATGAGGCACAGGGTCAGACTGATTTGCATATGGCCATGTCTGAACTGGGGTGGCAGAGTGAGCTAAAGAACGGTGATGGATTAAACCCAGATCTGTTGACTGGGTGTGAGTGTTTGATTGGTTCAGATGCTCCGTCCATCACCACCCCCTTTTGTACCCCTACAACATGGCACACCCCTACTGGTTCTCACTCAACTTGGAGCACAGGGGGAAAGAAGGGAGGAGGCTACCCCCCACTCAAAGTCTATATATACAACCAGAGCCTCCTCCTATCGGACACATATTTCAATATAAACGTGACCTAGTAGGGAAACCCAAACTTTTCTTGTTTCCTTATTTATAGGAATTTCATTTATTCCTATAAGTCACTGTGTCAAATTCATGAACGAACCACACATAAACTACCACCTTCAAACCCCACATTCCAAACCGTGAAAAAATGTGAGGAGAGAGAGAGAGCCCCTCACGGAAGAACCACCACAAGGGGTTACTGGCTAGTCATTACCAGTTGTACCCACTTATTATCATCGGTGACTCTCTCTCACTCATGAAAGAAAGAAGAAAGGAAAGAAAAAGGAGTGAAATCAATAGATAATTTCACTACTAGGGAGACACAAATAATAACTCCCACTTGTGCACAAGTCCACACAGACACCCCTCGTGAAAGAATCAACCAAAAGTGTAATTCTCACCATTAAAATTGAGAAGCTTGCTTGCCACTATGACATACGGCGGTATTGAGCGTACTGAGAGAAGAGTTCTGCATATGTTAATTCAAAGGCTGTAATCACATTATGGCTCCCGGTAAATATAGCCCCTTTGCCGACCATCTGCAAACGACTATTACATGTTAAAAGAGGCTTGTCCTGGGACAGTTTGGTTCAATGAATGTGTTAAAATTGCAGCTCTGTGGTTTCTCATGAAAGGGTGAGGACTGAGGACCCAGGCGGCTTTGTATTTCAAAATCAGAGAAAAGGGCTGCGACTGACTGCAGGTGCATACAAAGTGGCACTGGGCTGAGTGCCGATGGAGTGAAGTCCATCATGATTATGATCAAGGAGTACTTGAATAACAATGCTGCACCGAAGGGGCTGTTAGTAACGAATGCCCCTAGAATATTCCTTGAGGATGCAGTATTCCGCAGGGGGTGGGCGCAGATTGCGTGGCACTGTACGCGGGATTGGGGCATTTTAATCATCAAAACTGCATTACGCCTTTCGGAAGCCCTCATGGTGGAAATACAGACTACAGAAGCCCATTTTAAAACCACCATCACTGGGTATAAGAAGAGACTCGATGAGCTCAATAAAGAGCAGAACGAGTTCAGAGAGAACTTGGCTCAATCAAAATCACAAAAATTACAGAAAGATCTAAAGAGGTGGTCTTATGCCAAAGTCTACCCCTACTCCACTCCTGAATTTACTCCTCCAACTAGTACAGGGTATAACTCTGACTCTTCAGCAGACTCTAACACAAGTGGCTCCAGTACTGATAGCACCGGGAGAAGGGCTAGAGGGAGGGGTAGAGGTAGAGGGAGAGGACGAGGCCAACAACAATTTGCTAATGATTTGCAACCCCCGGCCTGCAATATACCATTCCCCCAACAAGGGATGGGTCCATACCATCCCAACTCTTTTCAGGCACCATTCCCTTCTATGATGGGCTGGAACCCACATTTTATGCAATACCCACAATGTAACCCTCAGGGATACCCGCATCCTTTTCAGGACAGAGGCAGGCGGGGCAACAGATGGAGACAAAAGGGAACCAACCAAGTCCATTGGGGCCAGTCAGAGGGAACAGGGGGTCTCACCAACACGACAGCAGGGGACCAGAGACCAGGCCCCAGCAGCGCGAAACCCTAGTTGTCAATCTCCCCTCTCATAACCTCTCTACAGCAGAAACTGAAGTCTTGGAAAAAGGGTTAGGATTCATTCCTACACCTCGGCTCGACCGTTTTAAACTCCATTGTGAGTTGAGCCAATTTTTCAGGAAACTAAGATTGAGGAACTTCTTTGAATCCTCAGACAAAGATCAAGCAGTAGGGATTAAAAGTGACACTGATTGCAAGCTGAAATCAACCTTTTCACCTCCTTCACACACGGTCACACCGGAGATTCTGGCCTTTGAACAGGCTGTGTTCAAGGAAGTGGAGCAATTGCAAGAACCCACCCCTTTTAAGAACTTAACCGCAGATGAGTTTAAGGCTATCCAATCCTTAAAAAGAATAAAGACATCATCATAAAGAGTGCGGATAAAGGGGGTGGCATTGTGATTCTCAATAAGGGTGATTATGATATCGAATGCCAACGCCTATTGAACAATGCCACCAACTACATCCCTCTAGAGGTGGATCCGACAAACGACCTAAGAGACGAAATCCGTGAACTAGTGTCAACGGCAGAAAGAGATGGCTGGATTACTAAAAAGGAGGCAGACTTTTTGACAACTTCGGAGGGACGGGTTCCGTACTTTTATGTACTACCCAAAATCCACAAGAATGTGCTACCCCCTCCCGGAAGACCGATCGTCTCTGGACTGGGTTCACTCCTTGAGCCCCTCTCAAAATATAGTGACTTCTTTCTGAGACCGATCATTCAGTCCACCAGTACCTATCTTAAGGACACGAAAAGTTTCCTCTCCTTACTTAGGACGATAACCTTACCTAACGATCTTTGTTTCCTCGTCTCGATGGATATCGAGAGCTTATATACCTGCATTCCGCAGGACGAGACTATCAAGGTGGTGAAGGAAGCCTTGGATAGAACACCCTGGGACTTCAACACAACCCGTGTATTCATAGTAGACTGTGCCACCCTTGCCTTGAAACGCAACTTTTTTGAACATGATGGGAAGATCTACCTACAAGCAACAGGGACCTCGATGGGCAGTACATTTGCCCCATCGGTGGCGGGTCTCTATGTGTTTGATTTCGAGTCGAAATACATTCTGAGCCCCTTGAACCCATATGGCAGTAATATCATCTTATGGCAACGCTATATAGATGACGTGTTTTTGATATGGCAAGGTGAAGAGACCACGCTACTTGACTTTTTTGCATGGGTCAACATGTGCGATAATCATCTAAGATTCACCCATGAGCACTCTCGTGATCAACTAACTTTTCTGGATGTCAAGATCAGCAGGAAAGGCAACTGGCTTGAGACCATGACCTTTTATACGCCGACTGCTAAGAACAATCTGCTACACTTTACCAGCTACCATCCCCGAGCCCTACGGGAGAACCTCCCGTATGGGCAGTATCTTAGGATACGTCGCAACTGTAGCAATCTTGCTGATTATAAACAACAAGCCAATGCACTGACTGCCAAGTTGAAAAACAGAGGATACCCTCAGGGAATAATCAATAAGAGCCAAAAGAGGGCCCGAAATCAACAAAGGGATGCTTTGTTGGAAGAGAACTACAAGACAGAAAATGAGGAGATCCCTTTAACATGTGTGACAACTTTCAACTCACTGTCTAATGCAGTGAGTAAATGTATCAGTAAAAACTGGAGAATCATCACCAGTAACAAGACACATTGGAAGAAGCCTCTTTTCTCGTACAAGAGAGCCACCAGTCTCAAGGACTCTTTGGTCCACACACGACCAAGGGGAGAAAGAACTAACAACTCTGCACCAAGTGTTCTTAATGCCTGGGGGCTACCACCAGTTAAAGGACACTATTCGTGTGGGAATTGCAATGTGTGCCACCTTACTTCCAACACTAAATTCTTGGATTTGTCAGATGGTACACGATGGGAACAACGCAGCCACACAAATTGTAACACTACCAATGTTGTGTACCTGATAACTTGCAGATGCAGTCTACAGTATGTAGGCATGACATCTCGACGCATCAAAATTAGGATATGCGAGCATCGTAGCAATATACGTTGTAAAAAAGCAACAACTAAACTGACATCACATTTCTTACAACTGAACCATACACCCAACGATCTACAGTGGACAGTATTGGAGCATCTAGAAAACTGTTTGGAGGCCACACTGTTCGAAAAAGAACAACGTTGGGTATATCGTCTTGGCACCAATAGAGTTGGCCTTAATGATGATATACCATGGGGTAGTGTGCTAAGAAGATAATACATTAAGACTCTAATCGGAGAGTTTGTGCTATTGCATGTCATTTGCCAGTCACCTACTTAGTAGGCTGCACCTAACCTTATGCTCAGTTCCAAAAAAAAACGCCTTTTGAAGGTGAGTCCGCCACTGAGTAAGGACCTGTAAGAATAACTTAGCCTTGCCTTATACTCCTTGTTCGGAGCTCACTGTAACATCCCTATTTTTATCTCATGGGGTCCTTTTCTACTTGAATTTATGTTCTCTGCCGTTTCCCTTGGTTGCCTCACGCTTTATGCGTGAGCGCTAGTTTCGATTTGCGTTCCTTCATGGCAATAACTGAGAATAATCTCCTTCCCCTTTGTACACCAATAAGGGGGTTATAGATTGGAGAATTATGACATTCTCCTTCGAATTTTTCATATTTATATCGGGACCACACCAGGATTCGATCCTCCGTCCCGGACCTATCCTCAGGCGTTTACCGCTTTAAGAACTCGGGCGGTGGCTAAGTGATGTGACGTCACCATGCCCACGTGATGCATTTGGGCCATTCCTGTGAGCACAAACATAAAATCGTCCCCACCATCTCACCCGCATTCCCGGGAGGCAGCAGCCAAGAGTGTAGGTAGACTGCGGGGAGCCGCGAGTGCCGAAGTAAGTTGTTTTTTGGTTTCTCCATTACTTACACGGAGTATGGGCATTTTTATACCTAATGAGAGCTCATAGTACTGCTCTCTCTTTCTCCGTAGATAGTCACCGCGTGAAGGGAACCCGCGCTGTCCTCACCGAAGGGGCGCGTCTTCGTCTCTTGCGCAGTGAGTTTTATCAGCACTCTCGACAGCTGATACTACAACAGATATTTCCCTGGGTTAAGGGGATAGTTTCCTGGACTATCCATCATTTGTTTATCACCATTATTAGATGACGAAAATTCAAAAACATTATGTAACTTTAATTAGAAGGCAGTCATGAGCTGAACAGCGTAATGCACACAGAAATTCATGCTGAATTAAGCAGCACTGTAGATACTTGACTCTTTTCTTTAATGGTCGGTCTAGTTGGACTGACGTTTGGATGATACCCTAGAACTAGGACACTCACCCCTTATGAGTTTAAATGGTCCACCATCGTAAAATATACGTTAGGTATACATTCCTTCTATTCTAGAAATGTTAAAGACCTTCACCAATAACTGATGCTTGTGATCAAAGGACTTAATCTAGAGGTCCGTTGATGTGTTATTGTCTGTCTCTTTTTTCTCCTAACAGGTTTCTAGGTTATTCCTGCAAATCGCAGTGGATAATGATGGAGACTGTCGTGTGAATCATCACACAAGATAAAGAATTTTTCACATATAGAGCCTCACGGTATGGTGCGCCTTAGCGCGCGCACACCACCGGAGGACATTTTGCTAGGTCCTGACGAATGCAACTCTAAACAGCAGAAACATGTTGACCATTTTGTATACTTAATAGGACTCCGGTTCCCTAACTCAGAACCTTGTGTAGTCCGTTCACTTTGTTTTTAATCTAATGCAGGTTGGCCATTATTAAAGATTTTTGTAAAGGCTACAACCTTTGCATTTTTTAACACACTGGCACACTCACTTATAGTCACTCCTAATTTGGGCACTGTTACAGTCACCACATCCCGCTCCGCTGTAATCAGGCATTGTAGCACGCTGGGGGGACATTCGGTCACTCCAGCGGGAAGCATGTCACCAACTAGTGGTGAGTGAGGGTCCTTCATAAAGAAAAGAATTTCCTCTTCCTTACGTTAGTCTTGGGTGAGCTTTGCACCCGATGGGTTTTTGTCCTGGTAAGGTACCTCGTTGGGTATTCGCAGGGGGACAGAGATTGGACACCATGTACTTGTGTTTGTGGGAGTAACAACCGCATTCACAGTACAGAGTGAACAAACTAACTTCACTTTTTTGTTTAAGACAGCAGCTTTTTCTTTTTCTTTTTCACTGAGTCACTCCTCTGTTGGTATTTGCGACTTTGTTTGGGGTACAGGAGTGTCTACTCATGCCCTCTCTCTCTTGTTGGTATTAACTGTCCATCTTGATAGGCCAGAGCAGGAAAGCAACAATTGAAACGAAGACAGAAATAAATGCTTCATATATGTCAACGTTTTAAAAAAAGTTTCCATTCAAACAAAAAATTATCTGCTAATCTACACAAATTATGTTACCAGCTCCCACATTCTTCCAAATTCAGTAGGCCCAAAAATGCTGATCAAGTTAGTGTGCAGTATCTGCAAACACGTTTTATTTTGGAACCAAAGTCAGTTCCAGTGAGAATGAGAATCGAAGTGAGAAATTATTATCATAATTGTTTGTAGACAGAAAATGTCCTTAAAGCACGTGGCAGCGTGCAGCATAATCCAGTGTCTATCAAGAGAAACGGGTAGCTCTTTTTTATAGGTCAGTCCAGTTGTCTCAATAAGAGACAAATGTTACTCCGGATTTGGAAGCTGTGACGGTGAAGCACAAAGAGGCTTCATGGATGGAAAACGAAAGTGCAGTGGTGGGAGAGTGGTGGGAGAGTCATTACACAACCCCTTCACAGCCTCACCAGCCCGTTTGCTGGCGTGGCTCGTCATAAAGTACAGAGCCATGACCCGTGCAGCACAAGGTTGTGCACACCTCCCTGCAATTCAGGAAATCATATACTTCTTTACATAAATAACAGACAAAAGTACTTACTGACGAAGTTGGTTCATCCGGCTGGAGATTTCGGAATCTTCAGTCTACTTTGTTCACAGAAAAAACGCATGGAGCACGATGTGAAGAGTCAACAAAATTAACCAATCCTGGAGTTGCTCTCAGCGAGAGTAGCTCCATGATTGGTCAGAGCAGGTTCACACAGCGCTCAGAATAGGAGCCTTTGCCTGCAGTCCGCCTTCTTTCACTCAGCTAATACATTGGTGCCAGTTGAAGAGCACATGTTGGGTCGGCCGTCGCAAGATGACGTTCAATTGGACATGCGCACTTTAGGCTTTAGTGCAGTAATTCCTGCTGCCAATCAGCAGTTGAAATGGCCCACCCCCGAGACGAGACAGTGAGTGAGGTTAATAAATCAAATTGCTGTAGCTGCTACCCCTCACAGCAGTTGGGGCGATGCTCCTCCGCCCTGCAGGGGGAACCGCCGCTGCATGCACTGTGTGGCATGTACGGCATATGGCATGCCAAACCGTGTACAGAATTGTTGGAGGTGCTGTCATGGTGGCGCTATGCTATTTAAGCTATCCTATGACCAAAACATACCCGCCGCTGTGACACTGCCCCGTACCCGCCACCAGCCCTGGATTTAACTATGAATCGAGCGGGCGGGTTTACCATAGCCTTGCCACTCTTCCTGGCACAGCTGCAGTGTCAGTCCTACAGGAAGACTGACAAACTCTTAATCACTGCTTTAATTTTTCGCCTCCAATTTAAAATTCCTTAACATTTCCAGTAAGTTTACATTTTTCAAGTGTACATTTAACCTATTTATTTATTTAAGCTTTATTAATATGTTAATAATATTTATTTTTTTAGGTAGTTGCAGACCCCCTGAGGAGACTCTGCAGGCTCCCAGGGGTCCCCGGACCACAGTTTGCAAACCACTGATTTACACAGTTTAAAGCTTTTTAATTAGAAGCTGAGGAAAGTATATATTTGCTTTAAATGAATGCCCAGATGGAAGGATTCCAATGGTTTTAATCAGATGATATAAGTGGGCTTTGCATTTGAATGTATGGTATCCTGATGTCCAGGAATAAAAGAAATCTTCGTTTAAATGTATCTGCTAATTTGATGTAGGAAAAACATATGCTATTAGTCTGAATATGTCATCTAGAAGATTCTTGCTAGGAAATCAGGACCCTCTGTTTTTTTTGTTTACATATAATAAGAGGACATAGAGCCTGGTGCAATCGTTCATACTTTTGGGAAGAGAAAAATTAAGCTGGATAATTTGATACAAGCTAGCCACTAAGAGTTCATAATGTGGGCTTAAACGTTGGTGCTATAAATATAAATTGTGATAGATCCATTCAATCAATAGTGTAATGAAATAAGGAATTCAGCTGAGAACGACTGCTAACAGGGAAGAAGAATAGAATATCTGGTTTCCCAGAATCATAGGGGCTGATCTAAGAATAATATCTGGAACTAGGGAATAAATACTCAAAACCTGAAATACAACAATATGTCTCTGTTCCTTGTCACATGTATTTTTTAAAGAATATATGTTATCTAAGTGTTGGAGGGACTCAGAAATTATAGGATTTAGTTATATTAAAATATTTATGGTAAGAAATTAAATGTTGTGTCTAGAAGCATTTCCAAATGCATTTTAGCCTAAAGACAATTGTTAGAAATTGGGTTTCTGGGTGGCAGAGGTACGCAGCCTGTCTGTGCAGGAACCACAATCCTAGTCAGGGTAAGTCACCACACACCCTAAAATATTCTGTTCTCACCCTCTAGTAGAGTCATGATGCTTCCAGGTAAACGCTGTGCTTTATAAAAACATAGTCAATATCAATATCTAGCTTGGCACATAGAAGTAAGGCTTAACTTAAGAGGCAATGTGTAAAGTATTTGTGCAACACTTCAAACACTAACACCACAAAAATACTCCACACCAATTTAGAATCATAGCGTTAATAAATAAAACAAGACCCCAATGGCTGAAATCCAATGGGAAGAAGTCGAGAAATATATTTTTAAAGAATATGCAAAAATAGCGCTTAGAATCAATATGCGCCTATGTGAGATATTTGGTCACTCTGGACTGGGACAAACTCAATAATTCAGGCCATCAGCGATGGAGCGTGGGCCTCATACTTTGACCACTCAAGGTCTTCTGAACAAAAGTACTTGCTCCTTGCCGAAAACACGAAGAAGCGAGCTGCAGCTGAGTGATGGGTCGGTTTCGATCCAGCAGTTGAGGTAATATGTTAATTTTCTCCTCACAATGATGACAATGTGCCGCTTCCAAAGATGTAGTGCTAGTTTAGAGATGCAATGGTTCCAAAGCTGATGCGCCCAGTTTCTCCTCACTACTGAGGGCATGTGTTGATCGTTTCTCTGCAGTTTTGGTGATGCGGTGGTTCCAATGCAGTGGTTCTGATGGGGATGCACTGGTTCTGAATGCGATGTGCTGGTTTTGTTTATACAAAAGCTGCAATGCGTCCATTCTGCTCTTGCAACAGAGGATGTGTCGGCTCCACTGGGGCAAGTACCTGGGTCCACTTCCAAGGGTCAAGGCGCAAGAGCAGGGTGGAAACTTTGATGTCCCAGAGTCCCAGAACGGAAGACTAGCCAGCTACTCTGGTTTTAGTGATGACCTCCCGTCTTTACCCCCTCTGAGAGAGCAGCAGCCAGCAGAGCAACAAGGAAGGCAAGAGTCTTCCAGAGCAGCAGTCCAGCAGAGTGGCAGTCCTGAAGCACAGCAGAGTGGGTTCAGGTGCTGGGCAGTGTGCGGGGCACAGAGGGGGGAAAGAAAAGGTAAATACCACTTACCTCTTTGCCGCATCTCTCTTCCTCATCCCTCCCTCTGACAGAACAGGAAGCACCCAGGCATTCAGGCTCCCCTGAGCCAATCACATTGCTGTAATGCAGCATTGTGATGGATTTCGGTACCATGGTTCGATCCTCGAACAGGAACTGTTAGCCTATGCATGTTCTCCACCCAGGCTTTATTGCAGCCTGGGTGGAGACCATGCAAAGTGTGCATGAATATTTGGCCGGCCGAAACGGTGGGACAAACATTCATGCACACTTTACAGAGTGCCCACTACTCCGCCCCTGTTCTGAGAGCAGAGTAGCCCTGCCCCGCCATGCTGCCGTACTCTTGCAGTAGGAAACAATAACATGATAATACCATTGAGTTGTTATCATTTTATATTTTTCCTTTATTTACACTGCTTAAAAGCATTGGGATGATGCTCTGCTGCCTTAATGGAGGAGCCTCCACTGGTCAGGGGTCGAGTACCTATACCCAAATGTGCTTTTGAAGTGGATGATACTTTAAAGAAGGGTCTTCATTGAAGTGCACAGAGCTCTTCCCTTCCTGCACTGGCTCCAGACTCACCACAGGTGGGTATGCAGCCCTTTGTGTGTGGACAAGATACGTCCTATTCAGATGTAAGTGTGAAGTTTTGCCCTACTCCCGGCTCCCAGGTAAATCCATCAGGTCACAACTAAGCTGCCCATGTGTGTTGCTGTCTAAAGGGAATACACAAAGTCCAGCTGTCACCCACCCCAGAATGATCAGAGACAGGCTGCAGGCACAAATGTTTAAGAGCAGGAAAATGCCAACTTTCTAAAAGTAACAATTAATGGACGGAATGCAGAACAAATAAAAATATTCACCCCAGTCAAGAGAGCTGGGTTAAATCCATCATTCTTTTGCTCACCATGGCACCCCAGTTTAGACCTGGCCACATGCAAATTAGTCTTGACCCTGTACCTCATGGCAACAGTGCAGCCTGAAATGCCAAGCCAGATCTTCCCTGGACCGGTAATAAGCATTCACCCCTCCTCAGCCAGGATACTTGAATCCAGTGGCACAGTGATCCCAGGACCCACGTCTGGGCATACCCAGCCCACTTAGGGAGAGAAAGCAAAAGACACACAATTGATGGATGGAATGAAGCACACATCAAAACATTCCCCCCAGTCAAGAGATCTGGGTTAAATCCATTATTCTTTTCTCACCATGCCACCCCAGTTTAGACCTGGCCATATGCAAATCAGACCCTGTGCCTCATGGGAACAGTCCAGCCTGAACTGCCAAGCCAGTTCCTCCCTGGACCGGACACAGGCATCCTCAGCAAATTATGTTAGGCAGAAGGGGAGTTTTCTTCCCTCAAGTGAGTGTGCATAAAAGGCGGATTAGAGACAATTACAATTGGAAACACATGGACTGAGGCTTAAAGTGCTTGTTTTAGACTAAGTAGACACCAATCCAAACTAAATAAAATGTGCAGTGTTTTAGCTTAATTCCTTATTTCAGTGCTTGTGTAGCACATAGCTAGCCAATATCAGTTGAATCTTTAAGTCTGAACTGTGATGGATACCCGGGCACAGGAGTTTTTCAGAGAAAACAGCTGACTGAAGTCTAAACAGATTGTGCATCAAGTTTGACCTGTGCTTATATTAAATGGAGTAAGGGTGGTTTATGGGAAGTGAAATTATTAAAAGGGTATATAAAACTTGAAAGTCTCTAAAAGGGTGATGCTAGGCAATTAAATACCAAAGTACTGTTTTAAATATAACTCTAACATAAGCCTAAAAACTTAGATATCAATTTACATATACACAAATAATGGCTCTCCATGAGATTTTTACCGATGCAAATGTAGTGTTTATTTCTAGTAAGCTGATTTTAATGCTCGAGCTAACTTTGGGAAATGGTAATTTCCTTCATTGTAAGGCATGCCGCTTTGTCGGCCTTTTCAGTATCTTAGACCGCTTATTAACAAAAGAGTGCAATCATATGCTGAGGCCCTCAAGTTTTAAAGTAGTTAGTCATCAAAAGTAAATTGTTATTAAAGAACATACTGAATAACTTAAAGAGCCATATTGGTTTTTGCTGGAAAATGGCAATCTCTAAAGGGTCACACCAAACTATATGCCTTCCTCTTCGTCTTTTTGGCAAACTCTTTTTGTTGGCCTTTGGACTCTGAGCACCTTACAACTGCTAATCAGTGCTAAGGAGCATGTGCTTCGTCCCTAAACATGTGTAGTTGCTGTATACCGATTTGAATTTAATTTACTTGTAAGTTCCCTGTAGGGTGGCATACCAGATACCCTTGACCTATAAGTTAAAAGCTACTAGTGGTTTGCAGCACTGATTGTGCCGCCCACAGAAGTAGCCTTTTAAACCTGGCTCAGCCCTGCCATTGCAGTGCCTGTGTGTGCAGTTTACCACAACTTCAACTTTGCATTTAAATCTATTTGCCAAGGCTTAAACTCCTTTTTATGATGTATAAGCCACACCTAAGGTAGGTCAGAGGTAGCCTGAAGGGCAGGGTGCATGTAGGTAAAGTGTAGGGCATGAACCTTTATGTTGTGCACATTCTGGTAGTGACAAACAGCCTATAACATTTTTCACTACTGTGATGCCTACTCCTCTCATAGGTTAGCACTGGGAATTCCTTAATCCATATTTACGATGTAATTCCTGGTCAGAGATGAGTATCTTTTTCATGTTTCATATGTTTGGGGTGGTTTTTATAAATCCTACTTACTAGTGACGTTGTAGGTAACATTAGTATTTTAGAAATGTCACTTTTAGGAAGTGATACCAAATGGGATGATGGCCAGAGCGTTTGAGCAAATCAAACACTCACCATCATCATCATTCTTTAGCTCACTCCACCACCCCAGTTCAAACATGGCCATATGCAAATCAGTCTGACCCTGTGCCTCATGGGAACAGTCCAGCCTGAACTGCCAAGTAATATCTTCCCTGGACCGGAAACAAGCATCCTGGGATTGGTTTCGGATTCATAATCCTCATCAACCAGGCTATCTTGAATCCAGTGGTAGAGTGAGCAAGGGACCCACGTCTGGGCATACCCTGCCTACTCAGGGTGAACAAAGCTATACCTTTTTAGAAAGTGGACATTTCTCTGCACTTACTGCTCTGTGTGCCTGACAGCCGGTCTCCAATAAGGATGTATGACATTACAACGCATGCTTTTACATCGCATGCTTTTACAACGCGGTTTTTACAACGCATACCATTACAACGCATAGTGCTTTTAGGCGCTGGATAGTGAATTGTTTAATTTACTATTCCAACTCCAGTCCCCGTGGATAGTAGGGAAGGTGTTTGATAGTACATTAAACCTATTCCCTATCCTAGAGCGCCCCCCAGCGCAATGCGTTGTAATAGTTTGCGTTGTAAAAGTTGCGTTGTAAAGGCACTGAGTGGTAAAAGTTGCGTTGTAAAGGTTGTTTACCCTCCAATAAACGTCTGGGGTGGGTAACAGCTACACTTTGTGCATTCCCTCTAAACAGCCACAACACAGTACAGATAGGTGTGTCTGAGTACCCATCTACATTCATCTGCATTCTAATGCATTTCACTTGAATAGGCCGTCTCTTGTCCCCACACGAAGGGCTGATTACCCCCCACATATAGCCTGGAAGACAGGACTGGGTTGAAAGGTGTCTTTGTGCACTTCAGAGAGGTGCGTTGTAGTTACCCCCCACACCAGCCTACCAGGGGGAGAAAGAATATGACTGTGAGTTAATTGTGCATGAATATATTCTGTCTCACGTGTCGCTGCAATGCTTTTGGTATTTTACGGAAGAAAGTTTTATGCATTGATCATAAATATGTCAGTGGACTTTTTCCAGGACATAAGTTGGTCTTGTAAATCTGTGACCCTACAAGATCCGTTTGGCAGCATTATTTTGAAAACCAGTTCGAGAGAATTAGTTTGAAAGGTCTGGAGATATTTCACAAGCCCTTTTAGCCAGCACAAGATAAATGTCTGTCAATGTTAAACTATCCACATTTCTATATAGGCTACAATCAATGAGCAACGTTTTTCCTGCTTTAGGTGAGGCAGGATCGAGTGGAGTCTTTTTATCCCATAAAGAATTCCAATGTGAGTGATGATATTTAATATTTTAAATGGAGTTTTGAGTCAGTCTTTACTGCGATGGATAGATGCCCATTTATATAGGCCAGAAATTTGAACTTCAGAGCTCCATAGATCTGCCAACCACAAAATCTCAGTTTTTTCCAGAATATCAGCTACGTTTGCGCATTCAATGTTTGACCACCTTAAACCCTGTTGTAATATGAGAGCAAAAGAGTAGCTGAGCTTAACCTTTAAAATTAGCTGTAAATCTTTGGCACACATTACAAAGGTGACATCACATCATCTTATACTGTGTTAATGCTGACAAAGTATTATGCAATTTGTGTTTCATAAACAGTACCCTTGGCTGCTGTAGCTCCAGGTTCAAATTCATTATGTGGCAGAATTGTTACTTAGTTTGAAGTCAGGTCAATCTAAAATTCTGTTCAGCTCATTTAATGCCTGTTGTCAAATGAAAGTCTTATTCTTATTACTTGCGTTGTGTCAAATTTTGGATTTAAAATGCTAACTTCGCAGGCTGTAATAATTTTACAAAAATTCACAGAGAGGGAGATGCGAAGTGGCATAGTTTGATCTTAAAGCATAACTCCTGACAAAGTCAATTTTGAACAGTGTCACACAAAAGGGGATTGACAGCTTCTTTGGGGCATCTAGGCTCAGTACTTGAGAAGCTAAAATAACATAAGACTTCCTTTCACATGCAATGAAAGTTTAGTTTAAACAAATTAAAGCTACTATACTACAGCATAACAATAAAAGCAGACAGGATTGCTTAGAATAAAAAAGTGCCTTAAGAACATAAAAGGAGAACAACATTCATATTGAGAAATTACAAAATGAATCATCATCTCTCGGTGCTAATATCTGATCACTGAGAATATTTATGCTACAGTATATACTAGGTGTTGGGCCGTAGTAATAACATGCAATTCAGGGGCGTTTTTCGTAAAAGGCCTAAGATTTCACCTGTCCCAGCTGCCCATTTTCAGTCATCCTTTTTGTCTATGGAAGTCACAAAAATGACCTTTTTATGTATCTGTCCCTGAGAAATGTGCCGGTCAAAAGTCAGGGAAGAATATAAGAGCATCACCAGACCAACATATAAAGTCTAGTATTAGTTTTGTGAAAGTCATCCTATTTTCAACTGGAAATCAGGGAAAACATTGTCTATTCTAGTAATCAAATGGCATTAGCTTCATTGCAAACAACACCGCATTCTTAATTTTCTGAAATGTAGCAGTCTTGTCTTTTAAAAGATTGCTGTCCATCACAGTTGTATAGTCTAAACAGGAGGTGACCTTTCCAACTTAAGTTAAGTGACAGATAATATTTTGGAAAATCTGTATTACTTCCCTTATAGTAAAGAGTCTATTTTTCACAACTAGCTTTATTCTGGTGCTCCACATTAGTATAAATCTAAAGATTTTAACTTTCATCTAAGAATAATGTATTTTAGAAAAATGCTCATGAAGCTAGGCAGACACTTTAGTTGAATAACTGACTAATTCAATAATGGGCTGATTTATCGGCTGGATTAACTAGAACATGATTATCTTTAGCCACAAAGTATTTTGTAGAGAGTAAGCTGAAGATTTAAATGACTGCTCGATTTCTGGAGTCATTGAGTTTTGTTTAATCAACATTGGATTGTAGTCTGAGATCCCAGCATCGGCTTTAAGGAATTAGAAGGAACTAATAATAATAAACAGATGTAGGAAAATAATGTAACCCTTTGTCACGGACAAGATGACAGACATGGATAGAGAAGTTTGTTTCTTTTGAAACATGTTTCGTGCTGGGCAAATTGTGTGTCCCCAGATTATAAGGAGTGTTGCATCATTTCCAGTGGTTTGTGGATCCATGGAAATGAGGGCATGCCATTGCCCTTATGCCTGCCCCATTTCACAGTACCCAGCATAAGAACAAGAAAGCTGCTGGGAACAGCACTTATTGAGTGCCACATTTGAGGTGGTGCAGTAACTGCGTACTTTAAGAGCTCCCCTTGTGAAGCAAGAATATGGGATCCAGGGAGCACTCAGATGGCCACCCACCAGTGAATGAAGGCATTTACTGCATCCAGTATAGAGGGATCCCAGAACCCTCTCGTAAAATGAGGCTAGGCCAACTGGCACTGAAAGAGAGAGAGGTGGGTAGTTTAAAATATCCTCTCTGTCTTTTTCACTAATGTGCTTTCTCCAGCTCAGACATGACTGTTGGTGTTCACACCTGCACAGTGGAGACACCATTTTCTCCTGTAATTAGGTGTATTCTCCGTGACTGCCTGTTCATACTCATTTTAGGATGTGGCTCAGCACAGGCAAGATAGTGCAGCCGATCATTGAAACAACCCCAGAACTCAGAATGAAATTCACCCTGCTCTACACATTGGTTCCTAGGTTTGAAGAACTTCTGAAGCCAGTGAAAAAATTAAATTTGCATTCATGTTATATATAAATTAAAACCTTGTCAGGAGAAGCTCATGATAGACAAACGCAAAGGTTGCAGATGAGGCCTAAGTAGGACCAGACGGGCTGGCAGTGCTTTAGTTCACATCTGGAAGGTGAAGTGGTGAAGCAGTCTATTCTGGACTGTTCCATTTGGAACAGGAAAAATACCGATTTGTATATGGACAGTCTCTGTCTAGAGGGGCCTAGTGGGTGAAAAATGATGGAATGTAATTCAGCCCTGAGTAATCAGCAGTGGCTGAGATTACTTTAAATATTCCTTGCATTAGCTGTTGTTTGCAGCTGTTTACAAACTAAGTGTGATGAGTGTGCACACACAAGGATACCGTGTGCACTGTGCCACAGGATTCAAGCTTTACCTTACTGACAAGTTCTATTAAAACTCGAGTTCCACCTAAATGCCCCTGGGGAAGGGGAAAAGTGGAAAGATAAATGCCCCGTGATTTACACCAGACCTAGCTAAAGCCCATTTAGCATGTAAAAGAAGAGAATGCAGTTGGCGTAAAACTTATAATCTCACAGACAGAAGCCTCTACATTCAGCAGAGGAAACCCTATCTTCATGCTATCAAAATCGCTAAGAAGAACTTTTACATCAACGCAATCAATGAAGCTAAGCAAAAACAAAAAATGGTGTTCTCCATTGTCAAGGCCATTACACATCCTAGAGCCTTACAACCGGAAATCCCACCATCCTCAGAATTCTGCAACCAGATTGCGGACTTCTTTGAGGAAACAATTGAATTAATACAAAAGGATTTCCCACCACCCCGCCGATCCCAGTTACCCATCCTATCGGCCTGTGGAGAGACCATGACGGGCTGTATCAGAGCCTTTACTCCGGCCACTCTCTCACAAACTCGGGAAGTAATCTTGGCATGTAAATCATGCCCCCCCCGAATTCTCCATCAACTAATTGACGTCATCAATCCCATTATAAACGGGATTGTTAATGCTTCCCTGAGTAAAGGGGTTGTGCCAGGAGAATGGAAACGAGCTATTGTGAAACCCCTCATGAAGAAACCGAATAAATCCACTACAGACCTCGCTAATTTACACCCAATTTCACTCCTCCCGGTCCATGGCAAAATTACCGAACAGATGGTCTATAGAGAACTAAAAACCTACGTAGAAGCACACAATATTCTCCATCCCCAGCAATCGGGTTTCCGTCCTCACCATTCTACGGAAACGGCTCTGATCGAACTCACCGACTCTATAAAACTACTACAGGTTGAAGGGAAGAACGCCGTCTTGATCTTAATAGATCTCACGGCGGCGTTCGATACCATCTCCCATTCCATTCTGATAGATAGACTTAGAGATATCGGAATTACTGATGTGGCACTAGACTGGATAATCTCCGTTTTGACAGAAGTCTGAAGCCCTGTGGCAGAGGGCAGAGGGCTTGCGCGCTGAGCGCTGTAACTTTACTTTTAACTTTCCTGCTCATTGCTGCTGACTGCGAGCAGCTCCACGCCTTGCCCGTCCCGCTGAGTACGAGCGGCGAACGGTAACTTCTATTTTTAACTCACTCCCCCCTATCCCGCCCTCCTGACTCCTCCCATCACCGCGTCATAGCCTATATAGGCTCCGCCCACTTTTCCTCGCGTGAAGTCTGAAGCCCTGTGGCAGAGGGCAGAGGGCTTGCGCGCTGAGCGCTGTAACTTTACTTTTAACTTTCCTGCTCATTGCTGCTGACTGCGAGCAGCTCCACGCCTTGCCCGTCCCGCTGAGTACGAGCGGCGAACGGTAACTTCTATTTTTAACTCACTCCCCCCTATCCCGCCCTCCTGACTCCTCCCATCACCGCGTCATAGCCTATATAGGCTCCGCCCACTTTTCCTCGCGTGAAGTCTGAAGCCCTGTGGCAGAGGGCAGAGGGCTTGCGCGCTGAGCGCTGTAACTTTACTTTTAACTTTCCTGCTCATTGCTGCTGACTGCGAGCAGCTCCACGCCTTGCCCGTCCCGCTGAGTACGAGCGGCGAACGTAACTTCTATTTTTAACTCACTCCCCCCTATCCCGCCCTCCTGACTCCTCCCATCACCGCGTCATAGCCTATATAGGCTCCGCCCACTTTTCCTCGTGTGAAGTCTGAAGCCCTGTGGCAGAGGGCAGAGGGCTTGCGCGCTGAGCGCTGTAACTTTACTTTTAACTTTCCTGCTCATTGCTGCTGACTGCGAGCAGCTCCACGCCTTGCCCGTCCCGCTGAGTACGAGCGGCGAACGGTAACTTCTATTTTTAACTCACTCCCCCCTATCCCGCCCTCCTGACTCCTCCCATCACCGCGTCATAGCCTATATAGACGTCCCCCATGTGTCAGCGCAGCGGACGAGTGCAGCGGGCGCGACGCAGGCGCGCCGGAGTTGCGCCAGAGTTAAGCCCGTCTGCGCCCGTCCGCGGCCGGACGGGCCCACGGGCTAGGGACGCTGTTACCGCTATTTCCTACTCTCCTTCTGTCCTCATGCACCTACAATCCGCCGCTTGTCCCCTACCGCTGGACACCTGGACACGGATTATTTCACTCGGAATCGCTGGCGACCTTCCCCCTTATTTGGGCCCAGTCACTCCTCCCACCGCTCCTACTACCCCCGTGTCACAGATCTGTTTACTTTATCTAAACACCCGCTCTTTCGTCAGACACCAAACTGACATTTTTCACTTACTTGTGACTGAGAGGCCTGATGTCCTTCTCCTTTCCGAGACCTGGCTCACGGACGACTCCCTCCCGGACATACTGGCAGCGTTACCTCCAGATTATTATCTGCTTAACACCAACCGCCAAGGGGGCCGCCCCGGGGGGGGTCGCAGCGGTAATACGTAAGAACATCAAGGTTATTGCCTCCACTTCTATGTCTCTTCCGGAAGTGGATAATCTGGTTTTCAGCCTTGGGACTGAGGTAGGCGCAGTTACCCTTATGGTACTCTATCGCCCTCCCCAGCCTATGCCCTCTTTTCCTGCATCCTTCATTGAACAGCTTGCCAGTCTAGCTACTTCTTCCCCACGCATAGCTATTGTTGGGGACTTTAACTACTGGTTCCAGCATAAGGATGCTGGTCCTCATGCCACTGAACTGTTTGAAGGCCTCTCGAGCTTGAACTTCAGCCAATTGGTCACCTCTCCCACTCACAGTGGCGGTCACATACTGGACCACATCTGGGTCCATGGGGTAAAGCCCTCCCTCCCGCTTACCACACCTTGTGTGTGGTCTGATCATTTCCTTATTGACACCACCATTTTGGTGGCTGGCCAGATCAGGATTCTCCCGCGGGAGGGTGGCATGGCTCGTAAGTGGAAGGCTGTTGATTCCTCCAAATTGTTATCTCATTTGTCTCACACACGCCCTCCAATCCTTAACAATATTGACATCAACGAGCTAGATGGCCAGGTTTCCAACTGGCTCGTGTCAGCTAGCGACACCTTCGCCCCTCTAATCAAGTTCCCTCGATCTCGACACAGCAATTCTCATAAATGGTTTACTCCCCATCTAAAAGCCATACAGCTGGAACTCCGCCAATCAGAACGTAAGTGGAGAAGAGATTACTGTCTGTCAAGCAGAGATACTTATGTGGCAGTCCGCAATAAGTACAAATCTGCCATCTCTGCAGCAAAAAAAGCCTATGCCTCAGAGAGAATCTTATTAGCCCCCTGCAAGTCGAAGAAGATCTTTAGAGTCTTGGATGAATTCACTTCCGATCCCAGAACGCTCCCGACCCAGACCCCTACACAGGAATCCTGCAATGCACTCAGCACTTTTTTTATACAGAAGATTGTTTTGATTAAGGACACTATTCCGGTCACCTCATCGGGCGCTGATTCTGTTACCCACCCCCATAATGCTCTTTCCATCACTCAGTTTCCCCCCTTAGATCCTACATCTCTAGCCACTCTGGCCGCTCGCATTAAGTCCTGTTCTCCTGACGACCGCTGTCCGCCCTTGATACTACGGGACATCTGCCACTCTTTACCTGACTGTATCCTCCCCTTGCTTAACTCTTCTCTTCTTTCCGGGACGGTACCCAGCTCCTTCAAGGAGGCCGTTCTGGTGCCTCTGTTGAAGAAGCCTGGAGCCGATCCTGCCGTCCCGGCGAACTATCGTCCTATCTCTCTTCTACCTTTCTTTTCTAAAATCTTGGAAGCCCATGTCACCGCCTGTCTCTCTAGGTTTATCGAGAGTTCTAACTTTCTCGAAGTTAACCAGGCCGGTTTTCGACCTGGTCACTCTACGGAGACTGTGATCCTGGCCGTCCTGGACACCTTGAGAGACGGAGCTGACAAGGGTACCCCCCAGGCCTTGGTATTACTAGATCTGTCGGCCGCCTTCGACACGGTGGACCATAACATCCTTCTCCACCGTGTCGAACAGGCCGGCATCCAGGGCCTGGCATTGGCATGGGTCAAATCCTTCCTCACTGGGAGATCTCAGACCCTCAGCCTTGGTACATTCAGGGCTCCCAGGGAGCATCTGCCCTGTGGGGTCCCCCAGGGCTCTTCCCTATCCCCTCTTCTCTTTAATCTCTATCTTCGCCCCCTTCTTTTTTCTCTGAGGCAGTGGGACGTCCCCGTCTTTAATTACGCGGACGACCTGCAACTCATCTTTTCTTTAAACTCCCCCTCTTCTATTCCCAATTTCCAGGCAGTTATGTCCCATATCTTTCAGTGGATGTGCGGGGAACCAGCTTAAATTGAACCCAGGAAAGACGGAGCTCCTCCTGCCTGGTAAGAGCGCCATCCATTGGGGTCCACATTTCTGGCCGGCAGAGCTTGGCTCCCCTCCTATCCCGGTGGCCTCGGTGAAAAGCCTCGGGGTCACCATTGACGCTGGGCTTTCTCTCGGGCCGCAGGTGGGGACGGTGGTCTCCTCCTGCATGTTCCAACTGCGCAGGATTAGGAAGGTGGCTTACCTCCTCACCCCCGATGCTCTGCTGCAAGTTATCATGGCCCTCGTTCTCTCCCGCCTGGATTTTTCGAATTCCATCTATTATGGTTTACCTAAATGTTCCATCTATAGGCTGCAAATCATTCAAAACCAGGCGGCGAGACTGGCCCTCGGGATACCGAAATGGCAGTCTGCCAAACCCCTCCTTATCAAATTGCACTGGCTCCCTGTCAGCCTAAGGGCCGCCTTCAAGCTTGGCTGCCTTATTTTTAAGTCTCTCTCTGGCTCCTGCCCTGCTTTTTTGAAATCCCTCATTCGGTCCTATTGTCCTTCACGTAACCTCAGATCATCTCACTTACACCTCCTGGTTGTCCCCCCATTAAACTCTGTAGATCCGGTGGTCGGAGATTCGCCTACCTTGGCCCCAAACTTTGGAACTCCCTTCCTCCCCCAGTTAGGCTCTCTAACACTCTCATCCAATTCCGTAAATCACTAAAAACCTGGCTCTTCCCACAATCTAGCTAATAGTCTCTCTGTTCTCTTCAGCACCCAATCAGCGCCATGAAACTCACGGTGACAGTGCGCTTTATAAGCACCCCCTTAACATAACATAACATAACAGATAGATCCCAAACCGTTTCCCTGGGCCCTTTCCTTTCTAAGGAAAAAAAGGTGCAGTCTGGAGTCCCTCAGGGCTCCATATTGAGCCCACTATTGCTCAATATATACATGATCCCCCTCATTTCTTTAATTGAGTCATACGGCATACGGTGACATCGTATGCCGATGACACTCAGCTCATTGTCCCTCTGGAGAAAAACTCCACCGCCCTGAAGATTCTTCACTGGCTGCCTCTACATAAGAGGATACTGTTTAAAATCCTAATCATAGCCTTTCGTGCATTCAATTGTACAGGCCCAAGGTACCTTATCCGGCGATACCCCCACTACAATCCCCTTAGGACCTTAAGATCCTCATGCCAAAACCTGATTAAGTTGCCGAAATTTAATTACAAAACCAAAGGAGGCAAGACCCTTTCAATTTTATCCGCCAAAGCCTGGAATGCTATACCCAAGAACCTTAGATCCTTAAGTCAGGAAAGCCAGTTTAGGAAGCAACTCAAAACATGGATTTTTACCCTCCCAGATGATTATGTAATGGCTGCAATCTAGCTTCCCAATTATAACTCTTGCACACTGTTTATCTAGCGCCAGGATGCTCCTTTCGGAGCGATAGCCGCGCTTTACAAATACACAATACAAATACAAATACAAATACAAATGTAGGCTGGAAAATTACAGCAGATGCTTGTGTTCCTGTCTGGACTGGACCTTGCTTGGAGTTTAGGGCTTGATTTTTCCTTTTGGAGCAGGACACAGCCTAATTTGCATATGACAGATCTCCGCCTACAATGACATTATTGGTGAAAAGAAATGGACTGGATCACAGTCACGAGTGACTACCAGTAGCTGAGATCAATTGGGATTCTCCTATTACCATGACTAGAGGATCTGGATTTCATTAAAGACACTGAGGCTGGCATTATGCATAACACGTTTAATGCAGTCTCTAAACAGCTGCATACATCATAAAGCAAAGGTTCCAGAACACCAGTAACATATAATAGGCATGAGCCAACAACAATCTCCCTAATTTAAATGCGGCTCCGAGCAGATAAGTTGATCTTTGTTGCTCCTCTTACATTTATCTTTGTTCTTTTTCTTATTTTACTATGTGGATGTTTTAGTATTGAGAGTATATATATTCTATACCAATTAACTACTGCTTGTCAATTTATACTATGATTATGCTGATGCTTATCTACTTTGTATTTTGTTTGAAAATATGTGGTCTCAAGTTCTAGACCTTAGCGCCTGGGCCCCCCACCCTACCGTTCTCCAATTTTCAGAGATTCTTCTCCTTCTTTCACACCTTCCGGAGCGTCTCTAAATCCACTCTTTTGTTGTTCATTTGCTTAGCCCCACTACTAAAAAAAAAAACGATGTTGGATTGTCACGCGAGTATTTATTGCGCATTTTTCACTTTACCTGCACTTTTCAGTGCCCTCAGACCTTCCCGCTTGTCTGCTTTGTGGAGATCTACCTCTCTGAGGCCTTAGAGGAATGATCCCTGGCAAACGGCACGCTTGCCTTTGGCCCTTCCTCTAATATACTCGTGCCTTTCTCCATGACGGCTGATCCTACGCAATCAGGCCAGCGGTTTGTGTGTCCATGGTAACCAGCATCAGCTGCTTGTAAGGGCTCGCGAGCGTCAGTTGCTCGTTTCCCCCATCGATGTCAGCTGATGCCAACCCAGGCTCTTGGGCAAGTAACATTATTGGAAAAAAAAGGAGAGACATGCAGTGCAGAAGGCTCAGACAGTGCTAAGCTACTGTCATATTTACAAGAGAAGAATCTCAGAAAATTGGAGATCTTTAGGGCGGGGGTCACAAACTAACAAACTCTGCCCAGGGTTATTTAATACCAAAAGTTCATAATAATAGAGTCAATCCACCAGGTGACTCAATAATTTCTGGTTTAGCGGTGCTTTTTAGAGCATTTTGATATATGCAGACTATTTTTCTAGAATACTTTATTAGAAGCATACACTCCTATATCCAAGACACAGGAGAATAGTAAACATTGTTATATCCCTCGGGACAGAGAGTATATACTTGATGAAGTAACATTATATAACAGCATACAACATGATGATGGACTGGCTTGTGCAGCCTACTGCCACTGGCCACTCACTGTTGCAGCACCACTGCCCGCCATTGATACACGGCGGAACTATGGAACCCTCCACAGAATCCATAAAGTAGAACCAGCAACAACCTAAAAGGAACAAGCAACAAGCTGGCAGTACCAACTGTATAAAGCATCTAAGCACCAAGTGGCTGCAAGGAAGGTTGAATAACTTAACTCCTACAATTGCCTAACTCCAGCAATATCCATCTTAACTTAATCTGTTGCAGAAGCAATGCAAACCTTAAATCTCATTTCTGTTGCTGTCGCACATAAGATTAAAACAGATAAAGGGCATAGCAAAGTTTGAGGAAAAGAAACTCTGAAGTCCTTGTTGAACAGGAATCAAACAAATTCCAAAATGGGAAATGAATGATTAAATGGAAAAAAGTGTAGTTCTGCCTTAACTGCCAAGAGCACAAAGCAATTGACCTGGCTATGTTCCCCTCACCACCCATTTCAGCAACACGTTCCTCTCACCACCCAGTCCTGCGATAACTTACAAGTCACAAACCAAGCGTCATCTGCTTACCCCATCTTCATCCTGGTGGAATGCAATAAAGAAAGCCTAAACAGTCTTAGGGCAAGCTGCATTGTTGCATGCAGATACATTGGAAATCCAAATATCAGTGGTACAGTCACCAGTAAATTTTACAACATTGATTTCAAATTGGATATACTAAACCAACTAATAAATAATGCCCAAAATCAATTAAATAAAATAGAGGAGCTATGCTTCTCTGGTCACTTGATGAAAAAGTTGTCTACCCTACCTGAAATAATGTTTACGATGATCAAATATATCAAAATGGAGGTTTCAAAATTAAATATTGGTGAAAACAGGGCAAGTCCTTCAAATGATGGCCCAGACAGCCCAGCATCATAGTCTTTAAGTGCAAAGGATAGCATGCCCCCGCCTAAATCAACTTGAATGGCCAGCAATCTATCGATGATGGATCTTCCTGAGACTTTAGCTGAGGAAACACTGCAAGCAGTTGATAGAACATAGGGAGCACAGTGTTCACCTAGAAATCCAGTATTGCCAAGATGAAAAAAAAGGACTGAAAATGCAAAAAACAAAAAAACAGGCATGGCTGCCATCTACATGTTTGAAAATCATATAAAATCAGAATCAGTGCAATATAACCCAACAGTAGAAGCCAATCCCAAACACTACCCTGCAGCTGCCCTGAAAGGAAAACCAGTAAAATGTGGGAAAAAAGAAAGGTCAAGTACACTCAGACAACACACCCCTATTTACTAGACCTACTGGTGCCTTGAAAACAGAGAAGCACAAAGCTAAACGAGCAATCTCAGAGATGTTCAAATCTCTTCTGCACTTAAAAATTGAAGTAGGAAGTGGAATATCAGGAAACATTAATTCTGTATCCAAAATATATATTCTGAGGTGGGGAAAACATTCTAAGCTGAGGAAATATAACCAAACTATGCACTGCCTTAAAAGGTTAGCAAACGTTACCTCTAAAGATAGTGAAACAATGGCATTCAAAGCAGGCACAGGCGAACAATGCACTGAGTGAGCAGGAGGTTTCCGAATAAAAGCTTATGAAAAGCTATATAAGCCTATGAGATTCAACTGGTCAATTGGGAAATGAAGATAGTTGATCCTATTGCAGTGAATATGTGGCTGTATTTGACTGAGCAACAAAACATGTGAATACATTTAACAGCTCTGGGCACAGCAATACAATCCATGGAGGTTCTATGAAAACAATTCTATAAAATGGGAAAGGCGCCAAGGATGGTCTTGACCTTGAGCAAAGAAAACATATTGTTAGGGAAACAAAGGGAAATGATGAAAGGGCATGAACCTTTTATACCTCAACAAATACCAAGTGGTCTTTGCTGGTGGCAGTGATTCATCAGTACCCCCTAATGCTATAGTTAGGCCATTAAACCCTCACCTTTCAGAATGTTTCTAGAACATCAGGGGAAGTAAGACCCTAAATATCCAGCCAGATTTAATAATTGATATAAGGAATTACACCACTATATGCTTAGAAGAAATATGACAGTCAGCTTCTAGTCCATGGTGAGACGATGGAATTGAACTCGCTGACAAACGTATGTGAGGGCGCCCTTCTGGCGGGGTCTCTGTTTATAGTCACAACCCGCTGGTGTTAGGTATCTTTAATATTGCTGCTTGAAAAGGGAATTTCATTCTACTAAAACTAGCAGAAACAATAGATTGGTCCTGAAAGATGCCACCAGTAATAACTAGCAACATATATATTTCCCCAAATCTGGCCACAAAAAAATACTACCATTGCTGCCTTTCTTATGCTCCCTGAGGCCTGCCCACATCAACATTATTTGGATGATCATGGAAACTTATAACTCAATCTCCTCCAAGAAGGAGAGGACCCAGTCTGGCAACAAACTGATTACTCCTTCTGATAAAATCCTTCTATAAAGACTCAAACTCAGAAAAAAGACAAAAAGGGGAAAACCCTGGCAAACACTATGAACAACTTAGGCCTGTGAGTACTGAATAGAAGGACTACCATGGATCGACCTGCTGCTTATACTCATACATCCCACCAATGTCTTACCATACTGGGCTAAATGTGGGTGTCAATAGTCAATTTCAACCAGGTTAGCAACTTTGAAGTCATCAAAATATGGCAAGCGATCACACTAAACTAAAATGTCTCTTGGTTTTCAGGATTGAATGGAGACCATTAATATGGTCAGATGGTCCATGGTGAAAACGTGGCAGAATTTACCCACTCTAAAACAATTTCTGATTGAGCAAATAGTCAAAAGTTATGAGGGTTCAAAAGTCATAGAAAGGATGGATGATGTAATGTCGACACTACGGTCAATTTTCTCTGAGACGTAGAAGCCAGTCTCTTCCAGCACAATCTCACTGGACTCCCATGCTCATAGGAAGGTCATCAAAGCTTTGAAAAGATGACTAAAAGAGGCCCTTAGCCCCCGGCTTGAAAACATGTCAGAAATAGCTTTAAAAGAGAATATAAAAGCATTAAGAAGATTCTACTGAAAGCCACTTTGAGCCTCTAATATTGACAAAAATGGGCGACAGTTCTATGAATTATATCTCCTCCACAGGGGCTCCTGGGTCTTATGGCCAACCAACCTATCTATATTAAAATAGGCAAAATTAGAATGGGCCACATAATTACTACTGCTTTAATACCAACATCATTCTGGAAAACTGGAGGATCCCCCTATTAATACTGATACATATAAAGGGCCCTTCCAACCTCCGTGATAATTTTCATCTTATCGCCCTCCTGGATGTTGAAGGCAAATGCTTTACAAAAATACAAAATTCAAAGTTGGAAGATTGTCCTAAGGTAAAACATTTAATTCTAGCAAAACACACAGAAACGCAGTAGTACGGAGGACAATTGTTCTTGTTTGGCTTCTATGGTGGATCAAGCGATTGCTAATGCTACACCATTGTTATATTAGGTGTGTATTAACTTTGACAATGTTGATAGGCAAAGCCTGTGGTCCAAGACAGTTAAATGGGGTATTCCATCTCCCCTATTCAATGCAATAATTAGCCAGTACATCAAATCATGGGGAAAATAAAAGTATCCTCTAAATGGATCACCTCCAGAAAAACAAACGGAGGCCTAAAGAAAGGATTCATTCTCGCACCGCTTCTGTTCAGCTTATTCTTACCGGATTTAAACAATGCCCTGTGAGCAATGGGCTTTCTCCCACAGCCTTGAGTGAACCAAGATTCAAACACTCCAATGTGCAGATGACACTATCATATTTGACCAGACAGAAATAAACCCTTATGGTCTACTGCACCTTAACCAATACTAAAATTAACAGTGCAAAATAGAACATTATCATATCTGGCCATAAAATAAACAAGAAAGGTACATGGCATCTAGACAAGGATAGAATAGAGAGAGCCCCTTCAATTTATGATCTACATGTCTGTTTTAATGAACGTGGTTGGAACCAAGAATATTTGGTCTCACTAAAGAGCATGGCCTCCGCACTCAACTTAGTTTTTCAGAGATTTCTAAATGGATCACTGACAGAATATCGAGGAGCAAAATATTGACCTGGCAAAATATCGATGACAAAATATAGAATGCGTGAATAATGAATTCCTATCTCCAAACAGGTAAGTACAAAAATATCGAATCCAAAATATTGTTGTAAATATTATAGTTTGTAAAACTATCAAATTTTTTAAATATCTAAAAAGTAATGGAAAATATAAAAATAATTAATATAAATAAGTAAAACATACTTAAAAATATTTAACTACCCTTAAAATTAATAAATAATTAATGTAAATAAAAATAAAATAAACATGCATTGTTATTTTTTAATACATATATATATATTAACTTAATAATATTAAAAAATAATAAATAATTTTAGCGTAGGATAGCGGGAGGGAAAAATTTACTATTCCCACTCCAGTGAGTGCAACAGTAGGGAAAGCGTTGGATAGCGGGAGGGTAAAAATTACTATTCCCACTCCAATGAGTGCAACAGTAGGGAAAGCTTTGGATAGCAGGAGGGTAAAAAATACTATTCCCACTCCAGCGAGTGCAACAGTGTGGAAACCGTTGGCTAGCGCAGGGGTAAAAATTACTATTCCCACTCCAGTGAGTGCCACAGTAGGGAAAGCGTTGGATAGGGTAGGGGTAAAAATTACTATTACCACTCCAGTGAGGGCAACAGTAGGGAAAGTTTTGAATAGAGTAGGGGTAAAAATGACTATTCCCACTCCAGTGAGTGCAACAGTAGGGAAAGCGTTGGATAGGGTAGGGGTAAAAATTACTATTACCACTCCAGTGAGGGCAACAGTAGGGAAAGTTTTGAATAGAGTAGGGGTTAAAATTACTATTCCCACTCCAGTGAGTGCATCAGTAGGGAAAGCGTTGGATAGTGGGAGGGTAAAAATTACTATTCCCACTCGAGTGAGTGCAACAGTAGGGAAAGAGTTGGATAGCGGTGTTGTGTATCAATATAGATTCTGTATGCATTTCCGGATTCATGCCCTTATATAGGTACAATTCACATTGCCCTTATATAGGCATAGACATCCAGTCCTTATTTAGGCATATCCCATGCTACCCAAATACAGGCATGGCTACTTACATCCAATCATCTACATTACAACGCTTTCTTGGAAAACCAGACTCTTAAGCCGTTAGGGACATCCCCTTGCTTGAATATTGATTTCTCCATGAAACTCATTATTATGCATAAACATCTATTCCTTAGAGGTTCATTCATGACGTTCATATGCCTGGTTTGGTAGGACCGGAGGGGTAGGAAAACAGATGTTTCCACACCACGTAATCGACACTACACTTTAGTGTTGGCCTCAACCGGTACAGGATGCCGTTAGCCTCTATCCCAACTAGGGTTTTTGTTTAGGTCTACAGGTACCCCTTTTTAGGGTGCTATATGGGTGGTCACTTCTACACTTCACTGAGTTTGTGACCACTACCAAAAAGTGTAGGTAGACCCCATTCCGGTTCTAAAGAATTGCCATTTAATAGATAACAGGCAAGAAACATGTTGACCTATTTCACTACCACACTGCCTCACATACCTTAGAGTGAGAGTGTGCGCCTTTTCTGGTTTTAATCAGGGTAGTGACCACAACTCATAAAATTTTTCTGAGTGGACCACTATTCCCTGTTTATTCTCACATCCTTACACATTATTATCACCTACACTACACATATCTTTTAGGGCCCTCGCACGCACTGCACCCAACGGCGTCAGGAAAAAAAGAGCTCCGCCAAGTAGGCCCCATCACGGGTGCGTGATCGGGTATTGCAGCGCCGACCCGATAAGGAGCAGACCCGATGATGAAGTAAGACATCTAGCTGACTGGGTGCGAGGGTCTTTTTCCGATAGGAGGAAACTCTTCTCCTGCCATTCCTCATATGGGTTTAATCCTTTGATCTCTTACCATCACCTGCTCCACTTGTAAGGAACGGCATATCACTTTTGTATTCATTACTATTTGAGCATGTATGCTGGACCTAAATAATGCAAAATTTAAAAGCTCTTTAGTTCCCTTCCTTTGACGAGAGGTTCATATGCCTGACTCTTACGTCAATACTGGCATTCCTAAACACCTTCAAGGTATAAATATACCTTCACTTGCTATGGCAAAGCACGGTGTGGTTCGGTGCAGTTCGATTACCTACTTGCACGACACAGCTCGCCACAGCAAGTACCGAAGGAAGCCAACTCCTCAGCAGACACACTGACCAGGAGCTGTCTTCCTCCTGCCGAGAATCCAGCTCCAGTGTTTCTGACTCCCCTTGCGGGGTGTTGGACAATCGAGTCCCGGGAAAGAGCTACCAACCTCTCTTCTTCTAAGGTATGGAGCTGATTAGAACCTAGAGAAACCTTTGGCAATTCTTGGCAAAACTAAAACCTATGTTAAACCAGCACCTTCTTCCCTCGTACTAGACCTAGGTTAGGTACACTGGGGTAGGCGTATTTTAGAAGCACCAGTTGAGTATTTTAGCCTGTGTTATTTATGTATGTATTTTTATATATATCATAGCAAAAGACCATGCTATTACAGTATTATTTTATATTACTGTTTACGCTGCACGCATTAAACTTCGCATTCTGTCTTACGATTGTAGCAGTTCATATCTCTTGCATGAGAAAGAAGACTGTTCAATAAACCCTTTTTATTAAAATGCCGTCTCTCTATATCTGTGCAACTCTGTAGAAACGAAGCATGCACGATTGACTGAGTGAAACGGTTATCTATTGTTTCCACAACTCTGAAGATATTGTTCCGACTCTAAGGGAAACAAAGTTGTCATGTTTATGCGGTTGTCAGAAACTATTCCCTTCTTGTTCATTCGAGAAAGTTTCCAGTGACCTCTGAGTGAGGCACACACAATTAAGTTTAATGTACTCGATATAGACATACTGACCTCAGTCCTATGTCAAATCTATAGTGTATATTATTCCAATGCGCAGAGCCTATTAGGGATATAGGAACTACATTACAGCGGGAGGGTAAGAATTACTATTCCCACTAAAGTGAGTGCAACAGTAGGGAAAGTGTTGGAGAGCGTAGGGGTAAAATTTACTATTCCCACTCCAGAGAATGCAACAGTAGGGAAAGCGTTGGATAGCGTAGGGGTTAAAATTACTATTCCCACTCCAGAGAGTGCAACAGTAGAGAAAGTAATGGATAGCATAGGGGTAAATATTACAATTCCCACTCCAGTGCAACAGTAGGGAAAGTAATGATTTAATATTTAAATAAAAATAAATTAATTATCAATACCAACAAAATATTAATTAAAATTAATTACCAGTTACAACATATTTAATAATTAATCCATTATAAATACCAATAAATATCATTTATTAATTATGAATTACCTATTATTGGTTAATTAACAACAAATTAATTTTCAATACCAAAAATTAATAAGTATTACAAAAATTACCAATTAATAATTAATTAACAGTAACAATTATCAATACACAAAAATAATTGCAATAATTAATAAATCACAATTAAATTCCTTCCCACCCTATTCCCCTATAAACCCACAACCCTCTCCAAATAATTAATTATTACAATTATTATAAGTATCAAATAATCAATTACTAAAAATGTATTACTAATTAATAAAAAATCATTACCAATTAAAAATTAAGTAACAATATATTAATTATCAATACCAATAAATACAAATAAATATTTACTTATTAACAATTAAATTACTTCCCACCCTATGCCCCTATAAACCCACAACCCGCTACAGAACTAAAACGCAAAATTAAATTAAAAATAATTAATAATTCCTAAAAATTAATATTTAATTTACTATAATTAAATTACTTCCCACCCTAGTCGGCTATCTCCAAGAACAAATCTTTTCAGTGGGCAACCCAGCTAAGTCTTAATTTAATTTCTTAAAAGCCAATCCCAAAGCCCCTCCCAGATGAAACTACAAATGTATCCAAAGAGAAAAGCAATAGTTTCTTTTCATTATTGCATATCAAAATCACACAAATTAAAGCAAAATTCAAAGGTGCAAGTAACAAACCCAAAAACCACACATCACCTGGAATTCATTCTAGACTTTCAAAAAAGAAGGGCTTTTGAAACAATTTCCACCGTGCATACTTCTTCTTACTTTAGTGGAAATATCCCAGCCAAGAAAATTAAAGCAAATCTTTATTTATTCACAACTATGTGGCTTGAATTAATCAATGCATCTTTATCACAAGGTATATACCCTTGCATTCTCATAGTAGAGCAGGTATCCCCAATCCCCAAGAAACCAAATGCTATTGATTAGAGAATAGTCAATTATAGACGAATCACAAAACTCATCTGGTTGGGCAACACAATGGAGAAAAGTGCAGCTGTACAGCTAAACATTTTCACAACGGAAAACTCCTACTAACCTCTTCCTAGTCAAGTTTCCAAGAAGCACATAGTACTGAAACAGGCGCACTGAAAGTATGGACACCACTCTATGAACCTTGATGCAAAGCAGAAATATGCCTAGTGGTAATTCCAAACCTGACAGCAGCAGCTTATGCAATAGACCAGAATCCACTTAAAAAACAATTAAACAGAGAATGGGCTTCAAGGATAAGATACTCAAATGGTTCAAGACCTTCCTGAAAGGTCTTCCTCTAATAGGCTCATTACCCATAATTTTACAAAATCTGAAACATGTGCCAAAGTCCACCAATCAGCACTTCTATAGTCCCTTATCATGTCAGAACTGAACATATCTGCACCTTGAGTATCCCTCACAATTAATTTCTCCTTTTGTAGTTTCTCTTCCTTATCATAGCCTAGATCCCAACCATTATTCTCACTGCTGTCCAAGACAAATTCATCACATCTCTCTGCATCCTGGAGTTTTCCTCATCAGGTCCTACCTGAATCTCATGTATGCCACTAACAACACTTTCCTTTGTAAACGTTATTTATAATGGGCCATTATTGAGAGCTTTGGAGTTGAGGCTCAAGGCAGTGCGTGTTTCTCACACTGCCTGACAATGGGCAACAAAAACTGATTTAAATTTAAAAAGTACTTTCACAGTATTCTCCGCTCCCACAGTCCGTGGCTACAAAGCAGTGAGGGATTTATGAGCCAACTCCCTTAACCATTCCAGAAGCTGCTTTCATGCTGTTAGCCAGCATGAGAAAAGCTACCGGATTGGTTGAATTGGGCTGGCGCAGAGCTCCTACAGGTACTGCAGGCCTGAGTCTGCTCTCCACCCAACTGACTAAGACAGCTTGGGTTGGAGAGGTTTAAAGTGTGTTATGTTATGTTATGTTAAGTGTTTTCTAAAGCGCAACAGCTGCCCCAGCAAAGAGGCGTCCTGGCACTGCTAAATCTGAATGGTGCAGAAACAACTGAAAACTAGCCTACCATGGTCGCAAACCCTATGTTAACGGAAAGAGGAAGGTTTTAATGGATTTCCGGAAGGCAAGCAGATCCTCCAATCCGCGAATATGGACCGGCAAGGAATTCCACAGCTTGGCTGCCATGACCCGAAAAGAACGACCACCGATTCAGCAGAGTTTGGTCCGTGGTACGATCACCAAGTGTTGTCCCAGTGAGCGCAAACTTCGCTGGGGAACATACGGGATCAGAAGTGGGCGTAAAAGTTCCGGACTCCCGGATTTTATAATCTTAAACGCCAGACAAAGAGCTTTGAACTGGATCCGGGCATTGATCGGAAGCCAGTGCAGCCTTCTGATCGTGGCTCTAGCCGAGCATCAACGAGGAAGTCCAACCAGAGTTCTTGCTGCCGAGTTTTGGACTTGTTCGAGTCGCTGTATCTCAGTTTTGTTTGCCCCTAAAAGTAGCACACTGGCATAGTCCAGGCACGATAGTATAGTGGATTGGACAATGAGCTGCCGGACTGCTGGATCGAAGAACTTCAGGAGAGGATTAAGACCTCTTAACAAGCTGACACAAGTGGCTGCCACTCTCTTAGTGTGGGTCTGAAAGCCAAGCGCGGAGTCCATCCAGACTCCTAAGTTCTTAACTAGAGACTTTGGCATTGGCAAAATCCCCAGCGAGGCCGGCCACCAGTGCTCGTTCCAAAGGGAGATGTTCTTCCCTACCAGTAGGACCTCAGTTTTGCTCGCATTAAGCTGTAGACAGTTGTCTGCCATCCATTGGGCTACTGCTGCCATCCCGTCTCTGAACCTAGTGGCCGATGTAGATGGCCCTTCAGCTAAGGTGCTAACAAGCTGAGTATCGTCAGCATATGATACCATCGTTAGGTCCCACTCCTTTGCCACAACCACAAGTGGCTGAACATATAGATTGAACAGAGACGGGCTTAATGCCGAGCCCTGAGGGACCCCCTGACCGATGGAATGGGATTGAGAAAGGAACGGCGGCACCTATACCCTGAAGGATCTTTCCTTCAGAAATGATCTGCACCACTCTAGGGTGGTTCCCCTGATCCCTGCTGCCTCCAGACGATACAGGAGAATGTCATGAGACACCGTGTCAAAGGCAGCACTGAGATCCAACAGGATCAGTGCTGCACTCTGACCGGCATCAAGGATCGTCCGCAGATGTTCAGTTGTGGCTAGTAGAGCAGACTCAGTACTGTGGCCCAGCCTAAAGCCATTTTGGGACGGATCCAGAATGTCATTGTGGCTCATGTATTGAGATAGAATATTATTTACATGGGCCTCTGCAATCTTAGCAACCCACGGGAGAAGGGAGATTGGTCTAAAGTTCTCCAATTTAGAAGGATCCAGCGTGGGTTTCTTAATGATAGGAGAAACCCAAGCCTGTTTCCAGGCCATAGGAACTCTGCCCGTAGAAAAAGACAGGTTGAATATAAGCCCTAGAGGCTGCTGAAAGAGCGCCAGAGACTCAATGAATTGTGCCGGCCTCATAGGATCCGAGGGCGACCCAGATTTAACTTTGCCACATAATCTGGCAAGCTCTTCACTAGAGATCTCCGGTATAGCTGCTAAGATGGGACCGCACACCTTAGCATTCGCAGGGACAGCTAAACCTGGGGAACGCTGCGAAAATGATTTGTAGATTTTTTGCACTTTTTCTACAAAAAAGATCGCGAGTTCCTCACACTGCTGCGTAGGTGTAATACTGGATGAAGTGGCTCTATTGCTCTTAAGCTCCTGAACAATTTTGAAAATGTATTTAGTGGGGTTAGCGCTAGCTTTAATTTCTTCAGCATAGAACGTGGCACGTGCAGAGCAGATAGCTTTATGATAGCACTTTATTTTCGCCAAGTAGATTACTTTATCACCACCTTTATAATCCCTTCTCCATGCCCCCTCTGCTCTTTTACATTCCTTTCTCAGGGCTCTCAGGGACTCGCTGTACCATGGACTTGAGTTGGACATACGCCCCTTGGTCCATTTAGCCGGGATGAAAGTGTCAAGACCCCCTACAATCCAGTCACAGAAGGCAGTGTACGCCACCTAAGGATCCACCATGTCTGTTAAGGAAAAACCGCCAGAAAGGAATGGAAGTCCTCTAGTTTAAGTTTGTGCCAGGGCCTCTTAAGGACCGGGTTCAGCCTATTAGCCCTAAATGGCTCAGTTATCACTAGCCTGGCTTCTATCAGGTAATGGTCAGTCCATCCAATAGGCTTGGGTGTAGCTGTCCTCATGCCTGGAATATTGGAAAAAACCGGATCCAGTATATGCCCAGCCATATGGGTAGCATCTAGTATTAATTGATCTAACTGTAGGGCCACTAGGTCCGCCAACAGGTTACAGATGGTGGTATCCTGGGCCTGATCAAAATGAAGATTCAGGTCCCCTAGAATCGTAAAGTTGGCAGACCCCACCACCAAAGAACTAACAGTCTCTAATAGTGCCTCAATAAACTTAGCAGCAGGCCCCGGGGGACAATATATATATAATCCTGAGAATGTGAACTGCAAGCTTATTTCTATTCTAAAACAATCACCCTCACAGCCCCATATGTTTTCCTTAATAAAGGAGCAGGGGTATTGCGCTTTATAAATTATCGCTATACCACCGCCCCTTGAATCCCTATTTAGAGTATTAATTAAGTAGCCAGCAGGGAGAGTGAGGCTAAGTATCCCTGTCATGTCATCTCGCAGCTATGTCTCACAGATGAAGAGAACGTCAGGGGATTTCTCCACAATGAGTGTTTGCATCTCCATATGGTGTTTAGCGAGTGACCTTACATTTAGTTGGAGAACCTTAAGCTGCGATTGTTTATCTAATTTCATTTCTCGTCCCACCGGACAAGGTGCAGGAGTGGTGAAATCACAAGTATCACAGTTCAGATCTGACTCACCTATTTGGGAAGGCAATTCCCCACAAATCCCACCACCTGGCTTTAGAGCTAAGAGTACCTCTCTGTCGTAGAGCAGGGGCTCCCACAGACCTCGGCTAGGGGTACTGGCGAGAGGCGATGTCCTGGCGATGACGGGCACGGACGGGCGCGCCTTTGGCGCGCCGGCACCGCGCCCGCTGCGCCGGCCCGCTGCGCAGACATTTAGTAATGGCCATATATAGAGTGAGAGGAGGGCGGGAGTCTCAGAACAACTATACCGCCACCCCATAATCCTCCCAAGATGGCGTCTAGGCCCGCGTGAATCCCAGAACAGCACCTATTCGGCTGCAAGGGTTCGCGGTAGCACTGCGGGTGAAAATAAGCACTGCGCGAAGTACGTGTAAGGGCGCCAAAAATACAAAGTGATTTTAAAAACAGACAATTATAAAATTAGTTACAGTCCAAACTTTCCCGGCTGAGCCTCAGGAAAGTACCAAACAGATCTAACAGGCGCGCGGAGTCACAGCGCGGTTTAAGTAGCTTAGAGGGCGGGAGTCTCAGAACAACTTTACCGCCACCCTAAAATCCTCCCAAGATGGCGTCTAGGCCCGCGTGAATCCCAGAACAGCACCTATTCGGCTGCAATGGTTCGTGGTAGCACTGCGGATGAAAACAAGCACCACGCGAAGTACGTGTAAGGGCGTCAAAAATACAAAGTGATTTTAAAAACAGACAATTATAAAATGAGTTACAGTCCTAACTTTCCCGGCTGAGCCTCAGGAAAGTAGCAAACAGATCTAACAGGCGCGCGGAGTCACAGCGCGGTTTAAGTAGCTTAGAGGGCGGGAGTCTCAGAACAACTATACCGCCACCCTAAAATCCTCCCAAGATGGCGTCTAGGCCCGCGTGAATCCCAGAACAGCACCTATTCGGCTGCAAGGGTTCGCGGAAGCACTGTGGGTGAAAACAAGCACCGTGCGAAGTACGTGTAAGGGCGCCAAAAATACAAAGTGATTTTAAAAACAGACAATTATAAAATTAGTTACAGTCCAAACTTTCCCGGCTGAGCCTCAGGAAAGTACCAAACAGATCTAAGCATGTCAAGCTTGCAGTCGCATGACAACAGGCCAAAGTGACATGCTCACATTAAACTGGAGCACCAATCCTCCTGCCCTGCTGTCAGTCAGCAGCAATGATCCTGCTCTGACCTGACACTTGGCTCAGGCTGGTCGCACTGAAAAATAAAAAGGTAATAAAATAATTTCATTGCAATTTTATTTTTCATGTTTGCTGCGTTAACAGCTGGGTGGGTGACGCTCCTTCGCCCTAATGTAAGAACCACCGCTGAATATAAAGCACATAGGAATTCATAATTATCTTGCCAATTAGGAGCACCTTCAATAGGAAAATCATTTCTCTACCCAAAACATCAATAATATGCTTAATAAACCCAGATTAATATTAATGTGGTACTGAAATGTGTTGTTGTCAGTGAAGTCCAATAATTGTATGGAGCGCTAAGTCGCAGGGTGCATCATGAAGAATCTGACTTGTGGTTATTCATCATATTCAGGTAGTCCCAATTCATCACATGTGAGAGAAATCTTTAGTAGCAGCATAGGTAAAATATTTAAAAATATATGACTGGGATGGAATGTGTGTACAAGTTTCATCCTAAAGTTAGTTCTGCTAAGGGTTGGAGGGTGCAATTGGGGTGTTCTTTCATTATTAGTCAAATGTCTGACATAGGTGTTGGTATACTAGACTTTAGATGCATGAAGTATTGGGTATGTCCAGAGCACAGTGGGGCTACAGTGCCTTGCTAACCACACATGGTTGATAGGTGGTCTCCACCATAATGTTATAACTCATATTTCTGACATAGGTGTTCATATAGTGGCACAATGATGCATGCTGTACAGGGTATGGCCAGAGTACTGTGCTGAACGGTGGGGCTACAATGCCAAGCTGACCTCATGCAATGGATAGCAGGTCGTCATCATCTCTGCAAGGTGGCATAGTGGGGCTTCCAAAAAAGGGGTGACCAGGTTTTCTGTCAGTCATATACAGTAATGGGGAACTTCTCTCTTCAATCAGTCATCCTATCAAACAGGGAGGTAATTTTGCCAAGTTGATTGTGCATATTGGTGCTCATAGGGGGGAATGTTGGTGAATATGAGAAGGGTTATGTGCCAGATCTGGAACATGCTGAGTGATATTGGGATGTGGCACTGGGGCTTATCTTTACTGGGGACAATAGTTTCATCTAATTGATCTTTGACTATGACCTTGGCAGCATCATTCTAGGGGTTGTGTTGGTTGTTAGTAGGTTAAGCTCAGGTTATGTGGTGTAGGTGATTTCCAAACCAGGCAAGCGCAAGTCTACATCATTTCTGTGTCACCTATCCTCAAGGCATGAAGTGACCCTAGATACATTCAAAGATGTGGACCTATTTCATAATGTAATAGACCAATAGCTTATCCCACCATGATTCTAAGTATTTAAACCAGTTGCGTGCTTAAGTGGCATCATTGAGTACAATCAGTGTTTTCGATCTTCTCAAGAAGCATACCATGGTTTCTACTCAGAAGGTCAGCAACCACCTTCTCCATAGGTTCCATCCCTGGGATTTTGGAGACATCATGGAGCAGTGGCAGTGAGCCATCCAATGTCTATCCTCTTGTGTCTTGCATTCCAATACTGTAAACAAAAGAAGTCTAAATTTAGGCAGAATCTAAGAATATGCTTAATGCCACAACCGTCTGCTCCACAACATCAACAGGTTGCAACAGGGCTCTGGTTCGTAGACTTCAGTTTTTTGTGGTACACAGTACCATTCATAAAGGATATTAAAGTGGCTCAATTCACGTGTAATCTCACAGTTCCTTATCACACATTTTCCATTTCCATCTTCAGAAGAATTTGCCTCTTGTATTTCAGTTTCCTACTATTCTGCTCCAAGAGGAGTTTTTTATTGGTAGTCCCATATAATCCAGGTATCACTCCTCTAGGATCTCTCCTTGTTTTCATATCAGATTTCTGATAATAAGCTGGGGTCCAGAAAGGTTCTCAAGCAATGCTGCAACTATAATTATTTCCATACTTTGGAATCAGCCTGATAAACCTCCTTCTGTAGTTTCTGTAGTTTGTGAAATGTCTTTTCTGGGTGATCACATCTTCCAAAGTATTGATTCCTTGAGGTGACCATGCAGACCAGTCTTGGGTACATTGGCCAATTCTACTTTTTATTCTCGTATTACGCTATATATATGTATCTACTTGGAAAAAACCACTGATAGTGAGTTTCCTGTAGAGAGTGCCAAGAAAAGTATGTGGAGTGTATAATAGGGTTTGCCATTTAGGACACATCCTCAGGATCAAACTATATTGTAATCAACATTGTACAGCATTTCTAATGTTTTTTTCCATAGAGCCACCCCATGCTATTTGAATAGGGCTTTGAAACTGTTTGGTCAAGTACTGTAAAACTGAATTGATAGTTTTATACAGACATTCAAACATTCTCCCTGATTCAAGCAAGCAGCACTGAGCAATGGGGATGTATGTGATGGTGCAGTTTCTAGTTCTACTTAGATTTGTAGAATTGAAGAGGGATTCTATTTAAATGGGTACAATACAAACCTGGCACAACTTATCTAACACAGATATAGGTGTGGTACTTATAATCTTAGACCCAATAAGGTAAACATATGGTGGCTGAATATTTTGAGTTATTTAAGAGTGCGATTTACTGTAGACCTTAACCATTATATTGAAATATGCCAGAAATATGATTTGAACAAAACTGCTGCACTGCAATAACAAAATAGGGGAATGCACTGCAAAACCATACTTGATGGAACACAGAGAAAGTATCCATTCAAGACCTGTGAGTAGCATGTGGTGATCTCACTTTCCCCAGCCAAATGTAATTTCCTGAAGAGGTTAGCTACAATAACTAACTCAACCCTAACTGTTTCCCTATACCTAGTGATTACCATAGCTAACATTTGATTGGTATACTATGCAAGGAGATGAAATAGCCACACATGTAATTAATTAGGAAATCTATCAGACAATAGATTTGGCCTTGTAAGTTTAGTTAGCTAATGTTAGATGGTCACATCTTTAGATGATTCACCAAAGAAAGAATTGAAGTTGAAGTTGAAGTTGAAGTTGAAGTTGAAAAAGCTTATATAGCCCACTGTGACCAAGCGGTTTCCTGGCGCTGGGTGATTACAGGTGAGGAGGGAAGGCAGCAGTTATCAGTGAGTGGAAAATGCTTGAGCAAAGAGATGGGTCTTAAGCGCCCAGCGGAAGTGCAGATAGACAGTGATAGATCTGATGATGGGAGGGAGACTGTTCCAAAAGCGAGGGGTCAGAGTGGAAAACCTGGTGCCACCCGCTCTGGCCTTACGGAAGCGGGGGGAACCATAAGAAGAGCCTGGCTAGAGGAGCGAAGGTTGCGGGCGGGGTGGTAATGGGTGACCAGTGAGTTAATAAAGAGAGGGGCAGTGCGGGCGCGGGCCATGAAGACTATGCATCCCATTTTGAAGAGGGTTCGGTATAAGATGGGAAGCCAGTGAAGGGATTTTAAAAGGGGAGAGGCGTGATGAAATTTGGGGAGCCGGTAAATGAGGCGGGCAGCCTGATTCTGAACAGCCTGGAGTCGCCGCAGTTCATAGGCGGGAATGCCCACATACAGGCAGTTCCCGTAGTCAAAACGGGAGAGGACCATGGCAAAAATGATAATTTTAAGGGCATCAAGGGAAAAGAAACGGGAAATCTTGCGGATAATCCCGAGGGAGAGAAAGCAGGATGAGACAACGGAGCTGATCAGGGGGTGCATGGAGAGGTCCTGGCTGACTTTGATGCCGAGGGTCTTAACCGAGGCAGAGGGGACTGGAGGGGGGCCGAAACTGGAAGGCCAGAAGGCATCTGCATCTGCAAGATAGATTTATTCACCTCTGTTATAACATCAGCTCATATAAAGTAATAATTGAAAACTTAAATACATAGAATGAATTACTGACTTGCACATAACATCTAGTTTATGAGTAACAGTCCACATGGGGTGTACTACATCCTCCGCAATAAACCATAGCTCCTTGGTCCATCTGACTAGACTGACAAATGTCAACAAAGGAAAACAATGTGTACCTCCTGCCGCCCCACAACTGTGGATAATGTATTTGCAATTACGCCATTCCTTCTGTATCCCCTACAATTTCAACTCATTGAACCTGGACACAGCAGCAGTGTGCTCAGTTCTGTGTGTTGATCATACATGCACACATTAAGGAACAGCTCATGCATCCATGCATTGATACATACATAGCAGTAACTATAGCATCCCATACCTTAGCACCAAAACAAAGACATGCAACTGGATCAGAATAAATACTAGCCTTAATGCACATAAACCAGCACAGCAAAAATTATATTATTATTTGGGGGTTGGTGTCTGCCCTCCTCCAAGAATAATAACATTAACCTTTTAGATTGAACCTTAAAGTCAATAAAGTAACCTGAGCTCAGCCCCCTGGTGTCTCTGGCACAGAGGAGGCAGGCTTAACTTAGGGCAATGTGTAAAGAATGTATGCAGTACCAAAATAGTAATGTAGTAAAAATCCCAAACAATAAAAATCCCAAACTGACTAAAAAAAGTATAGTAAAGATAGTAAACAAAATTATATCAGAACATCACAAATCTAATAAGGGGAACAGGGAGATATGATTTTTTGAATATTTAAAGTAATAATATAGCCAAAAGTCAGTAAGTGCCAATGATAGTCAATGGAAACTGTAGACCAGGGCATAGGCATGGTTTTAGGCCAACTGAGATGGAAAGCAGGTATGGGAACACCAAGTAAGCTCATCCAGGTAAAGTATTTTTACCATCTGATTTAGGGGAATATGTATGAAGCCCATTTCCCGTTCGCAAACTGGCCGATTCTCAGAATCGGCCCGTTTGTGAACGGGCCGTATGTGAACGGGAAAAAGCCTTTTGGGATGTATCATCCCAAAAGGCCCTCGTAAAGCATTTAAGGAATGGCAATTTACGATTCCTTAAATGAGATGTAAAAAGCAACCGAGTTTTGCGATTTCTCCTTAATAATTGCAAGTTACCACCAACTTTAAGTTGGTGGAAATTTGTGATTTCTTTAAAAATTCACTTTTTTGCATTTTTCAAAGTGCCATGTGGCGCACATGGATGTATGTCGTTACAATGCATGCTTTTACCACGCATGCCTTTACAACGCAGGTATTACAACGCAAGTCGTTACAACAACTTGCGTTGGGGGGCGCTGGATAGTGGATAGTTTAATTTAGTATACCAACTCCAGTCCCCGTGGATAGTAGGGAAGGTTTTGGATTGTACATTAAACTATTCCCTATCCTTCAGCGCCCTCCAGCGCAAGTCGTTGTAACGACTTGCGATGTAATACCTGCGTTGTAAAGGTACTGCATGGTAAAAGTTTCGTTGCAAAGGATGTATCCCGGCGCACATACATGCCCTTAGGGCATGTATGTGTGCCACATGTGCACACATGTACATTTCAGGGGTGCTACAGGGTGTCCTTTTGACACCCTATCACCCTTGAAATTGCATTCTCCATTTGCGATTCTGAGAATCGCAAATTGAGAATGTCTTCCCATTCATGAATGAATGGGAAAGTATTCCTTAATTTGCGATTTGCAATTAAGGAATATGTAGGTTTCGCAAAATTATTTGCAAATCCTACATACATAGTGTTTTGCGATTCTCAAATAGCGATTCTCTAAAAATCGCTATTTGAGAATCGCAAATGTATCCTTTGATACATATGGCCCGCAGTCTTTTTTATGGAACTCAAAACTATACACTGGGGCAAGCTACATGCCATATCTGAGGAAGTTGGATAAAAATCCGAAATCTTTCCTGAGATGTACCCGGACTCTCGAGGTTTGGAAATCTAAATTATTTAAAGTTCAAACTATTCAAGGGTTTTGGGGCAGATCTTCTGGGTCACTTCCAAGACTCACAAGATGTTAGGGACAGTGCTTAGGGATCAGGACTCGCTCCATCAGAAGCTGCCAGCAAGGGCCAGTCCATGTCCAGTTCAAACTGGCCAACTGGTCACTTGAGGGAAAATACCTCTTGCAGCTTGTTTTATCTGCATAGGCACACAGGATGCCCTGTAGCCACACAGGAGGTCAGCCAACTGAATGTTGAAGTTCACTTCTTTGTGTAAAAGAGGATGCATGTCTCATCATTTAGGGCTTCTTACAAGTTCAAGTTCAAAGTTCAAAAGACCTTTATTCGAGTTTCATAAAATTCATAAAAGTACCACATAAAAACAATTCATTACATAACACATCAAGAATACATGGTTAAAAATATAATACAGTTTTAATGGAGCTAATTTCAAGGGTTTTCCATCATTTTGCGCACTCGTGTTATCAGTCTCACAAAAGTGCTAGTGCGAAAGATTAGTTCATCTGAATCCAGGGAAACCAACAATAAATAAGACTCCCCCAACGAGAGGGGTCTACGTTTCCTAAAATATGGGGTTAAGAACCTGTTAATATATTTTAAATAGAATTTACAGAAGAATAGGAAGTGCAAATCATCCTGTGTACTAACACCATCACAAGGACATGGGTTATAATCTGTGCTATGTTGATAGCCCAGAGGGAAGGCCAACAGATATTTCACAGAACCCGCTCTTAGGCGAAACAAGAGTGATCTCTCCCAGTTGGTCATAGGTAGGGTAAGATAATGCGGGAGTGGCTGCCTACATAGTTCGTTCCCCATGTATTTTACAACAGTTGATTTTGTTGATTCTCTTCCCATTCGTTCCGAATTATAAAGTGCGTACAGTGCTTGTTTAACCTCGATTTTATCCTTTGGCTTGATCCTAGTAGGGTCGAAGAAGAGGCTACCTCTGTTCACAGCGCTCAAAGTTTTTGACACTCCAGAAAGCCATGGAATCGCCATGCCGTGGTCACATTTTAAACAGTCCTTTATAATATTTTGGGTAAGAGTGGCTGAGTTATTCCTCCAAATCCTGACCCAGAATAAAGCTGGTCTAGAACTGATAAAATCATATACATAGGGGAGGTTTAATTCTTTGTGGCAGATAAATTCAGAAGATGAGATTGGGGCGCCCAATATTTTCCTGCAAAATCGGCTTTCTTCCCGCTGGATACCTGGGCTTTTTCCCGACCCCCAAACCTCAGCTCCATATGTGGCTACCGGTAGTCACTGTAGTCTAAATATTTTTAAAATAGCTCTAGTAGCACCTATTTTCTTTGGGCGTGGCAGGCTCAAAACTGAATTGGTGGCTTTCGAGAACTTGCCCATGGCGTGGGCCAAATGCCCACTCAATGAGCCGTTCGCAGCGAAAACCAAACCTAAGTTTGGGAATGTAGGCACAGATTCAAGTTTATCTGTCCCTATGTATATTGTATTGAGCTTCCGTTTCCCAGGGCCACATGGCATGATAAAAGATTTTTTTAAATTTACTCGCAGATCTAATCCCTCCATATATTCAACAAAGCCTTGGACAAGTAGGCAGAGGGCATTTGGTGTGCGGGCCATAAGCACCGCATCGTCTGCATATAACAGCACTGGTAGTGGTTGCCCCAGGATTGTTGGTACATCACTAGTCACTTCTTTCAGACTTCTTGCAAGGCCGTTAATATAAATGATGAACAACAGGGGTGCTAAAACGCACCCCTGTCTCAGCCCCCTGCCGATGTTAATAGCTCCAGAGACTTTTCCACCCAACCCGATCCTGACCTGTGCTTTAATATCCGTGTGGAGGTAGGCCAGGAAATTAACAAGCGCCTCGTCTAGTCCAGAGTTCAGAAGGATAGCCCAAAGTTTGGATCTATTCACTAGATCAAAGGCGGATGAGAGATCCATAAATGCGAGGTAAATGGGAGAAGATCGAGCAACGCTGTACTTATCGATTATCAATTTGAGGTTCAGACATTGCTCCACCGTCCCTACCCTGCTCCTAAATCCCATCTGACACGGGTCCAATAGGTCTATGTCTTCAGTCCATTCTAGCACCCTGTTATAAATAATTCGCCCCAAAATTTTTAAGGTATTATCCAGAAGGGAGATCGGACGATAGTTAACTGGGTCCGACCTATGACCCTTTTTAAAAATTGGGACGATAGTGCTAGTTGCCCAAGTAGTGGGCATAGGCACTGTTGGCAGGCTGTTAAAGACATTAATATCGATGGGCAATCCATCGGGGCCTGGTGCCTTGTTTCCTAGGCTCTCTTTTATGGCTGTTTTCACCTCGTGGAGATCAATCTGTAAACCGCACATCTGTCCTGGGGTAAAGGTCCCCAAGTCCTTGGTTGGTGCGGCATAAATTTTAGAGAAGTGTCATGTCCCAAACAAAGAGAGTAATTACCCAGAGAGAATCACAGAGAGGTCAGACAGGAATGGTGGTGGCAGCGCTGGTGAGACTGAGTAGACAGAATTGGGTGCGAGGGAAAATGCAACATGGCAGCCATTGCCCCTCAATTGGAAATCAAGTCAGCGCTCTAGCCTACCAACATGATTAGCGTGTTCCAGGTGAGGCGCGCTGAAAGCTACGCACTTCACCAGAGCAGTGGAGGCGGAGAGAGGTGTCCTGTTAGGGATTAAACTAAGCGTCGCGAATACCAGAGTTTGTCCAAGACATTAGGCAGCTATTAATTCAAGTAAGAACGTTCCTTTTTGAATTCCTGAGATGAAGTTTGTGTTTTTCTGAGGAAACTCATTTTCAAGTCTGAAGCAATTTCTTGAGTCAGAGCTGTAAATATTAGTGTGTATATTAGCGCATGTCCGTTTACAGAAGTCGTTTCTCTGTGCGAGTGCGTTGTTGAAGCGAAGTTATAAAAGTCTTTACCAGAGAGTTAGAGCCTGCATCAGAGTTAAGGAAAAGAATCATCCTACATGATACTTCAGTGAAGAAACTGCAGTATAACTAGGCTAGAAGAAGGAAACTCGAAGAATATGAAATACTTACAAGCGGCAGTTCTTCATTCTGTAGGTGAGCACCAGAGTAAAATAGGAGAGAAGAGCAGAGTAAAATCAGAGAAGGAACATATAATAATCCAAATTATTTTACAGTGATTAAAGACACAGAATAGAAGAACGAGAAGCCAATAGAAGAGAAGCAAAGGCACACAGCTCCTGGGTAGGTAGTGGTACGTTAAGTGATATAGGAAAAAATACCGGTAGTGAAGATAGGACAGTGAGAGAATTATATGTACTCTTGTTTTTTCAGCAATCACTCGACCAGTAGAGCAGAAAAAGAAAGAAGCAAAAGAAGAAAAAAGAAGACAACTTGTGTGCATTCTCTTCTCTGTCCAATTCCCCTTTCCCCGTTGGGGCTCTTCTGGCTACGAATTTATAAAACTGTGTGTGGCTGGGGGGAAGTTGGGAGCTATCGTCATTCTGCTCCTGTGTCACTGGCCATCTCTGAGGAGAAGAGCGGGTTCTGACAGAGTGAAGTGCCCAAGACAAATAGAGGCACCTGAGCAGAATGGCAGAAGGATTGGATTTAAAGAAGTTGGGGGATATTTTGGATAGCATACAAAGAGAGTTAATAACAGTTAGGGAAGAAAATAGAGAACTCAAGAAGGATACCACAGAATTAGCACACAAACTAGGAAGTTTAGTTTCCGGAGAAGGGTTCGAGTTATCTTCCCCAGTTTTGAGTCCATTTGGAGAGTCAGCTTCACCTCAGCAAAAGTTAAATACACAAGTGATACATTCTCTATCCCCAGTGATTCCCCTAGCACCCCCAGAACGCTTTAGCGGGGACCCACAGAAGGCACAGGTCTTCTTGACACAGTGTACTTTGCACTTTATGTGCAGACCTGCACTTATTCCTGACGCGCAGTCTCGTGTGGCATTTATCCTATCCTATTTAAGTGGGGATGCTGCAGCATGGTCGATGACCTTGGTCACTAGGAGCGATCCAATGTTGTTTGATTTGGACGCTTTCAAGAAGGAGTTCATGCGAATCTTTGATAGACGCAAGGTGTCACAAGCTACAGACAACGAACTCTTGGAAATAAGACAAGGAAACAGAGAATTGGTAGCATATCTAGCACAATTCAACAAATTGGTATTAGAGACAGAATAGCCAGAGAACAAAAGAGCTGCAGTATTCTATCGGGGCCTAAAAGACGAATTAAAGGACGCCTTAGCGCAAGTTCCCAATCGCCCTACTGAACTTTCAGCTTTAGTTGACCTTGTTCTGGAGATTGACTTTCATCAAAGCGAAAGGAGAGGCGAGAAGAAGAGAGAGTATCGACCAAATGTGCCACGTTACGATAGAGCCAGATATGAACCTCAAAAAGATCATGATTCTAATTGAGGAGGGGAGCCCATGCAGATTGGGACAATTCGAGGGCCTCTTACGAAGGAAGAGAAAGACAAGAGGAGGACAAATAAGTTATGTCTGTATTGCGGAGGGAGCGGACATTTTGTTCGAGATTGTCCCAAAAAGCCCAAGACTGCGTTGGCGGAAAACGCCACGCGCCGACAGTAAGTGGGGTTGGACTGGCGGTCGCAGAAACAAATTCAACTCCAAAGGATCATGCATTGGCAAATACAATTCAATCGGCAGCTCCTCATTTAGTGATTACAGTGGCCTTGAGTTATCGAGAAAAAAGGGAGAAACAAATTGCGGTTATGATAGATTCCGGAGCAACGGGAAATTTCTGCGATTTGCGATTTGCTGAGAAGATGGGGATACGAGCGATCCGGAAGGAAAAGAGTGAGCCAGTTAGAGCAGTTGACGGCACAAATTTATCATCAGGTCCCATAGTGAGTCATACAGAACCAATACAACTGGAAACTGCAGAAGGTCATCAAGAGACTCTTCAATTCAATTTAATTGACGCCCCTCAATTTCAATTAATTCTAGGGTTACCATGGCTCACTGAGCATAATCCTGCAATAGATTGGGCGGCAAGAACCATTACCTTGGATTCCAGTTACTGTAAGGAAAATTGCTTCCACAATTGTAACCTCAAGATGGAACAGTCCCCTGGTTATCATTTAAGTAACACGGAGACATCAGTTTGTGTGATTGATACAGTTACGTTACCAGAAAAATACTTAGGATTCCAAGATGTCTTCAATGAAGTTGAAGCAAAAAAGTTGCCTTCCCACAGGGAATATGATTGCAAGATAGATTTGGAACCAGGAGTGAATTTACCCTGCAGCAGAATCTATGCTTTAACTGAACAAGAAGACAAACATTTAAAAGAATACTTAACAAAGTATTTAGAGAATGGGTTCATTCGGCCCTCTCAGTCCACAGTCTCTTCCCCTTTATTTTTTATTCCAAAGAAGAGTGGGGAATTACGTACCTGTATAGATTACAGAGCAATAAACCGGATAACCATCAAAAACCGCTATCCCTTGCCACTGATTTCAACTCTTTTGGACCAAGTAAAGGAAGCAAAAATCTATACAAAACTTGATTTGCAAGGAGCCTATCACCTAGTCCGTATCAGAGAAGGTGATGAGTGGAAAACCGCATTTAGAACTAAACAAGGTCTATTTGAATATCAAGTGATGCCCTATGGGCTATGCAATGCACCTGCAGCCTTTCAACATTTTATAAACGATGTACTGAAGGATTGCATTGATCAAATAGCAATAGTATATATCGATGATATCCTGATTTACTCGGCAGAGGTGGAATTGCATGAAGAACATGTCAAGAAGGTCCTGCAAAGACTTCGTAAGAACGGACTCGTTGTCAAATTGGATAAATGCGCCTTTGATGTAACTTCCGTAGAGTTTTTGGGCTTCGTATTAGCTCCAGAAGGAATCACTATGGACCAAAACAAAATCAAGGCGGTGATAGAATGGAAGTCTCCAACATCGGTAAAAGAGATCCAAAGTTTTATTGGGTTTGCCAATTTTTATAGACGATTTATCCCGGAATTCTCCAAAAAGTTAATTCCTATCACACGGCTATTGAAGAAGGGAGTACCTTTCCAATGGAGTGAAGAAGCAGAGGCAGCATTCATGCGGTTGAAGGAGGATTTTACTTCTGCACCAATTTTGCTACATCCAGACCCGGCGGAACCATTCTTTGTAGAAACGGATGCATCCAATCTGGCCTTGGGAGGAGTGTTATCTCAGAGACACAAGACTATGGGCCAACTCCACCCAGTGGCCTTTCGCTCTCGAAAACTAACTCCTCCAGAAATAAATTATACCATCACAGAAAAAGAACTATTAGCCATAAAAGATGCCTTCAAGGAATGGAGACATTATTTGATGGGAGCGCGGCATGTGGTAACAGTTTACACAGATCACAGAAATCTAACATTTTTAAAGTCCGCTAGGACTCTGACTCCCAGACAATTGCGCTGGTCATTATACTTTTCTGAATATGATTTTGTTATCACCTATCGGCCTGGAGCCCAGAATGGAAAAGCGGACGCCTTGTCAAGATTAGAAACTGAAGGAGTTGTGGAACAAGTTCAGAATCAGGCCATAATTCCCACAGAGAAGATAATCAGTGCAGTATTGCAAGAGATTGTGGAGGATAGAGCGGAATCAAGTATTTTAAGTGAGGAAGAGAAAAAATGTTGGTTAAGAGAAGATTCCAGAAGAGAAATACGACAAGGATTACCATATCACAATGGAGCATTGTATTTGCCCACTACAGAGATGCAGTTACAAGCTTTAAAAGAATGCCATGATAGCATCTTAGCGGGGCACAAAGGAATTAACAAAACTAAAGAATTGGTGCGGAGGCGGTTTTGGTGGCCAAACATGATCAAGGACATCCATCATTATGTAGCCACTTGTGAGACTTGCGCAAAAGGAAAAGCAGACAGAAGACGTCCACAGGGGTTATTACAACCATTACCCACCCCTCCCTTTCCGTGGCACACAGTAACTTTAGATTTGGTAGTATATTTACCCTCTAGTCAAGGATATAATACCATTTTAGTGTGTGTGGACGCCTTCACAAAGATGGCACATTTTGTACCTTTAAAGGGAGTTTCATCTGCCCAAGTTTTAGCGAATGCCTTCAGTCAGCACATTGTCCGAGCACATGGTATACCCAAAATTTTAGTGTCAGATAGGGGTACTCAATTTCTGTCTCACTTCTGGAAGGCTTTCACTAAGAGATTGAACATTGAAAACAGATACACAACTAGTTTTCATCCAGAATCTGATGGCCAAACTGAGCGCACTAACCAGGAACTAGAGCAGTATCTAAGAATGTGTCTATTAGATCATGACGGAGATTGGCCAGATTATTTGTGGGCAGCAGAATTTGCACATAACAACACTACTAATGCATCCACAGGATACACACCTTTCTTTTTGAACTCTGGAAGACATCCTTCCATTTCCTTGAATTTCCAAGAAGTAGATCTCCCAGCGGTAACCGATCTGGTAGCACAGCTGACACAAGTACATAGTAGAGCAACTCAAAATTTAACAGTAGCTGAAGCAAATTACAAACGCTATGCTGACAGAAAAAGAAGAGAAGCACCAGAGCTATTTGAGGGAGACAAGGTTTGGCTAAATACTAGAAATCTTAGATTAAGAGGAGTGAGGAAATTCCAGCCAGGGTACATAGGGCCTTACCAAATTGAGATAAAATTAAGCACACTAAACTACCAGTTACGATTGCCAAAGACATTACGAATTCATCCAGTATTCCATGTATCATTACTCAAAAAGGTAGTGCCAGAAGTTAGACTACATAAGACTCCAAAACCCATTCAAACTGAGAAAGGAGATGAGTTTGAGGTTCAACGGATTCTAGACTCTAAGTTGAAGAGAGGGAAGTTATATTACTTGCTAGAGTTGAAAGGTTATGGTCCTGAAGAAAGATCTTGGGAGCCTGAATCTGTAGTCCATGCTCCCAGGTTAATAGCAGAATTTCACAGAAGGTTCCCAAACAAGATCCGGAAGGAAGAGAGGCCTTTGAGGGGGGGTACTGTCAGGTCCCAAACAAAGAGAGTAATTACCCAGAGAGAATCACAGAGAGGTCAGACAGGAATGGTGGTGGCAGCCCTGGTGAGACTGAGTAGACAGAATTGGGTGCGAGGGAAAATGCAACATGGCAGCCATTGCCCCTCAATTGGAACTCAAGTCAGCGCTCTAGCCTACCAACATGATTAGCGTGTTCCAGGTGAGGCGCGCTGAAAGCTACGCACTTCACCAGAGCAGCGGAGGCGGAGAGAGGTGTCCTGTTAGCGTCGCGTTAGTTTAGGGATTAAACTAAGCGTCGCGAATACCAGAGCCGAGTATGAGTTTGTCCAAGACATTAGGCAGCTATTAATTCAAGTAAGAACGTTCCTTTTTGAATTCCTGAGATGAAGTTCGTGTTTTTCCGAGGAAACTCATTTTCAAGTCTGAAGCAATTTCTTGAGTCAGAGCTGTAAATATTAGTGTGTATATTAGCGCATGTCCGTTTACAGAAGTCGTTTCTCTGTGCGAGTGCGTTGTTGAAGCGAAGTTATAAAAGTCTTTACCAGAGAGTGAGAGCCTGCATCAGAGTTAAGGAAAAGTATCAGTTGCTTGACACGGGAGCTGAGCACCGGCGTGTGTTCATTCTAGCGAGGGTCAGTAGAATAGAGTTCAGTCGAATTCGAAGTTTCTACAGTATATCCTCAGACATAATAGAGTAGGAGACGCAAAGCAACAAGAAGAAGACAAGAGTCCTAGATGATACTTCAGTGAAGAAACTGCAGAATAACTAGGCTAGAAGAAGGAAACTCGAAGAATAGGAAATACTTACAAGCGGCAGTTCTTCATTCTGTAGGTGAGCACCAGAGTAAAATAGGAGAGAAGAGCAGAGTAAAATCAGAGAAGGAACATATAATAATCCAAATTATTTTACAGTGATTAAAAACACAGAATAGAAGAACGAGAAGCCAATAGAAGAGAAGCAAAGGCACACAGCTCCTGGGTAGGTAGTGGTACGTTAAGTGAAATAGGAAAAAATACCGGTAGGGAAGATAGGACAGTGAGAGAATTATATGTACCCTTGTTTTTTCAGCAATCACTCGACCAGTAGAGCAGAAAAAGAAAAAAGCAAAAGAAGAAAAAAGAAGACAACTTGTGTGCATTCTCTTCTCTGTCCAATTCCCCTTTCCCCATTGGGGCTCTTCAGGCTACGCATTTATAAAACTGTGTGTGGCTGGAAAGTCCTGAGGGGGAGTTGGGGGCTATCGTCATTCTGCTCCTGTGTCACTGGCCAGCTCTGAGGAGAAGAGCGGGTTCTGACAGAAGTGAGCCTCCCAAACGCTGCTGGTTATGTTGCAGCTAATTAGTGTTAGTTGTTTCCCCATTTCCCGCGTTTTTCTGACCGCAGACCAGAAGGGGCCGCTGCCCCCCAGATTAGCACTGGCGACCAGCGACTCCCACTGCTCAGTCAGTAGTGCGGACTTTTTTCTAGCTATTTAAAATTTATAGGATTTCCGGGCTGTCTGAACCACTGTTGTGCACCTGGGTTTGGTAGTTAGTGCCCTGCGTAGTTCCCTGTTTGCCAGTGAACAGGCGGAATCAAACCACCTTGGTTCTCTCCCTTCCTTTGGTAATGGTACTGACAGTAGAGTTTTTATAATAAGACACAGTTCACCAAAATCAGTAATTATTCTGTGGTAGTTCCCATCCATGGATAAGCAGGAATTAATTAGCTGCGGGTGTTTCATTTTTACACTTTCCAAAATTGCCCCACCATCCACCCCCCTCCATTTTAATCACAAGCCATCAACTGAAGGTGTGATGTCCCTTGCACCATTTAAGTTGGTATAAACCGGGGTGGGGGCTAAGTGCAAAATTACTACGAGTGGATTATGATCTCCAAACGATGTCTCCATCACTGTGGACTTTGTAACACAATCTATTAAATGTGGGGACATAAAGATAAAATCAATGGTGGAACTGCAGTCCCTGCCTCTAAACGTAGGGGCGTGTGGAGCACTAGGGTTGGGACTAGTTTTCATGGCATCACCAAGGTTGAACTCAGTTAGTATATTGACGAGTTCAATACCCCTTCGTTCGGCTTGGTCTAAACAGTTCCTATCCTTGATCCCATGGCTCTTTAATATGTTTGCATTGAAGTCGCCCCCAATTAAAATCCCTGTCCCATCATCAGCCCGTAGACTGATATCCAAATTATGTAAAGTTTTGGAAAGTGCCTCAAAGTTCTTATTAGGTACACAATAAAAATCATTATTATAAAAATTAATTAAATAAATCCGGGTCTTTCGCTTGAATTCGAGAATTTGAATATTCGGGTTCCCTCTAGATAGGTCTCTGATAGTACCACTGGCCAGTATCTTAACCCCGATGAATAGACCTCCAACTGCACGGCCAGAATGTGGTTTCAGTGCAGTCACACTAAAACAATGGTAACCCTCTATATAAGAATTACCAACAGCCCAGGTCTCTTGGAACATTAAAATATCTATACCATCCAATGTCTTGGCCCATTGGGGGTCTGAGAGCCTTGCCTCTAACCCTGCCACATTCCAACTAAGGATTGACAAGTCACAACAGGTGGATTGACTGATTAGCTTGTTCCTTGTGCTCGTCACTATGTTTGTATTAGTATTAAGTGATGTGGGAATTATATGGTCATGTATGGCCATAAATGTGGCAGTACAATCATGCATTACTGTTCCCTGTGTAGCATTGACTTGTAGTGATGGTAGATATTCCTTAGTAATATTGCTTAACACTGGGCAACCACTATTACCTTCCCTGTCACCCGCTAATGTTCCATGAGTTATACTTGCTTCTACTGGTACTGAAAATTCCTTGTTATCATCACTGATATCTTCACATCCATTGATATTATCTTCCCTGTTGCCCAGTCAATCCTGCTCGTCTAGACTTGAGAAGGCATATTCAAACCGATTATAGGTTAGGATGTTATATATAGACCTTACCTAATTCTGAGGCAAAAACCGATTTGGGTTAATCAATGGATGTGACATCTCCATGTGGTCGTACTGTTTCATTATGGGGGGGTATGGGTAGTGCAATGGATTTGCTAAAGATGGGGCCTGATGGCACTGCACAGGTCCCTTCAGGTAAGTAAGCCCTTAATCCTGGTGAGGGAATGGAAACTTAATCCCAGTACCCAAATGTGGGTCCTGATAACACACAACAGAGTTATTCACCATATTAGCATTGGGGGTAATCAGATGTCTATAAAAATAGCCCAGGGGAAGCAGAGTAGTATTGAATTCCCAGGGTGAGGGTGGTGGGGCGCTGGCCAAAGTTTTTTGGGCCCATTGGGGGGACTTAAAGTTTATTATTATACAGTCCCCCTCAAACTTTTTCCTCAGTGGGCCTACCCATCGTACTCTATGGGTGTGAATAATCTCCCTTGCCCCTGTCATTGGAAAATTGCAATTTGCAATTAACCAGTGAAGGGTCCTGTTCTTAAGGGATGTGAAGTTTTCTTCTTGATTCATTCTTAATTTGGTTACATTAACTAGGACCAACACATACGCCCCGCATTCAGGCGGTAGACTGATGCGGGGGGTATCTGTCTCCTATTTATTGCCACATTTTGGTCGGGCTGAGCCCCTAGCGCATTCTGAGCGTTATTGTTAGGTGGTCTAATTTGGGTCTCCTTGCTTTTATCAACATTTTGCACCTTGCCTTCCTGTGTGGTGTCCTTGATCGTATTATGATTTATAATAGTTGTTGTTAATAGTTGCTTGGCAGCTATTCCTTTGCCTGGCGCTTGTGGGGTTTTGGGCTTTATGGTTGAAACTGGGGCAGTGGGATTCATAGCTTTAGTGCTTGTAGATTTAGAATAGCTCGGTTTGAGTCCCACAGTCGTTGGAGGCCCCTGACTGGCGATATTTTTAATGGGGGGACTCAATTCAGCTAATTGTTTTTCAATGCGTGTAAGTATAGATTCTATCGGGGACAAATAAATACTCAATAGTTCGCCCATTCTTTCCAGAAGATGGTCATTGGCTTCAGAATTATCCCCTATAGCCGTTGGAATCCCCTGTGACTCCTCGCTTTCTATATCTATTGGTGCATTTGTTTCGTCTACAATGGGGTTGGGATTAGTATCCTTCCTATGCTTTCGCATCCTCAACTGTCTTGTGTGTGTTTTATGTTTCCGTATAGCACCCTCCCGCCTACCCCTCAATTGCCTAGAGCTAGCTTCAACTGTCTCATCTGGTGTATGATTGATAAGCAGTTCCGGGGTCCTTTCTAATTCCATACTTGGCTCTAAATCCGAATCTATCAAGGGGTTAGATGCTGATAAGTTGACCTCATTCGGTATACTGTGAATTTCTGCGCGGGCATCAATTATAAGACCAGTATTGATGTTTCTAGCCTGAGTTGGAGTTCTAGCTGATGCAATAAGTCCAAGGGATGAGCGTTTAGCTTGGGCTAGGTCTTGTGAAACCCTGCGCTCCAAGAGTGTAATACCCTGGTTTATAGCATCATTGGCCCTTATTATGAAGTTATCTATTGGGCCTATCACTGGAGCCCCACCCGCTGCCGTTTTACTTCTACTACCTCTGGTAGTCATAATGTTAGATAAGAAGTATATGTTTTGTCACAGCCTAGCTTATGCACAAAATCTACGGGGAGAGAATGCAAGAAAACAGCAGATAAGGTGCGAAGAGGCACGCTTCTACTATACAATCCAATTTCCCAGCAGAGGCATTACAATAGTCTTAATCCCTTCGCACTCTCCCCCTGCTGAATAGAGGTGGTAACAGATAAACAGATAAATACCTCGTAATATAACTGCAATTAACAAATGCAAAAATAGAAAAACAACCCGATGCAAAAACCAGGCGCTACAAGTGCAATGCAGTAAATATAGCTCACTTATTATTAGTATTCAGCTTTATATGAGGAGATGCGATAAGCCATGCAGTAAAGTTCACTTGAGAGGGGCAATGTTCATAGGTCCTCATATGGCCAGAGAATTCCCACAAATGGTGAATTAGAGGCTATGGATACCCAACAAAGAACCCAAATACACTGCTCAGTCAGTTTGTAACTATAATGACATACCTTGTGAAAGGTAACAAAGTTAATGTTAGGGGGGTGCGCCCGGACTCCTCGACCTCTGAGGGCCTCAGAGGGCCCGCCCTTTGCTCGGGCTTCGCCCGGCGTCCCGCGAGACGGGGCTGTCCGTGGATTTATGCGCCTCCTAGCGCGAGGTGGGCATGCGCGGCTATAGGCCGCCCGGAATTATGGGGATTGTGGTCCCGCTGTCCCCGCACGCCTCTCGGCGGCCACACCGAAGGTCTTTGTGGTGCAGCAGCGGGCGGCGGGAACACAGCGGGCGTCCAGCCGACAACTCCCCCAAGCAACAGGTACTGGCAGCAAAGCGTCGACCTCCTCAGCAAAAGGCTCCCCACTCAACAGGGTCTGTCCGTGGATTTATGCACCTCATAGCGCGAGGTGGGCATGCACGGCTACAGGCTGCCCGGAATTATGGGGATTGTCGTCCCGCTGTCCCCGCACGCCTCTTGGCGGCCACACCGAAGGTCTTTGTGGTGCAGCTGCGGGCGGCGGGAACACAGCGGTTGACCAGCCGACAACTACCCCAAGCAACAGGTACTGGCAGCAAAGCGTCGACCTCCTCAGCAAAAGGCTCCCCACTCAACAGGGGCTGTCCGTGGATTTATGCGCCTCCTAGCGTGAGGTGGGCATGCGCGGCTACAGGCCGCCCGGAATTATGGGGATTGTGGTCCCGCTGTCCCCGCACGCCTCTCGGCGGCCACACCGAAGGTCTTTGTGGTGCAGCGGCGGGCAGCGGGAACACAGCGAACATCCAGCCGACAACTCCCCCAAGCAACAGGTACTGGCAGCAAAGCGTCGACCTCCTCAGCAAAAGGCTCAAGTTACAGCCTGCAGGGTCCAGTCCTGTTATGGTGTTTTAAAGGTCCAGAAACTGTTCTGAGGTGGGTGTTTTGTGTATCACAAATATAGTAGGCACTATCTGTGAATGGGGGTGAGTGACTCATTGCTCCGCCTTGACAATTGGGTAAAGATTCCCAGGTCAATCCTATCCATCTTTGCAGCAGTTCTTGATTGCTCTACCATAACAATTTCACAGATCACTTTACTACTAAAATCCAAGATGAGGAGATGCTTGCTTCCTCGACCCAGGTAGGGGGGCTCACCCAGAGCTGTGCCCAGGAAAAAGAGTATCCTCTATTTTGTGCCACTCAAAACTGGTTTTGAGAGTAGCTTCACTTCCACTGGGTTTGAGGCCAGACTGACTAGGGGAACAAAGGGATGCCTTTCCCAGGTCTTACCTTACATTTACTTGTGAAATGTCTGGCCTTTTACAAGTTAATGAATGTCTTGGGTCCACCCTAACTGGACTTACTGCAAGGGGAAAAAAACTCCAACTCCCAGGCCATTTTTCTACTCTGGGATCAGTTTTCACACCTCATTAAGGTCAAACATTAATTAGCCTACTGGAGGTTCAGGCAAGTAAATTGTTACTTTTTAAAAGTTACTTATCTTAAACATTGACTAAAAATCAAATGTTACCATTAAACTGGATTGGATTTTATTAATAACTATGAAAAATACATAATATTAAAAATAGCTTATAATCTGTACTTTGACATTTTCAAGGATTCAGCTACAGACCGTGAAAATAGATAGCTTTTGGGTTCTTGTTACTAGAGGAATATGCTAAATTGAATTTTGCACATGTTCCACTATTAAATATCAGGCTTCTTACCTTGTGGACAACAAGTTATATTTGGGGGTGACATATTAATATTTAAAGCAGGGTTTCCCAACTGTCTAAAAGGCCTATTTTGACAGGGGTGACAGCAGGTTTTTAGGCTACTGAAGTCAGGCAACACATGGTAGGCCTAAAGCAATGCTTTCTAACCCACTCTATGGATGGCACACTAGGCTATGGAGTCCACAGGGTGCATTAAACTTCCAGGCCCTGGGAACATTTTCTTTAACATATCGTAAGACTTTGGGTTACTGGATGAAGGGATAAAACCCTACTCATGTATCAACCCCAATCCCTGTCAGGGCGAAGTCAAAAGCAAACCCAAAATTAACCTGTGCTCAACGCTTTGGTAGCTTGGCACAGAGCAGTCAGGCCTAACTCAGATGCAATGTGTAAAGTATATATGCAGCACTTCAAGAAGTGTAAAAGTGAAACACAACACAAAAAAACTCCCTCTCCAATTTAGAACAATAGAGTAAAATGTAATAAATAATTCAAAGTGAAAACAACAAAAATCCTATCAGTAGAACCATATATATGCATTTTGCAAGATTTAAGTGAAAATAGTGCCTAAAAGCACAAAGCGCCAACTGTGGTTATTTGGTCACAGACCGGGACAAACTCACAAGTTCAAACTGACCGCGATGGAGCATTATTGGCTACAGGCACCCAGTTAGGGCCACTGAACAGGAGTACCTTAGATCCAGGTTGCAGAGTGTTATGAGGACCTGCATCGGGGATGAGTAGTGCAGCCGAGGTGATGCGAGGTTCTGGTATGGAGATGTGTCATGCAGTGTCAGTTCCAAGGATGTGGGAGGCTGTGATGCGAGGTCCTGCATCCTCGTTGAGGAAGTTTTCAATGAGGAGCTTGTGATGTGAATGCCTGCATCGATGATGTGTAAGTCACCGGTTCATTCCAAAGAAGCTGCAGGCTTGTTATACGGAGTCCTGCGTCATCAAGGATACCCTCAACAAGGGGCTTGCAATGCAAAGGCCTGCTTCAAGGATGCAACAAAGCTGTGGGCAGTGATGAGAAGTCAGGGATGCATCGCACAGCAGTTCTGATGCAGAGTTCTGAGAGGTGATGCGTCCCGCAGAGAGTCTGATGCAGAGTTTCTGGACATGATGCATCACATTGCTTCAGTTCTGCTGGGACCACACAGCTGGGCTGGACTCACGGCTGGCAGAGTCCAGGTGCTGAGGTTTAAATGGAATGAAGTCCTTTCTGTCCCTGAGGCTTTTTGATCAGATCGCTTGCCAACTGGCCCTCAGAGTCACTCTGGTGGGCCTGGGTTAGAGAAGTAGGTCCAGTCCTTCACTTGGGCAGCAGGGCAGAAGGCAGAAGGGTAGTCGGGCAGCAGAATGGGAGTCCTTCTTGCAGAGCAGCACAGCAGCACAACTTCTGAGTTTCCCTACAGGTCTTGATGTGTAAGGGATCAATATTTATGCCTGGTGCCCACATTAAAGAAGGAGACAGTTCTGCAGTTTTAAAGCTCCCTGAGGTGTCAGGCATCCCCTTCCTCCTTGCCCTGTGCTAGCTTGTCTATAATCAAAAATGACCAATGTCAAACCCTTTGTGAGAGTGTTCATGCAGAATCTTGGTGATGTGCAAGTGTGGTAGGTGACACCTCCGCCTATTCTTCGACTCATTCTGCCAACATCTATCGTCCCTTTGTCTCACTGTCTAGAAGAAATACACAAAGACCACCTGCCAGCTACACCTAGTATAGTGACCCAGGAATAAGCTGCAGACACCAAATGGTTAGGACAAAAAAAGTCGATATTGCAAAAGTGCAATTATCAGAATTATGGCTAAAAATGCTACAGGAAATGGCGGGAAGGGAGAAGAAATTAGCAGAAAAGGCAAAACTGAGGGCAGGAGATGAGTAAGCTGAAAAGGCAAAACAGAGAGCCAAAAACAAGCAAAAAAGGCAAAACAGAGGGTATAAAAATTAGCAGAAAGGCAAAACAGAGGGCAGAAAAACATGCAGAAAAGTCAAAACAGACGGCAGAAAATGAGCAAAAAGGCAAAACAGAGCAGAAGAGGGCAAAACAGAGGGCAGAAACATGAGCTGAAAAGGCAAAATAGAAGGCAGAAAAATTAGAAGAAAAGGATGAACAGAGAGCAGAAAAGTGAAAAAGGGGCACAAAAACAAGCAGAAAATGAAATAAGCAAAACAGAGGGCAGATCCACAATCAGAAAAGGCAAAACAGAGCAAGAAACAAGTAGACAAAAAAGGTCAGCAAAAACAGGAGGCAGAAAGGCAAAAAGTTGGGGGAAAACCATGCCAAAGTTGTCTCACTAAGGAGGACAAATCTGGAGAGACCAGCAGTATTGGCATGGTCAGCTCCAGGGTGATGTTCTACGTGAAGTACATTCCCTTCAGGATGGACAACCTCAACAGTTTGGGATTCTCACCCCTCATCAGAATTACCCATCTGAGAGGTCTGTGGTCTGTCTGAGCCTGGAAGTGAGAACCAAACCGATAGGGCCTCAACTTCTTTTTAGCCCAGACCACTGCAAAGACTTCACTTTCTATTGCACTCCATCTGTGTTTCCTGAGGAGTAACCTCATGCTAATGAAGTCTAACTGATGATCCGGGCCCTCTTCATTTAGCTGTGTGAGCACGGCCTCTATGCCATGTTCTGAGGCCTTGGTCTGCACAATGAACTCCTGGGGGAACCCAGAGCACTCGAGCCATGCTCCAGTTCAGATGGGGTCACAGTGCACAGAAATGTTAAGTCCAGCAAAAATATGGTCAAGAAAAAGGTGAAAAATCTGGTGTTACCATACAGAAAAGGCAGATCTGCTTCAAACATACTAACAATGCTATGCAGTGCAAAAATGTTTCTTGAGTTAGTACTCCTCCATTTAAGTTAAGATAAGCAGCAAAAAGAGGAAAATTAGAGTCCTTTTTTTTATGAAACACCTTGTGTTTATTTTTAATAGATCTTCTTTAAAAGAATCCAATTAATTCAGAGTCACATTGATCAAAGGATGTCAGCCGACATGTGTTTCGCCCGTTGGGTCAAGTCCACCAGGGCTTTTTCAAGGCTGTTGTTATAACGTAGCTGTGCAACATAAGGAGGAATTCGTAGTCTCAAATGAGTTGTGTCAGGTCAGCTTTCAACATGTCTTGAAAATATTATTATTTGTGTTTAGAAATCAGAAGGGCATGGTCCAGGGTCAATCCTGTGTCAAAGCTTCGTGCTGGGCTATGCAGTGGCATGTGTATACACCAAGACAACGTGTACAGAGACACACATACAGTCTTATAGTATATACAAATACAGTCGCAGACAACACACACAAATAAATACATAGATGAACAGACAGATGTCAGATGGAGGTGTGTACAAAATAAAAGGTGCACGGACATAGAGATATAGAAAATGTATTTGCATACATAGATTGCATGCATACAGGTGTACATGCCTCTTCCTAGTATTAATATACCTTGCACTCACTATTGCCAAATCGATGTATGTGTAACTACTGCTACATATCAAGCCTAGAGATTTCCTCATAACAGTAATTCTTATCAAGTGTGTTAATCTAATTGAGGTGCTAGGGTTGGTTCTGTAAAACAAAAGAGCAATGTCCCTGATGACCTTTAAGGGGGGTTTCCCAGAAAGGGGTCCTTTGTTGCCTTATGATGATTGCAAACTCTATGCTTTTCATAATAATCACAAACATGAAAGAATTGTGTTGGAGGGATCTTGCTAAATAGATGCTGGATTGAAAAACCTTCATGAGGTGGATGGACTGCCAGGAGAGGTTTTGGAATACAGAGTCGGGTGAGACCCTACTATCAGAAACCAAGCAGTTCTTGGCCTCTGAATAAGTTGGAGAACTATGATTAAGGTGTCAATATATCAACTGGATTTTTTTTGTTGTTACATATTTCCTACTTCTAGCCTGGCATTACATCACACCCTAAGTGCATCTTAGTTTATCTTATCAGCAGCGGTTATGCCCACATCAATCGATTCATATATCTGCAATCTATCCACCCTTCTGCCCCTGTGTAGGGCCCTCATCAGTGGGTGCCAGTACATGTGCTCTCTTTGCTTTGATTGTGGTGGGAGCAGTAGCGGCTCGTAGTGGGAGTGTTGCGGGTGGTGGGGCGGGGCAGGGCCGGGGAGGGTGCAGGGTGCGGGTTGTAAACTCCGGCATACCGGAGGTAAGTACAGAAATAAATAAATAAAACGAGTTACATTGCACGTGCTGCAACTCCATTTGCAATCACTACTGGTGGGGACTCAACTGCCTATCAATAAGCTAGTCTGCAAAGACAGGGCGTATTTCTTTACCAGAAGGTCCTGTGAGAATAGCAGCTGCCAGTGTAGCATGGTGCAGGGGTTAAACTCAATTCCTCATGCACACTTGCTGAGGAATGGTTCATAATGCCATATTACAAAGATAATAATTAGACATATCCTACCCTAGTAGTTGTAAATTGGTTTGTATGACTAGCTCTACAGTGCCCTTTATCAATCCAATCCTAAAAATACAATTCCGGTGTCTGCCCATATGAAGTCGGCATTTATGATTTAATCACAGAAAGGTTTTTTTTTAAAAGCAGGTCATCAACCGGCAGTCTTTACTGCCACTACATAATGAAACTAAAATAGGCTGGGTTTAGCCGTTTTTCCAGTGTGTCCAGTTCCTTCTGCATAACAGCAGATATTTCAATAACTATCTAAGAAAGCATCGTTTCAGTCGAGTGGTGAGCTCGGGCAGTATTTTCTGCATCCCAAGTTTAGAGAGGTGTTTTCTGCCAGCTTCACCACCTACAAATGTTCCTGGTTGCAGAGGACACATGAAGGAAGCAGCATATTTAGAATCAGGCTCCACTGCCACCAAATGAAGTGCTCTCAGGTGATGATGATGATGGTGATGGTGATGATGCTGTGAAGGAGCAAGACAACAGGCTATGTGAGAACAAGGGATATGTTGCTGCATACAACGAAGTCATCGACAATTATCTCACATATCATAACAAATTCTACAATGAGGTCAGATGTCAAGCATCATGAAGGAAGAATGGTCACACCTGTCACTAAAACATCACAGTACAGCATACTATGGTAGACAATACAACTCTAACACAACATCGTATTCTTCCCAAGAAGCGCTGCTTATAACAAACCTCCTGCTCCACACACTCATGCACGAGCTAGAAGGGCACTAACCACCACAGTATAAGCGGTACAGTCACATGCACCCTATGCACAAGGTGCCACACGCAAATGTAATGTAACAATAAACTGTAGGGTGCGCACGCAACAGACTCTTACACACCGAAAGAGATTGACAGTATCGACAAAATATTTAACCTATATATAAAAATACTAGCAGTGCCTTGTGAAGGCAAGAAAGTGTCATGTCTTAGTAAGTTCTTGTAAAACACCCGTGCACAGACTGCTGTTTCTTCACTGATTTAAGTTTCATTCAGATTTTATGGTGATGAAAAGCAAACATCCTGTCTGATCTTCTGAAATCAGCGGCCTCTTATTCGTAATGCAAGACAGCGGCATTCGGGGAAGGGAGTAGTGGCACCAGGCACATTTTAAGGATTTTGGGGGCCCTAGGCCAAATGTATTTGGGGCGCCCTGTTTGGAACAGCTTTGCATTTATGATTAAATTGTAGCTTTTACATGCCTTCTTTGATCAAGTCACTGACAGTGCACAGGTACACTAATTCAAAATCTAAATGTGTTTACATCTAATATTTAGGGATAGTGTCATTTTGTTGTAATATTGTAACACAACAGCAGCTCACTAATACTGCAAATATTCTCTGGAACACCCTCCCATTTCTCATATGTGCAGTCCTGTTTTGAAATAAAAGAAACATTTTTATAGAATGAAACATAAACATAACAGTTGTCTGAAAAATGTCTGTAATAGACTCTTACGGTATTTAACACAATCCCTTAAAGAATGTATCAAGATCATCTGGGCAAGACTCTGCAAAAAAAGCTGTTTCTATCTGTGGGCCTCCTGAACGGCTGGGGCCCTGAGCCATAGCCCACTTTGCCCATGCCTTAAAACGTCTCTGAGTGACACTTCTCAAGTTGGGAACGACAGACTGCATTCCTAGATCTGTTAGCATTAGTCGCAGCTTTGTAGGGTAGGATCTGTTTGACAGTACACTCTTTCTTGTCCATTAAAGTGTGTTTCTTGCATGGCTATGGGGATGGCATCTTCCATGTTAGACTTCTTGGACATTAACGGTGTTAGTTGGTAGTAAACAATAAAACAGACTTCTAGGACATTTTCTGGATCTAAAGTCCAGGTATAATATTGTGGCTTCTGACTTCATCTGAGCAGTAACTGCTGGCGAAGCCAAGCAAGTTTCCAAGTGCCAAGCAAGAAGACTTCCAAGGGGTAATTCTTCCAGTCCACACATTTAAGGAGTTTGGCTCGCATTATTTTTAAAATTTGAAAGCATTCGTTTTGCAAGAAGGAACATGGACTTGAGTGAGTATGTCATTAGAGTTCTGGAATTTCACTCTGTGCCTGTAGAAGTCAGGATATCTTTCAATGTGCTTAACTTAAAGAATAGAAAATATATTGCAATGAAATTCATATACAGCAAATCATAGAAAATGTAAAGTATCAAAAGGGGTGTTAAGGTTTAAGATTAAGTGTAGGTGGCTACCTTCACTCAGTGCTTAGTGTTAAGACATTTTAATGCGCCAAAATACAACTTTAGTGGTGAGACACTCTCACTTACAGGGAAACATCAAAGGAAACGAGTTGGAAAAATGACAACTTTTTTAAGCAAGTGCTTTTCAATCCCAACATTTCCTGCCTGCAAAAGTCGCTAAAATCCCCCTGGATGGCCTATGCATCTCTTCACCTTATCTAACCCATGCGATCATGCCTTATGGTTTATTGTCCTATAAAAGCGAGAAGAGTTCTGTCAGAATGTGAATAGAGCCCCACAATAGCTTTTTTTTTAAATTTGAAGCATATTTTCGTTTTTAATCGACATGTAAATAAGGTTTTTGCTTCCCATGAGTTCAAATCAGTAACTATCAGGATTTACCGAAAATAATTCAATAGTATGACATTTTACCTAAGGATTGTGGGTTCTAAATTACCTCTGTTGAAGAAATAACAATAACCAAACGCAGTAACTCACTGCTGCGATAGAAAACACCGCGCATATGAAGTGAAAGCAAAGTAGACGCAGAGCATATACTGTGCACTGAGGATTAAATTGAGCAATTTACATCATCAGTATAGTATATGCATAATACACTGAAAATCGCGAAAGTGACATACGAAAGACAGTGCAGAGAAACACGATCTAATTGGGTTGACACTGTAAACGCAGCCATATCTGACTCATCCAAAAGCACATATGATAATGAAGACCATTTCTAACCAGAGTTAATAATCTCATTCTAGATTTCTTGAAAGCCTTGTTAAAGCTTTATTTAAAAACGGGCATGGGGCTAATATCTATTTTAACATGAACTATGTTGATTCTGCTTCTAAGGAGGTGAACTACAAGAAAGACATTTTATGACAAGATACATTTTCTAGGCCCGATTCACAAAGACCATTGCATGTATAAGTCTGACTTACTCAAACAACTAGATTCCCTGATATGTTCGAGAACCACCACAAACTCAGGAATTTGTGAGTATAATAAAAATCATCTCCAAAACAGTCCTTTTCTGAGAATGGGCAGATATTTAGGGTCTGATCTACTAATGATAAGGTCACAATTAATTTGGTGTCGGCGCAAATGGATGTGATTGTGATCTGGCCATCTTTTTGCGATGTGATTGTATTAACCGCTCACATCTCAAACGGTGGATTTGCAGAAGGTCACAAAGCGTTCGACATTCGGCAGCTCTTGCAATTACCAGGAAATGCTGGTTTAGAGGCCTACAATGGATAGCAGAAGGGCATTCCTGAGTTCAAATTCCTAGCAGGTACACGTTTTAAATAGCGGTGTATGTCCCTCATCAGAACAAGTGCTGCATAAAAACATTTTTCCTGCTATGATTGACGTCCAGGGAAGGATGAGCATGCATCCGTCCCTTGAACATACAGTCTGTTTGCTAACTCTCCCTCAAAAGGTTGACAGTCATGCTTCCTAATCAGTCCAGATCAAAATAAGTTACCACCACAGCTTGGGGGCCGGAAAAAGTTTGATGGTTGGCTACCGCAGTTGTAGTTTTAAGCCACTGCTGGATCTTTCACAAATAGGAGGGGGGTATCTCTTGCATTCTGCCTCCTATTTGCAGTCCAGAAATGATTTTAACAGCCATTTCATTTTGTAAGTCAGGAAGACATTTCTGCCTCACAAAAGCAATTTGATACATTGTAAAAAAATAATATGAAGTTACAAACTTTGTACTTTTGTGAATGTAGAGGCTCCTAGTTTTATGATAAGAGAATCTGCATTTCATTAAAGACATAGAGGCTAGCATTATGCATCAACCTTGTATTGCTTCTCCATTCAGCACCTTAAAGCAAACTTTAACCATACTTAAAATTCGAGAAATAGAACCAATTCTATAGTCTATATAAACCAAAGTCCTTCAGCCATCTTTCTCTTTACAACTGCTCCGAAGCTACACTTTCTTAAACTGGAATTAGAAAAAATACCAAAATGATCCATATCTCCACTCTTCTCTATTTTGAAGGATTTCAACCTTATAGATTCTCTGTAAAAATCAACATAAATTGAATGTAAACTGTAACTTTAACAAGAATTTCATCAAAAACATATACTCCTTAATCCTGAAAATATTACCAAAACCACTCTCCCTCCAAAGTATCCTTAACTGGGAAGGGAAGGTGGGATAATGCTAGCTACATGTCTTTAATGAAATCCAGATTCTCCCATCATAAAACTAGGATAATCTACATTTCATTTAAAGACCAGAGGCTAACATTATGCATGTTCAAAGCTGTGAAAACACAACCGATGAAACATGTTCCATTGATTTCAGATACAACTTTGCAAACATATCAGCATTAGCCACATCAGCCACCTCCAAAATCCCCTAAAGTAGACCTCTAGAAGAAAAAACCTTACTCGCTATTTCACCTCTGAGTGAATGTGCACCAAACCTTTGAATATCCACTCCTGCTTCAATCATACATAAACTAACTCAAAGCGCTATAGTCACTGAACTCAGAGGATTAAAAGGTCTTATATAAGAAATTAACAATTTAGTTATGCTATAATTTCTGAATGCAATCATTCTGTAATCATACTCTTTCAAACACAGTAGCACACATAATTTTAGATGTTCATCAAATCTTGGAAAAATCAATGATGAAGACATTGTCTTAGTTCTTTTTGTGATATGAAATATCACCCCATCTGGGTTGTACAATGATTACTCACCTCCAAGGCTCTCACGTCTGAAACTCTTCTAAATGAAATCAAACATAGCAACATTGTTATCTTGCAAGATAATTGCCATAGAGTCAAAAACATATTAGTTGGAGAACACTTTAATTTATTAAAAATCAAATACACATCCCATAAAGAACTACACCTAGGTCTAGGTTGCCTCTACAACTTAATTCCTTTCATAACTCTGCAAATCAAAATATCTCTTCCTATGGAAACCCCCCTCCTGGGGCATGACCTGCTGTCACCACTGACCTATAACAAATGTATAGTTCTATAACTTTGATCTTTATCAAATAAAGATGATAACAAATTTGAAAGTTTAATGGGAGATGCCTCCACAGGATCCAAGTCTCTCTCCATGCACCAACTAACCAACTTTTTCCATGCTCCAACATAACGTTTCCTTGTCCTAGGTGCCCAAGGCTCTTTGAGCAACTCCTAAGCCTGTTTTGAGAGTCATTTACATTGTTTTTGTCCCCTGAAATCTTCCAAACAAGAAGGTTTAAAGACCCTTCCAAAATTAAAGGATGAACCTCTCCTCTTGAACCTGACAACTTGTCTTCAGAAACCGGAATCAAATATGACTCCTCCATTACTAACTCCAACATCCCTGGGAACCAATGCTGGGCTGTTCAAAAAAGGATTGATCAGAACTATCTGACATCTCTGTCTGAAGTACCCTCTGAATCATCATGAAAGGTGAGAACGCATACCCCAGAAATCCCTTCTAAAGCTGCTGAAAAGAATCCACTGCTTCTACTTGGGGATATGGTCTCCAAAATAAATACAGAGGTAACTGTAAGTAAGTAAGTAATATACTTTTATTTGATTTCATTAAAAAAAAATCATAAAAGGGTGGGAAAACCACCATGAGTAAAACTTGCCAAGATATACATGTTATTCTTTTGGTAAAAGATATAAAAAGGCGATATTTCTAAAAATATTACCATGTAAGCAAGGCTGTCAGAGGATTTCGGAGCCAGTTGTTCTAACACTGCATGAGTTGGTTAACGGATTCTGCATTGGCCAGTTCTCTTGCCGCGTTTTTTAGAAAGTTTATGGCTCTGCAGGACAGTGGGAAGGGTGAGCCCCTGAGACAGTGAATCACTGCTGCTCTACAAGTTTTTATTTGTTCCTTCCTGAAGACTTCCCTAAGGCCCATTTTGCACGTTTCTATTAGAACAGGGCAAATGCATAGTAGATGCAGTAAGGACTCATCCCAAGCTCCGCACAGGTGGCATTCCTTTGATTGCCATGAGTATTTCCATTTCGGGGTAAGTTCCTTTGATGGGTATGACCCCAAGCCTTAATAGCGTTAAAAAGTGCTTTGTCTGATGCGGAAAATGATCTAGCAAGTAGGATTAGGGTTGCAACCTCTGGTACGTCTGTATCACGGTCCAGGTGTGTTTTTTTTATTTGCTAGGGCAGTTTTGTCTAAAAATAAAGAGTGCCGTTTATGGCTTTGTTGACCACAGATTTAAAGCTGGAGTAGGTAGGAGCTGTAAGCCATGCCTCCTCTAACTTTAGTGCTGAGAGCGAGGCCTTCAGAGCTTCAAAGATTGAATTTTTGAGGCTGACTTGATCTTCGATTTCTACCCAACATTGGTGGGTGAGTGTTTTTTCCTCTGCATCCCGCATCCTCCAATAGTACTTGACTAGTGCACCTTGTCTGTCGGGTATCTGGTTTCTTAGCCCATACTCAAGTCGAATTTGAGCTTGCGGAATATGGCAGGGGATTGTAAACAGTTTCTTGAAAATACTTGATTGTTCCAGGATCAGGCCTGAACCATCCTTGCCATTCTGTGCCATATGAAATGGAAGGCAGGAGTTTTGCTGCTATAACCTTTAGTAGGTGACCAATGGAGCTGCCTGCAGGCTCTTTTTTAAAATTTTGAAGGCAAAGTGTAGCTGTTTGGATTTCGTGCGACCTTGGGACAGGTGAATCTTGAAAGTAAGTTTGGAAGCCTAGGTATTTGACTTTGTATGAATACACCTCGGTCAAAGGTCGCTTGTCCAAGGTCCAAGTGAATTTGTGATCGTCTTTATGGTTTTATTTAAAGCGCATCACCTTTGTTTTTTGGTGATTGATGGTTAGTTGGACCGAGGTGGTATAAGCCCCAAGTTCAGTAATTAGTTATTGTAAACCAATTGGCATTTACGCCAGTAAAACGATGTCATCTGCATATTGAAGGCTGGGTGTGGGCGTTGTGCCAAGTTTCAGAGGGTCGGATTGGATTGACCAAAGGTGCTCATCCAGATCAGCGGTGTAGATGTTGAAGAGGCAGGGTGCCTGCACGCACCCTTGTTTTAGCCTGTTTAATGAAAGATCTTCTTATTGATGCTAAGCCCATCTCCTTTCCTGATCTGTACCCATGTTTGAGAGTACAGGTTGATTATGGCCTCAGCAACTTAGCTGGGGCCCCCCATTTGTGCGTTTTTGCCCATAGCTTGGGTCTTGAAACCTTGTTGAAGGCCGCTTTAAGGTCGCTGAAACATGCGTAAAGTGGCCTTGATTTTGCAAAGGCTTGATTGGCCAGAAGGGTTACAGCAGAAATGTTCGTCAAGGTGCCCATCCCGGCCCTAAATCCGGTTTGTGTATGAGGAATAAGGTTTGTTCGCGCTGCCCAGTCCTCTAAATCTGCCAGCAGGTTTGATGCGTAGATTTAGCCTCCACATCGATTAACACGATCAACCGGTAATTTGAAGAATTAGAACATGAATCCGATTTGTATATTGGGCTTGGAATGCTTCCCCTCCAAGTGTCAGGGATTGTGTTAGAGGTTAGAATATCCAAAAAAAGAGGAGACAAGTAGTCTGCCCACAATGGTGGATTGTGCCGAAACAAGGCGTTTGGGAGGCTGTTGGGCCCAGGGGCACCCTCGGATCTTCATTTTTTTATTGTTTTTAAGACATGTTCTTTAAGGATCTGCGGAAGGAAATCTGGATCGGAGGGTAGTCGTATTTTACTAGGTCTCTGGAAAGACTGCCACAACCCTGACAAAACCGACATGCCAAGTCCGCGATGCAACGTCACCACCAACATAAAGGTCAACAAAACTCCCACATTAAACAATACTAACGTCTCTCCGCACTCGCCCATGATGTTCTCAGGGCCCACAGGGGGAGCAACTACAATGAAATATGGTGCTGATTATGCGCCGCAGCATGAGATTATTCCAAACAATAAAAAACTGGACTTTATACCCCACTATGTCTTAAGGGGCAACCAAGACTTCCTTAACAGAGGGTTCTGTTAAAACTATTCAAGGCGCTCCCTTCTTTGAGCCACATTAACTCCGGGACATTTAAAGTATAGAGTTCTACCAGAATCGTCATTCTGTGGATTTCCAAGAATCAACCACTGCCCCGTTCACCGACTCCCTCCTAACAGAGCAAATCTGGCAGCAGAGGGTCCCCTTTGAAAAATGGGGAATTGAGTTAAAAATGATCAACCCCCCACGTTACCCCAGCCCATTAGACATGCCTATACGTCCAGCAGGGTCTGTTACAAGGCGCCAAAGGCCCGGATAACCAAAGTCCTCTCCCAGGCAAAGACTCCAAGGCTAGGACAATCACAATCACCTTTGCTCATTCTGAAGCCCGTCAGTCCACTGGACCCCAGCATTTAAACATGTCTGCCACAAGCTCACCCAAAGGCTACAAAATCTACTTCTGGAACCTGATTGGTCTCAGCATGAAACTAGAAGACCCAGATTTCATGGAGTTTATTATACAGTATAATATACTCCTCTTCCAGGAGACCTGGCTAACTCAATCCACCCCCTAGTAGGTTACAAGGAATTCCAGAATCAAGCCATAAAGGGGACTAACCAAGGGAGAGCAAAAGGGGGCCTCTCCACCTTTATTCCAACCGATACTTCCGGACTTGCCATTGCCATAGACCTTGATTCTCCCTGGTTGCTATGCGTCAAACTTGACATCCTGCCTTCACCAGTCTTCTCATCATGAACATTTACATTCACCCTGCGCTCAAACAAAAACAGTAAGTATTGACCATTTATTAGCCTCACTTGCCACTCTAAAACTTGCCTACCCCGATGCCAACATCATTCTGTTAGGGGCTTCAATATGACCTTACTGCAAGAAACGAACAGCACCATGGGGCACACTCAGGCCAAAACTCGGCGTGACACCTTTGGCAAGCAATGTGCAGTTCACCTGTACGATCTCTCAATGCGAATGCTCAATGGTCACAGTCTGATAGACACCCCAGCAGCTTACACGAGGGTCACTCAAAAGTCAGCCTCAATTATTGACTACTCTTTCAGGGACCACAACCTCGCTTCTCAGATAACAAACTTTCAAATCTTGGATAGGGCAGAGAGCAACCACCAACTGCAATCTTTTACGCTCTTAAGAAACAATACAAATCCAATTCTCATTAACGCAATGGCGCAACAACGCCATTGCCATAACCTCAAATGCCTCATTTGGAAAAAGGACAATATATGCGACTTTATGGAAACATGCATCAGTATCTTGGCGAAATCCAAAATTGAACCTTCTGGCATTCGGACCTGGGAGTCATTCACCACAGAGCTAAATCAAAAATGGTCCAAACATGCAACTGGCAGAAAAGCAGGAAAATCATTGGGGGCAGCATGGTTCACCAAAAGCCTTAGATTTCAAAAACAACAACTGAACAAACATTTACGACAACTAAGAACTCAGGGCTCATCTTCCACCCAAGACCAATTGCTTCTAATCTCTAAACCAGAAAAGACCTTAAAAGAGACATCATGGTGGCCAAGAAAGTATTTTAGGAACACCTCTGTGAAAAACTCCATTACTCCTGCAAACAAAGAGACTCCAAGCTCTTCTGGGAAATCATCAACCAGTTAATAAACGGCAGGAACTGACACCCCAACTCAGACATTATGGAGGAAACATGGAGAGCTCACATTGAATTACTATATAACGAAATTTCACCCCCAGGCATCGTTGATTGTGGCTTCCAACCAAGTAACGGAACTATTGTCAGAGGTAACTGGAATGTCAATTTTGACGCAAGCAGATCCACTTCCAAGGGGCCTCAAGCATTCTGAATTCTCCTGAATAGATGCACACTCAACTTCCTAACAAAATAATCCCTAAGATATCTTGAATTCCAATCTGCTATATATATTGAACAGATCTTGCAAATATTCTGCCTGCAAACCGATCCTCTGCTCCAGATAGAAACTCCATATGTCCTCAGCGACTTGAGTTGAAGTCTTTGACTTGCTGCCACCCAATTGATTTATATAATGTACTGCTGACAAATTGTCAATTTTTCGTGAAACATTACGATTCTTTGATGTTTTTCCAATATATTTCAGTGACAAAAAAAGCCTCCTCTCATCTCTAATCAATTTATATGGCTCTTGCTCTCCCATGACTCTCTACCACCTGTCTCCTGTTGATCCAAACAAGCTCTCTAGCCAGAAAGGTTTGCATCTGCTTCAAATTTGAAATCTGGACATATTCCAAATATCGCTCGGCCATTCCAAGCAACCAAATTGTCTAGCCACCAATTCAACTTCTTCTGCACTTCTACAGTAATCTGTACTTAGTCCCCATACCACAAACCCTTCCTTAGGCCACCCACCTTCAGTCTCTGCAATGAGGTGTAATGAAGTAGTCCTGGAAAGACTGCCTGAACTGAAATACCTCAATGTAATGAATTGTTTCTTCAGAATATGTTTCACCCCTCTGTTTTTATTTTCACAACCTTCTTTTGCGGTAAACTTAAAGGTGCAAGTGTAGTGTTCACCTGAAACTCAAGGAACTCTATCTCTTGACAAGGAATCAGTACAGATTTTTTCGATTTGATCAAACAAGCCAGAGACAGAAATTTGTGTCTTCAACTCCGCTTGATTCTGACACCTAATTAGAAAATCATTGAGATACATATTCATTTGAATTCCTCTCTCTATGAGAAAAGAAGCCACTGGCCTCAGCACCTTTGTGAAACACCAAGGTGCTGATGCCAGCCCAAAAGGCAGACAGTGGAACTGGTAAAGGTCTCCTAACCATCTGAATCACAGAAATCTCTGACACTCTTCCACTATTGAAATGGTAAAATAAGCAACTTTCAAATTCAGTTTTGCCAGCCAATCATTCCTCTTGAGACATCTCTTAAAAGATCACTACCCTCCATCTTGAAATATCTTTAACTCAAAAACCCATTCAGATTTCTCTAGTTTCTTACAGGGCGCCAGTCCTTGTCCTTTTTCTTGACCCAAAATATTGTGCTTACAAATCTTACGTCTTCTTCAGACAGTTTCTCTATCACACCTTTCTTCAACAGCTCTAGGACCTCCAACCCAATTATCTTTGCTTGTTTTTTTCTGAAATACCATCTCCCTTGATTTTACATCCTGAACAGGCAACTCCCTGAATTCTATGGTGTTCCCTTGAACATCTTGTAGGACCCAATGATCCTTTGTTAAAACCTTCCAATTGTGTATGAAATATTTTGAATGACCCCATACCTTTCCTAAGAACCAAAAATCGGCTTCAAACTTATCTTGGCTTCCTTGTGAAAAATGAGCCCTTCCTCTGGATTGGTGACCTCTAATACTTCTCCCTCACAGGATAGAACCCAGTGGCAGACTGGAATCCTCCAAAAGAAGAACATCCTTGCCATTGGTAACGGGACCTTGAGTAAGACTGGCTAGAGAAACGCCATCTTGTAACAGTCCTGTCAAAAACACATCCCCAAAATACTCTTCCGAAAGAATTTTGAGCCTTATCAAGGCTTTTGAAAGGGGAATCATACTTCCCCACACCTTTCACTAAACCATTGCCAAATAAATACCTTTTTGGTCTTCACTTGGTTCCTTTTTTTAGCAAAATTCACTAACTTTGGGTTAATGCACATAAGAATTGCTTTTCTCCTTTCCGCCATCAAAGCTGCATTTGTACTCTCTGTGAACAACCTCTCATCAACTCAGAATCTACAGAGACTGACTTTGACTTAGCTTCCTCTGTCATAGCCAATATTCTCGTTAGTGGACCAATTAATTCTAGCAGTACATCCTGACACTGAGTGCCCTTTCTAGATCCTTTCTGGGTTCACAACTCAATTTAAAAAGAAAACTAATCAGATCTGGGTCTAAATTAGGGGTCATTCACGCTTTATTCCTAATCACTACATTAGAGGATTCTGCTTTAATCACAGCTCTCCTTGTCCATAATTTTACAAAATCTGAAATATGTGCCAAAGGCTTCCAATCAGCACTACTAGGGTGCCTTATCATGTCAAAACTGTACATATCTACACCCTGAGTATCCTTCACAATTCCTTTCTCTTTTCGTAATTTCTCTCCCTTTTCACAGTCTGAATCCCAACCATTATCCTCATAGCTGTCCAAAACCAAATTCATCACATCTGTCTGCATCCTGGTTGTAGGAGTTTTCCTCATATGGTCTTACTTGAATCTTATGTGTGCTGCAAATGACACCTTCCTTTGTGCCATGTTGGACCCCCCTCCCCTACCGTTTTGCCTAGACCACCTTAATGCCAAGATAAAAAATTATCCTTTGACTCAATGTCAATATCTTTCCTCTTCATCTATTTCTTTCCTGACCTCACATGTTTATGCTCCTCCTGCTCCTCCAGGGACCAATATTCCTCATCTGAAAGATCCTTAGCCTTCCTTTTGCTCCTCATAACAGATCCTAAAATATATTTTACTGAGGTCCTTACCTCATCTTTGACATCTTTCTTAAAATTATATCATCATTACTATGAATTCCTGAAGGTCCTCCTTCCTCAGTCATCGTTTTGATAGTTATATAAATATTTTTACTTTAACCAAACCCCTAATAAACCTTTCCTTTTTAAATACAATTGCTAAAAATAAACTTCCTCTCACTCTCTGTCAGAAAAATGCATCGACCACCTCAAAATTCAGTTAGGAAATGACAGGTAATGAGAGCGTAAAACCGTCTTGTGCATCTACTTAACAAATATGGCTGTTGGAAACCTCAATATCCATGGCAACCAAGTTAAATAAAATGGCCACTTGATCAGGTGACACAGTCACTTGTGCAAAATGTTCAATGTCACCATCATCAAGAACCTTTGAGTACACATCTGTAAGAAAGCCCACAGAGGACAGCTGTTTCCCATGCATTCCAGAAAGGAGTCGAAAGGATGTCACCCCCTCAGCATGAGACACGAAAGAAAGAATTACTTGACCTGAGTCAGTTATGCTCACCCTTGTCACACTGCTAAGTGATTGGTGTGCGAGGGCTAATACAGGCAATAACATCTTAAATGAAGCCCTGTTTATGTGTATATCTACTTCACTCTGGTGTGTAGCTTTACTCACACTTCAAATATACATTTCTACATGGTCTTTCAGTAGGCTTTTGCTTGTGGGATATCCCTGGTAGATGACTTTCAGAAGTATTTTTATGTGTTTTGGGAATATTAGCATATGGAGAGGTTCATGTTGAAGAGCAGAATGCTGATGATTTGGACATGTTGAGGGTGACGTTCAGTTATCACAACAGCAGCATAGTAGTCCTTCTTCCTGGCAGAGTATCCACAGGTCCAGACGTGTTCTGAAGAGGGGGTGTCTGAAATCCAGTATTTATACCCATTTGTGCCTTTGAATGGGGAGAAGCTTCTGGAGGCATGCCTTTGATGTCCACAGGTGCCCTGCAGTCCTGTCCCTGGCTCCAGGCTAACTACAAGGGGTATGCAGCTCTTTGTGTGAAAAAAGGACATTGCCCATTGAAGTGTAATTGGGGCAGGGCCCAGCATCACCTTCCCATCCTGCCGGTGATGATCCCTCCAGTCCCACCTAAGCTCCCCATTGTGTGTGGCTGTCCAGAAGGAATACACAAAACCTGTCTGTAAAATACATGCAGCCATGTTCCCCAGACACAGGTTGCATGCACCAACTGGATAAGGCAAGAAAATATCAAATTTCCAATGAGGTGCATTTCAAACTTGTAACTTAAAATCCGACTTCACAGTTAGGATATTTCATTGCAATTCCAGAGACATCAAGCATGATCTAATTACGTGTTCCCTTTTGGAAATTAGTCTTATAAAATGTGATAAAGTAACTCAATGTTATCCTATGAGATAGGTAGGCCTTATAGTAGTTAAAAATGAATTCAAGAGTTTTCACTCCCAGGACATGTAAAGATTTTAAAGCACATGCCTTAATCTTTAAGTACATTGCATACTGCCTTCTTGGCTAACCAGGACCTTCCCTAGGGGTAACTTATATATATTAAAAAGAAAGGTGTGGGCCTTGCAAAGGGTTGACTTTGACATGTCAAAATGACAGTTTTAAAACTGCACAAACACTGGCTGCAATGGCAGGCCTGGGACCTGTTTAAAGTGCTTTTAAAGTGGGTGGCACAATCAGCGCTGTAGGCCCACTAGTACCATTTAATTTACAAGCCCTGGGCACAGGTAGTGCCACTTTACTAGGGACGTAGAAGTAAATTAAATATGCAAATTGGGTATAAGCAAATCTAAGATGTGTTAAGGAGCAAACACAAGCACTTTAGCACTGGTTAGCAGTGGTAAAGTGTGCAAAGTCCTAATGCTATCAAAAATGAATGCAGCGAAAACATGAGGTCTGAAGGCAAAATGTTAGAGGGAAAGCCATGCCGTGGTCAAACAGACCCTCCGTCCATTATCGGGAATGCACCCAAAATGGGTGGGAAAGTGGCAGGCATGCATATTTTTCTAGTGGAGGTGAAAAGATTAAAAAATATATGCTATTGGAAAAAGAAAATGGCATTTTACCATTCATATCTGAATAACGCATTCAGACATGCAGGAAACAAAAATGCCTACGCACAGCCAAAAACAGGAATTCACAAAGGTTAATATCAACTGTGTATGGACATTTATGACTTGCAGAGCTGTCCAACTCTCTGGCTCCAAATTCTGCATGTTTCTGATGATCTTTTTCTAGTGGCTACAGATGCTGTCAGGTCCCAATCCACCAGAAGTAGTACATCTGAGAGTAAGTCGCTAGCAGGATTGAAGTAGAACAAGTATGTAGGCATATCGTCTACCCTAGTTCCTATGATGAAAAAAATTGCTATTCACAAACAGAAATGAGGCAATGTTTGACTCTCTCTCTCTCTCTTGGAGTCATCCTTTGCCTCTGTTTATTAGGCCCTAATTATATTTTTGCGGCAAAGAGCTGGTAATACTGCTACTGAAATTAATGATAGCATGGGGCATAACAATTCTGGGGTAATGTATTACCAGTGTTTAATTTGAGCTGGCTGTTGCAGGTGGGGCCCACCAACACCAATTTCTGGGGAGCAGATCTTATTTTTCATTATCAGGCTTTTACCCAGAGCAAGAGAGGGAAAACACAAAAGGGGAAAAGGCAGAGCAAGAGAAAGATGGAAATCAGTGGAAAAGGGAGAAATCGGGGATCTCCAAAAATGAGATGAAGGAGCAGAGAGTGATTGGTAGTGCATTAAAGATTTCTGAGTTGGAATCCAGTCTCTATAGCCTTGACATGTAGCACTCTGATATTTAATAGCACCTGCCGGTCATGGGTTTTTATGTAAAACATTGCGCCTCAGCACTTATTCTTTTACTGGCTAAGCACTGTGTATTACTGTATTATTCTGGGATTTTAATCAGAGATCGAGAATTACTACAAGAATTGTCGCTGCATCACTGTTTCTCCATGCACATTTTGTCCGTCTTTTTGGGTGAGATCAACATGAGAGAAAGAAATCAGGTGCAATATTTTCCTATAGAGAAAACGTCAATTTCTGCCTGAACTGGAGTTATTCATTAACATGTCGAGAGGGCTTTAGAAGTACTGGCCAAGCTAAAGTCTTTGACTAAGCAATAGAAGAGTTCAAGTTCCGACTGGGGACAAAACTAAAAATAGTAGAGAGGCATAAAACAGGTGGATCTAAAATATTAAAGGGGTAAAAAAGCAATACCATTCAAAGAGAGCTATAAATATCCTTACATCTCAGTATGTATGTGTTGCTTGCTCTTAAACATAAAGATGTATCTTTCAAGAGCTAAGGACATCAAGGTGTAGTCAGGAGTCAATAGTATGTCAAGACGGGAAACAACCTTTACAACGCAACTTTTACCACGCAGTGCCTTTACTACGCAACTTTTACAACGCAAACCATTACAATGCATTGCGCTGGGGGGCGCTCTAGGATAGGGAATAGGTTTAATTTACTGTCCAACACCTTCCCTACTATCCATGGGGACTGGAGTTGGAATAGTAAATTAAACTATTCACTATCCAGCGCCACAAAGCACTATGCGTTGTAATGGTATGCGTTGTAAAAGCATGCGATGTAAAATCATGCGTTGTAAAGTCATACATCCTGTCAAGACTCTTTGCAATGTTAAGTCTGAGGGAGACCTATGTAGTATACCTCAGTGTTTGTGACCATCCAGAGAGTGTACCTTTTTACTAATTCTTTCCTGAAGAGCAAGCTCTCACAAGTGATTCTGAAGTGATTACTGTAGTTCTCAGGTGGCTTGCTAAGTTAGGATACACCATCGTGTTTTTAACTTGATTTTCTAGATACAGAGATGAAATGATTGTCCCTTTAACCCCAACACTTCTGTGGCATCATCTTTGGATCCCAGCAGCCTCTGTATTGCATGTAGTGCCATAAAATCTTCACGTACCACTCATCTAGAAACACAGGTGCTCACTGCTCCTAAGGACTGATTCACAGGGCGTCTTCCAGCAAAGAATCAGAGCTACATCCCAATTTTTTTCTGCAGCGCAGCATAATTTTTTGGTGACTGGCCAGTACAACCCAGATCGACCACACACACTCTTCCTGACCATACCTGAAGCTTTGAAAATTATTTTGTTGAACTGTATATCTTGTAATGGCCCTATCTTGCCATTGTTTAGCAGAATCAGTATTTCAGATCTTTGTGTTTTGTTTTTGGTTATCTAAGTATCCATTAGGAGAGACCTCTAACTCTGTTTACCAGGCAGGTCGCTCCCCTCACCGCCACGCAGCCCCCTGTGTGACCACTGACCGCTGCTGCATTGTGTCTGCCTGCGTTAAGAGTGACTGTGCCCTCCTTCTCTTCTGTACCCACGATTGAGTGATTCTCCGCCACTGTACCTGTGTATGTTGCTGCCTTGATTGTTCCCCTTTCCTTTGGTGCCCAGATAGTGTCCCTTTTTTTCTTCGGTCATTCCCTGCGTCTCCCCCTCGCCGCCCGTTTCCCGCCGCCGCGTCCCATAGCTCCGCCCCCTCACACCCTATTGGCCGCCGCGTCCCGTAGCTCTGCCCCCTCACACCCTATTGGCCGCCCCGCTCCCACCTCCCAGCTGCTCCTCCCTCCCTCTCCCACTCATATGGAGGCCGGCAGCAGCGGACGCGCTGATGGCGCGCCGAAGGCACGCCTAAGGCAAGCCCGTCTGCGCCCGTCCGTGCCTGGCCCGCGTCCAGCGCCAGGACCCCTGTCTCCCGCAGACACCAGCCCACCCGCCGGACCTACGACGCCACCGAACTCTACGCACTCAACGCCGGCCGAATCCCGGGCTGCTATCGAGCCACCCCGAGACGCAGCCACGGACCCTTCTGCTGCCACTCCTGCAAGTTCACCTGCATCCGGACCTGCACTACACCAGCACCGACCAAGCCGAGCACCAGCAGCAACCACCTCAAGTGCATCCTGCTCAACACCCGTTCCGTCCACAGACACGCCGTCGAGCTCTGGAACCTGCTCGACACCACAGCCCCAGACGTCGCCTTCCTCACGGAAACCTGGATGAACGCCTCCTCAGCGTCCGACATCGCCATCGCCATCCCGGACGGCTACAAGATCATCCGGAGGGACCGCGTCAACCAGACAGGAGGAGGCATTGCCATCATCCACAGGAACACCATCCGCATCACGACCAACACCGACGACACCCTCGCACCCGCCGAACACCTGCACTTCCAGATCCACATCAATCCCAAGACCACCCTCAGAGGCACCCTCATCTACAGACCCCCAGGACCACGCACACAATTCAGCGAAGACATCGCCGACTTCATCAGCCCGCACGCCCTCCTCTCCACTGACTACATCCTCCTCGGGGACCTCAACTTCCACCTAGAGAACAACAACGACCACAACACCACCACCCTGCTGGATAACCTCGCCAACCTCGGTCTCAAGCAGCTGGTGACCACCCCCACCCACTACGCCGGACACACACTCGACCCCGTGTTCTCATCCAGCAAGGACATCACCTTCAGCCACGCCACCGGACTCCACTGGACGGACCACAGCTGCATCCACTTCAGCTTCAGAAGGACCACGATCCACCACCACCAACAACAGGTGGCACGCAGAAGCTGGAACAAGATTACAGCCGACCAGCTCGCGAACTCCCTGAGCATGAACCCTTCCACCAGCGCAACTAACCCAAGCCAGGCGGCCACCAACCTCACGAAGTGGATCAGCAACTGCGCAGATGACCTCACCCCTCTGAAGACCCCGCCTAGCAGACCCGGCAGCAAGAAAGCCCCATGGTTCACCGACGAACTCAAGAGCTCCAAGAAGAACTGCCGAGCACTCGAGAAAGCCTGGCGCAGAGACCCAACACCGAACAACATGACTGCCCTCAAGCTCGCCACCCGAAAACACCACCAACTGATCCACGCCACCAAGAAAACTGCATTCAAGGAACGACTGGACAACAACGCACACAACAGCAAGGAACTCTTCAACATCGTTAAAGAGCTCTCCAACCCCAACGCCGGAAACAACGACATCACCCCTTCGCAAGACCTCTGCAACTCCCTCGCCTCCTACTTCCACAACAAGATCGCGGACATACACAACAGCTTCAGCACTCAACCGATGCATGCCACGACTGAACCACCGCCCCCCACCACCACCCTCAGCGCCTGGACCCCGATCAGCACCGAAGACACTATCCGCACGATGAACTCCATCCACTCCGGATCTCCGACCGACCCCTGCCCTCACCACGTCTTCAACAAAGCCGACGCTGTCATCGCACCCCACCTGGGGGACATCATCAACACCTCCTTCAACACCGCTACCTTCCCGGAGAGCTGGAAGCACGCCGAACTCAGCGCTCTACTAAAGAAGCCATCAGCCGACCCCACCGACCTCAAGAACTACCGCCCCATCTCGCTGCTCCCGTTTCCTGCAAAAGTCATCGAGAAGACCGTCAACAAGCAGCTGGCCGCCTTCCTCGAGACGAACGGATCCCTCGACCTCTCGCAGTCTGGCTTCCGGGCCAACCACAGCACCGAGACCGCCCTGATCGCAGCCACCGATGACATCCGAGCCCTGCTCGACAACGGAGAAACAGCGGCTCTCATCCTCCTAGACCTCTCCGCGGCCTTCGACACTGTCTGCCACCATACCCTAGTGCGGCGCCTCAGCAACGTCGAAATCCAGGAGAAGGCACTGGAATGGATCATCTCGTTCCTCGCCGGAAGGACACAGAGAGTCCGCCTCCCCCCGTTCAGATCAGAAGCCACCGAAGTCATCTGCGGCGTTCCCCAAGGCTCCTCGCTCAGCCCAACCCTCTTCAACGTCTACATGAGCCCCCTCGCAGCCATCGCACGCCAACACAACCTCAACATCATCTCCTACGCCGACGACACCCAGCTGATCCTCTCCCTCACCAACGACCCCGCCACCGCCAGAGCCAACCTACACGAAGGGATGACAGACGTAGCCAAGTGGATGATGAACAGCCGCCTGAAACTGAATTCGGACAAGACGGAAGTCCTCATCCTGGGATCTTCACCCTCCGCCTGGGACGACTCCTGGTGGCCCCCCACCCTGGGCAACGCACCCAAACCAACAGACCACGCACGCAACCTGGGCTTCATCCTGGACTCCTCCCACTCCATGACCAGACAAGTCAACGCCGTCTCCTCGTCATGCTTCAACATCCTGCGCATGCTACGTAAGATCTTCCGGTGGATCCCCACCGAGACCAGGAAGACGGTCACCCAGGCCCTCGTCACCAGCCGTCTGGACTACGGCAACTCCCTCTACGCCTGAACCACCGCCAAACTCTAGAAGAGACTCCAGCGGATTCAGAACGCCTCTGCACGACTCATCCTGGACATCCCCCGACGCAACCACATCTCCGGACACCTGAGAGATCTGCACTGGCTCCCGGTCAACAAGAGAATCACCTTCGTCTCCTCACCCACGCACACAAAGCCCTACACAACCAAGGCCCAGGATACCTCAACAGCCGCCTCAACTTCTACGCCCCAACACGCCAGCTTCGATTGACCGGCCACGCCCTCGCCTCCATCCCCCGCATCTGAAGAGCCACCACAGGAGGAAGGTCCTTCTCCTACCTGGCCGCCAAGACTTGGAACTCCCTCCCGACCCACCTCCGCCTGACCCAGGACCACCTTGCCTTCAGGAAGCAGCTCAAGACCTGGCTGTTCGAGCAATAGCGGACCCCCCCCCTCCCCTAGCGCCTTGAGACCCTCCGGGTGAGTAGTGCGCTATATAAATGCCTTGATTGATTGACTTTCTAAGTTCATGGGCACTGTCCTTAGGTCCTTCTACATGAAAAAAGCAATCCCATGATGTCAGCTGCCTTCCAAATTAGGTCCATTATAATATACAAATCCTGGTTTAACTAGATGGATAAATGTAGCTTTTAAAGCACCACAACCTCCTTTTAAATTTTGATACCAAGATGTAGTTCAAAATTGCAAGTTTTTTTTGCCATCGCCCTTGAAGATGAGATAGAGTCGTAGGCTTTACACAGGCTGGAAGGTGTAGCCAGAAGAGTATGAGTAGGTTATCGCTATATGATCATCTTTGTCTTGGTGGTGTTTTACTAGGTGATAAGCCTTGATATTTCTGAGGTCAGCTGGAACTAGACCTCCTGGTATATTTTGTTATCATCACTTTAGAAGGATAGGAGGAAGACCATGTAGAAGCCCTGTGATATTATTCATCTAAGCCAGATGGAGTTGCTCAATTTAGGTAGGTGGTGTGGCTCATTTCAGTGAGCCTCATCTGGATCTCAGTGTGGACTGTGGCCCTGTTTATGTGTATATCTCCTTCACTCTGGAGTGCAGCTTTAGTCAAACATCAGCTAACCATTTCTACATGGTCTTTCAGCATGCTTTCACTTGCGGATATCACTGGTAGATGACCTTCAGAAGTATGGTTATGTGTTGTGGGAAAATTAGTGTATGGAGAGGTTATTGTTAGAGAGAAGAATATTGAGCGGTTGCACGTAGAGGATGAAGTTCAGTTATCACTATAGTGAAGCCTGGCAAACTTTGCACACAAAGCAATCTGGATGTGCTCATTAAAAGGGTGTAGTATTCTGTGTTTGTGCCCTTATGGCACTGGTAGTTGGAACCCTGAGTGTTGGGAGTTCTTAGGCTGGAAGTGGAATGCTGACAGTTTTGTCAGTTGAATGCTGGATTGTGTTCCTGTCGCTGTGCTGCTCTTGAGCTGAATAAACTTATTCACAAGCTCCATGTGTCTTTGGACAATCCTTTGATACCACAGAAATGATGGCGACGATGCTCAAGAGCATAAAACGGACCTACAGTCTCACCTCGTAAGAGAAGGTCGGAGTGTCGGAGTATCTCGGTGCCGGCGAGGAGGAAGAATCGCGGTTTGGGCGAGGAACTGGACCCCACATGAGGATTCTGGACCAGAGTGGAGCATACGACGACGGACACTGCCAGATAAGTGTTCCGTTTTTGATTTATTGCCACTGCGTGTCCATCTGAGGGGCGGAGAACTGCGCGTCCATCTGAGGGGCGGAGAACTGCTTCGTAACGGCCGTGGTTGGCGCAGAAGTGGAGCGCGTGGTTGGCAACGTTAACCACGTCGCTGACGTCCTGTCGGCCATTTTGAACGTAGGTTTCTGTCTTCAATGACGTGTGTGGTTGGCAACGCGGAACCACGCACACAGCGGCCATTTTCACTTGACTAAGACGTGATTGGCAATCTTCACTGTTGTGTGCTACACGCTGTGGGGCAGAGATTAAATATAATTAAAAAGAAATTTTCCTCCTCCATAACGCTTTGCTGTTACTCGTATTACGAGTAGAATCAAATGGAAAAAATGAGTATTTTCTTCTGCATTTAATACTGCTACTAGCCAAAAATAAAAAATAAAAAAAAAACAAGTTTTTTTTTTTTGGGAAGCATAAAAGCATATTTACAAGCCAGCAACCAGTGTTCATTCCAAACCATTATCTGGTTCTCAAAACCTTCATAAATTAACAGTGTTTTTTTTCAATTGGCACAGCGACATCACAAGACTTACAAGACTTATTTATTTTCAATCAAAGTTGATTGTTTCAATTTCTTCTTCTCGCCATGCAGTCAGTTTCTCCTCCACCTCCTTTCCTGGAGACACCAGGGAATCCACCGATAATTTGGAGGAAGTGGTTTGACGCCTTCGAGACCTATTTGGGTGCCATAGGCGCTTCTAGATATCGCGCAGAAAGGAAGAAGTGTCTTCTGTTGCATTCATTGGGTTTCGAAGGGAAAGAAATCTTTAAACACTTACCCCCTATTGTGAGAAACAACGAAGATGACATCGATGAGTATGTTGAGACAAGAATGAAATTGGAATTGAGATTTGACGTAAAACCAAGTCTCGTTGTGATTAGACATAAGTTTTTCAAAAGGGATCAACTCCCAGGCGAAGATGTGGAAACGTATGTTTCTATTCTGAGGCAATTGAGTGCAGAGTGCGAGTTTGAAGGTTTCAGAGAACAATTAATTAGGGATCAGTACATCTGTAAGTGCACTGACAAGTCGATCCAACAGAAATTACTTACGTTAGGAAATCCTACTCTGGAAGAAATGATCCGCACAGCCAAAAGTATTGAATTATCGAAGAAAGAAGTTAAAGAACTTGAAAATAAGAACGAAGAGACAGTCTCCATTGTAAGGTCAAAGGAGAACAGAGAAACCAGAACCAGTCCTGGTCAACAACATTTTGAGAAGAACTATCCCCTCAATCCACAACGCAACGAAAGAAATTTGTTTTCTAGGCGTGACATTTGCTATAGATGTGGGAATCCTTCCCATAATAAGAATAATAGGTTTTGTCCGGCTAGAAGTGCTACTTGTCGCACCTGTGGGAAATATGGTCATTTTGCTAAAATTTGCCAAAATCCCAGGCAGGGAAATTTGAGTTTTGTCAATAGGCCTCAGAGTCAAGTTAACGCTACTGGGGTAGGAAGTGTTGCAGAATGCTATGAAAACACCAGCAGGGTGCAAGATCCCATTAATACCATTCAAGATGACCTTAGGGACATGGTTGTTGTGGTTCGTGAGGGGGAGAATCCTATTGATGTACCTACCAAAGTCAACAAAGACATGGTCATAGCTGTGCGTGATGATGGTGTCATTGTTGGAGATCCTTCGGATTGTGTTGATCCTTATGAAAATGTTGGTGTAGGTGACAAAGTCATTTCTTTATTAGTAGATTCAGGTGCAAGGGTCACTATGATCACCCAAGAGCTATTTAATGAAACTTGGCCAGGGAGGAAACTAGAACCCCCTGACAGAGCTCCTGTATCTTTTGAGGGGCGCAGAATAGCATTGGATGGGTATTTTGAGGATGTTATTCAGTTCAGGGGGAGGAAAATTTTTGGGAAAATTTATGTGGCTATCAAGGGTCTTAACATTCTGGGTTGGTTCCATAGCGGTCTGTTTCGGTTAGTCTTAAGACCAGGTGCCAAAGAACAGGTTGGGATGGAAGAGGATGGACTTATTTTAGAGAATTTAGCAGTTGTAGAAACCGATGACTATGTTGTAGGGTTGGCTAGTAAGTTTCCTTATGTTTTCAGTAAAGAGCTTGGAACGATTAAAGACTTCAAACATGAAATCAGGGTAAAGGAGGGAGCCATTCCTGTCAAGCATAAAGTCAGGGGTGTCCCTTTTAGTGTCAGAGAGAGTCTTGAAAAGGAACTTATGGATTTGTGCAAAAAAGGAATTATCGAACCTATCGAGTCATCGTTGTGGTTATCTCCCCTTGTAGTCGCCAGGAAAAGGAACGGAGATTTGCGTGTCTGTGTCGACTTACGCAGTCTTAACAGAAATATCTGGGTTGACTCGCACCCTTTGCCTAAGATCACTGATTTGTTGTCTCTTACCAGGGGTGCTAGATGGTTCACCAAGTTGGATCTAGCATCCGCATATCACCAGGTGGTGTTGAGCGAGTCCTCTAGGCATTTAACTGCTTTTGTTTCGCCTTTTGGCAGTTTTCAATACTGTAGGATGCCATTTGGTCTTGCCTCGGCTGCAGCAGTTTTTCAGAGGTTAATGAGTCAAATGTTCAAGGATACTCCCGGAGTAATCGTTTTCCAAGACGATGTCTTAATTTTTGGGCAAAGCAAAGGGGAACATGATGTCTCTTTAAATCAAGTGTTAGATATTATGCAAAGTAAGGGTGTTGTCCTTAAGAGAGAGAAATGCGTTTTCCTTAAAGAGAAAATGGAATTCCTTGGTCATGTAGTCTCCTACAATGGGGTCGAACCACGTCCTGGGTTAGTGAAGGCCATTGTCGATGCTTCCCCTCCTCTGGATAAAGCTGGATTAAAATCTTTCATAGGTTTGAGTGAATTTTACTCTAGATTCATCAAAGACTATGCGTCTAAAATTCAACCTTTAAACAACATGCTTAAGAAAAATGTACCTTTTGTGTGGAATGAGAACTGTGATGAAATTTTTAGATGGATCAAGTCTCAGCTAGTGAGTGACAGTGTTCTTAGAGCTTTTGATCCCAATAAGGAATGTGTGGTGACTGTTGATGCTAGCGGGTTTGGCCTAGGGGCTGTGCTCACCCAGAAGAATGGTCAGGTTGACAACACCATTGCATATGCGTCAAGGGTTTTGCGTGGTGCCGAAATGAATTTCTCCGTCATCGAGAAAGAGTTGTTGGCCTGCTGGTGGGCAGTCAGGCAGTCAGGAAGTTCAATTCTTTTCTCTGGGGTAGTCATTTCACCATACGCATGGATCATAGTCCTTTGGTCTCAATTTTGTCTGGTGAAAAGATTAAGGAGCACACCCCTAGAATTGCCAGATTGTCGACGAAGCTACTTCAGTATGATTTTGACATTGCCTACTTACCAGGAGCAAAGAATGTCAGGGCAGACTACTTCTCACGTTTTCCCATCTCTGGTAACGACTCTGAAGTTGAGAGGGAGGACGATCAGGAGGGTTGTTTTGTTGCTGCACTAGACTTAGAGGGCATGTGTGCTGTGAATGAAACTGAATGGAGAGGAGAATTGGCAAAGGATGTTGTTCTTGCTCGTGTCATTGACCATTTGAAGTCAGGTTGGCCGAGGGAAAAATATGTCTCTGGGCCGTTTCAGACGTATGTTAAGGTTGCCGATGAGCTCACTGTAGAGGATGGCATCCTTTTGCGATGCAGTAGACTGATTCCTCCGGAGAGTTTGAGAAAACAGCTTATGGATGGTGCGCATGAAGGTCGCTTAGGGAAAACTTTCACTAAACGCAGGTTGCGTGGTGTATTTTGGTGGCCTCAAATGGATGCGTGTGTAGATTCATTGATCGATGGTTGTGTCATATGCAACAGTTCCGACAAAAGTCTTAAAGTGAGGACGCCCCCTTTAGAACCTATTCAATTTCCAGAGAGAGCATGGGAAAAGATTGGAGTTGACCTAGTCGGTCCTTTTAACCTATTGCCCCCCTCTTCACGATTCGCAATCGTGGCCATTGATTATTATTCAAAATGGCCCGAGGTTCGGTTCATCAATGAGCCTTCCTCAGCAAATGTCATTCTTTTCCTGAAAGACATTTTTCTCAGAGAGGGTTTTCCTTCTTGTGTCATGACTGACAATGGGGTACAATTTGTCAGTTCTGATTTCGAGTGCTTTCTCAGACAATGTGGCGTCTCTCACAAGAAGAGTTCCTTGTACCATCCCCAGGCTAATAGTCTGGTCGAGAGAATGAACCGTGTATTGAATAATTGTGTGCAGTGGGCCATTGCCAGTAAATGTGTGCTTGAGAATGCTGTTCGCTCCATGTTATGGTTCTATCGCACCACCGCACATTCTTCCACTGGGTTCTCCCCATTCGAACTTTTAAGAGGGAGGAAACCATCGACTAAGATTTGTCCAGGTTGGATGTCCAAGTGGGTCAAGATGAATGTCATAGATGGCATTGATGGTTTTGTAAGGGAAAATGTTATCCGAGCACAGACTAGGCAGAAAAGTCAATTTGATGAGAGAAAAAGGGTGGTGTCTCATAGTTTCTGTGCTGGTGATGTTGTTCGCATCAAGAATCCTGTTCATGTCACCAAAGGCAGGAGTAAATTCTCTGAACCTGTTGTTGTCAACAAGGTGTGTGGCAATGCTGTGCGAGTTAACAACAACCATTGGTGGAATGTCTGTAAAGTTGTCAAAGTTAAAAATGTCTCCTCTGAAACCACCAATTCTGGTAACAATGGTTGTAATGATAATCTGTCGCCCATACTTCGCAGGAGTTTGAGAGTACCCAGGATTCCTGCCAGGTTCAGATAGTTCAACTTTTCTTCTTTGCCATGCTTTGTTTAGCGTTTATTTTGTTTTCTGCTTTGTCTCATTTTCTTTCTTTCGTTTCTCTTTCTTTTCTCTGTCTTCTATGCAATTCCTTTATTCTTTTTCTTTCTTTCTTCTTTTGTTTGCAGAAATGAGGATAATGTAGTATTCTGTGTTTGTGCCCTTATGGCACTGGTAGTTGGAACCCTGAGTGTTGGGAGTTCTTAGGCTGGAAGTGGAATGCTGACAGTTTTGTCAGTTGAATGCTGGATTGTGTTCCTGTCGCTGTGCTGCTCTTGAGCTGAATAAACTTATTCACAAGCTCCATGTGTCTTTGGACAATCCTTTGATACCACAAAGGGTTTGGTGTATTTTTAGGAGGAAGATGAGAACAACTCCAATATTAAATGTGGGTGAATTCTATAACAAATAGTAGAGTCTGATAACCCATGGTGCCCACCACTGCTACCAGGCATAGGCTCATTACTGTATAGTAGTTTTCTTTGCCTGTCATTTCAATGGTACTCCACATCATCTGGCTTGTTGCTGCTCAGCTTTTTTTTCAGATGGGGAGCCAGTGGAATTTCCTGAGTTGGGGGTGAAGTGGGTCCACTTTGGGAGGTTGAGGATGAAACTGGCAGCTGAGTTCTGTATTGACTGGACTCTCTTCAGGAGTTGAGTGGTGATTCCTGCATAGAGTGCTTTGGTGTAGTCCAGTCAGCTGGTGACTAGGACTTGAGTGAAGATTTTCCTGGTGCTGACAGGTATCCATCTGAAGATATTTCAGGTCATGCAGAGGGTGTGGAAGCAGGCGGATGAGACTGCGTTGATCTGGCAATTCATCGTAAATTTGCTGTCCAGGATGATGCCAAGGTTGTGGACTTCGTCTGTCGGCGTGGGTCCGAGTTCAGTGGGCTACCAGATGTTGTTCCATGGGGAGGCGTTGTTCCCAAAAATCAGAACTTTGGCCTTGTCCATGTTGAGCTTCAGACAGTTGGTCTTCATCCCTTCGGCGACAATGTCATGCAGTTGTGGACTTCTTGCTCTCAAAAATACTGCTCCTGCTGCACTCTCACGGGTCCACAAAGAAAGGACTCTGCCTGACTCAAAGGAAAAAGAGTAGACTTCCTGATCAGCAACAGGTAAATCAGAACTGGAATATTTCACCTGATAGCCCAAAGACAGGATCATCCCAGTTTGGATTTTTCCTGGACTGAGCAGGTGCATTGAGGGAAATTGAGTCCTAGCCCCCAAGAGAAAATCCAGAGTCTCTGAACCCTCGGACTGAGATAGAGGACACTTATTTTCCCCAAAGGAACCAGGAAACTACAAGCTTTCCAAAGAAAGAAACTTACTGCAAAATGTTTTTTCAAAAAAAGCTTCAGGAGAAGATTTTTCTTGACGACAAGATTCAAGTCGCTGTTGTAGACTCGCGGATCGGCCTGACTGCGCTGGTTTGTCCTGCTGAAAACTCCGTAGCTCCTTCCCATCGATGTCTAGACTTCCAGAGGATCACTGAGGCATTGTGCTACAGCAAGCCACTGTCGACAAATCGAATTTCCAATCAGAGAAGTCCGAAGACCCGCCGAAGAGCCCACTGATGAGAGAAAAGCTCCAAGGTAAAGACCAAGTCTAAAGGTAAACTTTTGACTGAGACATAGCACTCAGCCTATCCAACCCACGTTCCATCACGGTTGACCTAAAACTTTTACTTTTTCCCGTTACAGAGAGACCAGATAGCCATGAATGGTGCTTTCAGCATTTTGTCACTAGAATGCTCATTTCTTTATTTAATCTTTACACATTCATATCTCTAGTTCCCTACATTGGATTTGTTATGTTGTGGTGTTATTTTATAGATAAACATATATTCTTTATTGTTATAAATTGGTGATGGATTTTTATTGTGTTGTGTCACATACTTATTTACTGTTTTGGTGATACTAAATGCTTCACACATACCTGTCTCCTAAATTAAGCCTGACTGTTTGATTGCCAAGCTATTAAGGGTTGGACAAGGATTAATTTATTGAAACGTGACTGAACTTATGAGTCATTGTTGTGTTATTACTAGCTGAAGGTGAATACCCCTCCTGCTAATAATCCACTTTCCTACATGGTCATAGAGGCTTGTAACTGGTTAGCCATTACTCTATTCAGAATATTTAAGAGAGGCAGAGGATATTGTTCCTGTTTACAATAGGCACCATTATGATGTTGCAGATTTAAGGTAGTGCATTCCTGAAAAGTAATTATATGACAAAGAAATCTGCTACGTTGTTGTGTAGAAGAATCAATTTGGAAACTGATGAAACTGAAATCAGAATACTTGAACAAATTAGAAGAATTACACATAGGAAATGGGCAGAGGGGTTTCTTTGTGAATGGGGGTGTGTGGAAAAGTGTTGATTTTCTGGACAAAGTAGTGAAGGATTTCAATGAACATGTTTATTGCACTTAGGATCAGGGATTGATTCAGTTTGTTTATGCTTTGTTTCTGTAGTCTTTACATACTGTATTCACAACTTTGTGAGTAATGTAATGTGTCATTTTATAGTCCAGGAATTCAAAAGTTTTGATTTCGTTTTTCCAGTGATGAGGTGTATGAATATTGCTAACAGTGTAGTTGTGTGTGTATTTAACAAACTTTTATATTGGCTGTGGGGCAGCTGTAAATGACATACAGCATATTGTTGTGGAGGATATAACAATCACAAATGTAAGGAAATAACCAAAGACACACTCATGATATGTCTCTCATGAGAGTTGTCTGATCACAAGACAATAATTTAAAAGCATACTTAGAGGCGTATGTACAAGGAAGTAGTGGAGAAAGCCATTAGCCATCATGGCTTAACGACTCAATCCGCCACTTCTGAAACACAAAGCTGCACCATATTTACAAGGATATGGTGCAGCCTTGAGTTTCCCCCTGCGCTGGTGCAACACCAGCAGTGCAGCACCAATGTAGGCACACTTGCACCATAGTGCAGGGGTGTCTGTGTGCAGGGGAAGATTGTTTATGTGCAGGAAGGTCCGTCCCCCTTCCTGCACATAAACAACCTTGAATTGCCATTGTGTCACTTCTATGTGTGCTGTTTAATGCAGCACACATGGAAGTCACAGAATGTAAGTTTTGTTTAAAGATTGTTTATGTGCAGGAATGCCTTTGATTGTACATAAACAATCAAAGGCTTTTTGCTTTTGCCATGTGTGCTGCACAAGGCAGCACACACGGAAAAAAAAAAACGAGGAAAAATAAAGCATGTCTACTCGTTTCGCCTAATTAACACAAGGTTTTCCCTGGTTTAAATCTTAGTGCTGCCTCCTAATTACGCTACCCTTGTAAATAGGGAGCTGCATCAAAATCAATGGGTGCTGCGGTGGAACGTCCATCGCAACACCCACTGGCCACCCCTTTCATGGTAAGCATTACGTGAAACGTGGCCTTATTTACAAGGCAGTGTTAAGGCACGTTAAGTGGCTTACCGCTGCCTTGTAAATAAAGCAAAGCCCCTATCGCCAGGGAAACGTCACAAAAAGTGACGTTCCCGTGGCGATAGGGGGTTGTACATATGCCACTTAATGTTTAGATAATAATACACTCTGCTTACATTTCCCAAATCCAAGTAGCGTAAGAGACCTAATTTATGTATACTACAATTAGTTTTAGCGAAAATAAACTATGGACCACTTTATTTCTGAAACCCACAACCACACAAACTTTGTTGCATACAAACGTGAAACAGAATTTGACCAGCTACAAATGGAACAAGTTTAATGAGAGCATAAAAAGAATTAAATATGCATGTATACAGGTCTGATTGAAAGGAAGCTTAGTGAGAGAGAAAACCCAGTTTGGTACAGGAACATCTCTACTGGACAATGGAATACGTTAATGGAAATTAGCAGCTGATTAGATAGCCCTCACAATTTGTGAAGAAGAAAATGAAGTAAAACAGATTAACAACAGAAAATGAAAACTGTTGCTAATGAGTCGCTATATAGTGAATGTGCTGCGTACAGATACCAGAAATCCCTTTCAGCACCTCACAAAATATCACTGTTGGTTTGTCATGGCATATGGCCCATGACACTAAAAGCAGCTACTTAACAGAGGACTACATGGAAGGTTTTGTATGGGAAATGTTAATACATATCAACATGAACCTGACAGAATACCCTGTAGCATTGTATCTTTGTAACAAGATGATAATGATTGAACGAAATTGAAACGTCTGTGAAAAAGCAGGCATAGCGAAACATACCAAAGGTGTGTTCTGTGAGAAATTAATATATAAAACAGATGCAAAGCATAACATAATGCTGCAGTTTAAAGGGACTAGGCAAAACACGTCTTTATACATAATACAACATATTTTAGTGATGTGACGAGAGATTGCTACTTCAAAGGGTAAATCAATGGTGTATGTTCTTATCTAGTAAGTCCGATTACCATTTTAATACTAACTGTGCAATGCACACACACAACACATTTCACAGCCCCAATAACTACCATGGTTAACAACACAAAAATGTATATTTTAATTACATATGGACTGATGATGATTACTCTGTGGTAGCCAAGTATCAACAAGACACATTGGTAAGCTCATGGACTCATTTAACTTTTCTATAATGCCATAGTTTATGGTGTGGAAAGATACATTTCTCCTGTGAACTGCAGCATTTATTTTGCCATCCACCAGAGAGAAGTAAGAAAATATGGCTTTAGGTCTACTATTTTAGCCTGACTGGTGAAGCATATAGCCTGCAGTTAGGCGTGTTAAAATAGCCCTTTCTTTTTTAAGTTCAAAGTGATTTTATTGAATTATTTTGCAAACATAAGAATTAGACAAATACAATACTAAAAGAATAAATCTTACATGCGTAAATGATGAAATTATGAGCATAAAATGCAGTAAGCCAAAAAAAAAAAATGAAGAGGAAGGGAGAGAAAAAAGGGGGGGAGGGGCGGGGGAATGTACATATCATAGAAACATAAAAGCAAACAATATAGAGTCACAATTCAATTGAAAACAAAAAAGATGGTGAATGAAGAGAAATTAATCATCAAAATACATAAGAGAATACTATATCATTGCATAACATACGAATCAATAGGAGACCAAAAAGATTGAAATGACTGCGAGTTGTGAATAACTCCTTTAAGAGACAGCTGAGCACCTCTTCTAGTAAAAATAATCCACGACCACCAAGCATGAACTGAAAGAGAAGAAGCATCTTTCCAACAAAAAGTAATGGATTTTAAAGCAGCTGTAATCAAAAAAATTAAATAACTTTGCCTCAGACTCACTAAGAGGATGTGATAGGGCAACCGATTTACATATTAACATAGCATAAGAAATATCATCATGTAAAGGCAAAATTTTCAAAATTACATTCCATACATCCGACCAAAATTTCATAATAACTGGGCAATCAAATAACATATGACGAAGTGACCCAGAACTTAAAGTGCAATGCCAACAAACATCAGATGGTAACAATTTTGCATTGCTTAATCGAGATGGGGTCCAAAGGGCGTTAAATAAAATATACGCATTAGTCTGATAAAGAGACACCGGCAGCCAACCAGAGATACAGTTGAGCCATATTGAGGACCATGTGTCATCTGTTAGGGAAATGGAAAGTTCAGTATTCCAAAAAGATGATATGGCACCAACATTGGAGCCCTGGGAGGAGGTACATTTTTTATAAAAAACAGAGACAGCTTTGGGGGAAGATGTAACAGCCTTAAGGTAAATTACCAGGTCATTAGTGGTGGAAGAGGCAATACCATTGGGAAAAGAGTCCAAAATTGAATTACATAAAGATTGGTATTTTGAGAAATCAGAAGCTGGGATATCAAAGCGTAACTGTAGTTGCTCAAAAGGAATGAAGGCATTTCCACAAAATACATCTTTAAGATAAAAAATTCCTTTTGAAATCCATGAGGACCAGAAATTAATGTTTCTGTTTAGTTTAAGTAAAGCACTATGCCATAAAGACAAGTGGACTGTAGAGAGTAAGGGTAAATCAAAATTAGAGTCCAAATCATTAATTATTAATCTAGAGGACTTGATTATAGAAGACAGACGAACAACCTTGGATGCAGAAGACATTGACATCAAAGAGGGCAGTGAAAAGGGTCGCACAATTGATGACTCTATATCAAACCAAATTGGAGGTTTGACCATATGTGAGTTTGTAAACCATAAGGAGCTTTGTTTTAAGATAAAAGCTTTATGGTAGAGGTAGAAGTCTGGAAGGGCAAATCCAGCCTGGGACTTAGGGAGTTTTAATTTCCTATAAGCAATACGAGGAACCTTGTTAGACCAGAGGAATTTAGATAACAGTTTATCAATATCTTTATAGAATTTAAGAGGAAATTGAGTGGGAATCATGGCTAATGAATAGAAGATTTTTGGTGCAATATTCATTTTTATAGCCTCCATTCTTCCCCACCAGGTGAGATAAAGGGAAGACCACTTGGACGTTTTGTTTTTGATATAATCAAGTACAAAATCACTATTTAGTTTTAATGTAGCAGGTAACGAGGAGGAAAACAGGCTACCTAAGTATTTAAGCTTACTATTCTGCCAAAGAATATCTGTGTTAGGTAGAATATCCGGGGTACAAAAAGCATTCAAAGGAAAAAATTCTGTCTTACTTACATTTAATTTATAACCTGAAACCACAGAATATTTTGCAATAATGTCTAATAATGAGGGAACAGAGGAAAGAGGTTACTAATAAACAATAAAACATCATCTGCATAGGCTAAAGTTTTAACCGTGACATCATTTATCGCAATACCTTGAATATTATCACAGCATCGGATATAATTAAGAAAAGGCTCAATTCCTATTAAAAATAACAGTGGGGAAAGGGGACAACCCTGCCTAGTACCTCTAAAGAGAGAGAATTGAGTAGAAAGTTGACCATTGATAAACAAACGAGCAGTAGGGGCAAAATACAAAGCAGAAACCATACGAATAAAATGGGCACCAAAATGAGAAAAAAGTGCACTTAAATAATGTAAAAGGGAAGACTGAAACTCTTTATAAAATTCAGCTGGGATACCATCTGGGCCTGGGGATTTATTTTTGGGAAGTGATTTAATAGCAAGTAAAATCTCATCACAAGTAATGGGAGAATCTAAACCTAATCTATCTGAGGGAGAAACTTGAGGCAAATTACACTTATTTAAAAAAGAATCAATTAAAGAATCATCACAGGGGACTGGTTTACTATATAGGTTAGAATAAAAATGTAAACATTCTTGGACAATATCATTATGGGAAATAGCAACATGACCATGAGACCCACGTATTGATGTTATTTGAGTTTTATCCCTCTTAATTCGCAAATAGTTTGCAAGAAGTTTTCCAGATATATTGGTATTAAAACGAAATTTAGCATTAGATTTTGAGAGTTGGACTCCTGCTCCAGTACTCAGTATAGCATTAAATTCATAACGGAGCTTTTGTAGTTTAAATTTGTGTTGAGGGTCATTAGAGGAAATAAATAAACGTTCATATTTAGCAATTTGTTTTTCCAAATGTTTAACATTAGCGTTAAATTGTTTGTTCTCATGGGCCATAATAGAAATAGTGGTACCTCTAATTTAGGCCTTAAAGGCATCCCATCTGTTCACAAGGGAAGTCGAACCTTCTGGGTTAAATAAAAAATAGTCTTGAATAGCTTGTAATAGTTTAGACTTATGCTTATCACTAAGTACTATGTTCGTATTCATACGCCATCGACTTTGCTTGGTAAAAGTAGAGGAAATATTTAAAACAAAGGAAATTAAGGCATGGTCCGAAACATCAATATTACCTATAACAGGGTTGGTGGCTGATTGAAGTAGGGAAGGTGAAAGCAAAAAATAATCAATCCTAGAATGAGAATTATGGGGATTAGAGAAAAATGAAAACCATTTATCAGTAGGAAAGTGTAGCCTCCAAATAACGGCCAACTTGGTTGTGTGAAGGAAAGATTTAAAGGCATGAAAAACTTTAGGAGCTCGGAATTTTGTAGCGGAAAGCCTATCTAGCAGTGGATCAATAATCACATTAAAATCCCCCCCAACAATCAAAGGAATCTGCCCCAACTTTAGAACTTTAGAAGTTAAAGTAGACCAAAACGAAGGGTCATCAGCCGTAGGACCATAAATATTAAGCAAAAAGAAGGTTGAGTCATGAATTTTAACCTTAACTATTATATATCTCTGTCTGAGTCTGTGAATTTACTAAGAATCTGACAGTGTAACCTTTTTGCAAAGAGAATTGCAACACCATTTTTCTTCCCCTGCGCAGGAGAGGATACAATATTACCTACCCACTTTTTCCTCATATATTGCAAAATGTTGTCATCAACATGCGTTTCTTGGATAAAACAAATGTCAGCTTTGCACGTACCCAGGTAGTCCAAGATTTTAGTGCGTTTTACTGGATGTCGTAAACCTTTAACATTAAGTGAAACAATTTTAACATTATGAGTATTAGCCATTAGGAATTGGGAGGAAGAAGATAGAAGAATGAATCAGAGGACAAGGAACTGAAAAACAGCCATGGAAAAAGAGCGACTCTATGTAAAGAGTAAGAAAACAAAAGCCACAATAGGGAGAAACACAAAAGGAAGGAAAAAGGGCAAACAAGAAACAGAGACATAAAGAAGAATACAGAGACGCACACCCGTTCCACAAGCATGGCCATAAAACCGTTGGAGCCCTTGAAGAGAGAAATATTTAAATGCCAGGAGAAATCAGACTATAAGCATTCAAGTAACAGGATCATGAGTATCCATTGACGGTGAAACTTGTTGTTCCAGAAAAAGACGTAGATCTTCAGGACGATGAAAAGATTTAGATAAGGTGTCGTTCCAGACTCTCATCGTAGAAGGATCAAATAGACCATACTTAAAACCAAGACTTCTCAGTTGCGGGCGATAAGAGGAAAATTCCTTGCGAATAGCAACCGTTTCTTTAGCAAAGTCTTGATGGATAAAGATTTTACAACCATTCACTAAGAGTGAGGAAATTTCTCTTGCTGCTTTCCTGATAAGGACCAAATGATGGTGTCGCAAAACCTTAAAAATCATTTGCCTGGGCTTAGTGTGGCGAGGATTCCTATGCGAGGGAATTCTGTGAGCCTTATCTACTTCGAATTTTTCGTGGAATTTGATGTTTAGGAGGCCAGGTAGCAATGACTCCAGATATAAGCGACAATCAGATCCCTCAATCTCTTCCGGCAGGTTGAAAATACGGAGATTGTATTGTCTATTACGGTTTTCCAATTCCAGCAATTGAGTATGCATTGGTACTATTTGACTCACCAAAGGCGTAAAAGAGTCCAATTTATTTTTATTGTCCTGAATTTTGATAGCATTATCAGACACTATCACGAACAGAGAAGCTATATCTTTGCAAATATTTTTCACTTCAGTCGCAATAGTGTCAGTATTCATGCGCAGCGCTTGGATTTCCTCCAAAATAGGAGCAAGTGACTGTTCAGAAGATTCAACAACGTTAGATTTAGATGGAGTAGGCGATATCTGCTTTTTCCTTTTATTAGCAGCCAAGTTTTTATTTTCCATCTTGAGGTGCAAAAATAACGTTTTGCTTCAGCTAAATGCAGAATATGAAAAAACACCTAAAAATGTAATAAATGTGAGGGAAAAAGGACTTACAATTCCCTAAAAGCTCTTTAAAGAGATTGGTGCAGCAGCTAAACTGGATCGTGGGTGTGGCTAGGCCCAAGCCAGGCCCACTCTTTGTAAGCACTCCGCCCCCTAAGCAGAGCAAACCGGCAGAAGCTGGAGCATAGGCAGGGGAGAGGAACCAAGGAGTTAGCTGAAGCACTTCCCCACAGCGAAATCGCCCAAAAATCACTCAAAAGGTAGGAAATATATAGAAAAAAACAAGCGCCGCTGTTAATTGAGGATTCCTGACAGGAATATCGTCGATAAACGGCTAATTAGGCCGTTAGACTCACGGAGCTCTGGTGGTGGCGGCCATCTTGGTCGACACGCTCGCGCGACTCCAAAAAATATCCCTTTTTAATAGGCACAAAAGCATTTCTTTTAATTATTAGTAAGACAGTCTTATGTGACCCTTGTAGCCACAAGGTAGGGTGCATGGAATTTAAACCTGGGACATGTAGAAAAGGAATGGCACCTTGTGCATACATTGACAAGGCCCTACAAAATATTTTTACCATGGTAGGCCTGGCTGCCCTATGAAGAAACCCAGAGTGCAGATTAAAAAACACATTTTGCTATCCCAGGATTGGTATAAACTAGAAAAACAGTTAGGCCAAAATGTTCATTGGGTATTAAACATATAATTCAATGTGAAGTGGAATTATAAAAAATATTAAGAAAAGTAACTTTTAGAGAGTTAACTTTTACCTACCTGAACTGTCAGACAGCTAATTACCATAAGCGTCTGTCAGCTTCCAGCCTGTGCTCAAACCCAGGAATAGGTGTGAAAGAGGTATGAGATGCCTCCCAGGACCATAGGTTGACCTGAATGGCCAGGAGGCAGGGGGTTCGGGCATCTAGTTGATATCACAGTGGTAAGTCTTGTGGTACACTAGTAAAGGAGAAAACAGGGTGCCACAATAAATCTTGTGCATTCCCTGTCTGGTAGGTGAAGGACCCTGCTTTTGCCCAGTCTCCTGTCTCTGAGTTTGTTGTGCTTGCAGTACCTGCTTCAAACTGGGTTTAGATGTCGGAGGGCACTGGTGATATGCTTATGGCACTCCCACACACATTCAAGCCAAAGTTCAGTTAGGAAAAGGCTTTTGCCATCTTTAAAATGCCCGGAAACATGGAATTATGGGCCTGTTTGCAGTAAGGCAAACAGGAACGACTTAAAAGTGGGTATCGTTGCCACTGGGAACTTTTATCTCATTGGTTATGGAGTGCCCCATCCATGTCTAGTGCTGGGCATCAATGGTACACTACAAGGTTCCCCATTAGAACACTTCTGCACCTGCAAAAAGGATGCCAGGTGAACTGAACCTGCTGAGCTAGGCATATGTGCCGTGTGAGAAGGAATTGAGAAAGTTGGACCCACTTTCACATGAAATACAAGGACAGAAAGATCTCTGGGGGTGGGAGCGGGGGGACGTCGATGGACGATGGCATAGTTATAATTAAATATTAAATAAATATCACCTATTCCATCGTCTATCGGCTTCCCCCTGCTGCGCCCCTGCCCGGCCACACCATGCTTACCTGAGCCAACCGCCGCTGAGTGTGAGGCTTGTAGTGGATGAATAAGTGATTGCTGTGAATACCAAGGTCACGTTATGTTTGTGGGGATGCCTGCTTGTTGAATAATTGTCCACATCTCCACCAGCGCTGCGCGTCCGCGGTTGCCAGAGTGAGGGCACTTTTCTCCACATCCTATGGGAATGTCCTAACATCGCCCATTTCTGTCACAGGGTCACGGCAACTATGGTGAGAGTGGTGGGTACAGATGGCACCGGCTAATCATCAAAGGAGAGACAGTTTGACCCAAATACGTCACCATCTGGATCACCTTTGCAACAGGGGTAGCAAAACGCAATATTGCTAGGGGGTAGGGGTCGTCGCACCCTCCCTCAGTCACCGATTGGGAAAAAGACATGAATTGGTGCCAGAGGGAAGAGAAAACAGTCTATAAAAGTAGAGGGTGCATAAAGAAATGGGAAAAGGTGTGGCGCCATGGCAGGCATACAGGGGGGCGTTGGAGAGCCCCTTAGAAGCAGGAGAAGCTTTGGCTGACTAAATAATGCTGCTTTTTTTACTTGGACTTCTCCTGGTTTGTATTATGATTTCTTACTCACCCTGACATTTATTCTCATAACCAATTTGAAAGTATACCCGAATGTGCATGCACCGGCAAATGTAATCATACTGTCTATTGTGCTTTTCAATAAAAAGAGTTTAAAAAAAAAATGTTCGCATGAACAGACATCAGCAAAAAAGGTTGTCGAAACAGCTACATCTTTCAGGTAGAAACTCCAACCTAGGGATTCAGGAGAGAGAACCCTTTCAATTCAAACCCTTTCAGACTTTCATCTTTGTCCACAGTTGGGGTGAGATAACTAGTTCCAGCACTCTGTAACCTGTCATTTTCATGGGATGGACTGAGAAGCTATATCACACTCCTGTAATGAGAAGATGTGAGTCATACTGAATGAGAGGCAATGGTTTCATCTTGTGTTAAATGGAGAGAAGAATGCTGAAAAAGTAAGTTCCTGTTCCATGGGAACCTTACAAGAATTCGGTGCAAGGAATTCTCATAACACGGTTAGATCACAAGATAAGAATACCTCTCACCACCATCTCTTTAGAACATTTCTAGACCTTAAAGGATACATGAAGGAAGAATGAGCATTCTGCATGACTGCTGGGAAAGAATACTTAAATACAATTGACTTATGTTGGCACTCTGGGACAGGAACTGCTCTCCAAGTGTCATCTTTTTTATCTTGTTCCCTGGCAAATGGACACAAAAGGCCGAAGGAAACCCTCCTCTGAAGATGATCCAGCAGACCAGATGAGAGCAGAATGCAGTCAGTCAGTCAAAAAACGTTATTTCGGCAATACTGCCATAAAAGCACAATAAAAAATAACATACTTTTTACGAAAAGACCTAAGATAGCTCTTTTCATGGTGAAATCAATTTCAATAATTGTTTTTACACATTTAAACCCTTGGTAACAGAGGCCATGCAGTATAACAAAGGAAGAAAAGCTCTCTCACTGGAGTGTGGTCCTTGGTGACTTATAGGGTGGAACACATTGATAACAGTCTCTAAAATCAGAATAAAATATTACCATCATATAAATAGTAAAAATGTAATTGTTTTTTTTTTAAATAAATATGCTAACATGAAAGGTAAAAAATTACAACATCGATTAATTCCTTTTGGTATTGGGAGATTCACGTATAGGAAGGTGACACACGCTAATTCCTAATCCAAACATCACACTAAACATGTGCGCTAGCACCACATAGCAAATAAGAACTTAGCTATGGCAACAACAACAACCGGATACGGGTCATACTTTAGTAATCTATAAACGTCTCTGTAGTTCCTTACTCCTAACTTTTTACAGAGTTGGAGAATTCATTTTGATCTGGACAGATGGTATGCTCTACAAAAAAAGATCACATGGATCTCCGTCTCTTCTTTCTCATTGCACATGGGATATAAATGTTTATTAGCTCCCAACCACTTATTAGTAAATGCAAAGAGGGGGAGCGTCCCGTGCCTGAATTGGACAAACAGTTTCTTGGCTGCAAGGGGTTGTATCATATCTAAAGCTGGCTCCAGAATATAATACGATTTAACATCCAGAAATCTAGAGGTTAAGCTTGATGACTCTGTTGTTTGCATGAGTGTTGTCATGCTGAATTCCTTCAAGGCAGAGGTTAACAATTTTTTTGAGATGGCAGTACAAGTCTCCTCTGGGGCAGACCACAGGTCACTTCTCCCTATTTTACAGGCAGTTTCCCTAATAAATGACAGCCAGAGGATCTTACCCGCCCCCAAAGTTGACATGACCGACTTCAGTTCTTCTCTATAGTCCACCAAGTCCGGTGTACTCCATAACCGACGCCAATAGAGTAGCGGACGGGAGGCAATCAGGTCAGCGATGGGACGAATTCCCAAGTATATCCTTAATGGGATTAACGGGGTACTCTGGAGCCCAATAGATTCCTTAGAAAACGATTTTCAGTGACAGTCAAACTATTAGTTGAGCAGTGACCCCAAAGTTCTGCACCATATATGGAAGCAGCCCTTATCTGAACCTTATATATTTCTGCTGGTGGGCCAATGACTTTAACTGTACAACTACTATACGCTTTCAAAATTCCCCCACTGGCTTGGATTAATTTTAAGTTCGCCTTAGAGATCTGTGGACCCCATTCCATTCTCTCATTCAGAGTGAGACCCAAATATTCGAAAACGGGCACCCTTTCAAGGGATTTTAAATCCATTTTCGGGTGGGGACAATTGGTGGAATCTGCGTGAAAGACCATATACTTTGTTTTCGAGATGTTGACCTCCAAATTCTTTTTTTTGCAGAACACACTAAATTCATCTAGGACCCGCTGCATCCCCATAGGTGTTTTAGACAGGAGCAGCGTGTCATCCGCAAACATTAATACTGGCATTTTACGGTTAGAAAGTTTAGGCGAGTCTATAACTTTGACAGCTAAAAGGTCATTATTACGCCCATTTTGGAAGAGGGAGAAAAGAGTTGGTGCAAGCACACAACCTTGTCTCACTCCCTTCTCTACCGGGAATGGCGCAGAAAGTTCCCCGCTTTTCCCAAATCTTATTTTAGCAAATGACCCTTTAAGTAAGCGTTTAAGCTGTTGACAGAGATAGGCTGGGGCCCCCATTTTGAGCAAAAGATCCCACAATTGGTCTCTATCTACCATATCGAATACGGATTTAAGGTCCACAAACGTTAGAGAGAACCACCCTCCAACAATATCATTTTCCAGTAGATTAAGTCTAAACAACTGGTCTATGGTGGAGGTTTTGGACTTAAAACCTGCTTGCAAAGTAGTAAGTATATTATTGTCATCCATCCAACTCTGCAGTCTTCCCAAAAGGACCCGAGCAAAAATCTTTTGGGTATCATCTATAAGGCTGATTGGCCTATAGTTTGCTAGATCTAAGGGAGAACCTTTTTTATGGATACAAATAATCTCCGCACCTGCCCACGTTTGCGGTAGTGTCAGGCCGCGAAGAATTGCATTAAATAAGCACTGCAGATACGGACCCCATACCACCAATTCAGATTTAAACAGGTCTCCAGGGATCCTATCCAACCCGGGTGCCTTATTTGGGAGAACTTTCAACAGGGCCACTGTAACTTCAGCCAATAAACAAGGGGTATATCTATCTGTGGTACAGAGATAAGATCGATGGTCGGCAGCCCCGTCGGAATAACTTCTACTCGAGGCTTGGAGTACCATGGGGGTGGGAGCGGGGGGACATCGATGGACGATGGCATAGTTATAATTAAATATTAAATAAATATCACCTATTCCATCGTCTATCGGCTTCCCCCTGCTGCGCCCCTGCCCGGCCACACCATGCTTACCTGAGCCAACCGCCGCTGAGTGTGAGGCTTGTAGTGGATGAATAAGTGATTGCTGTGAATACCAAGGTCACGTTATGTTTGTGGGGATGCCTGCTTGTTGAATAATTGTCCACATCTCCACCAGCGCTGCGCGTCCGCGGTTGCCAGAGTGAGGGCACTTTTCTCCACATCCTATGGGAATGTCCTAACATCGCCCATTTCTGTCACAGGGTCACGGCAACTATGGTGAGAGTGGTGGGTACAGATGGCACCGGCTAATCATCAAAGGAGAGACAGTTTGACCCAAATACGTCACCATCTGGATCACCTTTGCAACAGGGGTAGCAAAACGCAATATTGCTAGGGGGTAGGGGTCGTCGCACCCTCCCTCAGTCACCGATTGGGAAAAAGACATGAATTGGTGCCAGAGGGAAGAGAAAACAGTCTATAAAAGTAGAGGGTGCATAAAGAAATGGGAAAAGGTGTGGCGCCATGGCAGGCATACAGGGGGGCGTTGGAGAGCCCCTTAGAAGCAGGAGAAGCTTTGGCTGACTAAATAATGCTGCTTTTTTTACTTGGACTTCTCCTGGTTTGTATTATGATTTCTTACTCACCCTGACATTTATTCTCATAACCAATTTGAAAGTATACCCGAATGTGCATGCACCGGCAAATGTAATCATACTGTCTATTGTGCTTTTCAATAAAAAGAGTTTAAAAAAAAAATGTTCGCATGAACAGACATCAGCAAAAAAGGTTGTCGAAACAGCTACATCTTTCAGGTAGAAACTCCAACCTAGGGATTCAGGAGAGAGAACCCTTTCAATTCAAACCCTTTCAGACTTTCATCTTTGTCCACAGTTGGGGTGAGATAACTAGTTCCAGCACTCTGTAACCTGTCATTTTCATGGGATGGACTGAGAAGCTATATCACACTCCTGTAATGAGAAGATGTGAGTCATACTGAATGAGAGGCAATGGTTTCATCTTGTGTTAAATGGAGAGAAGAATGCTGAAAAAGTAAGTTCCTGTTCCATGGGAACCTTACAAGAATTCGGTGCAAGGAATTCTCATAACACGGTTAGATCACAAGATAAGAATACCTCTCACCACCATCTCTTTAGAACATTTCTAGACCTTAAAGGATACATGAAGGAAGAATGAGCATTCTGCATGACTGCTGGGAAAGAATACTTAAATACAATTGACTTATGTTGGCACTCTGGGACAGGAACTGCTCTCCAAGTGTCATCTTTTTTATCTTGTTCCCTGGCAAATGGACACAAAAGGCCGAAGGAAACCCTCCTCTGAAGATGATCCAGCAGACCAGATGAGAGCAGAATGCAGTCAGTCAGTCAAAAAACGTTATTTCGGCAATACTGCCATAAAAGCACAATAAAAAATAACATACTTTTTACGAAACGAACTTAGCTATGGCAACAACAACAACCGGATACGGGTCATACTTTAGTAATCTATAAACGTCTCTGTAGTTCCTTACTCCTAACTTTTTACAGAGTTGGAGAATTCATTTTGATCTGGACAGATGGTATGCTCTACAAAAAAAGATCACATGGATCTCCGTCTCTTCTTTCTCATTGCACATGGGATATAAATGTTTATTAGCTCCCAACCACTTATTAGTAAATGCAAAGAGGGGGAGCGTCCCGTGCCTGAATTGGACAAACAGTTTCTTGGCTGCAAGGGGTTGTATCATATCTAAAGCTGGCTCCAGAATATAATACGATTTAACATCCAGAAATCTAGAGGTTAAGCTTGATGACTCTGTTGTTTGCATGAGTGTTGTCATGCTGAATTCCTTCAAGGCAGAGGTTAACAATTTTTTTGAGATGGCAGTACAAGTCTCCTCTGGGGCAGACCACAGGTCACTTCTCCCTATTTTACAGGCAGTTTCCCTAATAAATGACAGCCAGAGGATCTTACCCGCCCCCAAAGTTGACATGACCGACTTCAGTTCTTCTCTATAGTCCACCAAGTCCGGTGTACTCCATAACCGACGCCAATAGAGTAGCGGACGGGAGGCAATCAGGTCAGCGATGGGACGAATTCCCAAGTATATCCTTAATGGGATTAACGGGGTACTCTGGAGCCCAATAGATTCCTTAGAAAACGATTTTCAGTGACAGTCAAACTATTAGTTGAGCAGTGACCCCAAAGTTCTGCACCATATATGGAAGCAGCCCTTATCTGAACCTTATATATTTCTGCTGGTGGGCCAATGACTTTAACTGTACAACTACTATACGCTTTCAAAATTCCCCCACTGGCTTGGATTAATTTTAAGTTCGCCTTAGAGATCTGTGGACCCCATTCCATTCTCTCATTCAGAGTGAGACCCAAATATTCGAAAACGGGCACCCTTTCAAGGGATTTTAAATCCATTTTCGGGTGGGGACAATTGGTGGAATCTGCGTGAAAGACCATATACTTTGTTTTCGAGATGTTGACCTCCAAATTCTTTTTTTTGCAGAACACACTAAATTCATCTAGGACCCGCTGCATCCCCATAGGTGTTTTAGACAGGAGCAGCGTGTCATCCGCAAACATTAATACTGGCATTTTACGGTTAGAAAGTTTAGGCGAGTCTATAACTTTGACAGCTAAAAGGTCATTATTACGCCCATTTTGGAAGAGGGAGAAAAGAGTTGGTGCAAGCACACAACCTTGTCTCACTCCCTTCTCTACCGGGAATGGCGCAGAAAGTTCCCCGCTTTTCCCAAATCTTATTTTAGCAAATGACCCTTTAAGTAAGCGTTTAAGCTGTTGACAGAGATAGGCTGGGGCCCCCATTTTGAGCAAAAGATCCCACAATTGGTCTCTATCTACCATATCGAATACGGATTTAAGGTCCACAAACGTTAGAGAGAACCACCCTCCAACAATATCATTTTCCAGTAGATTAAGTCTAAACAACTGGTCTATGGTGGAGGTTTTGGACTTAAAACCTGCTTGCAAAGTAGTAAGTATATTATGGTCATCCATCCAACTCTGCAGTCTTCCCAAAAGGACCCGAGCAAAAATCTTTTGGGTATCATCTATAAGGCTGATTGGCCTATAGTTTGCTAGATCTAAGGGAGAACCTTTTTTATGGATACAAATAATCTCCGCACCTGCCCACGTTTGCGGTAGTGTCAGGCCGCGAAGAATTGCATTAAATAAGCACTGCAGATACGGACCCCATACCACCAATTCAGATTTAAACAGGTCTCCAGGGATCCTATCCAACCCGGGTGCCTTATTTGGGAGAACTTTCAACAGGGCCACTGTAACTTCAGCCAATAAACAAGGGGTATATCTATCTGTGGTACAGAGATAAGATCGATGGTCGGCAGCCCCGTCGGAATAACTTCTACTCGAGGCTTGGAGTACCATGGTTCAAAATGAGAGCGCCAAACCTCCTCCCCGAGGTTTGGTCCGATGGCATTCCTGCCACTGACCGTTCCATTTTTTACCAAGTTCCAAAATCCTCTAGTATCCTTGTCTTCAAGGGTTTTCTGCATCGCCTGCCATCTGTGAATTTCCAATTCTGCTTTTGCTACTAAAATACATTTTTTAAAAGATGCTCTAGCCTCCCTGATTCGTACTGTGTCACCCAATCGCAAGTGGGTCAGGAGGGCCTTTTTTGCCTCTTTTCATGGCGTATTGTACCAAAGGTTATTATTTCTGTAAGGTTTTCTTTTACTGCTTGGTTCACTATAAAAGAACGGTGATAGAGTATTGACCATAGCCAGATGGTTTTCCCCCAGCGCTTCTAACTGATCGATGGCACCATTGCAATCAGCAAGTACACTTGCCTTAACTAAAAAAGGAATAATTGAATTATACAGAGACGCCTTCACCTCTGGGGATTGCAAAAAGGTGCCCCAACGAATCCTTCTGCCTCCATCAACGGAGAGCAATGCTGGAGGAGGGGAAGTTGTTGCAGCCTGCCCCTCTGCCGGGTGGTGCCACTCCAAAGTGACAACCAACGACGGGTTGTGGTCACTTTCGGCACATGGATGTACTATGAAGTTTACAATCCTACACCACATCTCCATGTTGACCAGGATATAATCTATTGCAGAAGAATGACCTATCCTCTCAAAGGTGTTTTTCCCTGGGTTATCAGCAGATAAGCGGCCATTACAAGCTCTCAGGGAATAACTGAGAGTAAGGGTGGTCAGTTGCAAAGCTAGAGGGGTCCAAGTCCTTACTGGGTAGTGGTTGCACACTGGGATTCCCTACGACAAATCCTCTGGAATGCAGTATACCTTGAGGGAGCCCTGGCTGGAGCAAATACCAATACTCAGTAGCTATTCTGGGAATCTTGGTGCTGTAGAAGAGCTCAGAAGTGACTTTTCCAGAATCAATAAACTTTTTTAAGTTAAAGAATCTTTCAGAAACTGGCAGGCAGCCTGTTGGCAAATGGTTTACTGGAAATTATGACCTCTACTCTCTAAATGCACATCAGAGTTATGTTCAAAGGTGCTAACTCCCCTTTTCAACCATACCTTTTTACTGCCCTAGTCACAGATGCATGGTGGGGGGGGGGGGTCTATCCTGTGCCCAGTACTTAAGAAAAGGTACTCGAAAAATCCATGAAATTATTGCCTGATGGCACTATAGACCTAGAGGCTAAAGCACCTGGAGGCCTGGGTCACAGACCATGATGGCCTGCCTTTTTTCCAGGCTTGGTATCGAGCCGCAGCATAAACACAGGATAATATCATGGCACTAGCAGCCCGAGTCACCTAGCAGTAAAGAAAGCCCAACTATCACTCTTCTGCTGCTTCATCAATTTTAGTGCTGCATTTAACAGAGTAGAACAACACACGCTATGTAGAAAACTAAAGGAGTGGTGCATCTCTCCAGGAACTACTAGGGGCAATTCTTGCCCTGGACACCGCCACATGGGTGCGAGTGAGAACATATCGTCATACTACGACCTCTCAAATCACCACTTTCCGTGGTCTGAACCAGTGCTGTGTTCTTGTGCCCCCTTCTTTTCAACTTAAACACTGCAAATCAGGGCAAAAGCTCTAGAGGGTAGCTCCCTGGATTCTCCAAGGATAGGTCAGACCAAACTACACATCTTGCAATATGCAGGTGATATAGTGGTAATGGACCGTACCAGTCAGTCTACAGCAAGCCTTGAGCAGCCTCCACATTTACCATGGGAAAAAACACCTTATGATAAACCATGACATGACCAAGGTCTTGTCTTTCGCTCGGTACAGAATTTAAGAAAGAAGAAATACCTCATATGCCACATGTGCAGCAACATCATTAAATCTGCCAGGAAGTAAAATTACCTGGGTGTCTTCCTCACAGAGTGTCCTAAATCTTTCACCCATATAGTCTCCCGGATTCAGACTCAGTGAACAAGTTACAAGAAAATATTTCAATTGCTCTGCTAGGGCAAGACTCCGATTGAAGTTTGGGCTTTCGATACAGACTCTAGTCTGTGAGTCAGATGTTCTGAAATACTACATTCAGGTCCTGAAAGCACCCGCCAACTCACTTAAAGCCTGTCTGAAAACTGTATTTGAGACCACGGGCAATCCCTGGCACCAGCAAATACAAAAAGCCATCATCTCCTTTCAAATTGAAGAACCAGCATTAAAATCAGAAGACATTATCTACATGGCTTTGAAAAGGGTAAATAAAAGGCAACTGAAATTAATTTGCATCAATAAGAGATATCCCTACTAAAGACCTCTACTATTCTCTTCCCCTGAATAACTTGTACCAGACTGGAAAACCACAACCATATCTACTAGAAGCCTTTCACAGAAAAGTTTGTAGAGAATTCCAGTATAAGTGCCTACTAGGCTTAGCAATAACCAAAATGTATCCGACATGGGCCTCAAAAGGTGAGAGAGGCGTAAAGGCTATGCCAGTACAGATGTGAATCATGGCTGCATCTCCTGCATTGTTGTTCCAAGCTGAAGGCTTCCAGGAGGTCTTTTATGAAGCCAATCTACCTGACCAGGTAGGTCATACTTGTCTGGAGACCGCTGCGTTGTGGTTTACCCAACCAGGTCCAAGAGCCTTGTTGAGGTGTGGTGCATTCATCAAGGAACTTAGAACCCAACTTCAACCACAAATCTTAGAGCCTTGTCACGTTCCCTCTACCCAAAATCTGATAACTGACTATTATAAGGGGACAACCTGAAGCCAATCTACCTGAATCAGGAGGTTTGTACTCGTCTGGAGGACTCCGCGTTGTGTTACACACAACCAGGTACAAGAGCCTTATCAAGGTGAGGGAAATTTGTCAAGGAACTTAGAACCTCAAATCTCAAAGCCTTGTCACATTCCCTCTACCCAAAAACTGATAATAGACTATTACAAGGGGACACTCTAAATCGTAGCCACAGTGTGGTTAAGGGGCTCTTGGTCCAACTGGGAAATTGAGGTGGGAAATGGGAAATTAACATCATGATATTTATTCGAGCCACCAAGTTTGTAAAACAATAGTTTTGTTAGTCTATCAAGTCACTGTGCCCTCCACCTTCATCCACTCCCCTTAAATCATATGGGCTTGGGACACTTTATTGCTCCTGTTGATTTTTAAAGTCTCTCCCCCTCACATCCTTTTCATACGTGAATGAATCCCCTTTTATTGGTGATGGGATTCAGAAAAGGCTTTTTAAAAATCTTAAAAGTCCCATTGTTTCTTATGTCATGCTGAGGTACTAGATGTTGAAGGAAACTTATTTTTGCACTGTTTGAAGCACTTTGTTTCAGGTGCTTTGGTCGTTACATACTGTAGGAATCACGCTGTTTTTGCAAATTCGCCAACATTTTGCATGTTATATTTCTTGCACTACACTATGTACTTTGCCTCTGCCCCTTTCCTGTTTATGCACTTTAACCTAAAATGTTTATAAAAAATTAATCTCAATGTAACACCTAAATATGGTTGTTTTAGCACAAAGACAGATGTTTTATTATGGTATGGATACAAATTGTTACGGTTTTTATTAACTAAACAATAAATTGACTACTACTGCCTCTGCTCTCCTGGTGGAAGGCTGAGACCATATTTAGAGGTCCCTGCCAGATGGGGCAGACCTCTGTGCCTTCAGTAGAGCCACTGCTGCAGTGGCTCTATGTCAGGTATGGATCTTTTGCAGGTTTGATGCACCTACTTGGAAAATCATTTATTTTCTGAAAACCAACTCCCATAGCAGAAGAAACCTATAAGTTAATAGCCCTGATATGAGAGGGGAAAATGTGCATTTTGCCTGTCCAGGGTCAACATGCCCCCCATGATGGTCTCCAATGAGGGTCGGCACTGAAATGCAAATACAATCAGTTTTCACCAAGTTATTTCCAGAAATGGCCTTAATTATAAACAGAGTGGAAGAACCATGAGTTTCCCAAGGAGGGACCACTAGAAATTATTGTAGTGTTCCTGTTTTGCTAAACTTGAATTGACCGTCATGCCCCTTTTCTTTGACCTCGGAAAGATATGCACATAATGCAGAGGTTACCACAGGGTAGATGCAACCAGGGGAAGCAAGACATACATATTTGTCTCAATCTCAGATTTGTTTATCTGAATAGAAATGCTTCAGTTTGATCATGTCTTAAAGATATCAAGTCTCATGATGCCCTGGCTGGCTACTTTTCTACCTGAGGATTTTGAGCAACGAAAAATTGACCAAGTCTGAATTTAATGCAAGGGAATGGATTAGGCTAGCAAAGTTACTGCAGCCGCAAATGTCCCTTCATGGTTACAAAATTGATTGGTGTCGACCTTTACTCTGAATTTCTCTGGAGGAGTCCCCAGAATCTGTAATGCCCTCCTTCCAGCAACAAAGGCCAGTCCAATGAATTCTATTTTCAAGAAGGAGGTGAAAACAATAATTATGACAACATTTTTTTCCCGCAAGAACAGACTACAACTGGCAGTTTACCAGGGAAGCCCCAAGAACATGGAAGGACTACACTGAAAGGATTTCCCCGCCACTGTAGAGCCTACACAGTGGTGACGCAGAGATACACTTGAAAATAAATGACCACTGCGCCTATCAGCTGAGCCACATTTGCCCCAATACAAACACGATTCAGAAAAGGGGGTGGTGATGAACAGAGTGTCTGAATTAAGCAGACCACTCTTTCCCAGTCCAAAGATCAGGGCTTGATCCATCACCGTTATTTAGCTCACTGCCCCATCCCAGCTCAGAACCTGGCTATATGCAAATTAGTCTGTCCCTGGCCCAGTGCATCATGGGAACAGGGCAGACCAAACTACCAAGCCAATTAATTAATTAATTAATTAAATAATATATAACGGTTAAAGACGTGTGCGAGTCGAATCATGATTAGTGTGATTGCATAGAACTATGACTCTCGTGTATTGGTTTGACGAGATGTACTGACTTGGAACATAGAGCTGATTTAGTTAAGTTCCGAAATATGTTGTAGGCTTGTGTGTTGGGCTATGCCACAGGATATGAAGATTTTCTTGAATCCTAGTTGATGGTAAAGCGATAAAACCTCTTATAGATCACTTATCTTACTCTGACTACTGTATTCTCAGATGTTTTCGAATTACTGTAAGCTGCTGTGGTATGTTTAATAAAATGTTATTAAAAAAAAAGAGGGCATGGTCGCCACACCAGACGAGGCAGAGGTTGTCTCCAATACGGGTTCAGCACCCCCAGGGGATTGACAAACTCAACAGAAGAACTATCCATGGTGGCTAGTGATAACCTATCTAATAATCCTTTACCTAGCACGGACGACTTCCAGAAGGTACCCATCTTAAACTCATCTTCGCACACCCTATCAGAAGATGAAAATATCATTGTTGAGCAGAGAGCTCTCCTTTGTACAAACTTCCTGCCCCAATTTCTGGGAACTACAAATTGAAATGCTACGGATCTTTATAAAAATACACCCACATTCTTTCTTCCAAGAAAATCCCAGTACCCCCTGTACTGCCAATACAAACTCCGGTCCTCCATCTATCTTCTCTCCTCCCTGCTGTTGTCTCCCGGTGGAGGTACACACTTTTGAGAAAGTAATTCTCAAACAAATCTCTAAATTAGAATTTAAACTGGGCTTTACTCCATACAATCTCCCCCTTTGTGAAAATCAGGTACTCGCCAAACTCAATATTAATCATACCCAGGTCGTTCAACCAGTTGACAAAGGTGGTGGCATCATGGTTCAGGACATTGACCCATATAAAACTGAGATTCTTAGACATTTGTCCAATACTGACCACTATTTGAGATTAGGTACATACCCACCAGTGAAATTCAAAGCCTTATCCACGGTATCACAGAGATGGGCAAAATAGAAGGCTTTCTGATTCATAGTGAATTTTTCTTTCTTAATATGAACTATCCTAGGACACCTGTGATTTACACTCTGCCTACAATACTCAAAAACACTGAAACTTCCGGAGGTCGTCCCATTAGTTCAAGGTGCGGATCCATTTTAGAGACCCCTGGACAATATGTAGATTTTTTCATTAAAGACTTCAGACCCAAACCACATTTTTACATTAAAGACACTACGGACATGATCACCCAAGTTAAAGATCTTCCTTTTGACCCCAATGCCGACATTCTTTGAACTTGGATGTAGAACTGCTCTACACCAATATTCCCCAGACACAGGTCCTAAACATCATTGGGAAAACCTGAATTCCAGGACTCAACCCCAGTCTCTCCCGACATCCTTTATTATACATCTTCCCAAGATTTGCCTCACATGCAATTTCTTTTTCCTTGCTGGACAATTTTGTCAACAGGTCAAAGGTACTTCAATGGGGACAGTTTTTGCTCCCAGCTTTGCTGTATTGTACATGAATGACCTTGAAATTAACAAGTTACTGGCTCTATTCAATTCATTTCGCAATAACGTGACCATTTGGAAATGCCATATCGACTACATTTTTTTGATTTGGCAAGGCACTGAACTGACTCTCCTTAATTTCCTGAAATGGTTCAACAGCAACTATAATGAACTTAAATATCACACTCACACACAACAAGTCAGAGATAGATTTTCTAGACCTTTGGATTAAACCTGTTGACGGTGAGCTTTTCACCACAAGCCCTCAAAGAGGAAAACTCTTCTCTCCTATGACTGCCATCGCCCTCGAGTTTAGAAGGACTCACTACCGTTTTAACAACTTCTTCATATTGGAAGGAATTGTTCTTTCAAGCAAGATTACTTCCATAGAGCCAACAATTTGCCACAAGATGGATTACCAGAGGCTACCCCTGTAAACTTGTCTGCAGATCCATCAAAAGGGCATGGTATTGCCCAACACAAAATTCTATTCATACCTAAACCCAAAACAGTCATGACTGCCTAGTTTTTTACACCACCTTCTCACCCAATTCAAATCAAATCAAAAACTGTATTCTGAAGCACTGGCCAATACTCAGTGCCAGAGACCTAAATGTTGCGCAACCACTTTTTGCATTTCTTAAAAATAGAAATATTAGAGACCACTTAGTCAGGGCCAGTCTCCCAGCTAAAACGATTACACAAACTCTCACTTATTTATGTGGCAAACGCCCTATATTTGGACACTCTAAGGGGCAGATTTACAAGGTCTGGCACATCTCTGCAAATCAGCAGGGATGCGCCAGAAAACTTGCAACACGCAAAACTACCCATGCACCACCACGGATGCGCTGAATTTCCAATGCAGTGCACCATGGCGCATGGATAAAGCAATACCAAAGGGGATGATGGACGGAGCACTGGAGCAAATCAAACACTCACCCCCAGTCAACTGATATGGGTTTAATCCATCGTCATTCTTTAGCTCACTCCACCACCCCAGTTCAGACATGGCCATGTGCAAATCAGTCTAACCCTTTGCCTTATGGGAACAGTCCAGCCCGAGTTCGGGACTGGGCTGGACTGTTCCCATGAGGCACAGGGTCAAGACTGATTTGCATATGGCTGGGTCCAAACTGGAATGGCATGGTGAGCTAAGAAACGATGGATTTAGGCCCTGAACTGTGTACTGAGCTGAATGTATTACATTGTTCTGCATTCTGTCCATCAACTGTTGTTTTTGCATTTGGCACCCCGAGTGGGACGGGTATGCTCCGACTTGAGTCCTGTGCTCTCTATGCCACTGGAACCAAGTTATCCTGACAGAACAGGGGTGAAAACCCGAAACCGGTCCTATGATGCTTGTTTCCAGTCCAGAGAGGACCTGGCTTGGCAGTTCGGGCTGGACTGTTCCCATGAGGCACAGGGTCAAGACTGATTTGCATATGGCTGGGTCCAAACTGGAATGGCATTGTAAGCAAAAAATGGATGGATTAAAGCCTGGATCTCTGTACTGGGGTGAATGTATGACATTGTTCTGCATTCTGTCCATCAACTGTTGTTTTTGCATTTGTCAGCTCGAGTGGGACGGGTATGCTCAGCCGTGAGTCCCGTGCTCTCCATGCCACTGGATTCAAGCTATCCTGGCTGAAGAGGGGTGAAACTCCAAAACCGGTCCTATAATGCTTGTTTCCAGTCCATTGAGGACCTGGCTTGGCAGTTCGGGCTGGACTGTTCTCATGAGGAACAGGGTCAAGACTGATTTGCATATGGCTGGGTCCAAACTGGAATGGCATGGTGAGCAGAAAAACAATGGATTTAGGCCTGGATCTCTGTACTGGGGTGAATGTATGACATTGTTCTGCATTCTGTCCATCAACTGTTGTTTTTGCATGTGGCGCACGGATAGGCAGATACGTGTTGTATTTGCTGGCGTAAGGTTGACGCAGTGCTAGAGTCGTGTCACGGGAGCAACGCAACTCCAGCACTGTTCCAACCCGGCCTATTTCCAACATGCTGTGTCTCACCTTTTGTCTGCTTCAAGCAGGCGCAAGGTTTTGACGCAAGGGGTGTCGGAAAAGTGACTACGTGAAATCTTGTAGATTTCACTCAGCACTTTTCTGATGCTTTCCTGCAACTGACCGCCCGCACTGCGCAGGTACGGGCACATTATACCTGATGCAGGTATAATGTGGCATAGGGGTTTACGGCGTGACGCATTTCCCTAGATGTGTCAGGTTGTAAATCCGTCGCAGCATGGCTCTTGCTTTACGCCGCCGCTGCGCACACACAAAGGTGACTCAGAGGTGGCGCAAATGTGTCGCAAGTGCCTCATAAATCTTCCCCTAAATGTGGTAACTGTGTTGTGTGTCAATTTACTACAGAATGCAAGGATTTCTCATTTGATAATATCAAGATTGTTCTTAAGCCATTCTCTAACTGCAATACTGCAAATGTTGTTTATGCAATTTACTGCCCCTGTAACAAAATATGAATTGGTCAAACAACATAATAATATTTTATTTTGCTTGATTAATTAAAATCTTTGCATATACATGTCAGAAAGATTCATTGTGCACAGAAGATACCTATACAAAACTATAAAAAGCTGCATAATATAAAAGGGTCAACAATTGCATATTCCTAATGTGTACAATGAGCTGTTTTAAAAAAAAGATTCTCATAAACTTTTACATCTCATTTGGTACTAGCAGCCGTGTCTACTGCAACTTCTCAAGTAGATGGGACAACTTAACCAGGTCCATTGTCCAAGTTAGAGGCTTGGTAATTAAAGTGCAAGTACAACTAATACAAGTTAGGGAGTTGAAGTACTTAAGTAGTATTTTAGCATGTTTTGGGTAACGACAAGATCTTAAGTCTCTTAGTTAACAGCTCAAAAAGTTTTGTAAGCCGACAGTTGAGATGAACGTCAATAGGATTGAAACAAAGCTTCACTGACTGCCTGTAGGACCGGATGCCGTAATGCTGTTATGCCTGAAGCAAGGTGCATCTTATGTCCTTTAAATTGGGACAGTTTCAGATTACGTGAGTGATGTCTTCCTTCCCACTTCCGCATGGGTTAAAGGTCAGATGCCACCTTTCCTTTCCCAAGGTGGAAGATGGGGTTTGATCGCAATTACCCCCAAGCTTAACCTTAGAAAGTTTTCCTTCCTGCTTATCTTAATTCCGGCACTCATGTAGGCTTGGGGTTTTTGCCTTAGATAGTCACTGAGCACTATCCAGCCATGTGCCTTATTGGTAAGAGTTGCTTTGTCTTCTAGAACAGAAAGCATGGAAAATACACATTTGAATCTGCCAGCACAGAAGACGCATCCTCTGCAAGGTACCCAATGCACCTTTTGGGGCACACTTTACAGACAAGATACAAACAGAGGACGAGATTCACTGGCAAGTGGTATCCATGGTGAAACCACCCCCAAGAGGAACTGACAAAAGCTCTACACTCATCAAAGAAGAACTCAAAAGGATACTCTGTACCAACAATCTCAATACTGGTTGGAATAAATTAGAAGACTGGACCTCCTTGGTCTGATATCTCCTTCAAATACTTGATTCCATTTGATTACCAGAAAAACCTGTTTTACACCGTAAGCTCACAAGGTCACACGTGTAATTTTTTGATTCCATATATTTTTTGTATCGATAAAGTAATAAACCACATGCCCTCCATTGTCCTAGCCATGGCTTTGAGGTCTCCATTTGCATTAGGTCTACGTGAAATGACCATATGTGATGTATTTCCTTAGCTATGATATCTACGTTCTTTCTATGTACAAAATGTCCTTTATTGTCCCAGGATATGTTATCCTTCTACTGTTTCCACCATCTTTGCTTAATAATTTCTCCGCCCTATCTGCATGTATGCTGGTTCCAATATTGCTCTTATGTTATTTTAATTACATGTTGCAATTACACTTTCCTCAATGTGATTTAATTAGATTTTCCTTGGTGTCTAGAACTGTCAACATACCACTACTGTGATATATCATCTTCCTGCCAACGCCAATATGGCTGCCACTGTTTTCCTTTATTTCAAATTCCTATTGACTGTGAACGTCTTTGTTCATTTGAATCGCTCACTCACTACTATGTTGCCGCGTACTGTACCCACGTCTCATTGATGCCACACCGCTACCTGTGTCCGACTAATTCAAGTCCATGACACACGGGGCAAACACTGCTTGAATTCACAGTCAGCACATGGTACGCTACTCCTTGACTCTATACCTGTAACTACACATGTTCCAGGGAACGGAGCCTCCTCTCCTTTGTATTTTCAGGTTACTTGATCCATCTGGACACACGCTATTGCCCGTCCGCATAAGGGTCTGGTTATCGCCTAATCTCTTCGCTCTGCGCACACACAATGTGCTCTCCACACATCCAGGTCTTGTACCACTCGGCTGCTACATTTTTTTGATTTCCAACAAAAGCGCCACATTAATTATGCAGCCCCTTATACTTTCAAGTTCGGTCAACAAATTTTTTACACACAATTAGACACATGTTGTGTCCCATTCCCTGCCAGGTAATTGACCAGCACATTCATCACATGCATGACTTGTTCAGCCTCAATAATGTGTCATGTTTTTAAATATCAATTTAAACATCATGTTAACATTGGTTCCAGATTCTATATTGGCCCCACTCCGCCTTCCACATTGGTTGACTGGTTGCCTAGATGCGTGGTTCGCTCCTCCCAATTGGATTAGTTATTGTTATTTTCATTCTTGATCTGTACTCACTCCTTGCAGTAATTTGATTTAGCCTTCAGACTTGGTGCATTACCACATTAATTTCACAAATAGGCACTCACAAGTATGTGTGCACCATGGCCTTTCACTTATCATGTACTCCACTCCTGATTACTCGCCAGTTCCGAATAACTTAATTATTTTTCTTTTTCTTTCTCCATTCCTTTTCACATTTCCCAGCAGGCATTCTTTTCATATCATATTTACCATGTCCTGATGATAATCCCAATATTTTGATAGGGATCATTACACCGTTGACTTTAGCACATTGACAGTGATTCATTCAACTATTCATTTTAAAGATGTGCAATGGTGCTCCTTTATGCATGCAGCCTAAACTGTTGATTGTATTTTGATCATGCATTGGTATGCCTGAGTTTCTTGAAACGCTCTTCTCGAATACTGTCTCACTTTCTATGTCCTATTTATTCATGATGTAAATAAATTACACAGGCGGCTGTCCATCCGATCCCATCCCGGACAGAATTATGCTAGTGGTGGGCAAGGTGCTCGGTCCTGTGATCCAGTCCCTTGTTAACCTCTCGCTGGCCGAGGGCCGTGTTCCACAGGAGTGGAAAACGGCATTGGTGAGGCCCATTCGTAAGAACTCCTCTATACCACGGACAGATATGTCCAACCTCAGGCCTATATCCCTGCTTCCATATTTGAGCAAACTTACCGAAAAGCACGTGAACAAACATCTTTCGAGCTTTATAGAACGCACCGGTAGCCTGGACCATTCCCAGTCCGGTTTCAGGCCAAATTACAGTACTGAATCGGCACTTCTTTCAGTAACTGATGATCTCTGCATGTACCAGGACAGGGGTTATTCAGTTGTCCTGGTACTATTGGATTTATCGGCTGCGTTCGATATTATATCTCATAACATCCTGCTCATGCGTCTTGCTGAGATTGGCCTCGAGACTCTGGCACTGGCCTGGTTGAGGAGCTTCCTATCAGATCGTGCCCAAAGTGTTAGCATGGGCGCTTATCGATCGGCCACGGTTGAGATCACAAAGGGGGTGCCACAGGGCTCCTGTTTGAGCCCTACTTTGTTTAACATCTATGTGGCACCCCTGGCTAGGATTATGAGAGCATTTGGTTTCATCCCAGTGTCATATGCTGATGACACCCAGCTCCTTTTCCCATTTAAATCCCTCACTTCCGAGGTTAAAAAATCCTTCTCTGAAGGCATGAAAGCGGTCTCCCAGTGGATGACCTCGAATTTCCTACAGTGCAATGTAGGAAAGACCGAGGTCATGCTTTTTGGAGATTCCAAAATACTATGGTCCCCTGACTGGTGGCCTTCTGACTTAGGCCCTGACCCCACCCCGAAGCCGGTGGTGAACAACCTGGGAATACGATTGGACCAGGATCTCTCGCTAAGGGAGCATGTAAACACCACGGTGGGATCCTACTTTCATGGGATAGGACTCCTCCGCAAAGTGTTCCTCCTTCTCCCAGACTCTACTAGGAAAACTTTGGTGCAGGCCTTGGTGCTTAGTCGTTTAGACTACTGCAATGGACTGTTGGCATCAGCTAATGATGGAGTACTTGGTAGACTTCAAGTGGTACAGAATACTGCTGCAAGGCTAGTTTTAAATGCTCCTCCCAGATCACCCTCAAAACCCCTTCTAGCAAAACTACATTGGCTGTCAATCCACCAAAGGGTTAAGTTTAAGACCTGCTGTGTGGTTCATAAGGGTCTACACGGCCGGGACCCTCATACCTGGTGGAAAAATTCCTTATATAGAACCCTGCCCGGAATCTCAGCTCCTTCTCAGAGTACCTAAGGTAAAAAAGACCAGACAGGGTGGCAAAGCCTTGTCAGCCATCGGTCCAGCACTATGGAATAAACTTCCCCTTCCGCTTAGGCAGTGTATGGATCACTTTACCTTTAGGAAAAGGTTGAAAACATTCCTGTTCCAGTACTAGCACCCGAAATTAGATTGTTCTGTCTTTCTGTCATCTGTTCACTGGCATTGGGCGCAGAGATACTCCTTTGGGAGACGATTCAAGCGTGGTATAAACCCACAAATAAATAAATAAATAAAGTGTATCTCTGTGTTGATTGTTGTCTTTTTACTTATGCTGTTGGGAGCAACTGTTCCTGTATAAGTATTGGCAATTGAATGAAGCAAAATTGCCTCCAGCTTAATGGGGACAAGAATGAGAATGTAATTGTATGTAAGGCCAATAAAACCTGATCAACATGGGCACTAAATTCTTTCAACTTCCTGAGTGGGAGTGGGAACACCAACCTTTCATATTTATTAGGTTTTGTCCCTACTCATACTGGCCCTATCTTTTTATTTATTTCTGAAACCGACCTTTGAATTAACAGTCACTGTGTTATACACAAATACCCTCCACTTCAACAGGTATATATAGAACACAAATTTGTGAACAAAATTTGTGAAGAAAATTTGTGAAAAAACGAGATAACACCTCACGTGTGCAACACCACAGGAGCTTACTGGTTATTTATCACCAGTTGTGCCCACGTTTTTATCATCGGTCGCTATCTCGCTTAAAAAATATATATGTATGTACATTGGTGTCCAGAAAACCAGTGAAAAATAAATGTGTCCACTAACAACAAAAATTTACCCTGTGAGGTTAAAATTGAGATAAGCCACCAAATAACCGCTTTACACTCAACTAGTGTGCCTATTCAAAATAAAAACAAACTGCATGCTTGCAGACCATTTAATAATGGTCCGACATGTTTCATGCCTGTATAACGTAGTGGCAATTTCTTCGGGGCATGAGGTCTTAATCCACCTTTCTGGACCCTTGTTTCGTACACACAGTGACAGGTAGTACCAGTTATCCACTGCGTCACACAGGAACTCAATTCTATTGTGAGCCCAGTTTCATTAGTAAGACACTTGTGTTGTTCCAACTCGCGTTTTCTCATTGAGTTCCTGTGTGACGAGGTGGATAACTGGTATGAGGGGCCATGGCTACTACCGGTCACTCGTGTGTACGAAACAAGTGTCCAGAAAGGTGGATTAAGACCTCATGCCCTGAAGAAATTGCCACTACGTTAATGCACATAATTGTAATTGCCACCATTTTTTTAAATATACCAATTCACTTGTTCTACTTTTAACAGTGAAGTTCTATATCTTAAACATCCATGGCCCACCTTTTACTTGCTGTGAAAATGTATTTTTGTGAGAATAAACTTAATGGCTGTTTTTCTTTGCCTTATTCAATGCACCAGTTTTGAGAGTGTAGTGATTTTGTAGCACTAAAATGTCACCACAGTTTTTCGATGGCAAAAGGTGTTTTGAAGAGAAAAAGTTGCAAAAAAAATAAGATTTTTATTTGAAGACCAAAGTACCAATATTTAATTTGCAAAGGCCAAAATGACCTTTATAAGGAAGTCAAGGTATGATGCCACAACAAACTAGATGACTAATTCTCTATTGCTCAGCAGCATCACTAAAAAAACCCGAGGAGACAATGGGACCTCGAGACTCTAATAGAAGAACACACCTTCCATTTCATAATTAGCTTCAGCCTAAACATTGTTCATTTCACGAAAGATTAAGGACGCAATTATGAGTGTGGGGTGTAGGAAAGGGCCGCCACTACCCTGCTCCCACATCGCCAAGCAGGGCCGCCTGCAGCCCGCCAAATAAAGAGTTTTCTTGCAGGCGGTCCTTTGGTGTTTTAAAGGTGGCACCTTTCTAAAAAGGCACTGCAATGGGAACGTCAACGCCTGTTCCTGCATGGCATGGACTATGAACTCCATACCTTGCATGAAAATGGGTACATCCAGACATGAGGGTACACCATGTGTCCCACTCATTCATCCCCTGGTCCTGGGGAAAGAGGGGGGCCTTTGTGTCCTCATCTCCTCTCTTTACAATGTGGTCTCACCGCCATATTTAGGGTTGCAGTGAGGAAACTTGTAATATGCATGGCGGTGCCGCAGCAGTACAACCAAGCATATTGTGGCCTCAAAACCACTGTGCCAGGGATCACAGATACCTGGCGGTTGCCGCAGTGCCATGGTGGTGCCATGGCGGTGTGACTGTCAAAGTTGGAATACGGAGGTTGGACCCCCTGAGCGCACCACAACCACTGCACCACACCAGATTTGGCGGTCCAGGGATCACCAAACTCAGATTCAGGCCTAAAACTCTTGTTCTTCTAACAGGGCACCAAGCATAACCCCACAGCAAGAAAAACAGAGAAAATACAAGATTCTCAGAAATAAGAAGTTTACAGGAAGGCGTATTCCTAGACATTTTGGTGGAACTTTCCAATCAAATGTATTCCCAAAAATGTAAAACAAAATAGGTTTCTACTTCTGAGGATTGCCATAAAAAACATAAATGGCTAGTTCACCAATGCTGAATTTGCCTCCAAAATTTCGGAGACTATCTTCTCACACAATGAAATAACTGCCTCCAAAATGCATTGGAAGCTCGAGCTGCTGTATTGACTACATAAAAATGCATTACTTTACCAAACCTACACATTTTGATCCAAGGCTCGTGAGACTGAGCCCATAATTTGCATATAATCCGTGTCTACAGGAATTGGTAGTGAAGCAAAGCTTAGGTGGCTTAACTCTGAGCATCATGATTAGCATACAAGGACTCCGAAAGAAAAACAGGGGGAAAGGAGAGCTTGCGCAACTACAACATAGATCTTATTTTCGGCAGAGAAGCACCATTCTCGAACGGAGTTAAGAACAAAACCTTATGTGAAATCTTGAAAGTAAAAACTGTGGTTCTGTGAAAGGTGTGCTGGTAGCTGGCTAGTTGCTAATCCCACCCAAATGTGCTGATGGGAATATTGCGTCCTGCACACACACGGATTCTCACAGTAAACATTGTTGAGTCACGTGCACAGAAGAGCTCTGCAAGATTATTGATTATTTCTGTCTTTCCATCACTGGTATTTTCAAGAGAAATGCAACACAGTCTATCTCTCAATCTAATCTTCTGCGCTCAGCCTCCTTCCCATTCTCCATGCTAAGTGGCGGGGTTCCACGTAATTACCTAATACTCTGGTCTCCTAGGCCCAAATGACCATTTTCCAGCAGTGTTAGCGCGCGCGCTGTACAGGAGCTTCCCACAAACAGGCATGCGTGCTTAGGAGACGTTGTTTCCTTGAAGTACATGCACGGAACCGACCTGGCAGGTTGTCGTGGTAATGCGGCAGTAAAAGCACCAGAACCCTCGCCGAGCATGTTTAATGTAAAGTATTGGTTGCTGTCACAGTAACTTTCAATGTATGTGCTGCTTTCAGCTACAAATATTGCAACGGGTGCTGACAGTTCTTAAATAAACAACTAAGCATAACACACACAAAGCAACGTAACGCCGCAATTCAAACATAATGTGGTGTAATAAAACAAAACACACAGGACTAAAACACGGCAGTACAATAAGACCAAATCACGTTGCAATATCGCAGCACAAAAAGACAGCAGCACACAAAAAAACAACAGAACACATCACCACATAACAAAATGCCACACAGTAAATGTCCACAAACGTTATTGTCACCCATTATAGTCCAGAAGCCTTTTTTCTGTAGTACTTTTTTGAAACTGGGTATTTAAACCAAGCACTACCTTAATAGCCTCATACAAAAATGTTTTGTGATCGGTCCCAGGTCTTACTGGTGACTTTTTTAAGTTGTTTTTTTACCATATTTTGAGATCCACACACCTTGAAGAAGGCACTGAGCACTCCATTTCAAAGCACACATGGCCAGCCGCCACAACCCATGTCCGTTTAGGTATATGTGATCAAAGCACGAGTTTCCATAGCATTTCGCTTAAGACAATATATAAATAGCCAAAGCCCCTTTCGAAATGGCCACACTTTGCTGAGGGTAGGCAGTTATGCGGCGTATGTAAAAAGGCACGGTTACCTCCTAATCCAGGCCTAAGCCGGTTATCATAGCCATCCAGCAGTCTGTCGAGAATCCTGGTGAAGATGGTGATATTTTTATTGTCGTCTACGGTTTCTGCCAGCGCCGACCTAGAGGGAAGTGGACAACTCAGAGTAAGTGAAGTGCGTGTGAGTGGTTTTCCGCAGAGTTACAAACTCTATAAAAACAGTGCATTTTCATGTCACAGACTGATATTATGAGAGCCCCTTGGAAGTCGCTCGACTAGTATCGACAGTGAGAGTTTCGACAAATGAGTTCAATGCACCATCAGTTCACCACCCTTTGAATTGTGAAGGGCCGTGAATATGTCTGTTTCACAAAGACCACACTGATACGTCATTTGTCGAGGGCCTCGAAGGCGTGTGCATGCATAGACTGCTTACTAAGGGTACTTTGTCATACCCATACAGTTACACTGATAAAAGCGCCCATTATATTAGAACACAGTATTATTTTTTTCCTGGAGAGAATGGTGTACGAACAGAGCAGATTCATAGATTAAAAGCTGGCATGTTGGAAACTTCCCATACGGTCTCTTTTTGACACTATGACATGTTTTCTTTCTACTATTCCCGCCCAAATGTGGCTCTCTTTGTTTCGGCCTCGGCCTCTTGTTGCATGGTCATTCACCAAGTTAATAATAGGTAGCAAGGAGATCTTTCACCACCCATGAATCTTCAAGACACCATTTGGCAAGGGAATGCCACTCAAACATAAAAAACATATTAAAAAAGCAGCCAGAAACAATGAAACAGGAAGCACAACCCCATCTACAGACAGCCCGGCACTTTACACAGTACATATTGTGCATATGTTCCAAAAGCCGGCTTTTTGGAAATGCAATTTATTGAATAGAATTGCTCATAATGCAATGTCGCAGGCCCACATATTGGCCGCAGGTTTATAACAGCGTCTGCACTTGAACTCCCCATTGACTCGTGCTCTTTTCCTACACTTTACCGTAGAACGCGAAGCAGCACTTATGGCGTCTGACGTGCATTGAGCACACCAGCGCTCACTGAAACCCCCCGGGTATAAGATTCATTTACCGTGGTGTTGAACAATAGGCCCCAGGCAACACGTAAATCTCTCGCTACGCCGTGTTCGTGCTGCACGTTAAGGGGCTAGACAGAGTAACGTGCAAGTCAGCGGCTAATACAACAAACATGTTGCCTCTGCTCTGGGCGGAGCAGCTATGTGCGATCCCCACCTAGAGGTTTAGCAGCTCATACGTGGCTACAGGTCTCTCGAGGCACGCGCAGACACCACAGGCAGCAGCCACACTCCAAGAATGCCAATACCACCTTTATGCCCCGCCTGCGAGCTCAAGATGCAGACCGATGTCTCTCTAGCAACACTCACGTGGCATTGTGTGTGGGTGGCAAGTGATTACATGGGGCTTCATCGTTTACAGCACACAAACTCTACATGTGCTCCTCGGAGGCGCTCTTTCTCGTGTCGTGGAAGGGGCTGCTGACGCGCTCGCGCTGCCCTCCCGGTCCTCACTCAACTCAAATGTGGTGAATGTCTTGGCGGAAACAACTGCAGCACAAAGACGCCCAGCAGCAGCTACTGGAGGCATCTATCAACTATGTGATCTAATATTGATCTAATATGGAATATGATGCCGGTGTCAGAGGGCTGGGAGAGGCGAGAATGTTAGAGAGAAGCAACGAGGACCCCTCACCTTGCTGACTCCCATGCAATGCAGAGGATCACGCAGACCTGGACGCGGTACAGAGGCGACTTCGCCTTCATATCTGCTGGCACTCAGGCAAACACCTGGAAACGAAAATGCAAACACATTGAATACACACAATACGCCTGAGATGGAGATACCAAACAGCTGAGTGACGCAAACGCACGCATTGGGATTCCACACACCAGCCACCAAGGCACAAACCCACGGCATTGGCCAGATACTTTTATGTCTATATGGTGGCATGCTGGCACAACACTGCCACTAAAGCCATTCGTGCATTAACAGAAAGTATGGAGATGAGAAGAAACCCCTTCAATGCCCAACAGTAACATTACGTAACCCAAGACACCACCTTCCAGGCTGGGCAGCGGTCCGCGAGGGCAGTTGAAAACTGCAAGCGGATCGGAAGTCACGCGGAGTGCAGCAAAAGATGAGCATTAAATGCACTCACCCAATGTGGAGGGACCCGGAGCACAGCGGCGCCGGTGCCAGGCTGCTGTTGCCGCCCTGGCAGTGGCCGTGAACCCGCAGGTGTGGGCGCCGCTCAAAGGAAACAGAAGGAAGCCCCGGCACCGAAGCAGCCGGTGTCTGCAGTGAAGAGCGGGCGGCGATGCGCTGGACCCTTCCCTGGCGACGAGAGCTGCAGACTGCAGCAGACGAGCAGCAGCGGCACATCCACAGCTCTTCCTGCGAGAGGCGAGCACGCGCTCCGCAGCCGGGAGCGCGCTCTCGGAGGCGGACGGGTCTGACTGATGCTCAGGGAGGGGTACGGCACGCAGCGGCCCCGACACCTGACCCCGCGTTACTTAGCGATTATGTCGTGAGTGGAGGTCTGGGAAGTGAGTGGCGGATAGTCCCTGTCTGTGGGAGAACAAGGTGTGGGTTCTGCCTTCTCGGGTGCTACAGTGCAAACAATGTAAAGAGGTGCGGTGCAGCCTTGATAACGCGCGCAAATACCTCACTAGTGAGTGCCAGCGATCTACTCAAAGGGGTGTCTACCTACCTCACACATGAACTCTTCAAAGAAGTGCAGGTGTAAAATGCTCCCCCCCCCCCGTTCAAACCTATATATATACTCTCTAACACACATGGTGGCTGCTGGCATAATCTCTGTTCCAATACACCATATAGAACCTCCGCAATGTGCCAACTCTGCCAACGCCAGCACTGTTACTTGTCTGTCAGGACTAATACAGGTGGTTGTGGAAACTGGTTCAAAACTGTGGACGGGACTCCCTCCATGCCACCATACATCTCCTCCGACCCCCAGGCACTATTTCCAATTGCTCCCTTCTCCAAGACGCAAAGTGACAAATTATTTGCTACATAAAACTGGAATAACTTTAATCAAACTTTGTATTCGGTTCTAGACAGTTGAATATGGCATCTGTTCCAAGTATTTAAAATTGGTGCAAAATATCCTTCTATGTATGCACTGTTTTCAGGTTTACATATAGTCTATTGAAACCAGTCGATAACTCATGATTCCTTGTACTCCGACCGGCGAACCTAGAGAGCATGTGTCTGACACGCTCCTGCAGTCACTCATTTACACTAAGAACCCAGCCACCTGCTGCTGGTTAGATTCTCACTATCATTAAGAAGACAAGACACTTGAGGGTTTCTTGACACCAATTGATAAGTGTAAGACCTTCAAACTGCACAGGTGAGAAGAGAGCAAGGAAGCAAATGAAGGGAACTCATTTTAACCTCAAGATAATGAATGAATGAATGAATGAATGAATGAATGAATGAATGAATCAATCAATCAATCAATCAATCAATCGATCTCAAGATAAGAAAATCAGCTGGTAGTGGAAAAGGAAGTGAGAGAAGCAGAATTTGGAAGCATACAAGAACTCTACTGTCATGTCATTAGGACTTTGGACCCACGCAATGATAACAGACATGAAATCCAGTCTTAGAAAGTGAGGACTATAATTTAATTGAATAAGCTCACAAGGGGATGGTATGATGGGGGTATCGTGGTGCCAGATGCAACAACATACTACTGGGCGGCGCAAATGACTACTGTTAACATTTGGGTTTTCCTCCGGTAGATGGAGCGGGCATTCCTCATGGACAGATTTGTGTTATGTCCTTCGGGATACCTATCTGTCCTATATGGAAGGGGCAAACGAGGCAATGAGCCGGGCTCCACATGGACAGTGGTGCCCCTGTGGTGGACTGTCCTGTCCGCCTTGGGGTGGGGAAACGTGAATGTGATCATGCAGACAACCCCAATATGAGACGCAGACATTCTCGGCATCCTATGAAACCTGCCCAGGTTTTATTAGTGGGATCTCATAGGAATCTCTGGGGTGTGAGAAGTTTGTCAGCAATGATATTATCTCCTCGCCTGACCTGCAGCAGGAATATTAAATGAAACCACAGACACGTACAGATGCTTTCCACTCAGGCATGTGCTTAGGGCTGTTTTACCAAAAGGGACTGACCTGCTGCTATCCTCCCTGTTGGATGACAGGCTTCTAGATGAATTCATGCCCGAAAGTAGGGGCAGCTGGCAGGGCACAGGAGTGGTGGGGTTGGGCGGGGGAACAAAAAGTAAATTAAAAAAATGCTTACCCTCCTCAGCTTCGGTCTCTTCTCACGCCACCTTCTCCTCAACTTCAGCGGAAGCAGGAAGCACACAGGCTCCCTTCCCTAAGCCAATCCCAACACTGCAATGGAGCATTGTGATCGGTCTCAGAAGGGTAATGGGATCCCCAAGATGTTCCTCATCAGGCTGTGTAAAGTAGCGAGGTGAGGAATATGCAAAGTGCGCATAACTGTTTCACCAGCCCAAGACGGCCGCCCAAATAGTCATGCATACTTGGAGTGTGCAACCACTCCTTCCCATGTGAACCCTGCCCCTTCCCGCCGTAACCTGGCCCCTTAGTCAAAAATAAAATGATAATAATGGGATTATTATCATTTTATTTTTCCATTCTCCTGCTCTGAGAACAGTGGGGCAGATCACTGAAAGAATATCGACGGACAGAATATCGACCATCAAAAATATCGTTGAGAAAATATCGACAGTCAAAATATCGAGTTTCTATCTACAAACAGGTAAGTACAAAAATATCGAGTTAAAAATATCGTTTACAAAAATATAGTTGTAAAAAAATATCGTATTTACTAAAAACAGTGTTAAATTAAATTAATATTAATAATTAATTACTAAAATATACTTAAAATTATTTAAATTAACTTATAATAATTAAATAATTAATGAAAGTTAAATAAATATTTTTTTATTTCATATTTATTAAACATATATATATAGTAATAAAATATAATAAAATAATACCCAAAAACTGAAAACTGACCCTGAACCCTAAAAATACCCCTTTACCCAAAAACTGAAAACTGACCCTGAACCCTAAAAATGCCCCTTTACCCAAAAACTGAAAACTGACCCTGAACCCTAAAAATACCCCTTTGCCCAAAAACTGAAAACTGACCCTGAACCCTAAAAATACCCCTTTACCCAAAAACCCAAAACTGACCCTGAACCCTAAAAATACCCCTTTACCCAAAAACCCAAAACTGACCCTGAACCCTAAAAATACCCCTTTACCCAAAAACCCAAAACTGACCCTGAACCCTAAAAATAAAAACGATATTACTTCACTTACCTTAAAAACGATATTACTTCACTTACCCTTAAAAACGATATTACTTCACTTACCTTAAAAACGATATTTTGGCTATCGATATTCTGTCCTGTCGATATTTTCTCCAAACGATATTTTGGAGTCGATATTATGTCCAAACGATATTTTGGAGTCGATATTATGTCTGTGTACCCAGTGGGGCGACACTCCTCCACCGAAGGCCACATCACTGATCTAAAAAAAATTACTTAACGACACACCAGACGTCTTGAAGCATTAGAATGAGAGCTTGAGAGAATGTAGCCTTCTGGTTAGAGCTGCCGACTTTGGAGCTGGGGAACTGGGTTCGAGCCTTGGCGTCGGCTCAGAATCCTGTGATTCTGGGCAAATCACTCACTCTCCACCTAAGCCTACCAAATAATGAATGTCTCCTTATGTGACGTAACTGGTGCTCATGTAAAGCGCTCCATACCTTCAGGTCGAATTTGTGCTATATAAATCTGCAACAAAAAAAAAGCAAGCCGGAGAACTATGGGAATGAGAGCTAGAGGGACTGGAAGACAGTAAATGAGAGGAAGCCCTAGAGCCCTAGAGAGGTTGCCATATGCAGGAGGTTCAGATTAGTCCAACTGAAACTCTTACATCTCTTATACTATGCCCGCACAGCAATTGTAAAATGGGGAGGGCCAGGGATGCTTGCTGTCTACTTAGGTGCTGACAGACAGGTACCTTTTTCCATGTACCATGAGAATGTCCAGCAATACAATCATTTTGATCTGATTTGGTTAACTGTATGAGAGATGTGAGGGGGTGACAAGAGTGTCCCAGTCAAATGGTGTGTGCTGAATATGTGGGGAGAGACAGATGCTGACCCACCACAACGAACTTGGACAACGTTGGCCTGGCAGTGGCTAAGCGTAACATAGCAAAGGATGGGGAGCTGAGCAGGCTTCAGAGATGAAGGTCTGGAAATGTGACATGAACTGGTGCATGCTGGCGGTAAAGGTAACATACAAAGGAAGGGGGTGTCCCCAGAAGTGGGTTAAGATTTGGAAGCACTAAAATGCCTACAGAGGCCAAATCTGCAGTGACTTTGATCAGCAAGGTATTGTGGGGCCACCTCCCAAGGCAAATATGAGACTATGCAATGCTGGGGAGGGAGAATAGAGGGAGCTGATGGGGAATGGACATGTTGATTATGAAAATTACCTACTTGCCGTCGCTGTTGGTATTGAACTCTTCTGAGTGACTGGAGCCCTTTCGAGCATTGCAGAGTTTTGCAGCCCTTTCCAATTGCAGCTGAACTGCCCCTGAACTGCCCCTGCATCCCGCAGCCCCGCTCCCACTGTCATCTGGGGAGCCGGCTGCCGAGTGGAGTGCAGGAGGACTACACCTCCCAGCAGACCACGCAACCCGCGTGGTCACTCGTCAGCGCCAGGAGGCGTACTAAAACAGAGGCACACCTGCAGAGCGGGGGGAACACTTTGAAAATTACCTACTTGCCGCCGCTGTTGGTATTGAACTCTTCTGAGTGACTGGAGCCCTTTCGAGCATTGCGGAGTTTTGCAGCCCTTTCCAATTGCAGCTGAACTGCCCCTGAACTGCCCCTGCATCCCGCAGCCCCGCTCCCACTGTCATCTGGGGAGCCGGCTGCCGAGTGGAGTGCAGGAGGACTACACCTCCCAGCAGACCACGCAACCCGCGTGGTCACTCGTCAGCGCCAGGAGGCGTACTAAAACAGAGGCACACCTCCCTCGCGGGACGTGCGCGGGCGGCGCCGGGCTAAGCCCGGGCAAAGGGCGGGCCCTCTGAGGCCCTCAGAGGTCTAAGTGGTCGGGCGGGCCACCCCACTAACATTTCCCTCGTAAGGTCAGTTTCCTTTCTGGTTAATACAATGAGTGACCACAATGTCAATAGTACAACTGCTGCTGATACAATTACTCAGGACTTAGAGACCTCGGTATTATTGATATCATCCTTTGAGACATTGATAGATACCGCGTTTAATGAGATTGTCGAAACTGAAAGGAGGTTCTCTATGGGTCCAATGAATATCAACAAACAAAATTCCACGAGTTGCCCATATACCAACACTCATGTAACTCCTGAAGTTATCGTGGTTAAACCATCACATCCTGTTGTTACTGTGCCCATTGTTCAGGACGATGAAAATACTGTTACATACATAGCCTCAGATGTAGCTCCTGACTCTACACCGTTATTACCATCTACAGAGGCTACTATTAAAGCGTCTGAGAACGTTGTAGCGAAGAGAAAGAGGGGTCCTGTAAAATTGTCACATAACAAAAGGAAGCAGCCATTAAGGAGCGTAAACCAACCAACACCACAAAGTATGTGGAATAGGGGGAAGAAACATAAGTTGATTCAACACAATGTATCTGTGCAGGAACAATCTCATCTGGGTGATGTCGTAGTCATAAATAACGAGGACTTAAATTCTATGTCAATTTCCACCCAGACTGAATTCCCCAATATCAACAGTTACCATTCTAAATCAGAGGGGAATCTCATTGAGACCATTGCAGATACTATTTTTAAACAGTTTGAAGGTCAAATGAACAAACAATTTAATAATATTTTTAAAAGACTTGACAGACTTGAAAACCTAATTAAAAATGATGATGCCAAGAGAAAAGGTACTGTGAGCTTGGACAAAATAAGAGTAGAACGTCTACTAAAGGATTTGGAAACCACCACCCGTGTTCTTACTGGTGGAGATCATGGCAATAATATGGTTAAGGTACCACAGGCTGCTACTATCCTATCACCGTCTACTACATCTGCGGTCACTATAAATAAAAGCATAAGAGGTAGTGACCCGCCTGACTCGCTAACCAAACCCCTTTTGCCTCCAAGTAATGTTATCAGTGTTTCTGATTCCTCGACTAAATCTTCTGCTTTTTCTACCACTCCAAATGGAACATTAATGAAAAACAATAAGAGTAATTTAGCGAGATGCACTAATACAGTGCAGAAGGCCCCCTTGAATCCTAGCCAGCGCTATAATAAGATCTCACATGAAGACACTAGGCCTGTTAAACATCAAGGCCCTGCTTTACATCTTTTACCTGAGGCTTGTCCTTATGTTCTAGTTCTGGCTGGTATTCCACCCCTTAGGGAAGGACAAGGAGAATCGTGGGTCCAACTGCACAACAAGTGTATAGACTGGTTAACAAAGCATAAGGGTGTGGGTTATGACATATCTAAAGAGATCTTATCTACAAGGCGTGTAACCTGGGTTGGTCCTCTTTTCAAAAACATCAATGGGGACTGTATTGTAATTAACTTTAGAAACCCGGGTACTGCAAAATTTTTGTTGAATAAAAACTTTGCTAGACATGGTATATCTACAGTGGTGACCCCCTTACCGCTAAGTTACTTCTATCGTCCCCCACACAAAATGATGCAGCCCCCACCAGTTTTTCCGTTACATAATAGGTTTGCAATATTCAACGATCTAGAATCACTGGATTGACTGCCCTCCATTACCACTGAACTGGTTTCTGTGTGTCCTGCTATCGGCCAGTCAGTGGAAATACTTCCTGAGGCATTTCCGTTAACACCAAATGCTTTTTTTCCTAGTACACCATGTGAACAACAGGGGCATATTATAGTAAATCTTGTTTCAGGATCTGATCAGGGCCCCTGTCCGAGTCTAGATAACATTTTAAAAATTCTTAGCTTGAATATTGCCGGTTTGAAGGCCAAGATGGACATCACTTCTTGGAAGGACTGGGTCAACTGTCATGATGTACTAATGTTCCAGGAAACCTGGTGTACTGATGACCTGTTATTTGAGGGGTATAGCTGCCATAATAGGACTGTCTTAGCCCCCCCGTTTGGTCGTCCAAGCGGTGGATTATCTATTTGGATAAAAATTACTGCGGAAGTTAAAGTTGACACACTTCTAACCAATTGTCCCAGCTTCATGGCATTATCTTACACCCAGAGGACAAGGTTATGTCTGATCAATTTCTATAACAATGACTTTTTGTCCCAACCTAATCATAATTTTATTCTTTTATTTGATTTTATCGATGAAATTGTAGATGGTCAGAAATACGGGAAATTTGATGGAATCTGTTTAGGAGGGGACTTTAATGCTCATATACACCCAAGAAATCCCCCATGTAAAAGAGGCACAGAACTGTCAAATCTTCTCGCAACTAGAGACCTTGTAAATTGTATGGAATATGTAGGTATGGAAAACAATGCCGCCCCATTTCCCACTTTCATTGGCCATGGGGGCGGCACAACAATTGATTATGTTTTCGTTTCACCTCTAGTCGCTAGTGCTCTAATAAGGGCTGAAGTGGTATGTAAAATTTATAGCGACCATTACCCGATTGTTATTCACCTATCACTTGTGAGGGGCAAGTGTTTACGAAATGAAATAGGTGCTAAAAACTTGAAGGTATCAACTGATAAACTGAGGGTAATCTGGAAGGGCGCAGACAATAGGGGAATCCTTGCTGAAACTATTAAAAAACATCCAGTTCTGATCGAAAACTGTCTGAGTTCTGATGATCATGGGGCTAAAATAATGACATCATTCTCAGAACTCTGCTCTGTAATAAAAGGTGAAATTTCCAGACCAGCTTCTAGTAAAGCTGAGGAAACACCTAGATGGTTTGATGCCCTCTGTTCAAAAGCGAACAGAAAGTTGAGAGCTGCCCTAAAAGCCGAACCTAGGGATATACCACAAATAAGGCTGCTCAGAGCAGAGTACAAATACACCCTACGTACTAGATCAAATGAACTGCTTATAACTCACTGGGGTTCCTTGGCACGCTCAGCCGAATTGAAAGATACTACTGGGTTTTGGAAGGAAGTAAAGGAGATAAGATCTATAGGCTCTAACCTAACGGAAATTAACTGTAACATCACCGGTCCTATCTGGGTTGAACATTTTGCTAAAATCTATGCAACACCAGACAACCCTCCTTTGACTCTACCCCCCCTAAACCCACTTAATATTTCTGTATCTGAGGTTGAGGATGCCATATCAGAGAGTGCTGGAAATAAAGCGCCCGGTCCTGATGGGCTCTCGATTGACCAGTTGAAGTGTGACCCCGATTTTTGGGCGCCACTATTATGCAATGTTTTTAATAATTTAACAAACGGGCAGATTCCAGAAACATGGTCTTGCAGCATAATCGTTCCCATCTTTAAGAAGGGTGATAGGCTGGATCCGGGGTGTTACCGCCCCATTTCGTTAATTGATAACACTCTGAAAGAGTGAAAGATCCTACATCCCAGCCAGCTTGGTTTCCGTAGTAGCGTTGGAACGGTGGAACAATGCTTAAACCTGAGCCTAATTATGGCGAAATATAATACTGCTAAGAAATCCCCTTTATATTTTGGCTTTATGGATTTGAGTTCCGCTTTTGATTTTGTTAATCGTTCCCGCCTATGGTCCACCCTCCTTGAGTATGGTTTAGATGATTATTTGGTCCACTTTTTAGCTTTTTTACATCGTGATTTAAAAGCATGTGTGCGTATAAATCAATCTGGTGAAGTTTCTGACGATATCAGCATTGGTAGGGGGGTCAGACAAGGGTGTGTGCTGGCCCCCCTCCTGTTTATTTTGTATATCAATAATTTAAGCGGCTCTCTGTGTATCTTAACAAAAGATGTACCCCATGTAAATGGAGTCCCTATACCTACCCTTCTTTACGCTGATGATGCGGTCCTGATGGGCCGCACTCCCAAGGCACTTCGGACTCTAATTTCAGGATTTGTTCTTTTTATGGCCGATTTAGGCCTGACAACTAATTTAAAAAAATCCTTAATCATGAGCTGTGGTCCTAAAAATTATAAAATCGCCGAGATTAAATCAGGGTCAAATGTTTTGAAAAGTACCAGTACTTTCCCCTATTTGGGGTTGTTATTTTCAAACACTGGTTCGTGGCATGCACATGTATCTTATGCTAGGAACAAGTTGGGCAGAGCCATAAATTGTGTTATTTCTCTGAGATAACCCAACTACGCAGACGTAATTACACCACTAGTTAAGATCTATCAAACCCAATGCATTCCAACTGGCACCTATGGCGCGGAGGTCTGGGGTTACACAAACTGCTCCCATATCCAAATGGAAGAAAACAGGTTTTGCCGGAAGGTGCTGGGTGGGGTCATTTGTTCCCCAAACTATGTGTGCCATAATGAATTAAACATCTCATACATAGAGGACTTTGTAAGATCCAGACCAGCACTCTTCTGGCTAAGGATATGGAATAACCCGGCTGCCATCCTGACCCGTGAAATAATTTTAGATTGCTTAAAATGCGATAGGGCATCCTGTATACCATGGTTAAAAGCGGTAAAAGATTGCCTTGAAAGTGTAGGGCAGGGTTCTCTGTTTACTACACCAAGTTTAATAAATCGTTCCCATAAGACCATTATTCTTAGGGCACTATATGACTTGTATAGAGAGGAGCGGGAAAGGAAGAACTTGACTAAATGCACCGTTATAAAATATATGGGCTATTTTGAACCCCACATTAAACATCCTGGCCCACCATATAGGTATTTACGTCTGCACCTTGGTAGGTGGAATAGGGGTTTACTGTTTCGTTTCCGAGATGGGAGTATAGTAAATTTACTAAATTTCCCTTTGGGTTACAACAAACATCTGGAAACTCTAAACTGTCCGTGTAACCCTAATATGAAACAGAGCCTTATGCATTTCTTGTTCTTTTGTGGTTTTTATAAAAAACTTTCCGCCCATTATTTAATGCCTTATTGTAGAAAACATGAATTGACTAATTTTAAATTAGCATTGAGGTCTTTTTTATTATTGGGATCAGATGAAGTTATATTCAGGGTGAGCTGCTTCCTTAAAGCTGCCGTCAGATCACGAGTCACTTTAAATATTGAGGCAGAATAATTGCACACTGCACTTCTTTTATGCGTTTTAAAGAATTTTTAACTGCATATTTTTAACTTGTGTATAAAGCTGTTTTTATTATAATATGAAGGGACAAATCTGCGTGTAGATATGAAATTGAAATTTGATTATGCTTGACTGTTCTTAGACTTGTTTTCCAGATGTCATCATTGTATTATATTGTTGTTTTTATTGTATTTTGTATGTACTTTTATGGATGTTTTTATTCCGAATAAAGATCATTTGACTTGACTTGACTTGACTATTACAAGATATATGACTGTGGTATGCTACGATCTAGATATAATATTCAAAATATTAAAAAAATAATTGTTAAAAAAAAGAAAGTGAGGACCATAGGCATTGGCAAAAATATTAATTCTGTCATATCTAAGGTTAAAGACACTGTCACTGGGCCAGAAACCCAGTTAGCATTGACCCTTATGCTTACAGGGACAGCTACTAAGAACCCTACTTAGGCCTCCAACAAGGAAAGACCCACTGCTGTGAGAAAAAAGTATTTATTGAGGACAATCTTCAATGTGTTTGGACAGTGGTCATTATCTTCAACATTTTTTCCACAGGGTATATCTTTGAATTATACTTGGTCCCGGAGGATAGCTAGTTTGTATGACTGTGGTGGTGACAGCAAGAGAGAAGAAAACGCAAAGCAAAATTAAGTATCCCTGTAACTTAGTTGAGTGCAGATCAGTGACAGGCTCCTGCTTTCATATGGTCTTACCATGCTCACAGATATGACAGCTAAGCACCATTGCAAGGGAAAACAACACACTAACATCAAAAGCAGTCAGACATTTGGCAGTGTAAGAAATCCAGTTTTAGGGGTTCCCTGGACAATCAGGAGCTACATCCCCAATTCCATCAATGAAGGTCTTTTAGCTGTGGTTATTCGTGGTCTTTGTATTATAGTGAGTCAAACAGGGCACCAAGTCCCTCCTATTAGTACTTGATTCACATGGTAGAGAAGCAGAGCAGCCGACAGCTGACCTTGGATGGTGCTTCGGGATCAAAACTCAGAATGCAGTAACACACACAACAATACCCATGCAGTACTTTTACTGCAAAAAGCAAAAGTAATGAAATGAACACAGAGCTAAACATTAAGTACATACTTACAAATATGTAAAAACTTTCAGTGGAGTGATCACTGGAGTATTATTTGAGAGGGGTGCAAACTCATCTCAAATAATAGTCACAATAATTGTAAGGGTGAACCACATAAGTCACTATGTAAACATGTGCTACCCTCTCTTAGCATGGCACAAAGCAGTCAATCTTAACTTAAGGACAATGAATACAATGTTTATGCAGACCTAAAACAGCAATAACGTTGTAAATGCAAAAGAATACAACTCTCAAAATGAATTGAGGAAATAGAGTATAGTTTAAAAACAAAAATGGCACCAAAATGACACAATTCCAATCAGGAGAACCAGTTATTATTTTTTGGGGTTTCAAGTTAAAATAGTGCCAAGAAGCACAACGTGCCAAAAACAGTCCATGGTCGTGGTAGAACAGGACCTAGATGCAATTTGACGCTGACCGCGAGGGTGGGCAGATCAGTTATACCAACCAGGTGATTTGTCCTGGTGAAGGAATTCACTTTCTGACTTTAGTTTTCTCGGTCCCCATCCACCACAGGAATGCACTTCTAAAGCCATCCCAGACCTCAATGGAGGCAATTAGAGATGTACAGTGTGGCACGTATAGGCCACAGCAGGGACCAGTTTACGTCTAGTTGCCCCGGTCAGCTGCAGGAAAAGGCAGCTTGTAGCTTTTTGTATCCCTGTAACTTTAGCAGGTTAGCCTTATGACCTTTGGAGTCCACTTCTTTGTCCTGGCTACAAGAGGAGAACATGTTCCGTCTTCAAGGCTCTTCTCAGGCCACAGACAGCAGGTCCAGTTCTCTCTTGTTCCTGCACAGGTCCAAAAGTGATCTGACATTGGTGCCTGCTGTTGCCAAATTTATGCCTGGCTTGAGCTAGTGGGTCGGAATGACACCTGGGGATGCCCATACCAGTGGGGTAAAGGTTTCACAGAGCTAACCCTACCTTCTTGGGCATTTTCAAAATGGCAGAAGTCTTCAGCCACATTAAGCTTGAGCTCTGAGAGCTGTGTGTGTGTGTGTGTGGGGAGTGTACTATGGAAATCCTCAAGTCCTCTCACATTTAACATCAAAATTCAGTCTGAGGGAGTACTTGTATCCCCAGAAGCTTAGAGAAGGCAGTCTAGTGGAACATAAAGCTGTCCTTTCAACAGCAAGGCAGTGAACATACAAGAACTGTTATGGAATACTGTTCTCACTACATGCAGTGCACCCCAAATGCTATATATTAACCTCCAGCAGACCTTTTGCTGTAATCTCATTAGAGGTCCATTGTGATTGGAGCCCAACTGGCTGGCTGGACAAGAGAGGAGGCAGGCCTAGGTGTTAACTGAATCGGCCTGTGACAGAATGGGCCTCCTTTAAAATGTAACAAGTCCTGGTGCATAGCCCATCAGCCGTCCTGTTTGAGGAAGGCCAGCACCTGCCACACCTAAGCTTTGTGTCCAACAGGAGCAATACACAGTGTTCCCAGTAGGGGAGCCATCAATAGTCCAAGGCTGTTGACCACTTTCAGAAAGGCCGCAGAAAGTCTAGGCAGGAAAATGCCCACGTTCTAAAAGGTATCAAAATACAAAAAAGGAACCTGACTCCTACACAGCTTACGCTGTTTTATTTTAGAGAATGAATCAAACAATTACCTTTTCTGTTTGAACAGGTTATTGATTTAACCATTCCAGGAGTCAGGTTCCTTTTTTGTATTTTGATAATTATTACGGCTCTACCTGACCCCTGTCCTTTGGGCCTAACCCCTCTAGTGGTGGTAACTTTCTAAAAGTATCAAAACGAGTATAGATAACCTGCACATCAAACCTATTTCAAATTCAAAAAGAGTGTAATCTATTTTTAAAAAGAGTAAACCAAAAGTGTTTATCGGTGCTGCCCTCAGTAAAATCTGGCTGGCCCCTGTCAGGTGACCAATATGCAACTAATCTCAAACAGAACCTGTCTGAACCTAAGGGGGCACTTTGCACAAGCCCAATATAGGTGCTCTAAATTTTTCTAAGTTTGTTCAAGAAAATCAGCAAGGTTATATATGTGTTCTCACAATGTATTCCGTGGTTGATACAAACAATACTTCTCACCAACAGTTAGTAACCCAAAAGTTCTTGGGATAGAATGTGCAATAAATCAAAACACAAAATGACAAGACAAGTTTAAGTCATGAAATGTGCAAACACAATAGTAACAGTTCAAAGCACTGTGTTCTTGTTTATTTCCTTTTCATGTTTTCATTTCTTGATGGAACAAAACGGCATCAAGCAGTTCCCAATGCATTTCGGTGCGAACACCTTCGTCAGGGGAATGCCGCAAAAGTATATACAATGCACATGTTTCTAATATTCAAAATGTATACACATGATAGTAAACAAATGAATGAATTACAATTGCATTTTACAGCAAAAATCGAAGGAGTTATCAGGCCAAGCCTGGTCCTGTGAGTAAAAGATGTGAAAACCAGTGAAAGAAATGATCAATGGCCAAGCAAATACTGTGTACCAAGTGTTTAAAATCACGCAAAATAGACAGTGTTTAGAAACCCTGTGCACCAACAAGGCCATCTCAAAAGGACTAACGTGACTGATGAAACTAGAAAGGACATGCTAATTAGCCTCCCCTTATCAAATCCTAAAAGACTCACCTACAAGGATGCCATACAACAGATTGAACATCTGCTGCAGTATGAAAGCAGTGCACATGCACTCTGCTGAAAAGTTAAAGTTAAAGTTCAATAAAGTCTTTATTTCGATTATTCATCATAAAATACAAAATCATCCAAATTTAAAACAAATACTCCTTCACATAACATCTTAACTTAAAAAGCTTCATATAAATGGAAAGATGTTGATCACAGCTACAGCTCCAATTCATCAAAATTAATAAATAAATATATGTACATATTAACCCCTTCGGTGCTGATGACAAAGCCAGCTCGTCATGGGCGTTACCTGCGCTACGCGGATGACGAGCTGGCTTTGTCATAAATGAGCCATTTTTTTTTTCAGCGCACAGCGGGAAAACGCGGTAGCGCGGTAGGGGTTAAAACAGGATTTAAAGGCGAAAAATTTGATATATAAAAACAACAATGCAATCTTCGGATCAACATCAGATGCACTAAAAGCCAAAATATCTACCTTACGGTGCTGAAAAGTAATAACAAACAAAAGAATAACCGTTTTAAACCTGGTACACAACCAGTTACATAAGAACGACTACAGCCCAAACCTGGAAATGATAACTATAACATACTTCAAGATTCTCAATAACTTGTCTCCCTTCTCTTCCAAGAGTTCAATGCGCCAATATATGCATTATACTGAAAGATAAAAAAAACGTAGTAAACAAAGCTTCGAGGTTTCACAGTGATCCTGCGAGTGACTGGGGACCCAGGGGGACCGTGGCGCGAGTTGTGGGAGGTTTGAGGAGCCGAGCACTTTGGCGGGGGAGTTTCTCTTTATCGAGCGGCGTTTCCTGTGGGGATGGAGGGCGACAGCCTCGTCGGAGATGCTGTCCGAGCGATTCTGGAGGCGGGGCGTGGCGACCTTCTGCAGCCAGAAGTGCCTGTGGAGGTGGAGAAGTGTTCGGGGCGCCCTCGGCGGTCAGCTGTTTCTGGGGTGAGTCATGCGGTGGCGGCGTGCATGCCTGCATCGAGCTGCGCACCGCCGCCGACTCTTTGTGCCCTGCTATGCCGGTCCTGTCGCGTGGAGGGTGCCCCGAAGGGGGGGAGCGTCAGCGCGAAGGGTGTGAGGCCTCGTTCTGGGGTCATGGCCATTGGTGCCGCGGGGGCAGCTGGGGGCATTGTTGGCTCGGCGTGCGGGGCGGGCGGCAGGCAGGACCGGTGAGGGAGGCACTGGGGGCTGTGGCAGTGGGCCGGCCCCTTCAATTAGAGTGGGGAGAGTGGCAGGGGCAGGGCCGGCTCTAGGGCGGTGCAACCGCTACTTCCATATGGCTGGCCTCCAGCAACTTTCAGACGACAATTAAAAGGTCAAGAAAACTCCGGTGAGTAATATTCGTCCTGGCACGATCAGATTTTTGTCTAGTAGAAGTTTTGGACTCGTGGATGTTTTGAAGGTAGCACAGATCCACTTAAATATAATGTAAATAGGTTAGTGGGTTACTGCTTTTGTCAGAGACATCCTTTTGTTAGTTGCAGTTTACAGTGAGCTATTAACTGTCATCAAAGACCTGCATGCAGACTTCAAGATATAAAATTGAGCGTATGGATTTTTTCCCTCAGACTTTCATTGTTGTAATGTTGCAAAAAGGTTTCATTTAGGTACAAATCAGTTCTTGTTCTTAAAGAGAGCCGCAAGCCATTGTGTTACATTTTAAATTCAGAGTTTGTGCTACTCCAGAACAAGTACTCTTCAGCTATACGGACTACCTGTATGGAGGACATGTGAATCCACCCCTTGTTGTCCTTTGGCTTAAGTAACATTTACTATACACTGATTTACACACCTATGATTGATTGTCTCTGTGTAATGCTTGAGTTATTGATAGTAATCTGACACCCTTCGCTTTTGGGAAGGATGCTATCAAATTAAATCAGTGCTGTGAGAGAGGTTATATAGAGTGTTAAGGGTGGTAGTGAAGGGGATCTGTGAATGGGGAGGTCATTGGGGGCGACAAAAATCATTCTTGGACTGGGCGCCACCAGTGCTACAGCCGGCACTGGGCAGGGGAGAGCCAACTGGGGAATGTCCAGCTTTTTCTTGGAGGCGGAAGCGGTTTGCATGCACAGTGAAGTGCAATTGGCAGGCAATTTTCCCCAGAATGGTGTTAATGTCCAGAGAACCTCAGCTATGATTAATATACCCCCTCTGGTTATAGAGGTAAGACGATGTGCTGCCCAGGGTGGTTTACCTTGAGAACAGTGCAGGGGATGAGGAGGGACATTTTTAGGACAAAGAAAGCATATCCCCACGCCATGCTGAGGACTGTCAGGAAGGTGAGGTGGGGTGGGGTTCACAGGGGGTGCAGTTAGTTGGGAGTATGCAACAACGCCCAGGCCTAAAGCCCCCCCCGGCCCCCAGGTCAAAGGACATAGTTGAACTTTCGCAGTTGGATTACAATGCAGAAGTGGGTTTCCCAGTCAATGCTGCAGAGGATGATGTTAATTTAGATCAGGTTATAGATTTATGGCCTATAAGGGGACATAACAAACGGCAGGTAATAGACTGTGGACAGGATGCAGAGGTAGTTGCCATTTTTCCGGAACCTCGCCACCCACCCTGCCACCCTCAGGTGGATTTGGACTCCACGTTTGGTCCTCAAAGTGGCCAATGGTTTTGGGTGGGACACTTGGTCCTTTCAGAGGAGGAGGTGTCTGATTCCATCAAGGTTTCCGGGATGGGTAAGTCTTCTGCGGTTTCTGGCCGGAGCGGTAAGAAATTGGTGGCGGACTCTGCCTCTAGGTCAGGCTATTGGGGTTCCATTTCAACTTCTGCGAAGCTTAGCGCGGCTTTTGGTAGGGCGATGTATTCTCGAGGGGATCCAGTGTGGATTTTGGAGGTAACGGCCGGGCTCTTTCAGCGGAGACCAGTGACCTTTGGGTGGATTATGATGGTGGAATTGGAGATAGTAAGCTGCCAAATACAAGTGATAAGGGGAAAAATTTCCTATGATTTAAGGGATACATTTTATGGACATGATAATGAAAATGGAGGTAATGATATGGATGTTTAGTTTCAAAAGGCGGCTCCTTCAGTGGTCACTCAGGAGTTGGGAACTGGGGGTCGGGGTAAATTCACGTCTTATAGTATGTTTCAGAGATCAAGAGCGGATTTCTCAATGGATCGTGTTCAGCGAGACAGACATCGCGGGCGCGATGATCCTCAGGACTTTCGAAAATGGGATAAGCAGCTACCTCGAGCTGGTTTGAACGATCCATTGCTCCGTCCACCAGAAGCTGCTATCGCCAGGCGGGGTCTGAATTTTAAGCGATGCTACATCACAGAATCAGTGCGGTTTATCAGTTGGTTATGAAGAGATCCTGTTGGAGTTTGTTTTGTCATTCATGAACAACGGTTTGTCACATACTACAATCCCTGGCAAAATTTCGGGGATTTCCTTTTATGGGCAGTTGTTTTTCGGGATAGCGTTGCAGGGTGGTGTGCTATTTCTTAGGATGTTAAACGGTTTTAGTAAAATAAAGGCTCATCATTTACCTTTGCAGAAGCCAATTACTTTTAATATGTTACAGAAGCTGTTAGTTTATTTGCCCAGTTGCTGTTTTGAAGGGTGGGAGGTGATTCGTTTTTGGCGTTTTATGATATGGTCGTTATTTGAGGCAGTTAGAGTATTGGAATGGCTAGGTTTACGGGGTCCGATAGGCATACCAACTACTGATATACAGGTTCAAGATGGTTATTTGTGGATTTGGTTGAGACAGTCAAAAACAGATCAAATGGGTATAGGGACATGGATTCAGTTGAGTGGGAGTGGTATTGTTGAGTTGTTGTCCGCTAGGTGAATGGGAATCCTTTTGGATGTCTACTGACTTGCGGCTTGGGGTGCCATTTTGTCATAATAATGGGGACACTATTACCTGTTTTCAGTTGCTAGCAGTGTTCAAGAAAGTTTTAAATTTAGCAGGTAAACCCCCCCCCCCTTTTATTCGGGTCCCATTATTTCAGACTTGGGGCTGCTACGGAGGTGTTAAGGCTGGGGTTGGGAAGAGATACCAAAATGGGTAGATGAAAGTCTGATTGTTGCTCTCATTATATTCGACAATGACTGTAATAAGTTTGGTTAGTATGCCAGACTAATATTGTTTTTTCTCACCTTAGGTCAAGTTAATTCTTTACTGAGAACAATGAGGACCTGGATTATAGGACATTTCTTTTGTCAAATGGTCGGCTACATTTGCGAAGCAACAAATTTGGGGTAGAGCACTGGGGTTATACAGCAAGGATCATGAAGTATTTTAGAAAGGGGTGGGTGCTGAGTTGGTCAAAAGTTTCGAAAAGTTTGAGAAGAATCATCAATTGGCGCCAAAATTATTGGCAATAGAATGTTGCAGATTTCCTATGGATAATAGGTCCTAACTATAACTACCTACTGGCGACCGCCAGTAGGTAATATATCCAGTTCCCCAGGGCCTTAAAACCTCAGAGTCCTGCCAGGAGTAGCGCATGTTTGGGCAAGGCAGCCTGCACGTAATTTCCTAACATTCCTCTGAATACACTGCTAGGAAGAAGGAATGTTGTGCTGTTGAAGGACTGCTACTCTGTAGGACTGCTGCTCTGCGATAACTGCTTTTCTGCTGTGTTGTAATGTCTGTTGCCTGCTGCTTTCTGCCTGGGTGAGAATGAGAGACCTTTCACCACTTGAACCCAGAGTGAATCAAAGGGTTTCACTGCTTGCCTCCTGTTTCTGCAATCTCAGGGACATCAACGACTGCTCCTAATTTTCCATCCAGCACCTGGACTCTACCAGCTGTGAGACGTACCCTGCCAAGTGTTAGTAGCCCAGTCCTGGACTCTTGGAAGTGGGCCTAAGGTGTTCTGCCACATCTATCAAATCGCATATCTCTGAATCTACTTATTGGATTTTTGTAGTTGTTTTATTTAAATTTTTTTTATAACCAGGTGTGGTATCTTTTGTTGTGGTGTTGTAACTGTTTTACTGTAATATGTGTCTCACAAACCCTTAATAAATGTCCTCTTAAGTTAAGCCTGCCTGCTCTGTGCCAAGCTAACAGAGGGTGAGCACACGGAATGTATCTGACTTACCTTGACTAGAGTGGCAGTCCCTATTTGGACAGGGTACATACCTCTGGCAATTAGAGACCCCATTTTGAACAGACACCCAACGTATTTAGGCATTCTTGATGCCTTGCTTGTTGGGATCTAGTTAACCACTACTTAAGACTCACTATTCTGCTTTTGAATAATAATTGTTTTATTATTTACAAGGGTCTCTACATATATGAATGATGGTCATCCTGAGGATGGTCCTGCGTACTTTTCAAACAACTGGGGACTGAAAAGTTGAAGCAGGACTAACCACAATTATTAGAAGGACGTGAAATCCATTTCCTCCAATTAATCTTTTTTTAACTATGTTGGCCATATTATTGTGTGATAGACATGGCACCTCGGATCACCATTTGAGACTTTCAAGTATTTATCTGAGTGCAAGTAACACTTGATTTAATGGACCCTGTTTTTCTTTGCGTTATCAATATCTGAATGAACTTAATAGAATGTACTTGATTTTTAAACATGCAGAAGTACGCATCACATCTGATATAATCTATTACTGATTTGTTATATAATGTATGTAACTAGCTTAGCAGATATCCTCTACTGCTATTCTGAAAACACTGTACAGAAATCGTTTAATTTCAGGGATTTCTTTGTGAATACAAGGTAATCTAGGTCACAGTGCCATATGGCCGTGAGATGTTCCAATATCCTCTTCTTAACCAGGATGTTTGTACTTCCAACATATCATAGTGAGCAAGGGCAAATCAGCACATACACACAGTAATTGTATGTACATGTGATGCTTTGAATATGGTATTTTCTAATATTATTGCGAGCATAGCAAGACTTATATCGCCCACATTTCATGAACCCCTTAATAGTGTCCATCCAATGTCAATTGTCCATAAACTTCAAATAATTATATGCTGGTAGGTATCTTGGGGATTTTTGTTTTCTGCAGGGCCTGCTTTGCCATTAAGGTGGAGGAGCGTCGCCCCACTGCTTTCTCACAGTGCAAGAAGCAGAAACATAAAATGGTAATAACTACCATTCTAAGTTTCTGCTTCTCGCACTGCGAGAAAGCAGAAGGGTATGGTTGCGGGCCGGCGGGTGGGTGGGCGGTGCTTCTCAGTGAGCAGGGCTGGGCAGGGGAGGAGTGATGTGCCCACTCCTGAGTGCACATGACTGGTTTGGTTGGACCACTGGGGCCGACCAAACCAGTCTTGCTCACTCTGCTCTTCTCCATGCAAGCTGCAATGCAGCCTACATGGAGAACATATCTGGGCCATTAGCCCTGGCCAGGCAGAGTCCTGACCAATGCTTGCAGCATTGTGATTGGCTTAGGGGTGGGAGCCTGGCTGCTCGCTTCCTGTTCCTGCCGGAGGCAGGAGAGCAGGAGAGGAGCAAAGACGACGCAGTACCCAGGCGGCGGGAAGGTACGTTTAATTTTCTTATTATTAAATTAACCACCCGCGTGACCCTCCTCCCCACGCAACACCCCCCCCCAACCGTGAGTCATGCCAGTCGCAACTGTTTTTCGGTAAGTTCATGAGCAAGGAATTTTGGCCATTAGAATGTTATCGGAACCCTGAGAAACTATCCTTTTGTCTCTTTGAATAAAAGGACATTGATGAGAACGAATTTTGGAAACACTTGGAATACCCTATCTTTGACCTTTGTTCTGGAACCACAAGAGATTACCGAGCCCTGACGAAGTTCTGAAGGAATGAAACCCGTTGGCTGAGGCTTTTTAAAGATTGAAAAAGAATAAAGGACTTAATTGTGGCATAATTGGAAGCTCTCTGAATTTCATCACTTGGTACACCGTCCTTTTTTTCAAAATGTTTTTCTGTAAGTGAATGATATGTTGGGACTTAATTTTCTATCGATCACCTCGTCTCCCTTCATAACTTTCCAATGATTATTTATCACGTTATGTACGCTTGTAGATTTGCAATCACAAGTTGTGATTTATCTCACCTGATTTGTTCTTCCATTTCTACTTTCAAAGGTCTTTAGTTTTGCAAACAAGAGCGAGTCACTAGCCTTATCCCTCACTTTGTTTGCTGACCTTATTGAAGACCTACTGGGGATAGCCTTTTTATTTGAAATGATCAAACATGACACTGTTATCTCCATAAAGATGTGAGCACATGCATAGATTTATACGTATATTATATATGTAGAAATCGTTTTATATGATTCTAGATATTAATTGTATGTATCTATATAGGGCTTTATTCTGTGCAAATGCTTGTGTGTGTGTTATATGTATCACTATAGTCATAGCTAAAGCAAGATGTGTGGTTATGTCTGTATACATGACTATATGTATTTCAAGTTCTAGAACAAAAGGGACAAAGGAATTGAAAAACAAATATATAAATGTAAATGTATATATTTTGCTATACATATATGTGTATTTGTCTCAGTACATAATACATATATTTAAATAAGGAGGAAAGTGTAAAAATGCTTCTAGGCCTCTTTTTCTATCAAAAGACATATATGTGTCACAGTATGCAAATTTAATTATCAGAAACTATGAAATTGTATTTAGTTAGACAAAAATTTTAAAAACAACTACATACAATGTAATGGAGATGGGCTTTGCCTTTACACTGTGTTAAGTTAGCATGAGCTTATTAGAACTTAAACATCATTTTTCCTCTCTGCTGCTTTTGCACACGGCACGCAATATTATAAATGTTTAGAGTCTAGCAGAATATTTGGCTTCACACGAGAATAATATGTTCTCCTATAGTATCAGCCCTGCTTGGTAAGCTATGTCTGAACGGTGAGTGCCGGGGCCTTCAAGGTTATTTCAACACAGTGGTTGTTGTTCGGTCTGATCAGTGCACGTCCTAGGCATAACACATATGCAGCTGTGGCTACCTCTGCTTTTGGCACGTTTAATAATGCACTGCCCAGAGCATGCACACACAGTTTGGAGAACATTCACACGCAGAGAGCTGGTGTAGAAAATGATGTGACCCCTTTCTACTAGGACCAGAGGTATGGGGCCGCCCTTGTAAACCCACAGAGACCTTCTGTAGATATAATATAATATACTAGCAAGGGAGGGTAAGACTGAGGTGCAATTTAGCCTTCTTTCCTTTAGCATTTTAACATGCTTTCTCCCTTTGTATTTTATGGAATAGTAACTATGTTGATAACCTTGTTGCTTATGATATGTTTGCTTGTAGTAGCTAAGATACTGCGCTTGAGAACACAGCATTAGAAATAAATATTTCAAACTTGCATGTGTCTTCATTTACTCCTCGTTTTAGACTGGAATCATAGTATAACGAAAGAGTGTTCATGTGTTCCACGTTACCTGAGGTGCTCTAAGTCCATGTTCTGGGTTATCTAATCATTGGGGGTATGGAAGAACCAATGAGACACTGATTGCTAGTCTGGTAGGGGATTTTGGATACTAAGGTGAGTTTTGGCACACCCTAATTTACTGAGGTTCCAAGTCTCTATGCACAGTTCTGTGTAGGAGCAGAATCCCTGCGACATGGCGCCCAAGCGTTGGTGGTCTTATTACATGACACTTGAGAAGTACTTCTATCAGTCCTTAACCCCTTCACTATTGTTTCCGGATAATAGTAGTGTCGGACAAACCTACCTATAGTTAATAGGTTTATGCAAGCTTGAAAACGATTTTCGTTTGAATTACTACCCAGTTGTGCTACGTAGATTTGACATAACGCAGCATAGTCGCATTGCGGTACGCAATAATTTGCAGATTCATAACATCGCCTTGGAGGGCATGGCAGTGATCATGGTGGTGAGTGCTGAAGTTGCGTATCCATATGAGATCTTTTACTCGTGGGTGACTCTTCCTGCAGTGGACGCAAATTCTGGTGTGTTTCACACATATACTCACTCAGCTGTGCTTGGCAGCATTGTGTTTGGTTTAATGGCGCCCTTCCCCACTGATTAGCGACAAATAGATTGGGTCCTTTGTCCATTCCAGGCAAAACTTGGCCTGTTTTGGCAGGATTTACTCCGCATCCTCTAATGGGTGCAGTCCCCGTTGCTGATCTACGGGTCCTACATACAACCACAATTGCAGTTATTAGGGCCTTGGTACAATACATTACCCGCAATCTCCCGGGCGGGGCTCCGGGTGTTGCAGTGCTTCCAGCCGGACCTAGTGGTAAGAAGCTCAGACCAGTAATGGTTAATGCTGTGATGGGCAAGCGTCCCCAGGATAAGAATGATATGCCTTTCTGGCTTGCCGAGAAATTTGACCAGCTGGAAGCGGTATTTCCTAAAACGACTCCTGTTGAAAAACACAGGATTCTTACGATTAGTTTGCTGAAAGACTTGATACCGGACGCCGGTGACTGCGAGTCATGGGGTAGAATTTTTGCGGCAGTGTACACGAGGTGCTTCGGCACTCCATCAATGGCTGTCCTTCCTATGGTCATTAAGCATGTTCAGGACGAACACAGACCTGAGCCTGCGTTTGAATTTGGAATGAGACTCTGCGGCTGATTTGATGTACTTTCCAAGCTCATCCGGGTGACGCGGTCAACTTTCAGGTGTCTAATGCTTTGCTCGCGGTCCCCGATGCCGATAAACCCCAACAGTTACGGAAGATGATCACGGCTGCTTATAAAACCATTGGCCGTAATAGTCTGGGTGTCAAGCCATTTTCTACTAAAGAGAAAAAGCAACCCCAAGGGTCGAACTCTGAAACTGACGATCAACCCAAGACCAAGAAGCAAAATTGGTCTAAAAACAAAAAACAGGGTAAATAACAACAGAAACAGGAGTCCCGTCCCCCATCACCAGTGCCTGCGTCTACTGAGCGCGTTTTTGACTTGCGCGACCTCAGTACGATTAAGTCGCCTGATAGATTTCAGATTCCTGATCAACGCTCTCCTCGTTCTTTTCAGGTCTCATCGGCCTCATCGTCCAGTGGTGGAGGTGCCGGAAGAGGTAGGGGAGGCCCGCAGACTTGCGACCAGCCCTGCCCGAAAGACGGAAAAGGCAAGCAGGACGATTCTTCACAGAAGAGGCCCCAGTTGCAGAAAAAGAAAGTTGCTGCTTTAACAGCAAAATATGCCACAGATAGTGAGAACGCAGCTTCGGAATCTGACATGGGCTCTGACCTTGCTGGACAGTGCGGCAGAGATTACCATAGTGTGAGAGGCCCTGTGTCCACTACTGAAGGAGACAGCGACTGACCAATATGTTGTTGTGGAGACGGCTGATACCAGAGTAGCTCCCCCTGATAGGCTTTATGAAATTGTCCTTTTAATTGAAGGTGATATACAACGTACCATAAAAGGGGTATTTTGGGAAAATCTTACATCTACCTATGACATTTTGTTAGCGGAGACTGACTGGCCCCCACCTTTTGTTCTCGCAGCTCCGAGAGGGGGAGAGGTGGTCCTCCCTAGTTTTGCGCACACTGTCTCAAAGGAGCATGCGCTGAATTGTGCAGAAGAGTTGGCTAAAGCCCTTGCGCCGGCTCTGTATCGTACACACTGTGGTTGGGATGAATTTTCCCCACACCACGAGATTCCTTTACGGTCTATGACACAGCCTCAACCTCAATATCCCATCCGACGCAAAGCTAAGGCTTCCGTTGCGGAAATCCTTGAACAATTGGAATATCAAGGTGTAATTGAAACTTGTGTGTCATCGATGAATAACCCATTTTTTACTGTGACTATACCTGATGGTTCGTACCGTTTGGTATTGGATTAACAGCATTTAAACTTGCATTGCCGTACCTGTGCAGTACAGAATACACACAGCTCTGCTCTAGTTGATAGTCTTGTGCGTAAACAGTTTAAGACCACACTTGACATATTCAATGTTTTTTTTGCCCACAATTTGGATGGTCTAAGTTCCCAATGGACCGGTTTTACCTGTGGCGGCAAACAACGGCAATTTAAATGCCTAGCGATGGGCTATAAAAATAGTCCCGGTGTGTTTGCGGCCCGCATTGTAACTCTCTTGGAGAGAGTTGACCCAGATGCGTGTTCGTATGTGGATGACATCTATCTCACAGACGACGAACTTTGGGCGCATCTGTGTCGCGTTGACCGCATAATTTGTAGCTTTGCGGACTTCGGTTACAAATTAAACTTTGCAAAATCTCACATTGCAGAGTACACAGTGTTGTTTCTGGGCTATGAGCTCAACAATGAAGGTCGAGGATTGGCTCCTCACTTCTTGGAGAAATGCACACAACTGCGCGCTCCTACAACTCTGAAAAAATTACAGTCCTTGCTGACATTTTTGAATTTCGGGTATACATACATTCCTGAATATGCTCAGCGTATCAAGCCTTTGTATGCTTTGATACAACCAACTTTTACCAAATCTTGCTGGTGCCAGAACTTTCAGCCATTTTGCAGTCTTTGCAGGCTGATCTTCTTGAATCTAAATTCTTACTGACTTGTGATAACCACACCAACCTGGTGATAAGAATCATCCCTGGGGCGGTGGGTTTCACTTACCTTACTTTTAACGAAGGTGACACAGTACCTATTGCTTACAAGTCACGCTTGTAAACTTCGGCTCAGATGCGGTTTTCCACTGTGGAAAAAGTTTTGACAGCAGTGTAAATGGCGATTCTCAAGGAACGATCACTGTCGCAGGGAAAACGCATGTTGGTTGTTACCCCGTATCCTGCACTTGAAGCAGTGACGAAAGCTAGTGTACCAAATTCTAAAGCTTTGCACCCATGGAGGATATAATGGGCTGCGTCCCGGACATCTCCGGATGTCAGGTTTATTTTTGATGACTACTTACAGTCACAAGAATTTTTACAGTATGAATTTTTTCATCCTGCGCCATTGACTATGCGGCCTTTGGTGGATTTCCATTGTATCATTTACACTGATGGTTCAGCGCAAGTTGCGCATGGGTCTAAGCAAGCATACGTTTCAGCTGGCACCATTGTGGTAGGTGCCATGGTGAATGATGAATTTTAGTCCAAGTTCGTGCACACGCAGACTTTAGGGGACTGCACCGCACAGTTGGCAGAGCTTCATGCTCTGATGCTTGCATTAGAGTACGCTGATCCTAGTGTGTCGACTCTTATTGTGAGTGATTCTTACTACTGTGTCCAGTCTTACAATGAAAATCTGTTCTTTTGGATTGAGAATGATTTTCGTGATTCCAAGAGTAGCACAATAAAACTTAAAATTATCTGGGTCCGAGTGGCTGAGCTTAAAGAGCAGTTGCCACTCATATATGTAATTCACACTCTTGGTCATCAGCGCGTGGGAGTTCACGCTGTTGATAATTCTTTGGCCGATGAGGCCGCAAAATCAGCAGTATCGACATATTTGGTTGCGGCAGTTACACGTTCCAAGAGTAAGATTGATGATGATATCTTGGCGGCTGTAGCCGCGACTGAGAGGGGAAGTAAATATCCTACGGGGTTCCCTTCAAAGTATTCATACCACTTAAGTCCTGATAAAGTTCCTTATGTGAAAATAGCGGACGTTGGTGAAAGATTTATTCCCAATACGGACCGCAGGTCCAAACTGATTACAGCTGCCCATGAAGGTGTTGCTTCTGCGCATACGGGTGTTTTGGCTACTGTGTCTCAGTTACAACAACGTTTCTGGTGGTGGGGACTGTACAAGCAGACGCGTGATTATATCCTTCAATGTGACATTTGCCAGCAGATTAAACCTTCCACTGCTGCGCGTCCGCCCCAGACACAGTTGTACATTTCTAATAAACCACTTGGTTGTGTTTACTTAGATCTCTGCGGTCCTTTTTCTTCTGATACTGCATATAAGTACATCTTAGTAGCAGTTGATTCAAGCACACGCTTTGTGTGGGTGTGGCCACAACGCAGCACAGATTCGCGAACTGTCATAAGAGACTTGCGTGTCTTTGTAGGGATTTTTGCCTGTGGTACCTTCCATTCCGATCCGGGTCTTGCTTTCACCTCCAAGGCTTATAAGGATGCCATAGCTTCGTTGGGGGTCCAAGTCAAGTTTTCATCTCCATACAGACCTGAGGGTAATAGTGTTGTGGAACGAATGAACCGTGATTTAAAGCAGTCTTTGACAGCTAGGGTTATAGGCACTGGCAGGAACTGGCTGGCCCACCTCAATAGCGTGCAGTTTGCCCTTGATAATCTCCCTAGAAGGTCTCTGGGTGGGCGGACCCCATACGAAATGCTCTTTGGTATCAAGATGGCATAAGGTTCCTTTAAACTTAATAGGACGAATCAACCTTATAAAAATGAACATTCTGCCAAAATGTTTGTATTTGTTTAGGTCCATCCCGCTATACGTTAACAACTTATTTTTTTAAAAATTGGATGGTATTTTAGGAAGCTACATTTGGGGTTACAAGAAAAATCGCAGAGCTCTGTCTCTTCTCAAATTAACAGCTACTAAAGGTGGCCTCGACTTCCCCGACTTTAAATTCTATTTTTACGCTTCTTTCCTGGGTCGGATACGCAGCCTTTTTTCTTCTAACTATCCATATTTCTATCACCAATTTATCTTAGGCGCAAATTCTGTACAATTTCTAGCTAGAAGCAATGACCCAAACTACTTTAAACGAGTGAAGTTTAAGACCGCGAAAGATGTAGTACACATATGGCATACTATTATGGCTATTAATAAAACTACGTTCTATCACCCAAAGCTAAGCATATGGTACAATCCGGGTTTACCTGAGATTTTTAGCGTTCCGATAGTTAGAATATGGGCTAATCACGGTATAAACTACCTTTCCGATTTATACGGATCTTCAGGCTTTTTAACATTTGATACCTTAAGAACACTTTATAAACTACCTGTAAATGCTCTTTTCAAATACACACAGATACGAGATTTCTTCACGAATAGATTGAAACTAAGGGAAATTTTAGACTCAGAAATATGGATTTGCATCTACGGAGAAACAAAAAGCAAACTAATTAGCTTGGGGTACAAATGTCTTATTCTATCTAAACCTAATAACTGCGTTAAAATCGCACAGAAGTGGACTACTACTCTAGGATTGCCCATTTCCTCAAATAATATTTCAACTTTTTTACATAACAGTAACTCTTTAACTAACTCTTCTAGCTTAAAACTTCAATCTTATAAGACCATATGCCAGCTATATTACACGCCGCTTCACTTCTTTAAGTGGTCAGGGAACAATGCATTACTTGAACGTATAAAATGCCCTAAATGCGACCTACTAGCAGCAGATATAGTACACATAATTTTTTCATGCCCTGCTTTACAAACATTATGGGATGAAATAGAGAAAGTGCTGAAACAGCATAAATTGTTTTTTGGTAAAATCTCCGCCGAGATGATACTTCTGGGAATACAACCTAATACTGCTACTTATAAGGACTTCATGTTTATCTTAATTTCCTGTGCAGGATTGATAATTGCCAGGGCTTGGATCTCTGATAAATCACCAGTGGTAACCGAATGGTGGCTACTGGTAAATGAGATATATGATATGGAACTTTCAACTGCCAAAATTCGAGGGATTGGCTCTCTGAAGAAAGTTGATAACATTTGGGGTAACTTGTTCTCTACTCACGATCAGTGAATAGTTCCTGATTTCTTTCTTATTTGATTAATTTTTCAAGGAATTCATGTATTTCAATTTTCCTCTTTATTTTACTATTGTTGTAAAAATATTTTATTTCTGAAATGTAAGTTTGCTTGTGTTGTCAATAAAAAAGTTTAAAAAAAAAAAAGGTATCAAGATGTTCGTCCCGGACCCTGACGGTCTAGACCAGGCGGCTGTTGCTGCTTCCTTGGAGGTAGATGAACATTGCAATGTTTTACAGGATCTACAAAAGACAAGAGACAGTCTTGCAAAGGAACATTTGCCCTGCACATCTGAAGCTGAGTTGCAGATTCTGGTAGTTGACTGGCTACCCCAAGTTGGAGAACTGGTTCGAGAAAAGATTGATAACAAGAAAGAATTTGGTCCCTCTTATCGAGCTCCGGTTCCAGTGCTTGGAGTGAAGGGCACAAGAACAGTCATTTTACCACCACTTCCAGGTCGTAAGGAAAACAGGTATATCTCCATTGACAATGTCAAAATACAGAGAGTGGCTGATTCTTCTTAGTATGACACCGGCAGTCTCATGTCCTTCGATTTTGAGAAATTCTGTTGTGGCCCCGGCTTCTGATCCAAGGCCTTATGTTGCCCTCAAGATGCCTGCAGTTTCGAGTCCTTTATTGAGTTCACTGCCTGGTACTCACCTTGATGAAACTGACTACACTTACCCCACTGACTTATCGATGCCTGATTTGCAAACTCGTTTGGCTACAGAATCAAGATTTTTTAATTTGACACTGACTCTCACACATCGAAGACCCCTTCAAAAATTGCTGTTTTGACAACACGTTTAAATAACATTTTTTGATTCCACCTTGGGCTGGCCATAAAAAAAAAATCCGCCCGCGAGCAAATTTGTGAATTTTGCGGCAATTTCGCGAGATTCGCAGATCGCGAAATTGCCAAAAAGCCGCAAATTTCGCGAGCGGAACGGATTTCTGGGCCATGCTTACACCTGTACAAGGCAGTTCTCCTTCCTTTTTAAAAAGGTTCACTTATTTTACCAATTTTAGTCAGTCAAATCCCAATGCATTTTATTTTAAGATGACCGAAAAGTCCACATCCAAGGTTAGACTTACCGACACTAAAATATTGTATTCGAAGTCCTTTCTAGACCAATTGGCTGTTGGGGGCTACGAGTTGTTGAAGGATACCATTGATCTTAAATCTGTTTGGGGTTCTAAGAGCTGGTAAGGGGAAGGCACTGAGGCTTTGCACTGTGCATGACTCATCCCGAACCATATGTTGTTCTTGAATTCTACAATTTCACAGACAACTTGCTTTGGATTGGCTACTGCTAAAAAATTAAATGCTCCTTCTTTTCCTGAATTAGAAGAATATTCCGGTTGGGATAATGCTACAAAATTTTCGATAAGGGAGTTAAAAACTCTGTTGCTGAATTCTTCCTTTAACATATCCAGTTTGGATCCCAAGGCTCGGTTGCTCTGGCACAGAAGTGCTGATTCTTGCCAGCATCGTTTTCTGGGTTTGGCTCATGGCTTTACACAGGTCAGGGTGAATCTCCGTTTTGAAAGTGGTATTCAATTATGTCAGAATTGGCTCAAACATTCCACTTTGGCGTCAGTTAAGCTGCATTTATCTAAACTGACTGACGATGTTGATCTGAATGATTTATTAAAAGGCCCGGCTAACGGTAGATCTAAAAGATGGATTTATGTTATTTACAACGAAGTCTGAAAAATGTCGCAGATTGAGGCAGCTACCCGCATTAGAGCTATAGATCAGGCTAATTTAGAGAAAGTGCTAGCAGTTGCAGATAACAGCATTAACACACTCTCTTCCCGCATTTATACATTAGACAATATTTTATCATCTGTTGTTGATATTGTGCAGGATGAAGTGTCTGTTTTGTACTATGGTCAAAATCAATTACGTTCCAATATGCAGTTTGCATGGACTTTGCAAACCTTGAAAGCTGGGAAAGTGCCATGGCACTGCATGAACACGTCACCATTGTTTGCCCAGTTTAATTTGACTGACAAGCAACGTTTAATGTCAATGAAAGATGCAACTTTTTCTATGTTACGCATTGAAATGTTAGAACCTTTACCATTTTCAGTGGCTGAGGCCAATTCAGCAACGTGGCTTATCCACAGGTTAATAACTCTCCCGTTTCCTCTATTCAAGTTCGAGGCGTGTATGAAGTACTTTGCCATTGGTAGATATGAGCCTCTTGGCAGTGCTTATCTCCATGAAGCTTGGTCGCTTCCATTTACCTATAGATGCCTTAGGGAGGGTAAGGAAGTTTATTTGAATGGTGAAGATTGCACTGAAACACCAGATCACGCATTGATGTGTAGACATATCCAATTACTTGGCCCTTGTAACCAGAATGAGCCGAATTTAGCCTGTATTTTGAAAGGTACACCTGTGCCTGCTATCGTACCTATATTCACATTACTGGAAACGGGAGTTATTTACTTTTAAATAATGAGGAATGTTGTTGGGTTAGTACCGGAAATTGCTTATGTTGTTTCCGTCAGTGAGCGTGTGGTTTGCTGTAAAAATGTAATGTATCCTCCTCTGCATGGGATGCTTGATGTTTCCATCCGGCCCACAATACCGACCTTGAAAGCAGAGTTCAACAAGATGAGTCGCATAAGAGTTCTATTGTCCCAGAAAGAAGTTGCCCTCACATCTGCTCGTGAGACATTCGTCCTTCATGTGGCAAACACCCGCACAGAAGTGCATGCTTTATTAAATACTGATTTGCCCTTGCATTTCGGTGAGTTAATTCACACTATCTTTAAGGCATCCTCCAACACAGGGCTGGCACACTTTTTAAAAGTTGTAAGCAGTGGCCGTGTGACTTCTTTTCAAACTATATTTGGCGTGTTCCCGGCATTTTTTCATTTGATTTTTTCCAGCCTGTTTGGTGGATTTCTCTTACTGCTGGCTCTGGCTGCAGGTGTTCTTTTACTGTTTTGTTTATTTCAAAATGGATGCACATCCTGGGTTACAAGAAGAGCTGTCATGGCTGGTGCTGCTTCGCAACCGAATGCATGAGTACTATGGAGCGCTGCCTCTTGCTACTTTGAGTGTGGCTTATGGATTATCGTTAAAATTGTCCTACTTTACATGCGTCCAGCCTGTCTTTCATTACCTGAGTTGCGGTTTCGACTGGGCCCTGCATTTGTGTCTCTGCAATACTGTGTCTCCCGAAGTGGATTATGATCAGCTTATGAGCCCCTTAGTTGCTCATGAATTGCTTTGTTCTGGCGGAGGGATTATGGCCTTTGCAGCGATGCATGGAGTTCTGGGTCGTTGGAATGTGTACGCAGCGGCGCAAGATTTCTTGGCACACAGCTTTATTGAAAACCCACGAGTTGTCCTCTGATGGTGCTAGAGGTTCCGGTAAATGAGGAACATGTATGTTCTTTCCCTTTGTTAAATTCGATGCCTGAAATATTTTCAGATGAGAACAGTGACTTCCTGTTCGAGGCTGTTGCTGCATATTTTGCATATTCATTGTTAGGATGAGATGTGTCATTGCTTCTCTCTCTTCCATGACCGAGGTCATTTATTGGACATCGGATCATTTTTATTTCTCATCGAGCCTAAATAATTTTTTTTCCCTGGCCCAGACCTATTGACTTCACAATGCCCAATGGCTACATTTATTGAATTTGAACTATTATCGGACTATAAGGTTTTTTGTTGTAAAAATGTTTTCCCTTGTGCAAATTTGAGATCTATCTGTCGTTCTTGAACTCTGCATTCCAAAATTTGCCACTTATCTTATCATATCTTATCTTGTCCGTGCTCGGATCAAGGGAGGGTGTCATGGAGATGGGCTTTGCCTTTACACTGTGTTAAGTTAGCATGAGCTTATTAGAAGTTAAACGCCATTTTTCCTCTCTGCTGCTTTTGCACACGGCACACCATATTATAAAGGTTTAGAGTCTAGCAGAATATTTTGCTTCACACAAGAATAATATGTTTTCCTATAGTATCAGCCCTGCTTGGTAAGCTATGTCTGAACAGTGAGTGCCGAGGCCTTCAAGGTTATTTCAACATAGTGGTTGTTGTTTGTTCTGATCAGCGCACGTCCTAGACATAACACATATGCAGCTGTGGCCACCTCTGATTTTGGCGCGTTTAATAAATCACTGCGCAGAGCATGCACACACAGTTTGGAGAACATTCGCATGCAGAGAGCTGGTGTAGAAAATTATGTGATCCCTTTCTTCTAGGACCAGAGGTGTGGGGCCTCCCTTGTAAACCCACAGAGACCTTCTGTAGATATAATATAATATACTAGCAAGGGAGGGTAAGACTGAGGTGCAATTTAGCCTTCTTCCCTTTAGCATTTTAACAAGCTTTCTCCCTTTGTATTTTATGGAATAGTAACTATGCTGATAACCTTGTTGCTTATAATATGTTTGCTTGCATTAGCTAAGATACTGCGCTTGAGAACACGGCATTAGAAATAAATATTTCAAACTTGCACGTGTCTTCATTTATTCCTCATTTTGGACTGGTATGATAGTATAACGAAAGAGTGTTCATGTGTTCCAGGTTACCTGAGGTGTTCTAAGTCCATGTTCTGGGTTGTCTAATCATTGGGGGTGTGGAAGAACCAATGAGAGACTGATTGCTAGTCTGGTAGGGGATTTTGGATACTAAGGGGAGTTTTGGCACACCCTAATTCACTGAGGTTCCAAGTCTCTATGCACAGTTCTGTGTAGGAGCAGAATCCCTGCGACAACATATTTCTAGGGTTTACACCTGCTACTAGAACGTTACTGTCAGGCGTATATATAAGTTAGATTTGTCGATTATTTTAAAAATAAACTTTCTGCACACTTCACCACAAAATACATGTGTATATCGGAGCATGTAAATATTTCCTTCTACTGTACAGAGGGAGGTGTAGATAGAGTGGTTTCTTACAGCCTCTAAAAAAAGTCACCAATGTATGTATTCATGTCTTTATATGCATGCGTAAGATAGTTAATGTCTAGTAAAAAAAAACTTCTTTCAACCTTAGCCACATGACCCGACTAACAAGCACACATGTCCACTACTCCCAATAACAACTTACTACTTTCCCTTCTGATTTATTCTCTTTAATCTATCCCTATTTCAAAACACTGCTCAACACACAAGAAATCAAGAGCACAAATGCAACACAACTAAACCACAAAAAAGAAACACGGATTACTAATCTACAAACCATTTAACTCTAATCTTGGGTTCTGAAGTTAAGTGCTAATTGGCGCAGTGCTTTAATGGCTTATTAAGGGTAGTAAGCATTATCCCTTTTATCTCACTGATAAATCATTCTAACGTCTTGACCAAGGCAAAGCAAGTGCATTGAAAAACAATCTGTAATTATTGATGGAGGTGAATGCATTGTTGATTTATTGAAGCACAGCCTCATCTATAGTGACTGTCCAAGATAAGTTGGTTCTTTCTTGTCGTCTTCGTGTCTGAGATGAGAGTGCATGGTTCTCTCTTCTAATTGCTGCTGAGTATGCAAAGGTGCCAATCACCCACAAGGTCTTTCCATTTGACCATGCCCCGTCCACATTAGTGGTATGCAAAGTCTTCTGGACATTTTCCGTGCTGATGGACAGCTTAACTTACCAAATGTGACCCAAGAGGGTTTCCCACTGATTTTGATGGTGCGTTCAGCCTGTTTGGCCCTACCCCGTCCATGTTAGTAATGGGCAATGGTGTTACCGCCATTTTCAAGGCTGATGTTCAGCTCAACTTACTGTGGTGACCTGAGCACGCTGCCCTCCCATTTTGATTTTACATTATGTATACAAAGGAAGAGGAGGACTTCTTCATCAAACAAAGAAGCACTTACTCCATGTAATTAAGAGTAAACACTCTTGTTAGTGGACATTCAACTCTTCAACTGCAGGCTTGTCATCTTTTCCATAAGAGAATTTATTTTGTCTCGGATTTCTGTATGAAGATGCTCAAAGAACAGTCACATTGCCAAAATTGCATGTACACAAGGTTACTGGAGACATCACCTTGTGGTCCTTTAAGCAGCTGAGGAGCAGAGTATGCATTAGGCATTTACACAAAGAGGTAGCACTCACTAAGTAACGAGCTGAAAATACTCCAGTTGCGTAGCCCTTGTATTAAAATGTTGGCCCCAAAGGATAGCGTCCCTGGGGTAAGCATGGGCGGATCTAGCGGATCTCGTGTACGCGAAATTGCGGATTTACGGATTCGCAATCCGCGAAGATCCGCGAACTCTAGCGGATTTGCGGATTTTTCCGTTTTTTGTGTTGGCGCGTGTTCGCGCCGATTTTGGGACAAGTTCGCAATTGCGAACTTACTTTTCGGCTTGCAACGGCCGCGACTATGTTGTTTCTACGTCTGGTTTATCATCACAGGTTCACAGCACCCTCTGTTTCACCACTGCCACCCTCTGGGACACCCATGCCACCCTCTAGTACATCCTCACTGGCACCTATTAGGTTTATTTATCACTGTAGATTATGGTGGTTGAAAAAAGCAAGCACACCTGCCCTTCTTCAACTGCCATCAATTAATTTGTGTTTCATTAATGTGTCAGTAATTTTGAAAGTTCCAGTCTGGCTGGCACCTGCTTCCTTCCTTATCTGTAATTTGCTTTTTGTTGCAGTGAAATTTTTTTTTTACAGGACCTTTATGGTGCTATTCTATGAGCCTGCTGTTTGGGTCATAGCAGGGTCATAGAATAGTTGCAAACTCTGGAGGGGCCCATCAGGAAGCACTACCTTGAATGTTACTAATGTTAAGTTTGAACTTTTGCACCTGCTCATTGCTTTCATTTAAGCTAAAATCGTTTTTTTTGCAATTTCGCGCGTTTTTTGGGGCGCGAATCCGTGCGAGATCGATTTCGGAAGCCGCGAATACGTGCGAATACAAAATTGTTTTTGTTGCGACGTGTATGTTCGCGTGATCTTGCGCGTGTTCGCGAGGCGCTTCTAGCTATTCGTTTGCCAAGTTACCCTATCGGTCGTACACGGGCGCGGCCATCTTGTTGGCGTGACGTAATTCCGTTTCCGCCCGCTATGTGTAATCTCGCAAAGTGTGCTGCTCGCTAGTACAATTTTGCGCGTACTCGCAAGGAAAATCTCGCGCGAACGTACCCACGCGGTCTTGAACGGGCGCGGCCATCTTGTTTCTCATTCATTGCTATGGTTCTGGGCATGCTTTCTGTATCCTCTCTCAATCTCTGCCATCCTTTGCTTGTTTGAAGTTTTTTTGATCTAATTTTACTTATTATCTAACCCTCTATTTTTCTAGCTCTATATTTTTGTGTTTTCTGCAGCTTTTATTTACTTTTAAACTACTTTTTTAAACTCTTTTCTTTTCTTCTTCACTATTCTATTTCTTCTTTATCATTTAAGTTTATGTCTGCCCAGACCATGGTAAAGGGAGCCGGGAAGCACCCTGAGAAGGGGAAGGGTCCCGCACCCCGTGCCCGGCTCCCGTGCGGGCGTTTAAGGGGGGAGCAAGTGGTCCCGAGGGAGATCTTCAGCGCGGAGGAAGTGGCGGCACTGATCTTCCACGTCCAGCGCCGCCTCCCCAAGACGATCCTGGGAGGCGGCAAGATCGCGACCGGCTATGGCATCCGGGAGCGCCGCCAGCGGTGGGAGAAGGTGTGCCGGGCCATGTACAAGATCTCTGGGGTCCGGCGCACATATAACCAGGCCACCCACCGCTGGACCGATGTCATGGACCGGGAGCGGGACTTGCTGGACGCGCTCGGCGTAGAGGTCCCCGGGCTTGGTGAGTAGTAGTAGTAGTACATTTACTACTCTGTTTTATCCTGCTCTGTTATTTGCAAATCTTTGTTCTTTACCAAGAGCAATAATGCTGCCGATTACATTGAGGTAAATTATATTTCAAAATCTTCTATGCATTTCATTTTCAGGTGCACTGCTCTCCTTCTCAGTAGCCTTGCTTGCTACTATGCTTCTTTGTTTTGTATGTTGTGTTCAGAAGCATTTCATTGGCCTGAGAAATTATGTATGAGTGTACTGTAAAGAAAAGAACTGCGTAATGCTAGACAGTAAGGGTCATATTTTCAATTACCGGCGCATCCCTGCAAAGTAGCAGGGATGCGGCAGTAATTGTGTGCCATGCCACCACCACCCATTGGCCCAAAACGTCACAGAAGCCTTACGCATCTGTGCCGTAAAGGCAGCGCATTGCTGGAGTTGCGTGCCAACGATGGCGCAGCTCCAGCAATGCTCTGGGGTACCCTATCTCCCCAATGCTGCATCAAGCCGTACGTCGGCTTCAAGCGCGCAGGGTTTGAGTCATGCATCATTGTCCTAAAAATGACTGATTGACATCTTGTAGATTTCCCTCAGCCACTTTTAGGATTCGTTCCTGCGCAGGTACGCCCTCCCTTGCGCCGGAACGCCCCCTGATGGCGCAGGGCTTTACAACGTGATGCATCGCCCATATGCCCATATGTGTTTTTTTTTTTAATATATACGCCGCACCAACACCATGGCGAGTCTTTTGTTCTGCCGCTGCGTCAGAAAAGGCACGCAACAATGGAGGAAAATCAGCCGCAACTTCCGCAAGGGACTTATAAATCAGCCCCAACAGACTGAAGTCCAGTCCTTCCTTTAGATAGTCACATGGCTATCAGAAGAAATAGTGGCGGTGGTGGCGGGTGGATTGATAGTTTGAGTATTCACTGATCTGCAAGCAGGATGGACTTTGTCTGTCACGTGTTGCGCACTGCTGCCTGCAGTGCCAGGCCTAGGCAAACCTCTTTAGTAGTCTGTTTATTGAGTTACATAGGAACTTTCTAAGTCAACGTTCCGCAAATCAGGCAATACGAATAACGTAGTATACCACATGAGATAGATCCCGTGGAATAGTTGTCTATCTATTTGCTATTTTTCCAAAATATGTTGTTATTGTTCTTTTGAAATGTTTGATTTGGTTGAAAAATCTCATCCATGTTTTCTGGTTTTTCTTTCTTTCATGTTGTACATCAGCTCCCCCCAAGGGCAAGAGGACACAGGAGGAGGGTGCTGAGGATGCAGGCCAGGATCGGGCAGGCGAGGGCTCCTTTGCTGGCCCCAGTAAGTTTACATTTTAATAAACAGTACATATTTTTTCCTAGCGTTCCTCATTCGATTTTTTCTAAATCGTCTTTGATCTTCTTGTAGACTGGATATAAATTCTTATCCTGCCTCGAATATGACTCCCTGTGGTATTACTAGACTATTCTTATTAGTCTGTCTGTGTAGCTAACTAAGATTGGACATTTGGCAATTCCATTGGACTCCCATTATATTCAGCAATACCTCTATGCACTGTCTCCTTACTGACTAGATAGTGTGGCAGAGTCATTCAGCTCCCGAAGTCACCGATTATAGATCCCCAATGATCTCTAGATTATCGTACGCAGGACAAGAGAGTAGTACTACGGAGTCACAGCACAGTCAAGAAGTGTCAGAGGCACTCATGCTTGCAAAAATTCCAAAACCTTTAGCTCATTCACTCTAGTCTAGAGGAACAAAAACCACAGAGTCTATTTAAGTGTAAAAGCTTTATTAAAAGTAAACACATTTATTAAAATCTACTTTGTCATAAAACTATTTAACTGTAAACGGAAAAGTGGTTAGTGCTGACGATTAATTGGACACATTTCTTGTGGTCGAGCCGAACTCTCACCTAGTTTGAACTTGATCCTGGTCGTGTTCTTAGGACTCAGGAGTCAAGCTTCTGTCTGTTAGGAGAAAAAGTGGTGCGTGTTAAAAATCAAAAGCAAGCATTCATCAGTTGTGCATAAAAGTGCAGCAAGACAACAGCCTTCCCTGGAAAATGGGACATTTTTACTATGGAGTAGACAGTCACAAATTATTACATTGTATTCTGTTTTTTTAACATTTCTCCTAGACCAAATATTATATAGTAGTGAGTGGTGTATTCTAACATTCTTAAATGTACTTTGTAGGTGTAACATCTGGTGACGGGGCCAGCGCGGAGGTGGCTGTGTTGGACTTGGACTCGGAGGCCTCTGGGGAGGAGGCGGCGGTAGAAGAGCTGGTGGCCGTTCCTGTGGGGGATCAAACGGTGGTGGCGGAAACAGGTAAGCTATATATTCCTTACTTATTGAGATTGAAGACTGCATAGTGTGCTTTCTGCACGGGTGTATTACAATTACAAATCAACCAGGTAGTAGCCTTGTATGATGGCTGGCAAAGAAGAACGATATGTGTTTGCTTGGACCCAGAGGTGGCTGGGAAGGAAAGAATATGGTATGGTGCATGGCTGGGTCAATGATGAAGCAAGGATGGGTGGAAGGACAGCAGCCTGGGTGGGTGAAACAGAAACTGTATGTGTGCGTATACTTTGACTGAATGGATGCCTGGAGCATGGTATTCTCTGACTCTTACATAGCACATGTGTATCTAGAGAGAGTAGATGGTCGCCAGGTGAAGTAAGTGTTACCTTGAAGAGCATGTACCACCGCACCCGCACGTCCGTCCCAGTGCAGGGAAGGCAAGGAAAAGAAATTGTAAATGTGTCCAATACTACCATGAATAGTAGCAGTACTTTGTATTGCGTTTGCATTCACAGCATATATCTGGTTATTACGGTGGACACTCCGTACCTCTCTTAATAACTTTAGTTTACTTGTAGTACGTCATTCATGTGTGGGTGTATCACTGTTCACTCAATATTAAGCAAAGCACCTAAAGTCATCTCATCTGTCATTAAATACGTCCCATGTGAAGTGATAGATAATCAAATTAGTTAGCTTCTTCAGTTTCCTTTTCTAGTACTCATTTGCACTGTAGGGTGAAAGGTAAATTAATTAAGCAGTAGCCCTTGTAACAGAGTATTCTCAGTGCCACCCGTAATAGAAAAGTAATAGCTTCACCACCTGCATGTACTGGACCGGTACAGTGACGCAAGTCTGTCTCCATCATCATGGTGTGCAACTTTTTTTCTCGGGTGCAACTTCACTGTGCTGTGTCCATGTCATTCTGCCGGCTTGCATAAGATAACGTACCCATTTCCCTAAACAAGAGAGAAGAAGAAGAATAAGACTGGTGTACTGTCATAGTCGACTGTAATGGAAGTCCATAGTGGTCGTAGAATTAGTTCATTAAACTACCACTACTGTTAGAGCAAGGATGCAGAAGTGGGAGGTTACATAGATACTGTCCTCAATAGTTATGTACTGTGCTTTCAATTTGCTACTTGTACTCTGTGACCCAACTTTCGGCTCAATCACTTTGTGTTATTAATAAGGAGCATTGGTTACAGACTATGTCTTTCTTTCTTCATATAGTTGCTCCTTCCAAATCAACAACAAGGAGGGAGCAGGCTAGATTGGCCCGGCAACGGAGGCTGGAGGCCACAGTCGCCGAGTATCGGCGGCTGGTGGCCCTGGAGGAGGAGGAGGACACGCAGTCGAGCGGGGCAACATCTTCGACTGTGACCACTGCATCCTCCTCCGTGACTAAGCCAGCGGGACCGAGCCGGGCTAAGAAAGCCGACCGCCACCGCCAAGCAACCGAAATACCAGCTGCCCCCCACAGGAGCTGCAAGGAACGCCAACGCCGCCTACGAGTCCGCATGTCCAACCTGGAGCAGGAGGTCCTGAGGTATAAGACCTTGGTTAAGGGCCTCCGCTCCGAGCTTGCCACCCTCCGCAAGGAGTATGATGCCCATGCCGCATCATGCACCAGCACCAGCACCCTCCAGTAGTGGAGTGTCCCTTGCCCTTTTTTTATAGACTTTTGGGGGGTGGGATTTGGGAGTTGGGATCGTTTTGGGACGTTTCAGAGACAATCGTTGGGGTTAGGGTGGGTGAGGGAGATTATTTTGTTAGGGATAAATAAATATATTTTTCAACTTTATCTGACCATACCTGTTTTTTACTGCTTTTCAGTCTGGTGGGTGGGGGGCGGGGGTGTAACAGTAACTTTGTTTTCCTGAACAGTCGTAGGACTTTAGTAGTACAACCGTCAATCTCTTGTCTACTCCGAAATAATACTCCATTATACTACCTCCCACCAAACGCTTATCTTACCTGTAATTTGTGTTAGAAATTAGGGCTAGGCCCAGGGCTGGCTCCAGGTGAAATGGGGATTAACGTTGTCATTCCTGGGCGGGTGACATTTCCTCATTGCGGTGGTACTAGTGGTGTGACACAGTGGCAGTTGCATGCCTATGGAAAAAAAGAAAACGAAACCTTGTTTGTACTCCTTACTGTAGCATTACAACGGTTACGGTACGATCGAGAAAATAGCAGGTGACAGTACACTAGAACAGTGCCATAATGTAGCCTAACAAATGGTAAAGTATTGCAAGTATAACTAGTACTTGCGTTGAATTTATTTGACATTGGCTACTACTACTAGAAGATATAGTACTGAAGCTGAGTAAGTCTAGAAGATATCCTCGTATTCCTTCACCAGCCTGTTGCTGCTATCACCTTATCCTCCCCAGCAAGTGTGTGGAATTATTGATGTCATTTTAGTCAGACATCAAGCAAAACAACACAGCCCGGGGGAAGAGGGTTAGGGTTTGTAAAATGGATGGGAATGGGGGTTTCTTTTTGGGTAGGTTTTGTTGAGAGAAGAAAAAAAAAGCAGAGCATGGACAAACAATAATTGAAGATACAGAGTTTACAGACAATCTTTGGTTACAAACTAAAGGTAAGCACATGCAGTCACACTCATAGAATAAAAGACAACAATGGATACTGTATCTGTATTGCGTATGTTGTTGGAGTTGTCCTGTTGAAATTGGTAAGTAAGTTGCATGCAGCAAACAATTCCTCTTATTGGCGGCACTCCTCCATTCCAGCTGACGCTTCGTCCATCAATGTGGTGGTGACCACTGACAGAAGAGACACCCTGTCCACTGCCTGCCTGGCGGATGTTGACTGAAACCCGGCCTGTAATTATTGAACGGAAAACAGGAAGTGCTATTACAATACCACTGATAAATAAATAAAAGGTATGTACGCTGTGTGGTTCAAAAAGTGACACTTTGATTTCCCTAATAGACAGTACAATATTTTTGAAATTGCGTGCTCTGTCTGAGTCACCTTTTTAAGGATCAATAAGTATGGCCAAAATATTATAGCGGATCTTTCCCCTCAAGGTGGGTGTACTACTGTGTTTTAGAACAAAATTTGACCTTCCCAGCAATGCTCCCACCAAGACCCTTACTAAAGCCAGTCGCAAAAATGTAGAAGAACCCAATCATATCTCCAAAAACGATGCCTAGCAGAAAAATGGTTACAAAACGTACTTTGAAAGTAACAGTAGACCCAAATACAGACCGTGGATTGTATTCAAACCACTTGCCTGCAAGCAAAAGTATCCATAGCCAGCATCGCTCCAACAGTGCTCTACAACAACAGAACCGCGTTGCAATAGAACCCCCCTAAACACATGCAATCCTGCTGCTAGGGCTAACCCTAACGAACCCTAACTTACAAAAAGTGCCAAAACTGGTGTTTCCTTATGGATTTTGTCCAACAAACTTCTAGCCGGTATTAGACCTTCCCAGGAATGCCCCAGGCAAGACCCGCCAACCCACCCGCAAAAAAACACCCGACACAACACCACCAAACAGCGAAAAAGCTAAATCTCATACTTACAATGTCTCTCGGCCTTCGGTCCAAACGCGGCGCTGTGCAGCTAGGTCGTCATCATCATCAATCATCATAACTCCTGTTTTCCACCACGGATTTCCTGAAAAGCAAATGCAATTAAGATTAGACTGTCGCAGCAGTGCTTCGACAGAGACCCCGGCCGCAACCCACCCACGAACAGCAGGAAGCCCCCCAAAACGCTACATTGAGCAAGATGTCTGAAGAAATGGCAAAAAAAAGGCTTTTCCTTAAGGATTTTGTCCAAAACACTTCTATCCGGCATTAGACCTTCCCAGGAATGCCCCAGCCAAGACCCGCCAACCCACCCGCAAAAAAACACGCGACAACACCCCCAAACAGCGAAAAAGCTAAATCTCATACTTACAATATCTCTCGGCCTTCGGTCCAAAGTAACGCGCTGTGCAGCTAGGTCATCATCAATCATCATAACTCCTGTTTTCCACCACGGATTTCCTGAAAAGCAAATGCAATCAAGATTAGACTGTCGCAGCAGTGCTTCGACAGAGACCCCGGCCGCAACCCACCCACGAACAGCAGGAAGCCCCCCAAAACGCTACATTGAGCAAGATGTCTGAAGAAATGGCAAAAAAAAGGCTGTTCCTTATGGATTTTGTCCAAAACACTTGTATCCGGTATTAGACCTTCCCAGGAATGCCCCAGGCAAGACCCGCCAACCCACCCGCAAAAAAACACCCGACACAACACCCCCAAACAGCGGAAAAGCTAAATCTCATACTTACAATGTCTCTCGGCCTTCGGTCCAAACGCGGCGCTGTGCAGCTAGGTCGTCATCATCATCAATCATCATAACTCCTGTTTTCCACCACGGATTTCCTGAAAAGCAAATGCAATCAAGATTAGACTGTCGCAGCAGTGCTTCGACAGACACCAAAAATTACACACAAACCCCCGGAACCCCGCCAAAGAGCACCTCAAAGGCAAGCAAGTCAGCAAAAACGGCAAGAAATTTCCACCTCATATTTGGTCCAAAACACTTTTGTCCATTATTAGAGCTTCACAGCAATGGGCCCAAAACCGTCAACTCACCCGCAAAGAAGTACAACACCCCCACAAGTGCTGAGTCTTTCTTCATTGTGCGTAATCCAGCACTCTGCTTGGAGGGAAATCGCAGTCTGGAGGAGGAGGATAGAGGAGCATGTTCTTCAGAACTTGTGAACCTGAGGAATGTAGACTGCGGCACCTTCAAATCAATAAGCAAACAAGTGAAGACAGTTCTGATGATGGTCTTGTTTTTGGGATTAGGTGATTAAAGTTTGAATTAAATTAACTGTGCAAAACAAAGAAAGAGAGACACAAAGCACACAGGAATAAAAGTGAATAAGGACGAAAAAGAAAGTTCTTGATTGATTGTCTCATTTTCAGGGCTCGGTGTCAGGGAAAAAGAACAAGATTTCGTCATCATACTCTGCGAATTCAGGCTGGATGAGGTCAGTGGCACCGAACAGAGAAAAAATCCCCTCATCTACGTTGCTGTCCTCCTCGTCTTCATGCGGCGTGCTTTCTCGTACTTTGTAATCTGGTGGTATGAGGTGCTGATTCATCTTGATCATTGTCAGCCGCTCCACATTTTTGGGCGAGAGGCGGCTCCGTTTGGGAGTTACAATGCCACCAGCAGCACTGAAAACACGTTCAGAAGACACACTTGCGAGTGGGCAAGACAAATAGTTTATAGCCAGGTTGTAGAGCTGTGGCCACAATTGTTTTTTGCCATGCCAATACTGCAATGGCTCCTCATTAAGAAAGACCACTGTTGAGTCATTCAGATAGTCCTGCACCATCGACTCAAGGTCATCAACTGTTCCTCCACTTTGCTTACTTTTTGCTGTGCCTGTGACATTTTTTCGAGAACCATACCCCATCAAACTTAGCCAATCCTCCTCCCCAGCCACTGTTAGTGTTGTCATTGTGTGTGGTGCAGATGATCCAGTTGCCGGTGTCTTTAACGGCTGAGAGGTCACTTGTGCCCCAGCCACAGGTGCAGAAGTGGATTCTTGTGACTGCGGATGGCCTGCTGATGCTGATGCTGATGTACTGGCTTCTCCTTCAATAACCTGCCGTTCTTTTTCAAACCTCTTGGCTGACCAGGCTAACCAATGTTTGTACTTTTGAACATCTGCATCAGCGAAAGGAAAGAATGCGTTGTCTGCCAGCGCCTTTTTGTAGCGTGGATCCAGAATAGTAGCACAAATGTAATGCTGATCTGAGTTGATGTTTTTAAGACGTTCATCACCACGTAGGCGATGTAATAATTTCTCAGACAAAATGAAATGGGTTTTTTTTTTTTCATCTTTTTGAAACTCAGAAGAAACCGCCATCAGTTGGTGCTCCAGTATGCACAACAATGGGATAGCTTTTCCCAAATTACAGTCCTCCTGGCTGACTGCACGCGTGAAGAACTCAAAAGGACGAAGCATGTCTGTCAGGCTTTTAACTATGGCCCATTGCCCCTTACTCATCCGCAGGTCCTCCTTCTGAGATGTAGCCTCTGTCAAGAAATAGTGATCGAGTACCGTATACTGCTCATACAGACGCTCAAGCATGTAGAAGGTTGAGTTCCAACGTGTTGCCACCTCCTGGATGAGTGCTTTCACTGGCATTCCACGTTCAAGTAGCAGTCTCCGCAGATGCTTCCGGGCCTTAAAAGAATGGCTGAAATGGTTGCACATTTTGCGGCAGGTGGCCATTACATCGAACGCTGGACTCTCTTTATCACTCAAGAATTTTTGAACTACCAGGTTGATACAGTGCGCCAAACACGGCACTCTAACATGGTCACCCTTCAACATGGCCTTAACTACATTGGCGCCATTATCCGTGGAAACATAACCAATCTTGCGTTTTAGGGGGGATAGCATTGTCAAGACCTTTTTGTCAAACTCTTCCAAAAGGTTTTCTGCTGTGTGACTTTTCTCCAAGCCAAACATGGCTAGTGTTGCATGTTTCCGAGCAGCTTTGAAAACTTGGTCCGGGTCAACACCTGCGTTTAGCTTTGCTATAACACCTGAAAAAGAGACCCAGTGTGCAGTGATGCACATGTAATCATCGCCTGGGCCACTGGTCCACATGTCTGTTGTCAGATGTATTGTGTGAACAGCACTCTTCTGCAAAGCTGCCCCAATCGCCTGCAGCACATCTTCATGTAGTGCTGGAACCGCAACTCTGGCAAAATAGAACCGGCTCGGAACCTTCCATTTAGGGCAGAGCGTTGCCACTAATTCAAGAAAACCTACCGCTTCTACAAAAGAAAAAGGTAGAAGGTCCACAGCTAGCATTTTAGCCAGCTTAGTGTTATACAGACGCGTCAGTGGGTGGTTGCGTTCATATGGCACGTCTGAAGTAAGCATTGTTCTAATGTTGCCCTGGACCAAGCATTTACGGGCTGATAATGACTTCGTTGACCCAATTTTGCTCGCTGGTGAACTTTTGTGCGTTGGTGTCTCACTCGCTCCAACACTCTTAGTGTGCCTCACATTGGGTGTGCTGCTGACAGGGGTACTGGGTGTAAGGGAAGTGTTTGACACGTCTTCTTCCTGCTCGTCATCATCAGATGAAACATCAACGTTTCCTTGAATTTGGCCTTTCTTGATCGCATCTAGGTGCGCAAACCATTTGACAGTGTGCTGTCTCCTAAGATGACCTCTCTGGCCTCCGGTACCATAGTTGGTACCTGGCTTACCACGACTAACTGCTTGCTTACAAATGGTACAAATGGCAAACTTTGGATTTTTTGGACAAACAGTAAAGAAGTCCCAAACTGGGGACTTGAAGTGTCTGTGGGACATGGAGGAGGCGGCGATACTGGTGGTGGTGGTCATGAAGCTAATGCCAGATGAAGTGGAGGATGTGGATTGCCCAACTTTTGTACGTTTTGCACTTTCACCGCCACTAATTAAGGTCGAGATTGACGGAGGTCTCTTCTTGCCAGAAAGAAATATGGAAGCGGGACGAGTTGGTGTACTACTTAACTCCAATGATTGTGGTGTTTCCACTGCCTCCTCATCGACAACATCATCATCACGCTCAGCAGCTCTTCGGGCTAGGGTCAAAATGTCTGTTTGCTGCATGCCCGCTGGGGCTGCAGTGACCTTTATGATGACTGGGTCGTCGTTGGCAGAGTCTTCATCAGCAGCAGTATCCGCCACTTCTTGTTGAGACTCATCACACTCCATAACTCTGAGACTTTGGACGAGCTTCCTTTTACGCTTAACTACCTTTGTTTGTTCCCAAGTTTGATCCGTATCATCAGAAGGAGGTGTGCTTGAAGAGGATGTAGACACCACCCTTGATCTCTTCCTTGCTAGGGGTGTGGAAGACAATGAAGGATCATCAGGAGGAGTGGCTTCCTCAAATGATACCTCGCCTTGATTGTCGATTTCCTGATGTGCCCCTACTTCGGGAGGAACAACTATTGTGGGCACTTGTTGTGACCCTCCATGCACCTCTGCTTGCGCATCTCCTTGCGCTGCCTCTCCTTCCACATGTACTTGGGCTTGTACTTGCACATGTGATTGTTGTTGCGGCTGTGGTTGTTCAACACTCGTCAGATGAGCTACAACAACCTGTGTTGATTGAGGGACATTGCTGCTGCTTTCTTGCGATGAGCCAACATCACTGGTCGATGGTGATTGAAGAAGTATACTGGCTGCCTCTGCAGCACTCAAGGGCTTGGACTTAAGTTGGCGTGGTGGTGGTGGTGGCACTGAGCCCAATGGAGCGGGGGTGCTGCTGCCAGCTTGGTCCCCAGCAGATCCCGCTGCAGCTGCTGCAGGCATACTTTTTTTTTTACTCCCAAAAAAAGGGGCGGGCGGCACACCAGTGTCCTTGGTAACTTGCTTCTTCTGCTCCTTACTGGCACCTTTCTTGCTAGAGGAGCTACGGGTTACTTTTTTTGGGGCCATCTTCTTCAGAGCAGGTCAGCAGGCAGCAGTTGCACGAGTTGCAGAGGGTTCTGTGTCCAGACGTGACGTCGCGTGACGTTATGCTGCACACACCGCTGCAGGACTTCTTCCTGGCACTGGTGGTTCTATTGAGTCTTCTTGTGCACCTAAAAGCAATGGAAGACAGAGGAACATCAGTTCAGTTATACACCCCAAAAAATCGACAAAACACAGAAAAATGAGCACAATCCCATGCCATCCATGATGTTTACATTGAAGACACCCCACAGAAAGACTAGGGACATGCAAGTATGCAACACTCACTACCCCTGGGCATAAGGGATGAAAAGTAGGCAAAATAAGTGCAGGCCTCAGACACTGCCTCTCCTCAAAATGGCCCCCTTACACCCCAAGCACATGTTGCCTGTACCAGCCAGCACTCAAGATGGCCACCACCACCACCCACATGGCCAGTCCACATCAACAGTACACCCCCAAAAAACAGAAAAACAGCCAGAAATCACCACAATCCAATGCCATCCATGATGTTTACATCAAAGAGAGTGAGACCACACCACAGGCACACTCAGTCCATGCACCACCACCACCCCTGGGCAAGCAAAAGGCCACACCAGCAGCCCCCCAAAAACGACAAAAAACAATAAAATAAGCACAATCCCAGCCCATCCATGGCCTCAATTATGTTTAAATTCAAGAAGACACCCCACAGAAAGACTAGGCCCATGCAACACTCACCACCCCTGGGCAAAGGGCCACACCAGCAGGCCCAAAAAAACGACAAAAACCAATAAAATCTGCACAATCCCAGCCCATCCATGGCCTCAATGGTGTTTAAATTCAAGAAGACACCCCACAGAAAGACTAGGCCCATGCAACACTCACCACCCCTGGGCAAAGGGCCACACCAGCAGGCCCAAAAAAACGACAAAAAACAATAAAATCTGCACAATCCCAGCCCATCCATGGCCTCAATGGTGTTTAAATTCAAGAAGACACCCCTCAGAAACACTAGGCCCATGCAACACTCACTACCCCTCGGCATAAGGGATGAAAAGTAGGCAAAATAAGTGCAGGCCTCAGACACTGCCTCTCCTCAAAATGGCCCCCTTACACCCCAAGCACATGTTGCCTGTACCAGCCAGCACTCAAGATGGCCACCACCACCACCCACATGGCCAGTCCACATCAACAGTACACCCCCAAAAAACAGAAAAACAGCCAGAAATCACCACAATCCAATGCCATCCATGATGTTTACATCAAAGAGAGTGAGACCACACCACAGGCACACTCAGTCCATGCACCACCACCACCCCTGGGCAAGCAAAAGGCCACACCAGCAGCCCCCCAAAAACGACAAAAAACAATAAAATAAGCACAATCCCAGCCCATCCATGGCCTCAATTATGTTTAAATTCAAGAAGACACCCCACAGAAAGACTAGGCCCATGCAACACTCACCACCCCTGGGCAAAGGGCCACACCAGCAGGCCCAAAAAAACGACAAAAACCAATAAAATCTGCACAATCCCAGCCCATCCATGGCCTCAATGGTGTTTAAATTCAAGAAGACACCCCACAGAAAGACTAGGCCCATGCAACACTCACCACCCCTGGGCAAAGGGCCACACCAGCAGGCCCAAAAAAACGACAAAAAACAATAAAATCTGCACAATCCCAGCCCATCCATGGCCTCAATGGTGTTTAAATTCAAGAAGACACCCCTCAGAAACACTAGGCCCATGCAACACTCACTACCCCTGGGCATAAGGGATGAAAAGTAGGCAAAATAAGTGCAGGCCTCAGACACTGCCTCTCCTCAAAATGGCCCCCTTACACCCCAAGCACATGTTGCCTGTACCAGCCAGCACTCAAGATGGCCACCACCACCACCCACATGGCCACAGTCCACATCAACAGTACACCCCCAAAAAACAGAAAAACAGCCAGAAATCACCACAATCCAATGCCATCCATGATGTTTACATCAAAGAGAGTGAGACCACACCACAGGCACACTCAGTCCATGCACCACCACCACCCCTGGGCAAGCAAAAGGCCACACCAGCAGCCCCCCAAAAACGACAAAAAACAATAAAATAAGCACAATCCCAGCCCATCCATGGCCTCAATTATGTTTAAATTCAAGAAGACACCCCACAGAAAGACTAGGCCCATGCAACACTCACCACCCCTGGGCAAAGGGCCACACCAGCAGGCCCAAAAAAACGACAAAAACCAATAAAATCTGCACAATCCCAGCCCATCCATGGCCTCAATGGTGTTTAAATTCAACAAAACAGTTGTATCATGCACCCATAACCAACCCTGGTCCTACTGGATACTGTGGCTACCCACAATATAATTTATTTAATTTTCTGAAAAAGTTCCAAAATTGTACTTGCAGCAACTGTAATGCCCCAAACAAACTTACTTGTGAAAGTTGATTTCTAATCCAAAAGTGATCCAAAGACAGTCAAAAAGGCCTCAAATCCAAATATCCAGCAGCACCCACAAAAAGTAATCCTTCCAGCTCCAGATCCAAATGAAAGTGACCAGGAGATGGACAAAGCACTGGGAGGAGCCTGCTGGACAGGAACAGGAAGTTGGAGACTGTGGGGCACTTCCTTCCTCCCCCCCCCCAAAATGGACTCCTTGCAAAAAAAAAGGCCATGCAAATGTCAACCTGAGGAGTGATTCTGATAAAAATCATAATTTTCTGAAGGTTTATCCTGTTTGCTGGTGATTTTCTTGTGCGAAATTGCAAAATCTCTATTTCGCAAGTGCGAGATTGTTCCTTTCCGCCGCAACTACGTGTTCGCAATTGCGAACTCTCGCGAGGTGTGCTGTGCAAGGTGGCAAGCCGCGAGTACGTATTCGCGGGCGACAAACTCCCGCGGGAACACGCAGCAAGATCTAAAATGGCGCGTCACTCGCAAAGAAAAACAACTCGGCAAACGCTAAAATGACGGAAAGTGAACGCCGTGCACCACGCCGCGCGCCGCAACCAAGCAAAAAATCCGCCGCGAGCGGATTCACGGATTTTCGACAAATTCGCGAGAGTTCGCGGATTGCGAATTTGCCGAAAATCCGAAAAATCCGCGATCGGAGCGGATTTTACGCCCATGCTTACCCTGGGGCCTAATTAGGCTAAGGGAGAGGGGCCGTGCACCCCACTCCTTTTTATTAATTACTCAGCCTAGGGGATAGGGACCCTAAGGCCTAATAAGGAGCATTTTCGGACCATAGGATCCCATCCCTCAGGATCAAACTTAATAAAAAGGGGTTGGTGCATGCGGGCCCACCTCTCGCCTATTGGGAGCAATGCCAGGTCATGCTACACCCATGATGCGTGCATCCAGGGAGTCAGTGGGGCCACAGGCCAAACATAGTGTTTTGTGAGTGCCCCACATGGGCACCAAGGCTTCCATGTAAAGACCTGGGTGATGGGGGTCTCTTTACTTGCATCTGTTAGGGAATGTAGGTGGAGCTATGGAAGGTAAAAATGAAGGAAGGAAAAAGTATTGCTCATCGATTTTGAATCCTAGTACCAGATGAAAAGAGCTTTTTATGGGCCGCAAACTGGCTGATTCAATACATCAGAGGATTTGCAACTGGTAAAAAGCTCTTTCTAATGTAGTAAATCCATTTGGCGATTCAGATACATTTTCCAAATTGATAAATGGTTTTAGAAATGATCACTGAATCTTAATTTGAAAAGGGGTCCATTTCAACTTGTGAATTAGTAAGCTATGTATCAATGGTTTGCAACCATAAATTAAGTCACAATCCATTACCAGGTCACTTACTCCCAACTCTGGGTGTAACTAACAAAGGGGAAAGAGAGCCTTTGGACCAATGCCCCATTTGGAGTCATGGTGACAGCTTCAGGGGAGTAAATGCAAAAAGAACAAATGATGGACAGAATGCTGAACAATGTCAAACACTCACTCCCAATACAGAGATATGGGCCTAAAGCCATAGCCTTTTGCTCACTACACCATTCCCGTTTGGACCCAGCCATATTTAAATCAGTCTTGACCCTGCTCCCCATGGCAACAGTGCAGCCCGAACTGCCAGGCCAGGTCCTCCCCAGACCTGAAACAAGCATCATAGGACTTGTTTTAGGGTATCACTCCTTATCTGCCAGAACAGCTTGACTCCAGTGGCATTGTAAGCACGGGACCTATGTCTGCAGACACCCAGCCCACACAGAGCGACAAAGGCAAAAAGAATAAATGATGGACGAAGTGCTGAACCACGTCAAACACTCACTGCCAGTACAGAGATCTGGACCTAAATCCAGCGTTTATTTGCTCACCACACCATTTGAGTTGGGACCCATCCATCTTCAAATCAGTCTTCACCCTGCTCTCCATGAGAACCATTCACCTCCCGGACCAAAAACAAGCATCATAGGACCGTTTTTGTGGTATCACCCTTTATCAGCCAGGACAGCTTGACTCCTATGGCATGGTGAGCACAGGGCCCACATCTGGGCATACCTATCCACTTTGGGCGACAAATGAAAAAAGAACAAATGATGGACAGAATGCTGAACAATGTCAGACACCCAATCCAAGTACAGAGATTTGGGCCCAATTCCATTGTTTTTTCACTCACCATGCCATTCCAATTTCGACTCACCCATTTGCAAATCAGTCTTGACCCTACTCCCCATGGGAACAGTCCAGCCCGAACTGCCAAGCCAGGTCCACAACAGACTGGAGAAAATCATCCTAGAACCGGATACGGAGTGTCACCCCATTTCAGCCAGTAATGCTTGACTCTGGTGGCATAGTGAGCACAGGACCTACATCTGGAGCAGACCCATCCCACTAAGGGCTACTGATGCAAAAAGAACAGTTGATGGACGGAATGCAGAACAATGTCCATCACTCACTGCAGTACAGAGATTAGTGCCTAAATCCATTGTTTTTTTCATTCACCATGCTGTTCAATTTTGGACCAACCCATATTCAAATCAGTCTTGACCCTACTCCCCAATTGGAAGAGTCCAGCCCAAACTTACAGGCTAGGCATTCCCTGGACAGATAAAAAGCATCCTAGGGCTAGTTTTGGGTTATGACCCCTCATCAGCCATGATATCTTGACTCCGGTGGCATGGTAAGCACGGGGCCCACATCTGGGCATACCCATTACACTTAGGGCAACAAATGTAAATAGCACATATGAATGACGGAATGCTGAATTCTGTCAAAAACTCACATTCAGTACAGAGATATGAGCCTAAATCCATTGTTTTTTTGTTTACCACGCCATTCCAGTTTGTACCCAGCCACACGCAAATCATCTTGACCCTGTTCCTCATGGTATCAGTCCAGTCTGGACTACCAGGCCCTGCCCAGACCTGAAACAAGCATCTCAGTACTAGTTTTGGTGTATCACCCCTCATCAGCCAGGACAGCTTGAGTCAGGAGGCATTATGAGCATGGGACCCACATCTGCGCATACCCGTTCCACTTAGGTTGACAAGTGCAAAAAGAACAAAAGAGAGACGGAATGCTGAACAATGTCATACCCCCACCCCAGTACAGAGATCAGGGTCTAAATCCATCATGTCTGAGCTCACCATGCCTTTCCAGTTTGGACCCAGCCAAATGCAAATCAGTCTTGACTTTGCTCCCATGGGAACAGTCCAGCTTGAACTGCTAGACTAGGACCTCCCCAGGTCTCCCCAGGGGAGTAGGGACTGAATCAGAGAACACTGTCCTGCTCTGACTCAAGTTGTTCATAATGACAAAAAACATTTTTAAAGTAGCCCTGTTTCTTTAGAAAAACTCTCTGGCTTCTTTTAAAAAAAGTCAATTTTAAAACATTTATCATAGGAATGTTGCTCTGCAATCCCTTCCAGGCCTCCATCCCTGTGACGGTAGCCAATCTGATAATTTATATCAATTAGATAGGACGTTCCAATTCTCATTTTTTACAAACCTACTAGTACTACTACTAGTACTTAGGTCAGTTCCCAAATTAAATTACGAGTCTTGAAAGGTTGTTTCACAATTTGTGATTGCATCAGGCCCTATTTATGGCAAGCCACTGACTATAACGGGGAGGTGTAGTGCAGCAGCCAGAGTGGCTGACTCCTCAGCAAGGGGGGTCACGGTCCGATCCACGGCGGCAGCGTGGCTCAGCATCATGTGACTCTGGGCAATAGCTCACTTAATCTCCCCGACGGCCCCCAGCGCCTTGAAACTCATAAGGGTGATATGTTCACGCTTTACAAATAGGAATTATCATTTCTATTATATTATTATGCTAAATTATCTCCTTTCTCCTTCTTCTTCCCCGTCCTTGTTAAATGAGTGAAAGAAAACATTCACTACAATTGCTCACCACCTCTTCAAGCTGTTTTCTACGTTTATTGTTGGTATGGAATCGACACTTCATCATCATCACAAACTACTTCCTGTTAATTTTCTGTGTGCTGTTGTCACTTCACTTCCTCTGGCTGTTTATGGGTAGGATGGGGCATCTCCTCTTATTTTGGGGGATCTATCACCCCTTATAGTGACGTTATCCTTGGTCAAAGTTTCCCTTTCATCATTGTTTCTGGGGATTAGCTCATTTAATGTTTTGCACCTGAGAGTTTTGGCAATATTCTGATCTAATGACAGTGCTCTTGTCCTCTAAACAATGCAACCAAATGATGTGCTTGCTCAACGGCTCCCAGACAGAAGGAATCCCCGTATCTACAGCCCGCCCAGAGATATATGAACACATGCTCTGGTCTTATACACCCTTGCCTCTTCAAAGTTACATTAAAAAGATTGATCCAATTATTTTTAAAACCTGGAAGACTTGAACAAATTCATTCACTTGCAGAAAGGAGAGGCAATGGATCTTTTCAAATCTTGAACCACTATACCATTTTGTCACATTGAGTTTACATACTTACCTTGCTGTTAACTTGGCTGTTTCTAGCCCTGTTTTTTGCACCGGTTTTGCACTAGCCCTGCTTTTTGCACTGATACAGATTTTGGATGACTATGTTATGTAGTACCCTATCTTGTTACTCTCATGCGTTACAGTCAGCAATATGCATGTGCCCATTAGATGTTCAGGAAAATGTTTAAACCTCTCATGTATATTTTTGGGTTTATTGTTTCCTCCTCAACTTCCTCTCTTCTCCCTCACTCTCTATCATCCCTTATCTATCATAGGTCTAGCCCCTTCTCCTTGTTCCTCCCTCTTATGGATGGCCCTCTGATCCAGGAGGGTGAGCTCTTAGTGAGTCCTCAGTTTCTGTGCTCTGCTACTCTCTATGTTCATTGTTTTATATTCTACATTCATAGTTAAAGTCTCCGTACGTTTGAACATCTACTTTTCCCCTATCATGGGAGTTTGATACTCCCCTATTGTTCCTTTCTTCTTCATTACCTTCCTTGGTATTTCCAACTAATGTATTTTCTTCTTTTCTTCATGTGTTCTTCTGAGCTATTTTCTGTCCAGCGTAAGTATTTTATATTTTTTATGTATTCTTATGCACTTTTAATTGGGCAATCCTTGTCTGTATCTTAGCTACTCATCTTCTTTTCTTTTGATGATTCACTTGTTCTTGTTCAGCAGCATGTTTCTACTGTTTCATAGAAAAGTCTTCAAAGTTCCATCAAAAAACAAGAGTATTGACTCATTTATCTAGGCTGAAATGTCACATTGCTTTATTACAGGAAACTCACCTTGTAGAAAGTGATACGAATTCCTTACAAAAGCAATTAGAATGCAATGTATTTTGTTATCCTGCTACCAATCATAAGAATTGAGTTATGCTCATATTTCGTGAATCCTCAGCTGTATGGAATAAATGTCGCAAACATGATGGCTACTTATGACCCTTAAAATTAATATTATGCCTCTCTTTTTCTCTAATGTTCATGGAACTCTTCGATTGGATTTTCAGTGTTGGGACCATTTTTATCTTTGCTCCAAACATGCTTCAAATGAATCTAATCATGGGTGGATATTCTAATCAACTAATGGACCCCTTTATAGATCGTCATTCCACATCTAGATCTGTCCCCAACAAAATGCAAAAATCTTTTATGAAAGCAATTCATTCTAGGGGTCTTGCTGATTTCTTCACCCTGATAGTATGGAGTTTACCTTTTATTTACCCGCTCACCAATTGAACTCCAGGATACACTATATATTTCCAACACATAATATTTTATAACAATTAACAGAAACTGGAATTGGCTCCTACATCATATCCATTCACGCTCCTGTCATTGTCGACATAGACTTCCACAACATATGCACATTAATAGTTGGTGATTCAACAACTATTTATTACACAAAACTAAGAGCAACTCTCCAAATAATTCTTTGCACTTAACACAACCAAAGAGGTTCAAATGAATTATATTTGGGATGTTTATAAGGCAGCTGCTGGAGGCTTCATTTTTGATTGTGTCACCTTGAAAAAGAAAGTTGCTCAAAAAGAATATTCATGTATCCTGAAACATATTCAAAGCTTAGAAAACAAGTACTTCATTACCAGCCATCAGGACACACTATAATGTCTCACTACCATTAAATGCCAATTCAACCAAAATTCTATTAAACACGCACAATGTTGTCTCCTCAAAATTAATGCCAAATATTATGGGGGATGTAAAAAATCTAGTAAACACTTAGCCAATTCAAAAAACAAAATTGAAAAATAAATGTTTTATTTTATTTTATTTTTTTTGGTAGAGTTTTATATAGCACGAACTAGACCCGATCCGAATCAGGTATCAGAGCGCTTTACATAGCACAAGTTACATTAAAAAAAAAAAAAATGTTTTTACATGAGAACACACACTTTCATTTTTTAGAATCACAGGAGGTTTTGGCATCGTTACCGAGACTCGAACCCAGATCCCCGGGTCCGAGGTCGAGCACCTTAGCCGTTAGGCCAACTCCTCTCCCCATGTTATCAAATGTTATCAAAGACAAATACTGAAAATACCACCACGCTTACACTAATCTTTATAGTTCTGAAATCTCCCTCACAAAAGAAGATCTAGATCATGGGTACTCGCAAACTTTCTCTCAGGGGCCAAATTTACTGTGTGGTTTGTGGCCGAGGGCCGCACCGGTGGGGGCAGGGTCAGTGAGAGAGAGGGCGGGGCTAGAGCCCAAAAAAAACTGTGACCATGAGGTTGAACACAGGCCCCTGCAGCAGACGTCTTCGTCCACTGACCCACCAGATCCAGCATACACACATCTCTCTCTCTCTCTCTCTCTCTCTCTCTCTCTCTCTCTCTCTCTCCCTCTCTCTCTCTCTTCCTCTCCCTCCCTATCTTTCTCTCCCTCCCCCTCTCTCCCTCTCTCTGTCTCCCTCCCTCTCTCTGTCTCCCTCCCTCTCTCTGTCTCCCTCCCTCCCTCTGTCTCCCTCCCTCTCTCTGTCTCCCTCCCTGTCTCCCTCCCTGTCTCCCTCCCTGTCTCCCTCCCTCTCTGTCTCCCTCCCTCTCTGTCTCGGTCCTTCCCTCCCTGTCTCCCTCCTTCCATGTCTCCCTGTCTCCCTCCATCCCTCCCTCTCTGTCTCCCTCCCTCTATGTGTCTCCCTCCCTCCCTCTCTCTCCCTCCCTTCTTCCCTGTCTCCCTCCCTCACTGTCTCCCTCCCTGTCTCCCTCCCTGCCTCCCTACCTCTCTTCCTCTGTCTCCCTCCCTCTCTCTGTCTCCCTCCCTCTCTCCCTCCCTCTCCCTCTCTCTCTCCCTCCCTCTCCCTCCCTCCCTCACTCTGTCTCCCTCCCTCTCTGTCTCCCTCCCTCTCTCTGTCTCCCTCCCACCCTCTGTCTCCCTTCCTCTCTCTGTCTCCCTCCCTCTCTGTCTCCCTCCCTCCCTCCTTGTTCCCTTCCTCCCTTCCTCCCTCCCTCCCTCCCTGTCTCCCTCCCCCGTCTACCTCCCTCCATACCTCCCTCCCTCCCCGTCTCCCTCGCTCCCTCTGTTTCCCTCCCTCTCTGTATCCCTCCCTTTTTATATCCCTCCCTTTCTCTGTCTCCCTCCCTCTGTCTCCCTCCCTCTCTGTCCCCCTCCCTTTCTGTCTCCCTCGCTCCCTCCCCCTGTCTCCCTGCCTCTCTCTCCATCCCTACTTCTGCCTCCCTCCCTCCACCTTCTCTCCCTCTCTTTCCCTTCCCTGACTCTCCCTCTCTCCCTCCCCTGACTCGCCCTCTCCCTCCCTCCCTCGCCCTCCCCTGACTCTCCCTCTCTCACTCCCCTGACTCTCTCCCTTCCCTGACTCTCTCCCTCCCTTGACTCTCTCACTCCCTCTCTCTCCCTCATTTGCCCTCCCCTGACTCTCTCCCTCTCTCACCCTCCCCTCACTCTCCATCCCTCCCTCGCCCTGCCCTGGCTCTCCCTCTCTCTCCCTCCCTCGCCCTGGCTCTCCCTCCCTCTCCTTGGCTCTCCCTCACTATCCCTCCAGCCTCGCTCTCCCTCACTCTCCCTCCAGCCTCGCTCTCCCTCCCTCTGTCTCTCCCTCCCTCGCCCTCCCCTGACTCTCCCTCCCTGTCTCTCCCTCCCTCGCCCTCCCCTGACTCTCCCTCCCTGTCTCTCCCTTCCTCGCCCTCCCCTGACTCTCTTCCTCCCTCACCCTCCCCTGACTCTCCCTCTCTCTCCCTCCCTCGCCCTCCCCTGACTCTCCCTCTCTCTCCCTCCATCGCCCTCCCCTGACACTCCCTCTCTCTCCCTCCATCGCCCTCCCCTGACTATCCCTCTCTCTCCCTCCCCTGACTTTCCCTCTCTCTCCCTCCCCTGTCTCGCCCTCCCCTGACTTTCCCTCCCGGGAGCCCGCCAAGTCCCAGCAATGCCTTATTGGGGGCAAAGGGCAGCAAGGCTGGTAAAATTAATAATATGCATTTTAGCAACTCTGCAAGTCGCGCTCTGACAGCAATGTAAAGGCTGGTCAGCAGCACACGCACACTCCGGCTCCCCACTTTCCCTGTGCCTGTGTCCAGCACCGTGATAAGAAAAAGAGTGTTCAGAGTTGTAGTTGGCAGTTTGGTTCCTGTTGTGAAGCACGTTATTTAAGTAATTCTTTCAAGTGCAGATGTACTTGGCACAACGGTTAACATTTGCTGGCTAAAAACGACATACACTGAAGTTCTTAACAAAAGTACCGTAATAGAAAGGAAATTGTGGCAGACTGGAAGACGCCTCATTGGACGTGCTGCCGTAAACTGCTTTTGGGAACAAGCACAAGTGTCTGTCAAGATTTTCCATCAGAGAGTCTGGAAAAAAAGCTAAAACACGCCCTTACCAGTGCCACGAAATGATTATGACATGTCATTAAAAAACAATAACTCTGTGCACCAGACTCGCACTGTTTTGTTGAATGGAGCTCCTCCTACCACATCGTACTGCCAAGCAGGGTGTACATACCTGAGCGGACACGAGTATACCTGGGTGCAGGCAGCTCTGAAACTAGCGGGTGAAAAGAACGACGGCAATGTGCGTAACCTTTTAATTCTTAAATAATACCTGACGGGTGTGTGGTGCCTGCTGGCTCACTGATGGGGCCCCTGGAGCGCAGGGTCCCCCCGCAATGCGGGGGGCTGGGTTACGCCCCTGCCTCCCCCTTGTCAGCCCGGGATGAGACAGCTTGCCTGGCGCGCACAGCAGCGCCCCGGAACATTTCACAGGTCTTTAAAGACGATTAACTTTTTAATGAGGCTTTGTTCTGTTTCACCTCTTTTGAGGCCCCTGCAGCTCCACTCTATGGCTGAAATCTCTCGGCCCCCAGAGAGCAGAGCCTCTCCGAGTCCAGGCCGCTGCAACCAGTGGTGTTTACTGACACTCGAGAATTATTTTTTTTAAACTGGTACATGTCTGTAAGGTCCGCGGGCCGCCAAGGAAGGCTTGCCGGGCCACGGGCGGCCCGCGGGCCGTACTATGAGTACCCCTGATCTAGATACATTTTTGTCTCTATTTCCAGACATTGTGATAAGTCTATTGACCTTTCTTCTCTGGATAAATACCTTTGAGTAGCTGAGCTCCTTAATGCCTTATCAACATTACCCAAAAATAAAGCTCCCAGGCTGGATGAGTTTTCTGTTGAATTTTACTTTAGATTCTCTAAACTACTTATTCCTAAACTGTCCTTACTCTTTCAGTATTTTATCTCCAGTAAAAAAGCACAAGGGCTTTTTTTTGGGCCAGGGCACCCATTGTGGGAATTATATAATCAATTTCTCTTAATAATATGGACTGTAAGGTTTTCGTGAAAATGTTGGCATTGTGTATTAACAGTATAATCCCAGACCTTATTGGCAGGGGTCAATCTGGCTTTGTCAAAGGATGACACATTGCTGATAATTCCTGAGCCTTCTTGAATATTATTCATCTTGTCTCTAATTGTACATCCCCTCACGCTGCCATAAACCTAACGTCAGAAAAATTATTCAATCATATGAATTGGGACATTATGGGGCCCATTAGGATGGCGGGCCGATCGCCCCCGCCAGGCTGGCGCTAGCCCCCGCCGGCCTGGTGGGGGCGAACCGCCCGCCATCTTTGCTGCAATGACCCCCGCCATATTAACATGGCTGGGGGGTCAGCGGCGGACAGAAAGACCGTCCACCCCATTTCCGACCGGGGCGGAAAAGGGTTTACATGGTGGCGGTGTCAATCAGACACCGCCAGCCATATCAGAATGGACTTTGTCAGATGCCTTTCGGAAATGCATGCGGTCTTCACTTTGGGGGCCCGTTGCAGGCCCCCATGGTGAAGGCGAGGTGGGGGATGCACATGGGGGGTACCTGTGGTACCCCCCTGCATGTGCATACACAATGCGGCAGGCACCGCGTGGTTCCTGCCGCTTTCTGTATGCAAATGCATGACAAGCATTTCTAACATTGCGGCCGGTGCTGGTGTTAACACCACCCGCTGCAATGTTAAACATGCATGATGCGCCCGCAACTGTTGGGGGCGCATCCTAATACCCCCCACGGGACCCCCGCCCTTGTGTGCTTTCTCTGGCATTAAACATAAAGACATTGCAGTCAAAATTACACCTTATTCAGAAGATGTCCTCCATTTGTTTCTAATCGTATATGTAGACTCGTTCAGTGCAACAAGGTAATTTACCTCATCACCCTGACGGACTTACCACCACCCGCTAAGCTATAAATCAAGCTGTATATGTTACAAGAATGTAAATTATACATGTACATCTGGAAAAGTTGACATCATGTCTTATGTTATGTGTGAGATGCACTATCCACTCTGCTCCATGTTACACCATTACTAGGTGAGCTTAAAAGCCAAATGGGTCAGTATTAGGGGTGGGTGGAATTTTTAATTCCACCTTTGGAATTGGAGGAATTTAAAAATTCCGAGATACTAATATAATGTGGAATTACTAATGAATTCTGCTGCTCTACCGATAGAATTAATCAGCACTAGTCTGTCATCACCACTTTAAGCCTGCATCAGCCACCCTGTCATGGATTGTCTGGTTCAGCCCAGTCTCTGGACAAAACAAACTCATCACCAACTTCCTTGGCAATGCTGAATGACCGTGAGAGGTGGGACGGGCATCCAGCACTGCATTATGGAGGTGCACAGACATTGGACAGTGGCTGGCACTGCCATGCAAGGCAGCTGGTCCTGCCATCACCCTCTGCCCACTGCTGTGGGTTTGCAGTGTTGTCATCAAAGAGTCCAAACTATGGTGGTGTAGTGAGCAAAAGAATATTAGCTTTAACCAAGATATCTTGACTGGGGGTGAATGTTTGAATCATTCAGCATTCCATCCATCACTTGTTGCTGCAGCACTTTCTAAAAGTGGCATATCTCAAATATAAATGTTAAACCTAAGTTTCCCAGTAAAGAAGAATTATCATTACCATTCCAATGCTATGCAACATGATGCAGCTATTCTTTTCTAATCAGGTATTCTAGCTTAAAAGTCTATTAAGGAATTCCCAATGTTAAGGTTTGAGATGAGTAGGCCTCACAATAGTGAAAAACGAATTTGGGTGTTTGTCACTACCAGGAAATCCAAAATTTACCAGTACATATCCTACCTTTTACTTACAAAGCACCCTGCCCTGTGGGCAGAAGAACCAGTGGTTTAAAACTACCACTCCATCTATCACTGTGGATGGTGTTCTAGCTTAGTGAGAAGAGGGGTCAGGGACTCTATGACATTGGGTGCAGTGTGTGACTTCATTGACCTCTAGAGGATGCCAGTGGGAGTCCTTCAGACCACAATATTCTCTCTTGAATTTTACCATCAGACCTTACTAGGCCTTGCGCAGTTAGTGCATGCCCTGGAAGTTTGATCCTACACTCCTTTTGGTAGAGTGGCAAAAGAGTTCCCTCATGTGCATGGGTCTATGTTCCCATGTTTACATTTGCAATAATGTCATTGGTGTTATTCAGACAGATTATTGAGTTGGAAATGTCGACTTACACAAATATCGAGTTAAAAATATGATACAGAAATAGCGACAGAAAGAATATTGTGGTCAAGAATATCGAATTTAAGGTAAGAAATATTGTTTTAAAAAATATAGACGCCATTAACATAGTTGTTTAAAATATCGTTTTTTTTATTAGTGTTATGTATTTTAGTTTACATTTTAAATGTAAGCCATTTATGTTTCTTGTATAAGTATTGTTTATGATTTTTAACATATGTTTTTAATTTTTAGTAGTTATTAATTTTATTTAAATATATTTTGTGTTTTTTAGTTCCGTAGCAGATTGTGGGTTTATAGGGGAATAGGGTGGGAAGTAATTTAATTATAACAAATTAATGATTATTTTTAATGTATTAATATTTATTTAATTGAGATGTTATAGTGTTAGTTGTGGGAAGTAATTAATTTGCAATGAGTTATTAATTATTACTTGATTGTTAATTAATAGTAATTAATTAATTGGTAATTAATTATGGTAATTGTATATCTTTTTTTAGGTGTGGCTTGTAAGGTTTATAGGAGTAAAGGGTGGGAAGTAATTTATTTTTAATTCATTATTAAATAGTTGTTAATTAATAATAATGAATTGATTGTAACTTAATTATGTAAATTGTGTAATTAATTTTACTTGCGGGTTTTGAAGCTTATAGGGGTGAAGGGTGGGAAGTAATTAATGTTGAATTAATTAATCATTAGTTGTTCATTGATAATAAATAATGAATTGGAAATTAAATATGGGAATTGTGTAATTAATGTTAGTTGTGGGGTTTATAGGCGTTAAGGGTGAGAAGTAATTTATGTTTAATTAATTATTTAATCATTAATTTAAATTAATGAATTGATATTTAATTAGGTTAATTGTTTAATTCTTTTGTGTCTGGGTTTTACTTTTCTAGGGGTGAAGGGTGGGGAGTAAATTAATTTTACTTTATAATTAGTTGGTAAATACTATTTGAAAATAAGTTTTAATTGTGTAATTAATTTGTTTTCAGTTTAATTTTAGCTATGGGCTGTGGAGATTAATGGAGTAAAGTGTGGGAAGGTAATACATTTTTATGAGTTTTAATTTGTTTTTAATTAATAATATTTCTGTAATTCATAATTAATTATGTAAATTATGGAAGTACATTTAATTACAATTTGTGTGGTGTTATAGGGTAGGAAATTTAAAAAAAAACTACATTGATGTAATAGTTAATGTTTTTGTTTTTAAATAATTTCCAATGAAAAATATTTATTTGTTTGAAAATTATTTTTTGTTTGATTTCATACAATATTTGTAGGTATTTGTCATATGTATTTAACATTATAATTTTTTATATTAATTATTTTTACATCTTAATGTTAATATATTTATATATATTTTTATTTATTTAGATATTTTAATATTTTTGTTGCTGGTAATATTTTGTTTGTTTTTAATTTTGAGCCGACTGGAGTGAGTATATCAATTGTTACCAGTCTGCAATCCAACACTTTCCCTACTGTTGCACTGATTGGAGTGGGAATAGTACATTTTATCCCACCACTATCCGACACTTTCCCTACTGTTGCACTCACTGGAGTGGGAATAATAATTTTTACCCCTCCGCTATCCAACACTTTCCCTACTGTTGCACTGACTGGTGTGGGAATAGTAATTATTACCTCTTCGCTATCCAACACTTTCAGTACTGTTGCACTGACTGGTGTGGGAATAGTAATTATTACCCCTTTGCTATACAACAATTTTCCTACTGTTGCCCTCACTGGACTGGGAACAGTAATTTTTACCCTTCCACTATCCAACACTTTCCCTACTGTTGTACTCACTGAAGTGGGAATAGTAATTTGTACCCCTTCCGCTATCCAACACTTTCCCTAGTGTTACACTCACTGGAGTGGGAATAGTAATGTTTACCCCTCTGATATCCAACACTTCCCTACAGTTGCACTCACGGGAGTGAGAATAGTAATTTTTACCCCTCTGCTATCCAACACTTCCCTACAGTTGCACTCACTGGAGTGGGAATAGTATATTTTTCCCCTCCGCTATCCAACACTTTCCCTACTGTTGCACTCACTGGAGTGGGAATAATCATTTTTACCCCTCTGCTATCCAGCACTTACCCTACTGTTGCACTGACTGGAGTGAGACACATTTAAGTTTGAAGATTGTTATTTAAAATTAGATTTTATGCTATTGGTACATATATATATTTATATATTTATATATATTACCTACTGGCGGTCGCCAGTAGGTAGTTATAGTTAGGACCTAGCTACCATAAGAAATCCGCAACATTCTATTGAGAATAACTCTGGCGCCGGTTGAGGAATTTGTGTGTAATTTTCCAAAATGTTGGCCAGCTCCGCTCCGCTCCTCACCTGAAAGTTTTGGGGGGATTCGTGAAGTGGGGGCTGAGAAAAAAGGGGGGTCCCAAAATGTGTTTTCCCCATGTTCATTTCCATAGGACGTTCTGACACGTCTACAGTCCGAACCGCTGAACGGAATTACGCCAAACTTTGCAAAATTGTAGGGACTGGTACGCAGATGTGCCTTTGCTATATTTGGTGAAAATTGCTCCAGTGTTTTTTTCAAAAATTAACTTCAAAAACACATATATCTATAAGTGCGCACCGTGCGCGCACCGTGCCGTGCACGAGCTTCATGCTGATTGGCTGCCACTGTCTGTCAACACTCCAAAACAGAAATTGATGGCAGCCATCTTGTGCCCCAGTAGACTGAGGCACAAGAAAGCAGCAAAAAAAAAGTGTAGAACTCAAAAAGGGGGCAGGGTAGAAGCACCCTGACCCCCTAGGCCTGCTCAGGGGGTCCCACAGGGACCCCCAAGGCGAAAAATAAAACTTGAAAAATTTGAAAAATCGCGGGGTGTGCGCATGGTGCGCGCACCCCATGATTTCCCCCTCCCCAAAATATTTTTTTTTTTGCCTTGGGGGTCCTTGTGAGAAATAGATCTCTTTTTGGAAAAATGAGTTCGTTCTGAAAAGAACATTTTTTTTGTTTAGTTGTTTTATATTTTTTTTTACCTTTTTGAAAGTTCTATCTTTTTTTTGATTTTTTAAACAGGAACAGAATTCTTCAACTGCAAAACTGTTCAACAGGAGCAAAATAAATGCAAACTTTGAAAAAAATCATCTTCTCTGGGAGCTTTGATGTTCATTAATTCTCCGTTTGATCAGAGTGAGGCTCTGCTCCCCGTACACAATAATTTCAAAACCTTTGTTGCATCTAATGTGGACTTTTGACAAGAATGGTTTTAAGTCCATCTCTGCAGTGGATGGAGATGCAGGTGGTCCTCCAGATGATGTGCTGGCCACAGCTGGTGGTATTTGTGTGGCCAAAGCTCTTGTTGATGCCTGTGCAAATTGCACAGGGTGCACTTGTCTGACATGCCTTATCATTGTATGTATTGAAAAGGAGTACTTTTTTGAAGGATTTCCTCTTGATAGAGTTTCTCAGGGGGCCCCCAAAATACTCCAAAGGGCAAAACAACCTTTTTTTTCTTGAAAAATGTGCGAGGTGCGCGCACCCGGTCGCGCACCTCGCAATTTATTTATTTTTAAAAAGGATTTTTTGCCCTTCGGGGTTCTTTAGAGACCCCCTGAGAAGCTCTAGGGGATCAGGGAGTGTCTACCTTGCCTCCTTTTCACGTTTTGAAACTATTATGTAAATCGGGCAAAACGCCATTTTCAAGCGACGTGCGCGACCGGGTGCACGCACCACGTGCGCGCACCCGAGCGCGCACGTCAAGTCATGTGACTCGAAAACAACATTTTTCATTGGTTCATAGTAGTTTCAGATATAGAATCTTCAAAAACCCCACCCATTTCCCTCACTATTTGCTTTATTCTCCTGGAAGAAGGACCCTTTTTGGAGCTGGAAGCAGAAAAAACAACAGGATGGCAGAAAGACAGGAAACAACATCTTCTTCTTCTGACTCCCACATAGAATATCGCCAGCAAGCAAAGAAGGGGAAATCTTTTTTTATTTGGAAGTTTTTTACTTTTCCCGAGGGACTCAAAAAGGTAAATGCCAATAAAGTAACGTGTTTCCTTTGTGGTACTGTTCTTTCAAGGGGAAACCCTCTTAAAAAATACTCTTTTTCAATCCATACTATGATAAGACGTGTAAAAAATGTCCACTCTGTGCAATATGCCCAAGCAGCCACAAGAGCTCTTTCCCAGCAGATTCCACCAGCTGTGGCCAGCACATCTACAGCTCCACCTCCATCGCCAGCAACAGCAAAAATGGACCTTAAGCCATATTTGGCACATGTGCATATGCGATGCAGCAAATGTTTTGATGTTATTGTTTTTGGTGAACAGAGCCTAAATGTAATTGAACGCAGCATTCAGAATCATAAATGCTCTGAAAGGAGATACATTTTTTTATATTTTTCATTTATTTTGTTCTTGTTGAACAGTTTCCAAGTTGCAGTTCCTGAATTTTTGGCAAAACTTTAAAGAAAGCTAAAAAAATATATAAAACAACAAATGAAAAAAAAAGTTCTTTTCAGAACTCATTCAATTCTCTAAAAAGAGTTATATTCCAAATACACTGTGTCGTTCATTTTTTTGAATGAAAGCGTAGTGCATAAATGAGTGATTGAAATGACTGAGTGAAGGGAAGGAAGGGACTAAGAGAAAGAGTGAGAAAAGGGGAGTATGGTGAGTGACAAAAGAGGAGACGAAGAGTGAGTGAAAGAAGGGGACTATAGGTAGAGGAGTGAGTTAAGGGGAATGAAAAACTAAGGAAAGGGCAGTAAAGAAAGGAGGAAAAAAAACAACTTTCAGTGTTTTGATGTTGTATTTATATTCATTAAAAAAACGAACATTTTCACACATATTTTATTTAGGGGTTAGCATTTAAAAAACCTTGCAAATTCACAAAAAAGAACATAGGTTTCACACACGTTATAGTTAGGAATTAGCATTTAAAAAACCTTGCAAATTCACTGAAAAAACCATAGGTTTAACACATGTTATAGTTAGGAATTAGCATTTAAAAAACCTTTGAAATTAACTGAAAAAACCATAGGTTTCACACCGGTTATAGTTAGCTAAACATTTTACTCATACAAAACTATTGAAATTCCCACGTTATAGTTAGTTGGACTCACTATAACTCGCGCGCCTGCAATCCACTGTTGATGATGTCACATATTACATCATTCATGACATGGTCAGTGACATCACTGATGACATCTCAAATGACATCACTGATGACATCACTGATGACATCATCCATGTGAGAATACAATACACCTCCTCACACTCTAATCTAACCTTTGATACACCCAGTGTTAAATACAAACTACCATTCCTGAAACCATTGACAGAGCAATACCAGTTACCATATACGCACTCACTGATTTCTAGGTCTACTCACACATCCACTCATTCACCCATACAATCACTCATACTTACAGTCACTCATCAATACAACACTATCATATGCACTCATACACCTATACAGAGACTCAGACTCACACACTGCCACTCATCCATGGAGTTACTCACACACCTAGTCAGTCATGTAAAGAATCAATCACACTCCCATTTCCTCATCTATACAGTTATACACACAAAACCTTACTTATTTAAACATAGACTAACACATACTTACTCTCTTTTACAATCACTGATACAAGTACACATTGATAGATACAATACAGCCACTTATGCAATCACAGGCTGTCATATATAGTCATTTTTATATGCCAACTCTCACATGCACTGTGTTTTACATATGTACTTACTTGGACATGTAGCACTGAGATATCCATTCACTCACCAACACACCCATGCACACAGTAAACCGCCTATACAGCTGTTTCCACATGCACTCTTGAACCCATACACCAAGTCAATCAACTGCTCACACATCTATGCACACCTCCCAGCCACCTCCACACACACTCACCCTCACATACAAATACTGGGGTTACCAATCAATAACCCATATAGCCAGTCATATAGCTACTAATCAATACATGCAGCAGCTTACACAACAACAGACATAATGATGCCCACATTCTAACAGTTTAGTCACTAACCCATGCATTCAGTAAGACACATTTAATCTCCCACTCATACAGTCAGTCACGCACCTACTAAATCCATTATCCAGACACTCATACATACACTCATTCTTCAATATGTTAAACACATTTTTAATTTACAGGAACACACATTCACTGGATGATGTCATCAGTGATGTCATCAGCGATGTAATTTGAGATGTCATCAGTGATGTCATCAGTGATGTCATTTGAGATGTCATCAGTGATGTCATCAGTGATGTCACTGACCATGTCATGAATGATGTAATATGTGACATCATCAACAATGGATTGCGGGCGCGCGAGTTATACTGAGTTCAACTAACTATAACGTGGGAATTTCAATGGTTTTGTATGAGTAAAATGTTTAGCTAACATATATATATATATATTTATATATATATATATATATATGTATATATTTATATATGCAAAAAAGCAGGAGAGAACACTGGGTAGTCCCCAAGCTTAGGTGGAAGGCAGCTCCTGTATTGTCATTTTACAGCTCGGCGTGGCGTGAGTGATGTTATGAGTGATGTCACTGACCATGTCATGAGTGATATAATATGTGACGTCATCAGCAGTGCATTGCGGGCACGCGAGTTATAGTTAGCTGAACTAACTATAACGGCGGAATTTCAATGGTTTTGTATGAGTGAAATGTCCAGATAACTATAACATGTGTGAAACCTATGGTTTTTTCAGTGAATTTCTAAGGTTTGTTAAATGCTAATTCCTAACTATAACGTGGCTGAAAGCTTTGATATTTCAGTGAATTTCTAAGGTTTTTTAAATGCTAATTCCTAACTATAACATGGGTGAAACCTATGTTTTTTTCAGTGAATTTCAAAGGTTTGTAAATGATAATTTTTAAATGTATTAATTGTTATATTTTTTATACTGATTTACTACATTGTTTTTAACTATTTATTTTTAGATATTTTATTTTTTAAATTATATTACACATTTTTTAATATAAATTTGAAAAAATGTTTTAAAAAATATTGAAAATGTAATATTTGTTTTTTTATTTTATATATTTTTTTATTTATATATATATATCATATAGCAGGCAAAGATATCCTATGGATGGAAATTCAAGTTACTGGTAAGTTAGGTTAGAAATACTTTTCAGGATCAGTAGTGGGCTGAAATATGCAGCACTGAAGTCTCTCCTGATAACAGGTGAGTAAATCGGAATTCATAGTTCGGCTGATTTTAGAGTAATATTTTAAAGTTCCAAAACTCCACACTTAGAAGAATTTTCAAGTGAAACCAGTCAATGTTAGCCTATGGAAGGAAATTCAAGTTACTGTAAGTATGGTTAGAATTACTTTTCAGGATCAGGAGTGGGCTGAAAGATGCAGCACTGAGGTCTCTCCTGATAACAGGTGAGTAAATCAGAATTCGTAGTTCGGCTGATTTTAGAGGAATATTTGTACGTTTCAAAAATAGACACAGTAACTTTTCTGGTGAAAACCACACAATAGATTCCTATGGAAAGAAATACAAGCTACTGGTAAGTACGCTTAGATTTACTTTTCAGGGTCCGTACTGGGCTCAAAGTTGCAGCACTGAGGTCTCTCGTGATAACAGGTGAGTACATTGAAATTATAATGGAACGTTCGCTCTTCAAGATGGGCTGCTTGACTTTTATGTCCCTAGCCGGCACTGCCCCGGACTTCATTAGATCTAAGATCAATGCCTACGGACCCGGTAGAAACCTTTGTTCCTCTACCCAGTTCCTCCTCACAGTTCCCCGCTACCGGAGGAAAAAATTTGGTGGCTCCAGATTTTCGATCCTCGCCCCCCTCTTCTGGAATGCCCTCCCTTTCGCGATTAGATCCTCTCCTAGCTACTTGGACTTTCGCGATGCCCTTAAAACCCACCATTTTTCCTTAGCATATCCTGCCTAACTCTACCCCTTTTCTTTCTCAGGTTCAGTTTCTTCTTGCAGCACCAAGAAACCGCTTGGTAGTAGAGCGCTCTACAAATACTTTTCAACTTCAAATTCTTAGTTCGGCTGATTTTAGAAGAATATTTTGCTCAATAGTGAAGGAAGGGGGCAGGGCCTGAGGTGACATGTGTGCAAACACGCCCTGTGGCGTGTTTTAAGTTGGGGAATTAAATCCTCTTCAATCCTGAGGTCCCATGTGTGCCAACTAGCCCATCAGGTACCTCCAGTATGCGCCAGGGAGCTGTGTTGCAGAGAGGTGTTCAGAGGCCATGCACCCTTTTTAGAACACTGCAACACAGCTCCGTGGCACTTACTGGAGGTACCTGGTAGGCTAGGTGACCCCTAGGGGACCTCTGGATTGAAGAGGAATTAATTCCCCAAATTAAAACATGCAACAGGGCATGTCTGCACACATATCACCTCAAGCCCCGCCCCCCCAACCTTCACCACTGTGCAAACATGCCCCGTAGCACGTTCTAAGTTGGGGGGTTAATTCCCCTTGCATACTGGGGGTTCCTGGTGGCCAACTAGCCCACCAGGAGCCTCCAGTATGCGCCAGGAGGCTTCATTGCAGAGAGGTGTAAAAAGGGGCGTGGCCTCATTACACCTCTCTGCAACACAGCCCCCTGGCACATTTCCAGAATGGGAACTAATTCCCCTTGAACACTGGTGGTCCCTCGGGTCCAACTAGCCCACCAGGAACCTCCAGTATGCGCCAGGGGCTGCGTTGCAGAGAGGTGTAAAAAGGGGCGTGGCCTCATTACACCTCTCTGCAACACAGCCACCTGGTGCATACTGGAAGTTCCTTGTGGGCTAGTTGGCCCCCAGGCACCCCCAGTATTGAAGGGGAATTAGTTCCCCCTCTGCAAACGCGCCAGGGGGCGGGCCTCCTCCCCAATCCCGTTTATTTTGTATTTACTTTTCTTTTTTTCTTGGCCCTGGGGACCCCATCCCCAAGGGCCTGCCCCCAAATTTTTTAAAAAGTTTTGGAAGGGGGCCCCCCTCCTGAGGCCTTTTTTGGCCCAGGGACCCCATCCCCCGGGGCATGGCCTTTTTATTTTTTTTATTATCTTTTGGAGGTGGGCTGCCTTGCCCCCTCCTGTGGGCTCTTATAGCCCTGGGAACCCCATCCCCGGGGGCCGTTTTAATTATTTTTTTTTTGTGGAGGGGGCCACGTGGCCTCCCTCCCAGGCCACTACTAGCCCTCGGGACCCCATACCCCGGGGCTGGCCCTCCTCGTTGGGGCCGTGGGGGAGTCCCCAATCCCCCCACGGTCCCAGCCGGCTCCCCGCATCCTGCGGGACCCGGCAACTTATTTGTTGGTAGAGAATTGTTTTGATTTGGGTTCTGATCAGCGTATTTGTAAATATTGTTACAAATTAGATTTGAATAAAATGCCTGCTATAGCAGTCCATAATAATCTTGAGTTGGTAACTATTCCTCTAGAACTGTTAGATTTAAATACCAATGAGTCTGTTCTCATTCAATGTGTGCACCCATTTCAGGCTATTGTTCGTATGGAACCTACAACAGGTAAATTGCCTCTTTCAGATTTACTGAGAGGATTAAAAGGAAGAGTTGTATATTTACCTCTAGATTTAAAGAAAAACTTTGAAACTATTGGTGTAGAGTGTGTAGAAAATGAACCACTAGTTATTCTAGTTAATGGCATGCTAAGAGTAAGAAAATCTGGCAGGAATTAGTGGATGTTAGTAAAGTGCAAAAGGCAACTTTGTATCTGATAAAAAAAAATGACTACTATCAAAATGTATATATGGGAGAAGAAGAAATACTTTCAGCAGAAGATAATGATACGTCAAGTGGACAATTTGAGAAAGTGGACATGTCCAGAAGTGAAGAAATCTATGAACATTACAGTGTACATCTACTTCATTCAAAAGCAGTGATGGGGAATAGATATTCCCAAATGAAAAAAGCAAAGGGAAGTTCCATGAGTGTATGGGAAGAAAGCTTGGAAGCTTGTTGTTTTCCGCGGTTGTTCCCAACAGGAAAAGTAGGACAATATGATGAACCACCTGTGCAGATTCCTGCATCTGAATATCGGACAACAAGATTGTATGCAGAAGATCCAACATTTTGACAATGTATCCCATATATATTTAATCTTTTGTCTGAGAGTGACTTATCTGGACTTTCAAATGCAGTCAATCACATATTGAAAACAGGACTACATCTACAAAATGTGTCTGCAAAGGAATTTATGGATAAAGTGCACCAGAAAGATGATCACTTAGAATCTCAGTTGATTTATCTGATGGCATGTCAGCGGGGCACTAATGAGTATTGGTACCGTCGTCGTGGAGAACTTAAATGTATGCTAAGGAACTTAGGAACTCCTACGTGGTTCCTTACCCTACGCTGTGCTGAATACGCTTGGGATGATTTACTTGAATTTCTTCGAGAGGCAAATTTGAATATAAAAAATATTGAATACAAGACACCTGGAGAATTGTGCTCTTTGAATACTGTTAATGTATGCAGGTATTTTAATCATAGATTTGAAGCTATGATGTCTTTTATCTGCAATAACAAAAATCCACCTCTTGGAGAAGTTGTGGATTTCTTTTGGAGAAAGGAGTATCAAGCAAGAGGTGCTCCTCATATACACATGCTGTTATGGATCAGGGATGCCCCCCAATTCGTAACAAATTCTTTTATTGAAGAATATGCCACATGTGCTATACCCAAAAGCACTGTTTTTGGAGACAAGGGAAACCCGAAGGAATAACACTAGGGTCCTTGGGTAGTATTATGTTATACAAGACAGGGGACCCTAGTTATTTAGGATCATTTGAAAGAATTTACGATATACTAAATAGTATATAGTCTCTGTCCAGCCGGACAGGAATTTATTAATTCGGATTCTTATAATAGTTCATTATTTCACATTAATACAAAAAGTGGGCACAACCTGTGACCCACAGAAAACAAGACAAAACAAGTGACAAGAATTCATGTAGAAAAACGCATCAGGTGGTCTGCACTATTATTCAGTAATACAGACTAGATTCATTTCTAGCAACCCATTGTTGGCAACATTATTGAAAATTCATGGCAACATATGGTGCTTTAAAGTCGACGACGTTTCGATGCAATTCAAAGATACATGCATCATCTTCAGGACAAAACTATTTAAGTCATGTTTGTCTTAGAATCAATTTACAGATGGTACATAACCTCTTTAGCGATTCACATAAAGAAATGTGGAGAAAAAGGAGAAAGGGAACATACAAACATAAACAGAAGAATTTCCATTAGAAAGCTAGGCATGGTTTAGTATATCGTCAAGTGCTAATGTCCAGAAGTTTTGAAGTGGCTAGGTTATTTTTAACAAAACAACATTGGTGACAGTTGTTTCTATGGTGGCATGCATGCACATTGAGAATCCAGATTTTAAGCCTCTTAGACATAGTTGCGAGTTGGCTAATTCAAAATTCATATATATTGGACGCCTCCGTCAAATTCACTATTGAGAATTTTGTATCATAGTTTGTGACGTTTCTATTTATAGGCTTCCGTGGTTGCCCCTGCATGCATGTTTACAAGTTAATTAAACTACTTGATGTTCTTCCATATAACCGTGACAACTTCCGAGTTTCTCAAATGACTAGCGCGGTGAAACCGGGAACGGTGCAGTAAACATAAATAAAACCGTGACATCTTTACGTGAACGGCGCGGTGAGCATAAAAACGGCGCAGTGAAAAAGATGGAAAAAAAGTATGAAGAGCGGGCTACCTCGGTCGGCTAGGGCAGCCCTGGTCAGGCTGCACTGGGTTGATTACAAGTGAGCATAAATGGGCTCGTGAGTTTTACATGGCATCTAAATAAAGGGGGAGAAGTAACATTACTTGAGCCATTACGGTAAAAGTGATCCGAGTGCATGAAAGGGTTGGCCAAAATACTCACTTAGGGTCGGTCAGCACAAGGAATTAACTGCAAGTGAGGAGTAAAGGGAGGGGTAATTAAAAACAATTCTCCAAACTAGGTGGTAGTACGTAGATGTAAAATTCAAATAGGGCTTACTTGGTAACTTGCGTGGCGCGTTTTCCAACGTGGTGCTGCCGGGTTTTCAAGGGACCGATTGCTGGGAAGGCAAAGGACGTGGTTACTAAGGGGTTTAGAGGGGGATGTATTTAAAAGTCAAACGGGCTCGGGGGTCACTTACTTTAGCAGGTCCTGCTCGATGGCTGGCCGACTGGGGTTCTGGCGGTGATCGCTAGCCAGTAGAGGGAGGGACTGGGATTTAGAAGGAAATAGAGATCGAAAAAGGACTGGGGAGTCCGAGAAAGGACGGACATCTTAGAGTGGTGTGGGATTGAGAGGGTGTTAAAAATAGTAGAGGGACTGAGCCGTCTGTGAATGGGCGGACGTCTTGGAGTGGTGAACAGGATCTATGGAAACCTGTGTGCAAAGTGCTCTTGTGACATGTGGTGATTCATACATGCTTATTCTTTAAAACATATTCCAGGACCTTAATAACAATTCAGTTAATTTCTACCATGAAGCAAATCATAGTAAAGAAGTCCAGTCCTCAATCCTGTTGAGCCCTTTCCTTATGCTGTCTGTCTTCAGGATCCAATGCAGCTCCTCCTTGTTTAGGATCTGTGAAATGTCTGCTCCTCGCGGGGGGGCTTTGATCTGTGTTATGACCGTCCAAGTAAAATCGCTCTCGGTGTGTCTCATTTCTTTGAAGTGTTCGACCAAGGGCGCGTTGGCTGTTTGGCAACGGATTCGACTCCTGTGCTGGCCTATTCGTAGCTTGATCTTCTGAGTAGTTTGTCCTATATATAATAGCATACATGGACAAATGATCCCATAAATTACATTGTGAGAATTAAAGTTTGTGAAATACTGTCTGTCATATTTGATTGTTCCGTAGGTGAAGGTCTTGCCCTCAATGGTAGAGTTACAGGAGACACACTGACCACACTTGGCATGGCCCTTGAGGGCTGGTAGGTCCCACATATCATCTAACGTGGTTCTTACTTCAGACTGGGGGAGTGATGCTCTTACCAGGTGGTCTTTTATATTTTTCGCTCTTTTGAAGGCGAACATTGGTCTTTCTAAGTTAAGGATCCCCGCATTGAGTACGGGCCAGTGTTTTACAACACTCTTCTTAATTGCATTGGAGGCCGGGGAAAACGTTGTAACACATGTAATTCTCTCTGAATTGGTTTTTATGCGTGGCTCTAGCAGTGTCTCTCTGGGGCAGTACCATGCTCTTTTAAGGGAGCGGCGCACTAATTTGCGTGGATAACCTCTTTGTCTCAGTTTATTGCTCAGTGTCCTTGCCTCTGTAAAGTAGTCTTGTTTGAAATAGCAATTCCTACGAATACGTAGAAACTGCGAATAGGGTAGAGAATCTCTTAGGGCCCGGGGGTGGTGGCTACTATAATTTAGTAACGTGTTTCTTTCCGTAGGCTTTCTGTGCAGGCTGGTGATTAAATGTCCCTCACAGTGTTTGATCTCAATGTCAAGAAAGGGCAGGGATTCTTTGCTAGTATTTAAGGTGTATTTCAAACCCCCACTGTTGTTATTAAGCCAATGTATGAATTGGTTAAGTAAGTCTTCCGAATCTGTCCATATCATAAAGATGTCATCAATGTACCTTTTCCACAGGGCAATGCCACTGTGGAAAGGGTTTGATGCATCTAAAATGGTACCGTTTTCAAGGTGGTCCATATACAATATGGCCAAGTTGGGGGCAAAAATAGCCCCCATGGATGTCCCACGGACTTGCCCATAAAATTGCCCTTCGAAGAGGAAAAAATTTTTGGTTAAGCAGATCTCTAGCAGTTGTAGAATGAAAACAGATGGGACATTATGCGGTCGAGGACGTCTGTCTAAAACAGTTTCAATCACTCGGAGGGACTCAAATTGGGGTATATTGGTATATAATGATTCCACATCCAGCGTGCACATAGTGCTGGATGTGGGATCAAAGGGGTATTCTTCAATGAAATTAATCATAGACATAGTGTCCCTGATATAGCATGTGGTAGTGGGGACAAAAGGTTTGATGAAATGATCGATATAGTGTCCCAAGGGTTCCAAAATAGATCCACACCCCGACACTATAGGGCGCCCTGGGGGTTGCTCAAGATTTTTATGGATCTTAGGGAGACAATATATGACCGGAGTTCTTGGGGCTTGGACATTGAGGAACTCAAATTCCTTTTTTGATAGAAAGCCTGCTCCCAGGCCTTCGTTAGTTACTTCAGATATTAATTTCTGAATTTCAGCAGTTGGATTTCTAGGCAATTTACAATAGTGCTCTTGAATTGACAGTTGACGTAGAATTTCATTTTTGTATTGACCAATATCTTGAATCACAATCCCACCGCCTTTGTCGGCCGGTTTGATCACTAGTGATTGATTGTTTTTAAGGGTAGAGAGAGCGTCTTTCTCTTGAATCGAGATATTGTAGGGGATGAAAGATATTTTATTTTCTAGCGAAACCAGGTCATTCAAAACCAATTTCTCGAATGTGAGAATTTCAGGAGGAACCATGGCGCCAGTGGGTGAGAATTTGGATGGAGGTTTAAATGGGGTGTTAGCATGTTTTTGTGGGCTAGGGTTCAGGATAAAGTAGCTGTGTAGCCTTATTTTTCTGAAGAACCTGAGGAGTTCAGTCTGTGCCTCTAGAAAGTTGGGGCGGACAGTAGGGACAAATGAGAGACCCTTGCTGAGCAGGGACATTTCATTTGAAGATAGCGTATGTTTGGTAAGATTAAAGATCGGGAGAAGCGTGATATTATTTGGGTCAGTTTCATGTTCCAAATCGTGTCCGATTACCACTGGTAATGTTGACGACGGGTGGAACGTTCGCCTGGGGGGTTCGGCCATCTCTGTGGTTGTTTGCCTCTGCCCTTCCCGGGTGGTTCTGGTGGTCCTTGGCCTCTCGATAAAAAATTCCTATTAGAGGGACCGGGACTGTCACATTGATCAGAGTTACCTGAGGAATCAGCTGAGCTATCTGAAAAGCCTACAAAATTCCTTCGTCTATTGAACCTGCCCCACGGTCTCTGGTTTTGTGGCCCACTATATGCACGATTGGTATAGTAATCTTTGGTGAGGTAAGGATATGCTCTTTCTTGAGTAAAGTTTTTTATATCCTTTCTGACCTTAGTGTTTTTTTTGTCAGTTTCAAATTTGTGGAAGTCATCAATAGTTTTTTGGACCTGTTCTAGAAGTTTTTTTGCCTCTGTATTTGTATTGTCCTCATTTATTTGTTTCTCTAAATTGGTGATTTCAGTAGCCAATTTTTTAAGTTCCTCTGTTGCAATATCGATCCCTAGCACCATCCAGTGCCGGGAGCATGTGGTACTTATATAACTAAATCCGTTGAGGTATTTTGGATTGTCTGTAAATACACCTGGGATATTACGAACTTGTAGTCCAATGGGAATTATATTGGCCTTGAGGTAATCTGTGAGTAGTTTTATCATTAAGATGAGTCTAACTTCTTTTTTCTTTGCTTTCTCCAACTCGTCTTTAGTGGAGGAGTTTGTAGCAGTGGGGGTGTTACCTGAGTCAGAAAGTAGAGAAGGGCCTCCTAGGATTTTGTTAATATAGTCAAGATTGTATAAGGGTGGGTGGGGGTCAGACATGCCTAGCGGGAAGTGTTTGAACAAAAAAAGGGGACCAAAGAGTGAAGGGAGTGAGGGTAGGGGCCCACTTTTTGAGACAAAAGGCGGGAGGGATTCCAATCCCTTGCAATCAAGCGATTGCGCTAAATTCTGTTTTTGGAGACAAGGGAAACCCGAAGGAATAACACTAGGGTCCTTGGGTAGTATTATGTTATACAAGACAGGGGACCCTAGTTATTTAGGATCATTTGAAAGAATTTACGATATACTAAATAGTATATAGTCTCTGTCCAGCCGGACAGGAATTTATTAATTCGGATTCTTATAATAGTTCATTATTTCACATTAATACAAAAAGTGGGCACAACCTGTGACCCACAGAAAACAAGACAAAACAAGTGACAAGAATTCATGTAGAAAAACGCATCAGGTGGTCTGCACTATTATTCAGTAATACAGACTAGATTCATTTCTAGCAACCCATTGTTGGCAACATTATTGAAAATTCATGGCAACATATGGTGCTTTAAAGTCGACGACGTTTCGATGCAATTCAAAGATACATGCATCATCTTCAGGACAAAACTATTTAAGTCATGTTTGTCTTAGAATCAATTTACACATGGTACATAACCTCTTTAGCGATTCACATAAAGAAATGTGGAGAAAAAGGAGAAAGGGAACATACAAACATAAACAGAAGAATTTCCATTAGAAAGCTAGGCATGGTTTAGTATATCGTCAAGTGCTAATGTCCAGAAGTTTTGAAGTGGCTAGGTTATTTTTAACAAAACAACATTGGTGACAGTTGTTTCTATGGTGGCATGCATGCACATTGAGAATCCAGATTTTAAGCCTCTTAGACATAGTTGCGAGTTGGCTAATTCAAAATTCATATATATTGGACGCCTCCGTCAAATTCACTAGTGAGAATTTTGTATCATAGTTTGTGACGTTTCTATTTATAGGCTTCCGTGGTTGCCCCTGCATGCATGTTTACAAGTTAATTAAACTACTTGATGTTCTTCCATATAACCGTGACAACTTCCGAGTTTCTCAAATGACTAGCGCGGTGAAACCGGGAACGGTGCAGTAAACATAAATAAAACAGTGACATCTTTACGTGAACGGCGCGGTGAGCATAAAAACGGCGCAGTGAAAAAGATGGAAAAAAAGTATGAAGAGCGGGCTACCTCGGTCGGCTAGGGCAGCCCTGGTCAGGCTGCACTGGGTTGATTACAAGTGAGCATAAATGGGCTCGTGAGTTTTACATGGCATCTAAATAAAGGGGGAGAAGTAACATTACTTGAGCCATTACGGTAAAAGTGATCCGAGTGCATGAAAGGGTTGGCCAAAATACTCACTTAGGGTCGGTCAGCACAAGGAATTAACTGCAAGTGAGGAGTAAATGGAGGGGTAATTAAAAACAATTCTCCAAACTAGGTGGTAGTACGTAGATGTAAAATTCAAATAGGGCTTACTTGGTAACTTGCGTGGCGCGTTTTCCAACGTGGTGCTGCCGGGTTTTCAAGGGACCGATTGCTGGGAAGGCAAAGGACGTGGTTACTAAGGGGTTTAGAGGGGGATGTATTTAAAAGTCAAACGGGCTCGGGGGTCACTTACTTTAGCAGGTCCTGCTCGATGGCTGGCCGACTGGGGTTCTGGCGGTGATCGCTAGCCAGTAGAGGGAGGGACTGGGATTTAGAAGGAAATAGAGATCGAAAAAGGACTGGGGAGTCCGAGAAAGGACGGACATCTTAGAGTGGTGTGGGATTGAGAGGGTGTTAAAAATAGTAGAGGGACTGAGCCGTCTGTGAATGGGCGGACGTCTTGGAGTGGTGAACAGGATCTATGGAAACCTGTGTGCAAAGTGCTCTTGTGACATGTGGTGATTCATACATGCTTATTCTTTAAAACATATTCCAGGACCTTAATAACAATTCAGTTAATTTCTACCATGAAGCAAATCATAGTAAAGAAGTCCAGTCCTCAATCCTGTTGAGCCCTTTCCTTATGCTGTCTGTCTTCAGGATCCAATGCAGCTCCTCCTTGTTTAGGATCTGTGAAATGTCTGCTCCTCGCGGGGGGGCTTTGATCTGTGTTATGACCGTCCAAGTAAAATCGCTCTCGGTGTGTCTCATTTCTTTGAAGTGTTCGACCAAGGGCGCGTTGGCTGTTTGGCAACGGATTCGACTCCTGTGCTGGCCTATTCGTAGCTTGATCTTCTGAGTAGTTTGTCCTATATATAATAGCATACATGGACAAATGATCCCATAAATTACATTGTGAGAATTACAGTTTGTGAAATACTGTCTGTCATATTTGATTGTTCCGTAGGTGAAGGTCTTGCCCTCAATGGTAGAGTTACAGGAGACACACTGACCACACTTGGCATGGCCCTTGAGGGCTGGTAGGTCCCACATATCATCTAACGTGGTTCTTACTCAGACTGGGGGAGTGATGCTCTTACCAGGTGGTCTTTTATATTTTTCGCTCTTTTGAAGGCGAACATTGGTCTTTCTAAGTTAAGGATCCCCGCATTGAGTACGGGCCAGTGTTTTACAACACTCTTCTTAATTGCATTGGAGGCCGGGGAAAACGTTGTAACACATGTAATTCTCTCTGAATTGGTTTTAATGCGTGGCTCTAGCAGTGTCTCTCTGGGGCAGTACCATGCTCTTTTAAGGGAGCGGCGCACTAATTTGCGTGGATAACCTCTTTGTCTCAGTTTATTGCTCAGTGTCCTTGCCTCTGTAAAGTAGTCTTGTTTGAAATAGCAATTCCTACGAATACGTAGAAACTGCGAATAGGGTAGAGAATCTCTTAGGGCCCGGGGGTGGTGGCTACTATAATTTAGTAACGTGTTTCTTTCCGTAGGCTTTCTGTGCAGGCTGGTGATTAAATGTCCCTCACAGTGTTTGATCTCAATGTCAAGAAAGGGCAGGGATTCTTTGCTAGTATTTAAGGTGTATTTCAAACCCCCACTGTTGTTATTAAGCCAATGTATGAATTGGTTAAGTAAGTCTTCCGAATCTGTCCATATCATAAAGATGTCATCAATGTACCTTTTCCACAGGGCAATGCCACTGTGGAAAGGGTTTGATGCATCTAAAATGGTACCGTTTTCAAGGTGGTCCATATACAATATGGCCAAGTTGGGGGCAAAAATAGCCCCCATGGATGTCCCACGGACTTGCCCATAAAATTGCCCTTCGAAGAGGAAAAATTTTTTGGTTAAGCAGATCTCTAGCAGTTGTAGAATGAAAACAGATGGGACATTATGCGGTCGAGGACGTCTGTCTAAAACAGTTTCAATCACTCGGAGGGACTCAAATTGGGGTATATTGGTATATAATGATTCCACATCCAGCGTGCACATAGTGCTGGATGTGGGATCAAAGGGGTATTCTTCCATGAAATTAATCATAGACATAGTGTCCCTGATATAGCATGTGGTAGTGGGGACAAAAGGTTTGATGAAATGATCGATATAGTGTCCCAAGGGTTCCAAAATAGATCCACACCCCGACACTATAGGGTGCCCTGGGGGTTGCTCAAGATTTTTATGGATCTTAGGGAGACAATATATGACCGGAGTTCTTGGGGCTTGGACGTTGAGGAACTCAAATTCCTTTTTTGATAGAAAGCCTGCTCCCAGGCCTTCGTTAGTTACTTCAGATATTAATTTCTGAATTTCAGCAGTTGGATTTCTAGGCAATTTACAATAGTGCTCTTGAATTGACAGTTGACGTAGAATTTCATTTTTGTATTGACCAATATCTTGAATCACAATCCCACCGCCTTTGTCGGCCGGTTTGATCACTAGTGATTGATTGTTTTTAAGGGTAGAGAGAGCGTCTTTCTCTTGAATCGAGATATTGTAGGGGATGAAAGATCTTTTATTTTCTAGCGAAACCAGGTCATTCAAAACCAATTTCTCGAATGTGAGAATTTCAGGAGGAACCATGGCGCCAGTGGGTGAGAATTTGGATGGAGGTTTAAATGGGGTGTTAGCATGTTTTTGTGGGCTAGGGTTCAGGATAAAGTAGCTGTGTAGCCTTATTTTTCTGAAGAACCTGAGGAGTTCAGTCTGTGCCTCTAGAAAGTTGGGGCGGACAGTAGGGACAAATGAGAGACCCTTGCTGAGCAGGGACATTTCATTTGAAGATAGCGTATGTTTGGTAAGATTAAAGATCGGGAGAAGCGTGATATTATTTGGGTCAGTTTCATGTTCCAAATCGTGTCCGATTACCACTGGTAATGTTGACGACGGGTGGAACGTTCGCCTGGGGGGTTCGGCCATCTCTGTGGATGTTTGCCTCTGCCCTTCCCGGGTGGTTCTGGTGGTCCTTGGCAGAGGGACCGGGACTGTCACATTGATCAGAGTTACCTGAGGAATCAGCTGAGCTATCTGAAAAGCCTACAAAATTCCTTCGTCTATTGAACCTGCCCCACGGTCTCTGGTTTTGTGGCCCACTATATGCACGATTGGTATAGTAATCTTTGGTGAGGTAAGGATATGCTCTTTCTTGAGTAAAGTTTTTTATATCCTTTCTGACCTTAGTGGTTTTTTTGTCAGTTTCAAATTTGTGGAAGTCATCAATAGTTTTTTGGACCTGTTCTAGAAGTTTTTTTGCCTCTGTATTTGTATTGTCCTCATTTATTTGTTTCTCTAAATTGGTGATTTCAGTAGCCAATTTTTTAAGTTCCTCTGTTGCAATATCGATCCCTAGCACCATCCAGTGCCGGGAGCATGTGGTACTTATATAACTAAATCCGTTGAGGTATTTTGGATTGTCTGTAAATACACCTGGGATATTACGAACTTGTAGTCCAATGGGAATTATATTGGCCTTGAGGTAATCTGTGAGTAGTTTTATCATTAAGATGAGTCTAACTTCTTTTTTCTTTGCTTTCTCCAACTCGTCTTTAGTGGAGGAGTTTGTAGCAGTGGGGGTGTTACCTGAGTCAGAAAGTAGAGAAGGGCCTCCTAGGATTTTGTTAATATAGTCAAGATTGTATAAGGGTGGGTGGGGGTCAGACATGCCTAGCGGGAAGTGTTTGAACAAAAAAAGGGGACCAAAGAGTGAAGGGAGTGAGGGTAGGGGCCCACTTTTTGAGACAAAAGGCGGGAGGGATTCCAATCCCTTGCAATCAAGCGATTGCGCTAAATTCTGTTTTTGGAGACAAGGGAAACCCGAAGGAATAACACTAGGGTCCTTGGGTAGTATTATGTTATACAAGACAGGGGACCCTAGTTATTTAGGATCATTTGAAAGAATTTACGATATACTAAATAGTATATAGTCTCTGTCCAGCCGGACAGGAATTTATTAATTCGGATTCTTATAATAGTTCATTATTTCACATTAATACAAAAAGTGGGCACAACCTGTGACCCACAGAAAACAAGACAAAACAAGTGACAAGAATTCATGTAGAAAAACGCATCAGGTGGTCTGCACTATTATTCAGTAATACAGACTAGATTCATTTCTAGCAACCCATTGTTGGCAACATTATTGAAAATTCATGGCAACATATGGTGCTTTAAAGTCGACGACGTTTCGATGCAATTCAAAGATACATGCATCATCTTCAGGACAAAACTATTTAAGTCATGTTTGTCTTAGAATCAATTTACACATGGTACATAACCTCTTTAGCGATTCACATAAAGAAATGTGGAGAAAAAGGAGAAAGGGAACATACAAACATAAACAGAAGAATTTCCATTAGAAAGCTAGGCATGGTTTAGTATATCGTCAAGTGCTAATGTCCAGAAGTTTTGAAGTGGCTAGGTTATTTTTAACAAAACAACATTGGTGACAGTTGTTTCTATGGTGGCATGCATGCACATTGAGAATCCAGATTTTAAGCCTCTTAGACATAGTTGCGAGTTGGCTAATTCAAAATTCATATATATTGGACGCCTCCGTCAAATTCACTAGTGAGAATTTTGTATCATAGTTTGTGACGTTTCTATTTATAGGCTTCCGTGGTTGCCCCTGCATGCATGTTTACAAGTTAATTAAACTACTTGATGTTCTTCCATATAACCGTGACAACTTCCGAGTTTCTCAAATGACTAGCGCAGTGAAACCGGGAACGGTGCAGTAAACATAAATAAAACCGTGACATCTTTACGTGAACGGCGCGGTGAGCATAGAAACGGCGCAGTGAAAAAGATGGAAAAAAAGTATGAAGAGCGGGCTACCTCGGTCGGCTAGGGCAGCCCTGGTCAGGCTGCACTGGGTTGATTACAAGTGAGCATAAATGGGCTCGTGAGTTTTACATGGCATCTAAATAAAGGGGGAGAAGTAACATTACTTGAGCCATTACGGTAAAAGTGATCCGAGTGCATGAAAGGGTTGGCCAAAATACTCACTTAGGGTCGGTCAGCACAAGGAATTAACTGCAAGTGAGGAGTAAAGGGAGGGGTAATTAAAAACAATTCTCCAAACTAGGTGGTAGTACGTAGATGTAAAATTCAAATAGGGCTTACTTGGTAACTTGCGTGGCGCGTTTTCCAACGTGGTGCTGCCGGGTTTTCAAGGGACCGATTGCTGGGAAGGCAAAGGACGTGGTTACTAAGGGGTTTAGAGGGGGATGTATTTAAAAGTCAAACGGGCTCGGGGGTCACTTACTTTAGCAGGTCCTGCTCGATGGCTGGCCGACTGGGGTTCTGGCGGTGATCGCTAGCCAGTAGAGGGAGGGACTGGGATTTAGAAGGAAATAGAGATCGAAAAAGGACTGGGGAGTCCGAGAAAGGACGGACATCTTAGAGTGGTGTGGGATTGAGAGGGTGTTAAAAATAGTAGAGGGACTGAGCCGTCTGTGAATGGGCGGACGTCTTGGAGTGGTGAACAGGATCTATGGAAACCTGTGTGCAAAGTGCTCTTGTGACATGTGGTGATTCATACATGCTTATTCTTTAAAACATATTCCAGGACCTTAATAACAATTCAGTTAATTTCTACCATGAAGCAAATCATAGTAAAGAAGTCCAGTCCTCAATCCTGTTGAGCCCTTTCCTTATGCTGTCTGTCTTCAGGATCCAATGCAGCTCCTCCTTGTTTAGGATCTGTGAAATGTCTGCTCCTCGCGGGGGGGCTTTGATCTGTGTTATGACCGTCCAAGTAAAATCGCTCTCGGTGTGTCTCATTTCTTTGAAGTGTTCGACCAAGGGCGCGTTGGCTGTTTGGCAACGGATTCGACTCCTGTGCTGGCCTATTCGTAGCTTGATCTTCTGAGTAGTTTGTCCTATATATAATAGCATACATGGACAAATGATCCCATAAATTACATTGTGAGAATTACAGTTTGTGAAATACTGTCTGTCATATTTGATTGTTCCATAGGTGAAGGTCTTGCCCTCAATGGTAGAGTTACAGGAGACACACTGACCACACTTGGCATGGCCCTTGAGGGCTGGTAGGTCCCACATATCATCTAACGTGGTTCTTACTTCAGACTGGGGGAGTGATGCTCTTACCAGGTGGTCTTTTATATTTTTCGCTCTTTTGAAGGCGAACATTGGTCTTTCTAAGTTAAGGATCCCCGCATTGAGTACGGGCCAGTGTTTTACAACACTCTTCTTAATTGCATTGGAGGCCGGGGAAAACGTTGTAACACATGTAATTCTCTCTGAATTGGTTTTTATGCGTGGCTCTAGCAGTGTCTCTCTGGGGCAGTACCATGCTCTTTTAAGGGAGCGGCGCACTAATTTGCGTGGATAACCTCTTTGTCTCAGTTTATTGCTCAGTGTCCTTGCCTCTGTAAAGTAGTCTTGTTTGAAATAGCAATTCCTACGAATACGTAGAAACTGCGAATAGGGTAGAGAATCTCTTAGGGCCCGGGGGTGGTGGCTACTATAATTTAGTAACGTGTTTCTTTCCGTAGGCTTTCTGTGCAGGCTGGTGATTAAATGTCCCTCACAGTGTTTGATCTCAATGTCAAGAAAGGGCAGGGATTCTTTGCTAGTATTTAAGGTGTATTTCAAACCCCCACTGTTGTTATTAAGCCAATGTATGAATTGGTTAAGTAAGTCTTCCGAATCTGTCCATATCATAAAGATGTCATCAATGTACCTTTTCCACAGGGCAATGCCACTGTGGAAAGGGTTTGATGCATCTAAAATGGTACCGTTTTCAAGGTGGTCCATATACAATATGGCCAAGTTGGGGGCAAAAATAGCCCCCATGGATGTCCCACGGACTTGCCCATAAAATTGCCCTTCGAAGAGGAAAAATTTTTTGGTTAAGCAGATCTCTAGCAGTTGTAGAATGAAAACAGATGGGACATTATGCGGTCGAGGACGTCTGTCTAAAACAGTTTCAATCACTCGGAGGGACTCAAATTGGGGTATATTGGTATATAATGATTCCACATCCAGCGTGCACATAGTGCTGGATGTGGGATCAAAGGGGTATTCTTCGATGAAATTAATCATAGACATAGTGTCCCTGATATAGCATGTGGTAGTGGGGACAAAAGGTTTGATGAAATGATCGATATAGTGTCCCAAGGGTTCCAAAATAGATCCACACCCCGACACTATAGGGCGCCCTGGGGGTTGCTCAAGATTTTTATGGATCTTAGGGAGACAATATATGACCGGAGTTCTTGGGGCTTGGACATTGAGGAACTCAAATTCCTTTTTTGATAGAAAGCCTGCTCCCAGGCCTTCGTTAGTTACTTCAGATATTAATTTCTGAATTTCAGCAGTTGGATTTCTAGGCAATTTACAATAGTGCTCTTGAATTGACAGTTGACGTAGAATTTCATTTTTGTATTGACCAATATCTTGAATCACAATCCCACCGCCTTTGTCGGCCGGTTTGATCACTAGTGATTGATTGTTTTTAAGGGTAGAGAGAGCGTCTTTCTCTTGAATCGAGATATTGTAGGGGATGAAAGATCTTTTATTTTCTAGCGAAACCAGGTCATTCAAAACCAATTTCTCGAATGTGAGAATTTCAGGAGGAACCATGGCGCCAGTGGGTGAGAATTTGGATGGAGGTTTAAATGGGGTGTTAGCATGTTTTTGTGGGCTAGGGTTCAGGATAAAGTAGCTGTGTAGCCTTATTTTTCTGAAGAACCTGAGGAGTTCAGTCTGTGCCTCTAGAAAGTTGGGGCGGACAGTAGGGACAAATGAGAGACCCTTGCTGAGCAGGGACATTTCATTTGAAGATAGCGTATGTTTGGTAAGATTAAAGATCGGGAGAAGCGTGATATTATTTGGGTCAGTTTCATGTTCCAAATCGTGTCCGATTACCACTGGTAATGTTGACGACGGGTGGAACGTTCGCCTGGGGGGTTCGGCCATCTCTGTGGTTGTTTGCCTCTGCCCTTCCCGGGTGGTTCTGGTGGTCCTTGGCCTCTCGATAAAAAATTCCTATTAGAGGGACCGGGACTGTCACATTGATCAGAGTTACCTGAAGAATCAGCTGAGCTATCTGAAAAGCCTACAAAATTCCTTCGTCTATTGAACCTGCCCCACGGTCTCTGGTTTTGTGGCCCACTATATGCACGATTGGTATAGTAATCTTTGGTGAGGTAAGGATATGCTCTTTCTTGAGTAAAGTTTTTTATATCCTTTCTGACCTTAGTGGTTTTTTTGTCAGTTTCAAATTTGTGGAAGTCATCAATAGTTTTTTGGACCTGTTCTAGAAGTTTTTTTGCCTCTGTATTTGTATTGTCCTCATTTATTTGTTTCTCTATTTCCTTCTAAATCCCAGTCCCTCCCTCTACTGGCTAGCGATCACCGCCAGAACCCCAGTCGGCCAGCCATCGAGCAGGACCTGCTAAAGTAAGTGACCCCCGAGCCCGTTTGACTTTTAAATACATCCCCCTCTAAACCCCTTAGTAACCACGTCCTTTGCCTTCCCAGCAATCGGTCCCTTGAAAACCCGGCAGCACCACGTTGGAAAACGCGCCACGCAAGTTACCAAGTAAGCCCTATTTGAATTTTACATCTACGTACTACCACCTAGTTTGGAGAATTGTTTTTAATTACCCCTCCCTTTACTCCTCACTTGCAGTTAATTCCTTGTGCTGACCGACCCTAAGTGAGTATTTTGGCCAACCCTTTCATGCACTCGGATCACTTTTACCGTAATGGCTCAAGTAATGTTACTTCTCCCCCTTTATTTAGATGCCATGTAAAACTCACGAGCCCATTTATGCTCACTTGTAATCAACCCAGTGCAGCCTGACCAGGGCTGCCCTAGCCGACCGAGGTAGCCCGCTCTTCATACTTTTTTTCCATCTTTTTCACTGCGCCGTTTTTATGCTCACCGCGCCGTTCACGTAAAGATGTCACGGTTTTATTTATGTTTACTGCACCGTTCCCGGTTTCACCGCGCTAGTCATTTGACAAACTCGGAAGTTGTCACGGTTATATGGAAGAACATCAAGTAGTTTAATTAACTTGTAAACATGCATGCAGGGGCAACCACGGAAGCCTATAAATAGAAACGTCACAAACTATGATACAAAATTCTCACTAGTGAATTTGACGGAGGCGTCCAATATATATGAATTTTTAATTAGCCAACTCGCAACTATGTCTAAGAGGCTTAAAATCTGGATTCTCAATGTGCATGCATGCCACCATAGAAACAACTGTCACCAATGTTGTTTTGTTAAAAATAACCTAGCCACTTCAAAACTTCTGGACATTAGCACTTGACGATATACTAAACCATGCCTAGCTTTCTAATGGAAATTCTTCTGTTTATGTTTGTATGTTCCCTTTCTCCTTTTTCTCCATATTTCTTTATGTGAATCGCTAAAGAGGTTATGTACCATGTGTAAATTGATTCTAAGACAAACATGACTTAAATAGTTTTGTCCTGAAGATGATGCATGTATCTTTGAATTGCATCGAAACGTCGTCGACTTTAAAGCACCATATGTTGCCATGAATTTTCAATAATGTTGCCAACAATGGGTTGCTAGAAATGAATCTAGTCTGTATTACTGAATAATAGTGCAGACCACCTGATGCGTTTTTCTACATGAATTCTTGTCACTTGTTTTGTCTTGTTTTCTGTGGGTCACAGGTTGTGCCCACTTTTTGTATTAATGTGAAATAATGAACTATTATAAGAATCCGAATTAATAAATTCCTGTCCGGCTGGACAGAGACTATATACTATTTAGTATATCGTAAATTCTTTCAAATGATCCTAAATAACTAGGGTCCCCTGTCTTGTATAACATAATACTACCCAAGGACCCTAGTGTTATTCCTTCGGGTTTCCCTTGTCTCCAAAAACAGAATTTAGCGCAATCGCTTGATTGCAAGGGATTGGAATCCCTCCCGCCTTTTGTCTCAAAAAGTGGGCCCCTACCCTCACTCCCTTCACTCTTTGGTCCCCTTTTTTTGTTCAAACACTTCCCGCTAGGCATGTCTGACCCCCAACCACCCTTATACAATCTTGACTATATTAACAAAATCCTAGGAGGCCCTTCTCTACTTTCTGACTCAGGTAACACCCCCACTGCTACAAACTCCTCCACTAAAGACGAGTTGGAGAAAGCAAAGAAAAAAGAAGTTAGACTCATCTTAATGATAAAACTACTCACAGATTACCTCAAGGCCAATATAATTCCCATTGGACTACAAGTTCGTAATATCCCAGGTGTATTTACAGACAATCCAAAATACCTCAACGGATTTAGTTATATAAGTACCACATGCTCCCGGCACTGGATGGTGCTAGTGATCGATATTGCAACAGAGGAACTTAAAAAATTGGCTACTGAAATCACCAATTTAGAGAAACAAATAAATGAGGACAATGCAAATACAGAGGCAAAAAAACTTCTAGAACAGGTCCAAAAAACTATTGATGACTTCCACAAATTTGAAACTGACAAAAAAAACACTAAGGTCAGAAAGGATATAAAAAACTTTACTCAAGAAAGAGCATATCCTTACCTCACCAAAGATTACTATACCAATCGTGCATATAGTGGGCCACAAAACCAGAGACCGTGGGGCGGTTCAATAGACGAAGGAATTTTGTAGGCTTTTCAGATAGCTCAGGTGATTCCTCAGGTAACTCTGATCAATGTGACAGTCCCGGTCCCTCTAATAGGAATTTTTTATCGAGAGGCCAAGGACCACCAGAACCACCCGGGAAGGGCAGAGGCAAACAACCACAGAGATGGCCGAACCCCCAGGCGAACGTTCCACCCGTCGTCAACATTACCAGTGGTAATCGGACACGATTTGGAACATGAAACTGACCCAAATAATATCACGCTTCTCCCGATCTTTAATCTTACCAAACATACGCTATCTTCAAATGAAATGTCCCTGCTCAGCAAGGGTCTCTCATTTGTCCCTACTGTCCGCCCCAACTTTCTAGAGGCACAGACTGAACTCCTCAGGTTCTTCAGAAAAATAAGGCTACACAGCTACTTTATCCTGAACCCTAGCCCACAAAAACATGCTAACACCCCATTTAAACCTCCATCCAAATTCTCACCCACTGGCGCCATGGTTCCTCCTGAAATTCTCACATTCGAGGAATTGGTTTTGAATGACCTGGTTTCGCTAGAAAATAAAAGATCTTTCATCCCCTACAATATCTCGATTCAAGAGAAAGACGCTCTCTCTACCCTTAAAAACAATCAATCACTAGTGATCAAACCGGCCGACAAAGGCGGTGGGATTGTGATTCAAGATATTGGTCAATACAAAAATGAAATTCTACGTCAACTGTCAATTCAAGAGCACTATTGTAAATTGCCTAGAAATCCAACTGCTGAAATTCAGAAATTAATATCTGAAGTAACTAACGAAGGCCTGGGAGCAGGCTTTCTATCAAAAAAGGAATTTGAGTTCCTCAATGTCCAAGCCCCAAGAACTCCGGTCATATATTGTCTCCCTAAGATCCATAAAAATCTTGAGCAACCCCCAGGGCGCCCTATAGTGTCGGGGTGTGGATCTATTTTGGAACCCTTGGGACACTATATCGATCATTTCATCAAACCTTTTGTCCCCACTACCACATGCTATATCAGGGACAGTATGTCTATGATTAATTTCATCGAAGAATACCCCTTTGATCCCACATCCAGCACTATGTGCACGCTGGATGTGGAATCATTATATACCAATATACCCCAATTTGAGTCCCTCCGAGTGATTGAAACTGTTTTAGACAGACGTCCTCGACCGCATAATGTCCCATCTGTTTTCATTCTACAACTGCTAGAGATCTGCTTAACCAAAAATGTTTTCCTCTTCGAAGGGCAATTTTATGGGCAAGTCCGTGGGACATCCATGGGGGCTATTTTTGCCCCCAACTTGGCCATATTGTATATGGACCACCTTGAAAACGGTACCATTTTAGATGCATCAAACCCTTTCCACAGTGGCATTGCCCTGTGGAAAAGGTACATTGATGACATCTTTATGATATGGACAGATTCGGAAGACTTACTTAACCAATTCATACATTGGCTTAATAACAACAGTGGGGGTTTGAAATACACCTTAAATACTAGCAAAGAATCCCTGCCCTTTCTTGACATTGAGATCAAACACTGTGAGGGACATTTAATCACCAGCCTGCACAGAAAGCCTACGGAAAGAAACACGTTACTAAATTATAGTAGCCACCACCCCCGGGCCCTAAGAGATTCTCTACCCTATTCGCAGTTTCTACGTATTCGTAGGAATTGCTATTTCAAACAAGACTACTTTACAGAGGCAAGGACACTGAGCAATAAACTGAGACAAAGAGGTTATCCACGCAAATTAGTGCGCCGCTCCCTTAAAAGAGCATGGTACTGCCCCAGAGAGACACTGCTAGAGCCACGCATAAAAACCAATTCAGAGAGAATTACATGTGTTACAACGTTTTCCACGGCCTCCAATGCAATTAAGAAGAGTGTTGTAAAACACTGGCCCGTACTCAATGCGGGGATCCTTAACTTAGAAAGACCAATGTTCGCCTTCAAAAGAGCGAAAAATATAAAAGACCACCTGGTAAGAGCATCACTCCCCCAGTCTGAAGTAAGAACCACGTTAGATGATATGTGGGACCTACCAGCCCTCAAGGGCCATGCCAAGTGTGGTCAGTGTGTCTCCTGTAACTCTACCATTGAGGGCAAGACCTTCACCTACGGAACAATCAAATATGACAGACAGTATTTCACAAACTGTAATTCTCACAATGTAATTTATGGGATCATTTGTCCATGTATGCTATTATATATAGGACAAACTACTCAGAAGATCAAGCTACGAATAGGCCAGCACAGGAGTCGAATCCGTTGCCAAACAGCCAACGCGCCCTTGGTCGAACACTTCAAAGAAATGAGACACACCGAGAGCGATTTTACTTGGACGGTCATAACACAGATCAAAGCCCCCCCGCGAGGAGCAGACATTTCACATTTTAAACAAGGAGGAGCTGCATTGGATCCTGAAGACAGACAGCATAAGGAAAGGGCTCAACAGGATTGAGGACTGGACTTCTTTACTATGATTTGCTTCATGGTAGAAATTAACTGAATTGTTATTAAGGTCCTGGAATATGTTTTAAAGAATAAGCATGTATGAATCACCACATGTCACAAGAGCACTTTGCACACAGGTTTCCATAGATCCTGTTCACCACTCCAAGACGTCCGCCCATTCACAGACGGCTCAGTCCCTCTACTATTTTTAACACCCTCTCAATCCCACACCACTCTAAGATGTCCGTCCTTTCTCGGACTCCCCAGTCCTTTTTCGATCTCTATTTCCTTCTAAATCCCAGTCCCTCCCTCTACTGGCTAGCGATCACCGCCAGAACCCCAGTCGGCCAGCCATCGAGCAGGACCTGCTAAAGTAAGTGACCCCCGAGCCCGTTTGACTTTTAAATACATCCCCCTCTAAACCCCTTAGTAACCACGTCCTTTGCCTTCCCAGCAATCGGTCCCTTGAAAACCCGGCAGCACCACGTTGGAAAACGCGCCACGCAAGTTACCAAGTAAGCCCTATTTGAATTTTACATCTACGTACTACCACCTAGTTTGGAGAATTGTTTTTAATTACCCCTCCCTTTACTCCTCACTTGCAGTTAATTCCTTGTGCTGACCGACCCTAAGTGAGTATTTTGGCCAACCCTTTCATGCACTCGGATCACTTTTACCGTAATGGCTCAAGTAATGTTACTTCTCCCCCTTTATTTAGATGCCATGTAAAACTCACGAGCCCATTTATGCTCACTTGTAATCAACCCAGTGCAGCCTGACCAGGGCTGCCCTAGCCGACCGAGGTAGCCCGCTCTTCATACTTTTTTTCCATCTTTTTCACTGCGCCGTTTTTATGCTCACCGCGCCGTTCACGTAAAGATGTCACGGTTTTATTTATGTTTACTGCACCGTTCCCGGTTTCACCGCGCTAGTCATTTGAGAAACTCGGAAGTTGTCACGGTTATATGGAAGAACATCAAGTAGTTTAATTAACTTGTAAACATGCATGCAGGGGCAACCACGGAAGCCTATAAATAGAAACGTCACAAACTATGATACAAAATTCTCACTAGTGAATTTGACGGAGGCGTCCAATATATATGAATTTTGAATTAGCCAACTCGCAACTATGTCTAAGAGGCTTAAAATCTGGATTCTCAATGTGCATGCATGCCACCATAGAAACAACTGTAACCAATGTTGTTTTGTTAAAAATAACCTAGCCACTTCAAAACTTCTGGACATTAGCACTTGACGATATACTAAACCATGCCTAGCTTTCTAATGGAAATTCTTCTGTTTATGTTTGTATGTTCCCTTTCTCCTTTTTCTCCACATTTCTTTATGTGAATCGCTAAAGAGGTTATGTACCATGTGTAAATTGATTCTAAGACAAACATGACTTAAATAGTTTTGTCCTGAAGATGATGCATGTATCTTTGAATTGCATCGAAACGTCGTCGACTTTAAAGCACCATATGTTGCCATGAATTTTCAATAATGTTGCCAACAATGGGTTGCTAGAAATGAATCTAGTCTGTATTACTGAATAATAGTGCAGACCACCTGATGCGTTTTTCTACATGAATTCTTGTCACTTGTTTTGTCTTGTTTTCTGTGGGTCACAGGTTGTGCCCACTTTTTGTATTAATAAGAAATAATGAACTATTATAAGAATCCGAATTAATAAATTCCTGTCCGGCTGGACAGAGACTATATACTATTTAGTATATCGTAAATTCTTTCAAATGATCCTAAATAACTAGGGTCCCCTGTCTTGTATAACATAATACTACCCAAGGACCCTAGTGTTATTCCTTCGGGTTTCCCTTGTCTCCAAAAACAGAATTTAGCGCAATCGCTTGATTGCAAGGGATTGGAATCCCTCCCGCCTTTTGTCTCAAAAAGTGGGCCCCTACCCTCACTCCCTTCACTCTTTGGTCCCCTTTTTTTGTTCAAACACTTCCCGCTAGGCATGTCTGACCCCCACCCACCCTTATACAATCTTGACTATATTAACAAAATCCTAGGAAGCCCTTCTCTACTTTCTGACTCAGGTAACACCCCCACTGCTACAAACTCCTCCACTAAAGACGAGTTGGAGAAAGCAAAGAAAAAAGAAGTTAGACTCATCTTAATGATAAAACTACTCACAGATTACCTCAAGGCCAATATAATTCCCATTGGACTACAAGTTCGTAATATCCCAGGTGTATTTACAGACAATCCAAAATACCTCAACGGATTTAGTTATATAAGTACCACATGCTCCCGGCACTGGATGGTGCTAGGGATCGATATTGCAACAGAGGAACTTAAAAAATTGGCTACTGAAATCACCAATTTAGAGAAACAAATAAATGAGGACAATACAAATACAGAGGCAAAAAAACTTCTAGAACAGGTCCAAAAAACTATTGATGACTTCCACAAATTTGAAACTGACAAAAAAACCACTAAGGTCAGAAAGGATATAAAAAACTTTACTCAAGAAAGAGCATATCCTTACCTCACCAAAGATTACTATACCAATCGTGCATATAGTGGGCCACAAAACCAGAGACCGTGGGGCAGGTTCAATAGACGAAGGAATTTTGTAGGCTTTTCAGATAGCTCAGCTGATTCCTCAGGTAACTCTGATCAATGTGACAGTCCCGGTCCCTCTAATAGGAATTTTTTATCGAGAGGCCAAGGACCACCAGAACCACCCGGGAAGGGCAGAGGCAAACAACCACAGAGATGGCCGAACCCCCCAGGCGAACGTTCCACCCGTCGTCAACATTACCAGTGGTAATCGGACACGATTTGGAACATGAAACTGACCCAAATAATATCACGCTTCTCCCGATCTTTAATCTTACCAAACATACGCTATCTTCAAATGAAATGTCCCTGCTCAGCAAGGGTCTCTCATTTGTCCCTACTGTCCGCCCCAACTTTCTAGAGGCACAGACTGAACTCCTCAGGTTCTTCAGAAAAATAAGGCTACACAGCTACTTTATCCTGAACCCTAGCCCACAAAAACATGCTAACACCCCATTTAAACCTCCATCCAAATTCTCACCCACTGGCGCCATGGTTCCTCCTGAAATTCTCACATTCGAGAAATTGGTTTTGAATGACCTGGTTTCGCTAGAAAATAAAAGATCTTTCATCCCCTACAATATCTCGATTCAAGAGAAAGACGCTCTCTCTACCCTTAAAAACAATCAATCACTAGTGATCAAACCGGCCGACAAAGGCGGTGGGATTGTGATTCAAGATATTGGTCAATACAAAAATGAAATTCTACGTCAACTGTCAATTCAAGAGCACTATTGTAAATTGCCTAGAAATCCAACTGCTGAAATTCAGAAATTAATATCTGAAGTAACTAACGAAGGCCTGGGAGCAGGCTTTCTATCAAAAAAGGAATTTGAGTTCCTCAATGTCCAAGCCCCAAGAACTCCGGTCATATATTGTCTCCCCAAGATCCATAAAAATCTTGAGCAACCCCCAGGGCGCCCTATAGTGTCGGGGTGTGGATCTATTTTGGAACCCTTGGGACACTATATCGATCATTTCATCAAACCTTTTGTCCCCACTACCACATGCTATATCAGGGACACTATGTCTATGATTAATTTCATCGAAGAATACCCCTTTGATCCCACATCCAGCACTATGTGCACGCTGGATGTGGAATCATTATATACCAATATACCCCAATTTGAGTCCCTCCGAGTGATTGAAACTGTTTTAGACAGACGTCCTCGACCGCATAATGTCCCATCTGTTTTCATTCTACAACTGCTAGAGATCTGCTTAACCAAAAATTTTTTCCTCTTCGAAGGGCAATTTTATGGGCAAGTCCGTGGGACATCCATGGGGGCTATTTTTGCCCCCAACTTGGCCATATTGTATATGGACCACCTTGAAAACGGTACCATTTTAGATGCATCAAACCCTTTCCACAGTGGCATTGCCCTGTGGAAAAGGTACATTGATGACATCTTTATGATATGGACAGATTCGGAAGACTTACTTAACCAATTCATACCTTGGCTTAATAACAACAGTGGGGGTTTGAAATACACCTTAAATACTAGCAAAGAATCCCTGCCCTTTCTTGACATTGAGATCAAACACTGTGAGGGACATTTAATCACCAGCCTGCACAGAAAGCCTACGGAAAGAAACACGTTACTAAATTATAGTAGCCACCACCCCCGGGCCCTAAGAGATTCTCTACCCTATTCGCAGTTTCTACGTATTCGTAGGAATTGCTATTTCAAACAAGACTACTTTACAGAGGCAAGGACACTGAGCAATAAACTGAGAAAAAGAGGTTATCCACGCAAATTAGTGCGCCGCTCCCTTAAAAGAGCATGGTACTGCCCCAGAGAGACACTGCTAGAGCCACGCATAAAAACCAATTCAGAGAGAATTACATGTGTTACAACGTTTTCCCCGGCCTCCAATGCAATTAAGAAGAGTGTTGTAAAACACTGGCCCGTACTCAATGCGGGGATCCTTAACTTAGAAAGACCAATGTTCGCCTTCAAAAGAGCGAAAAATATAAAAGACCACCTGGTAAGAGCATCACTCCCCCAGTCTGAATTAAGAACCACGTTAGATGATATGTGGGACCTACCAGCCCTCAAGGGCCATGCCAAGTGTGGTCAGTGTGTCTCCTGTAACTCTACCATTGAGGGCAAGACCTTCACCTACGGAACAATCAAATATGACAGACAGTATTTCACAAACTGTAATTCTCACAATGTAATTTATGGGATCATTTGTCCATGTATGCTATTATATATAGGACAAACTACTCAGAAGATCAAGCTACGAATAGGCCAGCACAGGAGTCGAATCCGTTGCCAAACAGCCAACGCGCCCTTGGTCGAACACTTCAAAGAAATGAGACACACCGAGAGCGATTTTACTTGGACGGTCATAACACAGATCAAAGCCCCCCCGCGAGGAGCAGACATTTCACAGATCCTAAACAAGGAGGAGCTGCATTGGATCCTGAAGACAGACAGCATAAGGAAAGGGCTCAACAGGATTGAGGACTGGACTTCTTTACTATGATTTGCTTCATGGTATAAATTAACTGAATTGTTATTAAGGTCCTGGAATATGTTTTAAAGAATAAGCATGTATGAATCACCACATGTCACAAGAGCACTTTGCACACAGGTTTCCATAGATCCTGTTCACCACTCCAAGACGTCCGCCCATTCACAGACGGCTCAGTCCCTCTACTATTTTTAACACCCTCTCAATCCCACACCACTCTAAGATGTCCGTCCTTTCTCGGACTCCCCAGTCCTTTTTCGATCTCTATTTCCTTCTAAATCCCAGTCCCTCCCTCTACTGGCTAGCAATCACCGCCAGAACCCCAGTCGGCCAGCCATCGAGCAGGACCTGCTAAAGTAAGTGACCCCCGAGCCCGTTTGACTTTTAAATACATCCCCCTCTAAACCCCTTAGTAACCACGTCCTTTGCCTTCCCAGCAATCGGTCCCTTGAAAACCCGGCAGCACCACTTTGGAAAACGCGCCACGCAAGTTACCAAGTAAGCCCTATTTGAATTTTACATCTACGTACTACCACCTAGTTTGGAGAATTGTTTTTAATTACCCCTCCCTTTACTCCTCACTTGCAGTTAATTCCTTGTGCTGACCGACCCTAAGTGAGTATTTTGGCCAACCCTTTCATGCACTCGGATCACTTTTACCGTAATGGCTCAAGTAATGTTACTTCTCCCCCTTTATTTAGATGCCATGTAAAACTCACGAGCCCATTTATGCTCACTTGTAATCAACCCAGTGCAGCCTGACCAGGGCTGCCCTAGCCGACCGAGGTAGCCCGCTCTTCATACTTTTTTTCCATCTTTTTCACTGCGCCGTTTTTATGCTCACCGCGCCGTTCACGTAAAGATGTCACGGTTTTATTTATGTTTACTGCACCGTTCCCGGTTTCACCGCGCTAGTCATTTGAGAAACTCGGAAGTTGTCACGGTTATATGGAAGAACATCAAGTAGTTTAATTAACTTGTAAACATGCATGCAGGGGCAACCACGGAAGCCTATAAATAGAAACGTCACAAACTATGATACAAAATTCTCTCTAGTGAATTTGACGGAGGCGTCCAATATATATGAATTTTGAATTAGCCAACTCGCAACTATGTCTAAGAGGCTTAAAATCTGGATTCTCAATGTGCATGCATGCCACCATAGAAACAACTGTCACCAATGTTGTTTTGTTAAAAATAACCTAGCCACTTCAAAACTTCTGGACATTAGCACTTGACGATATACTAAACCATGCCTAGCTTTCTAATGGAAATTCTTCTGTTTATGTTTGTATGTTCCCTTTCTCCTTTTTCTCCACATTTCTTTATGTGAATCGCTAAAGAGGTTATGTACCATGTGTAAATTGATTCTAAGACAAACATGACTTAAATAGTTTTGTCCTGAAGATGATGCATGTATCTTTGAATTGCATCGAAACGTCGTCGACTTTAAAGCACCATATGTTGCCATGAATTTTCAATAATGTTGCCAACAATGGGTTGCTAGAAATGAATCTAGTCTGTATTACTGAATAATAGTGCAGACCACCTGATGCGTTTTTCTACATGAATTCTTGTCACTTGTTTTGTCTTGTTTTCTGTGGGTCACAGGTTGTGCCCACTTTTTGTATTAATGTGAAATAATGAACTATTATAAGAATCCGAATTAATAAATTCCTGTCCGGCTGGACAGAGACTATATACTATTTAGTATATCGTAAATTCTTTCAAATGATCCTAAATAACTAGGGTCCCCTGTCTTGTATAACATAATACTACCCAAGGACCCTAGTGTTATTCCTTCGGGTTTCCCTTGTCTCCAAAAACAGAATTTAGCGCAATCGCTTGATTGCAAGGGATTGGAATCCCTCCCGCCTTTTGTCTCAAAAAGTGGGCCCCTACCCTCACTCCCTTCACTCTTTGGTCCCCTTTTTTTGTTCAAACACTTCCCGCTAGGCATGTCTGACCCCCACCCACCCTTATACAATCTTGACTATATTAACAAAATCCTAGGAAGCCCTTCTCTACTTTCTGACTCAGGTAACACCCCCACTGCTACAAACTCCTCCACTAAAGACGAGTTGGAGAAAGCAAAGAAAAAAGAAGTTAGACTCATCTTAATGATAAAACTACTCACAGATTACCTCAAGGCCAATATAATTCCCATTGGACTACAAGTTCGTAATATCCCAGGTGTATTTACAGACAATCCAAAATACCTCAACGGATTTAGTTATATAAGTACCACATGCTCCCGGCACTGGATGGTGCTAGGGATCGATATTGCAACAGAGGAACTTAAAAAATTGGCTACTGAAATCACCAATTTAGAGAAACAAATAAATGAGGACAATACAAATACAGAGGCAAAAAAACTTCTAGAACAGGTCCAAAAAACTATTGATGACTTCCACAAATTTGAAACTGACAAAAAAACCACTAAGGTCAGAAAGGATATAAAAAACTTTACTCAAGAAAGAGCATATCCTTACCTCACCAAAGATTACTATACCAATCGTGCATATAGTGGGCCACAAAACCAGAGACCGTGGGGCAGGTTCAATAGACGAAGGAATTTTGTAGGCTTTTCAGATAGCTCAGCTGATTCCTCAGGTAACTCTGATCAATGTGACAGTCCCGGTCCCTCTAATAGGAATTTTTTATCGAGAGGCCAAGGACCACCAGAACCACCCGGGAAGGGCAGAGGCAAACAACCACAGAGATGGCCGAACCCCCCAGGCGAACGTTCCACCCGTCGTCAACATTACCAGTGGTAATCGGACACGATTTGGAACATGAAACTGACCCAAATAATATCACGCTTCTCCCGATCTTTAATCTTACCAAACATACGCTATCTTCAAATGAAATGTCCCTGCTCAGCAAGGGTCTCTCATTTGTCCCTACTGTCCGCCCCAACTTTCTAGAGGCACAGACTGAACTCCTCAGGTTCTTCAGAAAAATAAGGCTACACAGCTACTTTATCCTGAACCCTAGCCCACAAAAACATGCTAACACCCCATTTAAACCTCCATCCAAATTCTCACCCACTGGCGCCATGGTTCCTCCTGAAATTCTCACATTCGAGAAATTGGTTTTGAATGACCTGGTTTCGCTAGAAAATAAAAGATCTTTCATCCCCTACAATATCTCGATTCAAGAGAAAGACGCTCTCTCTACCCTTAAAAACAATCAATCACTAGTGATCAAACCGGCCGACAAAGGCGGTGGGATTGTGATTCAAGATATTGGTCAATACAAAAATGAAATTCTACGTCAACTGTCAATTCAAGAGCACTATTGTAAATTGCCTAGAAATCCAACTGCTGAAATTCAGAAATTAATATCTGAAGTAACTAACGAAGGCCTGGGAGCAGGCTTTCTATCAAAAAAGGAATTTGCGTTCCTCAATGTCCAAGCCCCAAGAACTCCGGTCATATATTGTCTCCCTAAGATCCATAAAAATCTTGAGCAACCCCCAGGGCGCCCTATAGTGTCGGGGTGTGGATCTATTTTGGAACCCTTGGGACACTATATCGATCATTTCATCAAACCTTTTGTCCCCACTACCACATGCTATATCAGGGACACTATGTCTATGATTAATTTCATCGAAGAATACCCCTTTGATCCCACATCCAGCACTATGTGCACGCTGGATGTGGAATCATTATATACCAATATACCCCAATTTGAGTCCCTCCGAGTGATTGAAACTGTTTTAGACAGACGTCCTCGACCGCATAATGTCCCATCTGTTTTCATTCTACAACTGCTAGAGATCTGCTTAACCAAAAATGTTTTCCTCTTCGAAGGGCAATTTTATGGGCAAGTCCGTGGGACATCCATGGGGGCTATTTTTGCCCCCAACTTTGCCATATTGTATATGGACCACCTTGAAAACGGTACCATTTTAGATGCATCAAACCCTTTCCACAGTGGCATTGCCCTGTGGAAAAGGTACATTGATGACATCTTTATGATATGGACAGATTCGGAAGACTTACTTAACCAATTCATACATTGGCTTAATAACAACAGTGGGGGTTTGAAATACACCTTAAATACTAGCAAAGAATCCCTGCCCTTTCTTGACATTGAGATCAAACACTGTGAGGGACATTTAATCACCAGCCTGCACAGAAAGCCTACGGAAAGAAACACGTTACTAAATTATAGTAGCCACCACCCCCGGGCCCTAAGAGATTCTCTACCCTATTCGCAGTTTCTACGAATTCGTAGGAATTGCTATTTCAAACAAGACTACTTTACAGAGGCAAGGACACTGAGCAATAAACTGAGACAAAGAGGTTATCCACGCAAATTAGTGCGCCGCTCCCTTAAAAGAGCATGGTACTGCCCCAGAGAGACACTGCTAGAGCCACGCATAAAAACCAATTCAGAGAGAATTACATGTGTTACAACGTTTTCCCCGGCCTCCAATGCAATTAAGAAGAGTGTTGTAAAACACTGGCCCGTACTCAATGCGGGGATCCTTAACTTAGAAAGACCAATGTTCGCCTTCAAAAGAGCGAAAAATATAAAAGACCACCTGGTAAGAGCATCACTCCCCCAGTCTGAAGTAAGAACCACGTTAGATGATATGTGGGACCTACCAGCCCTCAAGGGCCATGCCAAGTGTGGTCAGTGTGTCTCCTGTAACTCTACCATTGAGGGCAAGACCTTCACCTACGGAACAATCAAATATGACAGACAGTATTTCACAAACTGTAATTCTCACAATGTAATTTATGGGATCATTTGTCCATGTATGCTATTATATATAGGACAAACTACTCAGAAGATCAAGCTACGAATAGGCCAGCACAGGAGTCGAATCCGTTGCCAAACAGCCAACGCGCCCTTGGTCGAACACTTCAAAGAAATGAGACACACCGAGAGCGATTTTACTTGGACGGTCATAACACAGATCAAAGCCCCCCCGCGAGGAGCAGACATTTCACAGATCCTAAACAAGGAGGAGCTGCATTGGATCCTGAAGACAGACAGCATAAGGAAAGGGCTCAACAGGATTGAGGACTGGACTTTTTTACTATGATTTGCTTCATGGTAGAAATTAACTGAATTGTTATTAAGGTCCTGGAATATGTTTTAAAGAATAAGCATGTATGAATCACCACATGTCACAAGAGCACTTTGCACACAGGTTTCCATAGATCCTGTTCACCACTCCAAGACGTCCGCCCATTCACAGACGGCTCAGTCCCTCTACTATTTTTAACACCCTCTCAATCCCACACCACTCTAAGATGTCCGTCCTTTCTCGGACTCCCCAGTCCTTTTTCGATCTCTATTTCCTTCTAAATCCCAGTCCCTCCCTCTACTGGCTAGCGATCACCGCCAGAACCCCAGTCGGCCAGCCATCGAGCAGGACCTGCTAAAGTAAGTGACCCCCGAGCCCGTTTGACTTTTAAATACATCCCCCTCTAAACCCCTTAGTAACCACGTCCTTTGCCTTCCCAGCAATCGGTCCCTTGAAAACCCGGCAGCACCACGTTGGAAAACGCGCCACGCAAGTTACCAAGTAAGCCCTATTTGAATTTTACATCTACGTACTACCACCTAGTTTGGAGAATTGTTTTTAATTACCCCTCCCTTTACTCCTCACTTGCAGTTAATTCCTTGTGCTGACCGACCCTAAGTGAGTATTTTGGCCAACCCTTTCATGCACTCGGATCACTTTTACCGTAATGGCTCAAGTAATGTTACTTCTCCCCCTTTATTTAGATGCCATGTAAAACTCACGAGCCCATTTATGCTCACTTGTAATCAACCCAGTGCAGCCTGACCAGGGCTGCCCTAGCCGACCGAGGTAGCCCGCTCTTCATACTTTTTTTCCATCTTTTTTACTGCGCCGTTTTTATGCTCACCGCGCCGTTCACGTAAAGATGTCACGGTTTTATTTATGTTTACTGCACCGTTCCCGGTTTCACCGCGCTAGTCATTTGAGAAACTCGGAAGTTGTCACGGTTATATGGAAGAACATCAAGTAGTTTAATTAACTTGTAAACATGCATGCAGGGGCAACCACGGACGCCTATAAATAGAAACGTCACAAACTATGATACAAAATTCTCACTAGTGAATTTGACGGAGGCGTCCAATATATATGAATTTTGAATTAGCCAACTCGCAACTATGTCTAAGAGGCTTAAAATCTGGATTCTCAATGTGCATGCATGCCACCATAGAAACAACTGTCACCAATGTTGTTTTGTTAAAAATAACCTAGCCACTTCAAAACTTCTGGACATTAGCACTTGACGATATACTAAACCATGCCTAGCTTTCTAATGGAAATTCTTCTGTTTATGTTTGTATGTTCCCTTTCTCCTTTTTCTCCACATTTCTTTATGTGAATCGCTAAAGAGGTTATGTACCATGTGTAAATTGATTCTAAGACAAACATGACTTAAATAGTTTTGTCCTGAAGATGATGCATGTATCTTTGAATTGCATCGAAACGTCGTCGACTTTAAAGCACCATATGTTGCCATGAATTTTCAATAATGTTGCCAACAATGGGTTGCTAGAAATGAATCTAGTCTGTATTACTGAATAATAGTGCAGACCACCTGATGCGTTTTTCTACATGAATTCTTGTCACTTGTTTTGTCTTGTTTTCTGTGGGTCACAGGTTGTGCCCACTTTTTGTATTAATGTGAAATAATGAACTATTATAAGAATCCGAATTAATAAATTCCTGTCCGGCTGGACAGAGACTATATACTATTTAGTATATCGTAAATTCTTTCAAATGATCCTAAATAACTAGGGTCCCCTGTCTTGTATAACATACCCAAAAGCACAGCAGACAAGCATTTGCAATGCAATAGGTCTCGCATTAGGAAAGTTTGAGCTATTGGTATTGTAAATGACACATTTTTTATTTATGTGTTGGTTTTGAAAATAGCGAAAATAGCTTTGTCATTTACAATGCCAAAAGTTTTAACTTTCGCAAATGTGACACCTATAGCATTTGTAATGCAATATGTGTTGTATTTACGTGACTTAGATGTATTGATATTACAAATAAAAAGGGTGCAGTGTGTGTGTGAGGGTGCAGTGTGTGTGTGTGAGGGTGCAGTGTGTGTGTGTGAGGGTGCAGTGTGTGTGTGTGAGGGTGCAGTGTGTGTGTGAGGGTGCAGAGTGTGTGAGGGTGCAGAGTGTGTGAGGGTGCAGAGTGTGTGAGAGTGCAGAGTGTGTGAGAGTGCAGAGTGTGTGAGAGTGCAGAGTGTGTGAGAGTGCAGAGTGTGTGAGGGTGCAGAGTGTGTGAGGGTGCAGAGTGTGAGGGTGCAGAGTGTGTGAGGGTGCAGAGTGTGTTAGGGTGCATAGTGTGTGAGGGTGCAGAGTGTGTGAGGGTGCAGAGTGTGTGAGGGTGAGTCTCCTGGGAACATAAACTATGGGAAAATGAATATTGGGAAACATTACATACGTGCAGGAGTTTGCATGGCAATATACAAAATAAAGAAACATAGAGGTAAATACCAGCTTTAAAAAATCCATTAAGTTGCTAGAGACGCACAGCAGCTGTGATTTCATGTAAATAAAATAAAACAAGTCACTGCGAACACGCTGTGTAGCCAATAAATTATATGTCTGCCCACAAGGCTGTAGTCAGACACCCTTTCATGCACAGGACTTAAGTCTCAAACAATCTCTTGCCAGTGTTGTCAAAGTCAGGACTAGCTCCCCCTGGATGATTTCTAAAGCAGGCCTTTTGAGTGTAAATATTGGCGCTGGGGGGTTAAGTGTCGCTGGAGATCCTTCAAATCTCAGGCAGGAATCCCTGCAGGGCTAGCTCCGCTTTTCATCCTTCAAGCGAGGCTTACATTACACATAGCTCTGAGAGGCTATTAGTTAGTTGGTGCGCGCTGCCTAACTGGTCTAATCAATGGTCAACAGGGGAGAGGCAGATTCTGTATCTAAAGGAAGTGTTCATATAGTCTGTCTGCAGGGAAAAAAGTCGAGGTGCTGCAGCGACATGTTCAAGATCACACAGTGTGCCTCTCTGATAGCAGCCATAGCATTTCCAAAACTGTTTTATGTTTAAAAAAATCTTAATGGGCGTAGGATGATAACATATTCAGAAGTGGGTGCTTGAACAATATATCCAAACTTTTAGCACTGAAAACATCTATGTGTGTTTTTAGGTGTTTTAGTGGAAGAAATAATGGATGGTGCTATGAACAAAGTTTCTGGCAAAGGAGTTAGCTGATTCTTCTAAAGTAAAGGGATTACATTCAATTACTTGCTGACAGTACCAGGCGTGGTAGCATGTCTTCATCCTTTGAAAAAAGTACAGTGATCGAATGCTGCACATAGAGGGCATAGGGTAGACCTGTGTGCCAGCATTTGCGAAATGTACCGTAATTTTACTCTAGCTTTACTGGCTGCCTCTGTGAGAGTTCATCTCCTTAGGTCTTATGAGCCGCGCATGTTTGTCTGGCCATTAGGATGAAAGCTATGCCAGAATGTCTGGGCAAAACATCACACGTTCAGCTCTTGGTACTGCACGCAAAGCCTGGGCGTCGATGGACTGCACCTCTTTGTCAGGGGTGTTAAAAATGTGATAGGTATACTTGAGGCTGTGTGCATTAAACGTATCTTTTTTTGCATTTGGAGGCTAAATAACTACAATACAGTGTGACAGTTCGCAGAAGGAGGGGTAAATGTACCTGTACTGCCAGCCTTTGCCACCGCTACAGCCAGTACCCCCTGGCCCTCGAGGCCCGGGGTCGCTCTTGTTCGGCAGCCCCAGAACCTCCAGCTTGTTCTCGGTGTCGCAGACCCTGACCGGGGTGGTCTCCCCCTGCATGGCGACTCCGTGGACGCTGACCACACTGCAGCCCCCACCCCCGGGAGCTACAGCCTCCCGTGGTCTGCTCCTTGCGGTCTCCTCCTCGTCCTCTTCATTCCCAGGGCCTCTACAGTACAGCAGCTCAGAGAAGGGTCCCGGAGGTAGGATATTGCCTCCTTTCCTAAGTCCGCCCCGGCTTGGCGAACTCTACACCCGCCTCCCAGGGAGACACAGGGAAAGCAGGAGGCGGGACAAGTGATGACACCACAGCCACTACGCTTCCGGGGCCCTGCAGAACAAACGCTGGGATACCCTTCTGAAGTCAACATAGCGCCATTTTGGTTAAGGAGCAATACATGAACAATAGAACCAAACAATACTAGAACGTCAAGGTTCAACGGGAAGATCAGAAACCAAACTTGAAAAACACCTTCTGTAAGAGTAAACTATTGAAAATAGCAGAAAACGCAAACTGTAATGGAAGCTACGAATGAGACAATGTGAGCGTAGGCATTTCTTAATATTCTTATATTATTATATTAAATCAATCTCCTAGATTTGTTAAAAAATATATACGATTTAAAATTGATATAGTACAAACCTAATACATATGATGACAAACATTATTGTTATTCCTATGTTAAAAGTCCTAGGAACATCGTGCGGTCTCCATTTAAAGATGGCCGCTTTTTCGTATTCACGCAGGAACATTTACAGACAATCTTCCGAAAGAACAGTCAGGAGGCGACCGCCTGCAGTGTGCAAAGGGCCGCTCACTCCGAAAACGGTTTGCTATTCGTAGACTCGCAGACCGAAAACTGCCATCACCTAAACATTTGCTGACATCTTAAACAGGTATAATTTCTCATTCTTTAAACTGCTACTACTACAAAAACAAAGGTGATTGGCCCATGCTGCCGTTTTTGCTGGGGCCACGACGCACCCTGCAGTTAGAAATGATAGCGGACCAGAGAGGGAGCATGTCTAAAAGGAGTACTGCCTCCTGATTGGCTGAGGAGCCGACGCGGGAATCGAAACTAGGAGTGCGCGCGCACCAGAGGAGCGGGGGCAAGGGAGCGCGAAGACGCCGAGACGAGGTAAGGGATGTGTGTGTAAGCGCCGGGGGTTCTCTGTGTATGTGTGTGCGTGCGTGCGTGTGTGTATGCGGGGGGGTTCTGTATGTATGTATGTATGTGTGTGTGTATGCGTGGGGGGGCTGTATGTGTGTTGTGCATGTGTTGTGAAGAGCCTGTTGATGCGCGCGACCTGATCCCGGCAGGCTGCTGCTGCTGCTGCTGCGTGCGCGTGACAGTCTGTTGTCCTCTCCGGCTCCCTTTGAGTCCTTGAAAGCCGGAATGATAACAATAGTCTCGCTCTGCGACAGCAGGCCTTTGGCCTGCAATCGCAGGGCGAGACCTAAAAACAACTTAAGACAACAAATCTTACGATTCCAAAGCCATCGATGTGGAAAATACTGTCGAAGAAAGTACAAGTCTAAGGATAAGTTCTATACCAAATGTCGTTTTGCATTTCCTCGTCCTGTAATATCCAAAGGAAGAGTGAACAGTCTTATGTCTGCTATGCGACATACCATCACAAGAAAGTCTCCAAAAAATACCTACAATCTGAGAAGAAGCGAAGAAACAAAATACACAAATGATTACAATCTGATTATTCTGTCTATGTGGAATGCTAACATGGATATTCAGTACGTTGCGGACAATTCCATTGCTGTTGCTCGATACGTAACATCCTACATTACAAAATCAGAAAAGACGGTATTGAAAGAAATGTTAGAAGAGATTTCTCACGAGAAGAATCTAAGTAAGAAATCATACAGTTTCAGTTTGAAGATGTTACCCCTTCGAGAAATCTTCGCATATGAATGCTCAGATCGGTTATCATCTGCAAGTCTATACTCCAAATCTAGAAGAATCATTTGGGTGAGTCTAGGGCTAGCTGCAATGCGAAATCGAGTACTGAAATCTGTACAAGAAATTGAATATTTAGCAGAAAAAGATCCAGAAAGTACTGATATTTTGAAAACGAATATGTTGGACACATATTACAGAAGTCATCATCTTGAGAACATATGTCTCTATGAAGTGCTGCAAAACTACACTTTTAAACGGAATACTACAGAGAACATCAATGATGGAAAATATGGAGTGATTGGTTCCAAGGATGTTTGGTGAAACAAACAAAAGGAAATTTGACTAATCACAGGAAATTGAGTTATGTTAATAAAAACTTTTAGAGCGCACACGGTCACCCTTGGGTTTCATGGAGCTAATCATGAAGAAGTTTCAACGCGGAGTTACTATACCTAGGCTTACTCAAACAGCCAGGTTTTCAGAGCCTTCCTGAAGGCAAGGATGTTGTCTCAGCTCCTAAGTGCGAGAGGTAGAGAGCTCCAGAATTTAGGAGCGAGGTAGGAGAAACGGCAACCTCCCTGTCGTTTGAAGGTGGGAATGGTTAACAGGTGGAGGTGAGCCAATTGTACACTTCGCTGAGGTGCATGCTCTATGATCATACTACTGATCAATTTGGGGCTTTTACCTTGCAAGGCCTTAAAGGCTAAGCATCCTGTCTTAAATGCCATCCATTAGGCCATCGGTAGCCAGTGGAGTTTCAGCAGCCCGGGTCTGGCTGACAGGAATTTAGGCTGTTTGTGGATGAGTCTTGCTGCCTGGTTCTGGACAATTTGTAGGCGTTTAAGAAGACATAATGGCGGGCCGAGGTAGATAAAGTTTGAAAAATCAAGACGCGAGAGGACCAGGGCTATCACCACCTGTATGAGGGCTGAGTGAGTCAGCAAATGGGCGATGTTCTTGATTTTGCGCAGCTGGAAGAAGCTAGAGGAGACCACTGCTCCTACTTGTCCTCTGAGCGAGAGATCTACATTGACGGTGACCCCTAAGCTTTTCACCAACGGGGAGGGGATAAGGGGTGACCCAAGTTTGACCGGCCAGTAGTGTGGGCCCCAGCAGATCTCGCTTTTCCCAGGCAACACTAATTCGATCTTACCTGGTTTGAGTTTCAAGTGTTTCAGTTCCATCCAGTGTTGGATATGAAGCATAATCGCTTGCAATTCAGCAGCGGAATCTGGGTAGTCCAGTTGGAAAATGAGCTGAAGGTCGTCTGCGTAGTTAAAAATGGTGATCTTTCTGTTTTTTTGCGACACTCCTGATAAAATGGAATTTTACTATTTAGTCCTTTTGCAAACCATGGCGTTCAGAATTGGAATTACTTGGAGATTTTCATATCTTTGCAGATTCTTTTAATGCTTGTAAAGATAACATAGAATGCACTGTTTTTGCAAATTATGTAAAAATGTTGAACGATGAAATTGATCAAGGAGCTACTATTGCAGCTGTGATTGCTAGAGACAGTTCTCAAGACAGTCAAGGTTCTGCTCCACTGAGTCAAGATCCACTAGGACAACCTATTGTTGAAAATGAAGCAGCAATCGCCATGAATGAGGTGGAAACAGCAATGCATCAAGCTCAAGAAGATGTAATGGACTTAGCATACTTGGAAGAACAACTAAATGTTGAACAGAAAGACATATTTCAGCAAGTGAGACAACAGATTGACCATGGATTTCTTCATGAAAAGACAGAATGCACATGCACATCATTTCAACCTATCCGAATGTATGTGAGTGGACAAACTGAAAAAGGAAAAATAAATGGATCACCAGTTATCTACAGAAAACAACTGAGTCACATTTGTCTTGTGTTGTAACTGCTCCAACTGGGAGCAGCCCACAACATTTAAGGAATCCCACAACATTTAAGGAATTACACTACATTGTTTACTTATGCAACTTGTGGAGCATGAAAACAAATTGGAATATCACAAGCTATCTAGAGAAGCTTATTGTGAAGTTTCAAGAGTGCTAAAGAAAATGAAACTTCTGATTATTGATGAGGCAAGCATGGTGTCAAACTTAATGCTTACTTTTGTGCATTTAAGAATGCAGCACATTCTTAAAACAGAGTACAATGTCTTATTTGGAGGCAAACATATAATAGTTTTTGGAGATCTACTGCAACTTACTCCCGTAAAACGATAACCAGTCTTTGAAACACTTGTGCATGAAGACACCAGAAAGTCTTTGAATAGCGTTGGAAACATTGACATTTGGTCATATTTTGAATACGAGTAACTCATTACAAATATGTGACAGGCAAATGATGTTGATTATGGAACTATTCTTCAAGATATTAGAATTGGAGTACTAACAGAACATGGCAAACAAGCTTTGCAGAGTCGATTACTTTCCAATTTGTTTCCAAATGAAAATATAGTCCCTGAAAAAATATATATGAAAATTGCAGAAAACAAATCTATGACCTGCTTAATACCAACACTGCGCGAGTTTTCTATATTCAATTAACAACTTTTGAAGCTGGAAAATGAAGAAATAATAAAAATGGAAGCCATTGACAAAATATAGCATGAAGGAATTACTATTATTTTAACAGAAAAATTGAAAACAAAATTGGATTCTTTAGAAAAATTGATATCTAAAACTGCTGGTTTAGAAAAGAATCTATATGCATGTATACATTGAAGGGTAATTTTAAGGCGTCATTTGGATGTAGAAAAAGATTTAGTTAATGAAGCAACGGGCAAAGTTGTGGATTTTGTTAATTATCAGAATAAAGATGGAATTGAATTTTTAAAAATTAAATGTGATCAGATTGAAGAAGTAAAACAAATTGGTTTGTGTTCAGTTCATTTTTTGCTTGTTAAAGATTTATATGTCCGTAGAAAACAGTTTCCACTTTCTCTGGCATATACAGTGACTATTCATAAATCGTATTTATGAAAAATACAGAAACAACAAAAGTAAAATACTAAGTGTTTGTGATGTTTGTAATCTTTTGGATGTATGTTCTGGTTCTACACAATTTACGCAGAATATCCAACAAGATGCTCAGGAATTTCTAATGTATATTCTTACCATATTGAAACATGAAGGTGTAGAAATTGAAAATCGTGTTGGCCTTATAAATGGGAACATCATTGTGAAAAGTATATGTTTACATGTAACACTAATATAGACACTGAAAAATGTATATATTTGACATTACCAGACTGTAAATCAGTGTCTTTCAAAAAACTAGTTAAAGCAGCAAATCAAAACATGGAGTATAGCCAATGCAAATCAGAAATGTTATGAACATTATTTATACAAAGATATGGACAATATATAATTTTAATGATGCAACGTTGTACAGCTGATGGAAGAAAATGGGACACTTTAATAAAACATTTTGTAGCAAGTCAACTATCAATATCAGGAAGTACTTTTGTAGCAGTAGCAATAATTTTCCATGATGGTCCTTCCACAGCATATGGACATTACACCGCCTATCTAAAATGTAATAAAGGCTGGACATATTGTAATGATGCTATGTTGGTTTTTAAACAACGTTTGCCTAGCAAATTACCAAATTCCTACCTAATATTTTTAAGGCCGAAGTTTTAGGAACGTAGGGCCCCATTAGGATGGCGGGCGAATCACCCCCGCCAGGCCGGAGGTAGCCACCGCCAGCCTGGTGGGGCGATCCGCCCGCCATCCGTGCAGGAATGACCCCCACCATACTATTATGGCTGGGGGGTCCACGGCGGACGGAAAGACCGCCCACCGCTTTTCCGCCCGATGTCTATCAGACACCGCCATCCATATTAGAATGGGCATTTTACAATGCCTTTCCGTGGCAGCATTGCCTCCACGGAAAGGCATGCAGAGTCTGCTTTGGGGGCCTGTTGCGGGCCCCCAGGGACTCCGGGGGGTTGGGGGTGAACAACGGGGGTACCTATGGTACCACCCAGCAGTTACATGCACAACATGGCAGGCACTGCGTGGTGCCTGCCATGTTGTGCATGGAGGTGCACAGCATGCCTTTCTGGCATTGTGGCGGGTGGTGCAGATTGCACCGCCCGCCACAATGTCAGGAATGCTGGATGCGTCCACCACTGTGGCTGGCGCATCCTAATTGCAGGCACGGGACCCCCGCCCTTATGGTGGGTGGTCACATTGTACGATGGGATGGCGGCCGGACAAAGTCCGCCCGTCATCCTAATGGGCCCCTTAATTTGGCCTCTGAGGCATTTAATAGTATGTGTTAATACAACTACTATTGGACAATTTCAATATAAAGGACTTCAGTAATACTATTTGGCCTAGAGGATAGGTGGACTTTTTCTTGCACATTCTCTCAGCATATATATTTTAAACAACATTTACCGTGTATATAAATTCAAGTAAGAAAATATTCTTAGCAGTAAGCATTTTATAAATGTGTCATTAGTATTATATGGTATGTTATTGAGGATGTAGTCTTTTTTAAAACAATTTTATTGATTTTTTTTATGTGATGAGTATGATTGAAATCACTGTTTCTAGTGAAATTCAATATATTCTGAGAACAGCAAAAAAAGGCAAAGAAAATAATTAGTAAAATGTTAAAAATATGCTGTATTGCAAAAAATATATTATAAATTATAATCATATTTTTTTTCTCTTTCAAAGATCCTAATTCTAAAATATGAAATTCTCAGAAATTTTAATTATAAAAAACAACTGAAAAAAATGTGTAGTGTTTTTTATTTCCATTACTGTGAAGGTACGTTTCACTAACTATTAAAATGCACAATGGCCTGTGTTTGCACACAGGTGAAGAAAGGGGAGATGGACGGAGTAGATATGTGTGGAAAGATGCTCTGTGGGCGTTTTAAGTTACAGGATAAAATTAACATCAATAGTGAGTGTCTCTACGGCCAACTAACCCACCAGATATGTGCAGAGAGTGCCAGACAGTTGCATTACAAAGAACCAATAAATGGGACATGACTTCACAGCACCTCTCAGCAACATAGCTGTATGGTGTTCAATAGAGAGACATAGAGGGCTACTAGGGTCTAGGAAGTTTCCGGATTAAAAGAGACTCAATTCTTTAACTTCAAACATGTCACAGAGTGTGTTTGCACATGTTACATGAGGCCCCATCCCTTCCCTTCACAACTCTATAAATATGTCCTATCACTTTGCCAAAACCTAGTATTATAAATGTACCTTGTTCTCTCTATGCAGTACTGAAATTACTCTGCTTATTACTCATATTGTTAAGGATTGGCCTAGCCAATAACCCTAGTACAAGTTAATTTTTTTATATACTATGCAAGGAAATCTGCAAGAAGCTACAAAGTATTAATACAGTCTTGAAAACACCCAGTTTATACATATGTCGTTTTGGAATCTCCCTGTCATTAGATATCATGTGACCTGAAAAAAAAGATTTGATTGGTTCATTATATATCCCATTGTACCTATTGAAGGACCACAATCATTTCAATAATTCTTCTTTGAGCATGTTTGGAGACATAACTCTGTGCTTACCTCCTGTCACTCTCATGCAATTTTTCAAACAATGAACTAGCAATATGTTGTTATTGTAACAGTGCGCCATTATCTAAGCACTTATGTGGCAAATTTAGAAGCATCCTGTGCTAACAATACGTCACTTTTTGTAACATAGTTATAGCGCAAGACACTCTTTCATATTTACAAAGAGAGGAAAAGGTACTCTGTGTACATTTTCTTCTCCATGTAAATACGACCTCATCATACACAACACTTTGCGTTGAAAGGGCATTCTATAGGTGTTGCTGTGCGTATTTGCACAGAACACTCATAGAAGAAGAAACATCTCCAGATGTATCTGAAATCATAAATCTGGACATGTGTGTGAATAATGCACCATCCTCCAACTGGTGTAGCAAGGCACAACAAGGAGAATTGTTTTCATTTCTCCTCATTTTTTCTCTTTCAATATATGCTACAATGCACAGCATATATTGAAAGAGAAAAATGCCTTCACTGATTGTTTTTCTGCAGGAAGTTGTGTCTTCATTTACAAAAACAAACTCCACATGACACAGATATCCTTGCACCATGGTGCAAGGTTGCCTGTGTCACCACATGGCTGCAGTTTAAGCAGCAGTGCAGAGGGAAGCATAGAGTTGCAACATATTTATGTACATATGTTGCATCCCTGTGCTTCAGAAGTACCACAGCAAAGTGCAGCTACAGAGCTTACAGTGTCATGCTGCAGCACTTCCTTATAGTTCTACACTTATACATTCACCATACACCACAAATGCATTCTTTCAGTCAATTATCCACTACGCATACATTCAACCAAACTTTCACTCACTATGATACATATATAGCTCTTTTTTAACCAGTCCGTAGGGACATGTGATGAGAATATACAACATTTTTCGTGTTGCAGTTTGCAAAGAATTCCAATGTGTGCTTGATTTCCCCATTCTCGAACGTCTTGGTATTGGAGGTGAATGCGATACAAAAGGGGATGATGGACGGAGCGTTTCAACAAATCAAACACTCACCCCCAGTCAACTGATCTGGGTTTAATCCATCACCATTCTTTAGTTCACTCAGCCACCCCAGTTCAGACATGGCTATATGCAAATCAGTCTGACCCTGTGCCTTATGGGAACAGTCCAGCCCGAACTGCCAAGCCATGTCTTCCCTGGACCGGAAACAAGCATCCTGGGACCGGTTTCGGATTCATAATCCTCATCAGCCAGGCTATCTTGAATCCAGTGGCCAAGTGAACAAGGGACTTTACGTCTGAGCATACCCTGCCACACTTAGGGCGAACAAAGCGATACAAAAGGGGATGATGGACGGAGCGTTTCAACAAATCAAACACTCACCCCCAGTCAACTGATCTGGGTTTAATCCATCACCATTCTTTAGTTCACTCAGCCACCCCAGTTCAGACATGGCTATATGCAAATCAGTCTGACCCTGTGCCTTATGGGAAAAGTCCAGCCCGAACTGCCAAGCCATGTCTTCCCTGGACCGGAAACAAGCATCCTGGGACCGGTTTCGGATTCATAATCCTCATCAGCCAGGCTATCTTGAATCCAGTGGCCAAGTGAACAAGGGACTCACGTCTGAGCATACCCTGCCACACTTAGGGCGAACAAAGCGATACAAAAGGGGATGATGGACGGAGCGTTTCAACAAATCAAACACTCACCCCCAGTCAACTGATCTGGGTTTAATCCATCACCATTCTTTAGTTCACTCAGCCACCCCAGTTCAGACATGGCTATATGCAAATCAGTCTGACCCTGTGCCTTATGGGAACAGTCCAGCCCGAACTGCCAAGCCATGCCTTCCCTGGACCGGAAACAAGCATCCTGGGACCGGTTTCGGATTCATAATCCTCATCAGCCAGGCTATCTTGAATCCAGTGGCCAAGTGAACAAGGGACTCACGTCTGAGCATACCCTGCCACACTTAGGGCGAACAAAGCGATACAAAAGGGGATGATGGACGGAGCGTTTCAACAAATCAAACACTCACCCCCAGTCAACTGATCTGGGTTTAATCCATCACCATTCTTTAGTTCACTCAGCCACCTCAGTTCAGACATGGCTATATGCAAATCAGTCTGACCCTGTGCCTTATGGGAACAGTCCAGCCCGAACTGCCAAGCCATGTCTTCCCTGGACCGGAAACAAGCATCCTGGGACCGGTTTCGGATTCATAATCCTCATCAGCCAGGCTATCTTGAATCCAGTGGCCAAGTGAACAAGGGACTCACGTCTGAGCATACCCTGCCACACTTAGGGCGAACAAAGCGATACAAAAGGGGATGATGGACGGAGCGTTTCAACAAATCAAACACTCACCCCCAGTCAACTGATCTGGGGTTAATCCATCACCATTCTTTAGTTCACTCAGCCACCCCAGTTCAGACATGGCTATATGCAAATCAGTCTGACCCTGTGCCTTATGGGAACAGTCCAGCCCGAACTGCCAAGCCATGTCTTCCCTGGACCGGAAACAAGCATCCTGGGACCGGTTTCGGATTCATAATCCTCATCAGCCAGGCTATCTTGAATCCAGTGGCCAAGTGAACAAGGGACTCACGTCTGAGCATACCCTGCCACACTTAGGGCGAACAAAGCGATACAAAAGGGGATGATGGACGGAGCGTTTCAACAAATCAAACACTCACCCCCAGTCAACTGATCTGGGTTTAATCCATCACCATTCTTTAGTTCACTCAGCCACCCCAGTTCAGACATGGCTATATGCAAATCAGTCTGACCCTGTGCCTTATGGGAACAGTCCAGCCCGAACTGCCAAGCCATGTCTTCCCTGGACCGGAAACAAGCATCCTGGGACCGGTTTCGGATTCATAATCCTCATCAGCCAGGCTATCTTGAATCCAGTGGCCAAGTGAACAAGGGACTCACGTCTGAGCATACCCTGCCACACTTAGGGCGAACAAAGCGATACAAAAGGGGATGATGGACGGAGCGTTTCAACAAATCAAACACTCACCCCCAGTCAACTGATCTGGGTTTAATCCATCACCATTCTTTAGTTCACTCAGCCACCCCAGTTCAGACATGGCTATATGCAAATCAGTCTGACCCTGTGCCTTATGGGAACAGTCCAGCCCGAACTGCCAAGCCATGTCTTCCCTGGACCGGAAACAAGCATCCTGGGACCGGTTTCGGATTCATAATCCTCATCAGCCAGGCTATCTTGAATCCAGTGGCCAAGTGAACAAGGGACTCACGTCTGAGCATACCTTGCCACACTTAGGGCGAACAAAGCGATACAAAAGGGGATGATGGACGGAGCGTTTCAACAAATCAAACACTCACCCCCAGTCAACTGATCTGGGTTTAATCCATCACCATTCTTTAGTTCACTCAGCCACCCCAGTTCAGACATGGCTATATGCAAATCAGTCTGACCCTGTGCCTTATGGGAACAGTCCAGCCCGAACTGCCAAGCCATGTCTTCCCTGGACCGGAAACAAGCATCCTGGGACCGGTTTCGGATTCATAATCCTCATCAGCCAGGCTATCTTGAATCCAGTGGCCAAGTGAACAAGGGACTCACGTCTGAGCATACCCTGCCACACTTAGGGCGAACAAAGCGATACAAAAGGGGATGATGGACGGAGCGTTTCAACAAATCAAACACTCACCCCCAGTCAACTGATCTGGGTTTAATCCATCACCATTCTTTAGTTCACTCAGCCACCCCAGTTCAGACATGGCTATATGCAAATCAGTCTGACCCTGTGCCTTATGGGAACAGTCCAGCCCGAACTGCCAAGCCATGTCTTCCCTGGACCGGAAACAAGCATCCTGGGACCGGTTTCGGATTCATAATCCTCATCAGCCAGGCTATCTTGAATCCAGTGGCCAAGTGAACAAGGGACTCACGTCTGAGCATACCCTGCCACACTTAGGGCGAGCAAAGCGATACAAAAGGGGATGATGGACGGAGCGTTTCAACAAATCAAACACTCACCCCCAGTCAACTGATCTGGGTTTAATCCATCACCATTCTTTAGTTCACTCAGCCACCCCAGTTCAGACATGGCTATATGCAAATCAGTCTGACCCTGTGCCTTATGGGAACAGTCCAGCCCGAACTGCCAAGCCATGTCTTCCCTGGACCGGAAACAAGCATCCTGGGACCGGTTTCTGATTCATAATCCTCATCAGCCAGGCTATCTTGAATCCAGTGGCCAAGTGAACAAGGGACTCACGTCTGAGCATACCCTGCCACACTTAGGGCGAACAAAGCGATACAAAAGGGTGAAGGTGAATGCACATGCTACACCTTCACATGCTACACAGTTTCCAAATCTGTAGTTACCTTTGACTTCTGGGAGCCCCCAGATAGTCTGCAGTGTCCTGGTGGTTTGGGCTGTTTCTTCCAAGGAGGATTCCACAGGCACTCCAGTAATGTTTTGTAAACTGGTAATGCACTTACATACACGATGTCTGGATCCACCACACTACGCTACATTAATTGTACTAACAGGATATCCTGACCCGATGGGGTCTGTTTACTCAACCAAGCTGGCCACTCACTATTCACGCACCTGCACCTTTCCATGGCGTGATGATGCATGATTTTGCCATAACATAATACTCGATCGATATACATGCGATTATAATTCCTACGGCCCTTCCAGTCTGGCCTGAATAAACATATGCACTATCCCACAGTAATCGCTATTGCTCTTATACTGCTGCAACATTAGATACACGGGGTGATTCAAATAGGCACCCCCCTGTTTTATTGATAGCCATACTTCTATAGCACCACATTACATATGAAACATGGTTCCATAATACCATGCCACCTTGATCCCACCAACAGGTTATCCCGCCCGACGGGCCTTGTTTATGTACATATGGTGGCCGCCCACCACTCACTGGTCGGCGATGCATTAGCGTATTACGTAAAGCTCACACACGCGCTTATAGTCTTTCATCCATTTCACCCCCCCCCGTAGACACACAGATCTCCCGCTCTGTGCTCTGCAGAGATTACCTATTTAATGCACGACGGAGCCTGTGACACTCTCTGTTATCACACAGTGAAGAGAGGCTGTATCACCGGGATCATCCGCCATTCTATCAGGTATTTGACAGCGCCCTGGCCCCCTGTGCCCGAACCCATTGCTGTTCTGCCACTTATCCCTTAGATAAGAGAAGTAACCATAGTTCTCTTCACACCCAGAGCCAGCATCGCCTGTGCCGACTAACTAAAAAGAATGTGAAGAAACGACTTGTCCATTTCTCTGTCTTTACACACCCCAGGAGCACCCTCGTGTGGTTCCTGGTAAGCATAGCCCATCTCTTTCTTCTACTAAATGCACAGTACACGGCTCCCACCCTTACACCTGCCTTTCCACATCCCTGCCATAGCTACAAGCCTCCCCGCGACCACACCCACCTTGGAATTCCCGTGGTTCTACGGACCAACCACCATCCGTGCCTGCCGGCTTACCCCACAACCTCTGCAGGGGTAAGTTCCGCCTATATGTGCCAATATGTGCCTCTATTTCTTGATACCCTTGTTTACCAGCAGCATTGCTGATGTTCCTTTCTCTATAACTTTATTGGATACAGGTCCCGGACGAGATCCCTGTAAGTCTTTTATTTTCACCTTCAACTTCATAGTGCCACACGTACACTGCCACCAAGCTAAGCAGACGCCCTTCAGGTATGAGGCCCACCGACCTACCATTGCCTCCAAAGCATATGACATTCTGGTTCTGACGGCCCAGCTAACATACACTTATTACATGTTATAGGTGCCCCCCATTGAACAGTCCTGATGAGACCTGCTACCGCAGTCAGGTCGAAACACCGTCGACAAAGATAAAGAGACAGACCCTCTCTGCAGCAGTTATTCATCCAATTTAACTGCTGTACTCCATTGTATCTATACGTACGGCTTGGTCGTCTCTCTCTTACAGAAAATGTATAAATGAAACCTTATGTTGGCTACAAAAACATTTTTAGTTTGACGTTAGAAGTGTAGGTTTATTTTTGGTTTAATTCACTTGGGACACGCCATCACAATTTTTGATTACATAGGTGTTTATAATGCATTTTGGAATTATTGTATAAATGACTTAAATATGTTTACATAAAAGAAGTATACTTTCATACCGAGTATATGCAGTTTCTTTGCCTTGACATTTGTCCCAATCACCCCCATCGCCATTGCGCATTTCTTCTATCGTAAATAAGTTTGTACTTTCCAACAGGAGCCATTGTTTTTGTTAAATAACCTTCACCCAGGCTCCAAGTCAGTAGGGTTCCCTTGTTTCCTTCCCCTTTCATAGCAAACAGCAGTGTCCCGGGGTGGGCTGCAGGAGCCGGCCCTGGGGGGTGGCGGTTCCCAGGACCCACAACGGCTCCAGGAGGGGGGCCACGCGGCCCCCCTCCCACAATACACAAAGCCCCGCTGGTTGGTGGTCCCGAGAAATTAGGGGGGCCTTTAAGCCCCCCAACACTTTTTCATTTCATTTATTTCTTTATTTCGGCCGAGTGGCCATAAAAGACACACGTATATACATACATAGAACAAAAAATCGTAACAGTATACATGCATCAATTCATTTAAAAAAACCAATTCTATAATAAAGTGCGGAATTAGGTTTCATCAATCAATTTAAAACATCATTCATTTAGCAGCAAGGTTCAGTCTTTAGAATTAGTCCAACTTAAAGCATCTGTCCCAATTTCCTTCGGACAATGTACACAGAATAGAGGAACCTACTAATGCTGAATACAATAGACTGAGCAGTATTAGTTTTTAAGGTCCTGTATGCTGTTAAACAGGATCTGGTTCCTAAAAGTACACACATGGGTTTAAGCCATCTTTTCCGAGCTTTCAGATACGCTTTACATATAAACAACATGTGGACCTCATTCTCCTTACACAAATCTGAGCACATAGGACATCTCTCACTTGTACTATTCAGATAATCCGGTTTATTCTTTGACCAACGCTCTATGTTGGAATTCAGCATGAGGTTCCCATACCTAAATTTCAAGAAGAGAGTCTTAGCAACAGGGGGCTCTATTTCGTCCAAGAAGGATTCAAAACAAGGTTCATCTTTGAAGGAGAAAAAGTTTTTGGTTAGAGTGCCAATTCTGCTTTCACAAGCATGCCTATTATTCATAAAGGACCAGTAGGCTCTTTTTACCATGGGTCTAGCAAAGGAAGGTAGGTTCTCTGGGTTTTCCCAGAACGAATGCAAGCCCAGAATTACGAGCCATTTTTTAATATGCCCGAACCACCGAAGGGAATTAAAAGAATCTAAGTTCATTACTTCTCGGAGACCATTCCTGTAGTCTATCAATTCTGGGGTGGACCAAATCCTTATCCAGAACATTAACGGTCTTAAAGTAGTTAGATGGTCGGTTCGTTTAAAATTCAAATCGAGCTGAAGGGGAATTAGTGGTGTACTAGTTGGGACCCTTACAATTGTTCTCATATATTTATTATCCAGGCCTTGAAAACTCTCCCTGGCCCAAGGTCCCCATATCTCAGCCCCATATAGGGCGGCAGATTGAATTTTGAATTTAAAAAGTTCAAGTACAGGTGTTACACTTTTACTTGTACTAGCATTCAATCTACAGATTATTGGTTTGGCATTATGAGCATATGACACCTTATTTTTCTCGATTTGGGCCTTCCATGTTAACTTAGAGTCAAGTACTACCCCCAGATAGGTGAAATTTTCCACGGTACCTAGAGTTTCCCCGTTCAAGATCAGGTTCCCTCTGTCCGGCCTACTAGGATTCAAAGCCATACATTTGGTTTTATCAACGTTTATTTCTAGCCCTTTGGTCACACAGTAGCTACTAAAGGAGTTTAAGAGTGCCTGGAGGCCCTTCTTGGTTTGGGATATTAAGATGGTATCATCCGCGAAGAGCAACGCAGGCACCCTCTCTCCATTGAGCTGGGGTGAATCATTGCTACAAGCGTTAAGGTAATCAGGGACATCGTTGACAAAAATAGAGAACAGGGTGGGGGCCAAGACGCATCCCTGTCGGACACCACGCTTAATCGGGATGTCACGCGTCAGTTCGCCATTCGGACCCCATCTGATGTTAGCATGATTTCTAGCGTGTAGCTCAATTATGTGGACCAAGAGGCTTCCTGGCAGGCCGGCTTTGTTTAAGGATCTCCAGAGCAAGTTGCGAGGAACAAGGTCAAATGCCGCTCTCAAGTCAATGAAGGCTACATACAAATGACCTTTCCTAATGTGAACGTACTTCCAGTACAGACAACAAAATCTGAAGACCTGGTCTATGGTGCTGATGTTAGACCTAAAGCCTGCCTGGAATTTGGAAAGTATAGATGACTCCTCCAACCAATCATTTATCCTAAATAGCAAGTGTTTGGCATAGAGTTTTTGCAGAATGTCCATTAAACTAATAGGTCTGTAGTTTGAGGGGACGGATCTATTCCCCTTTTTGAAAATTGGGACAACTTCTGCTGCACGCCAACTATCAGGGAATTTGCAACTTATAGACAGAGCATTAAACAGACGATTAATATAAGGGGCCCAGACTTCAGATTCATGTTTATAGAGGTCACCCGGTATTTTATCCGGGCCGGGAGCTTTGTAATTTTTTAATTCATTGATTGCCCTATTTGTTTCGTCCAGGGTAAAATCAAGGCATACAGGTAGTGGAAGTGAACATGGGAACTCCTCATCACCACTGTCATATTGTTTATACAAATTGGTAAAATGTGTCACCCATGTCATTTCATCAATAAACGTGTCCTTCACAGGTCTTCCTGCATGCCCCCCATTTGCAACCAACCTCCAAAAGCCAACATTATCATTTTGTTTTGCAGCAGTCAACATGTCAGCCCAAATTAACTCTTCCCATGTTTTTTTCGAAACTTTTTGAACATGCTTATACTCATCCCTAGCGAGTCTAACGTCATCTTGGGATTTGTTTTTAATAGCATTTAAGAGCTTCCTCTTGGCCATTTTACATGTATGATCGTACCAAATTTTCCCATGGCATCCCACTCGTACATTTTGCTGTTTCTTCCTTGGCATTTTGGACATGTAGATTCTTAGTTCATTAAAAAAAACCTTGTGTAGCTCAACAAAGTGATCGCAGCTATCAGTTAACAAGGGTTGTCCTACTAAAGGTGCAAAAATCTTATCAAACAGTGAGTAGACTGCTGCTAAGGTCTTACCTTCAGTTAAAAGATGCGGCCATTTTAGAGCACGTCTGTTATTATTAATTATATGTGCATGTTCGCATAAATCATCAGTAACTATCTCACTTGACGTAAGGGCGGGGATATCTCTAATCATGTGTGCGTCAATATAAAGTTCCAGAGGAAAATGATCACTCTCGGCCCTTGTTGATACTTTAAAATCGATCATGAAATGCCAAATATTTAGTGAAACAAAAATAAAATCTAGCCTACTTTTTGATTTCCCAAAGGTTGGTTGTTTGGTTAGGTCTGAAGGGAAGCGACCATTACATGCTCTAAGACCGTGGTCAACTGTTAGCCTCAATAGTTGGACCTCCAAAGTGGTACACGGGACATAGTTCGAAGTTTCAAGCTGAGGAATATTATAAGCTTGATCTTCATCTTGAAAAACATCAGTAATCCCGAGGATCGGTTCGAAATTGCAATTCAAGTCACCTCCCAATATCACAGGGACTTCGCCCACCACCCTTTTCAAAAAAGAGTCCAGGATTTCCAAAGTGGGCGAGACCCTGGAATGCCCTGTGGGTCTATTGTAGACGTTAACAATGTAGTATTCACCACCTTTTGCAGATGCAATTTTTAAAGCCAAAATATCAGGGGTTCCTGTATCTATGGGTTCAACCTTTATAGCTAGGGTAATTTTAAGCCATATGATCAGTCCCCCAGATGGCCTTCCCCTATCAGACTGGATGGCCTCAATGCCGAAGGTTTTGTATCCCATCCTGTGTTGGATATCCATTGCCCAGGTTTCTTGTAGTAAGCAGAAATCACTGGAATCGACATAATCTGCCCATTCTGGATCTTTCAGATTTTTGCCTACCCCTGCAATATTCCATGACAGGAAGAACAACTGTGGGGTTGGCCCACTACCAGAAGAATCACATTCGGCAGTAGGTGACACTGGTGCCAAAGGGGGAACTACTCTATCTTGGTATGGGTCATCTATTTTGATCTCTTCATCAGTAATCAGAGCCCCTGTTGAAGTACTGATTTTTCCACCAGTACAATCCTCAACTGTGTCGATACATACTAAAGTCAAAACTGAATGACTTTCCATATGTCCGAAACTATAATCAGACACTACGGAGAGACTATCAGTAAGCCCTGCAATCTGGGGTAAGGAAGCCGTTGCCACTACATCAACAATAGGTTGCCTTGCAAGTCAGTCTACCTCCTCAAGGCTACCAAACCTATTCAGGGTAGATAGACCATTCCAGCACACAAAAGGATCTTGGTAATTGGAGGGATGAGTCCTCCATGCATGCCGCTGTACCATGGACCAATCGTCTTCCCGTGACTTTTTGGGAGGTGGCGGATAGAAGAAAGGCAAAAGCCTAGGAATAACACGGGAGCCTTCACCGGTGGGGCAAGAGCAGATGTGACGTGCTGTATGTGGGTCCTCGAAGGTCACCACTATACAGTCCCCAACCGTGGTTTTCTTTGTGGGACCCACCCAGGGGACACGACGCACCATCAGGACTCTGCTTTTCCGACCATTGGGGATTGGACGGTTCACATTAAGCCAGTGCATTGTCTTGTTCTTCAAAGACCAGTGGTTCTCATAATGGCCGTTTTCAATCTGAGAAACGCCCGTCAGAACAACCACATAATCATTGGCCTCTGGGGGAAGATCGATGTAACCCCCTCTAAAGTTATTCTTAGCAAAAGTGCCCTGGGAGTATTGCTGACGAGATTCACTGGGGGGAGGTTTGACAGGAGGGCCTGTAGTAGGCTTTGGAGAAGGTAGGGGAAAAGGACGGGTGGGGACCTCAGGTTTAGAAGTAGCAATGATTTGGTTCACACCCAGGGTTCGCGGCTTGGGAACCGGGCGTTCAGGTGGTTGTACAGGGGGAGGAAGATGTAATGCTTGTGGAATTGGGTCCTCTACCCCGAAGCCCTGGTTTTCTAGACTTCTCAAGCCAAGAGTGGCCAAAGCAATAATGCTTTTCTCCATCTCCAGCAAGCTGTTTTCAATGCATGAGAGTCTTAGAGCAAGGGGGGAAAGAAGTTTCTTGAGTGTTTCCCAAACTATACCTATGAATTCCCCATCCTTCCCTTCCCGACCCTCAACATGTGAGCCCCCCTCCTGTACTATGGTGGTGGTAGAAACAGGATCTATCCCCTCAGAAACCCCCTCTCGATATGGCTGATCCCTAGGGATAGTCCCTTCTGTTATATTGGGTAGTGGTACACTGGGCAATTTTGGTTTCTGTGCCACCGCAACTCTTGCCTTCTTGCGGTAATAAGTATACCGGGAAGACTTTTTCCTTTTGGGTAAATTACCCAGATTTGTATTAATCCTAGATGAATTAAAAATTACTGGGGCGGGGAAATTAGAGCTGGGATCCTGCTTGCCAGTAAGTGATTTTAGAATTACCGGGGTAGAAAAGTTAAAACTGGCATTCTTCATGGGAGACAACACGGGCAGGATCGAGTCACCTGCATCGGCAGCTGGCCCTGGGGCTGGAGAAGGGGGTTGTAAAATCGGGACCTGGTGGACTTCTGCCTGCAGGACTAAAGAACTGAGCTTGGCAGGTCGCTCCGGGGTAACAGCAGTAGCTATATGCCCCAGTGAAGATTTTTTGGAGACTGCAATTACCTCCGATAATCTTCTAGCGGCAGCCAACTCAAGAGAGACACGAGTCTGCAGTTTGGAAATTTCCTGGTCAATTGCAAGATTAGTACGAGTGATAAAATCATCCATTGGACCACTAGTTGATGTGCCTCCCTTACCGGCCTTGCTACGAGTTAACCTGATGGACATAGTTAAACAAGAACAAGGACCCGGGTAATGCCACCTAGGGAATGCGAGAGATTACAACATCAACCCCAATTAGTCAATAGTGGAAAATGGGCGAAAGAGAGTAGGCCAGTCCAGTCCTCTCAGACCTCGAACGGCCTCAAACGGCCCAGTCTTTGCCCAGTCTTCGCCCGGGCTGCGTCCCGCGCTGCGGGAGGCGGAGGTTGTAATATAGGGGGCGTGGGGGGCGGGCCAGCAGGGAGAGCGGACCGGAAGCTCTCCGTCAGTCTTGCAGGGACTTCTGGGAAATGAAGTCCCCGCACGCTCGCAGCCCCGTGTCGCCTCGCGCCCACAGCCGCCTTGCCGCCACAAACAATGCCCCTCAGTGCTGGTGTCCGCTGCACACGTCGAAGCGGCACCCGCGGAGCGGGTGCGGCGAGGAGTGGGCCGGAGGGCCGGTGCGCTGGAGTGCTGAGTAAAATATGCTGCCTCGGAGTTTAGAGCCAGGAACTGCCGCTAAATAAAGAGTGAGTGTCCCACACGTTGATTCAAAATGCACCTTTTTAAAAGCCTCGGGAGGGGCGGGGGGCGGGCCAGCAGGGAGAGCGGACCGGAAGCTCTCCGTCGGTCTTGCAGGGACTTCTGGGAAATGAAGTCCCCGCACGCTCGCAGCCCCGCTGTCGCCTCGCGCTCACAGCCGCCTTGCCGCCACAAACAATGCCCCTCAGTGCTGGTGTCCGCTGCACACGTCGAAGCGGCACCCGCGGAGCGGGTGCGGCGAGGAGTGGGCCGGAGGGCCGGTGCGCTGGAGTGCTGAGTAAAATATGCTGCCTCGGAGTTTAGAGCCAGGAACTGCCGCTAAATAAAGAGTGAGTGTCCCACACGTTGATTCAAAATGCACCTTTTTAAAAGCCTCGGGAGGGGCGGGGGGCAGGCCAGCAGGGAGAGCGGACCGGAAGCTCTCCATCGGTCTTGCAGGGACTTCTGGGAAATGAAGTCCCCGCACGCTCGCAGCCCCGCTGTCGCCTCGCGCCCACAGCCGCCTTGCCGCCACAAACAATGCCCCTCAGTGCTGGTGTCCGCTGCACACGTCGAAGCGGCACCCGCGGAGCGGGTGCGGCGAGGAGTGGGCCGGAGGGCCGGTGCGCTGGAGTGCTGAGTAAAATATGCTGCCTCGGAGTTTAGAGCCAGGAACTGCCGCTAAATAAAGAGTGAGTGTCCCACACGTTGATTCAAAATGCACCTTTTTAAAAGCCTCGGGAGGGGCGGGGGGCGGGCCAGCAGGGAGAGCGGACCGGAAGCTCTCCGTCGGTCTTGCAGGGACTTCTGGGAAATGAAGTCCCCGCACGCTCGCAGCCCCGCTGTCGCCTCGCGCCCACAGCCGCCTTGCCGCCACAAACAATGCCCCTCAGTGCTGGTGTCTGCTGCACACGTCAAAGCGGCACCCGCCGAGCGGGTGTGGCGAGGAGTGGGCCGGAGGGCCGGTGCGCTGGAGTGCTGAGTAAAATATGCTGCCTCGGAGTTTAGAGCCAGGAACTGCCGCTAAATAAAGAGTGAGTGTCCCACACGTTGATTCAAAATGCACCTTTTTAAAAGCCTCGGGAGGGGCGGGGGGCGGGCCAGCAGGGAGAGCGGACCGGAAGCTCTCCGTCGGTCTTGCAGGGACTTCTGGGAAATGAAGTCCCCGCACGCTCGCAGCCCCGCTGTCGCCTCGCGCCCACAGCCGCCTTGCCGCCACAAACAATGCCCCTCAGTGCTGGTGTCCGCTGCACACGTCGAAGCGGCACCCGCGGAGCGGGTGCGGCGAGGAGTGGGCCGGAGGGCCGGTGCGCTGGAGTGCTGAGTAAAATATGCTGCCTCGGAGTTTAGAGCCAGGAACTGCCGCTAAATAAAGAGTGAGTGTCCCACACGTTGATTCAAAATGCACCTTTTTAAAAGCCTCGGGAGGGGCGGGGGGCGGGCCAGCAGGGAGGGCGGACCGGAAGCTCTCCGTCGGTCTTGCAGGGACTTCTGGGAAATGAAGTCCCCGCACGCTCGCAGCCCCGATGTCGCCTCGCGCCCACAGCCGCCTTGCCGCCACAAACAATGCCCCTCAGTGCTGGTGTCCGCTGCACACGTCGAAGCGGCACCCGCGGAGCGGGTGCGGCGAGGAGTGGGCCGGAGGGCCGGTGCGCTGGAGTGCTGAGTAAAATATGCTGCCTCGGAGTTTAGAGCCAGGAACTGCCGCTAAATAAAGAGTGAGTGTCCCACACGTTGATTCAAAATGCACCTTTTTAAAAGCCTCGGGAGGGGCGGGGGGCGGGCCAGCAGGGAGAGCGGACCGGAAGCTCTCCGTCGGTCTTGCAGGGACTTCTGGGAAATGAAGTCCCCGCACGCTCGCAGCCCCGCTGTCGCCTCGCGCCCACAGCCGCCTTGCCGCCACAAACAATGCCCCTCAGTGCTGGTGTCCGCTGCACACGTCGAAGCGGCACCCGCGGAGCGGGTGCGGCGAGGAGTGGGCCGGAGGGCCGGTGCGCTGGAGTGCTGAGTAAAATATGCTGCCTCGGAGTTTAGAGCCAGGAACTGCCGCTAAATAAAGAGTGAGTAGCCGTCCCCGGGGCTGGGTGGGCCATTGAGCCCCCCCACCCTTGCATTTTGCTGGGGGGTGGCCTTTGAGCCCCCCAGCCATTTATTTTGTAGCCCCGGGGGTGGCGGTCCCCAGTGCTGGGGGCCCCTCTGGGCCCCCCATAAAATGTAATACTTTTCCCCCGGGTTTTGCCCCCCCGTGGGCTAATTATTATGCCTGCGCTTCATTTTATTATTTTTTTACGGCTGGATCCGCGCATCCTGTGCGTATTTTGCTGGTTAAAAAAAATAATAATAATTTTTAGGGGCCCTGTGGGACCCCCTAAGCAGGTCTAGAGGGTCAGGGTATTTCTACCCTGCCCCCTTTATACGTTTTACACACTCATTCCACTGACTTCATCAGCCTCGCTTCTACCGAGGCACAAAATGGCTGCCAACACATCCTGGATTGGAGTGTTGACAGACAGTTGACAGCCAATCAGCATGCAGTTCATGATCAGGAGGGTGTGCTTAGGGTGCGCTCAGGGTGCGCGGATCCTGCGCAGCCATAGATATATATGTGATTTTACTTTTGGTTTTCTCAGCAACTACTGAACAGATTTACACCATTTAAGCAAAAGGCACGACTCTGAACCAAGACCTACCTCTTTGCCAAATTTGGTGTAATTCTAGTTCGGGCTGTAGCTGCGGCTAAAGGTTCCATGGAAAATTGCATGGGGAAAACACAGTTTGGGACCCTCCTTTTTCCTCAGCCCCCACTTGATGAATCACCCCAAGACTTTCAGGATAGGAGTAGACCAGAGCGCCCACAAGTTTTGAACATTTCGCAAAGATTCGTCAGCCGGCGCCAAAGTTATTCCAAATAGAATGTTGTGGATTTCCTAACTATGACTACCTACTGGCGACCGGGGGCGCGTTTGCAGAGTGGTGCAATCCGTCACCTCAAGCCCCCCCTCCCTGCACCACTCTACAAACGCGCCCCTGGCGCGTTTGCATTGGGGAAGTAATTCCCCTTGAATACTGGGGGTCCCTGGGGGCCAACTAGCCCACCAGGTACCTCCAGTAAGCGCCAGGGGGCTGCGTTGCAGAGAGGTGTAAAAAGGGGCGTGGCCTCTTTACAATTTCTGCAAGGCAGCCCCCTGGCACATTTGCAGAGAGGGAACTAATTCCCCTTGAATACTGGGGGTCACTGGGGGCCAAGTAGCCCACCAGGAAACTCCTGTATGCGCCAGGGGGCTGCCTTGCAGATAGGTGAAAAAAGGGGTGAGTCTCATTACACCTCTGTGCAACGCAGCCCCCTCGCGCATACTGGAGGTTCCTGGTGGGCTAGTTGGCCCCCAGGGACCCCAGTACGCAAGGGGAATTAGTTCCCCTCTGCAATTGCGCCAGGGGGCTGCATTGCAGGGAGGTGTAATGAGGCCACGCCCCTCTTTACACCTCTCTGCAACGCAGCTCCCTGGCACATACTGGAGGTTCCTGGTGGGCTAGTTGACCCCCAGGGACCCCCAGTATGCAAGGGGACTTAATCCCCCAACTTAGAACGCGCTACAGGCGCGTTTGCACAGTCGTGAAGGTATGGGGCGGGGCTTGAGGTGATATGTGTGCAAACATGCCCTGTGGCGCGTTTTAGGTTGGGGAATTAATTCTTTTTCAATCCAGAGGTCCCCTAGGGGCCAACTAGTCCAACAGGTACCTCCAGTGTTGTAAAAAGGGGGCGTGCCCTCTGAACACCTCTCTGCAACACAGCTCCCTGGCGCATACTGGAGGTACCTGGTGGGCTAGTTGGCTCACAGGGGACGGACCTCAGGTTTGAAGAGGAATTAATTCCTCAATCTAAAACGCGCCACAGGGTGTGTTTGCACACATGTCACCTCAGGCCCCGCCCCCTTCCTTCGCTATTGAGCACAATATTACTCTAAAATCAGCGGAACTACGAATTCCAATTCACTCAGCTGTTATCACGAGAGACGTCAATGCTGCATCTTTGAGCCCAGTACGGACCCTGAAAAGTAAATCTAAGCGTACTTACCAGTAGCTTGTATTTCCTTCCGTAGGAATCTATTGTGTGGTTTTCACCAGAAAAGTTTCTAAGTGTCTATTTTTGAAACGTACAAATATTCCTCTAAAATCAGCCGAACTACGAATTCCAATTTACTCACCTGTTATCAGGAGAGACCTCAGTGCTGCATCTTTCAGACCACTACTGATCCTGAAAAGTAATTCTAATCGTAGTTACAGTAACTTGAATTTCCTTCCATAGGTTAACATTGACTGGTTTCACTTGGAAATTTTTCTAAGTGTGCAGTTTTGGAACTTTAAAAAATTCCTCAAAAATAAGCCGAACTACGAATTCCGATTTACTCACCTGTTATCAGCAGAGACCTCAGTGCTGCATCTTTCAGCCTACTACTGATCCTGAAAAGTAATTCTAACCATACTTACAGTAACTTGAATTTCCTTCCATAGGCTAACATTGACTGGTTTTATTTGGAAATTTTTCTAAGTGTGCAGTTTTGGAACTTTAAAAATTCCTCAAAAAGCAGCCGAACTACGAATTCCGATTTACTCACCTGTTATCAGCAGAGACCTCAGTGCTGCATCTTTCAGCCTACTACTGATCCTGAAAAGTAATTTTAACCATACTTACAGTAACTTGAATTTCCTTCCATAGGCTAACATTGACTGGTTTTATTTGGAAATTTTTCTAAGTGTGGAGTTTTGGAAATTTAAAAAATTCCTCTAAAATCAGCCGAACTACGAATTACGATTTAGTCACCTGTTATCAGGAGAGACCTTAGTGCTGCATCTTTCAGCTCATACTGTTCCTGAAAAGTAAATTTAACTGTACTTACCAGTAACTTGAACTTCCTTCCTTAGCATATCATTTTCTGCTATATAAAATATATATAAATGAAAAAAATATAAAATAAAAATATATTACAATTTCAATATTTTTAAAAACTCTTTTTCAATTTATATTAAAAATATGTAATGTAATTTAAAAAATAAAATCTCTAAAAATAAATACCTTAAAACAATGTAGTAAATTAGTATAAAAATTATAATAATTAATACATTTAAAAATTATCATTTACAAAACCTTTGAAATTCACTGAAAAAACCATAGGTTTCAGCCACGTTATAGTTAGGAATTAGAATTTAAAAAAACCTTAGAAATGGCCTGAAAAACCCATAGGTTTCAGCCACGTTATAGTTAGGAACTAGCATTTAAAAAACCTTAGAAATTCACTGAAAAAACTATAGGTTTCACACATGTTATAGTTAGCTGGACATTTCACTCATACAAAACCATTGAAATTCCCCCGTTATAGTTAGTTCAGCTAACTTTAACTCACGCGCCCGCAATGCACTGCTGATGACGTCACATATTACATCACTCATGACATGGTCAGTGACATCACTCATGACATCACTGATGACATCTCAAATATATAATATATATATATATTATCTACTGGCGGTCGCTAGTAGGTAGTTATAGTTAGTTATAGTTATAGTATAAGAATTTTTTCTTTTAAAAAAAATCAGGCGTATTCGCCCTGGGTGGGCGAATCCGGCCAAGAAAATTTTGAAAAAATGAAGCATGGGATCCTGTGCTTCGTTGTTTTGAAGCCCCCGGGTGGGCTAGGTCCCAGGGGCACTTAAAAAAATGTGTGAGGGGGCCCAATCCCCCCACACTGCCCCAGGGACTGCCACCTCCCCGGGGCTTGATTAAAGAGTTGCAGGGGGAAAGCAGCCCTCCCAGCCACGGGGACCTCCACCCCCAGGGCTAATTTTTAAATGTGTGTGGGCCTCCAAGGCCCCCCTACGCCCCGGGGATTGGCACCCCTGGGGTTTTTATCAAATATTTGCAGGGCACCTGGGCCCCCGCAGCCCTGGGGTCCACCACCCCCGGGGCTTGTTTTTTTAACAAAAATAAGCCTGTGCCCGGAGCACTAAAATGAAAATTTGGGGGTCCATTATGGACCGGCGAGCCCTAGGGCACCACTACCTCCCCGAGGCTGTGCATTGGATGGGAGGGGGGCCGCCCGGCCCACCTCCTGGAACCTGTGATTGCCCTGGGGACCACTACCCCTCAGGGCCAGCTTATGCAGTGTCCCAGATGCTCACCTCCGGGACACTGCTGTTTGCTATGCCTTAGAAAACTGTGGTTTAGACTTTGGAATAGAGAGCAGGAAAACCGGACCAGATCCAACCCAGATTGCTTTTCCACACGGGGAGCTGCATGTCAGCAGCTCCCCGTGTGGAAAAGCAATGCCTACAGGAGGCGGGGTGCCGGCGAAGACGTGTGGGCATTGGGGCTCTCCCCACGGTCCCCAAAGAGAGGTCAGGCCCCTGGGGATGGAGTCCCTGGGGCAAGGAGTGGCCCGGGAGGGGGGTCACACGCCCCCCTCTCCCTTAATATATATATTTTTTAAACACACAAAGGCTGATCCCGGGGGATGGGGTCCCTGGAGCCATAAATGGCCTGAGGAGGGAGGCCACGCAGCCCCCCTCCAAATATATATATTTTTTAAATAAACACTGGCCGTGCCCCGGGGGATGGTGTCCCCGGGCCGAATATGGCCTTGGGAGGGGGGCCACGCGGCCCCCTTCCATTTTGGAAAAAACATAAAATAGGGGTCAGGCCCTGGGGGATTGGGTCCCCAGGGCAATAAAATAGGAAAGGAAGGGGGGCCACACAGCTCCCCTTCTTAAAAAAAATAAAAAAGACCGGCATTGACGAGGCAGGCCCCACCCCCTCCCAGCAACACTCTGCAAACAAGCCCTGTGGTGTGTTTTAAGTTGGGGAATTAAATCCCCTTCAATACTTGGGTCCTTGGGGGCCAACTAGCCCACCAGGTACCTCCAGTAAGCGCCACAGGGCTGCGTTGCAGAGAGGTGGTCCAGGCCATGCCCCTTTTTACACCTTTCTGCAACGCAGCTCTGTGGCGCTAACTGGAGGTACCTGGTGGGGTAGTTGGACCCCAAGGACCCTCAGGATTCTATGGGACTTAATCCCCCAACTTACAACGCACCAGTGGGCATGTTTGCAGAGTGGTGGAGAAAGAGTACATGGCCTTTGTCTACCTCTCACCAATCCCACTGTGTGGGGCTTACTGGAGGTAAAAGATAGGCTAGTTGGCCCCTAAAGGACCACCAACAGTGAAGGGGACTTCAATCCCCATCCAAGAGCACACCAGGGGGCACGATTGTAGAGTGGTGGGAAAAGTGGGCGTGGCCTGGTACGAGTACTTATCATTGATGCTCTGTGGGAATGACTGGAGGTAATAGTTTGGGAAGTTGACCCCAAAGGATGTCCTTGGGGGCCAACTACCCCTCTTGTTACCTCCAGTAAGTCCCACACAGTGGGATTGCTAAGACGTCTACGGAGGCCATGGCCCCCTTTCTCTACCACTCTGCAAACGTGCCACGTGGCAGACTGCGGGATGGGGGATGAAGTCCAATTTAGTCCTGAGGGAGTTTGGGGGCCAAGAATCCCTGCTGGTACCTCCTGTAAATCGTATGCAGTGGAATTCCTGAGCGTTGGTTGGATGCCCAGCATAATTTCTCCACCACTCTGCAAACACGACTACTAGTTAAAGTAGCATATTTCTGCACCTCTGACTTCAAGGTAGTTTTAATCCCCCTGCCCTATTATGTACTAGGGCCTTACACAGGAGGTCATGCTAATCAAAGGAGTTTCCCAATTCATAGTGTTCCCTAGTGTATGTAGGTGTTTCCACTGTATTCTAAGTGTCTTTTAGCATAGCACTGGCTCCAGGCCTCGTTAGTCAGAGTTAGTTACCACCAGTACCCATCTGAAAAAGTTGTGGCACAGGATGATTTTGCAACAAGGCCTCTTTCTGCTCCTCTGTTGGTTCTTTCTGCACATGTCTTGCTTCTTCCTGCACTTTTCTTCGTCTTTGTAGACTTCTGTTGCTTCTTTCTTCATTTCTTTTTCTTCTTTCTGTGCGTTGTTTCTTCTTTCTTCACATGTCCTACATCTGTAGGCATAGTTAGAAACTAGCATTTAAAAAACCTTTCAAATTCATTTAAAAACAATAGGTTTCAGGCACGTTATAGTTAGAAATTAGCATTTAAAAAACCTTATAAATTCACTGAAAAAAACATAGGTTTTAGGGAAAGTTATAGTTAGTTGGACATTTCACTCGCACAAAACCAGAGAAATTCCCCCGTTATAGTTAGTTTAGCTAACTATAACTCACGTCCCTGCAATGCACGGCTGATGACGTCGCATATTGCATCACTCGTAACACGGTCAGTGGCATCACTGATGACATCACTGATGACATCTCAAATGACATCACTGATAATCTGATGCATCTTCTCACACCCTAATATAACCTTTGATACACCTACTCTAAACTACAGACTGCCATTCTCAAAACCATAGACACTCGAACACCAATAACTATATACCCACTTACTGATTTTTAGGTTTACACACACATCCCCTCACTCATCCGTACAGTTCCTCACACCCATGGTCACTCTGTACAGTACTATCATATGCACTTATACACCTATATAAACACTCACACACCACCACACATCCCTAGAGGTACTCACACACCTAGTCAGTCATGCAAATAATTAATCACACTGCTATTTACTCACCTATAGAGTTATACACACACTAGCTCACTTACTCATTCAAATACTAGCACATTCTTACGTTCTTATACAATCACTGATACAAGCACACACTTATCCATACAGCCCCTCTCACAATCACACACTCTTACTTATAGCCATTTATATACTCCAACACACATATATACTGCTTTACACATATGTAGTTACTCACACATGTACCACTGAGATATACTTTCACTCACTAACATAGCCATACACACACTCACCTACCCATTCAGTCCATCACAGATGCATTCTTGAAACCATGCACCCAGTGAATCACCCACTCACACATGTATGCACAGAGTCACACACACCCCACCGACACAAACACTCAGACACCCATACAGATACTCAGACAACCAATCAATAACCCATAGAGACACTCATGTAGCTATTCACAAACCCATGCAGCAGCTTACACACCAACAGACAGACGGATACAGACATTCACACAGTTTAGTCACTAACCCATGCATTAAGTAAGATACGTTTAATCACTCACTTATAGAGTCAGTCACGCAGCTACTAAATCATCCATTCAGACACTTATTCTTCAATACGCCTTTCCCTATATATATTAAACATATTAAACCTTTACAGAAACACACAGTCACTGGATTAAGTCATCAGTGGTGTCATTAGTGATGTCATTTGTGATGTCATCAGTGATGTCACTGACCATGTCATGAGTGATGCAATATGTGGCATCATCAGCAATGCATTGTGGGGGGCACTAGTTATAGTTAGCTGAACTAAGTATAACGGGGGAATTTCACGCCCAGTAAAAATCTGCATATGTGAGAACAAAAGCAATGTCAAATGCAAAAAAGCAACCACCAATGTCTCATCACATTACTTAGAAGCAAACCACACCATACAAGACATACACTGGACAGTCATAGTACAGGTGAACAACGAGGTGACACTATTTCTGAAATAACAACGCTGGGTGTTTCGTCTGGGTACACATATATAAGGACATAACAATGACATTCCGGGTCATCTGATACTTTTGACAAGTCTACACATAGGTCTATGGAAAGTAATATGAGTATAGCAAGTTACCACCTTGGCATACAACACCTAATTCCTGACAACGACATAAGAGTGCAATTGAATGAGTGGCCATTTGATACTGGTGACAGCGCAATAACTTCACACCAAATTAAATGTAAAGTGATATAGATACACCCTGTCACCACCTATGGCGTACAAGTCCTAATTCCTGACAATCACTTGTGAGCACTATCATAGTTTTTGTTAAATAGAATGGACATCTGAGGTCTGGGTTCTGATAACTACAGGAGCAAATACAATTTTCACACCCCTGTTTCAGAAGGTTGGATTATGCAATCGCTAGAATATAAATATTGAGATACACGCAAATTGCCAGATTTTTGGGAACCACTATAATGTGCTGATTTGACACTACAAGCAAGTGTCTAGTCTGTCTCACTGGGCTAGTGGCGAGTACAAGCAAATGTCTAGCCTGTCTCACTGGGGCCGTGCAACAAAAGGGGCACAATACGCATTACTCATGTCGCCAGCAGAGGGAGCCATCCATCACACTCCCCTGTGGAAAAAAAAACTGTGAACTCATTAGACTGGGACAATGGGTAATAATAGGTATGGATGCACACTAAACAACTGGTCCTAAGCATCCACCATTAACGGTAAAACTTAGGTGGATACGGAAGAGTCCGCAATTTTGCCACAAGACGTTCCATTTACGGTAGCCATTTTCATTAGGTTAGCATTTCAGCTTCAAAGAGAGACCGCAATCCTAAGGGGTCCCACTAAACACAGAAGTAACCAGGCCTACGTGGAGTTGGTTCCACTACGGGCGGCCATTTTGGGGTTATTTAACATTGCAGCCTCTCATGACAAACACGTGCGAAACGCAGAAGGAAAGAAATACTTAAACCGGCTTCTGACACTCATTTCTTGTTCATCGGAGCCACAGTGAGGTATTGACTAGGGTGTAAGAGCAGGCTTGACTAAGTTAGTATGGCATAGCCGACCCCCCTAGACAACGAGCATTTTTAATGATTTAACATCCTTTTTACAACGATCTTGATTTCAGATGTACTTTTTCTCCCACATTGTGTGACTACAAGTGCCCCTCCCCTCCCGTGAAATTTGCTTATGGGGCTGTAGTGTCGTAATATTAGTCTATGTCCACAATACGTCCTCTGAATACTTTCTCGAATATCCCATTCTGTAGAGACACCGCGATTATTTTCAACTGCGTTTTCTTAATAATTTCAGAGAGTTCACAAGATTCCAAGACATGGATCCGTTTAACGGTAGAACAATTGAATATAGAGTGTGTGTTTTATGTTTCATGTCGTTATGTTAAAGATTGTACTGTATGTCACTTTCAAGGGCTCCCTGAGAAGATGTGCTGTGTGTGACGCTGCTACGAGCACTAAGAATCCATGGAAACTTATCGTTCCGGGATCTGAGGAGCCCATTGTTGCAAGGAGGCGCGAATGCCCCTGCTGTTTTCTACACGAAGGTGACAACCTTGAGCATTTTACACGGGAGGCGGACTGTGCACAACATGTCCATTTCCTCCATTTAAGTGGTTGAACTTGAGTGCCCCATATACATCAAAACTACAGTGAAATGATCAGAGAGGAACAATGAGCACAAGGTGCTGGTTCTTTCTCTAATTTGGAGGCTGAATGCCCCTATCTTTGTGACTGCCTTTGTGTGCCAATGCGTTTACGACCACAGAGGTTTTGAGTGCCAGTCCATGAAGATTCTCACAAGTTATAGGAGTAAGCATGAACAAGCATCCTTAACAGCTATTGGAATCTCATGTCTAAAAGGCTATACACAAGATAACGGTGAACCTGGGGTGCCGTGGTCACGATCTGTAACGCCTGTACATGACACTGTGCTACCTGGTCTCCCTGCCGATACCACTTGATGTTGATTGTAACTATGTCCAACCATCTTTGTTCTTTTAAATGTTCGTCTGCTTTTGGTCTGGTCACGCTGTCAGTGACGCGAACTTACAGTTTGTGCAAACACACATGTTTGCCATAAGGCTACTGACGCAAGAGTTTTTTTTTATTATTTCCCTTCCTCTCTCCCCTTTTTTTCATCCCATGTAGGTACCTTTTCGTGCTTGGGCATGTCTACAAACTGAGATTGCAGACCACTTTTTAGGGACACTTACCCTGGGGTCTACCCAAGCCACCTCACACCCGTGTGGGTTACCACCCTGGAACCCCTTCCTTTTCTGTCGTGCAGATTCACCACATTAGTTAGGTCCTGAAGAAATGCTACTGGTCCTTTGGACAATTAAGGCATGAAACATGTCGACCTTGTGTTAAGTTACACAGGCACATTAGGCCTCATTGTAACTCACCAACATTCTGTTTTTTTAACCTACCAAGGGTACCACACTATTAAAGAGTCCACCAGTGGAGACCCCTAGGTCATTTTATCTACTCTTGCACGCACCTCACCACTTTTCTCACTGGATCCACCCCACACACCCACACTCACCAAACAACTTTTCTCTTAAAAGATCTCTGTCAAAGAGACCCTTTGGTGGCCCGTCGGGCATTGCAGCGTCGTTCCGACGAGGAGCAAAAGCCTGATGATGAAGCATGACATCCTTCGGGGTATGTGAGGGCAACTAAGAGGCAACATTTGCCCCCCCATTCGGTATTGGAACCTTGATATTGGGTAAGAGCCTCACCCTTTCTCTTTTTCACCCTCCTCTTCTAGATCTTTCCTACTCTATACCTTTCCTCTTCTTTCAGACTGGGTGACACTTCGCACCTTCTACATGGAACAGTGCCCCTTGTGATTTAGCTATACACAAGATAACCTTTTCTCTTCGTCCGGAGGAAGACCTGTGTTTGATGCACCTAATTAGCACTTATACTAGGGTCGAAATGTTGACGATTAACTAGAAGCATCATAATCTGAGGTGACCAAAACAAAAGAATGTAATTCTAGGTCACTTTGAGATGTAGTATATGCTTTCTCTTTACCCCTGAATGTAATGTTGTAATGTTGTAAATATTGTTTTGTATCGTGTTGTGATATATGTATCTCACACCCCACTGCCTTGTTATCACTTTGACCTTGTGTATATATATCGTGTACTCCAAATACAAATGGTTTCTTCATATAATTCAAATTTACACAATTTGATTATGCTCTTTAAGCAAGACATGTGTTTAGACAATTGTGTGCTTTCCACATTAACTGTATAAGAAATCTGAAGAAATTTTAATTTAGATAAGTTTGTTGTGGAAGAACCACTGTACGTCTAACGCAACATTCCCCAGGTTCTTCACGGTACTGGGTATCCCCATTGATGATTACAGACTTTCAAGGGCAGCACAGCACCCACTTAATTTGTAAGTGGTTGTGCACCTAGTGAAAAATATATCAAGAAAAATATATCACTACTGTGACCTTCCTCAAGTTTGGTGACGTGGTCCTGCAATTATTATAATGCTGCATTTAACTAAGTTGTTTCTCTATCCTTCCAGATAAACTTAAGAAATTATACCAACTGGGTATAGTATACAGTGCATGTTTTATTAATACGCACTGCAATTCTGCATGATTAATTAGGCATACCACATTGTTGTTGTTTTTCTGTTTAGGGTGGTGTTGGGATCAATCAGTTGGTCCTGATGAGAAGCCAGGGGACAGCTTCGCAACATGTAGATTAAGGAGGTAGTAGCCCATCATAGCATACATCCTCCACTCCCCACTTTTAACAATACCAGGTAGAAGGAGTATTAAATTCTAGTTTCCACATAGCCAGGTATTTTTTAATCACATTTCCCCCACTCTCACATTACCCATATTATCTTCTCACGTCTAAGTGCTTCCACTTCTTCGTCGGTCGTAGCACCCCCCGTCCTGCAGGGGAGCGGGAAGAACCCGATGCTGAAGCATGCCACCAAGGGACCTTTTGGTGGATGAGGGTTATTTTAACAAAACATTGTGTTTCCCTATACATCTTTAGGGGTAACACAGTTCTTGACTGTGTCGAACTGAGCTAGGAAGGATATTTGTTTTCTAGGGTGGATTCTTTTTGATTTGTCATGATACAAAGAGGAGGGTGAGTCCACCACTTTTTCAACCTCTTGACTCCCTCTCTTTTATATTAATAGTGTCCCTTTTTCACCCATTTAGAGGGATTTATTAGTGAGAACGTCTCTGCGCTCTTGGTGGAGAAATATTAACTTGTAAAAGAATACATACCTGCCAGAAATCCCTTTGTGAATTCCTAGTGCATGTAGAAAAGGTGAATGCTGTCCTTCTATTTACAATCTAATTAACCGTTGTGATTCTGCCACTTTATTTACAGCAATCCTAGTGCGAGGACGTCCTTATCAGACACAGTGTGCTCCATAAATCTTTAATGGCATTGTTATGTCGTTTTAGTACTTCGACTTCAAAAGTTTGAAGTTGAAGTTGAAGTTTATTGAGTAATAGATTAAAAAAAGCATTAAAGTTTTGTGTATTCGAATCTTGTCTTAAATAGTGCTTGGAAACTTCCCAACCCATATTATAAACCTAATAATGAAAATAATTGGCATACATTTGTTAAGAGGCTATATACAAAATGAAAACAATATAATATATGGGAAATATTTCCCATTTTTGTTTAAAAAGTATTGCACTTTATTTTCTGTTTCCCACAATCTTTTGTATAATACCAAATAGTCTCTGAGAAGAAACAGGTGTTGTCTTTTTTTTTATCCATCTGGATGCCTAGTAAGTGACGGCCTGCAGTTCACAAATTTGAATGGCAATAAGGTACCCGCCTTCCATCCTTCCCAAGTCCGTAAACTGAGTATGATTAAAGTGGGTAACAGTAGCACTTGATATTTACAGGGAAATGTCAGACTTGACACACCAAACGCTACATAAAATACCGTATTTTTTATTAAATTATATAACTGGATTGTTATATGTTATAACGTCTGAAGCCAAATTTGTAAAGTGTAGCGTGAATTTTTCAGCACACCAGTTAATCGTATTCAATGCACAGTATTTCCATCTTAAAATGAATAGCTCATATAGGTTTTGCAGAGATAGATTTTAACTTGTAAATAGGATTTATATTTTATGAAAAAGAATGCATTAGATCACATTGATTTTACAGGCTGCAGCTTTCAAAAAGCTGGAGATAACAAATGCATGACCCTAATCTTCCCAACCTCTGACATTATTAGGAAATCAATAACGTTTGGCATTCAGGAATTCCAACATCACACAGCCACCACATGTATGGAAGGTCATGGGGTGAACTAGGTTCAAACAAGCAGAGGGAGTAAGAAAATAATGGGACGAGGAGCTGAATTATTTTGCATTTATTTGCGATCTATCATTAAAAATATAACTATTGCATCTAATTCATCCCCAGGTAAAAATGACAAAAAAAGAAATCTGATTGGGTGGTCCCACAGGAGATCTGTCAGACCGAAGAAACTGAGTGGCAGCTGCCTCATTAATAAAAATGTTGCAGCGGCATTACAGGGCTCATGGGAGTCGGTGCCCGAGACCTGAAAAAATACATAAGGGGGCAGGGTAGGGATACCCTGACCTACCAGCCTTGTGTGGAGGCGCTCTCCTTGGGCTAAAATCGATTTAAATGTTGTAACAGTCTCATGGGATCACTGTGGGAGTCCCAAAAGACTGGGAGAGACCCCAAAAAAATAAATTAATTGTCAGCCCTCCGGCTGTGCAAAGCTCTTTGCAGAGAGTTCAATTCTAATACACTATGAAGTTATTTTACATGGGCAAGCCGCTAGTCAGTGCACAGACTGTGCATGGAGCCCACATCATCCTGAGACCTAAGCCCTATTAAGTAGCCAATCCCCTAATATACACAGGGCTTTATGCAGAGTCCACCACTTTTTGTCCCCATTATGACAACCAGATTATGGTTTTCTGACTCTGATTGTGCCCTGGGCTCTACTAACCAGACCCAGTCAATCATTCGGTGGTTTATAAAGCGCGCTACTCTCCCGAGAGGGTCTCAAGGCACTGGGGGTGGGCGGTGGGGGGGAGCAGTTAATTAGTTGAAGAGCCAGGTCTTGAGGTCTTTCCTGAATGTGTGCATGGTCAGGGAGCATCTGATGTTCACAGGAAGCTCGTTCCAGGTTTTTGCTGCGTTGTAGGAGAAGGATCTCACGACTGTTCTGTTTCTGCAGATGTGGGGGCCTCTGCCAGGGCGAGGGCGGTGGAGCGGAGGTTCCTCTTAGATACGTGGAAGGATACCCTCTCGTTGAGGTATTTGGGTTTGACGTTGTTGAGGGATTTGTAGGCGTGGTGAGGAGTCTGAAGGTGACCCTCTTGACGGGGAGGCAGTGGAGGTCTCGTAGGTGTTGGGTCAGGTGTTTGTGACGCTGTGCCCCGGGGACAAGTCTCGCCGTGGCGTTCTGGATAGTCTGGTGTCTGTGCAGAAGAGTTCTGTTGATTCCGGCGTATAGGGCGTTTCTGTAGTCCAGTCTGCTGGTTATGAGTCTGCAATCGGGGGGGATCCATTTGAAGGTCTTGTGGAGGATACGCAGTTAGTTGAAACTGGTGGAAGTAACAGAGTTGATCTGGCAGGACATGGAGGGGGAGGAGTCAAGGATGATGCAGAGTGTCTGTGTGTGGTCTGTAGGGGTGGTTGGATTCCAGAGGGCCACCAGGTGTTGTCCCAGGCGCAGATGCAGGGTCCGAGGATGAGGATCTCGGTCTTCTCTGAGTTGAACTTTAAACAGCTGTCTTTCATCCAGGCTGCAACATTCTTCATTCCTTCCTAGAAACAGAGTCTAGTGTCTTCGGGATTCTTCATGAGTGAGAGGATGAGCTTGGTGTCGTCGGCGTAGGATTCAATGCTGAGCCCATGCTGTCTGACAATGGCGGCAAGGGGGCCATGTAGATGTTGAAGAGTGTGGGGCTGAGTAATAATCCTTGGGGTACTCCACAGTTGATGTCGGTGGGTTCGGAGAGGAAGGAAGGGAGTCTGATCCTTTGGGTTCTGCCGGATAGAAAGGATTGGATCCGGTCAAGAGCCGCTTCTCATATCCACGTGTCATGAAGTCTGGCTGCGAGCATGCGGTGTGAAACGGTGTCGAAGGCTGCAGAGAGGTCTAGCAGTATGAGGGCCGCAGTGTGTCCCTGGTCAAGTAGCATGCGGATGTCGTCAGTGGCAGCAAGGATAGCAGTCTCAGTGCTGTGGTTGCTGTTGAATCTAGACTGGGAGGCGCCTAGGTTGGAGTTCTCTTCAATGAAGGCGGTCAGCTAGGTGTTTATGAGTCTCTCAGTGATGTTGGCTGCAAAGGGGAGGAGAGAGATGGGTTGGTAGTTTTTCAGGTCCATTGGGTCAGCCATTGATTTCTTGAGGAGGGGTTTAACCTCCGCCCGCTTCCAGTTGTCTGGGCAGATGCAGGATCTGAAGGAGGCATTGATTGTCCGTCCTACGTCGGGTGCGATGGCTGCGGCGGCCCTGTGGAACATGTGTGGTGGGCAGGGGCCTGTTGGGGCTCCTGAGTGGGTTTTCTTCATGGTCACGGTGATGTGTTCGACGGTGGCGGGGTCCCAGAATGAGATGCCTGGCTTACTGGCAGTGGTGGGTAAGGGGTGGTCATGTCTGGTGTTGGTTCACGGAAGTTGTGGTAGAGGACCTTGATCTTCAGATGGAAGTAGGAGCTGAGCTTGTTGCAGAGTTCCTGGGAAGGTGTGATGTCCCTGGGTTCGCTGGTGGGTTTTGCGAACTGCTCTATGATGTTGAACAGTTCCTTCATTTTGGTTGTGTTGGTCTGGACTTTGTCTCTTTCAAAGGTCTGTTTGGTTTCTCTTATCCGCTTATGGTATTCCTTCAGGGCACTCCTGTGGTTGTTCCGTGCTTCCGTGGTTTTCTGGTTTTGCCAGGTTTTCTCAAGGTGTCTGCAGGAGCGTCTGGCTTCTTGTAGATCTGTGGTGAACCAAGTGGCCTTCGGACGGTGTTGTTTGGCGGGGTAGCGGAGGGGTGTGAGTTTGTCGGTGTAGCAGGATATTCAGCTGTGAAATTCTATGGCTGCGGAGTTGGTGTCAGTCGAGGCGCTGGGGAGTTTTGGAGGAGGGTAGTGTTGAGGTGTTCCTCTGTGACCTTGCTTCAGTTCCATCGTGGAGGGCACGGGCGGGTTTGGGCACGGTGGTGGTGATGAAGATGAAGTGGACGCAGTTGTGGTCCGTCCAGAGGGGGTGGGTGGTGTGGCTGAAGCGGATGTTTGTCCCTCCTGCGAAGATGGGGTCGAGAGTGTGTACGGCTATGTGGGTGGGCATGTTGACCAGCTGCTTCAGTCCAAGGTTGGCGAGGTTGTCAAGGAGAGTGGTGGTGTTGGGGTCATTGCAGTTGCCGAGGTTAAAGTTCAGGTCCCCGAGTAGAATGTAGTCCGTGGAGGTGATGGCGTGGGATGTGGAGAGCTGGGCTATGGTAGCAGCGGGCTGGATGCGAGGTCCTGGTGGTCTGTAGATGAGGGTGCCACGTAGCATGGTCCTGGGCTGGTCTGGATCTGGCAGTGGAGGTGCTTGGTGTTGAAGTGTAGGTCACACATGCTGGATGTGGAGAGTCGGAGGGGGGTCTTATGTACGATGGTGAGTCCTCCTCCTGGGCGGTGGGGGCTGTCCTTTCTCTGGATCTTGTAGCCGTTAGGGATTACACTGTCGATGTCGGGCCAGAGGAGGCGTTGGTCCAAGTTTCCGTGAAGAAGGGGACGTCGGGCAAGAAGATGTCGATCAGGTCCCAGATTTCTACGGCGTGTCGGTGCAGGGAGCACACGTAGAGGAGGATGCATGTCAGGGTTTCGGTGGTGCATGTACCAGGTGGGCCTTCGACGGAAGTGGGAGCTATGTCGATGGTGAAGGATCTGCGGCAGGGTCTGCATAAGAACTGTCCATGGGTGGTGTTCGGTGGGGATCATGCGCAGTCGGTGTGTCTTCCGGGATTGAGTGTGTGGATGGTGGTTGAGTCGTAGTGAAGGGGCCTCGGAGAACCAGGGTTTCTGGCACTGGTCGTGGTCGGGTCACGGATGGGCAGAGAAGGGCTCGTCTTTGGCTCGCCTATGGCACGACCCTGCAGCGGTCACCATTACGTAGGTTAGGGGGCGGGACCAGTGGTAGGGAGGAGGGAGCGGGGACTGTGTCAGGGTGGGAGGGGTGGCAGGGGCAGCAGTGGAGGTAAAACAGGCTTGGCAAGCGAGTGAAATGAAAAATAAAACTCAGAGAGTCCGTCAGAGTTACAATGCAATACAATCCCAAAGTAAATACAAAGGAAACACAAAAGAAACACAAATGAAACAAATCCCCAGGAGGGTGGGTGGGCTGTTGGCACGAACTCTGACTGGGGGGACTCGAGGCTGCAGTGGTGAGGCAAAGCTGCTGGGGACAGTGCTGGCCTGGACCCAAGGTCTAGGTTTCACACGAGCTCCCCAGGGACTGTGCTCTGATTAAAAAGTACATGGTGATAAGGTATAGTTAAAATTGGTACTAACAACCTATCTGTAAGTCCCTAGTACATGATAGGGCATCGAAGGCCCAGCAGATTTAGTGCACTTACGTGTGCACTGCTGTGTTGCCTGCAGTCATTTTAAAAGTCAGCCCTGCTTTGTAGGCTTCTTGTAAATTAAAATTAAATGAAAACTCGACTTTGAAATTAAAGGTACTTCCAAAGTCTTAAACTATCTTATTTTTACATATGTAACCTCCAAGGTCTGCCCTAGGTGCCCCCTAAGGTGAGGTGCAATGTTAAAATAAGCAGGACATTATTAAATATGTTTTATATGCCCCGATGAGGGTAAAACTGCTAATTTCATTTGACCCCATTGTATTGACAGGAGTGATCTAATAAATATACTTCAAAGTAATACAATGATAGTTGGAATAAATTTGACAACTAGTCAAAGTTGTATTTACTATAACTATTCCAGAAAATGAATTATAGAACCTGCTTTTCTGATGTGCCAAAATCCAGCCTTCAAACAGCCTCTCCTGATTGACCAGTATATGACCAGCTGAGACAGAAACATGGGCGTGACCTTTGGCATTTTGTCTCTTGCAATACATTTAGATAGAGACAATTTTTAGCAAATTTGATGAGGTGTCCCAGATCAGTTGACAGAGAGCGTCCTGATCTCCATTTCCATGCGCCTGGGCTGTGTGTTGGCTCCAAACCATTTTCTCTTGCACATCATCAAAATGTGGCTGTGTTTCTCACGCCGATGCCACATCACTTGCAAACGTAAAAGCACTGATCCTCCTAAAACGACACACTTTTGATTTCCAAGACACTCAGTGGTGTACAGAAACTCCTGACTGGCTTTGATGAGCTTTGCCAGGGCCCGGTCTTGGAAATCAATGCATCAAAAACAAACAAAGGTTTTTTTAATCTCCATAAAAAAGGTTCATAAGTTGACCGACCTGTCGTCGAGAGTCTAGGCGCCATTGTAGAATCGTGACCCGGCTTGTGTGGACTGTGTGTGTAGAGCCCACTGACTCCAGAGAGCTAAGCCCAAATAGCTGGGCAATACGCTACTATGCAGAGTCGGTGCCCTTTCTGTAGCTTCTCAGGGATAGCTCATTTCCTACACATGCTAAAGCCTCCTTACATAGTGATGGTTCTACCATATACTATTAGGTAAGCTAATAATATTTTACTTTAATGTTAAAGTGACGTTATAGTGAGGGGTGGTGATAATTTATTACTTTCTGTTAAAAAAACATAGAAATTCACTGAAAAACCAAAGGTTAAAAGGATATTATCGTTAGGTCTGGTAAAAATATCTCATTCTACGTTAAAGAAAACTGTCAGTTTTAAACTAAATAAACACTGAAATTTGAGCTGTCATCAATGATTTCATTGAACATGTTATGAGTGATCCAATATGTGTGGTCATAAGCAGTAAATGGCAAGGGTGCAAGTTATAGTTAGCTGAATGTCAGTCTTTTTTAGTTTAAAAAGGTATTTTTAACTGACATTTGCAGCTAACTATAACCTCACTTTAACCTCTGCTTTTTTAAATTTGCTCTTAGAAAATTATCAGTTGACTGTTTGTGCGCTGTGGTGTGAGAAAAGATAGCAGAGGTTTTAGGAGATACAAATTATTGAGAAGAGGGGTGAGAGCGACTGAAGGAAGTGAAAGTGGGGGAAGAAGAGAGGAGGAAGGGAAGGAGGAAGTAGTTTAATGAAACAAATAGAAAGTTGAGATGATATTGAAATATGAATGATAGAGAAAAGTAGCCAGAATGGACAGGGTGCAGCGTAGCTGGGACGAGAGTGGAGGGGAGCACTATTGGTATGTAGAGAGGAAAATGTGTACACAATCACAGATTCTTTCCCATTCTTATTGTATCCTGTTGTGGGGATATCAATTGAATCTAATTTGCATCAGTATGCATACCACTTCCCCCTGTCCTCCATGTGTGCCAATGGTCTTCTGTCTCAATGTATTACTTTTTGGCCAGGTATAGTTAACTTTCTAACGGAAACGCTAACAGAACTTCCCTTTGAATCATCTCAGCGAGAGGTGGCATATACAGGTTAAAGTGTAAAGGTGACTGTACCAATCCCTGGGGCCCTTTGCAGGTGAGTGTTTCTGTTCAGATAACTTTCCCCTGCCCACAAGTTAACCTGAATGGTTCATATAGTCAAAAGGCTACAGACCAGTCTAATGAGGGCCCTCCAATACTGAGGAGTTCCGTCAGCCATAAAACCTAGTGGCTCACAGTGTTGCAGATAAAGAAAGTAACATTGATATTACTGAGGTGTTCTGCTCGGCCCCAAGACTCAGATTGTTAGTGTCGTTATAAAATCCTCTGTCCTAGAATCGAAGTTGCTTCAAATCCACAGAGTTTGATGATAGGTTAAAACGGCTTCTTTCAGACGTTTAGGCAAATAAGGCAATTGAGATTCTGGTCTATAATTATCCAAACCATCAGAATCTATCTTTGCTTTCTTTAACAGAGGCCTTGCAGACTTCAATTCTTTGGGCACCAAACCAGTTCTCAAAGAGGCATTAATAAAATCACATGCTTCATTGTAATATTGTGACACAAGGGATTTATGTCATTTAGCAGGAAAGACATCTGCCCCCAAGCCATTCCCTACTTTTGCAATTAGTGGATCAAATTCTTCATAATTTAATTCTACATTATATTAATTTGCATTTGGAAGCTGAGGTGCGGAAGAGCGCAGTGTATGTGTGCAGTGGACGTGCCCAGCGGGGCGCTGCTGGTGCCCCGAAGTGAAGCCTATCTGATGCTTAACTAAGTCCATCACATACACCCTCAGGTGTGCGATTCTTTACCACCATTTTCTGGTGTGTCCTATACATATATTTCTGTCCTGGTATAAATAATCCTGATCTGGGTCAAAACATCCGCAATCTTTATTGTGGACTGTTTTTTTAACTTGATTTTGGATCGAGGTGTGGCTTTACACACCCATCCATCCTTATCAGTTGCCTGTATATATCTGCAAAATGTATTTTTTATTTTTTATTTATTTATTTAATGCGATTTTATATAGTGCGCACATTACTCTAAGGTGTCAGAGCGCTTTACATAAGAATCAGTTGCAATACATAAGGATTTAGGATTACATGCGTTACATAAAAGATATAAACAGAGAAAAAATGGCAAATGTACAAGTTCTAAAGTCACACAAGGAAGAGATACAAAAACATTGCAAATGTAAATGTAGTAAAGTCATTCAAGGAAGGGATACGAATGGATATACTCTAAGAGTCACATAGGAATGGTGGATAGTACAAAGGTCTACTGCATATACTAGTGATTAGAGCTATCTCTATATACATAGGGAAGGGATAGGAATGGATATACTCTAAGAGTCACATAGGAATGGTAGAGTACAAAGGTCTACTGCATATACTAGTGATTAGAGTTATCTCTATATACATAAGGAAGGGATACCAATGGATATACTCTAAGAGTCACATAGGAATGGTAGAGAGTCCAAAGGTCTACTGCATATGCTAGTGATTAGAGTTATCTATATATACATATATATACAAATAGTAGATTTTCTCAGGTCTAGACTAAAAAAAACAGGAGAGCAGAGTTCCATTAAGTGGGGTCGGAGGGGGGACACAGTCACAACACCAAGGGAGGGTGGAAGGGATACAGGGGGGTGGAGAAAAGGCAAATCAGAAAAAGGAAGAAACATTTAATGATCGTCACGGGGGAAACGAGGGAAAAGGGGAAAGGACGAGGGAATGGACAAGATTTGCACTGCGTCACCACACTATTAGGCACCTTGTTCCTGGCAAAAGTTTGTTGAGGTTCAAACTTAATCTATGTTTCTTAAAATGAAGACATTAAAATTGTGCATAAATTGCTGTTCAATACCTTTTTAACGAAGGTTTCATATTTATCGTCATGGAAGTCAAATGCTACACTACCCCCTTAGGTACCTCTTGTGTCTATATCAAAGGGAAGCACATCAGCATCTGTCTGAGACCGTCCCCCAACTTGCGGTAGCCACTATGGCGGTCCAAGGCAGCTCAGGTACCCAGTCTCACTTTTCGAGGAGTGAGTTGCTGCCGGCCATGGCGATTTGGGAACTAACTTTTTGCGATAAGAGTCATCTCCCTGTGACCTTCCTTTGCCGCTTGTTTATTACACGTTTTGCAAATTTCGAAGTGCATGTGGCTTATAGTATGACCTTCTCTCCAGGCAGTGCCATTTCTCCCAAACTTCCTCACTGTCTGCTGTAGGCTCTTCTAGAGCGGAAGATTTAAGGGAAAAAACTTATTGTGCTGTGCTTTTGGAAAAACTTGAGGCCTATTTCTTTGGGAAAAACTTAGCAGGCTCTGTTCCAATGCACATCTGAATCCTATTTAGATCATTTGCAGAGTCCATTGCCCCTGCTTTTATTAAGGTCCTCAATTGTTCATTAGAGTCAGCTTGCTGAAAGAGGGCTAAAGTCATCCCATTCCTAAACAAGCATTTGCAATGGAATAGGTCTCACATTCGTGAGATTTAGAGCTTTTGGTGTTATGAATGGTAATGTCTTAACCTATGTGTTTTGTTTAGAGTGTTATGTATGTATGTGGTGTGGAGTGGAATTATGTGGGTTAGATTGAAATTCCTAGTTGTGGAATTGTGTGGGGTGGTATTGTGTGGTGTATAGTGTATTTGTGTAGTGGAAATCTGTGGCATGGTGAATAGATAGGGGTGAGAGCTGTTGCCAAAGAAAGAACCGTTCACAGCCAGACGGCAACAATCCGAAGTGGCCAAATGTTTAATGAGATACGTGGGTGTTGAATAATGTGGTAGTCGGTACAGGGAAAGTACTGGCGATGACATGACAGGAAGCAGATCGTTTACAGAGCCTTATGAATCCCAACGGGAGCCGAAGAAGCTTACTTTGAGTGATCAGTGCAATTCAAGGAGGAAAACACACCACAGATCAGTACTGGAGAAAGGTGCACTGGAAGAGAAAATGGGAGCAAGCCCCCTTGTACTTGAAGAATGTGAATGGGGCAAGGGGAAATAATTCTAATTTTACAGGCCTGGAGCTGTTATCTTGTCTAGTTACGGAGAAACAGATCTCTTCAGATGAATGATGTTCCCAGCCATCCTCTGCAATCCATGGGGTAAAAAGTAAACTGTATACTTCAGACTATTGGGTAAGTTTCGCAGTGCACCAAAATGGTGATGCTCGGCGATCCAAATGTTTGAATTTTCACCTCACAATTCTGTACACCCTTTCCTTCAAAAAGAGGCACACGTTCAGCCAGCTGCAGTAACACTCCCATAAGCACCTCTGGCGGCAGTAAGGGTGGAGCGAAGTTATTAGTGCTGCTAATTTTCCAAGTGTGCCCCACTGCTGTGACAGAGGCGGTATGAGCCATGACAACTAACATCAAGGAAGCTGAACTAGAATGTATGCACATAGCGCTGTGTGTGAACCTTATGTGACTTCAAAGAGAGAGACCAGCGAAGTGATAATTAAAGCGCACACCATGAACTGAATTGTGGCTGGGAAAAATATTTTCTAGAAAATGCGGCAAAAAAGTAAGATAAAAAATTATACATAAAATAGTTGTGTAATATAAAAATAAAGACAGCTGGACATAACTGGAAAATAGTGTATTACATTTCTCACAGTGCTTAAACGCACAGGTAGTTTGTGGTAGACTATTAGTTATCTATTATGTGGTATTCATCTGGATTATCTACTGCTCCAAGTTTATTGTAACCACTGAAAAATATGTATGTGTTTCAGACACAAGCTAAGAATAGAAAACAAATACACATATGCAGAGGCCATTTTATGCCTATTTAGGAAAATGGCTTAAATCACCATCAACCACTGCTTATTCCAAGTTGCTTGATACTGTTAAAAATTATATCAGTTGTATTAGACCTCATATAAAACAAGCTTCACAAGTACACTCGTTTTCACCAGAATTCTGAAGTTGTGACCTATGCCTTCTCTCAATGAACAGCAATGCAATAATTTGAGCACAGAGTACACATGGTTGTATGGCGTGGCCAGTAAAAGTGTAATACACCTAACATACTGTAACTATCATATACACCAACATTAGGCTACAAAATAGAGATTAAAATCCAGTCTGTTTACCTGATCCATAGGTTTACGGATATACAATGATACTGTTTAAAGTAACTTTGGTGGAAAAAAGGCTTATCACATGTATTTATGTGTACCTGTTCATATAGATATTCCCTAACAGGAGCTACTAGTTAGTGTATGTGTGCTAAACTTCATACTACTCAGTAGAACATTGATTTGGAGAGGCATTTAATAACATCCAAACCCAACAAGAAGTGGCATGTAGGGGCCTAGAGTAATTAGGTAAAAGTAAAACAACCACATGAACTCATTTCAGAAAGATGACCCCTCATGTCCAAACAGTTATGTGCATGTGCACTAATTTAGCACCTCAACAGGTTCTAACGCTATTTCCTTTATTCATTACAAAAAAAAGTATTAAATGGGGTAGCAGACCTGCAGACATTTAGACATTTAAGCAGCTACATGTGTCTCACTATTTTCGCTATTAGGAGCGAGTGTGCGTGTGTTTGAATATTACATTAAATCATTCTCTCATCAAGAGGCCAAGTGTACGATGTTGGCTATGTAAGTAAAGCACCTATATGTTGAGCTAATGAAGGGCAATAAAAGGACTTCAAAATGATACCTGTATCTTACCCTGAGTTAAAGGAGTGCAGCTCTGCCTATATTTGCTGTGATATGCACAATTGAGCAGAGGCCTGTGGAAAGTAGAATCGGATTCTCACAGTACTCTCAAGGCAAGCTTGCTGCAAGAAAGGGCTTGAGGTATTTGCCAGGTTTAGGGTCACAGTGGCTGTGTATAGAAGGGCCTGTTTTGTGGGTGGTTAACTTCGTAGTCCTCTCTGATGCTGATTTATGGCTAAATAATGGAGGCTGGAATTTTAACGATACACAAATGTGCACGAAAAGGTGATTTTTTTTAAAGAGGATTATGTCTGAGTGAGCTCTTTGGATATGGGATTTCACCTGGCTGCATGTGTTTGTGTATGGGTCGGAAGTGATGATCAGCTCTGTGTTCTGACAACATGATCTGGGGCCGAGTGTTGTAACTGGGGATACAGCTTAAATTGGGAGTCTGGAGCGATGTAATGATGCCTGAATGGGTTTGGGAGGTTGTATGTGAAGAGATAGCAAGCATTGGCTCCGTCACGTCTACACTTTAGCTGATAGGATGGTCTATCAACCTAAAGGTGCATTCGTTTTGAGGATTGGCTGTCAAACTCTTACTGGGCTGCAAGATCTCTGCGACGCTCAGCCTGGTTCTTGTGTCTGAAGCGGTACAGTTCTGGAAGGGACCCTGTGATGACGAGGGCTGGATTAAGGGGAACAAACTGTGAGAGTTCGGAGAGGGCCACTCAGACTAGATATAAAGGTATGCCTTCAAGGGGACTCAGCTCAGGGATTCCCCGCTTGCAGGGCAGGCAAGGCCTGCTCTAGGGCGGTGCGATCGGTGCCACCTCACCCGGGCGCTGACTAGGGGTGGGGGCGTTATTTTCACAAGTATATTATAATTTTTACTGCTTCTGCTTTCCTGGCCTCCAGCAATTTTCAGGCATCAATTAAAATGCCAAGATAACTCGGGTGATTAATCGCCTTCCTGGAAAGAGACTGGAGGTTTGTCTAGTGGATGTTTGGACTCGTTTACGGTAGCACAGAGGGTTAAAATGCCTAGTGCTAAGAACGTGTACTATGCAGTTAACAAAGTGCACATAATGTTAATAGGCCAGTGGGTTACTTCTGTCTGTAAGAGAGCTCCTTTTGTTACTTGTCGTTAATAAGTGTGAATCCTAATATAGAACGTTGAGCTATTAACAGTCATCAAACAACTTAAAGCGAACTGCAAGGAATATGTGAGAGCTATATGTTTGTTTGCCCAGTCTTTCATTATCCTAACCTTGCCAAAAGTGTTCATTTGGGTAGGAAACGATTCTTAATATTCAAGAGGACCTCTAACAATGATGTAATGTTTTAAATTCTGAATTTGTGCTTTTCCAGAATAAGGACTCCTAAACTATATTGCCTACTAGTATAGATGTCACTCCTACACTACACCTTGTAGTGTTGTCTGATGTAACATTTTCTATGCACTGCATTAAAAATATTTCATTGTCTCTGTGCAATGTGTGTGATGTAAAGTGCTCTGACACCTTACACTGGTATAAGTGGTTCTATAAAATAAAATTATTCTGAGAGACAGTGGTTATGGAGACCTGAGGGGCACTGTTAAAGTGTGCTTAGTGCGAGAAACCGTGACAGAGGTGGTTATGGGGCTGGGGGGGTACCAACAAAATGTTCGCATGGGGTGCCACCTGTGTTAAAGCCTGCCATGAGGGCAGGGATTGCTCAATATCCAAAGTCTGAAAAGCGTACGGCTCACATGCAGCAGCGGCATGGTGTACTCCGCAAATGCTCAAACATACGCCGAACCCCTTCCCACACCTGAGCCGTCCCCGGAACTGATGAGGTGGCATCACAACACACCAAGTGCAGCTGTTTGTTATCTTCAGCGGGAGCTAATATAGAAAAATTATAGACTGATTTATAACATCAAAACAATTGCCTATGTACGCCTGGTCATGCAGGGCAAACGTCCTGACAAGCAGCCATGTTAAAATCAGACAAATAGTTTGCAAATCATGATCTTCCTCGTGATGCCCCGATCTTAATTTTACGCTGTGCTGATAACAAAAACGAGGCGTGCAATATTGAAGCATGACAGCTGGCACCCCACACCTAATAAAATAAAGGTAACTAGATATACAGCCCTGTACTGGCAGTCGGATCAACTAGAAACATTTCACACTCCTGTGGAGTGCTCTTATACGCAGGGAAATGTAGTCCTTTTTCCATTTGCTAAATGGTAAAAGGGGAAGGGTGCAAGTAATGAGGCACAGCTCCCGAAGGAGTGAACGACCCAGAAAAAGGAGTAACAAATAGCAAAATAACCATTTAAAAGCAAGGGCTTTTAAAGGACACTGAAAGGATCAAACTAAAAGAAGTTGGCTGTGCTGAAGCCCACAAAGAAGTATTTACTAAAGTATATACAAGAGGTCTTGAATGCTCGACCTAAAAAGCCATCTGTAGAGCAGGCTATCTTGATTAATTGTGGACCAATCTCTCTGTTATCTGCTTTTACAAAATGTCGAAAAGGTTTGTTAATGCTCAGCTGTAAAACTATTTGGAGGTAAATAATTTCCTTCATCATACTCAATCAGACTTTCATTCACAACACAGCAATGTAACTGTCCTACTTCTATTAATGAAAATGGTCAGATCTGCGTTGGATGAGGGGAAAAGTGCTGTTCTGATTTGGCTGGATTTTGACAGTGTGCCCAATACGGTTGAATTTGCAGCAGATGGGTGAGATGGGTATTGGTGGTCAGGCATGGTGTTGCTTTAAAACCTTTTTTGAATGAAGAGAACAAGTGATATGGCTTTTCCCCCAGTCTTTCTTTCAGAAGCGACTTGTATACGGAGTGCCACAGGACTCATCTTTGAGCTCTTCTACATTTGACATCTACATGGCACCTTTTGCTAAACTTATCAAATCACATGGTCTTGTGACCATCTCTTGTGCTGATGACACCCAGCTTCTCCTCACCTTTGACCTTTCTTCCACTGACAAAATCTTGATGTGCGCTACTTGTTGGAATGATGTTCTACATTTCATGTATACAAGCAATCTTCTGTGTGAAATGTAGATTTTGTTGTTTGCAAGGGCCAGAGACCAGTGGATTAACAGCTGGCAGAGGATCTTCCCCTCTTCTTTACCCTGTTCCAGTTGCTATGAATTTGGAAGTTGAAATAGATGATAAATTATCTCTTGACTCCCAAATTGCATCAGTGAAGGGTGTGTGTTTTGGCTTTATCCAGTCAATGAGGAAATCAAGGACATCTTACCATTAGACATGAACAGAATTGTAGTCCATGCATTGATAACATCAAGGCTGGACTGTTCACACTTCCTCAATCTAGAGGGATTGGAGTAGGAGATCAGAGGACCCCAGGTGGTGCAAAAGAAAGCAGCTCATTCCATCCTTGGCATGCCGAGAAGGGGATCCGTTTCTGGGTACTATATGAACTTGTATTGGCTTCCCGTTAAAAAAATAATTCTGTTCAAGGTGCTGGCTCTTATTCATCCAGCCTTCTACAACCATGATCCTACGTACTTGATCTCTAGGATGTTACATTATAATCCTCTCAGAACTCTTCATTTTGCAGCAGCTCCGCATGTAGAGGTACCTAGATTCCATCTGGCTAAGACTGGTAGGGTTTTTGTTGCCCTTCAACATATTTTGGGTATTCAGATTACAATCTGAGTAGTAATATAGACTTATAGCCCGCCGTAGAGGGCTATACCGGCTATTAAAGGCCATCTCCAGCGTTAAAGGCTCCGAGCCGAAGGTCCAGACACAAAAGCACTTAAGGTCTGTATCAATTGCTTATTAGAAGCATCTCGAAATTGTTTTGGGTTGTCTTGACTGAAACCAGGGGTCCCATCTGAATAATTGCCTTATATCTAGTTTATGCCAGTCTAGTCCCCAATCTGGGGAAACTTGACATGATTCTGACATGTTGTGGGACAGACATCATCCGCTCAAGAAATACAATGCACCACTAGAGAATGTAAATTTGTGTTGAAAAATTATTTATCACACCAGATTATATCAAACATGTGCCCCAACTTATTGATAAGAGGAGATTTAATAAATTAAAAATGAAAAAGGGAAACGATATCTCTAAAGTTTTTTTGATGAGCATCCAAGGGGGTCATCAAAATATATATTAAAATCACCATAATTAGGTTCCAAACATTCGGTGAATTACCTTTTTCAAAAGAAAACTAAGCCTTGCTGTGGTTTCCCAGAGAGGCCTCCAGGGAAGCCATTCCATTCTTGAGGAATCATTAATCTTTACTTTCAAAATGTCTAAATCATTATGCATGTCCTGAACCACCTTAAAACACCTCCACTGGTGCCTAGCAATCCCTGCTACCCCACTGCATGTTTTTGGTAGCATGAAGAAACTATCTCTTTACAAATAGTCAAACATTTTCTTTAAGATAGGATTCCGTTAATAATCCAAGTCCTCATTCAGAAATAAATAATAAACATTCATGGGCCTGATTGTGAATTTGACAGATGGAGTACTGCAGTCCATCAGGGTGACTGAGGACATTACCTCTGCGACCTTGATGGGCTACCAATGGTCAATTTTAGAGATGGTTGTTTCCCCAGTAGTCATCATCATCATTAATCTTTATTCGGATATGTATTATCCATAAAAGTACAAACATTACTCATAATCACATACATAGTCCATCATCATTAAAATATTAAAATAATAATCATCATTAAAACTAATCAGTTAGGATATTACTAAATTATCCGTAACTTTGATATCATCAACGATGTTAAAGTGACAGTGTGCAAAGAGCAAATGTTTCACGGAAGAGCAGCTAAGGACGGGCGAGTCATTAAATCTCAAAAAGGTTGCAATTAGCAGCATTGAATAGAAGTGCAAATGTGCATAGTACAAAATATAAATACAAGCAATACAAAATCCCCAAAAATACATATGGTACAACCTAATCCAGCAATCATCAATTCATAGAAGAACGTGAGCGGATGGCCATTTTCAGGAAAGTGCACACTTAGTCATCTTGGTACACTGAAAGGAACCACATAGCAATTCCTTTCGGTATGCAAAATGTTTGGTGGATGGCCACCGTTGGTTTTGACGATCACCACCAAACTTTTACAATTTCTTTATTTTTCAGTGTTTTTTAAAAGCAAAAAGCTAGTGACCCCCCACAACATAGGTGTTTTCTCCCAGTATTTAGAGGTCATTATTTTTTTTTTCAGTACCTCACCACCAGGTTAAGCCTGGCAATGACAGACAAGGTAAAAGAAGACTTTACTCAGTCCCCCCTAAATAAGGTAGATAGTTTAATTCCGTTCCTCCAACATTCCCTACTCCATCAGAGGAAGTGTTCTATTGGCAGAGCCAACAAGGGCTTCCTAAATGGGCTACTTAAAGCCCATTCATCTCTAAATGAGGCGGGCACACCGAGAGTTTGGTGGGAAGAGCGGTCCATTGCGTTTGTGAGTACCCTACCCGCCATACTCTAACTAGAGCACTCTATTATTAACTGCTGAAACCGGCATTAATTAAAGTACTCTTGAGTATTTAATTCAACTTGTAATCCTTAATTACTAAAGTATGTGAAAAATACTGCTCACCAAATTAGGAACCATCATATGGAGGCGTAGTGGGTTTTATAGTGAGCCTCTACCCGTAAGTGCTCAGTCGTATACAGGAAATCTTCTGAGAGGGCACAATTATAAGAAGCTAATGCACAACAGGCCTCACTGCAAAGTGTCATTAGTTGCCTCGGAGAACGGGCAACATGTAGGGTGACAGGTCACAATCTGACCATGAGGCTTTTATATAGCACACCATTGATGCGGACCCATCTGCAGGGATCTCGACCAGCTTTCCCTACTGTCCATTGACAAACAAAAAGTGTCTAGCGTGCAAACATAAATGGCATCTGATGAAACAGCACAGCAGTAGGGACGGTTGGCTCTTCCCTGTACATCTCACATAACCACTGCTGGATGATAAAGTAAGGTATGTTCAACAAAGCAGCAATCATAAACTATCACAGATACAATTCATTCATAGTACAAATGTGTAAAAAAGAAAACCTGTTTGAAATACTTGTTTACCGAATTATTAAAAGCACAACTAGTAATCTGTGGCCTACAATAAATTGAGTTCAATAGCAGCAGAGAAACAATAACAGAAATACCCCTTCTTAGAAATGAAATTCATCGTCAAGCTAGTACAGACACCCCTGCATGGCTCTTAAATAGCTGTCCCTGCTCTCCATTGACAAGTGAAAATGACTGCAGCACAAGCAAATACAGCCAAATACAAGATACCCAAAACAATCCAGTTTTAGGGGCATACCCATCTCACTTAACCACTTCTGGATGATAAATAAGGTGTGTTCAGCCAAGCAGAGATCACAAAACGATCATCCACACAAGTCATTCAATAAAGCAAAAATAGATTAAAAATATACTAATTATTAACTTCCCCCCTAATCCTTAAAAACACAACTGGTAATCTGTGGCATAACATATATTGACTTCAATAGTAACAAAGTAACAATAGCAGCAATACCCCTTCTTAGAAAGGAGACTTTATAATCGGACTATTTGAGGATTTACGGACAACTATAATAGAGATCTGGCTTTGAAGGTGCACATCAAGGGAGGCCAAAAATTGCGGCTTGCAGAGCCTGGGATCAGGTTGGGTCAAAAGGAAGAACATATGTGTTTACTGTACCCTGTTGGATTTAGTATTCATCCTTATGTGAGTGGCTTCAAGTTCTGTTAGAGGTACCGTCTGACAGGTGAGAAATGTTCCAACCTTGTATTGATTTAAAACAGCGCATATGAATTTCTTCAGAACAGGCTTAAGAAAAAATACACCAGGCACTTAAGTGGTCCGTTGGTGGACATCAGGCAGTATCCGCTCCAGTGCGGTATCTCCTTTTTTGTGTGCATTATTTTTCCTGTACACTCGTTATATGACAATGAGTTTACTGATGCCTCTAAGTGCAGCTTAAACCTCTCGGAAATGCCCTATATAGATATATATATGTCCAGCCATTACTTTATGATTCTAGCCATACAGATGATCAGCTGTTTTTGCAAAATCTGTGATCTTTTCGTAACCTTTCAGAGGATAATTCTCGTTCTTATCAAAAGTAATACAGTACTATCAGACATACGACTAATGGTTTTTTCCTTCCATTTAGCATCCTCAGATTGCATGCAATCTGAAAAAAGCCTTCTCTTTATTACCGTGAACATTGGATTTGACTAAAACTTCCAATGGTTTTCTTTCCTTTTCTTTCAGATGAACCTCTCCTTACACTCACCATCCTCTGCATGGCTCCACTTTCGGATCACAGCCTACTCTAAGTCGCATGCATATTTGCCTTAATGCTTATTAGTGTAATTCTATAAATTACCCACACCTCATACCAAACGTCACAGCCCTCTCCTCTAAAAGTCATCCCACAGCAACATAGTAATTCTGAATCTCCTGCCGCTCAACTATTAATACTGCAAACCATTTTGCATGAATTCACATTTCCCCCCTCACACCAATAATCACACATAACTTCGACGACATAGAACCGCTGAGGCCCTTGATAGGTTATGTGAGATACATTCTGGGCCCTGAGTGAAAATAAACGGTACTGCTCCTGGTGCTGGCAAGGTGCAGAGTGACAATAATTTTGGGCCGCGGGCCAATGCCCACACTGTCAGATTGGATTTGTGACGTAATACCTAATAGGATTTGATGCCGATTCCAAGCAGGCCACAGAATATTTTGGCACCAGTGCATTTCCATCTCCAGCACACTGCATCAGAAGAGGCTCAAGAGGCAGCTGCAGGGCCAAACAGTGAAATGAGGGGGCTGGCGGGGATGGGGTCTGGCGGCAGTCGATAACATAATAATGCTCTTGGGTGCGGGTTAGGGGATGGTCAGGGGCCTAGCATATACCATGTGTATGTAATCTTGAAAGGTGATGTGTGATCTTTACTTTTTCTAGTTGTTAATCTTATTATAAAAATAAGTAAAACAAACTTCTACCACAAAGAAACTGGAGTAGTAAATATGAATGAAAAATAAACACTGTTTGAGCCTGATTGCCCAACCCGTTTTGGAGGTGCGGTGGCGGTCGTGGATCGCTGCACCAGTGGTTCGACCGCCGCATTACGAGTGCAGTGGTCGGAGCAAGAGAAGACTGCTGCAACCACGGGGGATGTTGCGGTGGTCCTGGGGCCACAATATGCAGCGGCACTGACAACCATATCACAAGTTTCCTCCCTGCCTCACTTTTCACTGAGGTGAGCCTGATGTAACAAATGAGGCGGGGAGGACACAAAGGGGGCCCTACAGGGCCCGGTGGCCTCTGGGCCTGGAGATACATGCATGGGGGCACATGGTGTGCCCCCCTGTGTGCATGCACCCGCTGTTCCTACACGTCATGGACATGCCATACCATGAGGAAAGGCCTTTGACATTCCCAAAGGACCACCTGCCAGACTACAAAAATACTTTTAATTGTCAGTGAGCTTTGGCGGTGCAGGGCGGAGCAGTACTAAAGTTGTAATCAGGTTTTCAGTTTGTGTTCCAGAGCAGCTGCGTGTTGCCTAAAGTAAAGCAGTTCAATGCCTTGTCAGGGATAGTGAGCCCTTTATAAATGCAAATGCAATACAATAAAATGCTTCATCAGGAAAAAATGACCATTGTTTGGACAACGTTGCCAATGGGTTCCGTTGATTACCAGGAGCTTTCGTGGCTATGGCTCATATAGACAACCAAAGATTTTGAAGGTGGAGAAAGATTATTGTAAGAATCAATGTCCTATGCCTCTTACCGTGGCACAACATGAGTGGCATTGTAGCAGAATTTAGAGGTAACATTGCTTTCATGTTGTTGTTTTGGTCTTCCCGAGTTAATGTATGTCTTGTTGGTATGCTACATGCACTACTGTTGAAATATGTCTTATCCAAAAAGTAACATATCTTGTCAAATTCAAAGATTAAACACATTTGTTTGGAAATTGTACTAGGAGTCATTATAGTAGACTGCTGGTAGGGCTCAAGATATTGCACTTAAACATTTGAAGAACACATATAGGGCTGATGATGGTGTACCTTGACAAGGTGACAGGTAGATATTGTAGTTGAAAGTTATGTCTGAGAAAGCAGTTCATTGGTGTCCTGAAGCATCTACTTATTTTAAGTACTCAAGTCGGGATTCTTAATGGTCTTATTAGTCAATTTCACCCCATACAAATTAAATGCAATTTAAATTTCGACACACAAGACCTGGAAAGACTCCAACTTGATTATCAGAATCATGTGACCAAAAGAAACATCAGCCTTTTCTTATGGTAACATTTCTGTTGGGGATGCTTTAGGCTATTGCACTAAAACCATCTTGCAATGATTTTTATTATAGCACTTTTTAACAATGTTTTTCTAATGTGACAAAAAATATTATTTTGACATTTTAACAGAGCGTATGCCATCTGGAGTAGGAGATTAGGTAGAAGAAAAGTGTTGTGGAAATTTGGTAACAAAAAAGCTACATAAGCTACACTATGTGGAAAGAAATAGAAACTCCTAACAAAATTATCTATTGACTTATTCCTGTCCTTCTTTTGCTGCAGCTCTTACATACCTCTTCTATCAATCCTCAGATCGACATCTTTGCGTTGTCCTCAAAATCACCTTCCTTGCAATTCTTATTTCATTAAAAGCATATTAGCGCCGATAATTACCTTGCTCCCCTGGGTTGGTTAGTTAGTTGCATCAGTACACCTTTCTACCTGAACTTTTAATTCTGCTCCAGAGAAGAGAGATAATAGAATCGGCTCAAATGTACATCTAATGTACCAACAAAAAAAGAAATAGCTAAAAGTGACAGTGACTTTTTAAACCTGTGTGTGTGTACTGTTTTAGCTTAATTGATTTTCGCCTTTTCAGTGCCTTTTAAAATAATGAATCTTGCAACACATTATTCTGTCCACATTGCTTTTGCATTTAATGATAAAAAGCCATTACCAGAGAGTTTGGAAGTAATTATCCCAATTAAAATTGCTGGCTAGTCATGTTTGTTGCTTGTTTTCGAAACATTCAGACCAAACTCGTGCAGTCCAATACGTTCTATACCAAAGCTGCAGTGCTGACTCATGCATGCAGTTGCACACTTTCACGGGGCTTAATTGTGCAAATTGTTGTTTCGCATCGCTTGCACAGTTTATGGCGAGTTTATGTACGTCCTTTAAGTCATATGTATTGCCATAGAATAACATTTCAGCTGTCACGACTGACTCTTTTTTTTCAGATCCCTTCACAATATGTAAACCAGTTTTAAAAAATATAAATTCTTTCACACTGCCTTTCAAGCCAGTTGGCTGGGGCCTGTGCAGGGGCTAATATCCTAGTGACGGGTACTGTTGTTTGTCCTGGTAATGTACCTGAGAGATACATCTGCAAATTTACTGAAAATTACAAGGGCCTCCTTTTAATGCTCCCCCTCTCAAGGGGTAGTCGTGTCAGATCCCTTACCCAGTACTCTCTTTTCCGCAAATCCCTGAAAACTTTTTTGTTTACCCAGGCCTTTTTGTCTTAAAATATTCTGCTCTTGCATCAGTTTATGCCCCAGTGGTGGATTCCAGCCCCCCTGGCAGTTTGCTATTTTAGCGCCAAGAAACCGTTCAGTGTATGTTGCGCTCTACAAATATTTTAAACTTAAACTTAACTGTCAATACTTACTCTTGGAGGCTGATATTGAGTAGAATGGTGATTTGAGGAGTAGCTGACCAAAGGGAGGTCTGCCTCCTGGGGGTCTTTGGGAATGGGTACAGTCAGAATTTACTGCTTGCTACTTTCTTGGGCTTGGGCTCCATGTAGCCCGATATGTCTATAAGGGATCCTTCTTTTAGGGCTCCCTGACACCATCCTGGTTTTCGGTGACTTGGTGGCTAGTGGCAGGGAAACCTGGTAGCTCTTTTTCCAGTAGGTCCGACTTTTTAGTTAGTGATATTGCTGTGTTGCCATGATCAAATATATGGATGTCATACACAAGGCCAAATAGACCTTTGGGGGGTTCTGGCTGGGCCCAATATGATGAGTAATTCAGGGCGAGATTGGTCTGGGATCCAGGGGGAAAATGGGGGAACAGGATACTGATCTATGGCAATAAACTACGGGTCCGCTAAATTTGGTGAGATGATTGTTATGGCCATCAGCCTGCCAATAGTCTACAAGCCCTTTTAGTAACTGTTAGAACTGGGGGTCTCTAGTTGACAGAGGTAGGTACCACTGTCCAAATAGGGACCCTTGCTTCTAGTCAGGGCAAGGAGATAACCCTTTCAGATAACCCCTGCTCACCCTCTAGGTAGCTTGGCACGAGCAGTCTAGGCTAACCAGAGGCAATGCGTAAAGTATTTGTACCAACACTCACAGTAACACAGTGTAAACACCACAAACTGACTCCACAACAGTTTAGAAAAATAAAGGTATTTAATCTAAACTACACAAGACCAAAACGACAAAAATCCAACATACACAGTACAAGAATATGGTTTCAAAAGAGTTCTTAAGGTTGCGATAGAATTCTCTACGTTGCGATAGAATTCTCTACAGATGCGTGAAAAGTTCACAGTTGCGTCACGTTTACTCACAGTACCTTTTAGTTGCAACAAACTTCCAAAAGCAGAAGCTGGTGCGGTGGAAAACAAGCGATGCGTTGCTCCTGAGACCCTGGGGAGGCGATGCGACAACCCCGCTGCAGCAGCGGGCGTGTTGCAACGAATCCGGTCTGTATGGGGAGGAAGGTCACTTGTATGGATTCTGGTGCGTAGGTTCCGTAGGAAGTTTGTCCTCGCAAAGGCACGATGCGACGATCTCGTAGGGGCTGCGACGATCTCCGGGGCGATGATGCGCGGACCAGCGGTGATCTTCTCTCTCGCAGCTTCTCTATGCGATGGTTCTGCGACGATGCTCGCAGCGACGTGATGCGGTCCGCAAACAAGCGGTGCGGCGATCTCACCCAGCGACGACAGGCTCTGCGACGACACTCGCAGCGATGTTCGATTTTCCCGCACCGGTCTGGTGCATCCCGCAAACGAAGGATGCGACGGCTCTGGCAGCGGCGTCAGGCGCTACAATGATCTCGGCCTTCGTAGCGGCGGGAAACTTCTCGCACTGTCGGGGATGCGCTCCGCAAGCGAGGGATGCAACACTTTTCAGTTTCAAAAGTCTCTCAAGCTTAGTTTCAAGCTTCCCAGCACAGGTACAACTTCCAGAGGCCCCACAACTGGATCAAGCACTCTAGGAAGGACAGAACTCTCTCAGCAGAGTTCAGGGAAGTTGGGGGGTGAAGTCCTTTTGTTCCTGGGACTTCAGAACAGGGAGCCAGCTCTACTCAGGCCCTTGGAGATTCCTTCAAGACAGGGGACACAGCTCAGCAGCAAAGTCCTTCCCCTCTCCTTGGTAGCAAAGCAACAGGTCAGTCCAGCAGAGCAACAGCAGGACAGTCTTCCTTCTTCAGTTTCAGTTTTCTCCTTGGTAGAGGTTCCTTCTTGATTCCAGGATGATCTAATTTTCTGTTGTCAGGGGTCCTGTACTTATACCCCTAAAGTCTTTGTTCTCTCTATGCATGTGGGCCCTGAGCCCGGTCTGAACCAGTTCTGGGTGTTTCCTGAGTACTTTATTTTTCTGGCTTCTTCTTTCCTTTCAGAGTGAGGGGCAGGGTCGTCAGCTGCCCATCAGGAGGTGGAGCCAGCATTGTGGAAGGCAGGCACAGCCCTATTCAGGCCCAGGTGCTAACTCCTCCCACCACTCCAGTTGCAAATGCAGTCATTCAGCCTAGGGCTGACTCAGCCAACCTCCTGGGGAATCCCCAGCCCCTGTCACTCTCAAACCAGACAGTCAATACACAAGCAGACCAAGGCACACAGAAGGGTCAGGTAAGAGAACAACAACTTTCTAAAAGTGCTATTCTCAAACACAGGATTTAAAAACAACCTTTCCTAAAAGATGTGTTATTAAATTCTGAGTTCAGGGATACTAGATACTTTTGTCCTATCTTGTTCCTATGGGAAGAAATGCTGTTAACCACTGTAGCCAGCATCCCCCATGTTAATCTATGGAACAAGATAGCCTTACAATAGTGAAAAACGAAAATGGCTGCCATTCACTATCAGAGCATGTTACCTGCACTAGTACATGCTCTACCTTTTACATGCACTGCACCCTGCCCAGGGAGGTACCTTGGGCCTTCCATAGGGGTGACTGATGTGCACAAAAAGGGAAGGGTTAGGCCTGGTCAGTGGGGACACTGACCAGGAGGACATGGCAGTTCTAAACTGCACACAGGCACTGCAGTGTCAGGCCTGAGACATAATTTTAGGGCTACTCCTGTGGGTGGCACAATCAGTGCTGCAGGCCCACTAGTAGCATTTGTCATCACCAGCCCAGGCACACCCAGTGCACTTTACTAGGGACTTCACGGTGATACAAATATGCCAAACATGTATATCCAATCAGAATAACAATTTACATAGGGAGCACTTACACTCTGGCACTGATCAGCAGTGGCAGAGTGTCCAAAGCATCTAAACCAGCAAAAACGAAATCCAGCACAGCATCAAAAATACAGGAGGTAGAGGCAAAAAGATAGGGGAAACCCACGCCAAAGATACCAGGTCTAACAGTAGCACTGGGCAGACAGCCAACCAAAGGACAGGGAGTTTTAGGGGGAGCCTGTTGGGATTACAACAAAGGAGTGTGCATGCACAAGTACAGCAAATTTCGGCATGAGTGTGCCAAATGCACTGGCAGACGCGCTCAAACACTGCTTCGGAAACAGTGAAGGGTGCCAGGGACAGAGTACAGGAGAGTTGCAGTCTTATGCAGGAGGTCAGGGGCCACACCAGCAGCAGCAGCAATTCAACAACAGATGAGAGAGAGGGACAGCCAGACCTGGAGTGAAATGCTCATACTCCAGTTAAAATGAACAGGTTGAGGGAACTACAGGGCTGATAGACACATTTGACCTTGTGTAGCGCTTCTCAGCTGCAGCTTTCAGCATTGCCTCACTGCAAATTTACTTCCTCCAAGTAAAATAAAATAAAAAAAACAAAGCAAAACCTTTGACTGGAATCAACTACAAGTTAATACCCGGCCACAGTCTATTGTAACCCTGCCTCGAGCATCGGTTAGGTCAGGCCTGCTGCGCAGCAAATATTAAAGCTTTTCTCTTTTCTATAGCATGGCTTGCAGTTTTGTTATAAAATTATAACACTACAACCAGGGCCAGACTGGCCGTTGTGGGCAACGGGCAATTCCCCTGTGGGCCACAAGGGTGGGGGCTGGTTTTGGGCCACTGGTGGCCATTTTTGTTACAGTGTCGTTTTTAAAATCGGCCCTGTGACAAAATCGGGGGGCCGGCCGAACACTTTGCAGGGGCAGGTTTTGGTTCCCAGTCTGGCCCTGACTACAACTGATGTTTTTCATTTTTGTGACGGAACATTTTTTTTATTTCTTAGTTGGATTGTTGTTTTTTGTTGCTATTGTACAAGCACCCCAAAATTCACTGATTAATTTAAACGATTAAGTGTGAACGAGAGATTTCTCATCTAAAAACATTAATTTAACCAACCAGCTTGTTTAAGTTTTGTGGCATTTCAGTAAAAGCTTAGATGCGTCTTCGGACTCTATCTAATTGCTTAACAATTTATTTGCCTACTTTCTAAAATGCCAATTCTACAAGTGTAGAGAAGGTTCCTAAACGCCAACTTATCTCCTCATCCACCTTGGGCCCCAAAAAATAAATAGTGTGGAATTTTACATCTTGAAGTGAGGAGAATCAAGAATCTAGTGGTGTGCAAATTCCTTCTGCAATAATTAATATTGTCTTTTTATTAACGGGAAACAGTTCTCTAAAGAAGATTTGCATTAAAAAACCTTTCTGTAAGTAAAGTTCCCTCAGAAAAATGTTTGATGCGCAGTTTTTCTCTCAGACATATTTTTTTGTGGAAAACTTGAAGTTCTGCAAAGACGACACATTTCATTCATAAAGTAGTTTGCAAACAAACGAGTTTTCAAGAAAATACATTTAACATCCCACTGTCATCTATCTCAAAGGAGTAACACTGGGTCACGCTCCAATTTGGAAACATCAACCGCACTAGCAATATAGCCTGTAAAGAATTCCATGGCACTAGTCAATCACTTGTAAATGGCAATTCCCAAAAATCCCCAAAACGTCTGTAAATCATGCATTGAGTTCCTAAAGTTGAGCTTGTCAATTGGAAGCCAAAATTTCCTTCAAGACCTTAAGAATAGACTGAAACACTTTACACACACACCAGTAACTAAATGTGTTGTACCAATTAGAACTTTTCCCAGTCTGCTGTAACTGATGAAATATTTGCTCATCATTCATGCGCAAACCCCAGACCTCTCCCTGAACTGCCCTTGATGAAGAGTATTAGAAATGGGGCCTCTAGTTGGCAGAGGTGTGTACCCTGTTCAAGTAGAGATTACCACTCTATACTCTAGTCAGGGTAAGTCAGATACACAACGTAAATTAACCCGTGCTCACCCTCTGGTCGCTTGGCCCTGAGCAGTCAGACTTAAATTAAGAGGCAATGTATAAAGTATTAGTGCACAATTTAATTACAGAAACTAAATGAAGACACCCCAAAAAGACCCCACAGCAGTTTAGAAACATGGATAATATTAATCTGATTAACACAAGACCAAAATGACAAAACTCCAATAAGTGAAAGTCGGGATATGAATTTTTAAAGTTAAAAAAGGAAAAGAGTGCTTAGAAGTCACTAGCAGGCAAAAGCATACTTAAGGTCGCACGGAGCCGGTGCAAATCCAAAGTTCAGGCTGGCCACGATGGAGGGCAGGCTAGCTATAGAACACATGCAGGATTAGCTGAAAAAGTACCTTGTATTGAGAAAAGTATCGACATCGAGAACACGATGCGGTGGTTCTGATTCTCATATTCGGGCAACTGCATTGCTGTCGAGCCCTACAGCTGGTGTCGAAGGATCGGCGCTGCATCGTCATCCAGTCGTGGTGGATCAGCATTGCGTTGTCATTGTACCTCACAACCAGGACCCGCGTCATCTTTGATTAGGCACTGGGTCAGGATTGAAAAGTGATGCATCGATTTTACCTATGCTGTCCAGTCGAGCACCATTCTTTTACTGAAATCAGCTGCAGAACTCACTTCTGAGGCCCTGGAAGAGGGGCACTTCAGACAAGGGGAGGACTCACAGAATGCAAGGTCCAGGAGATTTGCAAGAAGTGTTTTGTGACACTGGTCCCGATAAAAGCAGACATGGAGTGAGGGAGCTCCAGTCGGCATGCCTCTATTTATAATGTCCTGGTAATTTCCACCTCATCATTCTGAGTTTCTGAGTGTCAGACCAGCTATTTTGTACCTCTCTAATACTGAATGTGTATCTTTTCTTCTGTCAACCTTACCTAAATTACTCCTTTTGCAGATCAATTGCATTATGACGGTTCCCTTAGCCATTTCTTAAGCTGTCTAAATGAAGTCATTTTGTCTGGAAAGCATTGTATGAGGCTGGGTATGAGTGCCGTCTAAAGTTGGAGACTAGCACAAGATTTTGTTTGGTCAATTGAGAGGGGGAAAAATACAGACTATTTTTCCCTTAAAATGCGAACTTTATGGACAGCATCTTGGCAAGATGGTGGACAAAAGCATAATGAGTCTGCAGTAAACGACATTTAGGAGAGCAACCCCATATAATCATTGCAGGTTTCTTTATGACTAATCCCCCTATAATCTATTATGTTGGTGGGCCAATCCACTGGAGGCCCAGAAAGGAGGGGTGTCGTCGGGATGAACCCTTTCACCATGGACAAAACGGTTTGTACCAGTGGGGGATGGGTAAAGTAATAAAAGTGCCCGGGGACTTGCCTTGTGGTCCATTACCACAGAGACAGTGTACAAGTCCTGCTTTCTGTGCTGTAATGTTTCATATAGGCACCCTAATGTAGGCCCGGTGTTAGACCTGGCATCATTGGCGTGGGTCTCCCTTCCCCTCTGCTCTTCCTGTCTTGTATGATTGGCTAGATGTAGATGTTTCCAGGTGCCGTACCACTGCTAATCAGTGCCACAGCACGAATGCTCTCTGCATATAAATGACTGTGTGAATAAGTATAACCCTATGCCTACATCTGTGGAGCCTGTTAGTTAAGGATTACTTTCTATCACCCTATCCAGCCCTAGGAACCCAATAGGAACTTCGAGTTTGATATAGTTGTGTTCATGACATTGAGGGCCACCTTTTAGTAGGGACAGTTTATATATCACATGTTTTGAAATGCCTTTCCTGAAAACGAGGTTGTTTCTTCCCTAACGCTTTACTGCAGGCTGTTGCGCGTATGTGTATTGGCCGTCTACTTCTGGAGCAGCAGGACCAGCTGGGTCATAGCTGACTGGAGAGAAAGATCGGTATTCCGAGCGTGAGGAGGGGTGACTCTTTGATCCAAGCAGGGCCGTGCCTGGCAAGGTGAATGATGGCTCCACCTCCCACTGGGTGTCTGATAGCAGGCCCCCTCATTCTGAAAGGGCAGGATATCGCCTCGTAAACCAAGTGCTCCCCAACCCCACCAAATTGGTTCTGAGTGGAGACAGTGATTTGCGACCTTAGAGAACAAAGACTTTTTAGGCATAAAATGCTGCGCTGGAACTTTGGCCAAGAGTGTTCCTTCTGGATGTCAAGGCGAAACTCTGTCTGAGTGAACAGAGAAAAGGACTTTGAAACGTTCACCAAGCTTGCCAAAGAAACTACCCGAGGGCCTAAATCGAGAGTGCCTCCTGCAGATGTCTCAGGGACATTAGACTTCACCCCGTCAGCCGTCGGAATTCCTCTGCGAGGAATTCTACTTGCAGGTGAGGCCTCTGTCGAGTAATCGGGAGCCTCTAGGTCCACTGTGAGGACCGCGGACTGTGAACCTTTGAACCTAGATAGTTGCCACCTTTGAGAGCCCACCTAACTCTGAACCTTTTGCTAAACTTGTGTGGGCCACTGCAGCTAAGCGAGAGCTGCCGTCGCTGAGAGCCCGCCTAAATCTGCACCTTCAACTCTTCCGCTGGATCAATGTGAGCCGCTGCCGCTGAGAGAGAGCTGCCGCTGCTGAGAGCTTGCCGGAATCTGCACCCTGGAGCCCTTCGCTGAACCCGTGTGGACCGCTGCAACCAAGAGAGAGCTGTAGCTACTGAGCGTCCATCATTATGCCAGCCTGGCTGACACTACCTCTGCCACCACAGCTAAAGAGAGAGATCTAGCCGCTGAGTGCCGGAACACTTTGCTATTTTTCACTATCGTGATTTGTTCCGAGGGCCGCCGCAGCCAAGAGAGAGCTGTAGCCACTGAGTGCCAGCTACATTGCTACATTGCATCATCGTGATTTGTCCAGTGGGCCGCGGCAGCCAAGAGAGAGCTGTAGCCGCTGAGTGCCCGCATCCTTTGCTACTTTGCATCATCGTGATTTGTCCCGTGGACCGCCGCAGCTAATAGAGAGTTGTGGTCGCTGAGCGCCCGCACCTTTGGCAACTTTGCATCCTTGGGATTTGTCGTGTGGGCCGCCGCAGCTGAGGGAAAGCTGCTGCCACTGTGTGCCCGCACCTTGCTCACCCTTGTGGAGGATTGTCACTATCGTCTTGTGGGCTGCTGCAGCTAAGAGAGAGCTGCTGCCGCTGTGAGCCGACCACAGATCTGCACGACGAGAGTCATCACTACCACCAGTCTGGGCCACCGCAGTCGCGTGCTGCTGCCGCTGATCGGCCGCCTGTCCCCGAGTGCCCGAATCATTGTGGGTGCACGTTGCGGGCCTCAGCCTTCAAGACTTGTGGTTGTTGGTAGTCCGCCTGCCACAGTCTCTGCTTCTTCGAAGGGCTGCGTGCTGTAACCCTTTTCAATGACAGGTATCTGGTGTGTAATGAGTCACGTCGGCCCTGGCCCTGAACTCAGTCAGTGTCACGCTTTAGTGAATACGTTACTGTCTTGTTGAGTCCCTACGGTTGACGTGAATTGTAGTTGTTGAAACACTTTGAGAGTTTGAGTTAAACTGTTGAATACAGATATCATTTTTTTATACCTACCAGAGTAGTGTCCTTTTGTGGTGTCATTACTGCCTTATTGTACATGGTCATAAACGCTTCACACACTGCCTCTGAGATAGGCCTAACTGCTCGAGCTACGTTACCACCCGGGTAACATCATACCCTTTCGCCTACATCACCTCCCCTACACTTCACAGTAACAAGCCTTTTTAGCAATGAACCTTTACCTAGTTATAGTCCTGGGCGCAGAAGGAGGGTTTCCCTGAACAATGGCGTTCTTTGACTTCATCTTTAGACTGACACAGTATGAATGAATATTCATAAGGGTTCTTGCAAACCAGGCAGGGGCTGCATCCACCTGAATAATATCTACGTACAAGGTTCATCCCATCCGTCATCCTGAAACCCAACAATGGCTACTACAAGTAACAAGGGACAAAGGAACCTTAGATACTTTCTGTATAAATACATCACCTCTTGCTAGTGTTAGATAGAGTGAACCGAGACTTCCAGGCTGACACACTGACCAGAGACGCTGCGCCTCCTGCATGCAGATGCTCCAGCTGATAGCGGTCTAAAAATGCCTTGCGGGATATCCAACTCGAGACCATGACGCGGTCCCACACTCTCTTGCTTCAGGTAATAGGGTTAGACTAATCCTAGAGGGATTCTTGGCTTCATTTCTACTCACATGCTAGGTATGATTAGGTACATCTAGATAGTCATCGTAGGAGTACTAGCGCTTTCTTTTATCTTTTATAGGAACTACACTACAGTGCGTACACCCACACCCTGGAGGCCTGCTCTCCCAAGGAGTGTGACAACTGGCAAGGAGGGTGGTCAAGCCCTGGTGCCCCGCCATGACCCCTCAACTTCTCTTCCAATCCGGTAAATGCCTTTGCCGCATTGCAGCGGTTCCAAGGGATGGCCATTTTCACAAACACCTTGCCTGATGGCCGGTCCGCATCCTAAAGGCCTGTGCCTCTCGGCGGCTGTTTCTGAGCAGTTTCTCTGGCTCCAACTGCACCGTTTGCCTTCCAGATGACGAGGACACTGCCGATGCTGCCCCCTGCCTGTGACTGCCTTGAGTAACCCCCTGTGGCTGTGGTGCTCCTCAATTTCTCTGAGTGGTGAAGGTGCAGTCTCAGTCTGCCACAGTGTGTGCAGAGCCCCACCCGCTAATGTCAGAAACCCCTGGGGGTGGTGCTCTCCCACCTAAGGCCATGTCGGCTGCTTGGAGCCTGCATTGCTTTGCCGGCAGGAAGTTCGATTCCCTCTGCGGACGCTCCCTGTGTCCAATGTGGGAGGTCCAAAAGTGACACTGCTTCCAACACACTGCCTTTCGCTTTTTGAAGCCTGCATCACCTTGCTAGAGGGGAGTTTAATTCTTTATGAGGATGCTCCCTTTGTGTGATGTGGGAGGTCTAAATGAAATACCGTGCTCCTCCTATTCCCGCTCTTTCAGCAATACGCTGCCCTGAATTAGCATCTTCCTTCAGTATTTCTGTCTCCCTGGAGCTGATGTTTTTCTCCTTTTTCCATCCAATTTGGCACAATTTTTGGAGGTGGACAGCAGGCACAGTGGTCCTCAGTTTGCTCATCAGACCACCTCTACCTACAGTCACACAAAGACACATACATGGTTCAAGAAAGATACTCACCACCTTCAGGTGATAACTGTGCCCTACATCCATGATATCTTCTGTACTTCCAATCGAGCTATTCATGGTTAATGGGCCCTACTGCTCAAGCAGCTATATGGAGGGAATGGATGGAGAACCTCGAAACGTACTTTGCAGCGGTGGCCTTACACAATGACAGAAGGCATCCTATACTCCTGAACTTGTGGGGTGCAGCCCTACACAACCTAAGAAAGTCTGTCGTGGAAGCAGGACCTCGGTACAGCTATGACACTTTAAAAATAAACACTAACATCTCAATTCGAGCCCCTGGCATACCCAGATTACAAATGTTTCTTACTGCACCAAGCTAGGCAACTGCCTGACAAGTTGGTGGATGTTTTCTAAGCCCGCCTCAACGATCTGGCTAGCTCATGCACATTACCAAATAAAAACATTGAAATACAGGTGCAATTTATCCAGGGTTGTGTCTCTGTAAAGATGATAGAGAGCATTTTTCAGGTCCCTGAAATGCCTATGGCGGTCATGGGCTGGTCAAAAGAACAGTCCAACGTGCGAGCAGTGCACATGGAAGTGACATTGCAACACCAGATAAAGACAGAACTTGTCGAAGCTGTCCTCCTTGGAAACCCTGCCAAAAGGAAAATGCGTACCAAAGCCCAAAACATGTTATGGGTGTGGTCAACCCTTCACGCACCAAGGACCATGCCCAGCCCAAGAGAAGATGTGCTCAGCTTGCAATAAACCAAACAATTTTGAAACAGTGTGCCACTCCACCACCCAAGAACTACAGAAGACCAAGGCCGTCAATACCCTGTATGCCTATAAAGTCCGTGAGAATGAGTAAGACAGGGATGATGACGAAGTTGAAGGAGCGGGTCATGTCATGCACACCAAGCAACCCGATGGATGTTCCAGAAAGCGGACCCCAAGATACATTGTGCTCATTGCAAGACACCAGGTACAAGCATTAATTGATACCGGGGCATCCATAAACATCATGTTATAATCAGTGATGTAGACACTTCCCATACAACCAACCCTATGTCCCACCTCTACACAAGCGTTTGCATATGGGTTCACCATTCCGCTTCCTCTGGCCAGAGTATTCACCACCGAAATCACTCACAAATCCTGCTCCACTCATGTCAAAGTCTGTGTCACAAAAGGGGGATCAGGGATGCTACTAAGCTGCCCGACTGCAGAGCGCATGCCGCTTGTCGCTTTTGCCTTCAGCATGCATCTGGAAAGCGTTGAGAGCCTGTTGACAGAATGTGTGCCTCTGTTTGAAGGAATAAGATGCCTCAAGTTTCGCATGGTATGTCTTCATGTCAACAACTCAGTCCAACCTCTTGGGCTGAAGCACCGAAGGGTGGTCTTCCATCTGATATCAAAGGAGGAAGAATTGAAGAAATTAGAACAGGCTGACATCATTGAGTGGGTGGAAGGCCGACTCCATGGTTATCCCCATTGTAATAGTGAAGAAACGCAAACATCCTGTAGAAGTCAGGATATTCATAGACGTGAGGTTACCTAACCAAGCTATCAAGAGGGAACATCATTTGACGCCCACCGTAGACAATATCATGACAGATGTGAGCGGTTCCTAGTGGTTCTCCAAAATGGACTTACAAGCTGGATATCACCAGCTACAGTTGGACTACGAATCGAGGGCCATTACTACGTTCTCCTCTCACGTAGGTATGAGGAGGTAGAAGTGCCTTAGCTGCGGAGTGTCAAGTGCAGCTGAGGTCTTTCAAGACACCATAAGGGGTGTAGTGGCTGGCCTTGAAGGGGTCCTCAATGTCAGTGATAACATTCTGGTACATGTTCCCACCCTGGAAGAACATCTTAATCACCTGAGAGCCACATTTCAATTACTGAGACAATGACCTCACGCTGCATCCAGTCAGCCCCAGCTCCCACTACTGTCACAGGTGTGAGGAGTATCTTATGTATGGTCACATACTGTGGACGTTTCATTCAGAATCTGACAGGCCTCACCTCCCCCTTGAGAGAGCTGACAAAGATCAACACTGTTTGGAAGTGGGGCCCTGATCAGGAGGAGGCTTTCCAAGCTATCAAACTAACATTATCCACTGAACTGTTCTTCTGTACTTTGATCCTGCCTGGGAATCTGAATTGTTGATGGATGCTAGTCCCATCAGCCTTGGAGCCGTCCTATCGCAGAGGCAGAGCACCGGAGACTGAGCTCCAGTGGCGTATGCTAGCTGTGCACTGACCGACATGGAGCAACTATATTTCCACATCGAAAAAGAACCTTGCAGGATGAAGGAAGCATGGGTGGTACTGGACTCTCTATACAATGTGTATTCAGATCTGGCCCTGTCTCCCAAAGGCTGTCTCATGAGGGATTCCCATCTGGTGATCCCTGGGGCACTACAACAACGAGTGGTGGATCTTGCTCATTTGGCCCATCTAGTGATTGTCAAGACGAGGTCGCGACCACGATGTAAGGTGTGATTTCTACATTTAGAAATGCTTGTTGAACAAACAGTGTCCTCTGTGCCAAGCGGCCTGACTGACAGAGTTGCCGGTTCCAATCATCACTGAGTATATTCCACCATTTCCTTGGCAAAGAGTGAATGCTGATTTTGGAAGTCTCCTCGATGGGAGACACATGCTGGTCATCAGAGATGATTTTTCGAAGTATCTGGAGGTCGAAGTCATGGTTCCGATGCCAGCACAGTTGACTATTCCCCAACTGGAGAAATTAATGGGCACCCACGGACTTCTGAAAGAGTTACGCTCCAACTATGGCTCTCTATTCACCAGTTATGAATTCATAGAAGACCTGCGATTCAGAGGCATTCATCACCGAAAGGTCACACCCTGTTGGCCGCAAGCTAATGGAGAAGCGGAAAGTTTTACGTCTACCTTGAATAAGGTGCTGCTGATCGATTTGGCTCATGGACAAAATATGGAATGTGCTCTGTATACTTTTCTTAGGGAATACTCCTCACACCGCACTCGACGACCCAAGTCAGCCCTGGCACTTTGTGTGTCAATCGATCCGTGGGTGATATCATTCCCCAAGTAAGCAAGCCTTCAGATTTTCAGATGCAGGTGGCTGACAAGCTGAAACAGCGTGGGGCATGAAATAATCACATGTCCTGAGTCCGTGGAGCAAAGCACAACTGAACCATGGTCAAAGACTTGGTGATGGTTAAGAACAGGTATCCACAAAGCAAACTCATGCTCCCTTTTGAGGTTGGTCCCTGGCAAGTACAGTCAGTGAATGGAACAATGATCACTGCCCAGAGGGTGAGAGCATTACAAAGAATGTGTCCTGTTTCAAACATTATCAAGCTCCTGTGGACCAACCTATTGAGGATCCCTCAGAAACAATCGGAAATGAAACTGGACATGACGATGGCTGTGTCCCTGTGGACTCTCTTCCGGCCAAAAATTCCAACTCAGCAATGCTGAATATCCAGAGACTGATATTGATCCCTCATTGAAATCGAGCCCCACAGGATCACCTGTTTCCTCTCAGCATCCTCCTATGACTCAATGTGATGATGCTGGCGATTATGGCCATCGTCATGGAAGGGAGTAGTAACATCTCAGACTTAGTCCTGTGAGATCTTCCCATCCAAAGGACTTTGTGTTGATTAACCCTGGGCGAAGCACTACGCTACGCTCGCGGAGTTTGCGAAGTTTTCGCAACTTCGCACTACGCGAGCTGCACGTAGCACAGTGCGAACATGCGTAGTGCAGCGTAGCGTAGTGCAGCAGTCATTTTTTGCTTGTTCGCGGTCCTGAACGTCATGTTCGCGACCGCGAGCAAGCAAAAGGACATCCCGGCGAGATTCTCAATGCGAGGAGGTCAGGTTTCTCATTGTGAGTGGTTGCGCATGCTCGTGACCACTCTCAATGAGAAACTACCTGTTCGCGTTGAGAAAGCTGCCGCTCGAGTAATAATCCACTTGAGCAGCAGAAAACTACAGCTCGCACTGTGCAAGATGCCGTTTTCAATGCTTGCACAGTGCCGAATGCTTGTCCGCACTGTGCAATCATTGAAAACGCATCTTGCACAGTGCGAACATGCTACTACGCAGCTCGCGTAGTGCTACGTGAAGTTCGCGTAGTGTGAAGTGTACTTCGCGTAGCTTCGCGTAGCGCTACTTCGTGAACTACGCCCACCCTTAGTGTTGATATGCTTTGTGGTAAACCATGATACTCTCTCTCTCTCTCTCTCTCTCTCTCTCTCTCTCTCTCTCTCTCTCTCTCTCTCTCTTTCTTTCTTGTTCTCTTTCTCATATCTCATTTTTGTTTTTCTTTTACCAGGATCTTTATTGATGAAGGTGCTACAATGATCATAATCGTTCATTTTGGTGCTGTTGGGTTTCTGTTTAAAATAAAGAAAGAATGTTGTGTTGGTGGGCCGATCCACTGGAGGCCCAGAAATGAGGGGTATCCTTGGGATGAAACCTCTTACCACATACAAAATGGTTCATACTGGTGGGGGAAGGGTAAAGTAATAAAAGTGCCTGGGGACTTGCCTTGTGGTTCTGACCATACACCCACACTCTGGAGGCCTGCTCTCTCCAGGAATGTGACAACTGGCGATGAGGGTGGTCGAGCCCTGGTGCCCCACCACAGACCCTCACCTTCTTTTTCTGTCCAGTGACAGCCTTCGCTGCATTGTAGCGGTTCCCAGAGATGGCAGTTTTCATTGACAGCTTGCTTGATGGCCGGTCCACCTCTTGCGACAGTGTACGACTCGTGATTTCCATACCTACACCCACACACTGGAGACCTACTCTCTCCAGGAATGTAACATAATGGACTACACATACATGGTGCTACATGGTGCTACACAGACTTTACAGGATTTGGCAGCAAGGTTCTTCACTGGCTTGCAGGCTCTAACAGAGAGCACATTGGAGGCCAATTGTATACAGCGTTTGAGTCTCCATTGTCGTGCATATTTGTGTCTGGCTCTGGTTCGATTGGGGCATGGAAACATTCTGGATGAGGTGAATTAAATCATTGAAATAGCAACATGTGAAATTCTTTCCTCAGCGTGTTTCATTCCTCAACAGATTTGAATGGCATTTTTAAGAGTGTGTGAGTAACTGGTGCATACTCTGCCTTATTATCAGCTGGTTGAACGAGTAAGGGGAAGTTAATTATCTCTTCCGGGACCTCTCAGAGTTAAAAGATTTGCGTGACTGCAAAAGTATATAAAATGTGCGCATGTTCTGCAAAACCATTTTAACTGTGCGGAGGCTCTGAATTAAATAATCAATGTGCACAGTTAAAACTGACAGGCATTGCATAGCATTGGAGCCAGTAACTTGAACAGCTTTCAATCAATCAATCAATCAGGGAATTGCGAAGTGCGGTACTTATCCGGGCAGGGTCTCAAGGCACTGTGGTGGGGGAGATTTTAGCAGCTCCGATCAGTCAAATAACCAGGTCTTGAGTTTCTTCCTGAAGATGTTCAGGGAGGGGGTGCATCTGATGTCGACCGGGAGCTCGTTCCAGGTCTTGGCCGCTATGTGGACAAACAATCTTCCTCTTTTCCTGGCTTTGTGGATGTGCTGGGTTTTGGCAAGGGTGAGGTCGGCGGAGCAGAGGTTTGTCTTGGGTATGTGGTAGTTTTTCGTTGAGGTATTGGGGTCCGGTTTTGTGGAGGCATTTGTAGGTGAGTGTGAGGCTATTGAAAGTAACTCTCTTCTCTACGGGCACCAGTGGAGGTAGCGTAGGTGTTGGGTGATGTGTTCCTGTCGGGGGATTCCGAGAACAAGTCTTGCTGCAGTGTTCTGTATGGTCTGTATTTTATTTATTTATTTTGAGGGTTTTATACAGCGCGAACCAGGCCTTTGCGGGTATCAGAGCGCTTCACAGGGTTAGTGTCTTAGTTACATAGAAACAAGGTAAATACCATAAAGTTCACTGAAAGACAATGATAGTATAATCATCCTATTGTTGATTCAAGATATATGATACATAACAAAACGTTCACTGTTTATCAAGCATAATATAGATACAATATCTAGGATACCTGGCTGGGCAGTGAACATTATAAAGTTCCAAGTAGAGGATACGTTGGGTCACAAAATAACAGTAGTCCTTGCTCAAGTGAATTTAGCCATGAGAAGTGACTTCACTTCTTTTTTGAAAGATGCAGTAAGTCTGGTTTCTGGGGGTAGAGCATTCCAAATTCTGGGCACCATCCCTGAAAAGGTTTGATTATATGTTTTCTTCTCGTTGAATCTTTGCGGCTTCAGTAGAAGGTTGTTAGCACTTCTTGAGGATCTGACACCAAAAGAGGGCACCATTTCTGTGCCAGATAGCTGGGTGTATTGTGATGAATGGCCATTCATCACAATGTGTCATACAAGCTATTTTCAAATGTATTCTGGCTTCAAAAGGTAGCCAATTCAGGGATTTTAGGTCAGGGAATATGTGGGATCTTCTTTTGGAGCCAGTGATAAGTCTTGCTGCAGTGTTGATTGAGGCTCTTAGAGGGGCCGATGCAGCTCTGGGCAGGCCGTAGAGAGAGAAACGTCTGTAATCCACTCTTGGGATGACTAGAGCTTGTACTGCCAGCTTGAATTCCTTATCTAAGGTTTCAGTTTTCTCAAAGTATTTATCTGAAACTTTGCTCCCTTTGTTGCGTTGCTGATGTGTTTTTGCACATTGACGTTTCTGTCCAGTGATATTCCCAACGATTTTCCTGAATCAACGATAAGAGGTTGGCAGTTGAGTGCAGTAAGGTGTTTGATCCAGTCTTGCATTATGGGTACTTGGGCGGTGGCAGCGATGAGGAGGAATTCAGTTTTGAGGGCATTCAGTTTTAGATGATTTTCTGCCAGCCACGTCTGAGTTTTCCCGACAGTAGTGTTGAGCGTTTTCATGTCTTCTAGGGTATGGATCTTAAGGTATAGTTGTGTGTCATCAGCGTACATGTGATATTGCACGTTAGATGAGTAGAGAATTTCAGTGAGGGGTTCCATGAAAATATTGAACAGTGTTGGATATAATGAAGATCCTTGTGGGATTCCTAAAGTGAATGGGACGGGTTTGGACAGGGATTAATTGACCTTGAATCGTTGTAATCTGTTTTGGAGGAATGAAGTAAACCAACTGAGAACTGATCCAGCTAATCCCATTCTTGGTTTCAGAAGGTCAATCAGATTATCGTGTTTGACAATATCAAAGGCAGAGGAAAGGTCTAGTAAGATGAGTAAGCAAGCGCCGTTTTTATCTAGGATTTTTTGGGCATTGTCAATTATATGGGTCATGGCCGATTCAGTGCTGTGACCTGCACGGAAACCTGATTGGTATTTGTTGAGTAGGTTAAACTGTTCAATATGTCCTAGCAGCAGGAGGTGTACACATTTTTCTAAGAGTTTGGCCAAGGTAGGGATGTTGGAAACAGGACGGTAATTGTTTAAGTCTGCAGTGTCAGGCGTAGCTTTCTTTAGAATTGGGGATACCTGCCCGGCGTTGAGGATGTCAGGGATGCAAACTTAGCGTAAAGAGTTATTTATTGGCTTGGTCTAGAGAGGCAGCAACAGCGGGGTAAAGTATTTTATTAAGTTTGCTGGAAGAGGGTCAGCGAAGTGATTGGCAGGATTTAACCCCTCCCATGCTGGTGACGGAATCGCTCCGTCACCAGCCACGTACGCGCTGTGCGGATGACGGAGTGGTTCCGTCAAGGCCCGCTCCTGCGCTGGACGTTCTGATGAGCGGGCGGAGCCGTGACGGAACCGCTCTGTCATCAGCGCACCCGAGGCTCACATGGGAGCGCCGTGCGCCCCCCCACACCCCTAGCGCTGCGGCGTAATTGCCGCCGCAGCAAAGGGGTTAAGGCAGTAAGCATTTTGAGAATAGATTCTTCATTGTAGGTATTGAAGGATGACCAAGATGCATTATTTTTTAGGTCGAACTTTGATGAGATTCGATGTGGGGAATTAGAAGGGATGGTGAGAGATTCAAATGTGCGACAGAGTGTGTGATTTGATCGTTGAGAAGGTCTTTCTTTATGGTATCGGTCTTCTGAGTGAAGAAGGAAATTCTTCACCGTTAGGTTGTGGGCCTAATTTATCTTGGGGTCAGTGAGGTGCATCCTTAGATTGAGTTTTGATTAACTTGAAAAGTTTTTGGGGATGATTTTTTGCCTGGTCTAATTGGTGGCTAAAGAAGTCTGATTTTGTGCGCTTGTTCTTTCTGTAGTATGCGTTTCTTTTCTTTCTGAGTATCTTGAGGTGATTGGCAGATGGAGCTGATCTCCATCTGTGTTCAGATAATCTTAGGAATCGTCTTTCCTCGTTGAGTCCTCCATCGTACCATGGCTTGGAGTCTTTTGTGGAGACTCTCTTTAATTGAAGGAGGGCTACCTTGTTTAGTGTCATGTTCATGGAATTAAAGTAGTAGTTGGTGAGATCATGAACATCGGATGTCTCTTCGAGGGGAAGAAGTAAGTTGTACCTGTATTGTGACTGTGTTGTGATTGTGTTAGAGTCAATGTTTTTCAGATCCCTCTTCCATACTTTAGGGTTTGTAGGTTGACCCAAGTTAAGCTTCACTGTTTCATTGATGAAGGAGGTGATAATATGATGATCAGACCAATCACATGGAAGGATCGTTTAGCTAGATGGAATCAACTTTAGATATTACTAAATCAAGGAAGGATCCTTTATCGTGTGTAGGGCTGTTGCAAATTTGGATGAGGTCGAGGTCAGCGAGGAAGTTTTTGAGACTGTTGACAACTGCATCATTGGGATCATTCCAGTGGAGATTGAGGTCTCCGAGAAATATTTGGGTGTTTTGATAACGAGCATTAGTAGATACTATGTCCATAAAATGTTCAGTAAAGGTGAGGTTGTCACCTGGTGGATGATAGAAGGTGTGTAGAATGCAAATTGTTTTGCCATTGCTAGTGATGTAAAGGCAAATGTATTCACAGGAAGGGAATACAGGGGATGTGGATCTGTTTACCGAGATATTGTTCCGGTGTATGCAAGCAATACCCCCCGTCTTATCAATTCTATCCAGCCTGATGATGTCATAGTTTGGGGGTACTAGTGTGTCAATGATGGATGTAGAGGATTCCTTTAGCCAAGTAGTTTGTGGATGAGAGACTTTTTCTCTTTGACTTTGTGGATGGGAGTGCATGAACAACTGGTGCATGCTTTGCCGTATTATCAGCAGCTTTAAAGAGTAGGCAGTGCCCTGAAATAAATAAACAGTGTGCAGCGTTAAAGAGTATGTTCTGATAATCATTTTAACAGTGAAGGGGCCCTGAAATAAACAGTGAGCAAACTAATGTGCACTGAAAGTAAATACAATGTGTGCAATTCACAGGTCAAACAGTATGTTCTGCAAACTCATTTTAACAGTGAGAGGGCTCTGAAAAAAAAGCAGTGCGCGCAATAACAATATTAGATTATTTATCCCTGCTGAGCACAGTGAATGTAAATAAACTGAGAAATCATCTCAGTAGGAAACCTGTGGCAGAAGTCCCTGTACACTAACAATTGTTGAAACTGATAGGCAACAATCCCTCTTTCACCTGGCTCTGAACTTTTTGGGGAAAGCAATTATCTCAACAGAATACTTTTCCAGGTGTATTCTCTTGCTCTGATGTAACTGTGCCACCTCCCTGATACTATATACTCTGCAGGATACTTGTAATATAACAGGACAGAGAGAGCAATTGCAGTGCGTTCGCATCACAACAGGGAAGAGAGGGAACGATAACAATATAGAGTGGGCTGAGACTACTGCTATAAACCCTGCAGCCTGCTTGTTTACATCACAGTAACAGAGGGCAACTGAAGTGTTGGACCTAGTTTGGTGCCTAATAGGATTAATTGGGAGCACATCATCATGGGAAAAGTCAGTAAGAAAAAGGAGACATTCGAGGCTGGCCCTTCTCTAGTTTTGGATAAAAATTCCCCGGATGCGTGGACTCTGACTGGGAACGCACTGTCCATACTCTGGAAACAGTTCTTCAGGCTTATGCTGCCTCTAGGGAGGTGCTTGAATTAAAAATAGATTCCATTGTGTGGATATAAGGCTGATGTGAGATGATCAGAGGTGACTGAGAGAACGTGTCACCACCACTCAACAAGCGTTAAGTGACCTCTTGCCAGAAATGGCTTCAGTGCAATCCAGATTTAATATTATCGAAATAGATTGAATCCTTGGAATCTAGAGAAGACGGTGCAGAAAAGTGAACCAGAAGAAATAACATTTAAATTATTGGGCTTCTCGAACAAATTGAGGACACTGCTGTAAATATGATCAGTTTTCCAGAAGTACGGCTTAAAGAAAAGGTGGCCCCGGAGGGCCTCTCATGCATTTTGCAATGGAAAGAGCTCATCGTCTTATACCTGGAGCTGCATCTAGATATATCAAAATTCTTACATTATAGAGACTGTGATCATATTCTAGCGCAGGTCAGGCTCTGCTGTGACATTGTGAATGAGATCCATAGTATTTAGCTTTTCCCAGTCTTCACACAAGATGTGCAAGTACAGAGGGCTCTATGTTTACTAATACAACAAAATGCCCTCACCTGCTTGGGATCTCATATACTATGTTATACCCTGCCAAACTGGAGGTCATCAGTGACAAAAAAGTGCAGTTCTTCATGTCTCCACAGTCTGTTTGGGAATGGATGCTTGCATGAAACAGCTCCACCGGCTACCTATGCGCCAAAGAGCAAGATTCAAGCTGCTGAGTCATGTGCACAAGGCACTGCATAATCTTGGACCCAGAATCCTTCAGAGCAAAATCGAATTCTATGTTTCCACAAGGTGCTTAAGATCGCAACACCAAGCACTAGCTAGGCCCAGACATATAAAAAATTAAGAACAGGCGGCCGATCATTTTGATATCTGGCGGTCAAACACTGGAACTAACTACACTCAATCAATCAATCATGCCATTTGTATAGCGCACTACTCACCCGGGAGGGTCTCAAGGCGCTTGGGGGGAGGGGTATGCTACTGCTCGAACAGCCAGGTCTTGAGTTGTTTCCTGAAGGCGAGATGGTCCTGGGTCAGCCGAAGGTGGATGGGGAGGGAGTTCCAAGTCTTGGCAGCCAGGTAAGAGAAGGATCTTCGTCCGGCGGTGGCTCTTCGGATGCGTGGTACGGCTGCGAGGGCGAGGCTGGTGGACCGTAGCTGGCGGGTGGGCGTGTAGAAGGTCAGGCGGTCGTTGAGGTACTTGGGGCCCAGGTCGTGGAGAGACTTGTGTGCGTGGGTGAGGAGCCGGAACGTGATCCTCTTGTCGACGGGGAGCCAGTGCAGGTTCCTCAGGTGGCTGGAGATGTGGCTGCGTCGGGGGACATCCAGGATGAGTCGGGCGGAGGCGTTCTGGATGCGCTGGAGTCTTTTCTGTAGCTTGGCTGTGGTTCCGGCGTAGAGGGCGTTTCCGTAGTCCAGTCGGCTGGTGACGAGTGCCTGGGTGACAGTCTTCCTGGTCTCGGTCGGGATCCAGCGGAAGATCTTGCGAAGCATACGCAGGGTGTTGAAGCACGATGAGGAGACGGCGTTGACTTGTCTGGTCATCGAGAGGGAGGGGTCCAGGATGAAGCCCAGGTTGCGTGCGTGGTCGGTTGACTTGGGTGCGGTGCCCAGGGCTGGGGGCCACCAGGAGTCATCCCAGGCGGAGGGCGAAGATCCTAGGATGAGGACTTCCGTCTTGTCCGAGTTCAGTTTCAGGCGGCTGTCCTTCATCCACTCGGCGACGTCTTTCATCCCTTCGTGTAGGCAGGTTCTGGCGGTGTCGGGGTCTCTGGTGAGGGAGAGGATCAGCTGGGTGTCGTCGGCGTAAGAGATGATGTTGAGGTTGTGCTGGCGTGCGATGGCTGCGAGAGGTTTCATGTAGATGTTGAAGAGGGTGGGGCTGAGTGAAGATCCTTGCGGGACGCCGCAGATGACTTCGGTGGCCTCGGAGCGAAACGGGGGGAGGCGGACTCTTAGTGTTCTTCCGGCGAGGAACGAGATGATCCACTCCAGTGCCTTCTCTTGGATACCGATGTTGCTGAGGCGCTGGACTAGGGTGCGGTGGCAGACTGTGTCGAACGCAGCGGAGAGGTCCAGGAGGATGAGGGCCACTGTTTCCCCCTTGTCGAGCAGGGTCCGGATGTCGTCGGTGGCTGCGATGAGGGCGGTCTCGGTGCTGTGGTTGGCTCTGAAGCTGGACTGCGAGGGGTCGAGGGATCCGTTCGTCTCGAGGAAGGCGGTCAGCTGTCTGTTGACGATCTTCTCGATGACTTTAGCAGGAAAAGGGAGGAGCGAGATCGGGCGGAAGTTTTTGAGATCGGTGGGGTCCGCTGTAGGTTTCTTCAGGAGGGCGCTGATCTCGGCGTGCTTCCAGCTCTCCGGGAAGGTGGCGGTGTTGAAGGAGGCGTTGATGATGTTCCGGAGTTGGGGTGCGATGGTGGAGTCGGCCTTGTTGAAGACGTGGTGTGGGCAGGGGTCGGTCGGTGATCCGGAGTGGATGGTGTTCATCGTGCGGGCTGTGTCTTCGGTGGTCACCGTGGTCCAGGTGCGAAGGGTGGCGGTGGGGGGCATTGGTTCGACGGTTGGGTGCGTGGGTGGGGCGCCGAAGCTGTTGTGGATGTCGGCGATCTTGCGGTGGAAGAACGAGGCGAGGGAGTCGCAGAGGTCTTGTGACGGAGTGATGTCGTTGGTGCCGGTGCTGGGGTTGGAGAACTCCTTGACGATAGTGAAGAGCTCTTTGCTGTCGTGGGCGTTGTGGTCCAGTCGTTCCTTCAGGGATTTCTTCTTGGTGGTGCGGATGAGCTGGTGGTGCTTGCGGGTAGCGTGTTTGAGGGCGGTCATGTTGTCGGTGGTCCGGTCGAGGAGCCAGGCTTTCTCGAGGGTGCGGCAGGTCTTCTTGGAGTCCTTGAGGTCGTCGGTGAACCAGGATGCCTTCTTGCTTCTGGGTCTGCTGGGAGGGTACTTTAGTGGCGCGAGGTCGTCGGCGCAGGCGGTCAGCCACTGTGTGAAGTTGCGGGCTGCTTCGTTGGGGTCCGTTGTGTTGGCGGGTGGGCTCTGGCTGAGGGAGGTGGTGAGCTGGTCTGCGGTGATCTTGCTCCAATTCCTGTGAGGTACCTGTTGCGGGTGGTGGTGGGCGTCTTATGGAGGACTATGTAACTTTCAGGAAAAAACAAAAACCCATTTTTTTCCCATGACGTAAGTATGAGCAGCTGATGCACCTGATACAACCTACCATGTGTCCCGCAAAACAGCGCCGTGATATCCGTCAAGATGAATGTTGCGCTTTACAAATAAACAAATAAATGAATAGATCATCATCCCCAACAAAAAGGGATCCCAAACCGAAGAGAAGTCAATGTAACTGATAAGCTCCTAAGAAGTGCCTAAACGTTCCTCGGGGTGCCACTCCATCACAATTATAAGGTGTGGTTCATTGGAGGCGAGGCCAGATGTAAAGGCGAGGAGGCTTAGGGGGTTTCCCAATGCTGTCTTTTGTTCAAAGTATTTACGATATTGATGTATACACTTGAAAACAAAAATCTCTTCCAATGGTAAATCCCGTCCTCTTCTGTTCTTTTTCTAGGGCTTCGGGTTTGGTTGGATCTTCTGGGATTCTCGGTGGAAAAGAAATATGAGCAGTAAATATTGGGTTCAATAATCATGCCTAGAAGTCTCTCGCACCAATACCGCTGGTGATTCTATAGGAAAAGAGGGAGGGTTTCAGTGTAGACAACAGTATGGGTGTTCCTGGCAGTCCTTCCATTCTCTAGCTCCGTTGCATACTCTGGGAGTCTCGCATCTGCGTCATTTCTCTCATATTACAGTTGTCGGGTTTACATCTTCCTTGGTCTGTCTTCCTCTGATTGGTTAGCTCTGTGAGACTGTTTAAAGAGACAGGGCCTTTTTATTACGATTGAGGTCTGTTTCATATTTTATTCTTTCTTGTACCAAGTAATGCAGTGGCAAGGTGCTTTATAGGCAGCACATCCCAACAGTGAATTGGCATAAGAGGACTACCAGGTAGATAAATCCTCACTCAAGGGCGTTGTGAACGACGAAAGTTTTAGAGGCAATAGCTACATTGAATGATGGGAGGTCTGCACCACCACCTGTTCGTGGGAGATCTGCACCACCATCCGGTAATGGAGAAAGTGATCTATACAACTCAGATTCCGGTCAAACATCTGTTTCATCCCGGGATTCTGTAGATTCATTACCAAAGATTACTCCAGGTACATCAGATGAGATAATCTAACACTGGTGAAATGTTGATGAGTTTATATGCAGAGTTGTTTGACATAGAGTTCTTCCACCTGAGGTGGATATCCTGCTTGTAATTGGCAGATGGTGTGCATCTGGCACCTCCCCCCCTTGTTGTTGATATGCTTGTTATGCATGTGCATGTGTTGGATTATATCCGACTGGTTTGAATGGGGAGTCATTTGCTTTAGATTCTGAGGTTGAGGAGTTGATTTAGGTATTTTCAGCTGCGGTCCTTGCAGGTAATATCGGTGGGGGCGGGTAAGGTGGATTTCGAGGGACGATGCAGAGGGAAAATTATGTATTTATTTAATTTTCCCTTGGCATCGACCCTCGATATACCCCCTTACCAAGCCCCACCACCCCATTGCTGTTACCTGCACGGACCGCGGCTGGGTATTTGAGATTTAGAGTTTTAGATAAAGTTACCCCAGTCTGCTGCTCTAGGACGGTAAGTTGGGGCACCACTGTGTGGTCTGTAGTGATTTGTATTTTTGCCCTTTACATATGGTAAACCCTATATGGTACGATTTCGTCTCCTGGCATGTCCGGGGTCTTAATGGCATGTCTAAAAGATACACAGTATACTCCTATCTTAAAAGATGGGTTACTCATATTACCTCACTTCAAGAGACTCATCTCACTGGGTCTAAAGGATTGGCTCTGCAAAAGAGATGGTGGGGCCAGGTATATTTGCACATTTCTGTCCCTTCCGATTGCTTTCATCCTGAAGTTAAGACACCTTGTCGGAGACTATTGGAAAATACTTTAATCAAGTTCATTAGCGAGAGCTATCTTTACATTAAAGCACTGTTGGTTTTGTTAATTCATATATTTTTAATAGAAATGTTTCAGTTGATTATGGTTCATGTTATGTTATCTTCAAGCTTATGTGATAGATTTTATAGATCGTACACTTGTAGAGGATCATAGGGTGCACAATATGCATTAATGTCCAATTACTTACCGGTAATCTTCATTACTCCGGGTCCCATAGTCCTCGACACCTTCATACTAACAAGTGGAGATAACCATCTCCCGACAGAAAAAAACAAGAGGAATGCTGGGACGCTAATACTGCCCCTCCCCCCGGGAGTACATGAGCAGTACTTACCCAGCAGCCCTCCTGTAGTAAAAAAGCCCAGACAGGAAGGCCGGCCGTCCGGGAGGGAGGGAGGGCCGTATGAAGGTGTCGAGGACTACGGGACCCGGAGTAAACAAGATTACCGGTAAGTAATAGGACATTACCCCCAGGTCCCTCCGTCCTCGACACCTTCATACTAACAAGTGGAGAATACCAAAGCAGAAACCCCGGCCTTCTGTACGCACAAGCACACCCAGGAAACCACAACAAAAGCAGCCACCCAAGGGAGCACCGAGAAGGAGGAAGGAAGACCGCAGGAAACAGCTGGCCCGCGACCCAGAACAGGACAGCAGGGACAAGGACCGGAGACAAACAGAAGGCCAGGGCACCAAAAAGGAGGCCGCCATCCCGGGAAACTCCGGAGAAAGGCAACCGGAACCAGGGCACAAATGACCCGCCAAAGCAACCCACCGGACAAGGCCGACAAGGCCAGAACAAGCAGGAAGACCACAGGATCCGGCAGACCCCCAAGGAAAACCGAGACTTCCCCCAGGAAACTCCAAAGAGACCAGAGGAGAAACCCCGGCCGAGGAGGGGAGGCCACACGAACCCAGAAACCGAAAAGGAGGGAAAACCCGAACCCAATCCAAAGACAGGGAAGGGGAGAACCCCAAAAGGCCAAAAAAATACCACCGGGAAGGAGGACACCAACCAACCAGGAAGGCCACCAAACCCAGGACAGCACAGGCAGAGGGGGACAACCCAAAAGAACACCGCCCAGAGAAGCCCCCAGAAACCAGTCCAAAGCCGACCCAGCAAGGACAGGCCAACAAGACCGGAAAACCAACACCCAAAGAAACCACACCAAGACGGGAACAGAGCCACCGTCCCCAACCCCCAGAAACCCCAACCCAAAAAGGGAGGGAACACAAGGCAGGAGGGGGGCCCAGAACAACAGGGGAAACCCTGCAGCTACCAAAGCAGGCAGAGAGGGCAGCACAAAGAAGGCACCCACACAGCACAGGACCACCTGAGAACCCCACCGCAGGCTAGGCAAGCAGCAAGGGCAGGAGCCACGGAGAAGGAAAGACCCAAACCTAGCCACCGGAGAAGAGCCAAGGCAAACAGCCAAAGCGTGGCAACAAACGCCAAAAGAACCAGGCAGCCCGGACCAGAGCCTAGCCACCCGACCATGCAGGAGGAACCGCAGGCTCAACAAACCCCAGAAGGAGCCCATGCAGCACCCAGACCAACCCAAAGGGGAGGAGTGACTGGGAACCACCAGCAGAACACCGCCGGACCACACAGAAGGCCAAAGCGGAAGCAGGAGGAAGCAGAACAGGCCAAGGGCCAAGCAGCCTCAAAACCGCAGACAAACTGCAGCCAAGAGGGAGGAACCCACAGAGGCAAGAACACCCCAGAACCACACCCCAACCAGAGAAGGAGGGGGACGGGGTGGGGGGGGCACCCAAACAGACCCCCACCAGGAACAAAGCCCGGGGAACCGAGGGAGCAAGAAGCCAACAGATACGGAGCCATAGGACCCCACACAGGCAGACAACCCAGGGGAGGAAGGCCCGGTAGAGAACCGCCAGAAGTAGAACCCAAAAGGAGCCCAACACACAAGAGCAGAAACCCCAGCAGACATCCAGCCAGGCACCCCCAAGGGAACCAGACAAAACCAGAACAATCCAGGGAGAAAACACACCGGAGCGCAGAAGGACCCAGAAGCCGTCAGCACCCAGCAGCCCCAGGCAGGCACCAAACTGGCCCGACCAAGCACAACCACGGAGCAGACCGCGGAGCACGGGAACAGCACAAAAACGCGAGAACAGGCGGCAAGACAGGACACGTCAGCAGGAAGGCAGCCACGACCAGACAGCAGCGGCAGCAACCAGGGACCAAAGCCGAACCGCCACCGGAAATAAACCCGGGGGGAGCAAGGGAAAGAAGAGCAGGCGCCCAACCAAACCAGCCAGAAACCCCCACGAGGCACCCCCAGGAGGCCAAAGCCAGGAACAAACCAGGCAGGCCAACCCCATGGCAAAACCAGAAGGGGAGGTCAGGAAACAGCAGAAACCAGCCTAAGGCAAGCCCAGGAAGACCCAGGCGGACCCCCAACCAGGACCAAGGCAACACAAGCCACCCAAGAGGAACCCGGCGCAGCCCAAGGGACGGGAGTGCCAGGAACCCAAACCCTCAAATGCCGACCAACCACACAGAAGCCAGGAAGCGGAGCAGAGGCCACAACACCCTGCCTGCAGCGGAGGCAAAGCCACTGAAGAAAAACAAAGGCAGGCCAAGCGTAACCATGGGAGCCAACAGGCCAGAAATAGGAACACCGACTCACCCTCAGGAGGGGGCAGGGAGACAGAAGCTGAGGGGGAACAGAACGAACCCCCAACAGGCCGCCGCAGAAGAAGAGAGGAGCAACCCTGACACAAAGCAGCAGAGAGAAAGGCGCAAGCAAGCAGGCAGGGAGACACCAACCACACAGTGAATCCCCGGAGCAAGGAAAGGCAGAGCCAGCGAAAAAAGGAACCAGCCACCACAGAGGCGACAGGAACCCACGCCAACCCGCGGCAGGCCATAACAGAAGAGCGAAAGCCAACAGCACAGAGAAGCAACAATCAACTCACTGGAGAGGAAACCCCACAACAGAGCCCGAAAGAACACACAGGCACGAGAGGCCAAGCGCAGGGGCACCCCCCGAAGAAGCACACCAAAGGGAGAAGACTCCCGGCAAGCCCCAACCCAGAAAACAAACTGGGGGGAGGGGCAGTATTAGCGTCCCAGCATTCCTCTTGTTTTTTCTGTCGGGAGATGGTTATCTCCACTTGTTAGTATGAAGGTGTCGAGGACTGAGGGACCTGGGGGTAATGGTGTGCTTCACGTATTTCTTTTATGTTTACTTTTCGGACTGTTCTTCATGGTCACATGTTTCATTTAAGTTTCTCTGCATGTTTGAATGAATGAATTTCACCTGTGGGGTTCACAAAAGGTTTATTTTAGACAGTTCATTTCGAGAATAATTTTGCTAATGTTAGAATAAATTGTCATGTTGCCGTTGTTCAGTTCACAGCGGAAAAAGAGTCAGATCACAAATTCAAAGCACGGTGAGTTATTATTTGGTGGAACTCTGGTGTTTTCACATAGTTAAGCACAGGGTATATTTAATTAAGAATGCAATAGAACACATATTTAACATCGATTATTTTGATATTTTTATAATTTGTTCAATTTAAAACAGAGCACGAATTTGCATAGCATGTCAGTGGTGATTTCGGTGCATGCACTTTAGGGACAGTATGTTGAATTTAATTCAATGAATTATTCATGGCCATGTTTTATCTAACTATTTGTGGTTATTGATGGGCCCCCTTTAAATTACAGACCTCTGACGAAGGGATTTTTTGTCTAAAATACATTAGATGCATACTCAGGATACAACTTGAATTCTGGTGGGCTGCAGTATAAAGTCTGGATGGGATTTTCTGTTGTATTAAAAGTGTGAAATCACACTGCCTCTGTGTAAATTTGGAAGTTATTGAAGAACCTTGGAATAAAATGGATTACAATGGATGAGCTAGATGAAATCATTTGAATGTTTGCAATGTTTTGCTTCCATGGCTGTCACGGGCTGAATCTGGTGCATGACCATTCACCAGTTAGGTAAGGCGCAAGTTATTTGCCATATCTTATTCGGCCTTTGTCAGATGGGTTTTATCATGGATAAGACCTGGAATACTCTTTCAAAAAACAACAAACATGTAGATCCAGAGGGTAGATGTGTAATAATCTCTGGAAGGGTGGGTGGTTGCGACCTAGCTAGTGTTAGTATTGACTCCTCAAATGTAAACCAAGGGGAGTTTTTTGTTGCGGAACAGTCCAGATCTTTGGGACCTTATCTAAGAAGGACTGTGTTGTTAGGGGGGGAGGGGGGACTTTAACTGTATTGCAGATCCTGCACTTGATTGTTCACACTCTCCTCTGAGAGATTCCTGGTATCCTGAATGGCTCCTACAATTTCTGATTGGCAAAGGAAGTGGGGCAGGTGGATTATTGGAGGCGACTGCACCCTGTGACATGTGACTTCTCTTTTTACTCTGTCCTACATGAACTTCATGTTCATCTTGACAAATATTTGTGTTCCTCGACTGTACATGGTTTGGTTCACAATACTGAATGTTTATGCAGAACCCTTTCAGATCATAGCCAAGTAATAGTCTCTCTGTATTGGGAATGCCAGAATTCTCGATTCCCAATTTGTCATTTACGAGTAGAGAAACTGGAGGACCAGGTCTTTAGAAATAATATTGTAGAGGCCATAAGTGCTTATTTTCAGGACAATGCAGGGACCGCTTCTTCCCGTTTAATTGAGTGGGATGCTTTTAAGCCTGTGGTTAGTTGGTTGCAGTATTGAAAAAGTGGTTGGGATGCGTAAAACATTAGTAGGCGAAGTAGACTCTCAAGAACAAGAACAGGAACAGGAACAGGATCATTGAGCAGCAGAGACCAGAAAATCCTGCTCTAAGGTATCCATTGCTTGAGGCTAGGGAGTTATTAGCTGCCCAAACTGAGGTACTAATTTACAAGCCCCATGGGCTGCCGTTGTGTCACTTTTTTGATGCAACGGCAGTGCTTCATTTGCTCCATATTTACATGGATGCAGAGGCATCACATTTTTGGGTTACGTCGTTTTTTCCTGCATTGAAATTGACTGTGCTGTGTTAGTTTTTAATTTTGCAAGGTAGGTGGTCCAACAAAAACACCTTCCTTAAAACTGACATAGTAGTATTTACCACGTTTCCAGTTTTTGGCACATCAGGCTGCTGTGCTGCCAATGCGTCACAATGTCTATAACTGCTAAATCCAGGCGGCGGAATTATGCATTGGCTGTGGCCAAGGGACCACTCCAGCTGCAGTGACTTGACAGCAATCTGCAATCAAGTCACAAGGTTAGTTGGCCATAGAAGCTAGGTGTGGGCACGGAATGTCACATTTTGTTGCATTGCATGCTGATGACACACACACAAGTGGTAACTAGACCCACTTGTATGTGTCACATCCAGGACCAATACGTTAGAACATAAGGTGACTTTGTCACCTTTTCATGCTCTAACACATTGGTTCCCACATAGTAGTCTACTTGCGTCAGATTAAACTTTCGGAACCTGACTTTTTTGATGCATTGCTGTTGTTGTATCAGGTTCCTTGTGACATATCGTAAATACTGCACATCCATGACGTCGTAAGCTATTTTGCCGCAGGTGCAAGTAAACTGATGTATTGCTTCTCTAGCGCAGCAATGTGTCAAGTTTCTTGTAAATGAGCCCCTGAGAGACTGTGTTGTTTTGATTATCGGGAATATCAGATTAGGATGCCTTCTGAGCATGATAAAACAGGTTCCTTTTTTGGCATGGCTTATTAAACCAATCGTCAGGGACACCTTGGTTTTAGATCTAGATTCAGATGTAGGTGAACCTCTATATAGCAAGCTGCCATGAACACAAAATGTTGTGTATACTATAGTTCCCTCAATGCAGCAGCTCATAAATTACCCTTTTGAGCCATTGAAGATTTTGTGGCTATTGGCATACAGGGATAGTTTGGCTCCTACACTTGTACACCTTTAGTCTGCTGCTCGGGAATCAGGTCACCTGCTGGCATCTGCATGCAAGGCTCTTATTTTATTCATTTATTTATTTAAAGAGGTTTTTTTAGAGCGCTGGCTAGACCCGAAGGTATCATAGCGCTTTACATTAGAATCAACAATGTAACAGAAAAAGATCAACAATTATACAATACATCAAAAAATAGGAAATACATTAGGAGAGGAGAGAAAGGAGAGAGAAAAGTAGTGGAGGGGGTAGGGAAGGTGAGAAAGGGAGGATAAGGGAAGAGACAACAAGGAGAGACAAAAGGAAGTCTGTCTAAAGACCGACTGGGTAAGTGATGACCAAGGAGGAAATCCACAGCCTATCTCCCCTATAGCTAAACCAGGTAGCTCCATCGGGCATCAGACAAATAGTTCAGTCTCAACACATTTGAGAGAAGAGAGAAGGAGAGACATAAATAGAGGGAGGATGCGGGGAGAGACGACAGGAGAGATGAAAGGAAGTCTGTCCAAAGACCGACTGGGTAGGTGACGTCCAAGGAGGGAATCCCAGAACTGTCTCACCTATAGCTAAACCAGGTAGCTCCATTGGGCATCATACAAAATGGTTCAGTCTCAATACACTGAGAGAGGAGAGAATGAGAGACATAAATAGAGGGAGGGTGCAGGAAGACATGACAGGAGAGACGAAAGGAAGTCTGTCTAAAGACCGACTGGTTAGGTGACGTCCGAGGAGGGAATCCCTGAACTGTCTCCCCTATAGCTAAACCAGGTAGCTCCATGGGGCATCAGACAAAATAGCTAGATCTCAAATGACGAGGGAAAATTCACAAATAAACAGGGTGGGGACTAAGGGCCAGGTCAGGTGAGGGCAAAGGTCAGTAGCAGGAAAGTGGAAAAGAGTAGAGTGGTGAGGGGTAGGGGCTAGGGGGAGGAGTGAGAAAAGGTCAGGAGAGATGCAGGAGGGTTTGTTGCGGCTGTCATTTTAGGCAGGTACAGTCAGTATTTCAAGAGCGATCACTGCGTGGGGTGACGGTATTGGAGAGCGCCCAAAGGTGACTGCGGGCCACTTTAAGAGTGTCAGGCTTGGCATGCCAGGCGTAGCATCATGGCTCCCGCTCCTCACTCTGAATCAGTATACCATGGGCGCCCTTCCACTGATGTTAGAACTTACTGCTCATTATCCTTGCTCCATGTGGACTATATAATTCTAAGTCGAATCCTAGTGACTCGGCTTAAACCTCATATGCCCTCTTTGATCTACATAGATCAAGCAGGTTTCATTCCTGGCCGTAATGCAGCACTAAATATTAGGAGACTCGCCTCACTTTTAAATGAAGACTTTTTGGATAAAAGGTTGGTAGCTGTCATGGTAAAAGATATTGAAAAGGCCTTTGATAGCCTAAGTTAGGATTTCATATATTAGGTAATGGATAGCATGGTCTTGGGTCTTAGGTTTATTCCCTGGATTAAGCCCCTTTACATGGGTACCACTACACAAGTTCACTCTGGCACAATTATATCTGAATGTTATGATGGGGACGCGGAACTAGACAAATGTGCCTAATTTCTCCCTTATTATTTGCTATTGCAATGGAGCCTTTGACCTACTGTGCTTGCACCATAGAGTTTTATCATGGGTTAGAGGTAAGAGGGCTATCCTATTATACAGCATTGTTTGCTGATGGGATGTTACTTTTCCTAGGGAAGTCCGTCTGCGCCCGTCCGCATCCAGAACACGGCCAGCGCTAGCCACACTGCCTGAACTCCAGGTATTTCTATGACATCCGCATTTCGCTCCCCAAAAAAATAAAGGCCCTTTGAGTTGCCTAAACTTTAGAACTTTGCTTCACTCTCTCGCAGAACTGCCTGTTGCCTTTAATGATAGGTCATTAGTAAAACCACTATGTGCCTATTAACACCTGTTCCCTGTGTAAACATGCCCAAGAAGTTCATGACTTGTTTATTGACTTGCTGCTTGATTTTCTTTTTATCACAGAATCATGGCTTAAGGAATGGTGCAACCCTGATATTGTCCAAGCCCTACCTTTAGGCTATGCTATTTGTAGACAGGATAGACCGAAGTCCCGTGGAGGTGGTCTAGCTATTATCTATCGATATTCCTATCAATGTCTAAACTTCAATTTAGTCCATCTGAAAGGGGCAGAAAGCCTCGCTTTCTGTTTTAAGCTAAGATCCTCCCTCTCAATTGCAGGGGAGCTTATCTATTGACCTCCTGACCTCAGCTCCTGTTTTTAGGAATCCTTAGGGGATGTCTTAGACCCAGAGATTCTCCGGTATTCTAATTTCACCATCTTAGTAGTCTTCAATCTCCACCTTGAATGTAGTAATGAACATGGAATAGTACATTTTCCAGACACTCTAGACACCTTTGGGCTTCATTATTTGGAGTATTCCCCACACATTGTGCAGGACACACTCTGGATGGCCATAAAACGTCAGAAGGAGTAAGAAGTCTTGTTGTGGGTAGACCTTCAGCTTCCCAAACTCCAATCAACAACTTAATAATGTGAGAGGAAACTCGATTTAGAAAATTATTTCTACGGAGTTCGTGTGTGTTATATGTATCTCAAGCGAGCATGCAAATTGCACCCAGGTAAATTAGTGCTCGCATCACATTTCTTGGATACGTAGGCATTTATGTATAAACAAAAATATGTACACCCACAGGTACCATCCGTGGCTTTCTTCGTCACTGGACCCTCACCCAGGCACCTAAAGTGAAATGGGTAGGCTCGACGCATTTGTAAGCAGAGCTCTTAAAGGTGAGTTTGGCAGGGAGTATGAGTGGGTTAAAAATGATTCTTATACATTAAGGTCTAGGGCAAGATTAAAAACAATTTGATGTCATTAGGATGCAATGTCCCCAGATATCTAGAAGGTCAACATATTTCAGCCATGTCACTGCCCGTATAGGGTCAATCGGCTTTCCTCAGGACCTAATATCACACTGCATCTTTTTTTAGTGTGCAATCAATTATTTAGAAAACATGCACGTAACTAAGCAGACAATACTCATAGGACCTGTTCCTGGTATGGCTATAGAGGGCTTGTTTACTCAACAGACATCATAGGGTGTGCCAAGGGAGGACGGTCCCTGTAGTCAAACATTCATCAAGGGAGCGTGTCCACTTGCACCACTCATGTGTCCCTTTATTCCCGAATGTAACAGGGACTAACTTGATCTGCAAATGGTACGTTTTTATGGACAATCAAAATTGCACTAGATCTTCTGTCTTGTAGGTTCTTCTGCACCTCTGCTGCTTACAGTTAAAATGGTAATCTTCTAATGCCTGAGTGTACCAGGGGGCTGATGGCTGGGGATTCAGTTTCCTCTTTATTTAAGCTATTGGGGCTATTTATCACTGACCTGGGTAATCCAGGTCCCAAAACACCATACATCCTCTGTAGTGAATGAGAACAGACACAGGTATATACAAGACAGGTTAAAACAGTTGAAAATATTAAAAAGGATAACACTTCATTTGAGATGTTACTTTAGAATAAAAATATGGGGAAAATCAATCACATTTTCAGTCCTTGACTTTGTACTTTGAGAGAGTTCATCCTAGCCCACCACATGGAATTTAAAAAGCATGAGACCTGGACAATATGGGGATCAGTGTTATATTTTAGAATGCTTCCGTACAGTTGTGCCTAGATTTTTACATAACTTTACCAACCATCTATGTCTTATTGAATGGTAACCCAGGCAAAAAAAGAAGACATTGGGTTCGGTCTCTTCGCATATATTGCAAGCTGGGCACCCCACTGGATTGCCACTAGACCATTTGCAAGTGAATGCACGCAAAGGGAGACAATCATGCCGAAACTGCACATAGAGTTTCCTGCCTAATGCCGGGCGAATTTCGTCGAGGCATGGCTCCAACTTAAATGTGCCCTTTACGTCCAGAAAATGTGATGTAAAAGAGCCATGGGCAGATTCTGCATGGATTTTAGCGTTTTTTCTGCCCCAGTAACTGAACTTGGTTGTTTGTGTGAGGTTCTCCGACATGCTGTGTCATGGTTGTCCCATAGATCATTTTGTCCTATTGCACAGAGGCCTTCCCTAATATGTATGAGCTATGGCAGTTTTCCTGATCTGGGGAGTCTCAGAATTTCTAAGAGCTCTGATCTGTACTCTGCCAGTTCTGGTGTCACCCAGAGGCGCCGCCAAAAGTGTAATGGTCTGCAGTCAATTTCCTCAGCGATGGATCTCACCCCTAGGTCCATACGCAGTGGAATCAAAGTGGAGTTTGTCGGTAATCTGAGTAGTTCTCTGAGAAATGGATTCTCGGTATTGACCATTGGCCTAAGGTTAGAGTGCCCCCAAAGTTAAGGTCCATATAGGACAGCACTCCTGGGCTTACTGGTTTGTGGAATGACTTTCTAACAAACTTAGCCATGCCACCTGTGGTCTGTGCTAGTTTGAGATTTGACTTGTTTATTTGAGCCCCCAGGTCATGTTTTCAGTGAGAGTCAAACCCAAGTAATCGAATACAGATACCCGCTCCAGAGGAATGCCATTCATACGTGAGTTGGGATGTGTTGATTTACTGGGGTTGAAGACCATGAATTTTGTTTTTTGAAAGTTGATCTCCAATCCCCTAGACCTGCAGAACTCACAGAACCCATCTAAGATTCTCTGAATTCCCATTGGAGACGAGTAGGGCATTGTCTGCAAATGGCTGGAATTTGCTTTTGCGCTATTTTAGGTGCATCTGTAATCTTGCAAGCTCTCAGTGTCCTTAACAGTCCATAAATGTAAATGCAGAACAGGGTAGGGGCGAGCACACATCCCTGTCTTACTTCCCTATTTAAAGGGATGGGCTGTGTCAGTTCCCTGTTTTTCCCATATCTGATTTGGGGGTATTTTCCATTATAGGGCCTTCTCAGTATGTTTAAAATGTAAGGGGGAGGTCCTGGCTTGCTCAGGACCCTTCACAAAGCATCTCTGGAAACCAGGTCAAATGCACTCTTGAGATCAACAAAGACCAGATACAGGCTACCCCCTTCTAGATGGACTGTTTTCCAATAGAGAAGCTGGAGTCTGACAATCTGGTCTATTGTTGATGTTTTTTCCCTAAAACCAGCCTGTAAGGGGTCATAATCATTTGTTCCTCTAGCCAGGATTGCAGACGATCTAATAGAATCCTGGCAAATACTTTTTGGGAGACATCGATCAAACGGATCGATCTGTAGTTTGTGGGTGCGAGTGGTGGTCCCTTCTTGTATACCGGGAGGATCTCGGCACCAAGCCAAGTTGCAGGAAGAGCCATTCCCTGCAGGATGGCATTTAAGACCACCCAAAAATATGGGCCCCAGATCTTAGGTTCTGCCCAATACAGATCCCTTGGTACCTTATCCAGGCCAGCAGCCTTGCCAGGCACTATTTTGCTTAGAGCTTTGATAACTTCTGGCAGAGCTATCACAGGGATAGCTATCTCGAACACCAAAGGAATTAGAATTACTAATGTCTGGCTACTTTCCAAAGCATCGAGTGAGCTCCCACCAACTATCAACCGCTTTTTTTTGGTCAAGGGCCGCATGTCCTTTGTTACTGCCAGTAGATGCGATACTCCAGAATGATTTTATATCTTTTGTTCCCAGGGCCAATTTCAAACTGTCCCACTGGTCCATTTCCCATGTGGATTTAGCAGATGCAATAGTGGTTTTGTAATGGTACCTGGCTGCTTTTACTATGATGTTACACTTTGTTTTTATGGCCTCTATCATTGCCTTTTTGGCCACCCGGCAACCATCCTAAACCAAGATTGCTTTGGCTTCCTCCCACGACCCCTGGTACACGCTGTTCAGAACGTCTCCACCAGCTTAGCGGTTGTAGACTCATTAATCTTTGCAACCTCTACGAGGGAGGCGGCGAGGTCTCCGTGCTTCACTATCTCTGACAGGGCTTCAATGTTGGGAATAATGGCATCAAATAAAAGAGCCATTTTTTCATGTCATTTTTTTACCCAGGCCCACCTGACTTTAAGCCTGTTGTTTGTTAGGGTCAGTCTATGGTCGGCGGCGGCGGATGATTCTGCTGTGTATTCATCATTGGGTGGCAGATTGAGTACAAGTATTCGGGCGCTATGGTCGCTGTCATGTCGCGGCCAGACGGTAAAGTCCTTAGCCAGGGCCCATAGCCTTGTTTCTATAAGGATATAATCCAAAATGGATGAGTAGCCAACTCTATTAAAGGTGTGGTGCCCGGGGGAGTTGGAGCTAAAGCGACCATTGCAGGCTCGCCGGGAATACTTCAGGGTAAGTGCCTTGATTTGGAGAGCCAAAGGCGTCCAAACCCTGATTGGGGAATGTTGGTCTCAGGAATGGCCCACAACTCGTCCTCTTCTTGGTGGTTCAAATTGAAGTTTAGATCACCACCCAGCACTACTAGAATATTGTTTGACAGGCTGGATAAAAGATTATCAAAATGGTATAATGTTGTTGATTCTTGGCCAGTCTTCGGCGGCTTCGAATAGATGTTGATTAGGGCGATTTTAAACTCTGGTGTAAAAGTCAGTACAAGGCACAATATGTTTGGGGAATTGTGCACCACTGGGGTAATCCTGTATCCTAAATGACTCCCAACCCACGTACAGAGCCCGCCTGAGGATTTGCCTCGTCCCCTGGTTACAGCATGTATCTAGAATGAAGCACAGCCCTTACGAGTAGAATTCTCTGTTGAACAGGATTCCTGAAACATGCAGATGTCACATGTTTCTACACCCTCCCCACCCCCCATTCAGGGCAATCTAGTTTGTTTTTAATACCTGCCACGTTCCAGGATACAACCTTGTGGTCTTTCAATGCACTACAAGTGACTAGGTCCCCATGTTCTTGGTTATTTAAATGACCTGCAGGTTCTCGAGTCACTGCAGTGTCTAGAGTAGCTACTTGGCGCTTATTCAGGCAATCAAGGATTAATGCTGTGTCTATCCCCCTGTCTATATTGCCAGAATTTTCCAGGTTTTCGTGAGGATAATTAAGGGCATATGAATGTGTAGGGGTAACAAGTTGTGCTTCCTGAGTGATAGTGGGACATTTAAGACTGGCAGTAGCTATTGAGTCATTGGACAGTTCGGGGGGGGGGGGGCAATTAACCTGGTGTGGACATTTTTACAGTGGTCATGTTAAGGTCACTTTCTGGAGAGCTAGGTGGCTTGTTCTTGAGGTCCAGAGCCCTTTCCACTATGGGATCACTCACATAAGACGACCAAGATGTTCACTCAGCCGAGCGTCAGTCAACCTCATCCAAGGCCCCAAATCTGTTTGTCAGGGGCAAATTGAAGGTATAAGGTTGCATTTGGGGGGCACCCTGACCTATCATTGTCCGTGTTTCATGCCAGTCATCTTATCTACATCTATGATTGTCCCTGTTATCGTAGATGGATACTGGGGCATAGAAGTGGGGGAGTGGGAACAGTCTAATAGCAGAACCTATGGATAAAAAACAATGGCTCAAATGCAGAAGATGTTGTACAATGCGTGGGTTCCTAAAGTTAACTATGGCACAGTCCCCCCTAACATCTTTAGGTCTGTTGCCCACTCATCAGTATTTCACCAGCAATTGCATAGTTAAATTGACAGTGTCTGGCAAACATGTGTAAACATTTGTTTTTTAACTCGGATTGGGTTTCTTTCTGGCCTTCTTTTAGGGATGGGACTCCAGTAAGAGCAATAACATAAGGGGTTGAGGCTGGTGGGAGGTTTATTGTTGGTAGGCCAGTCCCTACCCTGCCTCTCGATCTCATCATCCCCCCATTACCAGTAGTTATCCCAGATGAACCCTCATTTGCAGGTGCACTGCCCCAGGCTTTATGACCCTTATCACACAGTGAGCTTTGCACCTCTGGAGTGACTGTAGGAACCCCACAGGTGGGTTGAACTTCTTTCTATTCTCAGTTGTTCCGGGTTCTGTGGGATCTACAGACACTGCACTGGTCTCTCTAGCCAATGTTGAGGGCTTAGGTGTTTTCCCAAAAGTACAGGTACATGAGATAGAGATTTGGTCTAAGCGGGCAGATGCATGGGCAAGTTCCTCTGTAAAGATGACTCGAATTTCACCTCGTAGTGATTCCAGCATGGGAGCAACCCATGCAGGTGGTGTAAAGTCTGCATGCTGTATAAGCCCCTCGGGCAGAGTCTGATCTGACCCATCTCCCGAATACGCCAGAGTTCCATCATTTGTCTTCTTCCATTTGATCCCAGCCTTTGTTGTCTTAGTGGGCTGCTTTGTATTAGAGGACTTAACTATGCCCTTTTTTGTCAACCAGCGCGGCACGCCTGTGATTTTTGAGTGCAACTGACAAAACAATTCGGTTATTTCAGCAATTAATCCAATGCACCACTTAGCGATACACCATCCATGTCATTATGTAGAAGAAGGGCAACATTCTGGCCCTTCTTGTAGTGACGGTCTAGTGTTCCGCTACCGGAACAGGAACTGATGATGACAGGAAGCGGAAGGCGGCCATTTTGTGTTCGGCGCCGACCGCTAACAATACAGGCAGGACTCCCGGCGCTCCGGGGAATAAAGTAACCTACCCCAGAACTCCAGCGTTGTGTGGTGCTTTCTAACTTCCACAATGGCGACGAGGGTTGGTCTTCAGACCCCACACGTCACCCACGATGCAGGAAGACTACGCGGGCCCGCGTAAATGGAAAAAAAAAACGAGGTGCAACAGAAACTTCACCCGGAGCGTGGCAGAGGAGCCAAGAAGCCACTGAGAGGGCGCAAACACGCACCAGCGTCCCAGATACGCAGAGGAACGCGCACAACTGACGGTCATGGTGCCACAGCACCTTGTGCACTGAGAGGGACGTGAGCCACGCCACCAGAGGGTGGCACAGAGTGAAGCACCCAGGGACGCCACAGAGCCACGCGGTGGGTGCCTCCTTCCTGGCAGCAGCAGGGCGCCCGGCACCCTGGCGGAGCAGCGATCGGGTGCAGAAGTGCCTAGCTCGTCGGGTCCACCCAGAGGGAACGGCAAACGAGCACCAACGGGCCCTTCGGAGAGGGACAAGGGTGAAGATAGCGGCAGTGATCGCAGTGTGGGGGACGCAGCCGAGCAGCACACACCGGGGAGTCCTCCTGGACAGACGATCCCCGTTCCGGTTACTCGGAGAGAAGCAGCCAAGATGGCGGCCCAGTCGTCTTCCCTCACCCAACTGGTACCATTCCTGACGAGGTGCGGTGAACCGGAGATGAAGTGGGAAGACTGGAAGAGGTACTTCTTAAACTATCTGGAAGCCCTAGAAGAAGAAGGAGACACCCCTTTCTCGAGCAAGAGGAAAAAAAAAATATTGTTGCACAACTTGGGCCCGGAAGGGATCAGAGTCTACGACACTATCGTTAAAGCCGAGAGGGGTGCCACAGACACTGATGTCTTCAGTCACGCCATAGCAGATCTGGACGCACACTACAGGCCAGTGGTGTGCGTCGCGATAGACAGATACAACTTCTTCCAAAGGAAACAAAGGAATGGAGAGACGGTAGACGAGTATGTCGTAGCATTACAAAAGTTGGCCCTCACGTGCAAATTTGACACGCTACATGACGACCTAATCAGGGACCAAATTATTATGCACACTACCAGCTCCCACGTCCAGGAGAAGCTGTGGGTAAATGGAGACGCTCCCCTCAAAGAAATATGGGCGATGGTCAAAAAGGCCGAATTGTCGAGACGCTGTGCGCAAGCAGCCAAGAAAGAAGCAGGTGGGACGCCGACAGTCTGCAGGATAATGGCGCCATCGAGGGGCGAACGACCTAGGCAGCGAGACCAACAAAGGAATCAAGATGGCAGATGACCAAACAATAACAACAATCAGATGGACTATAAGGCGAATAAAGGGGGGAAAACGAGCTGTTACAGATGTGGCAGCACTTCTCATCTGGGAAATGACAAAGTGTGCCCGGCGTTCAGGGGGAAATGCTCTTACTGCAGCGTGTTCGGGCACTACGAGAAGGTGTGCCGCCGGAAACCGAAAGGAACAATGGTTAGATATGTTGACCATGAACGAAGAGAGGAGACAGACGACCAAGAAGATGATGACGACCAAGTGGAGTTCTTATATATCGATGTACAGGTGTTGGAAATGGAAGGAGATGGAACGGACAAACCCAGACTGAACATGCATATCGGAGGGATACCTTTGGAAATGATAGCGGACAGCGGGGCACCAATCTCCATCATACAACGAAGAGTATGGGAAGAAAAGTTCGCACAGAAGATCGAGGAGAAACTGCGTCCGATGGATTTGAGGCCGGTCACATATACGGGACAAAGAATTCCCATGTTGGGGTATTGCCCCCTCCCATTCGAGTTCAGGGGTCGCCACGCGGACTGCAAATTATACATAGCCGAGAAAGGCCCCTCAGTATTGAGCTGGAAAGACCAAGGAGCACTAGGGATACAACTCAATCCGGGGGGCATTGAGAAAATACTGCTCATGGACAGGGATGAGCAGGAAGGCGTGGAGTCGTGGCAGAGAACGTACCCCGAGGTATTCAAGGGACAAATTGGAGAATTGGCAAAGTATAAACACCTCATAAAGCTCAAAGAAGGAGCCATACCAGTGGTACACAAGGTGAGGAACATCCCACTCGCAGCAGGGAAGCAGTGCAAACGGAGCTGGACAGGCGGGAAAAAGAAGGGGTGATCAGAGCCATAGAGAGTGCCGAATGGCTTTCCCCCCTGGTTGTGGCCCAGAAGCCAAATGGAAAGGTACGGCTCTGTGTTGATTTAAGAGAACTGAACAAAAACATTGTCATCGACAAATTTCCCTTGCCCCGCATTAATGAGATGCTTGCCAAGACCAAAGACATCAAGTGGTTTTCCACAATAGACTTGTCGTCAGCGTACCATCAAGTACGACTACATTCGTCGTGCAGCCATCTCACATCTTTTATCACGCCTTTCGGCTGTTACGAGTTCTTGAGGATGCCATTTGGGCTGGCGTCGGCAGCAGCGGTTTTTCAGAAGCTGATGTTCAGGTTGCTGAAGAATATAGAGGACGTGAAGTTCTTTCAAGACGACATCCTGGTAATGGGAAGAACCAAACAGGACCACAACGAGAAGCTTCACAAAGTACTACGGACGCTGCAAGAACATGGCCTGACGGCAGAATGGACAAAATGCAGGTTCGGAGTGCAATCCGTCACGTACCTGGGGCACGAGGTGAGCGACAAAGGGATAAAGCCAAAAAGTGCAAACATGAAGGCTATCCAGGATGCCACCACACCAAACAAGAAAGAAGATGTTCGGTCATTCCTGGGAATGGCCGAGTACTACAGTAAATTCATTCCTCACTTCGCCACAAAAACACATCTCCTGCGCCAACTCCTGAAGGAAAAGAACAAATTCGTATGGAGCCAGGATGAACAGGCGGAATTTGAAGCTCTTAAACAGGAAATGAGTACTGCCATTCCCCTGAAGGGATTTGACCCAAGTGCGGAGTCCATCCTCACCACGGACGCCAGTGATCGTGGCCTAGGAGCAGTTCTCATGCAGAAGGCGGAAAACGGAGAGACGTCGACGGTCAGCTTCGCCTCAAGATCGCTCGCACCCAATGAGGAGAAGTTTAGCGTCATTGAGAAGGAGATGCTGGCAGTGGTATGGGCGATGGAAAGGTTTAGGCAGTACTTGTGGGGAGCAAAATTCCTGGTGAGAACAGATCACAAGCCCTTGGTCCGAGTACTGACGTCAAGTGGCCATGCTCACGCGACCCCTAGGATTGCTAAGATGACCCTTAGACTTTTAGACTTTGTATACGAGGTGGAACACATTCCAGGGCCGCAGAATAAAGTGGCAGACTTCCTGAGCATAGCAGCGGCGATGGAAGTGGCGGACAGCAGTGGGAAACAAAGGTGGGAAGAATACGTAGTAGCCACCATACAGGATACAGAGGAGGTGATTAGTGCACAAGAGTGGGAAGAAGCATACGAGAAAGAGGCGGACTTGGAAGCCATCAAAGGATACGTGGTCCACGGGTGGCCTGAAAAGAGACACCTCAAGGAAGAACTGAGAAAGTACTGGGAAGTAAGGGATGAATTGTCGCTGGCAGAGAACCCTATATTCCTGCTAAGAGGAGACAAAGTGGTTCCTCCACGGGACATAATGGATCATCTTATGGCCTTACTGCACGAAGGGCACCAGGGAATCACCAAGACCAAAGCCCTTGCCAGGCAAGCGTACTGGTGGCCGGCCATTGATGCGCAGATAGAACGACATGTGCGCCAATGTGAGTCATGTGCCAAGGCGGACAAATCACAGAGCATGTTAAGACCTCCCTTAGGGAAATTCCCAGTACCAGATGGACCATGGGAAATGGTTTCTGTGGACATAATGGGCCCTATCCTCAACAAAGAAGGAACACAGAAGTATGTGGTAGTCCTCATCGACAAATATTCTAAATGGCCAGAGGTGGAGGTACTTGAGAATGTGGACACAGACGCAGTGGTGCACTTCTTACGCACCACATTTGTCAGAGAAGGCATCCCAAAGATAATCACGTGTGATAATGGGCCGCAATTCACCTCGGCGAAGTGGATAGCTTTCACGACCAGGAATGGCATAGAAGTCAAACATGTGCCCATCTACCATCCTGCCGGTAACGGTCAAGTGGAAAGGTTCAACCGGGTGATCATGGGCACATTCAAGCGGCCATTAACGATGGTATGGACTGGGAAAAGGAATTAGAGAAGATGATCTGGGCCTATCGCATCACACCGGGGAGCACGGGATACAGCCCGTTCAAAGTGTTGAGGGGTAGAGAAGCCTTCACGAAGGACAACATAGCATGGAGGAAATTAGTGGTGCAAAGCAGGTGGTCACCAGCTGTGGTCAGAAGAAATCTCGAGAGGGCACAAGAAGTATATACGACACACTATAACAAGAGACGCAACGTTCAAGGAGTAGAACTGGAAAAGGGAGACTGGGTGAGAGTTAAACTGGCAATCCTCAAGAAGAAAGGGGAAAGCAAATTTTCGCCACCCTTACAAGTGCTGGATCCCTACGCCCGGTCTGCCCTGCTCAGTGACGGCAAGGTGTGGTCACAGGACAGAATGGCCAGGTGCAGTAAGATTTTGAAGTGGGAAGATGAGGAAGAGGAAGGAGCAAAGGAAGTAGGAGATGAAGGAGAGAGAGAATGTAGCGGAAGGAGAAACGAGAATGTTGAAGGAGAGTTGCAGCAAGTGGAAGACAGAGAAGAAGGAAGCGGGACAAGTGAAGGTACGAGGAGCAGGAGCAAGGAAGAAGGTATTGAGGAAGTGATGGACAGAGAAATAGAAGTAGCAGGGAGAAGGTCAGACAGAAGGGAATCAGAAGAAGAAGGGTGCAAGGAAGTGGTGAGAACAAGAGGGGGAAGGACAGTAAAGATACCAGAGAAGTTTAAGGACTATGAAATGAACTGGAAGTAAGGTTTCATTATTTGTATTTGGTTATTGCATAAAGGGGGGAGATATGTAGTGACGGTCTAGTGTTCCGCTACCGGAACAGGAACTGATGATGACAGGAAGCGGAAGGCGGCCATTTTGTGTTCGGCGCCGACCGCTAACAGTACAGGCAGGACTCCCGGCGCTCCGGGGAATAAAGTAACCTACCCCAGAACTCCAGCGTTGTGTGGTGCTTTCTAACTTCCACACTTCTCTACAGGCAAATCTTGCCACTCCAAAATGCAAAGACATCGAATAGCAGTAAAAAACCACCAAAGCGAAATAACCATCCATGTCGTTATGTAGAAGATGGGTAACATTCAGGCCCTTTTCTACAAACAAGTCTTGCCGCTCCAAAATGCAAAGACATGGAATAGCAGTTGCGAGTTGAAGGTCTGTATTCACTAAATTATTTGTTTGACAGTAAAATTACAGCTTTTGGTACGGTTGAAAGATTGTTTGCATATATGTAAACACATCTCTTATGTCATGCAATAGAGTTTCGTCTGACAACAGCGTAGTTGAACGTGCTGAAGGAAACCAAGTTAGTGCTTATGTGAAAATATGGACTGTGCCGGAGTCAGGCTAGCAAACAACTTTGGCATTAACCTCTCATTTACAGAAAAGAGGTTCTGTCTGGTGTTCTCTCTTGTAAGGTAAAAAAATATAGCACATCACAGTACCATTCCCTCTGGATACCTCTGTGGTGGCCACTGCTGCCACTGGTTTACAGGAAACTAACAGTAAAAAATGAAACATAAATAAAAGAAAAAAATTACAACACCAAAAACTCTGACTTTCACAAATGCGAGACTGATTGCATTGCAACTGCTTGTTTTGTGTATGTTCCTGATATGAATGTCCTCAGGTAATCCTATGTTGGGCACAAATGCTTTCATCCAGTCCAGAGATATGCGTTGCATACTGGATCTTGTATTTTTGTTTCACTCACTATAAAGGCAGAGGTACAAGTGTCAAGAATCAAAGTGAAATCCATGATTGGTGCATAATATAGGCAGTGAGATTCCAAGTTTAAATGACCAGCTGACCGCATGGTGCATTCACATCTACCAATAAGTCCTTTGGCATTGGTGACACCTTCGGACTGACCTGGTTTCATAAACAACCGCATTTTGTATGCTCAAATTTTGATGGTCATATTTCTAATTGTAAAAATAAAACCACAAGTACCAGAATTAATAAAAGTTGTTGACTAAAATATCAGGACTGGCTGAAGTTGTCACCAATAGCATGGGGCCTTTTGGCGACTTAGAACTTTATAAAAAAGGTGACAATCTAGATATCTTGTGAGGTGGGTGTAATCATAGCTGTTCTGTGTTTTAAAGAAAGGAAACCTGTCTTAACGGGATTGGTAGTAGAGGCTGAAGTGCCTTCAGAGAACACTGTCACTGGAATGATCAATCTATTAAAGGTCATAGCAGCCATTCAGTTTCGTGTTATGCGCGACACTTTCAATTGCACCAGGAATTTTAGCCAAAAGCACTTTTCATGCTGCTCTTTTTTGTCAATTCGTACAATGTTAAGAGTGGGATCACATGTCCACCCATGTAATGCTCTGCTGGTTGCAAAAACCAAGACTGTCAGGAGGTACCACACATGTCCTCAGCAGCAATGACTAAAGACTTGCAGGGCCTCTACTCAGTCATCATGCTACTCATTCACCACGCCACCCAATCAGTGTCCCCTGGCAGAACTTTATAAAGAGATATTTGCAGCTAATCTGAGATTATTTTTTCAAATTATCAGGGTGTTGTGCGCTCAAAAGGGTCAGAGAGCCCAGAACTTACTTACTTTTCAAACAAAAATCTTGTATAACGTCCTAAGCATTAGCATATGTATCCAATCCTACATTTTGGTTAGTGGAATCGTATCTTGAACAAAGGGTTAAGTTGAGAAGGTTGATGGGACTGCCATGCATAGCTCTGACACAAAGGGCCTCATTTATGAAAAGTGACACATCGCTGCGAGAAAACAGCGATGCGTCACTTTTCACTGCGCCCTCCTTGCAACACAAACGATGCATCATATTTACAGTATGACGCATCATTGCGCAAGGAGTTACAGATACGTCAGTATTTCTGACGTATCTGTAAGGCGCAAAAGTGACGCATTACTGGAGTGTGTCACAAAAGTGACGTAACTCCAGCAATGTATCCTTTCACATGGGGCAAGCCTCATGTGAAAGGGCCTGCGTCAGTCTTACGCCTGCTGTGAGGCAGGCGTAAGAAATTGATGCATTTGTGTCCTAAAAGTGGTGCAGTGAAATCACATAGATTTCACTGAGTCACTTCTACGACCATTTCTTGCGTCAATACGCCCCCCTGCATACATTATACCTGGCGCAGGTATAATGTGGCGCATGGGTTTACAAAGTGACGCATCTACCTAGATGCGTCAGTTTGTAAATATGGCGCAACAAGGCGCATTTTTTACGCCACTGGTGCGTCACTAAAAGTGACGCTCCAGCGCGTAAAAGTGACGCATAGCCTCATAAATGAGGCCCAAAGGATTTTTCTGGCAGGTTGGAGTGCTGTGTCGTTTGGCTAGGCTGTTTTGGAACAGCAGGTCACCTGATTGCGTTGCAGCTAATTTCTGCAGTTCCTGAAACATTGAAAGGAAAAAAACAGCATATAGAAATGGATTCCAATAAAAAGGACATCCCTCTCGTTCATGTCTTCCTGCCACCGCTTTCTGTCACCTTCCTCCTTTTAAAGGAAACCCGAGTGCAAGAAGTCAGCGAGGCATTGTACTTCACAGCAGCGGCCTTGGACTGAGCGCCCTGAGTTGACGCACTGTACCTACAAGAACGTCAACGTCACAGGGTGGGTCAGACATCCTACCACATTTTATGAGGTAAGCCTACGGAAGAAAACTCAGGAACTCGAAATTTAGAGGCAATCGGAGAAGTGGGGACCCTTCGGCTCCCTGCACCATTGCCACACCCTAAGTTTATACGAAAGCAATGGGTGGTAAATAAAGCTACATTTAACAGAGTTACAATTACAAAATGCTAGCTGATACGTATGACCAGCCCTCGCCCCTTGGCACCACACCACTCTCCTCTTTCTGGTCATCCCACCACATTAGATTATGTCCATGCAGTGCTGCAGGTGCATGATCCTTGCTGTGAGTAAGTGATGTCAAAGTAGCAGCTCATAAAAGAATGATAAAGAAGGAAAGTTTTAACACAATGGTAAGAGAAGGGAATTGCAGAAAAATATAAATGGGGACGACACGAGTTGGAAAGAAACCGCATGAAAATTACCATTGATCCAGCGGGCTATAGAAAATATATCATAAACTACGCTACCCAACTTCATAACCTATAAACAAAATTCTATACTAAATATGGACCCATTTATGAACCTGATATATTTTGGGCCTACTGAATCAGGTGGTCAGAATAAATCTATATACACATTATCTACAAACTATATACATATTTATACATTTGCAGAAAGAATATTGTCATTAGAATAAAACCCAACCATTTAAACGACCACCATAGGCGACGTGATCTAGCTAATGGTAACCTATACTTCTGAATAACCAAGACCAGCTTGTTTGTCAAAAGTAAGATTTTATTTTCTAAATTATGGTATATAAGTTGAAAGTTTTATAAATGAAATTTATTTGCAATATAGCAAGCATGATGGTAAGAAATATGAGAAAAATACAATTTAAGCAATTGAATCAATTTTAAAGAAATTATATAAAGTTTAGCATTTCTAAAACCTATTTCCCTAACTGAGCTAAATAGACAGAAATTAAAGTAAAGTTCTTTGAGGATTCTTACGTGCTCCACGCAAAGTCCAGCAGCACATCACCCTCATCGGAAAGTCAGAAAGCAGCAGCCAGCCCAACCCTAAGGGCATGACTTTTTATACCTTTCTACGCTAACTAAACTAGCAAAGGAAAGTTTTCAGAAATCTTCGACGTCCCATTGGTTGAGAGTGACAAGTGACATGTCACCCGTTTCTCAAAAAGTTCCACAAAATCATGTCTTACAAAGACCATTGTCTCTTCCATGTGAAGCCAGAAGCTTCCTGCGATTGCAACTTTGTATTAAGTCATCCTCGCAGCTTCCATAGACTTTCAGTACAACTTCCGCGGATGCCAAGTTAAGGACTGACAAAATGTTCACTTTCGACCTTGGCCATGTCCGACAGAATGATGTCAGCTCATCAGTTTTTGCTTTGTGAATGCAGCTTCAATAAACGTTTTAATTCAGAAAGGGTGTCTCGTGACTTTCTGCAGAATTATAGATCAGCTCTTTTTCTGCGGCTCAAATGACTAGGCCCAAAAGCAGGCAACTTATGTTTTCTAGTATAAAACAAACACAAGAAAAGTATTAATGTAAGAAATAAAGTATATTCTGTATCCACCCCATGGTTTACTAATTAATTAACCCACCCGATTAATCAAAATGTTACCTAGCCAATGTAAACAAATAAAGCAGCGTTTATATTTACCAGTCTCCGTTTTTCTATGAGACCCATATGCACCTAGAATAGTAGAAATGACATCACACAGACAAGGAAAAGCAAAACAAGCACATGCTTCTTTTAAGTTTGCAGCAGTTAGTAATGACAAAAACGAAAACAATAAATTATTTTATTATTTTGCACGAACAAAAAGATGCAACAAATATGCACGTTTATGAGCACACATGTTAGTCCCCCCACGTGTAAAGTTTAATCTAGGTTGTATTAGTACGACATATCACAAATCATTAATAATTTTATTCATGTTATGGAAATGTGACTTTGCGAGTTTAAACAAAATTTTGTTTTCTATCTCGCTCCATCAACTCCCTCATCTGGTGATTAACAAATCACCACACCAGCACTCAAAATTTTGGTAAATTAAATTTTTAAGAAATCGATTCAAATTCATTTGAATTAGAAAACCTAAAAGTCTGTTTCAGCATAATCTTTGCAATTAACATGACGCTCTCTATGTAACTCCTGTAACTCGATCTCCCTTTCCTCTTCTTTTCTGAGTTTATAGATTCTCTTCTTTTCCTTCAATCGTTTCTTTCTTTTATGTAACAAACAACCTACTTTAGTCAAAATAAAAATGAATACTATTATAATCAAAGGTGCTAGAATCTTGCCAAGAATTGAACTTCCGATATTATGAAACCAGTTTTTAATTGCTTGAAACCTTTTTGAAAGTTTCCCTGTAAAATCTTCTTCTTCTAAAGGAATTATCTCTGAATGCATTTGTGTAATATTCTTAATATACATTTCAATATTCTTACTTTCATCCGGTATATATGTACAGCAATGTTGGACATGTAAAATGCCACAGACTCCTCCCTCTTTTGCTAGGAGTATGTCTAAAGCAAGGCGATCTTGAATTACCATGGATCTAATTGCAATAACTTCAACATTCACTAATTGAAACCCATCAGCAGTGTCAGTTGATAATCTATCAACTAAAGTGGACAATTTTCTGATTCTCCCTGCATTTAGGGTTATACCAACAAAAGGTATTACAGCTTGAAAAATATCTCCCAGAACTTCAGTAAAAGTTTCTCTTTTAGCTCTATTTACATAATTATGTATTTTAAACAATCCTTCTGAATCTCTGTCAACATGAAACACTTTAGGAAAAACAATTCCCACATAACAAGTTCCATACCAATGGTCAGGAAGGTTATAGTAAGCTTTGTCACCACAAACAAAATAAATTCCAGGGAAGATAGGATCTTTTCCACCTTTAAATCCCCAACCTCCCATAATCTGATAAGTATCTTCACAGTTGCTTGCACCTACAAAATAATTATCAAAAAGTGTATTATCTCTTCTAATACAAAGTTTTCCACTAACTGGTTTGTCTATGTGAATTGCAATATTTTCAAGCATTTTGCCATTTAATTTCTCATCCTCTTTTTGCCAGAAGGATGACTTAGTCTGCTTGACTAATTCATTTCTCTTATAAATTGCTCTTCTCTCCTCAACCATATTCAAAAATTTCTTTCCTTCAGCACTTAATTTACATGTTAGATTATTCTTGTAAGCATACTCATAAGTGAGTTCGTTAGTAACAAGGAAATATTCTCTCAATTGTTTTGCTTTCTTATGCTTATTTAAAGCATTATCAATCTTAACATTAGCAAAAATTTCATCATAATTTGAATAGTAATATTCTAAACGACCAGTTTGATAAAATAAACTAGTTAATACACTACATGTAACAGCATAAGTGAGAGGAAGCATATTATATGTTACTCCCTCAGAAACAGAAGCAGGTAACTTAACACAGACATAACAGTCCTTTGCATCCATTACCTTTACATATTCACTCAATAGCTTTGTGAATGTATTGCTTGAAAAATCACCTATTGATTTATCTTGATGAATGTTAGGCTGATGATCAATAACTTTTGCAGATGCACTATGTTTAGTTTGGCTAATCAGAGCTTTGCTTGTTATGTTAACTTTGTGTAATTCTCTATTCATTTCTAAAGGGATAATCACAGCTAGTACCAACCAGAGCAGAACTAAAATGAGCAGACACACCAGAGTCATCTTACAGCATCTTTTAAAAACAGAACACTTTGAAGTGCTCTCCTTAACATAAGGCATTTTTAGGTTAGTTTTAGCCTCAAAAATAAAAATTAAATTTTAAAATTTATATACACCCCCCTTTTAAAATATATTTTTCTTTTATAACCCTAAACAAGATTTCTTCGACCTTATGTCATACATAAGTTTTCTTCTACTAAACAGTTTTTCTTCGACCTTGTGTCAACTAACAGGATTTCTTCAGCCTTTTGCCAATTTAATAATTTTGTACTTCAATCATTGTCACTAATTTCTTGGATTTCGTTTTCTTCTCCACTACTATCATATATGTCAATAACAGGTGGAATTACTAAGTAAGTCCACTCAGGAGACTTGTATTTCTGGTTTGGTCTAATTATTCTCTTCCCTTTCCTCGATATCACTTCAATTTTTCTTCCAACTCCAACTTCTTTTCCTGGACTCTTTTGACTACTTATTTCTTCAACTTGTTCTATTGGCTTTTTGATCAATCTGACTCTCAATCTTCCACCTGGCCAGTAGTCTGCTTTTCTCACGTACTTCTTCTTTGGTTCAGAATTATTTGATTCTGACTTCCAAGTCCTTTTCTTTCTGTTTTCACTTCCACCTTCCACGTCACTTTCTTCAGTTTCGTAGTCTGAAATTTCAATTGACTCAGGAACTTCTCTATTCGGCAATTTCACTCCTTCAGGAACTTCACTTTGTCTTCCATCACTGGTACTCGGTAATTCGTTCTCCTCTTCTTCTTCAATTACCTCTAGCTTCCCAGATTTCGGATTTCTGTTCCTTACTTCAGAGCTTGTTCTCTGCCTTTCGATACTCTCCTGGTCTGAAACTTCTTTGGGTTCAGCTTCTTTGTCTTCAATAGAGACAACCGAATCTTCAGTTATCTTTCCTTTTAACAGATTCTCTTCACCTTCAGAATCTATTTCAATTATTTCTAAGTCTTTTCTTGTCAGATTTCCATTCACTGGCACAGTTTCCAGATGTCGACTTTCTTGTCGATCTTCAGAATCTGGAATTACTTCACCTTCTGTTCTGTCTTCTGCTTCAGAATCAGAATCATCTGTGGTATCACTTTCAACATCAGAACTCTCAGGAGTTGGTACTGGAATAGTATGACTTGGATGAATCCAGCGCTTCAATCCTCTGCACTTTACAGCATTAGTAGTGATCAAGATTACCTGCCTAGGTTTCTGCCATCTAGGAGATAGACAATTCCTTCTCCGATGTACTTTCGTTCTGACCCAATCGCCAGGTCTCAGATCATGAGTCAAAACTTTTTCATTTGATTGAGCTTCAGTTCCCACCTGATTAGACACAGAAGTTACCATATCAGATAACCTTTTACAGTAATCCAAAATTGCACTGTCATTTATGCTCAACAGTTTACCTACAGGTACAAAAGCTTGCCTCATAACTCTTCCCATTAAAATTTCATGAGGACTCAGACCTGTCTTTTTATCTGGTGTACTTCTTAATGACATCAAAACAAGTGGAAGAGCATCAGTCCACTTAACTCCTGTCTCTAGACACATTTTTCCAATTCTGTTTTTGATAGTTCCATTTATTTGTTCGACTACACCTGATGCCTCTGGTCTGTATGCACAGTGTATTTTCTGCTCAATGCTCAAAGCTTCACAAATTAACTTCAACAGTTTGTTATCAAAATGGCTTCCTCCATCACTCTCAATAGTGACTGGAAAACCGTACCTTGGGATGATTTCTCTGAGCATTAGTTTTGCTACTGTAATTGAATCACAATGTCGTGTAGGGAAAGCCTCTACCCATCTTGAGAATAAGCATACAATTACAAGTACATATTTCAAACAGTTGTGTAAGGGCATTTCAATGAAATCTATTTGTAACCTGGTAAAGGGACCACCCTCTCGACCAATTATTCCTGTCCCCACCACTGATTTTCTGTTTGGATTCATTTGTTGGCATGACAAACACCTTTGACAAAAAGATTCTGCAATGGTTCTAAATTTGGTATTGAACCATGTTTCTCTAAAAAGTCTGACCATAGAATCTCTTCCTAAATGTGCAGGACCATGATATAATCTGGCCATGTCAGCAATCAAGCAATTTGGTAAGACTATTCTGCCATCTTTGTAAACCCACACTCCATCTTCTTCACGTGGTCTACAATCTGATCTTAACCATAGGTCTTTTTCTTCATCATCTGCTTCGTTTTGTAAATCTCTAATCTCATGCCATGTTTCTACAACAGTTGTTAGCATTAATGAATTTGAATCAGTTTCTTTACTCCTCTCCCGATTGTATGAATAATTTTTTCTTGCGCAGTACTTTGCTGTTTCGTCTGCGAAGGCATTTCCCTTGGAAATATAATCAGTTCCTCTAGTGTGCGCTGCACACTTGACAATGGCAATTTCTTTTGGCAATTGTATTGCTTCAATTAATCTTCTAATGAAAACTGCATTTTTAATTGGTGATCCTGTTGATGTCATATATCCTCTCTGTGACCAGAGTTGTCCATAATCATGCACAACTCCGTACCCATACTGACTATCAGTAATGATGGTAACTCTTATATCTTTTGATATTTCACATGCACGAATTAAAGCAATCAATTCAGCCACTTGTGCTGAACGAACTCCTTCAAGACATGATGCTTCTTCAACATCTACAACTGTACAAACTGAGTATGAAGCTTTCAAGACACCTCCTTCGGATCTTAAGCATGAGCCATCTACAAAGTAGACAAAATCCGATTCAGACAAAGGTCTGTCTTTGATGTCTTTTCTGGGTTTAGTGCAGAATTCCATGACATCTAAACATTCATGTTCAGTTTCAATATCATCAACAATTTCAGAATCAGGCAGTAATGTAGAAGGATTCAGATTCAAACATCTTGAAATCGAAACATTATCTGCTCCCAGTATGATTTTCTCATACTTTGTCAATCTGCTACTTGTTAAATGTTGAGTCTTACCTCTTGTCAGTAATATTTCAACTGAATGAGGCACAAAAACTTTCACAGGAAATCCCATAATGATTCCTTCACTTTGTTCAAGGCTGATACTTGTAGCTGCAACTGCTTTCAAACAACCTGGTAATGCTTTTGCAATTGGATCAAGAACTGCAGAGAAGTATGCAATAGGTTTCTTTAGATTTCCATGTCTCTGAATTAACACAGATAATGCACATCCTTCTCTCTCACTGCAATACAGTTCAAAATCTTTCTCATAATTTGGCATACCCAAAGCAGGAGCTTGGCATAAGCTCTTTTTCAGGTTCTCAAAAGATTCCATTTCAGCATCATTGAGAATAATTGGATCTTTTACATCAGACTTGGTCAGTCTTTGTAGTGGTTTTGCAATTACTGAAAATCCACTTATCCATTGTCGACAGTAACCTACCATTCCCAGGAACATTCTGACCTGTCTTTGTGTTCTTGGCGGTAACATTGCTTGAATCATTTTTATTCTCTCTATTGTTACTTGTCTTTTTCCTTTTGCAATTCTGTGACCAAGATATTTTACTTCTTGTTTGCAAAACTGTAGTTTTGCTGGGGACACTTTATGTCCTTCTTCTGCAAGGCGATTTAACAAAATTATTGTGTCTGTTACACAATTTTCTCTTGTCTTTGCAGCTATTAACAAATCATCAATATACTGCACCAGCGTAGACCTACCTGGTAAGTCTAAATCTTCTAATGATCTTTTTAACAATTCATTAAAGATTGAAGGACTTTCTGTATAGCCCTGAGGGATTCTTGTCCATCCAAGGGTCTTACCTTGGAATCTGAAAGCAAAGATTTCATAACTGTCTGGGTGTAAGGGAACAGTAAAGAATGCATTGCAAAGGTCAATGACTGTATACCACTCAGCATCATGTGGAATCTGAAATAGAATTACTGCTGGATTTGGAACCACAGGACAACATGGAATGACAATTTGATTAACCTTTCTCAAATCTTGTACGATCCTAAATGTTCCGTTAGACTTTTTAACTCCCATAATTGGTGAATTACAAGAGCTACTCTTCATTTCCTTTAATACACCTTGCTTGATTAACTTTTCAATTATAGGTTTAATACCTTCAATTGTCTCTATTTTCATTTTATACTGTGGAGTGTTTGGAAATTCTATCCCCTGTTTCAATGCAATTTTTACAGGATCTACGTTTTTCATCAGACCCATCTCATTCCCAGTAAAATCCCATATTTCGGATTTCACTGTTTCCTTTAGCTCTTGAGGTAAATCCTTTTCTTCAAATGCAGGAAACAATTTTGTTTCTTCTGCTTCCATCATCATCATTGTCATTCTGTACAAACCATCTTCCTCCATTGTTTGTAACTCAACTCCTTCAGGAGAACAATATATTCTGCAATTCATTTTACATAGGATGTCTCTACCTAATAGATTTACTGGACTACTATTACAAACCACAAATCTGTGTTTGTCTCTGTAATTTCCAATTTCAACTGGTACTGGATCAGTTAAGTCTGTTTTAATTTGCTGATTACTTACTCCCACAACTTGGATGGTATCCCCAGAGAGAGGTAGGTTTTCAATTTCCACTGATCTAACAGTAGAACGGGTAGCACCAGTATCCACTAGAAAAGTGATGTCTACATCATTAACTTTCCCGTTTACATAAGGACCAGACTGGTCAACCTCAAGAGTGGCTCCAACAACACACTCTTCCTCCTCTCTCGGGCACCGTCAGCAATAATCATCAGAATCACTGTCTTGACTTTCTGTTAATAAAAATTGTTGTGAAGCATTTTGCATTTGAACTCTTTGCTGCTTTTGCTGTTTTTGTGGTTTTATTACCTGTTCGCATCCCTGAAATCCCACGTTTGGATTATATTTTTGAACTCCCCCACAATTCGGAAAAGGTGGTTGTGGCAACTGGTCTTGACGATTATTCACCTGTTGTTGTTGCTGTTGTTGTAACTGTCGCTTAATATTAAATTCATTTAACCCCTGTTGCATCTGTAGCTGTTGCTGCAGGTTAACACCATTCTGCATCTGTGGATTCAATAAGGGATTCTTTAAGTTTTTAGGAGGATGAGGACACTCGTCCCTCCAATGTCCAATTTCGCCACAATTAAAACAAGGTAATCTTTGTTTCAGCTCTTCTATCTTTGGGCTAAATTTCTTTGGGAAATTATTACCTTTAAACTTTCCTTGTATCTGGTTTGTATTTCCAGTTTGAACAAAATTAGTGCTCTTATTTCCCATGCTGGCAATCTGTTGCTCAGCCACCTTTACCTGAGCCCACATGGCTTTCTCCTTCAGCTTTTTCTGTTTTACTTCTAATTCATCGCTACAATATTTTGCTTTCCTTAGAATATCATCTACAGATAGTGCTTGCCATCCGACAATACTAGTTCTGATCATTTCTCCAATTTCAGGTTTTAGTCCATAAACAAATCTATAGATAAAATGACTCATGTCTTTTTCATCTAATTTTTCATAACCACTGTATTGTTTAAAGATTAACAATAGTCTTTCATAAAAAGAATGAACTGATTCTTTTGTTTCCTGTTCTGTTCTTTCTATTTTAACCCAATCAACTTCTTTGGGTGGAATTTTGTTTTTCATCCAAACAATTACTTTCTCATAGAAATCCATTACAAGTGGATTTGGGGCACCTGTTTCTTTAATTCGCTCAGGTTCTGCTTTTGGCCAACTAATAGATATTTTACATTCTGTCCAAAGATCAGATGGAACTACAATGTCAAAAAATCCATCTAAATCAATCCACAGAACTTTTGACACTTTGATAAATCTATCGACTTGCCTGTACCACTCAACTGGTTTCTCCCTCAATTTTGGAAAGTCATTTGTGAATAACAGAATGTCTTGTCTTGACCATGGGACATGAACATATCCTCCACCTGCAACTTCTCTCATTGGAAATTGTTTTGACAATTTTTCCAATCTTTCATCTTCCTTCCTTTTGGTCCATTTCACTCTCCATTTGTTCAGTTCTCCTAGCTTTTTGATATAGACAATCAAATCTTTAATGTGAACTATTCTTCCCATTGAGTTCAAACTCTCAATGTCACTTTCTGAAAAGTCTAATCTGTAATGCTTTGCAAAATTCTTTTGTTTACTTACATCGATTTCAAGTTCTGCAGCTAGATCCTCTAATTGATCATATTTATTTTTCGTTTTCCACTGAATACTTTTGCAAATGAATAGTAGTTCATCATCCCGATAGTAATTTAAACTATCTGGGCCAATTGTTCCAATTATTAATTCTTCTATATTCGCTTTTAATTTGGCCACATCAAGTTTTGGTGTGGTTACCCTGACTTCAGGACTTCCTACATCTGACATAGCACCCATTGGTGTTTTTGGAGATAAATCCTCATTAAAGGTTAAATCAGGCATTCTCGATCTAGAAGTGTTTAATTCAGTCAAGTCTGAATAAAATTTTTCAGTAGCCTTTTGAGTTTCTGTATTTAAAGGAATAGTTAATCCGTTTTTGTTTGTATCTCTTTGATCAAATACAGGCTGAACAGGACCTATTGTTACTGGAACTGTGACAGCTTCCATGCCTTTTGTCATTCTTTTAATTAATTCTTCTTTAGACCTTAAATATTCATTATAATCAACATCCTCAACATTTCTTGTCTTTCTTGCATAATCTTTTGGAGGTTCCCTTGCTCTTGGAGTCATTGAAAAATGTCTACCTTCGTTTCGAGCATTCTCGAATTCTGATCTTCTAGGAGTTTCAGTGATTTCACAATTATTTGGATAAAGTTTAGGAGCTTCACTAATTGGAGGTGCACTCGGTGAAGTTTCAGTAGAAACTACCGGAGTAGACCAAGATCTAGGAGGTCTCAAAGGCTGATTAGGCTGTTTCTTTCTAGCAGTTGTATATATTTCTTCCATAACTGCATCCTCAGATTCACTTTCCATAGATTTCCCTGTAGGAGAACCCATTACCATTTCATGAATTAAATACAATCCTTCACTCATGTTTCCCTGTCTCCACATTCGCAATCTATCTTCATGAGTTTCTCTTTTCCATGATGGATTTTTAGAAGGTCTTTTAATTCCACTAGCTTCTCTTTGTAACTGATACATCTCGTCTTCCCACTCAACTAAAGCTTCAAATTGAGTTGGTCTCGGTTTTGGAACAAGAGCATTCATTTTCTCTCGTAAATTTCTTAAAACTCTTACATTAAATGAACCATCATCAGGCCAAGCTAAAACACCGTCGTTTTTAGTATAACGTTTCCAACTGTCGAACCATAAGACAGTATGATATCCGTATTCACCTTCCATGTACGCTGCAGGTGTTTTATACTTATGAAGTAGTTTACCACCTCGCGTTTCGATTTTCTTGTCAGGTGAAAATAAATTCTTAAATTTCTGAAATAAAGTTGTCTTTTTCTCAACATGTTTAAAATGATAACTCATTTTTAAGAGTTAAATCTAATTCACAAAATCGTTCGTAAAATATTTCCGGGATGTTCCGTACAACAACCAATCCGTGCGCGAAACACACCAACAAGCCAATGGCAGTTGAGCTACGTCACTTTTCTGCTCAACCAATAAATTTAGAAATTTTCCGAACGACCAATCAGCTCACAGGCCGTCAGAGACTCAAGAGCCAATCAGAATACAGCTTGTGACGTAGGTCACCCAATCCCAGCGCGGCTCTGTGACGTACACAGCAGCTGCGGTTTCTCGCTTCTCACTCCTGGCGCTTACCCCTCCTTCACAAAATCTTTTCACAGCGCCATTTTAAGGACACTTTTCAGTGTAAATTAATTCTTAACAATGACTATAAAGACAACATCTGTTCGTTTCACTAATTAGGATAGTTTACATACATTCAAGTATCCACACTTCGGAATAGACGGCGCTATTCACACTAAGGATAATATTCAATTGTCAGTAGAGTAACCTTACCCCACCCTTCTAACACGTATAATTATGAACTCGCTTTGCTCTGAACCCACCGCGAAGTGAAAGTTCTAAGAGTTCCACTTGAACATAAAATACAATTCAAACTCGCACTTTTACACGGAAAATTCCCTAAATTCAAACACACATGAAATCCGTACAGGACTCTCACCTGTTTATAGAATTCATGCACCGTTAGCAAAATAACGACGTTATCCATACAGGGCTCTCACCTGTTTATAGATATGAAACATGTACCCGTACAGGACTCTAACCTGTTTATAGATAATCATGCACCGACGTTAAATTTACCCTTCACTCAAGCTCGGAAATAACTAATACTCTCATCACAGTGAGTTTTATGGAAGGCGCTTTGTCCCTATTCTCATGCTGCTTTGATTTCTTAGAAAATCCTCACTATACAAGATTCAGACCTAGCCCTAAAACTGTGCTGCTCGGCGACAACACTATGGTACACGGTGATACCTCTTGTGATACTCGGCGATATCACTACAAACAGAACAGATGGCTTGCGTGACTAATTTCTCGCCACACAATCTATACCGGTATAGCTTACAGATAGGCACAAAAAACGAACTCAACATGTGTTAAAACATCGATCCTATTTCCATACCATGACATAACCCTTAGCAACCAACATATTACCTTGGTTACCTCTTAGCAACCATCAATTTCTGCTACCAGAGAATTGATCCAGCGGGCTATAGAAAATATATCATAAACTACGCTACCCAACTTCATAACCTATAAACAAAATTCTATACTAAATATGGACCCATTTATGAACCTGATATATTTTGGGCCTACTGAATCAGGTGGTCAGAATAAATCTATATACACATTATCTACAAACTATATACATATTTATACATTTGCAGAAAGAATATTGTCATTAGAATAAAACCCAACCATTTAAACGACCACCATAGGCGACGTGATCTAGCTAATGGTAACCTATACTTCTGAATAACCAAGACCAGCTTGTTTGTCAAAAGTAAGATTTTATTTTCTAAATTATGGTATATAAGTTGAAAGTTTTATAAATGAAATTTATTTGCAATATAGCAAGCATGATGGTAAGAAATATGAGAAAAATACAATTTAAGCAATTGAATCAATTTTAAAGAAATTATATAAAGTTTAGCATTTCTAAAACCTATTTCCCTAACTGAGCTAAATAGACAGAAATTAAAGTAAAGTTCTTTGAGGATTCTTACGTGCTCCACGCAAAGTCCAGCAGCACATCACCCTCATCGGAAAGTCAGAAAGCAGCAGCCAGCCCAACCCTAAGGGCATGACTTTTTATACCTTTCTACGCTAACTAAACTAGCAAAGGAAAGTTTTCAGAAATCTTCGACGTCCCATTGGTTGAGAGTGACAAGTGACATGTCACCCGTTTCTCAAAAAGTTCCACAAAATCATGTCTTACAAAGACCATTGTCTCTTCCATGTGAAGCCAGAAGCTTCCTGCGATTGCAACTTTGTATTAAGTCATCCTCGCAGCTTCCATAGACTTTCAGTACAACTTCCGCGGATGCCAAGTTAAGGACTGACAAAATGTTCACTTTCGACCTTGGCCATGTCCGACAGAATGATGTCAGCTCATCAGTTTTTGCTTTGTGAATGCAGCTTCAATAAACGTTTTAATTCAGAAAGGGTGTCTCGTGACTTTCTGCAGAATTATAGATCAGCTCTTTTTCTGCGGCTCAAATGACTAGGCCCAAAAGCAGGCAACTTATGTTTTCTAGTATAAAACAAACACAAGAAAAGTATTAATGTAAGAAATAAAGTATATTCTGTATCCACCCCATGGTTTACTAATTAATTAACCCACCCGATTAATCAAAATGTTACCTAGCCAATGCAAACAAATAAAGCAGCGTTTATATTTACCAGTCTCCGTTTTTCTATGAGACCCATATGCACCTAGAATAGTAGAAATGACATCACACAGACAAGGAAAAGCAAAACAAGCACATGCTTCTTTTAAGTTTGCAGCAGTTAGTAATGACAAAAACGAAAACAATAAATTATTTTATTATTTTGCACGAACAAAAAGATGCAACAAATATGCACGTTTATGAGCACACATGTTAGTCCCCCCACGTGTAAAGTTTAATCTAGGTTGTATTAGTACGACATATCACAAATCATTAATAATTTTATTCATGTTATGGAAATGTGACTTTGCGAGTTTAAACAAAATTTTGTTTTCTATCTCGCTCCATCACCATCAAGAGATGGAAAAAAATAAAACAGAAAAGGAAAAATAACGAGGAATTACAACACTGGAAATAGAAAAAAGGTAAATAGAAAAATAAAAGAGCCCTAAATGAGTCAAAGAGAGAGACGTATGCTATGAGTAAGAGAACTATAAAAAAGAATACAAAAGGCAAGAGCCAAAAACAGGAGTTTGATCCCTTGGTAGTTAATGCACCCGACGCCGATCTAAGTGTAATCTGTAGGCCACTGGTCCCAAAAACTGGTCAAATAGGTCAGTGGATAAATGGATGTGCTGGAAAGATTTGTCTTCAAGGTAGGTCACCAGACCCAGAAATTGAACAATACAATACAGAGTAGTTACCTAGGGTCACATCAGCAGAGTAGTTCCAGATTGACTGTATAAAAATCAAAAGACAGTCGAAAGGGAAGACGAATTTAAAAGTTGTTTTAGTTCAGGTGTCATGAAATTATGCCAGAGCACTGTAGGCCATGGTTGTTTATTGTGAGTTAGAAAATTCAATAGGTTAATGTATCTCCCTGAAGATCTATGTGTAATCTGCATGTCACATTTCTTATCGCTCTGGGACTTTTAAGTGGTTCAATGTATGCACTGCTGAGATTTGGCAGTAACATTTAGGTATAATCATACACATCATGTTTAATAAATCAGCGGGTAATGTACCTATTTAGGAGGTATATATGTGTTTGCAGTTGTCTGTGTGTAGGTGTATGTTAAGGCTTCTGTTTTTATATTGATACAAACAAGTAGAAGAGAATTAGAAAAACACAACGCAAAAAAATCCAAGAAATAAAACGTATTAAAATTAAAAATAATAAGAAAGATTCCTTTATAATTCCGCTCTATGTGGTACGACTTTTCAGACATTTTCTTTATCAACCATAATGTATCACTTTAAATTATCCATTTGCAAACGGGTACATTTAATCAAATTGTTATTCATAATCCAATGTTATTTGTGCATTAAACATAAAGAATCGTGATGCTGTTTTGTAGAATGTTTATTTTACTCAGTGGGATTTCTGGGAACGTATTGACACGACCCGACAGAGGGTTATGGCCAGCAGTTCCATAAGAAAAATATATCCAAATATGTCAATTTAGTCTACTAAATTTTGCTTAATTGTTCGCTGTAGCTAAGGAATATGCACAGAGATGTGAATATTATGCTATTGATTCTGATTGATGGATAGTGAACCGACTATTGATCACCTAGAGCCAGACATTTGCGGACACGAAGAGTGTCATTGCTCATCAATGAAAAAACTTGTCACATCACAATTGTAATGGGTTTAGATGGTGTTTAAGACAAGGTGGGTGGTAAGCATTCTGCCTGAATAATGTGCATTATCCATCACCAGTGCCATCTTTGTATCAAACAATAGGATAAACAAAATATTTCTTCTTTTGTTGAACATATATGCTATAAATACACCCAATCGCGTTTTAGGACCAGATGAAGAGAGATTTAAGTATTGTTACCTATGCACGCACACCAATCTGACTCTATGCACACCAGTTTGTAAATGTAGAACAACATTGTTCACGGTTTCTGATTATAGTCAAGCTTGACTTGCAAACACCATGGAGTTACATTTAATGTTGCACATTAAAATATGGTTTAAATATACTTCGTTTATGTTACAGCGTGTTTGATGGGAGTCAAAGTTCAAAGTTCGCTGTGCATAGCTCCTGTGCCTAGTGATTACATCCCATGAATATTAACCCACTACATTGCATTTTAGGGTCGGGAATGTATTACTCTGCACTGTGCACCATGAACATTAATCCGTCACACTGCACTGTACTCTACGGCCACGAACGCACCACACAACACTGCACCATAGAGCGAATAACATCAGTGCAAGGTAGGGACACAAACCTATCACAGTGCTCTTTAGGTCAGGGACACTAATCCACTGTACCTTAGTGCAACCACAGAAATTCGACATATCCGGCTCATCACTGAACACCATCCCGGGGACAATCTGAATGCTAATGCCCACATCAAAGTATCAAAAACGGCTAATGTACATTTTCGTCTGAAATGCTAAATCTAATTCTGCCCTCTTTGTATTTGCAGAGTTCAGAGAAGTATATCATACATGTTAATGTTTTTAGAGACTTGAAGACGTCAAAACACGTCAAATGTAATCCGTCAATTAATTGTAGTGTTTTAAAAAGTAAAAAAAAAATCATAATTATGATAAACCTAGACAGAATTATGCACTCATCATTGTATACAATAAAGAGACCTCTTTGGGCTTGCTTAATCATTTTGCGTGAGCGACCTGTGATTGTACCTGTTTGAGATGATCTTTAGATTATCCAACGACTGGACGTTTTGGGTAGCTGGGTTGATTAGGCTTAGCTCCACCTATTGTTCATTACTTTGGGGGGGGTGGTACTGGTGTGCCTGAATGTTTGTAATCAAGATAGGACACAACTCTAGTCTAGTCATCCTATCAGGAAGAACCACTTCCTCTATAACCAGGCTCCTGTTTTCCCCATGTCTGAAAGGATTACACAATGTACTACAGAGGAGCTATTCACAGACATGTGACCCTGGACACTGGCAGAAAAAGCACATTAATTTAGTCAGGAAAGGTTTAGATTTCTAAAAGTGGCATTTTCAGAATAGTAACTTAAAACGAACTTTAATATTGCAAATGATTTTAAATTTCAGTTCAAATGAGTTGAAGAAGCATTTCTCTATCTGTTCCCAAACTGAACTTTTCACTTATTAGGTGTAATAAGGTAACATAATGTTAGTCTATGTGAGAGATAGTCTTCCCACAGTTAAAAAGTACTCCAGAGGCATATAAAGTTTCACTGACAGGGCATGTAAAACTTTAGGATTCATGTCCTACTTTTCAAATTCCATGCACTGTTACCTAACAGCCTTTAAGGCCTACCTTAGGGGTGACATATAAATATTAAAAAAGAAGGTTTACGCCCTGCAAAATGTACATTTTTTCAGGTCAAAATAGCAATTTAATAAGTGCCAGTAGCTGGCCTGAGACTTGGTTTACAGTGCTACTTTAATGGGTGTCACAAGGTGTGCTGCATTCCACAGGTAACAAATAATACATGAACACATGTAGTACCATATAAAGAGAATTATGAGCAGCTTAAATTTACCAATTTTACCATATTTAGAAGAGAGAGCACCAGCACTTTTCCTCTGATTACAGAAGTAAATTGTGCAGAGTCCTAAATGCCAACAAAAATGTGTTCAGCAATAGAAGGTAAAAATCTAGATTGGGCCCTCACGAAAAGCCTGGTCCAACTGAAGAATAAACATATACGTAAAAATGTCATAAACCTAATACATATTTCCTGCAGCACATGGCAGTGATTTCCATACATGTTTTTGCCTATATTGTCTTGGTGGTGTTCTTGAGGAATCTCTTTTCACATTTATCAGAAAAGCAGTTGCCATATAAAACCTAATAAATAAAAGCAAAAGGGATGGCGCCCCTGGACCCAACCGTGTCCCCCAAGCTGTTTTTAAACATGACCCTGCTTTTTGGAGCTTCCAGCTAGAAACTCTATTTCAGCTGAGCTTTTTGCCGTACCTGTGGTGCTGACTCTGCCCTTTTGTTAAGGACCTCGGGCTGCCTCCTAGACCTTTGCGGCTTTCCACTTTGACTCCAGCACAGCCTGGTGGGACTCGCTGTCCCAGACTGCACCGCCCCTTCATTGTCAGAACTGCTCCCAGCTGCCACAGGGGGAGGCGTAGTGATCGCGTTATAAAGAGCTGCCTCAACGCGGGACACAGGCGCGCTGGGCGAAGCCCGGGCAAAGGGCGGGCCCGTCAGAGGCCGGCGGAGGCTGGGCTGGCCCCCCCTCTTTAAAGTATCCTAACATTGTTTACGATATTGCTATTGATTGACTGAGTGGTTATCTTTTTTGTTTGTTAATGGCCACCAAACGTAAACCCCAGTTAGTGGGTGGGGTGAGGCAGGCACACTGGACGCGTTTTTATCAAGGGCAGTATCTGTCCCACAGCATGAAAATCCAGCTAGCAGAGAAAAGACTTTCTTTGGGGTCATATGTGGAACTTAGAAGATCATCCCTGGGGGCTATAGGAACGGTTAAATCACCAGTGGTTGTCCCGCAAGCTATGACTCGTTTAAGTATGGAGTCATTAGAAGCCAGCATGGCCATCATATCTGGCACGGATCCCAATTCGGACTCAGGGACTGTAGAGGCAGTCAACCTAAGTACTATGGATTCTAATAATACCCCAGTGCTGGGTGTCTGTGGGTCTTTGGTGGGATCTCCCCATATGCTCAATTCAGACATCCTCGTTGCCCTGCCCTATCCCAAGCCCACTCTCTGAACACGCCCCGGGCAGCTCAAGGTGGTCGAGCCACTAGATCCAAAAGAACTGTTAAAGAAAGTGAAAGGGAAAGGGTGGCAAGTGCATCCAGATCAGGGCTGGATATTAATAACGAGGGAGGAACCGTGGAACCACCTTCAAAACGCACACGGCGTGGAGTAGTGCTGAGGGGTAAGGCCAAAGATAAACTTAAACGTCAAGCCCCCGGGTTAAGTGACAATCTTTCCCTGAAACCCAGTATTGGCTCGCCTCTTATTGTTAACACTGACATGCCCATGTTGGTGGATCATGGAGGCGACCCGGGTTACTGGAAACGCTTGGAGACCCTAATTACTGTTCTCCTAGCACCTTTTTGGAACAAACTAGGGGCGATTGAAGAAAAACTCTCTCCTCTTAAAAGGTGCACAAGTTTTGGATAACTTGGAGGTAACTGGGGGTCACAGCAGTATTGAGGGAGAAGGCATGGGATCCGTGGCCCCATCACTGCCAAGAAACAGTGGCCTTGTTGGGGACCGCGCTGGAGATATGGCCCATGGGGCAGAAAAAATCTTACTGGCAATGTGGGCACGGCAGGGTCGCGATCACTGCGTGTGCCACCGGGGCTATGGGGGCAATTCCACAACTGATCACAGGATGCCAAGGGGTGGGTGGGCATGTGAATGTGGTCCGTACAGGTGAACAGAATCTGCCTATGTCGGAGGGCCCACAAAGGGTATTAATGGCTGAATATGACCGCCATGGAGATGGTCCTATTATATCAAATCATGTGATTTCCAAGCCTGCATGAGACATCTTAGATCTGCCACCGGCAGCTTGTCCTTACGTCGTGCTCTTGGCCGGTGTTCCCCCGCTCAGAACTGATCAACCAGAATCCTGGACCCAATTGAGAAACAAAACTGTTGACTGGTTATCCAGGCATAAAGGTTTTAGAGCAGCCATGAGTAATAATATCATAATGGTGCGCAGAGTTGCATGGGTGGGAAGGTGTTGTTAACTTCTGAAGCCCCGCGGTTGCCCAAATGATCCTAAAGGCGCAGGACCTGTGCCCATTACCTGCCACTTCTATCTGGGCCCTGCCACTTGGTTATTTTTATAAACCCCCACTGAGTACCCCGAAGGAGACAGCTCCCTATATCCCGGTCTCAAACAGGATTGAGGCTTTGTCGGGTTTAGATGCTCAAGACTGACTATCTGCTACCAACACAACCTCAAGGAATACATTGAATGTAAAAGAAACGGTGAAGGAAGTATCACCTATCCCCTTGACTAGTCCCCTGACTTTAATAATCCCTCCTACTGTAGACCTTCGGCCCACTCCACTTGACACTGCCAATTTTAACTTAACCAGGAGGCCAACCGAGGGAGGTTCCATAAAACTATTATCATGGAACATAGCTGGTCTAAGGGCCAAAAGGGGGGACTCTAACTGGGAACTCTTCCTCGCTAGTTATCACATTATAGCCCTCTAGGAAACTTGGGAGGCGAAAGAATCCTATTTCTTGGATGGGTTTTTATCGTTTTGCAAATATACCATACCATCTTGCATGGGGAGAGCTGGGAGGGCTTTTGCTTCTAATTAATCTTAAATTATCATACAAAGCAACGCCAATAGACTCATGCTCACCCAATATTTTGGCAGTTGAATTAACAGGGAAGAACTTACCAACTTTTTTAGTGGTCAACTTTTATAATTCTTTTACGAGAGGGGATGACTTAGAGCATTTAAGATCCCCCACTGCCTTTTTGGCTAATTATGAGGCCAAGGCAGGCACGTACTATGTATTAGTCCTGGGAGATTTTAATATCCATGTTTGTCCTTCTAATTGTCTAACAAAACTAGACGAGGAGTGTGGTTCCCAGGGGTTAACGCATTTCAAACATACTGCTTATGGGACCTTTTTAGAGAGTTTTTTATCGACCCATAATTTGATCAGCCCAACGCAGTTGGATGTGTTATCTCCCGTACCCACATATATTGGCCAAGGCCACCAAAGCACCATTGAATATATCTTAGTTTCGAGCTCTTTGTTGGCTTTATTAGGCGCATTAGGTGTAATAAACAACTGCCTTAGTGACCATAACCCACTAACATTGGTTATTAACCTTCCTGCTGCCGATAAGGCTAGACCCACGGCCCAATTAATGAATACCAATATTGTCACAAAAGACCAAGCTCGTAGGATAATGTAGGAAGTGATCACTCCTGACAGTTTTATTGATAATTTGCTTGGTGATTGTGCAGAGGAGTTTGCCATATGTTCGGACCAGGACTCCAACCCATTACTAGTCCTAGGTGCGTTCGACCGAATCACAAGGCAAGTAGCGGCTAACTTGACGGTATCCTGTAGACCAAGGCCCCTAAGATATAAAAAAATTTCAACGAAACTTGTATGAGTGCTCATAAAGCACTTATGCAGGAGCTTAAAGGGAAACCTAGGGTAGCCAAAAAGGTCAAGAATACTAGGAGGGCATATAAAGCTGCAGTGGAAAAGAGGAAAAAACAGAACAGCTAAGAGAGATGGCATGGGATGAGCTTAGCCAAGCCAGTGTCCTGTCAAACAGCTCTAGGTTTTGGAATGTGGTGGACAGCCCTACATTTGATGAATCATCTAACTCCGTTAAAGACTGTCACATTCCACCTGAGAGAGGTGGGTCCAACATTTTGGGGGCGTCTACAGTGATGTGAATGATGGATCCCCTGTCTGGCCAGCTGGCAGCGGCTGTGTTTCGCACCCCTTGTTATTTACTTTGGCTGAAGTCACCGAGGCGATTAAATCAACATCAAGGGGGAAAGCCCTGGGCCCTGACGGAGTACCGGCCGACCTTTATAGAGCAGATCTTAAGTTATGGGCAAAAAGTTTAACTCATGTTTTTGATGCAGCCAGCCAGTTCGACTTTTCCCTGTCTTGGGCCAGAGCGGTTATTATACCGATTTTTAAGAAGGGAGCCAGAGATGATCCGGCTTGCTACAGGTCAATCTCGCTTTTGGATTCTATGGCTAAAATTATGGGGAAAGTTGTCCTTTCTCGCCTAACAGAGTGGCTTGACAAAAACAGCATTGTTTCTGAACTCCAATACAGTTTTAGGCAAGGAAAATGTACACTGGGTCAACGTCTTACTCTTCACTTGGTGATAGGAAAGTACACGGTTGTAAAGCACGGGGATCTTCACTTGGCCTTTATGGACCTAACCTCGACTTTCGACCTTGTTATTAGATCAAAGCTCTGGGCGACCCTCCATAATATAGGTTTAGATGTGGACCTGATCTCCTTTTTGGCGGCCATCCATGAATAAACTACAGCAGCAGTGCGTTATAATGAAGATGGTAGCCTAACCAATTTCTGGGCTGTTAAAAGAGGGGTCCGACAGGGGTGCATTTTAGTCCCCCTGCTGTTCACACTCTATATTAATAAACTTGGGGCCGCCCTGACTTCCTGTTGTAAAGACATCCCAAGAGCCAGTACAAAATGATCCCGCATTGCTTTACGCTGATAATGTGGTTTTGGTGGCAAGGACTTTGAGGGGGCTGCAAACCCTTTTAGATTGTTTTATTGATTTTATGGAGTCCTTGGATCTGATTACAAACTTTAAAAAGACAAATTCTATGTCTATTGGCTCAGGAAAAGCAAGGAAGGCCAAATTCTATTGCAATGATATGGAATTAATATCAGTTTCCGCTTTCCCGTATTTAAGGGTTCTTTTTGATGATAGTCGTTCCTGGCTCACGCAGAGCACACACAAAAAGAACACATTAGCTAGAACATCGGGGGCGATTCTAGACTTTGTAAAAAGAATTGGCTCCAAACCACTCCCCGCACTCATAAAGATTTATAATCCAAAGTGCCTTCCAATGGTGACCTATGGGAGCGATATCTGGGGATACACAGAGACTGGAGAAATCCAGGCGATCGAAAACACCTTTATCCGCAGATTGATGTCGGTCCCGGCCTCTACCCCAGTTTTTAACATCCATGAGGACCTAGGAGCTGGTTTTATCTCTGACCAGATTGCGGTTTGCCCTTTATTGTGCTGGCTGAGAATTTGGGCTCAACCGACTCCTCACCTTAATCAGTTGATCATCCAAGACTGCATTTCCCTAGACAAGGGTTTAGATATACCATGGGTCCGTTATATCAAGACCCAGGTGGAAATCCTTGATTGTCCTTGTTGGACATGGCCCTTTTGGCAGGTTCACCCCGAAACTTTTTGCATTTGCCTAGCCTGTTTCTGTAACCTGGTGTTGGTGATTTTAGGCCTCTGCACACTTCTGCCTGTGGTCCAGTGTAAAGTGCGTGCGCTCTTTGTGTATGTGTGGTGAGAGTGGCCTGCCCTACCAATAGGAATGCTTGGGGATATGTGTGTCCATGATAGTTCCTTATGTGTGGGGAGTGCAGGGTCGAGTTTGGTATGTGCGAATTTGTGAGATTAAATGCTGCACGATGATGTGCGCGGATTTATTGTATCTAGTGTGGAAGTGCCACTTCTAGAAGTTGGCATGTCTGTGCAGTGAATGTGAATTGACTGTCTGGCTTGTGATTGGCTGGAGCTGGCTGGTGTGCTTGGCTCCAGGAGTCAGGACGGGTCTGCCCCGGTGGTGAATGGAGAGATCTGCATGTTGATGGGAGACAGGAGTGCACCTGGGACCTAAATAGGGCTGGGCCTTCCATCCACAATGCTTCCTCCACCCCCTGTGGTGTGTCTGATGTCCCTGACCCACCCTGTCAATAGGCAGAGGGGCTAAGCAAAACAAAGTGCTCAAGAACCAGTTGCATCTGGTTCGCCCCTTGCCTGCACCTTTGGAAATAAAGGGATTTTGTGTATAAAAGAGGGGCTGTGAACCCATGAAAATGTTCTTGTTCCTACTTGAATCTCCCAGGGGCGTGCTGCTGCTGGGTCCCAGGGGAAGGCTTGCCTCCCTGGGCCCTGCCCAGCCCCTGGATGCCTGATGGACTTTTCTTTTGAACTTTTCTTTTGGACCTTGTTACTGGGACCCCCCTTTTTTGGCATTAAAGGGTCATTCCTTGGGGCTTGGTGGTCTCAATGCCCCCCTAGCGCCTGAAAGCGATTTATCTTAATTTGACCTTTTATTGGGGGAGCCTACCCCTTATTGCCGCTATTTTAGTACTTTATTGCAGGTACCCACCCTGCATTATGGCCGCTTGCCTTTTATGGAATTTTGCGCCCTGCGCAGGTGCCCACCCTTCGTCTTCGTTATTGCCTAATTAACGTGGGTGCCCACCCCGCTTCTTTAATTATTTGAATTACGGGTGCCCACCCCATTTAATGGAAAAAAAACGGGAGCCTACCCCGTATTGTTGCCCAAAAGGGGGAAAGTCTTACAGCCTCTGCAAAACCGGAAGTCAGGCAGCCGATGCCTGGAGCGGGTTGGGACTTCCGCTGGAAGACAGGAAGTCCCGCCCGCCGCCGAGATCTGCCCGGAGCCTCGCCGGCTCAATGGGGATGTCCCAGGTCCCAGGAGGGGGCGCGGGTGAAGGCGGCAGCGGCCGCCGATAGCAGTGCGGGGCTCCCAGAGGTGAAGGGAAGCCCCAAGCTACAGGGAAAGACCGCGGCTGCCTGCGAGGATCTCAAGATGGAGAGAGAGCCCCGACCCAGGAGGGGGACCGGGTGAAGAGGAGGCGTCCGGAGTAGGCCACCACCCAGGAATGTGACCTGCGGGACCCCCACAGCAAAAAGGGAGTCCCGCGGACAGCCCCAGCTCCAGGCCACCAGAGGAGAGCGGAGTTCCCCACAGGAGGAGAGGAGAGACCGCCACCTTCGATCAAGACCGACCCGGTGAGTGTCCTGGGGGCTCCGGGCATGTGTTGGTGCTTGTGTAAGGGTGCATCTAGGGCAGCCCCGGATGGCAGTGTGCCGCCCCAACGTTGTACTGGTGATTCCCCGAGCCCGAGGGCTCCCACGATGGCCCCATTGTTCTCACAGGCCCCAGTGGGGGTACCGAGATCCAGATGGGAACGTGCTTTTGCCCCTGAGGGCCCCAGTTCCAGGGGGCATGTGCATTTTAAGAGCCTCGGGGTAACTCTCACCTGTTTTTGGCCACAGTATCTGTTTCAAAGGCAGAGGGCTCCAATGAGGGGCATGTTTTGTTTCAGAGCCAGACGGCTCCAACGTTTGGGGCACCTTTTTGTTTAAGGAGCCAGTGGGATCCTGGTGCGCAGTTGATTTTAGAGCCAGAAGGCTCCACCGCCCCTAGGCTGTTCCGAGAGCCTGGAGGGCTCCACCGCTTTGTAGATGATGGTCAGATTCTAGAGAGCTCCAGCCTGTGGCGCAGTTTGTTTCCAGGGCTACTGAGAGCCCATGCCGCAGTTCCTATCATTTACAGCTGCCCAGCAAGTAGTGGGCAGCTGCACCGTTTAGGCGCAATCTTTGAATGAGAGTCCCTGAGAGGGACAGAAGTGGCACAGAGGTGCCAGGCCTTCCACAGCTGCGCAGCACTTAGTGCCAGCTGCAGCGTTTAGGCTTCATGTGATGGTTCTCAGGTTGAAGCAGGATGTAATTCGCGCCTGATATGACTGTACATAATGTAGTTTATGTTACAGGTTGAGGTGGAGTACAGTGATTACCAGTGGCTACTGGTTGTTTGTTTATGAACTATTTTCACTTTTACCAATTTCTGCTAAGTGTTGATCCTGACAGTGGCCCACGTGGCCCTGTCCTGTGTAAATACTCCCTTGTGAATATTGCCCTTGCCAGTTGGCACAATGTATATTGTGTGATTACTATCTGAAGTGTTTTGAGAATACAAAAGTTATTTTTATATAACCTTGTGTGGAGTTCCTTTTTTAGTGTGCCTGGGATGTTGTTGCTGCGTGCGTGCGCAGATGCTTTACACATTGCCTCCGGGATAAGCCTGACTGCTCGTGCCAAGCTACCAAGGGGGTGAGCAGGGGTTATCTTGGCGTGTAAATCCCTTGCCCTGACTAGAGTGGTGGTTTCTGCCTGGCTTTGGCGCAAGCCTTAGCCAACCACAGATCCCATTTCTAACAGTCCTGACTTATTTCTGAGCCCTAGAGCTCTCTGTAAGTCAGCCATTAGGGATTTGAAGAGGCATTTTTTGGATAGATCTATGTCGTTAAGGGAGGATAGGGAATTGGCAAAGCCTACTGTGAGAAGTTTTGTCACGCTGAGTCTAGGCAGAAAGTTGCAATCGTATTTATCTTATATAAACAAACCTTACCATCTATTTGTTTTAATTAGATTTAACCCCTTTGCCACAATTTCGCGGCAGTGCGGCACTTCCGCAAAATGGGCGGGGCCGCATCGGCCGCTGGCCGACGGCCGACGACAGCACTTGCGAGGTAGTGATCCTGATGGCCAACGGCCGACGGCAGCATGCAAGGGGTTAAACATAATATTGTTTCCTGGCTGCTAACATTTCCAAAAGGGTTTTTTAAAGAAGGATTGTTAAGTCAGTGTCCTTGTGACAACCTCTCTGAACAGAACACCCTCCATTTGATATTTTCTGTGATTATTATGTTTTGTTACGCAGGAAATTTATTATCCCCCTCCTAAGAGGTCACAATTTTGTACAAGTCAGGCCAGCGCTGGCACACTTACAAATGCTGGTGTCACCAGTGGTGTGTTTTGGGGTTGCAAGGTACTTAATAGGAGCAATCAGGTGTAGGAATAGGCTATCATTGAACCATAGTGCGGACAAAGTTATTTAGTGATCCTTTTATTTTAACCTTGTATGACAATGGTTAAGTTTTGATTAGGCTAAACCTTTATTTTAGATATTTATTTAAGCTCCCAGGACTTTTATTACTTAGGATTGCGTTGGGGGACTATCCTGATACATGATGTTTACGGCAAATTTTGTAAAAATGTCACAATCAGATTGAGTTATACTATGTATTTATGCACTGTGCTTGGAATTGTTATGCTTTGTGTCATGCACTTTGGTGGTTTTAATTTAACCGAATAAAGTTATTTTTGACTCTTTTTGCCCAAGTGAAACTGTTAAACCAAATTCCAGATAGTTGGCAAGGCTCAATTATGACACCAATTTTTAAAAGTGCCGAATGATCTATCATTCGAATTATTATAGACTGATTGCATTGCTTGACATCAAAGCTAAATACTTAGCCCCCTGATCCTGGAGGATGTGGTTGCCTGGTCTAAAGACCTAAATCTGATCCCCATAAACCAGACGGGTTTTAGAATAGGGATTGGGACAATCTTGAATATCCTTACAATCACGATAATAGCGGAGAATTGCAAAATAAAAAAACAGAACTTGCGCCTCTGCTTCATTGATTTAAAAGCCGCTTTCAAATGCGTGGATCGGAAATTATTATCGATGAAATTAAGGTCATGGAATATTCAAGAAAATTATTTAAAAGGTTAATTGCTATTTTACATGGATACATGGGTTAGAGTAAAACTCTGACGGATCAACAGTCTCAAGAAAATGGAACACAGACAGGGGCCTGAAGCAGGGCTGCATGCTGGCTCCCCACTTATTTAATTTGTTTTTAGCTGATATATCTGACAATCTTGATGCAATTAACTCTCACTCCACGCGTCTGGGATCACTATCCCTTTTGGATCTTGCCTATGCCGACAACATAGTTTTAATCAGTTTGACCAAAATTGGGCTCACAGAATCGCAGAATTTCTAACGACAAATAAGCTGGAAATTAATATAGCAAAAGCTAAAACAATGCTGGTCAGTAACCAGACAGCTCGCCCGCACAGCATCTATTTTAAAGGTAAATATTTGGGATTTTACCTTGTCAACAAATTAAGCCAGCAAGATCAGAAAAATTACATAGCTCAACAGGCAAACGCATTAACCTTTGCTTATAAGACACTGGCAGGGAAGCTAAGGGGCCCTTCATTCAAACCACTGATTACAGTAATAACGGCTAAAACATTACCAATGTTAACCTACGCCAGTGTAGCCTTCCAAGGTAAAGACGAAACCTTACTCAACAACTTAACAACCAGCATTTTCAAAAGGGTTTTATAGCTCCCTCAAATGGCGTCTCCAGCACAAGCGCGATTAGAATACGGTTTTCTGAATGAGACAGTTGGCAGGCAATATTCAACAATTAAAGTGTGGTACCGCATAAAGCAAAATACGGTGGACTCTAAACTAAATGAGGCTCTGTGGTCAGAGCAAGAGAACGGTCCCAATACACCACATAAGCGCTATTTGCAAAATGCTCTTAAATCTACTTGCACTTTGGACCTGTGGAGTAAAAGCCTGCCTTATGTTACATGTAAGTCCACACTTAATAAAGTTGCAAAACGGCACTCGATTTTGCTTGACAAAAATATTGTGCATTAGAGGTCCCACTCCTGGACTGTCCTTAACAACCACAAGATTCTTAAAGCAGCAGCTTACTTAGATTTAACATACTCGGTCCACCTAAAAAAAACTGCTAATGGCACTGCGTTTTGGTAAATGTCCTTCACTGGCTGATGCCCCAAAGTAGAAAAATACAGAAGTAAAAAGTTGTCGTCTATGTGACAGTCCTACAGAAGACCTCATCCACTTAATATGCATTTGTAAGAAACTTCAGCCTTCGCGAGAGACCTTGCTAAGAAAAGCTTGTTTGGATAGAGGAATACGAACATGTTCGGAGGCTATATTTAAAGGGCTTGATCCATGTGACCCCCAGATGAACTGTAAATTGATTAAGTTCCTGCGCATGCACGATCAGGCTACAAAGTCAACACAACAATGAGAGGGTCCGCTCACAGAAAACGTAACGCTAATATTACCTGATCATTTGTTTTATGGGACATCAAAAGGAGGGAGCAAGTGGTCTGGTCCATCAGCCTGCAGAGACAACTACTTTTATTCAAATTGACTTATTGCAGGTACAGAAGGGACTAACATCTGACATCTGTTAACTGTCGGCTCATAATTGTAATCCATGTAGAAAAAGTAGAGTAAAGGCATTATTTTATCGAATGTTAGAATGTAATTACGATTTAACAGTGATTTTAATCTGCGAGGTTCTTTTTGGTGCAACTGACGATTGGATGATTTAAAATCTTGTTAATTCTTGGCTGCTATTAACAGGGAAGAACATTGTAATGGTTTTAATTAACTAAACAAGAAAATTTTTACTTACTTATTTACTTACATTTATCAGAATGTGGTTTCATGGCCAGAGGAGAACCCCTTAATCGGATATTCAGATTCACTTCAGTGATCCATTTCTTACTCTTCCTATCTGTTCACCTCCACGTGAATAGGCACAAATTAACAGTGTAGGGTATGTACTGTGCCGATCTCTGTGCTTATGAATTGTTTTCTATAAACAAGTGCTTCTGGATCATTGTTCTCCCATCTCGAGACTCTAAGTTGGTGTATGTAAGGTCTCTGTTATCATCACTTAGGGCCCACATGTATCATGCATTTTCCCGGTTGCAAACGGCTAGATACACAGAATCAGGGGGCATATTACCAAGCAATAGCGATAATTATCGCTATTGCTTGGTTAGAGACAAAAAGTTACCGCTAAGCTGCGGCGATTTTTATCGCAAATAAACCTTGGTATTACCAAGGTTTATCGCAAATACGATAAAAATCGGCCGCAATGCATGAATATCGCTGAAAAGTCAGCGATATTCATGTTTTATCGAGCTAATGCTCTTAGCCATGTTATCCACCTCCCATTGGATAACATGGCTAAGAACTGCTCAGGGCAGGTGTTAGCTTTTGGAGCTATTCGCGCTTAGCGCGAATATCTCCAAAAGTTGGTAATAGGAGATAGCGATGTTAGCGACTGTTTCCAGTCGCTAACATCTTGGCACGCCCACTTTGCATGTCATTAGTGATAAATATCACTGACATGCAAAGTGGGGCTCAAGATGGTCGCTATCTCCTACTAGCTGTCGCTGACTGGTGTTAGCGACAGCGAGGTAATAGGGAGATAATTTTATCTCCGCTTTCTTGGCTTTTAAAGCCAAAAAAGCGGAGATAAACCCCCTTGATAATATGCCCCCCGGTTGTTTGTGACAGGGAAAATGCATTTTTATGAATGAATTCCAATTTTCGATTTGGTAACATGTTACTGAATCGCAATTTGGAATTTCAAATACATACCATTTCGGTATAAGGAAGAGGCATGTTTAGGTTATCCCTTCCTAATACTGAATCACATTGGTGTGTAAGAATGTTTTGTAATGGAAATATGGTCGCAAAACATTTGCATTTTACCACCTACATCAAGTGGGTGGTAACCCTTTCAGAAATGGGAAGGGGTCCCAAAGGGACCCCCTCTCCTTTGGGAGTGTTAACAAAAACGTTTTTTCATAGCAGGCAGTGGTCCAGGGACCATTGCCCGCTCTTACAAAAATGAAAAGAAAACTTTTCAGTTTTCTTTCATAAACGCAACTCGTTTTCCTTTAACAAAAGTAGGCTGCATTTAAAAAAACATGGCTTTATTAAACCAATCACTGACATGGTGGTCTGCTGACCCCAACAGTCCACCATCCTCATTATGTTCACAATTCCCAATAGGTTGCAAATAGTGACCTATAACATTAATAATAATGAGGTAGGTCAATTTGCGACTCACTAGGTATCACTAAATAGAACGCATGGAAATTCATATAATCGCCATTTCCACTATTGATACATGTTTCCCTTAATGATAAAAAACATGGGGGCACATGCATCAACATTGCAGTTTGCGATTCCTTAATTGCGAAAAATAAGGAATCACAATTAAGGAATCGCAAACTGCAATGCATCAAGAAATCGCTAAATAAATTGCGATTTCTCAAAATTCCTTAATTGCGATTCTCAATTTGAGAATCGCAATTAAGGAATCTCTTCCCATTTATTCCTATGGACCTAGAGGCCCATAGGAATGAATGGGAAGACATTCTCATTTTGCGATTCGCAATTAAGCAATCGCAAAATGCGAATGCAATTTCAAGGGTGCGGGGGGGTCTAAAGGACACCGTGTTGCACCCCTGAAATCTGCCATTAAGTACATTTTTCACACACACATGCCCAAAGGGCATGTGTGTGTGTAAAATGGAACTTTGAAAAATGCACTTCTGTGCATTTTTCAAAGTTTTCGCAAATTACCATGAAGGTCAACTTCATGGTAATTTGCACCCCTTATTTGCGAATTCGCAAATTTTAAAAGTTTGATGCATTGCATTTAAGGAATCTCAATTTGAGATTCCTTAAATGCAATCGCACTTTAAGAAATCGCAATTTTGCGATTTCTTAAATTGCGAAAACATCAAAATGCATAATGCATCCCAAAAATGGAAATTGCATTTGCAAACGGCCGAATTTTGCGATTCGCACCGTTTGCGAATGAAATTTCCTTTGATGCATGTGCCCCATGGTGCTATTTGTTTAGCACAGTGAACCTCAAACTGACAACTCACTGTTAATAAATACATTATTTCAGGAAATCCACACTTGCATGCTGTCTTGCAAGCCTTTAGAGGTAAGAAACAACGTTTTAAAAGTTTCATTTTGCTAACGTTCACAATGGTATCGCAAACTGTGGTTGCTTTGTAAATGAGACCAATACTTTAGTGCCTGAACTCAAAACGAAAAGAAATACAATTCCTGACATGAATCAACATTTCACTTAATAGGGTTGTTTACTATTCAAGTAAAAAAAAAGGTCTATTATTTCCATATTAATATTTAAGTCTATTTTTTAAATATATGTGATGACCTGTTCATCATAGCTGTTCATTTTAATTACAATGTTGTTAGACTGCTTCAAATCTGTTTTTGGTAAGTATTAATAAAACATGGTGAGACTTTAACCCTCTTATTTGGCATTGTAAGCCACCCTCTCACTTGACCCTGTGAGCCTTTTACTCATAAGAGCATACAATGACAACTAACTGATTTTTAGAGGTCTGCAATGCCAAACCACATTAGTTAAAGTTACTGTTAATTACAAGTACAATTATTGCCATTTGAAGGCAAAATGCAAAATGGTGAAAGTATACATTATTTGTTTAGTACACTTAAATACATCTACCTTCTTCCAAATGACTAGGCTCTTTGATTCATGAATTCCTCTGTGAAATCCAAGAGGAGACTTTAGATTGATGCCAACGTTCAGGAAAGGAAAAGGAACAAGAATCTTGGGAAAAAAACAGGCTCTACATTAATAGGACTAATATGCCCTTTCTACTTTGCGTTGATATTTATTCACTTAAACCCATTAGCACAGGAAGACTGTATCTCACATACCAACAAGCAGGGTATAAGGCAGCCAAAATACAGTACATATTTTGCATTTTATGTTAAATAATTGATAATGGAATGGAATGGTTCCTAGCACATGTTGTATGTATCTTACATATGGTCTTTGATGAGATGAATTGATTGATTCTTGGAATCGTTCTGGAAAATATAAGGGTGGATCACAAGTTATTGGGAAACCTGATATGAAGAATGATTTCAGGACATAAAATGAAAAGTGTTGGGAATGCAGAAGAGAATTGGTAGTAGAGCAGGGTGTACGTTATGGTTATATACTAGTCCTGACTCTGAGTTTAATCAGTGTTAGGAGAATATTTAAGCATTTTTTTATTGTTGTTTTTTTGAAAGTGTGTAATATTTGACTTGAATATTATTTCTATAAATATTGTATCCAAAATAAAATTAAAATGACTCACTTTTTTTAGTGCAGCTAAAAACACTGGCTTGGGTTTTCCTTGATTGAAGCTGTAACATGAATTCTGTTCCATTGTCTTTTCTTCACTAAGGCCAATATCTATGAAGATATGGATTTACAGAGAGGAAACCGCTACTTTTCCCAAATGGCACCTACTTAATCCAATGAGGACAGTTAATTGAAGAGAAAGGCCCTCGAGGTTAGCATTGATGCATATTTATTATTTGTCTATGTGGGAGAAATTGATGCTTCTGTGTTGGATAACGATGGTACAGAACATCAGGTACTTATATTTGTGTGTGTAAGCAGGGACTTGAATATCTACCTTTACAACATTTGACAGGTGAAAAATATTTGTTTCAAGCAGAAAGTGAATATATCTGCTTTGTCACTTATAAAGACGATAAACGCCTTGAGTTATTAGCATTAATTCAATGAGAGTTTAAAAATAACAGTCTGGCCAACATGGCGTTTGGGAGCCACTGAGCTTCTCAACCACCCAGAGAGCCATGAGTAAGATGTGTATTTCGCGAAACATCACTGCCAACTTCCCCACAGACAAAGCTGCAGATGTCTGGTGCCGGGTGGTAATGGAATTGGGACCCAAGATAGCCAACTGCAGACTTGTGGAGTGCTCGGATTGACGGCCTTTAATAAGATGACTCCACCTAGTAATCTATCGGTCCAAACGCAGGGGGAACTGGCCTGGGAATGGCTTTAAAGCCAGCATGTAAGAGAGGACACTAGCAGAGACCCCAGAAGCTCTTTATGAAATTTGTAGTGGACATATTGGACGGTTGTGGCCTGTGAGGCATGTACAATGGAAAACCACAGTGGCTCAGAGATGCCAAGTTGAGAAGGGCAGTGAATTGCTGGGACACCACTTTTTGATGGTGCTGACTGCAAGGGGGAGGGAGGGAGTGGCAAAAAGTGATAATTAGAGTGCCAATGCTGTGCGTATGATGGAGCAAGGTTTTACACGTAAAGTGACTTGCTCGTACTCAACCTTCTCGAAATAACATTATTGTACTAATTAACATGTTTTGTCTTATTAATATTGCATTACACGACATAATAGGTATCTAAGGGAAGCTTGTCAATGTGCTTTTACTAACAATAATCCGCTTGCACTAAAATGGTTGCTGCTATGCAGGATTTTCTACAGCGCATGCGTCTGTCATGCCCACGTGATATGCTTGGAGGGAAAACTTCTGCTTATGCGCAATAGAACTAAGATGGCGGTTATGTGTCCGAACGTGCAAGAAGCTTGCACCGCTGCCTTGCTAAGCTGTCTGTTTCGCATAATCTCTAACGCAATAGTATAAAAAAAAATTATGGGAGTAGAGTAGAAAGAAGTGGTGTACAGTCTATTCATTTATTCTGTGTCTCTAAAACTGTTATTTTATATTTTTACATGATAAACTGAATGGGCCTAAATGTTTTGCTGAACTCCATCTTTGGAGAAACTGCGCCTGTGCGAAAAATGTCCTGAAGCCACTGAAGTTGTAGCCTTGAACTGAAGGCAAGACGGACATGGAAGGTGGAGAAGAATGAATTTCTTGCCTCAACAGAGGAAGCTGAATTGATAAAATTGTTTATTAAAATAAAACATTTGATACATTTCATTACTGGGAGGAATAAAAAGAACATGGGTTGATAAAGTTATGGGAGGGGATGTCATGAATACATGATTGACAAGTTGCCTCTAAAAAAATATGGTGTGATGGCTACTCCTTGTTCTTGTCCAATAAAATTGTGTGATTCGTACATTTGCAACATTTGGGGGTGGTACACTGACCTGAAAAATAGTATAAATAGGGTAGGTTTAGCAAGCTAGATCGTCCAACTTGTCCAAAAAGCTGACCTGTCACTGACCCAACACACTCAATAGGTGATCGAGAGCAGAGATGCTGGCGGAGCACTCTGTCAGAAGATTCGATAATCGAAATCGTGGTTATTGGGAAGGAGATCGATGATCCAATCGGGGTTTGACTGTTAGCTGCAGAGAAGGTTTTTAACACTGGCGTTTTTTACTTTAACTCTGGTTCAAGTCTGAACCTGTGGTGGTCCTGTCCTGTTTCAATTTGGTCTGTATTCTATCCTGGTTCTGATTCTGGTTTGCACCTGTTCTTTTCTGCTGGCACCTGTACTTTGGGATTCTATTTCTTTGAATCAGCCTGCGACCAGGGTTGGTCGTAACACCGGAATAGGTAACTATTAAGTGTGGGTTTGTCATTGTACTGTTTCCCTTTTCTCTTATTCACCCTCGGTTCTAATGCTTAACGACAATTTCTCTCCAAATTATTGCAAATGTTTGATTTTAAATCTACATTAGTCTAAAAATAAGAAATTAATTTGAGTTTTCATGTTTATAAATTTTCAAAGATTTACTTAAAGATTTTAAACCTTTCCCGAGTTTGTGGGTATTTATGAAATGCTAAATGTTATTATTGCTATCTATTTCTCTCTAACTCCCTTGATCCTTAGGAATTTAGGTATCACTTGGATTGGTAAGATAAATGGTATAAAAATCCAAATGGTAAAAAAAAAAAATAATTGAATAGAGTGTGTAGGTTTACCTGTTTAATATATACATAGATATTTGGGCCCAGGTGAGTATGTTGAGCAGGTGAGTCCGCGCTCTATCATGTATGATGTGATACTGGCAACACCGTAGGAAAGGAAAAAGGGACATGGCAGTCTCAAGTGGCAGTTGGCTGGGAGTGAAGTGACATCATCAGAGAGGACAATTACTCTGTCCCCTCCCCTCCAAATAATTTATTTGCCCGGATGGACGAAAACTTCTTGTGCAGCAGCTGGCACTGGCTGATGGTTCAAATTTGAACTGGGATTTACACACCAAAAGGACTAATTGAGAGGGGTGTCCCCCTTAATGTGAAGAGCAATGGGGGGCACTTTAGGGGATGATCTTTGGGTGCTGTGCCCTTCAGCTAAGGAGATTGTGAGTTGAGGGAACAATTAGGTTTACCTGTTTAATATATACTTAGATATGGGGCCCAGGTGAGTATGTTGAACAGGTGAGCCCGTGCTCTAAAAGTTATTTTGGTAGCAAATGATGGTTAGGGATTAGTGTAGATAGATAGATAGTATATATTGATTATATTGATTATTGTTTGATCATTACTTATTGAGTTTATTGATTTTATGCATAACCAAAACTGTTTGTATCTGTTTTATGTTTTGTCTGGAATCCCCGGGGGCAGAATAGCAGATGGTAAATGGAAGCCATTCTGTAGTGAGGTCACTTGTTTGTAGAAGAAAGTGCATGGTTAGGTAAAACCGGAAGCACTGTTTTAGGGATTTTTACATAAATGTGTGAATAATTGATAGCAAAGAGTTCGCTAGTAAAACTTTGGTGTGAAATCACCTAGAAAGGGTCACACTGAGGGAGTAGCAGGTTCTTCTGAGCATGTAGATCCAGGATTTATAGGAAATTGACCAGATAGAAAATTTCTAGGTTTTGCTAAAGAACAGATGATAAGAGGAAGACCTTATATCATGTACAGAGATGAAAGAAAAATGTCGTTTGACAAAAAAGTTAAACATTTCTTTAAAAAGGATAAGTCAATAAAAACCAGGGAAGGGATTATTATTCCACCACCGAACACGCCCGCATCATACATGATGGTCGAAAGAGACTACCATACATGTATATGGTTAGAAAACTGGATAGAATATACAAAAAATGATGGAATTGTGGCATTTCCAGAAAATGGTACCTTTAATGGCAGAGTTTTGTATAATTTAAGAACACAAATGACTGAATTAAATCCAAGACCTAGATTAACCCAATATATGAGGCATTGGAGGAATGGGAAATAGAGGCTTTTGAGCGAGACATAATCAGAAGTGATAAAAGTATTAGTACATTTTATCCTAAATTTCCTAAAGAGACAAGAGATAAGCAGATGAAACAATGGAGACAGTCCATGTTTGTGGAAGGAATATATCCTGTCCGAGCTCTAGAAGAACAAACAGGGAGTAAAAGTACTAAGAAAACTAAAAATGTAATGTCAAGTACTGATCCGGAAGATGATTACTTGGAAGATTTAGTAATGAAAAACCTGCTACCTTATAATGAGGAGCTGAATCAGATAAATGCTAGTGCTCCGTTCTTAAAGCCACCTTAAGTTCTGCAAGTATTACATGAGGCATAATTAGAAAAAACATTACAGGAAAAAGAACGAGAAGCAATATTTAAGCAAAGGAATGTATTAATTCTGAAAATTACGCAGTTAAATGTCAGTCCTGAAGCCTTGACAATTCCAGTAACTATACGTCCAGTTGTTCCTTTATATGAAGAAAAACAGACTAGTCCTAGTCCCAGACCTCCTGTTCTAACTACTCCGTAGTACAACCAAGGAAATAAACATTAATAGTGGATGACCAAGCAAGTGAATGTGGGTCAGACATTTCTTTGATGGATTTACATATAAGAGAACCAGTAAGTAGTTCAGCTAGGAAAACCACACCTGTAAATACTAGAGAAGTACAAATAAAAAACTCTTCAGGTACGAGAAGTGCAATTGTAGTTACTCCAGAAGAAATTGAAAGATGGTTTCGAGAAATAGAAAAACCAAAATCACAGTCAAAGACATTGGATATTTTTAAATTAAGAGTTGAACTAGAAGAAATGATTGCTGGAAATGTGGGATTAGATCGATTAAATGAAGATGAATTGTTGTTTATATGTCGGAGTATCACCCGGAATACCAAAACATTTCATGAAAAATTAACGAGTTTGGCAAGTGAAATGGGAATTGACATTGGTAAATCAAAAGTGTTACAGAAACCATATCGAGCTGAATTTTCTGACAAAGATTTAGAAAATATGAATGTGTCAGGTGGTAAATTGCAAATTAAAGAACTACTAACATTGTTGCAAAAATGGGGTGATGAGACAGATTGAAAGCTAGGTGGTTAAAGAAAATGGAAGAAGCTCAAGGAAAAAGCACTGTATCAGAATATATGATGAAGGAAACAGAAAAAGTGGAAAGATTGTGTCCAATGAGAGAAGTACTAGGTGGAGGTTATGTGCATGTTCCTTGGTCCCGACAAGATATATTGTCATTTACAAATGACTTTCCAAAACTAAGAGAAAAACCTGTAGATTGGTATAGACAGATCGAAAGATTTGTAAAGGTTTCAATAGTGCTATTAAAGGATCTAGATGGATTATTCGACATTGTTGTTCCTGTCGATTTATGGACAGAATGTAAAATTGCAGTAAATTGGCCAAATGAAGAGACTCAAAAACAGGAGCCCCATCAGATGAGGTGATGAGAAAGTATAATCAGGTTGTACTGTATTTGAAAGGGAAAGTACCACCAAAAGCGACAAACTGGACTAGAATAGACAGAACTACCCAGAACAAAGCTGAATCTGTGCATGCATATTATGAACGTCTTTTGCAAGTTTTTAATTAGTATAGTAGTTGAGAAAACATTGACACCAAAGATATGATGCATTTTATCTATTGGTTTGTGTTTGGACTAAGACCAGAGATTTTGCAATGGATTAAAGATAATAAAATCTGTTGGCAGGCCAAACCTGTAGATGAAAGACTGAAATATGCAAAATACTGTATAGATGAATTGGACAATAAACAAAAGAAACTGGAAGAAAAAGTAATGTGGGCACAGGTAAAATTAGTAGAACAACAAGCACAATAATTGAAAAATATGCAGACTCAAGGAGATGGAAATGGTAATAAACCTAGAGCTCAATTTAATCGAGAAGAAGCTAAAAAAAAATGTCCTTGTCATGGGTGCGGCAAGTTGGGGCATTGGAAGAACGAGTGCAAGGCTGTGCTAAATAATAATAATAATTTGAATACACAGACGCAGAATGAGGTATCAAAAAAGCAGCAAAAACAGGTAATACAAAATCAGTTACCATTAGCACCTATGCCAAACCCTGGGAGCCAACCAGCATACAGTGTAGATACCACAAGCTGGGAAGGAAGTGGTAAAAAGGGACACAGTGATACCCCACTTTTTTTGAGTGATTCGTACTTTGATGAAGACAGTTTCTGACGGTGTCTGAGTGGGGGAGGACGAGGAGTGCGTCCTTGGCGTATCCTTGCAGGTAGATCAGTCAGGTCCATACATTGAGGGAAAGGTTGAAGGAAATGATGTTACTTTCCTGTTGGATATTGGCGCTACCCGTTCTACTGTGAGAACAGCAGATGTTCCAAACCTACCCCTCTCGGGAGAAGCGATCCAAGTAGTGGGCGTTTCTAATAAACAAATTAGTACCCCAGTTACAGAACCAATGGAAGTTAAAATAGGCAATTTTAAAGAAATGCATACATTTGTCGTATGTGACTAGTCCTGTAAATCTGTTAGGTAGAGACTTACTGTGCAAAATTTATTGCACTATCTTTTGCACACCAAATGGTGTTGAAAGTCAAACCGCAGATGAAGACGGAATTTATAAAATTATGTTAGCAAAACAAGAAGCAACTGAAAAACCAAAGTTTACCATTGAAGACTTGCCAAAAGAATTATAGAATACGGTAGATTCTATAGTATGGGGTTTCACAGGAAAAGATGTAGGATTAATGGCAAACGTTGACCCAGAAAAAGTGACAGTAAAAGAAGGTGCAGTTTATCCAAATATTCGACAGTACAAAATGAGCCCTGAAATATGGTTGAAGCAGGAATTTTACAGGATATAATGAGCAGTCCATGTAATACACCCATAATTGGCATCAAGGAACCAAATGGAAAATACAGGGTCGTACAGGACCTCCACAAAATAAAGTTGTCCCATGTTGTCCAGTTGTACCAAATCCTGCTGTGATTCTGTATCAAATACCGTGAGCAGCAGGTTGGTTCACTGTAATTGATCTCTGTCACACATTTTTCTCGATACCACTGCACCCAGACAGTAAGTATCTTTTTTCTTTTAAATTCAATGATCATATCTACGTTTGAAATCGCATCCCATACTTAGTCATACGGTGAGCTGGATGACAGCAAATTCACTGAAGATCAACCCAGAAAAAACGGAGGCCCTGGTGGTTTCAACCGAAGCGTCTCCTTGGGGTGATTTGTTCTGGCCTCAAGACCTTTGCCCGACCCCTAAACCCTGCTCCAACGTAAAAAGTCTAGGCATAAAGATCGGCCATGAGTTGTCAATGGTCAGCCAGATCTCCTCAGTGGTCGGGACCTGCACTAACTTAATCAGACAGTTACGTAAGTTAGTCCCTTTGCTCTCCTCCTCTATGCTCCGTACAATTGTCTCTGCCACAATAATCTCAAGATTAGATTATGGGAATGCCCTGTATTTGGGTCTCCCCGAAACACTGACAAATAGGCTGCAGGTAGTCTTGAACGATGCAGCTAGGCTAATCTTTGGGCTACCTAGACGCACTCATGCATCGCCGTTGCTTTGTAAGCTACATTGGCTCCCCATAAAACAACGGGTGGAGTTTAAAAGTTTGTGCATTGCCCACAAGGCAATCTATGGTCAAGCACCTGCTTACATTAAAGAACCCCTTGGAGTTTATAAACCCACACGATCACTAAGGTCCTCGAACACTCAACTGCTGTCCTGCCCCCGCTATAAATTAGCAATGAAGGGTGGCAGATCTTTCTCAGTGGTGGTTCCACAGGCTTAGAATAAACTCCCAGAATCTCTCCGTAAGGAACCCAACTTGTTGCAGTTCAGGAAATCCCTAAAAACACTCCTGTTCAGGGAAGCCCTAAGCTCCTCTTAGTGCCAGGGTTCTACGTATCTGCTCGTCTGTTAGCATAGCTTTCTTCTGTCAAAAGCGCCTTGAGACCTGACGGTGATTTGGCGCTATACAAGCTGTAGTTAACAATAACAATAACAATCCCTCAGGTGCACACAGAAAGTCCATCAATCCGATCTTGAAAAAATGAATCTCTAATATTGCCCGCACAGCCAGTTTTGGTGCAGTATATAGATGACCTACTAGTGGCATCTAAGAATCGAAAAGACTGTGTTACTGATGCAATTGCTTTGCTGAATCACTTAGGTAAAGGTGGACACAAAGTATCACCTGAAAAATTGCAGTATTGTACCACATCCGTGAAATATCTGGGGCACACGATAGAGAGAGGTGTCAGAAGGGTTACATCTGAGAGAATCAGAATAATTCAAAACATGAATCTACCTCAAATACAGAAAGAAATCAGAATGTTTCTGGAGTCATAGGTTACTGCAGGCAATGGATTGTGGGATGATAATAGGTATCAAAGGTAAGCTTGTCAATGTGCTTTTACTAACAATAATCCGCTTGCACTAAAATGGCTGCTGCTACGCGGGATTTTCTACTGCGCATGCGTCTGTCATGCCCACGTTATATGCTTGGAGGGAAAACTTCTGCTTCTACGCAATAGAACTAAGATGGCTGTTATGTGTCCTCACGGGCAAGAAGCTTGCACCCCTGCCTTGCTAAGCTGTCTGTTACGCAGTAGTATACAATAAAATAATGGGAGTAGAGTAGAAAGAAGTGGTATACAGTGTATTCATTTATTCTATGTCTCTAAAACTGTTCTTTTCTATTTTTACATGATAAACTGAATGGGCATAAATGTTTTGCTGAACTCCATCTTTGGAGAAACTGCGCCTGTGCGACAAATGTCCTGAAGCCACTGAAGTTGTAGCCTTTAACTCAAGCCAAGACGGACATGGAAGGCGGAGAAGAATGAACTTCTTGCCTCGACAGAGGAAGCTGATTTGATAAAATTGTTTAATAAAATAAATCATTTGATACATTTCATTACCGGGAGGAATAAAAAGAACATGGGTTGATAAAGTTATGGGAGGGGATGTCATGAATACATGATTGACAAGTTGCCTCTAACAAAATATGGTGTGTTGGATAGTCCTCGTTCTTGTCCAATAAAATTGTGGGATTTGCACAGTTGCAACATTTGGGGGTGGTACACTGACCTGGAAAATAGTATATCTAAGGTAGGCTTAGCTAGCTAGATTGTCCGACTTGTCCGATTATAGTTGATGTGTCACTGACCCAACGCACTCAATAGGTGATCGAGAGCAGAGTTGCTGGCGGAGCACTCTGTCAGAAGATTTGATAATCCAATCGGGGTTATTGGGAAGGAGATCGATGACCCAATCAGGGTTCGACTATTAGCTGCAGAGAGGGTTTTTAATGCTGGTGTTTTGAACTTTAACTCTGGTGCAAGTCTTAACCTGTGGTGGTCCTGTCCTGATCCAAATTGGTCCATATCTTGTCCTTGTTCTGATTCTGGCTTGCACCTGTTCTTTTCTTCTGGCGCCTGTACTTTGGGATTCTATTTTTTTTTTACTCAGTCGACAACCAGGGTTGGTCATCACACCGGAATAGGTAACTATTAAGTGTGGGTTTGTCCGGGGCGGAGCTTGCCACGGCCGATGGCAACGTGTGGTCAAGACGCTCCGCACTAACGCCCTAATTATCCGACAAAATATCCTGCTGGTGAGGGCCTAAACGGGTTTCGGAGGTGGCCGAACACGGCCGGAGGTCTCCACTGCCGGAACCCAGAGGAGCGGAGCCGCTGCGAGCCGCGGTGGCCTACGCAATGGGTGAGAGAGTGCTCGCATCCTAGGCCGCTCGTCCCCATCCTAAAGTTACCGCAGCGGCTGCTGTGCGTGCTAGGGCATGCGGCCAGCCACAGTGATGCCGGCCCAGTTGGGGGCGGAGAGCCGTGAAAGGCGGAGAAGGCATCGTGGCCCCCCTGCGGAGAGGCCGAAAGCGACAGCACGGCCTGCACGATCGCTTACCTGTTGGCAGAGCCCCCAGCTGACCCATTCCTGGAATGTTATTTTGGGGCCCTGGGGTCCGACTTCACGGAGTTCCTGCAGCTGCCACTTGCACAGAGGGACCTACCTGAAATAAGCCTGATGTGCCCCCGCCTACAATACCAAGCACAAGGAGAGAGGCTTTGGGGCCCCCTGGAACCCGGATACTTGTGGCGACTCCCGGTGCGGTCACTGCGGTAACATTGCGGTGTGCACCTACAGCGGCGCATACTTTTGAGCAGTGAGTGGACCCTACCTTCACGATTGGTAGTGGCGAGCGCTGTTGCTGACCAAGTGGTGTGACGGAGTTGGGGGCTGGCAGTGCGGCACTTGCAGCGTGGACGGCCCGGGGAGGAAGATAGTCCTATACCCTTCGCTCAGGTGCCGGTGCTGGTATTTGGTCCCGGACTGCTGCGGCTAGGCGTTGGGAGAGCGGACGGCATAATCTCATCGCAATACATCACCGAGATATAGCAAAAGTGCGTGGAGGGAGCCACCCGGAGACCTGGGAGCAGAATGGGCAAGGGCGACAAGACCCAAACCAAGTTACCATTCGAACAGCAACGCGCCAGAGCCCCGGAGGCGCAGATGCTGGAGTCGGACACACAGGCGAAAGGAGCTGAAGGCACGTTCTACGCAGACATTAAAACGGTGTTGGTATAGATGGAAAAGGGCCTCCAAGAGTGCATAGCGTCGTTAGGCTCCAAAATAGATGCCTTGTCTTACCGCATGGACCGCATGACCGAGAGAGTTGACAAGCATGCAGAGAGAATAGACATGGCGGAGAGGCGCATAACTGAGGTCGAAGAGGCACAAACGGAACAAGATAGATTTCAAAAGCAGCACGACAGAATTCTGCAAGTCATACAAGACAAGTCGGAAGACTTGGAGGCCCGCTCTCGAAGATCGAACATACGGATCACGGGAGTGCCGGAGACCACACAAACAGGTAAAATGGAGCTCTTCGTCGAGAAACTGCTGACAACACTGCTGGGAGCGGAGGTGTTCTCGCCGATGTTCATAGTGGAACGAGCACACCGCACGCTGGGCCCGCGCCCGAAGCCGGGAGCACCCCCGAGGCCAATCATAGCCAAACTACTAAATTACAGAGATAGAGACACGGCCTTGCAGTTAGCCACTACGAGGGCTCCGACATCTCGCTGTACCCGGACTTTATTGCAAAGGTGCAAGAGAACCGAAGACACTTTGCCCCGTATAAGAGACAACTCCGTGAACTAGGCTTGGACTATGCTATGCTTTATCTTACGAAATTAAGAATCAATCGACAAGGTCACTCTCACATTTTCACGGATCCTAAAGACCTACACAAGGCATTGAAAGTTTAGACAAAGGAACGCAAGGGCAGTCCTAGGAGTCAGAACGACGAGGAGGACACAGGCGGTCAGCTGGACAAACAGGACTAGAAGGACTGCACCGACCAGTGGTTTTGCTGCTTATGGGTCCCCTGGCTGCCGACGGCGCGCTTCGCCACAACCTGGAGCCCTGGCACGGCCATATGGAACACTCTGACACTTGGGTATATCCTGCCTACACCTCTGTGAACAGTGCTGAGGAATCCTGAGGTTTCAAGATATTGGTGAGACTGTTTTGATTAGCATGTTCCCGCTGGGCTTAGAGCTTGCAGGTCTAATTGCTATCGTATGTGAGCAGGGATCCAGGGCGGCACTGGACTTGACCCGAACTTGATACCTTTTTGTTGGGGGGAGCATGGGTCTGTACGCATATTATAGCGACCCATCTGTGCCCTAATGGCTCGCACCGGCGCCACCTTTTATGGACGTCAGCGGCAGGGGTGGCACCCGAGTAGTCACTGCCGGGAGAAACGGCCGACCCATCTGGCAACCTTGGCCCCCGCTCTGTGTGCTCTGTTGATCCCACTACGGGATTGTTTGAGAGTAATTGGGAAGAATTGGGAGGGGGACGTTAACATGCTGGGCCAAGTTGGGGTTGGTCTGCTGTGGGAGGGGGGTGGTGGGGTTATGGGGAACTCTTTAGCAGTGATATTGCATTTTGCAGACGTTGGTGCTGTTATGTTGGGGGAATTGCATGATCTGACTTTGCACAATATGACCAAGTTTTACACAGTTATTCATACACTCGCTTACTATTCACCACTAAGGAGTAATGGCTGACACCAGTATAGATGGGAATCCAACACACACACCTAAACTGACTGTTCTTACCTGGAATGTCCGCGGTCTGAACGACCACCGCAAAGTCAGAAAGGTCGTTAGCTATCTGCAACGCCAGCATGTCGAGGTAGCTTAGCTACAGGAGACACACCTCCCGACACATAACCGCATGCTCCGTTGCAGAGGGTTGGAGGGCAACATTTCAGTAGCGGGGTTCACCACTAGGGCTAGAGGGGTCTTGACGTGGGTTAACCCAAAATCCAAACTGCAGATCCATACACTGGAGGCGGACCCTGATGGGAGATTTGTTATATCTAGATGCTTCGGCCCAGTTACGGACATGATAGTAGTCAATACATATGGCCCTAATTTTGACTCACCAGATTTTTACAAGACTCTCACGGTCAAGTTCAGACGATTGCATCATGGGAGTCTACTGTTGTGGGGGTGGCGATTTCAATCTCACTATGGACCCGACTTTAGACAGATCCTCCGGCCCTCCCCACCGACTTGTGGCTGCTGCCCTGGAGCTGCAGAGCGCAATCACCTGCTTCGATCTGGAAGATGTGTGGCGGTCCAGAAATCCGCAACAGAGAGGGTGCACACACTTTTCCGCATTTCATAATATCCACACTAGGATAGATTACCTACTGGCTTCCTCCTCCCTACTAAACCGAGTGAGGGACTGCAGGGTCTTGCCTAGAACCCTGTCTGATCACTCACCGGTCCTCATGGACATTCGCATACCAGGCAAACTCATACCACCATTTACCTGGAGATTCCCACCAAACTCATTGCTAGATCCGGTGTTTAAGGGAGAACTAGCCGAGGCCATAGACTTGTTTTTTTAAAAGAACATAGGCTCAGTCGAGAGCTTCTAGGTGGTGTGGGAGGCCTTTAAGGTTTATATTCGAGGAGTAGCAATGTCAAAGCACTCGGGCATTCTTAAAGCAATCAGACAGAGATTGGCAGACCTAGAGGGACAGCTAGAAGAATTCGAGCGCAGACAGTGCCTCTTCACAGATGACGCAGTGAGCGCTGAAATTAAGACACTACTAGCGGAGTATCATGAGGAGGCTGACAGAGAGATCCGCCACATGAGCAAATACTCCACGGCTCGGGAGTATGGGGAAGGGGAGCTCCCGAGCGCGTTATTGACCAACCTTATGAAGGGGACGCGACGGCGCCAACACATTCCTATGGTTCACACCGCTGCGGGAACTCCTATTACAGATGAGAGAGAAATAGCTGAGACTTTCAAATCTTACTATTCGGATTTGTACTCCTCGAAAGTGGAGGGTATGGAAGAGGAAATTGATAACTATCTCAGTCATATAGACATTCCTTCACTGGCCGACCATGACAGGGAATTCCTTATGCAACCAATTGAGAAGGACGAGATATTAGACGCGCTAGCCAGTATGAAATCGGGCAGTGCACCAGGAGCTGACGGCCTAACGGCGGGCTTCTACAAAGCCTTCAAGGACCAACTATTACCACACCTATCGGCCCTCTTTGACGACATTTGCTTGGAGGGCAACATGCCGCACTCAATGAGAGAAGCACTTCTGGTTACCATCTTGAAGCCGGGAAAACCCCAAGAAGAGTGCAGTTCGTATAGGCCCCTGTCGTTGCTTAACGTCGATACCAAGCTGTTCGCCAAGGTACTGGCCACTCGCTTGGCCCTGCTTGTGGACGGACTGGTTGCCCCAGAACAGGCGGGGTTTGTCCCTGGCAGAAACTTAGTTTATAACATACGTACGGTTTTGGGAGTGATTCAACATGTCAGACCAGACGTGAAAGCACTGGCTGTCTTCCTCGATATGGAGAAAGCTTTTGACTCCGTGGAATGGCCCTTCATGCATACGGTACTGCAACGTATGGGCTTGGGACAGCCTTTTTTGCAAATGCTAGGGGCACTGTATCATGGCCCGAGAGCGAGGCTCCGCATAGGGGACCTGATTACGGACCCATTTCCCGTTAGCAGAGGCACCAGACAGGGATGCCCTCTCTCGCCCCTCCTGTATGACCTGGTGGCTGAACCGCTAGCCTGCGTGCTGCGGGAATACCATGGAAACGAAGGCATAGGATTTCCGGGCTACAGGATAATAGTTTCGATGTACGCTGATGACACCTTGCTGTACATCCGTGACCCAGACAACAACTTATCATCAGTGCTTCGGGAGGTGGTGCGATTTGGGGCGCTCTCAGGGCTTCGGGTAAACTGGACCAAGTCGCTCGCCTTTCCGCTCACGCCTCTCCCGCAACAAACACAAATGGAGTACCCCCTCCATTGGACCACAGATACGATTCGATATTTGGGGATAAATCTGCACACAGATTCGGAAATTCTTTTTAGAGCCAACTATGGCACTGCGGTGAGTAGATTGGAGGATGATGTGGTGCAGTGGAGCAAACATCCACTATCCCTGATGGGACGCATATCTTTAATGAAAATGGTCGTGCTCCTGAGATTCTTGTTCCTGTTCCTTACCATACCAATAGTCCTCCCCAAATCATTTTTTGCACGACTACAACAACAGATGACGAAGCTAGCTTGGGCGGGCGGCCAGCCACGCGTCAGATGGACGACACTTATTATGCCTTATGCAATGGGGGGGCTGGGAGCCCCAGACATGGAAGCGTACTACAGAGCAGCACAGGCGTCACACTTACACACATGGCTGCACGGAGACAGGAACATACCTCATGTACGCATGGAGATCATTTCTGCATGACCAGATACACTCCCTCACACTGTTTTCAGGGCTACTGATCGTAGAACAGGCATACTTGACTTCTTGACAGCTACCAACCATGCATGGCACAGCCTCTTGCGGATGGAGGGCGGGGCACAGCTATACTCACCGCTTATGCCGGTTGATTGGGCTAGGTGGCTCCCACCGCTCATGGAGAAGGGAGTGATTGCAGCTCTGCACACCCTGAACATACGCACGGCGGGAGACTTGTTTGCAGATGGAGTGGTTAAGACATGGGAGCAGGTCTTGGGCTCCAGCGCTCCGCCTCCGCTGCTGACGCGCTTTCAGTTTCACAGGGTACGCAGCGCCTTGGGTGACCTATTAGGCGGGAACATGGTGGAACCCCCAGAGGTCCCCGAGCTTACGCATTTACTCAAAACCACAACACCCAGAGGGCTGCTGTCTAGCCTATACAAACTCACACAAACGCCTACCCGGTACCCATACACCAAGGCGCAGCTGGCATGGCAGACTGACCTGGGCCTAGCACTAGATGATGACACATGGCGCTACTGCTGCACAGTCACTAAGAAGGTCTCACTAAATGGCAGACACAGATTAATTCACTTCAAGTTCTTAAACAGAGTGTACTACACCCCTGCGCGTCTCTTCAGGTATGGCCTGTGGGATTCGGCAGGTTGTGAAAGGTGCAGTGCCCCTGAAGCGAATTTCCTGCACCTCGCTTGGCAATGTCCGGGAGTCTGGGGATTCTGGGAGAAAATCTTCGCTGAAATAAGTGAACGAACAGAGGTTGAGATTACACCGGACCCCCTGATGGCTATATTGGGTTACACCCAAAAATTACCAAGAGCAATTAGGCGACTGGTTGATATGGGCCTTCTGATGGCCCGCAGAGCGCTGGCTTGCTGCTGGATGAGAGGCCCATTACCAACGCTAAAACACTGGGCGCACGACATGATCTATTGCTGTACTCAATCCGAAAATTATAGCGAACTGCAACCCCCCACCAATAGGCCCAAACATTTCTGGAGTCTCTACCACACATACTTGATGAGCAAGAGAGATGATGACGCACCCGCACTACCACACGGAGAGGGGTGATGTGTTGTGTGGAAGGGCTGGGACAGATCTAGCTCTAGGACATCCCCGCACCACACGGCCACCAGCTGCTGCGTGCGCCTCCCTGCCCGTGTGCCTCGATTCCGTCGTGTGACCGCGCCCCCTTCCTTAGAGCGGCGTGGTCCGTGCTCGCTCGAACTGCCCTTGTTGTTTCTGCATTGTATGGTATTTTCTGTATTTATTGTTTAGTAGTTTTGACAGTCTGTATTGCCTGTATTTTTCCCAGTAATTCGTTGTTTCCTTCCTGTGTTGCCTTTCTCTGACCCTCGTCCCCCCTCCCCGCTTCCCGCCACTGCCGCTAACCCCGCCCCTTTTTCTTGTGTACCCTCCCCGCTCCCGCCTCCCAGCTGCTCCGCCCCCCCGCGCACTTGGCCATATATGGCGACCGTGCGGTGCAGGTGAGTGTGACCTAGCTCTAGGACACCCCCGCACCGCACGGCCACCAGCTGCTGCGTGCGCCTCCCTGCCCGTGTGCCTCGATTCCGTCGCGTGACTGCGCCCCCTTCCTTAGAGCGGCGTGGTCCGTGCTCGCTCGAACTGCCCTTGTTGTTTCTGCATTGTATGGTATTTTCTGTATTTATTGTTTAGTAGTTTTGACAGTCTGTATTGCCTGTATTTTTCCCAGTAATTCGTTGTTTCCTTCCTGTGTTGCCTTTCTCTGACCCTCGTCCCCGCTCCCCGCTTCCCGCCACTGCCGCTAACCCCGCCCCTTTTTCTTGTGTACCCTCCCCGCTCCCGCCTCCCAGCTGCTCCGCCCCCCCGCGCACTTGGCCATATATGGCGACCGTGCGGCGCAGGTGAGTGTGACCTAGCTCTAGGACACCCCCGCACCGCACGGCCACAAGCTGCTGCGTGCGCCTCCCTGCCCGTGTGCCTCGATTCCGTCGCGTGACCGCGCCCCCTTCCTTAGAGCGGCGTGGTCCGTGCTCGCTCGAACTGCCCTTGTTGTTTCTGCATTGTATGGTATTTTCTGTATTTATTGTTTAGTAGTTTTGACAGTCTGTATTGCCTGTATTTTTCGCAGTAATTCGTTGTTTCCTTCCTGTGTTGCCTTTCTCTGACCCTCGTCCCCCCTCCCCGCTTCCCGCCACCGCCGCTAACCCCGCCCCTTTTTCTTGTGTACCCTCCCCGCTCCCGCTTCCCAGCTGCTCCGCCCCCCCGCGCACTTGGTTATATATGGCGACCGTGCGGCGCAGGTGAGTGTGACCTAGCTCTAGGACACCCCCGCACCGCACGGCCACCAGCTGCTGCGTGCGCCTCCCTGCCCGTGTGCCTCGATTCCGTCGCGTGACCGCGCCCCCTTCCTTAGAGCGGCGTGGTCCGTGCTCGCTCGAACTGCCCTTGTTGTTTCTGCATTGTATGGTATTTTCTGTATTTATTGTTTAGTAGTTTTGACAGTCTGTATTGCCTGTATTTTTCGCAGTAATTTGTTGTTTCCTTCCTGTGTTGCCTTTCTCTGACCCTCGTCCCCCCTCCCCGCTTCCCGCCACCGCCGCTAACCCCGCCCCTTTTTCTTGTGTACCCTCCCCGCTCCCGCCTCCCAGCTGCTCCGCCCCCCCGCGCACTTCGCCATATATGGCGACCGTGCGAACGCGCAGCGGGCGCACCGATTGTGCGCCGAAGGCGCGCCAAAGGTAAGCCCGTCTGCGCCCGTCTGCGCCTGGACTGTGCCCAGTGCCAGGACCCCTGGCCCCCACCGACGGAAGCCGACCCGACGAACCTACAACGCCGCCGAACTCATCGCACTCAACACCGGCGCCATCCCGGGATGTCACCGAGCCACCCCGAAGCACACCCACGGACCCTGCAGCTGCCACGCCTGCAAGTTCACCTGCATCCGGACCAACCCCGCACCAACACCCGCCAAGCCTAACACCAGCAGCAACCACCTCAAGTGCATCCTGCTCAACACCCGCTCCGTCCACAGACACGCCATCGAACTCTGGAACCTCCTCGACACCACAGCCCCTGACATCGCCTTCCTCACGGAGACCTGGATGAACGCCTCCTCAGCGCCCGACATCGCCATCGCCATCCCAGAGGGCTACAAGATCACCCGGAGGGACCGCACCACCAACCAGACGGGAGGAGGCATCGCCATCATCCACAGAGACACCATCCGCATCACGACCAACACCGACGACACCCTAACCACCGCCGAACACCTGCACTTCCAGATCCACACCGACCCGAAGACCACCCTCAGAGGCACCCTGATCTACCGACCCCCGGGACCACGCACACGATTCAGCGAGGACATCGCCGACTTCATCAGCCCGCATGCCCTCCCCTCCGCCGACTACATCCTCCTGGGAGACCTCAACTTCCACCTGGAGAACAACAGCGACCGCAACACCATCACCCTGCTCGACAACCTCGCCAACCTCGGACTCAAGCAGCTGGTATCCACCCCCACCCACCTCGCCGGACACACACTCGACGCCGTCTTCTCATCCAGCAAAGACATCGCCTTCAGCCACGCAACAGGACTCCACTGGACGGACCACAGCTGCGTCCACTTCACCTTCAAAAGAACGACGATCCACCACCACCAGCAACAGGTTGCCTGAAGAAGCTGCAACAAGATCACAGCCGACCAGCTCACCGCCTCCCTGAGCCAGCACCCTCCTGCCGGCTCAGCGAACCCCAGCCAGGCCGCCGACAACCTCACGAAGTGGATCAGCAACTGCGCGGACGAACTCGCCCCTCTGAGGACCCCGCCCAGCAGACCCGGCAGCAGAAAAACCCCATGGTTCACCGACGAACTCAAGAGCTCCAAGAAGAACTGCCGAGCCCTCGAGAAAGTATGGAGAAGGGAACCAACAACGGACAACATGACCACCCTCAAGCTCGCCACCCGGAAACACCAGCAACTGATCCGCGCCACCAAGAAAAACACATACAAGGACCGGCTGGACAACAACGCACACAACTGCAAGGAACTCTTCAACATCGTGAAAGAGCTCTCCAACCCCAACGCCGGAAACAACGACATCACCCCGTCGCAAGACCTCTGCAACTCCCTCGCGTCCTACTTCCACAACAAGATCGCGGACATACACAACAGCTTCAGCATCCAACCAACGCACGCCACAACCGCAGCAACGCCACCCACCACCACCCTCCGCGCCTGGACTCCGATCAGCACCGAAGACACCATCCGCACAATGAACTCCGTCCACTCCGGATCTCCGACTGACCCCTGCCCTCACCACATCTTCAACAAGGCCGACGCTGTCATCGCACCCCACCTGCGGGACATTATCAACACCTCCTTCGACACCGCCACCTTCCCGGAGAGCTGGAAGCACGCAGAACTCAGCGCTCTTCTCAAGAAACCTACAGCGGACCCCACCGAACTCAAGAATTACCGTCCCATCTCGCTCCTCCCGTTCCCGGCCAAAGTCATCGAAAAGACCGTCAACAAACAGCTGGCCGCCTTCCTCGAGACGAATGGATCCCTCGACCCCTCACAGTCTGGCTTCCGAGCCAACCACAGCACCGAGACCGCCCTCATCGCTGCCACCGATGACATCCGAACCCTGATGGACAACGGAGAAACAGCGGCCCTCATCCTCCTGGACCTCTCCGCGGCTTTCGACACTGTCTGCCACCGCACCCTAGTGCAGCGCCTCGACAACATCGGAATCCAGGAGAAGGCACTGGAATGGATCACCTCCTTCCTCGACGGAAGAACACAGAGAGTCCGCCTACCACCGTACAAGTCAGAGGCCACCGAAGTCATCTGCGGCGTCCCTCAAGGATCCTCGTTGAGTCCCACCCTCTTCAACGTCTACATGAGCCCCCTCGCGGCCATCGCACGCCAACACAACCTCAACATAATCTCCTACGCCGACGACACCCAGCTGATCCTCTCCCTGACCAACAACCCCGCCGCCGCCAGAGCCAACCTGCACGAAGGGATGAGAGATGTAGCCGAGTGGATGACGACCAGCCGCCTGAAACTGAACTCAGACAAGATGGAGGTCCTCATCCTGGGCTCCTCGCCCTCCACCTGGGACGACTCCTGGTGGCCCCCCGCCCTGGGCACCGCACCCAAACCGACGGACCACGCACGCAACCTGGGCTTCATCCTGGACTCCTCCCTCTCCATGACCAGACAAGTCAACGCCGTCTCCTCGTCATGCTTCAACATCCTACGCATGCTACGGAAGATCTTCTGGTGGATCCCCACCGAGACCAGGAAGACTGTCACCCAGGCCCTCGTCACTAGCCGACTGGACTACGGCAACGCCCTCTACGCCGGAACCACCGCCAAGCTCCAGGAGAGACTCCAGCGGATCCAGAACGCCTCAGCCAGACTCATCCTCGACATCCCACGAAACAGCCACATCTCCGGACATCTGAGAGACCTGCACTGGCTCCCCGTCAACAAGAGAATCACCTTCCGTCTCCTCACCCACGCACACAAAGCCCTACACGACCAAGGCCCGAGCTACCTCAACAACCGAATCAACTTCTACGCTCCCAAGCGCCACCTCAGATCAACCAGCCACGCCCTCGCCGCCGTCCCCCGCATCCGAAGAGCGACAACAGGAGGAAGGTCCTTCTCCTACCTGGCCGCCAAGACCTGGAACTCCCTCCCGACCGACCTGCGCCTGACCCAAGACCACCTCGCCTTCAGGAAGAAGCTCAAGACCTGGCTGTTCGAGCAGTAACGGCACCCCCCCCTCCTAGCGCCTTGAGACCCTACGGGTGAGTAGTGCGCTCTATAAATGTCTTGATTGATTGATTGATTGATTGATCTAGCAGTCACTATCGTGTTATAATTGCACGCATATTACGGTGTCTTCTACGAACCATGAGATAAATAATTGTGGAGAAGCGCCGCCTGACCTCTATAAGGGTTGTTGGCTGTTTGGCTGTGTATACTAACGAACTATCTAATGTTATAGTGCTAAATGTATGACGGTTATTGGCTATAGTCGGATCGGGGGAGGGGAGTCTTCGTTGGGGATTGAGATTGCAAATTGATGTACTTTCACTTGAAATGCAATAAAGAAATAAAAAAAAAAATGTGGGTTTGTCATTGTACTTTTCCTTTTCTCTTACCGACCCTCTGTTCTAATGCTTAACGACAATTTCTCTCCAAATTATTGCAAATGTTTGTTTTTAAATCTGCATTAGTCTAAACATAAGAAATTAATCTGAGTTTTCATGTTTATAAATTTTCAAAGATTTACTTAGATTTTAAACCTTTCCAGAGTTTGTGGTTATTTATGAAATACTAAATGTTATTATTGTTATCTATTTCTCTCTAACTCCCTTGATCCTTAGGACTTTAGGTATCGGTGACTTGGATTGGTAAGATAAATGGTATAAAAATCCAAATGGTAAAAAAAAAACAATTGAATAGAGTGTGTAGGTTTACCTGTTTAATATACACATAGATATTTGGGCCCAGGTGAGTATGTTGAGCAGGTGAGCCCGCGCTCTATCACGTATGATGTGATACTGGAAACACCGTAGGAAAGGAAAAAGGGACATGGCAGTCTCAAGTGGCATTTGGCTGGGAGTAAAGTGACATCATCAGAGAGGACAATTACTCTGTCCCCTCCCCTCCAAATAATTTATTTGCCTGGATGGACGAAAACTTCTTGTGCAGCAGCTGGCACTGGCTGATGTTTCAAATTTGAACTGGGATTTACACGCCAAAAGGACTAATTGAGAGGGGTATCCCCCCCTTAATGTGAAGAGCAATGGGGGGCACTTTAGGGGCTGATCTTTGGGCGCTGTGCCCTTCAGCTAAGGAGATTGTGAGTCGAGGAACCAATTAGAGCAAGGTCCATTCTCCCACATGTGCAATAAGTCAACACCCAAAATGGCACTTTGAGCAGGGCTGCAGATAGGGCACCTAGATGTTCCACCATTTCTAAAATATTATCTGCATAGTTAGTGGAATCAAATTGAACTCTGCCTCCATGTGGTTGGTTGACTCCTAAAATTCTGTTAGGTCAGTAATTCCCGTGTGAAAGACCCTACAACGAGGTAAAATATGCAACAAGAAATCCCACACAAAGCTGCAAATACTACCTGAATACTGCACAAGGCCACCAAAACTAAAATGAAAGACCTAGATGCCTTTTAGGTTAATGCTCACCTCTAGACAAGCCTGAAGCCATGAACATGCTCTCCAGTCCAATGGATAACAGGGCATCAAATACAGAAAATGACACGCTCACGAAAAATGACTTAACGATGTGTCTGTAGAAACTAAACAATGAATGGAAAGCATATCTGAAAAATAAACTCCAGCAGGTGAGCAAAAACCTCTAGGAATCCATCCGATCCATATCGAAAAGATAAAGATCAAATATGGGACAACGTTTTGGAATTGGAAAATTCTCTGCACAGTCTTGCACAAGAGAAGTCATACCACTCAGACAAACTTGAAAACTTAGAAAACCAGGTTTACTCTCTACATCTGAAATGTGAAGACTTGGAGAACAGAGCACGTAAAGAAAAACATAGAAGTCTAAAACATAATGCAAGAGGCTGAATGAAGTGATATTATCAACTTTGTTTAAGCCCTATTTCCCAGACTCTGTGCATGAAAGAGGGACAATCAGTGGGTGACGAAAGAGCCAACAGAATGGACCCTAGGTCCACAATGCTAATGTAATATCAAGGAAGATTGTACTAACATTCTCCTCCTACCCACAATACGAACAAATCCTTCGTGGGGCAGGAAAACAGCATTCTTCCACTACAGAGGGGATGGTCCGATCTCTCACAGAGCTCCTTAGAGAAACATTGTAGGCTGAAATCACTGACAGAAGCCTTGAATATAGTCACGGTCACATTCTGGTGGACTTTCTTTGTAGTCTGGCTTTCACAATGGAAGTGAAATTGCATCACATCCAATAAGTGGAGGAAGGCCTCAAGATTCTCCGACCAAAAATTAAGGCTAAGCCTGGATAAGGCACCTAAAAATTAAACACAGGAAACAGAGCACAAGAAAGACCCGCCCTGACATGCTGCGAATCCACTATCAATCAACCCAGGACTAGTCACAGCTGCCATCTACGAGGACTGGGGCATAAATATATTATTAGAAAAAAGTACCTGAAACAACGTCTGACTTCCTCCACTCTGCAACTCATCTCAAGAACTGAATGCAGTGCAGGCACAAATCCTGGCTCTGCTCTCATGCTGTGAGAGCAGCACCCTAATTAGAGGGAGCAGCCTCAATCACTGCTTCCAAGGACACTGGAGCCCTGCACTTAGTCTAACCCAGGTTAGAGGTTTGAGAATGTGCATGCATGGTTGGTCGTCGTAAGACAGACTGCCAAAGAGACATGCGCACATTGAATAGTGCACAGGCAGCCCAGTCTCTTCCATGCTGCTGTAATTCAAGAGCGGCCCGTCCTGATGCTCTGCTCAGGATGGGAGGATGAAAAATAAAATAGTAATTCATTTATAGGTTAGCAAAAGAATTTTGACATCTAAATTTGTTACAATATTTTTGCATCGTGGTGATGTTATTAATAGGCTCAGATGTCACTCATACATAACCAGTGAAATTCAGCAGTTATAGTTACCTGAGCTAATTATAATGTATGCCCCTAAATTGCACTGGTTATGACCTCACATATTACATCACTCATGACACGATCAGTGACATCACTGATGACATTTCAAATTACATCACTCATGACATCATCCAGTGAGTGTAAGTGTTTTTAAGAGTTAATGGGCGTTGAACATATATATTAACCTACTATAAATGTTAAATTATTATACTAGGTGCAGTACTACTGAGTGATACTACTTCTTATTTAATATGTGAGTACTTGTGTGACTGTATCCTTGTGTGTATGGGAGAGTATGTGGCTGAAAGGGTGTATAAGTGGATCCGTGCGTAGCGGTTTGGTGAGTGAGATGCTGTGCGAATGGCTGTGTTGGTGAGTGAGTGGGCGTGTCAGTGGCTGTATGGGTGGGTGAATGTCTGAATGATTGTATGAGTGAGTGACTTGGTGGGAAAGTGGCTGTATCGTTGAGTGACTGGCTATTTGAGTCGGTGTTTGGTTAAGTGAGCTGGTGAGTAAGTGGCTGTATTGGTGAGTGAGCGGATGTGTGAGTGCTTGTATGGATGTGTGGATGGGTATGTAAGTGGTTTTGTGGGTATGTGAGTGAGTGTGTGAGCTATTCTATGGATGAGTGAGTGGCTGTGTTGAAAGGCTGCATGGGTGAGTTTAATGCTTCTTGGCTAGACCTTTCTGCCTCTTCTCTATGCATTTCCTCCCAATCCTATGAACCCAAATGTAATCCAGAAAATAATGACCAATCTGGTTCATAATCTGTTAGTGGTTCCTTTATGGCCAAGGAGAAACTGGTTCTCTCTAATTCTGCAGCTGTCCGTGGCTATTTAATTTTCCATATAAAGTGATCTTAAGATAGAACCCATGACCAAAATTAGATCAAATGTCCATGCATCCCAAGATCTCATTCTTCTGATTTATTTTTTAAATCCTTCCACACCCAAAAAAGGGAAGTTACACCCTCGAATTACATAGAACTGTTTGAGATAGAGATTGTCTCAAAGCCAGCAACTACTGTAATCTCCATAACCATTTTGCCTTCCCTCAATGAGAATACCCTCTGCACAACTTCTTCCACGATAATTCTAATGCCTTTCAACGTCCAGATAAGGTCCAGAGAAAGGTACTTAGTTTCAACTGAAGAGTCTTTAAGCTTTTTTCATTGAATACCAGTGGGATGTTCTGTAATAAAAAGATTATTTTAGGCAGCAGAAATATTTTTTAAAATAACTCTACCAATTAAAGTCAAAGGTAAGTAGGCCCATCCCATTAAGGAGTTGTGTATTTCTTTTGTGAGTTTTTGAAGATTCGTTTCTGCAATCTTGTCAATATTTTGGGTAATCACTATTCCCAGATACCTAATTACATTTTTTGTTGGATAAACACAGGCACCCAAATTCCATGCCATACATTCAGTTTTAGCTGCATTTATTTCATCTCCCGAAACACTCCCAAAATTCTGTGCTTCTTTATATATTAGTGGGATTGTGACATTCAATTCTGATGTGTAAATTATTAAGTCATCGGCGTATAACGACACCTTCTTTTCCCAATCCTTACGTTTAAAGGGAGATATACCTGGGTGTTGTCTAAATTTTTCAGCCAAAGGCTCAATGTAAAAGTTAAAAAGCATTGGAGATAGTGGGCAACCTTGCCTAGTGCCTCACTGAATTTTGACTGGAGCAGATAGGTTCCAAGTCACTAGAATTCTAGCTATAGGGGCTTCATATATTAAAGATGTTTCCTAAGTTACTCTCTTTTATTATATAATTTATATAGGCCCAGTTTACTCTATCAAAAGACTTTGTGGCGTCTACAGTTATAGGAGGTTTTGTGTAGAGTTGCAATATCAATTGCCCCGATCAGGTTGTAGGTCAGATCCCTTATTCCTCTCCCTCTAACGAATCCTTTGATCCCTATGGAGTAGGCTCTCTGTTACTCCATTCAACCTCTCTGCCAATATTTTTACAAAGATCTTATAATCAATATTGAGCAGAGCGATAGGCCAGTATGACTCACATGAGTGCAGTGATTTAGAGGGTTTGAGGATTAACGCAACCGTTGCTTCATTCCAAGAGGGTGGTATATCCCCGCCCTCTTCAAAGATGTGAGAAAAGAATATTGTCATAACAGGTATAAGAACTTCCCTTAGAACTTAGTATAGTTTTGCAGGTAGCCCATCCGGGCCTGTGGCTTTTCCGGATTTGCCCGAATCTATGGCTTTCCTGAAGTCAACAGTTGATATCCGCATGTCCATATTGCAAGATTTATCTTCAGCAATCCTAGTTGGGAGGGTCTGACCCAACCACTTTCTTATTTCCCCTTCCTGGACATTTAAGTCTTCATGATAGAATTCCTCAAAATGCAACTGAATGGTTTTTTTGATTTCATCTGGGGTCTTGAGTATATTTCCCGGAACAGCAGAGTTCAGCTCATTAATGGTACCTCTAACCAGGTCTTGTTTGACTTCCATGCAAGAAGCTTTCTGCAGCTCTCCCCATACTCGAAATGAGCTAGTTGACTGGCTTGCCACTTCTTTTTCAGCCTTGAGTTGAGGACAGCTGCCAAGTCTGATCTAAGAGACTCTAGCTTTTCTAACATGTTCTCATCCTAAGAGGTACTCTGGTATGTGATGAGGTAATACTCTGTTTCTTGTATTTCCTTTTCTATCCCCGCGACTTCTGCTTTATACTTTTTATGCCTAGCGAATTGTAGAGAGGTTATTTGACCCCTTAAAAAGCTTTGTACACAACCAAGACCACTTGTATCTTGGCAGTACATAAATTAGTTTGAAAAAAAGGCCTCTGATTCTAATGTTAACTTCTTAGTTATACCCTCCTCCAAAAGAATAGCACTCTCCAAGGTCCATCTCTTGGGGATCGGTCTAACTAGCATCTTGAGAGATAGCGTCACTGCTGAGTGGTCAGAAAGATGTTCCTTCACATGGTTCACATCCTTAACCCATTTCTTTTAGACTGTACTCAGCAGGAAGTAGTCTAGTCTGGACTTGTGACCTTATTTTTCTATTGTAGAAGGTGCAACCTCTTTTCTTGCCCATTTTAATACTCCATACATCATACCAGGCTAGCTGTTTCATTGCATTGTTAATCAATGCACCCATTTTGTAGTTTTGAATCGCTCTACTTATCTGTGATTTATGTCAGCACAGGGAAGGTAAGAAAAGGTAAATATGCGAAAATAAGAGTTTTAGCAGTTTCAGGAGGCAAGAAAGGGCGTAAGTGTATTTCCCTCACAGACTTATATTTACCTAGAACAGTCTGGAGACCAACCCTGGCCGCGGGTCAGTTAAGGACAGGAGAAACCCTCAAGGAAAATGCAGTCACCAGTAGGCCAGCAGGTGCAGAATGGAAACCCAGGACAGGAAAACCAGATTAGGATCAGGACAGGACCACCAAGGTAAGACCAGCACCCGCAGCTCAGTTGCAACGCCTGCGCTACACCTTCTCTGCAGCTATCAGTCAACACCCCGATTGGGTTCTCGAATTCCCCAGCAAAGTGCTTCGCCAGCACTTAAGGTTCTCAAAACCCCGAATGGGTCTGTGAGTCAGTCGGACAGAGTGCTCCGCAGCACCTCTGTTTCTCGTTCAGCTATTGAGTGCGTAGGGTCAGTGACAGGTCAGCTATTCGGACAAGTCGGACAATTTCTCTAGCTCAAACTAGGCTAGTTATACTGTTTTTGGGTTAGTGTACCACCCCCAAAATGTTGCAAGTGTAAGAATCCCCAATTTTGATTGGTCCAAAGGAAGGACAGGTCATCACACCAACTAGGATTTGACTTTCTCAAGCCCTAATTTACATCTTTTGGAACCGCCTATTGAATTTGGGGTTCCCATGACATGCTTACACATAACAATGAAGAATCCAATATTCTTATACAATTGTTACAAATGCAGTACAGTTCAGCTTCGTCTTGCTGGGTCACAGGTCGGTTCCCAGGAGCATCTTGGCTGTGGCAGCCAGCTGGCTGGGTTCCACTGCTACAAGGTTTTCTTCCCTCTGCCAGGGTGACTTGCGCAGTAGGGACTTCTAAGATGGAGTAGTAAGCACCTCCTAGGCCCAAAAGATTTGATACATGAAAAGTAAAGGAAAACAATTTAGAACACAGAAATAAATGATTACACTGTATACCAGGAATCCCTATATTACTCCCATTACTTCATATTAACTATAGCCTTAGTTAATAATGCAGACAGCCAGCGTAGCAAAAAGCTGCAGTTCAAGCTTCGGACATGTGAGAATACAAAACAGCCATTTTAATACTACTGCGCAAGTGCCAAAGATTCCCACCAGAACTGCGAGTACGTCACACCAGATGGGTATGACGGACTCATGCGCAGAAGAAATTCCCGCGTATCAGCAGCCATCTTTAGCAGCAAGCGTTATTATTATTAGTAAACACATAAGCAAGCGTCTCCGGGACACCCCAAAAGTCAGAATAAAGGGAAAATTAATAAGACAAACAGATTGATTTAGTTCATTAAGGTTATTTGAGGTTCATGAATTCAAGCAAGACGCTTTACGTGCGAATTCTTGCTCCATCACAGGTCAAGACAAATCGCTTTTTTTAGCGAAATCCAACGTATCAGGAGGGGCAATCGTATCCAAGATCCAAAACCGGCAGGGGTAACAGGGGGAAACGTAGAAGGGTACAGAAAGAAACTCAGATCGGGCACAACACAGAAGTAATAAATATGGAAGATGGAGAGCTGCAGGTAATCAACCTCTCATCCAAGTCTCTTTCCCCTGACATGATTTCCCTATTAGGGAAAGGCTTGAATTGCAATCCTTTTGTTACTGCTGACATTTGTAGACTGAAAATTGATTTGTTTAAATTGGTATGCAGCCTTAAACTGAAGAAACACTTTGCGAACAATACGAAGTCTAATAAAGCAGTTATGAATATCCCAACTGAGTTCGAATCTGGTTTTTGACTATTAATGACATTCAAGCTACTGAACTTTTACTTTCCATAACAGATTTAGAACATGCACCCTACGATATGGAAAGGCTGCTTGAGGAACTGAATATTGAGTCAGAATATAGTATTGTGAGTGGACTCAAATCTAAGTCGAAATTGATTCCTACACTACCTGGTATGAACTCCATTGACAACTTTTATAAAAGAGTTCTGGAAGACATAGACAAATTGGATGACAAAAGAGACCATGACACGTTCAGATATAAGGACAACTTAACAGCAGGAGAAAGACAGGCAATGAACGAACTCTCCAAAGACAATGAGATCATTATCAGGGAGGCGGACAAGGGGGGCAACGTGGTAGTCATGAACAAGAAGGACTACCACGATGAGATCTTGGGCCAACTAGGGGACACCACCTGTTGAAATGAAATGAAATGAAAGAAGATACTTATATAGCACGTGACTGTCACCCTACGGGTTTCCTGGCGCTTAGATTGCAGAAACCGTTATAGCAGTGGAAGCTGTCAAAGATACAGTCTAGTTTTCGCTCCTAGGGAATTGCCAAGATTTCAGATTCTTCCTACAGCAGGTCAGTGATTCACTTTGTCTGAGATTCTGCGGCAGCTCATTCCATAGTCGTGTAGCTACCACACTAAAAGCTCTGCCCCCCATCCTAGATTTCTTGAATCTAGTAGCCGTGATCAAGTTAGCACTAGAGGATCGGAGTTTCCTCCTAGGATTATACCAGGTGAACCTCTCTTGTAGAGGGGCGGGTCCCAGACAGTGAACCGCTTTGTAAACAATACAGAGAGATTTAAAGAAAATTCTCTCCTTAATGGGCAGCCAATGAAGCTCGCTCAAAGCCATGGCTGTAGAGGACCTGCACTGTCTATTAAGCACCAACTTTGCTGCCATGGACTGGACTCTTTGCAGCCCCTGCATAATATATTGCTGTGCACCTAAATATAGAGAGTTACAATAGTCCAGTCTGCTTAGAATTATACTCCTGACTACCAAGGAGCGACTTTCATTTGGGAGAAGCGGGAGAATCTTCCTTAGCATACCTAGCAGGGAGAGGCAGACTCTGATCGTTTGGTTGGCCTGTGATTCCATTTGGAGGTTTCCATCCATCCAGACACCCAGGTTGCGCACCGTTTTTGCAGGAAGCAGTGGTTCCTCCTCAGGGGTAAGCCTGAATTCTGTTGGTAGCGGACGTGACACTCTTGTGGCCGGGCAGGACACCACCTCTCTTTTACCCCCATTGAATTGAAGAGTGTTTTTCCTAAGCCAACCAGCTGTCTGGTGCATGCACTCCTGAAAGGTGTCCATGGACACAGCTTGTTTCCCTTCCAGGGAGAACACCAGTTGAGTGTCATCTGCATAGTTGACTAGGTCAATTCCATAGGATTTAATAATGGGGAACAGGGGGCACAGGTAGATATTAAAGAGGATGGGGCTGATCGCCGAGCCCTGTGGTACTCCATGAAGTACTATGGTTTTGTCAGAGGAAAAGGGCCTCATAGACATCGCCTGTTGTCGTCCTGACAAGTAGGATTGGAGCCACTGTAGGGCCCTACCTTTAACCCCAATAATCTTCAATATTTCCACTAGCACTGTGTGACTCACCGTATCAAATGCGGCTGACATGTCTAGTAATACCAGTACCGAGGCGTTCCCATTGTCAGCTCGCATTTGAAGATTGTCAATCACTGATGTCAAGGCGGTCTCATGCCGTGACCTGGGCGGAAGCCAAATTGGTCCTTGTCCAATAGCAGATTATCCTCCAAATAACGTGATAGGATCTTACTGACTGACTTTTCCAGTATTTTGATAGGATAGGGCAAGAGGGATATGGGTCTAAAATTCGATGGAATTGTAGGGTCCAGAGAGGGTTTTTTTAGCAGAGGAGTCACCACTGCCTGCTTCCAGAGATCTGGCACCTCTCCTTCCTCCAGAGACTGACAGCAGATCTGTCGCAGCCAGGGGAGGGTTTCCTGGCCAAATGACTTCCAGATTTTATGTGGAAGGGGGTCTTGGGGAGATCCCGAGGACACGCTTTGGGCAAGATGGTTAAAAGAGTCCTCCGTAGGAATGTCGAAGCATTCCAAGGAAGTATCGACATGGACCTCTTCATACATCCTCCTGGCCGACTCATCCTGACTGCTATGATCTGTGGGCCGAAGTTCCCCCACAATTTTTAAAATTTTCTCTTCAAAATCAGAGGCAATCTCATCACAGAGTAGCTGTGATGCGACCACCTTGTTACTCATACAGGCTGGGCTGGAGATCCCTGAAGATATTAAAGAGTGCCTTTGTACTGTTGGGTGCCAGCAAAATGGATTCGGCATAAAAATTTGCTTTGGCTCTGGCAATAGACTCTTTGTATCGAGACTGTAAAAGTCTCAGGTCTATTTTGTCTGTCTCAGAGTAGGCCCTCCTCCATTTCCTCTCTGCCTTTCTGCACATAATGGGTAGCAGTTTCAGCTCCTCATTGTACCAGGGGGCCGACTTCCTTTTCCTATTCTTGAGCCTTTTTATAGGGGCTAACAGTTCCAGAGTGTCTGTCACATAGGTGCAGAAAGACTGATAGTTTCCTCCTACGGAGATAGTGGGATCGAAAAGGCTCTGTTTCGGAAGCGGCATAGAAGTGCCGCTTTTCACCAGTTTAGACCATTCTCTCCCCCTTAGGATAGTTTCCCTACGGTTCTTACCATCTTCTGTTCCAGGGAACATAATACCAAAATGGATAAGGGAGTGGTCCGTCCAGTTTTGAGGCAGTACCTCCACCACCCTCGTCTCATTTGGATTTGCAAACAGAAGATCTAAAGCATGCCCTCTCAAATGGGTCGGCTGACGGACCAATTGATGTAGGTTAGAGTTCTCGCACGTGTGCTTTAAGTCCCTCAGATGGCTGTCAGGCTTATCACTATCCCACAGGTTAAAGTCCCCTAATACAACCATTCTAGAGTGGGTTAGGCTCAAGTTGGAGATGGTGTCAAATAAGGCTTGATAGTGGGTGTCTGAGCCTGGGGGTCTATAGCAGACCACTCCTGTGAGTAATCTACCTTTCGCCTCTTGAAGTGAAAAGCCCAGCATTTCAACTCCTATAGCCGCATATACGTGTAGAGGTGCAAAATTCCACTTTTCCTTAAAGATTAGCCCAACCCCTCCTCCTCTACCAACAGCCCTTGGTTTATGGTGTATTTTATATCCCTCAGGGCAGGCAAAACCCATTTCGACCGAGGAGTCTAAACTAGTCCAAGTTTCTGTTAGAAAGAGGACATCTAACTCCTTGATCTCTAGCAGATTAAACACCTCCTGATGATGCTTTATCAGGGATCTGCTATTGATCAACCCACAGTTCAGAGTCTCTCTGTCTATCCCTTTGGCATTAGAGGATATGCGATTGCCCCTCTCATCCCTCTCACCGATAAAGAGTAGCTCTTTCCTTGAGTATATTATTCGGTTCTGGTGTGGATGACCTCGGGCAGCGTAACTGGCCTTGGGTGCGGCAGGAGCGCGGACGGGCGCAGACGGGCTTGCCTCTGGCGCGCCTCAAGCCGGTAATAGAGCCCAACCACTAGAGCGCAGCCCTAAAGGTACAGTGGTCCTACACCCAAAATGGCGCTTCTGAGAACCGTGATTCCCACTAAAGTAGCGAGATGTGAATGAGTAGATTTTAAGTGCAGGTAAGCGAGTTCCACAGTATTTTTAAAAAGTAAAGCAAAAATCAAAACATTTCAAAAGGACGATATTATTAAAATTGTGTAGCTAATAAAAAAGTGGCAGGCGTTTTCAGCAGCTACTGTCAGTATATCCAAACAGCGTTCCACGCCGTTAGGTTAACTCCAATCTTTATGATCGCGCGCTAGCATTCCCTGACTTAAATAGTCAAGCCGGTAATAGAGCCCAACCACTAGAGCGCAGCCCTAAAGGTACTGTGGTCCTGTTATGAGAAGATTGACCATAACCCCATGGCTCCACTCACCACCAAGATCAACAAACTTTTGCAAACCTGGAAAGAGGGTGGTCTCATCAATGAGGATGAATGTTTATATCTGAAGGTGTTTAGACCATCATATCCTTGGATGTACACTTTACCCAAGATCCATAAACATCTCCCCTTCCCCCCAGGCCGTCCGATAATCTCAGGTATCGGAGGCCCCACAGAAATATTGGCTGAGTATATGGATCTTTTTCTAGGACCTTTGGTACATAACCTGCCGTCTTTTATACAAGATACCAAACACATCCTGAACGCACTGGCGGATGTACAATGGCAACCGGGTAACATTCTTGCCACATTAGAGGTTGTAGCACTGTATACAAGTATTAATCCGGATCTGGGCAAGAAGGTAGTCTCCAAGCTACTACGGAACAGCCCAGCCCAGCTACTATGTACCAATATTCTAACATGCTTATATGCATGATGGAACTTATCCTCAGGAATAACTATTTCATGTTCGATTGCTCATGGTACAGACAAACAAAGGGAGTGGCCATGGGCTCGAAATTTTCACCTTCATTTGCCAACCTGTTCATGGGCGCACTAGAGTCAGATTTGATTTGGGGACCCAAAGGCGCCACCTTCATAGACTACATAGTCTTTTGGGGCAGGTACATCGACGATTGCTTCCTGGTCTGGTCTGGTACACAAGATCAATTGAAGGAATTTTACGAATACCTGACCAACAACGAATGGGAAATGAGCTTCACTATGAGGCAAGTCTTAACAGCGTGGAATTTCTTGATTTGGAAATTTTTATCAAAGAAAATAGTCTACTCAGTAAACTATACAGGAAAAGCACAGCCTGCAATACGATACTACACGCCACAAGCTCTCACCCACCACACCAGATTAATGCAATTCCGTATGGAGAGTTCCTACAAGCACGCAGAAACTACAGCAATGATACAGACTTTACACTCAACCTAAGAGAAATGCAAGACCGCTTCAAGAGGAGAGGCTACACAGAGGGATCTCTTAATAAGGCTACAAGAAGAATCAAAAAACTAAAACGTACAGACACACTTGTCAACAGAATCCAGCCACAGAATAACTCAGCCAAAATCAGAATGATCACGGACTTCAACAACGAACACCATGCGATCCACAAGAGCTTTGAGAGACACTGGAATATTCTCAGGGCTGACAGGAATATCCAAGACTTTATTGGTGAACGTCCACAAATCACCTTTAGAAGAGGTAGAACTATAAAGAATAGACTTAGTCCTACAATTCCCAAAGGAACCATGACATCTACATGGTTAACAAATCGTAGCTCAGAATTCTACAAATGTGGTTTCTGCTCCATGTGTAGGTGGGCAAAACACTGTACTCTACAATTTCAAGGACCCAAAGGAGAGGTCTATGATATCAGGACTAACATAAACTGCACTACTAAATTCGTAGTTTATATTATTGAATGTGCCTGTAAGAAGATCTATGTAGGGGGCACTATCCGACCCTTGAAGGATAGGATGGCGGAGCACATAAGGGCTATCCTAAGACCCCAAGTACCCTGTGGCGCTGCACACGGCCGTGTGTCAAGATCAGACAATGGAAAAAAGAGTGAAATTCTTTGGAATTGATGTAGCACAATCAGGAATCCGTGGAGGAAACAGAGAACTGAGACTAAGGGCCAGATGTAGGTAGGGTTTTACCGGTCGGTAACGGCCGAATTCGGCCGTTACCGACCGGTAAAAGTATTTTGAGATGTAGGGGCCAGAATCGGTAAAATTACCGTTTGGTAAATTTACCGATCGGTAATTTTACCGAATCTGTAAATATACCGGTCGGTAAATTTACCGACCGGTATTTTTACAGATTCGGTAAAATTGATATGTAGGTGGGACTCTTATGAGTCCCACAAGGCCTAAGAAATCGGTATTTTACCATCAAATTCAATTTGATGGTGAAATACCGATTCAGGTGTGCATGCACATGTGTGCATGCACACCTGTGCCATATGACAGGCAGACCTGCCCTTAGGGCAGGTATGCCTGCCATATGGCCCCCGACCCTTTTTTGGGGGTGCTAGAGGGTGTCAAAGTGACACCCCCTGCACCCTTGTCAAAATCGGTATTTACCGATTCGGTAAATACCGACCGGTAATGCCCCATTCATTCCTATGGGCTTCAAAGCCCATAGGAATGAATGGAGCATTACCGGTCGGTATTTACCGATTCAGTAAATACCGATTTTTACCGAATCGGTAAAATACACATCTGGATGGACCTACATGTCCACCCTTCATATTTACCGATTCTTAATTACCGAATCGGTAAAATTCGGTAATTAAGAATCGGTAAATATTTTTTACCTACATCTGGGCCTAAGACATCTGGAAGCAACTTGGATCCTCCGCTTACGTGCGGTGGAACAGGGCCTCAACTACGACCCTGAGTTTCAATTTTTCCTAGGGGATTGAACCAATTCCAAATACATCCAATACATGATCAGCGTCCATGCTCCAAACAGTAATAGATTAACCGATCAGAAATGCTGGCACAATTTCCATCATTTACATATAGGGTCAGTTGACTATTGACCAAACCAACCAGAACTCTCCATGAGAATGATAAAACTTTAAGACTTTTCCCTGCTGACAATATTGTCATAACCAAACATTGCGTTTGGTGTAATGAATGATTATTTTTTTTTGTCCGAAGAATGTACTCGTGTTATGACTGCATGGGTTGTTCTTCCATCAAAAATAATGTTTAGCACTGATAAGATTGGCTATTCTTGAAGCCCACTAGGGCGACTGAACTTATGAATATCTGTACTGTCACTGTATAACCTTATGCAATAGGTGATTACCTCTGGAGTCAGAGACTAGGCAAACATGCTGTCTCTACAATACTATGCAGCATTGGACTGTCACCATGCATTACATGTGAACTTCCTTAAAGTTGAATGGCAATGACGCATGCATTTAGATAATTCCATGTATATTCTTTCTGTTATGTTTTGAGGAGCACTTGGCACAGACACTCTGTCGGCAAGGATACATTGCCCCTCCTTCGATCCACTTTTTCCTTTTCTTTTCTTTTCTTTTTCTTTATTCGTTTTACCGGTTTTTAAGTTGCTTTCTCTCCCTGATTGAGACTGATCATCGAGTCCTAAATAGACATACTAACTTAAAGCAATATAGATACGTTAAAGAGATGGGTCAGGTGACACCATCTCTGACAACAACTTTGCGAATCATTTTGGTAACATTCTAGTCTTTTTCATACGGGATCCGCTGTCTGCCCCTTTAAATACACTTCCAGGTTCCGGGTCATGTGTCATCACCCGGAACCGGAGTCGCGATCGCGCAGCAGAGCTACCAGCTACTTGTTCTCCCCACACCGGGTGAGTGGAACATAAGAAGGAAGTATCCGTCCTCATCGACCACTCGTAACCTACTTATGCTTTTTGCATAAGGTAACAAGTTTTACTTAATCAACGTAAATATATTCTTTCAGGGCAAGCAAGACGGTGTGAGCCCACGCACCCGGGGGCTCTCTTACCTGTAGCACTCTGTATATATGAAATAGACCAGAACCACCTTGGGCACTGTCCTTCTGACACTTTATGGGGTAAGCGCCACATTATATTTACATATATTTTCGGAGATCCCAGGGCTACGAACATTATGCCAGAATATTTGTCACTATTTGAAGAGTGTATTTCCCAACGTGACCTTTGATTAAGACAGCACTTGGATTACTATGTAGGTGTTCCTCATAAGTCTATATATATAGTGTTGCGATTTTTTAACATTTCAGAATCGATAACTACAGGAGTCACCCCAAACCAATTCCCCTCAAAAGTATATGAACCTATCGATTTGGCAAGGTGCAACAGAGAGCCAACAGCACTCAACCAAGCCATTTAAAAGGTATTTAGTTTGCATGCAGAGTTATTGCACGATTAAGAACGGTAGAGAGCTACTCTCTTTCTTGACGTTTTTCACCTCGGGACCGTTTTATCTACAAACTATATTTTCATATTTTTAGATACGTGCTTTTGGATTTGGAAGCCGATACTCTACCACTGTCCTCTGTCTCCATTTGGGCTAAAACGACCCACTTCTGAAACTAGGCAATCTGCCTTAGGTAAGGTGGTATGTTCACGTACCGACCGCTACCTGTATTTCCATTAGATTTTCGCTGTGAAATTGTCTGGAGCGTCTGGAGTTCCTACTGACGCCCCCTTCCCTTCTTTTTCTTCTTTTCTCGCCCCCCATTTCCCGTATCTATCCCATTTGGTTCATCCCGCATACCTATAGCACCGCACAGGAGTTACAAGGCGTGTGCGATTTCCTGGTCCTGAGCAGGGCCAGGTTGGAAGTATCACCGGCCTAGCGGTGAGTAACCATGAGCTTCTGCCACAATTTTTAATTACAATATAGACCTTGTTGTACCCTACACCTCATTACTGGGGTTTCACTGAAGAACTTATTGTCTAGTGGATTGGGGCTCATATACACTGAGATCTAATTGTTGGTAACACCGGTTTTTATTTTTCTATCTGCCTCTGCCCCCCCCCTTTTTCTTCCCCTCATTGGATTTACGTATACAGACCCACAACCGTCTCATCTCTAACGATTTCAGGTAATATAGAATTTCTTGAGACAACACAAGGGATATAGGTTTTCATTAATGATCTCAGATGAGGCACCCCCCATTGGGGACAGATTGTGCCCTTGACCTTGTGTACCATTCCCTCTTCTTACCCCTTCTTTCTTTTCTCCTTTTCCACAAACAATTCGCTGAATTTTCCCACAGAATCTTTCCTTTATCCTTTTCATTTCCGGTACTCGGCACTAGGCACGTTAAACATGTTCGGCGATAATACGAATGGCATGCCATTCTACATTGTACACATTTCCACTTACACGCTACTACCTACATAGGTATGTGGGTTTCTGGCTTAATATCTACCGCAGAACTGTCACAATTCTCTTTCTTTTAGAAATCTTTTTGTTAAAACATTGGACACCTATCTTTTGCCGTGAGATAAACTGCACCACAGCACAGGATCTGCACCTAATCACGACCGATGAACATAAATTGGTTTCTATCACTGTTTTACTATAGGTCCCATTTCGATTATTTGTATAATTCCAGCCCTGATGAGTCACGGGATTTGGCATTCCCAAGACGAAACACGTGTCGGCTGGCAGTTATGAACATTAAATGAAGATCACACCACGAAAATCTATTGTGTTTCTCTGGCAGCTGCAACTAGCTCTTTACATGTCTATTAAGACGGAGAACTTTTATACTTGTTTCCACTCTGGGTGTGTGCAAGAGGCATTTGTTGTACTTTTGTGAGTGTGTGATCCTTCACACATTGTTCGAGGGGTTGAGGGCTCATCCCTTCGCTTTTCAGCACCACCAACACCACTTCCAACTTAACACCAAACGAGTGTCAATACAGGCCAAGCGCCCAGTATTTCCCCCTTTTTCTTTCAAAAGCCTTTATAAGTAGGATTCCCAACATTTTTCTGGGTCTGGTTTTGTTGGGATTGAGCCTAAAAAGGTCTCTATGTACTCTTTGTACATCTGCCATGATAGCCTCCTCCAAGCAATCGCCACAAGTGGCTTGTTTTATTAGCTTTACTACAAATTCTTTCAGTTTGCTCCCCTCCGCCCTCTTCTGGCACTTTAAGTAAGCGGATGTTGTTTCTCCTTTGAGAATTCTCTAGTGACTCTAGTTTATCTTGCATTTCTCTTTTATTGCTGCTATATTCCTTGTACCAGATGGCTCAGATGCCAGCGTAACGTTCAAGGAGATGCTCTCTGATGTTAAGTGAGGGAGTCAGGGTTTCTTATACAAATAAGTAGATCCGAGATTTTTTAAGAAAGATCACCTAAACATGCTAAGCGGCTCAGTCAGCACTTGGGTTAAAGTCAAGAAGGCCTTAAAGATCAGCTACTTTAGTGTTCTTGCTCCGGGGTCACCAGGGTGGACTAGAGATTCTCTGTCAACTCCTCTAATAGAGGCAGGTATCTTGCACTGGGAACAGTTAATACCCAAAGGGTCTCTGCTATCTTGGATGAGATGAATATATTGGCAGACAACGGGCTGTCTAAATTTAAGTACTGGTAAATATAAAGTTGGCACCAAACCATCGGGACTGATGTGGGCATGTCAAATGAACTGGAAAAGACACTATAATTGCAAAAAAGAAAGAGGTGGAAACTCTTTACTGGTTACTGCTGGACCTGGAAGAGGGAGAGTTTAAACTACCGATGGAGCTGTGGGGAGAAAACTTGCCTGGCAGACATCTTGAAGATTTATGGCAAGTATCTCATGACATTTTGTACACTACAGTGCAACCTGCAAATTTAAGAAGGAACCATACTTTTGTATCCACAGGGTGTACTGGTCTTTCCTTAAGCTATCCAAATTCCCAAATGGTCCAGCGCCAAAGTGCTCAAAGTGTCTCCAGATCAATGCGGATAATGTCCATATGTTTATAACTTGTCCAAAACAACGTCAATTTTGGGCGGAGGTAAATAGAGGTATGGAAGGTATTTGTGTTGTAAGCACTCAGGTAAGCATAACTTTACTTTTCTTTGGGCTGTTTCCAGACTATGAGACTATGTCCAGATAGGAAAACAAATTATGTATATACCTGATTTTACTTGCATGAAGAGACATCTGCAAAAGGTGGATTAAAGAGAGTTCTCCAACTCTATTAGATTGGGTGATCTCTATTAAATACACAATGGAGTTTGGATAGAGTTAAATTAGAAAAAGATAAACATAATAACAACATTAAAAATGATTTTTGGGGTCCATGAGAGGAATGGTTGGGCACTCTTGATCAATAGGACAAAATTAGTCCAATGATTAAACTTTACACTAACCTCTCTGGTTTCTGTGAGGCGCCCCATGTGATACAGAACAAGCTTGTAGAGAGACTCTGTGTAAAGCATATCCATCTAGATACAGGGCTCTCCAGATGGTGCCATTTGAGAGGGGGGCCACAGGAGTAAATTGAACAGATCTAAATCATCTGATGGTGAATGAGGACTATAAAAAAAACTGTAATCTCGTTTTGTCACCTTTGAATTGTTTGGTCAGGGTTTGCAGCCTTCTTCTAATACTTTAAGGAGATGGCTAAAGCAGAGTATTATCCTGGTTTATGAGAAGTATCTTTGCCAGGTCCCATCCAGGGAAAGTCATCTAGAGGTATGTTGACTTCCTGGGGTATGCAGAGGAGAGCTTCCCTGAAATCTATTTGCATGGCAGCTACCTGCAACTCACCACACACTTTATGAATCGTTATAATGTACAGGTTGAGGATCTGGGGTTGCAGCACTTTTCACTGAAAGGGTTTAGAGGCAGTTTATCACAATGTTTCTGTGCTGTTCTTTAACATTGAAATAATTGTTGTCTATTTAGCATCTTTTAATTTTGATATAGTTCTTTTCTGTTTGCCTCTTTGTTCTGCTTGGTATTATCAGGGCCCCCAGAATTATGTGGCAGGGAAAGACCAAATTATGTAGCAGGCTTGGCTAAATTATGCAACAAGAAAAGCTAAATTATGCAGCATAATGAGGCACATTTTGTGATAGAATTACAGCATTATTTTGTCATTTTGAAACAGGTTAGCACTGTCTGATCAAGGGATTCACCCTATTAGTACCAGTTTACAACCTTATGGAGATATATAAAACAGAAAGGGGATCCGTCAACCTTTGCAAAGGATCTTCCACTGAACGCCAACGGTAAACAACCTTTACAACGCAACTTTTACCAAGCAGTGCCTTTACAACGCAACTTTTACAATGCAAACCATTACAACGCATTGCGCTGGGGGGCGCTCTAGGATAGGGAATAGGTTTAATGTACTATCCAACACCTTCCCTACTATCAACGGGGACTGGAGTTGGAATAGTAAATTAAACAATTCACTATCCAGCGCCTAAAAGCACTATGCGTTGTAATGGTATGCGTTGTAAAAACCGCGTTGTAAAAGCATGCGATGTAAAAGCATGCGTTGTAATGTCATACATCCAACGAACATGTGTCACCACATTTTTAGTAACCATTGATGCATATGAGCTTTAAACTGATTTTGACAAAACCTGCAGATGATTATGTGGCAAATACAGCAAATACATGATTATGTAGAAAACACTGTAGCCCCAAAATTGCACAATTCCAGTGGCCCTAGGAATTATCTCATCAAGTAAGTAGGAGATAGAGGAAATTAGATGAGGAAGTAATGGCTCGGTTACTTAACAGTAATCTTCATAACTTCCAGTTCAGGTTTTCCCCGCCACATTACTGCTTTTCCCTCCAGGGTTGGAGAGCCAATCAGAAAGGCTATTTTAATTGTGTCATATATCCTTTGTATTTTGCAGGATTTATTCAGTGATTACTTCCTCTGTTTGTGGTGGTGACAGGAAGGGGAAGTTTGCCATCTTTGAAGTCTTTTTTAGTTTTTCCTACTTAGAAACCACTTCTGTGTACAAGATCGACATCTCACCCCGTAAGGACTATGACGAGGAAGACATGAACTTGGAGTAATGAAGATTACCAGTAAGTAACCGAGTCATTTGCCCAGTTAAATATTAGCCTGTCATTCAGTGGCATAACACAGAATAATGCTTCCCATGCAGAAAGTGGGGAGGGGCCATTAGACTCCAGCATCTCACAGATATTCATAGCGTTCAGTTTGAGTGAAGACCCTTGAAGTAAAGGGCGGGGGCCCTTGCACCACAGGTCCCTAAGTTACACCCTTGCTGCCTGAACTACAGTACAGGGTCAAATTCTGAACTGTGCAGTGTTGAGATTATGAAGTCTTTTAAATTCACTTCTATTGGTGACCTATGTCCTGGATGGCGTGCAATCATCCCATGGCTCTGAGACCTCATTCAGTGCAGTGCTTCTGTAACTAAGCAGGTCTGAGGAGTTTGGAAATGTCAGCACTTTGAGCAGCAGTGAGAGGACTAAGCGTAAGAGATTTGTTGTGTCAATGCAAAATAAGGCTAGTCTAAAAGAAACAGACATGATGTTTTGTCAAAAACAGTCAAGTAAGACTATAGCTTGAAAAAATAATAAACGTAGATATCGCAAAACCACTAAACCGCTATCAAGATGATGGTGTCATGTTCATACTTTTACTGCTCATTTCCATCTGAAACTCTTGAATGCATTTGAATTCTCAACGTTAATCTCCTCTGGTAATGCAGTATCTAAATGTACTCTATAAAGAAATTTTATCAAAAGCACATTATTTTGAATTTTTATGTGTGTATGTATGTATGTATGTATGATATGTATGTATCAATATTATTCCCTCTTTCATGCAAAAGCAGCTCATTTTTGTTGATTTTATAAGGATGAAAGGCTAAGCTGTCTAGGCCTTAGTGTGAGCTTGCGACCTCCAGTCACATACTGACTGACGTTAATATCAGCAGTGAGTGCTTAACATGCTGAGCTTTATTAAACATAAGTGAAGGGTTTGGATTAAATGCATTAAAAAAACTAAGCAATGGACATACTGTGTATCAGTTGTTAACAGATACATAAACATTTTATCCCAAGGAGAAAAACAGATCATTAGACTGTCCCAGATTGTAAAACACTACCCTTTCCATTCAACTCAGGTATGATAGAATTATGACCTCTTTTGCCCCCACAAATCGTTCCTACCACTTATTTAAATTGTACCCAGGTCATCTGTTTCATGATTTAGAATAACTGATTTTTATTGTTATTGTAAGGGGATTAGTTGGTGAGATTGGGACACAACTAGATAACTGGGTTGTATGTGTTCTCTGAGGGTAAGGGATTCCTGAAATTGGGTGTACATTAAACAAGAGAGTCCCTGAAGGCTGGAAGGGAAGCAGAACTGAAGATGAGGACTGAAGCGGGGAAGAGCAGGCAGTGAATAGGGAGCTGTAAGTCTGCAGAAAATATAAAACAGGTGAACAAAATTGATGTCAATCAGAGTAACAATAGACAAACTATCATAAATTATATGTGTCTGCTCCTCAGAAGTGGTCTCTCTGAGCTGGGAAAGATCTTACAAAAAGGCAAACAACAGATTAATCTCACAGAGTTCTGGGAGACACCCAAGTGCTCTTATGAAAAAAAGAAAAAGACACACAGATGATTGACAGAATGCAGAGCAAATCAAACATTTACCCCCAGTCAAGAGATCTGGGTTAAATCCATCGCTGTTTTGCTCACATGGGTACCCCAGTTTGGACCCCACCATATGCAAATGTGTTTTGACCATCACCCCTCATCAGCCAGCCTAGCGTGAATCCAATGACAAAGTGGGACCCGGACCCACATCTAGGTATGCCCAGAGCAGTTAGGTTGAGAAAGCAAAAGACACACAGACGAAGGACGTGATGCAAAGAAAATCAATCATTTACCGCAGTCAAGAGATCTGGGTTAATTTCATTGTTCTTTTGCCCACCATGCCACGCCAGTTTGGACACAGCCATGTGCAAATCAGACTTGACCCTGGTCCTCAAGGGACTAGTCCAGCCCGAACTGCTGAGCCAGGTACTCCCTGGACCTAGAAACAAGCATCCTGTGACCGGTTTTGGAACATCACCCCTCATCAGCCAGGCTAGCTTGAATCCAGTGACACAGTGAGCCGGGACCAATGTTTGTGCATACCCGGCGCACTTAGACCCAGAAAGCAAAAGACACACGGATGATGGACGGAATGTAGAGCAAATCAAACATACACCCCGAGTTAAGAGATCTATGTTAAATCCATCGTTCTTTTGCTCACCATGCCACCCCAGTTTGGACCCATCCACATGCAAATCAGTCTTGACCCTGTTCCTCATGGGACAGAAGGGGATCATGTGTAGAACTACCGTGGCACTTTTTACGTCGCATGACAAGATATTTTACAGGGCAACTTGGAGTACAAATTAAAAGATTCATTGCCCAGGTGTCTGTTACGGTTTTAACTTGTGCCGATCCAGTTAGTCCCGGAAGTGGAGATTTATCGTATCTGTTCTGGCACGTTTTTTCTCTATATGTTGGATTTTTAAATTAATGAAAGGATTTGTTAACTATCAAGTCATATTACGAGACTACATTGGAAATACCCCCTCAAAATTGTTATTGCAGCGTGACCAGTGGGATGATTGGAAAATAGCTCATGTTTTATCAATTTGAATGATCAATACTCAGACGCAACACTAGTGTGATGGATAGAAGGATTACATTGTTGGGAAATAACATACCGAACAACAGAGATAAGTGAAAGTATTTGTTATCTTGAGAAAGATGGGCAATTATTAAGCATAACCATCTAAATGAGTTGACGCTGATAAACAAAATAATTCGTGAAGCTACTGGACCTGTAGATACTGATATTTATGATACTATTTTGTAGAATAAAATTGTGCAATGTTAACTCTATATAGTTGTTTCAGAATGATTTCATTGCCAACTACGAGGTATGCATGTTTCAGGAGACATGGAGTACGATTCCCTTATATAAGGTGGGGTATTCCACCTACTTTATCCAGGCGACAAATCTAGGAAAGGGCTGTCCATCGGGGGGCCTCCATATATGGGTGAATGTGGCTTTGAATTGGGACATCACTGTTCACAATTTACCCTCAGATGATATTCTACACTTATCATTCAAGGGCCCTTTGAATGGCAATAGGGTGGAGTTATTTAATGTTTACGCTAGAGGAACCCCAGGGGCACAGATTTCAGCTACAATAACAGTATTGGAAATGGCCTTAGCAGGTATCCCCCCCAGGTCCAACATTATTGTGTGTGGTGACCTGAACTATACATACAAACCCTTAAGCGAGGAAGATTTTCTGGGAACTCATGAAGAAGATACAAGACAGCCTATCCCCCTATTGAATCTGAGGCCTGTAAAGAAATGGTCACCAAGGGCGATCCAAATCAATGCTTTAACTTTGGAATACAACTTGCAAGCATTGAATGGTAGGACGATTTCTGACCCAAATGGGGCCATGACCGTTAACAGACTTAGTGATCCCTCACGTATTGATTATATTCTGCTTGACACCCGTCTCTGGGGGAATGTAGTTGATATGGAGGTTAAACAAACGCAGGATAGTGACCATAACCCCCTTTGTATGGAACTTAGATGGGAAAGTACCAGAAGTGCATTAAACTTACCATCACTAATAACAAAAGAAGTAGTTCCATCTAATTGCAATCGTAGGTTAAAATGGCATGAAGTGGCATGCGAGGAGAAGGTTCCAAATAGTATAGGGGAGTTAGTAGAACTAAAGAGCACAGAACTTATAGCGCTCAATACTTCCCAGGATAACGTGCAGGGATTCCAATTAAGTGAATTTTATAGGAATCTAATAGTAACATTGGGCTCCTATTATAAGATTAAGGATGCCAAAGGGCAAAAAAGCTAAATAGCTAAATGTGGCAATCTATGGTACACTGCTGCATGCAGGAAAAAAAGAGAGGTGATCTCTGCAGCCCTCCAGAAAAAAGATGCGGCAGCAGTTAGGATGGCCAGAAGGGAGTACTACAATACGTTAGAATTAGCGGGACTGGGAGGAAGAACACTGGCAGGAACTCAAAACGGCGGCCATCTCCAAAGATTCAACCTTATTTTGGGAACTGATAAATATACTTAGTAGAAGGGGTGCAGAGCCTGTCCCAAACCATATAACCGAGCAGCAATGGTATTCCTATTTTTTAAGTCTGTATTGCGGTGAGGATGAATCTGAACAAACGCAAGAAGCCCTACAAGAGCTATGCCCAGAGAATTCTCTGCCAGTAGAACCCTTCACACCCCAGGAAGTTGAATTGGCTATCATGAACATAGCCCCAGGAAAGGCCGTAGGTCCGGATGCCCTACCTGGTGATTTACTCCTTCATGATCCCATCCTGTGGGCCAACTTCATGGCCCTTTTGATGAATTTGCTGGTCCAAGGGCATTCAGTCCCTGAGTCGTGGAAGGGTGCTGAAGTGGTCACTATTTATAAGAAAGGCGCTAGAAATGACCCTGCCAACTACAGGCCCATTAGTTTAATCGATGTGGCACAGAAGGTAGCAGGCAGGGTCATTATCTCTAGATTAGGGTCCTGGCTGGAGGAGGGGAACATCCTGACGCATCTACAGGCGGGATTCAGACAGAGGTGGGCACGATGGACCAGGTTTTCAGATTCTTTGCAGTGTACTGGAAATCTGTGTCCATCGCGAAAGGCACCTTGTACCTAGCCTTCATAGATTTGAAAACCGCCTTCGATCTTGTGCCCCGTGCCAAGCTTTGGCAGGTGCTGCAGGATATGGGTATTCCACGATATCTCCTCAAGCTTATTAAAAGACTACATGAGGGTAACTATGCAAGCATCAGATGGGGGAGCCAGGGCCAGCTGACAAGGAGGGTACCAGTGAAGAGGGGGGTCCGCCAGGGGTGTGTGATGGCCCCGACCTTGTTCTCCCTCTTTATAAATGGGGTGGCAGACCATTTGAGAGAGGACCCAGCCGATGCCCCCGCTCTGGCGGGAGAAAAAACACCGACCCTCCTCTTCGCAGATGATACCCTCCTGATGTCCAAAACCCTTCTGTTCTACAGAAACTCCTAGATAGGTTTAGTTTGTTCTGCAAAGAACGAGGCTTAACCATCAATACCTCCAAAACAAAACTAATGGTATTGTCATCAACAAAAAAATCTAGAAGGATCAATGTTACTCTTAATGGGTCTCTACTAGAGGTGGTGGATGCATTTGACTACCGGGGAGTAAGGGTCAATAGTAGAATGAAATGGGACTCCCACGTGGCCAACATGCTTCTTAGTCACAAAAGAGTGGCGGGAGCAATCCTAAGAGACCACCGGGCCTCTACTAGCAGACCAATAGCCCCGGCTTTAGCAGTTTATGAAGGAAAGGCACTGGCTTTCGCAGTCTATGGTTCTGAATTGTGGGGGTTTGAGAACACTGCGGAGTTGGTCAAAGCCAAGAATGAGTTTTTGAGAGACCTAGTTAGCCTTCCACTTTCAACCCCCTTAAAACCTCTCTTATATGACATGGGCAAACGCTCAATCAAGGACATAGTTCGCCTCTGGCCACTATTATATTGGGTGCACATAAGAAAGACACCAGAATTGGCAAACTATGCAGCAGTGTTTGACAAACTCATCAATTTGAATAGCTCAAAGAAGATCGTGTGGCTGAACAAGTTGAGACAGTTGGTCATAAACCTGGGGTTGAGAGAATCATGGACATCCCAGTCCCCCCCACCTAAACAAACCATTAAGAAAATTTACTGGGAGTGGGTGCAGGCTGAGGAATTACAAGGCTCCAAGTGGGGGTCTTTAACTGATGAATTTCTAGAGCATAAACACGCCAGGAAGCTTGAACCTTTTTTAGATTTTATCCAAATTCCTAGAGATAGAACTCACTTTTTAAAGTTGAGGTATGGGACACTCCCACTATATGAATTTACTAAGAGTTGGAAAAAAAATTCGTCCCATCAAGCTACCTGTCCAGGTTGTGCAAGCCCTAGTGAGTCCTTAGCACACTTTTTGTTTGCCTGCAGTGCTTACAGGGGGGTTAGAAGAAGATGGCTAAAACCAGTATGCAGAGAGCTGGGAGTTAGACAATATAGGCTGGCCTTACGCATCCTGACAACAGAAACAACATCTCTGATTATTGTATGTGGGGTTGCAAAGTACTTGGGGAAGGCTTGGCAGATACGTTCCAAGCTGCTACAGAGGCAGATTACCGTAGCCTAAAGAGTTTGGCTGCCCCTGACAATATTCCTGCAGCACTTTAGGCCCTTTGGCTCCCGTTTTTTTATTGTAAATAATGTCTTTTTATTGCATTTATTGTTGTATCGTGCCCATATGAATGTTATCTTTTATCCTATGATGGAAATGTATCTACTTTTATGATAAAAATGTTTTATCGAATAAAGTATTCCAAAAGCAACTCCTATTTTTCTGACCCTTTTATGGTTTCTTTTCCATTCCTCGACTTGACGAGTGGTGCGCTATTGGTGGGTGAAGAGTTGATTATTTGCTTTTAGGTACGAAGTGACAAGTATAAAATTCCTTGTGGCCAAATAGCAAAAATATTAGAATTCACTTTGAGTTTATGTGTGTATCTTCCTTATTGAGTGTGTGACGAAAAAGGGATAAAACACTATTTTTACTTCTTCATGGGAACAGTCCAACCCGATCGGCCAAATCAAGTTCTCCCTTGACTGGAAACAAGCATCCTGGGACTAGTTTTGGGGCATCACCCCTCATCAACCAGGCTAACTTGAATCCAGTGACACAGTGAGCCAGAACCTACCCAGCACACTTAGGACGAGCAAGCAAAAGACAGACAGATGATGAACGGAATGCAGAGCAAATCAAACATTCATCCCCAGACAAGAGATCTGGGTTAAACCCATTGTTCTCTTGCTCACCATGCCCCCCCCAGTTTGGACCCAGCCATATGCAAATCAGTCTTCACCCTGCTCCTCATGGGAACAGTCCAGCCTGAACTGCCAAACCAGGTACTCCCTGGACCAGAAACTAGCAACCTGGGGCCAGTTTCTGTGCATCAGCCCTCATCAGCCAGGCTGGGTATACCCGGCTCGATTAGGGCGAGAAAGCAAAAAAGAGCACTGGGTGGATCTCTGTTTCAGAGGTACAAAGGCCTCAGAAAACACTGACGCTCTTGGCAATAATAATAATCAAGATTGTAATATTACGCTGCGATATTCTGTATTTAACTTGTCACGCAGAGTGTACTGGAATCTGGGCAATGATGTAAGGGATCTTGAATGTGGGATTGGTTGCTAGGTTGGAATGTAGATTTCTGTACTCAAGTCAGTTGGATCTGGTGTTAATGTGGATGCGGTCCTGGCTGCTGAGCTACACAATAAACCTGCAGTTATGATTATTCCTGGAGCCTCTGACTTCTTCTGTGATGTGACTCCCCTTCACAAACATGCAAGAAAAGAACTGAGGGAAGTAAACAAGGAACAACAAAACAGAAACGGAGCTCAGGGAAACGTAGGACTAGATTCAGGGTCAGGAATAGGACTGAAATTCACAGAGCTGAAATACTAAAACAAGGCTAGGAAAGTTTCCAAAATACTTAATTAGAATAGTTCAATGTCTCTTTAGAGCACTAGTTTCACTTTGTTCTAGACACAATAGACTATATATATCAAAGCGTTAAACAATACTAAGCAGTGTTGCCTATGCACACATAAAAAAATTGAATCAATTCACAGTAGTGTACAGTAATGTCACACAATTCATGTAGAAGCCAAAGACTGCAGAACAAAATGCCAGATTTTCTCGCACAGGTACTTTGAGCGGTTTAATAGTTCCACAACCAGCCGACACGTGTTTCGTTGCGTGGGAACAGTGTCACTGCGACTCCTCAGGGCTGTTCTGGCGGTCAACTTGCTATTAAGTCGCTCTACCAGTGATACTTCCGACCCGGCAGGGCCCGTGACTATGTCGAAAAAGATCTGTTTACATCCGTATTCGTGTATCAAGGAATGTTCCCTCTAGGTGTGGTGGGCTCCAATATGCAATTCACATATACTGTGTTGCGTCCGGGCGTTTATCAGTGGTAAGAAAGGGCTTAGATTCGGCACAAAAGGATGCAAAGACCCGGGAGAGTATTCCAAAGGGCTCCCACTACCGCGTGTGTGCAGAACGTGGTCCTGGTATTAGTTTCTCGGAAGACTCTCCTCGTGTGTTCCCGGGTCGCCGTGTTCCTGGTTAAGGACCAAAGCGTTAAGTTGCCCTTGTGTCACACAAGGTAACGCAAAGGCAACGCAACACTAAAGTCAGATTCACCAAGCCTCGCAAGGCCACCTTGCGAGGCCCACATGGTGCTTGGTAAATCTAGATTAATGCATGCACCAAGATTTGCCAAGAGTGGTTTTTCCTCTTTCTATGTGTGTTGCACTCTTCAGCACATGTAGAAACAGGACAAAGCCTCATAGGATTGTTTTTGTGCAAGAAGATATACTTTCCTTCACAAAACAATGCTGCCTGCAACACAAGGCACTCTTGCACCATGACGTAAGGGTGCCTGAGTTGGCACTAAGGAGCCAAAAGTGTGCCAGCAAAGAGAGGACAGGAATGCGCCATATAATGTTAAATATGGTGCATTGCTGCACTGTCCCTTTCATGCAGCGCAGCAAGGTGTCTTGCTTTGTTGCATGAGATATTGATAAATCTGCCTGAATATTTCTAAGTCTCCTACTTTCTCCTAGGTGCAGCTTTTCAATAATTCTTAAATGCTATGACTGAGCAAATTCTAGAATGTCTGTACTTATGAGTATGCTGGATCTACATTGTGATGGTCAGTATATACGTCAAAGGTATACTGACCTCTGTTTATGATCGTGAGCTGAATTGCTGAGGCACTGGATGACCGAACCAGGCGTTGCTCCAGATGGATACCAACAGGTAAGATTTCTCTGCTCTCTTGACACACTGATTGCCTAGCAAAGTGAGGTTCATATGATTGGGTATTATATACCCTTTTTAGTCAAAGTTGGGTACCAAGATTTCAGTCATCTGTGTGTCTTGTTCTGAAAGTTTCTAAAACGTTTCGGAAGCTTCTAGCCGGTTAGGGAAGCTTCCAACAGGATATGGAAGTTTCACAGTTCTGGAAGTATCTGTCAGGTTCTGGTACCTTCTAATAGGTTTCTGAAGCTTCTAGCAGGATCCCTAAGCTTCAATTTTTTTTGTCTGTGTGAGCACGCTTCTTCCTGGATGCTTGCTACAATACTAAAATAGGTCAAAAAACAGTACAATAAACACAAAAGTCCTTTCTGTAGCTTACTACATGTGAAAAACAATGTTGTCCAAGATGAACTGGAGGCATTAATTGACATGAGAAAGATAAAAGAGAAAACACATCCAGCAGAAAAGATTACTGCAAACTGCCTATGGTGCAGATACATGAAACTATCTATGTACAAGATACTTAAAGTTGTTCCAAATGTGGAAACAGTGTAACAGTTGTGCTTGTGCAGAGTGACAAGTGAAAGATAGCGTGACTGTACATATAAAAGACAATACATATTGAAATTCACAGTGCAGAGGCTGCAAGCTGTCTCACCAGAAAACAATGATCAATCCTCATCCAGACGGCATTTCTTAGAGGTCCAAGGGGAAATGTGGCTTAAGTACAGACAAAAGTAGCATCGACATTTCGACCCAGATACTAACGGTTGTTAGAACCATCAAAAGGGGGTATTCATTAGGATATGGGGAGGGGCAACTGGTTTAACAATGACAGGAGGTGATTGAAAGGGGCCATAACAGGTTTATTTTCTAGAAATCATGCTTATTTAGTGCAAAGACTCACCTAGCGTTGCATGAAAACAATCCTTGATGGATGGAATCCTATGGAGGGTAAAAAGGCAGCAAGCCTGCTCGTCCAGTGGCGTCACTAGGGTTGGTGTCACCCGGTGCGGGTAACTCATGGTGTCACCCCCTCATGACTTACCGCATGGACCTCCTCCACTCCACCTTGTCCCACTGTGTTTTCAGGGGCTGCTGGATGTGCACGAGACCCACCGGGCCCACAGAGATACCGCGGGTCGGGTATTTCCATTGGAGCTGGTAACTCCTGCTATTGCCCTATCTTAGTCGGGGAGCCTTTGGAATAGGGTCCAGAAAAGTAACTTTCAGTCAGAGTTTTCGTAAGATGAACAAAAAAGAAAATCATCTCTAGTTACACTCAATACATGTACACTGTCTTTACGGTGGGACGGAGACAGAAAGAAAGACGCCAGCACTGGTGCCCTCTCTCACAGACCGGAAAAAACCTGTTCAAATGATGCTGCAAATGGAGTCCCATCATTAGCGTGAGGTTAGGTTCATAGTCAGGGTCTTGTCCTCGGGCCAAGGGACCACCGTGACGTCACTGCCCACGCGAGCAGGGGTTTGGGACCGGTGCTAAGCTCCTGTGATGCTCAGCATGCATCCCTGTCACTGCGTTTGTAGCATCTTGTCCTGTTTGCAGTGACTGCCTTCTATGACAGTTTGCTTTGTCAGGAGCAGCCTCACCTCACTGTATTCCTTTGTTCCCCTTCTTTCAGGTTGCCTTGTACTTTGCATGCGTGCCTTGTTCCGGCGGTCAGGACCTTGCTGGGTGGCATCAGTTGGCACCTTTTAGCCCCTTTCTTCCTCTGTCCATGAGCTGTCTCTGTTGGCATTCCCTTCCTTCGACCCTGAGTTCCCTTTGCTGCTTCTCTTAGCCAGAGGATCTTCTCCCTGTCTCGGGTACCACCCTGTCCCAGTCTTAGCTCAGCACCCCCCGTGGCAGTGTGCAGTTGTTGCCCCAGGGCCTGTGGGTACAGTTTGCTGTGATCTCTGGTTTCTGCTCACAGGGCCCAATGGTTTCTGGTGTCACGTGTCCACTCTTCAGTAATACCAGCTGTCTCGGGTCTCTGTCTCTAGTTCATCCAAGGTTTCCTCCTGCCTCCTTCAGCTGTTCCCTCTCCCGGGTTCTGCTTTCTCTTCTCACTACGACGGCCAGTACCATTTATTCCCAAACTGTCCCTTACTCTCTGTTCCAAAGAGGGCCTGAAGCTTTGGGTGTTGCATCTCCACCCTCTGAGGTCGCACCTGCCTCGGGCCTCTTGTCAGCCCTGCTCCAGCTTCACACAGAGGAGTCGAGATGCAACACCTGAGGCGTTGTAGTGAGAGGGCAGAAACTAGGACTGACTACTGGCACAGCTTTCATTCTCAGGCCCCTCTTGGATGGTCGCTCGTCATTGTAAATTGTTTTTTTTGCCTGTACATTCCTCACCCCTGCGTGCTGTGTTGGATTTTGTGTTTGTGTGCCCTTCATTTTTAGTCTCCTGTTTTTCTTTGTAAATTGCAATGTTCTATTTTGTGCCACTTTTCTCTTGTAATGTAACTAGCTCTTGTGGACAGCGCCCTGACACCTTCAGGTAATGTCCGCCCTTTATAAAAATGCACTAAATAAAATAAATAAATAAAAAGGCTTCAAGCATCCTTCAGGGACCTACCAGAAGACCCCATACCAGGACATCCCCTAATCTGAAGGCTCCATACCCTATACCAGGACATCCCAAACTATGAAGATCCCAACCATGCCCCAAACCAGGACATCCCTTACTCAGAAGACCCCCATACCCTGCACCAGGATATCCCGTACTGCCATCAAACCTGGGGGCATATTATCAAGAAAGGCAATAACATTATTGCCGCTTTAGCGGCAGGAAACTGCCGCTAAAGCAGCGATAATGGGCTTGATAATATGCATTTGAGAATTTCCATAGAAGCCCGGGTTCTGGTGTTAACATGGGCTTCTATTGGAATTCTCAAGGGCATATTTCTTGATAATGTGCCCCCAGGTTTTTCACGTGTATTGCTTCTTTCCCGTCTGTCTCTCTCTCTCTCTCCTCTCTGTCTCTCTCAGTCTCTGTCTCTCACTCCTCTCTCTCTCCTCTTCCATCTGCCTCTCTCTCTCATTCTCTGTCTGTCTGTCTCCCGCTCCCCCCTCTCTCTCCCCACCTCTCTGTCACTCTCTCTCTCTCCTCTTCTCTCTGCCTCTCTCCATCTCCCTTTGCCCCTGTCCGCCGAACATCTTCCGACCTCCAGTCCACCTGGCCTGTACCACAGACCCCTACACACCCCACCTCACCCATTGACATCCACAGACCAACAGAGAAGACACACACTGTCTGTCGACAACTGACAGGGACGGGGGCTGAAAATAGGGAAGATGCACAGGTTATTGTGTGGACAGATGAGTAACGACAGATGGACATGTCCCAGACGGACACGCATTGTATAGATCACTCAGATTGGATACAACATTGATTGTTGGAAACAACATGCTGAAATAAAAGTTTCACCATGTCAGTTGGTGGGAAGATGTTATTAACAGCATTTCATGATTTTGCCCCCAGTCAGCACTTGAACTGCGACTTTTTACCACAATGTGAAAGACACACAAAGGAAGTATCTGGTGTGTGCTGAGTCGCGGTGAAAGTGTCCTATAATCATTATTTGGTTTATTAAATCCTGCCATTAGTCCGTCCTCTGTTTCTACGCCCCTGGGTGGGCGCCCAGCGTTCGAGGGGGCGGAAGAGCAGGTGCCCAGGTGATCACATGGCCCCCCTGGCTGCCCCCCCCCCAGGTGTGAACATTGAACGCACCTGTAGAAGCGTGTCCTCGGCGGAGGGGGAGGGGCTTACAGCCCTCTCCTTGCCCATGCACGAGGCTGCACACAGACCTGGCAGGCTTTAATAAACCACAGACCACCTGTGCCCCCCACACACAGCACTCAGCCTTAGATCAGACCAGACAGGAAGGGATTCATCGCCACCGGAAGAGATCAGAAAAGACCCAACCCAAAATCAACCGATGATGCCGCAGAAAATGATTCTCCAAAAGAAATAGCGCTGAGTGGGTCTGAAGAGAGGGGCGAGGAGCTTTACCTCCCTGTAAACCTTGTTCAAGGACACGGCTCCACCTTGGATAAACAACAACATACATGTTGAAAGTGAGTACATGGGGGTGTGGTCACGGGAGCGCATACATCAGCGCTGCTTTGGGTAATGAGTAATCTGACTGTGTAGTGTGTACCTTAAATATTTTGATAAGTGCTGTTTAAAGGACACATTCTGGAACTTAGGGGGTGACACCCTCACACTACCCCCCTCTCACGAGGAATACAGTGGCAATGGGGCAGCCCTAGCCTCCGCGATGCTGGGTTAAGTCGAGCCCTGGGGGGGGCCTTGGCAGAGCGCCTGACTCAGATCAGCACACAGCCCCAGTGACGTGTATATTTGTTTCTCACAGTCACACTCAATGTGAGTATGACATCTTACCTTAGACTCCACTGTGGTGGTGCTGGCCTGGGCCCCTACCGTAGGGGGTCTGCATATCGCCCGGCCAGCACTGACTCGTGACTCCCCTACCCTCCCGAGACTGTCTGTGTCTCCCTCCACTCAGAGCGTGGTGGCGACGCGCGTCGAAAGAGAACAGCGCGGGGGCTGTCCCAGGGCCGTCATTGGTAGTGCTAGAAGATTGACGGCCCTGAGACCCACAAACTGGGTGCGCCGCCGCCACGCATAGCACCATCATCACCACTGCTAGTAGGTGGTGGTGCGTGAGTGGCGTGCACTAACTGCAGTATTTGTTTAAGCAGCAGGTGCGCTTGCACAGTGCAGTAATAACGGCCCCCGGCCCCACTGCCCCCCCTTAGCTACGCCACTGTTGGTACCGGATGCTGAGCCTGACTGGTCTCCTCTTACTTTGTTGGTAACATGAGCTGCCCCTGCTGGAGGCCCCTGGAAGTTGTTGTCCCAGGCCCTTCCAAAAATCGTCTCGCATACTTGCACCATACTTTTTTTAGGAACCATTTTGGTGCACCTCGATCACTTTCCTAACAGTCAGCCCCCCCCCATGATGGCTGAGGCTGCCACTGAAATAATTGCATAAAGAGGGGCAGTCCTCGCTGGTGGTCTTCCTGGGGCAGAGAGCTTTGCAGCCTAAGTTCGGGCTTCTATTCAGGAGCTCAAGACGGGCAGAGCGGAGACGATCTTGTAGGACTGAGCTGGGCTGGGCCAAGACAAGGTTGGTGAAGCATAAGGTGTGAGGCCTCTGCCCTGAGTGCTTAATTGTCAGGTGATGGGCTCAAGCACGTCATGAACGCAGGAAATCATTCCATTCGCACACGTCAATATCATGATTGCAAAAATGCTAAGAAATCGCAGCATTTCTTAGAAGCCTTTAACTCCTCAAAAACGCGAGATCCTTAGATTTTTTCTTATTTACCTGTTCCCTCAATGTTTAAATTATAAAGTACTGACATCTGAAAGGAGAGTGCGCCGTAGCCAATCGATGCAAACATGTCCCAAAACGAATTTACGGAAAAGCAAAACAAAAAAAACAATCTCTGTCAATAAATGTGGGCCAATTTAAAAACTGCCTGTCTGTCCTTGGTAAGAGAAATGCATTACTGGCTCGGCATTTACTCAATTTGCTCAGTCAAATGTCTACGTAAAAATTGCTTCTTTCTATAACGTTCGGCGCATTTAATTCTATGTTCCTCACAGGTCCATTTCATATTTAAACTAGAAAGAATATATTTTTTTTAATGTGATCTTTTGTTCCGTTCCTCCTTTATAAATATAAAGTAAAGCAGTCTGCAGAGGCGAGGCAGCACTGAGAGCTGTGCTCACAGATTGGTGTCACCCCCCACTGATGGTGTCACCTGGTGCGGTCCGCACCCCCCGCACCCCACTAGTGACGCCACTGTGCTCGTCTTAACTAAAATGTAAACACAAATTGAATAAATCAATGAATAAGCCATTCAAAAGTGACCTAACAAAAACTTGAAAGTGGGAGTGGATAAGATCTAGATATAGAGAGATGTGGGAATAGAGGACACCGCGCTGGCCCTTCTCTCCTCCTTCGTAGTAGAAATGGAGTAGAATATTCACTGGTAGAGTCTACAGTGTGAGACCTTCCACCTCCCGTGCGGAGTACCACAGGGATCTGCTCTGTCCCCAATGGTCTTTAATGTATATATCTTCCCACTGGCTAATCTTATCAGAAACCACAGTTTTACTCTCATTTCGTATGCGGACGATTCCCAGCTCATAATATCGGTATCTAAACAACCAGAGACCGTTGCCAGCAGCTTTTATGCTTGTCTGAGGGACATTATGAGCTGGATGAGCTGAAATTCCCTGAAGATAAATACCGACAAGACAGAAGTTTTGGAGTTTGGCAAAGGGCCTTCTCTTTGGAACAATACCTGGTGGCCGACAGAGGCGGGTGAGTCTGCTTGCCCCTCCACGAAACTCAGGTACCTTGGTGTGATCTTTGATGATCAGCTCAACTTCTCAGTCCAGGTCAATGTTATGTTATGTTTTGTTATGTTAATAACAACTTATAAAGTGCACGGTCACCCATAGGTTTCACTTTCCTGCTACTGACCTTTGCCCTCACCTGTCCTGGCCCTTAGTCCCCACCCTGTTTATCTGTGAACTTTCCCTCGTAAATTGAGACCTAGCTATTTTGTCTGATGCCCGATGGAGCTACCTGGTTTAGCTATAGGGGAGACAGGTCGTGGATTCCCTCCTTGGACGTCACCTACCCAGTCAGTCTTTAGACAGACTTCCTTTCATCTCACCTGTCGTCTCTTCTCTCATCCTCCTTTTCTCACCTCCCCTGCCCCATCCACTACTTTTCTCTCTCCTTTCTCTCCTCTCCTAATTGTATTGCCTATTTCGTGATGTATTATTGAATTTTTTATCTTTTTCTGTTACATTGTTGATTCTTTTGTAAAGCGCTCTGATATCTTTGGGTCTAGCCAGCGCTATATAAAACTCTTTAAATAAATAAAAAATAAAAATCGCGCTGAACATGAAGAGTGTCGCAGCTAAGTGACTATTCATAGGCTTGCTCAAAAAGACATGTTTTCAAGCTTTTCTGAAACCCAGGAGGTTGTCACAGCTCCTGAGTGCCAGGGGAAGAGAGGTCCAGAATTTGGGGGCTAGGTCAGAGAAGCGGCACCCTCCTTGCCGTTTTCGTTTGAAGGAGGGGATGGTTAAATGGTGGAGGTGGGTTGACCGAAGACTATGGGGGGGAGCGTACTTTATGATCACGCTATTGATAAATCTGGTGCTGTTACCGTGCAGGGCCTTGAAGGCTAAGCATCCAGTCTTAAAGACTGCCCGTTGGGCCATCAGTATCCAGTGGAGTGTCAACAGCCCAGGTCTGGCTGACAGCCATTTAGGCTGTTTGTGGATACGCCTTTCTGCCTGGTTCTGGACAATTTGTAGTCGTTTTTATAGGCCAGCTGGCAGGCCGAGGTTGATTGAGTTTGAGAAGTCGAGCCGCGAGAGTACCAGAGCTATCACCACCTGTATGAGGGCTGAATGAGTCAGCAGGTAGGTGATTTTCTTGATTTTACATAGTTGGTAAAAGCTGGAGGAGATCACCGCTCCCACCTGTCCTCTGAGCGAGAGATCTGCATTGATGGTAACCCCTAGGTTTTTCACCGAGGGGGAGGGAGTGGGAGGATGCCCCAGGTCCTCCGGCCAGTGGTGCGGGCCCCAGCTAATCTCGCTTTTCCCAGGCAGCACTAATTCCGTCTTGCCTGGGTTGCGTTTCAGGTGGTTCATGTCCATCCAGCGCTGGATGTGAAGCATGGTGGTCCGAAACTCAGCTGCGGTGTCAGGGGAGCCTAGTGGGAATATAAGCTGAAGATCGTCTGCGTAGTTAAAAATGGTGATCTTTCTATTTTTTAACAAATGGACCAGGGGCCTGAGATATAGATTAAACAGTAGCAGGGATAGAGAGGAGCCCTGTGGGACCCCACAAGTGGAGGTGAGCTTGGGGGCGGTGAAAGTTCCAAGCCTTACTGCTTGATTGCGGTCAGCGAGGACAGATTTAATCCAGCTGAGTGCGGATCCTCGCAGGCCCGCCTGTCCGACACTGTTCAACAAGATGTTATGGTTGACCGTGTCAAATGCGGCAGACAAATCCAGGAGCATCAGCGCTTGGTGGTCACCCCTGTCTGCATTTGCTCTGAGAGTGTCCAGGACTGCAAGGAGCACAGCCTCAGTTGAGTGCGCCGGTCAGATGCCTGCTTGATTTGGCTCTAAGTAGTCAGAACATTCAATGAAGCTGGACAGGCACCTAGCCACATGGGTCTCCAGTATTTTGGCCAGGAAGGGGAGGAGAGAGATGGGGCGGTAGTTAGAGCGGTTTGCGGGGAACAACCGTCACATTCTTGAAGGCGCTAGAAACCTTGCCTTGGGCGAGTGACTCGTTAAGGAAGGGGAGTACACTGTGAGGCATGACGGAGAAGATATCTTTTAAGACATGAGGTGGACAACTGTCATTAGGTGACCCAGATTTGACAAGAGTCATTAGCTCTAATAGTATTTTGGGACAAATAGGTGGAAATAAATCTAGTGTGGATTGGTTACTAGATATATCTTCCAGTGGTTCCCAGCTTGCAGTGTTAGGGAGGCTGGTTTTGATGGAAGAAAATTTGTCCAGAAAAAAGTTGTTCAGGGAGTTTCAGAGCTCTTGAGTAGGAGCCTGAGTAGGCGATGTTCTCTCGTCATTCAATCAATCAATCAATCATAACATTTGTATAGCGTGCTACTCACCCGGAAGGGTCTCAAGGCGCTGGGGGAGAGGGGTCTGTTACTGCTCGAACAGCCAGGTCTTGAGTTGCTTCCTGAAGGAAAGATGGTCCTGGGTCAGCCGAAGGTGGATGGGGAGGGAGTTCCAAGTAGGAGAAGGATCTTCCTCCGACGGTGGCTCTGCGGATGCGTGGTACGGCGGCGAGGGCGAGGCTGGTCGTTCGTAGCTGGCGGGTGGGCGTGTAGAAGGTCAGGCGGTCGTTGAGGTACTTGGGGCCCAGGTCGTGGAGAGCCTTGTGTGCATGGGTGAGGAGCCTGAACGTGATCCACTTGCTGACGGGGAGCCAGTGCAGGTCTCTCAGGTGGCCGGAGATGTGGCTGTGTCGGGGGATGTCCAGGACGAGTCGTGCGGAGGTATTCTGGATGCGTTGGAGTCTTTTCTGTAGTTTGGCTGTGGTTCCGGCACAGAGGGTGTTCCCGTAGTCCAGTCGTCTGGTGACGAGTGCCTGGGTGACGGTCTTCCTGGTCTCGGTGGGGATCCATCGGAAGATCTTACGGAGCATGCGCAGGGTGTTGAAGCACGATGAGGAGACGGCGTTGACTTGTCTGGTCATCGAGAGGGAGGAGTCCAGGATGAAGCCCAGGTTGCGTGCGTGGTCCGTTGGCTTGGGAGTGGTGCCCAGGGCAGGGGGCCACGAGGAGTCGTCCCAGGCGGAGGGCTATGATCCCAGGATGAGGACTTCCGTCTTGTCTGAGTTCAGTTTTAGACGGCTGTTCTTCATCCACTCGGTGACGTCTTTCATCCCTTCATGTAGGCTGGTTCTGGCAGTGGCGGGGTCGTTGGTGAGGGAGAGGATCAGCTGGGTATCATCGGCATAGGAGATGATGTTGAGGTTGTGTTGGTGTGCGATGGCTGCGAGGGGGCTCATGTAGACGTTGAAGAGGGTTGGGCTGAGTGATGATCCTTGTGGTATGCCGCAAATGACTTCGGTGGCCTCGGATCTGAACGGGGGGAGGCGGACTCTCTGGGTTCTTCCGGCGAGGAACAAGATGACCCACTCCAGTGCCTTCTCTTGGATTCCGATGTTGCTGAGGCGCTGTACTAGGGTGCGGTTTGCAAAAAACACAGTTGATGGACAGAATGTAGAACAATGTCATACATTCACCCAGTACAAGGATCTGGGCCTAAATCCATCGTTTTTTTGCACTCCACACCACCCTGGGTTAGACACTGGCTATATGCAAATCAGCTCTGACCCTGTGCCTCATGGGAACAGTCCAGTCCGAATTACCAAGCCATGTCTTTCCCAGACCGGAATCAAGCATCCAAGGACCGGTTTCTGGCTATCAGCCTTCATCAACCTGGATAGCTTGACTCCAGTGGTGTGGAGAGCCTAGGACTCACGTCTGAGCATACCCAGCCCACTCGGGGTGAAAATTGCAAAAAACACAGTTGATGGACAGAATGTAGAACAATGTCATACATTCAACCCAGTACAAGGATCTGGGCCTAAATCCATCGTTTTTTTGCACTCCACACCACCCTGGGTTAGACACTGGCTATATGCAAATCAGCTCTGACCCTGTGCCTCATGGGAACAGTCCAGTACGACCTACCAAGCCATGTCTTTCCCAGACCGGAATCAAGCATCCAAAGACCGGTTTCTGGCTATCAGCCTTCATCAGCCTGGATAGCTTGACTCCAGTGGTGTGGAGAGCCTGGGACTCACATCTGAGCATACCCAGCCCACTCGGGGTGAAAATTGCAAAAAACACAGTTGATGGACAGAATGTAGAACAATGTCATACATTCACCCCAGTACAAGGATCTGGGCCTAAATCCATCGTTTTTTGCACTCCACACCACCCTGGGTTAGACACTGGCTATATGCAAATCAGTTCTGACCCTGTGCCTCATGGGAACAGTCCAGTCCGAACTACCAAGCCATGTCTTTCCCAGACCGGAATCAAGCATCCAAGGACCGGTTTCTGGCTATCAGCCTTCATCAGCCTGGATAGCTTGACTCCAGTGGTGTGGAGAGCCTGGGACTCACGTCTGAGCATACCCAGCCCACTCGGGGTGAAAATTGCAAAAAACACAGTTGATGGACAGAATGTAGAACAATGTCATACATTCACCCCAGTACAAGGATCTGGGTCTAAATCCATCGTTTTTTTGCACTCCACACCACCCTGGGTTAGACACTGGCTATTTGCAAATCAGCTCTGACCCTGTGCCTCATGGGAACAGTCCAGTCCGAACTACCAAGCCATGTCTTTCCCAGACCGGAATCAAGCATCCAAGGACCGGTTTCTGGCTATCAGCCTTCATCAGCCTGGATAGCTTGACTCCAGTGGTGTGGGGAGCCTGGGACTCACGTCTGAGCATACCCAGCCCACTCGGGGTGAAAATTGCAAAAAACACAGTTGATGGACAGAATGTAGAACAATGTCATACATTCCCCCCAGTACAAGGATCTGGGCCTAAATCCATGGTTTTTTGCACTCCACACCACCCTGGGTTAGACAGTGGCCTTGGTGTGCGCCTCCCTGTGTGGTTACCAGGTTAGTGGCAGTTCCCTGGTGCCGCTGGGATGCAGCGCGCATTAGGACATACATTGGCAACAGAGCGGCATTATTATCCATGTTAATTTGCTGAGGCAATGTAATCATTTTTATGCTTGTTTTAAATCGGCACTATTCTGCACTTTAGCGGCGTCCTGCAGGGAAAAGGCAGACGCTTAGCTTTTTAAACTGTGGATACTATTTTTTCAATTGATTGTTCCTACCTGTTGCACAAGAGCTCCCCTCCGCCCCGGTCCATCGCGGCTCCTCTGCCGTACGTGTGGAGGGCGGCTCTCTCACCGCGGCTACTCGTGCCGGTCGGGTGGAGAGCGGGCGCCATATTGAGAGGAGCCTGAAGGGCACTGGGACCAGAGTCAGCGGTCCAGTTGCCCGAGGCTCACTCCCATAAAGAGCAATGTGTTTGAGGGAGCGCAGCGGACGGGCGCAGCGGGCGCGACGATGGCGCGCCAAAGGTAAGCCTAAGGTAAGCCCGTCTGCGCCCGTCCGCGAGCGTCTGGGACCCGGGGCCACTAACTCTGGACAAATTTTGACTTACTCTGCCTCTGATTTAGTTGCACTTAGACCCATTGGTAATTCGGTGCCGCCATTACCCTCACACACTTTAAAACGTATCTCTCAGTTTAATATTGACAAAGATACCCAAAAAACTGCTTCCCCACCTACGATTTTTGCACACACGGACTATGTTACCCCTAATAAGCTTTTGTCTAAGTTCCGATGTATTTACCTTAACACACGGTCAATGGTTAAACATCAGGTAGATATTTTTCTTCTATTGACGTGTGAAAAACCTGACATTCTTTTTTTAACAGAAACCTGGCTCACCCTTGATTCACTACCAGACTTCCTCGCATCTCTCCCTTCTGACTATTATATTCTTTCTGCTAATCGTCCACCTGGGAAGACAGGGGGGGGAGTAGCTGCCATTATCCTCAAAACTCATCAATTCCGAGAACTCTCACCTCTGCTGCTTCCAAATACCGAAAATATTGTTATTAAATTGGACACTGATAGTGGGGCATTAGTATTAATTCTACTATACCGCCCTCCTCAGTGTATGGCTACGTTTCCATCTTTGCTAGCAGAACAATTGGCCTCTTATGTCATCAATTATTCTAAATTTATTTTAATTGGTGACCTGAATTATTGGTTTGACGATGTGGTTTTAGACTCACAAGCAGCAGAATTTAAAGATCTATTATTAGATATTAATCTGAAACAACATATACATTTGCCGACTCATCAGAAGGGTCATAGCCTCGATCAAATTTGGTCACACAATCTGTCTCTACCTTTGCCCTCTATATGTCCTTGCAGTTGGTCAGACCACTTTTTTATACATTTTTAATGTTTAATTAATGAAATGGTTAAACCTAGATTACAGGCAGGCAGAGACATCCGCAAATGGAAATCCATAGATCTACCGGCATTTTTGAATACTCTGGCCAGCACCCTTCCCTCTCAATGCGGGGATATAGAATCTAGTGAAAAGCTATTTTCAGAGAGGCTATATCAAGCTGTAGATCACCATGCTCCTCTAGTAAGTTTCGCTAGATCACGAGGGAGGGAGACCCATAAATGGTTTACTCCAGAATTGAAGAAATTAAAACTTGAGATTAGACAGAAAGAAAGGAAATGGACAGCTAAATACTTACTACAGGACAAAGAGATCTATTGCCTCGCCAGGAAAACATATCAAAAAATTCTTTTACAACATAAAACTAATTACTTTTCATCAAAAATTATGAACTCCCTGAACAAATCAAAAGAGATATTTGACACAGTGAACAACCTTTGCAATGATGATAGGACAGCTCCTCCAATATTGCCTACTCAAAATTTATGCAACTTATTGAATGATTTTTTCAGGGACAAAATTATTACTATAAAACAGGATATAACTAGTTTTCCAACCCCAATTCCAATAGACGATATATTTTATAACTCTCATACATTAGACATCTTTCCCCCTATTGAGTTTAAAACCTTCTCTGATCTACTTACTCGCGTCAAATCTGGATCCCCTGCTGATATCTGCCGCCTTATATTTTTAAAGAAATAGGAATTGCTATCCCCCAAAGCATTCTCCCTTTGTTGAACAACTCACTCGCACAAGGCAAGGTACCTAGTGGATTTAAGCATGCTTTGCTGATACCTTTAACCAAGAAATCTGGTATTGACCCATATGACCTTACAAATTATAGGCCGATCTCCCTTTTACCCTACCTATCAAAAATTTTGGAAGCTAATGTGTCTAACTGCCTTTCTAATTTTATCGAATCTACTGAATATTTGGAATCAAATCAGGCAGGTTTTCGGCCAGGCCACTCGACCGAGACTGTGATACTGGCGGTCCAGAACACCTTGAGATCTAACTCAGACAGGGACGTTCATCAAGCACTGGTGCTCCTGGATTTGTCGGCCGCGTTCGACACGGTTGACTATTCCATTCTTGTCAGCCGTGTCGAGCAGGCCGGCCTCAGGGGCCCGGCCTTGAGTTGGTTAAAATCTTTTATTTCTGAACGTTCTCAGTCCGTTAGATTGGGGATGTTCACAGCCCCAAAAATTGTCTCTACCTGTGGAGTACCGCAAGGATCGTCTTTGTCCCCGTTACTTTTTAATCTTTATTTACGTCCCCTACTGCATTCCTTGAAAAGCCACAAGGTCACAATTTTTAATTATGCGGACGACTTGCAACTCATCTTCTCTCTGGACTCCCCTGATGCAGTGGCTGAATTCCAAAAAACTATGTCTCATATCCAGAGATGGATGAATCTGAACCACCTGAAGCTTAACCCGGGCAAGACACAACTTATCTTGCCCGGGAAAAGTGAAATCAGCTGGGGACCCCATTTCTGGCCACCCGATATGGGAATTCCTCCCACTAAATCCCATACTGTGAAGAGCTTGGGAGTGACGGTCAGTGAGGACCTATCATTAAAAAACCATATAGGGATGGTAGTTTCATCCAGCTTTTTCCAATTGAGGAAAATAAAAAAAATTGCCCACTTCCTAACCCATCCAGCTCTGATCCAGGTAACCATCGCTCTGGTGTTATCTCGGCTTGATTTTTCTAATAGTTTATATCTAGGTCTCCCAGTAGGTCAGCTTAGAAGACTACAGCTTGTCCAGAACCAGGCAGCTAGGCTTATAAGTAAAAAACCTAAATGGCAATCCATTAGGCCAGAAATGGAAAACCTGCACTGGCTACCGGTAGCTCAGAGAGTTGCATTTAAAGCCGGCTGCATTATTTTTAAAGCTTTGCAGGGCAAGGGCCCTAAATTTATAAAGAATTTGGTATGTAAGTATACCCCCTCACGCAACCTCCGTTCAGCCCACCTAGAACTATTAAGGGTCCCCTCTTTTAAGAAAAAACGTCAGGGTGGCAGCACCTTTCATTACCTTGCTGCAGCCCTTTGGAATGCCCTCCCACTATCCTTAAGACAGTGTGATACTCTTCTTATTTTTAGACAAACTTTTAAAACATGGCTTTTTAGACAGGCCTACTCCTAAATAGGCCTCAAATGCACCCTTGCACAAATGTACTGTGATGTTATGCTGTGATCTCTCAAAATTCGATAGCGCCATGAAGCCTACAGGCGTACGTGCGCTCAATAAATAATAATTAACATAACATAACATAACATATATGCAAATCAGCTCTGACCCTGTGCCTCATGGGAACAGTCCAGTCCGAACTACCAAGCCATGTCTTTCCCAGACCGGAATCAAGCATCCAAGGACCGGTTTCTGGCTATCAGCCTTCATCAGCCTGGATAGCTTGACTCCAGTCTGCGCATACCCAGCCCACTCGGGGTGAAAATTGCAAAAAACACAGTTGATGGACAGAATGTAGAACAATGTCATACATTCACCCCAGTACAAGGATCTGGGTCTAAATCCATCGTTTTTTTGCACTCCACACCACCCTGGGTTAGACACTGGCTATTTGCAAATCAGCTCTGACCCTGTGCCTCATGGGAACAGTCCAGTCCGAACTACCAAGCCATGTCTTTCCCAGACCGGAATCAAGCATCCAAGGACCGGTTTCTGGCTATCAGCCTTCATCAGCCTGGATAGCTTGACTCCAGTGGTGTGGAGAGCCTGGGACTCACGTCTGAGCATACCCAGCCCACTCGGGGTGAAAATTGCAAAAAACACAGTTGATGGACAGAATGTAGAACAATGTCATACATTCCCCCCAGTACAAGGATCTGGGCCTAAATCCATGGTTTTTTGCACTCCACACCACCCTGGGTTAGACAGTGGCCTTGGTGTGCGCCTCCCTGTGTGGTTACCAGGTTAGTGGCAGTTCCCTGGTGCCGCTGGGATGCAGCGCGCATTAGGACATATATTGGCAACAGAGCGGCATTATTATCCATGTTAATTTGCTGAGGCAATGTAATCATTTTTATGCTTGTTTTAAATCGGCACTATTCTGCACTTTAGCGGCGTCCTGCAGGGAAAAGGCAGACGCTTAGCTTTTTAAACTGTGGATACTATTTTTTCAATTGATTGTTCCTACCTGTTGCACAAGAGCTCCCCTCCGCCCCGGTCCATCGCGGCTCCTCTGCCGTACGTGTGGAGGGCGGCTCTCTCACCGCGGCTACTCGTGCCGGTCGGGTGGAGAGCGGGCGCCATATTGAGAGGAGCCTGAAGGGCACTGGGACCAGAGTCAGCGGTCCAGTTGCCCGAGGCTCACTCCCATAAAGAGCAATGTGTTTGAGGGAGCGCAGCGGACGGGCGCAGCGGGCGCGACGATGGCGCGCCAAAGGTAAGCCTAAGGTAAGCCCGTCTGCGCCCGTCCGCGAGCGTCTGGGACCCGGGGCCACTAACTCTGGACAAATTTTGACTTACTCTGCCTCTGATTTAGTTGCACTTAGACCCATTGGTAATTCGGTGCCGCCATTACCCTCACACACTTTAAAACGTATCTCTCAGTTTAATATTGACAAAGATACCCAAAAAACTGCTTCCCCACCTACGATTTTTGCACACACGGACTATGTTACCCCTAATAAGCTTTTGTCTAAGTTCCGATGTATTTACCTTAACACACGGTCAATGGTTAAACATCAGGTAGATATTTTTCTTCTATTGACGTGTGAAAAACCTGACATTCTTTTTTTAACAGAAAACTGGCTCACCCTTGATTCACTACCAGACTTCCTCGCATCTCTCCCTTCTGACTATTATATTCTTTCTGCTAATCGTCCACCTGGGAAGACAGGGGGGGGAGTAGCTGCCATTATCCTCAAAACTCATCAATTCCGAGAACTCTCACCTCTGCTGCTTCCAAATACCGAAAATATTGTTATTAAATTGGACACTGATAGTGGGGCATTAGTATTAATTCTACTATACCGCCCTCCTCAGTGTATGGCTACGTTTCCATCTTTGCTAGCAGAACAATTGGCCTCTTATGTCATCAATTATTCTAAATTTATTTTAATTGGTGACCTGAATTATTGGTTTGACGATGTGGTTTTAGACTCACAAGCAGCAGAATTTAAAGATCTATTATTAGATATTAATCTGAAACAACATATACATTTGCCGACTCATCAGAAGGGTCATAGCCTCGATCAAATTTGGTCACACAATCTGTCTCTACCTTTGCCCTCTATATGTCCTTGCAGTTGGTCAGACCACTTTTTTATACATTTTTAATGTTTAATTAATGAAATGGTTAAACCTAGATTACAGGCAGGCAGAGACATCCGCAAATGGAAATCCATAGATCTACCGGCATTTTTGAATACTCTGGCCAGCACCCTTCCCTCTCAATGCGGGGATATAGAATCTAGTGAAAAGCTATTTTCAGAGAGGCTATATCAAGCTGTAGATCACCATGCTCCTCTAGTAAGTTTCGCTAGATCACGAGGGAGGGAGACCCATAAATGGTTTACTCCAGAATTGAAGAAATTAAAACTTGAGATTAGACAGAAAGAAAGGAAATGGACAGCTAAATACTTACTACAGGACAAAGAGATCTATTGCATCGCCAGGAAAACATATCAAAAAATTCTTTTACAACATAAAACTAATTACTTTTCATCAAAAATTATGAACTCCCTGAACAAATCAAAAGAGATATTTGACACAGTGAACAACCTTTGCAATGATGATAGGACAGCTCCTCCAATATTGCCTACTCAAAATTTATGCAACTTATTGAATGATTTTTTCAGGGACAAAATTATTACTATAAAACAGGATATAACTAGTTTTCCAACCCCAATTCCAATAGACGATATATTTTATAACTCTCATACATTAGACATCTTTCCCCCTATTGAGTTTAAAACCTTCTCTGATCTACTTACTCGCGTCAAATCTGGATCCCCTGCTGATATCTGCCGCCTTATATTTTTAAAGAAATAGGAATTGCTATCCCCCAAAGCATTCTCCCTTTGTTGAACAACTCACTCGCACAAGGCAAGGTACCTAGTGGATTTAAGCATGCTTTGCTGATACCTTTAACCAAGAAATCTGGTATTGACCCATATGACCTTACAAATTATAGGCCGATCTCCCTTTTACCCTACCTATCAAAAATTTTGGAAGCTAATGTGTCTAACTGCCTTTCTAATTTTATCGAATCTACTGAATATTTGGAATCAAATCAGGCAGGTTTTCGGCCAGGCCACTCGACCGAGACTGTGATACTGGCGGTCCAGAACACCTTGAGATCTAACTCAGACAGGGACGTTCATCAAGCACTGGTGCTCCTGGATTTGTCGGCCGCGTTCGACACGGTTGACTATTCCATTCTTGTCAGCCGTGTCGAGCAGGCCGGCCTCAGGGGCCCGGCCTTGAGTTGGTTAAAATCTTTTATTTCTGAACGTTCTCAGTCCGTTAGATTGGGGATGTTCACAGCCCCAAAAATTGTCTCTACCTGTGGAGTACCGCAAGGATCGTCTTTGTCCCCGTTACTTTTTAATCTTTATTTACGTCCCCTACTGCATTCCTTGAAAAGCCACAAGGTCACAATTTTTAATTATGCGGACGACTTGCAACTCATCTTCTCTCTGGACTCCCCTGATGCAGTGGCTGAATTCCAAAAAACTATGTCTCATATCCAGAGATGGATGAATCTGAACCACCTGAAGCTTAACCCGGGCAAGACACAACTTATCTTGCCCGGGAAAAGTGAAATCAGCTGGGGACCCCATTTCTGGCCACCCGATATGGGAATTCCTCCCACTAAATCCCATACTGTGAAGAGCTTGGGAGTGACGGTCAGTGAGGACCTATCATTAAAAAACCATATAGGGATGGTAGTTTCATCCAGCTTTTTCCAATTGAGGAAAATAAAAAAAATTGCCCACTTCCTAACCCATCCAGCTCTGATCCAGGTAACCATCGCTCTGGTGTTATCTCGGCTTGATTTTTCTAATAGTTTATATCTAGGTCTCCCAGTAGGTCAGCTTAGAAGACTACAGCTTGTCCAGAACCAGGCAGCTAGGCTTATAAGTAAAAAACCTAAATGGCAATCCATTAGGCCAGAAATGGAAAACCTGCACTGGCTACCGGTAGCTCAGAGAGTTGCATTTAAAGCCGGCTGCATTATTTTTAAAGCTTTGCAGGGCAAGGGCCCTAAATTTATAAAGAATTTGGTATGTAAGTATACCCCCTCACGCAACCTCCGTTCAGCCCACCTAGAACTATTAAGGGTCCCCTCTTTTAAGAAAAAACGTCAGGGTGGCAGCACCTTTCATTACCTTGCTGCAGCCCTTTGGAATGCCCTCCCACTATCCTTAAGACAGTGTGATACTCTTCTTATTTTTAGACAAACTTTTAAAACATGGCTTTTTAGACAGGCCTACTCCTAAATAGGCCTCAAATGCACCCTTGCACAAATGTACTGTGATGTTATGCTGTGATCTCTCAAAATTCGATAGCGCCATGAAGCCTACAGGCGTACGTGCGCTCAATAAATAATAATTAACATAACATAACATAACATATATGCAAATCAGCTCTGACCCTGTGCCTCATGGGAACAGTCCAGTCCGAACTACCAAGCCATGTCTTTCCCAGACCGGAATCAAGCATCCAAGGACCGGTTTCTGGCTATCAGCCTTCATCAGCCTGGATAGCTTGACTCCAGTCTGCGTATACCCAGCCCACTCGGGGTGAAAATTGCAAAAAACACAGTTGATGGACAGAATGTAGAACAATGTCATACATTCACCCCAGTACAAGGATCTGGGCCTAAATCCATCGTTTTTTTGCACTCCACACCACCCTGGGTTAGACACTGGCTATATGCTAGTATAGTACTAGGGTGCGGTGGCAGACAGTGTCGAACGCTATGGAGAAGTCCAGGAGGATGAGGGCCGCTGTTTCCCCATTGTTGAGCAGGGATCTGATGTCATCCGTGGCTGCGATCAGGGCGGTCTCGGTGCTGTGGTTGGCTCGGAAACCGGACTGCGAGGGGTCGAGGGATCCATTCGTCTCGAGGAAGGCGGCGAGCTGTCTGTTGACGGTCTTCTCGTTGACTTTGGCAGGAAAAGGGAGGAGCGAGATGGGGCGGAAGTTCTTGAGGTCGATGGGGTCCGCTGTTGGTTTCTTCTGGAGGGCGCTCAGCTCGGCGTGCTTCCAGCTCTCCGGGAAGGTGGCGGTGTGGAAGGAGGTGTTGATGATGTCCTGGAGTTGGGGTGCGATGATGGAGTCGGCCTTGTTGAAGACGTGGTGGGGGCAGGGGTCGGTTGGTGATCCGGAGTGGATGGTGTTCATTGTGCGGGTGGTGTCTTCGGTGCTGACCGGGGTCCAGTTGCAGAGGGTGGTGGTGGGGGGCGTTGGTTCGGCGGTTGGGTGCGTGGTTGGTGCGCCGAAGCTGTTGTGTATGTCGGCAATCTTGCGGTGGAAGAACGAGGCGAGTGAGTCGCAGAGGTCTTGCGAGGGAGTGATGTCTTTGTTTCCGGCGCTGGGGTTGGAGAGCTCTTTGACGATGCTGAAAAGTTCCTTGCTGTCGTGGGCGTTGTTGTCCAGTCGTTCTTTGAATGCTGTCTTCTTGGTGGTGCGGATCAGCTGGTGGTGCTTGCGGGTGGCGTGCTTGAGGGCGGTCATGTTGTCTGAGGTCTGGTCGTGGCGCCAGGCTTTCTCGAGGGTGCGGCAGTTCTTCTTGGAGTCCATGAGTTCGTCGGTGAACCAGGGGGCTTTCTTGCTGCTGGGCCTGCTGGGAGGGTTCTTTAGTGGTGCGAGGTCATCGGCGCAGGCGGTCAGCCACTATGTGAGGTTGCTGGCTGCTTCGTTGGGGTCCGTAGTGCTGGCAGGAGGGTTCTGGCGGAAGGAGGTGGTGAGCTGCTCGGCGGTGATCTTGCTCCAGCTCCGGCGAGGAACCTGTTGTGGGTGGTGGTGGGTCGTGTTTCTCCTGAAGCTGAAGTGGACGCAGCTGTGATCAGTCCAATGAAGTCCGGTGATGTGGCTGAAGGAGATGTGCTTGCTGGAGGAGAAGACGGGGTCAAGCATGTGGCCGGCGTAGTGGGTGGGGGTGTTCACCAGTTGCTTGAGTCCGAGGTTGGCGAGGTTGTCCAGCAGGGTGGTGGCGTTGCTGTCACTGTTGTTCTCCAGGTGGAAGTTGAGGTCCCCTAGGAGGATGTAGTCAGTGGAGGGGAGGGCGTGCGGGCTGATGAAGTCTGCGATGTCTTCGCTGAATTGTGTGCGAGGTCCCGGGGGTCTGTAGATGAGGGTGCCTCTGAGGGTCTTCTTGGGGTCGGTGTGTATCTGGAAGTGGAGGCGTTTGGCGGCGGTGAAGGTGTCGTTTGAGTTGGTTGAGATGAGGATGGTGTTCTTGTGTACGATGGCGATGCCTCCTCCAGTCTGGTTGACGCGGTCCCTCCGGGTGATCTTGTATCCGTCCGGGATGGCTATGGTGATGCCGGGTGCTGAGGAGGCGTTCATCCAGGTGTCCGTGAGGAAGGCGGCGTCTGGTGATGTAGTGTCGAGCAGGTTCCAGAGTTCCACGGCGTGCCTGTGGACGGAGCGTGTGTTGAGCAGGATGCACTTGAGGTGGTTGCTGCTGGTGCTTGGCTTGGCGGGTGCGGTGCAGGTCCGGAGGCAGGTGAACTTGCAGGCTTGACAGGTGAAGGGTCCGTGGGTGCGTTTTGGGGTGGCTCGGTAGCAGGCGGGGTTCCGTCCGGCGTTGAGTGCATTGAGGGTGGCGGTGTCATAAGTCCGTCGTGTGGGGTGGTATCTTCGGGGGCCAGGGGTTCTGGCGCTGGGCGCGGTCCAGGCACGGACGGGCGCAGGCGGGCTTACCTTTGGCGCGCCTTCGGTGCACAATCGGCGCGCCCGCTGCACGTGAACGTTGTGCGTACGCGTGGGCGTCATAAGTAAGGAGCCGGAGTTGGAGGAGCAGCTGGGTGGCGGGAGCGGGGCGGCGAATGAGCTGGAGGGGGGGCGGGGCCGCAAGGAGGCAGCGGCGGGAAGAGACTGGCGGTGGGCGGCTCAGCGGCGGCTGTGTCGTCCGAAGCGGCAGCAGGAAGCAGGCAGGCTATCTGGCAGGCAGCGGAGCGAGGGGGTGACCTAGCCTGGTAAGAGGCTCAGCGGTTGCTCATTGCACAAGGCATTCACTATCTTAAAGATTTCTTTAGATTTATTGTGGGCATTTAGTATTCTAGTAGAGAAGTAAGCCGCCTTAGTATCCAGAATGGCTTTTTTATACTCTCTACGAGCTTTAGAAAATTGCTCCTTGTCTTCAGTGGAGTATCTTAGTCTCCATTTTCTCTCTATTGGTGCAGCTCGAGTTTTTTGTTTTTTTTAGATCGGTGGTGAACCATTTGTGGGCGTCCGAGTGGCGGGCGCGGGAGAATTTAGTGAGCGGGACATGAGCATTGCTTGCCGACAATAGCCACTTCTCTTACATGGAATTGACGTCAGGGCTGAAGGTGGGTAGAGAGCTCGCCAAGGTGTTGACAAAATCCAACTTATTTAGGGATTTCCACTTCCTTGTCACACCTCCCGCCAGATAAATGGGCTTGTTATAACCACTGATAGTAGTTGTAAAATGTATCAAGTGGTGGTCTGCATGGAGCGATTATGGGCATCTTAAGTGAGAGATTGTACGACCAAATTTGGTCCAAAGTGTGTCACTTTTCATGAGTGGGGGTCTGTAGATGCTGGGACAGGTTCAAGTTGGAGAGAAGCTCGGAGAGTTCGGCAGCATGAGGTTCGCCCGAAACATCATGGAACCAGTAGTTCAAGTCTCTGACGAGAAGAACCTTAGCATGATTAACCACTAGGGTGGCCATTTGCTCACTTAGGGAGATAGAGAAGGTGGGCATTGCTTGAGGGGGTTGGTAAATAAGCACTAGCACCAGAGACCCTGTGTCCGTGTTGAGTTTGACGACAATGTTCTCGACCTCCGGGAGAGCAAGGGAGGTCATGGTGGTGAATTTGTGTTTTTTGTGGATTACGGCGGCAACATCGCCTCCCAACTTCCCAAGGGGCCGGTTGGCCGACAGGATGTAATAGTCGGAGCGGAGTGCTGCTAAGATGTCGGGCAAGGAATCCTGGGTTAACCATGTTTTAGTAATTAGAAGGACATCAGGTTTATCAGAGGTAAGCAGCAAAAAAATGTTGAGTTGGTGCTTTACCAGTGAGCGTGTATTGAGGTAAAGGAAGCAGAGGACAGTTTTCTTTGCTGTTATTGGGTTGATGATTGAGGGGGAGTAGGGGCTGGGAGCGGGAGGGAGGACATACTCTGGCTGAGGTTGTAGGATGCCATTAGCCAATATGCAACAGTAAGTAGTGGAGTCCATGGGGGGCAGGATTGTGCTAGTGATCTTAGTTTTCTGGATGAGTAGCTTGTAATTTGGCCATAATCCATGGCCCCTGGGCCCGGTCGGGCGCGGACGGGCTTGCCTTTGGCGCTCGCTCTGCACGCATCCGCTGCGCTCCCGCAATATACCAGGCATTTTATACCTGGCCCGCCTCTAGCTCCTCCTCCTCACGGCCGATGGGCTAAGGCCTAGGGATTGGAGAATCATTTGACTTCTTCCTGTTTCTTCCTCTTGAAAAATCTAAGGAAGATGTTTCCCTTCATCCCACAAGAACTTCAAAAGACCGTTGTAGTGGCACTCTTTCTTTCAAAATTAGACTACTGCATCCCAGAGGAGGAAACTACAATTTCTGCAAAATGCTGCAGCCCAACTACTTCTAAACATCCCTAAGGGCCATTCCACCTCCGCTGCCATTAGGGCAATGCATTGGCTCCCTGTCCAGCAACAAGGGAGCAGACTCTGGTAAGAGAGCCAGCGTGTGGAGGCGTGAATTTCATTTAATAACTTTTAAACTGTTTGTGTTCTAATACTATTTTGCTCTGTTGCACTTTTGATACTTTGCACATTTTTACCTGATTGCCGCCCACCCCGGTCCATCTCGGCTGAGTGCCGCTTGTATGGAGGGTGTGGCCTAATCACTCAGCACCCCACTTCCGGTCGGTAGACGGGACTTCCCACCTGATGCCCTTGAAAGCCCGGATGTGTTTGCGGCCGTGCTGAGCAGACTCTGGTGAGAGTGCCAGCATGTGGAGGCATGAATTTCATATAATAACCTTTAAACTGTTTGTGTTCTAACACTATTTTGCTCTGTTGTACTATTGATACTTTGCACTTCTTTACCTGATTGCCGCCCGCCCCGGTCCATCTCAGCTGAGTGCCGCTTGTATGGAGGGTGTGGCCTAATCACTCAGCACCTCACTTCCGGTCGGGGGCGGGACTTCCCAGCCGATCCCCTTGATATCACAGATGTGTTTGCGGGCGCGCTGCTGGCGCGCCAAAGGCACGCATAAGGCACGCCTAAGACAAGCCCGTCTGCACCCGTCCACACCCGACCGGGCCCAGGGGCCAGAACCACCTGTTTGTTTGGGGAGGCAAGGAGCGATAACATATTCAAGGGAAGAGCTACTCAAGCTAGCCAAACCTATTGACACACTAAGTAGCCATAGCATAAACGTTGGTCATATGAAAGCGAAATGCGAGCACTGCGACACACCCCTAACTCAGGGTTTGAGCAAGAATAATGGAAAGCTGCACCTAACTCTACTAAACTGCCGGTCCCTAGCCAAACATAAATATGAGATTCATGACATGCTTAGGGACCGGGCACTGGATATTCTCTTCCTGACCGAGACATGTCTTAGTAAAATTCTACTTCAGATGTCTTGGATGCTATTCCCCATGAATATACATTAGAAAGGCAGGATCGCATAGGGAAATTAGGTGGCAGAATCGCCATAATATATAAATCAATGCTGAAGTGTGAGGTAAAAGAAGCAGATCTTGAAGACTGTGAAGCGTCTTTATTTATCCTATCAGCATCGGACGATAATACTTTAGCAGGTTTACTAATTTATCGCCCACCAGGTTCACCATCCCAATTTATTAAAAGCCTAGCAGAGAAGAAAGTACACCCAGCTCTAAGACATAAAAGTTTCATGGTATTGGGTGACCTTAATATACATTTCGATAATAAACATAAATCAGAAGTGAATGCAATATGTGAGGACTTACTGACACTTAACCTAATACGAAAAGTAGAAACCCAAACCCATCTAGGAGGTCATAACTTGGATCCCATTTTCTCTAATATCACGGAGATAAAGGTAGCCACTCCATAGCCAGTACCCTGGTCAGACCACTAGCTTATCCAATTCACTGTACCTTCTCATAAGAAGAAATCAGAACAACAGCCTAAGGAGATCACTAGTAGAAAGTGGAATAAATTCAACCCCTCCACCTTCACCATAGCACTGATGGAGAAAAAGCCTACATTGGATACGGACATCAACCTAGCCAACGGGGATCGTGAATCATGGATCACTGAGGCGCTAGATAAGGTAGCACCATTGAGCAAGAGGGTCCCGAAAAAGACAAATGGCAACAGCACCTTGGTTCAATGACGAAATCAAATTGGCCCCAAAAAAATTTAAAAAACGGAGCTGGAGGAAGGAATATTGTAGTACATCTAAAAACAACTACAAAAGTGAACTAAAACACTACCATGCATTAATTAAGAAAACTAGGTGTATCTTTTATACAGAGAGGATCGAAAAGTCGAACAATTCCTCCAAAGAAATGTTCAGTATACTTAAGACCCTTACAACACAGGAATCCAGAGAGTGTAGTGTAGTTCCTATATTCCCAAAAGGCTCTGCGCATTGGAATAATATAAACAGCAGTGTAGACGTAGGACTGAGGTCATCTAGGTCTCTACTGACTATATTAGACTTAAGGTTTGCCAGCTAGCTCAGAGGTCACTAGAAACTTTCTCGAATAAACGAGGAGGAGTTTAACCTCCCTGGATAGACAAGAAGGGATTAGCTTCTGACAACCATACAACATGACAACTTTGCTCCCTCAGAATAAGAGTGTATCTCTAGAGTCGTCTGAAAACAATAGACAGCTATTTCACTCAGTCAATCGTGCGTACTTAGTTTCACCAGAGTACAGAGAAAAGAGAGACGGGCGTTTTCAATAAAAGGTGTTATTTATTGAGCAGTCTTCTTTCTCATACAAGAGAAATGAATTGCCAAAATTGCAATACTCATGGTAAAGTAAAGTGCGTACAGTAAAAGGAGGATTAAGAAATAATACTGTAAAAGCATTGATATGGTTTCTTAGCCATAAAATACTTTAAAATAGATAAAAGATATACATATATATATATACATTGACTAACGTACTCAACTGGTGCTTCTAAATACGCCTACCCCGGTGTACCTGACCTAAGCCTAATACGTGGGAAGGAGTAAGTAAGTAGCAGTTTAAGTTAAGTTGGTTTTGCCAAGAATCTGACTCAAGAATTCTCTTTAAGGGTTTAGTCAGCTCCGTACCTGGGTGTTAGAAAGCAGGAGGTCTTGTATCTCTCTCTCAGGACTCGATATCCCAGTAACCCGCGAAGGTATCTGGAAACACCGGAGCTGGATTTCTCGGCAGGAGAAAAGACAGCGTCTCTCTCAGTGCGTCAAAAGGGAGGGGCAATGTCCGTGGGCTCTCGGGCAAGTAGATAGCTGCTCTGCTCCAAAACCACCACCGCGTGTTTGCTTAAGGCAACGTTGGTATATTTATACCTGAAAGGTGCCGGGTTTGATGTAAGGTTGGACATAAGACGTCAATAAAGATGTCACCAAGAACTGGCCGTTCTTACAGTGCTTCACAGGAGTTCTAGGATGAAATCAAAACAAAAGCAAGGGGGATTTCCCAGGTTGCTGGAGGTTTGGTTTCTTTAGAGAACTCGTTGTGGTTTCTAGGAGTCCGGGGAAGTAGCCTTGCTTAATGTGACTGCATGGGCTACGACTAAATATGGATATGATTCGTTATGCCTTTATAGGGATATTATTGATTATAGCCGAACAAGGGCATAAAATAGAAATATCGATTTAGGTTCCTAGATCAAAACACAATACCCACTCCACGATCTAATGTCCATCATTACTAAAACTAAGCAATAGTAAACATAAAAAGGTTCATGTGTATTCCAACCCACCCCAAAATACATTTTCAGCATTTGAAATGGTGTATACGAAATACATGAAAAAGGATTAATGATACTGTACGCTTTTCAAGCAGTGTAATCATTCAGAAAAAGATGCATATATATATCAGCATGAGTGATTCGCTAAATTTACACATGAAATGGCTCTTAATACAGAAAAGAAGGTCGAGACCATTCCATCACATATAAATACAGTTGCTGTAAATGTGCAAGAGGCTGAGGTAATATATTGTCTCTAGAGTTCCTAAAAATAGAAGCTCTGTTCTCTAAGAATAGTTTTACTTTAAGCAGAGGACAAGTGCCAGAAAAAAGGTAAATATTTTGGAATTGGGGAAAAAAAATAATTTTGCTTTCAGGGGAAGAAGAGAAAAAAAAATAGTTCAAAATATTTTCAGGTGCTTTTGTTTATCAAAGCTGAAGGCCGAATTCAGAGTTCAGGGAACGCTGTGTGCTTGTTGCTTAAAAGTTATTCTTTTTGTTCAGGGGAGAACATCATTTCAGACAGACTCGCAAAAAAGTTGTCTACGTGTTCAGGTGACAATTTCAACCAAGTTTGAAAATGCCGCAACTGTGCAGTCTTAAACATGATTGCTATCGTCGATGTCAGGATCAGCAATGCTCACAGAAGGTCGTACCTGGGTGATGTTGCTCTCATCTCGTACTTCACTACCACCTAATCGTAGTGTAGAAGTTTCAACGAATGCCGTCATCAGAATGGGTAGCCGCTGGGGACAACACGATGCATGAGCCGTTACAGGACTTAGCAAAGTATCTGTATCCAATGGTACTGCTGATGGTAGTGTAAGACAGACGTCCAACACGCATTCTTCTCCGCATAGCATACATCGAAGCACAGGTAAGATGCAATTCTGCCAGATGGGTCTGAATGAAAGAAACCAGGTCATATTCAGATCACTTAGCCGGGCTAATCCAAGGACTTTAGTTATGCGGTCCCGATAGCGTATAGCTAGGATCGTTTCTTCCATCGTTGCTGGAGTTTTGTCTGCGACTTGGCTTGCCATATAGGAGCAGAAGTATCAGAAATAAAATTCCTGCTACGAGTCCCAAAAGGAGTGGTAGGCCGCCAAAGACAGAATGGACAAAATTAGGAAAAATGCCCAGAACTGTTTTGAAGGGTGTTAACAGTCCCAAAAAAATTGTCTTAAATATATGTGGGATACTACTGGTATCAGACATATTTAGGATTTGGCTTAGCATTTCTGCGAAATACATGGGGCAATTTGTTGATAAAAGGGTATGTATCTCTGCCGTTGTCTTTGCAACTTGCAGATCATACGTTTCTTTTGATGACGTCAAGGGCACAGTTGTCTGTAAAAGAACAGACTTCATTCTGCTTAAAGTATCAATTCGAATAGAATAGATATTCAAAAAAGGCCACATTTTTGCCTCCGTGTCTGGAGTGCTGTTTGGATACAATACTTGCATACAGCAAGTGACCATGGAACTAACGCTCACAAGATAAGCTTTTCCTGGTACCATGCCACAACAGCTGTGGTCCACTATTAGAATATAGCTCCCGTTAGAAAGCCGTCTAAAGAATGGCTCTATTTGTGTTGCAGGTGTGCCATGCTGGTGACATGTAAGGTTATTTGAAGTCCCCTCACAGGCCCCATGCAAGTTAACACCTTGACACAGAAGTATACCACTCAGTGATCGTTTACAATTGTTACCACTAAGAAATACATTCTGTTCCTTTTCACTATAATATATGTGTGTGTAAGGCAATTTCCATGATGACTTAATGTACCCTTTACCCAACCTTTCATACTGGCCTGCTGGTATGTATATACTCTTGACAGTATTTAAATTGGAAAGTTGTAATCAGAATTGTTATTATTCAGTGTGTTATCCATTCAATGACAGGTCTTTCTGACATTGTCAATGGTAATCTCTCAAGTTTTTCAATGCTCAGAATTGTATAGTCTGCTCCTTTTTGTGCCAAACTGATTTGTGTATCAGTAAGGTTAAAGATAGAGAATAATGACGTTGTGTTGATTAAACGCCAGGGCACGTAGCCTGAACGCAGATTTTGCAACGTCAAGCCAAGCTGTACAATAGAACGTAATTGGGACTGACCGTGTTGTAACATTAGTAAGTCCTGCTCTATTATATCAATAGCAGATGATAAAATACTGTCCAGTGAATATATTCTGGAGGACAGAGTCATTAACCCATTGTCCACAACAGAAAGTGATTTTTCCAAATGAATACGGTCAATTTCCCGTATTTTTTCTGCTGTTTCAATTTGTGTTTCTTTCCAAGTTTCGTTGTACGCAGCGTATATACCGGCCGCTATGAAACGTTTTTGACGCTGTTTGCGTGGTCCCATTACGAAATCACGCAAGTCAGCACCGTCTTTAAGTAAAGTCAAGTGTTGCTTAATTTCTGCCAGTGTGGATTTCTGTAGCCATTCGAGGCAGAGTTTTCCTACACTGTATGTTGTAACTATCCCTGGATGTTGTCTCTGGGAGTATCTAGGTTCTGGCCTGGTCAGTTTGAACCCCTGTAATTTGTTCAGGAATCTATTTTGACAGTTATTTGTGTCTGTGGGCCCGATCAACCATTTTTTCCAATCAGGATGTGTTCTGTTTTGCTTAAAAATATGGGATACGTCTATCTCAACATCTGTAGTGCTATTACTGTCAGGTGTCGGCTTTGGAATAGACGGTTTGTTTAAATCTTTTTTCTTGGCTAGGCCAAGACAGGTTGTCTGTTGAATGGTGTCATTCAAGAATATTATTTGTTCTGGGATCATGCAGGCTCTAAATAATGATTCTACACCTTGGACCTGCCAATCTTTGGTACCCCAGATGGTTTTTGTTTCAATGTTGTTTTTCCAAAAATCTAAACCAAATGTAGTCATTTTCTCATAAAATGTTTCTGAATAGATTAATTTGATGTTTGTCAGCATTGTTTTCACCCCTGTGGTTGTAGCAGTACATTTCTTCATAATTAGATGAACCCTGTAAGTAATCATGTTCTGTAAATTTTGCTGACATTACTAAATCTGACATCATATCGTTAATGCTTTCAAAGTCTCAATCATCAGAGAATGTACTCGGTTTTACAAAGTCACTTAATGAAACCTTGAACTGGTGTGGATATTTCAAGAGCTCGACCGGGCCATAGATTTCATAATCAGTTTTGTCCCAAGCTACCCCACCGGGTATTGGATTGGCTGTGACATTCACTGATGATAGTTCTCTTTTCTCGATGTGAGATGACTTGTGTGGCTTTAGGACCAAGTTGATGTTCTGACTTGCTGTGTCCATTATACTATATTTTCCCTCAATGAATTTTCTCAAACAAAGAACCATGATGAGCCAAATCAGGAGGAAAAGTACACCTAACACAATCCAAAATTCAATCCATGGAGAAATCAGATAGGTTTCTTTGAGTTGATGAAAGAGTTCTGTTGCTTTGTTTTTAAAAGTTTTTGTTGTTGGCTGTTCTTCAGGCTCGCTTGGAACCTCAGAAAAGTCATCGAAATTGATGAAGTAGCCAGATGCAGTTCTGTCAATTGTTGGAATCGCTTCCGGATTCTCATTTGCTTTTGGAATTTTCTTTGTTTCATTAGCATAGTCTGTGGTTACATCGTTGTAGACTGGTGTTTCTTGACGAACTGTTGCAATTTGGGTTTTAAGAGGCATAAGTTCCATGGCATTGTTGCATAGTCCTTTTTTATTCACTGTAGGTTTATCGAATGTGATTAGTCTCTCAGTTTGAACCTCTTGTTTAGTAGCAACTTTTGGTACTCTGCTATTTCTTGGGAGTCCACTGGGCCTACTACTTATTATTGGCCACATGATTGTGGTTTTACCAGGTCGATGGATACAACTCGGTTCTCCTTTTTACCAAGAAGGGGCGGTAGTACAACTGATCTTGTTCTGCTGACAGCTAAGACAGGTACTGCTTTTCTGTAAGAATGCCCAAATTCCTTCTTCACCGCGATCTTCTCTCTGACCAGATCCCCAATCTTTGGAATCCAGACAGGCCTTGCTGGGACAGGTGGTTTATCTTCAGTGGTTGTTGGCTTCTGTTTTAACTTTACGTTGATCAGGTCTTTTCTTGTTTCATTTAAGTCCTGTAAAATAGCCAAACGATCTTTGATATCAAAGCATTTTTCTTCTACCACTGAAGTCTGACTATCTAAGTCCTGAATATGCATTCTAGTACCGAACAATAGTTCGTACGGACTGAAACCATTTAGAGATTTTCTTGGCAGATTGTTAAGACTACGTTGGACACTTGTTAAATGTTGGACGCACCCATCACCCGTACCTAATACCCTCGACGTTATAGATTGCTTTATGTCTCGTTTTTTTCTTTCCACAATCCTATTTCCCTCAGGATGGAAGGGACAAGAGTACCGCAATGCAATGCCCATGCTGGTCATGGCCTCCTTATAAGCTCGAGAGCTTAAAGCAGGACCCTGGTCAGAATGTAGCATGCCAATTGCGTATGTGCCGATATAGACTCGCAAATCTTTTATAACAGTTCTGGCGTCAGCCGAGCGCTGGTGTCTACATTTTAAGTGAATCTAGTCTTAAATATTAATGGGACACATTTTTTTGCGTATAGATAGCCTTATGCTATCTAAACGAAGAGCCATGGCAATACTCCGGCCGGTTCGCCACTTCGATCTCTGTTGCAGTTTGGACAGTTTATTGCAAATTTGTGTTGTTGCAGGCTCATTCCCGGCCACCAGTATTCTGATTGTAATTCTTTCAGAGATTCATTGATCTTCTGGTGCCTTAGACCCAATCCCATATGTGCTTCTTGAATCAAGAAGATTCTCCTGTTCGTGTTTGGAATTACTCTATCCCCCACTCCAGGGATTCGAGCAAAAGGAACGGAGTTTGCATCGATTATGTATGTATAATTGAGTGGATAGTTCACGGGTAATGCTGCACAGTCGCCTTTCGAAGACGTTTTTACCGCCAGCATGGTTTCCCCGTCTATGTATTTTTCTGATTGCTTTTTTGTGGCTACGGAAGCCGGATTAGTTGCTTCCACTGTGGCTGTGTCAGCCAATGAATTCCCTGCAACGTGAACGTCATCACGCTGATGACTCAGTGTATGTATCACGTGAGTCTTTTGTAGTTCTTTCTGCAAAAGAACTACTTGTTCCCAAAGCGTTTTATGCTTTATTGTGGCACCTGTGTCATCTTTGTAACCGTTTTGAATCCAGTTCTGCAAGTCATTATTGTAGAATTTGACGCAGTAGAGCGAATCACACACTATTAGTGTCGGGAATTCACGATCGGCAATATCGAGCGCCATTTTTAAAGCTAGTAGTTCAGTATGTTGACCTGAACTGTCTTTTACAGATTGAGACATAGTTACCAGTGGTCTCAATTTACCTCCGTGCCACCAGCATTTAACAACCGCGCACGCAGCACTGTAAGCTTGCTTACCCCAAACTGAGGGTTGTGCTGATCCATCTGTATATATTACACAGGCGTAAAGTTGTAGGGGCAGAATTTCGGTTGGCAGAGGATATTCTTTTTCATATGTTAGATTTTTTAATTTTTTCATGTTCGGGTCAAAATAGTATTTCACTTTTTCTGTAGCAAGGGAATTTTCCCATTGTATCCATTTTGCATCTAATGCCACGGTAGTCAAATTTCGTGGGCTTGTTAATGCCTCAAAGGCTGATTAAAACAGTTATCTGTCTGTCTTGGGCTTGGTCTCTTTCTTTTGCTACAGCTGTTTGAACCGCATTTACAACATTTTCTGCAAGACTGAATGTTTTTTCAGCTTGTGTGTACAAGTGTGATTTGTAAGCTATTGGTACCTTTTCTTCCTCATTAGAGGTCAGGTACGTGAATCCGCATCTTCCTGGGATGACTCAGATTACAAGGTTGCGTGTATTATCGCGAGTTTGCAATTTTGTTTTAGCTAACATGTCTGTTTGCAATGATCTCAAAATTTCGGTGTGTTTTTGAGTCCAATTGATTGGTTTAAAATCAGGTGTTATTAATTCGTAGAGAGGTTTAACCCTCTCTGCATAATTTAGAATATATGTTCTTCCGAAATTCAGGAAACCTAGTATTGATTGTAAGTTTTTCAGCGTTTTTGGTGCTTGGAGTACAGCGCATTTCTCTAAGAAATTGTCTGCTAGGCTTTTGCCTTCACTTGATAATTCATATCCTAAAAACAGGACTGTTAGATGGGCAATTCGTGACTTTTTAAAGTTGAATTTGTAACCCTCTGCTGCGAACCTAAGTATTATGGTGTTCACTCTTTTCAAGTGAATATCCAAGTCATCATCTGTCAGATAGATGTCATCGAACTCGTGGCTTGCTACCGGGGGCACCCAGATTACTTGTGTTGCTCCCGGAGACTGTTTTGCTTTGCCTAGACTAGTACACCTGAGGCGGAAAGCCGGGTGATAGTTACTTCGCTATTTTTAAAATTTACTTAGGTTTAGGAATTTATTTGCGCCTGTTTTTAATTTTAATACTATCACTAACCTCTCACATTGCGCGCATTATTCCGTGTTGACACAGCCAAATTGGGAGCTGTGGCCGGAAACGCCCCTTGTCTCCTTTATTGCACGGCAACCCCACTCACTTTCTAAGAACTACAAGTCCCAGCGCCTTTGTGCTGCCCACGGGACTACAAAGTGAGGGGTGAGTGCTGGTTAGCGAGAACTCCTGGCTTGCTACCGGGGGCACCCAGATTACTTGTGTTGCTCCCGAAGACTGTTTCGCTTTGCCTAGACTACTACACCTGAGGCGGAAAGCCGGGTGATAGTTACTTCGCTATTTTTAAAATTTACTTAGGTTTAGGAATTTATTTGCACCTGTTTTTAATTTTAATACTATCACTAACCTTCTCTCACATTGCACGCATTATTCCGTGTTGACACAGCCGAATTGGGAGCTGTGGCCGGAAACGCCCCTTGTCTCCATTGTTGCACGGCAACCCCACTCACTTTCTAAGAACAACAAGTCCCAGCGACTTTGCGCTGCCCACGGGACTACAAAGTGAGGGGTGAGTGCTGGTTCGCGAGAACTCGTGGCTTGCTACCGGGGGCACCCAGATTACTTGTGTTGCTCCCGAAGACTGTTTCGCTTTGCCTAGACTAGTGCACCTGAGGCGGAAAGCCGGGTGATAGTTACTTCGCTATTTGTAAAATTTACTTAGGTTTAGGAATTTATTTGCGCCTGTTTTTAATTTTAATACTATCACTAACCTTCTCTCACATTGCACGCATTATTCCGTGTTGACACAGCCGAATTGGGAGCTGTGGCCGGAAACGCCCCTTGTCTCCTTTGTTGCACGGCAACCCCACTCACTTTCTAAGAACTACAAGTCCCAGCGCCTTTGCGCTGCCCACGGGACTACAAAGTAAGATGGCAGCCCCTCCGCACAGCGGACGCGCCTCTGTCGCGCCGAAGTCGAGCCTAAGTCCTGCCCATCTGCGCCCGTCCGCACCAGGATGGGCCGGGGGGCCTCCAACTCTGCCTCTGCTGACACTATTTCAGCCCCCCCCAGGTACGATTATAACTTATGCGGCCGATGACCTGCTCTCTCACAAACATGTGCTGAATACGCATTGCTCAGCGTGCTGTTTCCTCATTCAGGGGTTTCATTGTAATAATTGCGGATTCGCCCTGGGGAGGATGAGCAGATGTAAAAGGAGGAAAAATCTACTTTCACAGGACACAATGGTTGTTACGAATTCTTCCCTTACTCAACCCAAACTTCATTTTTGGAGCATTAATTGTCGATCCCTTCCTAAACATCAAAATCATATCTATGATTTCCTTGTGGATGAGAAACCAGACGCCATTTTCCTAACGGAAACTTGGCTTCAGGCAAGCTCGGGACCAGACATTGCCTTCGCGATCCCCTCTGGCTATGTCATGGTAAATAGAGACAGAGACATAGGTAGGGGCGGCGGTATTGCTATAATATTCAAATCCAACCACAATTGCAAATTTGCGGCTTTTCCGCTACCGGGTTGTGAGGCTGCCTTATTCAAATTAGCCATCAGTCCCCTGGAAATTCCAACTCTTGGGTGACGTCCTTCTCAGAATCCATCGCCCCATTGATTTTAAAAGCCGCTAATTTTACTATTCTGGGGGATCTGAATTTACATCTAGAAGATCCCCTATGCCCAATTAGCAAAACTTTTTTAGCGGACCTAGAAGCGCTTAACATCTTACTATACAATTCTGGATCCACTCATTCGGCCGGGCACTTGTTGGACCCTGTTTTGTCTAATCTTGCGTATGACTGTGAATCGGCCGCCCGTTCTTTGGAATGGTCAGATCATATGGCAGTCAGATTCTCTATCTCGTGCACTACGAACATTGCACTTAATGCTGTCTCAGGTGAAAAATCACATTGTTGGGGTAAACTTAACATCATTGAGTTCAACAGGCACTTATCTAACACGTCGCCAAATGCTAATTCGTCTTTGCTGGCATTGGAAGCAGCAGTCTCCGATTGGTTGACTACTGCTGTGAATAAACTCGTTCCCCTTGCATCTCTGCACACTTTGTCCCATCGTCACCCTGCAGCATGGTTCTCGGAGAATTTAAAAACTACGAAATCCAAATGCAAGGCACTCGAGAGACAATGGAGGCGTTCGTATTCTCCCTCCCGTAAGATGGCATATAAGGTAGCCCTTAGAGACTACCATAAACAATGCAAGACCGCAAGAGCTACTCACATTGCCAATACCATCTCACATGCCCAGAACTGCCTGCGCACATTATTCTCTGTGGTGAAAAAACGAACAGGAGCAGATTCCATTCCTGCACCCCCAGATTTGAATGAGATACAGTGTAACTCAATTGCTGAGTTTTTTATCACCAAGGTAGAACAGATTTACGATTCGTTGGGTCTTCGACCGTTGAGTGTAGATTTACCCTCTACCCCTGTGCCAGCCCAAGACTGCCAAGTTCCTATGATAACCAAACTCTCGGAGTGGCTGCCTTTTGATGATGTTTCCTTTGCCAACTGTCTGCAGAACATTAAATCTGGTTCTCCCTGTGACCCTCTCCCGGCAAGAGTTTTAAAACAACTCGACTTAAACTCCCGTCGCGTATTGATGAAACTACTGAATACCTCACTGACAGAATCATGTGTTCCACAGAAGTGGAAACACGCGATGGTAGTTCCCCTGCTGAAAAAAGTAGGCGCGGATGTTTCCGACCTATCTAATTACAGGCCCATCTCGCTGCTGCCTATCTTTTCAAAAATACTGGAGAGGCACATTAACTCCCAATTATCTCATCTGGTAGAGAGTTCGGGCTATCTGCATCCATCACAATCTGGTTTCAGAGCCCACCACTCCACTGAAACTACTCTTCTGGGGGTTATTGAGAATTTAAGGCACGGTATTGATCGCGGGGAGACATCGGTGCTTATCCTGTTGGACTTAAGCGCAGCGTTCGATACCGTGTCCCATTCCATCCTTCTCACATCCCTCCAATCTTTGGGAGTTGGGGGCTCTGCCTTGACTTGGATAGCCTCCTTTTTGTGTGGGCGTACCTTCCAGGTTTTTTCGGCCAAAGCATCTTCCAAAATTTGTGCATCGGCGTATGGTGTTCCACAGGGGTCTATTCTCAGCCCTCTACTTTTTAATATCTGTATTAGACCCCTGGCCACCATTGTGGAAGAAGCAGGCTTAACCTTATTTTTATACGCCGATGATACACAAATTATTTTCTCCCTATCTAAAAGGGAAGGCAACAATACTTCGGATCTCAAATTGGGTCTGTCCCAAGTGGCAAGATGGATGCAGGTAAATTTCCTTAAGTTAAATGGCGATAAAACCGAAATTGTGATCCTGGGTAAGGACAAAGATCTTTGGGGCCCCCAACACTGGCCTGAGAGTATGGACCCTACCCCGAAGCCCGTGACCCAGGTTCGCAATCTCGGATTTTTAATTGATGAAAAGCTCACTATGCGACAACAGGCTGTAAAGGTGGCTGCTATTTGCTTTGCCACATTAAAATGGCTCCAAAAAATCTTGTGGATGCTTCCTGTTCCCACACAAAGGATGTTGGTCCAGGCTTTAATAACATCTCGCCTGGACTACGGGAATGTCCTGTATTTTGGTGCCGATTTGACAACTGTGAAAAAACTTCAGGTTGTCCAAAATGCGGCCGCACGATTGCTACGCAATGTTCCACGGAAAACTTCCGCATCCTTAGCCCTTCGCGATTTGCACTGGTTAGAAATTAAGAACAGAATTCAATTTAAGGCTCTATGTTATATCTTCAAGATAAAACAGGGCTCTGCCCCTAGGTATCTTCACAATCTCATTCAAATGTATACACCTAGCCGTACTCTTAGATCTGCCGGCAAAGGAAATTTTGTTGTGCCTAGATTTAGGCTAGTGAAGATGGGCGGTCGCTCATTCTTTCATCTGGGCACTAAATCCTGGAATGCTCTGCCTGTTAGGCTGAAGCTGGAAACTGATCTTGTCAGGTTCCGCAAGGGTTTAAAAACTTGGCTCTTCCAGCAATAATTTTTCAGAACAGTCTTTCTTGTTGTTCCACTCTTTGAGGCCTTGTAGTTCTTTCTTCTCCAGTCTATCCCTTGGCGCCGGGAAACCCACTGCGGGTAGCTGTTGCGCCTTATAAGTTTAAATAAATAAATATGATAATGCTTCATCATCATATATGTGTAGTAACTCTGTTACACTTGCTGAGAATAATCCTGGGCTATTCTGGAATCCCTGTGGGAGTCGACAGAAATTTCTGCGACCCCATTATTGAGAAAGTGGTCAAATACCTGCTTTCAGGTGCAATGTTTTGACAAAAGAATCCATTAGAGATGTCTAATGTTGTTTTGTATTTTTTGCGCACAATGTTATTCATTAGTGCTGCACTGTGTGAGTTTTGTACTGCAAATGTCTTGCAACATGAGTTAAGGTGTCTGTAGTCCAAAACTAGACGATATGAATCGTCTGGCTTGGAGACAGGAAACAAAGGATTGTTAATTTGTGAGGTGCATGTTTCAATCACCCCCTGGTATTCAAGTTGATCTAAGATCTCCCTGACTTGTTTTTTAGCTTCTTGCTTAATTGGGTACTGCCTTTGTGCAGTTGGTTGACATTTTAACTGGATTTTGTGAGGAGGAGAGTCCTCATCCCATCCAACATAATTTTTATATAATGCAGGAGCTTGGGCTACTGCCCATTTTCTTGCATATGTATATTTTCTATGAATTGGAATATGATTTGAGAAGGCAGGCATAATCATTTCTTCGCCATGAGGGCACTCCCTGACAAACTCTGGTGGCCAGTCTTTCTCAGCTAAAAGGATGTCATAGCCTTTTGAAAGGTTATCCCAAAATAGACCCCTTACTTTCCTAGTCTTATCTCCCTCTATACGTAATGTTATTTCGTATATTTTATGAGGTTTGCTAACTCTGGTATCTGCAGTTTCCACTTGAATGTATTCATTCGTGTCCACTGTCTCCAGATGATTCATAAGTATCTTGCGAGCTATGGTCACTTCTGCTGCGCTGTCTAGCATTGTCTGGGCCCACTCTCCGTTTTTCAGTTGTGTCCTCAGTATCCTCGGCATGTTTGATTATTTTAATACTGGCTACCTTCTTTCTTGGAAATTGTAATTTTTTACTTTGATGAGCAGGTTCCTTGTCTTTGGACTTGACGTGCTCTTCCCTATGTTCTGACCGTCCTCTTCTTTCCGATTTCTGCGAGGAAGTCTGAAAAGATCGAGAGGGACGTGTATCAATATCTTGATATCTATCAGGTTTCTTTAGATTATCCCTATTTCTAAGGTTGTATCTTTTCTCGGAGGGCTCCCTCTGCGGAGACTTGTGTCCTTGGTCCGGAGTTCTTTCTCTCCGCCGAGGAGACCTTCCTCTGGACTGGAATCTTTTTTCTTTGGGAGTGGATTGTTTATTTCCATCCCAGCTCTTTTTTGGAGTGTTTAGATTATTTTTAATAAATGTTTTTTCAGGATTTTCAGTTAGTTGGGGTTTTACTGGTTTCCCACCCAAACTATCGCTTCCTAGTTCTTCATAGGAATGTTCTATGATTCTGGCAAGTTCAAATAGCTGTTCTGCTATATCTGTTTCTTTCAATTTCTGGAGGTAAGTTATATCCTCCGTTGCCAATTGAACTAACTCTCTATATGCCTTTGTTAATTCTTTTATTTTAACTAAAAGTTCTTCACTTGACATTTTATCAATGTCTGGGTGTGGTTTGTAGCTGGCTAGAACCGGCCACGTAGCTCCTGGTCTACCTAGTGGACCGAGCCTGGTGATGTGATTATTATGTTTTAGGGCGCCTTTAAACCAGAGCAGGTGCTCTTGGTAATTTAATGGGATTTCCACCTCCTCGGAAGGGGTGTATTCTTCTGGAGGTTCCTCTATTTTGTAATAGTGGAAGTCGTGTGTGACAGCGTTTGCTGCTGGAAAGTTTATCCATGAATAGAATACCTCTGTCTGCTGATATTCATGGGCCTCTACCACGAATATGACTGTACCACCTCTTGGTGTTAGTCCATTTTCTAGAGTTATAGTTTTTCTTATGTTGACCGGAATGAGTATAACATCCAGGTCATTCTGTTGGAGACTTGTGGCATCCGCTAGGAGTTGAGCTGCTATTCTAGCTGCCTCCCTTTCATCATCACTTTCTCCCATTTTACTTGACAGAAAGGTTTTTGTTGCAGATCAAGTTTCAAGGAAACAAAGATTAGGTGCACAATATTTTGGAACACTGTATCCTTCAACGTTGACTAAACCAAAAACTATACATAGAAATCTCTTCCTACTAAGTTCCGGCGGATTTTAACCTTTTACCCACTCCAGACGTCTTTTGGAGTATTTACGGGAAAAAAGGGTCTGTGTGAAAAAGCACGACTGAGTTACTCTAACGTCTTGCGTTAGATTTATCGCCTTACCGAAAGTTGGGCGCCATGTAGTGTAGTTCCTATATTCCCAATAGGCTCTGCGCATTGGAATAATATAAACAGCAGTGTAGACGTAGGACTGAGGTCATCTAGGTCTCTACTGACTATATTAGACTTAAGGTTTGCCAGCTAGCTCAGAGGTCACTAGAAACTTTCTCGAATAAACGAGGAGGAGTTTAACCTCCCTGGATAGACAAGAAGGGATTAGCTTCTGACAACCATACAACATGACAACTTTGCTCCCTCAGAATAAGAGTGTATCTGTAGAGTCGTGTGAAAACAATAGACAGCTATTTCACTCAGTCAATCATGCGTACTTAGTTTCACCAGAGTGCAGAGAAAAGAGAGACGGGCGTTTTCAATAAAAGGTGTTATTTATTGAGCAGTCTTCTTTCTCATGCAAGAGAAATGAATTGCCACAATTGCAATACTCATAGTAAAGTAAAGTGCGTACAGTAAAAGGAGGATTAAGAAATAATACTGTAAAAGCATTGATATGGTTTCTTAGCCATAAGATACTTTAAAATAGATAGAATATATACATACATATATACATTGACCAACGTACTCATCTGGTGCTTCTAAATACGCCTACCCCGGTGTACCTGACCTAAGCCTAATACTTGGGAAGGAGTAAGTAAGTAGCAGTTTAACTTAAGTTGGTTTTGCCAAGAATCTGACTCAAGAATTCTCAGTAAGGGTTTAGTCAGCTCCGTACCTGGGTGTTAGAAAGCAGGAGGTCTTGTATCTCTCTCTCAGGACTCGATATCCCAGTAACCCGCGAAGGTATCTGGAAACACCGGAGCTGGATTTCTCGGCAGGAGAAAAGACAGCGTCTCTCTCAGTGCGTCAAAAGAGAGGGGCAGCGTCCGTGGGCTCTCGCATCAGCTGGGCTCTCGGGCAAGTAGATAGCTGCTCTGCTCCAAAACCACCACCGTGTGTTTGCTTAAGGCAACGTTGGCATATTTATACCTGAAAGGTGCCGGGTTTGACGTAAGGTTGGACATAAGACGTCAATAAAGATGTCACCAAGAACTGGCCGTTCTCACAGTGCTTCACAGGAGTTCTAGGATGAAATCAAAACAAAAGCAAGGGGGATTTCCGAGGTTGCTGGAGGTTTGGTTTGTTTAGAGAACACGTTGTGCTTTCTAGGAGTCCGGGGAAGTAGCCTTGCTTAATGTGACTGCATGGGCTACGACTAAATATGGATATGATTTGTTATGCCTTTATAGGGATATTATTGATTATAGCCGAACAAGGGCATAAAATAGAAATAACGATTTAGGTTCCTAGATTAAAACACAATAAGAGGACTTTATCGCCTCTACTGAGAGCTGTAATAAGGTGGCATATTTTTTCACAAATAAAGTCACTGATGTATAAAACACATTTCCGGCGGAAGCACGATTAGGAATAGGCCTAGCCTGTGACAGTCAGACCAAGTTTGCAGGGCAGACACTGGACGAACTTAAGATTCCGGACATAGAGGAACTTACAGCCATAGCGAAAGGTATCAAATCGGGCTCTCCGCTGGACCCAGCTAGACCAAAAATAATGATGGAGGGTGCTACAGTAATTATACCGTATGTCTCAAAGCTTATCCTGCACTCCTTCCAAACTGGCATTGTTCCCATTAAATGGAAACAGGCTGTTGTCAGCCCACTCAAAAAAAACATCATTGGATCATACAGTACTAGAAAATCTTGGCCCAATCTCTTTACTACCGTTTGTTTAAAAAATAGCAGAAAAAATAACAAGGAGCTAGTGGACCATATAAGTAGGAACAATATCCTGCATCCATCTCAATCAGGATTTAGGAGAGCTCATTCCACAGTCTGCGTTACTTTTGGCCTCAGAAACCCTGAGAAAGTACGCAGATGGAGGACAAACGGCCGCCCTAATCTTATTAGATCTAAGTGCGGCATTTGATACCGTCTTCCATAAACTGCTCCTCTAAAGGCTAGAGATGTGTGGCGTCAAAAAGATGGCACTAAGATGGTTGACCTCTTTTCTTTCAGCACGTAGTTTCCAAGTAGCACAACAACAATGTGTATCTGACAGCATCTCTTTGCCTCACAAAGAGTAGAGAAATATAATGTGTTCATTGTCTCCTACGCTGACGATACGCAGCTTATCATGCTTCTCTCACAGAATAAGGAACAATCAGCTTTACACTTCTCAGAATGCCTAAAGGAACTAGCTGATTGGATGTCGAACCACTGCCTCAAGTTAAATGGGAATAAAACTGAGGTACTGATAGTGGGTAGAACACCTTCCATCTGGTCGACTGCATGGTGGCCCGAGACAGTAGGCCAACTACCTTCCCTGAAATCAACAGCGAGAAACCTCGGAATCTGGTTTGACTCAGAGTTGACATTTGAGAACCAAATACAAAAGATAGCGGGAAAATGTTTTGGGACCATGACAACGCTGCAGAAAGTACTAGATTTCCTACCAACCAATGTCAGGAAAACCATTGTACACTCAACAATAACATCTCAATTGGACTACGGGAATGTCCTGTACCTTGGATCTATGAAAAAGGGCCTGTTGTAACTTCAGATAGTGCAAAATGCAGCGGCACGTTTGGTACTGGGCCTACCGAGAAGATCCAACACAAAGAAAACCTTGGAAGCCCTTCATTGGCTTCCTGTGGAAAGGAGGATAGTGTTCAGGGAATGTATCACTGCCACCGCATTTTACAAATGAAAGGACCCTTATATCTGCATTCCCTAATCACCAAATATTCACCAGGATGAAGTCTAAGATCATCAGAAAAGGCTCTAGTGACTGTACCCTTAGAGCTAGAATGGGGGAGCGCTCTTTTGGATATTGCGCTGCGAGAATCTGGAACGGCCTCCCGATGAATTTAAGAATTGAATCATGTGAAAACAGTTTTCGTAGGCAGCTAAAGACCTGGCTGTTTACACATCATATCCAAAGTAAAGACCTGTAATAATCAACCTTCACAGTTCTGGCTTGTTGTAATCTTTTCTCTCAGAGTTAGCTTTAAGTGCGGGGACACACCAATGGCGTAGCCATGTGCTCTATAAATTAATTAAATAAATAATTGGAATTTAAGACCCTCTGTCTGGTGCACAAGGCCCTATACAGTGGGGTCTCAGTGGAGATTCAAAAGTTCTTTTTGTGGTATTCTCCCATTAGAACCCTCAGATCCACAAGCAGGGGCCTCATCTGCATCCCCAAAAATCCGCAGAGCAAGGTGGGAGGGCCGTACCCTGTCATTTTGTGCGGCCAAGCTATGGAACCAACTGCCATCTACCTTGCGACTTCGACCTAATCGTCTGATCTTCAGGAAGGCGCTGAAGACTGGGCTGTTTCCGTTGATCTAAATCGTCAGTTCTAGAGCTCAGTCTCAACATACACCCACCCAGCGCCAAGACTCCACGACATTTGAGAGCTTTACAAATAACAATCCTATCCTAACTCACCTAGGAAAAATGACTTAATTTCCTAAAAGCTATGTGAGAGCCCTTCCAGGTAAATGATTTGCAAGAATGGACTGAAAACATACAAAGAATAATGAATAAAAGGGACAAAAACATATTTGTGCACATCGCACTAAACCTTTACCAAAAATGCAAACAGAGAAACATTTACCCATTAAATAGGATGCACAAGCCCTTCCAAGTGATTTGAAGGAAGGGCCGTAATAGATAAAAAAAAAAATCAAGTAAATGGACAAAAGACTTAGGGCCGTATGTAGGAGAGGCAAAACCGGTCGGTAACGGTGAAATTCGGTAAATTTCACCGTTACCGACTGGTATTTAGGGATGTGAGATGTAGGAGGCAGGTTTCAGGATTCGGTAATTTACCGAATCAGTAATGTAAGGAATCGGTAAAATACCGAATTCATAAAATACCGATTCGGTAATTTACCGAATCCTGAAACTTATGTAGGAGGCACTCAAGTGAGTGCATTTTTGCATTCAGGATTCGTTATTTACCACCAACTATAAGTTGTGGTAAATAACGAATACCTTTAAAAAGGCATTTTTTTGCTTTTTTGTCAGTGCAATGTGGCAGACATACATACATGTATGTGTGCCATATGTGCACACAAGCACGATTCAGGGGTGCAACAGGGTGTCAATATGATATGTTCCCCTATTACCGATTCAGTATTTACCGAATCTGTAATAGTGAATGGCTTCCCATTCATTCCTATGGGGCTCCAGCCCATAGGAATGAATGGGAATTACCGAATCTGTATTTACCGAACTGGTAATATCGAATATTACCGATTTGGTAAATTGTACCGAATTATTACCTACATACTATTTACCGATTTTCAAATACTGAATCGTTAAATTTCGGTATTTAAAAATCGGTAAATAGTAATTACCTACATATGGCCCTAAGAAGCATATTATCAAGAAACGGCATTAACATTATCGCCACTTTAGAGGCAGAAAACTGCCACTAAAGCGGCGATAATGGGCTTAATAATACGCCCTTGTGAATTCCCATAGAAGCCCATGTTCTGGTGTGAACATGGGCTTCTATGGGAATTCTCTACGGCGTATTATCAAGCCCATTATCGCCGCTGTAGCAGCAGTTTTCTGCCGCTAAAGCGGCGATAATATTAACGCCGTGCTTGATAATATGCCCCTAAGTTTGTCCATTACTTAAAGTAATGATTTACCAGAGTGCAGGCAGCATGCAGGAGTGCGTATCACCCAGTTTGCAGATAATACTGAAGACAATAAGAGAGCCTTCTTCAATTGGGAGATTGTCAGCCCCCAGGGGAAGTACCCAGGGGAAGTAGGGTCGCAGACCAAACTTCCTCCGGAGGCGAAAGGACAAGCTGGGAGGGGGTCACGTGGTGGGGATGGGATAAGGGGAGGGTTTAGGGTAGGGTATAAGGGTTCAGGGGAGGAGGGCTCTTCCTCCTCCTGCATCTGGCACCATTGGGGTAGGTTAGGTTTTATTAGACCACCCACCCACCCTACAAATTTGGGGGCACAGGTGATGGGTCGGTTGAGTGTACAAGTTTAGGACAGGTTGTAGGATTAGGGGGGCAGTACTTTGGATGTGTGGGAAGTCACAGACGGGCACATCCACCGCTCGAGGAGGGAATAGAGGAATGATGGGGGGGGCAGGATGCAAGAGTGTGACGGCAGGAAATCCAAGAGAGGAAGTTGAAAAATAAGTGGAGACGAGAATGGAGAGAGGGAGGAGGTTGCAGAGTGGAACAGAATGAGAGCATTAGGTGTGAGGATTGAGGATGGATGTAGTGATTGAAGGAATTGCTGATGGAAAATGTTAAAGTTATGTTGATGTTTTGGTTAAAGTACTTTGTTAACAACCTTGTCCTAATAAATGGCCTTTTACGCTTCAAGTTCAGCGTGGAGTGCATTTATTGCATGATTCCCTCCCCTCTGCGGCATGAGTGTGCATGCCAGTGTGACGGAGGATGTGTCTCCTCTCAAGATGGCCATCCTGCCCGGACATGGTCTGTGCCAAAGGTCAAGACCGACAGTGTTCCGAGGTGGTGCACGAATACCTGCCAGTGAAATGCTGAGAATTTTTATAGTGGAACCTCACAATGCAATTTAAGTGCAAAAGCATTTAAAAGCTGCTTGCAACGTAGGAGAAACATATATATTTACAATTACACAGTATAAACGTTCTTTAACCACTAACAATTGTATGGTCATTGATCATACCAAGCACAGGATAATGTAGAAAGATTAGGTGTACATGTAACGTAGGAGAATAACTAGATTTACAATTACACAGTAGGTAGGTTCTTTAAGCATTAACAATTGCATATTCATTGATCATCCCAAGCAGAAGATGATATACAAAAATGAGGTGTACAAATGTTAACAATTAGGTTTTCTCAAAACACAATCACTTTCACCATCATTAATCTACCCCAAACAGTCTGGGTGATGATGAATCACAAAAAAGTGAACATGGCGCAAAAATGGCAACTTATTGCTGCTTCAATAGAAACGTCTTTCAATACCCAGGGCTGTGCAGACGAGTTAAAAACTTAAAAACCTTAGGTAACAGAGTGCAGTATAAAATTGGAGGGGCCATTGAATAGAGCAAGTGCATGCATATGTTGTCACAATAAGTTATATAAAAACAACGACTTAAAGGGACAATCTTAAATGTTTTTTTTCACAACAGACATTCTCAGTTCATAAGTGACGCACCACTTTACAGTTGGAGTCAATAGTTTGAATTTGTAACAGAGCTAAAGGCATATGTAAATAAGTGACACTGTTGGGTGAGAGAAGCATGGGCATAAGATGAATTGCATGACAGACACCAAGGGGCTTATTTATGAGGCCCTGCGTCACTTTTGTGCCACCGGTGTGTCACTTTTTGTGACGCACCAGTGGCGTTAAAAATGCGCCATGTTGCGCCATATTTACGAAGTGACGCATCTAAGTAGATGTGTCACTTTGCAAACCCCTGAGCTACATTATACCTGCGCCAGGTATAATGTATGCAGGGTGGGCGTACCCCCGCAAGAAAGGGTTGTAGAAGTGGTGCAGCAAAATCTATCAGATTTCGCTGCGCCACTTCTAGGACGCCAATGCATCAAAAACCTTACGCTTGCCTCATAGCAGGCGTAAGGGTGATGCAGGCCCTTTCACATGGGGCTTGCCACATGTGAAAGGAACATTGCTGGAGTTGTGTCAGGCTTCGGACACAACTCCAGCAATTCGCCACTTTTTGCGCTAACAGTTACGTCACTTATACTGATGTATCTGTCCTTCCTTGCTACATGATGCGTCATATTGTAAATATGATGCATCATTGGTGTCGCAAGGAGGACGCACTGAGAAGTGGCGCATCGCTGCTTTCACGCTGCGCTGCTCCACTTCTTGTAAATGTGGCCCCAGGTGCTGTCGTTCCATAAGAAGTCATACATAAGGTGTTCAAGGGCTTTACATAAAGGGTGGTGCCTTCAACTGTTACTGAGTGTGGCTGAATGTTTTGTGGTTTTTTTTAAACTTGTTCAGCCCATTTGCCACATTGTCAAGCAGGTGACTCAATTTACAGCCACGCATATTAAGGATATTGGAAATGTCTCAACCCCTTAGATTGGTCGTGATTTTCTCAACCACAAACCATCTGAGACTGTCTACCGCGTGGTTTAGAGCAACAAAATGCTCAACAAGAAGGGCCCACTTTATTTGGATGTGTATCCTGCAGCAGTGCTGTAAGATTCTAGACTTGACTTTCTGGTGTGTCTGCCCAACATACCATTGATCACTCGGATATTTGGTGTTGTAAATCAAGTCCATACTGTTGCAATTTGTGTGACTTTTCTGGAGATAGCTGCAATCATTACGAGAAAAGTCCTTGATGGTTAATGTAAGAGCACAGGCTTTAGAGTATCCACAACCAAAATGTCCTACAATGGGGGGCGGTCGCAGGGGGCCAGGAGGTGGGGGGGAACGGGGCTTAAGGAAGATTCCAGTAGTTAATCAAACCTGTCTTGGTTTGCGATTTCAAAAGGGCACTCACAACATGGACGTTTACAATCTTGACATTTTTAAAGGTGTAAATGGGTTTCTCCTTCATATTAAGATCAACTGATACCAGCTCCCAGTGTCTATTGATAATGTTTTTAATATCATTGCTTTTACAGAGAGTGGTGACATAAATCATTCTCTGCTGAGAAGTGTCAGTTTTTTGCTTTGGTTTCAGCGGAGAATCATGTGGAAAATTCTACACTCTCTTGCATGAATGATTGAGTAAACCCTTAGGGTATCCACTTTCTTGTAGCTTCGTCTGATTCCCAAAAATAATCTTCCCTATGAAGACAATTCTTTAGGTTTCTCAGGAACTGTCTGTTGGGAAGATTGTCCTGTAGGTTCTTGGGGTGCTGACTCTTTTACCTTAGTAGGTAAGGGGTTGCACTCAGTTACTTTCTTGAATATAATATAATATCATTTTTATCCTCAACTCTGATGGAGAGGTCTAGGAAGTTAATCTCTTGTCTGCTGTGGCATAACATAAATTTTATACCTTCTGATGTATTAGTGAGCCTGTGGTGTAGTTCCTATATTCCTTATAGGCTCTGCGCATTGGAATAATATACACTATAGATTTGAAATAGGACTGAGGTCAGTATGTCTCTATCGAGTATACTAAACTTAAGTGTGAGTGCCAGCTAGCTCAGAGGTCACTAGAAACTTTCTCGAGTAAACAAGGAGGGATTAGTTCCTTATGCCTGTATAATGTTCCTAGTGGGAAGTGCGGTGCAAGGGAGGGTGGTGGCAGGAGGTGGGGGTTGTTGGTTTAACTGCGGAATTGATCCTCAAATGTTGCCCTCTTCAGCAGCTTTCATGTCTGTAATCCATGATTTGCATGAACACTATTTGCGGGGGGTATGGCCCATTGGTTGTAAAATCCTCTCTAGAAACTTTCTCGAGTAAACAAGAAGGGATTAGTTCCTGACAACCGCATAAACATGACAACTTTGTTTCCCCAAGAATCGAAACATACCTTCAGAGTTGTGGAAACAATAAAAAACTATGCTACTCAGCTAATCATGCATGCTTCGTTTCTCAGAGGTCACTGGAAACTTTCTCGAATGAACAAGAAGGGATTAGTCTCTGACAACCACATGAACATGACAACTTTGTTTCCCTTAGAGTCAGAACAATATCTTCAGATTTGTGGAAGCAATAGATAACCGTTTCACTCAGTCAATAGCGCCGGGACGCCCCTTAGCTAGGGCAGCTGTGCGCTCAAGAAATCTAAATAACATAACATAACATAACAGCATGCTTCGTTTCTACAGAGTTGCACAGAAATAGAGGGACAGCCTTTCAATAAAAAGGGTTTATTGAACAGTCTTCTTTCTCATGCAAGAGATATGAACTTCTACAATCGTAGGACAGAATGCGAAGTATAATGCGTACAGCGTAAACAGTAATATAAAATATTACTGGTATAGCATGGTCTGTTGCTATGATATATTTAAAAATACATACATAAATAACACAGGCTAAAATACTCAACTGGTGCTTCTAAAATACACCTACCCCAATGTACCTAACCTAGGTCTAGTACTAGGGAAGAAGTAGGTGTTTGTCTTTAGCATAGGTTCAGTTCTGCCAAGAATTGCCAAAGGTTTCTCTAGCTTCTAATCAGCTCCATACCTTTAGAATGAGAGAGGTTGGTATCTCTTTCACGGACTCGATTTCCCAACACCCCGCAAGGGGAGTCAAAAACACTTGAGTTGGATTCTCGGCAGGAGGATGACAGCTTCTGGTCAGTGCGTCAGCTGGAGAGTTGGCTTCCTTCGGCACTTGCTGTAGCAAGCTGCGTCTGGCAAGTAGGTAGTTGAACTGCACCGAACCACACTGTGCTTTGCTATAGCAAGTGAAGGTATATTTATACCTTGAAGGTGTTTAGGAATGCCAGTATTGACATAACGTCGGGCATATGAACGTCATGGATGAACCCCTAAGGAATAGTTTTTCATGCATAATAATGAGTTTCTTATAGAAATCACTATCCAGGCTTGGGGAAGTCCCTTCTGCCTAAGAGTCTGGTTTTTCAAGAAATCATTGTGACGTAGATAAATGGATGGAAGTAGCCATGCCTGTATTTGGGCAGCATGGGCTATGCCTAAATAAGGACTGGATTTCTATGCCTATATAAGGGCAATGTTAATTAAACCTATATAAGGGCATGAATCCGGAAATTCATTTGGAATCTATAATCGAACACAACACCCACTCCACTTTCTTATGTATGACGTTACTAAATTATAAATATGTTACACATATCTAAAACATAGCTACACATGAAGTGTGAAAAACCCACCAGAAATACATAAAAATGCATTTGAACTGGTTGTACACATAAAAGATGCATTGGTGCTGTACGCATTAAAGCAATGTTTCATTCTAAGCATATATTCACATTTTGAAATGCTAAATGAATGAATCATGAAAATATACATTTATGAAATGGCTCGTAAATACAGAAGAAAAAAGACCGAAACCATTTCATGTCAGATTACATAAATCTTTGTATGTGGACAAGGTCAAATATTGTCTCTTGGAAGTATTCAAAGAATTCTTGTTCTCTATGAATAGTTTTACTTTAAGCAGATTACTTTGTGCCAAAAAATGAAAAATGACAAATTTGGAGAAAAAAAATAATCATAGGAAAATGTACTTTGTTTTGTAAAAATTAAGGTCAAATTCAAAGTCTCTCAGAACACTGTGTGCCGCATTCAAAAGTCAGTGTTAGCGCTTAGAGAAAACAAGAAATCTTCTAAGTCTGTAAAAAAGTCATCTATCATTGTAGGTGACAGTTGATTACCTTGTTTAGGAGATTAACCGCACATAGATTTGAAGCATCGCTTTCAGCATTAGTCGCATTAGCAATGTTCAAATTGGATGGTACCTGTGTGACTGAAGTTTCCTTTCATACCTCAGCATCAGCATTTTGCATCTGTGAGATCTCAATGAATGCCGTCATCAGAATTGGTTGCCGCTGGGAACAACACTGCGCATGGGCCGGTACCAGGTCCAGCAAAGTATCAACATCCGTTGGCATGATGGAGGGGAGTGTTAGACAGATGTCTAGCACGCATTCTTCTCCGCATAGCAGGCAGCGTAGAACAGGTAAGATGTAATCTTGCTAGATTGGTCTGAATGACAGAAACCATGTGGTGATTAATTCTCGTAGACAAGTTAATCCCAAAATTTGGGCAATGCGCTCACGAAACTTCATCTCCAATAGAGCTCTCTCTATGGTGCTTGGAGTGGCGCTGGTGATTTGGCTTGCCATGTCGTAACAGTATGAGCAAAAATAATATCCCCGCAATGAGTCCCGAAAGCAGAGGCAATCTGCCGAACACAGAGTGTACGAAGTTTGGAAATATTCCTAGGACTGCTTGAAAAGGTGCTAACAGTCCGGAACATACGTTCTTAAATAGATGTACAATACCACTCATATCAGACATGTTGAAGATACGACTTAACATTTCTGAGAAATGTATAGGGCAGTTTGTAGTTGAGAGGGCATGTATCTCCGCAGAAGTCCTTGCAACTTGCAGATCATAGGTCTCTTTGGCTGAGGTCAGTGGCACAGTTTTTTGCAAAAGAATGGCTTTCATTCTGCTTAAAGTATCAATTCGTATAGAAGAGATGTTCAGTGAAGGCCATAACGGCGACTCCCTGTCTGTCTTAGTTTTAGGAAACAATACTTGCATACAGCAAGTGACCCTGGCTGACACAGTCACTAGATATTGAATACCTGGCAACATGCCACAGCAGCTGTGGTCATTCAACATGAGGTAACTCCCATTCGAGAGCTGTCCAAAAATTGGATCAATCACTGCAGCCGGTGAACCTTGCAGGTGGCAGGATAAACTGTTAGAGGAACCATCGCAGGCCCTGACAAAGGAGAGAACCACTTAGTGCGTTTTCAGAGTTTTTCCCGCTAAGAAACACTGCACGTCCCACACTCCCACATCTATGTGTGTACTGTAATTCTTAGGATGTCTTGATGTATTCTTTACCCAACCTTTCATATGTGCCTGCTGGTATATGTTTTAGGTAATACTGAAATAGAAAATTGTAATAGGGAGAGTGATTGTTCCATGTATAATCCATACAGTAGCTGGCTTTTCTGCTACTGTAAATGGCAATCTTTCCAGTTTTTCAATGCTCAGCACCATACAGTCTGCTCCCCTTTGTGCCAGTTTGATCTGTTTATCAGTGAGATTGAATTCTGAAAACAGTGACGTAGTATTGATTAAACGACAAGGCATATAGCCTGATTGAAGGTTTTGCAACGTCTAGCCTGATAGCATGATAGAACATAACTGCGACTGACCATGTTGCAACATGACGAAGTTCTGTTCCATGCTGTCCATGGCAGAAGACACTATGCTGTCCAATGAATATATCCTGGACGACAGAGTCGTTAACCCATTGTCAACCACAGAGAGAGTTTTTTCTAAATTAATACAATCAATTTCTCATATTCTTTCGGCAGTCTCTGGTTGTGTAATGTTACATGCTTCATTATAAGCAGCATAGGTACCAGCATATAAAAAAGATTTATGATGCAGTTTTCTTCGTCCTAGCAAGAATTCCCCAAGATCAGCGCCATCTTTAAGTAAAGATAAGTGTTGCTTTACATCCTTAAGTGTAGATCTGTGTAGCCAATCAAGGCTGATCTTCCCTACACTGTATGTTGTTACTATTCAAGAATGCTGTATTTGAACATATCTTGGGTCTGACCTAGTGAATGTGAAACCCTGTGTTTTGTTCAGGAATCTATCTTGACAGTTGTTTGTGTCTGTGGGCCAGATCAACCATTTTTCCCCAAATGGATCTGAGAGTTCAGGTCTTTTATCTTGGCTAACCCAAGACAAGACAAGACCCCTGTTCGACAGTGTCATTCAAAAATATACTTTGGTCAGGGATGATACAGGCTCTAAACATAGCTTCTATCCTCTGCACCTGCCAATCTTTTGTGCCCCTGACAGTTTTTGTCTCAATGTTGTCTTTCCAAAAGTCAAAACCTAGTTGGGATTCCATCAGGATTCATTGAAATTGCTGGAACCACTTGATCACTTTTTACTTCGTTGTGGACAGGTGTTTCTTGACGAACTGTTATTTGGGTTTCAAGAGGTACAAGTCCCATAGCTTTGTTGCTTAGTCCTTCATTTCGCACTGCAGATTCTTGAAAAGTGATGAGTCTCTCAGTTTGCACCTCTTGGATAGTAGCTAGATTAGGGCGTCTGCTACATTGGCAAAGTCCACTTGGCCTACTGCTTAGTATCGGCCACATGATGTGGTTTGACCAGGTCGATTGACACAAACCTGTTCTCCTTTTTACCAGCAAGGGGCGGCAGTAATAGTGTTCTTGATCTGTAGATTTCTAGGACAGGTACTGATTGTCTGTAAGAAGGCCCAAATTCCTTCTTGTCCACGATTTTTTCTCTGACTACATCACCAAGCTTTGGGATCCAGACAGGCCTTGCTGGGACGGTTAGTTTTTCCTCAGTGGTGGTGGGTTTCAGGAGCACCTTGCTTTGTTTTGTTCTTATTTCTCTTAAGTCCTGTAAAACAGCCAAACAATCTTTGATATCAAAATCTTTTTGGTCCACCACTGATGTCTGACAATCAAGGTCCGCCACCAGCATTCTAGTCCCACAAAGGACCTCATATGGAGTATTACCCCCTAAAGAACTTCTTGGGAAGTTGTTAAGACTATGTTGGACACTTATTAGATGTTTGACCCACCCGTCACCCGAACCTAAAACCCTAGCTGTTATGGATTGCTTTATGTCCCATTTTCTACACTCTCCACAATGGATTTTTCCTCAGGATGAAATGGACTAGAGTACTGCAATGCAACGCCAAATTTGGCCATGGCCTCCTTGTAAGCTCGAGAGCTAAACGCAGGACCCTGGTCAGAATGTAGCGCGCCGACTGCGTATCTGCCGATAAAGACTCGCAAATCTTTTATAACAGTTTGAGCGTCAGCCAAGCGCTGAGGCCACATCCAAATGGACCTTGTCTTAACATTTGTGGGACCACATTTGTCCACAGGGACGTCTACGTATAGAAAGTCTAATGCTGTCTAACAATGGTGTCTGTACTGGGCTGGCTATGCTAAAGTCAGGAATCTGGTGGAGTTCTGTGCTGCGATCTCTATTGAAGTCATTGCAGTTAATAACAAATGTGTGCATTCATTCCTGGCCACTAGTACATCTCTTTTAATTCTAGTATAGTCTTAGAGATCCCCTGATGTATCAGACCCCCTCCCAGATGTGCTTCCTGACCAAAGCTACCCTGCGTTTCCTGTTTGGAATTACTCTGTCCCCCACTCCAGGGATTCGAGCAAAAGGAACGCTGTTTGCATCAATTATATACAAGTATTTGAGTGGAAACCCTTTCGGTAATATTTGACCACTGTCTTTCCTTGAAGCATTGACCGCTAGCATTATTTTGCTGTCTATTTTCATTTTTGAACGAGTGATTGCAGCTACGGAACCCATTTGCATAGCTGCCTTCGCTTGCTTCATCAGCCAATGAATTCCCTGCAACGTGAAGGGCATCACGTTGATGACTCAGTGTATGTATCACGTGAGTGTTTTGTAGTTCTTGTCGTAACTGAACTACTTGTTCCCAAAGCAGTTTATGCTTGATTGTGATATCTTTTGCATCTTTGTAACCGTTTTGAATCCAGTTTTGAAAGTATTCATTGTAAGATTGAATACAATAATACGAATCGCACACTATAAGTGTGGGGAATTCGCGATCCGTACTCTCAAGTGCCATCTTAAATGCTTGTAATTCAGCTCGCTTAGCTGTACAATCTCCTAGAGATTGAGTTTTAGTGACCATTGGTCTGAATTTGCCATCGCGCCAACAACCTTTAACGATCACGCACGCAGCACTATAGGCTTCTTTACCACTTGTAGCGGGTTGAGCTGATCCGTCAGTATAAATGATACATTCATACTGGTCAAGAAGCAGAATTTCAGTAGGCAGAGGACATTCGTATTCGTATTGTAGAAATCCTTGTGTTTTTAAATAAGGATCAAAAACGTATTCAACATCTGTTGCAGTAGAAGAATTAACCCATTGTATCCATCTCAGATGTAAAGCTTTAGCATTGAGAATGTTCGCTTTTGTCACTGCCTCTAAGGCAGGTACAGGAGTTACGACCATAATGCGTTTCCCCTGTGCCAGGGCTCTTTCTTTTGCTACCGCAGTTTGAACAGCTGTCAGAATTTTTTCTGTAGAAGTGAATTTAATTTCTGCTTGTGTGTACAAGTGTGATTTGTAAGCTATTGGTACTTTTTTACCTTCGTTAAAAGTTAAGTATGTGAATCCGCATTGTCCTTGAATGATTCGGATCACTAAGTTGCGCACGTATACGCATGTTTGTAAATGTTTAGTTGCTAACATGTCTGTTCTCAATGAACGCAAAATTTCTGTGTGTTTTTGTGTCCAATTTACTGTTTTAAAATCAGGTTTAATTAATTTGTAGAGAGGTTAAACCCTTTCTGCGTAGTTTAGAATGTAAGTTCTTCTAAAATTTAAGAATCCTAGAATCAACTGTAGGGTTTTCAGTGTTTTTGGATGTTGGAGCAGCGCACATTTCTCTAGAAAGTTCACTGCCAGGTTTCTGCCTTCACTTGAAAGTTCATAAGCTAGAAAAAGGACGTTTAAATGGGAAATTCTAGATAATTGAATTTGTAACCCTCAGAAGCGAGGTATAATTGTATTCACCCTATTCAAGTGCCTATCCAAGTCATCATCTGTCAGATTGATGTCATTCACATATGATAATGCTTCATCATCATAAGTTTGTAGTAACTTTGTTACCCTTGCTGAAAATAACCCAGGACTATTCTTGATTCCCTGGGGGAGATGACAGAAGTGATGCTGTGTCCCCATAATTGAAAAAGCGGACAAATACCTACTTTCTGGTGCAATGTTTTGACAAAAGAAACCATTAGAAATATCTAATGTGGTTTTATATTTTTTGCTCACAATGTTATTCATTGATGCTGTACTGTGTGCATTTTGCACTGCAAATGTTTTGCAACAAAAATTTAGATGTCTGTAATCCAATACTAGACGATATGTATTGTCTGGTTTGGAGACAGGAAACAAAGGATTGTTCATTGACGAGGTGCATGTTTCAATAAGCCCCTGGTATTCAAGTTCATCTAATATCTCACTGACCTGTTTTATAGCTTCTTGCTTAACTGGGTACTGCCTTTGTGCAGTTGGTTGATTTTTTAGTTGGATTTTATGGTGAGGTGAGACCTCATCGCATCCTACATGATTTATGTATAATGCAGGAGCTTGGGCGACTGCCCATTTCCTGGCATAAGTATATTTTAAATGAATTGGAATATGGTTAGAGAAGGCTGGCATAATGATGTATTCGCCATGTGGGCACTCCCTGACAAATTTAGGTGGCCAGTTTTGTTAAGCTAGAAGAATGCCATAACCCTTAGAAAAAGAGTGCTCTCACTTTTCTATCTATGTCTCCCTCCATCCGCACTGTCATTTCATGTAACCTATGTGGAGAACTAACCCTGGTATCTACAGTTTCAACTTGAATTAATTAATTCAAGTCCACTGCTCCAGATGATCCCTCAGGTTCTGGCGAGCTATGGTTACTTCTGCTGCACTGTCCAACATTGTCTGAGCCCTTTCTCCGTTCTTGAGTTGTGTCCTCAAGATCCTCAGCATGTCTGATTTTTAGACCTTCCACCTTCTTTTTGGTAAATTGAGGTTTCTTGCTTTTCTGAACGTGTTGATTGTCTTTGGCCTTCACGCTTTCTTCCTTGTTTTCTGACCGTCCTCTTCTTTCGGATTTCTGTGATGAAGTCTGAAAGGTACGAGAGGAACGTGTATCAGTATCTTGATATCTATCAGGTTTTCTCAAATTATCCCTATTCCTGAGGTTATACCTCCTTACAGAGGGCTCCTTTTGAGGAGACCTACCTCTGGAATGAGAACGCTTCTCTTTAGAAGTTTGTTTAATGTTTTCCCACTTCTTTTTAGTAAAGACACTAATCTTACTAAGTAATTCACCCTCCGACATTGCTTCAATGTCAGGGTCAGGTGTGTAGCCGGCTAAAATCGTCCAGGTTGCTCCTGGTCTACCTAGTGGACCGAGCCTGGTAATGTGATTTAAATGTTTTAGGGCACCTTTAAACCAGAGCTCATGCTCCTGGTATATGAGTGGAATTTCTATTTCCTCAAAAGGAATGTATTCCTCTGATGGTTCATCTTTGTAGAAGTGAAACACATGTGTAACTGGATTTCCTTCAGGGAAGACTATCCAAGAATAGAATACATCTGTCTGGTGATATTCATGTGCCTCTATCACAAAAACTGCCCTACCACCTCTCGATGTTAGGCCATTGTTTTATAAGTTTTATAGCGATGGCTTTCCTTAAATTTATAGGAATGCATATAACATCCTCGTCGGTTTCTTGGAAACCTGTGAAGTTAAAAGCTGCGTCGCTGGATAAGCCACAGCTCCACCGGTTTCGGTGTTGTTTCCGTTATTCGACATTGTTTAATGAAAAATTGCAGAGCGAGTTTCAAGGAAACGAAGATAAGGTGCACAATATTTTGGAACACTGTATCCTTCAACGTTGAACAAACCAAAAAGCTAATACATAGGATTTTCCTTCTACTCAGCTATGGCACATATTATTCCTTTATCCACTCCAGACGTCTATTGGAGTATTAAGGAAAAGGGGTCTCTGAGAAAAGCACAACTGAGTTACTTTAGTATCTAGCATTAAATTAGTGCCTTTCCAAAATGTTGGGCGCCATGTAGTGTAATTCCTATATTCCCAAAAGGCTCTGCGCATTGTAATAATATACACTCAAAATCCTAGAACCCTACTTTGGCAAACCCCACCTTACGGTTATGGGGGACCTAAATTTCCATCTAGATGACCTTGGCTCTAATGATACTCTTTCCTTGGTGGACCCCCTGGCTGCATGTGGCCTGCGCCAGCTGGTAATTAGTCCCACCCATCTGGCTGGTCATATTCTGGACGGGGTGTTTTCCAACGACCCTAGACTCTCTACGGGTCCTCCTATTCCCCTGGTCTGGTCAGACCATTTTGCAGTCCCCCTAGAACTTAAATCCTCCCTCTCTTCCCCACCGCCCCTCGGCCCCACCAACAAAGAACTTAGGCGGAATTATAGGGGTATCATGAATGACTTTCTTGCCCCCCTCATGGCACAAGTCACTATCTCTTCTGTGAAGCACGCCAGTGATGCCGCACTGGAACTTTCCAACTCTATACCTAGAGCAGTAGATCTCTTAGCCCCTGCCTCTTTTTGCTATTCAGCTAGGCGGAAACCTTCAGCCCCCTGGTTTATAGAGCCTCCTAGGCTCTTAAGGCAGAGTTGCAGGAAACAGGAGAGACTATGGCGAAAAACTTGGGATCCCACAGACAGAGAAAAACATAAGTCTTTGCTTGGAGACTATAAGGCTTGGGTCATTAAAGAAAAGCAGGCCTATTTCTCTAAGCTAACTACGTCCCTCACATCCTCTAGGGAACTATTTAAGATTGTTGATTCTTTGTGTTCTCTATAAACTCCTGATCCCATCATAGGTTCCCAAGAACTGTGTGACAGGATCTCGCAGTTTTTCCACACTAAAATCGCCGATATATATTCCACTCTTGAAGTTCAGATAGATCTAATGAGCTCTCATCCTGTTTCAGCTCAGCCTGCTTTAGAGTGCTGGGCAAAGGATCCCTCCAAGCGTCTGACTAACTTCCCTCTCCTCACTCTCGATCATCTTGATTTGCTTTTGAATAGAACTAAATCAGGATCTCCACTGGACCCTTGCCCTTTGAGGGTCTTGAAAGAGTGTAGGGAAACGCTGCTGCCCCCTCTTCTTGAGGTGATGAATCGTGCCATGACTGAGGGCCTGTTTCCAGCAGCATGGAAAAAGGCTATAGTCAAGCCTCTACTTAAAAAGCCGACTCTGAATCCGGAAACCCTCAAAAATTTTCGACCAATATCTCTGCTGCCTGCCCCAGCTAAAATGCTTGAATTCCATCTTAATCAGCATTTGACTACCTTTCTTGATGCGTCTGGGTTCCTGGATCAATCTCAGCATGGGTTCCGGAAATTTCACAGCAGTGAGTCGGCCGTTACGGTAGTGGTAGACAACATCCGATCAAAGGTCGACCGAGGCCAGACGACTTTTCTGGTCCTGCTCAATCTGACTGCAGCCTTTGATACCCTATCTCCCTCGACTTTAACAGCTCGTCTGAGGGAGATAGGGGTGGAGGGCCTAGCATTGAGCCTTCTGACCTCCTTCCTTAACCAGAGAGAGCAGAGGGTCAAGCTAGGAGAGTACCTCTCCCCTGCTACACCTGTGCAATGTGGGGTCCCACAGGGGTCGGCCTTGAGTCCGACCCTTTTTAACATCTATGTGGCCCCACTTGCCAGGCTAGTAAGATCGCATGGGATGGAGGTGGTGTCATACGCCGATGACACCCAGATCATGGTGTCCTTCTCCCACTCGGTGAGTACCTCCGCGTTCAGTTTCAGGAACTGCATGGAAGCAGTCTCTGAGTGGATGATCTTAAACTCACTGAAGCTGAACGGAGAGAAAACTGAGGTCTTGATCTTTGGTAAGGATCAAGACACATGGTCAAGCGACTGGTGGCCCCCTTCCCTTGGAGCCTGTCCTCTGCCTTCGAAATCCGCCCGAAATCTGGGCATGATTATCGACACCTCGCTTGCCATGACACAGCAGGTCAATAGAACTGTGTCCACCTGCTGGGGAGTCATTAAGATTCTTAGAAAAATCTCCAATTACCTCTCCCCCCAAGCCTGCAAACAGACTGTGGTTGCTTTAGTTGCATCACGGTTGGATTACTGCAACGCGCTTTATGCAGACATCAATAAAGGCCTTATCCGACGTCTTCAAACCATCCAGAACGCGGCTGCTAGATTTGTCCTGGATGTTCCTAACATCTCCTTAGCCACTCTCGCCAGGAAGAGTCTGCATTGGCTCCCGATCCAGGCCAGGATCTCTTTTAAAATCCTGTATCTGGTTTTCAGCGCTCTGTCCGGCAGCTGTGCTGAAGCTATAATTTCCCTTCTGGTTCCTTACACCCCCAGTAGAAACTTACGCTCCGCCAGCAAGAACCTTCTATCCGTCCCTCGGACAAACAGAGTCAGATGGGGTGGAAGGGCCTTTTCCTCTGTGGCCCCTAAACTGTGGAATATCCTCCCCTCCGAGCTAAAAACTAAATCTTCCATGGCGCTTTTTAAGAAATCATTAAAAATGTGGTTCTTCATCGAGGCCTATCCATAGACATGCTCACGTACCTAGGATTTTGTTTTTTGATTATGTTTTTGGTTAGGCGCCGTGACGCCCGATGGGCTAAGTTGCGCTATATGAGTTTATTTCATTCATTCATTCACTATAGATTTGACATAGGACTGAGGTCAGTATGTCTCTATCGAGTATACTAAGCTTAATTGTGAGTGCCAGCTATCTCAGCGGTCACTAGAAACTTTCTCGAGTAAACAATAAGGGATTAGTTCCTGACCACCGCACAAACATAACAACTTTGTTTTCCCAAGAATCAAAACATATCTTCAGAGTAGTGGAACCAATAGATAACTATTTTACTCAGTGAATTGTGCATGCTTTGTTTCTACAGAGTTGCACAGAAATAGAGAGACAGGCGTTTCAATAAAAGGGGTTTATTGAACAGTCCTCTTTCTCATGCAAGAGAGGTGAATTGCTACAATTGTTAGACAGAATGTAAAGTATAGTGCGTACAGCGTAAACAGTAATATAAAATATTACTGCAACTTCCACTAGCAATCATGGGTGTAATTTCCTCTAGCAATCATGGGTGTAATGAATGAAGAGTGGAGCCCTGCGAAAAATATTCTCTTTTACTCAATTTTATTGGCTAGGAGAGAAATATGTAAAAAGTGGAAGGATCACCATCCACCTACACTTTCAGATTGGAGAGCCTCAGTTTTACAAATATCCAAACTTGACTTGGTCAGATCCGGGAACCGGAATAGAAGGGCTTTTTGGCACATGCTTAAATGGAATTAACTGACCGGGTTTTTTTTTCCCCCGGTCCAATGATTAAGCTGCTCTGGTCTTCACCCTCAGTACGTGCTTGGCTCAGGGTCGGCTCCCTAGCTATGACGGCAGCACTTTCCACGTTATAATTGGCTTTAATGTATGGGTCCTGAATGACTCTTGTATGCTGAAGGGTGTTGGTACAGGAAGATCGCGTAAGCCCTACCAGTAGTATACTGAGGCAGTATCTGAGTCCATTGGTACCTGTCATCTTTGAAACCATGGTGGAAAAATGAGGAAAAAATAAATTAAAACAAATAAAAAATAATACTGCAATAGCATTTGCCGGTTGCTATGGCATGTAAAAATACATACATAAATAACACAGGCTAACATACTCAACTGGTGCTTCAAAAATACGCCTACCCCAATGTACCTAACCTAGGTCTAGTACCAGGGAAGAAGTAGGTGTTTGTCTTTAGCATAGGTTTAGTTCTACCAAGAATTGCCAAATGTTTCTCTAGCTTCTAATCAGATCCATAACTTTAAAATGAGAGAGGTCAGTATCTCTTTCACGGACTCGATTTCCCAACATCCCGCAAGGGGAGTCAGAAACACTGGAGCTGGATTCTCGGCAGGAGGATGACAGCTTCTGGTCAGAGTTGGCTTCCTTCGGCACTTGCTGTTGCGAGCTGCGTCGGGCAAGTAGGTAGTCGAACTGCACTGAACCACACTGTGCTTTGCTATAGCCAGTGAAGGTATATTTATACATTGAAGGTGTTTAGGAATGCCAGTATTGGGGTACGTCGGGCATATTAACGTCATGGATGAACCCCTAAGGAATAGTTGTTCAAGCATAATAATGAGTTTCTTGGAGAAAATCAATATCCAGGCTAGGGGAAGTCCCTTCTGCATAAGAGTCTGGTTTTCCAAGAAATTGTTATGACGTAGATGAATGGATGGAAGTAGTCATGCCTTTATTTGGGCAGCATGGGCTATGCCTAAATAAGAACTGGATTTCTATGCCTATATAAGGGCAAAGTGAATTAAATCTATAGAAGGGCATGAATCAGGAAATTCATTCGAAATCTATAATCGAACACAACAAACCAATTGTGAAATTGTTAAAGCTGAAATATGCTTCCTGTCCAGTTCATCAAGAAATTATCTATATATCTCTTCCAAACGGTGATGTGGGAAGAGAAATTATTAGTGTCAGTTTATATATGAGTGCTTTCATATTGGTCCATAAAGAGAATGGCCAGATCAGGGCAAAACCCAGCTCCCATTGCAAATCCCTTAGTCCATGAAAAACAAAGATTTTTTTATCATTGCTATTTTGAATAGATCAACTATGAAGTCAGGGGGGACTCACATTCTGTGTTCACTCCTATTTAAGACCTCCCTAATGGCTCCAAGGACTTGCTCTTGAGGGTTATTAGTGTACAATGAGAGGATGTCCGATCAACTTGATGACCTCCATAGTATCCCTGAAATAAGACCATGTGGACTGAACCCATGTTTAAGAAAAAGGTCAATGTACGTACATAGGGGTACCTGCATTTACCCGCACCCCAAAATGATGGGGCGTCCAGGTGGAAGACTCAGATTCTTATGGATTTTAGGTAACATGTAAATGGTAGGCATGCATGGACACTTTTTGTTCAGATAATCATTCTCAAGTTCACTCAGGAACCACTCAAGGAGTCCCTCATCAGTGACTCTTTTGATTAATCTGCCTACCTCCATGGTGGGATCTCCCTTTAGTTTCAGGTAACCTTCCTGGATATCAATTTGGTACAGGATTTTGTTTTTATATTCATCATAGTTATGAACTACAATGGTTCCCCTCTTGTTAGCTGACTTGATCACTATCTCATTGCTCTTCTTGAGTGCCTCTAAGGAATTACATAATTTTTTACTAACATTGTAGTTGATGTATTCTTTTTTAGATACAAGACTCATGACATCATGAAGCACAACTTGCTCAAGTGCCAGAATGTTGTGAGACATTAGGTATGCAGATGGTGTAACAGTGGAAGATTGTTATACTTGTCCCTGCTGCCCAGCTTAGAATGTGTGATGCAAGAGCCTGCTAGAATGTTCTGTGTGGATGTCTGGCAGTTGAATGTGGGCTGAGTGGCAGGAGGCCACTCCTGGTGGGGTTTCTCCTTTATATAACTTACTTACTATCTTACCTGAATAAAGGAGCATCAAGAAAGTATATGGACTACACAGCATTTATTTACAACAAAGATGTTCTCAAGCCTGTATTATTTCGCAAGTTAGTAGAGGGAACCTTGTTGAAATTATGTTTTAGGGCCTGATTTCGATCTCGGCGGACAGGTTACTCCATCACAACGGTGATGGATATCTCGTCTGCCAAAATATAAATCCCATAGGCCATAATAGGATATATATTTCAGCGGATGGTATATTCATCACCGTTGTGATGGAGTAACCCATCCGCCGAGATCTAAATCAGGCCCTTCGTCTCACTTTTCAAATTTTTTTTATAGTGTTCCATTTTGATGTTAAAAGAGTTGGCCGGTGTGGTAGGAGCGAAAGACAAGCTCCTGAATAGTATTTGTATCTCCCCTGGTGTAAGGTGTGATTTGAGAGATTGACTATGGGATTCCTCCAGTTTGTCAAACTTAGTATGTTGTCATTCACTACCACCTGTAATGTTGTCACCTCATCTGACTGTCCCTGTGACTCTCTTGTGGGAAAAATCGTACTGCTCTGGGGCTCCTCTTCCTCTCTTTTTTCTACCCTTGGTCTTGTCGTCTGTCACTAAAGAGCCAGAGTAGGGTACATGAGGTGGATTGGGCCTAGTTTCAGCTCATTTTCAGACTTTGAACATTTTTTCTGAGAAAAATTCCAGGAGAAGGTAGAGTTCAGTGAGGCAAGACAGCAGGCTGTGTTCAAGGAGGCGTTGTTGTTCATAGCTTGTAGATGAAGTCTCTGTGAAGCCGTTGATGATGGTTGAAAAAAATCTCTGAGCTGGAGAAGCCAGTTTCCAGGTTGAGCAGGTCGTTGTCATCTATGGCAAGCCTGTCACCGTCGAGCCTGGTGAAGATCTTTACCTCGGAACATTTTAGAAGTCAAAAACCTCAAGGGAGACAAAGTTGCAAGTGGTAGCCAAAGAGGGCTCCATGAGGCTGGATACCATTGCATGGAGAATACACTGAATAGGATTTGCTGCTGCTGAGAATAATGTAGCAGGAGGTACCACAAAGTCAGGCTGACCGGCAATGCACCTTGGGTGGATCGGCTGGCAGGTAAGTCCCAGTTTTCTGTTGGTTCTTCTAGCACTTTTTGGTAAACATGTTTTTAATTCTCAACTTTTAAGGTCAGGGTTAAGCAGAAGGAGCACCTCTGACACTACTTCCATGTAACCAAAGCCTATGGGCACCATTTGATTCACTCCAGCAGAGACCAGGTACAGGGTTCAAGGTCTCAGATCGTGTTATGTCCCTGTAACTCACACAGAAGGCGAGCCAACTAGCTTTTGGAGTTACTCTGGGAGTCCTATGTTCAAGAAGATGAACCTCTCTTCTTCAACATCAAGGCAGGGCAGTCCTCTGGAAATCAAGGTGGACCTCAAGCGGCTAGGCAATTTTGTAGTAGCAGCAGGGCAGTTCTCTGGAGAGCAAAGCAGGCCTCAAGTAGCAGGGCAGTGCACTGGAGTACAAAGCATGCCTTCTGAAGTCTTCTGCAGATCCAGGAGTGTATTCGAGAGGGGGTTCAAGAGGTCCAGAATGTATATCTGGTTCCAGAGGTTCCAGTGAAATCGATATCATGACTACCCCCACAACTGGTTCTGGATGGTTCTTTCCTTCCCTTGTCAGCGCTCCAGGTAGTCTGGTGTGACAAAAGACTGGTGTCAAGTTCCTTTGTGTGTGTGTGTGCTGGAGGTAGCTCTTTGAAATGTAAGTTGGGCAAGTTAACTGCTCCACCCTACCCATTCTGCAACTTGCCTGCCTACTGCTGCTGGGCCTTACTGGAGTGTCTCCTAGTCATCGACTGGCGCTCCCCCAGGTCCTGGACCTTAGGTGTGGTGTTACGGTGGCCTCTTTCGACCAAAGCCCAAATTCCCTGGGGACACTGTAACAAATGGCATGTGGTTTCCTGGGGCTCACTCTACCCTAATTTTGGCATTTGTAAGATGGCCAAAGTATGTGGCCACACTAGACTTGGCTTCTGATGACTGGGTGAAAGTGTGTGGAGTGTACTATGGTACACATGGTGCCCTTCCACATCTAACACACAAATCCAGTTTTAGGCAGTCCCTGTACTCTCAACAAACTTAGAGACAGAAGTCTGCTAAAAATCTATGCTGGGCTTTTAGCAACCAGACAATGAAAACACACAAAGTGTTTTGACATTCAGTTTCACTCCTTTGAAATGTGCCCCAACTGTTATATACCATACCTGTTAAACAGGATATGACACAGTAATGTCAAAGTGACTCCCACTGTGATTGGGGCCTCACTAGCTGGCAGGACAAAAGAAGGACCCTGGCCAAGTGTCAGATAACATTTGCTTGTGACATGGGACGACTGTTTGTACACCCTAGGCATTATATGAAAAACCTCAGGAGACCTGTGAAGCAGGATGTGATATTTAAGCAGGACATGACATTTTAATGTCAAAGGGGATCCTCCCAGCCTACCCTTCATATGCTATCAGGTTGAGATGTGTCATATCTGGCCATTGTTTGCTCCTAGGAGCAGTCCACTCCATACTAGAGGGGAGCCATCAGCTGCCAGGTGACAGAAGGCACTGAAAGGCATTAGAAGTTTTAGGCAGGTAAAAGTTAACTCCCTAATGAACCTTTTCTGTAATAGTTGGAATAAGATTGACTTTATAATAACCTTTTGTTTAACTATTATAAAGAGTCCTTGAAATACTTCTCTAATTGTTTGCTAGACAGATATAACATTTATTAAACTTTATATTGCATGCCAATGCTTTTATATAGAACAGTTAACCCTACTGCAGTGAAAATAGCCTTTTGAGTTTTTCAAGGACATGTTTAACCCTATACATATATATGTCCAGCTCCTAAACACCATGCCTCAATTGCCAGTAATGTCTACTTAGGGATAACTTATTCATATTTAAAAGGCGTTTTTATGGTTGTCAAAAAGGAATTCATTTGTAAGGTTGAATTTACAGTTTAAACCTTCACAGCCAGACTAATGGTAGCAGGCTTACAATGATGTTTGCATTGGCAATTTCATCATGTTGAAAGGAGAAGGACACACACTTTAGCACTGTTAGCAGGGGTAAAGAGCACAGAATTCAAAATCCAGCAAAAAACCATGTACAGCAAAAACATTAGGTTGACCCCCAGAAAGGGCAAATTCCTGGCAAGGGACCCGTCCCAGCCAAAAGTTAGGATAGAATAATCAATATGTTGATGGACTTTCCTGCTTAGAGGACAGGACATGGACAGTTTGCCTCTTCTACAATGGAATTTGTCTGTAACCCACTATCACCATCCTCCTTCTCATCTCCAGACCCCATATGTGATGCTATTAACCTTAGTTTGCTCACATATGCATCCCAGTGTGGAAGTAGTACTACCATGAGAAACAAGGTGATGAGTCTCATTCCGCCCCTATCCAAGGGAAAAATCTACCTAGAAGGCAAATATCCAACTGAGGCCACTGACAGCTGTGAGTGTCACTAGCCAGGCCCCTAGCCATCCACTTCGAGGTAGAGGGTTCAATTAATGACCTTGGAGAGGCATCACTTCCAGCCTTAGGGCTGGCAATGGGTCCCCCACTTGCCCCTGAGGTCTGTCTGGCCTCTTAGCTTTCTCAGAAAGAGAGGCTACATCCTCAAATGAAAGACACCTTCCTTACACTCTCACAACCACATTTCAGGGTTGGTATCCTTAGACTGGCTTCTGAGTCAAGGGTCCGTAGGTTGAGATGGCAGGACTTCAAGGGAGGAAACACAGCCCCCTTGAGGGTGATGCACCCTGTCTGTGTCATGCTGGTGTCTGTTTATGACAGGTCTCCTGTTCTTGGTCTCTGTGACAGTGCAGTCAGCCCCTCCATGTCAGAAATCGCATTACCAGGGAAAGTGTTGGGATGGTGTTCTTTTATGGCAGGTTACAGCTGAACTACTGGTCCTTATACAGTGGATTGCCTCCACCTCCTATCCCTTACTTTCCATCTGGCCCTCCATACTCTCCATCTGGTGAAAGGACTCCCAGAAATCGGATGTGTGGATACCCACCCAGTTGTTCTCTCAGCAGCGGAAGTTCATTGCCAAGGATGCAATCAATGGGCATTGGGGAACTGACAAGGATCCTCCTCTGGGCCACTTCCTACCCAAGTAACACCAGGGCCATAGGAGGGTAAAAGTCATGTTCATAGGCCTGGGTTGCATTGTTCCTGTCTGGGTAAACTTGCTTTTATAACACCATGGTCTGCCTGGCACAGGTATCATTCAGAGCAGTGACAGTGGCCCAATTCACTGTGATTTGATGACATTAACAACTCCCACTCTCATGGCTCATCAGCTTACCCTCTGAGTCAATTTCCCAACAGAAGGACACTAGGGAAGGCTCCACAATATCCACCTGGTGTCAACCTCCCCCGAAGCCATATTAACCATCCCTGTGGAGTGCCCTCCTGTGGATAGTTTCCTAGGATAGCTAGAGTCCCGCTTCTTGTGCCCAGACTGGTGACAATCATAAAACCTGGTTGGGAAAAAGGGCACCTGTGCTAATGCCCATCAGAATCTCAACTTGCGCTCAGAAGGCCTTTCTGACAAACTATTTTGTGGCCTTTTGGACAGCTTCTATGTTTTATCCCAGACTCCTCCTTCTGCTGACGGGGACCTGAATCAGCCTTCTAGGGGTTACTGCCAGGAATGTTTTAGACACCTTGGTACAGATCCAAAGATCAGCCTCCTTTTGAAGCTCTCTGGGGACAGTGAGCCTAGAATCAATAGGGAGCTGGTGCATATCTAGAAAACAATAACTGCCCAGCATAATCATCTACATTGCTGCACTTCCTCCAGCCATCCAGTGCATTACTTGATTCATAAAGTCTACCCATGACTGGTGTGACTGCTTCTGTTTATCCATAAACTTCAGGAACTTGTTCTCGGAGGTTACACTAAACTTCACAACAAGGGCTTCTTTCATGGCTCCATATCATGTTCTGTTAGTTTTCTCAAGGGTCAATCAATCAATCAATCAATCAATCAAGAGTTTATAGAGCACAAGCTACTCACCCGGAACAGGTCTAAAGGCGCTGAGGGGGAAGGGGGGGCAGGGGGTGGGGGTTCTGCAGATCCTGGAGGTTCACTGAGTTTCATGGAAGATCCAGTTCTTGAGGTCCCTGAGTAATTTAGGGAGCAATGCAGTCTGTCCAAGGTGGATTGGGAGGGAGTTCCATGCTTTGGCCGCGAGGAGGATGAAAGATCGCCCTCCTGTTCTGCTTGTCTTGATCCGAGGTACCGTTTTGAGGGAGAGCTGGGCGTAGCAGAGTGAATGCTGGAGGGCATGGAACACAAGATGGTGGTTCAGGTTGGTGGGTCCGGTGTTCTAGAGGGCCTTGTGAGCGTTAGTGAGGAGCTTGAAGGTGATTCTCTTCTCGATGGGGAGCCAGTGTAGTGTCCGTAGGTGTTGGCTGATGTGGCAGTGGCGCAGTAGGTTGAGGACTAGTCTAGCGGTGGCATTCTGGAGTTTGCGGGTAAGGTTCTTGTTGGTACCGGCGTAGAGTGCATTGCTGTAGTCCAGTCTGCTACTGATGAGGGCGTGTTGTACAGTTTTCCTGTGTTCATGGGGATCCACTTGAAAGTCTTGCGGAGTAGGTGGAGGATGCGATAGCCGTAGGAGTTGATGGCATTGACCTTTAGGTCCATTTTAAGTTTGGAGTCCAGGATGATTCCAAGGATGCGTGCGTAGTCCGTGGGGTCAGGGGGTCTGCAAGGGTGGGGGCCACTAGATGTCATTCCAGGCATCAGGGTGTGGGCCCATGATGAGTATCTCAGTTTTGTCCGGGTTGAGTTGGAGGCAGCTGTTCTTCATCCATCTGGCAACTGCTTCCATTCCGTCTTGAAAGTTACGTTTGGTGATGTTGTGTTCATTGGATAGAGAGAGGATGAGTTGCGTGTCCTTTGCGTATGATGTTATGTTTAGTCTGTGTGCGATGAATGCAAGCGGGTCCATGTAGATGTTGAACAGGGTTGGGTAGATGTAGGATCCTTGTGGGACTACCCAGCTGGTTGGAGTCGGTTCTGAGAGAAATGGAGGGAGTCTGACTCGTTGCGTTCTGCTGGAGAGGAAAGAGAGGATCCAGATGAGGGCCTTGGTCTGGATTCTCACATCATGGAGTCTGTGGGCTAGGGTGCGGTGATAGACAGTGTTGAAGGCAGAGGGGAGGCCAAGGAGGATGAGCGCCGCAGTCTCTCCTCTGTCAAGGAGGGCGCAGATGTCATCTGTTGCTGCGAGAAGTGTGGTTTCGGTGCTGTGGTTTTTCCTGAAACCTGATTGGGAGGAGTTGAGGATGTTGTTTTCTTCTATGAAGCCGGCGAGTTGCCTGTTGACGGCTTTTTCCATGACTTTGGTTGGATAAGGGAGTAAGGACATCGGTCTGAAATTCTTGAGGTTGGTGGGTTCCGCTGAAGGTTTTTTAAGGAGAGGGTTGATCTCTGCGTGTTTCCAGTCGTCGGGGAAGGAGGCGGTCTCGAAAGAGCAGTTGCTGATATGTTGAAGATAGGGGGGATGATGTCTGCTGCTTTGCAGTAGAAGTAGTGGGAGCAGGGGTCCGTGGGGGCCCCGAAGTGGGTAGTCTTCATTATCCTCAGAGTGTCTTCGATACTGAGGGCAGTCCATCTGTAAAGAGTTGGGTGTGTGCTCCTGGGAGCGGTGAGAGGGGGTACCATATGGGGGTTGTTGTTGTCAAAGTTGTCATAAATGGTCTTGATTTTGTGGTGGATGTAAGTGCTGAGTCTGCCGCAGAAGTCCTGGGAGGGAGTAATGTCTGTGGACTCGCTGTTGGGTAAACTATTTTTTTGATGCCGAAGAGTTCCTTGCTGTTGTGTGTGTTGGAGGAAATTCTGTCCTGAAGTGCTATCTTTCTGGAGAGTCGGATGAGCTTGTGGTGGGCCTCAGTAGCTGTTTTGAAGTTGTTGAGGTCTGTCGGGGTTTTGGAGTTCCTCCACAGTTTTTTGAGTCGTCTGCAGGTGCGTCTGGAGTCTTGGAGTTTGGTGGAAAACCAGCTGGCTTTCTTGGAGGCTTTATTGAGGGGGGCGATGGTGTTAGCGCAGGCAGTGATCCAGTTGTGTAGAGTGCAGCAGCGGTAGTGGGGTGATCGTCCGTGGTGGTGGGAGCGGAGCTGCTGAGGGCGGCGGGCGGCGGAGAGCTGGTCATCAGGGATCTCGTTCCAATTCCTGTATTGGAGCTGATGCGGGTGTCTGTGGGGGATGTTGGATTTGAAGGTGAAGTGAACACAGTGGTGAGCTTGTATCCTTCGAGGATGGCGATCGCGATGTCTGGGCCAGAGGCGGTGTTTGTCCAGGTTTCAGTGAGGAAGGCGATGTCCGGCGGTGCTGTCGAGGGGGTCCCAGATTGCTGTGGTGCGTCTGAGGAGGGAGCGGACGTTGAGGAGGATGCATCGTAGGGTTTGGAGTGCAATGGAGTTATTGCCGGTGAGAGGTACATGGTCCTGGATCTTGGCAGAGGTGATGGCAGCAGTGACTGCAGGTGAAGGGTACATGGGTGACGAGGGATGAAGAGAGTTTGCTGTTGAGGTTCTTGCTGGCGTTGAGTTCGTGGGGAGCCGATGAGCTGTAGCACTGGCGGGCAGGCGGACCAGGGGTCCTGGCTTTGGTCACAGTCAGGTTGCAGACGGGCGCAGATGGGATTGCCTTTGGCGGGCTGGCGGCGCCGCCGTGCAGTGGCCTCCATTAAGTAGAGGTCGGGGGAAGGCAGGGCTGCTGGGAGGCGGGAGCGGCAAAAACGCAGGAGCAGGATTGGGCTGCGGGGACAGCAGCGTCGGAGATCGGCAAGAGGGAGAATGTTGGTCAGTAATGTATCCCTTTCCATAGTGGATATGTGCATCCACAGATAGCTCCCTAGTCCTCCTCTGGGCCTCTACGCATACACAAGGCCACCTCATAGGCCTCAACCCATGTGTCTATTTCATCCCCAACATAATGGTAGGCACCAGGTATTTGGGTATGTGAACCCTTTTACCTAATTTAGGCACATCAGTGTTATTGCCACTATCTTTCTTGGACTTTGTGATCTTCCTTGCCTTCATGTCCAGTTCTTCCTTGTGCATCTCATGGTCCAGTATGGCCTGCTTCTCTCCCAAAACCAAAGTTAAGCTTTTCTCTTCCAGTGTAGCTCGGTTCTTCAGCAGCAAGAGCTAGCTTGGTTTTCTCTAAGGCAGCCAGCCTATGCTCCAAGTCAATCTCGGCCTTTCTTTCCTCCAATTCTGCAGAGTTCATGCTGTGAGAGAACACACTGCTCTTAACTCTGGACAGGGCAGGTGACTTCACCCTTGGGAGCTCCATTCCTCATCTGGCTTTGGGACCACAGCAAGAGTATCCTTCTGTCCCTCTAGCACTGGTAGCATTGTAGGGTCATCTTCCTCTTCTCCCCCAAACTCATCTTCAATCTCTACTCGATCATCCTTTTGCTTCTGTGTTGTAGACTGCAGCAAGTGGACCTCCTGCCAGGCTCTGAGGTCTATCCAGTACTGCAGCCTCTTTGAGCCCAGGGTCAGCTTTAGCACTCTCTCCTTGCACAAGTTTCTTACATCTGCCATATTGACGTCAATGTTACTGAGATCCATCTCAATTCTTTCAAAAATCCCTCACTCAAAATATGAGTTGAGGAGTGAAATGAAAAACAAAAATGCCTATTTAAAAATGATAGGACAATTTAGAAATCAGAAGTCTGTTTAGTATGTGTGCTTTCTGTCGCTTTATGAGGCCTCCGAAATTCATTAAGGATGCAGGGACGTTTCCTCAGATCCTGAAATGGTGGCCATAAGAGGGATTTTCATTTTTTCCAACTTTGGAACTGAAAATACTCAAAAGGTGCGATGGGAGAAGAGGCTCCCTTGTCAATTTGGATCCCTTTATTTCCTTTAATTTTGGATTTACAGATATCTGCCAATATAATTTGTGAATATGCCATGATTATGAGGGCCAGTATGTGCAAAAGCATTAGCCCTTTAAGTACTTCTCAACAACTTTTTTAAATGCTCACAACTACTTAACAGATTTATACAATCCGACAGAAGCACCCTTTCTGAGTAAAGTATTACATTCATATCAAGGTAAATCTGTTTAGCAGTTTTGGTGGTAGCATTGAGTAAAATTTCCTATGGGACCTAAAAAAAACCACATCTTTGACAGTGTAGATATGCTTGCTTAAGAGTTTTCAGAGTTAAACCATTTTTTGGGTTAATAATTTTGGTGCCATTTGACAAATTTGAATTGAACTTTTTTAACTGAATAATACATTCACTTGGGACCTTAAGGGGAAGCTTCAAGTGGATCCATCATGCAAGAGACAAAAAAAACAAGGGTAAAAAATGTACCATATCCCATTTTAATTTCTATTAGAAGTTTTGCCCCCCGATAAAGATTAAATGACTGAACTGAATGACACTAGATTTTTGCATGGAGGTGAAACTTTATTCAGAGAAGTGCCTGTGCTAGGTTTGGTTTGAATATGTCTGGTAGTTTTGGAGAACATTGTATTTAAAAGGTATTGAAGTTGGTTGATTAGAGGTTACAATTTAGAGTTATCTGGACCACTAAAATGTGGAGGGTCCATGATGTTGGATCTGCAGATCTCTGTGACAGTGATCTGATTGAACAATAAAGTGTGTTCTTCCATCAGTCATTTTTGTGATGTTTATCTGAAGACAGATCCACTGTACTGAAATGATCCAATTGAACCATCAGGAAAAAATGTTGCAGCTCAATTACAGGAAATGGGAAAGTAGCACCCAGACAATCCTCAGCAGCCAGACCTCACTGTTAATGGCCTCGGGTGGTGGACAGTGGTAGCTCGTAAGGCCCTGAAGCCAAATCTCTACAGTCGACCATCACTTAACATGGTCTTCGGCCGTACATTGCAGAGTTTGGTCATAATGCGGGGACTTTGGCTAGACCCAATGCACAACACTCCACTGGCTGGCATCCCCCTCTTGACAAGAACATCAGTCATGCACAGCTTGAATTAGCTCCGCAACTGATGACTCTGGATCCGATTACGAGTTTTGTAATGCAGAAGTGGATCGCTATGCATGTGGCTCGCTCCGCTCTGCCAAAAATGTGGTCAGGCCATCCGCCATGTTAGGAGTTTCCTCCTGTCTGGTAGGCTTTTTTGGGCATTCCCACGGTGGTGCCTCAGAATGCAGATACCAAAAACAGTTCCGGCACAGCATAGACTGTTAAGTCTATACTGTGCAGGAACTGGTGTGCATGCAACCAGTGGGGCACGTGTTGGGCCCCCTGTGTTCATCCATACGGTGTGAGGTACTAGGGGGCCCTGTAGGGCCCGTGTTTCCACTCTGCCACAGTTCTCATTGCAGTGAAACCACCATGAAAACCATGACAGAGAGGAAACTCATAATATGCTTGGCAGGACCATGATGGTCACAAGCATATTGCAGCCTCAGGACGGGGGTTCCCTGGCGGCATTGGTGGTCCCACGGTGGTCTGACTGCCCAAATCATAATGGGGCGGTCAGACTGCCAGCAAATCAGTGGGTGGACTGTCACTGCCATGCCCCCACAAGTCTGGTGGTCCCCGGAGGGAAACATCATTTACAACGCAACTTTTACCACGCAGTGCAATTACAACGCAGGTTTTACAACGAAAACCATTACAACGCATTCCGCTGGGGGGCGCTCTAGGATAGGGAATAGATTTAATTTACTATCCAACACCTTCCCTAGTGTCCACGGGGACTGGAGTTGGAATAGTAAATTAAACTATTCACTATCCAGCACCCCAAAGCGCTATGCGTTGTAATGGTATGCGTTGTAAAAACTGCGTTGTAACAGCATGCGTGGTAAAAGCATGCGTTGTAACGTCATACATCCGTCCCCGGACACCCAGACTTGTGATTCTCTGTGTCCATCTTGCAGGATGCGGTCAACCCCTGCTGTGCATTGCCTTGGGGGTTAGCAGTACAGGCAGGAATGTGAAAAGACCTGCTCCCAATCTGCGGCAGGTAGCTAATGCCTTACTGTGGCTGTTGGTCATGAGCCACAGTAGGGCACTGAGTACTACTTTTCCATTTTTTACTGGATCCACAAATCCTCTGCAGATTTCACAAATCTGCATCCGAGGATTCTAAGATTATACAGAATATGGATGTACAGATCATGCAATAACAGCATTCTTCTAATCTTTGTTTTATTGTCAGGGGTACCTCTAGGGACACCACTCATGGGCCTTGGGTTAAATGGAGGCTCACTCTACCCCCAATGGCATTTTTATATTTATTATTCGCAATACTGTGCTCAGTGCACCATGTTGGGTAATAGCGACGACACATACATTGTTCGGTGATGGCCAGCCAATCAGAGCACAGTAAATTCACAAATTAATTGCTGGATGCATGAATCCATAATGCCAGATGGGAAAAAAGCTCTCTAGTCCAATTCAGTGCATTTATAAATGCACAGAGGATCCATGAATTTAATGTCCAGTTATCTCTAAAATGTAATCTTTTTACCACCCAGGACCGAATGCTTTTTACAAACTGGTTTCACTGTGTTTTTCTCATTCAATGAATATATCTGGCAACATTTACCACCTGCTTCTAACAGGTGTTAAATGTTTCTGAGAGCCAATTTGATCAGATGAGTTCAGATCAGATGAAAGACTGGTATCAGGGAGTGCCCGGTTCAGGATTCTATACAGATTTCTGGAAAGGTCATATACATTCCCAGGGGGTTACAATACTGCTGAGTCTAGCTCTCCATGCCAGAGAAATCACTCCACACAGGGTGAATAACATCACATGAGCAAACACACACATTTTTTCCTCCAGGGGTAATATATTTTTACCAGTGCACAAACCCAGAAAATATGGGGGCACTTCATTTCCCTTCAAACCCTGGAACAAGATGTTTGCCAGCCCTTGGCTGGAGCAATCATTTTACCATTTCCAGGCTGCAAACAGGATTGAGAGGAGCCTGTGAATACCCAAACATGTACTTGTTTGTGGGTTCTCACAAAATTCCAAGGCTAACCATACCCTAGAATGCCATTCCACACCCTTTGAGTGGGATTGATGGGTGTAAGAGATCCTTAGACATGTAAACGGATTTATGACTGGCAAACATTCCTCTATGAATTCTTGACAAGCACACATTAGGTACATCTGGTTGTAAACGTGCATTTCTGACAGAATTTACCTTTGTGTAAAAGGCTCAAGACATCTGTGTCAGCACAGTGGGTAATATGTACTGTAAATGTATGTCATCAAAAGGAGGTGTGTGTTACATAAGATGAACTCCTCCAACAGTGTCTGGACCTTACCTGTCTCTTTCTGCACAGCGTTCTGCTCATGCCAAACATTTACGCTTTTTATGATTTGCAAAAATAGTGGCAGATTTTCTAATATTTCATGCAATGCAGTCCAGCAGCCAATGTTACAGGGCTGATTTGCTTGAGTGGGAACGTTCAGGAAGGCAACATATCTACCAAGATATGGCGCTGCTTCTCACTTCCCAATGAGGAAAGGTGTGCAATTAGGCTGACTGCATCACTCACAAACCTTTGCACCATAGTGATGCCTAGCATAGGATTTGTACTGGAAGGACACCCTTCCAGTACAAACAATATATTTAGATATACTGTAAAACTTTTCGACTTTGTATGTATGCTGTACAGTGCGACAGACATGCAGCCGATATGCAAAGTTTGAAATGTTTGGAGAAAAAAGTAACCTTTTCTTTTATTTTGCTCCTACCTCAAGGAGGCATGTTTTCAACAAAGCGTTTGGTCCAAAATTTACTTTTTGCTCTTACCTCAAGGAGGCATATTTTCAGCAAAGCGTTTGGTCCAAATTTTACTTTATAGGGCTTTGCATCAGAATATATCTGAATATATCTGTGGTAGCATGGGATCATGAACAGGGTTGGGTAGATGTAGGATCCTTGTGGGACTACCCAGCTGGTTGGAGTCGGTTCTGAGAGAAATGGAGGGAGTCTGACTCGTTGCGTTCTGCTGGAGAGGAAAGAGAGGATCCAGATGAGGGCCTTGGTCTGGATTCTCACATCATGGAGTCTGTGGGCTAGGGTGCGGTGATAGACAGTGTTGAAGGCAGAGGGGAGGCCAAGGAGGATGAGCGCCGCAGTCTCTCCTCTGTCAAGGAGGGCGCAGATGTCATCTGTTGCTGCGAGAAGTGTGGTTTCGGTGCTGTGGTTTTTCCTGAAACCTGATTGGGAGGAGTTGAGGATGTTGTTTTCTTCTATGAAGCCGGCGAGTTGCCTGTTGACGGCTTTTTCCATGACTTTGGTTGGATAAGGGAGTAAGGACATCGGTCTGAAATTCTTGAGGTTGGTGGGTTCCGCTGAAGGTTTTTTAAGGAGAGGGTTGATCTCTGCGTGTTTCCAGTCGTCGGGGAAGGAGGCGGTCTCGAAAGAGCAGTTGCTGATATGTTGAAGCTAGGGGGGATGATGTCTGCTGCTTTGCAGTAGAAGTAGTGGGAGCAGGGGTCCGTGGGGGCCCCGAAGTGGGTAGTCTTCATTATCCTCAGAGTGTCTTCGATACTGAGGGCAGTCCATCTGTAAAGAGTCGGGTGTGTGCTCCTGGGAGCGGTGAGAGGGGGTACCATATGGGGGTTGTTGTTGTCGAAGTTGTCATAAATGGTCTTGATTTTGTGGTGGATGTAAGTGCTGAGTCTGCCGCAGAAGTCCTGGGAGGGAGTAATGTCTGTGGACTCGCTGTTGGGTAAACTATTTTTTTGATGCCGAAGAGTTCCTTGCTGTTGTGTGTGTTGGAGGAAATTCTGTCCTGAAGTGCTGTCTTTCTGGAGAGTCTGATGAGCTTGTGGTGGGCCTCAGTAGCTGTTTTGAAGTTGTTGAGGTCTGTCGGGGTTTTGGAGTTCCTCCACAGGTTTTTGAGTCATCTGCAGGTGCGTCTGGAGTCTTGGAGTTTGGTGGAAAACCAGCTGGCTTTCTTGGAGGCTTTATTGAGGGGGGCGATGGTGTTAGCGCAGGCAGTGATCCAGTTGTGTAGAGTGCAGCAGCGGTAGTGGGGTGATCGTCCGTGGTGGTGGGAGCGGAGCTGCTGAGGGCGGCGGAGAGCTGGTCATCAGGGATCTCGTTCCAATTCCTGTATTGGAGCTGATGCGGGTGTCTGTGGGGGATGTTGGATTTGAAGGTGAAGTGAACACAGTGGTGAGCTTGTATCCTTCGAGGATGGCGATCGCGATGTCTGGGCCAGAGGCGGTGTTTGTCCAGGTTTCAGTGAGGAAGGCGATGTCCGGCGGTGCTGTCGAGGGGGTCGCAGATTGCTGTGGTGCGTCTGAGGAGGGAGCGGACGTTGAGGAGGATGCATCGTAGGGTTTGGAGTGCAATGGAGTTATTGCCGGTGAGAGGTACATGGTCCTGGATCTTGGCAGAGGTGATGGAATGGCAGCAGTGACTGCAGGTGAAGGGTACATGGGTGACGAGGGATGAAGAGAGTTTGCTGTTGAGGTTCTTGCTGGCGTTGAGTTCATGGGGAGCCGATGAGCTGTAGCACTGGCGGGCAGGCGGACCAGGGGTCCTGGCTTTGGTCACAGTCAGGTTGCAGACGGGCGCAGATGGGATTGCCTTTGGCGGGCTGGCAGCGCCGCCGTGCAGTGGCCTCCATTAAGTAGAGGTCGGGGGAAGGCGGGGCTGCTGGGAGGCGGGAGCGGCAAAAACGCAGGAGCAGGATTGGGCTGCGGGGACAGCAGCGTCGGAGATCGGCAAGAGGGAGAATGTTGGTCAGTAAGGTATCCCTTTCCATAGTGGATATGTGCATCCACAGATAGCTCCCTAGTCCTCCTCTGGGCCTCTACGCATACACAAGGCCACCTCATAGGCCTCAACCCATGTGTCTATTTCATCCCCAACATAATGGTAGGCACCAGGTATTTGGGTATGTGAACCCTTTTACCTAATTTAGGCACATCAGTGTTATTGCCACTATCTTTCTTGGACTTTGTGATCTTCCTTGCCTTCATGTCCAGTTCTTCCTTGTGCATCTCATGGTCCAGTATGGCCTGCTTCTCTCCCAAAACCAAAGTTAAGCTTTTCTCTTCCAGTGTAGCTCGGTTCTTCAGCAGCAAGAGCTAGCTTGGTTTTCTCTAAGGCAGCCAGCCTATGCTCCAAGTCAATCTCGGCCTTTCTTTCCTCCAATTCTGCAGAGTTCATGCTGTGAGAGAACACACTGCTCTTAACTCTGGACAGGGCAGGTGACTTCACCCTTGGGAGCTCCATTCCTCATCTGGCTTTGGGACCACAGCAAGAGTATCCTTCTGTCCCTCTAGCACTGGTAGCATTGTAGGGTCATCTTCCTCTCCTCCCCCAAACTCATCTTCAATCTCTACTCGATCATCCTTTTGCTTCTGTGTTGTAGACTGCAGCAAGTGGACCTCCTGCCAGGCTCTGAGGTCTATCCAGTACTGCAGCCTCTTTGAGCCCAGGGTCAGCTTTAGCACTCTCTCCTTGCACAAGTTTCTTACATCTGCCATATTGACGTCAATGTTACTGAGATCCATCTCAATTCTTTCAAAAATCCCTCACTCAAAATATGAGTAGAGGAGTGAAATGAAAAACAAAAAATGCCTATTTAAAAATGATAGGACAATTTAGAAATCAGAAGTCTGTTTAGTATGTGTGCTTTCTGTCGCTTTATGAGGCCTCCGAAATTCATTAAGGATGCAGGGACGTTTCCTCAGATCCTGAAATGGTGGCCATAAGAGGGATTTTCATTTTTTCCAACTTTGGAACTGAAAATACTCAAAAGGTGCGATGGGAGAAGAGGCTCCCTTGTCAATTTGGATCCCTTTATTTCCTTTAATTTTGGATTTACAGATATCTGCCAATATAATTTGTGAATATGCCATGATTATGAGGGCCAGTATGTACAAAAGCATTAGCCCTTTAAGTACTTCTCAACAACTTTTTTAAATGCTCACAACTACTTAACAGATTTATACAATCCGACAGAAGCACACTTTCTGAGTAAAGTATTACATTCATATCAAGGTAAATCTGTTTAGCAGTTTTGGTGGTAGCATTGAGTAAAATTTCCTATGGGACCTAAAAAACCCCACATCTTTGACAGTGTAGATATGCTTGCTTAAGAGTTTTCAGAGTTAAACCATTTTTTGGGTTAATAATTTTGGTGCCATTTGACAAATTTGAATTGAACTTTTTTAACTGAATAATACATTCACTTGGGACCTTAAGGGGAAGCTTCAAGTGGATCCATCAGGCAAGAGACAAAAAAAACAAGGGTAAAAAATGTACCAGATCCCATTTTAATTTCTATTAGAAGTCTTGCTCCCCGATAAAGATTAAATGACTGAACTGAATGACACTAGATTTTTGCATGGAGGTGAAACTTTATTCAGAGAAGTGCCTGTGCTAGGTTTGGTTTGAATATGTCTGGTAGTTTTGGAGAACATTGTATTTAAAAGGTATTGAAGTTGGTTGATTAGAGGTTACAATTTAGAGTTATCTGGACCACTAAAATGTGGAGGGTCCATGATGTTGGATCTGCAGATCTCTGTGACAGTGATCTGATTGAACAATAAAGTGTGTTCTTCCATCAGTCATTTTTGTGATGTGTATCTGAAGACAGATCCACTGTACTGAAATGATCCAATTGAACCATCAGGAAAAAATGTTGCAGCTCAATTACAGGAAATGGGAACGTAGCACCCAGACAATCCTCAGCAGCCAGACCTCACTGTTAATGGCCTCGGGTGGTGGACAGTGGTAGCTCGTAAGGCCCTGAAGCCAAATCTCTACAGTCGACCATCACTTAACATGGTCTTCGGCCGTACATTGCAGAGTTTGGTCATAATGCGGGGACTTTGGCTAGACCCAATGCACAACACTCCACTGGCTGGCATCGCCTCTTGACAAGAACATCAGTCATGCACAGCTTGAATTAGCTCCGCAACTGATGACTCTGGGTCCGATTACGAGTTTTGTAATGCAGAAGTGGATCGCTATGCATGTGGCTCGCTCCGCTCTGCCAAAAATGTGGTCAGGCCATCCGCCATGTTAGGAGTTTCCTCCTGTCTGGTAGGCTTTTTTGGGCATTCCCACGGTGGTGCCTCAGAATGCAGATACCAAAAACAGTTCCTGCACAGCATAGACTGTTAAGTCTATACTGTGCAGGAACTGGTGTGCATGCAACCAGGGGGGCACGTGTTGGGCCCCCTGTGTTCATCCATACGGTGTGAGGTACTAGGGGGCCCTGTAGGGCCCGTGTTTCCACTCTGCCACAGTTCTCATTGCAGTGAAACCACCATGAAAACCATGGCAGAGAGGAAACTCATAATATGCTTGGCAGGACCATGATGGTCACAAGCATATTGCAGCCTCAGGACGGGGGTTCCCTGGCGGCATTGGTGGTCCCACGGTGGTCAGACTGCCCAAATCATAATGGGGCGGTCAGACTGCCAGCAAATCAGTGGGTGGACTGTCACTGCCATGCCCCCACAAGTCTGGTGGTCCCCGGAGGGAAACATCATTTACAACGCAACTTTTACCACGCAGTGCAATTACAACGCAGGTTTTACAACGAAAACCATTACAACGCATTCCGCTGGGGGGCGCTCTAGGATAGGGAATAGATTTAATTTACTATCCAACACCTTCCCTAGTGTCCACGGGGACTGGAGTTGGAATAGTAAATTAAACTATTCACTATCCAGCACCCCAAAGCGCTATGCGTTGTAATGGTATGCGTTGTAAAAACTGCGTTGTAACAGCATGCGTGGTAAAAGCATGCGTTGTAATGTCATACATCCGTCCCCGGACACCCAGACTTGTGATTCTCTGTGTCCATCTTGCAGGATGCGGTCAACCCCTTCTGTGCATTGCCTTGGGGGTCAGCAGTACAGGCAGGACTGTGAAAAGACCTGCTCCCAATCTGCGGCAGGTAGCTAATGCCTTACTGTGGCTGTTGGTCATGAGCCACAGTAGGGCACTGAGTACTACTTTTCCATTTTTTACTGGATCCACAAATCCTCTGCAGATTTCACAAATCTGCATCCGAGGATTCTAAGATTATACAGAATATGGATGTACAGATCATGCAATAACAGCATTCTTCTAATCTTTGTTTTATTGTCAGGGGTACCTCTAGGGACACCACTCATGGGCCTTGGGTTAAATGGAGGTTCACTCTACCCCCAATGGCATTTTTATATTTATTATTCGCAATACTGTGCTCAGTGCACCATGTTGGGTAATAGCGACAACACATACATTGTTCGGTGATGGCCAGCCAATCAGAGCACAGTAAATTCACAAATTAATTGCTGGATGCATGAATCCATAATGCCAGATGGGAAAAAAGCTCTCTAGTCCAATTCAGTGCATTTATAAATGCACAGAGGATCCATGAATTTAATGTCCAGTTATCTCTAAAATGTAATCTTTTTACCACCCAGGACCGAATGCTTTTTACAAACTGGTTTCACTGTGTTTTTCTCATTCAATGAATATATCTGGGAACATTTACCACCTGCTTCTAACAGGTGTTAAATGTTTCTGAGAGCCAATTTGATCAGATGAGTTCAGATCAGATGAAAGACTGGTATCAGGGAGTGCCCGGTTCAGGATTCTATACAGATTTCTGGAAAGGTCATATACATTCCCAGGGGGTTACAATACTGCTGAGTCTAGCTCTCCATGCCAGAGAAATCACTCCACACAGGGTGAATAACATCACATGAGCAAACACACACATTTTTTCCTCCAGGGGTAATATATTTTTACCAGTGCACAAACCCAGAAAATATGGGGGCACTTCATTTCCCTTCAAACCCTGGAACAAGATGTTTGCCAGCCCTTGGCTGGAGCAATCATTTTACCATTTCCAGGCTGCAAACAGGATTGAGAGGAGCCTGTGGATACCCAAACATGTACTTGTTTGTGGGTTCTCACAAAATTCCAAGGCTAACCATACCCTAGAATGCCATTCCACACCCTTTGAGTGGGATTGATGGGTGTAAGAGATCCTTAGACATGTAAACGGATTTATGACTGGCAAACATTCCTCTATGAATTCTTGACAAGCACACATTAGGTACATCTGGTTGTAAACGTGCATTTCTGACAGAATTTACCTTTGTGTAAAAGGCTCAAGACATCTGTGTCAGCACAGTGGGTAATATGTACTGTAAATGTATGTCATCAAAAGGAGGTGTGTGTTACATAAGATGAACTCCTCCAACAGTGTCTGGACCTTACCTGTCTCTTTCTGCACAGCGTTCTGCTCATGCCAAACATTTACGCTTTTTATGATTTGCAAAAATAGTGGCAGATTTTCTAATATTTCATGCAATGCAGTCCAGCAGCCAATGTTACAGGGCTGATTTGCTTGAGTGGGAACGTTCAGGAAGGCAACATATCTACCAAGATATGGCGCTGCTTCTCACTTCCCAATGAGGAAAGGTGTGCAATTAGGCTGACTGCATCACTCACAAACCTTTGCACCATAGTGATGCCTAGCATAGGATTTGTACTGGAAGGACTCCCTTCCAGTACAAATAATATATTTAGATATACTGTAAAACTTTTCGACTTTGTATGTATGCTGTACAGTGCGACAGACATGCAGCCGATATGCAAAGTTTGAAATGTTTGGAGAAAAAAGTAACCTTTTTTTTTATTTTGCTCCTACCTCAAGGAGGCATGTTTTCAACAAAGCGTTTGGTCCAAAATTTACTTTTTGCTCTTACCTCAAGGAGGCATATTTTCAGCAAAGCGTTTGGTCCAAATTTTACTTCATAGGGCTTTGCATCAGAATATATCTGTGGTAGCATGGGATCATTTATGTAGAACTCATGGAATATCTCTGTGACATAAATTAGGGCAAAGCACAAAGCACTATTTGTTTTACTTCTAAACACCGAATGTGGGATGACAGTTGGCATCACTTTTTATGACTTTCCATAGGTGCAACACCTTGATAAATCGGCCCCAAAAGTGTGAGTGGAGGCTCATTTTCCTTGGTTATCCCCCTCAACCATTTTATACCAGCCACTATGATCAGTAAGCGTCATTTAGGGTGACAGTGCACTCTAAAAGTAGACATCAATCAATTATTGTTGCTTTTATCAATTCTGAAAATCAACAAGAGACTGGGACCTACCAGAAAGGTGATCCGACGTAGGTGCATCACCGGTGGGATTGACTTCACTGCAGCTCCCCGCTTCCTTCTTCTTGCAGCAGCAAATCCCTTTCAGTGGGACGTTTCGGTGCCGGTATTCACCTTGTGGAACCCTCTTTAGCTACAGGCTGCAGGATCGTCCTACTGGGTTAGTCTAAGTCCGAAGATAGAAATATTTACCTGGCTTCATAAAAACCAGCACCCATTGACAACTGCAAACTCCTCTGCTTAATCCATTCGATTGCGTAGGGGGTAACTGTTATGTCCTCGGCACACAACAGCCAAATCCCTCTGCTGTAAATAGCAGAGGGATTTTCTTTTTCTTTTTTTGCCTCTGGACTTGCAGAAGAGATTCCCCAACCTCCTGGGGCATTTTTATTCAATGTAATGACAATCATGAGCATGGCGCGCTGACAGCATTAAACTGAAAGGGAAACTGAAATGTGCTGATCGGCTCGTTTCAGTTTCACTGCTTTGGTGCTTGTGGGGCTATTTCAGCACCCCGAGCACCGAAACACATGGGAGAGGTATTGTTTGGAAAGGGGATTCCAAAGCAGAGATCCCCCAACAGACACCAGGGAGGGAGGAGTGGCCTCTTGGGCAAGGGCCTTTGCTCCCCCAACATGATATTGGCCATGATATTGCCATATTCAGTCTTTCTTTCCAACCCGGTGGGGCAGAAAGCACACGAGACACCATGGATAGTACTTAGGGGTGGGGGCTGACCTAAATGGGCACTATAATGTCCACACCATCCCCAAAAAGTACCACAGTCTTTCTGCCCCCACTGAAATGCAGATAGGGGCAATAGCACCCATCTGCTACTTGAGGGGGCAGAAAGTCCACTAGGCAACTGGGATGATTGTTTTTTTTTTTTTTATAAAAGAGGGGTGGGGGCTGCCCACAATGGGCATGCCAATGCCTCCACCCCCAACACAAATGGAACAGTCTTTCCACCCGCTGGGAGGCAGATGGGGGTCATTACCCCCGATCTGCTGTCAGAAAGTCAACTAGACACCAGGGATATTTTTATTCCTAAAAGAAGGGTGGGGGCTGCCCAGAATGGGCATGCCATGCCCCCACAACCCAAAAGAAAAGGAGAAGCCATTCTGCCTCCCCCTGGGGACAGATGGGTGTTGTTACCCCATCTGCCTCTGGATGGGCAGAAAGCCCACTAGACACCAAGAAGTTTTTAAACTATAAAAGGAGGATGGGGCTGGCCATAGAGGGCAAGACCATGTCCCTAACCACAAATATAAAAACAGAAGTCTTTCTGCCCCCCCCAGGGGCAGAAGGTGGTACTAGCCTCCAATCTGCCCCCAGAGGGGCATAAAGCCCACTAGGCACCAGAGAATTGTTGTTTTGAATGTGTACCGGCGAAGGCTGGTTAAAATGGAAATGTCAATGCCCCCATTACAAAAAAGGACAATATTTCTGCCCTCCCAGGAGGGCGGATGAGGATTGTTACCCCCATCTGAACCCGGGGGAGCAGAAAGACCACTAGAAACTAGGAATTTAAAAAAAACAAAAGTGGGGTGTGGGATGTCCATAATGGGCTATGCCATTGCCCCCCCAAAAGCCACATTTGTTCTGTACCCTCTGCGGGGCAGATGAAGGCAATAGCCCCCGATCTGCCCCCAGGTGGGCAGAAAGCTCACTAGTCACTAAAGATATGTTTACGGGCACGTCAGAGAGCATCCCCTTAGGCAAGGGTTGCTCCCTTTTTTATGAACACATTTTGGCTGCTTCTCCCCTCCTCTTGCCATAGGGGCAGAAAACCACTAGACACTAGTGAAAGGTTCTGTGTGTGTGAACTGGAGTTTGGCTGATGGTCTGTGCTTACTGGCATTTGGCTGGCTGTGTGTGAACCTGCATTTTGCTGGGGGGGTGTGGACTTGTGCTTAGCTGCCAGTGTGTGTGTGTACTAGCGCTTGGCTGGCAGTGTGCATGGATTGTCACTTGGCTAGCAATCTATGTGGATGGCACATGTCTGGCGGTATGCATGGACTGTCATTTAGCTGGCGGTGTGCATGGACTGTCACTTGGCTGGTGATGTACTTGGATGATGCTTGCCTGGTGATGCGGGTGGATGGCGCTTGGCTGGTGGGGTGGCTTGCGTGGATCCTCCAGCATTTCTATTACCCAAAATCCCCTAAAAACCTCAAATTTTGCTAACAAAACACACTTTCCTCACATTTCGGTGTGGAAAATGTGTTGGATCACTGCTCTGGCACAAATTTACCACCACCCAGCGTTTGCCTCAGTCTCCTGAAAAAAAATGATAACTCACTTGTGTGGGTGTCCAAAGCAGAGAACCTAAAATCTTATAAAATTAAAAACTGAGGGGATCCAAAGTGGGCAGTTTTTTTCCACATATAGACAGACACTGCTTTGGGCACCTACACAAGTGCGGTCTCATTTTTATCGGGAGACTGAGGGGAATGCTGGGTGGTGGGAAATTTGTGTTGGTGCTGGGATCTACCAACCTTCCCACACAGATTTGTGAGAGAAACATTTTCTTACTCTGAATCCCCTCCAAACCTCAAATTTAGCTAAAAATGACATTTTCCTCACATTTCTGTATGGGAAAGTTGTGGGATCACCAGACTGAAACACATTTCCTACCACCTAGCATTCCCCTAGGTATCCTGTTAAAAATGGTGCCTCACTTGTGTGGGTGATCCATGTACCGGTGACAGAGAAGGGCGCAAAACGTATTGTGCAGACATCAAAATTATGTATCATAAAATGACCTAGTTTTGCAAGAAGGTCCTCTGCGTTTTTGGTCCTGGGCTAGGTGGCCATTCTTAAAACTAGACATACAGGGGAGTTCAGGGAGGTGTGGCTTTTGTGGATACCCCAACACTGTGTTACCCACAATCCCCTGAAAGCTCAAATTCTTCTAAAAAAATCAAATTTTCCTCACATTTCTATCTGGGTTCCCCGTGCCAGCACATGTGTTCTACCACCCATTGTTCTCCTTGGTCTCCTGAGTAAAATGATACCTCACTTGTGTGGGTGGGCTAAGGGCCTGCAACTGGGAAAGGCCAAAAACAATGAGATTTAAGGGATAGCACAGCAAGCTTTAAACACTATATTTGTTTTATAAATGTTTTAGGTGATTCTGCATTGGACACCAAAACAAATGAGGTATAATTTTTATCGGGAGACCCAGGGGAACACTCAGCGGTAGAAAAAGGTTGCTTGTACTTTGATCCCATGCAGAAATGCAAAGAAAACGTGATTTTAAACCAAATTTGAGGTTTGCAGAGGATCCTGGGTAAGAAAACGCTGAGGGATCCACTCAAGCCACACCTCCCTGTACTCCCCAGGTGTCTAGTATTTCAAATGTCTTGGATTGGTAGGCTTCCCTAGATGGTCACCTAGCCCGGGACCAAAAACGCAGGTGCCCCCCTTGCAGGTCAATTTGTGATACATAATTATGATGTCTCCACAATGTGTTTAGGGCCCTTCCCTGACGTGGGAATTTCGCCCACCCACACAAGTAGGGTACCATTCTTATCGGCAGACTTGGGGGAATCCTGAGTGGTAGGAAATGTGTGTAGTCCTGGTGATCCCACAACTTTACTACAGAGAAAGGTGAGGAAAATGTGATTTTGTAAGCTACATTTGAGGTTCGCTGCGGATTTTGGGTAAGAAAACACTGGGGGATCCACATCAACCACACCTCCCTGCATTCCACCAAATGTCTAGTTTTTAGAAATGTCTGGGTTTGGTAGTTTATCCTAGGTGGCGGCCTAGCCCCGGAACAACAACTCTGGTGCACCCCCTTGCAAAACCTGGTGGTTTTGTGATAGCTAATTCTGTTGCCTCCACAATATGTTTAGGCTCTTCCCTTCTTGTGTAGTTGGCCCACCCACACAAGTGGGGTTCCATTTTTATTGGCAGGTGTGAGGGAATGCCAAGTGGGTGGCTCCCCACAGATTCCAGAACTTGCATGACAAAATAGTGAGGAAAATGTTTTTTTTTTTTTTTTACAAAGTTTGAGGTTTGCAAGGGATTCTGGGTAACAGAACCTGGGGGACCTTCCTGCACATTACCAATCATAGGCAATGTGCTGTTCAAATGTCTGCTGCACAAGAAAGTACACTTGGAAACAGCAAAAACGAGGAGAAATAAAACATTTCTCCTATTTAAGACCAGGTTTTCCCTGGTCCTAATTTTGGTGCTGCCTCCTATTTATGTTGGCCTTGCAAATAGGAAGCAGCGTCCAAATCACTGGGTGTCACGGTGGTACGCCCACTGCAACACCCATTGCCATTCCCTTTCATCTATATGGCAGCATTAAGCCACGTTAAGGGGCTTAATGCTGCCTTGTAAATAAGATGAACCCCTAACGCCATCACAACGGCACTGAAAGTGACGTTGTGGTGGTGATAGGGGCATGTAAATATGCCCCTATGTTTCATTAACTCTTTTAAAAATCCATAACTCTGATTCTAAAGATTGGATTTAATTCATTTTGGTGTAATTTCATTTATTAAAATGTACTCTTTTTTAGGTTGAGGCTACCGTCTCACTGCGAAGCAGTGGGGGGCAGAGCCGAGATTTCATGACTTCAACAGTGGGGCTTTATCACACCTCTCTCTTCCCTTGGCTAGCTTCGTAAATGGAGGCTAGCCATTGGAAGAGATGTGTGTCAATTACTATTTTCCCCGCCTTGATGCGATTCGTGGGCGTTTCTGTCTCTTTTTTTAAGTCCCGCCCCTTTTTGTCGTCGTCATTCGGAGGTGGGCGTTTACTTCTTTTTTTTTTGCCGGCGCTTTTGTTTTGCCATTTTCCCCCGACCACCGCTGGAAGAAGGTTGTGCTGCCTGTACACCCCTCCGCCCCCCCCTCTCGTTGTGCTTGTTCTTTACTTTCTTTCGCTTTTGGTGTTGTTTCAGCATTTCTTATTTTTGTTGTTGTTGTTGTCTTCGGGGCAGGCCCAGACAATGTTTTGTCGTCCTGGGGTCGCCGTGTTTTTGTTTTTCATGGCTAGGAAGGATGCTCAGTTGGTTAAAGCACTAAGGAATTCTGAGGGAAAAAAAATCTACACGTGAATTCTTTGGCGCCAGCGAAGCTCTTGCGGATTGGTCGGAAACGACTAGAAAACCAGAGTTTACAGCTGAGCCCTCCTTCTGCGCGAGTCCGTAGTTGGCCTGGGTTCAGCGGTGCTCGAGTGTGGCTGCAAGCAGGGACGCGGGTGCAGTGCAGTGCCAGGCTCCCAGTTCCTGCCTTCTCTGCGCCCCACCTGCCATGCACAGCCACATAGGAACCAGACTGGTGCACTGGGGTCACTGGAAAACGCAGCCGAGCACCCACTGGTCTGGGAAGAGGAACATTTTTTCTCTGTTTCTATAAGTAGCGCAGCCGAACTCTGTGGGTGAATGCAACTGCTGCGGAAACATGTATGGACCGACAGGTCACAGCTTTGTATGCAGCAGGGCCGGCAGCTAATTTCATCCTTCTAGGTCAATACTATGAGGACCAGCGTTGTGGCACCAAGCCCATCTGTTTACGGAGTTACAGCTGTGCATCAAGGTGACAGCAAGTGTAATATACGAGTGACTGCGCCTGGCGGACACTGTTAAGGGGGTGAGAGGTGGGTCTGTGTCTGCCCTACATGTCTGTTACAGTAAATAGTAGCAGGCTTGTTCTGCGCTTCACCTCCCTCATACGACCTCCTACTTGAACTTTCGTGTAATTGCCCCTGTCTTTGTCAGTATTCATGTTTTGCTCAGTTTCACCCGGAGTGTGCGATTTTGTATTCCAGGTTGCACTTTCCCCCGAAGTTCCGTCGGAACTTGTCGGGCTTTCAATTGAAGTACAGAAGTGCTGGTACTAGGTATCCAGAGTACCTGTTTTCTACTGAGCTGTGGCGGTATCCTCCGATTAAATATATTATAATATTCATAACGGAGCTGAGAAGTGCAGGTAACTCTCGCTTTCAAGTAATTACAGGTACTCAGTACCAGATAGTGCCTGGCTGTTTAAAGCACTGCGAGACTGCAGTAGATCACAAAGGGTCGGGGTTTACTGGACAGTTACGCGGTAGCTATCCACTGATGACGCATACCAGGAATTTACTGAAGAGTTATGGCATTTCACTTAGGGCTTCTATAAACTAATACAGGAACTTCCCCCATGCAGTCCCAAATTCCTGCATGACTTGGAACATTTATGCCAGGTGGAACTTTATCCAACATGTATCAGCACTTCTCTACAGTATCGACATGCATCTTATAGTACCATATCAGAATGTTTCTGGGAGTCTATCATGGTTACAATACGAGCATATTACCACTTTTCGGCAATACCATCATTTACATATTCAGTCTATGGCAGCACTTTTCTGCAGGGATAATGTGAATCTAATAAAAGCACTCGGTGCATCACTGGAAGGCACACAGCACACACACACACCACAACAACACCACACACACACACAACACCACACACATAACACTACATACATAAGACCACATACAAACCACACACACAGACACATCACACACACACAACACCACACACACACAACACCACACACATAACACTAGATACATAAAACCACACACATAACACCACACACCACAAACACAACACCACACACACATACACACACCACACAACACCACACACCACACACATCACACCACACACACACAACACTAGATACACACAACACCACACACACACACACACTCACCACACACAACACCACACATACACACAACACCACACACATAACACTACATACATAAGACCACATACACACCACACACACGCATACACCACACACACACAACAATAGATACACACAACACCACACACACAACACCACACACATAACACTACATACATAGGACCACACACATAACACCACACACACAACACCACACACACATACACATACCACACAACACCACACACCACCACACACACAACACCACACACACAACACCACACACACTCACCACCACACACTCACCACCACACACTCACCACCACACTTTCACCAGGCACATACACACACCACCAGCCGTCGGTGCACACTTTCCACAGGCACACACAACACCAGCCGTCACTGCACGCTTTCATCAGGAATACACACCACCAGCCGTCAGTGCACGCTTTCACCAGTTACACACACCACCAGCCGTCTGTGCACGCTTTCACCAGTTACACACACCACCAGCCGTCTGTGCCCGCTTTCACCAGGTACCCACACCACCAGTTGTCAGTGCACACTTCCACCAGGCACACACACCTCCAGCCAGCAGTGCACGCTTTTACCAGGCACACACACAACCAGCCATCAGTGCACAATTTCTACAGGCACACACACCACCAGCCATTAGTACACATATCAATTGTGAACGCATCCACAATTAACTATTGTAGCAATCACAGTATGGCACACTTTACTTTTAAACATATTCATCTAAAGCGCAGCATGCCACCATTGGTACACTTAAAATCCAACCCACATATTTCCACTACACACCACATGCGTACACTCCACAACACATGGCGAAAAGACATTACCATTTACAATGCCATTAGCTCAAACTCAAATAAATCTGAGACCTATTGCATTTCCAATGCTTGTTTCTAAATTAGTGTTGAATTTTTCTTGCGTTTTCACTTTATTTCTGTTTGTGTGCTGCATAAATTCTTCACACATTGGCTCTAGGTTCAGTCTGACATATGTTGTGTGAAGCTACCAGAGTTAAGCACAGGTTAATTTAGTGAATTTTGTGGTTCACCCTGACAAGGATTGTGATTGTTGCTTGAGTAGTGCTTCTACTAATCTCATCCCATAAATCAGTTTCTTACAATATCTAACAGTATTCTCTGTACACTCAGAACTATTATGACACATTGCATGTACCAAATAAACACACACACAACACAGTACACAACTGTAGCTGATGACCAGCAGGAAAGTGTCTCGCTGCCCACGAAGAAGAGGGAGAAGCAGAGGCTCTGTTCATGCATTTCCAGTAGTAATGTTTTCCGCATGTGTATTTATTTATTAAGGTGATGCCTTTTTATCTAATCTTTTCAATTTGTAGTTGTAGATTGCTCTCCCGCACTCATGCACCGCTAAGCCACATATATTATCTCATGTCCCCTGACTCTTCTCTCCAGGGGCGAGCCCATGCACCCACCCATAGCTGTGTCCACAACAAAGGAACAAGGTTACCTGGCTTCACGTGCTTTTACCTGCCTTCTCGTCTTACTTGTCTTACCTGCTTCATTTGAGGCCTGCTGACTAGGACTCACTCTAGAAGCCCCCTGTGACTCTTCTCGACAGCAGCACGAAGAATGTGAACGCTGGCTTGAGGCAAGGCCGCCTCAAAGTGCCGGTTTCTGCTCATCTTTCGTATTGTAACCGGCTGAAACATACGAGCCTGGCACTTCGATTTGTGTCTTGGCCTGGAATGGCGAGGATGTTCTAGTGAGACAAGTTTCAGCGATACCAGTGACATCACTTATATCTAGCAGGTGGAGAGATAAGGATTAGGCGCCGAGTGCAGCTGTGGTAGATATCGTGTCCAGGGTGTGAGCCCAGGCTCCCGTGGAGGTAGCCCATCTATGTCTGGCTGCAACTTGTGGGTGGCCTCCCGCTTGGTCCACCCTTCCACTATTCCTTTCTTTTTGTTCCCACTGCCTTAAAAGTGGCTTGGAACTGTCCCAGAATTGCCTCGGAACTGCCCTAGAACTGCCACAGAATCCTAGTGACTTGGTACTCGCATTTCAGAATTGACAGCTTCAGTCATAGCCATAGCCAAGAGATCTCTGTTGTTGCAGCGACCACTGCTTTAGTCTAGAATAATTTGCCACATTGGGCAAAAGAGACAAAAGAAAAGCTCGAGCCAAGTGTTCTTTAGGAAGAGCCCGAATTGATGGAAAATGCCATCTAGATGCTTGCATTCCGACCGGTTAATCGCATCTACAGGGCCAGGTGCAGAGACTTCTTCTGGACCAGTTGGAAGCATGTCTGATTGCCCTGGTTCTCTTAAATTACACAACACTATCAAGTGTAAGAAGCCACAAGATCATCTGTCCTTTTTGAAAACTCATCCTACTGTGTTAGTTATGTTCACTAAGGGTTAGAGGAATAAGACATCATGGATTAACGAAGAGGGGATGTCCCCTAGCATGGCTAATGTGGATGATTCGAGCACTGATATGGTAATCTTACTGTTATTAGTTCAGCACCAGAGTAAGTTTATTGTGTAGAAATTGTTGGAATCCCCCATTTTAACTCAACCTATCACACTTATTGAACAACATCCGTTGAATATACTGGTCGAAGATATGGAAATGGACATGTCAGATGCTAAGGTTCACTCTGAAATAAAAGAAACTGGTTAAAAGCCTTCGCCCTAATCTGCTGGTTCACTGAAGCAAATGAGCATGGTGGCTATATCTGGCACTGCAAATGTGTCAGATTTAAATTCAGGATTTTCTTCATCTTGGGCAGGGTACTCAAAGTACGGCTCGCGGACCCTGTAGACATCGTGCCTGCGTTCTTTTTTTTTTTAAAGTGTCAGCAAACACTGCCGGTTGCAGCAGCGCAGACTCAGGGAGACTGCTCTATGGGGGCCTGTGATAGCAGCGATAGTCAGAGTGGAGCTGCAGGGCACTAAGAGGTGAACAAAGCTTCATTAACATGTTCATGGTCTTTTAAAGACCTGTGAAGTACTGGGGTGCAGCTGTGTGTGTGCCTGGGAAGCTGTCTCAGCCCAGGCTGACGCACGCGTGGGGTGAGGTGACAGAGGGTGACTGAGGACCGCAGGGACTGAGAGCTGGGTGAGACAGATAGAGGCAGGGGCAAACAGACATAGATAGAGGCAGAGACAGATAGAGGCAGAGACAGATAGACGTAGAGACAGACAGAGACAGACATCGATAGAGACAGAGCGAGAGACAGAGAGAGACAGAGATAGAGACAAAGATAGAGACAGGGACAGATTGAGGCAGAGACAGATAGAGGCAGAGACAGACAGAGCTAGAGACAGATAGAGACAGAGACAGATAGAGACAGAGACAGACCGAGACAGACAGAGACAGAAACATAAAGAGGGAGAGAGAAGGAGGGAGACAGAGACAGGGACTGACAGAGACATATAGAGGCAGAGACAGGGACAGCAACAGACAGAGAGGCAGAGTGACAGAGAGAGGGAGACGGAGGGAGACAGAGGGAGACTGAGGGAGACTGAGGGAGACAGAGGGAGACTGAGGGAGACTAGGGGAGAAAGACGGAGACTGAGGGAGAGAGAGGGAGGGAGGGAGACTAAGGGAGACTGAGGGAGAGAGAGGGAGGGAGACAGAGGGAGACTGAGGGAGAGAGAGGGAGGGAGATGGAGGGAGACGGAGGGAGACGGAGGGAGATGGAGGGTGAGAGAGGGAGGGAGGGAGAGGGAGGGAAAGGGAGACAGAGGGTGACAGAGGGAGGGAGAGAGAGGCAAACTGAGAGAGGCAGACCGAGAGAGGCAGACCGAGAGAGAGGGAGACGGAGGGAGTCTGGGGGAGACGGAGTGAGGGAGAGGGAGACCGAGGGAGGGAGACAGAGAGACAGAGGGAGACAGAAAGAGAGGGAGGGAGACAGAGAGAGAGGGAGGGAGACAGAGAGAGAGAGACAGGGTGAGTGAGACAGAGGGAGACAGAGAGAGAGGGAGAGAGAGAGATAGAGAGAGATGGATAGAGGGAGGGAGACAGAGAGAGAGAGAGAGAGAGAGGGAGAGAGAGATTGAGAGAGGGAGGGAGAGAGGGAGACAGAGGAAGGCAGAGAGAGAGAGATGTGTGTATACTGGGCCTGTTGGCTCAGTGGACGAAGGCATCCACTGCAGGGGCCTGTGTTCAACCTCATGCGGTACAAAAGGGGGTGGTGATGGACGGAGCCTCTGAACCAATCAAACACTCACACCCAGTCACAAGATCTGGGTTTTATCCATCACCGTTCTTTAGCCCTCTCTGCCACCCCAGTTCAGACATGGCTATATGCAAATCAGGTCCAGGGAAGGCATGGCTTGGCAGTTCGGGCTGGACTGTTCCCATGAGGCACAGGGTCAGACTGATTTGCATATGGCCATGTCTGAACTGGGGTGGCAGAGTGGGCTAAAGAACGGTGATGGATTAAACGCAGACCTGTTGACTGGGTGTGAGTGTTTGATTGGTTCAGATGCTCCGTCCATCACCACCCCCTTTTGTACCACTTTGTTCGCCATAAGTTGGCAGGGTATGCTCAGACGTGAGTCCCTTGCTCACTTTGCCACTGGATTCAATCAAGCCGGGCTACAGACGGCTGAAATGTCAGAAACCGGACCTCGGAAGCTTGTTTCCGGTCCAGGGAAGGCATGGCTTGGCAGTTCGGGCTGGACTGTTCCCATGAGGCAAAGGGTCAGACTGATTTGCATATGGCCATGTCTGAACTGAGGTGGCAGAGTGGGCTAAAGAACGGTGATGGATTAAACCCAGATCTGTTGACTGGGTGTGAGTGTTTGATTGGTTCAGATGCTCTGTCCATCACCACCCCCTTTTGTACCGCTTTGTTCGCCATAAGTTGGCAGGGTATGCTCAGACGTGAGTCCCTTGCTCACTTTGCCACTGGATTCAAGCAAGCCGGGCTGAAGACGGCTGAAATGCCAGAGACCGGTCCTCGGAAGCTTGTTTCCGGTCCAGGGAAGGCATGGCTTGGCAGTTCGGGCTGGACTGTTCCCATGAGGCACAGGGTCAGACTGATTTGCATATGGCCATGTCTGAACTGGGGTGGCAGAGTGGGCTAAAGAACGGTGATGGATTAAACCCAGATCTGTTGACTGGGTATGAGTGTTTGATTGGTTCAGATGCTCCGTCCAGCACCACCCCCTTTTGTACCTCTTTGTTCGCCATAAGTTGGCAGGGTATGCTCAGACGTGAGTCCCTTGCTCACTTTGCCACTGGATTCAAGCAAGCCGGGCTGAAGACGGCTGAAATGCCAGTAACCGGTCCTCGGAAGCTCGTTTCCAGTACAGGGAAGGCATGGCTTGGCAGTTCGGGCTGGACTGTTCTGATGAGGCACAGGGTCAGACTGATTTGCATATGGCCATGTCTAAACTGGGGTGACAGAGTGGGCTAAAGAACGGTGATGGATTAAACCCAGATCTGTTGACTGGGTGTGAGTGTTTTATTGGTTCAGATGCTCCGTCCATCACCACCCCCTTTTGTACCGCTTTGTTCGCCATAAGTTGGCAGGGTATGCTCAGACGTGAGTCCCTTGCTCACTTTGCCTCTGGATTCAAGCAAGCCAGGCTGTAGACGGCTGAAATGCCAGAAACCGGTCCTCGGAAGCTTGTTTACGGTCCAGGGAAGGCATGGCTTGGCAGTTCGGGCTGGAATGTTCCCATGAGTCACAGGGTCAGACTGATTTGCATATGGCCATGTCTGAACTTGGGTGGCAGAGTGGGCTAAACAACGGTGATGGATTAAACCCAGATCTGTTGACTGGGTGTGGGTGTTTGATTGGTTCAGATGCTCCGTCCATCACCACCCCCTTTTGTACCGCTTTGTTCGCCATAAGTTGGCAGGGTATGCTCAGACGTGAGTCCCTTGCTCACTTTGCCACTGGATTCAAGCAAGCTGGGCTGAAGACGGCTGAGATGCCAGAAACCGGTCCTCTGAAGCTTGTTTCCGGTCCAGGGAAGGCATGGCTTGGCAGTTCGGGCTGGACTGCTCCCATGAGGCACAGGGTCAGACTGATTTGCATATGGCCATGTCTGAACTGGGGTGGCAGAGTGGGCTAAAGAACGGTGATGGATTAAACCCCGGTCAGGTAACTGGGGGTGAGTGCTTGTATTGTCAACACTCCGTCCATCATTTGCTTTGGTTTTTCTTTGTTCGCCATAAGTTGGCAGGGTATGCTCAGACGTGAGTCCCTTGCTCACTTTGCCACTGGATTCAAGCAAGCCGGGCTGTAGACTGCTGAAATGCCAGAAACCGGTCCTCGGAAGCTTGTTTCCGGTCCAGGGAAGGCATGGCTTGGCAGTTCGGGCTGGACTGTTCCCATGAGTCACAGTGTCGGACTGATTTAAATATGGCCATGTCTGAACTGGGGTGGCAGAGTGGGCTAAAGAACGGTGATGGATTAAACCCAGATCTGTTGACTGGGTGTGAGTGTTTGATTGGTTCAGATGCTCCGTCCATCACCACCCCCTTTTGGACCGCTTTGTTCGCCATAAGTTGGCAGGGTATGCTCAGACGTGAGCCCCTTGTTCACTGTGGAACTGGATTCAAGCAAGCCGGGCTGAAGACGGCTGAAATGCTAGAAACCGGTCCTCGGAAGCTTGTTTCCGGTCCAGGGAAGGCATGGCTTGGCAGTTCGGGCTGGACCGTTCCCATGAGGCACAGGGTCAGACTGATTTGCTAATGGCCATGTCTGAACTGGGGTGGCAGAGTGGGCTTAAGAACGGTGATGGATTAAACCCAGATCTGTTGACTGGGTGTGAGTGTTTGATTGGTTCAGATGCTCCGTCTATCACCACCCCTTTTTGTACCGCTTTGTTCGCCATAAGTTGGCAGGGTATGCTCAGAAGTGAGTCCCTTGCTCACTTTGCCACTGGATTCAAGCAAGCCGGGCTGTAGACGGCTGAAATGCCAGAAACTGGTCCTCGGAAGCTTGTTTCCGTTCCAGGGAAGGCATGGCTTGGCAGTTTAGGCTGGACTGTGTGCCCATGAGGCACAGGGTCAGACTGATTTGCATATAGCCATGTCTGAACTGGGGTGGCAGAGTGGGCAAAAGAACGGTGATGGATTAAACCCAGATCTGTTGACTGGGTGTGAGTGTTTGATTGGTTCAGATGCTCCGTCCATCACCACCCCCTTTTGTACCGCTTTGTTCGCCATAAGTTGGCAGGGTATGCTCAGACGTGAGTCCCTTGCTCACTTTGCCACTAGATTCAATCAAGCCGGGCTACAGACGGCTGAAATGCCAGAAACCGGTCCTCGGAGGCTTGTTTCCGGTCCAGGGAAGGCATGGCTTGGCAGTTCCGGCTTGACTGTTCCCATGAGGCAAAGGGTCAGACTGATTTGCATATGGCCATGTATGAACTGGGGAGGCAGAGTGTGCTAAAGAACGGTGATGGATTAAACCCAGATCTGTTGACTGGGTGTGAGTGTTTGATTGGTTCAGATGCTCCGTCCATCACCACCCCCTTTTGAACCGCTTTGTTCGCCATAAGTTGGCATGGTATGCTCAGACGTGAGTCCCTTGCTCACTTTGCCACTGGATTCTAGCAAGCTGGGCTGAAGACGGCTGAGATGCCAGAAACTGGTCCTCGGAAGCTTGTTTCCGGTCCAGGGAAGGCATGGCTTGGCAGTTTGGGCTGGACTGTTCCCATGAGACACAGGGTCAGACTGATTTGCATATGGCCATGTCTGAACTGGGGATGCAGAGTGGGCTAAAGAACGGGGATGGATTAAACCCAGATCTGTTGACTGGGTGTGAGTGTTCGATTGGTTCAGATGCTCCGTCCATCACCACCCCCTTTTGTACCGCTTTGTTCGCCATAAGTTGGCAGGGTATGCTCAGACGTGAGTACCCTGCTCACTTTGCCACTGGATTCAAGCAAGCCGGGCTGAAGACGGCTGAAATGCCACAAACCGGTCCTCGGAAGCTTGTTTCCGGTCCAGGGAAGGCATGGCTTGTCAGTTTGGGCTGGACTGTTCCCATGAGGCACAGGGTCAGACTGATTTGCATATGGCCATGTCTGAACTGGGGTGGCAGAGTGGGCTAAAGAACGGTGATGGATTAAACCCAGATCTGTTGACTGGGTGTGAGTGTTCGATTGGTTCAGATGCTCCGTCCATCACTACCCCCTTTTGTACCGCTTTGTTCGCCATAAGTTGGCAGGGTATGCTCAGACGTGAGTCCCTTGCTCACTTTGCCACTGGATTCAAGCAAGCCGGTCTGAAGACAGCTGAAATGCCAGAAACCGGTCCTCGGAAGCTTCTTTCCGGTCCAGGGAAGGCATGGCTTGGCAGTTCGGGCTGGACTGTTCCCATGAGGCACATGGTCAGACTGATTTGCATATAGCCATGTCTGAACTGGGGTGGCAGAGTGGGCTAAAGAACGGTGATGGATTAAACCCAGATCTGTTGACTGGGTGTGAGTGTTTGATTGGTTCAGATGCTCCGTCCATCACCACCCCCTTTCGTACCGCTTTGTTCGCCATAAGTTGGCAGGGTATGCTCAGACATGAGTCCCTTGCTCACTTTGCCACTGGATTCAATGAAGCCGGGCTGCAGACGGCTGAAATGCCAGAAACCGGTCCTGGGAAGCTTGTTTCCGGTCCAGGGAAGGCATGGCTTGGCAGTTTGGGCTGGACTGTTCCCATGAGGCAAAAGGTCAGACAGATTTGCATGTGGCCATGTCTGAACTGGGGTGGCAGAGTGGCTAAAGAACGGTGATGGATTAAACCCAGATCTGTTGACTGGGTGTGAGTGTTTGATTGGTTCAGATGCTCCGTCCATCACCACCACCTTTTGTACCGCTTTGTTCGCCATAAGTTGGCAGGGTATGCTCAGACGTGAGTCCCTTGCTCACTTTGCCACTGGATTCAAGCAAGCCGGGCTGTAGACGGCTGAAATGTCAGAAACCGGTCCTCGGAAGCTTGTTTCCAGTCCAGGGAAGGCATGGCTTGGCAGTTCGGGCTGGACTTTTCCCATGAGGCACAGGGTCAGACTGATTTGCATATGGCCATGTCCGAACTGGAGTTGCAGAGTGGGCTAAAGAACGGTGATGGATTAAACCCAGATCTTTTGACTGGGTGTGAGTGTTTGATTGGTTCAGATGCTCCGTCCATCTCCACCCCCTTTTGTACCGCTTTTTTCGCCATAAGTTGGCAGGGTATGCTAAAACGTGAGTCCCTTGCTCTTTTTGCCACTGGATTCAAGCAAGCCGGGCTGCAGACGGCTGATATGCCAGAAACCGGTCCTCTGAAGCTTGTTTCCGTTCCAGGGAAGGCATGGCTGGGCAGTTCGGGCTGGACTGTTCCCATGAGGCACAGGGTCAGACTGATTTGCATATAGCCATGTCTGAACTGGGGTGGCAGAGTGGGCTAAAGAACGGTGATGGATTAAAACCAGATCTGTTGACTGGGTGTGAGTGTTTGATTGGTTCAGATGCTCAGTCCATCACCACCCCCTTTTATACCGCTTTGTTCGCCATAAGTTGGCAGGGTATGCTCAGGCGTGAGTCCCTTGCTCACTTTGCCACTGGATTCAAGCAAGCCGGGCTGAAGACGGCTGAAATGCCAGAAACCGGTCCTCGGAAGCTTGTTTCCGGTCCAGGGAAGGCATGGCTTGGCAGTTCGGGCTGGACTGTTCCCATGAGGCACAGGGTCAGACTGATTTGAATATGGCCATGTCTGAACTGGGGTTGCAGAGTGGGCTAAAGAACGGTGATGGATTAAACCCAGATCTGTTGACTGGGTGTGAGTGTTTGATTGGTTCAGATGCTCCGTCCATCACCACCCCCTTTTGTACCGCTTTGTTCGCCATAAGTTGGCAGGGTATGCTCAGACGTGAGTCCCTTGCTCATTTTGCCACTGGATTCAAGCAAGCCGGGCTGAAGACGGCTTAAATGCCAGAAACCGGTCCTCTGTAGCTTGTTTCCGGTCCAGGGAAGGCATGGCTTGGCAGTTCGGGCTGGACTGTTCCCTTGAGGCACAGGGTCAGACTGATTTGCATATGGCCATGTCTGAACTAGGGTGGCAGAGTGGGCTAAAGAACGGTGATGGATTAAACCCAGATATATTGACTGGGTGTGAGTGTTTGATTGGTTCAGATGCTCTGTCCATCACCACCCCCTTTTGTACCGCTTTGTTCGCCATAAGTTGGCAGGGTATGCTCAGACGTGAGTCCCTTGCTCACTTTGCCACTGGATTCAAGCAAGCCGGGCTGAAGACGGCTGAAATGCCAGAAACCGGTCCTCGGAAGCTTGTTTCCAGTCCAGGGAAGGCATGGCTTGGCAGTTCGGGCTGGACTGTTCCCATGAGGCACAGGGTCAGACTGATTTGCATATGGCCATGTCTGAACTGGGGTGGCAGAGTGGGCTAAAGAACGGTGATGGATTAAACCCAGATCTGTTGACTGGGTATGAGTGTTTGATTGGTTCAGATGCTCCGTCCAGCACCACCCCCTTTTGTACCTCTTTGTTCGCCATAAGTTGGCAGGGTATGCTCAGACGTGAGTCCCTTGCTCACTTTGCCACTGGATTCAAGCAAGCCGGGCTGAAGACGGCTGAAATGCCAGTAACCGGTCCTCGGAAGCTCGTTTCCAGTACAGGGAAGGCATGGCTTGGCAGTTCGGGCTGGACTGTTCTGATGAGGCACAGGGTCAGACTGATTTGCATATGGCCATGTCTAAACTGGGGTGACAGAGTGGGCTAAAGAACGGTGATGGATTAAACCCAGATCTGTTGACTGGGTGTGAGTGTTTGATTGGTTCAGATGCTCCGTCCATCACCACCCCCTTTTGTACCACTTTGTTCGCCATAAGTTGGCAGGGTATGCTCAGACGTGAGTCCCTTGCTCACTTTGCCACTGGATTCAAGCAAGCCGGGCTAAAGACGGCTGAAATGACAGAAACCGGTCCTCGAAAGCTTGTTTCCGGTCCAGGGAAGGCATGGCTTGGCAGTTCGGGCTGGACTGTTCCCATGAGGCACAGGTTCAGACTGATTTGCATATGGCCATGTCTGAACTGGGGTGGCAGAGTGGGCTAAAGAACGGTGATGGATTAAACCCAGATCTGTTGACTGGGTGTGAGTGTTTGATTGGTTCAGATGCTCCGTCCATCACCACCCCCTTTAGTACCGCTTTGTTCGCCATAATTTGGCAGGTTATGCTCAGACGTGAGTCCCTTGCTCACTTTGCCACTGGATTCAAGCAAGCTGGGCTGAAGACGGCTGAGATGCCAGAAACCGGTCCTCTGAAGCTTGTTTCCGGTCCAGGGAAGGCATGGCTTGGCAGTTCGGGCTGGACTGTTCCCATGAGGCACAGGGTCAGACTGATTTGCATATGGCCATGTCTGAACTGGGGTGGCAGAGTGGGCTAAAGAACGGTGATGGATTAAACCCCGGTCAGGTAACTGGGGGTGAGTGCTTGTATTGTCAACACTCCGTCCATCATTTGCTTTGGTTTTTCTTTGTTCGCCATAAGTTGGCAGGGTATGCTCAGACGTGAGTCCCTTGCTCACTTTGCCACTGGATTCAAGCAAGCCGGGCTGTAGACTGCTGAAATGCCAGAAACCGGTCCTCGGAAGCTTGTTTCCGGTCCAGGGAAGGCATGGCTTGGCAGTTCGGGCTGGACTGTTCCCATGAGTCACAGTGTCGGACTGATTTAAATATGGCCATGTCTGAACTGGGGTGGCAGAGTGGGCTAAAGAACGGTGATGGATTAAACCCAGATCTGGTGACTGGGTGTGAGTGTTTGATTGGTTCAGATGCTCCGTCCATCACCACCCCCTTTTGTACCGCTTTGTTCGCCATAAGTTGGCAGGGTATGCTCAGACGTGAGTCCCTTGCTCACTTTGCCACTGGATTCAAGCAAGCCGGTTTGAAGACGGCTGAAATGCCAGAAACCGGTCCTCGGAAGCTTCTTTCCGGTCCAGGGAAGGCATGGCTTGGCAGTTCGGGCTGGACTGTTCCCATGAGGCACATGGTCAGACTGATTTGCATATAGCCATGTCTGAACTGGGGTGGCAGAGTGGGCTAAAGAACGGTGATGGATTAAACCCAGATCTGTTGACTGGGTGTGAGTGTTTGATTGGTTCAGATGCTCCGTCCATCACCACCCCCTTTCGTACCGCTTTGTTCGCCATAAGTTGGCAGGGTATGCTCAGACATGAGTCCCTTGCTCACTTTGCCACTGGATTCAATGAAGCCGGGCTGCAGACGGCTGATATGCCAGAAACCGGTCCTCTGAAGCTTGTTTCCGTTCCAGGGAAGGCATGGCTGGGCAGTTCGGGCTGGACTGTTCCCATGAGGCACAGGGTCAGACTGATTTGCATATAGCCATGTCTGAACTGGGGTGGCACAGTGGGCTAAAGAACGGTGATGGATTAAAACCAGATCTGTTGACAGGGTGTGAGTGTTTGATTGGTTCAGATGCTCCGTCCATCTCCACCCCCTTTTGTACCGCTTTTTTCGCCATAAGTTGGCAGGGTATGCTAAAACGTGAGTCCCTTGCTCTTTTTGCCACTGGATTCAAGCAAGCCGGGCTGTAGACGGCTGATATGCCAGAAACCGGTCCTCTGAAGCTTGTTTCCGTTCCAGGGAAGGCATGGCTGGGCAGTTCGGGCTGGACTGTTCCCATGAGGCACAGGGTCAGACTGATTTGCATATAGCCATGTCTGAACTGGGGTGGCAGAGTGGGCTAAAGAACGGTGATGGATTAAAACCAGATCTGTTGACTGGGTGTGAGTGTTTGATTTGTTCAGATGCTCCGTCCATCACCACCCCCTTTTGTACCGCTTTGTTCGCCATAAGTTGGCGGGGTATGCTCAGACGTGAGTCACTTGCTCACTTTGCCACTGGATTCAAGAAAGCCGTGCTGAAGACGGCTGAAATGCCAGAAACCGATCCTCGGAAGCTTGTTTCGGGTCCAGGGAAGGCAAGGCTTGGCAGTTCGGGCTGGACTGTTCCCATGAGGCACAGGGTCAGACTGATTTGCATATGGCCATGTCTGAAATGGGGTGGCAGAGTGGCTAAAGAACGGTGATAGATTAAACCCAGATCTGTTGACTGGGTGTGAGTGTTTTATTGGTTCAGATGCTCCGTCCATCACCACCCCCTTTTGTACCGCTTTGTTCGCCATAAGTTGGCAGGGTATGCTCAGACGTGAGTCCCTTGCTCACTTTGCCTCTGGATTCAAGCAAGCCAGGCTGTAGACGGCTGAAATGCCAGAAACCGGTCCTCGGAAGCTTGTTTACGGTCCAGGGAAGGCATGGCTTGGCAGTTCGGGCTGGAATGTTCCCATGAGTCACAGGGTCAGACTGATTTGCATATGGCCATGTCTGAACTTGGGTGGCAGAGTGGGCTAAACAACGGTGATGGATTAAACCCAGATCTGTTGACTGGGTGTGGGTGTTTGATTGGTTCAGATGCTCCGTCCATCACCACCCCCTTTTGTACCGCTTTGTTCGCCATAAGTTGGCAGGGTATGCTCAGACGTGAGTCCCTTGCTCACTTTGCCACTGGATTCAAGCAAGCCGGGCTGAAGACGGCTGAAATGCCAGAAACCGGTCCTCGGAAGCTTGTTTCCGGTCCAGGGAAGGCATGGCTTGGCAGTTCAGGCTGGACTGTTCCCATGAGGCACAGGGTCAGACTGATTTGCAGATAGCCATGTCTGAACTGGGGTGGCAGAGTGGGCAAAAGAACGGTGATGGATTAAACCCAGATCTGTTGACTGGGTCTGAGTGTTTGATTGGTTCAGATGCTCCGTCCATCACCACCCCCTTTTGTACCGCTTTGTTCGCCATAAGTTGGCAGGGTATGCTCAGACGTGAGTCCCTTGCTCACTTTGCCACTAGATTCAATCAAGCCGGGCTACAGATGGCTGAAATGCCAGAAACCGGTCCTCGGAGGCTTGTTTCCGGTCCAGGGAAGGCATGGCTTGGCAGTTCCGGCTTGACTGTTCCCATGAGGCAAAGGGTCAGACTGATTTGCATATGGCCATGTATGAACTGGGGAGGCAGAGTGGGCTAAAGAACGGTGATGGATTAAACCCAGATCTGTTGACTGGGTGTGAGTGTTTGATTGGTTCAGATGCTCCGTCCATCACCACCCCCTTTTGAACCGCTTTGTTCGCCATAAGTTGGCAGGGTATGCTCAGATGTGAGTCCCTAGCTCACTTTGCCACTGGATTCAAGCAAGCCGGGCTGTAGACGGCTGAAATGCCAGAAACTGGTCCTCGGAAGCTTGTTTCCGGTCAAGGGAAGACATGGCTTGGCAGTTAGGGCTGGACTGTTCCCATGAGGCACAGGGTCAGACTGATTTGCATATGGCCATGTCTGAACTGGGGATACAGAGTGGGCTAAAGAACGGTGATGGATTAAACCCAGATCTGTTGACTGGGTGTGAGTGTTCGATTGGTTCAGATGCTCCGTCCATCACCACCCCCTTTTGTACCGCTTTGTTCGCCATAAGTTGGCAGGGTATGCTCAGACGTGAGTACCCTGCTCACTTTGCCACTGGATTCAAGCAAGCCGGGCTGAAGACGGCTGAAATGCCACAAACCGGTCCTCGGAAGCTTGTTTCCGGTCCAGGGAAGGCATGGCTTAGCAGTTTGGGCTGGACTGTTCCCATGAGGCACAGGGTCAGACTGATTTGCATATGGCCATGTCTGAACTGGGGTGGCAGAGTGGGCTAAAGAACGGTGATGGATTAAACCCAGATCTGTTGACTGGGTGTGAGTGTTCGATTGGTTCAGATGTCCGTCCATCACCACCCCCTTTTGTACCGCTTTGTTCGCCATAAGTTGGCAGGGTATGCTCAGACGTGAGTCCCTTGCTCACTTTGCCACTGGATTCAAGCAAGCCGGTCTGAAGACGGCTGAAATGCCAGAAACCGGTCCTCGGAAGCTTGTTTCCGTTCCAGGGAAGGCATGGCTTGGCAGTTCAGGCTGGACTGTTCCCATGAGGCACAGGGTCAGACTGATTTGCATATAGCCATGTCTGAACTGGGGTGGCAGAGTGGGCAAAAGAACGGTGATGGATTAAACCCAGATCTGTTGACTGGGTGTGAGTGTTTGATTGGTTCAGATGCTCCGTCCATCATCACCCCCTTTTGTACCGCTTTGTTCGCCATAAGTTGGCAGGGTATGCTCAGACGTGAGTCCCTTGCTCACTTTGCCACTAGATTCAATCAAGCCAGGCTACAGACGGCTGAAATGCCAGAAACCGGTCCTCGGAGGCTTGTTTCCGGTCCAGGGAAGGCATGGCTTGGCAGTTCCGGCTTGACTGTTCCCATGAGGCAAAGGGTCAGACTGATTTGCATATGGCCATGTATGAACTGGGGAGGCAGAGTGTGCTAAAGAACGGTGATGGATTAAACCCAGATCTGTTGACTCGGTGTGAGTGTTTGATTGGTTCAGATGCTCCGTCCATCACCACCCCCTTTTGAACCGCTTTGTTCGCCATAAGTTGGCAGGGTATGCTCAGACGTGAGTCCCTTGCTCACTTTGCCACTGGATTCAAGCAAGCTGGGCTGAAGACTGCTGAGATGCCAGAAACTGGTCCTCGGAAGCTTGTTTCCGGTCCAGGGAAGGCATGGCTTGGCAGTTTGGGCTGGACTGTTCCCATGAGGCACAGGGTCAGACTGATTTGCATATGGCCATGTCTGAACTGGGGATGCAGAGTGGGCTAAAGAACGGTGATGGATTAAACCCAGATCTGTTGACTGGGTGTGAGTGTTCGATTGGTTCAGATGCTCAGTCCATCACCACCCCCTTTTGTACCGCTTTGTTCGCCATAAGTTGGCAGGGTATGCTCAGACGTGAGTACCCTGCTCACTTTGCCACTGGATTCAAGCAAGCCGGGCTGAAGACGGCTGAAATGCCTCAAACCGGTCCTCGGAAGCTTGTTTCCGGTCCAGGGAAGGCATGGCTTGTCAGTTTGGGCTGGACTGTTCCCATGAGGCACAGGGTCAGACTGATTTGCATATGGCCATGTCTGAACTGGGGTGGCAGAGTGGGCTAAAGAACGGTGATGGATTAAACCCAGATCTGTTGACTGGGTGTGAGTGTTCGATTGGTTCAGATGCTCCGTCCATCACTACCCCCTTTTGTACCGCTTTGTTCGCCATAAGTTGGCAGGGTATGCTCAGACGTGAGTCCCTTGCTCACTTTGCCACTGGATTCAAGCAAGCCGGTCTGAAGACGGCTAAAATGCCAGAAACCGGTCCTCGGAAGCTTCTTTCCGGTCCAGGGAAGGCATGGCTTGGCAGTTTGGGCTGGACTGTTCCCATGAGGCACATGGTCAGACTGATTTGCATATAGCCATGTCTGAACTGGGGTGGCAGAGTGGGCTAAAGAACGGTGATGGATTAAACCCAGATCTGTTGACTGGGTGTGAGTGTTTGATTGGTTCAGATGCTCCGTCCATCACCACCCCCTTTCGTACCGCTTTGTTCGCCATAAGTTGGCAGGGTATGCTCAGACATGAGTCCCTTGCTCACTTTGCCACTGGATTCAATGAAGCCGGGCTGCAGACGGCTGAAATGCCAGAAACCGGTCCTGGGAAGCTTGTTTCCGGTCCAGGGAAGGCATGGCTTGGCAGTTTGGGCTGGACTGTTCCCATGAGGCAAAAGGTCAGACAGATTTGCATGTGGCCATGTCTGAACTGGGGTGGCAGAGTGGCTAAAGAACGGTGATGGATTAAACCCAGATCTGTTGACTGGGTGTGAGTGTTTGATTGGTTCAGATGCTCCGTCCATCACCACCACCTTTTGTACCGCTTTGTTCGCCATAAGTTGGCAGGGTATGCTCAGACGTGAGTCCCTTGCTCACTTTGCCACTGGATTCAAGCAAGCCGGGCTGTAGACGGCTGAAATGTCAGAAACCAGTCCTCGGAAGCTTGTTTCCAGTCCAGGGAAGGCATGGCTTGGCAGTTCGGGCTGGACTTTTCCCATGAGGCACAGGGTCAGACTGATTTGCATATGGCCATGTCTGAACTGGAGTTGCAGAGTGGGCTAAAGAACGGTGATGGATTAAACCCAGATCTTTTGACTGGGTGTGAGTGTTTGATTGGTTCAGATGCTCCGTCCATCTCCACCCCCTTTTGTACCGCTTTTTTCGCCCTAAGTTGGCAGGGTATGCTAAAACGTGAGTCCCTTGCTCTTTTTGCCACTGGATTCAAGCAAGCCGGGCTGTAGACGGCTGATATGCCAGAAACCGGTCCTCTGAAGCTTGTTTCCGTTCCAGGGAAGGCATGGCTGGGCAGTTCGGGCTGGACTGTTCCCATGAGGCACAGGGTCAGACTGATTTGCATATAGCCATGTCTGAACTGGGGTGGCAGAGTGGGCTAAAGAACGGTGATGGATTAAAACCAGATCTGTTGACTGGGTGTGAGTGTTTGATTGGTTCAGATGCTCAGTCCATCACCACCTCCTTTTATACCGCTTTGTTCGCCATAAGTTGGCAGGGTATGCTCAGGCGTGAGTCCCTTGCTCACTTTGCCACTGGATTCAAGCAAGCCGGGCTGAAGACGGCTGAAATGCCAGAAACCGGTCCTCGGAAGCTTGTTTCCGGTCCAGGGAAGGCATGGCTTTGCAGTTCGGGTTGGACTGTTCCCATGAGGCACAGGGTCAGACTGATTTGCATATGGCCATGTCTGAACTGGGGTGGCAGAGTGGGCTAAAGAACGGTGATGGATTAAACCCAGATCTTTTGACTGGGTGTGAGTGTTTGATTGGTTCAGATGCTCCGTCCATCACCACCCCCTTTTGTACCGCTTTGTTCGCCATAAGTTGGCGGGGTATGCTCAGACATGAGTCCCTTGCTCACTTTGCCACTGGATTCAATGAAGCCGGGCTGCAGACGGCTGAAATGCCAGAAACCGGTCCTGGGAAGCTTGTTTCCGGTCCAGGGAAGGCATGGCTTGGCAGTTTGGGCTGGACTGTTCCCATGAGGCAAAAGGTCAGACAGATTTGCATGTGGCCATGTCTGAACTGGGGTGGCAGAGTGGCTAAAGAACGGTGATGGATTAAACCCAGATCTGTTGACTGGGTGTGAGTGTTTGATTGGTTCAGATGCTCGGTCCATCACCACCACCTTTTGTACCGCTTTGTTCGCCATAAGTTGGCAGGGTATGCTCAGACGTGAGTCCCTTGCTCACTTTGCAACTGGATTCAAGCAAGCCGGGCTGTAGACGGCTGAAATGTCAGAAACCGGTCCTCGGAAGCTTGTTTCCAGTCCAGGGAAGGCATGGCTTGGCAGTTCGGGCTGGACTTTTCCCATGAGGCACAGGGTCAGACTGATTTGCATATGGCCATGTCTGAACTGGAGTTGCAGAGTGGGCTAAAGAACGGTGATGGATTAAACCCAGATCTTTTGACTGGGTGTGAGTGTTTGATTGGTTCAGATGCTCCGTCCATCACCACCCCCTTTTATACCGCTTTGTTCGCCATAAGTTGGCAGGGTATGCTCAGGCGTGAGTCCCTTGCTCACTTTGCCACTAGATTCAAGCAAGCCGGGCTGAAGACGGCTGAAATGCCAGAAACCGGTCCTCGGAAGCTTGTTTCCGGTCCAGGGAAGGCATGGCTTTGCAGTTCGGGTTGGACTGTTCCCATGAGGCACAGGGTCAGACTGATTTGCATATGGCCATGTCTGAACTGGGGTGGCAGAGTGGGCTAAAGAACGGTGATGGATTAAACCCAGATCTTTTGACTGGGTGTGAGTGTTTGATTGGTTCAGATGCTCCGTCCATCACCACCCCCTTTTGTACCGCTTTGTTCGCCATAAGTTGGCGGGGTATGCTCAAACATGAGTCCCTTGCTCACTTTGCCACTGGATTCAAGAAAGCCGTGCTGAAGACGGCTGAAATGCCAGAAACCGATCCTCGGAAGCTTGTTTCGGGTCCAGGGAAGGCATGGCTTGGCAGTTCGGGCTGGACTGTTCCCATGAGGCACAGGGTCAGACTGATTTGCATATGGCCATGTCTGAACTTGGGTGGCAGAGTGGGCTAAAGAACGGTGATGGATTAAACCCAGATCTGTTGACTGGGTGTGGGTGTTTGATTGGTTCAGATGCTCCGTCCATCACCACCCCCTTTTGTACCGCTTTGTTTGCCATAAATTGGCAGGGTATGCTCAGACGTGAGTCCCTTGCTCACTTTGCCACTGGATTCAAGCAAGCCGGGCTGAAGACGGCTGAAATGCCAGAAACCGGTCCTCGGAAGCTTGTTTCCGGTCCAGGGAAGGCATGGCTTTGCAGTTCGGGTTGGACTGTTCCCATGAGGCACAGGGTCAGACTGATTTGCATATGGCCATGTCTGAACTTGGGTGGCAGAGTGGGCTAAAGAACGGTGATGGATTAAAACCAGATCTGTTGACTGGGTGTGAGTGTTTGATTGGTTCAGATGCTCAGTCCATCACCACCTCCTTTTATACCGCTTTGTTCGCCATAAGTTGGCAGGGTATGCTCAGGCGTGAGTCCCTTGCTCACTTTGCCACTGGATTCAAGCAAGCCGGGCTGAAGACGGCTGAAATGCCAGAAACCGGTCCTCGGAAGCTTGTTTCCGGTCCAGGGAAGGCATGGCTTTGCAGTTCGGGTTGGACTGTTCCCATGAGGCACAGGGTCAGACTGATTTGCATATGGCCATGTCTGAACTGGGGTGGCAGAGTGGGCTAAAGAACGGTGATGGATTAAACCCAGATCTTTTGACTGGGTGTGAGTGTTTGATTGGTTCAGATGCTCCGTCCATCACCACCCCCTTTTGTACCGCTTTGTTCGCCATAAGTTGGCGGGGTATGCTCAGACATGAGTCCCTTGCTCACTTTGCCACTGGATTCAATGAAGCCGGGCTGCAGACGGCTGAAATGCCAGAAACCGGTCCTGGGAAGCTTGTTTCCGGTCCAGGGAAGGCATGGCTTGGCAGTTTGGGCTGGACTGTTCCCATGAGGCAAAAGGTCAGACAGATTTGCATGTGGCCATGTCTGAACTGGGGTGGTAGAGTGGCTAAAGAACGGTGATGGATTAAACCCAGATCTGTTGACTGGGTGTGAGTGTTTGATTGGTTCAGATGCTCCGTCCATCACCACCACCTTTTGTACCGCTTTGTTCGCCATAAGTTGGCAGGGTATGCTCAGACGTGAGTCCCTTGCTCACTTTGCAACTGGATTCAAGCAAGCCGGGCTGTAGACGGCTGAAATGTCAGAAACCGGTCCTCGGAAGCTTGTTTCCAGTCCAGGGAAGGCCTCGCTTGGCAGTTCGGGCTGGACTTTTCCCATGAGGCACAGGGTCAGACTGATTTGCATATGGCCATGTCTGAACTGGAGTTGCAGAGTGGGCTAAAGAACGGTGATGGATTAAACCCAGATCTTTTGACTGGGTGTGAGTGTTTGATTGGTTCAGATGCTCCGTCCATCACCACCCCCTTTTATACCGCTTTGTTCGCCATAAGTTGGCAGGGTATGCTCAGGCGTGAGTCCCTTGCTCACTTTGCCACTGGATTCAAGCAAGCCGGGCTGAAGACGGCTGAAATGCCAGAAACCGGTCCTCGGAAGCTTGTTTCCGGTCCAGGGAAGGCATGGCTTTGCAGTTCGGGTTGGACTGTTCCCATGAGGCACAGGGTCAGACTGATTTGCATATGGCCATGTCTGAACTGGGGTGGCAGAGTGGGCTAAAGAACGGTGATGGATTAAACCCAGATCTTTTGACTGGGTGTGAGTGTTTGATTGGTTCAGATGCTCCGTCCATCACCACCCCCTTTTGTACCGCTTTGTTCGCCATAAGTTGGCGGGGTATGCTCAAACATGAGTCCCTTGCTCACTTTGCCACTGGATTCAAGAAAGCCGTGCTGAAGACGGCTGAAATGCCAGAAACCGATCCTCGGAAGCTTGTTTCGGGTCCAGGGAAGGCATGGCTTGGCAGTTCGGGCTGGACTGTTCCCATGAGGCACAGGGTCAGACTGATTTGCATATGGCCATGTCTGAAATGGGGTGGCAGAGTGGCTAAAGAACGGTGATAGATTAAACCCAGATCTGTTGACTGGGTGTGAGTGTTTGATTGGTTCAGATGCTCCGTCCATCACCACCCCCTTTTGTACCGCTTTGTTCGCCATAAGTTGGCAGGGTATACTCAGACGTGAGTCCCTTGCTCACTTTGCCTCTGGATTCAAGCAAGCCAGGCTGTAGACGGCTGAAATGCCAGAAACCGGTCCTCGGAAGCTTGTTTACGGTCCAGGGAAGGCATGGCTTGGCAGTTCGGGCTGGAATGTTCCCATGAGTCACAGGGTCAGACTGATTTGCATATGGCCATGTCTGAACTTGGGTGGCAGAGTGGGCTAAAGAACGGTGATGGATTAAACCCAGATCTGTTGACTGGGTGTGGGTGTTTGATTGGTTCAGATGCTCCGTCCATCACCACCCCCTTTTGTACCGCTTTGTTTGCCATAAATTGGCAGGGTATGCTCAGACGTGAGTCCCTTGCTCACTTTGCCACTGGATTCAAGCAAGCCGGGCTGAAGACGGCTGAAATGCCAGAAACCGGTCCTCGGAAGCTTGTTTCCGGTCCAGGGAAGGCATGGCTTGGCAGTTCAGGCTGGACTGTTCCCATGAGGCACAGGGTCAGACTGATTTGCAGATAGCCATGTCTGAACTGGGGTGGCAGAGTGGGCAAAAGAACGGTGATGGATTAAACCCAGATCTGTTGACTGGGTCTGAGTGTTTGATTGGTTCAGATGCTCCGTCCATCACCACCCCCTTTTGTACCGCTTTGTTCGCCATAAGTTGGCAGGGTATGCTCAGACGTGAGTCCCTTGCTCACTTTGCCACTAGATCCAATCAAGCCGGGCTACAGATGGCTGAAATGCCAGAAACCGGTCCTCGGAGGCTTGTTTCCGGTCCAGGGAAGGCATGGCTTGGCAGTTCCGGCTTGACTGTTCCCATGAGGCAAAGGGTCAGACTGACTTGCATATGGCCATGTATGAACTGGGGAGGCAGAGTGGGCTAAAGAACGGTGATGGATTAAACCCAGATCTGTTGACTGGGTGTGAGTGTTTGATTGGTTCAGATGCTCCATCCATCACCACCCCCTTTTTTACCGCTTTGTTCGCCATAAGTTGGCAGGGTATACTCAGACGTGAGTCCCTTGCTCACTTTGCCTCTGGATTCAAGCAAGCCAGGCTGTAGACGGCTGAAATGCCAGAAACCGGTCCTCGGAAGCTTGTTTACGGTCCAGGGAAGGCATGGCTTGGCAGTTCGGGCTGGAATGTTCCCATGAGTCACAGGGTCAGACTGATTTGCATATGGCCATGTCTGAACTTGGGTGGCAGAGTGGGCTAAAGAACGGTGATGGATTAAACCCAGATCTGTTGACTGGGTGTGGGTGTTTGATTGGTTCAGATGCTCCGTCCATCACCACCCCCTTTTGTACCGCTTTGTTTGCCATAAGTTGGCAGGGTATGCTCAGACGTGAGTCCCTTGCTCACTTTGCCACTGGATTCAAGCAAGCCGGGCTGAAGACGGCTGAAATGCCAGAAACCGGTCCTCGGAAGCTTGTTTCCGGTCCAGGGAAGGCATGGCTTGGCAGTTCAGGCTGGACTGTTCCCATGAGGCACAGGGTCAGACTGATTTGCAGATAGCCATGTCTGAACTGGGGTGGCAGAGTGGGCAAAAGAACGGTGATGGATTAAACCCAGATCTGTTGACTGGGTCTGAGTGTTTGATTGGTTCAGATGCTCCGTCCATCACCACCCCCTTTTGTACCGCTTTGTTCGCCATAAGTTGGCAGGGTATGCTCAGACGTGAGTCCCTTGCTCACTTTGCCACTAGATTCAATCAAGCCGGGCTACAGATGGCTGAAATGCCAGAAACCGGTCCTCGGAGGCTTGTTTTCGGTCCAGGGAAGGCATGGCTTGGCAGTTCCGGCTTGACTGTTCCCATGAGGCAAAGGGTCAGACTGACTTGCATATGGCCATGTATGAACTGGGGAGGCAGAGTGGGCTAAAGAACGGTGATGGATTAAACCCAGATCTGTTGACTGTGTGTGAGTGTTTGATTGGTTCAGATGCTCCGTCCATCACCACCCCCTTCTGAACCGCTTTGTTCGCCATAAGTTGGCAGGGTATGGTCAGATGTGAGTCCCTAGCTCACTTTGCCACTGGATTCAAGCAAGCCGGGCTGTAGACGGCTGAAATGCCAGAAACTGGTCCTCGGAAGCTTGTTTCCGGTCCAGGGAAGGCATGGCTTGGCAGTTAGGGCTGGACTGTTCCCATGAGGCACAGGGTCAGACTGATTTGCATATGGCCATGTCTGAACTGGGGATACAGAGTGGGCTAAAGAACGGTGATGGATTAAACCCAGATCTGTTGACTGGGTGTGAGTGTTCGATTGGTTCAGATGCTCCGTCCATCACCACCCCCTTTTGTACCGCTTTGTTCGCCATAAGTTGGCAGGGTATGCTCAGACGTGAGTACCCTGCTTACTTTGCCACTGGATTCAAGCAAGCCGGGCTGAAGACGGCTGAAATGCCACAAACCGGTCCTCGGAAGCTTGTTTCCGGTCCAGGGAAGGCATGGCTTGGCAGTTTGGGCTGGACTGTTCCCATGAGGCACAGGGTCAGACTGATTTGCATATGGCCATGTCTGAACTGGGGTGGCAGAGTGGGCTAAAGAACGGTGATGGATTAAACCCAGATCTGTTGACTGGGTGTGAGTGTTTGATTGGTTCAGATGCTCCGTCCATCACCACCCCCTTTTGTACCGCTTTGTTCGCCATAAGTTGGCAGGGTATGCTCAGACGTGAGTCCCTTGCTCACTTTGCCACTGGATTCAATGAAGCCGGGCTACAGACGGCTGAAATGCCAGAAACCGGTCCTGGGAAGCTTGTTTCCGGTCCAGGGAAGGCATGGCTTGGCAGTTTGGGCTGGACTGTTCCCATGAGGCAAAAGGTCAGACAGATTTGCATGTGGCCATGTCTGAACTGGGGTGGCAGAGTGGCTAAAGAACGGTGATGGATTAAACCCAGATCTGTTGACTGGGTGTGAGTGTTTGATTGGTTCAGATGCTCCGTCCATCACCACCACCTTTTGTACCGCTTTGTTCGCCATAAGTTGGCAGGGTATGCTCAGACGTGAGTCCCTTGCTCACTTTGCCACTGGATTCAAGCAAGCCGGGCTGTAGACGGCTGAAATGTCAGAAACCGGTCCTCGGAAGCTTGCTTCCGGTCCAGGGAAGGCATGGCTTGGCAGTTCGGGCTGGACTTTTCCCATGAGGCACAGGGTCAGACTGATTTGCATATGGCCATGTCTGAACTGGAGTTGCAGAGTGGGCTAAAGAACGGTGATGGATTAAACCCAGATCTTTTGACTGGGTGTGAGTGTTTGATTGGTTCAGATGCTCCGTCCATCTCCACCCCCTTTTGTACCGCTTTTTTTGCCATAAGTTGGCAGGGTATGCTCAGACGTGAGTCCCTTGCTCTTTTTGCCACTGGATTCAAGCAAGCCGGGCTGTAGACGGCTGATATGCCAGAAACCGGTCCTCGGAAGCTTGCTTCCGGTCCAGGGAAGGCATGGCTTGGCAGTTCGGGCTGGACTTTTCCCATGAGGCACAGGGTCAGACTGATTTGCATATGGCCATGTCTGAACTGGAGTTGCAGAGTGGGCTAAAGAACGGTGATGGATTAAACCCAGATCTTTTGACTGGGTGTGAGTGTTTGATTGGTTCAGATGCTCCGTCCATGTCCACCCCCTTTTGTACTGCTTTTTTGCCATAAGTTGGCAGGGTATGCTCAGACGTGAGTCCCTTGCTCTTTTTGCCACTGGATTCAAGCAAGCCGGGCTGTAGACGGCTGATATGCCAGAAACCGGTCCTCTGAAGCTTGTTTCCGTTCCAGGGAAGGCATGGCTGGGCAGTTCGGGCTGGACTTTTCCCATGAGGCACAGGGTCAGACTGATTTGCATATAGCCATGTCTGAACTGGGGTGGCAGAGTGGGCTAAAGAACGGTGATAGATTAAAACCAGATCTGTTGACTGGGTGTGAGTTTTTGATTGGTTCAGATGCTCAGTCCATCACCACCCCCTTTTGTACCGCTTTGTTCGCCATAAGTTGGCGGGGTATGCTCAGACGTGAGTCCCTTGCTCACTTTGCCACTGGATTCAAGAAAGCCGTGCTGAAGACGGATGAAATGCCAGAAACCGATCCTCGGAAGCTTGTTTCGGGTCCAGGGAAGGCATGGCTTGGCAGTTCGGGCTGGACTGTTCCCATGAGGCACAGGGTCAGACTGATTTGCATATGGCCATGTCTGAAATGGGGTGGCAGAGTGGGCTAAAGAACGGTGATAGATTAAACCCAGATCTGTTGACTGGGTGTGAGTGTTTGATTGGTTCAGATGCTCCGTCCATCACCACCCCCTTTTGTACCGCTTTGTTCACCATAATTTGGCAGGGTATGCTCAGACGTGAGTCCCTTGCTCACTTTGCCACTGGATTCAAGCAAGCCAGGCTGTAGACGGCTGAAATGCCAGAAACCGGTCCTCGGAAGCTTGTTTACGGTCCAGGGAAGGAATGGCTTGGCAGTTCGGGCTGGAATGTTCCCATGAGTCACAGGGTCAGACTGATTTGCATATGGCCATGTCTGAACTGGGGTGGCAGAGTGGGCTAAAGAACGGTGATGGATTAAACCCAGATCTGTTGACTGGGTGTGAGTGTTTGATTGGTTCAGATGCTCCGTCCATCACCACCCCCTTTTGTACCGCTTTGTTCGCCATAAGTTGGCAGGGTATGCTCAGACGTGAGTCCCTTGCTCACTTTGCCACTGGATTCAAGCAAGCCGGGCTGAAGACAGCTGAAATGCCAGAAACCGGTCTTCGGAAGCTTGTTTCCGGTCCAGGGAAGGCATGGCTTGGCAGTTCGGGCTGGACTGTTCCCATGAGGCACAGGGTCAGACTGATTTGCATATGGCCATGTCTGAACTTGGGTGGCAGAGTGGGCTAAAGAACGGTGATGGATTAAACCCAGATCTGTTGACTGGGTGTGAGTTTTTTATTGGTTCAGATGCTCCGTCCATCACCACCCCCTTTTGTACCGCTTTGTTCGCCATAAGTTGGCAGGGTATGCTCAGACGTGAGTCCCTTGCTCACTTTGCCACTGGATTCAAGCAAGCCGGGCTGAAGACGGCTGAAATGCCAGAAACCGGTCCTCGGAAGCTTGTTTCAGGTCCAGGGAAGGCATGGCTTGACAGTTCAGGCTGGACTGTTCCCATGAGGCACAGGGTCAGACTGATTTGCAGATAGCCATGTCTGAACTGGGGGGGCAGAGTGGGCTAAAGAACGGTGATGGATTAAACCCAGATCTGTTGACTGGGTGTGAGTGTTTGATTGGTTCAGATGCTCCGTCCATCACCCCCCCCTTTTGTACTGCTTTGTTCACCATAAGTGGGCAGGGTATGCTCAGATGTGAGTCCCTTGCTCACTTTGCCACTGGACTCAATCAAGCCGGGCTGCAGACAGCTGAAATGCCAGAAATCGGTCCTCGAAAGCTTGTTTCCGGTCCAGGGAAGGCATGGCTTGGCAGTTCGGGCTGGACTGTTCCCATGAGGCAAAGGGTCAGACTGATTTGCATATGGCCATGTCTGAACTGGGGTGGCAGAGTGGGCTAAAGAACGGTGATGGATTAAACCCGGATCTGTTGACTGGGTGTAAGTGTTTGATTGGTTCAGATGCTCCGTCCATCACCACCCCCTTTTGTACCGATTTGTTCGCCATAAGTTGGCAGGGTATGCTCAGACATGAGTCCCTTGCTCACTTTGCCACTGGATTCAAGCAAGCCGGGCTGTAGACGGCTGAAATGCCAGAAACCGGTCCTCGGAAGCTTGTTTCCGGTCCAGGGAAGGCATGGCTTGGCAGTTCGGGCTGGACTGTTCCCATGAGGCACAGGGTCAGACTGATTTGCATATGGCCATGTCTGAACTGGAATTGCAGAGTGGGCTAAAGAACGGTGATGGATTAAACCCAGATCTGTTGACTGGGTGTGAGTGTTTGATTGGTTCAGATGCTCCGTCCATCACCACCCCCTTTTGTACCGCTTTGTTCGCCATTAGTTGACAGGGTATGCTCAGACGTGAGTCCCTTGCTCACTTTGCCACTGGATTCAATCAAGCCGGGCTACAGACGGCTGAAATGTCAGAAACCGGACCTTGGAAGCTTGTTTCCGGTCCAGGGAAGGGATGGCTTGGCAGTTCGGGCTGGACTGTTCCCATGAGGCAAAGGGTCAGACTGATTTGCATATGGCCATGTCTGAACTGGGGTGGCAGAGTGGGCTAAAGAACGGTGATGGATTAAACCCAGATCTGTTGACTGGGTGTGAGTGTTTGATTGGTTCAGATACTCCGTCCATCACCACCCCCTTTTGTACCGCTTTGTTCGCCGTAAGTTGGCAGGGTATGCTCAGACGTGAGTCCCTTGCTCACTTTGCCACTGCATTCAAGCAAGCCAGGCTGTAGACGGCTCAAATGCCAGAAACCGGTTCTCGGTTAGCTTGTTTCCGGTCCAGGGAAGGCATGGCTTGGCAGTTCGGGCTGGAATGTTCCCATGAGTCACGGGGTCAGACTGATTTGCATATGGCCATGTCTGAACTGGGGTGGCAGAGTGGGCTAAAGAACGGTGATGGATTAAACCCAGATCTGTTGACTGGGTGTGAGTGTTTGATTGGTTCAGATGCTCCGTCCATCACCACCCCCTTTTGTACTGCTTTGTTCACCATAAGTGGGCAGGGTATGCTCAGACGTGAGTCCCTTGCTCACTTTGCCACTGGATTCAAGCAAGCCGGGCTGTAGACGGCTGAAATGCCAGAAACCGGTCCTCGGAAGCTTGTTTCCATTCCAGGGAAGGCATGGCTTGGCAGTTCAGGCTGGACTGTTCCCATGAGGCACAGGGTCAGACTGATTTGCATATGGCCATGTCTGAACTGGGGTGGCAGAGTGGGCTAAAGAACGGTGATTGATTAAACCCAGATCTGCTGACTGGGTGTGAGTGTTTGAATGGTTCAGATGCTCTGTCCATCACCACCCCCTTTTGTACCGCTTTGTTCGCCATAAGTTGGCAGGGTATGCTCAGACGTGAGTCCCTTGCTCATTTTGCCACTGGATTCAAGCAAGCCGGGCTGAAGACGGCTGAAATGCCAGAAACCGGCCCTCGGTAGCTTGTTTCCGGTCCAGGGAAGGCATGGCTTGGCAGTTCAGGCTAGACTGTTCCCATGAGGCACAGGGTCAGACTGATTTGCATATAGCCATGTCTGAACTGGGGTGGCAGAGTGGGCAAAAGAACGGTGATGGATTAAACCCAGATCTGTTGACTGGGTGTGAGTGTTTGATTGGTTCAGATGCTCCGTCCATCACCACCCCCTTTTGTACCGCTTTGTTCGCCATAAGTTGGCAGGGTATGCTCAGACGTGAGTCCCTTGCTCACTTTGCCACTGGATTCAATGAAGCCGGGCTACAGACGGCTGAAATGCCAGAAACCGGTCCTGGGAAGCTTGTTTCCGGTCCAGGGAAGGCATGGCTTGGCAGTTTGGGCTGGACTGTTCCCATGAGGCAAAAGGTCAGACAGATTTGCATGTGGCCATGTCTGAACTGGGGTGGCAGAGTGGCTAAAGAACGGTGATGGATTAAACCCAGATCTGTTGACTGGGTGTGAGTGTTTGATTGGTTCAGATGCTCCGTCCATCACCACCACCTTTTGTACCGCTTTGTTCGCCATAAGTTGGCAGGGTATGCTCAGACGTGAGTCCCTTGCTCACTTTGCCACTGGATTCAAGCAAGCCGGGCTGTAGACGGCTGAAATGTCAGAAACCGGTCCTCGGAAGCTTGCTTCCAGTCCAGGGAAGGCATGGCTTGGCAGTTCGGGCTGGACTTTTCCCATGAGGCACAGGGTCAGACTGATTTGCATATGGCCATGTCTGAACTGGAGTTGCAGAGTGGGCTAAAGAACGGTGATGGATTAAACCCAGATCTTTTGACTGGGTGTGAGTGTTTGATTGGTTCAGATGCTCCGTCCATCTCCACCCCCTTTTGTACCGCTTTTTTTGCCATAAGTTGGCAGGGTATGCTCAGACGTGAGTCCCTTGCTCTTTTTGCCACTGGATTCAAGCAAGCCGGGCTGTAGACGGCTGATATGCCAAAAACCGGTCCTCTGAAGCTTGTTTCCGTTCCAGGGAAGGCATGGCTGGGCAGTTCGGGCTGGACTTTTCCCATGAGGCACAGGGTCAGACTGATTTGCATATAGCCATGTCTGAACTGAGGTGGCAGAGTGGGCTAAAGAACGGTGATGGATTAAAACCAGATCTGTTGACTGGGTGTGAGTGTTTGATTGGTTCAGATGCTCAGTCCATCACCACCCCCTTTTATACCGCTTTGTTCGCTATAAGTTGGCAGGGTATGCTCAGGCGTGAGTCCCTTGCTCACTTTGCCACTGGATTAAAGCAAGCCGGGCTGAAGACGGCTGAAATGCCAGAAACCGGTCCTCGGAAGCTTGTTTCCGGTCCAGGGAAGGCATGGCTTTGCAGTTCGGGTTGGACTGTTCCCATGAGGCACAGGGTCAGACTGATTTGCATATGGCCATGTCTGAACTGGGGTGGCAGAGTGGGCTAAAGAACGGTGATGGATTAAACCCAGATCTTTTGACTTGGTGTGAGTGTTTGATTGGTTCAGATGCTCCGTCCATCACCACCCCCTTTTGTACCGCTTTGTTCGCCATAAGTTGGCGGGGTATGCTCAGACGTGAGTCCCTTGCTCACTTTGCCACTGGATTCAAGAAAGCCGTGCTGAAGACGGATGAAATGCCAGAAACCGATCCTCGGAAGCTTGTTTCGGGTCCAGGGAAGGCATGGCTTGGCAGTTCGGGCTGGACTGTTCCCATGAGTCACAGGGTCAGACTGATTTGCATATGGCCATGTCTGAACTGGGGTGGCAGAGTGGGCTAAAGAACGGTGATGGATTAAACCCAGATCTGTTGACTGGGTGTGAGTGTTTGATTGGTTCAGATGCTCCGTCCATCACCACCCCCTTTTGTACCGCTTTGTTCGCCATAAGTTGGCAGGGTATGCTCAGACGTGAGTCCCTTGCTCACTTTGCCACTGGATTCAAGCAAGCCGGGCTGAAGACAGCTGAAATGCCAGAAACCGGTCCTCGGAAGCTTGTTTCCGGTCCAGGGAAGGCATGGCTTGGCAGTTCGGGCTGGACTGTTCCCATGAGGCACAGGGTCAGACTGATTTGCATATGGCCATGTCTGAACTTGGGTGGCAGAGTGGGCTAAAGAACGGTGATGGATTAAACCCAGATCTGTTGACTGGGTGTGAGTGTTTGATTGGTTCAGATGCTCCGTCCATCACCACCCCCTTTTGTACCGCTTTGTTCGCCATAAGTTGGCAGGGTATGCTCAGACGTGAGTCCCTTGCTCACTTTGCCACTGGATTCAAGCAAGCCGGGCTGAAGACGGCTGAAATGCCAGAAACCGGTCCTCGGAAGCTTGTTTCCGGTCCAGGGAAGGCATGGCTTGGCAGTTCAGGCTGGACTGTTCCCATGAGGCACAGGGTCAGACTGATTTGCAGATAGCCATGTCTGAACTGGGGGGGCAGAGTGGGCTAAAGAACGGTGATGGATTAAACCCAGATCTGTTGACTGGGTGTGAGTGTTTGATTGGTTCAGATGCTCCGTCCATCACCACCCCCTTTTGTACCGATTTGATCGCCATAAGTTGGCAGGGTATGCTCAGACATGAGTCCCTTGCTCACTTTGCCACTGGATTCAAGCAAGCCGGGCTGTAGACGGCTGAAATGCCAGAAACCGGTCCTCGGAAGCTTGTTTCCGGTCCAGGGAAGGCATGGCTTGGCAGTTCGGGCTGGACTGTTCCCATGAGGCACAGGGTCAGACTGATTTGCATATGGCCATGTCTGAACTGGGATTGCAGAGTGGGCTAAAGAACGGTGATGGATTAAACCCAGATCTGTTGACTGGGTGTGAGTGTTTGATTGGTTCAGATGCTCCGTCCATCACCACCCCCTTTTGTACCGCTTTGTTCGCCATTAGTTGACAGGGTATGCTCAGACGTGAGTCCCTTGCTCACTTTGCCACTGGATTCAATCAAGCCGGGCTACAGACGGCTGAAATGTCAGAAACCGGACCTTGGAAGCTTGTTTCCGGTCCAGGGAAGGGATGGCTTGGCAGTTCGGGCTGGACTGTTCCCATGAGGCACAGGGTCAGACTGATTTGCATATGGCCATGTCTGAACTTGGGTGGCAGAGTGGGCTAAAGAATGGTGATGGATTAAACCCAGATCTGTTGACTGGGTGTGAGTGTTTGATTGGTTCAGATGCTCCGTCCATCACCACCCCCTTTTGTACCGCTTTGTTCGCCATAAGTTGGCAGGGTATGCTCAGACGTGAGTCCCTTGCTCACTTTGCCACTGGATTCAAGCAAGCCGGGCTGAAGACTCCTGAAATGCCAGAAACCGGTCCTCGGAAGCTTGTTTCCGGTCCAGGGAAGGCATGGCTTGGCAGTTCAGGCTGGACTGTTCCCATGAGGCACAGGGTCAGACTGATTTGCAGATAGCCATGTCTGAACTGGGGGGGCAGAGTGGGCTAAAGAACGGTGATGGATTAAACCCAGATCTGTTGACTGGGTGTGAGTGTTTGATTGGTTCAGATGCTCCGTCCATCACCACCCCCTTTTGTACCGATTTGTTCGCCATAAGTTGGCAGGGTATGCTCAGACATGAGTCCCTTGCTCACTTTGCCACTGGATTCAAGCAAGCCGGGCTGTAGACGGCTGAAATGCCAGAAACCGGTCCTCGGAAGCTTGTTTCCGGTCCAGGGAAGGCATGGCTTGGCAGTTCGGGCTGGACTGTTCCCATGAGGCACAGGGTCAGACTGATTTGCATATGGCCATGTCTGAACTGGGATTGCAGAGTGGGCTAAAGAACGGTGATGGATTAAACCCAGATCTGTTGACTGGGTGTGAGTGTTTGATTGGTTCAGATGCTCCGTCCATCACCACCCCCTTTTGTACTGCTTTGTTCACCATAAGTTGGCAGGGTATGCTCAGACGTGAGTCCCTTGCTCACTTTGACACTGGACTCAATCAAGCCGGGCTGCAGATGGCTGAAATGCCAGAAATCGGTCCTCGGAAGCTTGTTTCCGGTCCAGGGAAGGCATGGCTTGGCAGTTCGGGCTGGACTGTTCCCATGAGGCACAGGGTCAGACTGATTTGCATATGGCCATGTCTGAACAGGGGTTGCAGAGTGGGCTAAAGAACGGTGATGGATTAAACCCAGATCTGTTGACTGGGTGTGAGTGTTTGATTGGTTCAGATGCTCCGTCCATCACCACCCCCTTTTGTACTGCTTTGTTCACCATAAGTTGGCAGGGTATGCTCAGACGTGAGTCCCTTGCTCACTTTGACACTGGACTCAATCAAGCCGGGCTGCAGATGGCTGAAATGCCAGAAATCGGTCCTCGGAAGCTTGTTTCCGGTCCAGGGAAGGCATGGCTTGGCAGTTCGGGCTTGACTGTTCCCATGAGGCACAGGGTCAGACTGATTTGCATATGGCCATGTCTGAACTGGGGTTGCAGAGTGGGCTAAAGAACGGTGATGGATTAAACCCAGATCTGTTGACTGGGTGTGAGTGTTTGATTGGTTCAGATGCTCCGTCCATCACCACCCCCTTTTGTACCGCTTTGTTCGCCATAAGTTGGCGGGGTATGCTCAGACGTGAGTCCCTTGCTCACTTTGCCACTGGATTCAAGAAAGCCATGCTGAAGACGGATGAAATGCCAGAAACCGATCCTCGGAAGCTTGTTTCGGGTCCAGGGAAGGCATGGCTAGGCAGTTCGGGCTGGACTGTTCCCATGAGTCACAGGGTCAGACTGATTTGCATATGGCCATGTCTGAACTGGGGTGGCAGAGTGGGCTAAAGAACGGTGATGGATTAAACCCAGATCTGTTGACTGGGTGTGAGTGTTTGATTGGTTCAGATGCTCCGTCCATCACCACCCCCTTTTGTACCGCTTTGTTCGCCATAAGTTGGCAGGGTATGCTCAGACGTGAGTCCCTTGCTCACTTTGCCACTGGATTCAAGCAAGCCGGGCTGAAGACAGCTGAAATGCCAGAAACCGGTCCTCGGAAGCTTGTTTCCGGTCCAGGGAAGGCATGGCTTGGCAGTTCGGGCTGGACTGTTCCCATGAGGCACAGGGTCAGACTGATTTGCATATGGCCATGTCTGAACTTGGGTGGCAGAGTGGGCTAAAGAACGGTGATGGATTAAACCCAGATCTGTTGACTGGGTGTGAGTGTTTGATTGGTTCAGATGCTCCGTCCATCACCACCCCCTTTTGTAACGCTTTGTTCGCCATAAGTTGGCAGGGTATGCTCAGACGTGAGTCCCTTGCTCACTTTGCCACTGGATTCAATCAAGCCGGGCTACAGACAGCTGAAATGCCAGAAACCGGTCCTCGGAAGCTTGTTTCCGGTCCAGGGAAGGCATGGCTTGGCAGTTCAGGCTGGACTGTTCCCATGAGGCACAGGGTCAGACTGATTTGCAGATAGCCATGTCTGAACTGGGGGGGCAGAGTGGGCTAAAGAACGGTGATGGATTAAACCCAGATCTGTTGACTGGGTGTGAGTGTTTGATTGGTTCAGATACTCCGTCCATCACCACCCCCTTTTGTACCGCTTTGTTCGCCGTAAGTTGGCAGGGTATGCTCAGACGTGAGTCCCTTGCTCACTTTGCCACTGGATTCAAGCAAGCCAGGCTGTAGACGGCTCAAATGCCAGAAACCGGTTCTCGGAAGCTTGTTTCCGGTCCAGGGAAGGCATGGCTTGGCAGTTCGGCCTGGAATGTTCCCATGAGTCACGGGGTCAGACTGATTTGCATATGGCCATGTCTGAACTGGGGTGGCAGAGTGGGCTAAAGAACAGTGATGGATTAAACCCAGATCTGTTGACTGGGTGTGAGTGTTTGATTGGTTCAGATACTCCGTCCATCACCACCCCCTTTTGTACCGCTTTGTTCGCCGTAAGTTGGCAGGGTATGCTCAGACCTGAGTCCTTTGCTCACTTTGCCACTGGATTCAAGCAAGCTGGGCTGAAGACGGCTGAAATGCCAGAAACCGGTCCTCTGAAGCTTGTTTCCAGTCCAGGGAAGGCATGGCTTGGCAGTTCGGGCTGGACTGTTCCCATGAGGCACAGGGTCAGACTGATTTGCATATGGCCATGTCTGAACTGGGGTTGCAGAGTGGGCTACAGAACAGTGATGGATTAATTCCAGATCTGTTGACTGGGTGTAAGCGTTTGATTGGTTCAGATGCTCCGTCCATCACCACCCCCTTTTGTACCGCTTTTTTCGGCAAAAGTTGGCAGGGTATGCTCAGACGTGAGTCCCTTGCTCACTTTGCCACTGGATTCAAGCAAGCCGGGCTGTAGACGGCTGAAATGCCAGAAACCGGTCCTCGGAAGCTTGTTTCCGGTCCAGGGAAGGCATGGCTTGGCAGTTCAGGCTGGACTGTTCCCATAATGCACAGGGTCAGAGTGATTTGCATATGGCCATGTCTGAACTGGGGTGGCAGAGTGGGCTAAAGAACGGTGATGGATTAAACCCAGATCTGTTGACTGGGTGTGAGTGTTTGAATGGTTCAGATGCTCCGTCCATCACCACCCCCTTTTGTACCGCTTTGTTCACCATAAGTTTGCAGGGTATGCTCAGTCATGAGTCCCTTGCTCATTTTGCCACTGGATTCAAGCAAGCCGGGCTGAAGACGGCTGAAATGCCAGAAACCGGTCCTCGGAAGCTTGTTTCCGGTCCAGGGAAGGCATGGCTTGGCAGTTCAGGCTGGACTGTTCCCATGAGGCACAGGGTCAGATTGATTTGCATATAGCCATGTCTGAACTGGGGTGGCAGAGTGGGCTAAAGAACGGTGATGGATTAAACCCAGATCTATTGACTGGGTGTGAGTGTTTGATTGGTTCAGATGCTCCGTCCATCACCACCCCCTTTTGTACTGCTTTGTTCACCATAAGTTGGCAGGGTATGCTCAGACGTGAGTCCCTTGCTCACTTTGACACTGGACTCAATCAAGCCGGGCTGCAGATGGCTGAAATGCCAGAAATCGGTCCTCGGAAGCTTGTTTCCGGTCCAGGGAAGGCATGGCTTGGCAGTTCGGGCTGGACTGTTCCCATGAGGCACAGGGTCAGACTGATTTGCATATGGCCATGTCTGAACAGGGGTTGCAGAGTGGGCTAAAGAACGGTGATGGATTAAACCCAGATCTGTTGACTGGGTGTGAGTGTTTGATTGGTTCAGATGCTCCGTCCATCACCACCCCCTTTTGTACTGCTTTGTTCACCATAAGTTGGCAGGGTATGCTCAGACGTGAGTCCCTTGCTCACTTTGACACTGGACTCAATCAAGCCGGGCTGCAGATGGCTGAAATGCCAGAAATCGGTCCTCGGAAGCTTGTTTCCGGTCCAGGGAAGGCATGGCTTGGCAGTTCGGGCTTGACTGTTCCCATGAGGCACAGGGTCAGACTGATTTGCATATGGCCATGTCTGAACTGGGGTTGCAGAGTGGGCTAAAGAACGGTGATGGATTAAACCCAGATCTGTTGACTGGGTGTGAGTGTTTGATTGGTTCAGATGCTCCGTCCATCACCACCCCCTTTTGTACCGCTTTTTGCGCCATAAGTTGGTAGGGTATGCTCAGACGTGAGTCCCTTGCTCACTTTGACACTGGACTCAATCAAGCCGGGCTGCAGATGGCTGAAATGCCAGAAATCGGTCCTCGGAAGCTTGTTTCCGGTCCAGGGAAGGCATGGCTTGGCAGTTCGGGCTGGACTGTTCCCATGAGGCACAGGGTCAGACTGATTTGCATATGGCCATGTCTGAACAGGGGTTGCAGAGTGGGCTAAAGAACGGTGATGGATTAAACCCAGATCTGTTGACTGGGTGTGAGTGTTTGATTGGTTCAGATGCTCCGTCCATCACCACCCCCTTTTGTACTGCTTTGTTCACCATAAGTTGGCAGGGTATGCTCAGACGTGAGTCCCTTGCTCACTTTGACACTGGACTCAATCAAGCCGGGCTGCAGATGGCTGAAATGCCAGAAATCGGTCCTCGGAAGCTTGTTTCCGGTCCAGGGAAGGCATGGCTTGGCAGTTCGGGCTTGACTGTTCCCATGAGGCACAGGGTCAGACTGATTTGCATATGGCCATGTCTGAACTGGGGTTGCAGAGTGGGCTAAAGAACGGTGATGGATTAAACCCAGATCTGTTGACTGGGTGTGAGTGTTTGATTGGTTCAGATGCTCCGTCCATCACCACCCCCTTTTGTACCGCTTTTTGCGCCATAAGTTGGTAGGGTATGCTCAGACGTGAGTCCCTTGCTCACTTTGCCACTGGATTCAAGCAAGCCGGGCTGTAGACGGCTGAAATGCCAGAAACCGGTCCTCGGAAGCTTGTTTCCGGTCCAGGGAAGGCATGGCTTGGCAGTTCAGGCTGGACTGTTCCCATGAGGCACAGGGTCAGACTGATTTGCATATGGCCATGTCTGAACTGGGGTGGCAGAGTGGGCTAAAGAACGGTGATGGATTAAACCCAGATCTGTTGACTGGGTGTGAGTGTTTGAATGGTTCAGATACTCTGTCCATCACCACCCCCTTTTGTACCACTTTGTTCGCCATAAGTTGGCAGGGTATGCTCAGACGTGAGTCCCTTGCTCATTTTGCCACTGGATTCAAGCAAGCCGGGCTGAAGACGGCTGAAATGCCAGAAACCGGTCCTCGGAAGCTTGTTTCCGGTCCAGGGAAGGCATGGCTTGGCAGTTCGGGCTGGACTGTTCCCATGAGGCACAGGGTCAGACTGATTTGCATATGGCCATGTCTGAACTGGGGTGGCAGAGTGGGCTAATGAACGGTGATGGATTAAACCCAGATCTGTTGACTGGGTATGAGTGTTTGATTGGTTCGTATGCTCCGTCTATCACCACCCCCTTTTGTACCTCTTTGTTCGCCATAAGTTGGCAGGGTATGCTCAGACGTGAGTCCCTTGCTCACTTTGCCACTGGATTCAAGCAAGCCGGGCTGAAGACAGCTGAAATGCCGGAAACCGGTCCTCGGAAGCTTGTTTCCGGTACAGGGAAGGCATGGCTTGGCAGTTCGGGCTGGACTGTTCTGATGAGGCAATGGGTAAGACTGATTTGCATATGGCCATGTCTAAACTGGGGTGGCAGAGTGGGCTAAAGAACGGTGATGGATTAAACCCAGATCTGTTGACTGGGTGTGAGTGTTTGATTGGTTCACATGCTCCGTCCATCACCACCCCCTTTTGTACCGCTTTGTTCGCCATAAGTTGGCAGGGTATGCTCAGACGTGAGTCCCTTGCTCACTTTGCCACTGGATTCAATCAAGCCGGGCTACAGACGGCTTAATTGTCAGAAACCGGACCTCGGAAGCTTGTTTCCGGTCCAGGGAAGGCATGGCTTGGCAGTTTGGGCTGGACTGTTCCCATGAGGCAAAGGGTCAGGCTGATTTGCATATGGCCATGTCTGAACTGGGGTGGCAGAGAGGGCTAAAGAACGGTGATGGATTAAACCCAGATCTGTTGACTGGGTGTGAGTGTTTGATTGGTTCAGATGCTCCGTCCATCACCACCCACTTTTGTACCTCTTTGTTCGCCATAAGTTGGCAGGGTATGCTCAGACGTGAGTCCCTTGCTCACTTTGCCAATGGATTCAAGCAAGCTGGGCTGTAGACGGCTGAAAGGCCAGAAACCGGTCCTCGGAAGCTTGTTTCTGGTCCAGGGAAGGTATGGCTTGGCAGTTCGGGCTGGACTGTTCCCATGAGGCACAGGGTCAGACAGATTTGCATATGGCCATGTCTGAACTGAGGTTGCAGAGTGGGCTAAAGAACGGTGATGGATTAAACCCAGATCTGTTGACTGGGTGTGAGTGTTTGATTGGTTCAGATGCTCCGTCCATCACCACCCCCTTTTGTACCGCCTTTTTCGCCATAAGTTGGCAGGGTATGCTCAGACGTGAGTCCCTTGCTCACTTTGCCACTGGATTCAAGCAAGCCGGGCTGAAGACGGCTGAGATGCCAGAAACCGGTCCTCGGAAGCTTGTTTCCGGTCCAGGGAAGGCATGGCTTGGCAGTTCGGGCTGGACTGTTCCCATGAGGCACAGGGTCAGACTGATTTGCATATGCCCATGTCTGAACTGGGGTGGCAGCGTGGGCTAAAGAACGGTGATGGATTAAACCCCGGTCAGGTAACTGGGGGTGAGTGCTTGTATTGTCAACACGCCGTCCATCATTTCCTTTGGTTTTTCTTTGTTCGCCATAAGTTGGCAGGGTATGCTCAGACGTGAGTCCCTTGCTCACTTTGCCACTGAATTCAAGCAAGCCGGGCTGATGAAGGCTGGAATGCCAGAAACCGGTCCTCAGTAGCTTGTTTCCGGTCCAGGGAAGACATGGCTTGGCAGTTCGGGCTGGACTGTTCCCATGAGGCACAGGGTCAGACTGATTTGCATATGGCCATGTCTGAACTGGGGTGGCAGAGTGGGCTAAAGAACGGTGATGGATTAAACCCAGATCTGTTGACTGGGTGTGAGTGTTTGATTGGTTTAGATGCTCCGTCCATCACCACCCCCTTTTGTACCGCTTTGTTCGCCATAAGTTGGCAGGGTATGCTCAGACGTGAGTCCCTTGCTCACTTTGCCACTGGATTCAAGCAAGCCGGGCTGTAGATGGCTGAAATGCCAGAAACCGGTCCTCGGAAGCTTGTTTCCGGTCCAGGGAAGGCATGGCTTGGCAGTTCGAGCTGGACTGTTCCCATGAGGCACAGGGTCAGACTGATTTGCATATGGCCATGTCTGAACTGGGGTGGCACAGTGGGCTAAAGAACGGTGATGGATTAAACCCAGATCTGTTGACTGGGTGTGAGTGTTTGATTGGTTCAGATGCTCCGTCCATCACCACCGCCTTTTGTACCGCTTTGTTCACCATAAGTTGGTAGGGTATGCTCAGACGTGAGTACCCTGCTCACTTTGCCACTGGATTCAAGCAAGCCGGGCTGAAGACGGCTGAAATGCCACAAACCGGTCCTCAGAAGCTTCTTTCCGGTCCAGGGAAGGCATGGCTTGGCAGTTCGGGCTGGACTGTTCCCATGAGGCACATGGTCAGACTGATTTGCATATAGCCATGTCTGAAATGGGGTGGCAGAGTGGGCTAAAGAACGGTGATGAATTAAACCCAGATCTGTTGACTGGGTGTGAGTGTTTGATTGGTTCAGAAGCTCCGTCCATCACCACCCCCTTTTGTACAGCTTTGTTCGCCATAAGTTGGCAGGGTATGCTCAGACGTGAGTCCCTTGCTCACTTTTCCACTGGATTCAATCAAGCCGGGCTGCAGACGGCTGAAATGCCAGAAACCGGTCCTGGGAAGCTTGTTTCCGGTCCAGGGAAGGCATGGCTTGGCAGTTCGGGCTGGACTGTTCCCATGAGGCAAAGGGTCAGACAGATTTGCATGTGGCCATGTCTGAACTGGGGTGGCAGAGTGGCTAAAGAACGGTGATGGATTAAACCCAAATCTGTTGACTGGGTGTGAGTGTTTGATTGGTTCAGATGCTCCGGTCATCACCACCACCTTTTGTACCGCTTTGTTCGCCATAAGTTGGCAGGGTATGCTCAGACGTGAGTCCCTTGCTCACTTTGCCCCTGGATTCAAGCAAGTCGGGCTGTAGACGGCTGATATGCCAGAAACCGGTCGTCGGAAGCTTGTTTCCGGTCCAGGGAAGGCATGGCTTGGCAGTTCGGGCTGGACTGTTCCCATGAGGCACAGGGTCAGACGGATTTTCATATAGCCATGTCTGAACTGGGGTGGCAGACTGGGCTAAAGAACGGTGATGGATTAAACCCAGATCTGTTGACTGGGTGTGAGTGTTTGATTGGTTCAGATGCTCAGTCCATCACCACCCCCTTTTATACCGCTTTGCTCGCCATAAGTTGGCAGGGTATCCTCAGGCGTGAGTACCTTGCTCACTTTGCCACTGGATTCAAGCAAGCCGGGCTGAAGACGGCTGAAATGCCAGAAACCGGTCCTCGGAAGCTTGTTTCCGGTCCAGGGAAGGCATGGCTTTGCAGTTCGGGCTGGACTGATCCCATGAGGCACAGGGTCAGACTGATTTGCATATGGCCATGTCTGAACTGGGGTGGCAGAGTGGGCTAAAGAACGGTGATGGATTAAACCCAGATCTTCTGACTGGGTGTGAGTGTTTGATTAGTTCAGATGCTCCGTCCATCACCACCCCCTTTTGTACCGCTTTGTTCGCCATATGTTGGCAGGGTATGCTCAGACGTGAGTCCCTTGCTCACTTTGCCACTGGATTCAAGCAAGCCGGGCTGAAGACGGCTGAAATGCCAGAAACCGGTCCTCGGAAGCTTGTTTCCGGTCCAGGGAAGGCATGGCTTGGCAGTTCGGGCTGGACTGTTCCCATGAGACACAGGGTCAGACTGATTTGCATATGGCCATGTCTGAACTGGGTTGGCAGAGTGGTCTAAAGAATGGTGATGGATTAAACTCAGATCTGTTTACTGGGTGTGAGTGTTTGATTGGGTCAGATGCTCGTCCATCACCACCCCCTTTTGTCCCGCTTTGTTCGCCATAAGTTGGCAGGGTATGCTCAGAAGAGAGTCCCTTGCTCACTTTGCCACTGGATTCAAGCAAGCCGGGCTGAAGACGGCTGAAATGCCAGACACCGGTCCTCGGAAGCTTGTTTCCGGTCCAGGGAAGGCATGGCTTGGCAGTTCAGGCTGGACTGTTCCCATGAGGCACAGGGTCAGACTGATTTGCATATGGCCATGTCTGAACTGGGGTGGCAGAGTGGGCTAAAGAACGGTGATGGATTAAACCCAGATCTGTTGACTGGGTGTGAGTGTTTGATTGGTTCAGATGCTCCGTCTATCACCACCCCCTTTTGTACCGCTTTGTTCGCCATAAGTTGGCAGGGTATGCTCAGACGTGAGTCCCTTGCTCACTTTGCCACTGGATTCAATCAAGCCGGGCTACAGATGGCTGAAATGCCAGAAACCGGTCTTCGGAAGCTTGTTTCCGGTCCAGGGAAGGCATGGCTTGGCAGTTCCGGCTTGACTGTTCCCATGCGGCAAAGGGTCAGACTGATTTGCATATGGCCATGTCTGAACTGGGGTTGCAGAGTGGGCTAAAGAACGGTGATGGATTAAACCCAGATCTGTTGACTGGGTGTGAGTGTTTGATTGGTTCAGATGCTCCGTCCATCACCACCCCCTTTTGTACCGCTTAGTTCACCATAAGTTGGTAGGGTATGCTCAGACGTGAGTACCCTGCTCACTTTGCCACTGGATTCAAGCAAGCCGGGCTGAAGACGGCTGAAATGCCACAAACCGGTCCTCTGAAGCTTGTTTCCGGTCCAGGGAAGGCATGGCTTGGCAGTTCGGGCTGGACTGTTCCCATGAGGCACATGGTCAGACTGATTTGCATATGGCCATGTCTGAACTGGGGTGGCAGAGTGGGCTAAAGAACGGTGATGGATTAAACCCAGATTTGTAGACTGGGTGTGAGTGTTCGATTGGTTCAGATGCTCCGTCCATCACCACCCCCTTTTGTACCGCTTTGTTCGCCATAAGTGTGCAGGGTATGCTCAGACGTAAGTCCCTTGCTCACTTTGCCACTGGATTCAAGCAAGCCGGGCTGATGACGGCTGAAATGCCAGAAACCGGTCCTCGGAAGCTTCTTTCCGGTCCAGGGAAGGCATGGCTTGGCAGTTCGGGCTGGACTGTTCCCATGAGGCACACGGTCAGACTGATTTGCATATAGCCATGTCTGAACTGGGGTGGCAGAGTGGGCTAAAGAACGGTGATGGATTAAACCCAGATCTGTTGACTGGTTGTGAGTGTTTGATTGGTTCAGAAGCTTTGTCCATCACCACCCCCTTTTGTACAGCTTTGTTCGCCATAAGTTGGCAGGGTATGCTCAGACGTGAGACCCTTGCTCACTTTGCCACTGGATTCAATCAAGCCGGGCTGCAGACGGCTGAAATGCCAGAAACCGGTCCTGGGAAGCTTGTTTCCGGTCCAGGGAAGGCATGGCTTGGCAGTTCGGGCTGGACTGTTCCCATGAGGCAAAGGGTCAGACAGATTTGCATGTGGCCATGTCTGAACTGGGGTGGCAGAGTGGGCTAAAGAACGGTGATGGATTAAACCCCGGTCAGGTAACTGGGGGTGAGTGCTTGTATTGTCAATAAGCATGGGCGGATTTTGCGGATCCACGATTCACGAATTTGCGAATTCACGGATCGTGGATCCGCAAAATCCGCGGATTTTGCGGATCGGCGGATTTGGGGGCGGGGCTTCCTCGAGTGTGTGGGCGGGGACAAACGGACGGGGCTTCCATGCGAGCGCACATGCCTCTTGTGTGTATAAAAGGTCAGAGACCGATCAGAGCGGCAGATTAAGAGACAGAAGCTCCTGGTCACAGGAACAGCACGGGGATTGCGCTCGTGAAAGTCAAAGATGCAAATGCCTCTGGACTGCATCACAGCGGATTTTCGATGGTATATTTGGGAAGAAGGCACACCTGCCCAGCCTCCACAACGCTCACGATTGATTTTGGGCTGATGAATGAGTCACTGAATTTAAGCTTCAACTAGGGCACATGCTTTATTGATATCTGCAAGTGTTTCCTGTTGAGGTTTATTTTTTGTGCCAGGACCGTCGTGCCAGAATGAACCCTGCCCTTCATATTTATTCAAGAAGACACCACCGTTTTTCCCCATCGTAAATAATTTACGATGGCGCCGGCAAGCTGCTAGCGCCATCCTGAAAAAGTTACTTAATTAGCTTCAACAGGAAGCTCCAACTGATAAAATAAAGCAGGTGCTCGAGCCCCTGCTGTATCTTATCTATTAGAGCTTCCTGTTGAAGCTAATTAAGTAACTATTTGAGGATGGCGCTGGCAGCTTGCCGGCGCCATCGTAAATTAGGCTTTGAACTTTTGACCGCGGAATCCGCCGCTCGCGGATTGCGGATTTTCGGTAAATTCGCGAGAGTTCGCGGACCGCGAATTTACCGAAAATCCGCAAAATCCGCGATTGGAGCGGATTTTGCGCTCATGCTTAATTGTCAACACTCCGTCCATCATTTCCTTTGGTTTTTCTTTGTTCGCCATAAGTTGGCATGGTATGCTCAGACGTGAGTCCCTTGCTCACTTTGCCACTGAATTCAAGCAAGCCGGGCTGATGAAGGCTGGAATGCCAGAAACCGGTCCTCAGTAGCTTGTTTCCGGTCCAGGGAAGACATGGCTTGGCAGTTCGGGCTGGACTGTTCCCATGAGGCACAGGGTCAGACTGATTTGCATATGGCCATGTCTGAACTGGGGTGGCAGAGTGGGCTAAAGAACGGTGATGGATTAAACCCAGATCTGTTGACTGGGTGTGAGTGTTTGATTGGTTTAGATGCTCCGTCCATCACCACCCCCTTTTGTACCGCTTTGTTCGCCATAAGTTGGCAGGGTATGCTCAGACGTGAGTCCCTTGCTCACTTTGCCACTGGATTCAAGCAAGCCGGGCTGTAGATGGCTGAAATGCCAGAAACCGGTCCTCGGAAGCTTGTTTCCGGTCCAGGGAAGGCATGGCTTGGCAGTTCGGGCTGGACTGTTCCCATGAGTCACAGGGTCAGACTGATTTAAATATGGCCATGTCTGAACTGGGGTCGCATAGTGGGCTAAAGAACGGTGATGGATTATAGCCAGATCTGTTGACTGGGTGTGAGTGTTTGATTGGTTCAGATGCTCCGTCCATCATCACCCCCTTTTGGACCGCTTTGTTCGCCATAAGTTGGTAGGCTATGCTCAGACGTGAGACCCTTGCTCACTTTGCCACTGGATTCAATCAAGCCGGGCTGCAGACGGCTGAAATGCCAGAAACCGGTCCTGGGAAGCTTGTTTCCGGTCCAGGGAAGGCATGGCTTGGCAGTTCGGGCTGGACTGTTCCCATGAGGCAAAGGGTCAGACAGATTTGCATGTGGCCATGTCTGAACTGGGGTGGCAGAGTGGCTAAAGAACGGTGATGGATTAAACCCAAATCTGTTGACTGGGTGTGAGTGTTTGATTGGTTCAGATGCTCCGTCCATCACCACCACCTTTTGTACCGCTTTGTTCGCCATAAGTTGGCAGGGTATGCTCAGACGTAAGTCCCTTGCTCACTTTGCCCCTGGATTCAAGCAAGTCAGGCTGTAGACGGCTGATATGCCAGAAACTGGTCCTCGGAAGCTTGTTTCCGGTCCAGGGAAGGCATGGCTTGGCAGTTCGGGCTGGACTGTTCGCATGAGGCACAGGGTCAGACTGATTTGCATATAGCCATGTCTGAACTGGGGTGGCAGAGTGGGCTAAAGAACGGTGATGGATTAAACCGAGATCTTTTGACTGGGTGTGAGTGTTTGATTGGTTCAGATGCTCCGTCCATCACCACCCCCTTTTGTACCGCTTTGTTCGCCATAAGTTGGCAGGGTATGCTCAGACGCGAGTCCCTTGCTCACTTTGCCACTGGATTCAAGCAAGCCGGGCTGAAGACGGCTGAAATGCCAGAAACCGGTCCTCGGAAGCTTGTTTCCGGTCCAGGGAAGGCATGGCTTGGCAGTTCGGGCTGAACTGTTCCCATGAGGCACAGGGTCGGACTGATTTGCATATGGCCATGTCTGAACTGGAGTTGCAGAGTGGGATAAAGAACGGTGATGGATTAAACCCAGATCTTCTGACTGGGTGTGAGTGTTTGATTGGTTCAGATGCTCCGTCCATCACCACCCCCTTTTGGACCGCTTTGTTCGCCATAAGTTGGCAGGGTATGCTCAGACGTGAGTCCCTTTCTCACTTTGGAACTGGATTCAAGCAAGCCTGGCTGAAGACGGCTGAAATGCCAGAAACCGGTCCTGGGAAGCTTGTTTCCGGTCCAGGGAAGGCATGGCTTGGCAGTTCGGGCTGGACTGTTCCCATGAGGCAAAGGGTCAGACAGATTTGCATGTGGCCATGTCTGAACTGGGGTGGCAGAGTGGCTAAAGAACGGTGATGGATTAAACCCAAATCTGTTGACTGGGTGTGAGTGTTTGATTGGTTCAGATGCTCCGTCCATCACCACCCCCTTTTGTACCGCTTTGTTCGCCATAAGTTGGCAGGGTATGCTCAGACGCGAGTCCCTTGCTCACTTTGCCACTGGATTCAAGCAAGCCGGGCTGAAGACGGCTGAAATGCCAGAAACCGGTCCTCGGAAGCTTGTTTCCGGTCCAGGGAAGGCATGGCTTGGCAGTTCGGGCTGAACTGTTCCCATGAGGCACAGGGTCGGACTGATTTGCATATGGCCATGTCTGAACTGGAGTTGCAGAGTGGGCTAAAGAACGGTGATGGATTAAACCCAGATCTTCTGACTGGGTGTGAGTGTTTGATTGGTTCAGATGCTCCGTCCATCACCACCCCCTTTTGGACCGCTTTGTTCGCCATAAGTTGGCAGGGTATGCTCAGACGTGAGTCCCTTTCTCACTTTGGAACTGGATTCAAGCAAGCCTGGCTGAAGACGGCTGAAATGCCAGAAACCGGTCCTCGGAAGCTTGTTTCCGGTCCAGGTAAGGCATGGCTTGGCAGTTCGGGCTGGACTGTTCCCATGAGGCACAGGGTCAGACTGATTTGCATATGGCCATGTCTGAACTGGGGTTGCAGAGTGGGCTAAAGAACGGTGATGGATTAAACCCAGATCTGTTGACTGGGTGTGAGTGTTCGATTGGTTCAGATGCTCCGTCCATCACCACCCCCTTTTGTACCGCTTTGTTCGCCATAAGTTGGCAGGGTATGCTCAGACGTGAGTCCCTTGCTCACTTTGCCACTGGATTCAAGCAAGCCGGGCTGTAGACTGCTGAAATGCCAGAAACCGGTCCTCGGAAGCTTGTTTCCGGTCCAGGGAAGGCATGGCTTGGCAGTTCAGGCTGGACTTTTCCCATGAGGCACAGGGTCAGACTGATTTGCATATGGCCATGTCTGAACTGGAGTTGCAGAGTGGGCTAAAGAACGGTGATGGATTAAACCCAGATCTTTTGACTGGGTGTGAGTGTTTGATTGGTTCAGATGCTCCGTCCATCACCACCCCCTTTTGTACCGCTTTGTTCGCCATAAGTTGGCAGGGTATGCTCAAACGTGAGTCCCTTGCTCACTTTGCCACTGGATTCAAGCAAGCCGGGCTGTAGACGGCTGAAATGCCAGAAACCGGTCCTCTGAAGCTTGTTTCCGGTCCAGGGAAGGCATGGCTTGGCAGTTTGGGCTGGACTTTTCCCATGAGGCACAGGGTCAGACTGATTTGCATATGGCCATGTCTGAACTGGAGTTGCAGAGTGTGCTAAAGAACGGTGATGGATTAAACCCAGATCTTTTGACTGGGTGTGAGTGTTTGATTGGTTCAGATGCTCCGTCCATCAGCACCCCCTTTTGTACCGCTTTTTTTGCCATAAGTTGGCAGGGTATGTTCAGACGTGAGTCCCTTGCTCACTTTGCCACTGGATTCAAGCAAGCCGGGCTATAGACGGCTGATATGCCAGAAACCGGTCCTCGGAAGCTTGTTTCCGGTCCAGGGAAGGCATGGCTGGGCAGTTCGGGCTGGACTGTTCCCATGAGGCACAGGGTCAGACTGATTTGCATATAGCCATGTCTGAACTGGGGTGGCAGAGTGGGCTAAAGAACGGTGATGGATTAAACCCAGATCTGTTGACTGGGTGTGAGTGTTTGATTGGTTCAGATGCTCCATCCATCACCACCCCCTTTTGTACCGCTTTGTTCGCCATAAGTTGGCAGGGTATGCTCAGACGTGGTCCCTTGCTCACTTTGTCACTGGATTCAAGCAAGCCGGGCTGAAGACGGCTGAAATGCCAGAAACCGGTCCTCGGAAGCTTGTTTCGGGTTCAGGGAAGGCATGGCTTGGCAGTTCGGGCTGGTCTGTTCCCATGAGGCACACGGTCAGACTGATTTGCATATGGCATGTCTGAACTGGGGTGGCAGAGTGGGCTAAAGAACGGTGATGGATTAAACCCAGATCTGTTGACTGGGTATGAGTGTTTGATTGGTTCAGATGCTCAGTCCATCACCACCCCCTTTTATACCGCTTTGTTTGCCATAAGTTGGCAGGGTATGCTCAGGCGTGAGTCCCTTGCTCACTTTGCCACTGGATTCAAGCAAGCCGGGCTGAAGACGGCTGAAATGCCAGAAACCGGTCCTCGGAAGCTTGTTTCCGGTCCAGGCAAGGCGTGGCTTTGCAGTTCGGGCTGGACTGTTCCCATGAGGCACAGGGTCAGACTGATTTGCATATGGCCATGTCTGAACTGGGGTGGCAGAGTGGGCTAAAGAACGGTGATGGATTAAACCCAGATCTTTTGACTGGGTGTGAGTGTTTGATTGGTTCAGATGCTCCGTCCATCACCACCCCCTTTTGTACCGCTTTGTTCTCCATAAGTTGGCGGGGTATGCTCAGACGTCAGTCCCTTGCTCACTTTGCCACTGGATTCAAGCAAGCCATGCTGAAGACGGCTGAAATGCCAGAAACCGATCCTCAGAAGCTTGTTTAGGGTCCAGGTAAGGCATGGCTTGGCAGTTCGGGCTGGACTGTTCCCATGAGGCACAGGGTCAGACTGATTTGCATATGGCCATGTCTGAACTGGGGTGGCAGAGTAGGCTAAAGAACGGTGATGGATTAAACCCACATCTGTTGACTGGGTGTGAGTGTTTGGTTGGTTCAGATGCTCCGTCCATCACCACCCCCTTTTGTACCGCTTTGTTCGCCATAAGTTGGCAGGGTATGCTCAGACGTGAGTCCCTTGCTCACTTTGCCACTGGATTCAAGCAAGCCAGGCTGTAGACGGCTGAAATGCCAGAAACCGGTCCTCGGAAGCTTGTTTCCGGTCCAGGGAAGGCATGGCTAGGCAGTTCAGGCAGGACTGTTCCCATGAGTCACAGGGTCAGACTGATTTGCATATGGCCTTGTCTGAACTGGGGTGGCAGAGTGGGCTAAAGAACGGTGATGGATTAAACCCAGATCTGTTGACTGGGTGTGAGTGTTTGATTGGTTCAGATGCTCCGTCCATCACCCCCCCCTTTTGTACCGCTTTGTTCACCATAAGTTGGCAGGGTATGCTCAGACATGAGTCCCTTGCTCACTTTGCCACTGGATTCAAGCAAGCCGGGCTGAAGACGGCTGAAATGCCAGAAACCGGTCCTCGGAAGCTTGTTTCCGGTCGAGGGAAGGCATGGCTTGGCAGTTCGGGCTGGACTGTTCCCATGAGGCACAGGGTCAGACTGATTTGCATATGGCCATGTCTGAACAGGGGTGGCAGAGTGGGCTAAAGAACCGTGATGGATTAAACCCAGATCTGTTGACTGGGTGTGAGTGTTTGATTGGTTCAAATGCTCCGTCCATCACCACCCCCTTTTGTACTGCTTTGTTCACCATAAGTTGGCAGGTTATGCTCAGACGTGAGTCCCTTGCTCACTTTGCCACTGGACTCAATCAAGCCGGGCTGCAGACGGCTGACATGCCAGAAACCGGTACTCGGAAGCTTGTTTCCGGTCCAGGAAAGGCATGGCTTGGCAGTTCGGGCTCGACTGTTCCCATGAGGCAAAGGGTCAGACTGATTTGCATATGGCCATGTATGAACTGGGGTGGCAGAGTGGGCTAAAGAACGGTGATGGATTAAACCCGGATCTGTTGACTGGGTGAGAGTGTTTGATTGGTTCAGATGCTCCGTCCATCACCACCCCCTTTTGTACCGATTTGTTCGCCATAAGTTGGCAGGGTATGCTCAGGCATGAGTCCCTTGCTCACTTTGCCACTGGATTCAAGCAAGCCGGGCTGTAGACAGCTGAAATGCCAGAAACCGGTCCTCGGAAGCTTGTTTCCGGTCCAGGGAAGGCATGGCTTGGCAGTTCGGCTGGACTGTTCCCATGAGGCACAGGGCCAGACTGATTTGCATATGGCCATGTCTGAACTGGGGTTGCAGAGTGGGCTAAAGAACGGTGATGGATTAAACCCAGATCTGTTGACTGGGTGTGTTATATAGCTCCTATATATCCTTATATCGTGTTAAGTTAGCATAGGTACATTTGAGATTTAAACGCCATTTTTCCTTTCTTGCAACTTCTGCACACGACCCTTAATTGTTGACTTAGCTTTCAACCTAGTTGTTTGCCGTGGTGTATGTGAGAATAATATGTTATTGCTCTGATATCAGTTTTGTTTAATAAACCATGTCTGCACGGAGAGTGCTGAAGTTTCAGGAGCAACACGATATGGAATTGTTATGAGGTCTGATCTCCACGCCTTCATAGTCATAACACAAGTGCAGCCTTTGCCAACTTGGGCTTGAGGCGGGATTGATATTGCTTTGCACGAGAATTGTTAACACACTTGATGCGGTGCACATGCAGAGAGAGCTGGTGTATGCTGATGTGATTCCTTCATGCTAGGACACTAAGGTATGGGCCCGCCCTAAAACAACCCAAAGAGACCTTCTTAGCTAATAATATAATATATGTGTTAGGGAGGGTGAGATATAAGTGTTGTTAACTCTTATTCATTACAGCATGTTAACATGCTGTCACCATTCGCTTTTTATGTCTTAGTAACTATGCTGATAATTTTGATACTGATAATAAGTATACTTGTATTATCTAAGATACTGCGCCTGAGAGGACGGCATTAGTAAATAAACATTTCAAATGCACATGTGTCTTCTTTACTCCATGTTCTGGTTTGTAATGATAAATATAACGAAAGAGTGTTCATGAGTCCCACGTACCCTGAGGTACTGTAAGTTCATGTTCTGGTTTGTCTAAACATTGGGAGTTTGATATGTCCAATGAGACACTGTAGCTAGCTCGGTAAGGGGTGAGTTGGTTGCTAAGGTAAGTTTTGGGACACCCTAATTTGCCGAGGTTCCACTCCTCTGTGCACAGTTCTGTGTGAGTACAGAAACCCTGCAACATGGCGCCCAACGGTTTCGGTGGTCTTATATCATGACACTCGAGTAGTTTATCGTTCATGCCTTAACCCCTTCACATCCGTTTCCGGAAAACGGGGTGTCGGTGAAACCTACCTATTTTTTGAAATAGGTCTTTATTCAAGCTTGATTCTTTCTTAAACGGTTTCTTTGAATTACTACCCAGTTGTGCTACAAAGTATTCTTTGTGTGTTCTTGTTTCCAGTGTTGTCATGGCGGCGGTGGCTATTGCGCAGCATAGTCGCGTAGCGGTACGCAACCATCTTCAGACGTACCAGGTCCCGGTAGATGGGATGGCTGTGATTTTCGTGGTAAGTGCAGATCCGGCGTTTCCTTACGAGTTGTTTTACTCTTGGGTTACGTTTCCGGCTGTGGATGCTAATTCTGGTTTGTTCCACTCCTACACTGCCTCGGATGTCCCGGCTGTATATACGCCGTACAGGGCATTGGAAATACCTATTGATCATTGGCAGCATCGAGTTTGGTTTGATGGCGCCCTCCCCCACTCTTTGTCCGCTGCGAGGTTAGGGCCACTCTCAATTCCAGGTACAAATTGGCCTGCGTTGGGTGGCTTTACCCCGCACCCGAATCACGGGGCTTGTACCCTAGCAGAAATACGCAGGCTACATGTTGTTTCCATTTCCGTGATTCGTGCTTTAGTGCAATACATCGGTCGACATCTTCCTGGTGGTCCCCAGGGGGGTGCGGCCGCTCCCATGGAACGAGGCGTATTGCGTCTCAATCCAGTGATGGTTAATTCGGTTTTTGGTGCGCGTCCAGTTGACAACGATGACTTCCCATTCTGGCTAGCAGAGAAGTTTGATCAACTGGAGGCGGTTTTTCCGAATTCTACTCCTGCTGATAAACATAGAATGTTAACGATTACTCTACCGAAGGATATTACTCCTGAACTTGCTGACTGTGAAAGCTGGGGAAAAACATTTGCGGCAGTTTATACAAGGTGCTTCGGCACCCCGTCTATGACTGCCCTGCCTGAAATCATTAGACGTGTTCAGAATGATCACGGTCCAGAGGCAGCGGTTGAATTGGGTATGCGCCTGTGTGGTTCTTTTGAGATTGTAAGTGATCTCATTCTCTCCAATGTTAAAGGAGATGCAGTTAACTTTCAGGTGTCGAATGCTTTGGCTGCTCTGCCCGATGCCGACAAACCCCGCCAGTTAGCGAAGATTGTGGTGGCCGCTTATAAGACAATTGGCCGCACAAGTAGAGGTCTGAAATATTTTCCAGTAAAGGAGAAAAAACAACCTCAAGGACAATCTGCAGTGACAGATGTCCAGCCCAAGTCTAAAAAACAAAATTGGCCTAAGAAACAGACACAGGGGAGGAAGAATACACAGACTCAGGATTCTTTTCCTGCAGTACAAGCACCTGCGCCGACTGAAAAAGTTTATGATTTGCGCGATCGCGCGATGATTAAATCACCTGATCGTTTTCAGGGTTCTGATCAACGCTCTCCTCGTTCCTTTCAGGACACATCGGCCCCGAAGACCGGTGGAGGAGGAGGGGGTGGACGTGGACGTGGTGGCCAACAAGGACGTGGTCAGTCCCGCCAGACGGACGGCGCAGTGAAGCAGGAGGATTCTACGCCTAGGCGTCCGCAGTTTGCGAAAAAGAAAGTCGCAGCCTTAACAGCGCATCGATATGCCACAGATAGTGAGAACGCGGCTTCGGAATCTGACGTGGGCTCTGACCTTGCTGGACAGCGCGGCGGAGATAACCATAGTCAGAGAGGCGCTGCGTCCACTACTGAGGGTGACAGCGACTGATGTCTACGTTGTGATAGAAACAGCGGATACGAGACTTGCTCCCCCTGAAAGACTATATGAAATTGTCCTGTTAATTGAAGGTGACATACAGCGTACCGTTAAAGGTGTATTTTGGGAGAATCTGTCTTCTACATATGATATTTTACTTTCGGAGGCTGACTGGCCCCCACCTTTTGTGCTCGCGGCGCCGCGAGGGGAGGAGGTGATCCTACCCAGTTTCGCGAACACTGTCTCGAAAGAGCATGCGCAGCATTTTGCTGAAGAGTGGGCACGGGCTCTCGCGCCGGCTCTGTACCGTAACCAATGTGGTTGGGATAGATTGTCGCCTTGCCACGAAATTCCGTTGCGGTCTCAGCCGCAGCCTTAACCTCAATATCCCATTCGGCGTGAAGCTAAATCTTCCGTCGCGGAAATCCTTGAACAATTGGAATATCAGGGAGTTATTGAAACGTGTGTGTCACCGATGAATAATCCCCTTTTTACTGTGAACAAACCTGACGGATCATATCGTTTGGTTTTGGATTACCGGCATTTAAACTCGCATTGCCGTAACTGTGCTGTACAGAATACCCACGGCTCTGCCCTAGTGGATAGTCTCGTGCGTAAGCGTTTCAAGACAACGCTTGACATATCCAATGGTTTTTATGCCCACAGATTGGACAGCTTTAGCTCCCAATGGACCAGTTTTACGAGCGCTGGAGTCCAAAAGCAATTCCGGCGTCTTCCAATGGGCTATAAGAATAGTCCTGGTATATTTACCGCTCGCATTGTCTCTATTCTGGAGGCACTCGACCCTGATGCTTTTTCGTATGTGGATGACATATATCTCACAGACGACGATATTTGGGAGCATCTGTGTCGTGTAAATTCTGTTATTTGCAACTTCGCTGACATGGGTTACAAATTTAACTTTGCAAAATCGCACATTGCTGAACACACAGTGTTGTTTTTGGGCTATGAGCTCAACAATGAAGGTAGAGGTTTGGCTCCTCACTTCTTAGAGAAGTGCGCACAATTGCGCGCTCCTACAACACTGAAAAAATTACAATCTTTACTGGGCTTTTTGAATTTCGGCAGAACTTACATTCCGGAATATGCCCAGCGTATCAAGCCTTTGTATGCTTTGATACAACCAACTTTCTCAAAATCATGCTGGCTGCCTGAGCATTCAGCCATTTTGCAATCCTTGCAGGCTGATCTGCTCGCTTCTAAATATTTACTGACTCGTGATAACCACACCAACCTGGTAATAAGAATAATTCCTGGGACGGTGGGTTTCACATACCTCACTTTTAATGAAGGTGACACAGTACCTATTGCTTACAAGTCACACTTGTACACTTCGGCTGAGATGCGGTTTCCCACAGTGGAAAAGGTTTTAACTGCTGTACAGATGGCAATTCTAAAAGAACGAGCACTGTCTCAGGGGAAATGCATGCTAGTGGTAACACCCTGTCCTCACTTGGAGGCAGTCACGAAAGCCAGTGTACCGAATTCGAAAGCTTTGCACCCTCGGTGGATTCAGTGGGCTGCGTCATTGTCATCCACGGATGTCATGTTTATTTTTGACGCTTCCTTACGGTCGCAGGAGTACTTGCAGTATGAATTCGTTCATCCTGCTCCTCTGGCTATGCGACCTTTGGAGGACTTCCATTGCATCATTTACACTGATGGGTCGGCGCAGGTTGCGCATGGCTCTAAACATGCCTACGTTTCCGCATGCGCCATTGTGGTCGGTGCTATGTTGAATGATGAGTTCGTTTCCAGGGAAGTGCACACGTTGCCCCTGGGCGATTGCACCGCACAATTGGCGGAGCTTCGTGCTCTCTTACTAGCTTTGGAGTACGCAGATCCAAGTGTTACTACTCTAATTGTAAGTGATTCTTACTACTGTGTCCAGTCTTACAATGAAAACTTGTTCTTTTGGATTCAAAATGATTTTCATGATTCCAAGGGTAGCACAATAAAACATAAAATGATCTGGGTTCGAGTGGCAGAGCTTAAGGCTAAGTTGCCACTCGTTTTTGTTATTCATACTCTCGGTCATCAGCGCGTAGGAGTTCACGCTGTTGGCAACTCGCTTGCTGATGAAGCAGCGAAATCAGCAGTATCTACATACTTAGTTGCAGCAGTTACTAGGTCTAAAACCAAGATTGATAGCGACATCTTGGCAGCGATTGCTGCCTCTGAGAAGGGAAGTAAACATCCTGCGGGATTCCCTTCGAAGTATAAATACCACTTAAGTCCCGAAAAGGTTCCTTTTGTGACAATTCCTGATGTTGGGGAACGGCTGATTCCCAACTCGGATCGCAGAGCAGACTTGATTACAGCGGCTCATGAAGGTGTGGCGTCTGCGCATGCGGGCGTCTCGGCCACTGTAACTCAATTACAACTACGTTTCTGGTGGCGGGGACTGTACAAACAGACGCGTGATTATGTCCTTCTTTGTGACATATGCCAGCAGATTAAACCTTCAACTGCTACGCGTCCGCCACAGACTCAGTTGTACATTTCTAATAAACCGCTAGGCTGTGTTTATTTAGATCACTGCGGTCCTTTTTCATCTGATACTGCGTATAAGTACATCTTAGTAGCAGTTGACTCATGCACACGCTTTGTGTGGGTATGGCCACATCGCAGCGCTGATTCACGGACTGTCATTAGAGATTTGCGTATCTTTATAGGGATTTTTGCCTGTGGTACCTTCCATTCGGATCAGGGTCCGGCTTTCGCCTCTAAGGCGTATAAGGATGCCATGACTTCGATGGGGGTCCAAGTCAAGTTTTCGTCACCCTACAGACCTGAGGGTAATAGTGTAGTTGAACGAATGAACCGTGATTTAAAGCAATCTTTGACAGCCCGAGTTATAGGCACTGGCAGAAACTGGCTGGCTCACCTCTATGGCGTGCAGCGTGCTCTTAATAATCTCCCTAGAAGGTCTCTGGGTGGGCGGACCCCATACGAAATGCTCTTTGGCATCAAGATGTACGTCCCTGACCTTGACGGTCTAGACTCTGTGGTTCGCGCCACTTCCTTTGACGCAGATGAACATTGCAATGTTTTACAGAATCTACAAAAGACCAGAGACAGTCTTGCAAAGGAACATTTGCCCTCCACATCGGATGATGCGTTGCAGATCCCGGTAGTTGGCTGGCTACCCCAAGTTGGAGAACTGGTTCGAGAGAAGATCGACAACAAGAAAGAGTTTGGTCCCTCCTATCGAGCTCCAGTCCCAGTGCTTGGAGTGAAGGGCACAAGAACAGTCATTTTACCACCACTTCCAGGTCGTAAGGAAAACAGGTTTATTTCTATTGACAATGTCAAGATACACAGAGTGGCCGATTCTTCTTAGCATGACACCAGCTGTTTCCTGTCCTTCCATTGTGAGAAATTCAATTATGCCCACTGCTTCTAATAATGAACCTGAAGTGGCCATCGAATTACCTGCTGTTTCCAGTCCATTATTAAATAATTTACCCGGAACTAACATTGATGAGACAGACTATACATACCCCACTGATTTGTCCATGCCTGACCTGCAAGCTCGTTTAGCCACGGAATCCAGATTTTCTTTTGACTCTGCTTCCCTTGCCTCGAAAAAACCCTCTCAAATTGCGGTATATGCTAGCCTGTTTAAAAAACATTTTTTGATACCTCCTTGGATATACATTTGGCTGGTCCTTTTTTCGGTTTACCTTTTTATGTCAATTGGTTTTGTGTTTTATTTTTTTCGAATTATGAATGGACACTATGTCGAGGAGAGAACTTGCATTACTCATTTAAATGGAACTTTGGCCCCACTTTCCTCTTCACATTCTACACACAGATTAAAAAGAGACTTGACTTTGGTTAACATCACAGCATGGCCTGTTCTGGATGGAATCGCGTGGGATGCAGTTCGTTTTCAGATTCATGGCCCAACGGAAGTCGTTAATGTTCCTAATGTACTAAGAGTTAATATGGGGGATGTGGTGAAACAAAACATTCGTTCTGATGATTGGGATGTTAATGCTGTGGAAAGTTTGTTTTCTGATTTGAAATACTATGCTGCTTTTGATGCTGAGGATTTATTTTTAGAATCTGCTAATTATGGTGAATTGTTCTGTTATCAACATTATGGCAATCACTTCTTACACAAAACATCTTCCCGAAGGGATGCTGTTAATTATACTCAGTGGGAACATTGCCCAGCACCTACACTAGGGAGTTCAGAAACGTTTCTTAAAAAGTATACTTATTTCACTGACTTTAATCAGTCCAATCCCGAGTCCTTTTATTTTAAATTTCACAAACAGCCACTGTCCAAGGTTAGACTTACCGATACAAAATTGTTGTATTCGAAGGCCTTCCTAGATCAATTAGTTACTGGGGGCTATGAGTTATGGAAGGAAACCATAGACCTTAAATCGGTTTGGGGTTCAAGGGCCTGGCAGGTACGAGGCACTGAGGCTTTGCACCGTGCATGTCTCATCCCGAATCATATGTTGTTTTTAAATGAAACCATTTCCCAGACCACATGCTTTGGATTGGCTACATCTAAAAGGTTAAACACCCCGTCTTTCCCGGAGTTGGAGGAATATGAGAATTGGAGTAATTTTACTCAATTGTCCATTAAAGATATACAGGCTCTGCTTCTTAATTCCTCCTTTAACATTTCCAGTATGAATCCCAAGGGTTGGCTGCTTTGGCACCGTAGTGCTGATTCTTGCCAAAAAAGATTTTTAAATATAACTGACGGTTTTAAGACTGTTAGATCTGATCCCCGGTTTGATTTGAGTCATACTGTCACCTCTTACTCTGTGGGCAAGTTGTGTCAGGCTTGGCTGAAACATTCAACTTTACCTGCGGTTAAGTATCACCTTTCCAAACTGAATGCAGACGTGGATTTGAATGATTTCATTAAAGGCCCAGCTAGTGGCAGGTCGAAAAGGTGGTTATATGGGGTTTACAATGAAATTTGGAAACTCTCACAGATTGAGGCTGCTTCACGCCTTAGGGCTATTGATCAGGCGAATCTTGAGAAAGTGCTTGCAGTTGTTGACAATAGCATTAATGTGCTTTCCTCTAGAATTTACACATTAGATAATATTGTGTCGTCTGTTGTAGATATTGTGCATGATGAAGTGTCAGTATTATACCATGGTCAAAATCAATTACGGTCAATCATGCAGTTTGCATGGACACTTCAGACTCTGAAAATGGGTAAAGTTCCCTGGGGATACATGAACGTTTCCTCTTTATTTGCACCGTTTAATTTGACAGACAAACAACGCTTGCTTTCAATGCGTGATGCTTCCTTTTCTATGCTACATATTGAAAGGTTGGAATCTTTACCTTTTTCTGTGGCAGAAGCCACTGCTGCTACGTGGCTTATCCACGGTTTAATAACACTGCCTTTTGCTTTATATAAGTTTTCAAATTGTATGAAATATGTGCCAATAGGTCGTTTTGAACCCTTAGGTAGCGGTTTTCTTCATGAGGTCTGGTCACTCCCATACTCATACAGATGTTTCAAGGATGAACAAGAAGTTTATCTAACAGGGGATGAGTGTACTGAGACGCCTGATCATTCTTTAATGTGCAGACACATACAGTTACACGGTTCATGTAACAAGGACCGACCGAATATGGCTTGCGTTTTACAGGGCACGCCAGTTCCTGCTATCATCCCCACGTTTAAATTGTTAGAGAATGGTAGTTATTTAATGCTCAATAATGAAAACTGTTGTGGGTTAATTAAAGGTATAGCTTTCATAGTAACAGTAAGTGAGCGAGTTATTTGCTGCAGAAATGTTCTTTATCCTCCCACACGTGAACATAGGGAGTCTTCCATTTGGCCACAGATACCGACCTTGGGAGCAGAATTCAGCGGCATGGCTAGAATAAGAGCTCTATTGTCCCAGAAAGAGGTGGCCTTGAGCTCGGCCCGTGAAACTTTCGTGCTTCACATTGCTAACACGCGTACGGAGGTTCAGGCTCTTTTAAATACTGATTTGCCTTTGCATTTCGGAGCCATGGTTCGTTCTATCTTTAACGCATCCTCCACAACGGGCCTAGCACATTTTTTTAAAGTTGTTAGCGGTGGTCTCGTGACTTCCTTTGAGAAGATTTTTGGAGTCATCCCTGCCTTCTTCCATTCTATTTTTTCATCCTTATTTGGAGGGTTCCCGTTTTTACTTGCTTTAGCGGCTGGCGCTTTGGTGGTTTTTTGCCTTTTTAAATATGGATGCCCTTCCTGTGCAAGACCACGCTCAACTGCTACTGACGCGGTTTCGCAACCGCATGCTTGATTATTATGGCACACTGCCGTTGGCGACTCTAAGCACGGCGTTTGGATTATCTTTTCGGTTCTCCTATTTCACCTGTGTCCAGCCTGTATTTCGCTGCCTGACCTGTGATTTCCTTTGGGCCATTGATTTGTGTCTCTGCGGACCGATATCTTCTGACGTCGATTTTGATCAACTGATGAGTCCTATCATTGCTCACGAGTTGGTTTGTTCTGACGAAAGGATTATGGCCTTGGCGGTGGCACATGGACTAATGGGTCCCTGGGATGTGTTGTCGGCAGCGCAAAATTTCTTGGAACGAAGTTTTCTTGAGAACCCACCGAGCTGTCCTCTGATGGTTATAGAGGATCCGGTGCTGGGAGATCACGTATGTTCCTTTCATCTTTTAAATTGGATGGCTGAACTGTTTTCGGATGAGGACAGTGACTTCCTCCTGGAGGCTGTTGCAGCTTACTTTTCATATACAGTCTTATCATAAACAATGCCTCGAATTGACATGCTGATTAATAGCATTTCCTTGATTTTATTGACTTTTGGTCAAGACATTTTATTTTTTGCTTGCCTATTGGCTTGAGCCACATTATAATTGTGGGCTATTTTTTAGCATTAGTTTTTATAATTGAATTTTTATTCATGCTCATTTATTGTTGGATTCTGCTCTCATGTGATGGCACTTCTGTTGTCTTATTTAGTCCGTTCTCGGATCATGGGGGGGTGTTATATAGCTCCTATATATCCTTATATCGTGTTAAGTTAGCATAGGTACATTTGAGATTTAAACGCCATTTTTCCTTTCTTGCAACTTCTGCACACGACCCTTAATTGTTGACTTAGCTTTCAACCTAGTTGTTTGCCGTGGTGTATGTGAGAATAATATGTTATTGCTCTGATATCAGTTTTGTTTAATAAACCATGTCTGCACGGAGAGTGCTGAAGTTTCAGGAGCAACACGATATGGAATTGTTATGAGGTCTGATCTCCACGCCTTCATAGTCATAACACAAGTGCAGCCTTTGCCAACTTGGGCTTGAGGCGGGATTGATATTGCTTTGCACGAGAATTGTTAACACACTTGATGCGGTGCACATGCAGAGAGAGCTGGTGTATGCTGATGTGATTCCTTCATGCTAGGACACTAAGGTATGGGCCCGCCCTAAAACAACCCAAAGAGACCTTCTTAGCTAATAATATAATATATGTGTTAGGGAGGGTGAGATATAAGTGTTGTTAACTCTTATTCATTACAGCATGTTAACATGCTGTCACCATTCGCTTTTTATGTCTTAGTAACTATGCTGATAATTTTGATACTGATAATAAGTATACTTGTATTATCTAAGATACTGCGCCTGAGAGGACGGCATTAGTAAATAAACATTTCAAATGCACATGTGTCTTCTTTACTCCATGTTCTGGTTTGTAATGATAAATATAACGAAAGAGTGTTCATGAGTCCCACGTACCCTGAGGTACTGTAAGTTCATGTTCTGGTTTGTCTAAACATTGGGAGTTTGATATGTCCAATGAGACACTGTAGCTAGCTCGGTAAGGGGTGAGTTGGTTGCTAAGGTAAGTTTTGGGACACCCTAATTTGCCGAGGTTCCACTCCTCTGTGCACAGTTCTGTGTGAGTACAGAAACCCTGCAACAGGTGTGAGTGTTTGATTGGTTCAGATGCTCCGTCCATCACCACCCCCTTTTGTACCGCTTTGTTCGCCATAATTTGGCAGGGTATGCTCAGACGTGAGTCCCTTGCTCACTTTACCACTGGATTCAAGCAAGTCGGGCTGAAGATGGCTGAAATGCCAGAAACCGGTCCTCGGAAGCTTGTTTCCGGTCCAGGGAAGGCATGGCTTGGCAGTTCGGGCTGGACTGTTCCCATGAGGCGCAGGGTCAGACTGATTTGCATATAGCCAGGTCTAAACTGGGGTGGCAGAGTTGGCTAAAGAACGGTGATGGATTAAACCCAGATCTGTTGACTGGGTGTGAGTGTTTTATTGGTTCAGATGCTCTGTCCATCACCACCCCCTTTTGGACCGCTTTGTTTGCCATAAGTTGGCAGGGTATGCTCAGACGTGAGTCCCTTGCTCACTTTGGAACTGGATTCAAGCAAGCCTGGCTGAAGACGGCTGAAATGCCAGAAACCGGTCCTCGGAAGCTTGTTTCCGGTCCAGGGAAGGCATGGCTTGGCAGTTCGGGCTGGACTGTTCCCATGAGGCACAGGGTCAGACTGATTTGCTAATGGCCATGTCTGAACTGGGGTGGCAGAGTGGGCTTAAGAACGGTGATGGATTAAACCCAGATATGTTGACTGGGTGTGAGAGTTTGATTGGTTCAGATGCTCCGGTCATCAGCGCCCCCTTTTGTACCGCTTTGTTCGGCATAAGTTGGCAGGGTATGCTCAGAAGTGAGTCCCTTGCTCACTTTGCCACTGGATTAAAGCAAGCCGGGCTGAAGACGGCTGAAATGCCAGACACCGGTCCTCGGAAGCTTGTTTCCCGTCCAGGGAAGGCATGGCTTGGCAGTTCGGGCTGGACTGTTCCCATGAGGCACAGGGTCAGACTGATTTGCTAATGGCCATGTCTGAACTGGGGTGGCAGAGTGGGCTTAAGAACGGTGATGGATTAAACCCAGATATGTTGACTGGGTGTGAGTGTTTGATTGGTTCAGATGCTCCGGTCATCAGCACCCCCTTTTGTACCGCTTTGTTGGGCATAAGTTGGCAGGGTATGCTCAGACGTGAGTCCCTTGCTCACTTTGGAACTGGATTCAAGCAAGCCTGGCTGAAGACGGCTGAAATGCCAGAAACCGGTCCTCGGAAGCTTGTTTCCGGTCCAGGGAAGGCATGGCTTGGCAGTTCGGGCTGGACTGTTCCCATGAGGCACAGGGTCAGACTGATTTGCTAATGGCCATGTCTGAACTGGGGTGGCAGAGTGGGCTTAAGAACGGTGATGGATTAAACCCAGATATGTTGACTGGGTGTGAGTGTTTGATTGGTTCAGATGCTCCGGTCATCAGCACCCCCTTTTGTACCCCTTTGTTCGGCATAAGTTGGCAGGGTATGCTCAGACGTGAGTCCCTTGCTCACTTTGCCACTGGACTCAATCAAGCCGGGCTGCAGACAGCTGACATGCCAGAAACCGGTCCTCGGAAGCTTGTTTCCGGTCCAGGGAAGGCATGGCTTGGCAGTTCGGGCTCGACTGTTCCCATGAGGCAAAGGGTCAGACTGATTTGCATATGGCCATGTATGAACTGGGGTGGCAGAGTGGGCTAAAGAACGGTGATGGATTAAACCTGGATCTGTTGACTGGGTGAGAATGTTTGATTGGTTCAGATGCTCCGTCCATCACCACCCCCTTTTGTACCGATTTGTTCACCATAAGTTGGCAGGGTATGCTCAGGCATGAGTCCCTTGCTCACTTTGCCACTGGATTCAAGCAAGCCGGTCTGTAGACAGCTGAAATGCCAGAAACTGGTCCTCGGAAGCTTGTTTCCGGTCCAGGGAAGGCATGGCTTGGCAGTTCGGCTGGACTGTTCCCATGAGGCACAGGGTCAGACTGATTTGCATATGGCCATGTCTGAACTGGGGTTGCAGAGTGGGCTAAAGAACGGTGATGGATTAAACCCAGATCTGTTGACTGGGTGTGAGTGTTTGATTGGTTCAGATGCTCCGTCCATCACCAGCCCCTTTTGTACCGCTTTGTTCACCATAAGTTGGCAGGGTATGCTCAGACGTGAGTCCCTTGCTCACTTTGCCACTGGATTCAAGCAAGCCGAGCTGAAGACGGCTGAATTGCCAGAAACCGGTCCTCGGAAGCTTGTTTCCGGTCCAGGGAAGGCATGGCTTGGCAGTTCAGGCTGGACTGTTCCCATGAGGTGCAGGGTCAGACTGATTTGCATATAGCCATGTCTGAACTGGGGTGGCAGAGTTGGCTAAAGAACGGTGATGGATTAAACCCAGATCTGTTGACTGGGTGTGAGTGTTTGATTGGTTCAGATGCTCCGTCCATCACCACCCCCTTTTGTACCGCTTTGTTCGCCATAATTTGGCAGGGTATGCTCAGACGTGAGTCCCTTGCTCACTTTACCACTGGATTCAAGCAAGTCGGGCTGAAGACGGCTTAAATGCCAGAAACCGGTCCTCGGAAGCTTGTTTCCGGTCCAGGGAAGGCATGGCTTGGCAGTTCGGGCTGGACTGTTCCCATGAGGCGCAGGGTCAGACTGATTTGCATATAGCCATGTCTAAACTGGGGTGGCAGAGTTGGCTAAAGAACGGTGATGGATTAAACCCAGATCTGTTGACTGGGTGTGAGTGTTTTATTGGTTCAGATGCTCCGTCCATCACCACCCCCTTTTGGACCGCTTTGTTGGCCATAAGTTGGCAGGGTATGCTCAGACGTGAGTCCCTTGCTCACTTTGGAACTGGATTCAAGCAAGCCTGGCTGAAGACGGCTGAAATGCCAGAAACCGGTCCTCGGAAGCTTGTTTCCGGTCCAGGGAAGGCATGGCTTGGCAGTTCGGGCTGGACTGTTCCCATGAGGCACAGGGTCAGACTGATTTGCTAATGGCCATGTCTGAACTGGGGTGGCAGAGTGGGCTTAAGAACGGTGATGGATTAAACCCAGATATGTTGACTGGGTGTGAGTGTTTGATTGGTTCAGATGCTCCGTCATCAGCACCCCCTTTTGTACCGCTTTGTTCGGCATAAGTTGGCAGGGTATGCTCAGAAGTAAGTCCCTTGCTCACTTTGCCACTGGATTAAAGCAAGCCGGGCTGAAGACGGCTGAAATGCCAGACACCGGTCCTCGGAAGCTTGTTTCCGGTCCAGGGAAGACATGGCTTGGCAGTTCCGGCTTGACTGTTCCCATGAGGCAAAGGGTCAGACTGATTTGCATATGGCCATGTTTGAACTGGGGTTGCAGAGTGGGCTAAAGAACGGTGATGGATTAAACCCAGATCTGTTGACTGGGTGTGAGTGTTTGATTGGTACAGATGCTCCTTCCATCACCACACCCTTTTGTACCGCTTTGTTCACCATAAGTTGGCAGGGTATGCTCAGACGTGAGTACCCTGCTCACTTTGCCATTGGATTCAAGCAAGCCGGGCTGAAGACGGCTGAAATGCCACAAACCGGTCCTCGGAAGCTTGTTTCCGGTCCAGGTAAGGCATGGCTTGGCAGTTCGGGCTGGACTGTTCCCATGAGGCACAGGGTCAGACTAATTTGCATATGGCCATGTCTGAACTGGGGTGGCAGAGTGGGCTAAAGAACGGTGATGGATTAAACCCAGATCTGTTGACTGGGTGTGAGTGTTCGATTGGTTCAGATGCTCCGTCCATCACCACCCCCTTTTGTACCGCTTTGTTCGCCATAAGTTGGCAGGGTATGCTCAGACGTGAGTCCCTTGCTCACTTTGCCACTGGATTCAAGCAAGCCGGGCTGAAGACGTCTGAAATGCCAGAAACCAGTCCTCGGAAGCTTCTTTCCGGTCCAGGGAAGGCATGGCTTGGCAGTTCGGGCTGGACTGTTCCCATGAGGCACATGGTCAGACTGATTTGCATATAGCCATGTCTGAACTGGGGTGGCAGTTTGGGCTAAAGAACGGTGATGGATTAAACCCAGATCTGTTGACTGGGTGTGAGTGTTTGATTGGTTCAGATGCTCCGTCCATCACCACCCCCTTTTGTACCGCTTTGTTCGCCATAAGTTGGCAGGGTATGCTCAGACGTGAGTCCCTTGCTCACTTTGCCACTGGATTCAAGCAAGCCGGGCTGTAGACTGCTGAAATGCCAGAAACCGGTCCTCGGAAGCTTGTTTCCGGTCCAGGGAAGGCATGGCTTGGCAGTTCAGGCTGGACTTTTCCCATGAGGCACAGGGTCAGACTGATTTGCATATGGCCATGTCTGAACTGGAGTTGCAGAGTGGGCTAAAGAACGGTGATGGATTAAACCCAGATCTTTTGACTGGGTGTGAGTGTTTGATTGGTTCAGATGCTCCGTCCATCACCACCCCCTTTTGTACCGCTTTTTTCGCCATAAGTTGGCAGGGTATGCTCAGACGTGAGTCCCTTGCTCACTTTGCCACTGGATTCAAGCAAGCCGGGCTGTAGACGGCTGATATGCCAGAAACCGGTCCTCGGAAGCTTCTTTCCGGTCCAGGGAAGGCATGGCTTGGCAGGTCGGGCTGGACTGTTCCCATGAGGCACATGGTCAGACTGATTTGCATATAGCCATGTCTGAACTGGGGTGGCAGTGTGGGCTAAAGAACGGTGATGGATTAAACCCAGATCTGTTGACTGGGTGTGAGTGTTTGATTGGTTCAGATGCTCCGTCCAACACCACCCCCTTTTGTACCGCTTTGTTCGCCATAAGTTGGCAGGGTATGCTCAGACGTGAGTCCCTTGCTCACTTTGCCACTGGATTCAAGCAAGCCGGGCTGTAGACGGCTAAAATGCCAGAAACCGGTCCTCGGAAGCTTGTTTCCGGTCCAGGGAAGGCATGGCTTGGCAGTTTGGGCTGGACTTTTCCCATGAGGCACAGGGTCAGACTGATTTGCATATGGCCATGTCTGAACTGGAGTTGCAGAGTGGGCTAAAGAACGGTGATGGATTAAACCCAGATCTTTTGACTGGGTGTGAGTGTTTGATTGGTTCAGATGCTCCGTCCATCACCACCCCCTTTTGTACCGCTTTTTTTGCCATAAGTTGGCAGGGTATGCTCAGACGTGAGTCCCTTGCTCACTTTGCCACTGGATTCAAGCAAGCCGGGCTGTAGACGGCTGATATGCCAGAAACCGGTCCTCGGAAGCTTGTTTCCGGTCCAGGGAAGGCATGGCTGGGCAGTTCGGGCTGGACTGTTCCCATGAGGCACAGGGTCAGACTGATTTGCATATAGCCATGTCTGAACTGGGGTGGCAGAGTGGGCTAAAGAACGGTGATGGATTAAACCCAGATCTGTTTACTGGGTGTGAGTGTTTGATTCGTTCAGATGCTCCGTCCATCACCACCCCCTTTTGCACCGCTTTGTTCGCCATAAGTTGGCAGGGTATGCTCAGACGTGAGTCCCTTGCTCACTTTGTCACTGGATTCAAGCAAGCCGGGCTGAAGACGGCTGAAATGCCAGAAACCGGTCCTCGGAAGCTTGTTTCGGGTTCAGGGAAGGCATGGCTTGGCAGTTCGGGCTGGTCTGTTCCCATGAGGCACACGGTCAGACTGATTTGCATATGGCATGTCTGAACTGGGGTGGCAGAGTGGGCTAAAGAACGGTGATGGATTAAACCCAGATCTGTTGACTGGGTGTGAGTGTTTGATTGGTTCAGATGCTCAGTCCATCACCACCCCCTTTTATACCGCTTTGTTTGCCATAAGTTGGCAGGGTATGCTCAGGCATGAGTCCCTTGCTCACTTTGCCACTGGATTCAAGCAAGCCGGGCTGAAGACGGCTGAAATGCCAGAAACCGGTCCTCGGAAGCTTGTTTCCGGTCCAGGCAAGGCGTGGCTTTGCAGTTCGCGCTGGACTGTTCCCATGAGGCACAGGGTCAGACTGATTTGCATATGGCCATGTCTGAACTGGGGTGGCAGAGTGGGCTAAAGAACGGTGATGGATTAAACCCAGATCTTTTGACTGGGTGTGAGTGTTTGATTGGTTCAGATGCTCCGTCCATCACCACCCCCTTTTGTACCGCTTTGTTCGCCATAAGTTGGCGGGGTATGCTCAGACGTGAGTCCCTTGCTCACTTTGCCACTGGATTCAAGCAAGCCATGCTGAAGACGGCTGAAATGCCAGAAACCGATCCTCGGAAGCTTGTTTCGGGTCCAGGGAAGGCATGGCTTGGCAGTTCGGGCTGGACTGTTCCCATGAGGCACAGGGTCAGACTGATTTGCATATGGCCATGTCTGAACTGGGGTGGCAGAGTGGGCTAAAGAATGGTGATGGATTAAACCCACATCTGTTGACTGGGTGTGAGTGTTTGATTGGTTCAGATGCTCTGTCCATCACCACCCCCTTTTGTACCGCTTTGTTCGCCATAAGTTGGCAGGGTATGCTCAGACGTGAGTCCCTTGCTCACTTTGCCACTGGATTCAAGCAAGCCAGGCTGTAGACGGCTGAAATGCCAGAAACCGGTCCTCGGAAGCTTGTTTCCGGTCCAGGGAAGGCATGGCTTGGCAGTTCGGGCAGGACTGTTCCCATGAGTCACAGGGTCAGACTGATTTGCATATGGCCATGTCTGAACTGGGGTGGCAGAGTGGGCTAAAGAACGGTGATGGATTAAACCCAGATCTGTTGACTGGGTGTGAGTGTTTGATTGGTTCAGATGCTCCGTCCATCACCACCCCCTTTTGTACCGCTTTGTTCGCCATAAGTTGGCAGGGTATGCTCAGACGTGAGTCCCTTGCTCACTTTGCCACTGGATTCAAGCAAGCCGGGCTGAAGACGGCTGAAATGCCAGAAACCGGTCCTCGGAAGCTTGTTTCCGGTCCAGGGAAGGCATGGCTTGGCAGTTCGGGCTGGACTGTTCCCATGAGGCACAGGGTCAGACTGATTTGCATATGGCCATGTCTGAACAGGGGTGGCAGAGTGGGCTAAAGAACGGTGATGGATTAAACCCAGATCTGTTGACTGGGTGTGGGTGTTTGATTCGTTCAGATGCTCCGTCCATCACCACCCCCTTTTGCACCGCTTTGTTCGCCATAAGTTGGCAGGGTATGCTCAGACGTGAGTCCCTTGCTCACTTTGCCACTGGATTCAAGCAAGCCAGGCTGTAGACGGCTGAAATGCCAGAAACCGGTCCTCGGAAGCTTGTTTCCGGTCCAGGGAAGGCATGGCTTGGCAGTTCGGGCAGGACTGTTCCCATGAGTCACAGGGTCAGACTGATTTGCATATGGCCATGTCTGAACTGGGGTGGCAGAGTGGGCTAAAGAACGGTGATGGATTAAACCCAGATCTGTTGACTGGGTGTGAGTGTTTGATTGGTTCAGATGCTCAGTCCATCACCACCCCCTTTTATACCGCTTTGTTTGCCATAAGTTGGCAGGGTATGCTCAGGCGTGAGTCCCTTGCTCACTTTGCCACTGGATTCAAGCAAGCCGGGCTGAAGACGGCTGAAATGCCAGAAACCGGTCCTCGGAAGCTTGTTTCCGGTCCAGGCAAGGCGTGGCTTTGCAGTTCGGGCTGGACTGTTCCCATGAGGCACAGGGACAGACTGATTTGCATATGGCCATGTCTGAACTGGGGTGGCAGAGTGGGCTAAAGAACGGTGATGGATTAAACCCAGATCTTTTGACTGGGTGTGAGTGTTTGATTGGTTCAGATGCTCCGTCCATCACCACCCACTTTTGTACCGCTTTGTTCGCCATAAGTTGGCGGGGTATGCTCAGACGTGAGTCCCTTGCTCACTTTGCCACTGGATTCAAGCAAGCCATGCTGAAGACGGCTGAAATGCCAGAAACCGATCCTCGGAAGCTTGTTTCGGGTCCAGGGAAGGCATGGCTTGGCAGTTCGGGCTGGACTGTTCCCATGAGGCACAGGGTCAGACTGATTTGCATATGGCCATGTCTGAACTGGGGTGGCAGAGTGGGCTAAAGAATGGTGATGGATTAAACCCACATCTGTTGACTGGGTGTGAGTGTTTGATTGGTTCAGATGCTCTGTCCATCACCACCCCCTTTTGTACCGCTTTGTTCGCCATAAGTTGGCAGGGTATGCTCAGACGTGAGTCCCTTGCTCACTTTGCCACTGGATTCAAGCAAGCCAGGCTGTAGACGGCTGAAATGCCAGAAACCGATCCTCGGAAGCTTGTTTCGGGTCCAGGGAAGGCATGGCTTGGCAGTTCGGGCTGGACTGTTCCCATGAGGCACAGGGTCAGACTGATTTGCATATGGCCATGTCTGAACTGGGGTGGCAGAGTGGGCTAAAGAATGGTGATGGATTAAACCCACATCTGTTGACTGGGTGTGAGTGTTTGATTGGTTCAGATGCTCTGTCCATCACCACCCCCTTTTGTACCGCTTTGTTCGCCATAAGTTGGCAGGGTATGCTCAGACGTGAGTCCCTTGCTCACTTTGCCACTGGATTCAAGCAAGCCAGGCTGTAGACGGCTGAAATGCCAGAAACCGGTCCTCGGAAGCTTGTTTCCGGTCCAGGGAAGGCATGGCTTGGCAGTTCGGGCAGGACTGTTCCCATGAGTCACAGGGTCAGACTGATTTGCATATGGCCATGTCTGAACTGGGGTGGCAGAGTGGGCTAAAGAACGGTGATGGATTAAACCCAGATCTGTTGACTGGGTGTGAGTGTTTGATTGGTTCAGATGCTCCGTCCATCACCACCCCCTTTTGTACCGCTTTGTTCGCCATAAGTTGGCAGGGTATGCTCAGACGTGAGTCCCTTGCTCACTTTGCCACTGGATTCAAGCAAGCCGGGCTGAAGACGGCTGAAATGCCAGAAACCGGTCCTCGGAAGCTTGTTTCCGGTCCAGGGAAGGCATGGCTTGGCAGTTCGGGCTGGACTGTTCCCATGAGGCACAGGGTCAGACTGATTTGCATATGGCCATGTCTGAACAGGGGTGGCAGAGTGGGCTAAAGAACGGTGATGGATTAAACCCAGATCTGTTGACTGGGTGTGGGTGTTTGATTCGTTCAGATGCTCCGTCCATCACCACCCCCTTTTGCACCGCTTTGTTCGCCATAAGTTGGCAGGGTATGCTCAGACGTGAGTCCCTTGCTCACTTTGCCACTGGATTCAAGCAAGCCAGGCTGTAGACGGCTGAAATGCCAGAAACCGGTCCTCGGAAGCTTGTTTCCGGTCCAGGGAAGGCATGGCTTGGCAGTTCGGGCAGGACTGTTCCCATGAGTCACAGGGTCAGACTGATTTGCATATGGCCATGTCTGAACTGGGGTGGCAGAGTGGGCTAAAGAACGGTGATGGATTAAACCCAGATCTGTTGACTGGGTGTGAGTGTTTGATTGGTTCAGATGCTCAGTCCATCACCACCCCCTTTTATACCGCTTTGTTTGCCATAAGTTGGCAGGGTATGCTCAGGCGTGAGTCCCTTGCTCACTTTGCCACTGGATTCAAGCAAGCCGGGCTGAAGACGGCTGAAATGCCAGAAACCGGTCCTCGGAAGCTTGTTTCCGGTCCAGGCAAGGCGTGGCTTTGCAGTTCGGGCTGGACTGTTCCCATGAGGCACAGGGTCAGACTGATTTGCATATGGCCATGTCTGAACTGGGGTGGCAGAGTGGGCTAAAGAACGGTGATGGATTAAACCCAGATCTTTTGACTGGGTGTGAGTGTTTGATTGGTTCAGATGCTCCGTCCATCACCACCCACTTTTGTACCGCTTTGTTCGCCATAAGTTGGCGGGGTATGCTCAGACGTGAGTCCCTTGCTCACTTTGCCACTGGATTCAAGCAAGCCATGCTGAAGACGGCTGAAATGCCAGAAACCGATCCTCGGAAGCTTGTTTCGGGTCCAGGGAAGGCATGGCTTGGCAGTTCGGGCTGGACTGTTCCCATGAGGCACAGGGTCAGACTGATTTGCATATGGCCATGTCTGAACTGGGGTGGCAGAGTGGGCTAAAGAATGGTGATGGATTAAACCCACATCTGTTGACTGGGTGTGAGTGTTTGATTGGTTCAGATGCTCTGTCCATCACCACCCCCTTTTGTACCGCTTTGTTCGCCATAAGTTGGCAGGGTATGCTCAGACGTGAGTCCCTTGCTCACTTTGCCACTGGATTCAAGCAAGCCAGGCTGTAGACGGCTGAAATGCCAGAAACCGGTCCTCGGAAGCTTGTTTCCGGTCCAGGGAAGGCATGGCTTGGCAGTTCGGGCAGGACTGTTCCCATGAGTCACAGGGTCAGACTGATTTGCATATGGCCATGTCTGAACTGGGGTGGCAGAGTGGGCTAAAGAACGGTGATGGATTAAACCCAGATCTGTTGACTGGGTGTGAGTGTTTGATTGGTTCAGATGCTCCGTCCATCACCACCCCCTTTTGTACCGCTTTGTTCGCCATAAGTTGGCAGGGTATGCTCAGATGTGAGTCCCTTGCTCACTTTGCCACTGGATTCAAGCAAGCCGGGCTGAAGACGGCTGAAATGCCAGAAAACGGTCCTCGGAAGCTTGTTTCCTGTCCAGGGAAGGCATGGCTTGGCAGTTCGGGCTGGACTGTTCCCATGAGGCACAGGGTCAGACTGATTTGCATATGGCCATGTCTGAACAGGGGTGGCAGAGTGGGCTAAAGAACGGTGATGGATTAAACCCAGATCTGTTGACTGGGTGTGGGTGTTTGATTGGTTCAGATGCTCCGTCCATCACCACCCCGTTTTGTACCGCTTTGTTCGCCATAAGTTGGCAGGGTATGCTGCTCAGACGTGAGTCCCTTGCTCACTTTGCCACTGCATTCAAGCAAGCCGGGCTGAAGACGGCTGAATTGCCAGAAACCGGTCCTCGGAAGCTTGTTTCCGGTCCAGGGAAGGCATGGCTTGGCAGTTCGGGCTGGACTTTTCCCATGAGGCACAGGTTCAGACTGATTTGCATATAGCCATGTCTGAACTGGGGTGGCAGAGTGGGCTAAAGAACGGTGATGGATTAAACCCAGATCTGTTGACTGGGTTTGAGTGTTTGATTGGTTCAGATGCTCCGTCCATCACCACCCCCTTTTGCACTGCTTTGTTCACCATAAGTTGGCAGGGTATGCTCAGACGTGAGTCCCTTGCTCACTTTGCCACTGGACTCAATCAAGCCGGGCTGCAGACGGCTGACATGCCAGAAACCGGTCCTCGGAAGCTTGTTTTCGGTCCAGGGAAGACATGGCTTGGCAGTTCGGGCTGGACTGTTCCCATGAGGCAAAGGGTCAGACTGATTTGCATATGGCCATGTATGAACTGGGGTGGCAGAATGGGCTAAAGAACGGTGATGGATTAAACCCGGATCTGTTGACTGGGTGAGAGTGTTTGATTGGTTCAGATGCTCCGTCCATCACCACCCCCTTTTGTACCGATTTGTTCGCCATAAGTTGGCAGGGTATGCTCAGGCATGAGTCCCTTGCTCACTTTGCCACTGGATTCAAGCAAGCCGGGCTGTAGACGGCTGAAATGCCAGAAACCGGTCCTCGGAAGCTTGTTTCCGGTCCAGGGAAGGCATGGCTTGGCAGTTCGGGCTGGACTGTTCCCATGAGGCACAGGGTCAGACTGATTTGCATATGGCCATGTCTGAACTGGGGTTGCAGAGTGGGCTAAAGAACGGTGATGGATTAAACCCAGATCTGTTGACTGGGTGTGAGTGTTTGATTGGTTCAGATGCTCCGTCCATCACCAGCCCCTTTTGTACCGCTTTGTTCACCAAAAAGTTGGCAGGGTATGCTCAGACGTGAGTCCCTTGCTCACTTTGCCACTGGATTCAAGCAAGCCGAGCTGAAGACGGCTGAATTGCCAGAAACTGGTCCTCGGAAGCTTGTTTCCGGTCCAGGGAAGGCATGGCTTGGCAGTTCAGGCTGGACTGTTCCCATGAGGCGCAGGGTCAGACTGATTTGCATATAGCCATGTCTGAACTGGGGTGGCAGAGTTGGCTAAAGAACGGTGATGGATTAAACCCAGATCTGTTGACTGGGTGTGAGTGTTTGATTGGTTCAGATGCTACGTCCATCACCACCCCCTTTTGTACCGCTTTGTTCGCCATAATTTGGCAGGGTATGCTCAGACGTGAGTCCCTTGCTCACTTTACCACTGGATTCAAGCAAGTCGGGCTGAAGACGGCTGAAATGCCAGAAACCGGTCCTCGGAAGCTTGTTTCCGGTCCAGGGAAGGCATGGCTTGGCAGTTCGGGCTGGACTGTTCCCATGAGGCGCAGGGTCAGACTGATTTGCATATAGCCATGTCGCCATGTCTAAACTGGGGTGGCAGAGTTGGCTAAAGAACGGTGATGGATTAAACCCAGATCTGTTGACTGGGTGTGAGAGTTTGTTTGGTTCAGATGCTCCGTCCATCACCACCCTCTTTTGTACCGCTTTGTTCGCCATAAGTTGGCAGGGTATGCTCAGACGTGAGTCCCTTGCTCACTTTGCCACTGGATTCAATAAAGCCGGGCTGCAGATGGCTGAAATGCAGGAAACCGGTCCTCGGAAGCTTGTTTCTGGTCCAGGGAAGGCATGGCTTCGCAGTTCGGGCTGGACTGTTCCCATGAGGCAAAGGGTCAGACAGATTTGCATATGGCTATGTCTGAACTGGGGTGGCAGAGAGGGCTAAAGAACTGTGATGGATTAAACCCAGATCTGTTGACTGGGTGTGAGTGTTTGATTGGTTCAGATGCTCCGTCCATCACCACCCCCTTTTGTACTGCTTTGTTCGCCATAAGTTGGCAGGGTATGCACAGACGTGAGTCCCTTGCACACTTTGCCACTGGATTCAAGCAAGCCGGGCTGTAGACGGCTGATATGCCAGAAACCAGTCCTCGGAAGCTTGTTTCCGGTCCAGGGAAGGCATGGCTTGGCAGTTCGGGCTGGACTTTTCCCATGAGGCACAGGGTCAGACTGATTTGCATATGACCATGTCTGAACTGGGGTTGCAGAGTGGGCTAAAGAACGGTGATGGATTAAACCCAGATCTGTTGACTGGGTGTGAGTGTTTGATTGGTTCAGATGCTCCGTCCATCACCACCCCCTTTTGTACCGCTTTGTTCGCCATAAGTTGGCAGGGTATGCTTAGATGTGAGTCCCTTGCTCACTTTGCCACTGAATTCAAGCAAGCCGGGCTGAAGACGGCTGAAATGCCAGAAACCGGTCCTCGGAAGCTTGTTTCGGGTTCAGGGAAGGCATGGCTTGGCAGTTCAGGCTGGACTGTTCCCATGAGGCACATGGTCAGACTGATTTGCATATGGTATGTCTGAACTGGGGTGGCAGAGTGGGCTAAAGAACGGTGATGGAGTAAACCCAGATCTGTTGACTGGGTGTGAGTGTTTGATTGGTTCAGATGCTCCGTCCATCACCACCCCCTTTTGTACCGCTGTGTTTGACCTCATGGTCACAGTTTTTTTATTTTAGCCCCCCCTCCCCCACTGACCCGCTCCCAATCCACACTGTAAATTTGGCCCCAGAGAGAAAGTTTGTGAGTACCCATGATCTAGGGGATTGTCTCAGATGCCCCAGAACAATCACCCAGGGGTTGAATGTAGTTTGGACCCTGGGGATTTGGAGGACATCACTTTGCCGGATATAGCTTTACCCATGGTGAAAAATCAAGAGATGGAGGCTAAATTAAAATCACCGACTGCTCAAGAGTTAGCATTGAGAATGTCAACAAACTGTTCTGCTAGGTGCCCATGAATGCCAGCTTTGTATAACAGCACTCCTTCAAGTGTTGGTCTCTCTAGTATATCGGAGACATTGAATTCTGAGGGGTCCCTAAGCAAGGGTGCACACTATATATGGCAATTAATGAACGAGGGTGCCAACTGGAATGAGGATGAAAGCCTTAGAGAGGATTTTGTCTTCAATTTAAACTTAGAAAAATGTACTAATAATCCTGACCATGTGTTGGATGTATTGTCTCCGATTTTGGAAGGTGTGCTGCACCTCACTCTGATGGAGCAAGGTTTCACTTGTAAAGAGACTTGCTTGGACTCACCCCTCTCTAAATAAAACGTAATGCACTAATAAACATGTTTTGTCTTACTAATAATGCACCACATGACATTTCTAGTATCTAGGGGAAACTTTTCAATGTGCTTTCTACTAACTATAACCCGAGTAACCTAAAATGGCCGTTGCAATGTGGGAACTTTTCTGAGCATGCGTCTGTCACACTCACGTGACATGACATATTCTTTGTTTAGTGGGAAAACTTTGCTTCTGTGCACTAGAACTAAAGATGGCTGTTCTATGTTTTCACATGCTAACGCTTGCATTGCTGATTTTACTAAATTGTTCGTTCTGCTTAATTCCTAATGCTATAGTTAAAATAAAATAATAGGAATAGAGTAGAGATAAGTGGTATACAGTGCATTCATTTATTCCTTGTTCTAAAACAGTTTTTTCTTTGACTTTGCCATTAGCTCGTATTTGGGCCTGATGTAATCTTGCTGCACTCCATCTTGCAATCCTGCGACTGCGCAGAAGTGCTCAAGAGTCCACAAGTCACGGCATTGAACCTGTGCCAGTGACTGTCTTGCCTGAAGATGCGCCTGAGAAACTCACCCTTCGACCTCTCGAGAGAAAGCTGAATTGAACATTTTGCATACAATGTGTTTGTTATTGAAACATCCATTGTCGGGTGGAATAAAATTGAATGGGAAAATAAAGTTATGGGCGGGAAAGATAATTTGCATTATTGAATCAAGTGACTTCATAACTGGTATGGTGTGATGACCTCGCCTCATCTTTTAACCAATCAAATTCAGGGATTAAATGCATTTGCAACATTGGGGGGTGGTACACTGCCCTGGAAAATGGTATAACTAAGGTAGGCATTGCTAGAGAGATTGTCCGACTTGTCCGAATAGCTGACCTGTCACTGACCCAACGCACTCAATAGGCGATCGAGGGCAGAGGTGGTGGCGGAGCACTCTGTCAGAAGAGTCGATAACCCAATCGGGGTTCTGGGAAGGAGTTCGATAACCTAATCGGGGTTATCGGGTCCGACTGTTAGCTGCAGAGAGGGTTGCGATGCTGGCGTTGCACTATAGCTGTGGGTGCCGGTTCTGACCTGCGGTGGTCCTGTCCTGATCCAATTTGGTCTGTACTTATCCTGATTCTGTTCTGCTCCTGTCCTGTCCTGTTCGCACCTGAACTATCGGGAGTCCTGTCCTTTATGCCAGCCCGTGGCCAGGGCTGGTCTTCACACCATTCTAGGTTATTATATAATTGTGTGGGTATGTCATTATACTGTTTCCCTTTTGTTACCCTTCCTATGTTTCAATTCCTAAAGAAAGTCTCATAATATTTTCACATCATCTTGCCTTGATCATATACTTTCTAATTGAATGCGCTTTAATCGAATTGGTATGGACTCTGATATTTAAGAATTTACATAGATAAAGTGTTTAAACCTTTCCGGAGTCTGTGGTTATTTTATAAATGCAAATGTTTATTTACTGCCTATTATGCTAACACCCTTGATCCCTTAGGACTCTAGGTCCCGGTTACTAGGATTGGTAAGTCAATTGGTATGGTTCCTAAATGGTTAATTAAAAAGTTCTGAATAGGCGTAGGGTACCTGTTCAAAGTGTGTATGTGTTTATGGCCCCAGGTGAGTATGGTAAAACAAGCAGGTGAATCTGCGCTCTATCAACTCCACCTACTGGTTGCCACCTAGAAAAAGTGAAAAGTAGCAATGATCTGAATACTCACGCTTCCCAGACTAATATAGTGGTAAGGGGAATGGGAATCCAAGTGGGAGCTTGTGGTGATACAGGAGTTTCCTCAGGCAGGCAGAACAGGGAGACCATAGCACTAAGCAATATGTGTTGTACTGCCCCTCTAAACCACTTGTCTGAGGACTTCCATGTGTTGTTGTTGCAAGTGAAAACACAAAGGATCAAGTTCTTAAAAACTCCTCTTCAATGCATTCAATCTTTAAAAAAAGAAACTCAAGCACATTTGGTGACCCAGCTATTACATCTGCTCCCTCTCCTATTGAACAGTCTAAGGTTGAAACGGTGCTTGATACCCCCGGGCAGGGTACCTCCCAACTTGAATATAATGAAGGATTGGGATCTGAACAGGGGAACCGAATGCCAGAGTAAGACTTGGATGTTCAGGAGAACATAGCAGTAAAAACTAATAATACCACATCAGAGGTAGGGCAGTTGGTGGATGGAGCTCCTCCAAATTTTTCCCGTACTGACACTCGTCATGGACGGATAGTCCCTAGTTTTGGAGGGGACAATAAACATGGGGTGGGTAGTTCTTTTGTGTCCTCTTTTACTTTTTTATGTCATCTCTTTCACCAGTAACAAAGATAGTGGAACAGGGGGCGGAGCAAATGTATAGTGATAAGGCATTAAGGAGGTGTAAGTCAGGACAGGCATCTAAAACCCTGATCTTTGCTTCTCTGTATGACGGAGAACCAGGCCCACTAAATAGAAGCTGCCTTTTGCAGCTTCTATCTGAAATTGAGGATTTCAGATTGATTACAAGTACGGCTCCCGGTTTTCTGGTATTTATTTTTTAGACATTTCCGTCTGTATTTATCCATATTTATTTTTTGTCAACTTTATCTGTATTTATCCATATTTATTATGTGTTTTGTGTAAAAAATAAAGCTGAAACTGGTATATTTCCATATTTATTTAACCAATAAATATACAGTCATGCTTGAATGCCTGCCAGGTTTGTTGATATGAACACCTCAGAAGATACATCAATGCACTTTTCTGAAAATATGCACATATCAGTATCAGCCTTGCGCATATCTACTGCTGTTTAAGCCTCTTTACTAAAACTCTTATTTTTTTAACCCCCTTACCTCTCAATCCACACAGATTCTTAAAGTGTTTTAGAATCACTCAAAAAGCAGCTAATTTCAGTTTTTATCCACATTTAAAAATAAATACAGACAAGAAAATAAATGGTTTTCTGTCTGTATATATCTGCATAAATCAGAAAAAACGGGAAACAGGGAGCCTTGATACAAGTGAAGATATTGATCGGGTTTTATTGGACTATCGAAATGGGCTCCCAAATTCCAATGTTATTTTTAACTTGGTAGCAATACAGGGGAAAGGGTGAATAATATTGCAGGGCCTGGGGAGCAAAGGGCCACTAAACTTAGTGGGTAAGCTGAATTGGCACTGGAGTTGGGTAGCGGGTACACTAAATGCTCTTAAAGGAAATAAAAAACTCCTTATGCTGCAGAGGTAGCCCCCTGGGGAAGATCCTGTCCTGGAATAAGGCAGGTGTAGGAAACTCACGTTTTAATTTATGTTCTCCAATGGTTTATGATCCAAAGATAATCTGCCTTCAGGAAACATGAAGGTGTGCAGGTTTCAGTTTAGAGAAATATTTAGTCTTTTACTGTGCAGCGAAACCTTCAGTAAAGGGTCACGCAAGTGGGGGTTTAGGTATCCTACTTAGTAATAGTATAAATTGGAACCCTCTGGTCTTTATTCATTCTTCAAAACACTGTATGTGTTTAAAATTGACCTTGGACAATGTAACACAAGGTCAGCGTTAATTTCTCTTATTGGCAAACGTATACATTCCCCATGGTAGGGCATCCAATTCTCTTGTTGACTCCATTTTTTCTTTTGTGCATAGAATCAGTATTTCTGAAGATTGAATACGTATCATTTTAGTAGGTGATTTTAATGCCAAAATCTCAAACTGCTCGTGGGCCTTTAGTAACCGATATTTGGAAGACGCATGGTTCATCCCTGAAATTTTGTTGCCTGCTTATATCCGCTAGGATAAGAGAAGATTGAGTCTACTGGACTGTTTGAGAACTAATGATTTAGTTTCATTGAATGGGAGATTTCCAGAGGACTCCCCTCCATCCCATACTTTACACGATGCCCGGGGGCATTCATTAATAGATTATATGGTGGTATTGTATCAACTCTTCGGAGCACGTACTTAGTTTAGAATACTGGGTACTGATCTGAGCAACCACAGTATTTCATCAGTAGATGTTAATTTGGAGTTTAAAATACTTGATCGTTGGAATTCGAGAAATTAAACTATTAAGTGTAATTGAACAAATGGATGAATCTTTTGGGCTAATAAAAATCTGACAAGCCTAGGGAGGTATGTTGAAAATGCGAGCTCTGGCCCTGGTCGCGAAAATCCAATCAGGTGGTTTGAGAAGCATCTGGACCTATTTAGATTATGTGGACGTAAAAAAAAGGCAATGGTATTGTTAACTCAGCTGGTGCTCTATGGAAAGTACAAAAGTTAAATTGGAAATTGAATGCTTTAGTAAGTGACCAATTTAAGCAGGCCTCAATGTCTAGGCAAAGGGAAAATAATAGATTAAAAAGAGTAAGAACTAGCCTTTAGGCCGCCAAACGCAGCAGGGTGGAGGATTCCAAATGGATTAAACTGAGAGAGGTTGCACGCTCTGGGGACTCAAGTAAATACTGGCCCCTAATTGCTGAATTCTGTGATACTAGAACTAAGGCAGAAGCCATTTTAATATCTGACGCATAATTGTTCCGATATATTTCACAGCTATATGCTCTAAATCCTGGGAGGAGTTTCAATTTGGAATCAATTCCAGAGCCCTCTCTGTTAAATACTTATGCACTCCTTCCTGCAGGGAAATAGGGAGTTATATTTAAGGGTCACGGTACTCTGGAGCGATGGGCCCGGATGATCGCCATTATTAAACAAGATAGGCAGTCATGGGCTCATTTCCTTTTCCTGATGTTCTCTTACTGCCATTCTTACTGAATTATTTCGACCTCCTGGAGAGGAAGTATTGTGGACCCACTATATAAAAAGGGCCCTAAGATTTCCCCTGCCTACTTTAGGCAGATTTCTTTATTGGATGCAACTGGAAAACTGTTTGCCAAGAGGATACTTCTTCACCTTCAGGATTGGGCGTTTGGTAATGATCTTGTACTTGCAGAACAAGCGGGATTCTGTAAGCATAGAGGCACTTTGGATAATATCTCTGTTTTACAAACTGGTTGAAAAATATCCAGTAGGTAAAGGGATGACCTTACATGCAGCCTTTATAGATTTCTACACGGCCTTGGACTGGGTTGAACGGGGGACACTGTGGAGGAAACTGGCTGAAATGGGGATTACGGGCCAACTACTAAGATTTTATGGCACGACAAGGAGGCCATATTATGCAAATCTCCTTTATTACCACAGCTCAGCAGCAATAATGGAATAGAACTTTGTGAACATTCTGAAGAGATGACTAGTCCCTCTCTGACCAGGTATCTTCCTTCTTTGTTGCTGCTGCTCAGAAAGATAAGTACTATCTCTCCAAGCTTAGTAACGTAACTTATGATTTAGCTTTACTTATAAAGTATGCTGAATACTTCAATGTTTTAAGACTTATATAATAATAACATAATAATCGAAATATGATAAGGATGTGTTTATCTGTTTTAGGCATGATTTAATTACTTTATCAGCAGTACCTCTGTATTCTATCTCAATTTACACTTTTAAGACTTCCTTTTTTCTGTACAATCTGTTTTTCATACCCAAGTAACACCTTTATCTTGTTTAATTGTCCTCAAATCAGACTTATTTCAAATCGCTATACCCCAAGCTCCAAGATATGCTTCCTTCATGGGTTATTTTATCCAGAGATCGCTATACAAACTGTCAATGCAAACAGTTTTAATTGTGCCACCTTTTTCCTCATGCGGTAGAGTTTTTTCATCAAACGGTATCCCTTTTGAAAGATTACATCTCACGCGACAGGGCGCTGGACAACCTCGTGCTCCTCTCACTCGGATCCTACCTTCGCTCCCAGTTACCCGCACGGCTCCCGTTCCCCTCTCCGGGATCAACCTTCTTCGCTCTTCACTCTTCGCTCTTTCAATCATACGATCACCAAACCGGAGTGAATATTGTGCACATCGTCAAACAGACATGATCCTTTACTGACAATGAGTAAAGGATCTGGCACCTTAGCGGGGACCACGCACGTCGCAACGTGCGTGGCAACCATTTTGTGTACCCAACAACCTTTTCCTTCGGCATTACGCGTACAACAACGGTTTTTTCCTCACGATCAGCTGTATTCTAATCCGAAGAACACCCTAACTTCGCGATTTTAATCGGTAATTTTTCTGATTAATTGCAAGCTCGTTTTCTTCACTATTATAAAACTTTATTTAAAAAAAAAAAAGAGGGCATACCTTTTAACAAGGCAGATACCTATTAACAAGGGGCATATTATTAACAATGACTACATCCCCATCTCTCGACCAAAAGCTAGAGGAACTCGTCAATAAGGCTCTAGAGAAAGCCTTAGGATCAATTGACGCTATTAATAAAAAATTGGGCCCCCTTTCCAATTTATCCTCTCCACCCTCTACTAGCAAGGTCAATGGGGTATCTAAAAGTAGTAAAAAGAGGGCTATTATCACGACTCAATCCAAGAAAAGCGCAAAGAAGCTAAAGTGCTCTATTTCTACAGGCCCTAGGGGCGCTGATGAGATTGGTGCCTCGGGCACCACAGATGGGCAAGATAAAGGCCCAGAGCTTCCTATCCACATCAACAGCGACAAAAGCTGTGAGGAAGAAATTGAGCTGTCATGCTCTTCAGGGTTTAATACCGATGTGGAGGATGATCTAACAAGAGATATTGGAAGCTTGGAAGAGGCATCTAAGGCCTCCGGGTCCAACACTATGCTCTTGGACCCATTTGGGGAAGAAATGTTCGATCCCCTACTGATTAAACACCCTCTCTCTCCTGAATGGACCCCCTCACAACATATTGTAGACTACCTTTCGTTCTGGCTACGGAAGGAAATACCCCAAGAAGTAAGATCTAGGCTCAGATCCGAATGCCCGCGCCCCTCTCTACCCAATAAAATTGCAATGACTCCAGAATTAGAGCCCAAAGTTGTGGCTTTTATAGCCAAAAATAACAGGGACCCAAGGAAAGGCCTAGACAAAGGATTAAAATCATGTCAGGACCGCTTGCTTGACGTTATAGGACCACTTACCAACATTTTTGAAATGACAGAATCCGCCTACGTAGGGAATAACCAAATTGATATTAAAGAACTCAGAGAATGGGTGCAAAGAGCCACATGCCTTGTTGGCAACGCGAATACTGCCATCTCCACCGAAAGGAAAAAAGGAGTCCTACTAAAAATTGATCCTAAGCTCATTGAACTAGCCAAAAAAGACAGCGGTGCCGACTCACAAGGGCTCCTCTTTGGCGAAGATTTTATCAAAGAGATGGCTAAATATGTGAGCGCGTTCAGCTCAATACAAAAATCACAAAAAGATATCAAAAAAGTATTTAATGATAGAGTTTTTAACAGGGCCGGGAGAATACGGGGTTGTTTCCCCGGCCGCGGAGCACAATCCTCAAGACCCTTCACCAACTGTGGGGGAAGATTCACCAACAACTATGGCTCCCACCAATTCTTCCCATAACAACAGAGGAACCGAGGACGTACCTTCAGAGGGGAACGGAGACAACGCTCCTTTTCTTTAGGTAGGAACCTTGAAAGACTATTCAGATATCCCTCTAAAGGTGGGAGGGAGACTATGCCAGTTCGCTGGGAACTGGAGCTTAGTAACTCAAGACAGTTGGGTCTTACATACAGTAAAGGGTTACAAAATAGACTTTCTAGGTATTCCCTTCCAAACACGTTGCCCTCACGAGATCACATTCTCTCGCAAAGACCGAGACTTAGCCTCCAAAGAAGTACAAGAATTATTAGAGAAAGGGGCAATAGTCGAGGCGGAAACGATGGGGAGAAGAACAAAGAGCAGAGACCCGTAATACACCTAAACGACTTAAATCGTTGGGTAGTCTACCAACATTTCAAGATGGAGGGTATACACCTCTTAAGAGACATTTTGAGGAAAGGGGATTGGCTCACAAGGTTGGACCTGAAGGACGCTTACTTAACAATTCCCATCTGGGAACCCCACCAACAATTCCTCCAGTTCACTTGGTTAGGAAAGCTCTACCAATTTTGCAGTCTCTCTTCGGACTATCGTCCGCCCCTTGGTGTTTTACCAAGGTGCTACGCCCTGAAACCGCTTGGCTCAGGGACAGAGGGGTACGACTGATCATATATCTAGACGATATCCTTATAATGGCCCAATCAAAAGAGACTGCTTCTCTTCACACAAACCTTACAATACGAATTCTAGAACATCTAGGCTTCATCATAAATACAAAAAAATCTTGTACAATTCCCAGCCAACAAACACAGTTTCTGGGCTTTACGGTAGACACTCTCAAAGCGGAACTGAAATTACCCTCCAAAAAAGTCAGGAAAGTGAGGAAAGATCTCGCGAAGAAGACCTTCCCTCTAAGAGTACTAGCGAGAATCATGGGCCTCCTTTCCTCAACGATCCAAGCTATTTTCCCGGGACCCCTCCATTATCGAGCACTCCAAAGACTAAAGGCGAATGCTCTAAGATCAAACCTTTCATATTCCCATATGATTTCTCTAGATCAAGTGTCGAAGACAGAACTCCTCTGGTGGCTGAGGAATGCGGAAGCATGGAATGGCAGAGCCATTTTCGGGGAGCAACCGGATCTGATAATAGAATCAGATGCGAGCTCGGAAGGATGGAGAGCGAGATGTGGGAATTACTCCACAGGCGGTCGTTGGACCACACAAGAGAAGAGATGGCATATCAACTGCTTAGAATTACTGGCAGGTTCATTTGTAATTCGCTGTTTTACACCCAAAACAGCGAAATGCTGTGTGACATTACGGATGGACAATGTCTCAGCATTCCGTTATGTCAACAAACTAGGCGGACTGCATTCCAAGGGCCTGACAGACCTTGCGAAGAGTTTTTGGGAATATTGTTTGAACAAAGGTATTTCGGCTATAGCGGAACACATTCCAGGCTTAAGCAATGGTTTGGCAGACTGGTACTCCAGGAATTTCAGGGACTCAAGCAACTGGAGACTAGACAGACGAACCTTTTTAACTATTCAATCAATTTGGGGTCCTTACAAGACAGACCTTTTTGTGGACCGTCTGAACACACAACTGAAGGAATTCTTCAGTTGGAGGCCGGACCCTCAAGCTCAAAAGGTAGATGCCTTTCTACAAGATTGGAGGGGACTGAAGCCTTATGCCTTCCCGCCGTTTGAATTGCTTCCTCGGCTTCTCCTTCATGCTCGACGCTACAACGACATTATAACTGTAATAACTCCTCTTTGGAGGTCCCAAGCATGGTGTCCAGTCATTCTGGAAATGAGCATAGACTTTCCAATCCTGATACACTCATTCAGGGAAATACTCTTGGGTTCAGAGGGAGACGTTCATCCCCTCGTAGATCAGGGTCTCCTAACTCTGACGGCTTGGAGGATTTCAGGAGACAATGGCAAATCCCTGGGCTTTCGCCAAATGCTTTCAGACTCATCTCTGAGTCGTGGGCTCAAGGTACAAGGAAGGCATATCGATTGGCGTGGAGCAAATGGGTTCGCTGGTGTCTTCAACGAAGTCACGATCCCGTTTCAGTTGATCTAGTTCACATTATCAACTACCTTTCTGAACTCTTTACTTCAGGACTCTCTTATAGAACCGTAAATGTCTATAGATCTGCAATTTTTGCAGGTCATTCCCTCATTGATGGTCTCTCCGTTGGACAGAACTTACTTACTAAAAAGATTATGAGAAGCATGAGAGTCATTAATCCACCAACCGCTAAATATACCGCCCTTTGGGACGTAACACTGGTACTCCGAACCTTATCATCCTGGGGAGAGAACTCTTCCCTTTCTTTGAAACGTATCTCTTTCAAACTTACTGTTTTATTATGTCTGGTATCTTTCAGAAGAACCTCCGATGTCAAAGCTCTAGATATTTCTAGCAGATCCTTTCAACCAGAGGGTGTATGTTTCTATCTTAAGAGAAGAACTAAAACTTTATCTTCTTCTACCCATTCTTTCCTCAGAATGAAAGACTCTGTGTGGTTAAATGCCTGAAAGAGTATGAGAGGAGGACTGCCAATCTAAGATCGAATGAAAATCAATTATTAATTTCCTTTATATTTCCTCATAAAGGAGTTTCTTCTCCAACTCTAGCCAGGTGGGTGAAAGGAGTCATGTGCGAAAGTGGTGTGAACACCTCCATTTTTGGAGCTCATTCCCTTAGGGGCGCTTCTGCTTCCAAAGCCTATTTCCTTGGTGGTGGTTTACAAGAAATTCTTAAGGCGGCAGACTGGTCTAATGATACTATGTTTAGATCTTGTTATTTTAGACCAATCTCTAATATGATTGATAATGTTCTTAATACACTTTGAACTTGCATAATATGGCCTCCGTGTCGTGCCATAAAATTTAGATTTTTCACAGCCTGCTGGGCAGAAAATCTGGATTTTATTAAGGACACGGAGGCTAATATTATCCCGCCTCTATTTTTTTGATCTGATTTGTAACCCACCCTCTTATTTTGAACAATGTCTCGGAAATGTATTCTTCTTCTTCTTTCAGAATAAGAATATACTGGGCTAGGAGTTGAAAGTTTACTCATTGTAATCCTGTTCCTTTCTTCATGTTGAACATCTTTCTTCGCAGCCTGACAAGAAGGAAGATACCTGGTCAGAGAGGGACTAGTCATCTCTTCAGAATGTTCACAAAGTTCTATTTCATTATTACTGCTGAACTGTGGTAATAAAAGAGATTTGCATAATATTAGCCTCCGTGTCCTTAATAAAATCCAGATTTTCTGCCCAGCAGGCTGTGAAAAAATCTAAATTAATCATCAGATTGCATTCCTGTACATGGACACGCAGGTGTTGATGGGAGGTAACCAGGGCCTGTCAAGTAAAGTGGTAATACACAATTGGATGAAGCAAGGATGCCTATTGGCATCTCAGCTTTTTTCTCTGTACATCAATGACCTTCTGAGCCGTGTATGGCAGTGTAAAGGAGATTTGCCTACATTAGACCCTTTGGAATTGTGTTGTCTTCTTTATGCAGATGACGCTATCCTATTGGATTAAACTCCAATAGCCTTCCAAAGGCGACTTAATGAGTCATTTCATTTTTCTGACGCTCACTTTCTAAAAATAAATATAGTACAAAGTAAAAACATGCCTTTCAGGTCTCGAGGATGAAAAGTTAGAAAAAGTAAACTTGACATTGCGAAGAAATATCTCGAGGAAGTGCTCCAGCAGTAACCACATTTACCAGTGCAGAAGTAAAGCAATATCCCAGGCATCTGCTCTTGGTTGGCTATAGAAATGATGTGGGCAAAGGCACTTTGCACATGTTTTATCCGTTTATAAAATTAAAACCCCGCCATCTTTGAACTAGGCATGCGAATCAGTGGATGCACAGTAGTGGGATTTATTTGAGAAGGTAGAAGGGCACTTTTGGCACCAAATCTGTAATTTGAATTGTGCAGCCAGTATAGCAGCCCTTCGGCTGATATTTGGGTTTCTCTCAACTCACGCGTTCCCCATGGCAGCATGTTTAAGATGGGCTAATGCTTTATTAGAAAATGACGCAAATTCAATTCAAGTTGCGCTAAGGGATGACATTTTTGTCAGGTTAAAGGGGAAACGCGTTGTTTTCAGAAATTATAAGAAAGCCTTAGATTTCTTTGAAATTGGTCTTAGTGGTACATGCCCTAACCCAAAATCTGTATTGAAAACTTTAATTAAAAAAATAATATACAAAGTCAATCGCAAGAGAGAGATATCGCTGTGTGCAGGGCAATCGAGCAACAATATAATAGTGGGGAGTTGCATGTATAAAAAACCCCAACCATATGTTTGATGGAATCTCACTTATGGAGTACATAGAACCATCTTGCTGTTAAGGATGAATCTTCTCCCAATAAGATTCATAACAGGGGCATGGGCGGGATTACCTACGGAAAATAGACTTTGTGATCTATGCGGAAGTTTGGTGTAAGACCTAAATCATGTTTTATTTGTTCATCCACTAGTACAACAATGACTTTGCCATTTATTAAGACCTGTATTTCTAAAGTATTACATTACTACCACAGAGGAGGCCGGTATTGTCTTTTAGCCCCCTCTGAATTAGTATGCTTTAAAGCTTTCAACATTTTTTAAATAAATGTATAACGTAGTGTTCAGCTCCGTTAAACTAAATATACCTGTTCACAAATATGGGCATTATATTTTGCACTTTATAAAACGGAGCGTAGGCCAAGATGTATAATGAGCAATACTTGTCCTGCCCCTACTACATGTTTAGTTCTGATAGGTCATATTTTTTGTGTAGTATAGTCTTTTGGATTATAAATAGATATAATGGAAGATGTTAGAACATTATTTGGGATGTAGTATACTGCAGTTTTCTACTAATTTATAAGTGATTGAGTAAGGTTTTTATTTATGTGTACTTGCACTTTACACATTCTGTGATGTGATTGAATGGACTCATTTTTGCCTTTTCTTGACTAATGTCTTTAATTATAATTGTATAATGGAATTATAATTGTTTTGTTCTCACATGTATTTTATTTTGGTATCACCATCAGGATGAGTTGATATATTGAACATTTCTAATATTTGTATATCTTTTATGTGGAACTCATTGGAGTTCCGAATCATAATAAAAAAATTGAATTGGATAGTTGTAAATTGCATAGTCGGACATCTCATCTATGATTGTAGTGTATTTCCTATCTTCCCAATAGGCTCTGCGCATTGGAATAATACCTACAGCAGTAAAGGCCTAGGCCAGACGTTAACTAGGTCTACTACTGTCGATACTAGACTTAAAGTTTTGGGTTTGCCAGCGTAGCTCAGAGTTCGCTAGAAACTTTCTCGAATGTTCAAGGAGGAATTAACTTCCCTGATTAGACAAGAAGGGATTTAGTTTCTGACAACCATAGAACATGACAACTTTGCTCTCCCCTAATCAAGAGTCAATCTCGAGAGTCGTGTGAACAAAAGGCAAATTATTTTACTCAGTCAGTACGTGCATTCTTAGTCTCATCAGAATGTAGAGAAAAGGAAGAGACGGGCGTGTTCAATAAAAGATGTTATTTATTGATCAGTCTCTTTTCTCATACAAGAGAAATGGATCGATATTATGGCAATACTTATAGTTAAGTAAAGTGCATACATTAAAAGCAATAGTATAAAATAATACTGTAAAAACATTGATATGGTTTCTAAGCCATAAGATGTTTAAAATGAATAAAATATATTACATACACATATACATTTGACTAAACGTACTCAACTGGTGTTTCTAAATACGCCTACCCCGTGTACCTGACCTAAGTCTAATACGTGGGCGGGAATAGAAAGTTACAGTTTAAGTTAAGTTTGTTTTTGCCAAGTGAATAACTAAAGAATTCTCTGTGAGGGGTTATTCAGTTCTGTACCTAGAATTTAGGATGAATGAGGAATGGTATCTCTCTCTCTGGTCTCGATATTCCAGGCTGCCTGCGAGGGCTACCCAGAAACGCCGGTGCTGGATTCTCGGCAGGAGAAAGCAGCGCGTCTCTCAGCGCGTCAGGAAGGCGGGGCTGCTGCCAGCGGGGTCTGCTCTGCTCTTCGCTTCGGCAAGTATGGCTGCTCCGTCTCGTCACCACGCGTGTGTTTGCATATGGCAAGATCAGTAATATTTATACCTTTAAGGTGCCGAGATTGACGTAAGGATGGACATAGATACGTCAATAAAGATGTCATACGATTTGCTCGTTAGCACATTCTTTTACTAAAGTTCTCGGTGAAATCAAAACAATGGCCGCAGGGTTTTGCCCAGGTTGTCATAGGTTTGATTTGTTATGAGAACTCCGTATGCCTTATCAGGGGCTGGAGGAATATCGCTTGTCTAATTAGATCGCAAGCGTTATGACCTAATCAGATAACACGTTCCTGTGCCGTAGTGTGACTGCGTCAGATAACGGTATCTGCATCATGGGGGTTTTCTGCCTCATGGGCTGACTGCTAGTTAACTTGTTGGTTTGTTTAACTAGAATAGGGTCAGGAATAGGGGGATCGATTCAGAACCTATAGGAATACATGACACCCCCTCCACGCTAACTATGGACATATTTACTAATCTAGGCATAGTATAACATAGTACAACATACTATAGAGTAGTGTGTATACCTTACCACCCCAAAATACATAAATGCATTTTGAAATTCTTCAAATATACTGAAAAATTGCAGACATATATATTGTATGCACTCAAGCTGTAGAATAATGCCAAAGTAATCGCATTTGTATACATTATTGCTCGTTTGGTATATGAGAATTACACATGAAATGGTTTCTGACAGAAAAAAGTTTCGAGACCATTCCATCACAGAATAAAATATCTTTATGAACATGCCAGCGGGCAGCTAATGTCTATAAGCTATCTAAAATTTAGAAACCTTAGTTCTCTAAGAATAGTTCTTACTTTAAGCAGAAGATAGTGTCCCGAAAAATATGCAAAAATATTTGGGGCTGCTGAAAAAACTGCTGTCCGTGAACTGGAGCGAAAATGTTCATGTGACTTTATTTTTAAAGTTGAAGGCCGAATTTAGGGAACGCCGTGTGCGAGCTTGCTCAAAAGTCTCTATTTCTGTTCGGGTGAGAACATCATATCATTTAAGCTTTCGAAAAAACTGTCAACAGCTTCCTGGGAAAGTTCCACTAACTCGGAAATAGGTGTAATCATGCATTCTTGCGCATGATTGTCTCCATTGACATTCTGATTTGCATTACTGACAGAAGGTCGTACCTGTTCGATGCTGCTTTCATCTTGAACTTCACTACCCATCAATCGTAGTGGTGAAGCTTCCACGAATGCCGTCATCAGGATTGGTAGCCTTTGAGGGCAGCACAAAGCATGAACCTTAATCGGGCTCAGCAATGTTTCTGCATCCATCGGCGCATCCGATTGTAGCGTCAGACAGGTGTCTAACACGCATTCTTCTCCGCATAGCAGACACCTCAATACAGGTAAAACACATCTTTGCCACATTGGTCGAAATGATAGAAACCAAGTCATGTTCAGGTCTCTAAGCCGGGAGAGTCCCAGGATTTTTGATATCCGGTCCCGGTATCCAATGGCTAGGATTGTTTCTTCCCTTGTCGCAAGAGTTTTGTCTGTGACATGGGTTGCCATAACAAAAAATAAGGACTAAGAATAGGATTCCTGCAATTAGCCCCAGGATCAGGGGAAGTCCGCCAAAAATCGAATGGACGAAATCTGGAAAAATACCCAGTATGGCTTTGAATGGTGTTAATGCCATCGAAAATACTGTCTTAAATACCCCTGAGATCCCATTGGTATCAGAAATATTTAAGATTTCATTCAGGATTTCCGCGAAATGTACGGGGGAATTAGTTGATAATAATGTATGTATCTCTGCAGTCGTCCTTGCGACTTGTAGATCATACGTTTCTTTTGATGACGAGAGCCTGGTAGGCGTCTGAAGAAGGACTGTTTTCATTCTGCTTAAAGTATCTATTCGAATAGAAGTAATTTTCAAATCGGGCCATGCCCTTGCCTCCCTGTCTGGGAAGGAGCTGGGGAACAATGTGCGTCCACAGCACTTGACCTTCGCAGTAGTAGTTACTAGATAAGGAGTCCCGGGCATAAGACTACAACATCTGCGGTCTACAATAAGAATGTAACTCCCATTATAGAGTCTTTGAAAGAATGGTTCTATTTCTGTTGCAGGTGCGCCTTGCTGGTGACATGAAAGGTTGTATGAATTCCCTTCACAGGCTCCATGCAAACTAATTCCGTTACACAGAAGCGTGCCGCTTAGTGACATCGCACAATTGTTGCCACTAAGAAACACTTTCTGGCCTTTATTACTGACACATGCATGTGAATAGGGCAGGTTCCATGTTGTTTTAAGGTACCCCTTTCCCAATTTCTCGTACATGCCAGCCTGTATATATTTTTGGCAGTATTGAAACCTGAAGGTTGAGATTGGAATATTTATGATTCCGTGTATTATCCATTCACTGACAGGTCGTTCTGACATTGTCATTGGTAATCTTTCTAGTTTTTCAATGCTCAAGATTGTATAATCAGCACCCTTTTGCGCCATACCGATTTGTCTATCAGTAAGGTTAAAGATTTGGAATAGTGACGTTGTGTTGATTAGACGCCAAGGCACATAGCCTGAACGCAGATTTTGTAACGTCCAGCCAAGCTGTACAATAGAACGCAATTGTGACTGACCATGTTGTAATAACAGTAAGTCTTGCGATAATATATCGATTGCTGAAGACACAATGCTGTCCAAAGAAAAAATTCTGGAGGACAGAGTCATTAACCCATTGTCCACTACAGAAAGTGATTTTTCCAAATTGATACGGTCAATTTCCCGTATTCTCTCTGCTGTTTCAATTTGAGTAACCTTCCAGGCCTCATTGTATGCTGCATATACAGAGGCTGCTATGAAACGCTTTTGACGCTGTTTGCGTGGTCCCAAAGTGAAATCACGCAAGTCAGCACCATCAGTAAGTAAAGTTAGGTGTTGCTTAATTTCAGGCAGTGTGGAAGTTTGTAGCCATTGAAGGCATAATTTGCCCACACTGTAGGTGGTAATTATCCCTGGGTGATGTCTTTGGGGATATCTAGGGTCTGGCCTGGTCATTTTGAAACCTTGTGTTTTGTTCAGGAATCTGTCTTGACAGTTATTAGTATCTGTGGGCCAGATCAACCACTGTTTCCAATCAGGATGTGTTCTGTTTTGGTTTAATATTTGGTTTACGTCTATCTCTTCATCTGTATCAGAGTTATTGCTAAACATTATTGGCTTTGGAATAGACGGTTTATTTAAATCTTTGATTTTGGCTAAGCCAAGACAGGTGGTTTGTTGAACAGTGTCATTTAAAAATATCATTTGTTCTGGGATCATGCAGGCTCTAAACAAAGCTTCTATACCCTGTACTTGCCATTCTTTTGTACCCCAAACACTTTTCAATTCAACATTTTTGTCCCAATAATCAAATCCAAAAGTATTCATTTGTTCAAAACATGAGTCTGAATATAACAATTTTGTGTTGGTTATCATGGTTTTCATCCCTGTCTTGTTTGACAATTTAAAATAAAATGTTTCAGCATTACTTGTGTTAAAACCTGAAAAGTATGAATATTTGTCATAAACGGTTCTTGAGCTCCCTTTTGGAGGTGTTGCACAATGTTCCCATTGATTATAATTTAAAACATTTCTAGGTTGTGCAGATCTATGTAAAAAGTGATTACCATAGTGGTTATAGCAATACATACTGTCATAATTTGTAGAACCCTGCAAATAATCATGTTTGGTAAATTTAGCAGACATTACTAAGTCAGACATCATGTTATTAATGCTTTCGAAGTCCCAATCATCAGCAAATGAGTTTGGTTTTGCAAAGTCACTCAATGAGATCTTAATTTGGTGTGGATATTTCAGGATCTCGACCGGACCATAAATTTCATAGTCAGTGTTGTCCCAGGCTACCCCACCAGGTATTGGATTGGCTGTGAAGTTGGCTGAAGAAAGTTCTCTTTTCTCGACGTGTGAAGATGTGTGTGGTTTGAGGATCAAGTTGATTTTCTGACTTGCTGTGTCCATTTTAGCATATTTTCCCTCAATGAAGCGTCCCAAAGTAAGTACCATGATGAGCCAAAGTATGAGGATAAATGCACCAAAACCCACCCAAAATTCAATCCATGGAGAAATCAGATATGTTTCTTTCAGTTGTCTCAAAAGTTCCTTAGCTTTGTCTTTAAAGGTTTTTGATGATGGCTGTGTCTTTGATTCACTGAAGCCTTCAGGGGAATCATCGAAGTTTATGAAGTAGCCGGATGCAGTTCTGTCAATTGTTCCAATTGCTTCAGGATTAATGTTTCTTGCATAGTCGTTTGTTACTTCATTATAGATTGGTGTGTCTCTGCTAAATGTTTTTATTTGGGTTTTCAGAGGTCTAAGTTCCATTGCATTGTTGCATAGTCCTTGTTGTAGTTCTGTAGGCGTTTCGAATGTGATTAGCCTCTTAGATTGAACCTCTGTGTTAGTAGCAAATCTTGGTGTTCTACTACTTCTCGGGAGTCCACTTGGCCTACTATTTGTTATCGGCCACATGTTGTGGTTTTACCAGGTCGATGGATACAACTCGGTTCTCCTTTTTACCAGCAAGTGGCGGAAGTACAACTGATCTTGTCCCGTTGACAGACAAGACAGGAACTGCTTTTCTGTAAGAAGGCCCAAATTCCTTCTTTACCGCGATCTTTTCCCTGACTAGATCCCCGACTTTTGGAATCCAGACAGGTCTTGCTGGGACAGGTGGTGGTTCTTCAGTGGTTGTTGGCTGTTGTTTCAACTTAATGTTGCTCAGGTCTTTTCTTGTTTTGTTTAAGTCCTGCAAAATAGCCAAACGGTCTTTGATATCAAAGGTTTTTTCTTTCACCACTGAAGTCTGACTATCAATGTCAGAGATCATCATCCTAGTTCCAAATAATAATTCGTACGCACTGAATCCCTTCAGAGAATTTCTTGGCAAGTTATTGAGACTACGTTGGACACTTATTAGATGTTTGACCCACCCAGCTCCCGAACCTAATATCCTTTCCGCTATAGATTGCTTTATGTCTTGGTTTTTTCTTTACACCATCCCGTACCCTCAGGAAGGAAGTGAGAAGATTCCCGCTGGACTGTGCTCATTTGATCATGTTTCCCCTCAGGCTTGAGGGCTAGAGTGGAGACAATGGTCAAACGTAGCATGCTCTTAGCGTATATGCCATTTAGACTCGCAAATCTTTGTATAACAGTCCGGACGTCAGCCGAGTGCTGGTGATCTACATTATAAGTGGAACTAGCCTGTATATGTTAATCGCAACCCTTCCTTTTTACTCCTGATTTTTTCTGGAGTAGAACGACGAGGTTTTAAACTGTTTCTTTCCCCACTGCGATCTCTGTTGCAGTTTGGGCAGTTTTTTACAAACATGGTATGACGCAGGCTCATGCCTGGCCACCAGTACCTTGATTGTAATTCTTCCAGAGAATCTTTTAGTTTAAGGTGTCTGAGACCCTCGCCCATATGTGCGTCTGCGATTAACAAGTTTCTCCTGTCCATGTTTGGAATCACCCTATCCCCCACTCCAGGGATTCGAGCAAAAGGGACGGAGTTTGCATCGATTATGTATGTATAATTGAGTGGATAGTTGATCGGTAACGCTGAGCAGTCGCCTTTTGATGGCGTTTTCACTGCCAGCACTGTTTCACCGTCAATGTATTTTAATGTACGCTTTTTTCGATCTACGGGAGCCGTTTTAGTGGCTGCCGCTGTGGCTGTCTCAGCCAATGAATTCCCTACAACGTGAACGCCATCACGCTGATGACTCAGTGAGTGTGTCACGTGAGTCTTTGGTAGTTCTTTTTGTAAAAGAGCTATTTGTTCCCAGAGCAGTTTCTGCTTTATTGGTGCATCTGTGTCATCTTTGTAACCGTTTTGAATCCATGTCTGCAAATCCTTGTTGTATGATTTGACGCAGTAATATGAATCGGACACTATAAGTGTCGGGAATTCGCGATCCGCATTATCTAGCGCCATTTTTAATGCTATTATTTCAGTTTGTTGTTCTGAATTAGTTTCTACTGAGTGTGATTTTGTTAATAGAGGTCTTAGTTTACCTCCGCGCCACACTTCTTTTGTAATCTCACATGTGGGGTTGTATGCTTGTTCTCCCCAAACGGACGGTTGAGCATGTCCGTCTGTATAGATTACACAGGCGTAATGTCGTAAAGGCAGAATGTCGATTGGCAGAGGATATGTTTCTTCATATGCTAGATTTTTCAATTCTTCTAGTTCTGGATCAAAGTAGTAGTATACTTTGTCCGTTGTGATTGAATTCACCCATTGTAACCATTCTGGATCCAATGTTGTTGTTGGTAAATTACACGGTGTTGTTAATGCCTCAAAGGCTGATTCAGCTGTTCTGACTGTGATATGTCTACCGTCTGCTTGATCTTTTTCTCTAGCTATTGCGGTTTGAACTGCATGAACAATTTTTTCTTTGTTGCTGAATTTCTGTTCAGCTTCTGTGTACAAGTGTGATTTGAATGCAATTGGCACCTTTTCCCCCTCATTAGAGGTCAGGTATGTGAATCCGCATCTCCCTGGGATGACTCGAATCACAAGATTGCGTGTGTTATCACGTGTTTCTAATTTTGTTTTAATTAGCATGTCTGTTTGTAAGGATCTCAAAATTTCTGTGTGTATTTGAGTACAATTGGATCTTTTAAAATCTGGTTTAATTAGATCATAAAGGGGTTTGACCCTTTCTGCGTAATTTGCAATGTATGTTCTTCCGAAATTTAGGAAGCCTAGAATTGACTGTAAGTTTTTTAGTGTTCTAGGTGCTTGGAGTACGGCACATTTCTCTAGGAAATTGTCAGCCAGGCTTTTGCCTTCACTTGATAATTCATATCCTAAGAACAGGACTGTCAGATGGGCAATTCTGGACTTTTTAAAGTTGAATTTGTAACCCTCTGCAGCGAACCCAAGTATTATGGTGTTCACTCTTTTCAAGTGAGTATCCAAGTCATCATCTGTTAAGTAAATGTCATCGACATAAGATAATGCTTCATCATCATATAGTTGTAGTAATTCTGTTACTCTCGCTGAGAATACCCCCGGGCTGTTCTTGTACCCCTGGGCTAACCAACAGAATTGCTTTTGAGTGCCATTTACTGAGAATGCAGTTAAATATCTGCTCTCTGGTGCTATGTTTTGACAAAAGAATCCATTGGAGATGTCCAAGGTTGTTTTGTATTTTTTGCGCACTATGTTATTCATTAGTGCAGCACTGTGTGAGTTTTGCACTGCAAAAGTTTTGCAACATGTGTTAAGGTGTCGGTAATCCAAAACTAGACGATATGAATTGTCTGGTTTGGAGACCGGAAACAAAGGATTGTTCATTTGTGAGGTGCAAGTTTCAATCACCCCGTGGTATTCTAGCTGATCTAGTATTTCATTTACCTGTTTTTTAGCTTCTTGCTTAATTGGGTACTGCCTTTGTGCAGTAGGTTGTGATTTTAACTGGATTTTGTGAGGAGGAGAGTCCTCATCCCATCCTACGTGATTTTTATATAAAGCAGGAGCTAGAGCCACTGCCCACTTTCTAGCAAGTGTGTATTTTTTATGAATTGGAATTTGATTTGAGAAGGCAGGCATAATTACTTCTTCGCCATGCGGGCACTCCCTGACAAACTCTGGTGGCCAGTCTTTTTCAGCTAGAAGGATATCATAGCCCTTGGAGAGATTATCCCAAAATAGTCCCCTTATTTTCCTAGTCTTATCTCCCTCTATACGTAATGTTATCTCGTATATCTTGTGGGGTTTGCTAACTCTGGTGTCTGCAGTTTCCACTTGAAGATATTCATTCGTGTCCACTGTCTCCAGATGATTCATAAGGACTTTGCGAGCTATGCTCACTTCTGCTGCGCTGTCTAGCATTGTCTGAGCCCACTCTCCGTTTTTCAGTTGTGTCCTCAGTATTCTCGGCATTGTTAACTACCTTGATACTGGCTACCTTCTTTTTTGGAAATTGTAATTTCTTTTTTAGTTGAGCAGGTTCCTTGTCTTTGGACTTGGCGTGCTCTTCTCTTTGTTCTGATCGTCCTCTTCTTTCCGATTTCTGCGAGGAAGTCTGAAAAGATTGAGAGGGACGTGTATCAATGTCTTGATATCTATCAGGCTTTTTTATATTATCCCTATTTCTAAGGTTATATCTTTTCCCAGAGGGGTCACTCTGGGGTGACCTGTGTCTCTGGTTCGGAGATTTCACCCTTCGCCTAGGAGACCTTCCTCTGGACTGGAATTTCTTTTCTTTAGGATTGGATTGTTTGTTTCCATCCCAGTTCTTTTTTGGTGAATTATTATTAAAAAATATTTTTTCTGGACTTTCAGTCAGTTGCGGTTTTACTGGTATTCCACCTAAACTATCTCTACCTAGTTCCTCATAGGATTTTTCTATGATTCTGGCAATTTCAGCTGGTTGGTCTGCTATATCTGTCTCCTTTAACCTCTGGCGGATCGCCACGTTTGCTGCTTCACCTTTTATGTTGGCTAGTAATATAGCCGAGACCTGCTTGAAGTCTTTCAGTAATTTCATACCAAGAGTTAAAGCGGGCTCTGGACCGTATTCGTCTTGAATTTGTTTTAGCACATCTGGTATTACCGAAATGGATGGAACACCGTGCGTTTTTGTGTAGATGGAAGCAAAGACTGTACCCCAAGTGTCACAGTCCTCAATGTGTGGTGCGATTCCCATTGGAAGACAGATAGTCAGAATCCTGTGTTTTTCTAATGGGGTGGTGTCAGGAAACACCGCCTCTATTTGGGTAATTTTCTGTGCCAACCAGAATGGTATTTGTTCCCATTTAGCCGGTACCCTACCTAGGCAGGACTGGATGTTCTGTGGTGTAATTTTATTTGTGTTCCCCTGGTGAGGGGTCAGCTGTGGAAGTTTAATCGCTGGCTGAATTGTTGATGTCCTCATCACATACTGAACTAATTGTCTATGAATTTTTATTAATTGTTTTAGCTGTGTTAACAGTTCTGCTGCAGACATCCCATTGATGTCTGGATGTGGTGTGTATCCGGCTAGGACCGGCCACGTTGCTCCTGGTCTACCTAAAGGACCGAGCCTGGTGATGTGATTATTATGTTTTAGGGCGCCATCAAATAAGAGCAAATGCTCTTGGAATTTGAGTGGTACTTCCACCTCCTCGAAAGGAGTGTACTCATTAGGAGGTTCCTCTATTTTGTAATAGTGGAAGTACTTTGTTACAGCATTTGCTGCTGGAAAATGTATCCATGAATAATATACCTCTGTCTGCCGATATTCGTGTGCCTCAATTACGAATATGACTGTACCACCTCTAGGTGTCAGTCCATTTTCTATAAGTTTTAAGATTATAGATTTCCTTTTGATGACCGGGATGAGTATTATCTCCGGGTCTGCATTTTGTAGTGCAGTATCAGCTTCTGCTATTTCAGCTGCTAATCTAACTGCCTCTCTTTCTTCTTCATTGTCTGACATTTTACTGTCCTGAAGGTTATTTCTTTTGTTTGCAGATCAGGTTTCTTATGGAACAAAGGTTAGATGCACAATATTTTGGAACTGTTTATCCTTCAACGTTGACTATACCAAGAACCATACATAGGAGTTCCCTCCTGCGAGGTCTGGCGGATATAACCTTTCACCCACTCCAGACGTCTTTGGAGTATGTGGGAAAAGGGGTCTGAGTGAGAAAGCACGACTGAGTTACTCTAAATGTCTTACGTTAGTTTTATCGCCCTTTCCAAACTCGTTGGGCGCCATGTAGTGTATTTCCTATCTTCCCAATAGGCTCTGCGCATTGGAATAATACCTACAGCAGTAAAGGCCTAGGCCAGACGTTAACTAGGTCTACTACTGTCGATACTAGACTTAAAGTTTTGGGTTTGCCAGCGTAGCTCAGAGTTCGCTAGAAACTTTCTCGAATGTTCAAGGAGGAATTAACTTCCCTGATTAGACAAGAAGGGATTTAGTTTCTGACAACCATAGAACATGACAACTTTGCTCTCCCCTAATCAAGAGTCAATCTCGAGAGTCTTGTGAACAAAAGGCAAATTATTTTACTCAGTCAGTACGTGCATTCTTAGTCTCATCAGAATGTAGAGAAAAGGAAGAGACGGGCGTGTTCAATAAAAGATGTTATTTATTGATCAGTCTCTTTTCTCATACAAGAGAAATGGATCGATATTATGGCAATACTTATAGTTAAGTAAAGTGCATACATTAAAAGCAATAGTATAAAATAATACTGTAAAAACATTGATATGGTTTCTAAGCCATAAGATGTTTAAAATGAATAAAATATATTACATACACATATACATTTGACTAAACGTACTCAACTGGTGTTTCTAAATACGCCTACCCCGTGTACCTGACCTAAGTCTAATACGTGGGCGGGAATAGAAAGTTACAGTTTAAGTTAAGTTTGTTTTTGCCAAGTGAATAACTAAAGAATTCTCTGTGAGGGGTTATTCAGTTCTGTACCTGGAATTTAGGATGAATGAGGAATGGTATCTCTCTCTCTGGTCTCGATATTCCAGGCTGCCTGCGAGGGCTACCCAGAAACGCCGGTGCTGGATTCTCGGCAGGAGAAAGCAGCGCGTCTCTCAGCGCGTCAGGAAGGCGGGGCTGCTGCCAGCGGGGTCTGCTCTGCTCTTCGCTTCGGCAAGTATGGCTGCTCCGTCTCGTCACCACGCGTGTGTTTGCATATGGCAAGATCGGTAATATTTATACCTTTAAGGTGCCGAGATTGACGTAAGGATGGACATAGATACGTCAATAAAGATGTCATACGATTTGCTCGTTAGCACATTCTTTTACTAAAGTTCTCGGTGAAATCAAAACAATGGCCGCAGGGTTTTGCCCAGGTTGTCATAGGTTTGATTTGTTATGAGAACTCCGTATGCCTTATCAGGGGCTGGAGGAATATCGCTTGTCTAATTAGATCGCAAGCGTTATGACCTAATCAGATAACACGTTCCTGTGCCGTAGTGTGACTGCGTCAGATAACGGTATCTGCATCATGGGGGTTTTCTGCCTCATGGGCTGACTGCTAGTTAACTTGTTGGTTTGTTTAACTAGAATAGGGTCAGGAATAGGGGGATCGATTCAGAACCTATAGGAATACATGACATGATATGTAGAAATACGTTGGGCAAACACATCCTGAAAGTTACTAATATTTATTTTGTGGTCATAGTTTGAGTTGTTCCCTCCTGTTCTTGTAAGGAGATTCCCAGTACTAGGCATAGCTCTCCTCACGGAGTTGATGAATGGGCAGATATTCACATCCAAGAATCAGTGTAAATCTATGTGCAGGTAATTTCCACTGCTAGAGTGCACTTTCAGAATTTGGCTCCAAGTTGTTACTTTTCTAGAACCTTAAGTTTGTTCATAGTTCTAATCACTTTTTGGCTGCCGGCATTGTTTTTCAGTTAACATAAGGAGATGCTTGGGGTGTTTGTGGAACCCTCTACTGTTCCTATGTACTGTTGTGTCATGATCTGGCACAGCGACGGCTGGGTCAATGTTAGTTGAAGATGCTTTCCATCTCCCTTTCACAAGTTGCCCCAGGCTTTGTGTGACTAGATGCAAGTGAAAATGTTAAACATGTGGTGTAAACTGAGGGAATTTGTTGTGTACGTTTCTATCAGACTTTCACTACATGTCGTTGACATAACTACTGTACTCGGTATTCTATATTTCCTTTAGTATTTGTGCATTGTTACCCTTTTATTCTTTAAATCTATTCCTCGATCTTTCTAGTCACAAACATGAAAGTAAATAACGGAAAGGAGAAAGCAGAAACGCTGAGGTTGTCCACCCTAAGGCAGTTGCAGGGAAGGAAACCGAGAAGGGATGGAGGCCTACAAAAATGACATGAGACACTATATCAGTAGCCGTGCTCGTTCCCACTAATGGATTGAATGGATATTTTCAGCATCATAAATATTACGCTGCGGTTAAGTGCTATGCATCCCTAAATATTTAAAAACAGCATGTTTATTTTACCATTGCTGCATATCCACATAGGAAGAGTAAACAAGTAAATTGCTGCACAAGACAGTCTTTCATAGCTCCAGAAGACGGGGTATATCAATTTTGTAAACATAGTGCTTTCTCACACGATTATTTTCCTGAAGTCGTGCTCGTTTTCTTTTTCCCCTGTCAGCTGTGCTAACAAGACGGTGTATTTGTATTTTTAGCCATGGTGTCTGCCTGCTCTTTCACAGCTAATTGTAGTGGGCATACCAATTTCAATACAAATAAGAAAAGTATATTGTACATGCTTAAGTCATATTTATGTACTCTGATTTATAAATGCAATATTTATCTGCGTTATACGGACACACTGTCAAAATTATTTAGCACTAATATGAAAGGTGGTCGTAGCTAACGTTCTTAAAATAAGAACAATTCGTGTTAAAAATGAAGAATTTTGGGGGGATTTTACTCCTCACTTAAAGGGTGGCTGTGCAGCCTCTTAGCCCTAGTGTTATCATGCAATTTTGAGAAGATGGCCATTTAGTGCTGATTCGTGGGTTGGGAGACCGGATCTTGTGGAACTGGGTGTGAGATTGCCTCAAATATGTCTGGTCCAGAAACTGCCATAGCACTGCATTCTTTAGAGGTGCTCAACTGAGGTGGGACTGAGGACACTAGAGGCCACCTACGAGGTCTGGGACTGACGGGCTGCAGCTGCTTGGACAGTGATTGCTGATGCTAGATGTAAATCCCCTGTGACTAGTGTATCCACTGTGACTGGTCGCTGTGACTGTGCCTGGAAGAAGCATGTGGCTAAATGGTGTGTCTATAGGGTGCTATATGGGACAGATGCACGGCCTTTGAGTGTTTTGTTCTCATAGGGCTGCCTGGTACACAGGCAATGCCCAGATACCCAGAAGAGAATGAGAATTTGCCTAGCCTTCGTGCTGGTAAGTTCCAATTCTATCTCGGAGGCGAGGATTATGCCTTCTTCCTTCGCTTTATTCGTACATACAGCAGCAAGAAAACACAAAACAACTACATTTCCCATGAACACTTGGGAAACAGAAGAGTCTCAACGATAGTCCTTTGTCAGCCTCTGCACTCCGGCAGCTCCCATTATGCACCGCAGCTGCTTCCTCTTCCTCTTTCTTCACGCAAAGCCCATGCTCCAACAATTTTACGCATCCTGTTTGGTACCGTCGTTCCCTGCAAAAAACTCAGTGTCAGATACCGACCGTCTGCCCAGCTCAAAGTAAGGCACATGGCAAGAGAACAGTGCAAAACAACAGCATACATAGCCAGCAGAAAAACTCCATGAATGAGTTACTTACATTCCATACAAGCAGGGTCCACTTCTTCGAAGTCATTGGGGGGGATAATCCTCGCCTCCAAGTCCTTAATAGAATTGGAACTTACCAGCACGAAAGCTAGGCAAATTCTCATTCTATGGCAGGACCGGAGGCTTCGGATTATGCCAGTTCAAAGCTTGTCGACAACTAGCCGAACTACTTCCAACACTGGCTTGAAATAGAACCTCTTGAAAGTGGAATCTGAGGACCAATTGGCCGCTCGCATCAGATCCTCCAACCTAGCCCCAAGGGCAAAAGCTTTAGAGGCCATCGCTCCTCTTGCTGAACGAGCGCCAAATTGTTTGGTATTAATCCCCGCCTCCTGCATCACCCAATGCACCCACCTGGCTATTGTTGGGGAAGAAACAGCCTTGTACGGTGTACATAGGGCAAGGAGAAGTTGTCTTTCGCCCGGAGGGCAAGTGTCTTCAGTCAAATTTTCATACGCACGGAGACACTGCACTACACACAGGTTAGGGAAATCCAGAAAAGCCAGGTAAGAAATAACCCTCGAGAGGGACTTAGTCCGCCTACTCACTGTGAATGACACCCCATCCGGGGAAAAAAACTCTAGCAGGGATGTCAAGTGCTCGAACGTCTGAAACCCGCCTGCAGGATACCAGGCACAACAGCGTTGCCAACTTAGCCATGAGTTCTTTACGAGAAAGAAACCTATATGGCTGCCAGGACAAAAACAAGTTCAGAACCCTGTTTACGTCCCAAAGGACGGAATTAGCGTGGTTCAGGAGGCAGCGAGAGGCGAGTCCCTCTCAGAAGTCTGCACACCAAGAGGTGCTGCCCAATCGGGGAACCTTGCACAAGGTCATGTCCAACCGAGATAGCGGAGCGGAAAGTGTTGATTGACCGGTAGGCAAGGCCATCTTCCGCCAACTGGCCAAGAAGTTAAGAACGTGAACTACAACCGCCCCCAAGGGATCAAAACTCCATCGCACACACCAGCGACGCCATCTATGCCAGGCTGATCGGTATCTCCTGGTTGTGCCATCAGCCCATGCCTTGGAGAGCAGGTCTTCTGCCTTTCCCGAAAGGCCTGGGAGCGTCCAGCGACACCGGAGATCCGCCAAGCCATCAGCCTCAGTGATCCCTCCTGGACCAACCGGTGGGGAGTCCCGTCTAGACTGAGCAGAATGTGAGGAGAGTGGGGGAGAAGGATTGGAGAATCCCAAGAAAGTTCCAGTAGAACCGGAAGCCAAACTTGAGACCTCCACCATGATCAAGACCACCTCCGCCAACTGACGGCGCAGTAACGCCGACACTCGCGTTGTCATCGAAAGCGGGGGAAACGCATACCCCTGCTCGCCCGACCAATCCTGGAGGAAAGCGTCCATCGCCTCCACCAACGGATCTGGGCGCCAACTGAAGAACCTCGGGAGCTGATGATCCAGGCGTGACGCAAACAGGTCCACTGAGAAGGGACCCACCTGTCTGCCAGCCAGGAGAACACCTGAGGGTCCAGCTTCCACAGGCTGGCGTCCAGCAGGTGACGGGAGTGCCAATCGGCCACTTCGTTCTGTCGACCCAGCAGGTACTCCACCGTGACCGACACCTGCCGATCCAGGCAAAAATGCCAAAACTCCCTGGCAAGGTCCGCTAGCATCTTGGATCTGGTCCCCCCAGATAATTGATATAGCGGACCGCCAACACGTTGTACATCCGGAGGAGGACACATGACTGAACTCTGTCCTTCGTCTAACCGCAAAGGATCCCGCCAGCAACTCCAAGCAGTTGATATGTAACGACTGCTTGTGGGCAGACCAGGCGCCCCCTGTGGAAAATTCTCCGCACCTGGCACCCCAGGCACAACTACTGGCGTCTGACTCGATAACTATGTCTGGGGCGGAGCCGAAAATCGCACGGTCTTTCCAGGCCTCCATGTGCGTCAGCCACCACCGCATCTCGTCTCTCACTTCCTCCGACAATGGGATCAGTTGAGAATACGTCAGGCCCTCCCTGACATGGTACGTCTTCAGACGCTGTATGGCTCGGTAGTGAAGAGGGCCTGGGAATATGGCCTGAATCGAAGAGGACAGAAGACGAACCAAACGCGCCAAGTGGCGCAAAGACGTTAGCACGTCGCCAGAGTCTGACGTAACTTGTGTCGGATCTTCACCATCTTCCTAGCGGGAAAACTCAAAGTGGACGACACTGAGTCTATGTTGAACCCCAAAAAGGTTGCACACTGTGTGGGGACTAGAAGGGACTTCTTCTCGTTGATAACGAAGCCCAGACCCTGAAGCAGGTTGACTGCAACCTGGAGCTGGGCCGCTAGCCGCTTTGGACACTGGTCCATGAATAGCATGTTGTCCAGGTACACGATCATTCTGATACCTTGTGACCGCAAAGCCTCCACCGCCGGGTGTAGCACCTTTGTGAAGCACCACGGCGCCGAAGAGAGCCCAAAAGGTAGCGTGGTGAACTCGTAAACCTGACCGTCCCACTTGAACTGGAGGAAACGACGGTGGGGAAGGAAAATTGGCACCGCCAAGTAGGCGTCTTTTAAGTCGAGCCTGACTATCCAATCGGACGGGCACAAAACATCCCTCAGGAGGTGGATCCCCTCCATATTGAAATGGCGGTACACCAGCCATTCGTTGAATTCCTTTAAGTTGATGACCGGACGCCCGGCCCCGTCGACCATGTCGACCAAGAAGAGATTGCTGAGGAAACCCCCGGGGTGGTCTTGCGCGTAACAAATCGCCCCTTTGTGGAGAAGGGCAGACACCTCTTCGCGCACCAAGCCTGCATCGCGCTGTGAGAAAGTAATGGGACAGGGGCGATGAAGCTGACACGGACGGCCATGAAACTCCAGCTGGAAGCCCTGGACCGTCTGCAGCACCCAAGCATCGCTTATCAGGGAAACCTATGCTGGGAAAAACTGCGCCAAGCGCCCCCCTACCCGCAAACTCGCTGAGGGAAGCACAGTCACCTCTTCCAGCACCTTGTTAGTGGCCTCTCTGGCCTCTGCGGCCCCGGAATCGCTGTCCCCGAGTAGGGTAGAAATTGTTGAAGCGGGCGTTGTCCTGAACCTGCCCGCGGCCGGAGCCTTGCCCCCGATCGGAGCTGTCACCATGACCGAATGAGCGGCCTCTGCCACGTCCGGCCCTCTCAAAAACCAGAGGGGCAAAAACCTTCTTGATATTGGACTGCGCTCTGTCCAGGGAAGTAAATGTGGCGACAAACTTCCCGAGTTCTTTGATGAACGGGTCCCCGAACAGGCCCCCTTGCGCCACTGCGCCAGCCTCTGAAAAAGCGAGGTCACCCAACTTAGGGTCAATTTTGATCAACAGCGACCTCCTGCTCTCAGTAGAGAGGGCACCATTCACGTTACCAAGAAAGACAATGGCCCGCTGCGCCCAATTGGACAGGACCTCCGGGGATATGAGATCCCCCGAGACCTTGGCCTCCTCGCCCATGTCCAGAATCTTGGTCATGGGACCCACCGCATCTAACAGCTTTTCATGGCAGGTACGCCAGGACCTGTCAACACCCTTTCTAGGGTCCTTCACAAACTTTGCCAAGAACGTCGCCATTTTCGGGTCGATGTCAGGAGTCATCTTACCGCCTTAGCGTCCTTGTCCATAGGCTTGCGCAAACTATTTGCTACATAGTGGGCCACCTTATCTCCTGGGACCCAGTCCGAAGACCGGGGTGGACGATATCGTCCAGGTCCAACAAATCCGAAGGACCTGCGGAGGAGGTGGCCTGGGACAGGAGCCACGACCTCGAGGAGCAGGCCTCCTCATCCGTGTCTGGGGAATCCCCATCATCCTGGGGCTCCGGGGACATAGTGCTTGGGGTCCGGGTGGGAACCTCCACCAAGGGTACAGCAATGGGTTGGGACCCCTCATGTGCCATGAAGGCGCTTTTAACTTGGGCGAAAGCCTCCGAGTCAATCCCCTCTGTACAAGTCTTCTTAGCTGCAGGGGGTGAGGGTGAAGGGGCCGGGGCGGGCACAGGAATAAGGGCTGCAAATTTAGCATACGCCTCGTTCAACCGTGCTGTGAGGCGCTGCTCAAGGGGTATCATGGCTTGATCCACTGCCATATAAATCGAATCATCGACCGCTTTGTAAAAGTCCTCATCCCAAGGGGCGTAACGGAGAGGGTCCTCCTCTGTATACTGGCCGTGTTCCCCCTGCATCATGAGGTAAGTTAGGCTCTGCTAGGGAAGGAGAATTGTGGCACAGCCAATTAACAAGGGCCCTAATGTGCACCAAATTCAAAACTGGGAGGGAGCCCAGACGAAATGGGGGCACGAAGGCCCACAATTTAAGGGATTAGCCCTGGGAACGCTGCAGCCCTTAATGTCACAGGGCACCACCCGGCAAAGCGTCCCCCTGCACCAGCTGACTGGCGCCAATTACAACCTCTCAGGGTGTCAACAGAAATAACAAACACAGCCCACACAGGGCTTTTAACAAACGGGGGGAAACACCAATAAATTGCAACCCCACAGGGTGTCAGGCCGGGTGGCAAGGGGCAAGACAAACTGCCTGAGGCAAAACGTGCTAAAGAAATGCTTCAAAAAGCGTCCCTCAGCCACGCTGGCCAGAGAGAGGAAGCTCGCCCCCTAGCGGTGGAAGTCCCACACACCACTTTCACTAGGCACAGGGTCGCGTGAGGAGCGCTGAAAAGCATTCCGCGATCACCAGGGGACTCTGAAATAAGAAAAAGGGCAGCGCTTGTAACAATATCCAAAAACGCTACCCACACAGTCCCAAACTCGAGAGAGAAAGCCAAAAACCACTTAACTTGCTGCTGAGCAGCGAAGAAAGAGGAAGAGGAAGCAGCTGGGGTGCATGATGGGAGCTGCCGGAGTGAAGAGACTGACAAAGGAATATTGTTGAGACTCTTTTGTTTCTCAAGAGTTCATGGAAAATGTATTTGTTTTGTGTTTTCTTGCTGCTGTATGTACGAATAAAGCGAAGAAAGAAGGCATAACCCGAAGCCTCCGGTCCTGCCATAGAATCCGGGTCCTCTCAGCTGGAAAATAGCCAATAATATCGAAAAAAATATATAGAATGGACAGAATATCGAATTCAAAATATAGAATGGACATAATATGGAATGAACATAATATAGTGGTTAATATTATCGAAATGCAGATAAGTAATATCGACTGTCAAAATATCGAAGCACAATATATAGGCATTAACATATATCGAATTTTTAATAATATAAATTTTTTTAAAGTGTTTTGTATGTTAGTATATGTGTTAAAAGTGTATATTATTTTTGTAATGTATGTTTAATTTTTTTTAAGTAATGAATTTTATGTTATTTAATATTTGCGTAATTTAATTCCATAGTGGGTTGTGGGTTTATAGGGGAATAGTGTGGGAAGTAATTTAATTATAGTAAACTAAATATTAATTTTTAGGAATTATTAATTATTTGTAATGTAATTTTGCATTCTAGTTCTCTTGCGGGTTGTGGGTTTATAGGCGAATAGGGTGGGAAGTAATTTAATTGTAATTAAGAAAATATATTTTTTTATTCATTGGTATTGGTAATTTTTTCATTGTTAATTAATTATTTATTGGTAATTAATTTGTATTAATTGGCAATACATTTTTATTATTTGATAATTATGTTAATTGTATTAATGTATTATTCGGAGTGGGTTGTGGGATTATAGGGTGGGAAGTACTTTAATTGTAATTAAGTTAAATATTGAAAATACTGTGTATTGATAATTATTGTATTGTTAATTAAATATTAATTGGTAACTTTTCTATTACTTATTACATTTTTGGTATTGACAATTAATTGGTTGTTAATTATTATTAATAGGTAATTTTTTTAAAGAAATATTATGTATTGGTATTTATAATTAATTAATTATTACATATTTTGTAATTGGTAATTAATTGTAATGATTTTTTATTGGTATTGATAATTATTTTATTATTATTTAAATATTAAATCATTACTTTCCCTACTGTTGCACTCACTGGAGTGGGAATAGAAATTTTTACCGCTACGCTATCCAACCCTTTCCCTACTGTTGCACTCTCTGCAGTGGGAATAGTAATTTTTACCCCTACGCTATCCAACGTTTTTCCTACTGTTCTACTCACTGGAGTGGGAATAGTAATTTTTACCACTACACTATCCAACACTTTCCCTACTGTTGCACTCGCTGGAGTGGGAATAATACATTTTACCCTCCCGCTATCCAACAATTCCCTACTGTACCACTCGCTGGAGTGGGAATAGTAATTTCTACCCCTACGCTATCCAACGCTTTCCCTACCGTTCCACTCGCTGGAGTGGGAATAGTACATTTTACCCCTACGCTATCCATCGTTTTCCCTGCTGTTCCACTCACTGGAGTGGGAATAGTACGTTTTACCCTCCCGCTATCCAACGCTTTCCCTACTGTTCCACTCGCTGGAGTGGGAGTGGTAAATTTTACCCTCCCTCTATCTAACAGTGATGTTATATTTTTAAAGAGATTACATATATTATTCATTAATTTCAACATTTTTAAAATAATTGTAAGTATGTTTTACTTAATTATATTGATTATTTAATTAAGTTAATATTACTTTTAACATATTGAAGAAAATCAATATTTTTACAAACGATATTTAATACGATATTTTGTCTTCGATATTTTTGTACTTACCTGTTTGTAGATAGGGAGATGATATTTTGTCCATTGATATTTTGGCGACGATATTCTGTCCAGACGATATTTTGGTTGTCAATATTGTGTGAGTGATCCCTCTCAGCTAGAGCACCCATTAGTTCACATGGCTGGCAGCTATCTAGGAGTGGCATTGGCATTTGATAGCTGTAGGGTGGGGGTAATAAAATGCAAATTGGGGAACAAAGATAGTCATTGCCTATCCACACCTCTTTCCCCCACCCCCAGGTGAAACCGCGGTCTGCTCAACCACCAACACACAATATCCTACAATATTCATATATATATATATATATATATATATATATATATATTTTTTTTTTTGTGGGCAATGTAAAACAGGAAAGTGAGGCTGTCACTCGTATGATCACGAACTATAATGTGCGGGCAGGAGAATTAGTGCATGTGTTTAATAAGAACTGGCACATCTTACAAACTGACACCACCCTACGGAAAATCCTACCACCTCATCCGTCCATAGCATACAGACGCTGCCAATCACTAGGCGATCACCTTGTACGTAGCCATTGTGAAGGTCCCCCTAGGACCATGGGGATAAAACCCATAAAAGGCTTCTACCCGTGCCTCCGATGCAAGGCCTCTAAATACAGCTAAAAGAGATTTGAATATGAGGGAAGACCAAGTGATCCATGCCCCACAAGAAAAATTATGAAACGTCTTAACTGTAACTCGGAATTCACAGTGTATTGCTTGGAATGTCCATGTTCCAAGAGATACATTGGAAGCACTATCCATCCTACGAAGAAACGAGTGTTAGAGCACATGCATGCCACTTTGAGACACACCATAATAGAAATAGGGACTTCCTCACATTTTTCTGTCTGGATCAGGTAGACAGAAAAGAAAGGGGAGGAGATCGTGACAAAGCTCTAAGGGTGCTTGAATCTAAGTACATCGTTGATTGAGTAAGTGGCCCGTAGGGCTTAACAACGACGAAGAATTATGGATCCATCTATAACTAGGCGATTAACTAGTATTTTCTGAAGGGGTCTGTAACGAATTAGGAAATACAGAAAGGATACATCTATTCCAAACTGAAAACATAGGAATAAGCATTTTGAAGATGTAGTGAATATGTTTACGTTTTTTTTGTTTTTTTCATTTTTATTATTTTTTATTATCAATTTTCATTAGTGCGGCATTACTTATGATTTATGCATTTGTATTTCTCCTTTTGTATATAATACACCAAATATATAGTAAGGCCATACAGGGCATGAAAGCAGCTGAATAAGCCCATTCAGGGCATAATGAACTGTGGAGATAGAAATGTTGACAAGTGGTACAAACGTAAACATGAAGGTATCAGATTCGATGTGTAACATTTCAGCCTTATTATGCGTAATATAACACAAGGCATATATTCTTTGAAATGGGTATTAATATCATATAGAGGAAAGTACCAAGATGTTTTTTACTTGTCACAAGAAAGTATTTGATTTTTTCTTCTTTCTTATCTCCAACATTATGAATTTATCTATAATTGGAAAACAATGTTTTTAACCTTTCACATTGCACTTATTTTGTGACTGTTTCTTTCTCGCTAATGCACTGACCGAGTGACAGAATACGTTCAAAGATGGCTGCCATTAAGGCATTTAGGAACTAGTCCACTGTTTATGTCCACTGGTTGTCTATGACAATGCATGAATAAAATGGTGACTGTTTTGTACACACGCCAACACTGACGAAGCCGTGAGGCGAAACGGGTCGGTTGGAGGGGTTGGGGGTCCGCAAATAAACACTTTGTAAAACTGGAGATCCGAGTGCTTTCCTCTTTCAATATCGAATTGAATGTTGATCTGTTCTGAAATATATATATATATATATATATATTTGTGAGCTGTCTGCTGGCAATGAAATGGATCCAAATATGAGTGCCGCGTGACTTCATGTGGCTTCGCTTCTTTTTGGGGCCAACCTGCTCTTGTTGGAATTAATTACGGCTGTGGCCCAGCCGTGGAGAGTTGCCCACCGCTTGGAAGCGGGTCCTTGCAGGCTGTAAGAGGTTGCCTGCAGTTATGGGATGAAGGAGTACAGCGCCAGTGCACGTTTTCATTGCTGGAAAACAGGGCAGGCAGCACCCTGTGTAGTGCTTTCCCACTTGGAATTTTAAATATGTTCAATTTTGAAGGGATTGGAAGCTGCCCCACGAGGGGAAGAAGGTTGGTGCACTACAAAGCCCAGAAAGCTTTGCGAAGGGACACGCCCACTGGGGCAGGTATTTGAAATCTTAATGAAAGTGCGCAATAAAAACTGCTCCCAAACCCTTTCTGAATGATTGCCTCTGAAGGAAGGATGAGATTCCTGAAATGCGTCAGACAGATATTAACTTTAAAGACTGCATTTGTGAGCTGTCTGCTGGCAATGAAATGGATCCAAATATGAGTGCCGAGTGACTTCATGTTGCTTCGCTTCTTTTTGGGGCCAACCTGCTCTTGTTGGAATATATATATATATATATATATATATATATATATATATATATATTATGCTCCATGGGGTTGTCCAAGTAGCGGGTAGCACCCGAGCCTGCGTGCGCCTTCCCCAAAGTGTTAGTTGGTATGGGCAGTTGCGTGTTTGAAATAGGCCCGACGCGTTTCAGAAATTTATTTTCCTCATCAGGGGCCAGCAGTAAAGTGCACGACGTCTACCATCTCCCTATATGAAAACACATATTGTGCTTGTGGGAGATGTAGTCCATATATCCTGGATGGATGCACTTTCAAATTACTGCTCGTTCCAAAGGCTCTACCATGAGCCCCAAACATCACTCCTGTCCTCATCCATCGCGCAGCTCCACATACGAGACTCCTTGGATAGCGAGTCTCGTGGCCCCCGTTTCTTCGGGGTGGTGCAACCCAGCGGCAGGACCGCCGCTAATGTATTACGCTCCATGGGGTTGTCCAAGTAGCAGGTAGCACCCGAGCCTGCGTGCGCCTTCCCCAAAGCGTTAGTTGGTATGGGCAGTTGCGTGTTTAAAATAGGCCCGACGCGTTTCGGAAATTTATTTTCCTCATCAGGGGCCAGCAGTAAAGTGCACGACGTCTACCATCTCCCTATATGAAAACACATATTGTGCTTGTGGGAGATGTAGTCCATATATCCTGGATGGATGCACTTTCAAATTACTGCTCGTTCCAAAGGCTCTACCATGAGCCCCAAACATCACTCCTGTCCTCATCCATCGCGCAGCTCCACATACGAGACTCCTTGGATAGCGAGTCTCGTGACCCCCGTTTCTTCGGGGTGGTGCAACCCAGCGGTAGGACCGCCGCTAATGTATTACGCTCCATGGGGTTGTCCAAGTAGCGGGTAGCACCCGAGCCTGCACGCGCCTTCCCCAAAGCGTTAGTTGGTATGGGCAGTTGCGTGTTTGAAATAGGCCCGACGCGTTTCGGAAATTTATTTTCCTCATCAGAGACCAGCAGTAAAGTGCACGACGTCTACCATCTCCCTATATGAAAACACATATTGTGCTTGTGGGAGATGTAGTCCATATATCCTGGATGGAGGCACTTTCAAATTACTGCTCGTTCCAAAGGCTCTACCATGAGCCCCAAACATCACTCCTGTCCTCATCCATCGCGCAGCTCCACATACGAGACTCCTTGGATAGCGAGTCTCGTGGCCCCCGTTTCTTCGGGGTGGTGCAACCCAGCGGCAGGACCGCCGCTAATGTATTACGCTCCATGGGGTTGTCCAAGTAGCGGGTAGCATCCGAGCCTGCGTGTGCCTTCCCCAAAGCGTTAGTTGGTATGGGCAGTTGCGTGTTTGAAATAGGCCCGACGCGTTTCGGAAATTAATTTTCCTCATCAGGGGCCAGCAGTAAAGTGCACGACGTCTACCATCTCCCTATATGAAAACAGTTGGTATGGGCAGTTGCGTGTTTGAAATAGGCCCGACGCGTTTCGGAAATTTATTTTCCGACGTCTACCATCTCCCTATATGAAAACACATATTGTGCTTGTGGGAGATGTAGTCCATATATCCTGGATGGATGCACTTTCAAATTACTGCTCGTTCCAAAGGCTCTACCATGAGCCCCAAACATCACTCCTGTCCTCATCCATCGCGCAGCTCCACATACGAGACTCCTTGGATAGCGAGTCTCGTGGCCCCCGTTTCTTCGGGGTGGTGCAACCCAGCGGCAGGACCGCCGCTAATGTATTACGCTCCATGGGGTTGTCCAAGTAGCGGGTAGCACCCGAGCCTGCGTGCGCCTTCCCCAAAGCGTTAGTTGGCATCGGCAGTTGCGTGTTTGAAATAGGCCCGACGCGTTTTGGAAATTTATTTTCCTCATCAGGGGCCAGCAGTAAAGTGCACGACGTCTACCATCTCCCTATATGAAAACACATATTGTGCTTGTGGGAGATGTAGTCCATATATCCTGGATGGAGGCACTTTCAAATTACTGCTCGTTCCAAAGGCTCTACCATGAGCCCCAAACATCACTCCTGTCCTCATCCATCGCGCAGCTCCACATACGAGACTCCTTGGATAGCGAGTCTCGTGGCCCCCGTTTCTTCGGGGTGGTGCAACCCAGCGGCAGGACCGCCGCTAATGTATTACGCTCCATGGGGTTGTCCAAGTAGCGGGTAGCATCCGAGCCTGCGTGTGCCTTCCCCAAAGCGTTAGTTGGTATGGGCAGTTGCGTGTTTGAAATAGGCCCGACGCGTTTCGGAAATTTATTTTCCTCATCAGGGGCCAGCAGTAAAGTGCACGACGTCTACCATCTCCCTATATGAAAACACATATTGTGCTTGTGGGAGATGTAGTCCATATATCCTGGATGGATGCACTTTCAAATTACTGCTCGTTCCAAAGGCTCTACCATGAGCCCCAAACATCACTCCTGTCCTCATCCATCGCGCAGCTCCACATACGAGACTCCTTGGATAGCGAGTCTCATGGCCCCCGTTTCTTCCGGGTGGTGCAACCCAGCGGCAGGACCGCCGCTAATGTATTACGCTCCATAGGGTTGTCCTAGTAGCGGGTACCACCCGAGCCTGCGTGCGCCTTCCCCAAAGCCTTAGTTGGTATGGGCAGTTGCGTGTTTGAAATAGGCCTGACGCGTTTCGGAAATTTATTTTCCGACGTCTACCATCTCCCTATATGAAAACACATATTGTGCTTGTGGGAGATGTAGTCCATATATCCTGGATGGATGCACTTTCAAATTACTGCTCGTTCCAAAGGCTCTACCATGAGCCCCAAACATCACTCCTGTCCTCATCCATCGCGCAGCTCCACATACGAGACTCCTTGGATAGCGAGTCTCGTGGCCCCCGTTTCTTCGGGGTGGTGCAACCCAGCGGCAGGACCGCCGCTAATGTATTACGCCCCATGGGGTTGTCCAAGTAGCGGGTAGCACCCGAGCCTGCGTGCGCCTTCCCCAAAGCGTTAGTTGGTATGGGCAGTTGCGTGTTTGAAATAGGCCCGACGCGTTTTGGAAATGTATTTTCCTCATCAGGGGCCAGCAGTAAAGTGCATGACGTCTACCATCTCCCTATATGAAAACACATATTGTGCTTGTGGGAGATGTAGTCCATATATCCTGGATGGATGCACTTTCAAATTACTGCTCGTTCCAAAGGCTCTACCATGAGCCCCAAACATCACTCCTGTCCTCATCCATCGCGCAGCTCCACATACGAGACTCCTTGGATAGCGAGTCTCGTGGCCCCCGTTTCTTCGGGGTGATGCAACCCAGCGGCAGGACCGCCGCTAATGTATTACGCTCCATGGGGTTGTCCAAGTAGCGGGTAGCACCCGAGCCTGCGTGCGCCTTCCCCAAAGCGTTAGTTGGTATGGGCAGTTGCGTGTTTGAAATAGGCCCGACGCGTTTCGGAAATTTATTTTCCTCATCAGGGGCCATCAGTAAAGTGCACGACGTCTACCATCTCCCTATATGAAAACACATATTGTGCTTGTGGGAGATGTAGTCCATATATCCTGGATGGATGCACTTTCAAATTACTGCTCGTTCCCAAGGCTCTACCATGAGCCCCAAACATCACTCCTGTCCTCATCCATCGCGCAGCTCCACATACGAGACTCCTTGGATAGCGAGTCTCATGGCCCCCGTTTCTTCGGGGTGGTGCAACCCAGCGGCAGGACCGCCGCTAATGTATTACGCTCCATGGGGTTGTCCTAGTAGCGGGTAGCACCCGAGCCTGCGTGCGCCTTCCCCAAAGCGTTAGTTGGTATGGGCAGTTGCGTGTTTGAAATAGGCCCGACGCGTTTCGGAAATTTATTTTCCTCATCTGGTGGGCTTGCAGCGCTGCTTGCACCACCCACCAAAGTAGCCTTTCAAACTTGTCTCAGGTCCCTGCCCCTGCAGGGCTTGCGCCCACAGTTTACTACCTCTGTGACATGGCACATAAAATGGTTGCCACGTCTGTGACTCCCCTTTCACTACATATTAGTCACCTGTAAGGTATGCCCTAGCTAGTCCTATGGGCAGGGAGCGGTGTAGGTAAAAGGTAGGACATATGCCTTAACTGTGTGGCATGTCCTGGTAGTGACAAACAGCCTATTTGGTTTCTCACTGCTGTTAGGCTGCCCTCTCATAGGTATGCATTGGGAATTCCCTGATATATGCTTCAGTGGTAATTCCTGACGTGAGAGGAGTAGCGTGATCAAGTTTGGGATATTTGGAATAGTGGTGATAAATGCTGCATATTGGTGTTTGTGGATTTATTAACACTATTTTAGAAATACCACTTTTAGAAGTAGGCATTTCTGTGTGCTATGTGTCTTTGTGCCTGCCTGTTGTGTATTGACTGTCTGGCCTTGGAGTGACAGTGGTTCCAGAGAGTCTGGATAAGTCAGCACTCGGCTGAATAGGCCTGGTCTGCATTTAGAGTGGTGGGAGGAGTAGCACCTGCACCTGATTAGGGCTGTGGCTGCCTTCCAGAATGATGACTCCGCCCCCTGTTGTATGTCTAGTTCTAGGGCTTCCACTTACAATTGGGAGTGTTGTGTACTGTAAGGATATGTTTAAGTGCCCCCAGAAGTGGTTTGGACTGGGCTCAGAGCTCTGTGCCAGCAGAGAACAAAGACTTTGTAGACTATAAATATTGGGGTTGTGACCCCATGTCTGTTGAGCCTGCTTGAACTGTAGAAGACACTTTGTGGGAGTGCCAGGAGGAATCACCTAGGAACTGAACTATTCTGGGGAGGCTGAGAGAAGGACTGCCCCTCTGTTCTGAGGCCCCTTGTACTGGCCTGCCTGGCTGTGCCCTGCCTACATGTCCCCCAGCACTCTTCCAGGAGTGTTGCTGTGCCCCTGGTCTGGGCAGACATTGGTGCTTTGTTCTCTTGAGGCTCTTGGCCCTGAACCTGGGCTGGGTGCATGCTGGCGTTTATTTGCCTGAGCCCCAAGTGTGGACTCATACTGCAGCAATTGATTGGAGCGCTGTGCCTGCACACCAGGAACGCATGAAGAGCTCTTTTTTTTGCCTTCCAGCGCGAAACATACTTTGCTACTCATGGTTAAAAGGAAAGCGAGTGTTGAGCGCTCTCATATCAAGAGACCCCTGGTGCTCTGTGTGTGGGGAAACCTAACAGAGAGCTGTCTGCAACTGCCTAGCCAGATAGCTGGGCCGATCCCCCCATTACAGCTAGGAGCAGGGCATGAGGCACCATCTCTCTGGGCTGCATTGTGAGGCCCCAGGTGGTGTGGAGGCCTTCCACTGCCCTGCTCAGCCACCCGCCAGCTGAAGTAAGCATACTCCGAAGCTCCAGGTGTTGCCTGGCAATGGAAGCCACTGAAGCCCCAGGACCGCCCACCATGACGTGCACAAAGGAATCTGAGCCTCGCAGACTCCCACTGGCTGCACTTGGAGCAGGCGCATGGGAGTGCAGAGCTGCTTACTGTGGCTTTGGGCAGATGAGAGCTCAGAGTCAGTGAGACAGGGTAAACGACAGAAGGGACGAGGGTCTACCCTGGTGTGTAGATTCAAGACCCAAGCGGTCTTGAAGGATTTGCCATGGTTGTGTGAACGGGTGTCCCCCACCCCACAGTAGCCTACCTTGGGGGCTTGAACCATCTGGTGAGGCAGACTGCCACAAAGGTAACAACACAAGGGGCCACACTAAAAAGTTACGAGGACCCCTCCTAACAGAGGGGAAATTACGGTAATCCCCCTGAGAGGTGCATAGGGATTCCGGTGCCTCTGGGTTCATGGGGGATTGCCCGAGAGAGTGTTATAGGAGCGCAGGGGAGCTGCACCCTATATTGTTATGAAGAGGGTAGGGTAATGCAAGTAATCACATGGTTTTCCCTAAACTGTGTCATTTTAAGGCCCTTCTGTTACATATTACCTCATGGTGGACTACTAATCATGTTTTGCATAAGATGTTGTGCTAAGTGCCACTATTACCAGTAGTTACTTGTCAGCCTGAATGTAAGGTTTATGACAGTGGTCCTATTGTCCTAGTGATTCATGTAAATGTCCTAAGCCCTGATGTGCTACAGGAAGTCTGTGGGTTAATGTGCAAGTAATGGGTACCTGGTGTACTGTTGGCATGAAGTGTTTATGGAATGTACACTACTGCAAGTGCTTACTTTAGTGCACTGTTACTGTGGTTTATGCCTAATGTGGAGTGATAAGTGCACTCTTACCAGTAGTTACAGGTTGTCATCACTAACTGTGATTTATGTGCTAATTATGGTTATGCATAATGTGTTATGCTAAGTACAGATCCTACCAATAATTGCTGCCCACCCTGATGATATTATGACAATGGACCGATTGGCCTGGTGATTTATCTAATCCCTGTGAAGTTGTGACGAGTGCCAGTGGCACTGTGTAACATATGTGATTGTATTCTAATGTGTTTTTATGGATACTAGAAAGGTTTTTTATATAACCTTGTGTGGAGTTTATTTTCTTGTATTCCTAGTGTGTCTCTGCTGTGTGAGTATGTTATGCAAACGCTTTACACATTGCCTCTGGGATAAGCCTGACTGCTCTGCCAAGCTTCGAAAGGGGTGAGCAGGGGTTATCTTCAGTGTGTAACTCCCTTGCCCTGACTACAGTGGTGGTTTCTGCCCGGCCTATGCGCATGCCCTACCCAACCAGGAATCCCATTTCTAACACCAACTATGAAGTAAGAGGTGTCCGTAGAGTGCCTCATTGTATAATCTCTTTTAATGTGCCATAATTTTAGTATTCTTATATTGACGATTGTTGTCATGATAGGACATTTAAGTGTTGATAACAAATGTAGTATTGCTTACTGTGTGTGGGAGGGGGAGTGTCTTTTCTCAAACAGGCAGGAAGGCTGGCAGGTGCTGTAATCCACGATAGAGAGGGAGAGTTACCCATCTTCCCCATAGAGAGCACACAGCATCAAAAGTCAGCGCTCTAGTCTCTTGACCTCTGATACCTTAAAATGGAGGTTAGATAGCGGGCGCTTAGCGCACCAAAGGCAAGCCCGTCAGCACCTGTCCGCATCAGGGGCCATGCCCAAAACAAGATAGTACGTACCCGCTATATCCTGAACCAGCTACACAGACTCAGGCCCCCATTGAACCACGCTGCGGCACAAGGGGGCAATTTGATAGTGGGCCAGTGGGAGCCCAGCTTTGTGATCATTGCAAATTTGAGGTAAAGCCATTAGATACCCTTTCATTTGATGTCCGTTGTCCGAAGGATAAAAATATGACCTGGAATGGGCCCTAATTAACAGCTGCTCCCTCCCTAAACATAAAACTAAAACTTGTCTGCTGTTAGAGGAAGCAGATCTCAATGTATTATTTATTACTGAAAGCTGGATTACGGACAGCTCCACCCCTGATATTGTCATGGCCCTACACCCTGGTATTCAAATTCTTAAACAGGATCGCATAGAAAAGGTGGTGGGCGGACTGGCCATCCTGCTAAAAGACGGATATAAATGTGTCATCACCCCCTTACCATTCCAGATTGTGAAAGCTGCCAATTCTCCATTACCCTCTCACCAACACATTTGTGCTGTTCACAAATGTGTCAGAGCTACTACTTTATCGGCCCCCGGGACCCTATATGGAGTTTTTAGATAATTTAATAGACACCCTGGCCAATCTTCTGGTGAAGAAGAATATGGGGGAGGGGTCCCAATATACCCTTGGAGACTTGGGCAATTAAATCAATAGTAAGTAAAAAGTGCCTATGAGGGATTTTGTTTCGAAATTCTTAATCTGATGTGAAATATACGTAGTTACTTGGAAGTTCAACCCCTATTGGTCTTGAACCCTTGAACAATCTATGCGTATGTCAAGTTTTTAACACTCAATAAATGAAGAAAATAATATCAAGAACGCTGGAATATCTTTTTTCAAGAAAGTAAAAAACCAAATTATATAGATACAATTTATAAGGGTACAATCACAAAACACCTTGAAGGAGGATATATGAATCTACCTGCAAATGATGAGTTTATACATCTATTCCAAAGTAGACAAAAAAGTAACTGATTAGAAAGTACAGAAGACAGTTACTTAAATACAACAAATGTTTCGGAAATAGATGAGAGAGTCGACGTGTCTGTCTGTTGTGGCGTAATTGTCTGTCAGACCATCTTCAGGATGTACAGTCAGTTTTAAAAGACCTCTATACAAACATAATGCAAATAATTACATTTATATAAATAGGATTTATCATATGCACATGAGTTAGAGAAAGAAAGCTAGCCTGTGCAGAAAAAAGGAAAGAATTGCCTGGTGATGTAGCCAAAAACATATTTATTTGAACCTTAAACCAAAAGTGTGATTAAGATCAAGGATAGAAGTGGACCACTCGATCCTACGAAAGAGGATATGGGAAAGTGGCATCCAAGACAAAGCTCTGGAGTGGCTACCCTCCTTTTTTGGATTGCACCACCTTTCAAGTCATGGAAGCTAATCTTTACTCTAAGCCGATACAATTAACTAGCCCCACATTGCTTAATGTCTACTTGGGCCGCTGGCATGGATTGTCCAGGAGTTTGGTATCTCTATGATATCATATGCCAATGACACACAATTGGTGGTTTCTGTCGACCCCAACACCAAGGGTGATGCAGACTTCATAGCGCCATGCCTGGAAACAGTGGTGGAATGGATGACAAGCAGCTGCCTGAATCTGCCTGAATCTGAACGGGGATAAAACCGAGCTTATGATGCTTGGAAATAATGCGGTCCACAGGCCTATGATCAGCTGGCCTATTTGTCTAGGCCCCCCACCAATCCCCAATACCACTATTAAAAAATCTCGGCTTCTGGCTTGACAGGAAACTAACTATGGAAACCCAAGCGAAAAAGCTTGCAGGAACATGTTTTGGGCTGCTTAGAATACTCTGTAAAATTCTTGAGCACATTCCCCCGCAGCTCAGAAAGACAGTAATTCATGCGTTGGTATAATCACACCGGAACTATGGAAATTCCCTCTATTTGGGGGCACCAAAACACGTCATCAAAAAACGTCAGGTTGTACAGAACGCTACAGTTAGACTGCTATGTAAAGCCTCCATACAGGAGGCTGTGGGAAAGCAGTAAAAAGCACTACACTGGCTGCCGATTGAGGCAAGAGTCAAATTCAAGACACTCTACCTAAAGCACAAGGCCATACACAGCAAGGGCCCCAGCAAATGTGTAAACTTATATGTCCCTAACAGAAGCCTTCCGTCTGGCACCGAACGGTTACTAAAAACAACCAGAATCTAAAGAGCCAGATTGGGCAGTAGATCTTTTACACATTTGGAACCCAAGCTATGGAACTCTCTGCCTCATGAGTGCAGAATCTTGGAAGCAGAATCAATTTATACTTCAGTATAGGATTTGTCCGCCAGAGCTGGGAAGCCCCTGGGCAGCCATGCGTTCTATAAATCCTCTAAACATAAACATAAACACGATAAAGATCTGGCCAGGTACTTACTTCTTCAAAGTCATAGAGGAAAGAGCCACCTTAGGCATAGGAGTTTTCAGATTGATCTGTAGATTAAGAGGTTTTTAGAATCACACAGTTTTTCATTAGCTAATTACAATTTCTTTTTTTAAAATTGTTTTTGGCAAAATACCTTCCTTATGGATGTGATTATTAGTTAGCATAATTTCATGTTGAATAGACAAAATTTCTTTTTGATATAGGTGGCTAGAATTGTTTCATTATGGCAGTTGGTTAGTTTGATGATTTTGCATAGCTGTTTATATGAGAGGTTGTTTTCTGTTATTGTTTTGCAGATTTTGATGTTGTTAGGGAAGACTTTACAGATTTCTCCGTCTTTATTGTTGGACTGTGTAAGATGTATTTGGTATTTGTGGGTTCTTTGGGCTTGATCATAGAATTGTCGTTGTATTTTGTATGTCATTTTGAAGATAGTAGGGGCCAGATGTAGGTAGCCCAATACCGGTCGGTAACGGCCGAAAATACCGATTTTCGGCCTTTTCCGACCGGTATTGAGCATTTGGGATGTAGGAGAGTGAAAATCGTCAGAATCTGTAAATTTACCGAATCGGTAAAGTTACCGAATCGGAAAATATTCCGAATCGGTAAAATTACCGAATCGCAACGGTTTGCGAATCGGTAAATTTACCGAATCAGTAAAATACAGATTCGGAAAAAAAGAAGTGGTAAAATTGAATTTTGAGATGTAGGGAAGCTCTGAAATACCGAATTTGCTTGAAATTTTGTATTTAGGAGTCGGTATTTACCATGGATTGAAATCAGGTTGTAACAAGGTACAGCCCATAAAAAAGGACCCAAAATGCATTTTTTTTTAACAATGGCGCCATTCAATCAATCAATCAATCAGGTCATTTATAGAGCGCACTACTCACCCGTAGGGTCTCAAGGCGCTGGGTTGGGGGGGGGGGTGCCGTTACTGCTCGAACAGCCAGGTCTTGAGCTTCTTCCTGAAGGAGAGGTGGTCTTGGGTCAGGCGCAGGTCGGTTGGGAGTGAGTTCCAGGTCTTGGCGGCCAGGTAGGAGAAGGACCTTCCTCCTGTTGTCGCTCTTCGGATGCGGGGGACGGCGGCGAGGGCGTGCCTGGTTGATCTGAGGAGGCGCTTTGGAGTGTAGAAGTTGATCCGGTTGTTGAGGTAGCTCGGGCCTTGGTCGTGTAGGGCTTTGTGCGCGTGGGTGAGGAGACGGAAGGTGATTCTCTTGTTGACCGGGAGCCAATGCAGATCTCTCAGGTGTCCGGAGATGTGGCTGCGACGGGGGATGTCGAGGATGAGTCTGGCTGAGGCGTTCTGGATCCGCTGGAGTCTCTTCTGGAGCTTGGCGGTGGTTCCGGCGTAGAGGGCGTTGCCGTAGTCCAGTCGGCTGGTGACGAGGGCCTGGGTGACCGTCTTCCTCGTCTCGGCCATTCTATGTCATTGCGAGACGGCTACGGCTACGGCTACAGGAGGAAGGAGAGAGGGAATGGGAGAGACAGGAGCAGGTCTACAGCCAGAGGATCACCTTGTTCATGCTCACAGAGGCAGAGATACTCCAGAGGTACAGGTTGGACCCAGACACCATTTTGGACCTCATCAGGGACCTCCAACCACTGTTGGAGCACACTACCCCAAGGGCACACGCCATTCCACCCCACGTGCAGGTGCTGTGCAGCCTACACCTGCTTGCGTCTGGGAGCTACCAGAGTGTGGTTGCTGCGGTAGGTGGGGTGACCCAGAGCAGCCTGTCACGCTTTTTCCACAAATTCATAGATGCCATGTTACAGAGAATGGACCATTATATATCATTCGATACAACCCATGCTGAACTGCTCCAAACAAATTCAGACTTTTATCAGATGGTGCATTTCCCCAACATCATTGGCTGCATTGATGGCACACACATTCCCATTTGTCCCCCTGCAGCCACAGAATACATATATAGGAATAGAAAGTCCACCCACACCATCAATGTGCAGGTGATTTGCAATGCCAAGTGCACCATCACTGACCTTGTGGCAAAATTTCCTGGGAGTACCCACGACTCCTACATATTTCAAAACAGCGGTATATATGCACGGCTGACAGCAGGGGAATTTGGTGAAGGATACCTGCTAGGTAAGACACAGTGTACGACCCCATTAACACCTATTGCAGAAAGATGTACATGTATGCATATGAGTAATGTACTCCCATTTCCTTTTAGGAGACAGTGCATATGACCTCCGCTCCTTCATACTCACCCCCTACCTCAACCCCTCAACACCCAGTCAAAGGAGATATAACAGGGCCCACAAGAGCACAAGAAATATTGTGGAGCGTACCTTTGGTATATGGAAGAGCAGGTTCAGGTGCCTGCATAAGAGTGGAGGTGCCCGGCAGTATACCATGCAAAAAACTAAAGAGTGACCCTGAAAACTAAATTAAATAAAGAGGGAACAACCCGCCAGGGCGAGAAAATAGTCAAACAACATGAAAAGGAAGTTTCCAATGATGGACAGGAGGAGATTACTCCAACAATCCAAGTAATGCCCACAGAACAGCTAAGTGATATCAAATATTTCTTTTTATTCACATGACAACATATTGTTTATATCAAAAATAGTTAGTGTACAAATTATTTCTTTCTTATATTTTTTATATATAAATTTCTCAAAAACACATATACAAAAGGTATAATAAATATAACATCAGCCAAAGGACACAAACATCTATAAAAGATTGGCACACAAATCACTCACTCAAACAATCAACCCAAATCGTTCCCAAACCTCAACACGCAATCACATTCAAACATAGACATCCACAGAAAGCACCGACGCGCGTTTCGGAAAAGTGCCAATACAAGCTTCCTTCATCAGGGCGCAAAAACACAGATAATGAAGTTTAGCACAATCTCTAAAAATAGGAAAACCCCAAGGTTGGGTAGGTGTCCTAATAGCAGTAGTGGCTGGCAGGGCAAATCATATAGCCGGCCTAGAGAAATGCCCTTAGCGGTATTCTAACTGGGATAGATGAGGTAGACTAGGCCTTCCAGGGATCCAGGGTATGAAGGTGGAAACCGAATAAAGGTAAAATACGATACAATACGCTCAATTTGATTTAAGATGACGAAGTTCGAATGGGGTCCAGAACACATATGAGTGTTGATGTATATAAAGAAAACAGCTTCTAGCAGAAACGGTAGATGAGGCTCCGGAAGTGAAAAACCTGACACCCCGTAAGGTGGCTGCCACATTCACATAAGAAGTATTGTATTGTATTGTATGGTCTACTTATATAGGGCAAAACTGTCACCCAAAGGGTATCCTGGCGCTGTTCACGGTGAATTAGTTCAAAAGCTGATGCCGCATGACTCTGTAGGCAGTCTTACAGTGGAAGTAAATCCCTCTCAAATGATGAAAGCGATAACGGATCCCCCCTTCCCAGGAAACAGACGGATGTATACCCCCATCACCTGCTGTAAAATCATTGCTGCCTGTGCCATGTTGCATAACCTTGCTGTGAAGAAGGGCACAGAAGTGGAGTTGTCAGACTTTGAGGATCATGACGACGAGGTTGCTGTGCCTGAAACACAACCTGCTGGAGAGTCAACACCAAGTGATGGCAGATACAGACGTGAGGATATCACACGCAACTATTTCTGAGTAAGTAATGAGACTGAGACCTATGTTGAAAGCACGAAAATTTGTTTAATTTTGTATATATCTCGGTATGTTAAAGAACAAACGTGCACCAGAAAGCATTTCACTGCAATGCTCACAGTGAGTAAACACACACAGACAGGTGTTGAATGCACCCACCGTAGTTGTATATTGTCACTACGTAGGTTTCAAAGGCACAAATGTGCAACACAAACTTTAAAATTTCTAAATTGTATGTCCAATGTCAGTAGCCCATACTATTAACTGTTCATTTGCGTCCGCGCTTCGCACTGCCAGATGTATGTGGCTCACTCTGTTCACTGGGCGTTTGGCCTGTAGCCTCACCTTGTCGCCTGCTGCTCCTCCTTGTCTCTACAACAAGAGGGCTTGCCATGCTGCTCCTACTGGTGCTACCTTCACTCTCAGGCACTTCAATAGCAGCAGTTTGTGTTGTTTGAGCATTAATTAGAGCCTCTAGCGCACCGGTCATTCCGGCTATGCCCCTTGTCAGGTGATTGCTGTTTTCAGTCAAGACCTCCTGACTGTTCATGCTACGCCTGCATAGGAGGGATGTGGCTGTGGCCAGGCGGTGAATTGCTTTGTCAGTTCTCTGTGCACGCTGCTTCTCCCTGCGCCTTGATGATATTTCTGAGTCCAGTTTTGTGCACAGTTGCTGCATAGATTGTGTCATGTCATGTATCCCTGTAGCCATGTTCTTGTTTACTTCCACCAGTTCCCTGATGCCCTTTCCAATTTCCTTCATGTTGATATTGAGGTTGCGCATTTGTCATTGACAGGACATAATGCCCTTACCCTGCATCCTCTGAATCTTTACCATGGATCCCTCCAGGCCTTGGAAGACACTGGACCCCTCCCCACGTGCACCTACACTCCTTCCTTGTACTGTGCGGCGTCTTGTGGTACTAGGGACAGGCTCTGCGCTGGGCTGCAGTGTGGCAGAGATGTCAGCTCCAGGCAAGGTGTGTGGGTCTTCACCCACCATTTCACCAGCAGATGTCTCCATTTCCATCAGTGGGGGAACGGCATGCCTCCTGCTAGGTTGTGCTGAAGGTGTTTCAATATCCAGTGATGCTGGCATTTCTGGTGACAACAATAATAGTGGGGACTGTGAAGGTCTTGGGGATGCCTGCATTTCTTCAGTGATATCAGGTTCTTGGGAAGGTGGCTGCCCACTCGGTACACCTGTGTCCTGTGATGCACTGGAACCTGGCTCATGACTTTCATCCCTCTCGGGTGCCGTGCCTTCTGCCTCCTGTGACTGCCTTCTGGATGTGTGTCCTGTGGACATATGAGCGTATATCAGCTAGGCGCAAATGTCTCACAGCCACTTCAATAAAAACTTTTGAAATTGCACTTATTACATGCAGCCTGCCCTTCATTATGTCTGCAATCATTTGCCTAACTTGGTGGTTACTGTGCTGTATGACATGGTCTTTCATTAACTGACTACATGTACCATGATGCATTGCTACTGTTTGACGCAGACACACTGGGACTGGGGTAACTTAGCTTCAAGGGGTGAGGTAAGGATGAGGGTGTGAGGGGGATTGCTGTGCATGCATCTTACCTTTTCTACTTGCAGCTTTGGCCGAGCTGTCCACTTCTCCCAGTCCGCAGACGCTTTCAGGCTCCAAGGTAGTCGCCACCATCTCCTCCAGGTCAGTGAGGAGGGGTGCTGTGTTCTTTCCTCCACCTGTTTGCGAGGCCTGTTTGTGGTGGTCTGCTAATTTTTTTTTTTGTGAGGCTCCTCAGGTCATAAAACTTCTTTTTTAAATCTTCTGTGACTCTGGTGGTCACTCCCACAGCATTGACTTTGTCAAGGATATCAAGCCAAATCTTCCTTTTTGCAGATTCAGCCACAGAGAGGGACTGCCTTCCAAAAAGTTTGTGGTGCACCTTTACCACCTCCTCCACAAGGACCTGGAGCTCCATGCTGCTGAATTTGAGCTTTCTTTTTCTTTCTGTCTGCTCTGTGTCCTTGCTGCTTGCCATGTTTAAGGTTTTAAACTGCACAAACTCTGTCTGCTGCTGCTCCCAGTCTCTCAATCAATCAATCAATCAAGCATTTATATAGCGCACTACTCACCCGGAGGGTCTCAAGGCGCTGGAGGGAGGGGGGTCCGCTACTGCTCGAACAGCCAGGTCTTGAGCTGCTTCCTGAAGGCGAGGTGGTCCTGAGTCAGGCAGAGGTGGGTCGGAAGGGAGTTCCAAGTCTTGGCGGCCAGGTAGGAGAAGGACCTTCCTCCTGTGGTGGCTCTTCGGATGCGGGGGACGGCGGCGAGGGCGTGGCTGGTCGATCGAAGCTGGCGTTTGGGAGCATAGAAGTTGAGGCGGCTGTTGAGGTATCCTGGGCCTTGGTTGTGTAGGGCTTTGTGTGCGTGGGTGAGGAGCCGGAAGGTGATTCTCTTGTTGACCGGGAGCCAGTGTAGGTCTCTCAGGTGTCCGGAGATGTGGCTGCGGCGGGGGATGTCCAGGATGAGTCGTGCTGAGGTGTTCTGGATCCACTGGAATCTCTTCTGGAGTTTGGCGGTGGTTCCGGCGTAGAGGGAGTTGCCGTAATCCAGACGGCTGGTGACGAGGGCCTGGGTGACCGTCTTCCTGGTCTGGGTGGGGATCCATCGGAAGATCTTACGTAGCATGCGCAGGATGTTGAAGCACGAAGAGGAGACGGCGTTGACTTGTCTGGTCATGGAGAGGGAGGAGTCCAGGATGAAGCCCAGGTTGCGAGCGTGGTCTGTGGGTTTGGGTGCGCTGCCCAGGACGGGGGGCCACCAGGAGTCGTCCCAGGCGGAGGGTGATGATCCCAGGATGAGGACTTCCGTCTTGTCCGACTTCAGTTTCAGGCGGCTGTTCGACATCCATTTGGCTACGTCTGTCATCCCTTCGTGCAGGTTGGCTCTGGCGGTGGCGGGGTCGTTGGTGAGGGAAAGGATCAGCTGGGTGTCGTCAGCGTAGGAGATGATGTTGAGGTTGTGCTGGCATGCAATGGCTGCGAGGGGGCTCATGTAGACGTTGAAGAGTGTTGGGATGAGCGAGGAGCCTTGAGGAACGCCGCAGATGACTTCGGTGGCCTCCGATCTGAACGGGGGGAGGCGGACTCTCTGTGTCCTTCCGGCGAGGAAGGAGATGATCCACTCCAGTGCCTTCTCCTGGATTCCGACATTGCTGAGGCGCTGCACTAGGGTATGGTGGCAGACAGTGTCGAAGGCCGCGGAGAGGTCCAGGAGGATGAGGGTCGCTGTTTCTCCGTTGTCGAGCAGGGCTCGGATGTCATCGGTGGCTGCGATCAGGGCGGTCTCGGTGCTGTGGTTTGCCCGGAAGCCAGACTGCGAGAGGTCGAGGGAGCCGTTCATCTCGAGGAAGGTGGCCAGTTGCTTGTTGACGGTCTTCTCGATGACTTTTGCCGGAAACGGGAGCAGCGAGATGGGGCGGTAGTTCTTGAGGTCGGTGGGGTCGGCTGATGGTTTCTTAAGTAGAGCGCTGAGTTCGGCGTGCTTCCAGCTCTCCGGGAAAGTGGCGGTGTCGAAGGAGGTGTTGATGATGTCCCGCAGGTGGGGTGCGATGACAGCGTCGGCCTTGTTGAAGACGTGGTGAGGGCAGGGGTCGGTCGGAGATCCGGAGTAGATGGAGTTCATCGTGCGGATGGTGTCTTCGGTGCTGATCGGGGTCCAGGCGCGGAGGGTGGTGGTGGGGAGCGGTGGTTCGGTCGTGGCGTGCGTCGGTTGAGTGCTGAAGCTGTTGTGTATGTCCGCGATCTTGTTGTGGAAGTAGGAGGCGAGGGAGTTGCAGAGGTCTTGCGAAGGGGTGATGTCGTTGTTTCCGGCGTTGGGGTTGGAGAGCTCTTTCACGATGTTGAAGAGTTCCTTGCTGTTGTGTGCGTTGTTGTCCAGTCGTTCCTTGAATGCGGTTTTCTTGGTGGCGTGGATCAGTTGGTGGTGTTTTCGGGTGGCGAGCTTGAGGGCAGTCATGTTGTCCGGTGTTGGGTCTCTGCGCCAGGTTTTCTCGAGTGCTCTGCAGTTCTTCTTGGAGCTCTTGAGTTCTTAAACCATGGGGCTTTCTTGCTGCCGGGTCTTCTCGGCGGGGTCTTCAGAGGGGCGAGGTCGTCTGCGCAGTCGCTGATCCATTTCGTGAGGTTGGTGGCCGCTTGGCTGGGGTTCGTTGTGCTGGTGGGAGGGTTCTTGCTCAGGGAAGTAGCAAGCTGGTCTGCAGTGATCTTGTTCCAGCTTCTGCGGGGGACCTGTTGCTGGTGATGGTGGAACGTGGTCCTTCTGAAGCTGAAGTGGACGCAGCTGTGGTCCGTCCAGTGGAGTCCCGTGGCATGGCTGAAGGCGATGTCCTTGCTGGAAGAGAAGACCGGGTCGAGTGTGTGTCCGGCGTAGTGGGTGGGGGTGGTCACCAGTTGCTTGAGTCCGAGGTTGGCGAGGTTGTCCAGCAGGGTGGTGGTGTTGCGGTCGTTGTTGTTCTCCAGGTGGAAGTTGAGGTCCCCGAGGAGGATGTAGTCGGCGGAGGGGAGGGCGTGTGGGCTGATGAAGTCGGCGATGTCTTCGCTGAATTGTGTGCGTGGTCCCGGAGGTCTGTAGATGAGGGTGCCTCTGAGGGTGGTCTTGGGGTTGACGTGGATCTGGAAGTGCAGGTGTTCGGCGGGTGCGAGGGTGTCGTCGGTGTTGGTCGTGATGCGGATGGTGTTCCTGTGGATGATGGCGATGCCTCCTCCTGTCTGGTCCAACTGCCTCTCCAGAACCTTCTAATTAGTTGCAGCTGCCTGTGTAGCCACTTCATGGTAGGGAGGGGGAGGGTGGTTGCACCTGATTGGCTGTTGTCTTAAGTTTTACTTTTGCTTGCTTTCCGATTCAGAATTTACCAATTCGGTATTTACCGATTCAGTATTTACCGAATCGGTATTTCCCATTAATTCCTATGGGGCTTTTGGCCAATAGGGATGAATGGGAAATACCGATTCGGTAAATACTGATTCGATAAATACCGAATCGGTAATTTCCGAAAGTCCGATACCGAATTTTACAGAATCGAAAAAAAAAACGGATTTTTTCCCTACATCTCATTTACCGATTTTTAAATACCGAATCGGTAAAATTCTGTATTTAAGAATCGGTAAGTGACATTTACCTACATCGGGCCCAGTAGGTTTTGAGCTTATCCATTTTTTCCCAGATTCGAAGATAATTTCTCTTTATGAATAACTCATTAATACACCATAGACTGAACTATTTGGGTGATATCTCAGTTTGCACGTTGCTATTATGTTGATTTCCTGTGTAATTGCTGTTTGAGGCTGACTTGTATTGTTGCCTATTTGAAGATTAGTTATTGTAAAAGATTAATTATTATTTGTGCAAAGGTGTCATCAGGCATTTGTTTAAAACAGCATTTTCGAATTGCTTTGTTATTGGTGTGTGAGGGTTTGAGAATTTTGTAGACACTAATGATCGTAGTGATAATTATATGCTGAGACCATTCTACTTAAGTGACTTGAGATAGTCAACTTTGATATTGTCCATTATTGAAAGATTTAAAGTTGTGCCTTTTGTATGTGCGGGTAGCTTGGACAGCTCTTTCAGATTGTGGGATTCTAGCAGATTTATCGAGTACACTGGTGGTTTCAGTGATGAATATGAAAGCCAAATGGAGTTTTAGAATGCATTTATTACTAATCTAATATAATCTTATTTTATCAATATTATTTGTGTATTAACTTCATACGCAGCTATAATTTATTAGTCCCCAAACTAGTTTTATCTGTACAGCTTTTACCACACCATACAGAGCGATCTGTTGGTGATTTCCCAGAGTAACTTCCAGGGTAGCTGTGAATTGTCTTGTGAATAGAAGAAAGAGTGCTTACCTAAGAATTCACCCTCCCAGTCGAGTGATTCCCTGAGTGCTGCAGTCCCCTCCCAGCCTTTTGAGATCCCTGTTCTAGGTAGGGTCCCTTCTCCCAATACCCATCCCAATTGGTGATTGGCTCGTAATCCCGTGACCACGACCTTGCTCCACCTCTCACTGACTTTGATTGGTCACCTGCTGAGGTATTCACAAAGCCTCAACCCCCTCAGAGGTATGCCCTACCACTCTTCTTTGCTGAATCTCTCTCATGGTGTTCTTGGCATTCTGCAGCTTCTTAGCATCTCTCTGAAAATATTTGCTTCTTCTCCAACATTAAAACACTGCTCCCTGACACTGCAGCAAAACAAGATGCAGTGTTTCTATTCAGCCACTTGCTCTACTGAGGCAGTAGCAGTATATGTCATATGTCTCAACAGTATATGTTCTGCATGAAAGTGGTTAGCAACCAGGCAATCTCTGAGCTTCATACTTCTGTAGTAAGCGGTGCCCCAGGGATTGTGATAAATGTTGTCAACATTTTGCCTACACTCCCATTTGAAGAGCGTGGCCCAGATTACAACAGACATGTGCCCTTGTGTCACGCAAAGTGCCAAAAGGGCAACGCAAGTTCTTAAGTGAGATTTACTATGCCAGGCAGAGCCACCTTGCGGGGCTCTGTGTGACATAGTAAATCTGGAGAAATGCAAGGCAGTGCAAGTTCCTGCCTTGCACTACTCTGCCCAGGTAAGGTATTCCATGGGTGGAGTGTGGGTTTTCCCATGTATCACACCATGTTTTTCTGGTGCATTCCTGGATTTAATATCAATAGTAATGTGTCAAAATGCTAAGCCATCCCAGGGAAGGTGTAGCGAGCAGAAATATGTTTAGTTCTCTTTGTTTTTCATCTTTCTACATGTGCTGCATTCTGTGGCACACATAAAAAGAGGTAAAAGCCTAAAAGGATTGTTTTTGTGCAGGTGGGTGTCCCTTCCAATTCTGACGTTGGCACTTGGCTGTCACTAGTGCACCAGCACAGAGAGTGAGCAGGAATGTGCCATATCTTAGTAGATGGATCGTATTCCTGCCCCCTCCATTTGACGTAGCACAGCAAGTTGTCTTGCTGTGTTTTGTTGTGTCAAATGCTAGTAAATCGTCCCCTGGATATCATGGTCACAAAGAGAAGGGGAACACTTAGGGGTCTATTAGAATGGCGGCTGGGAAATCACCCCAACCTCCATGGTAGCGGGAAAAGACCGCCCGCCAGGACCACGGCATAATCGCTGGTCCAATTTGTATGCTCCGCAGTCGACATCCGACCGCAGCGGTACGATCACGGGCTTTAACATTGCGTCAGTTGCTGCTGTCAGCAGCACCGCTGCGATGTCAAAAGGAGCATGTCCAGCATATCCCTGTACTGCGTGGCAGGCACTGCACAGTGCCTTCCACCTGGTACAGGGATATGTAGGGGGTACCATGGACCTCCCCAGTAGACCCACACACACACCCAAAACATTGGGGGCCCACAATGGGTCTCTGGAGACATTCTCCGCACAAATTTCCATGGCAGTCTCACCGCCGCGAAAAGGCTGGCTACCGCCGTAAACATAATCTTGCTGGCGGAGCCCAGCCCTACACCGGCACCATTGTAGCGGTCCAGTTCCGCCCGCTAGGCAGGCGAGCAGATTGCTACCATCGGAAAAGTGGCGGGCAGAAAATCTCTCTGCCGTGGTCGACACCACCATACAAATGGAACCAGTGGTTTTCCGGGTTGCGATCACTGGTGGATGTGCGCCGACGGTTGCTACCGCCGGCCCAGCGGGGGCAATCCATCCGCCATCCTAATAGACCTCTTAATTACTTAACAAGTGGAATGGTGCACTTTTTTGGTTCCTCTAGTTTGACTTGAAATCTCTTAGGTTTATATTTTTGTCTGATAGATTATATGTTCAGATGCATATTCTATCAATTCATTGAGGAAGCCTTTTTTTCTTGGCAGTTTGTAAATCATATGAAGACAATGGTCTTGTAAGGGGATGTGGGCACTCCAACATGTTTGCATTAGAGAGGGTTGCTGGGACCTATTGGTACAACTAGAAAATTATCTCCATCTGTTACAATTATGGGACATTTAGGCTGCGTTTTCATGCCTAAGCAGACTTTGTTGGTAAGGAATGGAAGGTACAGTTTGAGTTAAAATAAAATTCTTGATAATGAACAGGTGATGTGCATTATGATTTTTGAATTAGCAGATCAGCAGTTCTGTACAGCAAAGTAAATAGAAATATCAGAGTTTGACTTGTGGTTCTTAAATAGGTTTTCTCCAGGTAGTATCTTGTGGCATTTTGTGTTTCTCGCTCTTAGGGTGTTCCTTATTTTATTCATACAGCACTTCTATTGATTTGGCTGCAGTTTGACCTGAGTGAATTGTGAAGGTCAAATGCTGTTTCTGCTCTGCGGAGGGGTTCCCTCAAAGATTCTAGCATCTGAAAAGTGCATTTAGTCATTCAAGAGGAAGGTGTTTGATCCCTCCATTGCTCCTTTTGCTCATACTGCAGACTCACAGAAGTTGGTCCAAGAAAATATATAATCTAATCTTGAAGGCACTAATTGGATCTGATTTTCACCATTAATTCAGCTTCTCTGCAGCGTTCTATGTGCAGCATAAGGATAGTTGTTAAAAGTTTACCTTACCTTAGGTAACCTAAACTTACATTAGACAACATTATATCTAAATTGCTATGCCTAAGTAACCTGATTTGTGAAATTTTCGTAGCTTGCATTTGCGTAATTAAGTGAAATTCTGGAAAAATGACACAAAATTACATGAAAAGCAAAACCTTCATTTAATGCTGTATTTTAACACGAAATGTCTCCTCACATCAAATGTTGATGCAAAAACACTTTGTGCAGTAAAAATACTGTGGAAAAACACAAATGGCGCAAGCAACAGGTGTCCACGTTATTCCCACACATGAGTGGTACAACTTGTGGTACTGAAAATTCTGGACTCGTGTAATAAACTTTGTCGTAGCATGACAATTTTTATATCAAAAGACCGAGAATGGCTAGTACACTATGTACAAGCATTTTCGTTATATTCCCGTAATAATTTCACCTCGAAATCGTCATTTTCGTTTCTGAACACTTGGCTTCCATTTTGTGTACAGCAGCCATTTTGTGTGTTGCCCTTTACATAGGCTATAATACAGCTAAATTCGATTCCAAAGGCCACGTACACCTTGATTGACTTTTCTCTGACCTGGACAGGGTGGAACCATTGCCCCAGGCCGGACCTGTTTGGTCAGTTCCTCTCCCAGTGGCCGAGCAAGATAGCATCATGCCATAAACCTTTTCATCGCACACACACCCTGCCCTATCTTACTTCCATCTGTTCCTGCTCCTACCTCCACGAGCTATTTATGACATGGGCTGTGACCTTACTTTTTTGGGTTTATTCGGCCTTGTCAGTTAGAGAATGTATGCATTATGTGGACATTGTTTATGGCCTGGACTTATCTTGAAAGTGGGTTTTGCATCTGTGTGCACGTTCTGGGAATGTACTTCAAAGCAAAAATGTGTGCCTAGGGCATAATACATGGTATAAAGGATCTGTGCTCAGACCATTCAGCAGGCTATCTCATTCAGTTGCTTTAGGTGTGACTGGGTGACGTAGCCTCACAATTAATTGTAATAAAGATGTATTTTCATATTTCAGATTCTCTGTTGATTTCTTTGCTGCTTTTGAATGGACTACTTATTGGTAAGACTCCTGAGAAGGAGATTGGGGATTCCTAATACGTCAATTGGCGCCCTAACAGTGGGCCTCATCAAGCAGTGACTATCTGGAGGAGTAACCTTGTCAGAGGACAGAAATCTACTGGGGAAGGCAAGACAGAAATCTACTAAAAGAGGTACTGTGCACAGAGGTTCTGGGGGATTCTCTGTCTTTGCGGCCCAGTATATTTTTGATTTTTCTGACTTAAACTCTCCAAAAGATGTCACTCACGACTGAGGAACCCTTTTGGCTTAAGTGGTTTTTTTTGCAGTTAGAACTTGGCAGTTAGAATTTTGACAACTATTTGTTTGGTATAGCTTTGATAGGTTTGTATAGGTTTGTATATGCGAATTGCAATTTGTGTAGGCAGATAATGAAGAGACTTTTCTCCATCTGCTTTAGTGAAGTGGGTCACTCCCAGTCCTTAGTTCTTAGTTCTTTGGTCCTTAGTTTATTTGAACATTGCAATTTTCAAAAACCGAGGGTCTTGTATATTTACAAGTGTATCGATAGAGAGAGTCCTTTGAAGTTTGAAGCTAGATTAGTGAGCTATAAGATGCCTGATCTTAGCAAATTTGGAGCTTTGTGTTGGCCAACTTTGTGTACGTTTGGATTAGCCGGCTAAAATATCTAAATAGGTTTAGATATGAAACATATTTCTTCCTTGGTGATTTTGTATCCCCAGGGAATTAAAATATGACATAATACATGTAAGGATCCTTTGTTCTGTGTAATTTTATGAATGGAGATGCAGAACGAATTTTGGTGTTCTGCCAGTATTGAGAAGCGGTTCTTGTAAATATGACTTACATTTAGTATTTACAAAATGGTTTGGTTTGGGTACAGTCTTTGTAGCTGTCCTCTGTTTCAGTCCTATGTGTTGTGACCTGTGGGTTCCATGTGTGGTTAAATGTGTTTTTTGCCGTTACTGTAACTTCTGTTGTGAATAGCGTTGGCGCGAATTTATGAAACGAAATGCCTACAGCGCTGTCTTGCGTGTCCTGAATGTTTTGAACACTTTCTGTTTATGTTTGCAATGAGCTAAATGTGTTTGTGGTTTTCTTGATGTTTTCAGTCTGTTAAGTAAAATGCTGGTTGGGTAATGTTGAGTAGAAACTTGAGTAAAAGATACAGAAATGAAACATGTAATGTGCTAAGATGGGTATGTGTTGCTCTTTAGTTTGTAGAATGAGCTATTATGCACATATACAAAACTACCGTTACACGCTTTAAGGATAACATTAGGAAAAACATTCAATGGATATGGGAGGGGTTTACCTGCATTTGCAAAGCGCGTTGCTGCTGACGCTTCAATAGGCATACTGTGCTCGTGCTTATTTTAATATTTACCGTTTAACCTATTTTTGTTAAAAATACTTTATTAGCCCTTGTTTTTAACTCTATCATCGCGCCCTCTGACTCGCACCATAATTGTGCCCCCCACCGCTTGTAGAGCGGAGTTTATCGCCTTGTCTTGACGTCTTGTGGTGCCTGGCCGCCATATTGGGGGTGCTGCTCCTTTAGCGCGCCACCCGCCTGAGCACTCTAGTGCTCCGCTGGAGAACAGGTGAGGCTCTATTTAAGGCGAGCTTTGTGTGTTGCTCGACCTTGGGAGGGGTTTACCTGCATTTGCAAAGCGCGCTGCTGCTGACGCTTCAATAGGCATACTGTGCTCGTGCTTATTTTAATATTTACCGTTTAACCTATTTTTGTTAAAAATACTTTATTAGCCCTTGTTTTTAACTCTATCATCGCGCCCTCTGACTCGCACCATAATTGTGCCCCCCACCGCTTGTAGAGCGGAGTTTATCGCCTTGTCTTGACGTCTTGTGGCGCCTGGCCGCCATATTGGGGGTGCTGCTCCTTTAGCGCGCCACCCGCCTGAGCGCTCTAGTGCTCCGCTGGAGAACAGGTGAGGCTCTATTTAAAGCTCACTTCGCTCGCGCAGCGGTGACGCGCAGCGGTAGCGCCTGACTCTTGCCTGAGTCAAGCCAGAGTCTGCCCGTCTGCGCCCGTCAGCGCTAAGGAAGTGCGGGGTGCGGCAGACCTCCATCGTTTTTGTTCTAACGCCATGGCTCCTTCTACCATCAGGTACTGTAGTGTAGATTTATTAGCCTTGCGTGACTGTCTTCCCATGTGCCCCCTACCGCTAGTTGCGCCGTTAAGTGGCCCTTATCATTGTACATGCTGTTGTTGGCGATTGCCGGCACCTTCTCGCATCCGCCCCTTTGACGGATCATCTCGGCAGATTCACGCGTCTGGGATGAACACTATTACTATTTATAGTCTGAACGTCAGATCCTTGGTCAAACACCATGCGGAGGTCTTTGATATGCTTACCAATGATTCTCCGGATGTGTTGTTTATGACCGAGACGTGGCTACAGGATGCGGATACCGTGATATTAAATCTTGCTCTTCCACCTGAGTATACCGTAGCTACTCTTAATCGCGGGGCGCGAGGGGGTGGAATTGCAATGGCACTGAAACGCCGCTTCCCCTGCGAATGGAAAGAACTGAAAATTCTAGGATGCGAATGTGCCCGGTTCAGAATTTCCATCTCTCACTGTTTTAGCCTTACTGGACTCTTAATATATCGGCCTCCGGGCTGCGATGCCGCCTTTAGGGCCGCTCTCCCGGATGTCATCAGCTCCGAGGCCCTGGGCTGTGCTAATTTTAATGTGTTAGGTGATCTCAACCTGCACTTTGACTGCACACTTCAACCCGCTATTCGGAGCTGTCTAGCTGATTTGGAAGCCTTGCAGCTATCACAGAGAGTATCCTTCCCCACTCATCAGGGCGGGCATTTATTGGACCCGTTGTTCTCTAATTTAGAGGACGTAACTATAGGTCCACCCACCCAGCTAAGTTGGACGGACCACATGTTGGTGAAGGCTGTTATTCCTATGTCGGACCCTCTTTTTGTGTCGCAGAATAAATTCACTTGTATGCGCCAGTGGAACAAATTAAAGTTAGAAGATTTCTATCTTCTACTGGAAAAGTCACCTCTGCCTTCCTTCTCCGAGGTTAACTCGGGCTATGAATCATTTTGTAATTGGACTGCCTCAGCCCTGGACTTGCTAATTCCTCTGGTGCGATCGAACTGTCGGACCAAAAATCACAGTCCGTGGTATGATGAGACTCTAGCGTCTCTTAAGAGAGACTGTAGGAAAGCAGAAAGGCGATGGAGGAAAACCTATGACTCCGCGCTTAAGACCTGCTACCTTACTCTAACCAAGGCATACCATAGAGCGATCTGTCGAGCCCGTGCTACATTTTACGCGGAGGAGTTTCGGAACAGCCCCAACCCCTCTAAATTGATTTTTAAGGTCCTAAAGGACCTCACGACGAAGAGGGCCTCCGCAGCTGAAATCTGCACTGATTCCCACTGCGAAAGTCTGGCTGCCTTTTTTATTCAAAAGGTACAGGCAATCTACTGCTCCTTTCCAACCATCTTGCAAAACTCGGCCTCAGACGGCTGTCCGAGGGGTGATGCTGTGACTCTGGATCTGCTGGCCCCCCTCTCTGAGGAGGGATTTGATTTACTGAGCCAAAAAAATCAAATCTGGCTCTCCAATGGACCCGCTTAAACCGGCCCAGTTTAAGAACATGCAGACTTTATGTCGCACACCTATGCTAGCTCTCATCAACTTGTCACTGTCCTCAGGGACCGTGCCCACTAGCTGGAAGCATGCGGTAGTAACACCTATCCTAAAAAAGCCCTCCCTAGATCCGGTCAAACCAGAGAACTATCGCCCTATCTCACTGCTGCCGTGGGCCGCCAAAGTCACCGAGGCCCACGTGAATGGGATCCTGGCTGACCATCTCGCCAAAGCTAACATCTTGGATCCCACCCAAAACGGATTTCGTGCAGGCCATAGCACGGAGACTGCCTTGTTGTTTATGACCGAACATCTGCGCTCCGTGCTGGACAGTGGACGAACAGCGGCACTCCTGTTACTAGATTTGAGTGCCGCGTTCGACACGGTGTCCCACGAGATCCTGTTGCGGCGGTTAGAGGAAGTGGGCGTTAGGGGAGCTGCTCTTTGCTGGTTCCACTCCTTCCTCTCAGATAGATCATTCCAGGTTGCAATTCCTCCCGGTAAATCCACCTCCCACCCGCTCACACTGGGGGTCCCACAGGGATCATCGTTGAGCCCCACCTTATTTAATATATACGTTAGACCGCTGGCTGATGTAGTCAAACGCTGGGGCCTGACAATGGTCTCCTATGCGGATGACACACAGCTGGCGGTCACGTTAAGTGGGGACTCAGCTGTGGAGGCCCTCAAGTTCTGCGAGGGGCTTCGTGCGGTGGCCAATTGGATGAACCAGAACTGTCTCCAATTGAACACTAAGAAGACAGAGGTCATGGTGTTTGGCAAGCAACCTGGATGGTGGAATGATCACTGGTGGCCCCCCGAGCTAGGAATGATACCCTCTCCTGCCATGGAGATAAAAAACCTTGGAGTCTGGCTGGATCCCACCCTTAGTTTTACCTGCCATACTGAGAGGGTGGCAGCCTCTTGTTTCGGTGTCATTAGGGGCATCAGACCGGTATTGACATTTTTTGATGCCCCCACCAGACAGCTTGTGGTTCAGGCCTCAATACTATCCAGGATAGATTATGCCAGTGCTCTGCTAGCAGGAACCAACCAGGCGGAACTTAAGCGGCTGCAGCGAGTACAGAACGCCGCTGCTAGAGCGGTGGTCGGACTGCCTAGGAGATGTTCGGTCTCAAGAACACTGCAGGTGCTCCACTGGCTTCCAGTGGCTGGAAGGATCGAGTTCAAGGTGCTCTGTCTGGCTTTTAAAATTTTAAAAGGCAAAGCCCCACCTATATTGATGAACCTACTGACCCCGTATGTTCCCTCTCGACCCCTGAGATCGATGGGTAAGAATTTGTCTGTGGTCCCACGTTTCGTATTGAGTAGGTCCGGCGGCCGCTCCTTTCGAGTGGTAGCCGCTAAACTCTGGAACTCTCTTCCTGCGGAAATTCGAGCACTGGAAGACCTACTCCAGTTCAGACGTGCTATTAAAACTGTACTTTTCAATAAAAATTTCTGATTTGGCAGCTATTTTGCAATGTTGTGTTTACCTTTCTGGGCGCCAGGACGCCCCTTTCCTGGGGCAGCTGTGCGCGTTATAAAAGCAGTTAACATAACATAACATAACATAACATATAAATAAGAAAGAAAAAACAAAATTGTCTATTTTTGCAAAAATAAATAAATTTACAGCATTTTTCCTTAGAATGCACTGTATTAGATGGTCACAGGCAAACATCTCAGCTGCAGTATATTTGATAGGAATGTTCGTTCAGCCAGCACTTTTCCAGTTAAACATGGGTTGAATTTTGCATAACCGTCCTTTTAAATAAATGTGGCGCAGAAATGTGACGCAGGAAAATGTCATGTTTCAAGTTAGGCTTTTGTGCTTCGGCGCATAAATGAATTCATCTAAAATGATAGGCAAGGGATGCAGCTTACCTTTATATGTGGAATTCTCATAAAAAAAATAATTGGTTTCTTTGAAAGAAAAATTATTAATTACGAAAAAATTATCTGAAAAAAATAAGTGCTTTTTAAAATCGTTTTTTGATATTTATAAAGCTTAGTACTCATACTATGACCCCCTAGCATTAAAATTTGATTTAGGTTTTGTGTTACTGAATAATTAGGTAATTTGCATGTTGGTTTTCACTTGGCGCAGGCGTAAAACGCTCTTTTTCTAGGATTTACATGAGAGATGTCCAATGTACAATCTCTGTAATGTATAAAGGAAATTCTGAGGATGATTAAAATGTAAAGCAATCATAGGATATTAACTTTTAAGTTCCCTAAATTCCAAAGTCGAAAATGGGTAAATTAGACTATTAAAAGAGGCATTCTTGCCATTAGAGTAGCTTTTACAGTGTCTTAGGCTTTAGTAAATGCATCATACAAATTTACAAGTTGTTCTTATTTGGGGTTGTTTTTCATAGCTCAGTGAGCCAATGTGCCTAGTGCACAGGGCTGAGTTTAATATCAGGATTGAAGGTTCTAACTTTGGCAGGGCCCATTTGGTCGTTATTCTTTAGGAGTGCTAAAATGAATATCATTGCAGAGGGTGGTAACAGGCAGTTGTTTTTAAGATGGTATGTTGTGTTGTTGTGCTCAGCAAATTCTTCACAGTGAATGTTTTAATAATCTAAGCATAAATGAATTTTAGCCACTAAAAGAAGTCATCTATAAACATGTGTTTTTCAATAGGGTTGATTTTAGGAGGGTTAAAAAGAGTTGGACAGCTTTTTGCCTTTGTCAGCTCGAGAGACGAATAGGAGGGGGGGCCAAGGAGTGCGCGGAGTGCACCAGGCAGAGTTTGACCTGAAGGTCAGTGAGGTGGGGGTTTAGGAGTAAGTGAAAACAGATGTTCTGCTGAGGGCCTCTCGGGCCTCAGAGCCTGCTGGCGCAGGGGATGTAGAGTGTCTGTGAATGAGTTTTGCTTTTGGGAAGTTGGAATTTAGTATGTTTACGGAAGATGGTTAATTACAGTTGGTATTTTTGTATGTTATGTGCAGTCAGCAGTATGTTGAAAAGAGATGGGTTTTTATTATGACTTCTTTGCAAGGAAATGTTCGTGTGGTTTTTTCATGATTTTGCATTTTCCCCTTTATGAATCGTTCCTGCTGGTCCAGTGTGTCAGAAGCGACACTGTAAGTTTTATTTTGACAGTTCAATCTCCAGTGCTGGTGATCTCCTGTCAAAGGGTGGGAGTAAGTGAAAGTGTAATTTTGAGACTAAATGAAAGTATAATTTTGGTGCAATTTTGATTTTGATTCTAAACCTGACAAATTAAGCAGGCCTGCATTTCTGGGTTTTGGGCTGCATGAATGCATGCGTCACTGCTTCTTTACATGTGCTATTGTAATTTGTCTATGCTTTTTGTGCTTGCTATACTGCATGTATATTTGATGGCTTAGTATATGTTGTTTGTGTTTTATGTTGCTGCTTAAGAAATTATTACAAGTTTGCCTGTGTTGTGAGGAGGCATGTATGACGATATGTGTCACTTTACAATAGTTAGGTAAAATTTGTGTTGATACTAAATTTCACAGACATGATGTTTGCATGCTGTGGACAAGAATAGACAACACCTCACCAGTGTATGTCAAAATTTGGCCATAATAGTATTGAAGTAAAATAAAAGAGATATACAGGAGTCATGATACTGCCCTCTCCCTCATGGACCAGGTAGTTCTAGATTTATGTATCCTTGATTGGACCTAAGGATGAAATTATAGATTTGTGGCTCTTGTTAAAGGTGACCTAAACTTTTCATTTTTTCCCTGCAGAAGGAACTGGACCATTAACTGACATTACCGTATATGGTGTAGGGGCCAGTTGTAGAGTCCAAATTTCTGCACTATTGTGACTTTTTGTGTCCATGCTTTTGGTATTATGTCACAAACTTGACTAGATTTTTCTTTTGTTGCTTCTCCCCTGACCGATGTCGCATCATGCTTAGTTATTGGGGATTTTAGTTCTGTCCTAGTTCCATTTCCCTTTTTCATATTCCTTTCACCAGTCAGCCCACTTATTATTATGGGTGTATTGTTTATGTGCACACTTCTAGACTGAAGTGATGTATTAGGGACCCCCATGTTATGTAAAATGTTTTTTTCCAGACTGACTATCGGGGTAGTGATAGGCTGGTTAACTGACCCAATATTATAGTAAGACACGTTTTCCATCTCAATAGGAGATATCTTAAGTTTACCTTTTGAACATGACGAATTTTCAATGTCTATTTTAATTTTTCAGTTCTATTTTGTTCCTGCTGCTTTTAATTTTTGGTGGGATCAGATGTGTTCTAATCATGCAAATACCAGGACTCTCTAGTTCTTGTCCTTTTGTCTGCACATTTGATCATTAGCCTTTGTATTGCATAGTGCACTTAATGCACAATTTTTTTAAAGGGACTTTTCTTCATGTCCTTGATAATCTGTATTATGTCATTTCTCTATTTGAGATGTTCTAGATAAAGAATTTAGGAACACCTAGGCTTAATCATTGAGGAAAATATGTATTTACCCCATTAGACAATGCCACTGTGTGAGGACATCCATTTAGATTCCCTTGGCGTATTGCCACTCCCTTGCAGATTGCAGGCCACCTGCTTGCAGTCCCCTTGTTAAAACCTATGAACTGTATTTGTGCTTGATTTGAAGGAAACTAACAATTGTGTTACATTTCCTATATCACTAGGTTCTGCGGGATCTTCCAGAGTCAAAGGAAGAGTGATACCCTGCAGACCTGTGATCGAGACTAAGCCCCATCAGTGACCGCTACAGATGAACAACAGATTTCTTGGCTCTACAATTTCTGCAACCAGAAAGTCGCGAGGCTGAACAGCGATCATCAGCGTGCCGTCAATGGTACCTCCCAAGCAAGGCATTTGCTTCATCGGAAAGCGTTGCAGAGGAAAAGAGGAGCTGGTTCCTTGTTTGCCACAGAATGAGAGCTTCTGTTTGTTTGAGCTTTGTACCTGTTATGTACTGGTAACCTCTGACAGTGTACAGTCCCTTGAGCCCTTGGCCCGAGTTTTGGCCACACACACACCTCTTTTCCCTTTGCTCCAGCGGAAAGGCAGTGCACCCAAGGATCCACGTTTGGAAAAAGGCACTACATTCTGGTGCCCATGAGAGAGCAGCTTGAGCGTCCTCTGATACTGAATAATGAGTGTTGGAGTCTGAAAGTGCTGCTGATCTTGAGAGGTTGTTTCTCAGTAGTGCTTGGATCTGCACGAGATGTTTTGTGCCCATGATCAATGAAGAGCACATCATTTGTAGTGTCTGCCACAAAGAAGAGACACTGGTGCACTGCCTTGAGACATTGAGACTTTGTGAATGAGCTATGAGTGTTTGCCAGGAGGGCACTCCAACTAAGCAGTACTTTTTCTCATGAAAAGGCCTGAAATCGAGAGGCCCAACGCGAAGAAGACACTGGAAGCGTATTTGATGGACAATAGAAGCCTGCCAGGAGAGGCTTTTACGGACTCTGGGTATTTTCTGTGAGCCTGTATAGAATTGGAGTTTGGAAACTAATTTTTGCTGCTTTGCTGGCATTGTTTTAAAGTACTATTCTGTTTAGTAAAAGCAGAATAACGTCCATTTTCTGTGAAAAAGTATCAGAGCATTAATGAGGGTCACCACTGTTTCACTTGAACATATATTGAATTACAGAAATGCATAGGAAGACCTAAAATGTACTAGAAAATTTTAGGATTTACTTTTTGCTTAGGGTTGTGGAAAATTATGATTCATTCGTAATAGCGGTCACTACTTTGTCTATATGTTCTTAAAGACGTGTTTTCTAGTGTTTTTTAAACATGGCATTGCCTTTTATGGGTGGGATTGTTTTTTCTGCCCAATTCACATCTGCACCCACCTCCCAAACCTATGTCTCTTCCTACTTCTACTTCTTTGCATCCTGTCCAGATTTTACCTGAACATGGACTAGTTAGGAGGTCAGAGTTTACTGATAATTCCTTTTGTACAGTTTCTGCATCGACACCAGTTAGTAATGGACATCACTGATTGTTGGGTGTGTGGTCTTATACCACATACTACAGATAGAGGCATTCCCTATTTTGGTCCTGCCATATATGGCCTTTGTGCTACTGCGTGTGTAGGGAGACCTGTCCCGAGAGAGTCGCTAGGTAATAGGATTATGCTTCAGTAACATCTTGAGGATTTTTATAAAATATAGATCTGGACTCAGACTAGCGTGAGTACAGGTTATTGCCTATGTAAGGGCAAAAGGTGCATCTATGGTACTGAAAATTCTGGACTCGTGTAATAAACTTTGTCGTAGCATGACGATTTTTATATCAAAAGACCGAGAATGGCTAGTACACTATGTACAAGCATTTTCGTTATATTCCAGTAACAATTTCACCTCGAAATCGTCATTTTCGTTTCTGAACCCTTGGCTTCCATTTTGTGTACAGCAGCCATTTTGTGTGTTGCCCTTTACATAGGCTATAATACAGCTAAATTTGATTCCAAAGGCCACGTACACCTTGATTGACTTTTCTCTGACCTGGACAAGGTGGAACCATTGCCCCAGGCGGACCTGTTTGGTCAGTTCCTCTCCCAGTGGCCGAGCAAGATAGCATCATGCCATAAACCTTTTCATCGCACACACACCCTGCCCTATCTTACTTCCATCTGTTCCTGTGCCTACCTCCACGAGCTATTTATGACATGGGCTGTGACCTTACTGTTTTGGGTTTATCCGGCCTTGTCAGTTAGAGAATGTATGCATTATGTGGACATTGTTTATGGCCTGGACTTATCTTGAAAGTGGGTTTTGCATCTGTGTGCACGTTCTGGGAATGTACTTCAAAGCAAAAATGTGTGCCTAGGGCATAATACATGGTATAAAGGATCTGTGCTCAGACCATTCAGCAGGCGTGACTGGGCGACGTAGCCTCACAATTAATTGTAATAAAGATGTCTTTTCATATTTCAGATTCTCTGTTGATTTCTTTGCTGCTTTTGAATGGACTACTTATTGGTAAGACCCCTGAGAAGGAGAATGGGGATTCCTAATACGTCAAACTTTTCTATGAATGGTGCGCAATTGCTTAGCTTAGCATAATTGTGTAATTTCGGGGAGTTCGGGTAACAAGTGTAACACAAAAATCCACAAATTACACCTCAGTAATTTAAATGGCTCCCCTCACTGAATTTGGTCTTCCATCGATTCCTGGCACTGGTCCCTATTGGGCACCCCCAGCAGTTATACCAAGTGCCTTGACTCTTTGCCTCTTCTTGCACTGTGCCATTCCCGATTTGGGCAGCAGGAGACAGTGGATAAGTCCTTCCTTTATTTGCAACTACCTTTATGAAAGAGGTTATCGTGGCTTCGGGCAATTTCAGTGTAATGAATCCAGCAAAGCCAATGGCATTAGCTCCAATCATATTTGTATCACCACTCAAGTTAATGACCCTGTGTAAATAAGCAATACGTCTTTGGCATACCACAGGACCCACTATGCATAGCTTTATAAGCATATAAGCTCCATTCTTGAACCTGGCTAATTTCTTCAGACTGCTCACTGTTTTAAAGAACTGACAAAATACAATGAGTCTTTGTAGGAACGTGAATTATTAATCAGGGTAGATTGAAGTCCCCCATGAGTAATTAAATCACTAACTTGTTAGGCTCAGTCAAACTTTCAGTAATTTAAAATTTAAACATGAGATCAGCTCCTGGTATATATGACTCAGAGGAGGCATCCTTAAATAGTGTCTAAAGCATTTAGAAGTACCAAAACAGTTAAAAAGTCAAAAATACAACACAATAAAAATCGCATTCCACAATTCCAATTTAATGCGAAATAATTATAGTAACCCCTATGCTACAAAAACATAATGAAGGGAACCAGAGATATGAATTTCTCCAAATTGAAGGAATATATTGTGAAAAAACACCCTAAGTACCAATAATAACCTATGGTCATGGTAAGCCAAGAGCTAGGCAAGATTTCAGGCTGACCATGAGGAAACTCAGGTTGGAAACACCAATCAATTTCGCTCTCGTCAGAGATTTTACCTTGGGACCTAAGGGCTGATTTATGTTTCCACAGATGGCTCACTTTTCCACCATGGGGACATAGTAATCTACTCTGTCTACATGGTGGCGAGGCCACCCGCCCAATATATAAATGACCACCAAGCTGTCATGGCGGATGCTGCACATGCATTTAACTCTGAGCTATGGGGCTTTGTCAGGAGAATGCAGTCATGTAGCACAGAGTAAATGTTTTTTTTCTACAAAAATAAAATCCTGAAACAGGATGTTCTTGTTCTAAAAAAAACTACAATGCTCATCTTGGAAGTCTTCTCCGATGGTGAGGGGAGCTTTTTTAATGGTTTTACTTTTCCTTACCGCAAGATATTACCTTGCAGTAAGGAACAGTAAAAAAAGACTACGGCCCGATTCACAGAACTAACTTAAGACAAAATCCTAAACTTACTACTTTTTTGGTATTCACAGAAGGCACTTACTCATTTTGGTATTCACAGAAGGCACTTACTCATTTCGGTATTCACAGAAGTTAGGAGTCCTAACTTTAGGACTCCTAAATGCCTTCTGTGAATACCGAAAGTCTTAAAATTTTGATTTTTCTCAATTTAGTAGTATTAAAGTTAGGACTCCTAACTTTAGGACTCCTAAATGCCTACTGTGAATACCGAAAGTCTTAAAATTAGGATTTTTCTCAGTTTAGTAGTAGTAAAGTTAGGACTCCTAACTTTAGAACTCCTAAATGCCTGCTGTAAATAACGAAAGTCTTTAAATTAGGATTTTTCTCAATTTAGTAGTAGTAAAGTTAGGACTCCTAACTTTCGGGCTCCTAAATGCCTTCTGTGAACACCAAAAGTCTTAAAATTAGGATGTTTCTCAACTTTACTACTACTAAACTGAGAAAAATCCTAATTTTACGTCTTTCGGTATTCACAGAAGGCATTTAGGAGTCCGAAAGTTAGGACTCCTAACTTCTGTGAATACCGAAATGAGTAAGTGCCTTCTGTGAATACCAAAATGAGTAAGTGCCTTCTGTGAATACCAAAATAGTAGTAAGTTTAGGATTTTGTCTTAAGTTAGTTCTGTGAATCGGGCCCTACATGTCCATCCATCTAAATTGGGCAGTCAAACATGTGGCCATGTCTCCAACGCCATTGGAGAATTTTGGCCATGGCAGAGACAGAGTAGCTTTTGCTATGGCCCGGAACCCAAGAGTTTGTTTGTCCAAATCTGGTGACACTCGTTTTCTTTCTTGGGCCAGTGGGTTGGAAAAATCTCCCTCAGGAGGTATGACAGATTAATGACGAAACTCAGTTTAATAAAAGCCTTACGACATGGCTCTTTTTGCAGTAGCTGTTTGTCATCTATTTCCTTCTAGCAGAGCTCTTTATGCAATAGTACTTCTCAACCTTTCTTCTTTTTGACTATACCGTTTCGAGCCGGGACACTCTGCTGAGTAGAAGTGCATTCTAGAAATCCTTTTACATTAACATTAACACTCAAGGTCTGCCTGCAATAACATTTGCGACAGAGCACCCTCCCTGCCAACATATAAATCATGCCCTTAGTCTCTGAATTAGAAGTAGAAATCCTCGATCAAAGTTGCAATTTGTATCAAAAGGAAGATCTCTCAAAGTTGGATAGCCATTAGATGGTTCAGCAGAAGCAGTTTGTTTGGCAGTAAAATATCAGAGCAGAAAAATGTAAATTTCACTCCCAGAGAAGTCCTTGCATCAGCCGGATACCTTTGGCATCTTTGTTCAGTCAACATTTCTAAGTACCAATTTAGGATCTGATTTATATATTTTTGGAGAGGGTACTTTGTCGCAATAGTGAATGAGTTCCCGGCTTGCTGATAGAGTGGTCGACCTGCTCCATTTACAGGTGGACAGATCTAATCACGGTGCGGAAAACTCTGACTCAGCTGTGTTTAAACCCATTCAATGGCCTTGAGGAGCAAGGGCTGTCAGAGAAATGCTACATGTCCGCTCATTTATAATCAAAAAGGAGCATTAGCAGGAAATATAAGCAAAAAAGGGCGCCCTCCACTTAACTATACTTTATACAAAAAAGTCTTCGTTGCGCATCACACATCGTGTCAATATTTCATGGACCTCACTGCTTCTATTCCAGTGAGGCAGAGGCTAATATCTACTTATGAACAATCCCATATGTTTGTGTAAACACAAATGCAGTTCCTATTCTCAAGAGGTGTGTCTCACATGTGTTGAAAGATAAGTAAAAGGCATGCAATGAGGAAGTGCCTCATGTAAGCAACCACCAAGGAGCGATTGGCAGGATCTCGCCAACTTGCTCACTCTCTCATCATCAGCACTCTCCTAAAATGGAACGAAAACAAATGCCCATGAGTGAAAAAGGAATGTGTGTGTGTGTGTGTACCCTAAAAAAATGTTTAAGTGCACATCTAAACATATATGTTCCTTATAGATCCCCATCTGAAGAGCAGAAGAGTCTTCCTCATCAACATATTAAAGATGAGTTACGAAAAATCACACTGCACTCAGCTTTAATTTGTAGTGCCCATACTCACAATGAAAGCTCCATTCCACATTTAGACCATGTTATACTGAATGGCCGAAATGTTTTATTGCCACTGTTGCAGGGATTCTGCAAAAACACAAAACTATGCGTAGGATTATGGGACCGTAGTATGTAGAGACTCAGGCATCCAAACATCTTTATACCTATGATCCTAGGACTGACTAGCTATAGTGTCTCACTTACCCTCCTACTCACTCACAGAGGAACAAGTGATTAGACACCTCAGAAGATAACATACCTGACTCTCTAATGAATCGCAGTTACAAGACACAACCTTTCAAGAACACTCTTGTACTTGTCCACAATAGGATCTGACAGATACATGAACACGTTTAAAGTATTTATTTTAACTAACGTGCTCTAATATTCAGTATAAGTGCCATAACATGCAGAAAAATGCATAACACAAATACTGTCAGCATAGCAAGTAGTCCGTAAATCACAAAAGGAGCAGTCATAGTGCGGGACAGAGTAACCTAACCTCCCTCCCCTTGCACAGGCCGATTATATATTAGATCACTGGGTGTTTTCTACAGACCCTGTACCTCAGTCTATAGATGGTAGTTCTTCATCATAGGCGCTGCCATGCCCTTCTCCCTGAACAGGTCACTCTCCAAGAAAGTGCTACCTATCTGTGTATTCCAATAAGGCCAGAGTACCTATTCCCAAACAACAGCTGCATCTGAATGTTTTGTCTAGGTGATAGGGCCTGACCAGAACAGAATAACAAGGGGCATTGTTGTTCGACCTTGCTCACAATGTTTGCACTAAATCCAAGTAACCTGCAAAGTGTGCACACAGAAGTACTTTCACAAGTGAACATATCAAAAACGGCATTTGCAAAATAAAGTCATTGTTACACGGCCCTTAGGGACATTGTCGACATTGCTAAGTTAGCATGAGCTTTGCTGCCATGATGCTGCTTTTGCGCACATTACTACATGACTTTGTTTTTGCAAGAATCTGTTTGTGCCTTTCACATGAGAACGGACTGCCTTTCACGTCCTCTGCCTTTCCTGGAGTTTAGTCTGAACACAATTTGCAAAGTCAATAAACAATGCCTCTTGTTATTCTGCTATGGTCAGTCCCTAGCACTTAGACATAACCTGCTACACACAGCTGCAGTACTGAAGACTCATGCTTTGATATTACGTCATGGCGTGTTGTTTTAACACACTTGGAGAAAGCCACTCCATGGAGAAGAGCTCAGCTGTTCCTATGATGTAAACCTTACATCCAGGTTTTAGGGTATGGGTTCTTATGTTAAAGCCCAGAGATATTTCTTTATATAAAATAAACTTCTTCTAGCCAAGGGGAGGGTGGTTAGGCCTAAATGTCTTGTTTTCCACGGTCTTTTTAAAATGACTTCTCCCTTTGTGTTCTATGCAATTGTAACAATGCTAACTGTGCTGAGTTTATGCATGTTGCTGCTAGTAGTGGCTTGTATACTGTATTGTAGATTAGAGCAAAATGGTTAAAATAAACACATTGAACTATTTCAGTGACTGCCTATTCTCATTGTGGACAAGTACGAGTGAGTGAGCAAAAGAGTACATCTTGCTCTCGCGATTCCTGAGAGTCAGGAGTTTTGTGTTCTGGGTTGTCTAATCATTTGTAGCTCAGTGATATTTGGAGGTGAATGAATGAGACACTATAGCTAGTAGGTTTGGGATTTTGGGTTCCGATTTGGTAGGTTGGTACACTCCTATACACTGAGGTCCTGTTTTCCTGCACATAGTTCTGAGTATGTGTAGAATCCCTGCAACATGGCGCCGCCAATGTTTGGTCTGGATCTTATCTGTGAGACGCTTGAGTACTGCTTGTGCTTTGTCCACAATAACCTCACTTCTGTTTCTGGAGACAACTGTGTTGGTGTAACCTCCTATATTGATGTTTTTATAGGCTCTTTCAAGCTAGAAATTTAAAAAAAGTTTTTTTTTCTCTTGATTCTTTACCCATTATTGCTCTGCCGCACTCTAAGGTTGTTAATCCTAATTTTCCGTGATGGTGGTTGATGTTCCACCTCATAGCCGCTCCGCGCTCAAGGCTTATGTGGCTCAATATGGAGTGCCTGATGCGTATGTGGAGCTTATATTTGTAGAAGAAGCGAATACGGCTTACCACTTCGAGATGTTTTATTCTTGGGTCACCTTCCCGGCGATGGATGGAATAGGTGATTTGTTTAATGAATATAATGCCACGGCCCTTCCTCATGCTTATCAGCTTGATAGGGCTTTTGAAGTTCCGCTTACAGATTTGCAACACCAAATTTGTTTAATGGCGCCCTTCTTCACCCAGTATCACTGATTCGTTTAGGTCCTTTATCGATAGATGGGGCCACTTGGCCTGTTTTGACAGGGTACACCCCACATCCACGTTATTTAACTCTTGCAATTGGCGACCTTCAAATCTTGCATACGTCTTTAGTTCATGTACATAGAGCTGTTATTTAGTATATTTGAAGTGTTTTGGTACGCCCTCCATTACTGTGCTTCCCTCCGTGATTAAACGTGCTCAAGATGAACACGGAGTCGAAGCGGCTGTAGAGCTGGGGATGAGACTGTTGGAGGTGTTCGACGTGGTTGCTGATATGATCCTTGCCAATGTCAAGGGCGATGCAGTAAGATCCCAGGTGGCAAACCGCTTGGAGGCTGTCCCTGATGTGGACAAGTCACATGCATTACCAAAGATTATTGCAAAAGCTTATAAGATCATAGGCCGCAATAGTTAGGGAGTTAAGCCTTTTACTCAAACGCAAACTCAATCTCAAACTCAACAAAAATCCCAGACTGATGAAGATGGGCATCCATTCTTTCCTAAAAAGAACTGAAATAATAAAAACAGGGGCAGCAACAACAGAAGCAAGGTTTGCGTGCTGGTTCACCGACACCTGAGTCTTTTGAGCATACTTACGACTTGCGCAACCGATTTAGATTTCAAGGCCCTGATCAACGTTCTCCTCATTCTTCACAGGACACATCTGGCTAACAGGTCGGTGGAGGGGAACTCCAACATCGTGGTAAAAGTCATCCCGCACCACAGGACTACACCAACCTTGACTCTTTGAAGTCAAAGGAAAACAATAGGATCTACCTCGTTTTCAACCCCACAGCGAGATTTGCCTCAGACGGTGAGAAAACAACTCCTGGATTGGACATAGGCAGTGACTCTGCTCGATAGTGTGGTGGAGGTGACTGCAGTCTCGGAGGCTCTGAGTCCCTGTCTGGTGGCAACAGCAATTGATACATTCATTACAGTAGAGACTTCAGACACCCTGTTTGCCCCCGGATAGGCTCTATGAAATTACTTTCCAATTTGAAGGTGATATACCCCGTCCAATCAAGGTGGTTTTCTTGGAGAATCTAACCTCCTGGTATGACATTTTGTTAGCGGAGGCAGATTGGCCTCCACCCTTTGCGTTAGCCGCTTCTAGATGGGAAGACGTGATACTTCCGAGTTTTTTGCGTTATGTTCCTGTGGAGCATGCACAAGCTTTCGTCCTGAGTGGGCTCAGGCCCTAGCCCCAGCAGTGTATCGTAATCAGGTGGGTTGGGATGTTGATTCACCGGCTCATGAAATACCTTCACTCTCTATGCCACAGCAAAAACCGCACTATCCAATCAGACGTGAAGCAAAAGCTTTTGTTTGTGATATTCAAACACAGTTAGCATATCAAGGAGTGATTGAATCATGTACATCACAGATCAATAATCCAGTCTTTACGGTATTAAAATGTGATGGTTCATATCGGATTATATTGGAATACCGTAATTTAAACAGTCATTGTCACACTTTTGCAGTGCAGAACACTCACAATTCTGCACTGACGAACAATCTTGTTCGTAAAAAATACAAAACTGCACTTGATATTTCTAATGGTTTCTACAATCACAATCTCACTCCTGAGAGCCTGTGACTTGACAGCATTTACAGCTGTTGAAAATCAGAAAACATTTACACAATTGCCTATGGGGTATAAGAATAGCCCCTGGTCACTTGCGGCGCGTATTGTGTCTTTGTTGAATGACATAGACCCTGGTGCATTCTCTAAGCCTGGGCATAGTGGGTGTAGCGGGGCTACGCGGAGCGCCACAGAGTTGATAACAAACTCTGTGGCATTCTGCATAGCTCCGCTACGCTACCTGCCTTTTTAAAAAAAAACATTAAAGCACCTTACCCATCTGCGGCGTCTGTGACGTCCCCGACTAACCTGTTCCTCTCTTCATCGCATTCGCAGTAAAAACTGCGCAAGCACGAGCACCTGTGCATGTGCATTTCTCCCAAGAAAATTGCATGCGCGGGCGCCCGCGCATGCACAGTTTTCACCACGAACGAGATGAAAAGAGGAGGAGGCCAGCCGGGGACACTGCAGATTAGGTAAGGTGCTTTTACATTATTTTTTAAAACGTTAGCAATTGTTAATAATGTGGCGGGTGGGAGCCGGGGTCAGGCCAACTCCGCTCGGCCAGAGGATGTGCAGGGTTTTGCCTACTCCGTGTTCTCCACGGAACGCGGAGTAGGCAAAACTCCGCACACTCCGCAGGTGGAGCGGAGTTTTCTGCCCACAGTTAGCATTCTCGTATGTAAATTACATTTATCTGACGGATGACGAGCTTATGCCACATCTTGTCTTATCTTGTTCAATTTTGCTAAATCACACTTTGCCCATTTGGCGGTACTCTTCTTGGGCTATGAGCTATATATTGAAGGGCTTAGCCCCTTACTTCTTGGAGAAATGTGCACAATTGCAACCCCTTCTACACTGAAGAAACTTCAGTCCTTTCTGGGATTTTAGAATTTCAGGAGGACATACATTGCCGATTGTGCACCGCATACCAAACCGCTTTATGTGTACCTGGTAATACGTATCGTTTCAGGAATAGTGGGGTTCACTTACTTGATGTTCATTGAGGGAGACACAATACCTATTGCATACAAATCACATTGATACACTGTAGCTGAAATGCGTTTCTCCACTGTTGAAAAGATTTTGACAGCGGTGCAGATGGCGATTCTGAAAGAACGATCACTGGCACAAGGTACACGCATTCTTATGGTCACACCCTTCCCTGCTTTGGATGCCATGACTAAGGCAAGTGTGCCTAACTTGAAAGCACTACATTCCTGTTGGATACAATGGGCAAATTCTTTTACAGCATGAACACGTTCATCCTCCCCCCTTGGCTTTGCTACCTTTACCTGAGTACACCTGCATCATTTATACTGATGGCTTGACTCAACCAGCCACAGATTCCAAACATGCTTATTCTGTGGCTCGCGCAATTGTTTCTGGCTTGATTGTTAATGCAGAGTTTAAGTCTTCCATTGTGCATACTCAGGCACTTGGAGACTGTACAGCACAATTGGCGGAGCTGCGTGCTCTTGTTCTTGCTCTCGAGTTTGCTGATCCGAATTGTGAATACTCTTAATGTGTGTGATTCCTATTATTGTCTCCAGTCTTTTAATGAAAACATATTCTTTTGGTCTCGGAATGACTATAGAGATTCTAAAGGCAGCACAATGAGGCACAAAACGCTTTGGGTTGGAGTGGCAGATCTTAAACATACTCTTGGCCATCAGCGTGTGGGAGCACTTGCTCTTGGTAATTCTTTGCTGATGAAGCGGCCAAGTCTGCAGTAGCAACATATTCCGTAGCAGCAGTTACAAGGTCCATGACTAAAATAGATAATGAGATTCTGGCAGCCGTAGGGAACTGCTTATCCTCAGGGTTTCCAGTCAAAATACTCATATAACATAATTTCCAAACAGCTTCCTTATGCTTTGATTCCTTCAGTTTGGGAGCCGCACATGAAGGCGTAGCATGTGCGCATACCTGTGTGTCGGAGATAGTCTCTATTTTACAGCAACGTTACTGGTGGCATGGTATATTTAAACAGACCCATAATTATGTACTTTTTTGTGACATTTGTCAGCAAATTAAGCCATCTACGGTCACACGTCCACTGCAAACACAGCTGTGTGTTTCTAATCAATCTTTTGGCTATATTTATCTTGATAACTGCAGTCCTCTTTCTTCCGATACTGCGTATAAATACATATTTGTTGCAGTTAATTCATGCACTAGATTCCTTTGGGTTTGGCCACAACACAGTACTGACACTCGAAATATGCCCAGGGATTTGCGTGTCTTTGTCGGGATATTTGCCTGTGGCACCTTCCATTCTGACGTTCGCCTCTAAGGCGCACAAGGAAGCCATGAAATTGATGGGGGTGCTGGTGCAGTTTTCGTCTACATACAGAACTGAGGGCAATTCAATTGTGGAGCGAATGAACCGTGACTTAATGCAATCCTTGATAGCTAGAGTCTTAGGTACTGGCAGGAACTGGCTGGCCCACTTGTATGGGGTTCAACGTGCACTTAATAATCTCCCTAGAAGATCCCTGGGTGGGCGGACCCCATACAAAATGCTCTTCGGCATTAAAATGTTGTGGTGGCTGCCGCTACCTTTGATGTAGATAATCATTCTATTGTGTTACAGGATCTACAAGAGACATGTGACAGCAATGCAACTGAACATTTACCCTCTTCCACTGATGCAGCACTGCTGATTCCAGTTGCGGTTGGCTTCCTAAAATGGGAGATCTGGAACGAGAAAAGCAGGAGAACAAAAAAGAATTTGGTCCCTCTTATCGTGTACCGGTTCCTGAGCTTGGATTTACAGGTACTCGTACTGTCATTTTACCACCTTTACCTGGTCACAAAGGCAACAGATACATTTCAGAGGGCAATGTCAAGGTACACTGCATGGCCGATTCTTAATAGTGCCACACCTGCAGTTTCGTGCAGCGCAATTTCATTAGATCCACTGACTCCATCATCTTCCATTGGTCCTTGTATGGCTAAGAAAGTGATGGGCGCTATTATTGATCTTTCACCTGTCCCACCTCTATCTTCTACTTTGGATGTTGAGTATATATATCATCCTGATGAGTCCGTGAACAGACCTGGAGAACATCAAGTTATGTTATCTGCATTTATATCGCGCGTGGCTACTCAGGAATGTCCCGATGCGGTACCTTGTGGGAAAGTGGGAGTCCAACCATAGAGTTCTTTACAAAGAGCAATGTTTTCCACCTTTTCAGCGCAGTTCCAGAGGAAGTGCGTTCCAAGCCACAGCAGCCCTATAAGCCAGACAGCTAACGCCCATTCTCATCAGGTGGAAACGTGGAATAACTGCAAGGAGCTGTGCCACGGAACGTAGATTTCTAGGGGGCACGTAGAATTTAAAATGCTTCCTAAGGTAGTAAAGGCCAGACTGATACAGGGCTGCGTGCGCTGTGGTAAGGACTTTAAATCTCACTCTTTCCGCAACCGGCAGCCGGTGGAGATCACGCAGATGTTGTCATATGCTTGACCTTCGAGGAATATTCAATAAAACCCTGGCTGCAGCATTCTGGATGGAATGGAGTTTTTTTCAGCTGGTAACCAGGAAACGCTTACATAAATAGCATTTGCATAGTTGATGCGTGATAGTATTAGAGCGCGAATGACCATCTCTTTAGCCAGCTGCGGTAGAAGTGGCAGAAATTTCCTAAGAGAACTTAGGACACCAAAACGTTGTCCGGCTAATTTTTTAATGTGAGTGGTAAACCTAAGATCCTCATTGAACCAGACCCCCAGATTTTTTACAGGTTGACCCTCTGAATTTGGAATAGGATATTCGGCTGCCAGAGTGATTACTTGAAATGCAAAGGAAAGGAACCGAACAAGGGGATTTTGGACTAATCCTCGTTGCACTTAAGCTGTGCAGCACAAAGCCATTTAAAAACAGCCGACAAGCAGGTTCTGGCCTGAGACGGAGAAGATTAAACTTTATTCCAAGTGAAGAGGAGCTGGGTGACATCAGCGTAAGCTATGACCTTGGCCCCCAGATCCTCAGCCAGATAAATCAGAGGGGTCATATAAATATTGAAGAGAAGACGGCTAAGAGGAGAGCCCTGGGGGACTCCCATAGACAGAGCTTGCGATGTAGAAATGAACGGGGGCAGTCAGACCTGCTGTGAGCGCTGGTCCAAAAAAGAACCGACCCAACGCAGTGCAGACCCTGTCACCCCAATGTCAGCCAGCCTGGCCAGCAGCAACGGGTGAGGGACAGTATCACATCGTGCAGAGAGGTCTAATAAAATCAGAGCCGCTCTGCCACCAGCATCCAAACACTCTCTGATGGCCTCAGTCACTGCAACCAAGGCCTACTCTGTGCTATGCATGGCCCGAAATCCAGATTGGGCTGGATGAAACAGACCATTGTCTTCCACGAAACCAGAGGATCAAGTGATGGCTTTTCAAGAAGAGGCACAAGTTTGGCTAGCTTCCACATCAGAGGGACAGTGGCTGTCTGCAGGGATAGATTAATCAGAGTGTTAACCTCTAGGTTAATTGTCTCAGGCACTGATGCCAGCAACCTGGCCGCGCAAGGTTCTGACAGAGAACCAGATTTATGAGCTTTTATAATTGCCAATTAATCTTGCAGAGTGATGGAGAAAAAAGCAGAGAGAACAGAGGATCAGGATGGACCCCCTAGTGCGGTTGACGGGACAGTGACCTCAACTCATAGAGGCGTAATAGAGGGTATCTTGAAATTTTCTTAAATTGCCAGAATTTTATTGATAAAAAGTTCGACAGTTTCTCACATCAAGCAGCCGACGTAGGAAGAATAGTGCTTTCAGCCGCGGGTGCCTGGAAACTCTGACAAATGAGAAAATGTCTTTGGCATTATTTTTTGAGAGAGCAATTCTCTCAGCACAAAACATACTTTTGGCCTGCAGAATGGCAGCATAATACCGTTTTTGAGCTTTCCCCAGTAGGCCTTTAGCCAGAGGGCAATTGGTTCAACTCCAGCTTCGCTCCAAGTTTTTTACACACCTTTTTCTGAGTCTTAAGGTCCTCAGAGAAGCAAGGTGTCGTAGGGGAGTCTCTGCTCCATCCAGAGGAACCGGGTGAGGAAGTAAGCTCAACTGCCTGGGTAATCCAGCTGTTAAATGTTTCCCAAGCAACCTCCTCATCCTGGACTAAGTCAGGCTTGAACTTAGCCAGGGTGGATCTAAAGGCATCAGGGTTGGTTTTGGGCGTCAATCTGAACTGAGTGGGCTTTTTTAGAAGTGGAGGGTCTTTAAGGCACCACAGGAATGGAATAACAGCATGATCAGTTCAAGTGACTTGAAAAGTGGGTTTAACAATAATGGGAAAACTAGACTAAATAGTGTTCAAGATATGACCTAGTCGGGGAATTGACCCATTGTGATAACTGCACCAAGTGTAGTGAATCATTGAACTGCCTCGCATCCCCAGCCTCAGTACAGCCTAGGTGTATGTTTAAATCTACTAGAAGAAGAAAGTGAGAGAAGTGTAATGAATGAGGGATGATGATGTTATCCAATGCTTTCAAAAGGTGCCTGCAGGACCAGGAGGTCTATAAACCAAAATATTACCCAGTGAGAACTGTGGGGAGATGGGAAGGGAAAAATCCAAGGCCTCACCCTCTCCAATACTCACAATATCTCCTCGTTGCAGGGACCACTTTTCCCTATACACCACCGCAACCCCGCCTTCTCTGCCCATTAATCGATTGACCTGGGACACTTTAAAACCCCTTGGAATAGCTAGTTCTATAGCGGGGTTGGCAAACTCATGGAGCCACGTCTCCATAATGAAAAGTAGATCCAGGCACTCATCCTCAATAAGGTCCCAAATATCCTGAAAATGACAGACCAAGGATTGAGCGTTGATGAGGGCTGCCTGGATAGAGTGGTCTGATTGACGTGTGTCCTCTTAGGGACACTGGGGCAGAAATATCCGTCGTGCACAGTGAGAAGTGTACCCAATACTTCCACCTCTGATTAATCAACCTGCGAGTGGCTGTTATGGAGATCATGCCAGCCTTTCTTCTGGCTCGTCCTCCTCGTCATCCAGTTTGGCCAACACACCGACTAAATTAAGTATTTTTTCTCTCGGTTCAAATAGACTTACCTGGTCCCTCCATGGAACTACATTGGTTGGTGCTTATCTTCCTCTTCATGTCAATTGGATTTGTGACAGTGTTCTTTTTGCTCATCAATGGTCATTACTTACCAGAACGCTCTGCTGTAAACTTGGTTGATGGAATTCTGGCCCATCACACACATCGTCCCACATTATGAAACGTGATCAGTCTCATGTTAACATTTCAGCATTCCCGTTTGCAGATGGCATTATTTGGGACAAAGTAGCCTACGAAATCCACGGACCGACCAAGGTACTTAGGGTACCATACGTGTTTCATGTCTCTTTAGGAGATGTGATAACATGGGGCATACATTCTGATGATTGGGATGAGCATGCAGTACATGCATTGTTTTCAGATTTAAAATAATATGAAGATTTGTATTTAAATTCTGCCAATTATGGGGATTTATTTTGTTATCAACAATAAGGCATAATTTTTTACACAAAACAAAAACACGATAAGACCTGTTTTTAATTATACACCAGAACATTGTCCTACTCCAGTAGAGGGGAGTTCTAAAATTCTTTTGGATAAATTCACTTATTTTATTATGACATATCTAATCTGGAATGCTATTTCTTTAAACTTCGATCATCTTTACAATCCAAATTTATGTTGACCCACACTAAATTGATTTACGCCAACTTGTTTAGAAATAAATTGGCTACACAGGGCTATGATCACTGGAAAGAGACAGTTGATTTAGAATCTATCTGGGGCACAAAGCCTTGGCAGGTTCAGGGAACTGACGCTTTACATCGTGCCTGCCTGATCCCAGCTAAAATTGTGTTTTTAAATGATACAGTGTACCAAACAACTTGTTTTGACCTGGCAACTGTCAAAAATGTAAATACTCCATCCATTCCGTCTTTAGCGGGATATGATGATTGGCACACTCACACAAATTATACTACTGAGGCATTACAGGCTTTGCTTCGAAATGACACTTTTAATGTCTCTGAAATTGAAGTGTGTCTTGTAAATGAATTGATTCTTCTGGGTGGTTGGTGCAGCAAACTAATACAAATGCATGCAATTGTGTTTTTATAATGTTACGCCTGATTTCATTCAGACTAGACATGATCCTCAATATACCGTTACACATTCGGTCTCCTCGTATTTCGGTGGGTAAGTTATACCAACAAGGGTTGGAACATTCCACGCTGGCATCAGTAAAACAACATCTTTCTCTGCTGTCGCATTACATCAATCTGGCTGATTTCATCTTAGGGCCTGGGAGTCCTGGAGCTAAGCGATTTCTTTATGCCACATACAAGGAAATCTAGAAGCATTTGCAGATTGAAACTGCCTTTTCTCTGCGCTAAATTGATCAAGCCAATTTGGAAAAAGTGCTTGCTGTAGTAGACAACAGCATTAACACACTTTCCTCATGCATTTATACGTTGGATAATATTGTTTCATCTATTATTGATATTGTTCAAAGTGACGTTTCTGTGTTATATCACGGTCAAAATCAGTTACGATCTGTTATGCAATTTGCTTGGACATTACAGATTCTTAAAATGGGAAAAGTACCTTGGGATGATTTGAATGCCACTGCTTTGTTTTTGCCATTTAATCTAACTGATAAGTAATGATTTATGTCCATGAAAGATGCTGCATATACACTATTGCATATTGAACAACTAGAGCCCTTGCTGTTCTCGGTAGTTGAAACGGACTCTGCTGTTTGGTTAATTCATGGGTTATCTCTCTCTCCTTTTTGCTACTTCGATTTAAAGCATGCATGCAATATTTTCCGATTGACCATTTTGAACCACTTGGTCATGCTTTTCTTCATGAATTGTGGTACCTACCTTTCGCTTACAGATGTCAGAGGGAGGGTAAGGAAGTTTTTCTTAGAGGGAAGGACTGCGATTCCACAGTAGGACATTGCCTGGTTTGCAAAAATGTTAAGTTGCACAGCGCTTGTAATGTGTCAGCGCCCAATCTTGCTTGTTTTCTTAAAGGGACCCCAGTTCCGTCAATAATTCCCGCTTTTACTTTGCTTACAAATGCCAGTTATCTTATTTTGAACAACCAAGACTGCTGTGGTTTACGGGCAGAAGTCCAGTATTTAGTAACAGTTTCCCAGTGCGTAACTTGTTGTAGCAATGTGCTTTTTCCACCCCCACATGGGAGGATAGACAGATTTCAACAAGTTGATCAGGCTTAAAGAGCTAATATTCCAACAAGAGGTGTCTCTCACTTCAGCCCGAGAGACCTTCGTGTTACAGGTGGCTATGACTTCTAGTAAGATACAGTCCCTTCTGAACACTAACCTCCCACAACATTTTGAGGCTTATACACCAAGGACCAGATGTATGACAGCCAAAATAGCACCACTTAAGTAAGGAACAGACATGCTCCTCATATCCTGAAGCCACAAGGAGCATACCAGAGCAACCTGTGTCAGTCTCAATGAAACTCAGATCCAAGAGGTGCTGTGCATGGGCACAGGTACTCGCTTCAGCCACCGGCCCCAGTAAAGAATCGTACACAAGCTGCATGCCCACGGAACAACCTTCCCTATGGGACCTCATGGGACACTCCAACCGATCATAATCCAGGGCAGCGGTTGACGTTGTGGAGAGGCAGACATCCAGGGCCCATTGAAAAGGGCACCAGATGCAATAGAACACAGATTGCACAGAGGTGAAGTTGGCATAACAAAAGGTCAGCCAATAGCTAATGTCAAGAGCTCCCAACGGCATTAAACTAAAAAATGGTTGCATCTGATCACGGTACAGCTGTAAAAGAGTTATTGTGACTGTCACTCTTGCTTGTGCAGAAGCCGTTCCTTCATGGACAGCCACAATAAACGAAACCCTGCTGTCGTCGTTGGGAATCAATTGATCACCAACACAGGGTATATTCACAAATGGAACCTGCTCAGTGGTTAAGTGATAGGAATAACGCGAAGGGAATCCTTGCAGAAACACTGTCCCCTCCTTTGTCGCATCAATAGCTGCCAAAATATCATCATCATGGATCATGTAACAGCTGCTATGGAGCATGTGGCTACTGCAGTTTTGGCTGCCTCATCAGCCATAGAATTACCAACAATGTGTTCTCACACACATTGATGGCCCAATGTATGGATGACATGTGAGAGTGGCAAATGTTCCTTACGAGCGGCCACCTGGACCCAAAGCGTTTTATGCTTTAATACGCTACCTTTAGAGGTATCAAAATCATTCTGTTTCCAAAAGAATAGGTTGTTATTAAAGGACTGTACACAGTAGAAGGAATCGCATACTACAAGAGTAGGCACTTCAGGATAAGCAAACTCAAGGGCTAATAGTAAAGTGTGTAACTCAGCCAATTGCACTGTACAATCCCCGAGGGATTGTGTGTGAACCAGGAGGATTCAAAATTACCGTCCACTATTGTGCCTGCCACAATAGAGCAGGCTGCAGAATAGGCATGTTTAGAACCAATAGCTGGCTGTGAAGACCCATCAGTGCAAAGGATACATTTATACTGAACAAGAGGAGTAGTGATAAAGGAAGAGGATGGACATGTTCATATTGTAAGAACTCTTGTGTCTACAAAGAAGGATCAAAGAAAAAAACTGATATTAGCTGATGTCAATGAACTAGCCCTTTGTATCCAAGGAGGATGCAGAGCTTTAGAATTGGAAAGCTTCCAAAGGGGGCACAGGCAAGACCATGAAAATGCACTTTCCCTGAGCCAGACAGCGTTCTTTTAGGATTGCCATCTGTACTGCAGCCTAAAAATGTTCGTTAGAAGAAAAACGTGTTTCAGCTGGAGTATACAAATGTGATTTATTAGCTATGGGAACTGTGTCCCCTTGATTAAAAGTCATGTAAGTGAAATCTAACTTCCCTAGTACAATACTTATGACCAAATTCGTAATATGATCTTGTGTCAGCGAAAATTGAGTAGCAAGCAGAACAGACTGCAAAGACCGCAGTACTGTGGTGTGTTCTAGAAGCCAACTGGAAGTTGAAAAAGAAGGTTGCATCAACACATACAGCAATTTGATACGCTTGGCATAATCTGGAATGTAGGTTCTGCCAAGATTCAAGAAACCCAGCAAAGATTGTAACTTTCTGAGGGTAGATGGAGGTTGCAATTGAGCGCATTTCCCTAAAAAGTGGGGTGCTAACCTCCTACCCTCATTATTCAGTTCAAATCTGAGAAAAAGAACTGCCAAAAAGGCAGTATGGGATTTCGCAAAATGACATTTATAACCTAAAGCCCAAAAATGTGTTATGAAGCGATCTACACGCATGAGATGCAGATTCAATTAATCATCCGTCAAGTAAATATCATCGACATTAGAAAACGCATCTGGGTCAATTTCATATAAGATCAACACTATGGGGTCCATTAGGATGGTGTGCCACCGCGGTGCTGGCGGGGCGGAAAACGCCTTTTTCCGCCTGCGAGCAGCGGGAAACAAGTCCGCCATATTAGTATTGCAAAACATAGGTCATTTCCCGTCCGCCGCGGAATGACCTCCACTGCCATCAAAGTGCACCCGCCACCATGGCGGTGGGAGCCAATGGAGACTCTCCGCCGTGCGGAATGATGTCTGCCCCGCTCCACAAATTAGGATGGCCCAAACAGGCAGACGCACCGCAGCGGAGACATCGCCCAACCAGAGATGGCGGAAACTCGACAGTGGAGCGCGATAGCACAGACCCAAACCACACCACCCGGTCACGACCGCCATGGACCCAGCTCTACATGTCTTTCCGGTGCTGTACCTGCTATAGCACTAGTGTGAAATGGGCCTCTGAGGACAACGCCGCAGGTACGCAACTACACAAATATAACACACAACACAGGGTGCTATTCCACCACAGACACCCTGCTGGGTGTGACAGCACATCCACAAGGGCACCAACACATGACCTGCCACCAAGTCACCCCACTGCATCCTGGACACACATCGACTGCGAACTAGCAGCAACGTCCAGGTCTCGGTCACGTCACCGCAGCGGTCAACACATGCGCACAATGCAGAAGGCAGGGCCAGTCCAAGGCATGGGTAGGGCACAAAGACCACAGGGACACACCTCCCCCAACCACACATCAACACACCCCATCAAGTCACACGCCAGGTGCCCATCCTGTGCACCCCCATGCACAGCAACAAGCAAGCACAATCCACAGCCTGAACCACACAACAAACAACCAGGGAGACAACCACTGTAGGAGTGGCTGACAAGGAACACACAACACCAGTGCCACACACAATGAAGGCTGACAACCCTTGCCAGCACATACACACACAAACAAACACACGCCCTGGGTGTAGCTGCAAATATAACACACACACAGGGAAGCCTAAACAGATGCCTGCCCAAAACCAACACACAAACACCACAAGAACACACACAGAACCCCAACAGAAACAGACATACCCTGTCTGCCAAACTGTGGAAAGGCAATGGGAGCCCAAACAAAACATGAGTGCACAACATCAGGAACAAAACACACACAACATACCACAAATCACACAAGAAGTGCACCTGTACAGAACTACACTGCCACATCAAACCACCCACAGATGCACATGAAATAAAAAATCAACAAACACCACAGGACATCAGGGGATGCACATCAGGCAATGCCAAGGCCACATACACACAGCACTGTATGCACAACAAGCAGTGTGTGCACACTAAGCAAAACAGCCACACACAGACATGACTCACACAACCTCAACACACACCTCACAAATCAACACAGCACAAATACAACAGTTCACCCAGGAAGTGAAGCAATACCACAGCCAACACACATAAATCCAACATAACAACAACAGGATGCACCACTCTGAGATACAAGAGCAGAACCATCTTCACCAGAACACTGCGCAGCACACACAGCTGAAGTGCACATGAGCAATCCTCACTGATAAATAGCACAAGAACATCACACATAAACCATTGGGACAATGTCCGGAGTGGAACATCACTCTTGGCCCAAGAATTGCACCACAAGGCACAGTGTCACAAATGAAGTGATGGGGAGGCACATACACATGTAAACCAAAGGAACAGCTGACATCAAAGTCAACTGACTTGCATGTCAGTAGTAGACATTTAAGTGGTGTACCATACACAAATAGAGGGAGTGCAGACCCCCAATGGCTAGGCACAAGTGGCACAATGGCATCACACCACACACACACCATGCCACACACACCATGCCATACAGGAGGAAAAAAGGCACTATGTGCCTGCAATGCATGAAAAACACAAACACAATGCCAGTGAGGAGCAGAAGGGCCACACAGCCTACAAAAACACACTCAAGACACATTGATGATCAAACAACCACAACACTGATGTGCAAGTCACACACTTTGCACACTCATACGTGACCAAAACAACAAGGAGGAGTCAGACAGAACTGCATGGACACACCAACACACTGCACAGTGCACAACAGACAACTCACACATGTGCATACAATCATACTCTCATACAAGCATACTCTCACCGCTCCTTTTTAATATATATCTCCAGCCTCTGATTCATGCTCTCAACCATATGGATTGCCAAGTTTACAACTACGCCGACGACACCCAGATCATTATACAAATTGAAGATACATCTGGAGCCCAGGATAGATTACATAACATCTTAAAGTTCACAAGCAACTGGATGTCCACCAACTCCTTAAAAATTAACCCAGAGAAGACTGAGGTGTTGCCCATAACCATCTCGGGAAACCCTTGGAACGATTGCCTCTGGCCTAAGGAGCTGGGGAGGACTCCGGTACCAGCTGCGGTGGTGAAAAACCTGGGCATCCACATTGACGGGAAACTGTCAATGAAAAATCAGGTGTCGTCGGTGGTGGGTACATGCGTCGGCCTTCTTAGGCAACTGCGGAAAATCTCGCAGATGTTGTCTTTCTCTACCTTGAGAACGGTAGTGTCCGCAACAATTTTAGGGCGTCTCGACTATGGAAACTCCCTTTATGTTGGACTCCCTCAGCAGCAACTCTCAAGATTACAAATTGTAATGAACGATGCTGCGAGGTTGATCTTTGGAAAGGCTAGAAGAGAACATGCTTCCCCTCTCCTGTGCCAACTACATTGGCTCCCAATTAGGCAGAGGATTTTATTTAAGGGCATGTGCATTGCGCATAAGGCAGTTTATGGCAATGCTCCTAGATATATCAAAGATAAGTTGAGACATTACCTCCCTAAAAGAACACTGCGCTCATCTGAGGAGTCTTTTTTAGTTTGTCCTCGCTACCGCACGACCACCTATGGTGGGCGTGCTCTGTCCACTACTCTACCGGCAGCTTGGAATAAACTACCGCTTTGCTTGAGGAAAGAACCAAACTTACTGCCTTTTAGGCGTAAGCTAAAAACGATTTTGTTCCGGGAAGCTTGGGGTTTGGCATGATTTGGGCGATCTTCTCCTCTGTATTGATTCGGCTGTTTACACCATAAGCGCTTAGAGACCTATCGGTGATAACTGCGCTATACAAATTGAATAAATAAATAAATAAATCATTTACACAGGGCAGGACAATCCAAACAAGAGGCAAACAACTCCTGGGTGACACATGTGTGCCTATCACAATCCTGTTTTTTTCACAAAACATAGGTCCCTAATTATGGACAAGATAAAATTCAAAAACAATAATCATACACCTGCTAAGTAGTATGTCTTTTGTCCAGCCGGACAAGAAATTTATTATAAGCGTTCTAGTAAATGAGGTGGAGTTCAAGAACCAATAGATAACAAGTGGGCACAGCCGTGACCCACAACATTCAAGACAAAAACAGCGAAGGAATGGCAAAAGAGAGCAAAGCAAAGATCTGCCTGTATACTTGTCATCAGTGTTACAGACTCAATTTTTTACAACCACAACATCGCATTAAACAATATTGCATTATCATATTGCATATGGGGGTTTTTTTGTCGACATTTCGATGCCTTTTTAAATGTGGGACATCATCATCAGGACAAGAATTAGCATCATTATTGTCTTGCACATCAGTTAAATAACACTATGCCTTTTAACGCATTACTTTACATACAAACATTACATGGGGAGGAAAAGGTATGAAAAGACAGGAAAATGCGTAAGTTTAGGCATGTATGAAACAGTTTTTTCACAGGTCATGTGAATTGACAAAAACGGCGAGTGAATAAGTGAGAACTAACAGTTTAAAATCGATCAGTGGTGTTGGAGTGTCCAAAAAGCAATAAAAACGGCGAATGAAGAAGGTGTGTGGTTAGAAGGCAAGGCTTAATATGGCGAGGAGTTCCTACGAGATAGTGATTGGCAGACAATGGCAGCGGTTGTGTCGGATTGGGTCAAGTGGTAGGGCCGGTTAGCGTGTTGGAGTGCCACGGTCGGAGACGGGTGTAAATGATTCAAGAATTACCGTGAGTGACGTTGAGGCTAGTGGCGTGCAACCTTGGGGTTAGAGTTGTACGTGAGTGGAGGCAGGCAGATAGACCGGGTAACTTACATGATTGATATATCGCGGGCTCAATGAAGTATGAGCGCAGCTGGATGGGCTGTCTGGGGAAAAAAGAATTCCGTGCGTATTAGATAAGAATTCCGTAAGTGTAGAGTGGGCGAGGGTCGCAAAGGACGGGGCATATTTACCTGTCTCGTCAGGTCCAGGGTCTCAAGTTGAGTTGTGTGAAAACCGCCGGGGACGGAGCGTAGTAGCTCGATCTGTGAATCAGGGAGTGAAAGAGCAGGTCAGATACCTGCGAAGCAGCGTACCATTTCCGCGGTTAAGTGGGAAAGGAGAGATACACTTACTTGAGACAGCCGTGTGCACTATGGCAAATGAGACAGTCCGGTGGGATCTGCCACTGTGCCGGAGGAGTCCAGTAATGAAGTCCCGCGAGCTGAAGACAGAGATGAGCAACTGGAGCTGTTTAGTATTGAGTGAATACTGTGCAGCATTGGGGCGGCCATTTTGAAGTGGTGAAGTGATGAACAAGATTGTGTGAGACTAACAGTGTAACATGCACCAGTGGACACCAGTGACTCTTTTAAGAATTACATTAACCAAATATCATGCCATAGGGCAGACATTATAGTAAAGAGGTCCAATCCTCTAGGCGGTTGAGGCCGTTTCTGATGCTGTTGGTTTTCAAAATCCAATGGAGTTCCTCTTTATTGAGCAATTGAGAAAGGTCGGCTCCTCTGGGGGGTGGCTTAATGATGGATACCACTGTCCAATGTAGATCTTGCTCACTGTGGTCTTTTCGGCAAAATGTTCAACAAGTGGTGCATTCACTGTTTTACATCGGATCCTGCTCCGATGTTGACCGATTCTCAGTTTCACCTTTTGACTCATCTGCCCTATGTAAATAAGCATGCAGAGACAGAGAATTGCGTACACCAAGTTTGTGGAATTACAGTTGGAAAAATATTTGCGGTCAAACTTAATGGTATCATACTCAAAAGATTTGCCTTCAATGGTGGAGTCACAACAAATACAGTTTCCGCATTTTGTATGGCCTTGAGTGGTGGGAGACCCCATGCGTCATTTATAGTGGTTTTAAGGGTTTGCTGAGGCAGGAATGCTCTAACTAAATGGTCTTTGATGTTTTTGGCCCTTTTGAAGGCGAACATTGGGCGGTCTATTGTCATTTGTCCCGCGTTGAGAACTGGCCAGTGCTTGAGGACACTTTTTCTGATCGCATTCGAGACTGGAGAAAAAGTGGTAACACATATGAGCCGATTTTGTTCTTTTTTCTGTTTAGGCTCAAGAAGGGTTTCCCTTGGGCAGTACCAGGCCCTTTTGAGAGAACGGCGCACCAGCTTGCGCGGGTAGCCTCTATTTCTGAGTTTGTGACTGAGGGTTTTAGCTTCAGTGAAATAGTCCTCTTTGAAGTAACAGTTGCGCCTAATTCGGAGGAACTTGGAGAATGGGAGGGAATCTCTCAAGGCTCTCGGGTGATGACTGGTATATTCTAAAAGGGTGTTGCGTTCGGTAGGTTTGCGATGTAAGGAGGTGGTTAAGCGTCCCTCAGTATGTCTTATTTCTAGGTCTAGAAATGGGATTGAGTCTTTACTGGTGGACAGGGTATATTTGAGTTCTCCACTGTTGTTGTTAAGCCAGTGTTGGAAGGACGTGAGTTTGTCAGGTGATTCAGTCCATAGTAGAAAAATATCATCAATGTAGCGTTTCCACAATGTGATACCATTGTGGAAAGGATTGGACGCATTCAAAATGTTATTGGTCTCCAGGTGGTCCATGTACAGGATAGCCAGGTTTGGGGCAAAAATTGCTCCCATGGAGGTACCCCTTACCTGGCCATAGAACTGTCCTTCGAAAAGAAAAAAGTTTTTCGTCAGGCAGATTTCCAGTAATTGGAGAATGAAATTAGATGGGACATTATGTGGACGTGCCCGTGTCTCCAGGATCCCTTCAATCACACAGAGAGATTCATATTGTGGGATGTTATTATACAGTGATTCCACATCCAGCGTGCATATAGTGCTGGATGTGGGATCAAACGGAAAGTCTTCGATCATGTTGATCATAGCCATACTGTCTTTGATGTAGCATGTAGTATCAGGTACAAATGGCTTGATGAAGAAGTCTATATAGTGGCCCAATGGTTCTAAGATGGAGCCGCACCCAGATACTATTGGGCGACCTGGGGGAGATTGTGAGTTTTTGTGGATTTTTGGGAGGCAATAGATAACGGGGGTGCGGGGAGAGTTGGTGTTGAGGAACTCAAATTCTTTTGTGGACAGAAAACCTAACTCAAGAGCATCTGAGGTGACTTTTGTGATCATGTCCTGAATCTCAATAGTGGGGTTGCGAGGAAGTTTACAGTAATGTTCGTTATTATTCAATTGACGTAGTATCTCCTTTTTATACAGATTGATATCTTGGATCACAATGCCCCTACCTTGTCAGCCGGTTTTATTATCAGGGACTGGTTGTTTTTAAGGGAGGCAATTGCGTTTTTTTCATCAAGCGTGATGTTGTAGGGTATGAATGACCTCTTATTTTCTCGGTTGGTGAGGTCCTTGAGGACTAATTTTTCAAAAGTTGGTATCTCTGGCGGGATCATCCCGGTGGTGGGGGAGAATTTTGAGGGAGGTTTGAATGGGGTATTGAAATGTTTTGATGGGAAGGGATTTAGAAGGAAAAAGCTGCGTAGGCGAATTTTCCTAAAGAACCGCAAAAGTTCTATTTGAACGTCTTGAAAATTGGGGCGTACTGTAGGGACAAATGACAATCCTCTGCTTAGAAGTGAGACTTCATTACTGGACAAAATATGTTCAGTGAGATTGAAAATGGGTAGGTGGCCAGTCTCTAAGTCAGTAATGTTGTCATTGACAATATGGCCAGATGTGGCTACCAGCGGTAGTGCTGTCTGCGTGTGAATAGTTCGCCCGGGGGGTTCGGTGGTTTTTGCCATTTTGGAGGCTGTTTTCCTCTGCCCCTTGGTTGAACCCGGCCTCCCTCTAAAAAAGTGCGATTGGAAGGGCCAGGACTGTCGCTTTGATCCGACTGTCCTGAAGAAACAGCTGAACTGTCTGTAAAGCCAACAAACTGTTGTCTCCTGTTGAATCTTCCCCAGGGTCTTTGATTTTGTGGGCCGTTGTAAGGGCGATTTGTGTAGTAATCCTTGGCTAGGTAAGGATACGTTCTCTCTTGGTTAAAGTTCTTGATATCTTTAAGTACTTTAGTTGTTTTTTTGTTTAGTTCAATTTTGTTAAAGTCTTCAATAGTTTTATTTATTTTGTCAAGGAGTTTGCTAGTTTCTGAGCTGGAATTGTTGTCTTTTATCTGTTTCTCAAGGTCTTTTATTTCTGTACTCCGTTTTTGAAGCTCTTCTGTAGCAATGTCAATCCCGAGCACCATCCAGTGCCGGGAGCATGTTGTGCTGATATAGCTAAATCCATTCAGGTATTTAGGATTATTGGTGAAAACCCCTGGCACATTCCGTACATGTAAGCCTAGTGGGATTGTATTCGATTTCAGGTAGTCTGTTAGGAGTCTGATCATTAAGAGTAGCCGTACCTCCTTTTTCTTGAGTTCCTCTAGGTCATCTACTAGTGAAGTACTAGACCCAGATGGTGTCTCTGCTGAATCAGAGAGGAGAGAAGGACCCCCTAAAATGTTGTTAATGTATTCTAATGGAGGGTGAGGATCAGACATGCCTTTTTGTAAAAAATCAAGGGGAGGAGAAAATTAAACAATAAGGGATGAACAATACAAAGCTGAACAGGGTGGACCCACTTGCAAGCAAGGGGCTAGGATTGCCTGAATCCCTTGCAATCCAGCGATTGCGCTAATTATGTTTACAAAAAGACAAGGGAACCCAAAAGGTATGCAATAGGGACCTTGGGCAGTATCATTTTTCACAAAACATAGGTCCCTAATTACGGACAAGATAAAATTCAAAAATAATAATCATACACCTGCTAAGTAGTATGTCTTTTGTCCAGCCGGACAAGAAATGTATTATAAGCGTTCTAGTAAATGAGATGGAGTTCAAGAACCAATATATACCAAGTGGGCACAGCTGTGACCCACAACATTCAAGACAAAAACAACGAAGGAATGGCAAAAGAGGGCAAAGCGAAGATCTGCCTGTATACTTGTCATCAGTGTTACAGACTCAATGTTTTACTACTACAACGTCGCATTAAACAATATTGCATTATCATATTGCATATGGGTTTTTTTTGTCGACGTTTCGATGCCTTTTTAAATGTGGGACATCATCATCAGGACAAGAATTAGCATCATTATTGTCTTGCACATCAGTTAAATAACACTATGCCTTTTAACGCATTACTTTACATACAAACATTACATGGGGAGGAAAAGGAATGAAAAGACAGGAAAATGCGTACGTTTAGGCATGTATGAAACTGTTTTTTCACAGGTCATGTGAATTGATAAAAACGGCGAGTAAATAAGTGAGAACTAACGGTTTAAAATCGATCGGTGGTGTTGGAGTGTCCAAAAAGCACTAAAAACAGCGAGTGAAGAAGGTGTGTGGTTAGAAGGCAAGGCTTAATATGGCGCGGAGTTCCTACGAGATAGTGATAGGCAGACAATGGCAGCGGTTGTGTCGGATTGGGTCAAGTGGTGGGGCCGGTGAGCGTGTTGGAGTGCCACGGTCGGAGACGGGTTGTAAATGATTTAAGAATTACCGTGAGTGATGTTGAGGCTAGTGGCGTGCAACCTTGGGGTTAGAGTTGTACGGGAGCGGAGACAGGCAGATAAGCCGGGTAACTTACATGATTGATATATCGCGGGCTCAATGAAGTATGAGCGCGGCTGGATGGGCTGTCTGGGGAAAAAAGAATTCCGTGCGTATTAGATAAGAATTCCGTAAGTGTAGAGTGGGCGAGGGTCGCAAAGGACGGGGCATATTTACCGGTCTCGTCAGGTCCAGGGTCTCAAGTTGAGTTGTGTGAAAACCACCGGGGACGGAGCGTAGTAGCTCGATCTGTGAATCAGGGAGTGAAAGAGCAGGTCAGATACCTCCTTTGCCTGTTTGCAAGGGTTAGCCCCTACAGTGCCCTCTCCACCTGCTTCACTGGGCTTGGAATTGGAGTTGATGTGGTGGGGGGATATGGCCCTGTGCCCTTCCTAGGTGTACCCTTGCCAAATAACAGCTCCTCAGTGGGCACAGACACTGCACGCCTAGCTCTGCGTGAAGTTTTAGGGACAGTAGACTCCTTTGCTGGTGATGCCTCTGAGGCATGTGAGCCTGATGTCAGTCTCATTGCTATTTCGGCCTTGCTAATCCCTGACGGGCTCTTGTCTTTGCATTCTGGGCTGGCTCTGCTCTTCTGTGGGGATGGTGTCTGTGGGCGGGACCGCTTGGGTTGTGTCTGCTGTGTGCTCCTTGTGCTGTAGCGTGTCTGTATGCGAACCGTGGTCACTGTCAGCTTATGTGGGCACTGACTGGGGGGGTGGACCAAGGCACCTGAGCATGAATGGGAGCATGTGCCTGTTGAATGGCAGACATCACTGCGGATGACAAATCCTGGCCTGTTCGGTGTAGCCCACCCACGTCAGAGTGCATTCCCTCCATGTAGGCAACCACCTGGCCTAATTTCTTGTCATGGTCACTGAAGGCATTGAGCCGGGTGGTCTGACCCACACAAAGCTGGCGAAGGAGCTCTACAGACTCAGCACTGAGGGCAGTAGGGGGACAGGTGCAGGCTCAGCGGTGCCAGGTGTGAATGTAATTTGTCCCCTCTTATTGACACGGACAAGGGCAGCACCAGAGGAAGTGGATGGGAGGCTGGGCACTGGCCGCTGTGTGGTAGATGATGTTGTAGACTCCCCATCCCCTGTGCCTGCCAACATGGATACATCACCGCTGGCATCAGATGATGTAGTACTCTGTGTCTGCATACTACGGTCCCCCTCAGATGCGCTGGTGAGCTCTGTGTCACTGGCCTCCGGTGCAGCTGCGGTGCTACTCTCGCCACCACTGGTTTCCGGCTCCCGTTCCTCCGTGCCCACTGGCGATTCTGCATGAGAGACAGATGCAGGGTTGTGTTAGTGTCATCACCAGGCCAAAGCAATCCAATCAATGCAGTACAGGAGATGTCCGAATCAACATGGTGACCACCACACCCTGCAATCACATTGCAGCAACACACTACATACACCACAACAGTGCCTGTAACCCTGAATATCTGCCATGACTGAGACATGTTGAGGCCACACAGCAAAACACCCTGCCCGTGGATGAAGTGTACCAGACACACAACTTGCCCTGCCCATACCTAGGGACATGATGTGGGGACAACATTCATTGCCACTGACAGACCTTCAGGGAAAAGGAGGGGACAACACACACACCTATTAGGACACGGCAGTCCACAATGCCAAGTAGGCCATACCAAGCACCATGTGGTACCCTAGGGCACCTTGTTGTCAGATGTGTGGGCCTCACCGATCATGGTGAATGCAAAGACTGATTTGCATATGGCCATGTCTGAACTGAGGTGGCTTGGTGAGCAAAATAACAATGGATTAAACCCAGATCTGTGACTGGGGGTGAATGTTTTGCCATTGTGCAACATTCCGTCCATCATCTTGTGTGTTTTGCTGTTCACCCTATGTGGGAAGGGTGTGCCCAGACGTGGGTCCCTTGCTCACTACGCCACTGGAGTCAAGCTATCCTGGCTGAAGACGACTGATAGCCAGAAACCGGTCCTAGGATGCTTGATTCCGGTCCAGGGAAGACATGGCTTGGCAGTTCCGGCTGGACTGTTCCCATGAGGCACAGGGTCAAGACTGATTTGCATATGGCCATGTCTGAACTGGGGTGGCTTGGTGAGTAAAATAACGATGGATTAAACCCAGATCTGTGACTGAGGGTGAATGTTTTGCCATTGTGCAACATTCCGTCCATCATCTTGTGTGTTTTGCATGCAAAGTAGGCATACATGAAGTCACACTCAGATAGTGGACACTGCTGTTCACCCCCTAATAGATTCCCCACACTATCCCAATGCTGAATGACCATGTAGACCCTAACACATCTGGCTATGAGAAAGCACAGCAGGGAGGATCAGCTTTGTAAGGCCAGTTTGGCCCAATGCCTGACACTGCACACATCCCAGCAGCCACTCACATGACACAGCACAGCACCACCAAACGAACATCACATGGGCCACCGCTGCCACAGGCTCTGTACACATGCATCCGCTCCCAGCCAAAGTCACCCTCACCAAATACTCACCCCTGCCTTGCTGGCGATGCTCCTTCAGATGTGCATCCAGCTCAGGATGAGCCGCTGCCAATATGCGGCCCATCAGTGGTGTTATGTTGCGCCGTGCCAAATGCCCAGTGCATGGTAGCAGCCCCAATGTCATCTCTGCCACGTTCTTTGCCAGCCGGCTGATGTCATCCCACCTCTTGTGGCAGTGAGTGCGTCGTCGGTTGGATACCCCGAGGGCTCGCACCTTTGCGGCAATGGCCCTCCACCCGGCCTTACGCTGGAGTACCTTGAGCTGCAGGTATGGGAGAAAAGAAGTGTAAATGATCAGTGACACAGTGTCATGTACCAACATCTACCAGTACAGTAGCAAGACACAGACTCATGACCAATTGTAATCTCCCTCCCTCCCAAACTGAGGGACACCTCACAAGGGCACTCTGCATGGGCCAAACAGATGTGATTGCATGCATACTTGAGGGTGTAGAGGGTCCCTGATAATCTCACACACATGCAGGATGACTGCACTGAACCCCCTCAGTGGCTTACAGCATCACCAGTCCCATGCATGTCTGCCCACTTCATACATCACATATCTACCTGTGTCTGTGTCTAGAAGCACTGTGTGCAAGACAGGGCATCATTCAATGAGCATGTCCAGTGAACATATGTGTTTGTAATGTGTATGGCCTCGCAGCACATGGACTCACCAACAAAATAGCCATCTACAGAAGTGTGTTTGTGTGCAATTATAAGGGCTGAGATGGTGCATATCTTCTTTTCAGTGTGAATGAACAGGTGCAAGGACCATGTAAGTTTGGTGATGTGTTCTCTTTTGGGTGGGCGGGTTCTGGGCCTAGTCTATGGGTTCACACTGAGTCGGACAACAGGGACCCACAGAAACAATCACCTGAGCAATTACTGTCCTGGTACCTACATGTCCAACATCCTGTGTCTCTGTATGGCTGACAATGTAACACAGTCCACTCACACATCCAACTGCAGCAGCACAACTACATGTCTGACAACCCCCCTGCACCACAGCTCCCTTCATGATGACTTACCACTACATTGGGGCCACCATACAGCCTTGGGTACTGTGCCAGCACCTCGTCCACAAGGAACTCCAGCTCCTCGCTTGTGAAAGGACTGGCACGGATCTTTTCTGTCCTTGCCATCCCTGTGGACATGGAACACCTGTGGTTGAAGTGAGTGGTGAGGAGTCACAGGCAGCAGGCACTTGAGGCAGCAGCAGGAGAGGGTCCCAGGCAGCAGGCACTTGAGGCAGCAGCAGCAGAGGGTCCCAGGCAGCAGGCACTTGAGGCAGCAACAGGAGAGGGTCCCAGGCAGCAGGCTCTGTGAGCAGTGGAAATGTGAGGCTCACTCACACAGATTTATAGCCCCCTGGGGTCGTTTAAAAGGTGCAAAGCTGCAACAATTGGTTGTCCAAGTCTGCCTCATTCAAAAGCATCCAATGACCGTCTCTGCGTTGGCGGAGCATACCTTCCGCGATTTTCAAAACTGCGTCATGCCACCGCAATCATCGCTCCCATTGGCTGTAGGCAATGCCCCATGGTGGTGTCACACCTCCATGGCCAGGCGGTAACTTCCGCGATTTGGGTGGCGCAGCATGCCCACCGCCATCTACCCATGTCTCCATGCCAATGGCTACCGCATGTGTGAAGGGGTGGTGCTGGTGCACCACCGCCGTGGCCAGGCGGTAACTACCGCAATTTGGGTGGCAGAGCATGCCTACCACCATCTACCCATGTCTCCATGCCAATGGCTACCGCACTAGTGAAGGGGGTGGTGTTGGTGTCACACCGCCATGGCCAGGCGGTAACTACCGTGATTTGGGTCATGGACAAACAACAGGGGAATACCCAAATGACCCTTCTATACCTGGGTAAAGCACAAAGAAATGGTATCAAAGGAAAAAATACAAAACAATATATAAATAAGTAGAGTGCTTTTAATTACTCTCTTAAAGATGACTATTTGTTCATCATGAATATATCTTATACAGCAACACGGGCACTGATACTCATCAGCAGTGCAAGAAAACCACGCAATACAAATATTTACACATACATAGAAAAAATGCAAAAATAACAATCATACATATACCATAACCCACAATAAAACACAAACAAGTGTCCCCCTATCAGATCCAGGAAGAACACTTAGAGGGAATCTGACCAGTGTGCCTTAGTATTGCTATACAATTCAATAAATCTGACTCTCATATGGCACAAAACTAATCAGTGTATTTATAATTTATGCAGATCCCTCCAATTGAAATGTCTTTTCAGACATTATATCTGAATAAATTTAAAAAACGGTGCATATATAACGTACATAAAATATAATGACAAAAACAATTAATATCACTTCCACTGTTGGCGGTGCATCAGAACCTAAGCGTCCACAGTGAATTATCTTTATCTAGACCCAATCAAGGGTGCCCAATCTTTAAACAGTACCTCGCACTTAACAAAGTGTTAACGATCATGAACAAACAACAGGGGAATACCCAAATGACCCTTCAATACCTGTGTAAAGCACAAATTGTTATACAAACAAGAAATGGTATCAAAGGAAAAAATACAAAAAAATATATAAATAAGTCGAGTACTTTTAATTACTCTCTTAAAGCTTGGGAACATCCCCAATGTTGTTGGTGCCATCAATTGCACCCATGTTGGTCTGGTGCCACCACAGGCGAGTGAGCACCTTTTTAGGAATCTAAAACATTATCACTCTATCATTGTGCCTAGCGGACATGACCATATCGCATGTGTGTGCCAGATTCCCCAGCTCAGCCCATGACTCCTACATCCTGAGGAACAGCAATGTGCCCAGGCTGATGGCTAATCTGCTTCCCGAATGAGCTTGTATTGTGGGTGAGTATGCCTAGTGATATGGCGTGCTGTGTGTGTGACCTGCTGCCCTCTGCCTGTGCAACATTGCAATGTGTGTTTGTCATTCAAAGGTGACTCTGCATATCCCAGCCGTCGATGGCTGCTGAGCCCACTACTGAATCCCAGGACCCCGGCTGACATCAGGTACAATGAGGCCCATGGCAGGACACGTTGTGTCATTGAGAGGACTTTTGGCCTCCTCAAGTCAAGATTCCGCTGACTTGACAGGACTGGAGGTGCACTGTCATACTCGCCTGGGAAGGTCTGCAAGATCATTGTGGAATGCTGTATGCTCCACAACATGGCCATTCACAAGGGGATTCCTCTGATCCTGGATGATGATGAGGATCCAAGGCCCCCGCCTGTTCATGACCCTGAGTCCAGTGATGAGGACAGTGGAGAGGAGGAAGGAGTTGACATGCGTCAACAGCTCATCCCCTGCTACTTCACTTGAAGGTGGGTGACAAGGTACGACATTTTCTGGTGTGATTGCTGTTGTTGTGAAGGTGCGGATGGTACAGACAGGCACATGTTGAGTCACCTATGTGTGGAAATGTGGCAGTGACATTTCACATGTGAACGTATACAAAACTCTGTTTGTTGACACTTGTTTCACATTCTGTTGTCTGCCTGTAGACTTATGTGGATGTTTGGTGTTGTGTTATGTCTGTGATGCCACACTAACCCCAGTGACTGTTGTTCTGTTGTGTCTCCCTAGGTGCCTCAAAATTATCCAGGCCTACATACTGTACATCTTTTGGATACATCATGGACATTTTGAGCACTGTAAATATTGCACTAAAGATAAAGCTGCAACAATTGAAGTGTGTAAGGTATTTTATTTACAAAGTTGACATGTGAGGGGTGCGGGAATATTTACATGAAGATGGTGATGGAGCAGTGAGTTGACCGTCATGGTAAATGAGATGCAAGAGTAGACACCATATCGATGTGGTGACCCAGTCCAACAGACAGGTGCCATTCACAAGGCAGTGTGGGGAATGACAGTCCAACGGGTCAATGCAGTGGGGAAGAGGGTTGCCATCAGTGATGGCTCCGTGTCTGGCGTGTGGCTGGTGATTTGCCTCCAGAGACTCCCAGACTCTTCTTTGGACGCCCCCTTGATCGCTTTGGTGGGGGGGCCTGCTGCATGGCCAGCAGCATCTGAGAACTCACCCCTCTCTGTGGCCGCAGGGGAGGATGATGCACTGTCATCCTGCAGCACAACAGAGGGGTCTGTAGGTGCTGTTTGGGAAGCAGGGCTGTCCCTCAGTAATGCCACTTGCTGGGCCATGAGGTCCACCATTTGTCCAATTCGTGTGTCGATGGACCTCATCAGCAGGATGAGCTCATGTTCGTCAGATCAGCCACTTATAGCCACATGCATCATTGTAACATTTTGCGATTTCTTAATTGCGAAAATTAAGGAATCGCAATTAAGAAATCGCAAAATGCTATGCATTAAGAAATCGCTATTTTTTAAAAAAATTCTTAATTTTCCTTAATTGGGATTCACAATTTGCGAATCGCAATTAAGGAATCCCTTCCCATTGATTCCTATGGGCCTAGAGGAATGAATGGGAAGCCATTCTCATTTTGTGATTCGCAATTAAGGAATCGCAAAATGAGAATGCTATTTCAAGGGTGCAGGGGGGGTCCAAAGGACCCCCCCTGCACCCCTGAAATGTTACTTTAAGAACGTTTTTCACACACACATGCCCCAAGGGCATGTGTGTGTGTAAAATGAAACTTTCAAAAATGCACTTTTGTGAATTTTTGAAAGTTTTCGCAAATTACCATGAAGTTCAACTTCATGGTAATTTACCCCTACCTATTTGCGAATTCGCAATTTAAAAAAAATCATGCATAGCATTTAAGAAATCGCTAAATTGCGATTTCTTAAATGCAATCGCAATTTAAGAAATCACAAATAAATTGCGATTTCTTAAATTGCGAAAACAGCAAAAAGTTTAATGCATCCCAAATAAGGGATTTGCATTCGCAAACGGCCGAATTTTGCGATTTGCACCGTTTGCGAATGCAAAAACCCTTGATGCATGTGCCCCTTTGTCACAGGACCTGTTTATATGCCCCGATGACTCTGGTGAAGTGGTCCAGGGATGGTGTGTCAACCTCCTGAGGTCTGGGGGTGACCCTGGCCCTCCCACCTGCCCTGCTGCCATGGACCTGTTGCCTCACCACTGTGGGTCCCCGCACACTCTCCCTGTCATCCACGGTTGTTAGTGTGGCCTGCTCAGGGAGGGTGCAGCAGGTGGTACTGATCGTGGTGGTGGTGGTGGTGGTGTTGGTGGAGGTGGCAGTGGTGGAGGCACAGGCCGTCACTGCAGGGGTCTGCTGTGCTGTTGTTGTTGCAGCAGACGTGCTGGTGGGGAGGATGGGGGCCTGGGACCTGTTGGTCCCTGGCTCACCAGATGGGCCGGCCTGGAGCTCATTGTCAAAACTATCCTGGGAGTCAACATCCGAGAGTCCATGTACCGGGGGTGGAGACTGGCTCTGCTGGTCGTTGTCCTCAGCAGTGAGTTCTTCATCACCTGTGGATCAGATGGGGAATGGTCAGTGTTGGGCACTGTGCAATTATTCTGTTAGCTGTGTGTCATCCACTGTCTGTACACTACACAATTGAAAGATCTTCACAATTATTATTAAGTTCAATACTGTGCAGCATTACATGGTGCAGAGGAACATCAATTACTCATACATGTCAGGTATCGATGCATTGCATGCAATTGGTGCTGTGTGTAGTGATGCAGGTCTCCCACCCACAAATAGCCAGCCCAGTGAAGATGGCTATCTACCTGTAAGTTTGTTTGGTGAACAATGTAATGGCTTCCATGTGGTCCTGGGTGGTGTGGGGGGAGGGCTCCATCTTGCAGGGGAGTGGGACAGGGGGCATGGTTGGAGTAGTGGTACAAGCCTCCCTCCGACATACAAACAACCCAAGCAAGATGGCTACCTACCTGTAAGGTGAGGGTGGACAATGCAATGGCTTTGAAGTGCTCCTGGGAGGGGGTGGGCTCTATCCTGCTGGGGTGTGGGACAGAGGGCATGGTGGGAGTAATAGAACAGGCCTCCCTCCCCCAAACAGGCCTCCCAGGGAAGATGGCTACCTACCTGTAAATTTATTTGGTGAACAATGCAATAGCTTCCATGTGCTCTTGGGTGGTGTGGGAGGAGGGCTCCATCTTGCTGGGGAGTGGGACAGGGAGCATGGTGTGAGTATTAGTACAGGCCTCCTTCCCCCAAACATGTCTCCCAGGGAAGATGGCTACCTACCTGTAAGTTGGTTTGGTGAACAATGCAATGGCTTCCATGTGATTCTGGGTGGTGTGGGGGAGGGCTCTATCCTACTCATGTGTGGGACAGAGGGCATGGTGGGAGTAGTAGTGCAGGCCTCCCTCCCCCAAACAGGCCTCCCAGGGAAGAAGGCTAACTACCTGTAAGTTTGTTTGGTGAACAATGCAATGGCTGATACATCCTCATGGGTGGGGGAGTGCGCCATGCTGCTAGGGTGTGGGACAGGGGGCATGGTGGGTGTGGTGGTGCTGGCCTTCCAACCCCAAACAGCCAGAACAGGGAAGATGGCTACCTACCTGTAAGTTTGTTTGGTGAACAATGCAATGAGTGACACATGCTAATGGGTGGGGGAGGTCTCTATCCTGCTCAAGTGTGGGACAGGGGGCATGGTGGGAGTCGTGGTACAGGCCTCCTACCCCCAAACAGCCAGAACAGGGAAGATGGCTACCTACCTGTAAGTTTGTTTGGCGAACAATGCAATGGCTGACATATGCTCCTGTGTGGGGGAGGCCTTTATCCTGCTCAGGTGTGGGACAGGGGCATGGTGGGAGTATGAGTGCAGGCCTCCCTCCCACAAACAACCCTCACTGTGAAGATGGCTACCTACCTGTTAGGTGAGGGTGAACAATGCAATGGCTGACGCATGGTCCTGGGTGGCGGAGGGCTCCATGCTGCTGGGGTGTGGGACAGGGTGCATGGTAGGAGTCGTGGTACAGGCCTCCTACCCCCAAACAAGCCTCACAAGCAAGATGGCTACCTACCTGTTAGGTGAGGGTGAACAATGCAATGGCTGACACATGGTCCTGGGTGGGGGAGGGCTCCGTGCTGCTGTGGTGTGGGACAGGGAGCCTGGTGGGAGTCGTGGTACATGCCTCCCCCCCAAGCAAGCCTCCCAAGCAAGATGGCTACCTACCTGTTAGGTGAGGGTGAACAATGCAATGGCTGACACATGCTCCTGGGTGGGGGAGTGCTCCATGCTGCTGGGGTATAGGACAGGGGGCATGGTGGGAGTTGTGGTACAGTCCTCCCACCCCCAAACCAGCCTCCCAAGCAAGATGGCTGGCTACCTGTTAGGTGATGGTGGACAATGCAATGGTGTTTGGGTTGTGCAAGGAAGTACTTATCAGTGTGTTGGTTGCCATTTGTTTGTACTTACCAGCCTCCATTCCCCAGGATACTCCTGTGAGACTCTTAGGATGCAGTATGGCAAGCACCTTCTCCTCCCATGGTGTGAATGTTTTCTGTGGGATGGGAGGACCACTGCCAGTCCGGTTAGCCAGCTCCCAGTTCTTGCTCCTCCTCTCTTTGACAACCCTCTTCAGATCATGCCACCGCTTCATGATCTCCTTCTTGGATCGCAGGGTGGTCCCTACTGCATTGACCCTTTACACTATCCTTTCCAACATTTGAGTCCTCGTGGCTAATGGTGTCTGTTGGACCAGGCTACTAAACAGTTGTGGTTCCACTCTGACTATCTCATTTACCATGACTGTCAACTCACTCTCTGTGAATTTGGGCATTTTCTGTGCTGCCATGGCGCGTGGTGTTTGAAGTGTTTGTGGGTGCAGGTGTGTGTGTGTGGTAGGTGTGGTGTTGATGTGTGAGTGTGTTGTGTGCTGGGGGATTGTTGGTGCTGGTGTGATGGTGGAAGTGATGGTGGTAGTGGTGGTGGTGGTAGTGGTGTGTGTGCTGTGTTCTTTTGCCTCTCCTGTCAGATCTGGTGTATGCCCTTCTCTTCTGGAGTGTTGCAAAGGATTGTGGTCAGTGAAGGGGCTGATTTTATACTGATCTGTGTGGGTGTGTCCAAATGGGATGTTGCTGTCAGGTGTGTTGTGGGTGTTGTTCTGGGAATTTTATTTTTTTTGGCATTTGTCTTTTCATTGGTATGTGTTTTGTGTATTAGCAGGGCATGGCTACTTTGACTTGTGAAAAGTTTGGCATCGTTGCGGTGTTTTAGCATCGTTCGCCATGTTTTTCATATATACTCCGCAGCGGTGGCTATGCTGCAGCTCTTCAGCTGTCTCTGACATTCACTCCTGTGTGCGACCGCGGCGGTCGGAAACAGCGGATCGTACCACAGGACCATCGGGGATATACTCATTTCCGGTGCGGTGTCTCCGCTTTGCTTGCGGCTGGTTGTAGCTTTTCCGCAGCGTTTCTGACCGCCGTGGTCGGTTTTTGGAAGTCACCGCCCGGGTCGTGCAGTTTTGGTTTGCCCGCTACCTCCGCGGTCGGTCTTTTTTGGCGGTTGTTCCTAATTTGACCTCCGGTTTATCTGCGGGCCCGGCGGGCGGTTGTTTCCCGACTCCATGGCGGTCGGGGTGGTTTTCCGCCCACTATCCTAATGGGCCCCTTTGCATGCAGCAAAAACCCTGGGGCTATTCTTATACCCCATAGGCAATATGGCATAGCATCTCTGATAGCCGAGAGCACTGAATGCAGTCAAGCCACGGCTCTCAGGAGCGAAGGTGTGACTGAAAAATCCATTTGAAATATCTAGTGTGGTTTTGAACTTCTTATGAACTATGTTATTCACTAAACACAGAGCTATGTGTATTATGTACTGCATAGGTTCGAAAATGACTGTTCAAAATGTCTGTAGTCTAAAAGTATATGATATGAACTGTCCGGCTTTAATATTGGAAAAAGAGGACTATTTATAGATGAAACACAGGGTTCAATAACACCCTGATATTCCAATTGCATCAGAATGTCACTAACTGATGATTTAGCATCATGTTTAATGGGATATTGGGGTTGAGACTGAGGTGTAGATAGCAAAGAAATTACATGCAAAGGTGAATCCCTATCCCAACCTGCCTGATTGTGATAGAAAGCAGGAGCTAAGGTCAGAGCCCAGTCTAAAGCATAAGCTTGTTTAGTCTTCTCTGGGACATACTGAGAGAAAGACGGTAAAATGATATCTTTGCCTCTAGAGGAAGTGAGTACAAAAGGTGGAAGCCAATCAACCTACGCCAACAAAATGTCATAAGAAGAAGTCAAGTTGTCCCAAAAGACTGCATCTATTGTGCATTTAATATCACCTTCAATTTGAAGTTCAACATACTAAATTCTATCAAGGGGAGCTACGCAGGTGTCCGTGGTTTCAACAGTTATGTAAGTTTTAGTTGCTTTTGCCTTCAGACTCTGGTGGAGTGTCTGCTGAACTAGAGTAACTTCTGCTGTGATGCTGAAGAGAGTTACAGCCTAACTCCTGTCCAGGAGGAGGGTTCTCACTATCTAGGGCATACTTTGCAGTCAAAGCGGCAATATTCTCCTTCTGAAACAGAGAACAATACTGAGGTGGTTCCTCCTGTTTGACTTTTACGTCAAACTAGTGCGGCGGGTCTTGCCTTTATTGCGTGGACTCACCCTGTCTGCGATCCTGTCGTCCCCTGCTGCCAAATTGCTGATCTGATTATTCCTGAAAGGAATGAGAAGAACGGGGATCAGGAACCTGGAACTTCTCAGGTGTTATAATTTCAGAGCTGTCACGTAAATCATATCTACACTCAGAAGCGTCCGGTGGAGGAGAACAAGCACGGGACCTAGGCTTCTGTTGCTACCAATTTTTGTTCCAGACCTTTTTAGGACAGACTGGATGACTCTCGTTGTCTGGAGTGGGTTTAGTTTGTACTTGTGTAAATAGCCTGGCTCCCATGTTATTGCGACCCAGGGATGTGTAGACATCCGCAATAATAATCGGCAACTGTCGCTCCCAATCAGCATCCACCACCGCCGTGAGGCGTTGGCGCTCCTGCAAGCAGACCGCTTCACCTTTAATGTTAGCCAGAATCATATCGGAGACAATAGGGAACATTCTCACTAATCTCATCACCAGATTCAGTGTTAGGCCAACCCGTATTCATCCTGTACTCGTTTTAGAACGCTCCTCAGAACGCTCATGGAGGGGGTTCCAAAGCAGTGTATACACTGGTGTTGCAATCCGCCAGAGGGGGAATCAGACCACTTGGCAAACACATAGTCAGGATCCTGTGTTTCTCCACAGTGCTCATGTGTGAAAAAACAGCTTCATTCTGTTCAATTTTCTGTGCTATCCAAAAGGGAAGATCCTCACCATTATGCAGATGTGTGCCCATCACTGAATTAATTATAAAGGGACTAATCACAAGACCCCCGCCCTGTACAGGTGCCAGAGGCCCAGCTCCAGGCGGAGCCACCTGAATGGTATGAGAAATGTATTGTATTACCCGTCTATAGAGTTGAGTCACCTGTGCATAGAGCTGATGAAGCTCCACTATAGTAACATTTAGATAGTTTGGATGTGGTATAAAACCAGTCAAAACTGGCCAAACAGCCCATGTATATTTAAGGGGCCCATACGAACAAAAGAGATAGGGTGAGGAAGGGTACTATTAAACCAAATCAGATGTTCCCAGGAGGTCAACGGAACTTCAATCATCATCTAAGGATGATACGTCGCTGGAGGAGCAGAGACCGTGTAAGCGTGAAAAAAATCACAATTTGCCTCCACTGCAGGAAATGTAACCCAGGAATAAAAAACCTTGAAGTGGTATACTGGATCTGCTTCGGCCACCATGAAAATGGTAGCCCCCTTATCGGGGTCTCCATGAAGTGTCAAATGTTGTGGTGCTTGAGTTTCTGTTCTTCCCCCGCAGGCCATACCAGTGACTATTGGTAGGCTATGTCAGGCAGCTTGAGCATCTGTACCGTCATAGACAAACAGATACTGTTTTTTTTTAAAAGATGGTCCATTACAACAACCGATTTGTATGAGAACTGTGATTAACAATTGATTGATGAAGAATAGTGGTTGGCATTTAGAAAACCATTGAAGTATGGTTGCATACATTTAGCTGAGGTATTGAGTGTGGTTGACAGCCTGAATACTAAATACTGAATGGATGGGCGCACTTTGCCAAGAAATTGACTGATATGCACACAAAATACCTTTGTTTCTCCACTATCACATTTTGACGTAATCTCCTAACGTTGAACATGGATCACTAAGATTTAAACATGTCTTTTATATTCATTTTTATAGGCGATTGAGTGGAAACCTCTACATATGCTTCTGCATGTGGTGTGCTGGTAGCAGTCCACCTGGTAGCCACATGGCAACTACACTATATACTAATTGGATCTATTGCTGGGTGATATGATACCATACTCTGCTAATACAAACTAATTGATGGCTTTATGCATTGCATTCTCTATTCTATAAGCTGCCACCTTTTATTTCTTCTGTTTTAATCTACAGGTCCAGTGTATCTCACAAGCGGTATGGGGTCTCTGTGCCCTGATGAATTCGCCAAAAGTGAAGTGACAATGAAACATGTCAGCAGTTCATTTTAAAATGGTCAAACATGGTATGGTGTTTTTTCATTATGGGTACGGGCACTACAAATTTAAGATGCGTGCAGTGTGCTTTTCCGTAACTTATGTTTAATATGTTGATGAGGAAGACTCTCACTCATGGGCGTTGGTTTTTGTTCCTTTTTTAGGAATGTGCCAATGATGAGAGAGTGAGCAAGTTGGCGAGAAACTGAAAATCGCTTCTTGGTGGTTGATAATGTGTGGCACTTCCTAATCATATATTTTTTACTTATCATGTGAGACACACCTCTTGAGCATAGGATCTGAATTTGTTTTTAAGTACACAAATGTGAGGTTTCATAATTTGATATTAGACTCTTTCCCACTGGAATAGAAGCAGTGGGGCCAAACATAAATATCAACATGATGTGCAATGCGAAACAAGGGCTTTTTTGTATAAGGTACATGTCCTCTCACTCATTTGGATGTGCAGATAGGTAGTCAATTTTTACTGTTTCTAGCCAATAGGTAAAATGTGCGGTAAGGAACAGTAAAATCATTATAATGTTTCCATTGCCATGAAAAAAGGCATTGTATTTTTTCTTTTCAAAATGAAAATCCCTTTTCAGGATTTTCTTTTTGAAAAGAAAAATTAAATACTGATGCAGCCCTGCAATTGAGAGTAATATGCATTGACAGGAATCGCCGTCACTGTGGTTCCTGGCAATTCTTTTATAAATGACCAACTGCCTGGAGTCATTTATAAATCTGGAGTGCAGTTCTTTCGCCAGGGCAATAAACTAATTTACTCTGTTGCTCTGGCAGACCCACGTGCTGTCCGCCAGGTCCTAAGTTGTTTTTTAGAGCTCGGAACCAGTGGGGCAAGGTTGCAGGCTGTATCTGGCAATGAGTTCCAGAAGGCAGGATACCTTCCTAATGAAGGCCAGCTGAAATAGATCTTCTTCTGTGGAGAAGATCCAAAAAGAGGTAAACCTGTTTTTTCGGCCCAGCAAAATTGTGCCTCGGTCATGGTCCCATGAAGGTCTAAAAGTCCAAAAACTTTTATATTCAGAGTTGATAGGCGAAGTCTAGTGGGACACAGCCAAGGATCCCAGGATCAAGACTTACTCCAACACTGGCCACTAGCATAGTCCAGTCCATGTCCAGTTGCTACTGGTCTACTTGGCCTTTTCAGAGAACAGGGCTCTTTCCTCTTATTGTGTCCTTTACTCCTTATAGCCACACAGGAGCCCAGTCAACTGAACCATGCTGTCCACTGCTTTGTTCTGGGTTTAAGTGGGAGCAGGTCCATCCCTTCCGGTCTCCTTACTAGTCTCAGACAGAAGATACAGTCCTTCTTCTGTTTTTTCACTGGCCCAGAAAATGTTCTGAAGATGGTGCCTTAGGGTGCCACATTGTTGGTTGGTACTAGTTAGTTGGTAGAGGTGACTCCTGGCTCTTTCCTAGCAAATGGGGTACACGTTCCCAGGGCAATGCTATCCACTTTTCCAGCAGTTCCTATTTGCTCTACTGTAAAAATTCCACAGTGCACATTACAACCAAACCAAAATCTAAAATTGGTGAACCCTTCCTCCATTGTGCAGAGCCTCTATGCCCACTCAGAGGTGTGGTCACAGAAATGAGCAATCCCCTTCTCTGTGGTTACTCAAAGCTGGTTATTGGGGAGCTCTCCTGCCAATAGGTAAGGTAATAGCCTAGAATGAGTAACAAAGGTTTGCATTCTCCAACTGTTACCTCACATGTATTTGTGAAGTCACAGGCCCCCGAGAGGTTAATGAAGTTTCTGGCCTCTCTAAACCAGATGCGATGCACACTTACATGTCATCCCTCACTTACACTGACATCTGTTTCTTTTACATCATGTTTCATATTCTTACATGGTCTAAAAATGTAAACAGCATTGGTCAGAAACTCTGGAGTTGCATAGATCATCATAAAAATAGCCTGACAGCAGAATGACAAGCGTTCTAATGTTTAAATGTCCTTCATCCATGAAATTACCGTTTCATTTTTACCAGTTGCAAATAATCAATTTGTTGAATTAAAACACTCAATTGTGTTAGATTATATCTATTTATTTAGATGTAGCTGTGTGGCTTTGTGGTTAGGGTGTGTGGTAGCATACTGCATCTATAATGTTGTTTCTGCAGTTATGTATGATGGTTGGTCGTCACTTCAACAATGATGTGTCAAACCTATATCACACTATTGTGAAATCATTCACAAACACACGCTTTATCAAATAGTTAACAGGGTAGAGCTCTGAAGCAAGATGAAAGGTGTAGCGGTATATGATGGTGGAGGTGTTCCTGTGTGATGTACTTAATAATGTTTTTTATTATGTTGTGCATTATGTAGTATGTTATGCAAGGTTTTTATAATAGCAAATTTACTAAGAACATATTCGTCAACCTTAACTCCCTTACCACTTTAATTTTTAGGGAAACTCTTTTTTTTTAAATGAGGTATGAAACATCCTAGTACCACCTACCAGTGCTCATACTTGAAAAAGTTTAAAAAGAGATGTGTTCGAGAACTTACTTAATTAAGTTTGTAGGTATGCACATTTCTAAGTTGTTGCAGTGACAGTTTATTGCATTGTTAAATAGTCACAGTGTGGATTCATGATTGTTAGCCTTTTGGCATTTACTTCTCAGGGTGTGGGTATATGAAGGTGGATATGTGTGGGTGCTATGGTGAGTGTTTGGATGTATGATGTTAGTTAGTTGTATTAGTGTGTGATGGTGGCTGCTTGGGTATATGATGGTGGTTGCATGGACAGATGATGGCGGATGTGTTTGGATATCAAGGTTACTGTTTTGATGTATGGGGTTTTCTATGATAGTGTGCATGTTTGGTATCATTTTGGTTGCTTTGACATGTAATGGTGGTTGTGTTGGTATATAATGTTGGTTGTGTGTATGTTTAATGTATGATGTGTTGGCATGCAATGCCCCATGGCAGCCTCTACAAGGGCTCAATTCACCTTATGCCACCCTGACCTGCCCATGCAGCTCCTTTGTGTGCCCAGTAACTACTTTGTGTGCCCCACATTCTCCTTTATATACCTCCAGTCTACTGGAGCCTCCTTGTGTGGGCGTGCTCACCAGCAGCCTTGCATGCCACCCTCAGGAGGCTTGCAGCCCTTGGTAAAACCCTACACCTCAGATAGTCTCACTGGATTTCTGGTGCCTCACTACATCCCCTCCTTTTTGCTCCCACCTCCATTCAGGCACTATGTGTGTCCCTTTCCCCATTCCAGCACATGTGTACCAGTCTGCCACCCCTTATGTCCTTGTATGCACATCTACCACACTGCAGCCTATCTGTGTACTGCCCTACCTCCCACCTACCACCATTGTATATGTCTGTCCCACCATCTCTGCATCCTCTCTGTGTGTCCTATTCTTCTGCTTCATGTGCCTCAGACTCCTGCAGCCTATCTATGTGCCACCATGTGCCCCCGGCATGCCAAGAGAGACCCTTTCTGTAACCTGGCACCGCCCAAAGCCCTTATGTATCTCCCTCTGGGTCCTAGAGGGTTCTGTGTGCCCACCCACCGTTCCAGCATGTCACTTCCCCTGCAACACTGCATTTTGCCCTTAGCTCCCATGCAGCCCTTATGGGTTCTGAATAACCACTACAGTTCCTGGGTGGCCCCTAAACCACTCCTGCTAGCCCTCAGTGTGTCAACCCACCTTGCTTTGCAGCTCATGTATGTACCCCACCACCTGCAGCTTTTGGGCCTCATTACGAGTACGGCCATCCTCAAGACTGCTGTACTTGTGGTGGCGGTCCAACCACCACCACACTGCAGGTCTGCCCAAAGTATTTTGAGTGTGGCAATCGGACTGCCACAAGACACAGTCTCTGCCGGGATCAAGGATCCCACTGGGCTGGCAGTCTGCAACCGACCTGAATATGCTGGTGGTGATACTGCTGGCACCGCTGAGCATATTACAAGTTGCCTTTTCACCACCCTTTTCATGACAGTGAGCTTGCAATGAAAAGGGTGGTGGCAAGGCAACTAAGGAGGCCCTAACTGAGCCCCCTGGCAGATTTGTGCTAGGGGTGCATGCAGGGGGAGCCCCCTGTAATTGCACCCTGTGCGTACATGATGTGGCATTCATGCCACAACTGTACAGGAACAGCCAGCAGGCATTTTGACAGGTGGCAGTCTGCTGTAAAGGTTCTTCTATGACCATGATACAGCTGCCGCTGTGAGACCTCCGCAGCATCGCCCGCCTGACCTAGATTTAACTCTGAATCTGACGGGTGGCTGCACCATGGCCTTGGCAGTCCTCTTGTGGACATAGCAGTAGCAGTTCCACAGGAGGACCGCTAAAGTAGTAATAAGGCCTTTTATGTGTAGCCTGCATTCCCTATGTGTCCCCAGACTCTTGCAACCAGTCTATGTGTCCGAGTGGTCCTCACCGCCTAAAGCCTACAGCACTTCTGGGTGCCCTTTTCACTGCCTTGTAACTCTTTTGAGTGACCCCCACCTCTCCCTCTGTTCCTGTATTTGGTATCATGTTATAGCCATATAGCTCTTCTCTGTGTCTCCCAGCCTGCAACATTGCCAATCCATTAGGTATGGCTTGCACTGTAAAATGCTAGCCAAACCTAGAGGCTATAACAATATATATCTTTTTTAAAACAACCTCACTACCAAAGTTTGCAAAATTCAGTAGAGCTCTAAAAAAATTAATCGAATGGTGGGATATATTTTACAACCACGTCCCCATACCCTATGTGCCCACAGACTTCTGCAACCAGTCTATATGTTCCTAACTGCCCCGTCCTACAGCACCTCTGAGTGCCTCTTTTTAACCATCATGCAGCTCTTTTGTGTGAGCCCACTGGTATCATGGCTTAGCCATGTAACTCCACTGTGTTCCTCCAAGTCTGCAACATTGCCAATCCGTTAGGTATGGCTTGCACTGTAAAATACAAGCCATCCTAAAACACTGCTTCCAAAGTTTGCAAATTTGGGAGAGTTATAAAAAATAAAATGTGCATAATGATTTGTGGGATATATCTTTTAAACCCCACATCCACAGGGCTCCTTTGAAAAGAAAGTTTCTTATATTTGCAATCTTAGATAGCAATTTCTAAACAAAACAAATACTGCAAGGGGGGTTGGGCTTCTCTATAAACCCCCATAAAAGGGGGGGGGAGCTATATGCCACATTGCCCAAGGGTGTAGATAAAATAAATCCTAACTCGTGCCCAAAGGAAGGACTGGTGTGCTATCAATCCCTCTTGCAACAACCCCCTCTAACTTTGCTAAATGGTGAGAGGGTAATATCGTCCGTGAACCTTTGACCTTAACCAAAGACAACGGGGGAACATTCCACCCCTTACCTTGACAAAGGAGTGCATATTGAAAAAGACTGAGGGAGCTGGAGAATTGTTACCCACTGCTGAGCCCTCTTCTCTGATTGAGAAAGTGGGCATGAGTTGGTGACAGCTGACAAGGTCCTCTGCGGCTAGCAGTATTATTATGCTCCCATCACCATTTGGCAAGGTGAGAAGATTTTCAGTTGAAGCCCCAAAACGCTTTGGCAGTGTCTATGACAAGATGGCGACCAACATGCTCCAGCTTCTCTGTTGTTTCTGAGCTGGAACAAAACAATCTAATGTGACACTTCAACTATTTGTTATCAATCTGCCCTGATTAAGGGGTATTCAGCCCAACATGCATGTATCAGACATCTATTGAAATGGAATCATTCAACTGAGTAGTTCCTATTTTTGAATCATATATTAGTGATTTGAGCATACTATAACATTTCTCATGATAATAAATTAATAATAAATTAAATGATAATTGATATTTGAGGATGTGGTTTTTAATTAAACCCGGGCCACATCATATATACAGTGCACTGCCCTAGTCTGTTCCGTGCACACCTTATATTGTGATCCCTTTGCCTGAAGCCAGGTGCATTGCCCTTCTAGGCAGGTGCAGATAGAGACTACACTCACCTTCACGGGGTGTCTGCAGGGTCCATCTAACCTTTTTGTAACCTAATTTGAAGAGTCGCCCTCAGGGAGTTTTAACAGTGCCCTACCTATTTTGTTACACAGTATGGGTGCTCCTCAATGCTCTTTTGTCTCTGTGCCTGCTTCTATAATACTGTGTGGGCATAGAGACAAAGTGTTCCCATATTTGCCTGGGATCATGAGGGAAGGCCCACGTGTGATCATGACTGTGCTACATGTGAGCCCAGCCCGATCAGTGTTACAGAAAGGGCCACACTAGCATCTACAGGCCTGTCTGTATTGCCAAAGAGCCCCTGGGGCACAGAGAGGGTTGCTCAAGACTGATGCATCACATCGCACTCAGTATAAAACAGCCCCTGTACAATTACATTCAAAACAAATTTCGATATTTGTGCAGACTAATGACTTAATAGTTATGCACTGGGGAATACTTACCAGGTGTTGGTTATGCATTTGTAACTTTGAAAAGTTTTCTGTCCAACAAGAACTGCACCCTGGAGGCTCACTAAGCATTCATAATATTGACCCTACATTGAACTGGAGATGAAGATAGGTACGCCTGTGGTCTGTTCTTAAGCATCACTTTTTTGTTCTCAAACTTGATTTTTTTATAAACATATATAAACCATAAACTATTTTCTTTTCATCGATTACATTACAGATGAAGTAATGTCAGGCAACATGTAGACAATAGGTAAAATCAATCATTACAAAATATTACTTGGAAAATCTAGGGTGAAGGGGGTCTTTACTGCTGACAGTGAGGGGTGGTTGACATATGTCCCCACGATAGGAATTCCACAACCCCCTTATGCGGGCTTGTGGAATTATATAGGGCAGCCTTGGGCCACATATACAGTCTTTTCTCTGAACATTGACCAATCCAGGTCTTTCTCCCAGTTTCCCTCTGTAGGAGGATGTGACGCTCCCCACAGCTGTGCGATGTTTCTCTTAGCGAACATAAACCCCAGAGTGACCCATTGTGTTGTGTAATCATTCAAATCTGTCGACTCCCAAATATTCAATAAGCATCTACGAGCTTCAAGGCTGACTTGAGTGGATAATACTGTGTTAATGATGTTGTGTACCTTTCACCAGTAGAGTTGGATACTGCCTCATTCCCAAATTATGTGCATAAAAGTACCCGCCTGGCCACATCCCCGTCTACAATCCTCCCCAACCATGTTCCCCATCTGCACCAACTGGGTCCTGTCACATAAACCCTATGGAGGATTTTAAGTTGGACTAGTCGGAGTTGCACTGGTATTGCCACGACTCTAGGCGAGGAAACAGCTCCTGCCATTCCTTGTCGTCCATCTTGATTCCATCTCCTGACCATCTCTCCCGAAGTGATTGAAGAGGGTCTGGCATATTATTTATCAACTTTTTATATATCAGTGAAATAGTTTTGGCAGGGAGGTGGCCATCTAGTACCCTATCCTCCAATGTGGAAGATTCGGGAAGGGTGGTACCATGCTGCAAATGGGAGCGCAAAGCATGTCGGACCTTTGTGTAGTGGAAGAATTCCAAGTGAGCTAGCTCAAATTGCTGTTGCATGGCGGCGAATGGTTTAACGTCCGTCTTGTCCCATAGGTCACCGATACGCGAGAAATATATATGGTCCCACTTGTCAAACCCCTTGCATTTCCATAGACTACCCAGCAGCTCTGAGTCCCATAACGGGGTCGCAAGTGTAAGCCTGCGATGCCATCCGAGGCATTTAGAGGCAGTGTGCCAAACAGGTACCAAATGTTTGGTGGGACCCCTGAGTTTAAAGCGGTGAGGTTTGGAATAAAGGGCTCTATTGTAGTTTCCACCAGAGAGAAGCCATATATCCATGTTATAGCCTGGATCCCTGGGACGGGTGTAGGTGCCATGAATAATGGCAGCAAGGTAGGCTGCCCAGTAGTACTTTTTAATGTCAGGGAGGCTGATGCCCCCGTCGTACTAATTCAGATTGAGCTTACTGAGGGCTTTCCATCCCATAACAAGTCCCGTTGAAGGCCATCTATCTCCCTGAAATAAGATGTTAGGACAGTGTCTAAGGAATTCTGCTGGGCATATAAAAACCGAGGCAAAATCATATTTTTAAAAGGGCCGCCTTTCCCAGTAGGGAAAGGGGGAGTGACTTCCAATTGTTTATGTCTTTTCTCAGCCTAATTAAAGGCGGGAGCAGATTCTGGGTATACCGAAGTGATGGATCTAGGGAAAGAAACATTCTGAGATAATTGTAGCCCTCTGTACTTATCTCTATTGAGCACCCCTTTAGTGGGATAGGCGGCTCTCTTGCCAAAACAAATAGCAGGGATTTACTCCAGTTAATAGAATGTTCGGAAAAGCTTAGGCATCACTTCTTAATGTTAAATCAGTGCTGCTTTTTAATCATGATTTATTATTCATCAATGTCTTAATCTCAGATCCTTGGATGATCAATCATTTGGGAACAGCTAATAGCATTTTAGTAAAGGGTAGCCTTCCGTCTGATTTTCATGCATCTCACTCCGGCAGTACTATTACTCCAGAGACTTTCGAAGCATCCACTCAGAACAGGGAAGATGGCTACCTACCTGTAAGTTTGTTTGGCGAACAATGCAATGGCTGACATATGCTCCTGTGTGGGGGAGGCCTTTATCCTGCTCAGGTGTGGGACAGGGGCATGGTGGGAGTATGAGTGCAGGCCTCCCTCCCACAAACAACCCTCACTGTGAAGATGGCTACCTACCTGTTAGGTGAGGGTGAACAATGCAATGGCTGACGCATGGTCCTGGGTGGCGGAGGGCTCCATGCTGCTGGGGTGTGGGACAGGGTGCATGGTAGGAGTCGTGGTACAGGCCTCTTACCCCCAAACAAGCCTCACAAGCAAGATGGCTACCTACCTGTTAGGTGAGGGTGAACAATGCAATGGCTGACACATGGTCCTGGGTGGGGGAGGGCTCCGTGCTGCTGTGGTGTGGGACAGGGAGCCTGGTGGGAGTCGTGGTACATGCCTCCCCCCCAAGCAAGCCTCCCTAGCAAGATGGCTACCTACCTGTTAGGTGAGGGTGAACAATGCAATGGCTGACACATGCTCCTGGGTGGGGGAGTGCTCCATGCTGCTGGGGTATAGGACAGGGGGCATGGTGGGAGTTGTGGTACAGTCCTCCCACCCCCAAACCAGCCTCCCAAGCAAGATGGCTGGCTACCTGTTAGGTGATGGTGGACAATGCAATGGTGTTTGGGTTGTGCAAGGAAGTACTTATCAGTGTGTTGGTTGCCATTTGTTTGTACTTACCAGCCTCCATTCCCCAGGATACTCCTGTGAGACTCTTAGGATGCAGTATGGCAAGCACCTTCTCCTCCCATGGTGTGAATGTTTTCTGTGGGATGGGAGGACCACTGCCAGTCCGGTTAGCCAGCTCCCAGTTCTTGCTCCTCCTCTCTTTGACAACCCTCTTCAGATCATGCCACCGCTTCATGATCTCCTTCTTGGATCGCAGGGTGGTCCCTACTGCATTGACCCTTTACACTATCCTTTCCAACATTTGAGTCCTCGTGGCTAATGGTGTCTGTTGGACCAGGCTACTAAACAGTTGTGGTTCCACTCTGACTATCTCATTTACCATGACTGTCAACTCACTCTCTGTGAATTTGGGCATTTTCTGTGCTGCCATGGCGCGTGGTGTTTGAAGTGTTTGTGGGTGCAGGTGTGTGTGTGGTAGGTGTGGTGTTGATGTGTGAGGTGTGTTGTGTGCTGGGGGATTGTTGGTGCTGGTGTGATGGTGGAAGTGATGGTGGTAGTGGTGGTGGTGGTAGTGGTGTGTGTGCTGTGTTCTTTTGCCTCTCCTGTCAGATCTGGTGTATGCCCTTCTCTTCTGGAGTGTTGCAAAGGATTGTGGTCAGTGAAGGGGCTGATTTTATACTGATCTGTGTGGGTGTGTCCAAATGGGATGTTGCTGTCAGGTGTGTTGTGGGTGTTGTTCTGGGAATTTTATTTTTTTTGGCATTTGTCTTTTCATTGGTATGTGTTTTGTGTATTAGCAGGGCATGGCTACTTTGACTTGTGAAAAGTTTGGCATCGTTGCGGTGTTTTAGCATCGTTCGCCATGTTTTTCATATATACTCCGCAGCGGTGGCTATGCTGCAGCTCTTCCGCTGTCTCTGACATTCACTCCTGTGTGCGACCGCGGCGGTCGGAAACAGCGGATCGTACCACAGGACCATCGGGGATATACTCATTTCCCGTGCGGTGTCTCCGCTTTGCTTGCGGCTGGTTGTAGCTTTTCCGCAGCGTTTCTGACCGCCGTGGTCGGTTTTTGGAAGTCACCGCCCGGGTCGTGCAGTTTTGGTTTGCCCGCTACCTCCGCGGTCGGTCTTTTTTGGCGGTTGTTCCTAATTTGACCTCCGGTTTATCTGCGGGCCCGGCGGGCGGTTGTTTCCCGACTCCATGGCGGTCGGGGTGGTTTTCCGCCCACTATCCTAATGGGCCCCTTTGCATGCAGCAAAAACCCTGGGGCTATTCTTATACCCCATAGGCAATATGGCATAGCATCTCTGATAGCCGAGAGCACTGAATGCAGTCAAGCCACGGCTCTCAGGAGCGAAGGTGTGACTGAAAAATCCATTTGAAATATCTAGTGTGGTTTTGAACTTCTTATGAACTATGTTATTCACTAAACACAGAGCTATGTGTATTATGTACTGCATAGGTTCGAAAATGACTGTTCAAAATGTCTGTAGTCTAAAAGTATATGATATGAACTGTCCGGCTTTAATATTGGAAAAAGAGGACTATTTATAGATGAAACACAGGGTTCAATAACACCCTGATATTCCAATTGCATCAGAATGTCACTAACTGATGATTTAGCATCATGTTTAATGGGATATTGGGGTTGAGACTGAGGTGTAGATAGCAAAGAAATTACATGCAAAGGTGAATCCCTATCCCAACCTGCCTGATTGTGATAGAAAGCAGGAGCTAAGGTCAGAGCCCAGTCTAAAGCATAAGCTTGTTTAGTCTTCTCTGGGACATACTGAGAGAAAGACGGTAAAATGATATCTTTGCCTCTAGAGGAAGTGAGTACAAAAGGTGGAAGCCAATCAACCTACGCCAACAAAATGTCATAAGAAGAAGTCAAGTTGTCCCAAAAGACTGCATCTATTGTGCATTTAATATCACCTTCAATTTGAAGTTCAACATACTAAATTCTATCAAGGGGAGCTACGCAGGTGTCCGTGGTTTCAACAGTTATGTAAGTTTTAGTTGCTTTTGCCTTCAGACTCTGGTGGAGTGTCTGCTGAACTAGAGTAACTTCTGCTGTGATGCTGAAGAGAGTTACAGCCTAACTCCTGTCCAGGAGGAGGGTTCTCACTATCTAGGGCATACTTTGCAGTCAAAGCGGCAATATTCTCCTTCTGAAACAGAGAACAATACTGAGGTGGTTCCTCCTGTTTGACTTTTACGTCAAACTAGTGCGGCGGGTCTTGCCTTTATTGCGTGGACTCACCCTGTCTGCGATCCTGTCGTCCCCTGCTGCCAAATTGCTGATCTGATTATTCCTGAAAGGAATTAGAAGAACGGGGATCAGGAACCTGGAACTTCTCAGGTGTTATAATTTCAGAGCTGTCACGTAAATCATATCTACACTCAGAAGCGTCCGGTGGAGGAGAACAAGCACGGGACCTAGGCTTCTGTTGCTACCAATTTTTGTTCCAGACCTTTTTAGGACAGACTGGATGACTCTCGTTGTCTGGAGTGGGTTTAGTTTGTACTTGTGTAAATAGCCTGGCTCCCATGTTATTGCGACCCAGGGATGTGTAGATATCCGCAATAATAATCGGCAACTGTCGCTCCCAATCAGCATCCACCACCGCCGTGAGGCGTTGGCGCTCCTGCAAGCAGACCGCTTCACCTTTAATGTTAGCCAGAATCATATCGGAGACAATAGGGAACATTCTCACTAATCTCATCACCAGATTCAGTGTTAGGCCAACCCGTATTCATCCTGTACTCGTTTTAGAACGCTCCTCAGAACGCTCATGGAGGGGGTTCCAAAGCAGTGTATACACTGGTGTTGCAATCCGCCAGAGGGGGAATCAGACCACTTGGCAAACACATAGTCAGGATCCTGTGTTTCTCCACAGTGCTCATGTGTGAAAAAACAGCTTCATTCTGTTCAATTTTCTGTGCTATCCAAAAGGGAAGATCCTCACCATTATGCAGATGTGTGCCCATCACTGAATTAATTATAAAGGGACTAATCACAAGACCCCCGCCCTGTACAGGTGCCAGAGGCCCAGCTCCAGGCGGAGCCACCTGAATGGTATGAGAAATGTATTGTATTACCCGTCTATAGAGTTGAGTCACCTGTGCATAGAGCTGATGAAGCTCCACTATAGTAACATTTAGATAGTTTGGATGTGGTATAAAACCAGTCAAAACTGGCCAAACAGCCCATGTATATTTAAGGGGCCCATACGAACAAAAGAGATAGGGTGAGGAAGGGTACTATTAAACCAAATCAGATGTTCCCAGGAGGTCAACGGAACTTCAATCATCATCTAAGGATGATACGTCGCTGGAGGAGCAGAGACCGTGTAAGCGTGAAAAAAATCACAATTTGCCTCCACTGCAGGAAATGTAACCCAGGAATAAAAAACCTTGAAGTGGTATACTGGATCTGCTTCGGCCACCATGAAAATGGTAGCCCCCTTATCGGGGTCTCCATGAAGTGTCAAATGTTGTGGTGCTTGAGTTTCTGTTCTTCCCCCGCAGGCCATACCAGTGACTATTGGTAGGCTATGTCAGGCAGCTTGAGCATCTGTACCGTCATAGACAAACAGATACTGTTTTTTTTTAAAAGATGGTCCATTACAACAACCGATTTGTATGAGAACTGTGATTAACAATTGATTGATGAAGAATAGTGGTTGGCATTTAGAAAACCATTGAAGTATGGTTGCATACATTTAGCTGAGGTATTGAGTGTGGTTGACAGCCTGAATACTAAATACTGAATGGATCGGCGCACTTTGCCAAGAAATTGACTGATATGCACACAAAATACCTTTGTTTCTCCACTATCACATTTTGACGTAATCTCCTAACGTTGAACATGGATCACTAAGATTTAAACATGTCTTTTATATTCATTTTTATAGGCGATTGAGTGGAAACCTCTACATATGCTTCTGCATGTGGTGTGCTGGTAGCAGTCCACCTGGTAGCCACATGGCAACTACACTATATACTAATTGGATCTATTGCTGGGTGATATGATACCATACTCTGCTAATACAAACTAATTGATGGCTTTATGCATTGCATTCTCTATTCTATAAGCTGCCACCTTTTATTTCTTCTGTTTTAATCTACAGGTCCAGTGTATCTCACAAGCGGTATGGGGTCTCTGTGCCCTGATGAATTCGCCAAAAGTGAAGTGACAATGAAACATGTCAGCAGTTCATTTTAAAATGGTCAAACATGGTATGGTGTTTTTTCATTATGGGTACGGGCACTACAAATTTAAGATGCGTGCAGTGTGCTTTTCCGTAACTTATGTTTAATATGTTGATGAGGAAGACTCTCACTCATGGGCGTTGGTTTTTGTTCCTTTTTTAGGAATGTGCCAATGATGAGAGAGTGAGCAAGTTGGCGAGAAACTGAAAATCGCTTCTTGGTGGTTGATAATGTGTGGCACTTCCTAATCATATATTTTTTACTTATCATGTGAGACACACCTCTTGAGCATAGGATCTGAATTTGTTTTTAAGTACACAAATGTGAGGTTTCATAATTTGATATTAGACTCTTTCCCACTGGAATAGAAGCAGTGGGGCCAAACATAAATATCAACATGATGTGCAATGCGAAACAAGGGCTTTTTTGTATAAGGTACATGTCCTCTCACTCATTTGGATGTGCAGATAGGTAGTCAATTTTTACTGTTTCTAGCCAATAGGTAAAATGTGCGGTAAGGAACAGTAAAATCATTATAATGTTTCCATTGCCATGAAAAAAGGCATTGTATTTTTTCTTTTCAAAATGAAAATCCCTTTTCAGGATTTTCTTTTTGAAAAGAAAAATTAAATACTGATGCAGCCCTGCAATTGAGAGTAATATGCATTGACAGGAATCGCCGTCACTGTGGTTCCTGGCAATTCTTTTATAAATGACCAACTGCCTGGAGTCATTTATAAATCTGGAGTGCAGTTCTTTCGCCAGGGCAATAAACTAATTTACTCTGTTGCTCTGGCAGACCCACGTGCTGTCCGCCAGGTCCTAAGTTGTTTTTTAGAGCTCGGAACCAGTGGGGCAAGGTTGCAGGCTGTATCTGGCAATGAGTTCCAGAAGGCAGGATACCTTCCTAATGAAGGCCAGCTGAAATAGATCTTCTTCTGTGGAGAAGATCCAAAAAGAGGTAAACCTGTTTTTTCGGCCCAGCAAAATTGTGCCTCGGTCATGGTCCCATGAAGGTCTAAAAGTCCAAAAACTTTTATATTCAGAGTTGATAGGCGAAGTCTAGTGGGACACAGCCAAGGATCCCAGGATCAAGACTTACTCCAACACTGGCCACTAGCATAGTCCAGTCCATGTCCAGTTGCTACTGGTCTACTTGGCCTTTTCAGAGAACAGGGCTCTTTCCTCTTATTGTGTCCTTTACTCCTTATAGCCACACAGGAGCCCAGTCAACTGAACCATGCTGTCCACTGCTTTGTTCTGGGTTTAAGTGGGAGCAGGTCCATCCCTTCCGGTCTCCTTACTAGTCTCAGACAGAAGATACAGTCCTTCTTCTGTTTTTTCACTGGCCCAGAAAATGTTCTGAAGATGGTGCCTTAGGGTGCCACATTGTTGGTTGGTACTAGTTAGTTGGTAGAGGTGACTCCTGGCTCTTTCCTAGCAAATGGGGTACACGTTCCCAGGGCAATGCTATCCACTTTTCCAGCAGTTCCTATTTGCTCTACTGTAAAAATTCCACAGTGCACATTACAACCAAACCAAAATCTAAAATTGGTGAACCCTTCCTCCATTGTGCAGAGCCTCTATGCCCACTCAGAGGTGTGGTCACAGAAATGAGCAATCCCCTTCTCTGTGGTTACTCAAAGCTGGTTATTGGGGAGCTCTCCTGCCAATAGGTAAGGTAATAGCCTAGAATGAGTAACAAAGGTTTGCATTCTCCAACTGTTACCTCACATGTATTTGTGAAGTCACAGGCCCCCGAGAGGTTAATGAAGTTTCTGGCCTCTCTAAACCAGATGCGATGCACACTTACATGTCATCCCTCACTTACACTGACATCTGTTTCTTTTACATCATGTTTCATATTCTTACATGGTCTAAAAATGTAAACAGCATTGGTCAGAAAATCTGGAGTTGCATAGATCATCATAAAAATAGCCTGACAGCAGAATGACAAGCGTTCTAATGTTTAAATGTCCTTCATCCATGAAATTACCGTTTCATTTTTACCAGTTGCAAATAATCAATTTGTTGAATTAAAACACTCAATTGTGTTAGATTATATCTATTTATTTAGATGTAGCTGTGTGGCTTTGTGGTTAGGGTGTGTGGTAGCATACTGCATCTATAATGTTGTTTCTGCAGTTATGTATGATGGTTGGTCGTCACTTCAACAATGATGTGTCAAACCTATATCACACTATTGTGAAATCATTCACAAACACACGCTTTATCAAATAGTTAACAGGGTAGAGCTCTGAAGCAAGATGAAAGGTGTAGCGGTATATGATGGTGGAGGTGTTCCTGTGTGATGTACTTAATAATGTTTTTTATTATGTTGTGCATTATGTAGTATGTTATGCAAGGTTTTTATAATAGCAAATTTACTAAGAACATATTCGTCAACCTTAACTCCCTTACCACTTTAATTTTTAGGGAAACTCTTTTTTTTTAAATGAGGTATGAAACATCCTAGTACCACCTACCAGTGCTCATACTTGAAAAAGTTTAAAAAGAGATGTGTTCGAGAACTTACTTAATTAAGTTTGTAGGTATGCACATTTCTAAGTTGTTGCAGTGACAGTTTATTGCATTGTTAAATAGTCACAGTGTGGATTCATGATTGTTAGCCTTTTGGCATTTACTTCTCAGGGTGTGGGTATATGAAGGTGGATATGTGTGGGTGCTATGGTGAGTGTTTGGATGTATGATGTTAGTTAGTTGTATTAGTGTGTGATGGTGGCTGCTTGGGTATATGATGGTGGTTGCATGGACAGATGATGGCGGATGTGTTTGGATATCAAGGTTACTGTTTTGATGTATGGGGTTTTCTATGATAGTGTGCATGTTTGGTATCATTTTGGTTGCTTTGACATGTAATGGTGGTTGTGTTGGTATATAATGTTGGTTGTGTGTATGTTTAATGTATGATGTGTTGGCATGCAATGCCCCATGGCAGCCTCTACAAGGGCTCAATTCACCTTATGCCACCCTGACCTGCCCATGCAGCTCCTTTGTGTGCCCAGTAACTACTTTGTGTGCCCCACATTCTCCTTTATATACCTCCAGTCTACTGGAGCCTCCTTGTGTGGGCGTGCTCACCAGCAGCCTTGCATGCCACCCTCTGGAGGCTTGCAGCCCTTGGTAAAACCCTACACGTCAGATAGTCTCACTGGATTTCTGGTGCCTCACTACACTCACTTTTTGCTCCCACCTCCATTCAGGCACTATGTGTGTCCCTTTCCCCATTCCAGCACATGTGTACCAGTCTGCCACCCCTTATGTCCTTGTATGCACATCTACCACACTGCAGCCTATCTGTGTACTGCCCTACCTCCCACCTACCACCATTGTATATGTCTGTCCCACCATCTCTGCATCCTCTCTGTGTGTCCTATTCTTCTGCTTCATGTGCCTCAGACTCCTGCAGCCTATCTATGTGCCACCATGTGCCCCCGGCATGCCAAGAGAGACCCTTTCTGTAACCTGGCACCGCCCAAAGCCCTTATGTATCTCCCTCTGGGTCCTAGAGGGTTCTGTGTGCCCACCCACCGTTCCAGCATGTCACTTCCCCTGCAACACTGCATTTTGCCCTTAGCTCCCATGCAGCCCTTATGGGTTCTGAATAACCACTACAGTTCCTGGGTGGCCCCTAAACCACTCCTGCTAGCCCTCAGTGTGTCAACCCACCTTGCTTTGCAGCTCATGTATGTACCCCACCACCTGCAGCTTTTGGGCCTCATTACGAGTACGGCCATCCTCAAGACTGCTGTACTTGTGGTGGCGGTCCAACCACCACCACACTGCAGGTCTGCCCAAAGTATTTTGAGTGTGGCAATCGGACTGCCACAAGACACAGTCTCTGCCGGGATCAAGGATCCCACTGGGCTGGCAGTCTGCAACCGACCTGAATATGCTGGTGGTGATACTGCTGGCACCGCTGAGCATATTACAAGTTGCCTTTTCACCACCCTTTTCATGACAGTGAGCTTGCAATGAAAAGGGTGGTGGCAAGGCAACTAAGGAGGCCCTAACTGAGCCCCCTGGCAGATTTGTGCTAGGGGTGCATGCAGGGGGAGCCCCCTGTAATTGCACCCTGTGCGTACATGATGTGGCATTCATGCCACAACTGTACAGGAACAGCCAGCAGGCATTTTGACAGGTGGCAGTCTGCTGTAAAGGTTCTTCTATGACCATGATACAGCTGCCGCTGTGAGACCTCCGCAGCATCGCCCGCCTGACCTAGATTTAACTCTGAATCTGACGGGTGGCTGCACCATGGCCTTGGCAGTCCTCTTGTGGACATAGCAGTAGCAGTTCCACAGGAGGACCGCTAAAGTAGTAATAAGGCCTTTTATGTGTAGCCTGCATTCCCTATGTGTCCCCAGACTCTTGCAACCAGTCTATGTGTCCGAGTGGTCCTCACCGCCTAAAGCCTACAGCACTTCTGGGTGCCCTTTTCACTGCCTTGTAACTCTTTTGAGTGACCCCCACCTCTCCCTCTGTTCCTGTATTTGGTATCATGTTATAGCCATATAGCTCTTCTCTGTGTCTCCCAGCCTGCAACATTGCCAATCCATTAGGTATGGCTTGCACTGTAAAATGCTAGCCAAACCTAGAGGCTATAACAATATATATCTTTTTTAAAACAACCTCACTACCAAAGTTTGCAAAATTCAGTAGAGCTCTAAAAAAATTAATCGAATAGTGGGATATATTTTACACCCCACAACCACGTCCCCATACCCTATGTGCCCACAGACTTCTGCAACCAGTCTATATGTTCCTAACTGCCCCGTCCTACAGCACCTCTGAGTGCCTCTTTTTAACCATCATGCAGCTCTTTTGTGTGAGCCCACTGGTATCATGGCTTAGCCATGTAACTCCACTGTGTTCCTCCAAGTCTGCAACATTGCCAATCCGTTAGGTATGGCTTGCACTGTAAAATACAAGCCATCCTAAAACACTGCTTCCAAAGTTTGCAAATTTGGGAGAGTTATAAAAAATAAAATGTGCATAATGATTTGTGGGATATATCTTTTAAACCCCACATCCACAGGGCTCCTTTGAAAAGAAAGTTTCTTATATTTGCAATCTTAGATAGCAATTTCTAAACAAAACAAATACTGCAAGGGGGGTTGGGCTTCTCTATAAACCCCCATAAAAGGGGGGGGAGCTATATGCCACATTGCCCAAGGGTGTAGATAAAATAAATCCTAACTCGTGCCCAAAGGAAGGACTGGTGTGCTATCAATCCCTCTTGCAACAACCCCCTCTAACTTTGCTAAATGGTGAGAGGGTAATATCGTCCGTGAACCTTTGACCTTAACCAAAGACAACGGGGGAACATTCCACCCCTTACCTTGACAAAGGAGTGCATATTGAAAAAGACTGAGGGAGCTGGAGAATTGTTACCCACTGCTGAGCCCTCTTCTCTGATTGAGAAAGTGGGCATGAGTTGGTGACAGCTGACAAGGTCCTCTGCGGCTAGCAGTATTATTATGCTCCCATCACCATTTGGCAAGGTGAGAAGATTTTCAGTTGAAGCCCCAAAACGCTTTGGCAGTGTCTATGACAAGATGGCGACCAACATGCTCCAGCTTCTCTGTTGTTTCTGAGCTGGAACAAAACAATCTAATGTGACACTTCAACTATTTGTTATCAATCTGCCCTGATTAAGGGGTATTCAGCCCAACATGCATGTATCAGACATCTATTGAAATGGAATCATTCAACTGAGTAGTTCCTATTTTTGAATCATATATTAGTGATTTGAGCATACTATAACATTTCTCATGATAATAAATTAATAATAAATTAAATGATAATTGATATTTGAGGATGTGGTTTTTAATTAAACCCGGGCCACATCATATATACAGTGCACTGCCCTAGTCTGTTCCGTGCACACCTTATATTGTGATCCCTTTGCCTGAAGCCAGGTGCATTGCCCTTCTAGGCAGGTGCAGATAGAGACTACACTCACCTTCACGGGGTGTCTGCAGGGTCCATCTAACCTTTTTGTAACCTAATTTGAAGAGTCGCCCTCAGGGAGTTTTAACAGTGCCCTACCTATTTTGTTACACAGTATGGGTGCTCCTCAATGCTCTTTTGTCTCTGTGCCTGCTTCTATAATACTGTGTGGGCATAGAGACAAAGTGTTCCCATATTTGCCTGGGATCATGAGGGAAGGCCCACGTGTGATCATGACTGTGCTACATGTGAGCCCAGCCCGATCAGTGTTACAGAAAGGGCCACACTAGCATCTACAGGCCTGTCTGTATTGCCAAAGAGCCCCTGGGGCACAGAGAGGGTTGCTCAAGACTGATGCATCACATCGCACTCAGTATAAAACAGCCCCTGTACAATTACATTCAAAACAAATTTCGATATTTGTGCAGACTAATGACTTAATAGTTATGCACTGGGGAATACTTACCAGGTGTTGGTTATGCATTTGTAACTTTGAAAAGTTTTCTGTCCAACAAGAACTGCACCCTGGAGGCTCACTAAGCATTCATAATATTGACCCTACATTGAACTGGAGATGAAGATAGGTACGCCTGTGGTCTGTTCTTAAGCATCACTTTTTTGTTCTCAAACTTGATTTTTTTATAAACATATATAAACCATAAACTATTTTCTTTTCATCGATTACATTACAGATGAAGTAATGTCAGGCAACATGTAGACAATAGGTAAAATCAATCATTACAAAATATTACTTGGAAAATCTAGGGTGAAGGGGGTCTTTACTGCTGACAGTGAGGGGTGGTTGACATATGTCCCCACGATAGGAATTCCACAACCCCCTTATGCGGGCTTGTGGAATTATATAGGGCAGCCTTGGGCCACATATACAGTCTTTTCTCTGAACATTGACCAATCCAGGTCTTTCTCCCAGTTTCCCTCTGTAGGAGGATGTGACGCTCCCCACAGCTGTGCGATGTTTCTCTTAGCGAACATAAACCCCAGAGTGACCCATTGTGTTGTGTAATCATTCAAATCTGTCGACTCCCAAATATTCAATAAGCATCTACGAGCTTCAAGGCTGACTTGAGTGGATAATACTGTGTTAATGATGTTGTGTACCTTTCACCAGTAGAGTTGGATACTGCCTCATTCCCAAATTATGTGCATAAAAGTACCCGCCTGGCCACATCCCCGTCTACAATCCTCCCCAACCATGTTCCCCATCTGCACCAACTGGGTCCTGTCACATAAACCCTATGGAGGATTTTAAGTTGGACTAGTCGGAGTTGCACTGGTATTGCCACGACTCTAGGCGAGGAAACAGCTCCTGCCATTCCTTGTCGTCCATCTTGATTCCATCTCCTGACCATCTCTCCCGAAGTGATTGAAGAGGGTCTGGCATATTATTTATCAACTTTTTATATATCAGTGAAATAGTTTTGGCAGGGAGGTGGCCATCTAGTACCCTATCCTCCAATGTGGAAGATTCGGGAAGGGTGGTACCATGCTGCAAATGGGAGCGCAAAGCATGTCGGACCTTTGTGTAGTGGAAGAATTCCAAGTGAGCTAGCTCAAATTGCTGTTGCATGGCGGCGAATGGTTTAACGTCCGTCTTGTCCCATAGGTCACCGATACGCGAGAAATATATATGGTCCCACTTGTCAAACCCCTTGCATTTCCATAGACTACCCAGCAGCTCTGAGTCCCATAACGGGGTCGCAAGTGTAAGCCTGCGATGCCATCCGAGGCATTTAGAGGCAGTGTGCCAAACAGGTACCAAATGTTTGGTGGGACCCCTGAGTTTAAAGCGGTGAGGTTTGGAATAAAGGGCTCTATTGTAGTTTCCACCAGAGAGAAGCCATATATCCATGTTATAGCCTGGATCCCTGGGACGGGTGTAGGTGCCATGAATAATGGCAGCAAGGTAGGCTGCCCAGTAGTACTTTTTAATGTCAGGGAGGCTGATGCCCCCGTCGTACTAATTCAGATTGAGCTTACTGAGGGCTTTCCATCCCATAACAAGTCCCGTTGAAGGCCATCTATCTCCCTGAAATAAGATGTTAGGACAGTGTCTAAGGAATTCTGCTGGGCATATAAAAACCGAGGCAAAAACATATTTTTAAAAGGGCCGCCTTTCCCAGTAGGGAAAGGGGGAGTGACTTCCAATTGTTTATGTCTTTTCTCAGCCTAATTAAAGGCGGGAGCAGATTCTGGGTATACCGAAGTGATGGATCTAGGGAAAGAAACATTCTGAGATAATTGTAGCCCTCTGTACTTATCTCTATTGAGCACCCCTTTAGTGGGATAGGCGGCTCTCTTGCCAAAACAAATAGCAGGGATTTACTCCAGTTAATAGAATGTTCGGAAAAGCTTAGGCATCACTTCTTAATGTTAAATCAGTGCTGCTTTTTAATCATGATTTATTATTCATCAATGTCTTAATCTCAGATCCTTGGATGATCAATCATTTGGGAACAGCTAATAGCATTTTAGTAAAGGGTAGCCTTCCGTCTGATTTTGATGCATCTCACTCCGGCAGTACTATTACTCCAGAGACTTTCGAAGCATCCACTCTGCTTATACCAAACTGAAACAAGTTCATGAAGCATAAAATCAGAATTTGCAGGTCGTAGCATGGTTCGAGCTTTCATTCAATCAATCAGGGGTCTATATAGCGTGACTACTCACCAGTGAGGGTCTCAAGGTACTTTGAAGGGACTAGAAAAAGGACTTGAAAAGACAAAGTTTTGGATGGGGTTATTGAATCGAGTTTTATTTCAGAACTTTTGAATCTCTTGATATCATGACATTTATACTTCTTGACACAGGTGAGTCCTCACCTGATGATGATGGACCATCTTATATGAATGCTCCGGTTAACAATTAGTCCGTATTACATCACCATTAAGAATGTCTAATGCACCATCTCAATCAGATCCTGGAAGTCAGGCACATGTTTTACATTTCTTGACGCCCACAAAAGGAAAAAAGTGATTGAAGTGAAAAGCATAACTAAAGGGCTAATTTTTTAGCATGGATTGTATTCTACTATGAGTAGCAAAACTCAGCATGACACTCTTCTTTAGACTTCTGGTTCATCGCAGCTATGCAGCAATGTTTACGTTTTAATCTTTTGCACAGTAAAACAAGGAAAGAGGAAGGGCGATAAAGGCTAACAAGGCTACCAAGTACAACATGATGTTAACTGGCACTAATCATAATGGAGATCTTCTCCAATGATAGCAATGAAACCAGGCCCTTGAAACATAAGTACGCCAAAGATCTCCAGAAGTCAAATTTTCATTATACAAATACTTATTAACTGGAAGTGACCTGTACTATTGTTCCAGGCTGCCTTTCTGTATCTTTAGAGCAGAATTTAAAACCTGCTGCTACCATTAGTCAACATGATATTGAATACCATAATAAATGAGAAGCCTGCTTTACATACTTACCATTATATAAAATGTTCACCTATCCTGACGAACCTGCCTCAAGACAATGGGCTGCATTGAATTGGTTCTTGATTGCTCTTATATTTACTCTAAATTATATTGGTATTGCAATAAAACTTTCCAATTCTCAGCTAAGAATTGTATCATCAAAGGACATCACTCAATCAATCCAATTCAACTTTATTTCGGTTCTTGAAATCACATTATATAACCATCAAATATTCATGAACAAAACATACTGAAAACACTGTCCATTATAGGGCAGATCAACTAAAATAGATTAAAAATATACTACAATTACCAAAACAAGTCGGATAAAATTAATAAGATGAGTAAAGTGCCAACGTACTTAGGGGGTCATTAGGATTGCGTTTTTTCCGCATTCTCCGGGCCGGCGGAAGTGCCAGATTAGGATGGCTGGGGGATCAGGAAGACCGTCCGCCGCTTTTCCGCCGCGGTCGCCTTCCGACCGCGGCGGAAAAGCTCTAACATGTCTGGCGGTGTCTATCAGACACCGCCAGGCATATTAGGATGTCTGCAGTTCCATGCCTTTCCACGGCGGCATTTCCGCCGTGGAAAGGCATACGGACTTTTGTTTGGGGGCCCGTTGAGGGCCCCCAGGGGTGAAGGGGGGGTGGTGGTTGCACATGGGGGTACCTATGGTACCCCCCTGCCTTTGCGTGCACGAAGTGGCAGGCACCGTGCGGTGCCTGTCGCTTTGTGCATGCAAATGCACTGCTTTCATTTTTTTAATTGCAGCGGGTGGTGCTGCAAGCAGCACCCGCCGCAATGTAAAAAATACAGGATGTGACCGCCAGGGTGGCGGTCACAATCTAATTTGCACGGAGGGACCGCCGCTGCCCCTGCGGACGGTCCCTCCTACTCTGGGGTGGCGGACGGACGCAGGTCCGTCCGCCATCCTAATCGCCCCCTTAGTCAGGTTCCGGAGAGACAAAAGCCTGAGATAGAGTCCTATAATTGGGCTTGGGAAGGGTACGCTATCTGGCAGAAAAAAATATGCAAAATAGCTTTGGGGGCATCAATTATCTAGTATAGGTAAGAAAAGAGATAAAAAACCTGGACGTGCACAATGGGTTACGTAGGGGGTGGGCAAAAATGCAGAAATAATTTATTATTTTCAGTTTAAGGTTGTTTCGATCAGTTTCCCATAACGACATAGTTGCCATATAAAAAAACAGACCCAACTTAAAGGTAAAAAAAGAGAAATATTCTCATAACGTTATAATATGTAGTAAAAAAAGAGAAAAGACACTTTGATAAGGAAAGATATATCCTATACAATCAATAAAACATTACATTCAGATAGAGTTAGAGCATGGGATGCCATAGCTGTTTAAAAAGAAATGTTAAAACATAAATATGACAGCAATTACAATTCCCTAAAAAGACAGATGTGCAGTTTTCAATCCACATCGACCATCGCGTCTCTAAAATCACATTAACGTAGGCGAACCTAAACCAAACGCAAGAAAAAGAACATGAACATTTTAAATGACACTCCCGCCTTTTTCCAGTATAACCATAGTGCATACAGGTGTTTGGCTAATTCCGATGACCACAACCTGACTTGTATCATATCTCGCGATGCGGTGGGCTCCCCGATAATGTCTAACCCCTTCATAGGTTGCATAATGTTTTAAGCCATTTCCGCCTGGGCCTGGTGTACTTTGAACAGAAGATTAGCACGTGTTCGACATGCTCACTAGCATATCTGCAGAGTACGCAGGCAGGTGGGACATTCATTTATTTATACATTTGTTAACTAGGAGTGTTCCCAGTCTGAGTTTTACATCTAGTGTGCAGACTAAGGGTGGTTGAATCTGGTCAAGGTACACTTCTTTGGCTAGGGAGGTTTGACAGACTAGAAATGCTTCAATCTTGCGCCCAGATTTTGCTTTTTGGTGGTGTTCAATAATTTGTTTGATCCCAAAACACGGCTTTAACTCTACCCTTGGTGCCAGCCCCAATAGTGTATGGGTTACTCAAGCACCCACTCAACCTAGGTGATCATAATGGAATTATACAAACTTGAACCAGGGGAGCATATATGCTTCGCTGTGGCTCAGGATTTCCACCACTTCCAGCCTACAATGGTGGAGCTCTGGAATAGACTACAGCCTCACCAAGTACAGAAGGGGTTTTACTATTGTTAAATCTCCCACCCTTTTTATTCCTGAATCAAAGTATAATGATAACATGGGTGTGCTCTGTGGGAGGCTAAATGGAGATCACAGAAAGTTCTTTGGAGATCAGGTCTTTAATATTCGAGATTCCCCAAACATCTGTGCGTGAGAGTGCATCAACCTGTGCTTTTGCCCAGTAGACCTTGGCTGAGACTGTAGAATTCCCCAAAAATGTCCATAAAACAGTGCCCTCACACAAATGCCACCCTTTCCGTACCATACCATATTGATGGGAGGAAGGGTAGGAGGGAATATATTATTTCAGGCGTCAGGAAGTCAAGAGGTAGATCGATCATCCTGTTGTTGGCCGTAAGCAATAGCAGAGGGAGAATTGGAAATAGGTGGTGAGGCACCTGCCCTAGCTGGGTTTTGGTTAGAGGCCCTATGATCTTTCATGCTGTTATGTAATTTCAAAAGCTTGGACACTGCAACTTCCAATTTGCTAAGCCTGAATCAGTATGTCTTGAAATGTATCCATGATGAAATCCAAATTCAAGTTGGGGGCAGGGTCTGTGCTTCTGAAATTGAAGAATTGGGCCAGGTTGGGCAATGGTGACTGGGCACGCAGGTTGTCTAAGGCACTGTGCGTTTTAGCATTAGTGACCCTAAGTTAGAAATGGTGGTCTCTATTTGGCAGGGACCCTTTCCTCTGCTCAGGATAAGGGAGTTACAGACCTAGATATCCCCTGCTCACCCCCTTGGTATTTTGGCACGAGCAGACAGTCTTATCTCAGATGCCATGTGTAAAGTATTGGTATAAAACGCACAGAGTAACACAGTATAAACACTACAAATGGACACCTCACCAGTTTAGACAAATAAAATATCTGTATATAAACCAAGCAAGACCAAAATGTAAAAAAAAAGCCAACGTACACAACTGAAAATAAGACTAAAAAGGTTTCAAGCAATTCTGTCCATAGAAATGTAATGGATGAGTGATTATTACACAATGTATTTCAAATACGCCAAAAACCACAAGGTAAAACAGCAGCAGAGGAGGGAAGCATTGGAAAACATAGTGTTGTGTCAGTTCCTGAAACCTTGGGGAGGCGATGCAATATTTCTGCTGCACGCAGGAGAAGAGATGCGTCGAATCCAGAATGTATGAGTAGTGAGGTGTAGATTGCAAGACGGTTCTGGTCTGCGGGTACTGTGATGGTGATGCGTGGTGCACAGGCTTGATGCATGGAAATCCAGGGTGGCCTGGAGGTCGATGTGGTATTGGCAAACAGGCGCTGCATCAATTTTTATAGCCGCAGTCCCACGATGTATTGTTTCTTCTAGCCACACAGCACAGCCTGTGTTAACTGAATTATCACAGAGCAAATTCTTTCATTCGTTTCTTCGCTGTATAGAAAAAAACGATAATTTTCATTTTATTTTTTCACTGCGGCACACATTTAATTAGACAAGTCTCAAGATGCATGCCAGACATCTTGCATTGACATAAGATTGTTTTGATTACATCTACACCAAAGCTTTTTATTTTATTTTTATATCTTGCATGACCGATATATTGGACTCATTATTTCCCCCCTAAAAAGTGTGGATTATGTCTATTACAACAATGGAAGTTCTTATTATTGCTATTGAATTGAACTGAATTGGATTTATAAAGCGCAGCTAATGCCCAAAGGCATCTTGGCACTATAATGAACTGATGACAGAAGGGACATTAGTGCAGGTGACAGGAAGAGGAAAGGATTCGTTAATTCAGGCAGTCTGTGTAAATAGCCACGATTTCAGACCTTTCCTGAAACCCAGCAGGGATGAAGCTGTTTTTAGAGTGACAGGTAGTTCATTCCAAAGCACTGCTGGTGATCTGAAGACGCTCTTGCCTACCCTGGTGGCCTTCTTAAAGGGGATAAATGCCATGTTCCTGGCCATTCCTGACTGTAAGATTCTGTTAGGGTCATACCACCTTAATTTGTTCCTGAACTGTATTGGCCCTTGATCGTGCAAATATTTAAAAGCCAGACAGAAGACTTTGAAAGTACATCTCTGCCTAACCCGTAGCCAGTGTAGTTTTTTTATAGCTTCTCTTGCTGATACATTTTTGAGGATCTTTAAAATGAGAAGTACTGCTGCATTTTGTACTATGGAGCCTTTTGACCAGACCTGAGTTAATGGTGAGATAAAGGCTATTGTAGTAGTCTATGCGTGAGAAGACCAAGGCCAGCGTCACTGTTTTTAAGAGTTCCTCTGGTATGTATTTCTTAATTTTATTAATTAGTCTCATGGCACAAAAGGAAACAGATGTGACTTTACTGATGTTGTCCTTGAATTTGAGTTCTTTGTCTATGATGATGCCCAGGTCCTTTGTTATGGTGGAGGGTGTGGGCAGCACATCTAGTACTGGTGGCCACCAGTCAGGCGTCCAGAGGGAGGGTTTGTTACCAAAGATGATAACCTCTGTCTTTGATGCATTCAACTTCAGACAGTTACCATCCATCCAGTCACTCACATTCTTCATACACGCACAAAAAGCCTCTCCTGGTTTTTTTTCTCCATTTGTTAGAGACACCACAATTTGTGTGTCATCAGCATAGAAGGCTAGGATGAAGCCTGCCTCTTTTATTATCAGGGCTAGTGGTGATACATATAGGTTAAAAAGTGTGGGGCTCAGGGCTGAGCACTGAGGGACTCCACATGGTAGGGAAATTGCTGACCCCATTGCTACATTTTGCTGTTGATCTGTTAAGAATGATTTTAGAAGTTCAAATGCTGTGCCTTTTATTCCTGCCTCCTGAAGACGGTCAACCAAGATCTCATACCTGACCGTATCGTAGGCCGCCGAGAGGTTAAACAGCACCAGAGCGGCCGATCCACCTCCATCAAGAATTGTACCGATATCCTCAGTTGCCGTGATAAGGGCAGATTCAGTGCTATGATATTTCCTGAAGCCGTGTTGTGTTTCATCTAGCAATGAGTTTGTTTGAATGTGTTCTGTAATTTGTTTGTTCATTAATCTTTCAATGCATTTGGCGGCAAAAGGGAGTCTTGCAATAGGGCGATAATTGCAGGGTTCTGTGCTGTCCAGGTTATATTTTTTTAGGAGTGGGAGAATTGAGGTGCATTTCCATTGAGCGGGGAACATTCATCTGGAAAACACTGTTAAAGGTTAGCCCCAAGTACACTGCTAATTGGGTGGGTATCAGATGCATTATACTAGGCGGGCAGGGGTCGTATGGGGAGCCAGACTTAATTGACAGGATAAGGTCTTTTAGTTGGTCATCAGAGGGATTTCTAAATTCAAGAAGGCTATTTATGTTTTCCTTAATATTGGGTGTATGTTTAATCTGAGTATTGATTCTCGCAAATTTGTCATAGATGTTGACCACCTTCTCTTGAAAAAAGTTGCCCTGTAGATCGCAAAAGTCTTGTTTTAATTCCGTATGACTAGCCTTATTTGGTTTGACCAACTTATTAATAACCGAAAGTAGGGTTTTATTAGTATCACAAACGTTTTTTTATGTGCTTAGAGAAGTATTTTGTTTTGGTTTCTATGATGTCTTTTTTATGCCTTGCAAGTTTGACTTTATATATGATTTTCTCCTCTGCCCCATAGTTTTTTTCTCCATCTTTGTTCCTGTCTACGAAATTCCTGTCTAGACTGTCTCAGATTCTCATTGTACCAAGGTTGGGACAATTTCCTTTTTACTAACGATCGGTGTTATCTCATCCAGCTTGGTGTTAAGCCAGCAGGGGATAATCTCAGCATTGTGATCCACATTATTCTCCAGTTGACCTGGGGTAGCAGTGATCGCCTCTACAAGTTCATCTGAGCGGATCTTATGCCAGGCTCTGCCGGTAGTTTGTTGTATGGTTGGTCTATGTTGGGCTACTGTTTTAGTTATCATAAACCAGTTGACCGCCCAGTGGTCCGACCAAGTTAATGGGAGGGATGGTGATATCACAAGGTTCTCCCAGTTGGAGAATGTACCGTCCAGCATGTGACCAGCCTTGTGTGTTGGACCCTTGGTAACTAGAGGCAGTCCAAATGAGTCCATTAAGTCTAAGTGAGTTAGGGTCTTCTGTATTTTCCAAATAGAAATTAAAATCTCCCAGTACTGTGAAGTTCTCGTTGATAATTAGAGTTTCCATCACAGTGCTGAGTTTATCAATGAAACTATTCCTGTCTCCTGGAGGGCGATAAACTAGAATTCCTTTAAAGACTAATGAGTCTGGTGGTTCAATCGAGAAGGTAATTGCTTCAAAATCTACTGTGTCTAGGGGTTCGAATCTGGTCTTGTAGTTGTCTCGATTAAGGATAGCCAGATCCTCTCCTCTTTTGAATTTCCTGTCTGATCTAAATGTGGCATAACCAGGGGGTGTAGCTGCAACTATATCGGGACCGGAACTGTCGTCCGCCCATGTCTCTGTTATAAATGCTTTATCTATATTTAGCCTTTGAGCAAGATCATGGAACTCTAACTGGTTTCACCAGTGATCTAGTGTTTAGGAGCAGGCAATGGGTGCTACTTTTCTTTGTTAGGGGGAACTTGGTTGAACCTATGTGCTCAGGTGAAGTACCTACAGGTGGCTGACTATCAGGCGACGATCTGAATAGGTCAGAAGTATTACCCTGATTGGGGAGAAGGGGGGCTTATTGGGGTTACATTGTCTTAGCGCTAGTAATTCCTTGCAGGAATACCTTATGGTGCGGCTGGATTTGGAAGCCCCAGAACTAGGGGTTCCGGCGCTGGCCGTGGTCCAGGCATGGATGGGCGCAGACAGGCTTTCCTTTGGCACGCCTTTTCCTCCTCTTATAATGCCCGGTTTGGTTAGGAGCGGAAAGACTGGACCGCTTCCTTTCCCAAGATGGCGGTTCTATGTGGCCCTGTCAGGAAGTGAGTCACCTTTTGGTTAAGTCTAATCCCCGAGATCTCCCGCCACATCAAACAGCCCGCTAATGACTGTGGTGGAACCGGGGGGATCACAGGGCGCAAAGGTGCTATTCCCCTTCTATAAGGTGAGTTCCAAATACACTGGCAAAGTGCAAGAGTTTTTGGTTAAAAAGACAAAATTTTGCGGCAATTAAAAAGTACAAATAGTAACAATATTAAAACTTCTGCTTAACCTTTACTGGCAGCAGGTAGTGGTAGAGTTGTTGTTTTAGCCTGTGCTAATGCTATTCTCTCTTCTAACATCCTTATTGCAGAAAACAACATCAGAGTCTATGTACTCACCGATAGTTTGAGTTCTTGAATCATTTATAAACAATAGATTGATGGTGTTTACTCTCCTCTAACCCATCTAGGATATAAGTGGAAGTAAATATACTATAGTACGCAAATGATCACAAGGTATGTTTTTTGATGCTACGTCTGCTTTGAGGCTGTTTCGGGTCTTTTTCACTTCTGGGAGTAGCATATGTATTTTGTATGGAAGATGGCAAGGAGCAGCAGGCTTTAAGACAATGAGGTAGTTTTCTTCGGTCAACCATAATGGACTACTTGCCCAGGACTCTTGCATGGGGAACCAGGATATTTCATTTGACTATGGAAAGATTTTGCAAGTCAATATTGCAGCAAACTAGAAAGGATGCTCGATGAAGATGAACTCTACATTGTTGGGACATCAAAATGAAATGCTACAATAAAGCCTGAATATGGATTTATGAATTCTGTAACCAGTACACCAAGAATGTTACAGTAAAAGGAATTTCAGCTAGGTTTACTAAGTTCACAATAAAACATTAAATTAGGTATTTATTTAAACCTTAAGTTTACTAGCATTAATAGCTAGCATTTGGTGGATAGTGTAATGGAAGAGGTAAGATTACAAGACGCATGCCATTCATCCCTTAGTGATGATTGCTGCAGTTTTATATCAAATAGGATTCCATCAGATATGAATAATTACTTCTGTAAGAGCATTTGAGCTGGTGCTATACTGATGTAATGAAGACGTCTGTCTCTAGCTGTGGGCACATTGTCTCATTCTTGTGGGTTAAGCTATGTTGTAGGGGACCTTGGCAAAGGAGCAGATCTTTTAGTGGAGTATATGATTATAAGAGTAAGAAGGTTCAGAATGTGGAGGAAGTATATTCTTATAGGGTCTTGGGTAAGTTACTTTGTGAGTGCCTCCCGCTGGTCCAACCGCAACAAGAAGTAATGCCACCTGGACGGACTGGCTCCGAAGATCAAGCCAATCTGACAGTAGTGAATTAAACAACCAGAGAACTTACAAACCAAGAAACTGAGGTTCTAAGCATCGGACTGACATCCTGTCCCAACAATGAGTTGGAATATACACAAACTAAGATCGACCTGTTCCGCTTCACAAGGAAGTTAAAACTCCATAAGTACTTCAAACTGCATCCCCATTTACAAGATCGAAGTAATAAAGGAACTAGGATTACTGCAACAGATGCCTTAAGCAGTAGAGACCTACGAACAGTTGAGATCCTTGAGGATTTAGAAATGGAACAATCCTCAGATATGGAGCTACTGGATATGGCACAAAGAGCAGAATTACAAGGAGTGCAACAGGAGAGAGATGAAAGTGGGTTCAAACCTATCTCTGTCTTTATTCCTCAGCCCCCCTGGGATGCTGTAGATGTTTTTGCGGAAGCAATGAACAATGACTTAATGAAATATCGGAAAGCGGACCGCCATAATCAGGAATACAATATCACAGAACAACAGAAGACTGCCTTAAAAACAGATAAAAGCATTGTGGTAAAACCCTCGGATAAAGGGGGGAACGTGGTTTTAATGAGCAGGGACTAATATGAGAACGAAGCTCTGAGGCAACTCTCAGATGAGAAATTTTACACAAAATGTATCACCGATGCCTACCAACAAAGCATAAGATAGTATGATGTATTGATTCAGAGATGGTACGACCTCCAGATGCTAGGCAAAGACGAACATTTGTTTTTGCGGAACAACTGTCCCATGACACCGACATTTCACCACCTCCCTAAACTGCATAAAAACAGCCATCCAATCATTTCCTCCATTGGCAGTTTAACCGAGAATATGTCTCGATTTGTGAATAATATCCTGTTTCCCCTGGTGTTAAATTTGAAATCATACATCAAGGATGCAAAAGATTTTTTGGTAAAAATACAAGATCTGGAATGGGACTCGGGGTATCTGCTAATGGTATTGGACATAACTAGCTTATACACAAGCATTGAACACCATCATGGCCTCGAAGCAGTCAAACATGCCTTAGAACAGCGTCAACTGCGCTTTGCAAGATATAACACCATGATCTTGGAATTTGTGGAGTATTGTCTGACCCACAATATATTCTTATTTGAGGACCAACTATATCTACAGAGGTCTGGGACAGCGATGGGCACCTGCTTTGCCCCCAGCTACGCGAACTTGTTCGTGGGCTGGTGGGAGGAGCAGGTGTCCAGGAGCTGTAAGGTTGGACAAGAGGAGGGAGCAACGGTGTGGTGGCATCGTTACATCAATGATTTATTCATCGTATGGAACGGTGGAAGAAACACAGCAGAGGAATATGTGAAGGTATTAAACAACAACAATTTGAATCTACATTTCTCAGGTTCAATTAGTCCGGTGGCAGCGGAGTATTTGGATCTGAGAATATTTATAGAGGGAGAACAACTTCACACGACCCTGCATAGGAAGGAGACTGCTGGCAATTCAACACTCTTTGCCAGCAGCAGCCACCCTCCCCAACTCATCAACAGTATTCCTTATGGAGAGCTATTGAGGCTCCGAAGGAATTGCTCCAGAGATTCCGATTTCGAGGCGGCTGCCTCGGAATGCCTATCCCGCTTTAAGATCAGGGGATATGGCAATGACTTGCTGCAGAAGACACTGAAAAAAGTAAGGACGATCAAAAGAGGGACTCTACTCACTGCCAAGCCCATTCGGGGAGGACGTGGGAATGAGATAGCCAGCAATAAAGAGAAATTCAGGCTTATCACCCCATATTCATCAGGGGCGAAAGACCTCAGAGTGATGCTCAGAAAGAACTGGCACATTCTGTTGACAGACAGTGTGCTCAAGGAGGACTTACCATCTTACCCATTATTGACATTCAGCAAGGCGAGATCAGTTGGCGAGAACTAACACCCTACGGGAACAGAAAGGCTTTTACCCCTGCGGCCGCTGTAAAGCGTGCGCAGGCAGTAAAAGGGTCTTATCATACATAATATCTGAAACAGGTAAGAAAATAACCATTAACAAATTCATCACCTGTAGTACGCAATATGCGGTCTATTGTTTGCATTGCCCTTGTGGCCTTCGCTACATCGGCAGTACAATCAAAGAGCTGAAGGTAGGGATATTGGAACATCTTAGGGCCATAGACAAAGCAGACCCTGCCGACCCGGTGGCTCGCCACTTTGCCGAAGCACATGGGCGGGACCACAACAAACTGCAATATTTTGGATTAGATATTGTGCCACCACGTGTGAGGGGCGGTGACCGCCTAAGGCGACTCTGGAGACTGGAGTCAAGGTATATAATAGACCTTTCTACGAAACATCTGAAAGGTCTAAATAGTGGGGAAGAGATGGCATTCCATTTAGGAAAATAAAAGATGTAGTCTACAGCAGTGCAGGGTTAACTTAAATATCTCAGAAAGAGGGAATGGTAGTGCGGATTTCAGCTAGCCCTACCTTATTTCTGCAATGACTGTACCCCTGTCCAAGGATATTACTTTGTCTGTCTGTTCTGTTTCAATCATCTTGAATCTTTGTTCTGGAAATTTATGAATTTCTGATCTGTTATCTATGAACTTTTGGAATTTTTATGATGAACATCTGAGTACACACCAATGATGCTATTAATATGTTTACTAGATTCAGAATGTTTCTCATATATACGAATTTGTCTTAGTCAAATAAGGTCTCTTCTTTTTCTCGAATGCAGCCACCTAAGCACATAAACTCTTTGATTTTCTTATGAGAATGATTAATGCTTAGTAAGAGTCTGCAGAGATAGAACTCATGATGGAGTTAAATTGTAGAATTTACATGCAATTTTTTGCTGGCATAATTTGACGCATTCTAAGTATTCTTTCCTGGTATGAAATAGGTATGTATCTGTGAGTACATAGGAATCCGTTGACATGAAATGATGTAGGATATTAGCCGATCCACAGCTTGATTATTTGCTGATGTTGCAGATATTTTGAAGAATAACAACATCCCGCTTTTTTCTAGGTACCTTTGCCCATCTGTGGACTCAATAACATCTAAATGCATTCAAATGTTGAACAATATGATGTATTGTATATCATTCTAAGATGGCGTGTACTATGACCAGAGTGGGGTTAGTCCTTCGTTAGTTTTCATGATCATTGGAACACTTTATTAACATGCCGGTGTCTGTTTCTGTGTAACATACACTGATGAAGGCAGCACGCCGAAACACGTCTGTGTGAATTTCCTCGCGGATAAAATCTAGCATGGTTGGCATGTAACCCTCGAGTGCTGTTTTGTATTCTTTTGTCAAAGCGAAGGAGAATTGGAGCGTTATATATATATATATACATATATATATATATTTCTTTTTTACCATATTTATAAGATATAAATATGGATATATATATATATAAAAAAATAACAGCATCCGAATTACCTGGTCCGTGTCTGTTTCTGAAAAGCGGTGTCGTGGGAGGACGATCGCGCAAAGGAGACTGAGGTCGTGTATATATATATATATATATATATATATATATATATATATAAACTCCAGCCTGTCCCTCGATGCACTTTCCGTGCAGACAAGAACGGGACACCAAATGACGCCACAGCCAGACTGGAAATATTTTCGCAAGTGATATGCTTTTATTCGTGCATACAGGGTGCAAAGCCTTGTCAAACGCGTTTCGGGCACCGGCTGTGCCCTTGCTCACTGATATATATATTTATATGTTTTAAAATAAATATGTATTACAATATTACATACATATAATATATTACTACAAATATCACAATTAACATACAAATCTGTATTCTCAAAATAATAACAACTAATAAATTAATTATTTACATTTAAAAGACACAACACAATTAACACATACAATAATACATTTTTTTAACCTATTTTGTTATTACTTAAGTAACTTTCTACCCTATACTATAACAAAGTACACAACACGTATTTTAAAGTCTTTATTAAAATAATGTTATGTACAAAAGTTAAATAATTAAATAATAATTACAATATTAATATTAATTACTTATCCCTAAAATAATTGTTGGTAATTAGCCACTCTTTATCCATACAAATAAATCAACACACCAAATATATAAATTTGAAAATGATTTCCATCATTTTCATAATTAAATCTCAATTCAACATTTGCTAATAATAATTAAGTAATAATAGATTATTAATATTTAATTAACTTTCCACCATTTACTCCTACATATTCAACAACTGACATCTAATATATAATATAAAAAATAATATATTTACATAATGAATTATCATTTCTATAATTTTTATAAATTAACTTTATTTATTATGTAGTATAATTAATTTCTTACACACCCTTTACACATACAAAAACAATAGTACACACGCAAAAAAACATTTAATATATTACACAGTTAACATAATAATTTTTCATGTAAAGAATTAATATTATTTAACAAAAAATTTATCATTAAATAATTCTAATTTACTAATGTCTCATCCCATTTCCCACAAAACTCACATCCTGCTCCTAAAATGTAACATGACAAAAAAAGTATGCTCAATTAACATAATTAATTGTCAATTAATTATTTAATAACAATTAAAAATGTATTTACTTCCCACCCGATACCCTTACAAAACCCACAACTTGGAAAATAATTGCACATTTAACATGATGAAATATCAATCACATAATTAATATGTATTTTAAAAAAATATGAATTACTCATAATTTAATGACTTCCCACCCTGTAACCCCATAAACCCACAAAATGCTACAGTACTAGAAATCACAAAAATTTATTACATTTAATTGAATAACTCCTAAAAATGTAACAACAATATTAAAAAACATAAACAAATATATTCAAAAAACGTACAACATATACATTTAAATTATATACTTAAATGCATAACAATAATTAAAAAAAGATATTATAAACAACTATTGGCCTGATTATGATGTCAGGCTGAAAGCCATACGACAGCTTGTCGGAGGCTTACCGCCAGACATCATAGGCTTCCATCCGACTGACGTATTATGATTCTGGGGGTTGGAAGGAAACCCGCGGGGGAATTCTGTTGCGCTTATGACAGGCTCAAGGAGCCCGATGTGGCGTTGGTGGGACAGATAATCCCCAAATGGTGACAGTGCCTGCTCAGACACTGCTGTCGGGATTATGATGTCCATTCCCCACAGCCTTTCCATGTCAGACTTTCCTACATGGAAAGGCTATCTGAAATTGACTGTGGGGGCCCCTATCAGGCAACAGTCTCCCGCGGCCTCTGCTATAAGGCCTGGCGGGCATCTGTGGTGCCCCCCCGAAATCCATGCATTGTGTGGTGGGCACCACATGGTATCTGCCACACGGTTCATGGATGTTGTAAAAGTGTCTCTTTTCTATTGCAGCTTGTGCTGCAGCCCTCAGCACAAGCCGTAATAGAAAAAGTGCACTTTGTGACCACTGTGAAGGCGGTCACATTGTGATAATGAAAGCAGGATCACCGATCCTTGTTGGGCTGTCCTGTTTCCACTACGATGTCGGTCGGATGCTCGTCCGGACGACATCGTAATCAGGGCCTATATTTTGGTAACCAATATTATTGACTTTGATATTTTCAAAATCGATATTACTTACTTTAAATTGATATTATTAACAATGATACTCTTGAAGATGTTGTTTCCATATCACAATATTTTGGACACTGTATTTTGGAAGTGCGATATTTTTGTTTCAATATTTTGTCTGAAACCAGCCTGGAGTCAGGTTCCTGTGTGTTTTCAGGAGGCAAAGCCAATAAAGTGTGCGTGGGGCAAGACGCAACCCTTCCCATTCATCCTGCCAGGATAGCTAATCCTGTCCACATCTAAGCCCCTTTGTATCACTGTCTGAAAGCAATGCACAAAGCCCCCAACAGCAGAGCCATTCAATGTCGTGCAACTCAGGACACTGACAGAAGCAAAAATGGTAGGGACAAGAAATGACAACTTTCTAAAAGTGACATTGTCAGAATTGTGAAATAAGATCTGAATTTAGCACTAAAGAGGACTTAAGGTTTATTTTGTAAGGTCAAAACTGTAGTTTAGGACAGCACTACAGGCTGCAGTGGCAGGCACGAGGCATGGTTTAAAAGGTACTTTGGTGGGTGACACATTGAATGTCCAGGCGAGGTTGTTGAATTTTGGGACATAATTATCAACGAGTTATGTTGCCCTTAAACCATGCAAGGGGTGTTTAAGCGCAATGCAACTACTAAGCTAGTTTTATCAAGCCACGCCACTTGCATGGCCCTTAGTGATTTAATACATCTAGAGTAATCAAAGCAGTGCAATTCACTGTGTATTGTTACTCTGCCATAGGGAAGTTTTCTATGGGTGGAGCTTGGGTGTTCTGAATGTAACTGGTCAAAACTCCCCCTGGCTGAATGGGCAGCAACTCTTGGAACATCCAGACCACCATGCAACTCTGACCCCACTCTGGCCAATGAAAACTACAACAGATGGATCACAAACTCATTAGATCTCGTACCCCCTATAAAATACACCAAATCTAAGTGCAGCACCAAAACAGCCCCCAGTTACTCCCAGGACATTCGAATGAAAAAACGCCAATGCAAAAAACTAGAGAGGAAGTGGCGTCTCGATTACTCACCCTTAAGTAAATCCACATACCAAGCCGCAATAAAAACATATAGAAGTGAAATTAAAATCTCTCGAGCCGCCTTCTTCGAAGAAAGAATCCTATCAGCCAGCTCCAAGCCCAAGGAAATCTATCAAATAGTAAAGACTCTCAATAAACTCCCAGAAAAACCCCCAGACTCCGGCAATGCCCAACCTTGCTGCAATGATCTAGCAGAGTTCTTCTACAATAAAATACAAACTATCTACTCCTCTTTTCCTCACACCCAGACTCCCACGCCACCTTTTAAAACCCCGGAGCTAGGACCCTACCCCTCCGCAACACTCAAAAGTCTACCCCCTATCGACTCCATCACACTTCACACAATCATGCACCAGGTGAAATCCTTCTCCCCCAATGACCCTGCTCCACCTCGCACACTGGTAACAGCAATCACACCCATCCTTCCCACCATTTTGGGTCTGGTCAACACTTCTTTGACCTCCGGGATTGTCCCACCTGCCTGGAAAAGAGCTATGGTCAAAGTCCTCCTCAAAAAGCCTAACTTAGACCCTAACAACCCAGGAAATTATCGACCAATCTCTCTATTGCCCTGGCTAAGCAAGATCGCTGAAAAATATGTCAATAAAGTCTTAACGGAGTTCCTAGAAAGTAACCACCTGCTCGACCCCTCCCAGACAGGATTCCGACCCAAGCATGGAATGGAGACAGCCCTAGTGGCAGTGACAGAGGTGGCAAGGAAGATCATGGATCAAGGAGGTACCGCAGCCATCATCCTCCTTGACCTAAGTGCCGCCTTCGACACTGTAAATCATAAGATTCTACTACACAGACTTACTAACGTAGGAGTTTCAAAAAAAGCTATCACATGGTTCGAGTCCTTCCTGTCGGATCGCACCTTCCAAGTCTTTGAAGGCGAAGTCACATCCCCCAGTAAACCACTTGGCTGCGGTGTGCCGCAGGGCTCCTCTCTGAGCCCTACGCTCTTTAATGTTTATATGTAACCCCTAGCTGAGATCGTCTGCCCTTTTGGGATACAAATTATCACTTACGCGGATGATACTCAGCTAGTGGTGGCCCTAAATCAACCTCACACCAAGCCCAATAATTTGAGTGCCTGCCTAGAATCAGTGACTACATGGATGACAGCGTCTTGTCTCAAATTAAATGGAGACAAGACGGAGCTGATGTTCCTAGGCAACACACTCAGCCCCTCTACTGACCCTCTGTGGCCTCCATGTCTTGGATCAGCCCCCATAACCAAGGACACAATTTAGAGCGTGGGCATTTGGCTGGACAAGTCCTTGAACTTCAATGACCAAGTAACCAAGCTCTCGGCCACCTGCTTTGACATCCTCAGGCTCATCCGGACAATCCTCCCTTCACTACCCTTTAAGGCGAGGCAGATCATGATCCAGAGCCTCATTTTGCCTCGCCTAGACTTTGGGAACACCCTATATCTAGGAGCCCCCCCAAGCCACCCTTAATAAACTCCAGGTCATACAGAATTGTGCAGCACGAACCCTTTTGCAGATCCCCGCCGTACCCCTGTCAAAACCGGACTTAGGAGTCTGCATTGGCTCCCAATAAGGGAAAGAATTAAATTCAAAAGCATGTGTATCGCCCACCAAGCAAAACAGGTGCCAACATCAATCTCCCCCTGATCACACCCTACCATCCCGACAGACAACTCAGGTCAACCTCTTCCTTTCTTGTTACAGTACCCAGGATTAAGAGAGCCAGATGCGGCGGCTGCTCATTTTCCTACAACTTGCCCAAGCTCTGGAACTCCCTCCCTCTACCTCTGCGATCTGAACCTAATCTACTGACTTTCCGGAAAAAACAAAAAACCCTCCTGTTTACTAACTCTGACTAGCCTCAACCTCCTATTCACACGCGTTTTCCTCTGCAGCGCTGGGATGCCTCAGGTTAGCCATCACGCTATATAAATGATATTTTCATTTCATTTCTTACACATCCATCCATGGATTTTGGTGCATTTCCAGATTTACCACTACTGGAAGACCTGGCAATGCATCAAAATGCTACGCCTCCCCAGGTGAGGCATAACAAGGAGAAATATCTGTATTTCGCCTCCTTTATTCCTCTTTCTATGTGTTCTGCTTCCTGCAGCACACATAGAATGAGGAAAATGCCTCAGAGGATTGTTTTTGTGCAGGAAGTTCTCTCTTCCTGTTCAAACCACTCCTGCTGACAACACAGTCACCCTTGCACAATGGTGTTCCCACGATGATACCTTTAAAAACAGGTACCGCAATGGTAACGCCAAAGCAGTTCCTGCATGGCATGAACAAAGGGGGGCATATGTTGTGCCCCTCCTGTGTACATCTACAGGGCACAGGGCTTGTTACCTCTCTGCCAGGGTTTACACGGAGGAGGAAATGCCATGAAACCACTGGTGGAGAGGAAACTCCTAATATGCTTGGCGTGACCGCAGCAGTCCCACCAAGCATATTGATGCCCTACACCGCCGCAAAACCACCAAAGAATGGCAGTTCCCTGGTCGCTGCGGTGGGGCTGTAGTGGCCCCATCACCCAACTCATAATAGGGTGGTGGGGAGAACGCCACCATCGTGCCCTCGTGAGTCTGGCAGTCCAACCGTAATCGGGGCCTAGGTGTAGGCCAAAATTACCATATGTAAAGAAGAGAGCACAAGCAGTTTATCACTTGTTAGCAGTGGTAAAGTGCACAGAGTCCTAATGCAAAAAAATAATGAATTTAGCAAACAGAAGAAGTTAAGGCAAAAGGTTTTGCAGAATGCCACTCCATGAATGTCCCGTCTAGCACACAACTTCTCAAAGCAAATTCTTTGTAAATCGGGCCCATATTTTCCAGCTTTTATCAATTTTGTTGTCCCTGTTTTCTTTTTCAAATTTTCAATCTTTAACACATAATAGATTGTTAGTTCACAAAAACATGCTGATTGTTATAGTTCCTATCAACTATTTCATTGACGGCTGCCACTCACTCCATGCTGGCCTTTTTTTTTAGTCCTCATCTCACCTCTCAAGTCTCTGCGGGTCTTACGAAGCCGCTCTTGCGATCTGTGGCCCCTCTGGCTTCCCGCACTTGCTTGGGTCGTCCGACCGATTCCTTTTTGTGAGGGAGCTTGGTGTAATCATTAGACCAAATATATTAAGCTTAAATGTTGGCCCCAACTCACAAAAGGATGCCAGATGTTTAATGGCTTATCTTCTGTGCCCTCATAGTCTAGGCGAGCCATGGCGAAAGAGGCCTTGAGCCAATCCTCCCTTTGTGGTGGTAGGGGGTCTTTCCACCTCTTACAGATTTCCCTTCGGCCCAACAATACCAAATACATTAATAAACCTCTATTTTTCTGAGAGAGTGTCTGGCTGAATCGGCCATCATCTCCGAAAAATACCAATCACATGTTGATATCTATAATGGTGTTAAGAATATCTCTGATATTGTCGCCCACCTCTGTCCAAACTTTTACGAATACTGGACACTCTAGGAAGACATCTAAGTCATTGGCTAGTGGTAGCAGACATCTTGGACATTTAGGCAGTGGCTCCGGGGCAAACTTGGCAATCTTAGCGGGAGTGTAGTAGAGCCAGTTAATAACGAAGAAATGTTTTTTTTTCAAACAAGCAGGCTTAACTTATTTATACAAAATCTTTAAAGAGGGCTCATATAAGGATTCTATTGATGGCCCAAGGGGAGTTTCAGTCCATACTGCAGCTAAAGGGGGAACCTCAAGATCCTCAGCTTCCAACAAGTTATTATACCACGCTGAGATTTCCTTCTTAATTGGAAGGATAGATTGCAACAGCCCTTCAATCTCTCCATTCCCACTGACTTCCTCATTTTCTGCGTCGTACCATGACACGAACTGTAGATATTTAAATCTAGAGAACCCTGGCCCAATCTCTGCTCTTAGGTATTCCCATGGGTGTATCCCCCCAGAGTCGACAAGCTCGGCCCAGGTGGTGATGCCCGCTCTTCTTATGTGCAACGGCAAACTGTCTTTGAGGCAACCCGGTGTTCCTGGTGCATCCCAAACAGGGGCACTGTCCGAATAGTATCCTAAGCCCCAGCTACACCTGAGCCAGTACCATAGCTCAAAGGCTGCTCTCAACACCTTCAGGCGTTCCCGCTTAAAGAATTTTGGTGACCCAAACTTATATAGAAAAGCCTCACCATCTCCTCCTTCTTCCGCTCTCGCCAGTTCTCCTAGCAGCCTGCCCCAAGCTAACTCCTCTGGTTTAACGAGTAGCATCCGATGCTTTTAAACTGGAATGCTGCTGCATATAACCTCATGTCAGGAAGAGCTAGTCCGCCTTTCTTTAATCTGCGTCTAAGTTTTTTCCACGCCAATCGGACCCCTTTTTCTCCCCACACAAAGCTCCCAATCTTGCTCTGTACCTTACTTCTCTTCTCCAGTTTTAATTTGGTACATGTGGTTGTTCCACATCACCCGTAGCAATGCTGGGAATTTCAACTGCGCCTTGGCCCCAAAACTGTTCAGCTCCTCCAACCTTTTCCCCAGCTCCCACTGTCTCGTGGCAGTTGTGTGTGAAATATCTGATCTTATTTGGAAAATAAAAGGGTTAGAGGTGTTGAAGTGTATGGAGCCTTCTTTCAAAGCGGAAGACAAAATCTGCTTCTCAGAGTATGTTAAGAAATTCACCAGGATCTTCCTAGGTTTCTGCTTCGCGGGGTTTCTTCTAAAGGGATCACGGTGCACCCTCTGAATGTCGTGTATAAGGTCTACTTCTGGTGAATCTTTTAGCACTTTACCCTTCAGTAGAGATATTACAAAACCCTTAATGTCGGCCCCCTCCAGAGCTTCCGGGACATTCAAGAGTCTCAAGTTGTTCCGGCGCGAGTGGTTTTCGTGGCGCTCGAGATCTTCTTTTAATTCTTTGTTCTGGGAGGACAGCTTGATAACCTCAGCCTCAGTAGTACGCATGGATTCCTTAATTTTAGGAATTTCGGTCTCAATTGCCTCAGTTCTAAGAGTGACCTCATCCAGTCTCTTGGCTAGCACTTCACATGATGCTTGAATTGCTGCCTGATTAGCCTCAGAAGTTAAAAATCTATTGCTCATTTCAGCTTGATTGGCTTCAGACACAGTGAATCTGCTGGTAATTTCATCCTTCATAGCTAGAAGTATATCGGCCAATGAGCGTGAGGTTGTATTTGACTTATCTGCTATTTCTGCTATGTCCTTCATGCCTGCATTTTCAGATGGGGCGGAGTGATGTGCTTGCTCTACATTTAGAGCATCAGTATTTTTTATTAATTCCGTCGTTTCCATAGAGATATTTTCTGTTTCATCTCCTCGAGAGCTGAGTACCTATTTGACAGGGTGACTGCTGGATGCATCATAGCCTCCGCCTCCACCAAGGCTGATGACTTGTCTAGGCTCCCCTGTTTGGCATGATTCACGGGAGTCATGGAAATCCCTGACGAACCCCCCTGTGGTAGTGCCCCCATTGCATTCACTACTACGGTAGCCGGGGTAGGCTGGGTAGACAGAGTAGAGCAGGTGGTAGTGGAGGTGGTAGACATAACTTTGTAGAAGGTTTTGAGTGAAGGGGTTACTCGAATGTTAGGGGTAGCTCCCTTTATGCATTTATTTTTGCCCTTACTTTTTACACTTTTAACACTTTGGTACTCTTCAGAGGTGTTCCCCGTAGCTTTGCCCCTTTTTACACGCACCCTTACTTCAGAGACCGGAGGTGAGATGCGTAGGGGGTAAACGGGCTTCCCCTTTGCTGGATCAAAGGCTGCCCTGGCTCGCAATGTGTACCTATTTATTTTGATTGAGTCAAAGCTCTTTTCTCTGTCACCAAGGCTACCAGGGCTAACCACCCTGCCTACTCCAGCACCCCCACCAAGCGCTCCTTCTATATCCATACATCCAATTGGAGCGCTGATAAACTTCGTCTCTTTCCCTTGTGGCAGATTTAAACCTCCGTAATCAAAAGCACGTATGCCACTATGCATTCGAGTCCTTATCGCATAACTACCAGGGCTGATATCCTTGTTGCCACCACTGGGCAAGGAAAGTGAAAATTGCCGACCCCCTACCTTGGAATCCACTTCACCAGAAGTAGACCTTATACACGACATTCAGAGGGTGCACCGTGATCCCTTTAGATCCGGTTACGTGTTAATTTTTGCGATTGTGCAAGGCGGCAGCCACTCTCACCAGCTCTGTTCCACAGAGACCTCCACTTGCTCTTCCCCCGACGACCCGGAACAGAAGCAAGGCAGAGTTGCGCCTCTTCCATGTCCAAGCTGCCTCCTCCCAGAGCCAGCATCGATCCTTGAAAGCGCCGTCCCGCTCGCTCTCCTCACACTTTTCCCAACCTGCTCCAAGGATCTGCGGGGAGACTAAAGAAACCCGACCCAGCTCCGGGGGCATACTCAGCTGGCTCAGCAAAAGCTACGAGGTAATTTCTAGACGGGGGGGAGGGCATGAAGAAACCAACGAGATTAGCAGGAAATCATCGCTCCATAGGGGGAGCGCGGCCGGTTAGCTGGCGGCCGCCATCTTCCTCGGGGCTCCCATGTTCCTCGTGGCTCTCTGCCCCTCTCTCCCGCCTATTAAGAAGAATTCTACCTAAAACCTTTCCTGTTGAGTCTAGTAGAGAACTCAGACAATAACCTCCATGCTGGCCTTTTGATGTTGTTTACTGTATGTATGCCAAGAGTAAGAATTGGTGAGTTATAAGAAACAGTGGTCCCTTATAAAAGTGAGTTCAAAACTATAGCCATAATGCTGGAATCAGTGTTGGGCCTAGATGCGTTCAATGCAAAAGATATTACAATTTATTAAAAAGAATAAAAACACAATTAATACGAAAAACATGCAGTGAGCTGAACTTGATGGGGTAACTTGAAATCAGCTGATTTCCTTACCTCAGGAATAAAGCAAAAAGTGACATACGGCCATATGTAGGTAAAACATGTTTTGCGATTCTCAAATTGGGATTTTTAGGGAATCGCAATTAGAGAATCGCAAAACGCAATGTAGGTAGGATTAGCAAAATATTTTGTGAATCTCACTTATTCCTTATTTGCGAATCGCAAATTGAGATTCGCAAATAAGGAATACCTTCCCATTCATTCCTACAGGATAGAAGACCCATAGGAATGAATGGGAAGACATTCTCAATTTGTGATTCCCAATTAGAGAATCGCAAATTGAGAATGCAATTTCAAGGTTGCAAGGGTGTAATAGGACACCCTTTTGCACCCCTGAAATAAAGATGTGTGCACATGTGGCGCACATACATGCGCTAAGGGCATGTATGTGTGCCACACATGCATTTTTCAAAGAAATCACAAATTACCACTAACCTGAAGTAGGTGGTAGTTTGCGATACCTTAGGCCAAAATCGCACAACTTGGGTGCTTCCTACATTGCATTTAAGGAATCGCACTTTGGGATTCCTCAAATGCATGTGTAAAATAAGGAATCACAAATTTTGCGAATTTCAGCATTTGCGATCGCAATTTGGCTTTCTACATATGGCCCTTGGTGGTAAGCATAAACAGTCAAATTAGTCACGATAACACAAAAACATCTAATGCGCAGCTTAATTTTCTAATACAGTCAGGAGTCATGATGTGGGTGTCGACAAAGTTTCGATCCCCAACATATGTTATGGGATGATCATCAGGTCGGAATGATTAAGGAATGTCTGAGAAGTTGCCTAGATAAGGCAGAGGAGTGGGGAAAGAGGAGAAGGGGGGAAACAAAAGAGGTGGGAGGGGGATAAGGATAAGGGAACGAAGAAATAGAGGGTAAGGGGGGCAAAAATCTGAATGAGTCAGGAAGCAAGCGAGTCAGTGCTATATTTAGCTTGCAACAAGGTGGCATGCATCAACTGTGAATTAGGGCCAACTATATGCATATGCTGAAGCGCCTATGTCGAGGAGCGCAGAACGGTGAGGAGTAGGAATCCCAGGTGAGGTTAATCGCGGCATCAGCGTTTGAAAACGCAGGGTAAAAGGACATGTGTCATGTTCTGTATTTCCTTTAGAATTGTTTTCCTTCAACTTTCTTCTTCCTCGTGCAATCCATGCAAGGTTCCATATTCCTTGCTAGGAGGATCAGTTACTGTGGAAGAAGACTTGTGTAGGCTGCGTCCTACCTTGCTCCTGTGTTCCTTGCAATAAACTCTTCTAACTTCAAGTTTCTGCATTATTTGGACTTTACAAATCGGCGATGGGGCTGCAGGAACACCAGGAAACACCCGAACTCACTTTAGCAATAATTTATCATTTCTTCATGATTACTGCAGTACTTCCTTGGATTTACTTCGTAGCGAGTCCTATTTAGTGCCTTCTTTGTGGCACTTTCTACTGCAGAGGTTAATTAATGTGAATACCATTGCCGTTAGCAGCCTTAAAAAATTAAAGGAATAATCCTTGTGAAGAGTGAGGCATCTTTGGAGTGAGTACTCCTTAATTCTTTTTAAAGGATATTCTGACACTTATTCTATTTTAATTTGCCGAAAACCAGTGCTTGGAGAACCTTTGTGCATGGATTTTTTTAACTTTTTATCTGTTTTCATCTGGGCTCTAGCGCTTCTAGCTGCCGTGCACGCCTTATTTTAAATGTAATTACCTTCAATGGAGCCTGAGTAGAATTGGCTGAGGTCCAAGTGCCGGTCTCTCCTGTGACGCTCTTGAGGATACGATGCAAGCGTGTCACACACGCTAGCTATGTGATGACGTAGAACGCGACGCAGCGGCCATTATGGAGATTTTCTTTCTCCATGGATACGTTTCTTAAAAAAATTCTCAGAGGATAAACTAAGTTTCTTCACGCTAAGGATTTCCCTTAAATGGTTTACGCTAAGGTTTTCAATTTAGCTGTTACCTACAAACACTAAGGATTTCAAGTAAGTGGTTTATGCTTAGGATTTCAATTAAGCGATTTTCTAGAAACTACCACAGCGTTTTCTCAATTTCTTTTTAAAATGACTTTTCAAGTAAGAAGACAATTCTCTACAGCGTCTAACGCTAATGTGTAATAAAAAGTTCACTTTCTTCACTTTAATTACTTTTCCTGGGATATTATCTCAATTCCCAGTGTCAATTGTATTTAATTACATTTTAACTTTAAATAACAGTTTAATTTTCTCTTTGGACTACACTATGGCTACACAGAACTTTTCAATTCAATCTCTACAAGCCTTTTGGCCAACAGGATCAGAACCTTGTATGAAATGGCCACAATAGAAAGCCTATTTTCTAAACTTTATTTTAACTATAGATGAAGATGGTAAAATGAAACCAGAAAGAAAGAAAACATTTTTCTACATACAATTGGTGCTGGTGGTTTAAAGAATTATGACGAAATGACGAAAACAATTGGTGGGGGTGATGCCAATGTATTCTCTGATGTTTTAAAAGATTTTGATGAAAATTTTTCTCCTAAGGTGTGCATAGGTATAACAAGATGCAATTTTTTCCATAGGAAACAACAACCAGGTGAGACTATTGATGTTTATGTTGCTGCACTAAAGAAAATTGCAGAAGATTGTAAATTTGATCATCTTCAGGAGCACTTTATTAGGGACCAGGTTGTAATGCAAGCTCGTGATCAAGCGATTCAAGACAGACTTTGGATTAATGGAGATGCAGATCTTAAAGATGTTTTTGCTATTGTTAGAAAGGCTGAACTTTCTGGCCGTAGTGCTAAAGCTACTAAGAATGAAAGTGAAGAAACTCTTGAACAAGTAGTTTCTTTAAAGTTCAAAACAAATCTAATTTTAAAGTGAACTGAAAAACAAATCCGTTGATGTTAAAAAAGGTGCAGCCCTTAAATGCTACCGTTGTGGCAGTGATTCTCATTTGGCTAATAACAAATTGTGCCCTGCCATTAAGGAAAAATGTTTGAGTTGTAGTTTGATTGGGCATTATTCTAGAGATTGTAATAGAAAAAAAATAAGAAAGTGAAAGTTATCTATGAATCTTCTTCAAGTGATGATGAGTGTATTGTTGAGAAAATTATGCACTGCTCTGTTAAAGATGATTGTAGTGATAGCCAAGAAAAAAACAATTCATCTTTAACATAAAGGATTCTACTGACAAACTAATAAAAAAAAAAACAATGTGTAATATGTCAATAGGTGGAGTTTCTATTGACATATATGCAGATTCAGGTTCTCCATATACAATAGTTAGTGAAGATGTCTGGAATTCTAGGTTTTGCATCATTTAGGCAATACACTTTACACCCCTGATATTACTCCTGAAGGTTATTCTGGAGAGAAAATAGACATGTTTGGCTATAGACTCTTAAATTTTAGGTTCAAAGGTAGAGAATCTTTAGGAAAACTATATGTTGCCAAACAGGGACCTTTTGTACTTGGATGGAAGGATCAAGGGAACCTTAACATTATGTTTAAATCCTAATAGTCCAGATCCTGTTCTTGTTGTTGATGATGACAATGAAATTGGGAACTCCATGTTATCCAAATTTCCGAAAGTTTTCAGTGGTAAAATTGGCAGTTTTAAAGAATTTGTTCACCGTATAGTTTTAAAGGGCAATTCCAATCCTAAAATTCATAAAGCGAGAAAACATTCCCATTTTGATACGCGGTGAGGTGGAAAAAGAATTAGAGAAGCTTGTTAAAGAGGATATCATAGAACCAATTGAACCCTATGAATGGATTTCTCCCGTTGTTGTTGCCAGATGATCTAACAGTAAAATTCGTCTATGTAATGACCTTCGCCATCTCAATGAAAATATAGTTATAGATAAGTTTCCTTTACCCCAAATTTCTGAAATGTTGACCTTAGTGAATGATGCCTAGTTTTTCTCTACAATTGATTTGTCATCGGCATATCATCAAATTTTACTTGATGAGGAGAGCAGACACCTTACTGCATTTATCACACCGATGGGGTGCTTTCAATGTGAAAGAATTCCGTTCGGTTTGGCATCAGCGGCTGCCACTTTTCAGTGAATTATGCATAAATTGTTTGGCAAGCACCCCAAAGTGAGATTTTTCCAGGACTACATTCTTATTTTTGGGAAAGATAAAACTGAACATGATGCTGTTTTGGAAGAAGCGTTAAGTATTTTGGAGGAAAAAGGGTTGACTGTAGAACGTTCAAAATATAAATTCTCTCTGAAATCAGTAACCTATCTTGGTCATGTTTAATGTGCCGATGGCGTTGCAACAAAACCTAAATTAGTGGATGCCATACGAGATGCCCCCCCTCCATCTAACAAGGACAAAATTAGGTCATTCTTGGGGATGGTAGAATTTTACGCCAAGTTTGTGGAGGGTTTTTCCAGCAAGGTGTATAACATTATACAACTCCTTAAAAGCAACATTAGATTTTCCTGGAATGAAGCGTGCAAAAATGAATTCAACACCATCAAAGAGGCCGTCATCCATGCTCTTGTATTGAGTCCTTTTAATATGGATAACAGTTCTATAATTAAAGTTGACGTGAGCAATAAAGGTTTAGGCGGTGCCCTTTCTCAAATTGATGAATTGAGTGCTTAATTGCCTATGCATCTAGGGCTCTTTCTACTCCAGAATGCACATTTTCTGTGATTGAAAAATAAACTTTAGCTGGGATTTGTGATTTGGAACATTCCAGATGTGTTTTGTGGGGCAAGGAATGCATAGTCAGATCTGACCATAAACCATTTGTCAAACTTCTTACTACTGAGGGGCTATTTAAAGCTTCAGCCAGGATAGCAAGGATGTCTATGTGCCTACAAGATTTTCTTTATAAAATAGAAAATGTTCCTGGCAAACGTCATGTTTTAGCTGATTTTCTGTCCCGCAAGCCTTCTGATTTGCAAGAATGCAATGTGAATGAATGGGACTCTTAACAAGTTACTCTTGTTCATGATGAGAGCCCGTTTTGTGTTGTGAAGAAAAAATGGAGTGAAGAGTATTTGAAGGAAAGTGATTTAGTGTCTCGTTCGCCAAGGATGGCCAGAAAAAACTAAAGTAATGTCTAATCTCAAATCATTCTGGGAGGTAAGAAATGACTTATCTGTCATGGATGGCACTATTTTTCGTGGGCATAAGGTCATTCCCCCCACATCATTAAGAAATTCTATTGCAAAATTGTGTCACGATGATCATTGCGACATAGTAAAGACTAAACAGAATGTTAAAAAATGGTCACGGTGTGCAGGTATTGATCTCAATGCTGAAAGAATTGTACGTGAAAGCTAACTCCGCAAATTATTAGTTCAGATCAAAAGGGGTTTGTCCCCGGAAGATATATACACGATTTAACCCTTCAGTTGATCGGGAATATAGATTTAGTTGAGACACGGTCGGAACCCTTGGCTGCGTATGACGCTGTGAAGGCTTTCGACCGTGTCAACTGGGGCTTCCTGTGGGACGTATTGAGCTCAATGAGCTTTGGTATAACCTTCATTCAGACACTGAGGGGTTGCTATGAGGGTGCATCCGGTGCAATATTATTAAATGGTATGTTAACATCACGCTTTAGTATAAAGAGAGGAACTAGGCAGGGGTGTCCCATCTCACCCCTCCTATTCGACCTTTATATTGAGCCTTTGGCACAGGCGTTGTGGTTGGATGAACAGGTTACACCCTTTATTTCTGGAGATTTTAGCTGTAAGGTAGCATTGTATGCTGATGACCTGTTAATTTACACAAGTAATCCAGCTGAGGTCCTTCCTAGACTGGAAGAGATAATTAAAGATATTGGTAAATACTCTGGATACATGATAAATAACCAAAAAACCGAAATAATGTGCTGGGGGTTGATAATTGGGAGGGAGCCAGAAGCAGTCAGTTTAGATATCTAGGTATAATAATAACACCGGACCTTAACATCATAGCACAGATCAATATAAAGAAGGTGGCTAAGGACATCGATCACCTTTTTCTGAGATGGCAGAACCTCCAGCTTACAATCTATGGACGTATTAATTTGGTCAAAATGGTAATTTTACCGAAACTGACATACCTCTTTAATATGATACCACTGACCTTTTCACATAAAGCTTTGGCCAGAATCCAGGGAAAAATAGGTAGCTTTATTTGGGCAAATAAAAACTCTAGGATCTCACGGAAAAAGTTAAAAAGAAGATTGTTGAAGGGAGGCCTTGCGCTCCCTGACATCCTTTGGTATGCTTTTTCTTTTCAACTGAAGAATATCCAATGCCTCCTTACCAGCCCCGACGATTCCAACTGGGGGCGGATACTGAATACAATGGTGGAACAAGAAGGTGGCGGGCCAGGTTGTCTCTATAAATTTGGCGCGCCAAAATTTTACAAAAAGGTGCGTCTGAAGGTATTGAAACATGCACTTTCAGTATGGTCCAGAGTCAGAGTCAAGGGGAGATGGGGCATAAAGTATTATTCAGACCTCGCCCCAATCTGGGACTCCCCGGGTTTGCCGCCATGTTTTGATGACAGTCTCTCTCTCCCCATCAGGAAAGCAGGTATAACAGTATGGTCAGGATGGAGCTATGCCATCCTGCATCACACCCCATAAATTAGCAGAGTTCCCCTTAGTAGGAGCTGACGTTCTGGATCACACTATGAAAAAAGTTAAATCTGGATCCCCAAGTGATCCCGCACCTCCATGTCATTTAAAAAAGATTACAGACACAATACTACCAGTTATTCTCAACATCCTTAACAATTCCATCACCACTGGCATAGTCCCCACGGCCTGGAGTACGAGCTCTTTTGAAAAAACCCACCTTAGACCCAGACAACAATGCCAATTATCGCCCAATATCCCTGCTCCCTTGGGTTAGTAAACTGCTCAAAAGACATATCAACACATCTCTCACACAGTATTTGGAATCAAATAGTATACTCCACGACTCCCAAGCAGGTTTCCGCCCCAGGTTGGGAACGGAAGCGGCCCTTCTGACAGTGACCGAGTTAGCCAGGAAACAGATGGACTTAGGCGGCACGACAGCAATCATTTTGCTTGATCTTAGTGCCGCCTTCGACACCGTAAACACCACCATCCTTATTCACCGCCTTAACCAAATAGGAGTGACAGGAACAGCCATTCGATGGCTACAATCTTTCCTAGAAAACCGCTCATTTAGAGTAGTTGAGGGCACTACTCACTCCAGAACCTGGCCTCTTACTCAGGGTGTGCCTCAGGGCTCGTCCTTGAGCCCCACCCTTTTTAACATATATATGCTCCCCCTGGCAGACATTGTCCACTCATTTGGCCTGGAGTTAGTCACATACACTGACGATACTCAATTGATCGTCTCCCTGAACCAAACTAACACCTCCTTGCCTAATCTCAGTAATTGTCTAGTAGCAGTCAATAAATGGATGGCCACCTCCCATTTAAGACTCAATGGCGATAAAACGGAGCTCATGATTCTTGGGAACCCAAACATCCCCTGCCCATTGCCTGACTGGCCCCCATGCATGGGCACTCAGCCTCAGTCCAAACCGCATATAAAGAGCCTGGGCATCTGGCTTGATGCTAATCTTAATTTTAATCACCAAGCAACCATCATATCTGCCACCTGCTTCGGCTTGATGCGTATGCTTAGGAAAGTATTACCACTTCTTCCCCCACAAGCCCGCAGGATCATGGTGCAAGCCATCATTCTGTCCCGTTTGGACTACGGGAATGCGCTGTACCTAGGGGCTCTGGCCACTACAACGAAGAAGCTCCAGGTCACGCAAAACGCAGCAGCCCGCCTCCTGCTGGGCCTCAATAGGCGGGACTCAGGGACTGCTGCCCTAAAAAGACTCCACTGGCTGCCCATTAAGGCCAGAATACTGTTTAAATCAATGTGCTTTATGCATAAGGCCATGTGGAAGGAAGCACCAGCAATGATCTGCTCGCTGGCTACTCCATATCTCCCTCGCAGGTCGCTGCGCTCCAGTACAGCCTTTTTGGCTACTGAGAACAAAGTCAAACGTGCCAGATGGGGGGGCCGCTCCTTTTCCTGGAATGCGGCCAAGGCATGGAACTCCCTGCCGGCCTCCCTGCGCAGCGAACCTAACCTTCTAAAATTCCGGAAGGAACTAAAAACCATCTTCTTCACTTAAATCTCACTGTCCTCACTTGTCCCCTAGTCATACTCAGCGCTACGAGGCCTCCGGGTAGTTTGCGCTTAACAAAACCCATTTAATAATAATAATAATAATAATAATATAGCAACATCAGAGGGGGTTTTCCCTTGGGAGGTCTTGAGATCGAAGATAGGGGACTCTTTCTCTAGATTCAAGTATATTCAGATCTGTTCCTGGTTTACCGCTGAGAGAGAGAACATAGGTGGGAACTGGGCTATTGAGTCTGCTCTTCAATCTCCAAGCCTAAAGAAGAAGGAAGTGGGACTGTGGTATAGAAAATTGTTGGAGGAAGAGGAATCTGAGGCCCCCCCAATGTTTCAAATCTGGAATTCCTCTAGGTTGGAGGAGGCATTGGCTGTTCTTTATGATAGATCTCTCCACATCTTGTACAAATATGTTAGATCAGCCTCTTTGAAGAAGAATCCTTTTTATACCATCAACAGGCTTTATTATACGCCAAAAAAGATTGCTAAGTTTGTGACTCCACCTCCAACCTGCTCAAGATGTGGGGTAATCGAAGCAGATGACATGCATGTTTTTTATGACTGCCCTTCCTTGGGTCCCTTTTCGTCTATGGTCGAGAAGGCCCTGGAGGGCATTTTTAAGGTACAAGGGTCCTTAAACTTAGTTAGAGTTATTTTTGGGATGGACACTGATCTTTTTTGTTTATTAAGGGGGGCACAAGTAGCGTTATTCTTCAGTCTTATGATAATTGCATGCAGGGAGACATGTAAATTATGGAAGGATACTAGCCCACCTCTATATGAAAGCTGGCTACGGGCGGCATTGAGCACTGCACGGTTGAATCTGGTTTGGCACAAAATGTAAATAGCACGGTGTGGGATCCTTTGTTGGAATGGGGAAGGGAAATGAGGCAGGTCTAAAGCCCTGCCAGTCCTATGATTACACCAGGCCTCGGAATAAAGGGGCAGGGCTGGTTAGCCCAGGCTATTGCAAGAACGTCAGCCCTGGGCGCCCACGACAGAATGTGTTGAGAAAGTTTATTTGCACAGGTTTTGGTGGAATGAGGACAAAAAAAAATTAAATTAAAAAATTAAAAAAGAATTGTACGTGATTGTATTGTTTGTGCCAACTCGGATAAAGCTCTTAAAACATTAAGACCTGACATGTGTGAACCCATCATTCCCAATGGTCCTTGGCACACAGTTTCTATAGACATAATGGGTCCCATTGGTATTAATCCCAACTACAAAATATCCATTATTGATATCTTTTTGAGATGGCCAAGTATTGCCATCGTGGAGAAAATTGACTCTGGGTGCCGCTGGTCTAGAGGTCTTCTGTCCGTGAGTTCTGCCCTTTGCTACAGGAGTAGCTGCAAAGACTGTCTGCTGCCTTTCGGTTCAAGCGCGAGGTAAAGACCAGCTTCGTGGCCGCAGAGGAGGTGAGAGGCGTGGCCCCCGGGACTGCGAGGACCAGCATTCACCACCTACAGCTGGGTCCTCTTCCCGCGTGAGCCGTGCCCCCTCCCAGTGCCACGCCTCCAGCGAATCATTCTTTACCTCTCGCGGCCCCCGCTACGCGGGCGCCGCTCATCTAGAGGTCTTCTGTCCGTGAGTTCTGCCCTTTGCTACAGGAGTAGCTGCAAAGACTGTCTGCTGCCTTTCGGTTCAAGCGCGAGGTAAAGACCAGCTTCGTGGCCGCAGAGGAGGTGAGAGGCGCTGCCCCCGGGACTGCGAGGACCAGCATTTACCACCTACAGCTGGGTCCTCTTCCCGCGTGAGCCGCGCCCCCTCCCAGTGCCACGCCTCCAGCGAATCATTCTTTACCTCTGGCGGCCCCCGCTACGCGGGAGCCGCTCGTCTAGAGGTCTTCTGTCCGTGAGTTCTGCCCTTTGCTACAGGAGTAGCTGCAAAGTCTGTATGCTGCCTTTCGGTTCAAGCGTGAGGTAAAGACCAGCTTCGTGGCCGCAGAGGAGGTGAGAGGCGCGGCCCCCGGGACTGCGAGGACCAGCATTCACCACCTACAGCTGGGTCCTCTTCCCGCGTGAGCCGCGCCCCCTCCCAGTACCACGCCTCCAGCGAATCATTCTTTACCTCTCGCGGCCCCCGCTACGCGGGAGCCGCTCGTCTAGAGGTCTTCTGTCTGTGAGTTCTGCCCTTTGCTACAAGAGTAGCTGCAAAGACTGTCTGCTGCCTTTCGGTTCAAGCGCGAGGTAAAGACCAGCTTCGGTGCCGTAGAGGAGGTGAGAGGCGCGGCCCCCGGGACTGCGAGGACCAGCATTCACCACCTACAGCTGGGTCCTCTTCCCGCGTGAGCCGCGCCCCCTCCCAGTGCCACGCCTCCAGCGAATCATTCTTTACCTCTCGTGGCCCCCGCTATGCGGGAGCCACTCGTCTAGAGGTCTTCTGTCCGTGAGTTCTTCCCTTTGCTACAGGAGTAGCTGCAAAGACTGTCTGCTGCCTTTCGGTTCAAGCGCGAGGTAAAGACCAGCTTCGTGGCCGCAGAGGAGGTGAGAGGCGCGGCCCCCGGGACTGCGTGGACCAGCATTCACCACCTACAGCTGGGTCCTCTTCCCGCGTGAGCCGCGCCCCCTCCCAGTGCCACGCCTCCACGTTTCCAAACAGTTTTTAAGTAAGCCCAGTAACGCGCATCGCGGGACGCGCGCGGGTCGTAGCCCGGGCGAAGCCCGGGCCAAGGGCGGGCCCGTTGTTGCCCGTTAGTGCCCGGCAGAGACCGGACCGGGCCACCCCCCTTGGTTTCTATTGCTAACCTTACCATCTTACAGCACGCAGGGTTTTCCATATGTCCACCATGCCTGGTAGAACCAGAAGTAAAACTAAAACCAAAACTGCCCTGGCTGTAGCTCAAATCACTGGACCGATAGACCAATTCATCTCACGGACCAATGAGGTAATTGATCATAGTATCTCTCTTCTCGAACGTAGAGTGTCTCTGGACCTCATGAAAGCAAAACGCTCGACCTTGGGTCTTCTAGCAACTGCCGTATCCCCTATCCAGCAAACCCTACCTACCTTATTCCTTCCCTTACCTGAGACTGTTGTTGATACCAATACAGTCCCATGCACAGTTGATTTATCAGTAACCCAATTTGAGTCCGATTCTCTATCATCAGATGACCTAGAGGCTACCCCCGATCTAGTAGCATGTCAAACACTCGAAAGATCAGAATCAACTATAGATAATCATCTTCGAGGAGTAAGGGAAGGAGCCATTCCCAAACAAGGTAGCATAAATCTCTCTGATAATGCAGTAGCTCCTGTCATCCCTACGGGATATGAGAGGGAATCCAGGAGGGACCGATCCAAACAATCAACGCAACTTGCACAACCAACGACAATTACTTCAACAGATAACAATTTCTTATTTCCTCCTATTCTTATTGAGGATATAGATAACCCCTGTAAAATATGTAAAACCACATCCCAAATACTAACTTCAATAAAAGACCTTGTTTCTCAGCAGCTGAAACCTATACAAATTAGTATAAGGAACTTGGAAGCTCAATTAGCAATCCTATCAGCCACTTATCCAAGTACAAACTCACATCTAGCAAAGCAAGGGACAGGAAACGTTACTCACCCCACAAAAGCACCTCTTCAACCACAATCAACTATAGCAATAAAACAATCTGTCCCGATCATTCCACCCTCTCAAAAACCAAAACATAGTGTTCCAACACAAAACCGGCAAGATTCAATGCCTAGTGTACAAAAGCCTAAAACCACTATGGAGTTGCCCCAACACACGCCCAGCACAGGTCCGGTAAAAATAGGAATAATGGGAAAAACAGCAGGCAATGTAACCATAAAGCATACTATAACTAAATCGACACCTATACCCTCCAAACCAACGGTCACACCCCAGCTGATATCTAAAAAGACACCAAAAAAGACACCAAGAGTTAGGCGCCCAGTGCACCTCCCACCAGAGGCTACCCCATATACAATCATTCTTACAGGAGTACCTGAACTAACGGAAGGTATGACTGAAACTGCCTGGTCACTCAAGAACAAGGTCATGCAGTGGCTAAGTATAAACAGACCACTAGAACCATACCATTCAGGAGGGATCTCCACAGTCCGTAGAGTAATATGGGTAGGTGGAGAACCTAAGTCGATCCACGGAGACTGCATTATAGTAACTTGCAGAGATCCATCTACTGTGGACCACATTTGTTCCTGGCCCTCATTGGAGAAAAAAGGTGGAATAGATGCCCAACACCTTTCTTTCTTCTATCCACCATTGAATACTCATCAATATATCTCTACCTTGAATTGGCAGCACCCCCAAGAAGATCAATGGAAACAGGTGGGATATAGCTACGGTCACGGAAATAGAAATAGAACTAGTGAATGGCACAAGCAGCCCTGGCAAGGCAGACCCTATCATCCACTGGAGGGCTGGCAGGGTTTTCCAATAAGAAACCGTTTTGACTGCCTAGAGATGGTGGATTGACCGTCAAGGTCCCAAAAATCTAAGAGCAAGAACATCCATATCATGCTTTCTCCAGTAATCCCTAGATCTCAGTCATCCCCACCTAAAACCGGAAGTCAAGTAAGACAAACTTCGCTTATTAATATAAACTCCAAGCCCGGGTCTGTTGTTGTAGATACCTGTCACACCACTACTAACGAAGTGATGACCAGAGTTCCGGTTATCCTTGTGGATAGTATAGATCTTAACTCTCACCAGTTAAATGATTTGAGAGATACTACTAACTCTCCATTGATCTCGACAGAGAGTTTTCCTAAGGAACTTCCTGTCCCACACGTATCCCCTGACCCCAATAAATTGAACCTTTCCATAATGTATTGGAATGTTGCAGGACTGTCCTCCAAAATAACGCTAGACTTATGGTCTGAAACAGTAAGGGAACATCAGGTACTTTGTTTCCAGGAAACATGGTCTACTATTCCAAAACATTTAATGGGATACAAAACCTTTTTCACCCCAGCAGTCCAGGGAACCATGGGCAGGCCTAAGGGGGGTCTTGTGATTTATGTCGCCAATACTCTCCCCTGTCTATCGATCAAAATACTAAAAGAACTCTCGACCTATCAAATTATGCAAATAAATTTTACAAACGACTGCACCTACATTTTTATTAATTATTACAATAACTTAACTACATTGGATTGTCTAACAATCCAAGTAGAGATTGCCACTTTCTTAACAGCTCTGCAAAATGATTTTAACCAAAACACAGTACACTTAATATGGGGCAGTGACTTTAATCTTCCACTGTGTCTTAACCACAAAAGTGGAAACTGTGGGCTGCAAAACGAACATGGTAATCCCATGCCCCATTTTGCTCACTCGACTTGTGGAAACAAGTTAAATGAGATTCTATTTTCTTTAGATTTGGACTTTGCAAATGAGCTAGTAGATCCACAGAAAGATTTTTCTCCAACTTTCCATGGAAGAGGCTTCCTAACAACTATAGACTACATACTGTCCTCCCAATCGCTCAAGGGGCAACTAACCAATTTAGTAACAGGAACAAATGCAATGAGTGACCACTATCCAATTAGTGTAAGAATCACCCAAAAAATGGCTAATGCACACTCTGCAAAAATGAGTCTCTTAAATCAAAAGTCATTAACCATGAACAAACTGAATGGCTATACAGTCAAATGGGCCAAGATTGACCCGGTGGAAGTGACAGAGAAGATTCTTGAAAAATCTAAGCCTTGGGTACTTGAATGCTTATCTTCAGATACTACACCTCGGTCAATCGTTAATAGCTTTCAGAACATCTTAGAAACAATTGGTAAGGAACTCTTTGTCAAGTTAAAGAACATTAAGCCCTCTACTACGAGATGGTTCGACGCAGCTTGTCGAAAAGCTCTCTCAAGCTTGAAAGAAGCCTTACATAGCCCCATGAGAAACCACGTGGAAATCTCCAATTTAAGAAAACTATATAACTTAGCCAGACGGGAACACAAAAAAGCAATTAAGCAAGACCTATGGACACAACTCCATGACAGCAGCCAAAGGAAGGATAGTGCCCTATTCTGGCAAGTTATAAGATCTCCTTTTCTGGCCGATAGCACAGAAGGCCAGCATCTAGATGTAGCAATCACGGAGGATGACTGGGTCATGCATTTTTCTAAAATCTTCGGTCCATCCTCTCAAAATGCAACAGAAACAGGATCAGAACCAAGTGAAGCCCATACATCGAAGAATAACATCTACCCGATAAATATCCATTTTCAACACAGCGAAGTTATTAAAGCAATTAAGGCATCGAAACCAGGCAAGGCTCCGGGCTCCGATGGAGTTCCAATGGACATTTTTCTCCACAACATAGAACTCTGGTCACCGATAATTACCCAGGTTATGGCAGCAGTAACATCGGATGGGCTTTTTCAATCATGGTCGACGTCAACCCTGTTACCCATCTTTAAAAAAAGCGACCGTAACGACCCAGCCTGCTACAGGCCAATCTCCCTTCTGGATTCCATGGGTAAAATTGCAGGTTGAGTGCTCCTGGACCGTTTACAATCTTGGGCCCAGGAAAATAACATCATGACCGACCTGCAATACGGCTTCCAGAAGGGGCTTGGGACCGTGGAACAGGCCCTGAATCTTGCCCTGTTGACCGGGAAATATGTTGGCGCCAAAGGAGGTAACATCTTCCTTGTCTATGTCGACCTCAGTGCGGCATTTGACTGCGTACAACACGGAAAACTTTGGAAAATACTCAGTGACCTTGGAGTGGATCCTCCTTTAATAGTCTTCCTCCGTGAACTTTATTCTAATGCCTCAGGGCGAGTCAGATATGGTACCAACGGAGAGTTGTCCCGCTCATTTCCAATAACAAAGGGAGTAAGACAGGGTTTTGTACTGGCTCCCTTCCTGTTCAACCTTTACACCAATGGACTAGAGCAGGCTATGCTGGAAGGGAGCCAGGACCTACCCCAGATAAACCACCGTCCAATACCGACCCTTCTATATGCAGATGATTCAGTCATCCTGGCCCGTACATTAAATCAACTTCAGAAACAAATCAATAAATATAGCAGCTTTATGGACTCACTTGGCCTGAAAATCAATATAAAAAAGACCTTCACCATGCACATTGGCCCGAGGGTCAAAAAACATAAATCAATATTGGTGGATAACACAAAGTTGGAAAAAACCTCTGTATATCCTTATCTAGGAATTCTCGTGGATGATGCTTTAAACTGGCGTCAAGCTACGGCCACTAGAAACCTCCTTTTTCGGCGTGCAACATCGGCCCTGATCTCTTTTTCGAGAAAACTGGGGAAACCTGCTCCACCTGAACTCTTGAAAATATACTATGCTAAGTGCCACAGTGTGGCTACTTATGGAGCAGGCGTGTGGGGGTACGGGCATATAGATCACCTACAAGTAACAGAGAACGGTTTTATCAAATATGTGCTAGCCCTCCCGCAAAGTTCCCCGAACTTCGCTTCTCATAGCGAGCTTGGCATGGAATATATTACAGACACCATCCGTTCCCAACCTATCTTACTGTGGCAACGCATATGGACCAAACCCGAGTGTCATTTAACACGATCCCTCATCATAGACTGTTTAGCCCTAACCAACTGGCACAAGATTCCATGGCTGATCTACGTGCGGAACTTTTTTACTGACCTTGGCTGCAAGTCTTATTTCGATGAGCCTGCTGCTATCGAAGATATCTCTAGAAAACAGCTAAAGTCAATGTGTTTGGCTCACCTGAGAGATCTGCGAAATCAGGCAGAGATTACAAAAACTTCGAATACCCAAATTTGTGTAATACAACCTCTCAAAGGTATGCAACCCTATTTGTCCTACTTTTTGTCAAACCATGAGAAATTCTTATTAACAAGATTTCGCTTTAATACTTTTTTTCGTTTAGTTTCCTTTCCCGAAATCCACAATTGGTCCCGCACGCTTATGAACTGTCCATGCGATGGAATGTCTCCACAAACAACGATTCACATTACTTTGTTTTGCAAATATTATAAATCTCCGCGTAAATCTTGGATTATTCCACTTCTTTGTTCCAGTGGTCATAGACAGTGTCATTCTGTATTTCTCTTTCTGCAGTGTTTGGACTCGCCACATGTAGCTAAATCCATAGCGACTTTCTTAAAAGCCACTATCACAATACGTCAAAATATTTCAAACTGAACAGAAGCACTTAAATCATAAGTTTTTCCTTAAGTACCTTTTTTAACTTTGTCTTTTTTAAATTTATGTTTGTGATGAAAAAAATTTCTATGTACTTTTTATGATTATACAACTGGTAATCGAATAAAAGTTATTGAATTGAATTGACTCAGCTGCTGTTTTACAATTTATGGACAAAGTTTTTATTGAAGAAGGTCTCTCAGTCCAAATCATTAGCGATAACGGAGTACAATTTGTATCTAAATTAACTAAATTATATTTTGAGAGGGTAGGTGTGACACATAGAACCACTTCTTTATACAACCCAAGTGGTAATGGCATGTGTCAGAGATTTAATAAAGTTCTTAAAAATGCCATTCAAATTTCGGGCATAAACGGGGAAGATTGGGACCTTCAAGTGTACAAAGCTGTTTGGACTTATAAAACAAATATTCATGATGTGTTGAAAATGTCTCCTTTTGAGATTATGAGAGGCCGTACTGCCAGAACCAAGTGTAATCCAGATTGGCTGCACAAAAATTCCTGTCTAGATATTTGTATGAACTCTGTCAAAAATAACGTTCTTGAAAAACATTTACAATACAAACGTATTTTTGATAATAAGTTTGGAGCAGGTTTCGTAGATGACAAGGCTGGAATGTGGGTCAAAGTTAAAAAATCTCAATTCTCTGAACCTTTGTTGGTTAAATAATTTTTGCGAAAAGCTGTTCTTTTGAGAGATGGCAAAGTGTGGAAAATTAGAAGAAATTGCCATTTATGGAGGAAAACATTATTTGGTTGTTCCTTCCTTATTTTATCCTTCCTCTTCACTTTCTTGTGGGACTTTTGATGATTTTGACCAAATTGTTGAGAAGGAACAAGGTGGTGTTGCTACAACTGAAATGGTTACTACTTCGGAATTAGGAAATGCAAGTCCCACACTCGTAAACGTGAATTTAAGTTCAACGCCTGTAATTGAAAATGTTTGTACCCCTGTTGTAACTTCTGGAAAGAGTATAGCTTTGGAATCTGATAAGGTATATTCTACACCTGTTAATGGAAATGTCACAACATCTGGTAATAGTGATTGTGAACCAATTAAGAATTCTGATCCTATTGATCTTGACATTAATGATGATGTTTCCAGGAAACGAGTATGCTCCAAACCCAAATGGTTGGAGGATTTTATATGCTGATTTTTTAATGTTTTTTTTTATTTTTTATTATTATTATTTTGCTTTCTCTTCTTTCCTTAAGGAGGAAGATGTGTCATGTTCTGTATTTCCTTTAGAATTGTTTTTCTTCAACTTTCTTCTTCCTCGTGCATTCCATGCAAGGTTCCATATTCCTTGCTAGGAAGATCAGTTACTGCGGAAGAAGACCTGTGTAGGCTGCGTCCTACTTTGCTCTTGTGTTCCTTGCAATAAACCCTTCTAACTTCAAGATTCTGCGTTATTTGGACTTTACAACATGCTTAATGAGAGTATTAATGGGAAGGAGTTCCCTGTTGTGCATGGAGCTTGTTGTGGTCGCAAGTCACAGGTCAAGAAGGGAGGCACGTTCAGGGGAGCTGCAAGATTGCTGCAAATGTAACTTGAAGAAGGCCTGAAGAATGGAGTGGAGTTCTTGTCTCAATCCTACAGGGTTCATGACTGTTATGCAACTAATCCCATATATTCTTTAAGATGTCTGTGTTACTTATCGACAGTGTTTCCATTTGTTTTTCCAAACTAGAACATTTTACCGATTTTAGCTCAGTAGAAATATTCACTGGTATGCAGTTTTCACATTTGATTTCACAAGTTACAAAATATTTACTGTTACTAGCCACTTTGGTCCAGGGACTTTTTCCATTTGGACATGCTGTGGTTCAAGTGTAAATCCAAAGATGGATCTACTTTCTTCAACATCATTTGAGAACATAGGTTCAGCTGCTCCGTGATCGGGCTGTCGTGTTCATGAATTAAGTGGACGACACCCAGCTTGTCATCTCGGTGGAATCTGCTACAACTGCTTGCTCCTTATGAACATTTCCATCTATACATGCATAACATCACAAGCTGGTTATCCATAAATGCCCTCAAGTTCAAAGGTACAAAACCTAGGGGTAGCTGTATCAAGCTATTTTTTAGTCGCAAATGCTGCGAATCACAAAAAAACAGCGTTTGCGACTAAAAAATAGAAAAATGAGATGTATGTAAGAAATCGCATCGCAAAATAAGTAATCACTATTTTTGCGATTTCTTAATTTGCGAAAGTACAAATTCTGCGAATTTCTTTGCGATTTCTTATTTTGCATGGTTTAATATTAGCAAATTTCGCAAACAAGGAATCGTAAAATAAGAAATCGCAAAGAGATGTATGAAAAATTCGCAAATTGTGAAAACATGAAATTCGCAAATCAAGAAATCGCAATTAACACTAACTACATGCAGGTGGTAACCAATTTGAAAGTATAAAAGAAACCCACAATGCAATTTTAAGTTTAAAAATGGCGGGACTTTACCTGATAGCTAAGAGGCTGCGTATCCAAGTCCTTGCACAGAGGAGACAGAGGCAGGAGAGAATCTTCAGACTGCACATTACGCTGTTCCAGCAGACAGAAGAGGACATCTTTGAAAAATGCAGACTTCACCCACACACCATTTTGGACCTCATTGATGAATTGAAACACTTTCTGGAACATCAAACAGCCAGGACCCAATCAATTCCTACGCATGTGCAGGTATTGTGCTCACTGCACCTTTTGGCCTCTGGTTCTTTTCAAAGGGTCATTGCAGAGGTTGGAGGGGTGTCTCAGAGTGCCCTGTCACACTTTTTAAAAGTTTTTCTGGATGCAATGATGAACAGGCTACAACATCACACCTACCTCTCCAACACCCAACAAGCCATTCAAGAGACTAAACTGGATTTTCATCAAATCGCACGTTTTCCACATGTGATTGGTTGCATAGATGGAACCCATATTGCCATCACTCCACCGGCTGCCACAGAATATCTGTACAGAAATAGAAAATGTTATCATTCCATCAACATTCAAATGGTGTGCAATGCAAAGTACATTATAACTGATATTGTGGCTCAGTACCCAGGGAGCACTCATGATTCCTATATCTTTCGGCATAGTGGACTACATAGACGTCTGAGTGCTGGCCAGTTTGGAGAGGGTTATCTACTAGGTAAATGTACCACTATTTCACATTCTTACCAACAGCAATTTTCCTTTGATATGAAACACACACTCATTCTTTCTTTCTCATCATGCAGGTGACAGTGCCTATGCTGTGCGTGATTTCATTCTAACACCATATTTGAATCCATCAAATGTACATGAAAGGAGATATAATAAGGCACACCGTTCAACCCGTAGTGTCATTGAAAGAACTTTTGGAATTTTGAAAAGCCGTTTTTGTCGCATTCACAAAAGTGGTGGTGCTTTACAATACAATCCTGCAACGTGCTGTAAAATTGTAAGTAGCTGTGCCATGCTACATAACATGGCCATGAGAAAAGGGACTGAAATTGAAATGAGTGACTCAGATACATTTGATGATGATGAAATACCTGCACCTAGAAGAGCTACAGCAGGAGTAGGAGCTGCTGCTAGACATCAGAGATGTAGTGAGATAACACGCAATTACTTTTAGGTAAGACAATGAATCCCAAACATGTATGTGGTTTCAGTATTGAATGTTTTTAATTCACAAACATTGAGGCTACTAATGTAGAGCTACATGACCTGTTAATGCACAGGCAAAGCTAAATTTTCATTGCAAAATAAAAGGGTAAATAGTAACAAAATCAAGATATGAAAAAAGTCATTTTTTGCGCAGGCTGCTTTGAGTAGAGCGCTGCATAGATTCCATGCTTCTATTGGATGAAGAATGTCCGGCATTCCTTCCACTCTTGCGCTGTGTTACATCTGATGTTGGAGTGGCATTACTGCTACTCCTACTGGAGGTTTCCACAGTGTCAGCTGCTTCAAACAGTGCACTTGCGCCAGAGTTTGCTGTCTGGAGTAGTTCAACTACAGATTTTACTTTGTCTAAACCTTTGGCTACACTCTTTGTGCACTCACTGACCTCTCTCTGCATAGTAATACTACGCCTTGTAAAATTAGAAATAACAGTGCACAATCTGTTTATGGCTTTGGTGTAGCCATGCATCCTGACATGGGCACGGTGAGCGGCCCTGTTGCGTGATTCCTCAGTGCGTTCAAGGGCCAAATATCCATTGATGAAGCCATTGCTCTCATCCCATCTCCCATGCCTGCATTATGCTTGTTTAATTTGCACAGCTTCCTGTTTATAGAGAGTAGGGCCTTGTGCTGTTGACGCTGCACATGTAACATGTCCAGTTCTGATCCTGCAAATACAGTAGGATTGTCCTCTTGTCCACCTCTGCTGCTCCTTGACCTTTCCATAGTATATGCACGTGACCTTCTCTGTGCCTGTGATTGCTCTACAGGTACTGGAGGATCAACTGTTTCCTGTACACTCTCACTTGCACCACCAGCTTCAATGTCATCAACTTGAAAAGGAGGCAGAGGGGCCACATGTTTACGTTTATTCCTGACAATGGGAGTGCACTCAATATCATCACTTATACTGTCTTCAACAGTACAAACATCTTCAAGAGGCGATTGATTGCCATCACTTTCCTCCCTGGAATATCCTGCCTGTGCTGTGGATGTAGATAGGGAGATATGAGTTTGTTGTCTGGATTACTTTATGAGCTTAATAAAGTGTTCCTACTTTGATAAAAAAATATTTTGTAGTGTATTTCAATCTACATTTAAAAAACACAATGTCATTCTGTTTTTCTATTATGTACAAAATAACATGTTGAAATGTAACTACAACTCCCATAATGCATTGCTCACTGTCTGTGACTCAGTGTACCTGTTCTTAAAAAAATCCCACTGTGTACTTGTACTAACTTAAAGCACATGCATGTCCCACAATTTCACTTACAAAAAAACATGCATCTTACCTTCTGCTGTTTGTGAAGGCTCAGAGCTGTCAATCTGCGCAACCCCACTCACACTCTCAGGCAAGAGAGTTGTCTCAACAAGCTCCTCATGTGGCGTTGGCTGCTCAGCAGTAGATGTTCCACCTCCTGTCTTGCTGGACTCCTTCAATCTTACTGCTAGTTTTTCCTTGGACCGGAGGCGCATCTCATACCATCTTTTGCGCAACTCCTCGATGGTACGTGTTGTCACTCCAACTGAATTTACCTTCTGCTGGATGTCCAACCAAATTTTCCTCTTACGTGCCTCTGGCACTTTCAGTGCTTGTTTTCGAAACAGCAACTCATGGTTGCAAGCCATCTCCTCAATTAAAATCTCCTGTTCTTTTTCAGAGAACTTGTGCTTCCTCTTCCTCGTCTCTCCTGACAATCCCTCATGTGTGTTTTCAGGCTCCTTGACAAGGAAAACAGGTCTGCTCAGCTCTAAAACAGTCTTCCAACTGCCACAGGGTGTGGCTCAGGCAAACAGGTGCAAGTAATCACCCACACTTCCTGACTGTGATGTCAGCACCATGTTCCTGCATAGGCTGATTCCCGTTTTTGCGATTTCTTAATTTGCGAAATTCGCAATTTAAGAAATCGCATATTATTCGCAGAAACCTACATACATCGCGTTTTGCGAATCTATATTTGCGAATTACAAAACATCGCAAATAAAGATTCGCAAAAGGCTTTCTTGATACATCTGCCCCCTAGATCCTCAGCTACACTTGGAATAAAATTCCTCACCACTTCCTGCTGACTTCTGGCCCTCTTAGGCCTAATTACCGTATTAGGCATCTTTAGCAGTCAGGAACAAGGGGATCCATTTTGACAAATATTTATGCATGACTATTCGAGTGAACAGATTAGCCTCCACCTGTTATTTACTTTTTAGAATTCTTCAGAAGATATTACCTTTACTACTCGCAAATTGCCGACCTCTGATTGTTCAGGGCACAAACCTATGCTGGCTTGACTATGGAAAACCTTCTTCCCTTGGTGCCCCAAACTAAGACTGTGGCTGCATGACTGGCTCTCTTCCATCCTAGATTTTCTTCGGCCACCGCCGCTGCTAATAAACTGTACTGGTTTCCTTTTTAGAAAAGGGTCTTGATCAAGTCTCTGCACATTGTTCACAGAGCTATCCATCATATTGGCCCTGCCTACCCTCTGCATAGGTTTAGATGTTGCCATCCTACTCGCTATCCGTGCTCTTCGGAAATTAATGTATCTGCTGCAGCCAAACTTTAAATGTTCATGGCTAGGGGAAAGAGCATTTGCTTAACAGGCCTCTCGCCTCTGGAATAGCATGCCTCCATCTCTTTGCTCGATTTCGGATGTGAGACAGGTCAGGAAGTTGCTGAATTCCCGACCATGGGGCATATTATCAAGAACTGCGTTAAAATTATCGCCGCTTTAGCAGCAAACTGCCGCTAAAGCAGCGATAATGGGCTTGATGATATGCCAATGGGCTTCTATGGGAATTTACAAGGTCATATTATCAAGCCCATTATCGCCGCTTTAGCCGCAGTTTTCTGCCGCTAAAGCGGCAACAATTGTAACGCTGTCCTTGATAATATGCCTCGTAATTCCTTGAAATCTAACAAACTGGAGCACATTAGACATAATGCATTCCATGTAATCTAGTAGTTTCAGGGACGATCCGTTAGCTCAGTGCCAGCACACATTTTCCAGGTAATCGTGCACTCTACAAATGTTAAAACGAATACAAATAATAAGTAAATAATAATAATAGATGCATAATATTAAATTGTTCCTTGAGGCAAGAATTATATTGAATATTCATGGTATTGATTATTCGTTTTCAGTCGCAAGACCGAAAAAATTCGAATCAGATCCAAATGTAAAAATTATAAGGTTGGTAAAATAGCACTGCACAAAAAATATTTCTGTTAGTGCATGGCATAGATGCAGAATGACACCAGAATGAGAGTAGGTTTGTCAGGTATTACGTGCTAAGAATGCGATGAATTTCTTATGAAATGCAAATTGTTGACTCTAATAACCATAAAGAAAAAAAGCAAATCTAATTAGATTTCAGGATGATAGTCCGCCGCAGCGCTAAGGGGGCGGGGCGGCGGCGCGGCGGTCCCGTGCTCGTGACGGAACCGCTCCGTCACGGCACGCGGGTGAGCTGTGCTTGTGACGGAACAGTTCCGTCATGGCCCCGCCCGCTCAATAGAACGCGCTGCACAGGCGCAAAATAAGCGCCGTGCAGGTGCGGCGGCGGGGCCGTGACGGAACCGTTCCGTCACCAGCACAGCCCACCCGAGGCTCGTGACGGAACGGTTCCGTCACGAGCATGGGTAAATATAGTTGTCAGTTTTATCGAGCTGGAAATAATTGTTATTGTATTTCTAGTGTTAAAAAACGGATGAGTGTTTTCATTTCAAAATTCAACCAATTGAACCTCATTACATAGAAATAGTGATGTATGCCTAACAGAAATGCATTTAGAGAGGACTGTCTGCCTTCAACATAAGTGCAAGCATTCATACAATCAATTGTTTAAATATTGCAAGTATTTGAAAAGACTGCTAATGAATAAGACACCATATGTGAAGTGGTTTAGACCAAAAATGTATGGTAAACTGGAGAATAGCCAAATTAAAAAAGCAACACATAAATAGAATAAATATCAGGTGATTTTCCTTACCAACACCACAGTCTGTTTGCTTTAGAGTCATTGAAGGCAAATCCCAAACCCATTTCTAAGTATCTATTCTAGTGCTGCATCGCTGCTTCGCCGACTCATAATTGCAGCTCACAAAGCTATAGAGGTCATTCCCCCCCTACACTGACTCTGATTCTCATATGAAAAGTTCTCCACTGAAAGTTTATGGAATTGCGCACACATACACCAACATCTTAGGGGTAAATGCGTAAATGGCAAGAGAGAGCAGCTGGAAAATGGAGAATATTTACTTCAAATAAGTAGGAAGAAAGGGAACTTTAAGCCGTGGCTCATGGAAGTACAATAAAATACATTACCCTGCTGACCGAGTGGTCCAAATGAGAATCTGATAAACATTGGTTACACATGGATCGTAGTATTGCAGGGAGGACGATTTCGGATTTAGCTTGGTGCCCCAAGAAGGAAAGGCCCAAGAATACATACATTAGTACTCCTACACGCACTACTTTGAAGGTGTGGGACTCGGTCACAGGTGATGACCGATTGACGTCCTTTCCCTCGCCTTTTACACCAATACACTTCAACCCAGCTTTCCCCTCAGGTCTACACGAGGGACCCTTTGACTCTTGGAGGGAGGGAGGATGCCTTGCTCTGATGCACCTTTTTCATAATGCTGACCCCCTTACCTTTGACAACTGCAAACAAGACTATAGCTTAGAGAACACGGAACGATACCACTACACTCAACTACTACACTGGGCTCTCGCACCACAAATACGTGAGGCAGCCACTCATCCCCCTACAAGATTTTAATACTTCCTCTCCAAAGCCACCACTATGAAGGGGGTGATCTCGTTCATATATAATTTCTACTCATCACCACACTCTCCCCACGTCCACGATATATGTCTATGTGGGAGGGAATCTTGCAACGCAGTATTTCGGAGGAGGAATGGTCACACTTATGGACCGACATCACAAGATTCCATCACTCCATAGCACTTTGAGAGGCTCACCTTAAGACCATGATGGACTGGTACCTTCACCCGTACAGGCTCAAATAGATCCTTCCCAACACTTCTGACAGATGCTGGAGAGGCTGTGGGCTCCTGGGCAACTTTCAGCACATTTGGTGGGACTGCCCAACTATTCGCCCCTTTTGGGACGAAATACTTGCACACATCAAAGACATGCTGGGATACCCTATTCCGACGACCATTGCAGAGGTCCTCTTGGGGCTCCAAGATCCTGACCTGGAACACCAGGCCCGCGCAAAGAAGGCAATCATTTGGCTCTGTATAGGTGCGGCCAAAGTGACCTTAGCGGCTGCCTGTAAGTTACTCAGCTTAGAAAGAATTTCTGACATCTTTTCGGATAATTACAAGAATTTTGAATTTCAATGGGGACCGTTGGTTAACTTTCTCTCAAGGGAGCTCCCACTGGCCGTTTGTCCTCCGTTAGTCTGGGCACTACATCTCTTTCAATTTTGATTTTACTGCTACTACCTTTCGTTGAGTATACAAGTTTAACCTTGCCGCCACCATTGCTTGGGAGCGGGGAGGAGGGTTGGGTTTTCCGTTATTCTTACCTGGGCGTTGTTTATATATAACGTTACTCTACCTCCTCTGACACTTTCCGTTTGGAAGGATATGATAAAACATCATCACCAAAGACAGATGGGACACCCAATCAAGTTGTTTGGTTATATATGGGGATTATGGGGACTGGCCCGAGCCCCACCTTTGTTAGAAACTGTACCCATTATTTCAGCATTCACTATGAGATTGGGGCCGGAACACTATTGAAGCACTGTGTTATTATGTACACCCTCCGTCTCGTTGATATTTCCAATGCTCACTGCGATGAGCGAAGTGATGGTAATAACTTCTGATGTACTTGAAAACTTTCCAATAAACAAAAGTTTGAAAAAATACATTACCCACTTACAAAAGGCTAAATCACAAAATCTGCACCGACATCTATTCAAGCAGTAGATCAAAGAAACTCAAATCTACTGCAACCAAGTTTTGAAAAAAGTAATACAACAAACACGGCCACTCACACGTGCTGCAATGGAATCACATAGAAATGAATGGAGGTAAGGAATGACACTATCAGCACAAAGAGAAACATTTTTCAGCTGTCAAATAACTTTGTACATTTCAGGTGGCACCCATCCATACTAAGCACACAATAACATTTAAAAATAACTGGAGAATATAATTGGGGAAAAAGCACATAATAGATTTTAAATGTACAAATACCTCATTTGATAACACTCTCTGAAAGACATATGATGATGTATTGCGTGCCTCAAAAAACACACTGACACACATACACACACACACACAGACACACACACGATGCTAAACACCGTAAACAATAAACTTGAAAATAACATGTCCTTTTCCAAATTCTATGTAAAATCCCTCAATTCTAACCCTTAATAATCACACATGAAAAATTTCCCATCTATATACAAAACATTACCTCCTATTAATTGAATTTGGAGAAACACACTGCACACGGGTAAACATTAAACGTAGATGTTTCACAATTTCCCATCTGATATAATATCATTTTCAAGTGAGACAAGATCTGTCAGTGTTGTGTGACATCTATACATTGCTATCCATGACTCCGGGCATGCTGCTCCATTTGCTCTTCCTCTTTTTCTACTTCTACACAGTGAAGGTAGAAAACACAAGTTGCCTAATAAGTGGGCATATACTTGACATACAAGAGTAATCTTAGTAGTGGTAACTTTAGGAATTTATACTTAAAATATGACTGTAATGTTACCACCAGCAATTTTTATTGTGACTAAAACCTGTGAATTCTCTTTTTTGTGACGGTCAAATATAGGATTTCTCTACAAGCATTTCAGTAGGGAGTATGTCTCACAGACCTGGAATGCCTGAGAAAATTTGCTGTACATGTTGTTGCCAGACAATCAAAGGGGGTCGCTTTAGGACCCCCACATATGCCCTTTGTGGTCTGGGTGTGATTACACTGATCCCTTAAATATGTTTTTAATTCATTTTCAGTACACAGGCATCATGTCACCCAATGCTGTAAAGGCTGCTACCGCATATTGTTCAGATTGTGACAAACCAATTAGGATTGACTAATCTCCTTTATAATGGCCTCTCAGAGTATATCTGGGCATGCCCCTCCCAGAAATGTCTACTATTTGAACCTTAATTCTTCAATAATGACTGAACAAAATTACACAAATCACAAAAAGCACACTTTCTAAATACAGATCTGTCTTTCCCCCAAATTTGCATTCCTTCTAATCAGCTGTTTTCTCTGCATTACTCCCCAAAATTTAAAAGAGAAATTGCATGGAAAAACGTGTTTTGGGAATGGACCTTTTTCTCGGACCCTGCATGAAGAATCACTCTGTAGCTTTCCAGGAAGGTGTTGAGGTGGATAGACTTTTTTGGGAAAGTTTTGTGAGGATTCCACAAATGGGGTCAAAGTTATTAGTGAAATGAAATACACTCTTCCTATGTAAAGGTGACCTAACTATAAATACACAGTGGTGACTGTCATTGTGAAATAAATATATATGTATTAGATAGATGAATAGTTGGATAGATACCTAGATAAATAGATAGATGAGCAGATTGACAGATAGTATATATGTATATATTGATGTTCTATATGACAGCATCCACTGAATCTGTTTTCGTGTGCACCATCCAATCGAGGATTCATTGAAAAAAAAAATTACCTACTGGCGGTCACCAGAAGGTAGTTATAGTTAGGACCTAGTTTCCATAGGAAATCCACAACATTCTATTTGGAATAACTTTGGCACTGGTGGACCAATTTTCGTGAAATTCTCCATGAAAATGGCCTGCTCCGCTCCTTCCCTGAAAGTTTGGGGGTGATTCATCAAGTGGGGGCCGAGAAAAAAGGGGGGTCCCAAAACATGTTTTCCCCATGCAATTTTCCATAGGGACCTTTAGCCAGGGCTACAGCCCGAACGGCTGAACGGAATTACACCAAATATGGCAGAAAGGTAGATTTTGGTTCGCAGATTGTGCTTTTTGTTAAATGGTGTAAATCCGTTCAGTAGTTCCTGAGAAAACCAAAAGTAAAATCATAGTGATATCTAGAGACGTAGTACTGTACGTGTACGGAAATCCGTACAACTACGAGCACGAGCTGCATGTTGATTGGATGTCAACTGTCAGTCAACACTCCAAACCAGGAAGTGTTGGTAGCCATCTTGTGCCTCGGTAGAACCGAGTCACAAGAAAACAGTAAAACAAAGTTGAAAAATAAGGAAAGGGGGCAGGGTAGAAACATCCTGACCCACTAGGCCTGCTCAGGGGGTCCCACATGGATCTTTAGGCCCAAATTATAATTTTTTTTAAAATAAAAAATCGCGGGGTACGCGTATGGTACGCGTACGCGGTGGAAAAGGAAAAAAAAGTAGAAGTCCATTTTATTCTTAATTAGCCCCCGCGCGGGCCAAATTCCGGGGGCAATTTTTTTCCAATATGGGGGGCTTGTAAGCCCCCCCCTAGCCCCAGGGACCGCCACCCCCTCGGGCTTTTTATAAAAAATTTAAGTATGTTTTTACGCCCCGGGGACTGCCACCTTCCTGGGGCAGTAATATTTAAAATAGGGGGGTCCGTGATGGCACGGACCGCCCAGCCCCGGGGACCACCACCTCCCGGGGCTTTTTAATGTTGGCAGGGGGTCGCGCGGCCTCCCTCCTGGAGTTCTTGAACGCGGCGATCTAGGCTGCGGCTGTGTGCTTGTCTCGCTGGTCTATCTGCTAAAGCTGATTTAATAGCTGTGTTATTTTAAAGTCGATTTAATAGCTGGGTTCTAATTTTAACCTAATTGTACAATTCATGTTGTGTTTCATGCTTACGGGTATTAGAGCTCACTTACCTGTTCCTTAACGCTCCTGACCCCGGTCCGCCCCGGCATCGTGCCGTTTGTGCGGAGGGTCGTCTAGGTGAGCGCCATACCCTGCTCCTAACACCACTTCCGCCATGCCCCTCCATCTCGCAGGTTAGCGGTCTAGTGGCTCACCCTCTGGTCAGTATAAATGGTGGCCTGGCGGTCACGCAGCGGATGAGCGCAGCGGGAGCGCCGACTTCGCACCGAAGTTGCACCTAAGTTAAGCCCGTCTGCGCCCGTCCACGGCCGACCGGGTCCCGGGGCCAGTTACAATGCCCAACGCATTTCCTATTCTGCCGCAGACCTTTTATTGCTTCGCCACACAGCGCCCTTGCAGGCCCGCGCTGCAAGGGCTGCCACGGACTGTGGTATTTTTGTCTCCCCGGACACCCTCGCCTTAGACATTCCTTCCCCTCACGCTAAACAGAAACTTTACTGCCGAAAACCATCAATTTCCCAGGCTACTCTATTGACTGTGATATACCTCAATACCCGGTCAATGGTGAAACATCAGCTTGAAAATTTTCAGCTGTTAGAGGATAGAACTGTGGATATTCTCCTTTTATCAGAAACCTGGCTGACTGAGGACTCAATCCCTGATATTCTTGCTGCTATCCCCGTGGGCTATTATATCTTGCAACACAATCGTCCACCTGGGCAAGCCGGTTGCGGGGTGGCAGCTATCATCCGCTCCCAGTACGTCTTCACAACCTTAGATTGTGTTATGATCTCTAAAACGGAAAGCCTTATTGTCAAATTCACTTCTTCCAGGTCTTCTTTCATTGTTGTTCTTGTGTATAGACCCACTGACCATATGCCTTCCTTTCCTCAACAGTTTGGTGACCTCATCTCCCAACTTATTATCAATAATGCTAAGGTTATCATCATTGGAGACTTTAACTATTGGCCCTCTGACCCTCGGGAAAGCCGTCTCTCGGAGGAATTTTCTGACCTCCTATTTGGCCTGAACTGTCATCAACATATTAAAACTCCCACTCATTGTAAAGGCCACATTTTAGATCAAGTGTGGACGGCCAATCTCGAAATTTCACCCCCCATTGTGGTCCTTGCTCTTGGTCCGATCACTGTTTTATTTCTTTTTGCCTTATTTTGACTACTCCCAGTCGCCCCATCCCTCTGACTAATTTTACTGCTCGAAACTGGAAGAGAGCCAACCTGGCGGAACTACATTCCATATTAGCCTCTACAGTCCCTCCCACCTCCGCCTCGGTGACTCGCCAGGTCTCTCTCCTTGAGCAATGGCTGCTGTCCGCCTGTAATACTGTCGCCCCTCTCAAAACTATTAAAACGATGCGCCCTCATGACGCTCAGCGGTGGTTTACAGATCAATTAAAGCTGGACAAATTGGCCTTACGCCAGGCTGAGCGCCGCTGGAGACGCAATTACGACCTACAACTCAAAATTGAGTACGTGGACTGTCTGAAAGCTTACAAAAAATCCATCCTACTGGCTAAAACAACTTACTTTTCCCAAAAAATTCTGGAATCCGCTTCTAAGGCAAAGGATATTTTCTCCATAGTGAATGAGCTCTCTTTACCAGACCGTGTTACTCTTCACCCCCCACCTACACAGGCTCTGTGCGACTCACTTAATACTTTTTTCATTGATAAAATTACTACTATTAAGAACAACATCCCCTCGCCTTCATCCTCTTCCCCTCTTCCTCTGCCTCCCAGAAATCCCTGTTACCTGGACGTTTTTCCTCCGATCTCCCTTGAGGAGTTTCATTCATTACTGCAGAAAGTGAGCTCTGGCTCTCCTAATGACTGCTGCCCCCCCCAAGTCCTTAAAGTCTTTTTGGCCTGCCCTGACCCTCCACTGGCACTACTCAACAACTCGCTGGCAACGGGGGTGGTCCCAGACTCCTTTAAACAGGCAGTTGTGATACCTATTCTAAAAAAAACCTATGCAGATCCTACTATCTTGAGCAATTATAGACCTATCTCCCTTCTCCCCTATGTGGGGAAAATTTTGGAGACATATGTCACTCGCTGCCTGAGTGCTTTCATTGAGAGTTCGTCTTTTTTGGAGGCCCAGCAAGCCGGTTTCCGCCCACTTCACTCCACCGAGGCGATCATTGTGGCTGTGATGGACACTCTCAGAAGGGGCGCCGACAATAACATCTCCCAAGCTCTTGTCTTGTTGGAATTGTCGCGGCCTTTGACATGGTCGATCATGTAATTTTGATCGACCGTGTCAAAAATGCCGGCATTCAGGGAATTGCCCTTGACTGGGTGAGATCTTTTTTGGATAAACGCTCTCAGGCCGTGCACCTGTCTACCTTCTCTGCCTCCTATTCCCCCCTATCCTGCGGAGTCCCACAGGGCTCTGCCCTATCCCCTTTGCTATTTAATTTGTACATGCAACCCCTAATAATTTCCCTCCGTTAATCTGCGGTTACAACTTTTAATTACGCAGATGATTTGCAGTTAACTTTCCCCATCGATACCTCTCTTTCCTCCTGTACTAGCTTTCAAACTACTATGCTTGATATATCGGAATGGATGTACCACAGCCAGCTCAAACTAAATCCCACCAAGACCGAGCTTGTGCTGGTGGGCGGGGCAGCCAACCCATGGAACAACAGCTTTTGGCCTCCTTCACTAGGGCTTCCTCCTTGTCCTGTCAACTCAGTGAAGAGTCTTGGCGTAGTCATCTCCAGTGACCTATCTATGAGGCCCCAGATTAGTGCTGTTACTTCATCCTGCTTTTTCCACCTGCGCAGGATACGTAAAATCAGTAGATTCCTCACTAGGGAGGCACTTATCCTTGTCATCCTGGCCCTCGTTATGTCAAGAATTGACTACGCCAACACCTTGTATGTGGGAATCCCAGCATACCACCTACACAGGTTGCAGTTGGTGCAAAATCAGGCTGCCCGCCGGGTTTACCATCAGCCTAGGCATCAGCACGTTTCACCGTTGTTGCGGAGCCTGCATTGGCTCCCGGTGGCCAGACGTTGCACCTTCAAACTTGGCTGCACGATATTCAAAGCCCTTTCTGATCTTGCTCCTGTCTTTATTTCATCTAGTCTGAAGCGCTATGTTCCCTCGAGAGATCTCCGCTCTACTCCTCACAATCTTTTAATTATCCCTAAATTCAAACGCAAAAAACATGGTGGTCTCAGTTTCTCGTTTTTGCCCCCAAAACTTGGAACTCCCTTCCATCTGTCTTCCGACACTGCCCTACCTACGACTGTTTTCGTAAGATGCTGAAAACTTTTCTTTTTCCATCAGCATTTGCGTAAGCCCCGCTCCTGCCCTCCACATTTGTTATGAGCGCCATGAAACCGTCCGGTGACCGAGCGCGGTATAAAACATTTTAACATAACATTTAACATAACACCTCCCAGGGCCGGCTCCTGCAGTGTACCGGGGTGCCTACCCCCGGGACACTGCTGTTTGCTATGGTAGGGCGGGAGCGTCGCGGCTCCCACTTTACCACAGCAAACCGCTTTCCTATTTGAAAGAGAGAGCAAGTTAATCTGCTCTCTCTTTCAAGTAGGAAAGCAGATTGCTTTTCGTTGGTGAGAGCAGCATATAAGCTGCTCTCTCTGACAAAGCAATGCCGGCTCTAGAAGGACGCGGGGAGCCGGCTGGGACAGTGGGGGTATTGGGGTTCCACCACGGTCCCCAATGTTATTTTTTGAGTCCCGGGGGATGGGATCCCCGGAGATTATAAAAAAATTGTGATAGAGGTTTTTTTTTTTTTACTATCTATGTTGAATCTATGAATGTATGTTGGCAGTGTGTGTTGACTGGGGTTCGGCTGCCGTTGATGGGGAACAGATGGTATTTTTTCTCACCGTGGTTTTGTGTACCCCCTAAGTCTAAATGGAGCTTATACAGGCCGATTCTAGGGTGGAGGTGTGTGTTCACTAGGGTAATGGTGTTTGTGTACCCCCTTTGCAGCTCTTTAAACATTCGAACATATAATTTCTGCATTTTTTTTGTGTTGGGCAACAGAGTATTACCCCAGTGACTTTGTCATCCATGTATCTTTTTAACTTTTTCTTTATTTGAATTCCGCTTTATTTACAGTGTCTTTCTACCTCTCATCACAATGACGTAGCATCCGATGCAGTGTTGTTAGTTTTCTTGTTCTTTTGCTGACTTACCAGTTTGTGTTGAAGATTCACTGTCCTATTTGTGTAGCTTTCCTTTGTGTATCTTTTGTGAAGCCTTCTTTTGTGTATCTTCTTTTGTTTCTGACTTTGTTTATTTAGTGCTTGATCCAGTGTCCTGAACATAGCAGTACATCTGTAGACATGTAGTTTACTCCTTTCCTTTCCCTCCCGCCATTCTAATTGACAACGTAATGGGGGAGTCAAAGTAAGGCACTCCTGTTGTCACTGTTTTAAGTTTGGAAGGACAGGGGTTATGAAACCCAGGCTGTACCACTCTCAGACCCTCCGGGCCTTGTTGCCTCCTCATTTCCTATGTCTTAAGTATTTAATCTCTGCACTTGACCGTGGTCCTCCAACAGTGTATTCTCATCATAGTCCAAGCACATACAATCCATCATTTTATCTGCTCTTGTGCATTCTGTGTGGTGGTACCGCCACCACAATTGCACATTATAGAACACCTTGAGTGTACCCGCCCTCGAAGCGTCTCCACTGGCGATTGTACATGCATACCTTGGACCACCCTTTTCATCCATTCTTGCATGCTGAGATGTAACCTCTTGATTCAGAAAAGGGGGTGGTGATGAACAGAGTGCCTGAATTAAGCAGACCACTCTTACCCAGTCCAAAGATCAGGGCTTGATCCATCACCGTTTTTTAGCTCACTGCACCATCCCAGCTCAGAACTTGGCTATATGCAAATTAGTCTGTTCCTGTCCCAGTGCATGATGGGTACAGGGCAAACCAAACTACCAAGCCAATTCTTGTACTGGGAAGGAAACAAGCTTCCGGGGACCGGTTTCTGCCATTTCAGGCATCGTCGGCCCGGCTTGCTTGAATCCTGATGGTGCAATGAGCAAGGGACTCACATCTGAGTATACCCTTCCACGCTTATGGTGGACAAAATGATTCAGAAAAGGGGGTGGTGATGAACAGAGTGCCTGAATTAAGCAGACCACTCTTACCCAGTCCAAAGATCAGGGCTTGATCCATCACCGTTTTTTAGCTCACTGCACCATCCCAGATCAGAACTTGGCTATATGCAAATTAGTCTGTTCCTGTCCCAGTGCATGATGGGTACAGGGCAAACCAAACTACCAAGCCAATTCTTGTACTGGGAAGGAAACAAGCTTCCGGGGACCGGGTTCTGCCATTTCAGGCGTCGTCGGCCCGGCTTGCTTGAATCCTGATGGTGCAATGAGCAAGGGACTCACATCTGAGTATACCCTTCCACGCTTATGGTGGACAAAATGATTCAGAAAAGGGGGTGGTGATGAACAGAGTGCCTGAATTAAGCAGACCACTCTTACCCAGTCCAAAGATAAGGGCTTGATCCATCACCGTTTTTTAGCTCACTGCACCATCCCAGCTCAGAACTTGGCTAAATGCAAATTAGTCTGTTCCTGTCCCAGTGCATGATGGGTACAGGGCAAACCAAACTACCAAGCCAATTCTTGTACTGGGAAGGAAACAAGCTTCCGGGGACCGGTTTCTGCCATTTCAGGCGTCGTCGGCCCGGCTTGCTTGAATCCTGATGGTGCAATGAGCAAGGGACTCACATCTGAGTATACCCTTCCACGCTTATGGTGGACAAAATGATTCAGAAAAGGGGGTGCTGATGAACAGAGTGCCTGAATTAAGCAGACCACTCTTACCCAGTCCAAAGATCAGGGCTTGATCCATCACCGTTTTTTAGCTCACTGCACCATCCCAGCTCAGAACTTGGCTATATGCAAATTAGTCTGTTCCTGTCCCAGTGCATGATGGGTACAGGGCAAACCAAACTACCAAGCCAATTCTTGTACTGGGAAGGAAACAAGCTTCCGGGGACCGGTTTCTGCCATTTCAGGCGTCGTCGGCTCGGCTTGCTTGAATCCTGATGGTGCAATGAGCAAGGGACTCACATCTGAGTATACCCTTCCACGCTTATGGTGGACAAAATTATTCAGAAAAGGGGGTGGTGATGAACAGAGTGCCTGAATTAAGCAGACCACTCTTACCCAGTCCAAAGATAAGGGCTTGATCCATCACCGTTTTTTAGCTCACTGCACCATCCCAGCTCAGAACTTGGCTAAATGCAAATTAGTCTGTTCCTGTCCCAGTGCATGATGGGTACAGGGCAAACCAAACTACCAAGCCAATTCTTGTACTGGGAAGGAAACAAGCTTCCGGGGACCGGTTTCTGCCATTTCAGGCGTCGTCGGCCCGGCTTGCTTGAATCCTGATGGTGCAATGAGCAAGGGACTCACATCTGAGTATACCCTTCCACGCTTATGGTGGACAAAATGATTCAGAAAAGGGGGTGCTGATGAACAGAGTGCCTGAATTAAGCAAACCACTCTTACCCAGTCCAAAGATCAGGGCTTGATCCATCACCGTTTTTTAGCTCACTGCACCATCCCAGCTCAGAACTTGGCTATATGCAAATTAGTCTGTTCCTGTCCCAGTGCATGATGGGTACAGGGCAAACCAAACTACCAAGCCAATTCTTGTACTGGGAAGGAAACAAGCTTCCGGGGACCGGTTTCTGCCATTTCAGGCGTCGTCGGCTCGGCTTGCTTGAATCCTGATGGTGCAATGAGCAAGGGACTCACATCTGAGTATACCCTTCCACGCTTATGGTGGACAAAATGATTCAGAAAAGGGGGTGGTGATGAACAGAGTGCCTGAATTAAGCAGACCACTCTTACCCAGTCCAAAGATCAGGGCTTGATCCATCACCGTTTTTTAGCTCACTGCACCATCCCAGCTCAGAACTTGGCTATATGCAAATTAGTCTGTTCCTGTCCCAGTGCATGATGGGTACAGGACAAACCAAACTACCAAGCCAATTCTTGTACTGGGAAGGAAACAAGCTTCCGGGGACCGGTTTCTGCCATTTCAGGCGTCGTCGGCCCGGCTTGCTTGTAACCTCTTAGCTCTGTTCTTTACTTCTTAGTTTACCCTTTTAAATATTCAAACCTTTTTGGAAAGATATTAGTAATCCTTATCATCGAAAAAGTTTCTGAAATCATTTTATATGTGAGTTGTGTATGTTATCCTAATACCCAACATTTCAATGACATGCTTTGTACCATTATGTAATGTGCTTTAGTTGCAGTGTTCTATCTTGTTTTGGTTTGTATGTCATTACAATCAAATGTAACATATTCCTGTATATCCTAAATAAAGCACTTGACACAATGCATAGTGACACTGTATTTATTCGAATGTTTTAAAAATAATATACACTCATGTACAAAATATTGTTGCTTCATTTCTAATATAAATATTTAATTAATTTTATGAGAATCACCACATATGCTGATATTACAGTAAGGATAAAATGAAGTGTTTATGTTTTTGTACAAGGACCTACAACATAAGAAATTCAGTATGGAAAATCAACAAAACAATTTGGAAGACGGTTTCGAAATTAGTAACAGTGTCATAGAAGAACTGAACATACTTTTTTGTAAGTAGTGAGAATGAAGAGGAAGAAATGAATGCTGCAGATATCAGTTGTGATTTCCTAGACGAAACCTTAGATGCTGATTTTGTGGAAGCAATAGATGACATCGAGTATGATCATATGACTTTTGAAATTGATAATCAGGAAAATGAAATACATGATGAAATAATTTTAGAAGCTCTATTAAATTATGAGATGTTACAAGAATACATTTATTATTATATAATAAGAATGGTTTGAGACACTCTTCTTGCAGAATTGTAATCATTCAGCTAGTACTGAAGTACTCATGATGCAAAGTGGGCCTTAGGCATGGACAGCTTCAAACCCCTATAGACTATGCACGTACTCTTCCAAGCACCGTCAAACTTGTGTTTTATACCTTCAATACCCCAGTCTGTATCTTTACACTTCCAGCAAACACTATCACAATCCTGATTTAATATTGTAGTGAGCCACACAGCACAATGTATCACATTTATTTTCTGTTATCACCTCAAACACTGATGTTACAGTAAAGAATTTTTAGAATAGTTGCAATGTATCCAAATATGTTTTATGAAAGCAGTTGAAAGACTGATATTATAGTAAACAAGTTTTAAAAATAGTTTCAAGGTATCACAAAATATTTTATGTGAGCACCACAAACCTCAATATTACAGTAATTAAGTTGTGAAAATAGTTGTAGTGTAAATTAAAATATTGAACGTGAGGAGCAAAAAAACACTGTAACAACAAGCAACAGTAAAGAAGTTGTGAAAATAGTTTCAATATATCACAAAAACTCATTTCACTTAACTGAGAACATGTTTCTTTTCTTTTGACAGATCTTATATCTTACAGATGGAAAATGTCACTTACACAGTAAGCATTTCTTTTTGGCATGTAGTGCTGTAGATTTAGATGCTTTTCATAGTCCTGCCATGTAGTGTTGTATTTGGTCGAGGTAGTAGCTATAACAAAAAGGCTCAATAAAGGGCCTTGACTTTGAATCAGAATATGAAATTCAAGAATAATTGATAACCCCAGTCAACCTGACATTTACCCCCATTCTAGTTCGCTGACACGTCTCATTTACTGTCACCGCCAACCTCTATTCTACTTTTGTCCGCCGGTAGCAGCAGTCTCTGGCTCACCTGTGCTGTCCCGGCCGGAGGTGGGAGGCTAGTTCCTCACGCTGATGATCACGATTTCCGCAAAATTTCCTTCCCCTCCCTGCACAAGATGTTGACCAGCAGCTGTCACCTGTATGCCGGAAGTGACAGTGGTAAGGATAGAGGACTTCTGATGTCATCTGTACAATACCATGGATACCAGATACGGAAACGATCTCTCACTAACTAGTGTGAAAGGTCGAAAGAAAAGACAGACAAAAGTGCGATAAAATTACGGCCATGTGGAACGTAAATAGGCATCGCTATGTTGAGGTGAACTCCTGATGTGTTTAAAAAAAAAATATATATATAATAATATTTTCTGAAAAGTATAATAATTATAAGGAATTTCTTTTGTTACCTTATGTCATTCAATTATGTGAATTTAACGAGGACGTAAATGCAAATTCAAATGTCACTCGTGAAAGGGATGGATCTATGAATACACTAGCGCTCCATTTTTCAATCCCACCGGCGGTGAGATGTTCGCGCCGCGGGTCACGCACAGCTGTCTGCTCCTCGCCACACAAGTACAGACCGCTTTAGTGGGAATAAACAGTCATTTATTTGAAACAATTGTAAAATACTTTATGGGAACCAGCGGTGTAATGCATTCAAATACATGTCAAGGTGGGCTTATGGAGAGCTGAGCTGGGGCGTTAAATCACCCTGCTTAGGAATTCAGCGGCTGCGAGCAGACAGTAAATCCGCGGTGGCACTATCCGGCGACGGCAGCGCTTTGTGACTCCGGCTCTCCGGCTCTCCGGCGCTACAGCACCCTCTTACCCACTGCGCCTCGTGGCCCTCGTACCCACCGCGCCTCGGCAGCCCGATGTATGTATGCGACACGGGACTGTGGAGTGGCGGCCGCTCCCGTTTTTCTTCATCCTCGATCACTACAACATAACCTTCTCTTACAGCAGTCACTGGAACGTTACAAAAAATAAACAGGAGACTTAACAAGTAAGCTACTGCCCAGCCGCCATCTTCTGAGAAATGAGCAAAACAAACCTGTAAAAATAAATAAATATTCCACCGCCCACCGCCGCATGACGATCGCAAAGGGGCGGGATGAGTAAAAATAGCCGGAACGCCCACGAATCTGCTCCGCAAATGACAGACAGATCTCTCTTCCAATGGCTAGCCTCCATTTATGGAGCTAGCCAATGGAAGAGCAGGCGGGACAAAGCCCCCGTACTGTTCTAACATAAGATTTTGCCTGCGCGAATGTTGCTGCGCAGCGGACGCCAGGCGAAACTTAAAAAGGCTCGATAAAGGACCTTGACTTTGAATCAGAATATGAAATTCAAGAATAATTGATAACCCCCGCCAAGAAAGGCAGCAAGTGTGCAAATTTCTCACTGCCTTTGGCCAAGGTAGTTGTTACAACAAAAAGGCTCGATAAAGGGCCTGCACTTTGAATACGGATATGAAACAGAAGAATAGTTAATAACCATAGCCAAGAAAGGCACCAAGTAGGTGTGTGTATGTGTAGATGATCTGTAAGCATGGGCGGAAAATCCGTTACGCTCGCGGATTTTGCGAATTTTCGGTAAATTTGCGATCCGCGAACTCCCGCGAATTTACCGCGAATTCGCAAATCCGCGAGCGGCGGATTCCGGGGGCAAAGGTTCAAGCCTTGCTGGCCTGTTGTAACTATTTTACGATGGCGCCGGCAAGCTGCCAGCGCCATCCTAAAATAGTTACTAAGTTAGCTTCAACAGGAAGCTCTAATAGATAAAATAAAGCAGGTGCTCGAGCACCTGCTTTATTTTATCTATTAGAGCTTCCTGTTGAAGCTAATTTAGTAACTATTTTAGGATGGCGCTGGCAGCTTGCCGGCGCCATCGTAAAATAGTTACAACAGGCCAGGAAGGTGTGCCTTCTTCCCAAATCTTCCGTCGAAAATCAGCTGTGATGCTGGATAGAGAGGCCTTTGCATCCTTGACTTTCACGAGCGCAATCCTCGTGCTGTTCCTGTGGCCAGGAGCTTCTGTATCTTCATCTGCTGCTCTGATCGGTCTCTGACCTTTTATACACACAAGAGGCATGTGCACTCGCATGGAAGCCCCGTCCGTTTGGCCCCGCCCACACACTCGCGGTGTGCACCGTCTTCCCGCCATTTACCCACTATGATGGACAGCTCACTCAAGGGACCCCTGCGCCCTTCGGCGCGATTGCATAGTAACACACACCTGGTCGCTGTAGACAACTCTCTGGCACTTTAGGCAGCTGTAGTGTAGTAAAAGCACTATACATCTACCCAACGAGATAGCACTTACTGATTATCCAGTAGAAAGTACTCCAGTTGAGTAGAGGTATGGCACAAAACGGTGGCGTCTTCTTGAATAAATATGAAGGGCAGGGTTCATTCTGGCACAATGGTCCTGGCACAAAAATTAAACCTCAACCGGAGGCACTTACAGATATCAATTAAGCATGTGCCCTAGTTGAAGCTTAAATTCAGTGACTCATTCATCGGCCCAAAAACAATCGTGAGCGTTGTCAAGGCTGGGCAGATGTGCCTTCTTCCCAAATATACCATTGAAAATCAGCTGTGATGCTGGACAGAGGCCTTTGCATCCTTGACTTTCACGAGCGCAATCCTCGTGCTGTTCCTGTGGCCAGGAGCTTCTGTATCTTCATCTGCTGCTCTGATCGGTCTCTGACCTTTTATACACACAAGAGGCATGTGCACTCGCATGGAAGCCCCGCCCCAAATCCGCGGATCCGCAAATCCGCAAAATCCGCCGATTTTGCGGATTCACGATCCGTAAATCCGCAAATCCGCGAATCGTGGATCCGCAAATTCCGCCCATGCTTATCTGTTGATTGAGTGGAAGATGAATAATGTAAAAAATAAGAAAGGCTGCAAGTGTGCAAATTACCCTCTGCCTTTAGCCGGGGAAGTAGTTACAACAAAAAGGCTTGATAAAGGGCCATGAGTTTGAATCAGAATATGAAATTGAACAATAATTGATAACCCCAGCCAAGAAAGGCAGCAAGTGCACAAATTTCCCACTGCCTTTGGCCCCGGGTAGTAGCTACAACAAAAAGGCTCGATAAAGGGCCATGACTTTGAATCAGAATATGAAATTGAACAATAATTGATAACCCCTGCGAAGAAAGGCATCAAGTGCGCAAATTTTCCACAGCCTTCTGCCGGGGTAGTATCTACATGAAAAAGGCTCGATAAAGGGCCTTAACTTTGAATCAGAATATGAAATTGAAGAGTAATTGATAACCCCAGCCAAGAAAGGCAGCAAGTAAGTGTGTGTATGTGTGGATGATGTGTTCATTGAATGGAAGATGAATAAGGTAAAAAGTAAGAAAGACTGCAGACGCGCAAAGTAACCACTGCCTTATCAGGGAAGTAGATCTTTGGATACCCAGCTCATTACACAGACTGTGCGTCGTAAGAAAGGATGCAAGTGTGGAAATTACTCACTGCCATTCACGGGAAGTAGTTACCAAGAAGGCTGAATAAAGGGCCTGCACTTTGAATTTGTATTACAAGAAGAATAATTGATAACCCCAGCCAAGAAAGGCAGCAAGTGTGCAAATTTCTTACTGCCTTCGGCTGGGGTAGTTGTTACAACACAAATGCTCGATAAAGGGCCTGTACTTTGAATACGGATATGAAATAAAAGAATAGTTGATGATAACCATAGTCTAGAAAAGCAGCAAGTAGGTGTGTGTATGTGTGGATGATGTGTTGAATGAGTGGAAGATGAATAATGTAAAAAATAAGAAAGGCTGCAAGTGTGCCAATTACCCACTGCCTTTAGCCGGGGAAGTAGTTACAACAAAAAGGCTCGATAAAGGGCCTTGACTTTGAATCAGAATATGAAATTGAACACTGATTGATAACCTCAGCCAAGAAAGGCAGAAAGTGTGCAAATTTCCCACTGCCTTTGGCCGGGGTAGTTGTTACAACAAAAAAGCTCGATAAATGTCTAATGACTAATGTTGAGGACAGAGATGCTCCTGTTTCCTGTTTTTATGAGGTTGATAGACTGTATCACGTAACACAAAAGTTCATCGCTATAAATGCATAGAAATGTGAGTTTACCAAAATCAAGATCAATATGTGTGTATGGACTGCTTGCTGAAGATGCTGTTGCAGCAGTTGATGTGTTTGGTGCAGCAGCAAGTGGGTTGTTCTGCAATCTCTGTGTTGCAGCTCAAGCAAAGTTGTTCGGGTGCAAGTTCTTCACGTGTCGCACTATATTTGCTGTGCCAAAGGAGAATTTTTTGGATGGATCACCCTTGAAAGAGTTGTTTGGCAACTTTTACAGGTTACTTTTGGAGCATTAACCTTCGGCTGGGGTAGTAGCTACAACAAAAAGGCTCGATAAAGGGCCTTGACTTTGACTCAGAATATGAAATTGAACAATAATTGATAACCCCAGCCAAGAAAGGCAGCAAGTGTGCAAATTTCCCACTGCTTTCGGCTGGGGTAGTTGATGCCAATTACAAGATAATGTCAAAAAAACTAATGTCGAGGATAGCGATGCTCCTACTTCCTGCGTTTTATCAGGTCGATAGACTGTTCCCCGTAACGCAGAAGTTCATCGCAATAAATGCATAGAATGTTAACGTCACCGAAATCAGGATCAATCTGTGGGTGTGGGCTGCTTGCTGAAGATGCTGCTGCGGCAGTCGATGTGCTTGGTGCAGCAGCAGGTGGGTTCTCCTGTAACCTCCGTGTTGCAGCTCGAGCAAAGTTATTGGGGTGCAAGTTCTTGACATGTCGCACCATACTCGCTGTGCCAAAGGAGTATTTTTTGGATGATCACCCCTTGAAAGAATTGTTTGGCAAATTTTACAGGTTACTAATGGAGCATTAACCTTTTTTTGCCCTTCAGGGAAAGTAAATAACTTCCAAATTAGAGCTTCTTTCTTCTTCTTTGGAGACTCTTCAGGAATGAAATCTCCTTCTGAAGAATAGCTGGAAGATGAGTCCATTGCTGTTATTATGATGACCTTCCTCTATTTGTCAGGATTCTCAGAAGAGATGGTTCTTCTTAGAAAGTCAAAATAGAATGAATAAAATGGGAGGGATCTTTCAACAGTTGGAATACGAAGTATTATGAACCAATCAAATCTCTTCTTTTAAAGTCACAATGCTCGATAAAGGGCCTTGACTTTGAATCAGAATATGAAATTGAACAATAGTTGATAACCCCAGCAAAGAAAGGCAGGAAGTGCGCAAATTTCCCACTACCTTCGGCCGGGGTAGTTGATACAACAAAAAGGCTTGATAAAGGGCCCGCACTTTGAATAAGAATATGAAATTGAACAATAGTTGATAACCCCAGCGAAGAAAGGCAGGAAGTGCGCAAATTTCCCACTGCCTTCTGCCGGGGTAGTATCTACATGAAAAAGGCTTGATAAAAGGCATGGACTTTGAATCAGAATATGAAAATGAAGAATAGATAACCCCAGCCTAAAGAAGCAGCAAGTAGGTGTGTGTATGTGTGGATGATGTGTTGATTGAGTGGAAAATAAATAAGGTGAAAAATAAGAAAGGCTGCAGACGCGCAAAGTACCCACTGCCTTGTAAGGGAAGTGGATCTTTGGATACCCAGCTCATTACACAGACTGTTCATCGGATTCCGCAGTGGGAGCCTGAGAAACGGCTACCACATTGAAGCAAGCAAGGCAACTGCACTAAGTACACACACTGTGCGGTAGAAAGGACTCAAGAAAGGACGTAAGAGTGCAAATTACCCACTGCCATTCATGGGTAGTAGTTACCAAGAAGGCCCAATAAAGGGCCTACTCTTTGAATTTGAATTACAAGAAGAATAATTGATAACTCCAGCCAAGAAAGGCAGCAAGTGTGAAAATTTCCCACTACCTTTGGCCGGGGTAGAAGCTACAACAAAAAGGCTCCATAAAGGGCCTTGGCTTTGAATCAGAATATGAAATTGAAGAATAATTGATAACCCCAGCCAAGAAAGGCAGCAAGTGTGCAAATTTGCCACTGCCTTCGGCCGGGGTAGTTATTACAACAAAAAAGCTCGATAAAGGGACTTGAGTTTGAATCAGAATATTAAATAGGTGTTATGCTTAGTTTGGTTCCCACTGAGTTAGTGGTACCTGGAACAACAAGGTTCTGTGGAGCTTGCGAAAATGTGTGGTCCGGGCAGGACGTACTGATAGTAATGTTTTTGTCTTGTGAATTCTGGCTTAGTAAGGGCAATTGGCGATTATGTGTAGGTTTGAGGGAGGTTACTTTATTTGGTACTGCACTTTATACGTAATGAATGAAGAATCAGTTAGATTCTGCCTGAATACGGCCATGTAGTGATGGCAGGAGACAGCGGTTAGCAAGAGCCCATGACTACGTGACATTGATTACAGCTGCACAACATTGGTAATTTAGTGTGTGTGAATGCAGCGATGATAAGTGGTGGAACGAGTTAGTGGCACCTGAAGCACCAAAGTTCTGGGGAGTCTGCGATGATGCATGGTCCAAGCAGGACGCATTGGTAGCAAAGTCTTTAAAATCAAGTTTTCTAATAAATATTGGTTGTCCATTCACAGAAGTAAGTTGAAGTATATCTCCAAAAAGTATGATATATTTTTTTCTAAATAAGTCATCTCATTCAATACGGTCACGTGGTGATGATTTCTGGTGCACTGAGTTAGTAATACCTTTGGCGGTGAGCTTGATGTACCCTGTGATGATGCGTGGTCGAGGGGGAGGAACAGTAATTGAAGTAATGTCTTTAGTCGATTGAATTCTGCATCAATGCCATTCAAAAGGGACAGTATGTTTCACTGGGACATAAAACTGTTCACTCTTCTTGGTGATGATTTATGGTGCACTGAGTAAGTAGTATCTTTGGCGCTGAGCTTGTACGTTCCCTGCGCAGTGTAGATTGAAGGCAGTTGTTGACACAGACATAGACAAATGCTTTTTGTCACTTATTTATACAAAATTTGAAGACATATAGTAGAATTGTCTCTGCAATAAATAAATGAAGGCTGAATTTTCTACTGTTCAAACTTTAAGAAAATCTGAGTACATTGTGCAATTGTCTCTGTTTTAAATAAATCAAGATTGTAATGAATGTTTTCTATAGTGCTGGTGCTCTTGGTATCTAGTTGTCAACTCTAATGAGCGCAGAATTGATTGAAGGCAGTTCTCAGCACATAATGAAGACAATTTTACAATTAAAGCTGAATTGAAGTTGTTAACCCTGCTGTCTGCAATGTAGATCGAAGGTACTACTCGACACAAACATCGATGAATGCAATTTTGTACAGTTAACAGAATCTGAGGACATAGTACAATTGTCTCTGCCTTAAATAAATCGAGACTAATATGTCATACTCTGTTTTAAGAATTGGCTGCATTCTTAAATGCACAAAGGCAGGCATTAAGTTTGATACCATGCTTACCTCATCAATAATGAGAAGTTTCATTTTCCTCAAGACTCTTGAAACTTCACAACAAGCTTCTCCAGATAGCTTATGGTATTCCAATTTGTTGTCATGCTCCACAGGTAGCATATGTAAACGATGTAATGTAGCATTGGAAATGATAACATTTGGTTATATTTTGAATATAAGGAACTTATTAGAAATATGCGACAAGCAAATTATGCTAATTATTCTACAAGATATAAGTATTGGAAAAGTGACTGAACATGGCAAAGAAGCTTTACAGAGACGATTACTTTCCAATTTGTTTCCAAATGAAAATATCGTTCTTGTAAAAATATATATGAGAATTGCAGAACACAAATCTGTAATCTGGTTAATGCTAACATTGCATCAATGTTCTATAGTCAATGAAGAGATTTTAAAGTTGGAAAATGAAGAAATTATAAAATTGGAAGCTATTGATAAATAGAGAATGAAGGAATCACTATTATATTGACAGAAGTGTTGAAGAGGAAATCAGATTCTTTAGAGAAATATTATCTAAAACTGCTGGTTTAGAAAAGAATCTATATGCATGTATAAACTGTCGGGTAATTTTATGAGGTAATTTGAATGTGGAAAAAGATTTAGTAATTGGAACAATGGGTAAAGTTGTTGATTTCGTTAATTATCTAAATAGAGATGGTATTGAATTTTTGAAAATCAAATTTGATCAAATTGAAGAAGAACAACAATTTAGTCGTTGTTCAGCTCGGTTTTTGCAAACTTCTTAACATGTCTGCTTCGGGCTGTTGACTTATGTAAGAAACTGGAAACAGTGTCAATTTCTGGGACATTATCAGTGACAGCATTTATTCTTGGAATGTTGAGCTATTGATTAACATTTGTCCTCCTGCCTACCCCGCCGACACCTGTGGTTGTTTCATGTTATTATTTAATTCACATACGTATTGACAACTCTATGTTACACATACTTACTCCATTATCAAACTCGTGTGTGAATAGAAACAATGGAGTCAATGTCCACACAGAATAAAAAAAGAAGAGGAGGAGTGACCTTACTCGCAACTTGAAAGACTTCTTCAAAGAAATACTACTTATGATAATCCGGACACAGCACTAGATGGCAGGAGTATGCAGAACATGTAATTTTACAGCTGGCATGCGATCACATCTTTATTTTTTTAATACATACATTTGTTACATTTGTAACCTGAAAAAGGTAAGTAAGATCTTGCATTCCTTTTGATACATTCAAAGTGGACCCATCAGCAGCATTCTAAATATTGAGCCTGTTGGGAAGAAAGTAAAAATTAATTTGTTACTCTATTTGAATTGTATAAAGGTCAATAGCTTTTTGTTATGCTAACTTACATTTATTTACATAGTAAACATAGTGAACTGTCCTCAGTCAGTGGCAAAGTGGTGTTGAGTCCATTACTAGGAAGGGTGAATAGCCAGGGAACCAACATGGTGGACGCAACTCAGAAAAGATCCTTACCATAAAGTTTTCCGTATAAATTGCTGAAGTTTTTTGGTTGCAGACACCACAATACTTTTCAACAGACTCTAAATGTAAAACAGATGTACATTATCACATCATAATAGCAATGCTAACCATTGAAAACTTAATTTGCAATATATTGTACATGTTTCCAAGTGTTTTGAAATCAATGAAATGAGACTGTCACAACTGTTCAAAAGAAATTGTAATGGCTAGACAACGAACATAATTGAAAACTCACAAACATAAAGAAAATAACAATAACAATAACAATTGTTCTCATTAGGATTGGGGTTGAAAAGCAATGATAGGTTTCAAAGCAACTGTGTTAGGACCATAGTAGTGGTCAGACAAAATCATATGCGAATAGCAATATGCTTGTGACGGGCACTATAGATTCGTTCGGTAGACGTGCATAAATGTTATCCCTGAAAACCCTCTTTGCTATTTACGAGTATTGTAAAGAAGTGAGCTATTAAGATAAAGTAATGTATCTTTAAGATATTAAGATTTTTTTTTTAAACATCATGAAAGTATCATTACCAGCATGCAAAAAATACCACAATTGTGTCTGTCCTGTTGCTTTTGGTTACATTCTATGACTAACTGCCATTGGTCATAGTCGGGACGCTTCAATTGCTGTAGGAAAACCCTTTAGAGACATACGAATGGTTGTTAAATATTTTTCTTTTTTAAATTTCATAAAGAGAAATCATATTGACAATTTTATATTTATGTAATATAAGACATAATAAAGAGATAACAAACATTTTTTTAGGGAAAAGTTACCTTTAATTTAATAAAAACTCTTGATAGGTCTGAATTTTGTTACTCAGTGAATCATGAACGATTATTGTCTTGGTTAAAGGTTTCAAAATCTATAAAAAACATTATAGAAATAAGATTTTTAGTATGGAGAGTTTACATTTTATGGTACAGATGCCTACTCTAGATACATTACAACATTATTTAAAAAATATTAGACAGTTTAAACTATTACAACCAGTCATATTTTCGAACAATAACTTTGAAAACGGACTCTAAATGTTGAAAAGCTTGCACTTACCAGAAGTATCCAATAACAACCAGTATTTGTCGGGCAAAGAAAAATGTCCATTTTCTCAAAAGGTACCTGTAGAGTTAAAAATGCAATCATGAATAACTTTACATTACAACCCAAATACATACGTTTAGACTCACAACTATTCGAAAACGTGAATATCAATGCAATATATATTCAAAATAAACAAACTTCCCTTGAAAAACATCTTACATTTGTCATAGTCTTCTAAACGTTACTCGATTCTACACTTAAACATTAATTCAAAGAATCAATAACTTTCAATATTCCTTTGCACCTGTAACACTGAAAAGTCACGTAATAGATATGAATATTTACCCGAAAAGCAGAAGAGCGATATTTGCCCAGGAATATACATGACTATACTGTTGCTGAGATTGCAAAACACTAAGGTTAAAATAAAAGGTTTACAGTACACACATTGATGAAGAATTATTATTTATGGCTAGGTAACTGGAAAATCATGACAGCACACATCTAAATGATGTCCCATTACTTAAAAATGGTACCCTTTAATAGATTACCTTTCACGCTCGATCCATGCTTCTGGACTTTAGTGAAACCATCAGGATACACATTACGGCTTGCATAATCCAGAACCTCTTGGTACTTAGTGGCATCCATTTCTATTTCAAATAAAGATAAACGGGACAAAATGAAGAGAATTCCATGATAGATGTAAAGAACAAATGTTACATGCTCACATTCAGTTACAAAGACATACATAACTATAAAGGTGTCTCAATACACAACAACTGTCACTCCATCTTCACAGCTCAATCCGCCCAAGAACTTTAAGTGAGGCAGAAGAAATACCTACCATTACATGCGAGGAAGCAATTTCCTGAACGGGAGAAAACTTACATTAACTTCGGGGTTATGGCACGCACGATTTATAAGAATAGAGGTCTGGGAGGGCCATGTGATGCAGCAATAACTCTTACAACCATGCACGCACAATTTAAAAGAATAGAGGCCTGGGAGGGCCACGTGACGCAGCAATAAATATTAAAAGTCATTGGAGAATTGGGAGGGAGCAAATATAATGAACCACAAAGCATGTATCCCACAAAAATGAAGCAAAACAGAGCTAGGAGGGCCACATGATTCAGTAAAAAATAATACTATTATGAACACATAATTTATAACAATACAGGCTAACGCACGTGAGACAGTTGAAAAATACGACACAGAAATTCATGCACGCACAATTTATAACAATACAGGCTAAAGCACATGACACAGTTGAAAAATACGACACAGAAATTCATGCACGCACAATTTATAACAATATAGGCTAAAGCACGTGATACTTCAAAAATACGACACAGAAATTCATGCATGCACAATTTATTTAAAAAAGGCCTAGGAGGGCCCCGAGACGCAGAAGGAAATAATACAATCAACCACATACGATCAATAAGAATAGAGGCCTGGGAAGGCCACGTGAGGTAGCAATAAATATTACAAGTGACGGGAGGATTAGGAGGGAGCAAATACGATGAAGCACAAAGCATGTGGTGCAAAAAAATAAAGCAAAACAGAGCTGGGAGGTCTATGTGATGCAGTAAATAAATAATACTATTATGAACGCACAATTTATAACAATACAGGCTAAAGCACGTGAAACAGTTGAAACATACGACACAGAAATTCATGCACGCACAATTTATAACAATACAGGCTAAAGCACATGATACTTCCGAAATATGACACAGAAATTCATGCACGCACAATTTATTTAAAAAAGGCCTAGGAGGGCCCGTGACGCAGAAGGAAATAATACAATAAACCATATACGATTAATAAGATTAGAGGCCTGGGAAGGCCACGTGAGGCAGCAATAAATATTAAAAGTCAAGGGAGGATTAGGAGGGAGAAAATATGATGAAGCACAAATCATGTGGCGCACAAAATTAAAGCAAAACAGAGCTGGGAGGGCCACGTGATGCAGTAAAAAAATAATACCATTATGAACGCACAATTTATAACAGTACAGGTTAAAGCACATGACACAGTCCAAAAATACGACACCGAAATTCATTCACGCCCAGTTTATTTAAAAAAAGGCATAGGAGGGCCCTGTGATGCAGAAGGAAATATTACAATCTACCATATACGATCAATAAGAATAGAGGCCTGGGAAGGCCGCGTGAGGTAGCAATAAATATAAAAAATTACGGGAGGATAGAAGGGAGCAAATATGACGAAGCACAAACAATGTGGCTCATAAAAAGAAAGCAAAACAGAGCTGGGAGGGCCACGTGACGCAGTAAAAAAATAATACTATTATGAGTGCACAATTTATAACAATGCAGGCTAAAGCACGTGATACTTCAAAATGAAGACACAGAAATTCATGCACGCGCAATTTATTTAAAAAAGGCTTAGGAGGGCCCCGTGACGCATAAGGAAATATTACGATCAATCATATACGATCAAGTTGAAAAATACGTCACAGAAATTCATGCACGCACAATTTATAACAATATAGGCTAAAGCACATGACACAGTTGAAAAATAAGACACAGAAATTCATGCAGGCACAATTTATAACAATACAGGCTAAAGCATGTGATACTTAAAAATATGACATTTCTAAGTGCATATGCCCCGGGGAATGGGGTCCCTGAGGTGAATGGAAATTACTGGTAGGAGCAAGTTTTTTTTACGAAGAAATTCAGAGTTGCGACTCCAGTGCGACTCTCAGCGCGGCCCCCTGGTTTGAACGCAGTGAATGCACCACTCCCAGTGCGGCCCCCTGGTGTGAACACGCTGGGTGCGGGACTCCGAGCAAAAAAATTTAAGATTTTTTTATTATAAATCTAGGTTATATGTTTGGATCTTGGGTGGCTCTAAAAGAGCCCTTTTGTTTATTGGGAGATTTTGGTATCTACATGTAAGTGCCTATGCAGAGTCTAAAGTTGTTGAGAAAGACTCTATTTCCCTCATCTGTGAAATATACACCATCTCTCCTGTAGATGCCATCCATATTAAAACGCAGATTGTTGTTGTATATCGACCCCGTACTATAAACTCTGAGATAAGCAGAAACAGCTTTATGGACATCTTTCCTAGCTTTCTCAATCTGTGGACACAATTTATTGGACCAGTTCCATTTCTGTCTTTGGCATATGTTCGAGTAGACAAAGGCAGTTTGAGGGAAAATTAACATCAATTCTGCAAAGGTGTCCTTCATTAGCATTTCCAAACCTACCCCAGTCAAAGTGCCTAAGTCATTGCCACCACAGTGCACAATTATGAGGTCAGGGTGTTGGATATGCAAAAAGGATTTAACCAATGGTATCAGTTGGTGCCACTTTAATTCTCTCTGTCCAATCCATTTAATGTGTACATTTTGCAAAGCTAGGTCTTTGTCAATACCTCTGCTTTCAGTATACCTTTTGTACCAGAAAATATAGCTTTGTCCCACAATCCACACTCTAAGCATCTTGAAGGGAAGTCTGGATGCACTCAAAATATGTCTCTAGCTGAAGTAAAATAAGATGTCTCTAAAATGGTGGACAAGATGCCGTTTTAAAAAAAGAAAAGAAATGATTGGCTGATTCAGAACATTATAGACTGAAAAATAGTGTGCATGTTTCTTTGTTTAAATAGCGTGTTTCTGATTGGTTAGTAAAAACTGTTTGAAAGGTACATTAGAAAGTCAAGCCCCCTTGCTGTTTGAATTTGCAACATTGTGTGGTGAACTTGTGACCCGTGTGTTCAGTTGAGTGCTCCATGAACTGTTACTATGGTAACAGGCATTAAGCAGAATTGGGGTAGGGTTGGAAGTTATGTGTGGCATTAAAATATATATTTCTTTTATTAATATTACAGTAATATGTATATGCAGTGCGATTTCCCAAGTCACTGGTATCGTTAAAAGTAGTATGTTATGAAAAAAAAATGGTAAAACTATTTGTAATATACTTTTGAAGTCTTGTCTGGGTCCGCGGTTCCATCGCTTATGGTGCATGGACCAGGCGCGACTCCAGAAAATTCCAGAAGCAACTTTGCTACAGTTAGAGGTCAGTTGGCAAGGTTTGGTATGTGTAACCAATGGAGATGTGTCTTAGAATTTGAATTAATCTGGGAAGCAATGTGATTTGATATTTACATGTACATGTGTGCAGAATGAGAGGGAAAGTTTGCCATTTTTTGGTTTTGGTAAGAGCAGTGTACTATATTCATTGTGTGCATAAGAATAACTGGTGGGTGATTCAGACATTTCGTAACCTACAAATCAATTTGAAAGCTAAGTAATTAATTTGTGAGGTGTTCTATGTGGTGCCTTAGTTTTTAAACATATAATTTAATTCATAAAATGTGAAGTTAGTGAAAAATGATCTAATAAAGAAATATTTGTTGCAGTTTTTTGTAATGTGTTTAAATGTTGTTTAATATACAGTTTGTATACTATTATGTGTGTTTTGGAATAGGGATTGCTGATTATGACTGATTGTTTTAATGTGTACATATGTACATTGGTATTATAGTGCATAATTTCAGGTGCTGATTTCAAATTGGAAATGTATATGTTGAGTTAAGGTATTTGTGATGAGGGTAGTTTTTATAAGTGTCTACAGAGGTATAGTTAAAATATGCAAAGTCATTTTTGGTGTTTGGTTTCAAATTGAAGCTTGTATTTTGAATGTATGTGGTGTAGATAGAGCTCTGTATAGACATGCTCATTCAGATTTTCCAGTGATATGGTTAGAGTTATAGTAGAGAAATGTGAAAGGTTTCTGATTTGTATTTGGCTACATGTAATATTAAAAGTAGTTGTAGAAAGGTAATGTAGCAGTAGATATTTATGCAGTAGTTGTATTCTATAAAAAGTTTGTTTGCTGAGCAGTTATTGCCTTGTTAGTACTGTGAAACTCCTCCAATCACCCATTGAGCACCATCCACTAATTAATTCAGTGTAGTAATACCTATCTAATTAAAAATTCTCTATGCACTGTGTTTGGTACAGTCAAATGTGCACAATGTGTGTGGTCCCCTAACCCCTTTCGGACTACTGAGTCAGTCCTACAAAAGTCCAGGGAATAGTTATGCTTGCCTGAAACAACAATGTGAGTCTGTGTGTACTACTACAATCATCCTGACAGAAGCATGTCCTTATTTATTCTCTCTGTTGACACATAAGCACTTATAAACGTATCCTGCTGTCAACTACTAGCAGTATGAGAATCCGAGAACCCAGCCACTGTCTATGCACTTGGAGATTGGGTCAGGTTTTCAGACAAGCAGTGGTATAGTCAAATGTGCACAATGTATGCGGTCCGCTAACCCTTTGCAGACTACTGAGTATGTCCTGCAAAAGTCAGGGAATAGTCATGCTTGTCTAGAATCACACTGTGAATCTGTGTCCACTCCTATAATCATCCTGACAGAAGCATGTCCTTATTTAATCTCTCTGCTGACACATAAGCCCTTATAAACTTATCCTGCTGTCAACTACTAGCAGTCTGAGAACCCAGTCACTGTCTATGCACTTGGAGAATGAGTCAGGTATTCAAACAAGCAGTGCTACAGTCAAATGTGCACAATGTCTGCGGTCCCCTAATCCCTTGCAGACTACTTAGTCACTCCTGCAAAATTCTAGGGAATAGTAATGGTTGTCTGAAATCACACTGTGAGTCTGTGTCCACTCCTACAATCATCCTGACAGAAGCATGTCCTTATTTAATCACTTTGCTGACACATAAGTCATTATAAACTTATCCTGCTGCCAACTACTAGCAGTCTGAGAACCAAGTCACTGTCTATGCATTTGCAGAATAAATCAGGTATTCAGACAAGCAGTGGTATAGTAAAATGTGCACAATTTATGCGGTCCCCTAACCCCTTGCAGACTACTGAGTCAGTCCTGCAAAAGTCCAGGGAATAGTCATGCTTTTCTGGAATCACACTGTGAGTTTGTGTCCACTCCTACAATCATCCTGACAGAAGTATGTCCTTATTTAATCTCTGTGCTGACACATAAGCGATTATTAACTTATCCTGCCCTGCTGTCAACTACTAGCAGTCTGAGAACCCAGTGACTGAGTATGCTCTTGGAGAATGATTTAGTTATTCAGACAAGCAGTGGTACAGTCAAATGTGCACAATATATGCGGTCCCCTAATCCCTTGCAGACTACTAAGTCAGTCCTGCAAAAGTCCAGTGAATAGTCATGCTTGTCTGAAATCACAATGTGTGTGTGTTTCCACTCCTACAATCATCCTGACAGAAGCATGTCCCTATTTAATCTATTTCCTGACACATAAGCGCTTATAAACGTATCCTGCTGTCAACTACTAGCCGTCTGAGAACCCAGTCACTGTCTATGCTCTTGGAGAATGTGTCAGGTATTCAGACATGCAGTGGTATAGTCAAATGTGCACAATGAATAATGAAATGAAATGAAATGAAATGAAATGAAAATGAAATGAAATGAAAAAGAAACTTATAAAGCGCTCTGTGGCCAAGCGGCTTCCTGGCGCTGAGGAACACATCAGTATCTGCCTAACAGGTGCAGGAGAGTTTTAGTCCGGGAAAGCCTGGAGGAAGAAAAAAGTTTTGAGGGCTTTCCGAAAGTGGGAGAAAATGGGAATGGAGCGGATAGGGAGGGGAAGAGAGTTCCAGATCTGCGGAGCGCGCACAGAGAAGCGGGTGCCCCCTGTGCGGGACTTACGGAAGCGGGGAACGTGAAGGAGAGAGAGGGAGGAAGATCGGAGGGAACGGGGAGGGGCATGGGAGGAGATCAGAGAGTTGATGAAGAGAGGAGCGGATCGGGCCTGTGCCCGAAAGGCCAGGCAGGCAAGTTTGAACTGGGACCTGAACTGAACGGGGAGCCAGTGAAGGGTTTTTAGGGCGGGAGTGATGTGGGAGAACTTCGGAAGACGAAGGACAAGGCGGGCCGCCTGGTTCTGGATGGCCTGGAGACGACGGGTCTCGTAGGCAGGAATGCCTACATACAGGCCATTACCATAATCCAGGCGGGATGTAATAAGGGCAGTGATGATAACTTTGAGGGCATCAACAGAAAAAAAATGGGATATCTTACGGATGAGGCGGAGGGAGAGAAAACAAGAGGATACAACAGAACTAATGTGCGCGTGCATCGAGAGATCATTGCTGACCTTGATGCCCAAGGTCCGAACAGAGGGAACCGGGGAAGGTGGAGGACCAAAAGAAAGGGGCCAGTGGACAGAGGACCAAGGATTGGAGGGGCCACCAGTGAGGACAAGCTCTGTCTTGTCAGGGTTGAGCTTCAAATGATTGAAGCTCATCCACTGAGAGATAAAGGCAAGAGTCGACCTGAGCTTGGGAAGAGAGTGAGTGGGGGAAGATAGATCGAAGACGAGCTGGAGGTCGTCAGCATAGTTATACACTGAGACCCCCAGCTCAAGAAGCGAGGAAATGAGGGGGTGGATATAGAGGTTAAAGAGAAGGGGGGAGAGAGAGGAGCCTTGGGGTACCCCGCACGTAACCGGAAGGGGAGGAGCAGAGAAGGAGGAGAGGTGGACTGCCTGTGAGCGTCCCTGCAGAAAGGACGCGATCCAAGAGAGGGCAACGCCCTGGATGCCCGCTGCGCTGACACGGTCAAGAAGAATAGCATGATCGACCGTGTCAAACGCAGCGGACAGATCCAGAAGGACAAAGGCCTGAGGAAGGTTGCCATCGGCCTTGCCCTTCAGTTCGTCAAGGACCGCAAGGACCACGCCCTCAGTGGAATGGCCCGGTCGAAAGCCGGCCTGGCGGGAGGCCAAGATGTTATTCTCCTCGATGTAGGAAGAGAGACAAGATGTTACATGGCTCTCAAGAATCTTCCCTAGATAGGGGAGGAGGGAGATCGGCCTGAAGTTCGATGGAAGGGAGGGGTCCAGGCCAGCTTTCTTCAGGATGGGAAGCACAATGGCAGACTTAAAGAAAGAGGGGACGGAACCCAAAGCCAGACAGGAGTTGAGAAAGGTTAGGGGGGGGGTAGGACAGCTAGTGAATAAAGTTCTAAGGATACGAGCAGGTGCGCAGTCCACCGGGGAGCCGGACTTGACCTTAGCAAGGAGGTCGAGAAAAAGCTCGGGTAAGATGGGTGTGAAGTGATCAAAAACGGGGGAAGAGAGCGGGGGAAGGTCCGGTAGATCAAGGTGAGGAACAATCGGGATGTTGGCCTTAATGGTGGTTATTTTGTTGATGAAATAGGTGTTCAACGAGTAGCAGAGGGATTGCGAAGGAGCAGGGGAAAGACCAGCACGGTCAGAAGTGGCAAGGCTACGGACCAGAGAAAAGATCTCACGAGTTTTGTTAGCCGAAAGGGCAACGCGGTCCGAGAAGTATTTGGATTTAGCTGTTAAGATGGCCGATTTGTAATTATTGAGAAGGGCCCTATATTTCAGACGGAGATGTCTCCTAATCCCTTGCAGAGTACTGAATCAGTCCTGCAAAAGTCCAGGGAGTAGTCATGCCGGTCTGAATCACAATGTGAGTCTGTGTCCACTCCTACAATCATCCTGACAGAAGCATGTTCTTATTTAATCTCTCTGTTGACACATAAGTGCTTATAAACGTATTCTGTTGTCAACTACTAGCAGTCTGAGAACCTCACTGTTTATGCACTTGGAGAATGAGTCAGGTTTTCGGGCAAGCAGTGGTATAGTCAAATGTGCACAATGTATGCGGTCCCCTAACCCTTCGCAGCCTACTGAGTAAGTCCTGCAAATGTCAGGGAATAGTCATGCTTGTCTGGAATCACACTGTGAATCTGTGTCCACTCCTACAATAATCCTGACAGAACCATGTCCTTATTTAATTTCTCTGCTGACACATAAGCCCTTATAAACTTATCCTGCTGTCAACTGCTACTAGTCTGAGAACCCAGTCACTGTCTATGCACTCGGAGAATGAGTCAGGCATTCAGACAAGCAGTGTCAAATGTGCCCAATTTATGAGGTCCCCTAACCCCTTGCAGACTACTGAGTCAGTCCTGCAAAAGTCCAGGGAATAGTCATGCTTGCCTGAAATAACACTGTGAGTTTGTGTCCACTGCTACAATCATCCTGACAGAAGTATGTCCTTATTTAATCTCTGTGCTGACATATAAGTGCTCATAAAATTATCCTGCTGTCAACTACTAGCAGTCTGAGAACCCAGTCACTGTCTATGCTCTTGGAGAATGAGTCAGGCATTCAGACAAGCAGCGGTACAGTCAAATGTGCACATTGTATGTGGTCCCCAAACCCCTTGCAGACTACTGAGTTAGTCCTGCAAAAGTCCAGGGAATATTCATGCTTGTCTGGAATCACACTGTGAGTCTGTCTGCACTCCTACAATCATTCTGACAGAAGCAATGATTATTTAATCTTTCGCTGACACATAAGCACTTATAAACTTATCCTGCTGTCAACTACTAGCAGTCTCAGAACCCAGTCACTGTCTATGCTCTTGGAGAATGAGTCAGGTATTCAGAAAAGCAGTGGTATAGTCAAATGTGCACAATGAATAATGTCCTCTAATCCCTTGCAGAGCACTGAGTCAGTCCTGCAAAAGTCCAGGGAATAGTCATGCTTTTCTGAATCACAATGTGAGTCTGTGTCCAATCCTACAATCATCCTGACAGAAGCATGTCCTTATTTAATCTCTCTGCTGACACATAAGCGCTTATAAACGTATCCTGCTGTCAACTACTAGCAGTCTGAGAACCCATTCACTGTCTATGTACCTGGAGAATAAGTCAGGCATTCAGACAAGCAGTGGTACAGTCAAATGTGCACAATGTATGCGGTCCCCTATTCCCTTCCAGACTATTGAGTCACTCCTTCAAAAAAGTCCAGGGAATAGTCATGCTTGTCTGGAATCACACTGTGAATCTGTGTCCACTCTTACAATCATCCTGACAGAAGCATGTCCTTATTTAATCTCTCTGATGACACATACGTGCTTATGAACTTATCCTGCTGACAACTACTAGCAGTCTGAGAACCGAGTCACTGTCTATGCACTTGGAGAATGAGTCAGACATTCAGACAAGTAGTGGAACAGTCAAATGTGCACACTGTATGCGGTCCCCTAACCCCATGCAGACTACTGAGTCAGTCCTGCAAAAGTCCAGGAAATAGTCATGCTTGGCTGGAATCACACTGTGAGTCTGTGTCCACTCCTACAATCATACTGACAGAAGCATGTCTTTATTTAATCTCTTTGCTGACACATAAGCGCTTATAAACATATCCTGCTGTCAACTACTAGCAGTCTGAGAACCCAGTAACTGTCTATGCACTTGGAGAATGAGTAAGATATTCAGACAAGCAGTGGTACAGTCAAATGTGCACAATGTGTGTGGTCCCCTAACCCCTTGCAGACTACTGAGTCAGTCCTTCAAAAGTCCAGGGAATAGTCATGCTTGTCTGTAATCACAATGTGAGTGTGTGTCCACTACTACAATCATCCTGACAGAAGCAATCCATTATTTAATTTCTCTACTGACACATAGGCACTTATACATTTATTCTGCTGTCAACTACTAGCAGTCTGAGAACCCAGTCACTGTCTATGCACTTGGAGAATGAGTCAGGTATTCAGACAAGCAGTGGTATAGTCAAATGTGCACAATGCATGCAGTTCCCTAATACCTTGCAGATGACTGAGTCAGTGCTGCAAAGGTCCGGGGAATAGTCATGCTTGTCTGGAATCACACTGGGAGTCTGTGTCCACTCCTACAATCATCCTGACAGAAGCATGTCCTTATTTAATATGTCAGCTGACACATAAGTGCTTATAAACCTACTTGCTGTCAACTACTAGCAGTCTGAGAACCAAGTCACTGTCTATGCACTTGGAGAATGAGTCTGGTATTCAGACAAGCAGTAGTATAGTCAAATGTGCACAATGTGTGCGGTCCCCTAACACCTTGCAGACGACTGAGTCAGTCCTGCAAACGTCCTAGGAATAGTCATGCTTGTCTGGAATCACACTGTGAGTCTATGTCCACTACTACAATCATCCTGACAGAAGCATGTCCTTATTTAATCTCCCTGCTGACACATAAGCCCTTATAAACGTATCCTGCTGTCAACTACGAGCAGTCCGAGAACCCAGTCACTGTCCATGCACTTAAAGAATGAGTCAGGCATTCAGACAAGTAGTGGTACAGTCAAATGTGCACAATGTATGCGGTCCCATAACCCCTTGCAGACTACTGAGTCAGTCCTGCAAAAGTCCAGGGAATAGTTGTGCTTGTCTGGAATCACACTCTGAGTCTGTATCCACTCCTACAATCATCTTCACAAAAGTATGTCCTTATGAAATCACTCTGCTGAAACATACGTATTTATAAGGTCACCTTGCTGTGAACTACTAGCACTCTAGGTACTCATTCATGGTCTATGCATTTGTATAACACTTATTCATTCCAATAATTATTTAATTAGAATATGTGTACTTTAGTAAATTAATTGTCATTTCAAAAGGGAGTGTTTATATGGGTTTTATGTAGAATGTGTTTGTTTAGTAATAGAATAGTATATTTTATGGATTTTTTAAATAATGTATATTTTTTCAGATATTGTTCATCATCATTAAAAGAAACTTATTATGGCTAGAAAACAGAAAAAAGGAAACAACAGAAAAAGGACTATTATTTAACGAAAATTTAACATCAAGTATTAGATGAACAACAATATGTGGGGAAAAAGAAAAAGTCTTGTGGTAAGAGAACAAAAGAATGTATTAAAAAACTTTCGAAGCCTAGAAACAGTGTGCAGATTGTGGAAAGTATAAAGAATGCCTCAACAAAAAAGAGAACAAGAAGAAAAAAAACGAAATATATGGTAAAAGGAGGCAGAGTCAGTAAAAGAAATAAGAAAGAAGATGTTTTACAATAGAGTTGTCTTTAATTTGTTGAAAGATGTGAAGAAATATAAAAGAAGAGCACCATTTATATAAAAAGAAATAAAAATTAAATTATTGTTGAGAAGGCTTTTGAATTAAAAAGGAAATCATTCATTATAATTTTAAAAAGAATTCGATCACTAGATACACCAAAACATTTTATGAAGGCTGACAGTAAGAAGAAAAGAGTAATTAATAGAACTCATTATTGTGATATTGTTTTGGGGTGAATGGAAACACAGTTCAAGTTCGGAGCTTTTTTTCAATAAAGAGAGTAATTTTCGGTTAAGACCGGCATGCTGACTCCCTATGGACAGTCCGACACCATGGGTTATTCAGATCTACCATAGTGAAGCATTGGAATGTACGGAGAAGTATCCTCACCAGCTCAGGCAAGCCGCAATATCACAATGTTTTGTTGATGCCCACACGTGTGATGCAAATTCATTAGGTTTTATTGATTTTCTATGCCCAGAACCATAAAAACTGTAAAAACCCAAGAAAAAAATTCAAACAAAAAAAAAGAGAGAGTAATTTAGTTTATTGCACGCAGTTGATACCAGTGGTCGAGCTTATGAGGTTAGAAATGGTTGTCCTATTGAGAAAGAGAAAATGGTTTCTAGAAATGTAGAAGCACTAATAGCTGATGAAGTTCTAGGGAGACGTCCTAAAGCCCCACAGTATACTTGGGACTGCAGTAGTATTTGTAGTATATAACAGGAATCTATTGATATTTTACGAAATTTCTTACGAGATTATTGTAAACAAATTCTTAAACAAAAGATTAAGATGTTGCAAGGACTAGATCCTTGCAGAGTGAGAATAAATACTGGTTGCAAGGTCATTCTCTGGCTTGTCTTTCTAGGAAAGTATTTCAAAGTGTTTTTCATCATTTCAGAATGTTAGCAGCACATCATTCTCAAATGCGGAAGTTAGTCAGAAGATTGTATTATTCAAAAAGTCCAGCAATAATTTTAAATGAGTTAAACAGTGCTTTTTTGTGTGGGTCAGTATGAGATGTAAAAAAGGTTTGTGATGAAATAGAGTTTTGTTACTTTGGTCCTGAACAAGAGAGTGCAGAAAGTGAGACATTGATAGAAGTTGATGTTGAAGAGAATGTGGAACATACTACTACAAAACACTTTGAAGAGCTAATTACAAAGTGTAAGGTGATTTCATGTGAAAAGCCAAATTATTCTTGTATTTGTTGCAGACAAACTCACTATAAAAATTAGACTAGGACTGTTGATCTATATTTAAAAATTGAATGAGACAATAATGATAAGTGGAAGGAATTTTCAACGTATTTGTCGGTAGAGGATTGCTTAGAATTGGGTTCTGATCAGTGCATTTGTAAATATTGTTATAACAAAGTAGACGAGAATAAAATGCCTGCGAGAGCTGTCCATAATATTCTAGAGTTGGTAACTGTTCCTCTTTAATTGATAGATTTAAATACGTATGAGTCTATTCTCATTCAATGTGCGCACCCATTTTAGGCTATTGTTCGTATGGAGCCTAAAATAGGTAAATTGCCTTCTACAGATTTACAGAGAGGATTAAAAGAAAAATATTGAAACTATTGGTGTAGAGAATGTAGAACGTGAGCCACTAGTTATTCTAGTTAATGGAGTTCCTACTAAGATTAAGAAAATCTGGCAGGAAATAGTGGATGTCAGGAAAGTTCAAAAGGCAACATTATATCTTAAAAAAATCAATGATTACTACAAAAATGTGTATGCGGAAGAAGAAGGAATACTTTTAGGAGATGATAGTGAAATGTCAAGTGGTCAAATTGAAAAAGTGTACATGTCCAAAAGTGAAGAAATTTATGAACATTATAGTGTACATCCACTTCATTCGAAAGAAGTGATGGGGAATACTATTGAATTATTCCAAATCAAGAAAGCGAAGAGGACTCCCATGAGTGTATGAGAAAAAAGTTTGGAAGCTCGTTGTTGTCCACAGCTGTTTCCAACTCGAAAAGGTGGACGATATGACGAACGATCAGTGCAGATTCCCGCATCAGAATATAGGACAACAAGATTGTATGCAAAAGATCCTAGATTTTGACAATGTATCCCATATATATTTCATCTTTTGTCTGAGAGTTACTTGTCTGGACTTTCATATGCAGTCAACCACATATTAAAAACAGGGGTACATCTTCAAAAATTTTCTGCAAAGGAATTTATGGATAAAGTACATTAAAGAGACGATCATGTAGATTCTCAGCTGATTAATTTGATGGCATGTCAGCGTGGTACTAATGAGTATTGGTACCGTCGTCATGAATAATTTAAATGTATGTTAAGGAACTTAGGAACACTTGCATGGTTTATTACCCTAAGCTGTGCTGAATACGCTTGGGATGATTTACTTGAATTTCTTCGAGAAGCAAATTCAAATATAAAAAATATTACATACAAGACACCTGGAGAATTGTGCTCTTTGGATCCTGTTAATGTATGCAGATATTTGAATCATATGTTTGAAGCTATGATGTCTTTTATCTGCAATAAAAATAATCCTACTCTTGGAGAAGTTGTGGATTTCTTTTGGAGAAAGGAGTATCAAGCTAGAAGTGCTCCTCATATACATGTGCTGTTATGGATCGAGGATGCACTCAAATTTGTAACTGATTCCGATGACACGGTTTTGTCTTTTGTTGAAGAATATGTCACATGTGCTAAACCAAAAAGAACAGAAGAAAACACCTTAAGGCAACACGTGTTACGATTCCATAGTCATCAATGTGGCAAATACTGTCGACGAAAGTACAAGTCTAAGGAAAAGTTTTATACCAAATGTCATTTTGGATTTCCACATCCAGTAATATCCAAAGGAAGAGTAAACAGTTTCTTGTCAGCTGTGAGACATACCATCACTAGAAAATCTCCTAAAAATACGTATAATTTGATAAGAAGTGAACAATCAAAGTATATCAATTATTATAATCCAGTTATTCTCCCAATGTGGAATGCTAATATGGATATCCAGTATGTTGCGGATAATTCCATTGCTGTTGCCCGGTATGTGACATCTTACATAACAAAATCAGAAAAGACGGAGTTGAAAGAAATGTGGGAAGAAATTTCTCATGAGAAGGGTCTTAGTAAGAAATTGTACAGTTTCAGTTTGAAGATGTTATCCCATCGAGAAATTGGAGCATACGAATGCTCAGATCGGTTTTCATCTGAAAGTTTATACTCAAAGTCTAGAAGAATCATTTGGATGAGTCTAGGTCTTGCTGCAACACGAAATCAAGTACTTAAATCTGTACAAAAAATCAAATATGTAGCAGAAAATGAACTGGAAAGTACAGATATTATCAAAACTAATATGTTGGGCACATATTATCCAAATAGAAGTCATCATCTTGAAAACATATGTCTCTATGAAGTGCTGCCATATTACACTTTTAAAAGGAATACTACAGAAATTATAAATGAAGGAAAATATGCAGTGGTTGGTTCAGAAGGATGTTTGGTGAAACAAAGGAAAGGAAATCTTATTAATCACAGAAAACAGAGTTGTGATACTCCTGATAGAAGAGAATTTTACTATTTAGCACTTTTGCAACTCTTCAAACCAAGGAAGTGGAGTAGATGAGAGGCAGCGCGTGTCGGGATCACATGACGGGACATATTACATAATTCATGACATGGTCAGTGACATCACTGATGGCATCACTGATGACATCTCAAATGACATCACTGATGACATCATCCACGTGACAATCTGATACACCTTATCATACACTAGTATAACCTTTGATCACTCACTGTAAAATACAGAGTACCATATTTGAAACCATTGACACACCAATAGTAGTTACTACAGACCCACTCACAGATTCCGAAGTCTACACATACAACTACCCATTCACCCACAGAATCACTTATACATGCAGTCACTGATCAATAGAACACTATCACTTGCACTCATACACCTATATAGACATTGACACATCAGCAGTCATCCTAGTTGGTTATAGAGTCATCCAACTCACTCTTGAAAAGAATCAATCACACTTACATTTACTCACCTACACAGCTATACACACAACACCTCATTTATTCATCCACATAGTAAATCATACTTACTATGTTAAAAAATCACTATTACAGTTATACACTCATCCATACAGTTACTCTCACAATCACTGACTCTTACGTATACCTATTTATATACACCAACTCTCACATACAATGCCTTTTATTTTTGTACTTTGTTGTATATGTACCACTGAGACATATATTCGCTCACCAACACACAAATAAACACACTCAATCACCAAAACAACTATTTCCACATGCACTCTTAAACCCATACACCTAGTCAATCAACCACTCATACATCTATCCATAGAGTTACACACCCCCACCCAAACACACACATTCAGTCCCCCATACAAATATGCAGCCAACTAATATAGACACTCATGTACTTAGTGACCAACTAATACAGCAGGTTATACAACAACAGAGACAGTGATGCACACATTCACAGTTTAGTTATTAACCCATTTATTTAGTGAGACACTTTAATTACTCACTTAAACAGTCAGACAGCTATTAAATCCCCCATCCAGACAGTTATATATCCACTCAATTTTCAATACAGAATGATACATTAATAATAGATATATAGATTTCAAACAAAACCACATTCACTGGATGATGTCATCAGTGATGTCATCAGTGATGTCATTTAAGATGTCATCAGTGATGCCATCAGTGATGTCACTGACCATGTCATGAATTATGTAATATGTGACATCATCAGCAGTGCATTGCGGGCGCGCAAGTTATAGTTAGCAGAACTATCTATAATGGAGGAATTTCTACGGTTTTGTACAAGTGAAATGTCCAGCTAACTATAACACCACTGAAAGTCATGTTTTTCAGTGAATATATATATATATATCTATATATATATATATGGTGTGAGCAAGGCAGGGGATCCTGTCGAAATGTGTTACAGCATAATAAATAATTAACCTACTTGGAACTGAATCTGTGGTGTCGGTATCTCGCTGTTGGATCTGAAACACTGGAGCTTGTTGTGTGTATACACTTTTATATATAAATTCACTGAAAAAAACATAGGTTTCAGGCCTTATATAGTTAGGAATTAGCATTTAAAAAAACCTTTGAAATTCACTGAAAAAACCATAGGTTTCAGGAGGTATATAGTTAGGAATTCGTTTTTAAAACACCTTTGAAATTCAGTCAAAAAACTATAAGTTTTAGTGGTGTTATAGTTAGCTGTACATTTTACTCATACAAAACCAATGAAATTGCTCCTATATAGTTAGTTGTACTAACTATATTTCGCGCACCCGCAATCCACTGCTGATGATGTCACATATTAGATCATTCATGACATGGTCAGTGACATCACTGCTGACATCTCAAATGACATCACTGATGACATCACTGATGACATCATTCAGTGAATGTGGTTTGCTTCGTTATTGAAATATGCATTATATATAGCAATTTACATTGAAGAATGAGTGGATATATATATAAATAAATATTTGGATGGAGGATTTAGTAGCAGTGTAATTGACTGCTTACTTGACCAATTTATAATGTCTCACTAAATATAGTGGATAGTGACTAAACTGTGTGAATATCTGTATCACTTTGTCAGTTGTTGTGTAAATTGATTCTACAGTTGGTTACTAGCTATGTGAAAGTCTATATTAGTTATTGATTAGTTAACTGAGTATTAGTATGGGAGTGTGAAAGTGTGTGTGGTTCGGTGGGGGGGGTGTGACTGTCCAAAGATGTGTGAATAGTTGATTCAGAAGGTATATGAAGTTAAAACTACATGTTCTAACAGTTTGGGTGACGGAATCTCTTTATGGGTGTGGTGATGAGCAAATATATTTCTCAAAGGTACAGGTCCAACAAACTAGAAAAATAAAAGGCAGTGTATGTGTCAGTTGTTGTATATGAATAAGTATACATAACACACAATGATTGTGTGAGTGTCTGTATGGATAACTGTATACTTGTAATAATGATTTTATAATTCACTAAGTATGACTTACTATCTAAATGAATAGAAGAAGTGGTGTTTGTATAAGTGTTTTGCTAAGTAAATATGTATTCCCTGGACTTTTGCAGGACTGACTCAGTACTAGTCTGCAAGGGGTTAGGGGACCGCATAAATTGTGCACATTTGACTGTACCACTGCTTGTCTGAATGCCTGACTCATTCTCCAAGTGCATAGACAGTGACTGGGTTCTCAGACTGCTAGTAGGCGACAGCAGGATACGTTTATAAGGGCTTATGTGTCAGCAGAGAGAATAAATAAGGACCGGGTTCTGTCAGGATGATTGTAGGAGTGGACACAGATTAAAAGTGTGATTTCAGACAAGCATGACTATTCCCAGGACTTTTGCAGGACTGACTCAGTCATCTGCAAGGTGTTAGGGAACCGCACACACTGTGCACATTTTACTATACCACTGCTTGTCTGAATACCTGATTTATTCTGCAAATGCATAGACAGTGACTTGGTTCTCAGACTGCTAGTAGTTGGCAGCAGGATAAGTTTATAAGCACTTATGTGTCAGCAAAATGATTAAATAAGGACATGCTTCTGTCAGGATGATTGTAGGAGTGGACACAGACTCACAGTGTGATTTCAGAAAACCATTACTATTCCCTGAAATTTTGCAGGAGTGACTAAGTAGTCTGCAAGGGATTAGGGGACCGCCGACATTGTGCACATTTGACTGTAGCACTGCTTGTTTGAATACCTGACTCATTCTCCAAGTGCATAGACAGTGACTGGGTTCTCAGACTGCTAGTAGTTGACAGCAGGATACGTTTATAAGGGCTTATGTGTCAGCAGAGAGATTAAATAAGGACATGCTTCTGTCAGGATGATTGTAGGAGTGGACACAGATTCACAGTGTGATTCTAGACAAGCATGACTATTCCCTGACTTTTGCAGGACATACTCAGTAGTCTGCAAAGGGTTAGCGGACCGCATACATTGTGCACATTTGACTATACCACTGCTTGTCTGAACACCTGACCCATTCTCCAAGTGCATAGACAGTGGCTGGGTTCTCGGATTCTCATACTGCTAGTAGTTGACAGCAGGATAAGTTTATCAGTGCTTATGTGTCAACAGAGAGAATAAATAAGGACATGCTTCTGTCAGGATGATTGTAGTAGTGGACACAGACTCACATTGTTGTTTCAGGCAAGCATAACTATTCCCGGGACTTTTGCAGGACTGATTCGTAGTCCGAAAGGGGTTAGGGGACCACACACATTGTGCACATTTGACTGTACCAAACACAGTGCATAGAGAATTTTTAAGTAGATAGGTATTACTACACTGAATTAATTAGTGGATGGTGCTCAATGGGTGATTGGAAGAGTGTCACAGTACTAACAAGGCAATAACTGCTCAGCAAACAAACTTTTTATAGAATACAACTACTGCATAAATATCTACTGCTACATTACCTTTCTACAACTACTTTTAATATTACATGTAGCCAAATACAAATCAGAAACCTTTCACATTCAGACAAGTAGTGGAACAGTCAAATGTGCACACTGTATGCGGTCCCCTAACCCATGCAGACTACTGAGTTAGTCCTGCAAAAGTCCAGGGAATAGTCATGCTTGGCTGGAATCACACTGTGAGTCTGTGTCCACTCCTACAATCATACTGACAGAAGCATGTCTTTATTTAATCTCTTTGCTGACACATAAGCGCTTATAAACATATCCTGCTGTCAACTACTAGCAGTCTGAGAACCCAGTAACTGTCTATGCACTTGGAGAATGAGTAAGGTATTCAGACAAGCAGTGGTACAGTCAAATGTGCACAATGTGTGTGGTCCCCTATCCCCTTGCAGACTACTGAGTCAGTCCTTCAAAAGTCCAGGGAATAGTCATGCTTGTCTGTAATCACAATGTGAGTGTGTGTCCACTACTACAATCATCCTGACAGAAGCAATCCATTATTTAATTTCTCTACTGACACATAGGCACTTATAAACTTATTCTGCTGTCAACTACTAGCAGTCTGAGAACCCAGTCACTGTCTATGCACTTGGAGAATGAGTCAGGTATTCAGACAAGCAGTGGTATAGTCAAATGTGCACAATGCATGCAGTTCCCTAATACCTTGCAGATGACTGAGTCAGTCCTGCAAAGGTCCGGGGAATAGTCATGCTTGTCTGGAATCACACTGGGAGTCTGTGTCCACTCCTACAATCATCCTGACAGAAGCATGTCCTTATTTAATATCTCAGCTGACACATAAGTGCTTATAAACCTACTTGCTGTCAACTACTACTAGTCTGAGAACCAAGTCACTGTCTATGCACTTGGAGAATGAGTCTGGTATTAAGACAAGCAGTAGTATAGTCAAATGTGCACAATGTGTGCGGTCCCCTAACACCTTGCAGACAACTGAGTCAGTCCTGCAAACGTCCTGGGAATAGTCATGCTTGTCTGGAATCACACTGTGAGTCTGTGTCCACTACTACAATCATCCTGACAGAAGCATGTCCTTATTTAATCTCGCTGCTGACACATAAGCCCTTATATACGTATCCCTTTGTCAACTACTAGCAGTCCGAGAACCCAGTCACTGTCCATGCACTTGGAGAATGAGTCAGGCATTCAGACAAGTAGTGGTACAGTCAAATGTGCACAATGTATGCGGTCCCATAACCCCTTGCAGACTACTGAGTCAGTCCTGCAAAAGTCCAGGGAATAGTTGTGCTTGTCTGGAATCACACTCTGAGTCTGTATCCACTCCTACAATCATCTTCACAAAAGTATGTCCTTATGAAATCACTCTGCTGAAACATAAGTATTTATAAGGTCACCTTGCTGTGAACTACTAGCACTCTAGCTACTCATTCATGGTCTATGCATTTGTATAACACTTATTCATTCCAATAATTATTTAATTAGTATATGTGTACTTTAGTAAATTAATTGTCTTTTCGAAAGGGAGTGTTTATATGGTTTTGTATGTAGAATGTGTTTGTTTAGTAATAGAATAGTATATTTTATGGATTTTTTAAATAATATATATTTTTTCAGATATTGTTCATCATCATTAAAAGAAACTTATTATGGCTAGAAAACAGAAAGGAGGAAACAACAGAAAAAGGACTATTATTTAACGAAAATTTAACATCAAGTATTAGATGAACAACAATATGTGGGGAAAAAGAAAAAGTCTTGTGGTAAGAGAACAAAAGAATGTATTAAAAAACTTTCGAAGCCTAGAAACAGTGTGCAGATTGTGGAAAGTATAAAGAATGCCTCAACAAAAAAAGAGAACAAGAAGAAAAAACCCGCAATATATGGTAAAAGGAGGCAGAGTCAGTAAAAGAAATAAAAAAGAAGATGTTTTACAATAGAGTTGTCTTTAATTTGTTGAAAGATGTGAAGAAATACAAAAGAAGAGCACCATTTATATAAAAAGAAATAAAAATTAAATTATTGTTGAGAAGGCTTTTGAATTAAAAAAGAAATCATTCATTATAATTTTAAAAAGAATTCGATCACTAGATACACCAAAACATTTTATGAAGGCTGAAAGTAAGAAGAAAAGAGTAATTAATAGAACTCATTATTGTGATATTGTTTTGGGGTGAATGGAAACACATTTCAAGTTCGGAGCCTTTTTTCAATAAAGAGAGTAATTTTCGGTTAAGACCAGCATGCTGACTCCCTATGGACAGTCCGACACCATGGGTTATTCAGATCTACCATAGTGAAGCATTGGAATGTACGGGGAAGTATCTTCACCAGCTCAGGCAAACCGCAATATCACAATGTTTTGTTGATGCCCACACGTGTGATGCAAATTCATTTGGTTTTATTGATTTTCTATGCACTGATGTACTGAGTCGCAGAACCATCAAAACTGTAAAAACCCAAGAAAAAAATTCAAACAACAAAAAAGAGAGTAATTTAGTTTATTGCTTGCAGTTGATACCAGTGGCCGAGCTTATGAGGTTAGAAATGGTTGTCCTATTGAGAAAGAGAAAATGGTTTCTAGAAATGTAGAAGCACTAATAGCTGATGAAGTTCTAGGGAGACGTCCAAAAGCCCCACAGTATACTTGGGACTGCAGTAGTATTTGTAGTATACAACAGGAATCTATTGATATTTTACGCAATTTCTTACGAGATTATAGTAAACAAATTCTTAAACAAAAGATTAAGATGTTGCAAGGACTAGATCCTTGCAGAGTGAGAATAAATACTGGTTGCAAGGTCATTCTCTGGCTTGTCTTTCTAGGAAAGTATTTCAAAGTGTTTTTCATCATTTCAGAATGTTAGCAGCACATCATTCTCAAATGCGGACGTTAGTCAGAAGATTGTATTACTCAAAAAGTCCAGCAATAATTTTAAATGAGTTAAACAGTGCTTTTTTGTGTGGGTCAGTATCAGATGTAAAAAAGGTTTGTGATGAAATAGAGTTTTGTTACTTTGGTCCTGAACAAGAGAGTGCAGAAAGTGAGACATTGATAGAAGTTGATGTTGAAGACAATGTGGAACATACTACTACAAAACACTTTGAAGAGCTAATTACAAAGTGTAAGGTGATTTCATGTGAAAAGCCAGATTATTCTTGTATTTGTTGCAGACAAACTCACTATAAAAATTAGACTAGGACTGTTGATCTATATTTAAAAATTGAATGAGACAATAATGATAAGTGGAAGGAATTTTCAACTTATTTGTTGGTAGAGGATTGCTTAGAATTGGGTTCCGATCAGCGCATTTGTAAATATTGTTATAACAAAGTAGACGAGAATAAAATGCCTGCGAGAGCTGTCCATAATATTCTAGAGTTGGTAACTATTCCTCTTTAATTGATAGATTTAAATACGTATGAGTCTATTCTCATTCAATGTGCGCACCCATTTTAGGCTATTGTTCGTATGGAGCCTAAAATAGGTAAATTGTCTTCTACAGATTTACAGAGAGGATTAAAAGAAAAATATTGAAACTATTGGTGTAGAGAATGTAGAACGTGAGCCACTAGTTATTCTAGTTAATGGTGTTCCTACTAAGATTAAGAAAATCTGGCAGGAAATAGTGGATGTCAGGAAAGTTCAAAAGGCAACATTATATCTTAAAAAAATCAATGATTACTACAAAAATGTGTATGCGGAAGAAGAAGGAATACTTTTAGGAGTGATAGTCAAGTGGTCAAATTGAAAAAGTGTACATGTCCAAAAGTGAAGAAATTTATGAACATTATAGTGTACATCCACTTCATTCGAAAGAAGTGATGGGGAATTCTATTGAATTATTCCAAATGAAGAAAGCGAAGAGGACTCCCATGAGTGTATGAGAAAAAAGTTTGGAAGCTCGTTGTTGTCCACAGCTGTTTCCAACTGGAAAAGGTGGACGATATGACGAACGATCAGTGCAGATTCCCGCATCAGAATATAGGACAACAAGATTGTATGCAGAAGATCCTAGATTTTGACAATGTATCCCATATATATTTCATCTTTTGTCTGAGAGTTACTTGTCTGGACTTTCATATGCAGTCAACCATATATTAAAAACAGGGGTACATCTTCAAAAAATTTCTGCAAAGGAATTTATGGATAAAGTACATTAAAGAGACGATCATGTAGATTCTCAGCAGATTAATTTGATGGCATGTCAGCGTGGTACTAATGAGTATTGGTACCGTCGTCATGAATAATTTAAATGTATGCTAAGGAACTTAGGAACACTTGCATGGTTTATTACCCTAAGCTGTGCTGAATACGCTTGGGATGATTTACTTGAATTTCTTCGAGAAGCAAATTCAAATATAAAAAATATTACATACAAGACACCTGGAGAATTGTGCTCTTTGGATCCTGTTAATGTATGCAGATATTTGAATCATAGGTTTGAAGCTATGATGTCTTTTATCTGCAATAAAAAGAATCCTACTCTTGGAGAAGTTGTGGATTTCTTTTGGAGAAAGGAGTATCAAGCTAAAAGTGCTCCTCATATACATGTGCTGTTATGGTTAGAGGATGCACTCAAATTTGTAACTGATTCCGATGACCCGGTTTTGTCTTTTGTTGAAGAATATGTCACATGTGCTAAACCAAAAAGAACAGAAGAAAACACCTTAAGGCAACACGTGTTACGATTCCATAGTCATCAATGTGGCAAATACTGTCGACGAAAGTACAAGTCTAAGGAAAAGTTTTATACCAAATGTCGTTTTGGATTTCCACATCCAGTAATATCCAAAGGAAGAGTAAACAGTTTCATGTCAGCTGTGAGACATACCATCACTAGAAAATCTCCTAAAAATACGTATAATTTGATAAGAAGTGAACAATCAAAGTATATCAATTATTATAATCCAGTTATTCTCCCAATGTGGAATGCTAATATGGCTATCCAGTATGTTGCGGATAATTCCATTGCTGTTGCCCGGTATGTAACATCTTACATAACAAAATCAGAAAAGACGGAGTTGAAAGAAATGTGGGAAGAAATTTCTCATGAGAAGAGTCTTAGTAAGAAATTGTACAGTTTCAGTTTGAAGATGTTATCCCATCGAGAAATTGGAGCATACGAATGCTCAGATCGGTTATCATCTGAAAGTTTATACTCAAAGTCTAGAAGAATCATTTGGATGAGTCTAGGTCTTGCTGCAACACGAAATCAAGTACTTAAATCTATACAAAAAATCAAATATTTAGCAAAAAATGAACTGGAAAGTACAGATATTATCAAAACTAATATGTTGGGCACATATGATCCAAATAGAAGTCATCATCTTGAAAACATATGTCTCTATGAAGTGCTGCCATATTACACTTTAAAAGGAATACTACAGAAAACATAAATGAAGGAAAATATGCAGTGGTTGGTTCAGAAGGAAGCTTGGTGAAACAAAGGAAAGGAAATCTGATTATTCACAGAAAACAGAGTTGTGATACTCCTGATAGAAGAGAATTTTACTATTTAGCACTTTTGCAACTCTTCAAACCAAGGAAGTGGAGTAGATGAGAGGCAGCGCGTGTCGGGATCACATGACGGGACATATTACATAATTCATGACATGGTCAGTGACATCACTGATGGCATCACTGATGACATCTCAAATGACATCACTGATGACATCATCCATGTGACAATCTGATACACATTATCATACACTAGTATAACCTTTGATCACTCACTGTAAAATACAGAGTACCATATTTGAAACCATTGACACACCAATAGCAGTTACTACAGACCCACTCACAGATTCCGAAGTCTACACACACAACTACCCATTCACCCACAGAATCACTTATACATGCAGTCACTGATCAATAGAACACTATCACTTGCACTCATACACCTATATAGACATTGACACATTAGCAGTCATCCTAGTTGGTTATAGAGTCATCCAACTCACTCTTGAAAAGAATCAATCACACTTACATTTACTCACCTACACAGCTATACACACAACACCTCATTTATTCATCCACATAGTAAATCATAGTTACTATGTTAAAAAATCACTATTACAGTTATACACTCATCCATACAGTTACTCTCACAATCACTGACTCTTACGTATACCTATTTATATACACCAACTCTCACATACAATGCCTTTTATTTTTGTACTTTGGTGTATATGTACCACTGAGACATATATTCGCTCACCAACACACAAATAAACACACTCAATCACCCAAACAACTATTTCCACATGCACTCTTAAACCCATACACCTAGTTAATCAACCACTCATACATCTATCCATAGAGTTACACACCCCCACCCAAACACACACATTCAGTCCCCCATACAAATACGCAGCCAACTAATATAGACACTCATGTACTTAGTGACCAACTAATGCAGCAGGTTATACAACAACAGAGACATTGATGCACACATTCACAGTTTAGTTATTAACCCATTTATTTAGTGAGACACTTTAATTACTCACTTAAACAGTCAGACAGCTATTAAATCCCCCATCCAGACAGTTATATATCCACTCAATTTTCAATACAGAATGATAAATTAATAATAGATATATAGATTTCAAACAAAACCACATTCACTGGATGATGTCATCAGTGATGTCACTTAAGATGTCATCAGTGATGCCATCAGTGATGTCACTGACCATGTCATGAATTATGTAATATGTGACATCATCAGCAGTGCATTGCGGGCGCGCGAGTTACAGTTAGCAGAACTAACTATAATGGAGGAATTTCTACGGTTTTGTACAAGTGAAATGTCCAGCTAACTATAACACCACTGAAAGTCATGTTTTTCAGTGAATATATATATATATATATATATATATATATATATATATATATATATATATATATATATATATATATATATATATATATATATATATATATATATATATATGGTGTGAGCAAGGCAGGGGATCCTGTCGAAATGTGTTACAGCATAATAAATAAATAAACCTACTTGGAACTGAATCTATGGTGTCGGTATCTCGCTGTTGGATCTGAAACACTGGAGCTTGTTGTGTGTATACACTTTTATATATAAATTCACTGAAAAAACCATAGGTTTCAGGCCTTATATAGTTAGGAATTATCATTTAAAAAAACCTTTGAAATTCACTGAAAAAACCATAGGTTTCAGGAGGTATATAGTTAGGAATTCGTTTTTAAAAAACCTTTGAAATTCACTCAAAAACTATAAGTTTTAGTGGTGTTATAGTTAGCTGGACATTTTACTCATACAAAACCAATGAAATTGCTCCTATATAGTTAGTTGTACTAACTATATTTCGCGCACCCGCAATCCACTGCTGATGATGTCACATATTAGATCATTCATGACATGGTCAGTGACATCACTGATGTCATCTCAAATGACATCACTGATGACATCATTCAGTGAATGTGGTTTGCTTCGTTATTGAAATATGCATTATATATAGCAATTTACATTGAAGAATGAGTGGATATATATAAATAAATATTTGGATGGAGGATTTAGTAGCAGTGTAATTGACTGTTTACTTGACCAATTTATAATGTCTCACTAAATATAGTGGATAGTGACTAAACTGTGTGAATATCTGTATCACTTTGTCAGTTGTTGTGTAAATTGATTCTACAGTTAGTTACTAGCTATGTGAAAGTCTATATTAGTTATTGATTAATTAACTGAGTATTAGTATGGTAGTGTGAAAGTGTGTGTGGTTCGGTGGGGGGTGTGTGACTGTCCAAAGATGTGTGAATAGTTGATTCAGTAGATATATGAAGTTAAAACTACATGTTCTAACAGTTTGGGTGACGGAATCTCTCTATGGGTGTGGTGATGAGCAAATATATTTCTCAAAGGTACAGGTCCAACAAACTAGAAAAATAAAAGGCAGTGTATGTGTCAGTTGTTGTATATAAATAAGTATACATAAGACACAATGATTGTGTGAGTGACTGTATGGATAACTGTATACTTGTAATAATGATTTTATAATTCACTAAGTATGACTTACTATCTAAATTAATAGAAGAAGTGGTGTTTGTATAAGTGTTTTGCTAAGTAAATATGTAAGTATGATCCATTGTTTGTAGAAGTGAGTAGGATGACTTCATATGTGAATAGGATGCGTGCTGTTGTTTAATGTTGATATAGATGTATAAGTATTTTTGATAGTGTTCTATTGTTCATTGATAGCATGTATGAGTGAATCCATAGGTAAGTGATTGGATATGTGTATACATCTATGAATCACTGAGTGGATTTTTAGATACTTGTATTGCTGTGACAATGGATTTAAATATGATACTCTGTATTTTACAAACAGAGATGAAAAATTGTAATAGTATATGAAAAGGTGTATGTGATTGTCACGTGGATGATGTCATCAGTGATGTCATCAGTGATGTCATTTGAGATGTCATCAGTGATGTCACTGACCATGTCATGAATGATATAATATGTGACATCATCAGCAGTGGATTGCGGGTGCGCAAAATATAGTTAGTACAACTAACTATATAGGAGCAATTTCATTGGTTTTGTATGAGTGAAATATCCAGCTAACTATAACACCACTAAAACTTATAGTTTTTTGAGTGAATTTCAAAGGTTTTTTAAAAACGAATTCCTAACTATATAACTCCTGAAACCTATGGTTTTTTCAGTGAATTTCAAAGGTTTTTTTAAATGCTAATTCCTAACTATATAAGGCCTGAAACCTATGGTTTTTTCAGTGAATTTCAAAGGTTTTTTAAATGCTGATTCCTAACTATATAAGGCCTGAAACCTATGGTTTTTTCAGTGAATTTCAAAGGTTTTTTAAATGCTAATTCTTAACTATATAAGGCCTGAAACCTATGGTTTTTTCAGTGTTTTAAAAAAAAAAATTGATTGGTTAACTGGCTTATTAAGTGTATCTTAGTGAATACATATATTAGCGAGTAATGTTTAAATATTTAAATATATGCATGAGTGATGTAATATGTGACTTCATCAGCAGTGCATTGCAGACGTGCAAGTTATAGTGAGTCCAACTAACTATAACGTGGGAATTTCAATGGTTTTATGCGAGTAAAATTTCCAGCTAACTATAACTGGTGTGAAACCTATGGTTTTTTCAGTGAATTTCAAAGGTTTTTTAAATGCTAATTCCTAACTATAACTGGTGTGTAACCTATGGTTTTTTCAGTGAATATATATATATATATATATATGAAATTTCTATGGCAAAATGAAACCCCTCATTTTGTTCCTTTTCAAATTAAATGTATTAAGTGTTACCACTTTATTCCAATCAAGATGACTTCAGGTGTGCCATACGTTTGTCATAAGTAAGACTGTTAGCGTTCTAGTTGTTCTTTAGAACACTCTGAGACATTCTGTCATTGGGCTATAGTTGGGCTACATCTGGCTGCTATTTGGGCTACATTTGGGCTCTTTTGTCTCTGGTGGCCATCTTGGGAGACTGCATATCAGAATTTTTTTAATGAAATATAAGAGGATTTGAGAAGTCACTCAAAATGTGCCCTAATTTTTCTTTCTTCAGCACTAATCATAATTTCTATGGCAAAATGAACCCCCTCATTTTGTTCCTTTGCAAATTAAATGTTTTAAGTGTTAACACTTTATTCCAATCAAGATGACTTCAGGTGTGCCATACTTTTGTCATAAGTAAGACTGTAAGCGCTCTAGTTGTTCTTTAGAACACTCTGGGACATTCTGTCATTGGGCTATAGTTGGGCTACATCTGGCTGATATTTGGGCTACATTTGTTTTTTTGGTCTCTGGTGGCCATCTTTGGGCTACATTGGGCTACATTGGGCTACATTTGGGCTCTAACATATATAGCCCAATGTAGCCCAATATATATTTTTTCAAAGTTAATTTTCGTAAAAACAACTGGAGCACATATCTTGAGACATAGCAAAGGCACATCGGGCTACCAGTCCCTACAATTTTGCCAAGTTTGGTGGAAAACCATTCAGCCGTTCGGGCTAAAAGTGAGTCCAACCGCCCTATGGAAATTAACATGGGGAAAACATGTTTTGGGACCCCCCTTTTATCTCGGCCCCCGCTTCACGAATCCCCCCCAAACTTTCAGGGAAGGAGCAGAGCGCCACGAGGCAAAGTTAAGGAAAATTTCAGGAAGATTCCTCAACCGGCGCCAAAGTTATTCCCAATAGAATGTTGCGATTTCCCTATGAAAAACAATCCTAACTATATATACCTACTGGCTATCGCCAGTAGGTAATATATATATATATATATATTATATATATATATATAATATATATATATATATATTCACTGAAAAAACCATAGGTTATAGACCATATATAGTTAGGAATTAGCATTTAAAAAACCTTATTTTACTCACACAAAACCATTGAAATTCCATATATAGGTAGTTGTACTAACTATATATCGCGCACCCGCAATCCACTGCTGATCATGTCACATATTACATCATTCATGACATGGTCAGTGACATCACTGATGACATCACTGATGACATCTCAAATGACATCACTGATGACATCACTGATGACATCTCAAATGACATCGCTGATGACATCACTATGTCATGAATGATGTAATATGTGACATGATCAGCAGTGGCTTGCGGGTGCGCGATATATAGTTAGTACAACTAACTATATATGGAATTTCAATGGTTTTGTGTGAGTAAAATAAGGTTTTTTAAATGCTAATTCCTAACTATATATGGTCTATAACCTATGGTTTTTTCAGTGAATTTTCAAGGTTTTGTAAATGCTAATTCCTAACTATATATGGTCTATAACCTATGGTTTTTTCAGTGAATTTCATTGGTTTTTTAAAAGCTAATATCTATAGCTGTAAAATGTATTCTTCTTTAAATCCCAAAATATATTTTATATGTTTATTAATAATTTTTTTTTAAAATATTTTTTTTGTTTCGCTCCCGGTTCGCGAACCGGGAAGCTTTCCGTTAGCTCAATTTGATGTCGCGACCCGGTCCGCGAACCGGTAAACGTTCCGTTAGCGCAACTGCCGCATTAGAAATCAACATCGTGACGCGTCGCGGAAACGCGACGTATCACGTTGTCGCGTAATGCGTCTTATGACGCGCTGCGTTAGCGCACCCGGAAGTGCTCCGGTACGCGAACTGAGACGCGAAGCGCAGCTCCCCGGAAGCGATCCGCGGCGCTTCGCGAAAGCGCGACGTATCGCGTTGCCGCGTAATGCGTCTTATGACGCGCCGCGTTAGCGCACCCGGAAGTGCTCCGGAGCGCGAACCGAGGCGCGAAGCGCAGCGACCCGGAAGCAGCGCGTAACATAAGCGTGAGAGGTCATGTGACTTGTTAATAAAACTTTTCATTGGTTCATTTAACTTTTGGTTTCATAATCATGTACGGCTAGGTCAGGTGACCTAAAAATAACACTTTTCATTGGTTTAGAACTATTGTTTTTCCCAAATGATGAAAACCCCTCCTTCTTTCCTCACTCTGACTTTCATCATTGTGAGAGGAAGACCTTTATTCATAGTAGAGCAATGGCTTCAGTACTTGCTTCAGCTGGTGCACCCCCACCACCACCTCCACCTCCTCATGGGAAGAGAGGACCACCTCCCCAGGTCATCACCAACACACAGGAGGAAGAGGAAGAACTAGAGGAAGAGGAGAGAGAAGGACCACAGTTCTTGGAAGAGGTGCCCCGGGTTTCCCATAGGAAAGCCAGTTTCATTTGGCAGTTTTTTTCAATCCCTCCAGGGCAGAAGAAAGTAAATGCGAGGTATGTCACCTGCCTCATTTGCAAAGAGAAATTATCAAGAAGGACTGATAAAAAGTATAGCTATGGGAACTATACCATGCATAGGCACATGAACAGGTGGCATCCACTGAATTACAGCCGGGCGGAAATACGTGACATGGAACAAAACCCAACAGCAACTCCTGTGGCCAGGTCAACATCGTTAATATCATTGACAGCAGCAGAGGCACGGGAAACCGTGCCAAACATCCAGGAGAATTTTGGGCATATGAAATATACTTGTCTGCACTGCGGTGCATTGATATCATGTGGTAACATGAGTATTAATTCCATCAACCTAGCTTATAACAATCATAATTGCCCTAACCGCCCCAGACAGTAATTTTATTTTTGCTCCTGTTGAGCCCTTTTCAATGCCTGTTTTTTGTTGTTTCCCCCCCAAAAAAACCAAAAAAAATATAAAATTGTTCAAAAAATACAAAAAAACAAAAAATGTTCCCAAAAAAATATATAAAACAACAAAAACATTAAAAAAAAGTTATTTTCAGAACTACCTCCCCTTTCAAAAAAAATTGCTAGAATGTTTAGCACTCTGGCAAGCTCTATTTCTTTTAGTTCGCTTCCCAGTTCGCTTCCCGGTTCGCAAAAAGAGTAAGTATAAGGAAAGTAAACAGAGAGTGATGTTAAAAGAAAGACAGCTATAGGGAGTAAACCAGAGATACTGTTTAATAGATCTATTTACCGAAGAAAAGACGGAAGAGGGTATAATAGTGGAAAACAAAATAGATAAGGAAGTGAAAGAAAAAAAAGAGAGTAGAACAATAACAAAGAAGAGTTTCTTGGAGAATGTGAGTGAATGTTCAAAATAAGATTAAAACATGGGGAATAACAGAGAGAAAAAATAGAAAACAGAAAACAAAAAATAACAGAAAAAGATTAATTGAAACAGCAAAGAAATGTAAATAACATAGAGCCATATCATCAACATAGGCAATAAAAGTTTTGCAGCTTTTATCGGCAGAAATATGTCACCAAAGCCGCTTTTGCGGCAGAAAACTGCCGCTAAAACCACTTTTGCACCAGTTTTCTGCCAATAAAAACAGCAATAATTTTATTGGCTGTGTTCATAATATGCCCCTTAGTGTGCTTCAACTACACAGAGAAAGCATTATGAACAAGTAGTGAAAAAGTGATCAGTCAAAGACACTAAGAGTAATAGAGACGGAGTGAGTGAACAAGAGTGACGAACTATGAGAAGAGAGGGACTGAGAAAAAGAGTGGAAGGAGTTGAGTAAGTAGGTAATAGAGAAAGGAATGAGGAAAGTAGCAAAGGCAGGAAACTGAGGGTTAAAGAAATGAAGCTGTGGAACTAATAGTAGGTGAATGTGATAGAAATGTAACGAAAAGAATACAAAACATTTACCTTATAATTGTCGTTAAATTACTCACTTTTTGTTTTTATACTTTCAATCTGTGAAAGAGAGAACAAACATTTGAAAAATATTAAAACATGTATTTAAAAATTACAAAAGACAAGGGAAAAGATTGAAGGACAAACAGTTTTTCAACAACTTTGACACTGACAGAAGCTTCTGCTTCTCCAGGCCCCCTACACAGTCCTAAAGATATACATTTTAAACTAACAGTATCTTGATGCAGATGAAGTGAGGCCTATCTTAAAACATGGTGCATCTTTTGCACTGCTGTTGTCTCAGAAAAGTGTCGCAAGACACTAACATTTTAAATGATTGCTTCAGGATGCCAATAAGATGTGTCCTATCCAGAGGTTTGTTTGAGGTGAGACCTACTCAGGGTTCCAAATGAAATTTCGAGTTGTTTGAAGAGAACAGAGGACATAATACATGTGAAGGCCTACCAATGAAGTAAGTCATGTCCACTTCACTCTTGAACAAAGGCCAGACCTCTTCTGTGTCCGTGGACAGACCTAAACTTCATCTGCACAATGTCATTCATAAACTTAGGAAACACAGGTGATGTAATTGAAAAATGTGGAGTTTCTTTTCCTCATTTCACAATCACATCACCTGTGTTGCCTTTGCTTAGGTATCTCATAGTGCAGATGTAGTCCAGCATATTAAACAGTACCTAGAAGTGCAGCACTGCATGCAACAACTTTGACACCTCTAAAAGCTTTTGCTTCTGCATGCCCCCTACACAATGCTAATTATATACATTTTAAACTGATGGTATCTTGCTGGAGATGAACTGAAACCTATCTTGCAACATGGTGCATCTTTTACACAAAAGTGACCCACAATGGAGCAAAAGAGGCGCACGGCCACCATAAATCTGACCCTAACATTTTAAATGATTGTTTCAAGATGCCAATAAGGTGTAACCTATCCACAGATTTGTTTCAGGTAAGTCCTACTCAGGGTTGCAGATGGAATTTAGGTTTGTTGAAGAATACAGAGAAGATAATACATGTGGAGGCCTACCAACGAAGTGAGTAATGTCCACTGCACTCTTGAACAAATGTCAGACCTCCTCTGTCTCCAGGAACAGGCCTAAACCTCATCTACACAATGTGGTGTGTAATGTTAGGAAACACAGGTAATATAATTGAAAAACATGCAAATTGTTTTGCTCATTCCACAATCATATGACCTGTGTTTCCTTTGCTTAGGTATCTCATTGTGGAAATGTAGTCTATCATATGAAAGACTACGTAGAATATGAGCACTGTATGCAAGAACTTTGACACTTACAGAAGCCTCTCCTTCTCCATGCCTCCTACACAGTTCTAAATGTACATCATAAATGGAAACAGTACAGAATTAATTATACATGTTAAATGGTTTATTTTTGCTGTTCTCAGAATGTATCAAATTTCACTAAAAACAGTGACTTGAAGGTATTCATCATATAACAGCGGGGGAAAAAAAACACAATCAAAATGATTGTGTTTAAAAAACCCATACAACATAACAAATCAGAATTCAGAACTCCTTAAAGTTAACTTACTTTCCATGACGTCAAAGGATGTCCTATGAACAGCTTACACTCTGTTGTGCTGTTATTACTTTCAGCCCGCCACTTTCTGAAAGAAAACCTCCATCGTTTTGAAAAACATGTTACATACAATAAATGACTTCTTGCTCTCTACCACAAGTTTCCACAAGGCCAAATCTTGTCAGAGCCATTTATAACTCTTGGATTTCTTGTAAGCCAATCCCGTCATTTGGCATTTCCGCAACTTTCAGAATTAAAATGTTGAAGATAATTTTCACAATCCTGGACTAGTAATATCTTCCCCTTCTTCCTCAGTCATGTTCTACATTTCCAGAAGGACCAAGAATCTTCGGGACACACTTGTTCATACACGCCCAAAAATAAGACCAACAATATCCACCATCAGAGATGCAACCATGACCCCAGTTACAGGTCATTATCCATGTGGTACCTGTGGAGTGTGTAAATACACAAAAACAACAAAAACATTACAACTAACGAATGATTTTGTCTGGTCCCAGAGACAACATACAAACTGTAATTCTACCCACGTTATATACCTAGTGACATGCCCCTGCAAAAAACAATACGTGGGTATGACATGCAGAAGGATTAAAATCCGGATCGGTGAACATCGGAGCAATGTGCGATTGAAGAAAAAGACAACAAAACTCTGCACACATTTTGTAGATACAGGCCATACTTGTGATGATCTGAGATGGACTGTCTTAGAAATGCTGCAGGCAAAAGACAACAATGCTGAACAACGACTATTCGAGAAAGAACAAAGATGGGTCGAGCGTCTTAAAACACACATAATAGGGATGAACGAAAATATTCCTTGGCACCAGTTTTACTGATTGTTTCTGTAAAATCATTGAATACTGTAAAAACATGGCGAACACAAAATTCCTGAGATTTAGATGGTCAAAAGATTTTTCATAAAAAGAGTTTTTTCACAAAACCACTTGTAAAACACCGCCATCTTGTGAGTAACTCTTACAACATCCTGAACCCTCTCTTTATTTCTACTGAAGTGGTTATATCGAGGCAGGTAGTATGCCTTCCATTACCGGGAACAGAGTCAGCACAATAAGCTTCAACTTGCACACGAGGAAACAGGCTCCTCATGCGCCCTGAGGAAGAGAACCTCCAACCGAACTAAGGTACTCGTTTTGTTTTCTTTCACTGTTTTGTAACTACAACTGCTCTTAAAATTTGTAAATTCCTATTTCAGTCCAGGGGAGAGGCCATATATGATCTGATACTAATTGTTTCCAGACACACCTTCGCAAAGGTGAAATTACATGCCATCTAATACATAGAACGATAGATTCCCTACTTACTATCGTCAAAAACTAGATTGGCGTAAGTTTTTTCATAACAGTTTTTTCATAACACTACTTGCAAAAACCGCCATCTTGCGAGTAACTTTTACTACATCCTGAACCCTCTCTTTATTTTTACTGAGGAGGGTATACCTAGGCAGGAAGTAGGTCTTCCATTACCGGGGGCAGAGTCAGCACAAGAAGCTTCTAACTTGCACACGAGGGTAAGACCGGCGTTTCTAGATGCCGAGATGTCGTTTTCTAATCACTCGTCAGCAAACAGGTATTTAACAAAACCTCTTGTTCTATATAGAACCAGAATCCTCATGCGACTCTTTGCGCCCTGAGGAAGAGAACCTCCAATATAACTAAGGTATTGGTTTTCTCTTAATTAATTCTTTTAATTAATTTTTTGCTACCATAATTTCTTTTTGAATGTGTGCCTTAAATTCCTATTGTGTCAGGGGGTGAGGCCACATACGATCTGACACCATATTTCTTGCCAGACCCACTCACGCAATGGCGAGAGCACATGCCATCTATTACATAGAACGATAGATTCCCAATTAAATATCGGGGCATCGTCATACACCAGAATGCCGTCTGCCATTTCAGTCTGATGTTTACTCGAAGTTAAGATTTTAACTGCTTGTTCTCCAACTCCCTGTTTGTATGGTTGTTCCTATGTGCGATTAGTGACGCACCCCTTACAAGTACTCTCTGATTCTATTGATTGCTTGAATAGATAGATTAACTAAGAATTCTGTCTTGTTACGTGCTATATGCCAATTATTGTTGACTGTTTAAAAATGCACAGTATGTCTCTCGATGCTTATTTTTCTTTCCTACATGCAGGAAAACCCCTTGAGAGTTCCACAAATTAATTTTTCTGAATACTACACAAGTCGTGTGAGTACTATATATATCCCCCTGTTTTGTCCTGACGAAAGCTCCATAGACCCGGCTGGGCCCAGGTGAGCTGAAACATGTCAACCACATTTTTGATCATATTTATAATCTGGTAACTCGATTATAAAAAATATACTGATAAGTTTTAGTCACTAGTGTCTACCTTTTTAGAATAAAGATTTGGTTTGGTAAGATACTGTGTTTTAAATACCCCTTGTAACTGCCCTAGTTACCTTTTGCTTAGCTGCTGTCCTAAAATCCCTGGACACTTCTACTCTTACCAGAGGTTGCCTCTGGTGAGGCAGGCATACAACACGTCCTTTGACAACCCAATGACTATGCCATAACGCAAAAGAAGGGGCGGATAAAAAGATATACCGCAACGTTACATTCTAAGCGTTTATGAGGGTTGTCAAACAATAAACAATGGTTATGGTAGATACCAGTGTCCTTTCCAATTTGATTACTTCAGTATTGAATCAGGGGAACCGAATGGACCACAATTCCTCTTCCCTCCGTCTTGATTAAGTAAGTTGTTGAAGGACCGTCATGATATATATTTGCTGCAGTTACAAAAGTCCTTCCTGATATTGACAACTGCGAAGCCACAACATTTTTAATTAAAGTTGTCAATTTTGTTCCATCAGGCCTACATCGTTGGAACATTAAAATGACATACTGGCCATATGTTCGTATAAATAATGTGGACATCATTTCAGATTTACATTGGCTACACTCCATGTTGTGATCAGCTGCTTTTACTAGCTTATTAAAGGAGACTGATTTACTGTCTGGCAAAGTTAAATATATAAATCTTTCTGAGTCTACACTAGTAGTACTTGATACCCTACAGTTCTCGCAGTCATGCTGCCATTGATATGAAAGCCCAAACAGCTGATCTACATCTACACCTTCAGCATGCAATACATCAAGCATATACATTAAAAACTCCTGACAATCTTGCTGAATATTTTGAGAGAATTGTGTTTGGCCTGAACATCTGTCTAACAGATTTCGAATTTCAGACACACTTTCTATGTTTGTTCTATCAGTGCTACATTTTTCTAAGACAGAATTTAACAAACTGCAAAATCTTTGATCAGAATTGACCACAATCTCTTCTTTTACATTTTCTAGAGAAAACAAAACATTAACCACTACATTAGCATAGCAGTTGACACCAGAACTGTTTTCAAATTGAAAACCAACAACATCTTCAACAGAATCCTTTTTGTTTCTGCTTATAATTTCAGGTTCATCGACTTTTCGTCTTTTTGCTACAACCTCCCCAGTATTGGTCACATTTCTTCGTTTCCGGCCTACCACACGTTTCTCAAACAAAGGATATTGAGGCAAATGTGGCGCATACTCTCTTCTTAACCTATTGTATTCCTTAACACAATCTAGATCCGCACAAATGCTTGTGACATCACACTCAATCAAGTACAATCCCGATAACGTTCTAACTCGTGACAATGCCACATATGCCATACCCTCCTTGAACACAGAACTGCCAATATTCACCAATGCACTGTCTACACTTAAACCTTGCGATTTATGGATTGTCACCGCATATGCCAAGCAAACAGGAAACTGCTTACGGCGAACATATAAGTCTTTTACAAGCAAAAATCTAGCAGAACAACGACCAATTAGCTGTACTTCCTCAATGCCATCAAATTTAATTTTTAAAAATTCAATTCCATCTCTATTTCTGTATTTTACAAAATCAACAACATTACCCATTGATCCATTTACCAGACCTCTTTCAACATGTAAATTCCTTCTTAAAATTATACGGCAGTTCAAGCACACATTCAGAGTCTTTTCAAAACCTGCAGTTTTAGATATACTCTTCTCTAATGAATCCAATTTTGTTTTCAGATTCTCAGACAAAATAATTGTTGATCCCATATGCTCTACTCTGTCAATAGCTTCCAGTTTCACAATCTCTTGCTTTTCTAAATGCAACATTTTGTTGTTGAATTTGGCACATTCTGCAAGAGTTGGCATCAAACATATTCCAGATTCCTTCTCAGTAATTTTCTGAAAAATATTCTCAGGCACAACATCTTGTTCTGGATATAAATTTGACAGTAATCGTGCATGTAAAGCTTCTTTCCCATGCTCGGTCACTTTTCCAATTCTAACATCTTGTAGAATAGTCTTGTAAACTTCATCCTTCGCCTGACGCATATTTTCATGCAGTTCAGCATAATTGAAGTTTAACCATATATTGACGTTGCCAATGCTGCCTAGGCACTTCCTGGTATCTTCATGCGTGAGCATTTTGAACACAGGTAGCCCTTTCACTGGTGTCAGCTGCAGAAGATCTCCGAAAACAATGATGTGTTTGCCACCAAATAACACATCATACTCTGTTTTGAGAACTTCTTGCATTCTCAAATGCACAAAGGCAAGCATGACATTGGAAACCATGCTTACTTCGTCAATGATAAGAAGTTTCATTTTCCTCAAGATTCTTGAAACTTCAAAACAAGCATCTCCAGATAGCTTGTGATATTGTAATTTGTTGTCATGCTCCACTGGCAGCATCAGTAAACGATGTAAAGTAATCCCTTTAATGTTATGTGCTGCCAGTCCAGTTGGAGCGGTGACAACACAAGACAGCGATGACTCTGTCCTTTCCTGCAAATAACATGAAATTGCTTTAATAAGGAAACTTTTTCCAGTTCCCGCTTCTCCACTCACGTACAGTCGGACAGGCTTCAACGACGTACATGAGCACTCTTTCTTGTCATGACTTAATCCATGATCAATTTGCATGGTAACTTCGTCATATATTTTCCTCTGCTCAACGTTGAGTTGTCTTTCCAACTCTTCTAAGTTAACCGCATCCTCCTGAGCATGTGCCATGGCTCTTTCCACTTCATTCATAGCAGTGGCAGCTTCATTTTCGATAACAGGTCCTCCTAGTGGATCCTGACTCAATGAAGCAGAACTCTGACTGTCCTGAGAACTGTCTCTGGCAATCTCGGCTGCAATCATTGCTTTCTGCTCAATTTCCGCATTCAACATTTCTACATATTTGGGAAAAGCAGGACATTCTATGGTCTCCTTGGCGGCATTGAAAGAGTCTTCGTAACAGAGAAAATCTCCAAGCAGTTCCTCTTCTGCACGCCAAGGCTTGAAAAGTTGCAAAAGTGCTAAATAGAAAAACTCCTTTTTTTCAGGAGATTCGCCACTCAATTTTCGATGGTTTACCAAGTGGCATTTTCTTTGCTTGACCAGACATCCCTCACTTCCTATTACAGCATACACTCCTTTCTCAGTATCTTCTTTGATGTTCCTCTTGAATATGTAATTTTGAAGAACCTCATACAGACAAACATTCTCGAGGTGAATGCTTTGATTTGGATAATATGTATCCAACATGTTGGTCTTCAAAATGTCGGTACTGTTTGGCTCCTTTTCCGCCAAATACTCAATTTCCCGCACAGGTTTGAGAACTCGATTACGCGTTGCAGCAAGACCAAGACTCGCCCAAACGATACTCCTGGACTTGGCATAGAGACTTGCTGAAGACAACCGGTCAGAACATTCGTACGCTCCAATTTCTCGATGCGACAACATCTTCAGACTGAAACTGTACAACTTCTTGCTGAGGCTCTTTTCATGGGAAATGTCCTCCCACATATCCTTCAATTCTGTCTTCTCTTTTTTGGTGATGTAAGACGTCACATACCGAGCCACAGCCATACAGTTATCAGCCACAAACTGTATATCCATGTTAGCATTCCACATGGACAAAATCACCGGGTTGTAGTCGTTGATGTACTTGGACTCTTCGTTCCTCTTCAAATTGTATGTGTTTTTAGGCGATTTCTTCATCACATTATGTCGCAGCGAAGACATCAAACTGTTTACTCTTCCTTTAGAAATCACCGGTCGTGGAAAGCCGAAACGACATTTGGTGTAGAACTTGTCCTTGTTTCGGAATTTACGACGACAGTACTTTCCACATCGATGGCTTTGGAAACGCAGAACTTTTTCTCTTAGGCTTTTCTTCTCCTTTGCGTTTGGAACAGCACACGTAGAATACTGTTGTATAAAACTCATCACTGAGTCTTCTGGATCCGTTCCAAATTTAGGTGCATCCTTGATCCACAGCAACATATGTATATGAGGAGCACCTCTTGCTTGGTACTCCTTTCTCCAGAAGAAATCCAACACATCTCCAAGAGGTGGATTCTTCTTATTCATGATGAAAGACATCATAGCTTCAAATCTATGATTGAAGTACCTACATACATTGACTGGATCCAAAGAGCACAGTTCTCCGGGTGTCTTGAATTCGATGTTTTCTACGTTAGCATTTGCCTCTCGTAGAAATTCAAGTAAGTCTTCCCAGCCATACTCGGCACAGCTCAGAGTGAGGAACCATGTGGGAGTTCCTAAGTTCCTCAGCATACATTTTAAATCACCATGACGACGGTACCAGTACTCATTAGTACCACGCTGACACGCCATGAGATTAATCAGGTGAGAATCCAAAATACTGTCTTGGACATTGACTTTATCCATAAAGTCACTTGCCGAGATGTTTTGCATGTGTATACCACTTTTCAGGATGTGGTTCACTGCATATGACAGTCCAGACAGATCGCTTTCAAACAGGAGATGAAACAAATAAGGAATGCATTGTCGAAACCTAGCATCTCCTGCATACAATCGCAAAGTCCGGTATTCAGAAGCAGGAATTTGATGAGGTCGCTCATCATATCTTCCTCCCTGACCTGTTGGAAAAAGCTGTGGGAAACACCGAGCTTCCAAACTTTCCTCCCAAACACTAATGGGACTCCCTTTGGCTTGTTTCATTTGAAACAACTCAATAGCATTCCCCATGACTTCCTTGGAATGCAAAGGATGAACACTATAATGTTCATATATTTCTTCACTAGTAGAGGGTTCTACTTTCTCAATTTGACCAGCACACAAATCGCTATCCTCTTCCTCACTTACTTCCTCTTCTGCAACATATACATTCTTATAGTATTTTTTTTTTTTTCAAATACAATGTTGCCTTTTTAACTTTCCTAACATCCACTAAATCTTGCCATATTTTCTTATTCTTTGTCGGAACCCCATTAACTAAGATAACCAGAGGTTCCTCTTCCACTTTTTCTACTCCAATTGTGTTAATGTTTTTCTTCAAATCTAGAGGCAAATAAACAACTCTTCCCTTTAATCCTCTCTGTAAATCTGATGGAGGCAATTTCCCTGTCTTTGGCTCCATTCTTACAATAGCCTGAAAGGGATGGATACTTTGAATCAAAATAGATTCATAAGTATTTAAATCCTTCAATTCAGAAGAAATCTCAACCAATTCCAGATTATTATGAACTGCTCTAGCAGGCATCTGGTTTTGATTTAATTTGCAACAACAATAAGTACACACACGTTGATCCAATCCCAAATCAAAACAATTTTCTGCCATCAAGTATGTTGCGAAATCCTTCCATTCACTATTATTTTCCCTTTCACTTTTTGCATATAAATCCACTAACTTAATCTGATTCTTATAATAAGTGCGTCGACAACACACACAAGTGAAATTTGGCCTCTCACTTGATTTGACCTGAAACGTCGCAATTTCCCTCTGGAAATTATCTGTACTGGAAACCTGTACACTATCTTCCACATTACCCGCTTCTTCTTGGTCAATTTCAACATTCTCCTCTTTACTTCCAAAGTAACAAAACTCAATTTCTTCACATATATTCTTCACATCTATTTCAGAACCATGCAAAAGAGCAGCGCATAATTGTTTAAGCATAATTGCTGGACTCTTAGCATAATACAACATTCTAACTAATTTCCTCACTTTATTATGATGCACTGCTAGCATCCTGAAATGATGAAAAACACTCTGGCATACTCTCCTGGAAAGACAAGCCAGTGAATGACCATGCAAACCTGTCACTTCTCTCACTCTGCAAGGATCTAATTCTTGCAACAACCTCATTTTCTGCTTCAAACTTTTCTTATTAAATGACCGTACAAAATCACAAAGCAAATTGATGGAATCCTGTTGCACACTGCAAATACTACTACACTTCCAGGTGTACACAGGACCCTTAGCACGTCTTCCTAAAACCTCATTACCTAACACCTCTTCTGCCTCTGTTGTCACAAGTTTTTCTTTTTCAACTGGACAACCATCTTTCACTTCATAAGCACGACCACTGGTGTCAACTGCATGCATCAAATCATTATCCTGGAAATAACTCTCCTCATTAAAAAATGCCTCACAGCTTGAACTATGCATCCATTCTCCAGAAAAAACTTCACAAAAATTACTACGATTAACTATTCTCTTCCATCTACTATTTCTTTTGAAATCATAAATTGCCTTGTTTAGCTTCCTAATTCTATTGATTATCAAAATAAATAACTTACGTTTAATTTCAAATGCCTGATCAATAACTTTCTCAACTTTTTTTTTTCTCTTATAAAAAACCACTTTCTGTTGACCTTTCTTAATATTTTTTAACAAATTGCCAATTATCCTGTTGCGGAACATTCGTTTACGAATGTCCCTAAACTGTTGTTTCCTTCTACTATCATGCACAGAGTTATCTCTTGCTCTAGCAGTAACATTTTTCATTGGCCTTTCCTTTCCGTTTGAATTGCTTCTCTTTTTCTGGACTGAAACATTTTCTGTAGTAATATTTTTTTTACTACAGATATTTCTTATGAATGTTTTTGTACTCTTACCCGGTGCTTTCTTGGTGACTTGACAAATCTTTTTGTTAGAGGACTGCTGCTTTTTTTCATTAACCTGCTGTCTTTGACGTTTTGCAGCCTTTCTCACTCTTTCTTTGGTTGGCATGCTGAAATCTTGAAATGATCTGCAGTTGAATCTGTGGTAAAATATAATAAAAAATGTTATTAACCACTATTACCCAACAGTAAATCAATAACAGTAATCAAAAACTTAAAACACTACTTGACATTTTTACATAGAAGATTTTTTAGTGCTTGGCAAATTTAGAATACAGAAATAGCAGAAAAGAAATGGAATTTATATTCATGTTACCTGTGCTATTTTATATGTGAATCTGATCTAATTTTATGAGCATATTTTAATATTTTATTGAAGAGACTACACATAACCTGTTTTTGAAGGTGTCTTTATTTTTAAATTAAACGGTTTACATTTTTACTTTTTATTTATTATAAATTTTTAAAATAAATGTTTATAGTTCCATAGGCTCAAGCACGTCAGCTTCCCATCCTATGTCATATAATTCGGACAAATCTGCATCCTCATCACGTTCTTCTTCATCCTCAGGATTTAAATCATCCAAGGGATCAACATCCACTGATGTTTCAATTACGAGTTCAATGATGAGGTCAAAATCAACTGATTGCTGATTGTCGCTCATGTTGATGTTGTCTTTATCTTTAAAGAAAGATAACAACAATGAGATGTTGCAGAGTAAGAGACAAATCTCAGAGATTATAATAGTAAAATTGTTTAACAAGAGTAACATTTTGCAGCTATTATATAGCCATGTCCAACGATGCTGAGCAGGTGAAGCCTATGTCTAATTTTTCAGTGAACAGGACTCATCTCTTCTTAACCTTGGATAAGCCTCACCGACTCTGTGTCCCCTGCACATACTTAAATGTAAAGGGGCAGATTTATGTTAAATGGAACATCCCCAGGCATGCACCAGTTAACGTGCACCGCTGCTCTGCCACTCATGGTGTGCCGCATTTACAATCAGATAGGAGAAAGCTACGTCAAAACCCTGCGCCTGCTTGAAGCAGGCATAGGTCTTGACGCAACATTGTGGAGATGGGGCACCCCTGAGCCTTGCTGGAGCTGCATCACACTTGCGATACAACTCCAGCAATGCGCCACCTTTACGGCACAGATGCGTCACACATCTGTGCCATTTTTGCCCCATGCTGCGCCGCATTGTAAATGCAGCACACCATGGGTGGCGGAACAGCAGCGCAGGATGACTGGCACATCCCTGGTGATGCGCCAGTCATCATAAATCTATCCCTAAGCTTCTTATCTTGTTAGAGATGAACCGCCATATGTATCATCAAACTATTTTGCATTTCCTAAATAGCGAATTTTAAGGGATAAATAGCAATTCTTTACCATTCCTAATTTGCGATGAGCAAATTGCTAATTGCAAATTACCCATTCATTTCCATGGGCCAGGAGGCCCATAGGAATGAAGGTGCAATTTGCGATTAGCAATTAGCTCATCGCAAATTAGGAATTTTTCCAAAGGTGCAGGGGTGTCTCAAGAACACCCTCCTGCACCCCTGAAAAAGAAATTTGGGGACATATGGCGCACATACATGCCCTAAGGGCATGTATGGGCGTCATATGGCACCTTTTGTTTTTTGGAAAAAAAGCTTTTTGAAAAGAATTCGCAAATTACCACCAACTAGAAGTTGGTGGTAGTTTGCAAATCCTTAATGGCATTTTTTGCATATTTTTTGTTTGATACATTGCATTTAAGGAATCGCAAAATTTGCAAATCCTTCAGTACAATCGCAAAATAAGGAATAGCAATTTTTGCTATTCCTTATTTTGCATCAAACTTGTTTGATACATACCATTTGTCTAATTAGCATTCGCAAAGGCCGAAATTCGCAGAATTTTGACCTTTGCGAATGCTAATTAGCTTGATACATATGGCCCCAAGTGAGGCCTGTCTTGCAACATGGTGCATCTTTTGCATCACTGCTGCATCGGTTTCATGTGGCACGGTTTTTTTACACCATGACACATCTGCCTAAATGCATCAATTTGTAATTTTGTCGCCTCATAGCAAATCTTTTGCACCGCCGCTGCATCAGAAAAGTGACGCACAGTGGCGCAAAAGAGGCATACACCTATCATAAATCTGTCCCTAGCATTTTAAATGATTAATTCAGGATGACGATAAGGTGTGGCCTCTCCAGAGGTTTGTTTAAGGTGAGGCCTACTCAGGATTGCAGATTAAAGTTACGCTTGATGAAGAATACAGAGGAGATAATACATGTAAAGGCCTACAAATGAAGTAAGTAATGTCCACTTTATTGCGCCAGTCATCATAAATGTATCCCTAAGCTTCTTATCTTGTTACAGATGAACCGCCATATGTATCATCAAACTATTTTGCATTTCCTAAATAGCGAATTTTAAGGAATAAATAGCGATTCTTTACCATTCCTAATTTGCAATGAGCAAATTGCTAATTGCAAATTACCCATTCATTTCCATGGGCCAGGAGGCCCATAGGAATGAAGGTGCAATTTGCGATTAGCAATTAGCTCATCACAAATTAGGAATTTTTCCAAGGGTGCAGGGGTGTCTCAAGAACACCCTGCTGCAGCCCCTGAAAAAGAAATTTGGGGGCATATGGTGCACATACATGCCCTAAGGGCATGTATGGGCGTCATATGGCACCTTTTGTTTTTTGGAAAAAAAGCTTTTTGAAAAGAATTCGCAAATTACCACCAACTAGAAGTTGGTGGTAATTTGCAAATCCTTAATGGCATTTTTTGCATATTTTTTGTTTGATACATTGCATTTAAGGAATCGCAAAATTTGCAAATCCTTCAGTGCAATCGCAAAATAAGGAATAGCAAATTTTGCTATTCCTTATTTTGCATCAAACTTGTTTGATACATACCATTTGTCTAATTAGCATTCGCAAAGGCTGAAATTCACAGAATTTTGGCCTTTGCGAATGCTAATTAGCTTGATACATATGGCCCCAAGGGAGGCCTGTCTTGCAACATGGTGCATCTTTTGCATCACTGCTGCATCGGTTTCATGTGGCACGGTTTTTTTACACCATGACACATCTGCCTAAATACATCAATTTGTAATTTTGTCGCATCATAGCAAATCTTTTGCACCGCCGCTGCATCAGAAAAGTGACGCACAGTGGCGCAAAAGAGGCATACACCTATCATAAATCTGTCCCTAGCATTTTAAATGATTAATTCAGGATGACAATAAGGTGTGGCCTATCCAGAGGTTTGTTTAAGGTGAGGCCTACTCAGGATTGCAGATCAAAGTTACACTTGATGAACAATACAGAGGAGATAATACATGTAAAGGCCTACCAATGAAGTAAGTTATGTCCACTTCATTGTGCCAGTCATCATAAATCTATCCCTATGCTTCTTATCTTGTTAGAGATGAACTGCCATATGTATCATCAAACTATTTTGCATTTCCTAAATAGCGAATTTTAAGGAATAAATAGCGATTCTTTACCATTCCTAATTTGCAATGAACAAATTGCTAATTGCAAATTACTCATTCATTTCCATGAGCCAGGAGGCCCATAGGAATGAAGGTGCAATTTGCGATTAGCAATTAGCTCATCGCAAATTAGGAATTTTTCCAAGGGTGCATGGGTGTCTCAAGAACACCCTGCTGCACCCCCTGAAAAAGAAATTTGGGGGCATATGGCGCACATACATGCCCTAAGGGCATGTGTGGGCGTCATATGTCACCTTTTGTTTTTTGGAAAAAAAGCTTTTTGAAAAGAATTCGCAAATTACCACCAACTAGAAGTTGGTGGTAATTTGCAAATCCTTAATGGCATTTTATGCATATTTTTTGTTTGATACATTGCATTTAAGAAATCACAAAATTTGCAAATCCTTCAGTGCAATCGCAAAATAAAGAATAGCAAATTTTGCTATTCCTTATTTTGCATCAAACTTGTTTGATACATACCATTTGTCTAATTAGCATTCGCAAAGGCCGAAATTCACAGAACTTCAGCCTTTGCAAAAGCTAATTAGCTTCATACATATGGCCCCAAGTGAGGCCTGTCTTGCAACATGGTGCATCTTTTGCATCACTGCTGCATCAGTTTCATGTGGCACGGTGTTTTTTACACCATGACACATCTGCCTAAATGCATCAATTTGTAATTTTGTCGCCTCATAGCAAATCTTTTGCACCGCCGCTGCATCACAAAAGTGACGCACAGTGGCGCAAAAGAGGCATACACCTATCATAAATCTGTCCCTAGCATTTTAAATGATTAATTCAGGATGACGATAAGGTGTGCCCTATCCAGAGGTTTGTTTAAGGTGAGGCCTACTCAGGATTGCAGATGAAAGTTACGCTTGATGAAGAATACAGAGGAGATAATACATGTAAAGCTCTACCAATGAAGTAAGTGATGTCCACTTCATTGCGCCAGTCATCATAAATGTATCCCTAAGCTTCTTATCTTGTTAGAGATGAACCGCCATATGTATCATCAAACTATTTTGCATTTCCAAAATAGCGAATTTTAAGGAATAAATAGCGATTCCTAATTTGCGATGAGCAAATTGCTAATTGCAAATTACCCATTCATTTCCATGGGCCAGGAGGCCCATAGGATTGAAGGTGCAATTTGCGATTAGCAATTAGCTCATCGCAAATTAGGAATTTTTCCAAAGGTGCAGGGGTGTCTCAAGAACACCCTGCTGCACCCCTGAAAAAGAAATTTGGGGGCATATGGCACACATAAATTTTAACAACATTCCTTTACCTCAAAAACGATTTTCAAGTCATAATTTGAAAACACTGCCCACGGGGAAATGACTTAAAATGTCCTTAAGACACATGAAAGTGTTTTTTTAAAGCCTTTGCAAGTTTTTTGGTCACTTTTAACATGGCTATGTAACTCAAACAGTCAAAATCTAAATTTACCATGCACAGGTGGGACCATATTTACAAGGAATGTGCCCCACGGGGAAAGGTCTTTTAATGTAATATGGGAAAAATGACATCAGAGACACTGAAATGCCTTATAAAGAAGCATACACCATTATATCCTTGTCATAAATTTACAAACCATTCCTTTTCCCCAAAAACGATTTTCAAATCATAATTTGAAAACACTGCACATGGGGAAATGACTTAAAATGTCCTTAAGACACATGAAAGCGTTTTTTGATTGCCTTTCCAGCATGGTTGGGTCACTTTTAACATGGCTATGTAACACAAACATTCAAAATCTAAATTTGCCATGCTCAGGTGGGAGCATATTTACAAGGAATGTGCCCCACGGAGAAAGGTCTTTTAATGTAATATGGGAAAAATGACATCAGAGACACTGAAATGCCTTATAAAGAAGCATACACCATTATGTCCTTGTCATAAATTTAAAAACCATTCCTTTTCCCCAAAAACGATTTTCAAATCATAATTTTAAAACACTGCACATGGAGAAATGACTTAAAATGTCCTTAAGACACATAAAAGCGTTTTTTGATTGCCTTTGCAGCATGTTTGTGTCACTTTTAACATGGCTATGTAACGCAAACATTCAAAATCTAAATGTGCCATGCACAGGTGGGAGCATATTTACAAGCAATTTGCTCCACAGAGAAAGGTCTTACATTAAAATGGGAAAAATAACATCAGAGACACTCAATTGCCTTATAATGAAGCATACACCATTATGTCCTTGTCATAAATATTATAACCATTCATTTTCCTCAAAAACGATTTTCAAGTCATAATTTGAAAAGACTCCACAGCTCCTATGCACAATAACACCCTGTCAGTACTAATACTTCACATTTTCTCCAATTACATTTTCTCAAAGAAACAAAAATCTATTTGTAAAACACTTGAGACAAAGCAACATTTGAAGAACACAACTTTCTTCATAATTTTCTCCTTAAAGCACACTATTCTCTATCTAAATTAAAGAAATCTTTTCTCACCTTAGCAAATACTTTGAGTTTCAAAACAGTCTCAGAAACACACCAATTTGTCTTCAGCAGAGCAAAAGGTATGCACTCCAGAGTCTGCAGCTATCAAAATATATCTCTCAGGTCACCCAATCAAAACTCTTCCCTCACTTTTTTTCAAATCAAAACCCTTCCCCCCTCTGCCCTTTCTGCCTTTTTTGCATAGCAACCACCTCCTTGAAGGCCTCTGGTGTTTGCAAGTTCACACAACAATGTTGCAATTGAACTCTGAACTCTCAGTGCACCTCATATCCAGTGCATTCTTTCATTTAATGATTTTTTCTTGACCACTCAAAATACATCTTTCAAAGAACTCATCCATGCACCCTAACTTTCTGTTTTCAGCAATCAAAATCCACCAATCACTGTTACTGCTTCATTAACACAGAAACTCCACAGTTTTTTTCATTTTAAACTCTTATTTTTTCAACTGCCATTTCATTGCCACACTTCATCTGACTGCAGGAGAACCTTCTCTCACCATGTTTTCTGTCTGGATTGTTGGACATAGTTACATCTATTGGGCTCAGAGGTATGCTGAGAACAGGAATTTACCTAACCTCAATTTACAAGATGTGGAAATTAAGTGGTTTGGCCACAGAGGATTAAAATGTCACCAATTGATACCATTGGTGAAAACCTTTATGCATTTGCCAAAACCTGACCTGTTAATTGTGCACTGTGGAGGTAAGGATTTGGGCACTTTGACTGGGGTAGGTCTGGAAATGCTTTTAAAGGACACCTTTGAGCAATTGATGGCACTTTTTCCTCAGACTGCCTTGGTATATTCAAATATATGCCAAAGACAGAAATGGAGGTGGTCAAACCAATTTTGTCCACAAATTGAGAAGTCGAGGAAGCATGTAAACAAATCTGTTTCAGCTTACATGAGAGACCATGGAATGGGCTCCCTGTACAACAATAACTTGCGTTACTACATGCAAGATATCTACAGAGGAGATGGAGTTCACTTCTCAGATGAGGGCAACAGAATTTTCATTCTGAATTTAAGACTGTGCATTGGTACCTACTTATAAGTACCTAAATGTACCATAAACCCAAAAGCTCTTCTCAGAGCTACCCTACATCTGATCACTCACAATTATTATTTTACTCTAACATTTTTCACAAATTTTCAACAAAGTACGCTCCCTGGGGCGCTACCCGGTACGCGAACCGGGAGCTAACCTCGCTAAATTTTTAAAAAAATGTGTTTTTTTTCGCACATATGGGCCTCCTCAGCCACCCTCAGAAAACCTAGGGGGTCAAGATAAGTCTACCGTGCCCCCTTCTACCCATTCTGAACATTATTTGCCCTCCATCTTGTATCTTAATTCGACCGAAACACAAAATGGTGGACTCCCGTAACGCTTAAGGTTCGCGAACCGGGGCGCTCGCCAGTTCGCGTACCGGGTCGCTCCCTGGGAAGCGCACCATCAAAAAAGGTGGGAAAGTAGTTTACAGAAAAGCGACTGGAGACAATTTCACCAAATATAGATTAGCTCATACTACATACCAATGCCTACCATTTTCACAAATTTGATTGAAATTCCATTTAACCATTTAGCCTGTAGACCTCTCTAAATACCCTGAGGTAAATTACTTCACAAAACACATCTGAAGTGTTGGAATTGACAACCAATTAAAATGTTACTTTCATTTTCTACTTTTTTTACCTGACATTTGATTGGCTATGTACCTGAATATATATAAAGGAAGAGAGAGAAACACAGCCATTTTGACTACTACTTCCTGAACTACATTGCAAGATCATTTTCACTCACAACTTAAACTTGTTTTTAGAAGGTGAGATATTATTTTATAAATTTGAAAACATTTTCAGATAGTTATATACTATCCCTCTGTAAGAGTTAGACATTGAGAAAGGCTTCTTTATTATAATTATGGATTGATTTAGGTTTCTGTGGTATAATTATGAATTTACTTAGGCTTCTTCACAGGCACTTTTTAATAGTACTACTTCACGCCTGAAACCATACAGTGCCCATAGATTACTTCTCTGTTATAAACTCACAAGTACCTGTCTGAACTTAAACCCAACAGTGCCCTATCTCTACTGATATATTTATTTTTTATGCAAATTACAGCAATAAAATGGAAGGTGAGCAGAATGTTTCCTTCGAAATTGTTCTGGAGAACAACACAGAAAAAGATATTGAGGACAATGATGACTCAGATTTCATGGATGAATCACGGGACCATGAATTAGTTCAATGTGTAGAATCTGTGGATCATTTACTTCATTATGATGACGGTCAAATGTGGGAACTTATGTTCACTCAACAAGAGGACATATCGGACAGTCAAATGCTAGACGTTCTATTAAATTTTGAAAAACAATCCGAAAAATAAAATTGTATGTAATATTAAAAAAATTTTGAGTCTTTAATCATTTTTATATGTAATTCATAAACTAGTTAAATGTTAGAAATGTTATTACATTTTCAAACACAATCACAATAATAAATAATTGCTTAAAAAATAAAAAAATTAAAAAATAATCAACAAAACCAACAATCAATTAACATACAGTATTTAAAAAGTCTATCATTCTTTTTTCCTTATAGTACGCAGCCCAGAACGCTTCCCGGTTCGCGAACCGGGCGCTACCCACGCAGGGGCCCTTTTAAAGCCTCCACATTAAACCTAGGGGGTCAGGGAGGATCTACTATGCCCCCTTATGGTCATTTGCCCCTTTGTTTTGGCCTCCTCTTGTCTCTCAATCCTACCGAGAGACAAGATGGCGGCCGCTCCGGACTGTTTAGAATGTTGACAGACACCGGAGAGCCAATCAGCTTCGCTACGCGATGTTCCGTTACGCGTAAAGTCCGCGAACCGGAGCGCTGCCCGGTCCGCTGTTACAGATATATATCTTTTTTGAACGTTAATTTCTCAAAATCCACTGAAGCACATATATTGAGACCTAGCAAAGGCACATCGGGCTACCAGTCCCTACAATTTTGCCAAGTTTTGTGGAAATCCATTCAGCCGTTCGGGCTAAAAGTGAGGCCAACCGCCCTATGGAAAACTCAATGTTAAAAACACGTTTTGGGACCCCCCTTTTTTCTCGGCCCCCCATTGACGAACCCCCCCCAAATTTCCAGGGGCTGCTCAGAAACAAAATGTTCCATTTTCCAGAAAATTTCAGCCAATTCCGTCCACAAACGCCAAAGTTATTAGACATAGAATTTTCAAAAATCCCATAGGGAAAAAATCCTAACTATATATACCTACTGGCGACGGCCAGTAGGTAATATATATATATATATGTGAGTGATGTCACTGACCATGTCATGAGTGATGTAAAATGTGACGTCATCAGCAGTGCATTGCGGGCGCGCGAGTTATAGTTAGCTGAACTAACTATAATGGGAGAATTATACAAAGGTTTTGTATGAGTGAAATGTCCAGCTAACTATAACATGTGTGAAACCTATGTTTTTTTCAGTGAATTTCTAAGGTTTTTTAAATACTAATTCCTAACTATAACGTGTGTGAAACCTATGGTTTTTTCAGTGAATTTGCAAGGTTTTTAAATGCTAATTCCTAACTATAACGTGGCTGAAACCTATGTTTTTTTCAGTGAATTTGCAAGGTTTTTTAAATGCTAATTCCTAACTGTAACGTGTGTGAAACCTATGGTTTTTTCAGTGTATTACAGTGTGCCAAAATCCACCTTAGTATCCAAACCCCTTAACAGACTAGCAATCAGTGACTCATTGGTTCTTCGTCCTATAGCAAAAACACCAATATCTAGTCAACCCAGAACATGCAACTTAGATTACCTCAAGTAAGGTGTATAACAAGAGCACTCATTCGTTATAGTCTTACACCAGTCCAAAACAAGCAGTTAATAAAGACACGTGCAAGTTTGAAATGTTTATTTCTAACGCTGTAATCTCATGCACAGTACCTAAGATAATACAAGCAAACATATTATCAGAAACATGGTTGTCAGCATTGTTACTATTCCATAAAATACAAAAGGAAGAAGCATCTTATAAAGCTAAAGGGAAAGAGATTTAAAATATACCTAGATTTCATACTCCCTACCTAGCAGGTTAGTTTATAACTACAGAAGGTCTCATAGGATTACATGGGTGAACCCATACCTCTGGTACTCAGCAGTAGTGGATCACATTGTCTGCACAAACTGTCAGGATACAAATGTTCTCCAACTGTGTGTAATCATGCCTGCACAGTGCATTATTAAACGTGCCAGTATAAGAGGTGGCCACAGCTGCATATGTGCTATGGCTTGAATGTGCGAGGATCATTCCGAATAACAGACACAGTCTCCAAGATAACCTTGATGTTCCATGCTCTCACTATACACACTAAACTAGCGAGGCACTCTACAAATGTAGCATAACAAACTATTGTCATTTGAATCAAAATACTCAGCCTTCTCTAAACAATTTCGCAAGGGCGTGTCGTGTGCAAAGCCGAGCAGGAAAGCAAAAATGGCGTTTAAGCTTCTAATAAACCCATGTTAACTTAACACGGTGTGAGTGCAAGCCTCAGCCCCACGACACCCTTCCTTGATCGAAGCACGTGATATAAACGTGGACTAACTACGAACGGGGAGTCCAAGCCTGAAGGGCACAGTCAAGTTCATATTTGCAAAAAAAATGATTCGCTGTTTCATAGAAAGCAGTAAATAAATAATAAAGAATAGGAAGAAAAATCAAAGACTCTTACTCCAACAGCGTATAAGCACAGTATGTAGCAACAGCCACCAAGAGGAAGTTATTGTTCTCATCTGAAAACATTTCAGCCATCCAATTTATTAGTGGGAATGAACATACATGTTCCTCAACGACCGGAGCCTCTATCACCATCGGAGGAAAACTCGCGACATCTTCAATGTAACTGCGTGCCAAGAAGTCATGAGCCACTGCAAAAACATGCCAACGTCCCATTATTCCATGAATCGCTGCTAAGGCCATAATCCCGCCACCAGAACAGAGCAAGTCATGAACCACTAAGGGGCTCATCCGCGTTGGGAGACACCGCGTTGAGAGACACCGTACTGCAGAGACACAAATCCCGGGTCCAGTCGAAATCGCAGCTCAGGCAATGGAAGACAGGTTGAACGCATGTGAAAAAGGGACATCAAAACGATAACCCATAAGCTGCACTCAATGTAGCCAGAGGCAGCGCTCCGTAATAAGTAAGCATTCGGTTGCGCACCAGCAACAACCGAGAAATATTGTTGTGTGCTGCAGGATGTGCATCCATATTTAAGTAAACAAATTAATAGAAGCACACCGGCAACTAATGCGAGTATTAAGAGGAATCCACCAACGATGCTGGAAAAAATCGAATGGAAAAATGCTGACAAGACACCAAATATAGTTTCCAAAGAAGTCACAATGCCACTGCTTATAACTTTAAAAAAGTAAAGTAACTCCGTAGTCAAGGACGCACTAAAGATGTCTAAATTAACTCCCCAGAATACAAGGACAAGTCAGTATTTAATAATGCATGCACTTCAGTGCAGGTATTTGCCACGTAAAGGACAAATGTTTCTCTACCAGATGTAAGAGCGACCTCTTTTTGAGGCAATAGTGCTCTTATACGGCTCATTTGGTTGACTCTGCTTTCAAGGTCGGAATCGACGGCCAGATAGAAACATCCAGCTTCCCATGCAGAGGAGTAAACACAACTTTTTTAGAGCAAACCACACGATCAGTTACCGTAATCATGTAACCGATGCCTGCTAACATTGCACAACAATCTGCGTTATTTCAAATTAAATAACTCACGTTTCCAGTAAACTGAACGTTGGTATGATAGCAGGTGTCGGAGTGCCTTTCAAAACTCAGGCCAAATTAGGCGGATCTTGTTTACAAGAGCCATGCAATAGTATGTGTCTACAAATTAAGGAGTGATCTGGTGCTATTGTGCAATCCTCGCCATTCAGATAGAGATCTTTCCCTCCCTCATGCACCTATATGTAAATGATAATAACCAACCTTCATGGAGATAATGGCTGCCTAAAGATCCATATCTGCCTATAGCATACTATTTCATGTAAACCTCAAACTTAAACAGGCTAAAAAGTAACGTTATGATACCGTGAATAAGCCAAATATGGAGCGACACGTGAAGAACTTACACCCCAACAATTTTGCTCGAGCTACAACAAAGAGGTTGAAGGACAACCCACCTGCTACTACACCAAACACATCTACTGCTGCAGCAGCATTTTCAGCAGGCACTCCACACCCACAAATTAATCCTTATTTTGGTGAAGTTAAAATTCTATGCATTTATTGCAATAAACTTTTGTGTTATGGGAAACAGTCTTTTGACCTGATGAAGTGGAGAAGTGTGGCTCACTGGTTAGAGGCGGCAGACCCTGAAGCAGAGGTCAGACCCGGGACCAGGGTTCAATTCCTGACGCGGCAGGGTCTTGAGCCCAAATATCCACGGACTCGATAATTCTTGTTTCGGTGCCTACTCGAGTCACAGGTTCACACTCTGTAGCTCTGGGCATTAGCTTGCTTAATCTCCATTACGGCCCCCCCGCGGCGGGATGCCTGGCTTTCACCTTGGGGATGCCCAGTATGGGTATCTCACAGGGAAAAACCAGGACGGGTTCCCAAGGCAAGCGCTGAGATGCCTACGGGTAATCGAGCGCTATATAAGAGCGCATAATAATAATAATAATAAAACGCAGTAAGCAGGAGCATCGCTGTCCTTGACATTAGTTTTTTTTTCATTCTTTTGTTTCTCTTGGGGACTTCCAAGCCCCCAATTATAGAAATAAATTGCCCCTGGGATTTGGGCCCCCCCTGGAGCTAATTAAGAATAAAACGGACTTCTAGGTTTTTTTTCCCTTTTTCACCGCGTGCGAGTACAATACGCGTCCCACGCGTTTCTTTGTTGTTGTTTTTTTAAAAATTAATTTTTGCACCTAAACATCCATGTGGGACCCCCTGAGCAGGCCTAGAGGATCAACATGTTTCTACCCTGCCCCCTTTCCTTATTTTTTTGTTTGGAGTGTTGACAGACAGTTGACATCCAATCAGCATGCAGCTCATTCTCGTAATGGTACGGATTTTGGTACGCGTTCTGTACTTCGTCTCTAGATATCGCTATGATTTTACTTTTAATTTTCTCAGGAACTACTGAACGGATTTACACCATTTAACAAAAGGCACAATCTGTGAACCTAACTCTACCTCTCTGCCAAATTTGGTGTAATTCCGTTCAGCCGTTCGGGCTGTAGCCCTGGCTAAAGGTCCCTATGGAAAATTGCATGGGGAAAACACGTTTTGGGACCCCCTTTTTTTTAGGCCCCCACTTGACGAATCACGCCCAAACTTTCATGGAAGGAGCGGAGCCAAGCAGGCCATTTTCTTGGAGAAATACGCAAAGATTCGTCCACCAGCGCCAAAGTTATTCCAAATAGAATGTTGTGGATTTCCTATGGAAACTAGGTCCTGACTATAACTCCCTACTGGCGACCGCCAGTAGGTAATATATATATATATATATATATATATATATATATATATATTTTATTGGGAATAACTTTAGCGTTGATGGACGGAATTGGCTGAATGTCTCCAAGAAAATGGCCAGCTCTGCTCCGCTCCTTCCCTGAAAGTTTGGGGGGGGATTCGTGAAGTAGGGACCGAGATAAAAGTGGGGTCCCAAAACGTGTTTTCCCCATGTTAATTTCCATAGGGCGGTTGGACTCACTTTTAGCCCGAACGGCTGAATGGATTTCCACCAAACTTGGCAAAATTGTAGCCCGATGTGCCTTTGCTATGTCTCAAGATATGTGTTCCAGTGGATTTTGAGTAATTTAGGTTCAAAAAAATATATATATCTATAAGCGTGCCCCGGTACGCGAGTTCGCGAGCGGAAAGTTGATTGGCTCTCGGGTGTCTGTGAACATTCCAAACAGTCCGGAGCGGCCGCCACCTTGTGTCACGGTAGGATTGAGACACAAGAGGTGGCAAAAACAAAGGGGGAAATGACCAAAAGGGGGCAGGGTAGACCCCCCTGACCACCTAGGTTTGATGTGGGGGCCATAAAAGGGCGATTTTCGCGGGGGAGCACCCGGTACGTGCACCGGGGAGCGTACCGGGGAGCGTACCATTGAAAAAAAGAATGACAGAGTTTATTTAAAATGTAGCATTTTTTTATGAATTGGAAGTAGTTCTAAAAAGAACTGTTTTTTTATTCTTTTTATTGTTTTATATTTTTTTATAGGTTTTTTTTTTTTTTTTACTTTTTTTGGCTTTTATGAACAATTTTATATTTTTTTTGTATTTTTTATGGGGACAAACAAAAAACAGGGAATTTTAAACGGCTCAACTGGAGCAAAAAAATCAGGAAAAAATTAAGGTTTCTTTCTGCAGTTGTGGTTGTCTCCAGCACGGTTGATGAGTTTGATGCTTTGCTCCCCAAAGGAAATTGTAGTCCCGCAAAATATACAAATTATTTTGTAATCTCCAAACTGACGTTGGATGTTTGGGACCATCTCCCTTGTCTCTGGACCCGATGGAGTGGGTTGTTTGCTTTTGGAGGTGCTCGGAGAAGATTGGGAAGGTTTCTGGTCAGTTCTCTGACCTCTGCCGCAGCATAGTTGTTTGGATGTCTGCGTTGCATGTGACGAAGCATTGTATGGTTCCCAAATGAATATTTTTTTGCAGGTTTCCCCTGGAAAGTACAGTGCCACAGATGAGACAGGTCACTTTTGCAGCATTTACTTTCTTTGCACCCATTGGGATTTTAAAAAACTCCCACACAAAGTGCTCCTTCGGTTTATATGGGGTATTATCTTCAGGCAGGAACTGCCTCTCCTCCTCCTCCTCCTCCTCCTCCTCCTCTTCTTCTTCACCACCAATGTGGTGTTGTGGTGGTCCTTGTGGTGGTGGTGGTGGTGGTGGTGGTGCAGATGCTCCTGCTGCTGCTGCTACTGTAGCCATTTCTCAATGAATAGAAACAGGTGTTCCTCACTCAAAGAACAAAGTGAGAATGAAGAAAAAAGGTGGGGCTTTCATCATTTGGAAAACAAAACTGTTCTGAACCAATGAAAGTGTTATTTTCAGGTCACATGACCCGACGCGCTTACGCTACGCGCCCGGGCTGCGCACCGGGGCATGCCCCGTGGCGTGTAGCGGAAGCGCGTCGGGTCGCGCCCGGGGGTGCTTACGTTGCGCGATCGTATGCGCTCGGGCGCTTCCGGGTGCGCTTACGCAGTGCGTCATAAGACGCATTGCGCGGCTACGCAATACGTCACGATTATGTTTTCGTTCGCGGCACTAGCGCTAACGGGACGCTCACCGGTACGCGCACCGGGGCGCGCCGCAGGACTGCGCTTACCAGTGCGCTCACCGGTACGCGCACATGGAGCGCTCCAGGGCAAAAAATTAAAAAATAAAAAAATAAACATGAACAATATACATAAAAAATAGTATTACATAAATATACAATATAGGATTCATTATAAAAAATATTATATTTCATAGCTATAGAAATGTGCTATTAAAAAACCTTTGAATTTCACTGAAAAAAAAATAGGTTTGAGGCCCTATATATAGTTAGGAATTAGCATTTACAAAACCTATGAAATTCACTGAAAAAACCATAGGTTTCACACCAGTTATAGTTAGGAATTAGCATTTAAAAAACCTATTAAATTCACTGAAAAAACCATAGGTTTGACACCAGTTATAGTTAGCTGGAAATTTTACTGACATAAAACCTTTGAAATTCCCACGTTATAGTTAGTTGGACTCACTATAACTTGCGTGCCTGCAATGCACTGCTGATGACGTCACATATTACATCACTCATGACATGGTCAGTGACATCACTCATGACATCACTGATGACACCATCCTTGTGACAGAGTGACAGACCTCCTTTCAGTGTAATGTAACCCTTGAAACACATATTCAAAAACAGAAACAAAAATTTTCAAAAAAATGGAGATACCCATACCAGTTACAACAACCAATTCAGTAATTCCACCATCTATATACACATCCACTCATTCACCAACAGTTCTATATAGTCACTCATACATATACTCACTCATCATATGTAGTGATACACCTATACATCCACATGCAAATAAAATATTGAACATCCATTTATTTGCATATACAGCTATATACACACTACCACCTTACTTCTAAGGAAACTTACACATACTTACTCTCTTAAACAATCACCTATAGAAACACATACTTATTTAAACAGGAACTCTTACAATTTCTCACTCTCACATATACTCACTTATATACATCAATACTCACATATACTAGATTAAAACATATGTAGTTACTGATAAAGACACTAGTGAGACAGTCATTCACTCACTAACACACACATATACACACTTATCCACCCATACAGTCCTGCACATATGCTGTCTTCAAAACACATACAAACAGTGAGTCAGTCATTGATGAATCTATGTGTTAAGTAATACCCCCACCAAACCATACAGACCTTTACATATACATATATAAAACATATTTATTTTTCAGAAAGACACACATTCACTGGATGGTGTCATCAGTGATGTCATGAGTGATAGGGGCGTGGCTACGCAAGCCACGATGGCGGCCGTGTTTTGTTGAGGCTCCGCGATCGGGCTAACAATATATCTATACCCGAGGATCGCCGTGGGCCCCTCCATGCAAAACCACTGACCGGAGCACCCCTGTACCCCGGAGCGCTGACCACAGTGGCTCTGCCGGCGCTGGAAGGGGCGAATTTCCTCCGTGTTTGCTCCCGCTGGAGCTGCACACCGAGACCCAAGATGGCGGCCACGACCCGGTAACACTGCTCTCCCCGAGACTCCCTCAGCACAGCAGTGCGGTGACCACCGGAGGATTTCCCGGATTGGGCGGCGAGACCAGTGGGGGTTGGGCGCTGCTATGTCCCATCGCAGCAACAACCCCCCCCAACTACAGGAGCCGTCCCGCCATTCCGAGGACTCACCCCTGCTGCGTCCCGATCCCCAGTGGCCACGCCGGGCCATCCGCGGGGACGGCCCACATCGCTATGCCCGTCACCGGAGGTAGGCATGGAGCGGGGACTGCCTGTGTGACTGGGGCACCCTCCACAGCCACCCGATGCCTGTTCCCCGGTGGTGCCTGACCTTAACATGGCGCCCATACTCGTTTGAGAGGGACGGCGTCTGAGGGGCTCCCGGCAGCACCTCTGGAGCCCCGGATCACTGCACGCCTCCCTCACACTCCTGCTACTTACGCCTGGAGGATCTGAACAGCCAGCGGGGGGGGCCCGCAGCCTGCGCCCCTGCTTCACCATTCAAGTGCGAGCACTTCACCGCTCGAGAGCCTGGGACCTGGTGGGCTAGCCCTTGGCCACCCTACACCTGCTGTGCCCACGCATCCTCCCCTAGCGTGGGTCTGCTCAAGGGACCCCTCCTCGAAGAGCCCACCTCTCCCTGCCCTCACTGACTCACAGCGCCCCACCTGCTGTCGGCATGAGAAAACCAAAGGGCACACAGGCGACCGCCGTCCCTGAAACGGCCCCCCGAGAATATGCCTCACACCTGGACCTGGTCGCAAACCCACGCGCCACAAACGGACCCCACCTTATCGGCAAATCTGGACCAGGTGCTGGCGGCCATAGAGATGTCCCGACTATCGATGGAGGAACATTAGGGCACCCTCTCGACGGACATCAGCTTGGTCCACGACGATCACCGCAAACTAGCGGACAGAGTGACGGAGGGAGAGAAGATACTGACCGACCTACAACCCGCCGTGAAGGCGCAGGGGACAGATCTACAGGAGGTCCTGCGCCGCGTGGCGGCCCTTGAAGAGCGCACAGTCGATTTGGAGGGGCGGTCGAGACGCTGTAACATCCGCGTCCTGGGCCTTCCAGAGGGAATTGAGAACTCAGACCCCCAGAACTATATGGAGTCATGGACCAGATCTTTCACCCCCGAAGCGGAACGCTCAGCGTTCTTCTCCATTGAACGAGCTCACAGGGTCCCCGCCCGGGAGCCAAGACCAGGCTTCCCTCCTAGACCCATGTTAGCCAAGTTCCTGCATTTCCGTGACCGTGACGCGGTGTTCCACGCGGCCCGGGCGGCAGGCCCCTTACAGGTGGAGGACCAGAATGTCATGGTGTTCCCGGATTATGCTCGGGGGGTTCAGCAGCAGAGGTCCACTTTTCTTGAGGTCAAGAGGCGCCTCCGTGCAAACGATGTCCAATACTCCTTGCTGTTTCCAGCCCGCCTCAAGGTCCTACACAAGGGTAAGACCATCTTCTTCGTCACCGCCGAGGAAGCGCAAGATTGGACTGAGCTCCACTGCCCATTACTACCCAAGGCGGGAGCCCAACGAGACCAGAACAGTCGCTCGCGGAGATCCAGGAGACGTGGTTTGAAGCACCCCCAAGCGAGCCCCTCCAAGAGCCACGGATCATCCCCCTCGAGATCACCTGATTTAACGCAGATCATGCGAGAACGACGAGATGCCCTGAGAGCGGTGATTGAACTGCACTCGTCACCCCTAACTCCAGACTTGGAACGCCAGCCACACCTCTTCACTCCGGAAAAAGACCGTGACAGTGATGGCACAATGTCAGGAATAGGTCAGGCCTCTTCCCCCCTGGTCATCACGCAAACGATGGACGCTCTCCTGGATGGACGACCTAGCACCTCCGAGTGATATGTGACTGGATTGTATCCTCTTTATGAACACCTTACTTACCGAATATGCTCTGACTCTACTTCAGCGCTTTTCCTATGTAGGCTCACGCGCGACATACGTCACTTCTACAACAGCCTGATCAGAACCCAGCCTCGCATACACGCGCGCTGCCACCCCGCAGTTTCTTGTTGTATTCCTCCCCTAGTGGGACACTAGTTTGGATATGCTGCCCCCGGTGATGTATTGCCTGCATTGGGACTGTTTCCTGCCCCCTGTTACCACAGTTTTCCCTCCTATCAGTTCCTGTCCCTACCCCTCAGCAGCAAGGCATACACGGGCATGCACACGATGTACAACCTCACAATTCCCCGGGCCTCCTGGGAGCTCTCAGCAGTTTACACGACCTCGGATCGATGGCAGTTCCATGATCGGACGTTAATGTCCTCACACTCAATGTACGGGGCCTCCACACGCCTAGTAAGCGCTATTCTGTTTACTCATACATCAAGCGCATGACAGCTGGGATTGCTCTCCTACAGGAGACACACATTAACGGCACCGAATTGGGCAGACTGCAAGCTAAATGGCGCGGGACGTTCTGTGCCTCGACCTACTCAGCATTTGCGCGCGGCGCTTTAATCTGGGTTAGGCCAGGCACCCCCTTCCGGGAACTCAAGCGGGTGGTGGACAGGGAGGGCAGATACGCTCTACTGGAGGGGCTTTTAGATCCTCCTGGGCAGCATATATGCCCCTAATGCTGAGCAAGACAAGTTCTGGGATCACCTTACGGGAGTCCTGGCCCAATTCACTGCTATTCCCTGGATCTTGGGAGGCGATTACAACTGCACGCTTGACCCTTCCCTGGATCGATCGCACCCTCCCCCTCCGCGCTCCCCAGCCCCCTGACAATCAGAGTTGTTCCGAGCTTAGGCCACGCACTGGGCGCTCACCGATGCTTGACGACACCTACATCCTCATACCCGCCTTTATTTGTTCCACTCTATCCCTCACAACCTCCGGGTCCGCCTTGACAGGTTTCTATGCTCAGCGCAGATCCTCCCTACGGTCGTCTCTGCGGACTACCTGGGGCGGGTCATCTCAGATCATGACGCTCACATACTGCGACTTACCTGGCGCCCCCCACACCCACCTGTCCCTACCTGGCGGCTACCTAGGGAGTGTTTGACTGATCAGGTGTTCCGAGACTCGCACACACGCAGCATACAGGACTACTTCACACACAACACAAACACGGCTTCTTCGACACTGATAGAGTGGGATGCGTTCAAGGTAGTGGCACGGGGGAATGCATTAAACAAATCACAGGGGTCCGGCGCACGTTGGAACAGGCACTCACAACCACGGAACAGCGCCTAGCTACACTCACTAAACAAGTTGATCCCTCTGAGGAACATGCTGCGCTCACAGCTGAAACTAAGTCCGCCTACCAAGCTGCCTGTGCAGATCTCAGGAAATATAATTTCAGGGCCTATGCCTCCAGAGTCCATAGAGACAGGGACAAAACGGGTGCGATGCTCGCATGGCTGGCGCGACAGGACACCGAAACCAGACCGATCACGGACATCGTCACCCCGGAGGGCGAGCTCGAGCACTCCCAGGCGGAGATCCTTCTGGCGTTCCAATGCTATTACACAGTGGTGTACGGCACGCCAACCTCGCTCTCTCCGTCGTCTGTCACCCATTTCCTTGACCCGTTGCCACTACCCACGATCTCGGATGCCGACAAACTCGCGCTCGACGCCAAAATAGCGGCTTCAGAAATTACTCAGGCGCTGCGGACCCTATCTCGCAATAAAGCCCCGGGTCTCGACGGCTTCCCGCGAGAATACTATTCGACGTTTTCCCCTCTAGTGATCCCACGCCTGGTACAGGTGTTTGTGACTGCCCTCGATCAGGGTGTGTTACCCCGCTCACTAGGGGAATCGGTAATCGTGACCTTTTTAAACCACACCGGGACCCACATCTTATGGGCTCGTAACGCCCCATCACTTTACTGTCTGCAGACTGTAAACTCCTCGGGAAGGTATTGGCAGACAGATACGCCCAGGTCATACGCCTGCTGGTCCACCCGGACCAGTGCGGCTTTGTCCCGGGGAGAAATACCTCACAGAACATCCACCGCGTCTTCCATGTTAAGGACCAGGTACGGGACAGATATCCTCACTCCGCCTGTCTCATCCTGGACCTAGAGAAGGTGTTTGACACTCTCACATGGCCATACCTCTTCTCGGCCCTCCACCGCCTCAATATCGGCCCAGTACTTATGGCGTACACGCGGTTCCTCTATACCGACCTGTCCACATGGGTCCGGATTGGAAGACACATCTCGGGGGCGTTCGAGGTCCGGCGAGGCACGAGGCAGGGGTGCCCCCTCTCGCCTCTCCTCTTTGCCCTCGCAGTCGAACCACTGGCGATCAGGTTACGCCAAGGAGGTCTGGACTGGGGCATCCCACTTGCGGAAGTCACACACAGCGTCTCTATGGACGCGGATGACCTCCTCATCTATGTCCGGGATATTACGGCCGACCTCACCCCCATATGGACGGCACTTACCGAATTCGCGGACGCCTCGGGCCTCCGAGTGAATTGGGATAAATCCACGGTATACCCCTTCCACCCAGACCTGCCACCCCGCGATACCTGGTTGGGGACGCAAAAGATCTCATGGTCCACGGATGCCCCCCGATACCTAGGGGTTCGACTTTACCATTTTCCCGCTGACATCTTTGGGGGCAATCACTGCAGGGCGCTTGCGAGCCTTCGACCGACAGTTGCTTTCTGGACCAGACTCCCACTGGCCCCGATAGGACGCATTGCCCTAGCTAAAATGGTAATGCTTCCCCGTCTCCTTTATCATTTTACCAACTTGCCGGTGGTCCCACCCAGGTCCTTCTTCCAGGACCTCAATTCCCTCCTAGGTACCCTAATTTGGGGATCGGGCCGGCACAGGGTAGCCTTGAAAACCCTTCAGCTTCCCACCACCCAGGGGGGCCTCGGAGCCCCATCCTTCGAGTCCTACTTTCTGACGGCCCAGCTCCAATGGCTGTCATACTGGACAGCGGACCGGCACACACAAGAGGCCAATACCCCAACGGGTATGATTACGACCCCGAAGCTCACCCGTCTTCTTCTTCCGGGCACTAAACCGCGGCGCACATATCCTCTACAGGTCACAGTGGCGCATCAATGTATGCTCCGGGTCCACCGGATATCTCCCAGGACAACCCCATATTCCCCGTTGCTCCCGTTGATCGGCTGGCCCAGGTCAGATTCATACTTCCCAGCCCCCATGCTCGCCGAGTGGACATGGTGCGGTATTACGGACATAGAATCGCTCTTTGAGGAGGGTCGGATTAAATCTTTTGATCGACTCATCGCCGAATTCGATCTCCCCCCTGGTCAATTCCTCCGATATCGCGAGCTCCTCGAATGTTTCCGTCCTTACCACAACCTCCAGGCCGGCGAACCAGACACGCATCCAGTTATACACGCAATCCTGCACATGGGCGCAGGACGCCATTTGGTCACCTGGTTATATAAGGCGATACGAGAACTCTCGAATGCTCCCCTAGTGTCCTTGCGCACCACCTGGGAAGAGGACATCGGGCGCCCGTTACACGACTCGGAATGGATCAAGGCGCTTGAAGCCCCAAAACGTACGTCTAGGAACGCCCGTTTTAAAAACATCCAATATTACATATTACACAGGGCGTATCTGACGCCGGCGCGGCTGCAGAAATTTGACCCCACTACTCAATTCCTCTGCCCCAGATGCCACTCCCCAGATGCAGATTTCCGTCACATGTTCTGGAGCTGTCCAGACCTCCACCCCCTGTGGCAGACGGTACACGACTAACTGAAAGACCTCACGGGCCTCACGACCCTAGACACCTGGGAATGCAGCGCGATGGGCATTTTCCATATTCCGAAACAGCTCCCGGCACACAGGTGCTTTGTATCCCTAGCGTTACTACTGGCAAAAAGATGTATAGCTATGCACTGGCGATCATTAGAGGGCCCCCCTACAGCAGCATGGACAGGGGCAGCCTGTAAATGGGCGGCGGCGGAAGAAGACGCCCTGCGGGAGGAGGAAGCTAAAGGCGCCCGTAAACACCCCATCTCTATGGAATGGGCCATGCTATTGCATCGTTTCCGACAGCTGACGCGCCATGATGACCCGGCCACGCCCACACCTACAACTGCACCCACCCCGACGGACCCCCCCGCCCCCGCGAACCTGCAGCCCCTGACCAACGACTAGTGCCGGACGCTGGCGACCCACAGTCCCACACTTCTACCCTGCTCCCGGGGCGATTGGCCCGATGCCCGATCTACCATAACACTCCCGCCCTCTAGCAGCCCTGCCCACTGTAAACGCACGTCTTTGATCCCTCTCACGCCCTACCCCCATCTCTTCTTGATATGCCCGTGCACAAGCCCAGATGCTCCTTCCCCGAGTTCTGTCCCCCCAGTTACTTGGCACCACCGCTGTACAGCCTCTGCAGACCCACTCCAATGATCCCCATGATGTTGATTCACGTGCTTGCGCTTTTTCCTTTCTCCTTGAATTTTCTATCCTACGTTTTCTAGCATATGTGATTACTTACATGGTCTGTACTGCTATGATAACGAAATGCCAATAAAAACAAGTTTAAAAAAAAATCAGTGATGTCATGAGTGATGTCACTAACCATGTCATGAGTGATGTAATATGTGACGTCATCAGCAGTGCATTGCAGGCGCGCAAGTTATAGTGAGTCCAACTAACTATAACGTGGGAATTTCAATGGTTTTATGTCAGTAAAATTTCCAGCTAACTATAACTGGTGTCAAACCTATGGTTTTTTCAGTGAATTTAATAGGTTTTTTAAATGCTAATTCCTAACTATAACTGGTGTGAAACCTATGGTTTTTTCAGTGAATATATATATATATATATACTAGCAGCCCGTCCCGAGCTTGTCCGGGAGCATTCAGGCTTCCCCTACCCCTGCCTCCCCCGACATTGCCCAGCAGCCCGTGCCCCCGCCCGCCCCATCCCCCGCCTGCCCCGACCCCCGCCTGCCTTGTAGTCTGTTGTGTTGTAACTCCCCGTCCCCCGCCTGGCCCGACACCCGCCTGCCCCGACATTAAATCCCCGTCCCCCGCCTGGCCCGACACCCGCCTGCCCCGACATTGTCCGCGGAGCCTTACCTCAGCCGCCGCTCCTCAGTTCACCGCTCCTCGCCGCCCTACTCCTCACCGCCTGTCCACCGCCGCTCCTCCCCCGCGCCATGTCCACCTCTCCGCTGCTCGCACCGCCGCTGGCCTGTCCACAGCTCCTCACGTCACCGCTCCTCCCCCGCGCCATGCCCACCACTCCTAGGACACCGCTCCTCCCCATGCTCCTGACGTGAGCATGCACGTCGCTGCCGGCGCTACTTTGGAGGGACTACTTTTTTTTAATATACATTTTTTAAATAACGTTTATTTTTTATATTTATATAGCCTATAACCATCTACACACCCTGATGATTTCAACGGTGTATCTGGTGTGTAGATTGGCGCCGTGGTTCCCGAGTTTACCCGCCTCAAAGCCTGAAAGTTCTTACTTTATTATAGTAGTATAGATATATATATATTCACTGAAAAAACCATAGGTTATAGACCATATATAGTTAGGAATTAGCATTTACAAAACCTTGAAAATTCACTGAAAAAACCATAGGTTATAGACCATATATAGTTAGGAATTAGCATTTAGAAAACCTTATTTTACTCACACAAAACCATTGAAATTCCATATATAGTTAGTTGCACTAACTATATATCGCGCACCCGCAATCCACTGCTGATGATGTCACATATTACATCATTCATGACATGGTCAGTGACATCACTGATGACATCACTGATGACATCATCTAGTGTCTGTGTGTTTTTGTAAAGTTTAAATACGTTTTACATATTGAAGAATGACTGGATGGATGGAAGACTGAGTGTGTGTGTGGCTGGCTGGGAGGTGTGTGACGCTGTGCATATCAATGTGTACTTGTATCAGTGATTGTATAAGAGAGTAAGTATGTGTTAGTATATGTGTGAAAAGTATGGTGTTCTGTGTTTAACTATAGATGAGGAAATCGAAGTGTGATTGATTCTTCACAGGACTGACTAGGTGTATGAGTGCATATGATAGTGTTCTAATAATAACTGACTGTATGTATGAGTAATTGTATGGGTGAATGAGTGAATGTGTGTGTAGACGTACGAATCAGTGAGTGCGTATGTAGTAACTGGTATTGGTGTGTCATGATGTCATCAGTGATGTCATTTGAGATGTCATCCGTGATGTCATTTCAGATGTCATTAGTGATGTCATCAGTGATGTCACTGAAGTATGGTGTTCTGTGTTTAACTGTATAGATGAAGAAATGGAAGTGTGATTGATTCTTTACAGGACTGACTTGGTGTGTGAGTAACTCCATGGATGAGTGGCAGTGTGTGACTGTCTGCATAGGTGTATGAGTGCATATGATAGTGTTGTAATAATGAGTGACTGTATGTATGAGTGATTGTATGGGTGAATGAGTGAATGTGTGTGTAGACGTAGGAATCAGTGAGTGCGTATGTAGTAACTGGTATTGGTGTGTCATGATGTCATCGGTGATGTCATTTGAGATGTCATCAGTGATTTCATCAGTGATGTCATTTGAGATGTCATCAGTGATGTGATCAGTGATGTCACTGACCATGTCATGAATGATGTAATATGTGACATCATCAGCAGTGGATTGCGGGTGCGCAATATATAGTTAGTGCAACTAACTATATATGGAATTTCAATGGTTTTGTGTGAGTAAAATAAGGTTTTCTAAATGCTAATTCCTAACTATATATGGTCTATAACCTATGGTTTTTTCAGTGAATTTTCAAGGTTTTGTAAATGCTAATTCCTAACTATATATGGTCTATAACCTATGGTTTTTTCAGGGAATTTCATTGGTTTTTTAACAGCTAATATCTGTAGCTGTAAAATGTATTCTTCTTTAAATCCAAAAATATATTTTATATGTTTATTAATAATTTTTTTTTTTAATATTTTTTTTTCTTCGTTCCCGCTTCGCGAATCGGGAAGCTTCCCGTTAGCTGACCTTGATGCCGCGAAATAGACCGCGAGCCGGTAAACGTTTCTTTACCGCAACTGCCGCGTTAGAAAACAACATCGTGACGCCTCCCGTCCGCATGACGTTTCGCGTTGTCGCGTGATACGTCATATGACGTGCTACGTTAGCGAACTGGTACGCTTACCGAGTCGCAAAGCACAGGTTTCTGGAAGCAAACCTGGAGGCCCTGCAAAGCGCTTAACGTAAACACAGCAGGTCATGTGACTTGGTAATAACACTTTTCATTGGTTCATTTCGCTTTTGGTTTCCTAATGATGTAAGACTAGGTCATATAATCTAAAATGAACACTTTTCATTGGTTGAGAACTATTGTTTTTCCCAAATGATGAAAACCCCTCCTTCTTTCCTCACTCTGACTTTCATCTTTGTGAGAGAAAGACCCTTTGTTTCCAGTGAGCAATGGCTTCTTTAGTAGCTTCAGCTGGTGCTTCCCCACCACCTCCACCACATCCAAGGAAGAGTGGACCACCTGCTCAAGTTATAATTCAGCAAGAAGAGGAAGAAGAAGAACAGGACGACGAGCACGAAGAGAGGCACTTTTTGCCTGAGGAGCCCAGGACGTCTCACCGGAAAGAAAACTTCATTTGGCAATTTTTTTAAATTCCCAAAGGTCAGAAAAAAGTAAATGCAAGATACGTAACTTGCCTTATATGTCAAGATAGACTGTCCAGAGGGACCGACAAAAAATACAGTTTCGGAAACTACACAATGCATCGCCATATGACTAGGTGGCATCCTAACAAATACAGTGCTGCACAGTTTCGTAACGACCTAGATAATCTCCCTATTATGGCCAGAAGACCTGTTGTACCGGAAGTAACGGGACCAGAGGGCAGGGAGATGGTGCCAAATATTCAAACGAGATTTCATGAAGTAAAACACGTCTGCGTACATTGCAATGGATTCATTTGCTACGGAGAAAGAAGCATCACTCTGATCAACAGAGCTATTGACTATCATATGCAAGTTTGTACGAAATGCCCCAAATAATAAATACTTTTTTTTTGTTTCGTTGCTCCTGTTGAGCCCTTTACAATGAATCGTTTTCATTGCCCCCTGCAAGAAAAACCCAAAAAAATATAAAACTGTTCAGAAAAATTCAAAAAAAGTAAAAAAATGTTCAGAAAAATAATAAAAAAAATATAAAACAACAAAAACAATAAAAAAAAAAGTTCTTTTCAGAACTACCTCCCCGTTATTAAAAAATTGGTACAATATTTGGAACTGTGCCAACCTCTATTTCTCGTAGTTCGCTTCCCAGTTCGCTCGCCGGTACGCGAACCGGAAGTGAACCAAAATTAAAAAAAAAAAAAAAAAACAGTAAGTATAAGGGAAGGAAACAGACACTTATGTTAAAAGAAAGACAGCTATAGGGGAGTAAACTAGAGATACTATTACCCGTAATCCACTGCTGATGATGTCACATATTACATCATTCATGACATGCTCAGTGACATCATCAGCAGAGGATTGCGGGTTTTTTGGCAACATGCCTTATCCACGGTTTAATAACGCTGCCTTTTGCTTTATATAAGTTTTCAAATTGTATGAAATATATACCAATAGGTCGTTATGAACCTTTAGGTAGTGCTTTTCTTCATGAGGTCTGGTCGCTTCCATACACATACAGATGTTTCAAAGATGATCAAGAAGTTTATCTGAATGGAGAGGAATGCACTGAGACGCCAGATCATTCACTAATGTGTAGGCACATACAGTTACACGGTTCATGCAACAAACACCGACCAAATATGGCTTGCGTGTTGCAAGGCACGCCAGTTCCTGCTATCATCCCCACGTTCAAGTTGTTGGAAAATGGTAGTTATTTGATGCTCAATAATGAAGATTGTTCTGGGTTAATTAAAAGTATTCCTTTTATCGTAACAGTAAGTGAACGGGTTATTTGCTGCAGAAATGTTCTATTTCCTCCCACACATGAACATAGGGAGTTTTCAATCTGGCCACAAATACCAACCTTGGGAGCACATTTCAACGGCATGGCAAGAATAAAAGCTCTTTTGTCTCAGAGAGAGGTGGCCTTGAGTTCGGCCCGTGAAACTTTCGTGCTTCACATAGCGAACACCCGTACAGAGGTGCAGACCCTTTTAAATACTGATTCGCCTTTGCATTTCAGCGACATGGTTCGGACTATCTTTGACGCGTCTTCCACAAAGGCCCTGGCGCACTTTTTTAAAGTTGTTACCAGTGGTCTCGTGACTTCATTTGAGAAAATCTTTGGAGTCATCCCTGCTTTCTTTCATTCTATTTTTTCCACTCTGCTTCGTGGATTCCCATTTTTACTTGCATTACCAGCGGACGCTCTTGTGCTTTTTTACATTTTTAAATATGGATGTCCCTCCTGTGCAAGCTCCCGCCCTGCAGCTGCTGACACTGTTCCGCAATCGCATGCTAGAATATTATGGCACAATGCCGTTGGCGATATTAAGCACGGCATATGGATTATCTTTTCGATTCTCCTACTTCACCTGTGTCCAGCCTGTATTTCACTGCCTGACCTGTGATTTCGATTGGGCCATTGATTTGTGTCTCTGCGGACCGGTTTCTCCTGACGTCGACTTTAATCAGCTGATGACTCCTATCATTACTCACGAGTTGGTTTGTCCTGGCGAAAGGATTATGGCTGTGGCATTGATGCATGGACTAATTGGTCCCTGGAATTTACTGGCGGCAACACAGTCTTTCTTGGAACAGAGCTTTCTTGAAAACCCACCGAGCTGTCCTCTGATGGTGATAGAGGATCCGGTGCTGGGAGAGCACGTATGTTCTTTTCCGCTTTTAAATTGGATGGCTGAACTCTTTTCGGATGAAGACGGTGACTTCCTATTGGAGGCTGTTGCAGCTTATTTTGCATACACAGTTATGTCATAGACCTTTTTCATGTTTGATATGCTGAGTACTAGCATTTCATTGACAATTCATTGACTTATTTGTCAAGTTTTTATTATTTAGCTTGCCTATTGGCTTAAGACTCGATAAAGTACTTGGCTGTTTTATTTTTCTTTAGCATTAAATTTTCCTAGTTTTTAATGTTTTACCTTGCGGACCGTCCACATATAAAGTTGCAATCTGCTCTCATGAGATGGCACTTCTATTATCTTATTCAGTTCGTTTCCGGATCATGGGGAGGTGTCATCTAGGTCCTGGATATCTTTACACCGTGTTAAGTTAGCATGGGCTCATTACCGGTTTAAACGCCATTTTTCCTTTTTTGCAACTTCTGCACACGACACTTAGTTGTTGCTTTAGCTTTCAACCTAGTAGTTCATCGTGGTTTACATGAGAATAATATGTTATTGCTCTACTATCTGCTTTGCTTGTTAAACTATATCTGTACAGCGAGTGCTGAAGTTTCAAGAACAACACGATACAGAATTGTTATGAGGTCTGATCTCCACGACTTCATACTCATAACATAAGTGCAGCTTCTGCCAATTCTGGGCATGAGGCGGGTTTTATATTGCTTTGCCGAACACACATACACAACAGTTGATGCGGTTCACATGAAGAGAGAGCTGGTGTATGCTGATGTGATTCCTTCAAATCTAAGACACTAAAGTATGGGCACGCCCTAAACCAACACAAACAGACCTTCTTAGCAAATAATATAATATGTGTATTAGGGAGGGTGAGATATAAGCAGCCGCGGGCCGTGGAGGGAGTTACGGTGGGGCAGGGAGGCGGGGAGGGGGAGGGGCAGGGTGGAGCCCTCTCCACCCTGCCCCTCCCCCTCCCCGCCTCCCTGCCCCACCGTAACTCCCTCCACGGCCCGTGGCTGCTTATAAGTGTTGCTAACTCTTATTCATTTACAGCATGTTAACATACTGTCACCATTCGCTTTTTATGTACTAGTAACTATGCTGGTAATTTTGCTACTGATAATATGTGTACTTGTATTATCTAAGATACTACGCCTGAGAAGACGGCATTAGTAAATAAACATTTCAAATACACATGTGTTCTTCTTAACTCCATGTTCTGGTTTCTAAGAAATATATAACGACCGACTGTTCATGAGTTCCACGTATCCTGAGGTACTATAAGTTCATATTCTGGATTGTCTAAACATTGAGAGTTTGTTATATCCAATGTGACACTGTACCTAGCTTGCTAAGGGGTTTTTGATTACTAAGGTGAGTTTTGGGACACCCTAATTCGCCGAGGTTCCAATCCTCTGTCCACAGTTCTGTGTGAGAACAGAAACCCTGCGACAGGGGCACCCCCGACCCTTGCTGGAGCTTCATCACACGTGCAATACAACTCCAGCAATGCGCCACCTTTACGGCACAGATACATCACGCATCTGTGCTGTTTTTGCCCCATGATGTGCCGCATTGTAAATGCAGCACACCATAGGTGACGGAACAGCGGCACAGAATGACTAACACATCCCTGGTGATGCGCCAGTCATCATAAATCTATCCCTATGCTTCTTATCTTGTTAGAGATGAACCGCCATATGTATCATCAAAGTTTTTTGCATTTCCTAAATAGCGAACTTTAAGGAATAAATAGCGATTCTTTACCATTCCTAGTTTGCGATGAGCTATTTGCTAATTACAAATTACCCATTCATTTCCTTCATTTCCATAGGGCGGTTGGACTCACTTTTAGCTCGAACGGCTGAATGGATTTCCACGAAACTTGGCAAAATTGTAGGGACTGGTAGCCCGATGTGCCTTTGCTATATCTCAAGATATATGCTCCAGTGGTTTTTACGAAAATTAACTTTGAAAAATATATATTGGGCTACATTGGCCTATATATATGTTGGAGCCCAAATGTAGCCCAATGTAGCCCAATGAAGCCCAATGAAGCCCAATGTAGCCCAATGTAGCCCAAAGATGGCCGCCAGAGACAAAAAAAACAAATGTAGCCCAAATATCAGCCAGATGTAGCCCAACTATAGCCCAGTGACAGAATGACCAATCAGCTTCGCAAACCTCCGTTACGCGAAGCGGAGCGCTGTTACAGATATATATCTTTTTTTGAACGTTAATTTCTCAAAATCCACTGGAGCACATATATTGAGACCTAGCAAAGGCACATCGGGCTACCAGTCCCTAATATTTTACCAAGTTTCGTGCAAATCCATTCAGCCGTTCGATTATTATTATTATTTATTTTTTTTGCCCCGCGGGGCCCTTTTAAAACCTCCACATCAAACCTAGGGGGTCAGCGAGGATCTACTATGCCCCCTTATGGTCATTTGCCCCTTCGCTTTGGCCTCCTCTTGTCTCTCGATCCTACCGAGAGACAAGATGGCGGCCGCTACGGACTGTTTGGAATGTTTACAGACGCCGGAGAACCAATCAGCTTCGCTTCACAAAGCTCCGTTGCGCGAAAAGTACGCGTACTGGAGCGCTGCCTGGTCCGCTGTTACAGATATATATCTTTTTTTAAACGTTAATTTCTCGAAATCCACTGGAGCACATATATTGAGACCTACAAAAGGCACATCGGGCTACCAGTCCCTACAATTTTGCCAAGTTTCGTGCAAATCCATTCAGCCGTTCGGGCTAAAAGTGAGGCCAACCGCCCTATGGAAAACTCAATGTTAAAAACACGTTTTGGGACCCCCCTTTTTTCTCGACCCCCCCTGGACGAACCCCCCCCAATTTTCAGGGACTGCTCAGAAACAAAATGTGCCATTTTCCTGAAAATTTCAGCCAATTCCGTCCACAAACGCCAAAGTTATTAGACATAGAATTTTCAAAAATCCCATAGAGAAAAAATCCTAACTATATATACCTACTGGCGACCGCCAGTAGGTAATATATTATATAGTTCTAGTATTCATAACATTTTCAAGTTTTCCATAGGAAGAAATCTTTAATATTGTTGTCATTGTTTGACAAATTTTCACAATGTGTTTCAAAGAAATTTCATTCTGAAAAGTTCCGGGGTGATCCGTCAAGCAGGGGCTGAGAATGAAAGGGGTCCCAAAAGATCTTTTTCCCTTGCAATTTCCTTTAAGAATCTCGGGAAGTGATATAGAAGAAATGGCTGAACAGAATTACACCAAATTTGGCAGAATGCTTGATTCTTACTCAGAAAGCATGATTTTGTGATTTGATGTAGACCTCTCAGCTGTTTTGGAGAAATCAAGGCTCAAACTATACTGTTATTTGGATGGTTGGTCCCAAGAGAGTACAGTGGTTCTCAAATGCTGAGAGGGCTTATATTCCTGTCATCCGCTCGGTACTTCGGTACTGAGTGATCTGATTGACTAGCTGCAACATTAAGAGAAATGTGGCAGCCACCATTACAGGACAGAGGGAGTCAGTCTCCTGAAGTTTAAAAACAGATCACACATAAGAGGCCAGAGTCGAGGTACCATGGCACATCTCGGAGGAATCCAGAGAGGCTTCCAAGGCCAAAATATAAAAAATAAAATAACATTTGTTCTATGTGTACCGCTGTACTTCTGTGGGACCTAAGCAAAACCTATGTAAGGTAACAGAGGATTCTTGTGGGAGAATGATACTTTGGGACTAATGCTAGCTTCACAAAATGAAGCTTGCATGGTATCTCAGGAACAGTGTTTGACACTTCATAGTGATACCACAAAGTGCTGCAGTAACAAATAATACTAGAAAAAATATGAAAGATGTCGGCATAATGTTGGTGTGGGATATTGGCCTCCCACTGGGTGTTGAACACAAGCCAGGTCCTATAGCTAACCCACACCGAGCGCAGCTGAAGGCTGTTGGGGGTTGGCCACCTGTGAGATGTTGGGTGCAGGGCCTGGCGAGGCCCTGCGGCCAACCCTTTGATGCGCACTGCCAAAGCCATGAATAGCTGTTGTTGGCCGCTCATGGGGGTTAAGCGCAGGACCTTCATGTCTATGTAATAAACGAATTATATTTGGCAATGAGATGATGTTTCTCTGTCTTTCATGCGTACCGCTGTGCCGTTTTTTAGTTATTGTGGTACAGCAATACACACAAGTGCTGAAATCCCACCTAAATATTCAGGGCCTGTGTGGAATATACAGTTGAAATAGGTAAAATATTTGCAGGTCCCACAGCAGTCCAGCAGGAAATGGAGCAGGAAGCACAAACCACGGGGGATTCTGGGGGAACCTTCCTATTGACTCTAGGGGGCCTGTGGGTGTACCTATGAGAGATAAAAATGAAAAAAAAAACCAGTTTATTAAACACTCAGGAGACACACATCCCTGCCATGCACATTGCTATCATCAATGATGTAATTTCAGATGTCATATTGATGTTATCAATGATGTCATAGATCATGTCATTATTGTTGTAATAATATGTGTGTTAATAAGCAGTGCATGACAAGGGTGTGAGATATAATTACCTCAGTTAACTATAACTGATGAAATGCAGTGTTTTTTAAATTCAACATTTTAACAAACATTTTCACCTATCTATAACATTACTTTAGCATTTGTTTTTTCCAATGAATACCTCAGAGATTTCTAAAATGTAAGTAAGATATTCTAACAATACCTAAATATAACATCACTTTAACCTTTGTTTTTTTCTGTGAATATCTAGTTTTGTTTTTTACACAAAGTAATATTTTATTAAAGTTACTAACTAGGCCAACTCTGCCCAATGCACAGTGTTTTAAACTGACATGGGGCCAAAGCACTGCGGCCAACCCTCCATCTGCTTACAACTTCCTGCTGTGCGCTGCCTCCAAGCCAGCATATCATAGAGTGGGCAGCAGGGCCCGTGCCAACCCACTTCGTGCAGACAACCCTATGCTGTACACAGCTTTTGGCTGTGCATTGCATGGGATTGGCCACAGGGCCTACCCCAACCCCCATAGAGCCTTACCCAACCCTTTGTGGGCTGTTAACCCCTTGCTATGGGAAACAGTCAGAACACCAGAGTCCGAACCGCGCTGTTCCGAATACGCAAGCTCTACCATGCATGCCGTAACCACGCATATACCTTAACCACGCATATGCATAGTTACGGCAGTGTGCAGTCTAGGAAGATGGAAGGAGGAAGACCCCGCAGTGAGGACAGTGGGGCTGTTTTTGTTTTACCGGTTGGGAGGGGGTTGGGGTAGGTTTTAGGGCAGTAGAAGGGGTTGGAGTAGTTTAAGGGACCTCACAGGGTGGGGGTTGGGGTAGTGTAAGTTAAGTTGCAGGTTTTTAGGCTTTAATGCAGTGGGAGGGGAATGGGTAGTTGGGTTAGGGTTTAGGGTGGAGGTCGGAGTGGATTTTGGGCAGTAAAAGGGGTTGGGGTAATTTAAGGGACAGCGCAGGTGTGGGGTGGTGTAGGGATTTAGACCTTAGTGCAGTTAGATGGATTTGGGTAGTCGGGGTAGTTTTTAGGGCTGGGAGGGGGCAGGGTGGTGTATGTTATGGTGCAGCATTTTAGACCTTAGGACAGGGGGAGGGGAATGGGTAGTTGGGTTCGTTTTTAGGGCGGGTGGCCGGGGTAGGTTTTAGGGCAGTGGAAGCGGATTGGTGTAGTTTAAGGGACAGCGAGGGGGTGGGGTAGTGTGGGGTTTTAGGCCTTAGGGCAGTGGTAGGGGAATGGGTAGTTGGGTTAGTTTTTAGTGCGGGTCTCAGTGGCAGATTTTAGGGCAGTAATTGGTAGTTGGGGTTGTTTTTAGGGCTGTGAGGGAGTCCGGTAGGTTTTAGCACAGTGGAAGGAGTTGGGGTAGTTTAAGGGACAGTGTGGGTAGCAGGGTGGTTTAAGATACAGTGCAGGATTTTAGGCCTTAGGGCTGTGGGAGGGGAATGGGTAGTTGGGTTCGTTTTTAGTGCGGGTCTCAGTGGCAGGTTTTAGGGCAGTGGAAGGGGTTGGGTTAGTTTAAGGGACAGCGCGGGGATGGGGGTAGTGTAGGGTAGGGTGTAGGGTTTTAGGCCTTAGATGGGAGGGAGGGGAATGGGTAGCTGGGTTAGTTTTTAGGGCAGGGCATCGGGGTAGGTTTTAGAGCAGTGGAAAGGGCTGGAGTAGTTAAAGGGACAGCGTGGGGGGCATGGTGGGTGGGTGACCACCCTGACTCCATCAGCAGCTGCCGCTCCTCACGCAGCTCCCTGCCCTACTGGACGCCTGGTATCTTAGCGCTTCAACGCTACACTGCTATCTGCCACCTGGTATCGTAGCGCTTCAACGCTAGACTGCTATCTGCCACCCCGCCTTTGCTCCCATATTCACTATTGCCCAGATTACAGCATCGCTAGATTGCCTGATTGCCTGCCTTGCTGAGCATAACTATACCGTAGCGCTAGATTACCAAAGTGCGCTTTTATAATCGTTTGTACTGCACTGTGCTGCCTGTTGAAACCATTGTGCTTGACTGTACCGGTGCCACTTCCATTGTCATCGCATTGTTTATACCCCAATCCGGTTTCGTTTCTCGGCTTGGGGCCATTTTGTTGTTGTTGTTGTGGCTCCCTGACCGGATCTCCGCCCCGATCCCGCCTCCCAGCTGACCCTCCCTCGCCTCTCCCCTTCCTCTATCCACTTATGACAGATGTCTACACGCGCAGCGTTTACGCGCAGCGGTCGTGCCCCATGCGCGCCGAAGGTGCGCCAAAGGTAAGCCCGTCTACGCCTGGACCGTGCCCAGCGCCAGACCCCCTGGCCCCCGCAAAACCGTCCCCACCCGCTTATCGTACGACGCCACTTCCCTTCTTGCCCTCAACCCCAGACGCACATCACAATGCTGCACAGCTACCCCAGGATACACCCATGGACCTTTCGCCTGCCACTCCTGCAAGTACACCTGCTTCAGAACCCACACCAAATCCTCTTCCCCCAAACACAAATCCAACTCCAACCACCTGAAGTGCATCCTGCTGAACACCCGCTCGGTGCACAGACACGCCACTGAACTCTGGGATCTACTCGACACTACATCGCCGGACGTCCCCTTCCTTACTGAAACATGGATGAACGCCTCATCAGCACCCGACATCGCCATAGCCATCCCGGACAATTACAAGATCATCCGAAAAGACCACACCATCCAAACAGGAGGAGGCATCGCCATCGTCCATAAGAACACCATCCGAATCACGACCAGTTCCGACGACAACCTCGCAACCGCCGAACACCTTCACTTCCAGATCCACACCGACCCCAGGACCACACTTAGAGGCACCCTCATCTACAGACCACCAGGAACCCGCACACAATTCAACGAAGACATCACTGACTTCCTCAGCCCACATGCCCTCACTTCCGAGAACTACACCCTACTGGGAGACCTCAACTTCCACCTGGAAAAGAAAAATGACAGCAACACCACCACCCTTCTGAACAACCTAGCCAATCTCGGACTCAAACAACTTGTTGACACCCCCACCCACTTAGCCGGACATACGCTCGACCCTATTTTCACCTCCAGCAAACACATCTCCTTCGATCACACCTCAGCTCTTCACTGGACGGACCACAGCTGCGTCCACTTCAGCTACAAAAAGACCACAACTCACAACCCCCCACAACCTATTCCTCGAAGAAACTGGAACAAAATCACCACAGACCAACTCACTACATCACTCAACCGAAACCCTCCTGCCATTTCATCGGACCCAAACCAAGCCGCCACCAAACTCACACAATGGATCACCCACAGCGCTGACGAATTAGCACCCTTGAAAAACCACCAGATCAAACAAGGTAGCAAGAAGGCCCCCTGGTTCAACGATGACCTTAAGAAATCCAAGAAGTTATGTCGCACCCTCGAGAATACTTGGAGAAAAAACCCAAGCACGGACAACATGACCACCTTCAAGGACGCCACCCGCAAACACCACCAATTGATCCGATCCACCAAGAAATCAGCACTCAAGGATCGACTCGACAACAACACCCACAACAGCAAAGAACTATTCAACATCGTCAAAGAATTTACCAACCCTACCGCCGGCACCAACGACATTACCCCCTCCCAAGACCTCTGCGACTCTTTATCCTCTTTCTTCCACAACAAAATCGCCGACATACATAACAGCTTTAGAAACCAGTCCGAGGAACAGTCCACTCCACCCACATCCGAACCAAAACAGCTCTCTCACGACCTTTGCGCCTGGAACCCAATCACTACTGAAGACACCATCCACCTGATGAACTCCATCCACTCAGGTTCTCCAACCGACCCATGTCCCCACCACATCTTCAACAAAGCAGACTCCACCATCGCACCCCACCTCCGCGATGTCATCAACTGTTCCTTCAGCTCCGCTACCTTCCCGGAAAGCTGGAAACATGCCAAACTCAGCGCCCTCTTGAAGAAACCCACAGCAGACCCCTCTGAACTTAAGAATTACCGCCCCATCTCACTCCTCCCATTCCCCGCCAAAGTCATCGAGAAAGCCGTCAACAATCAGCTCGCCGCCTTCCTCGAATCCAACAACTCCCTTGACCCCTCACAAACCGACTTCTGAGCCAAACAAAGCACCGAAACCGGCCTCATCGCAGCTACAGCCGACATCCGAAAGTAACTGGACCACGGAGAAACAGTTGCCCTCATCCTACTCGACATCTCCGCCGCCTTCGACACAGTCTGTCATAGCACCCTCATACAACGCCTCAGCAACATTGGAATACAAGGAAAAGCTTTGGACTGGATCATCTCGTTCCTCGCCGGAAGAACCCAGAGAGTCCGCCTCCCCCCATTTAAATCAGAGGCCACCGAAGTCATCTGCGGCGTACCACAAGGATCATCTCTTAGTCCCACCCTCTTCTACGTCTACATGAGTCCCCTCGCATCCATCGCGCGACAACACAACCTTAACATCATATCCTACGCAGACAACACCCAGCTGATCCTCTCCCTCACCAAAGACCCAAACACCGCCAAAACCAACCTACAAGAAGGAATGAAAGAAGTAGCCGAATGGATGAAGAACAGCCGTTTAAAACTAAACTCTGACAAAACGGAAGTCCTCATATTAGGATCATCCCCCTCTGCCTGGGACGACTCATGGTGGCCACCGGCCTTGGGTACAGCACCCATACCGACAGACCACGCACGTAACCTGGGCTTCATCCTAGACTCCTCCCTCTCGATGGCCAGACAAGTCAATGCTGTCTCATCTTCTTGCTTCAACATCCTACGCATGCTCCAAAAAATCTTCCGTTGGATCCCCACCAAATCAAGAAAGATAGTCACCCACGCACTGATCACCAGCCGACTGGATTATGGAAATACCCTTTACGCCGAAACTATAGCCAAACTTCAGAAAAAACTCCAACACATCCAAAACGCATCAGCCAGACTCATACTGGACATCCCGCGTCAAGCTCACATTTCCGGTCACCTGAAGGAACTCCACTGGCTCCCCGTCAACAAGAGAATAACGTTCCGTCTCCTCACCCACGCACACAAAGCCCTCTACGACCTAGGACCCGAATGCCTCAACACACGACTATCCTTCTACAAACCCAACCGCCAACTACGATCATCCAATCAAGCCCTCGCCGCAATTCCGCGCATCCACAGATCCAACATGGGAGGAAGATCCTTCTCCTACTTAGCAGCCAAAACCTGGAATTCTCTCCCCACTCACCTCCGCCTTACACAGAACCACCCCTCCTTCAGAAAGCAGCTTAAAACCTGGCTATTCGATAAATAATGCCCCCACCATCCCTCAAGCGCCCTGAGACCCTCCGGGTGAGTGGCTGCACTATACAAATTCCTGAACTTGAACTTGGTAATATAGGGTTTTCAGCCTTAGGGCAGTGGGAGGGGAATGGGTAGTTAGGGTAGTTTTTAGGGCTGTTAGGGGTTTGGGGTAGGTTGTAGCACAGTGGAAGGAGTTTGGGTAGTTTAAAGGACAGTGCGGGTGGCAGGGTGGTTTAAGTTACAGTGCAGGGTTTTAGGCCTTAGGGCAGTGGGAGGGGAATGGGTAGTTGGGTTAGTTTTTGGGTGGGGTGTTGGTGGCAGGTTTTAAGGCAGTGGAAGGGGTTGTGTTAGTTTAAGGGACAGCGCAGGGACGGGTAGTGTAGATTTTAAGCCTTAGGGCAGTGGGAGGGGAATGGGTAGTTAAGTTAGTTTTTAGGATGGGGAACGGGGTAGGTTTTGGGGCAGTGGAAGGGGTTGGGGTAGTTTAAGGAACATCGCAATGGGGTGGTGGGATCAGGTTACTGTAAGTTCGGGTGCAGGGCCTTAGGGCAGTGGGTAGTTGGGTTCGTTTTTAGGGCGGGGAATGGGGTAGGTTTTAGGGCAGTGGAAAGGGTTAGAGTAGTTAAAGGGACAGCACAGGGGCGGGGTAGTGTAGGGTTTTAGGCCTTAGGGCAGAAGGAGGCGAATGGGTAGTTATGTTACTTTTTAGGGCAGGGGAATCGGGGTAGGCTTTAGGGTAGTGGAAGGGGTTGGGGTAGTTCAAGGGAATCGCAGGGGGGGTGGGGATCAGGGTAGTGTAAGTTAGGGTTCAGGGTTTTTGGCCTTAGGGCAGTGGGAGGGGAATATGTAGGTTAGTTTTTAGAGCGGGTGGGTTGAGGTAAGTTGTAGGGCAGCGTTTCCCAAACTGTGGTCCGCGGACCCCCAGGGGTCCGTGTCACATTCCCAGGGGGTCCGCAGGACTTGATTGCCTACTGTTGTTGTAAAAAAACGAAACGCCCATGCACCCTCACAGCACTTAAGAGGTGTGAAAGTAGCTGGCGCCAGGGCGGCAAGTCTACAATAGAATTGCAGCAACACCACACTGGCCAATCACCATTCCGCTTTAGTGCAAGCTGAAGGGTGATTGAAGTCACACTCGGACAGCAGTGCGTGCGTTTTCTCTTCTGTTATGATAATATACTGATGTCTTCAGGTTTAATATTTACAACAAGGGGTGGTGAGGGACAGAGTCTTTGAATTAAGCAGAATACTCTTACCCAGTCAAGAGATCAGGGCTAGATCCAACACCGTTTTTTAGCTCACTGCACCATCCCAGTTTCAGAACCTGGCTGTCCATCACCACCCCTTGTTGTAAATTATTCAGGTTTAATATTGGCAGCTGCAGCGTGGCCTAGCAGGTCACGTTATCATTCAATCACCCAGCTCTCTGTACTGCGGTATTCCAGCCTCCTAATTGGCCTGATTGCAATCTGGTTACTTTAAAGACGAGCGACAGCATGAAGATGAGCAGAGCTGCAGTCACTGCAAATAGCATCATGGGAGGACATCTGTTTACATTTATGCAGGGGAGTTAGTCTATGTGAGGGTAATAACAAGAGGGAATAATAGCTGTTTAAGTCTATGAGGAATACTTGCAAAAAATAGCGAGATGTGTTATGCTGCTACTGGGCAAATCACTTAATCTCCCCGTGCCTGAATGTGTAATGTAAATACGGTGCTCATGTAAAGAGCTCCGATACCTTCGGGTCGAGTTCGGGCTATACAAAATATGCAAAAAATAAAAAGGGTCTGAACCTGGAGGAACCAGTCGCTAGGGTCTTCAGGGAGCTACAAGCTGCCCCTGTGTAAAACACCTATTTGTGTATGCCTGAACGGTTGTGGAATATGCTCCCTTATCAGGACCACTTAATAGACACTGACATTGAAGAAAAGGTGCCGTAAAACATTTAAAGTGGGCCCCCAGACGTCATCAAGAGGAAGCTAGAAGAACTAAGCATTGTCATAGTCAGTAGGCCCGGCACTGCCTGCGAGTCTTGACTTTGTCATTGCTTATTTTGTTCTCTGTAAAACTTTGTTAGGGAGCTACCGGGGGACAAGGCAATATTAAAAAACATCTTTGGTTGGAAGCTTTTGTGTCACGAAATACACATTTATTACAGTCTGGAAATAAGTACTATGTGCAAATTACTGAGTGAGATTAGCTAAAGTGGGCTGGCACACTGACTTGTGAATGGGGCAACCGTCCAACAAAGCATTACTACAACCAAAATCTTTGCAAACGCAAGACCTAGAAGGCATGAAAGACTGCAAGAAAGGGGGGGGGAAGTGTGAGGTAAGTAGGTATTATGAAAGAAGGTCGACTTTGTCAAGAGACAGAAAGGTGGGCAAGTAGTGTCTGGGGAGAAGGGAAACGAGGGAAGAAAGGAACAAAGGGTGAACAGAAGATAATGACGAACAAGCGCGGCCGAATTTCAGTGTAATTTTAAGTGACATTCAAATACTATGAGTTACACTTCAAGCATTCATAGGTTATCACAAGCACTTACCTACTTTAAACTGCAATAGTGTGAGTTCCTGGCACTGGGCTCCAGCCTCAGGCCATACCTTCTGCAGTGCACACCAGGCACGCAACGCCCATTGGGCTCAAAGGGTTTCAGCCCCCCTCCTCCCCTGTCGTGTGTGGCAGCCCGGGCTGAGACAGCTTCCTGGGCTGACATACAGTCGCACCAGAGTACATCACAGGTCTTTAAAAGACCACTTGCTTGTTAATGAGGCCAAGATGCAGCACCATCCTTCCCATTAAAATGTTTTGATTTTTACAAATTTTTCAATATAAAATAAAACCTTTAGTAACGCAAGTATTTATTTGCTGTGTACTTGTTTGTGTATTTTTTGCGAATGACTGTTTTCATTTTTTGAAATTTCATTTGTACAAATTGCTCGGGGGTCCCCGGCTTCCAGTAGTGATTCAGTGGGGGTCTTCAGGAGTTAAAAGTTTGGGAACCACTGTTGTAGGGTATTGGAAGGGGTTGGGGCCGTTTTAGAGATAGTAGTGTAGGGCTTTAGGCCTTAGGGCAGTGGGAGGGGAATGGGTAGTTTTTAGTGTTGGGGTTGGGTAGGTTTTAGGGCAGAGGAAGGGGTTGAGGTAGTTAAAGGGACTGTGCAGGAGGGCAGAGGAGGGGGGATGGTCCAGGGCAGGTGGGGTAGTGGGGAACTTAGGATACATTTACCCCTTTATCATTCATGCCTATAAAGGCATGCATTGTAAAAGAATGTGTGGTTAAGACACATTCCCGTGTGGGCTGCATGTAGAGGCATGTGTGGTAAAACATTTGTGCTTCTATCATACAGCCCCTTGCCATGCATGACCTTCAGGCTGGCCCAACCATTGCTGATTGTGAAGACCCCATTACCATCCAACCCCTATGGTCTTGCAGTGTCCCACAGGCCTGACCTTTTTTCTTGTGGTGCCACAAAATGTAATTCTACAGTGAAATTACATGGTGGCCATGCTGAACCCTGCAATAGTACCACTGTATTGCAGGGACGCAAATAAAAAAAACAAATGTAATTTGGCTCACAAGGGTCGGGCAGTCAGGGTACTGTACCTTGCCCTCTTATTCATTATTTGTATTCATTTTCTATGACACAGGCACTGAGTCCCCGAGTCATAAAATGGTGCCGAAGTTAGCCTGGCAAATGTTGTCCACTATTCTAGTGGCCACCTTGCACCAGTCTAAACGACCCTTATGATGGTGGTTGTAAAGTCAACCTTATAGATCAGCTATCCTAGTGGTAGCATGGACCAGCAGTCTTAGGCTAAAATTTCAGAGAGCATGTGAAGACAGCTGTTTTACCATCTATAATCCCTTGAATACCAAATGAAAGGACACCACACAAGGTATATATCAAATATATATGTATTTATTACTAACACAACCCCTCTGCACTCTTTATGAGGTCAGAGTTCGAGATACGTTACAAGTTACTCATTTAGCATACTATAAGTTGCACAAATACAATTCTGCCCTAGGGGCCTCTCGAACAATATACTAAGTAAGTGGTATAAGGACCACTTCAGGAAAAGACTGGTGTTGAGATGGAGTACTAAAGTGAGGCTCCACTAATGTAGGGCTCAGCTTCCTCAAATCACTATCCACCATGTATGCCTTTCTTTCCATGACTGAGTTGCACTGTGCTCTCAGGGTCAACCTCTGGCTACCTACAGCTGGAGGCTGGGTCCCTTTCGTTGGACTACTGGAGGGACAGGTCAGGTTTGGGGCCATTAGGTCCCAGGTTTGCCTGTGCCCAACAGAGTCCGTCTGGGAGAGGTTCCTACCTAGGAGTAAGGGAGATCCCTCAGAAGTTTTTGGAATTTTCACCTGGCTGGGGCTGCTAGCCTGGGTGCCCCTAATCTTCTGAGGGGGTTCCTTTGGACAGGGGGCCCTTTGGGGCCCACTGGCCTCTCTGACCTTTACAGCCCTGGGCTGATTGAGGTAGGGTAGAGAGGGGCAGCTTACCTGCTCCAGACTGGATCCCACCTTGGAAGGGTCCACTGACATCAGGGGCTCTGCCAGGTCAGGCCTGACTACCTCTGGGGCAGTTCCTTTACAAGGGGTTGGGTCAGTTCCCTGAGGAAGCTGACCCTCACCTAATGTCTGGTGGGAGGGAGACTTTTCTTCCTCCCCAATACTCTCTGTCTGAGTGGAGTGATCCATAGTTTCAGGCTTCACAACACAAAAATCTGTTTGAGTTTGGGTTGTGACCATCACAGCCCTACCAATCTTTTCTGGAAGGCCTACCATCTTAGAGATCTCTAGACCATTGCACAGTAATCAATCTACAGGCAAGTTTGTAGACACTGTCACTCTCTTTGGGCCAGTGACACCTCTCCAGCTGAGATTTACTACTGCCATGGCATGATCTTTCTGCACACCATCAATATTGGTCACCTGGAATGTGAACCCAGGTAAAAGCTGTTCAAAGGGAACTAGTCTCTCAGTCACCATAGCCCCTGTGTCCCTATAGGCCTCAGTTTTCTGACCATTGAAGAGCGGCTCCTGTCTGTATTTGCCCAAGGTAGTGGGACAAGCAGTGAGGTTGGCAAACCCCATGCCATTCTCACAGACTAGAGTTTCTGTAGTAGGGGACCTGATTAGGCCAGAGTCCACCTGAGTTCCCCAAGTATACCCAGCCACAGTTTTGGGGGCACTCCCACCACCTGGGGGATTACTACTAGTAGTAACAGGAGGTTTTGGAGTATTACTTGGAGGAATATTTTCATTATTGTTGGCTTTTGGGCAACTGCTGTCATTTTTCCAATGGCCAGGTTGCTTACATATATGACAATAAGGTTTTTTAACATTAGAGGAAGGAGTTTGGGACCCACCCCCCTCAGAGGAGATTTGGGGCCCTGTCGTGGATTTGTCCTTAGATTTATCCCCACCTTTCTCTTGAGTCTTGGTAGAATCTTTCTTCTGGTCACCACCCTGATTTTTAGGCCTAATCCTGGTTCTGACCCATTTGTCTGCCTTCTTACTCAATTCTTGGGGAGAGGTCAGATCAGAGTCCACCAGGTGCTGGTGTAGAAGCTGCTTTCGACAATTATTAAGGATCTGCTCCCTCATAATCAAATTATACAATCCTGTATAGTCATGTACTTTGCTGCCCAGTAACCAGCCCTCCAGAGCCTTAGTAGCACAATCTACAAAATCAGTCCAGTCCTGAGTCTGTGTCTTCTGGGTGTCTCTGAACATCAACCTATACTGCTCAGTGGATAAGCCAAACCCATCTATCAGAGCACTCTTCAGGACAGTGTAGTTATCAGCATCCTTATCACTAACTGTGAGGAGCTTATCTCTGCCTTTATCTGAAAAGGAGAGCAATAGTACAGCTGCCCACTGACTCTGGGGTACCTGTTGTACTTTACAGACCCTCTCCAAAGCAGTTATCCACTTGTGGATGTCATCCCCACTCTTGTAGGGAGGGACAATCTTACTTAGGTTTCTATGGTCATATGACCCTTCCCTATTCCTAGGGATATTGCTGCCACCAGTGGGTGTTAACCCACTTAATTGTCTCTCTCTCTCTCTCAAGAGCCAGGGTCTCTTTCTCAAGGGCAAATGCTTGCCTCCTGATTCTAAGCTTGGTTTCACTCATCCTTGCCTTATGTTCTCTTCTCTCAGGGGAAGTCATTCTCCTGAGAGCTGAGGCATCTGACCCTGTTGAGTTACCAGAGTGGTTGGATCCACTGGAAAGTGATCTCCCCCTGCTGTGCTCAGTGTTAAGCCTACTTGGGGACCTGGCTTGGATTCTCTCCCCTTCAGCCCCATGTAGTCTTAGGTTGACCTGGTTTAGTTCTCCAACTTGGACCTGATCATCATCCTCTTCATCATCAGTAGCCCCTTGATGGTTATCATGGGAATCCTCTGTTGAGGGATGCCCCCCCTCCACTGTCTGTCTGATCTGGGGTTGCTGCCTTTTCGGTATTATACTCCACTAATGGATCTATCAGGTGCCTCAGGGTTGGACTATGTCCTTATCTCAGTTTCCTGAGTGAACATAAACTTCTAAGTTCATTAAAAGTAAATGTATCATAGTGAGAAGGTGCCCTGGGAGGGTCAACTTCTGCTAGGAGAGACACACTACGCTGTCCTCTTAAGGACATTTTCTAGTGAGGTGTGGTGTGTGCACCTACCTACACTAAGTGTTATCTACTAGAACCTCTCTAGGAGTTGTAGTCAGGGTGTGCTAGGCCCTTTGTTCTACAACAACTAAGTTCAGTAGAACTTAAGTATTATAAAACCTGATTTATATGGACCTCTATGTACCTTCATGTGATGTTTCAAATGCTATCTTAAGATTATATGGTAAAACAACAGCAAGCTCTTATCCCAACCGCTGCACAACAATGTGAGAAGTTAGCCTGGCATATGTTGTCCACTATTCTAGTGGCCACCTTGCACCAGTCCAAAAGACCCTTATGATGGTGGTTGTAAAGTCAACCTTATAGATCAGCTATCCTAGTGGTAGCATGGACCAGCAGTCTTAGGCTAAAACTTCAGAGAGCATGTGAACCCAGCTGTTTTACCATCTATTATCCATTGAATACCAAATGAAAGGACACCACTCAAGGTATATATCAAATATATATGTATTTATTACTAACACAACCCCTCTGCACTCTTTATGAGGTCAGAGTTCGAGATACGTTACAAGTTACTCATTTAGCATACTATAAGTTGCACAAATACAATTCTGCCCTAGGGGCCTCACGAACCATATACTAAGTAAATGGTATAAGGACCACTTCAAGAATAGTGAATAGGCCTAGGGCCTAGGGAATCGCTGGTGCTATATTACAGAACCAAAGGTTAGGAAGTAGGAGACCCACGGGAGACTCGTGCAGTGTGGGAACACAGTCGCGAGTTACCATAGAGTTATAATGGGAACATAAAAGTTACAAAGTAGTAGATTAAGGACACTTCCGGACGGACTACGGTAAAACCCTTTTAAACTAGGACACTTCGAGAGTCAACACCCAGGGGACCACCGGAGTACTCGAGTTACCTCACCCAGGGAACCCGGGTGCATAGGTGTTCCTTCGTGTCGGGTTTCGTCGCTGTTTCCTATGGAGAGCTGCAAAGAAGTGCTGCAGGCGACCAGGATAAAAGTGTCTGGGTGGATTCAAGGGTGGATCAAAGATGAGAAGAACCTGAAAGCAGAGGGGACAGAGTCTGGGTCACTAGCTAGTGACCAGGAAGGAACCAGGAAGGAACCAGGCGATGTCAAGATGCAATCAGGTGAAGAGGTGAAGCTTGCCTCTGCCACCACGAGGACCAGGAGGCGTCGACGATGACCAGGAGCTGGATTCAAGATATGCCACAAAGGATCTAGTTGACTGCTGTGTCGGCATCCAGATTGGACCCAACAAGCCTTGGCAAACGCAATCCACGCAGGAAAGGAAGATTGGCTTCAGGTCAGACCAGCAAAATCTGGGGAGCTTCTCCTTCACAGGAAAGCTGGAGCAAGCCCGGAGTAACCAGACAAGTGGTGTAGTTTTAAAAGAAGGTCTTCGGAGGGCTAACTAGCAAACAGGCTATCAACCGGGAAGACGCGTTGAGCTGAAATGCAGGAGCAGGCCCCACGCGGCACTCGTGGAGTGTGGAGGGCTGAACTTCAAAGCAAATGACGCTTGGGTCTGGTACTTCTCAAACCCCAATGCACAACTTCGAAGGTGAATCAGAAGCTGCACAGTTTAGCAAAGAGAAGTTAGTCCAGGGTGTCTGTTCCCACGTCTCTTGTGTCAGCCATGGATCTCAGCTTTGCTGTGGATGTGGGTCAGAGTCGGAGAAGTCTGGAAGTCCAGTTCCTGAGTCGCTGAGTCTTTGGGTTCCGGCAGGAGCATCGACAAAGCAAACCAGCAAGTTACTGGTGGTGCCTGTTTGCACAGGGTGGTCATTCCTTGACCACAAGGGAGATGTCTTCAGTCTTCTAGTCGATATAGAACGTCGAAGGTCCAAGAGTTTCATTTCAGAGTTTCAGTCCAGGATAATCTAATGTCTCTAGACTCAGCTCCTATCTTTATACTAATCTAAGGGGCTGGATTACCTGCTAGGTCCCTCCTATGGGTGGACCCTGAAAAGGGGGTGGTTACACCCCTTTCTCTTTGTCCAGTTTTGTGCCAGAGCGGGGCTGGAGTGCCCAAGCAACTGGTTTGAACTGTGCTATGTTGGAGCACCATGTGTGCCCCAGGTAGTGCCTCATGTTGCAACCCTCCCTGCCCCAATACACTAAAAGTCTGTCTGGGGAGGTGCTAGCACCTCCCAAGGCAGGAAAGCTATTGTCCAGGCCTCCCCTGCCGGAGTTTTGTCCAGCAGCAGGAGGTCAGACTCATGTCTGTGGCAGCAGCATCCATTTTGTGATGCTGAGGCTCTGTTTAACTTTAACCGGGTAAAGCATTAACTACATGTCTTCTCCCTCTAGAAGGGTGGAATGCTTCCCCCGCCGCCAGAACTGGCGGGCGGGGGGTAGTATTCCAAAGTGTTTGACACCTTACACAACATGTTTTGATAAAGCCAAACCAAAGTTAGCATTAACCGTAAGGATTATAGTGCACATAAGAATATATGGTATGGCTATATCATAGAACAGCTATAAGGACATGGTTCCGAAAGCTGTAGAGGGGCCCAGCTCATGCTAGCCCACCCTCTCACATAAATCCAAGCACTCTGCCTTCAGGATTGTCAAGGCCTGCCATAGGAGACACTTATAGGTATGTAGGTGTCTATATATAAGGGTAGATATAGGTATACTATATCTAAGCAAGGGGTGATTATACCACCTTGCCCAAGCTGAGTGATCAGTCTGTGGTGTCAGTTTGGATGGCCAGCCAGGGGTGGCATAATACATGCATCAGCCCCTGGTAGGCCTTGGGTGCACCTATGCCCTGGGTACCTATGGTACACTATACAGGGGCTCACAAAGGTGACCCAATACCTAATCAGGTATGTACCTAAAGTACATGATGTCCATTTTACAGGGAGAGCAGATAGCCTGGGGCCCTGAATAGCAGGATCCCAGGCCAACTGAGTCAAAAACCTGCTAAACACTAGGCAAAAAGTTGGGGTAACCATATAGTCAGATGTCCACCTTCCTACAGGTGCCACAACTTTATATTCTTGTTTTGGTCAACATGAGTTGGCCACAACATAAATCTTCTTACGATGTTGTCGGTGAGCCTCCGGGGGCTTGTCAGGTCATTCTGAATGACTGATCTTGCGTCGTAAGCCGTCGTTCCGACAGCAGTATTATGATGCACTACAATACATGGCTTACCAACCGGCCCGATTCCTCCAAATCCGCCTGGAAATTCTGACCACAGCGGTATAGGAAAGGTCGAATGGAGCTGATCTGAGCATGGTCTGACCCTGGAACCGACCTCCCTATTACGATGCGTATTTCCAATGCTCCGTCTGTGTTGGTCAAACCACCTCATCAGAGCTGGGGGAAGAGGAGGCTCATGAGGCTGAAACTCACTACAACACGCTTCCACAGTTCCTTTTCAGTCATGGAGCCCATTGTGCATATGGTACTGCTTCTGTACCTACTCGATTAACAGCAAAACCAGCAGGACCATCGTGGACGTTGCTGCTAGTAAGTGACACGCCTACCCTTACACCAGTGAGCGGCCAAATTATCAATGATGCCCCTGTAAAAATAAATAAATCCTCGGACCCCCCTCAATTTTTGCACAATTAGTCAGCTAAATTGGCAATACAAAAATATGGCTAAACCAGGCATCTGGTGTTGCTGATATCTTTCAATCCATTGTCTCTCAGAGGGACAAACATAATACTCTTATCTCCATGGTGATGCTGAAGATGAAATGATGAACTCCAACACTGCATGTGTAAAATTATGACACCATTTTATAATGTGTTCAAATATGTTATTGATTGTATCCTAGCACACCAAAGAGAATATAATTCAATTCAATACAGGAGCATTGGTATTGTTCAAACTCTGTCACCCCTTTTCACACATACTCCTAATCAGGAAATAAATGACCAAAGTTGTCATTGATAGTCCATTAGAAGGCTGCCTTATTTCTGTGCATGCTCCTAAAACATAAAACAAAACATGATGTTTCTCTTGGCTAGAAACTACCGCCCCCAATGATATCAATTAAGCCCCCTCCCCTGCCCCCCAATGTGAAGATGTCTGTCCTGCACATGGAAAAGACCACAAAGTGAAGGTGCAGTAATATGCAAGTGTCCTGTAGCATGTTGTGCAGGTGAATAACAGCATTGGGTATCCCCATTGTGAACTGGAAATACAGGGACAGACCCAACATAAAGGTAGGAATTAAAATGGGAATAGGTACATAGATATATGTACAGAAATCTGTATGATGAGCTCACCACTGCTCTAAATGCCACATGTCATGGCAACATAATACTAATGCACACCTGAAAGTGTGTTCCACAAAAACACATACACTGCCACACTACATCCTCCCTGATCCAATACCCTAATCACCACTGCTGAGAGCAAAGACTAAGGGTCCACCTGATCTCCTAAACTGCATCATGAAGGAGAGTGTCGCAGTACAGTGTCATACTGAAAATGTATATGTTGATATGTACCACCTGAGGGGGTTTGAAGGTGCATTGGAGTAGCAAGCACTAACACATGTATATTAGTCCATGAATGGTAATTGGACTTGATAGTGCCTAGCAGTACCAGGATGGCAATTGTATGCACAGAAAGCTACCATCCAGTGAGCGCAACAACATAGTGAAAAGACAGAAAGCAGACTTTGCAGCTGCATCACCTACAAGTGCCCCACAACTATCAGCTGAGTTATCTATTATACTACAAGCACATTCTCCTACTGTCTCCACTTACCCAACTACAAATCACAAAGCATTGAATTTCAACCTTTGCCAGTGTAAAACAATCAGGCATCTTAGGTACAATGTAAGTTGTGCATTCACTTATCAAGACCCTGTCAGATGCCTAAATATTGACACATCACATGTGTAACAATATGTGAAAAACACATTACTGTGGCTCATTTGGCTGCATAAACTGGCCGCTTAGACATAATACACATCTATATGAGTACCCACCTGTTTTCTTGTTAAACAAAACTCTTCTTAGTCATGTTGTGACAAGATAAAACAGTCACAATGTGAAGATCACCAGACTGATACACTCTACCACAACCCAGAAGTTGTAATGCTTGTGGCTGTGCCACTGTCTGCACGTGACACATCTTACCTGGACAAAAACACACACTCAACATCACTTGACATACAAACACTCCTTGACAACTCTGACCCACACTTAACAACAAACATGACCATCTGATAGCACATATATTTAATAGAATATAAAGGCACATCACGTCAGCATGATGTGGCCTATGTTCAGTTTGCTAATAATGTGTATGCACACACTCACATATTCTAACTGTGCGTTAAGCCCTGAAGCTTATGTACATTAGTCTGCAACGTTGTGCCCATCTCAACAGTCACACCATATAATAACTAGCTATCAACTCCTGTAACACCCATTCCTGTACCATAAGCCAGCTCCTCATGCAACTAACATATACATCAGTAGTGAATTAGCAAGAACAGAAACACAGTCTAACTCACTAAGCATTGTCATGGGCCCTCACACACCAACCACATTACATAGGCAACTAATGTAAGTGGCATTACACCTATCCACAAACCACTACACAGGAGGACACAGTGCATAGACACCCTGCATAAAATGGAACTCAAATTTAAGGGGAGTCCTAAAAGACAACTTGGCCAGGACACAGTCTGATTTGTACCTACCACACACTCTCCATGTGGACAGGACATTGAGTATCAGTCTCACCCGGGAGTAATGACTATTGGCACAAACTGGCATCCACATGGGGGATGTTTGTTATTGGAAGTACTTAACAAAATCCACTGAAGGAACAGCAGTTGTCCATATCTATCAAGTCACATGTTGCAGGTTACACGTTGTTCTGTGTACATGTGTGGCTAAAGTAACTATCAAGTATGTAGAGTCACAATGACTCCAAGTGTATTAATAAGAAGATTCACGTTGTAGACATCAAACACATATGCAGCATACATCTAATTGATTTTTGTCCTTTGGCACACTTGCACAATTGACTTAGAAATTTAACTAAACTATGGATGCATACAATGTTCAATGCAAGTGTTGGCCCTTCATCCTTCACTCCTACAAAAACTCCATGCGTATATTGACACCCAGCCAATGTAGGTACACACAGCCACACAACATCGCAGTAGACTTACCTTCTCTAGGAACTTTGGGGCACATGCATCAAGCATTTTACCAGTCACATTTTCGCCAGGAGGCACAAACATCCACTTCAGCCACATCACGCAGCCCCTCTGAAAAGACCACCACTGTGTACACCTCACATTCAACACCACCAGCGCACCAAATCCTGCCCCACGCATGCCATGAAGGAACTGGAGCAAAGTCAAAGAGGAACACCTCAATGCCACCCTCTTCCATGACCCCCCTCCGCCACAACCGATGCCAACTCTGCAGCCGAAGAACTACACCGCTGGATCACCAGCTGCGCAGACAAGCTTGCATCCCTGCACCACCCCATCGGACAACGCCCCATGAAGGCCGCCTGGTTCACCACCGACCTCCAAGAAGCCAGGCGCTCCTGCTGACACCTTAATCAACTCCGGAGAAACAAGAAAACCAAAGAAGACCGGAACACCTACAGGAACACAATGACTGATAACCACCAGCGCATAAGAGCCACCAATGACCTTTATCCAGAACAAAATCCACACCAACACCAGTAATGCAAAAGAACTTTTCAATGTCATACAGCAGTTCACCAAAGCCCCAGTGAAGCCACAGACGTCACACCATCCCAGGACCTCTGCAACAAGCTCAGCTCCTACTTTCACCTGAAAATCAAGACCACCATCACCACCTGGAAAACGGCTACCACCAAAGACACCGCCACAACCATGAAGAACACCCACTCAGGAGCCCCCGCGGACCCCTGCCCACTGCACATCTACCACAAAGGTCCTGCCGCTATAGCACCCGAACTATGCCGGACGATTAACACCACCTTCAAATCCAGCATCTTCCCCGATGACTGGAAGCGGGCAGCGGTCAAGCCCCTCGACAAGAAACCCTCGGCTGACCCGATGGAGCTGAAAAACTACCGGCCCATCTCTCTCCTTCCCTTCACAGCCAAAGTCACCAAGAGATTTGTCAACGCCCAGCTAACCACCTTCATCAAAGAGAACGCCATCATCGACTACTCCAAGTCCGGATTCCGCAGCAACCACAGCACAGAGACCACCCTCCTCACCACCACCGATGACATCTGCATGCTACTAGACCAGGGCCAGACAGTGGCCCTCATTCTACTAGACATCTCCACAGCTTTCAACACCATCTCCCACCGCACTCTCACCGCCAGACTCCATGATGCTGGCATATGGGGAAACGCCACCAACTGGATTTGCTCCTTTCTCCCCGGCAGAACCCAAAGGATCAGACTCCCACCCTTCCTCGATGAAGCCACAGAGATCAACTGTTGAGTACCGCAGGGATTCTCGCTCAGCCCCAAGCTCTTCAACTTCTACATGGCCCCCCTCACCACCATTGTTAGACAGCATGGGCTCAGCATAGTATCCTATGCCAATGACACACAGCTCATCCTGTCCCCCACGAACAACCCAGAAGACACCAGAGTCAGCTTCCAGGAAGGAATGAAAGACGTTGCAGCCTGGATGAACAACAGCTGCCTTAAGCTCAAATTGGAGAAGACTGAGGTCCTCGTCCTTGGACCCTCCTCCACTGCCTGGGACAACACCTGGTGGCCCTCCACCCTCAGAAATCCACCCACTCCATCAGACCACACCCAAAACCTCAGCATCATTCTAGACTCCTCCCTCACTATGCCCTGCCAGATCAACGCGGTCACCTCTACCTGCTTCAACTCCCTCCGCATCCTCCACAAGACCTTCAAGTGGATCCCCCCGAATGCAGAAAGACTCTCACCCATGCACTCATGACCAGGAGACTGGACTACGGTAATGCCCTCTACACCGGAATCAACAAAACCAAGCTGCACAAGCTCCAAACCATCCAGAACACCACAGCCAGACTCATCCTTGGAAACTAATGACATGAGCACATGACCCAGCACCTATGAGACCTCCACTGGCTTCCAGTCGAGAAGAAAGTAACCTTCAAGCTACTCACCCACGCCTATAAATCCCTCCACAACATCGGACCCAAATACCTCAACGAAAGAGTCTTCTTCCAAGTACCCAAAAGGAACCTCCACTCTGCTGACCTCGCCCTGGCAGACCCCCCACGCATCCACAGAACCAGAGTAGGTGGAAGAGCTTTTTTCAACGTTGCAGCAAAGACCTGGAACAAGCTCCCAGTCAACAACAGACACTTCCCCACTCTGCATACCTTCAGGAAGAGCCTCAAGACCCGGCTCTTTGACTGATCTGGAGCTGCAACCCCCCCCCTCCCTGCCCCCCAGCGTTCCCCACAAAGTCAGCTGCGGCAGTCGGAAGAGATAAATGACAACTCTTGGCTATAGAATCCGGAATTCCAAATACAGAGTTTAATAAAAAATCCCAGAACCTGTGATCGACAAACAACAAAGGGATCAGTGACATTTCTTCCCTGTATGAAGTTGCCAAACCTACCAATTGATTATGAGGGAAGTAGGACTACTCCTCATACAGTCAGTTGTTTGAAGATTATTGAAGAATCAACCAATTAGGTTTCAGAAGCTAGAAGAGCTTTTTAAAGTTATTCAATTGAAGAAGAACAATAAACTCCCAAAAGCTGAAATAAAGTAACTGCCGAAAAATATTTTAAAACCAGAATAAGCAGGGCCACTCTATTCAGAGCCAACGCCAAAGAATCTGTGACAGAGTCCTGACAAAGGGGCAAGCCGAAACGCGCATAGCTAGAACACAAACCGCCAGTCTCTTCATATCAAGAAAATGTTGAATATATATTGAAACCATTGGATGTATAACCAATTGTGCCATTGTATGATGAAATGAACATGTTGCTTTTTCCTTCTGTAAATAATTAAACAATAGGCAGAGATAAGATAATTTTGAAATGTAAGAGTAACTATCAGTATTTAATGTAGGCACACTACAACTGTTTCAATATAAAAAATGTTTTGCTATTAATTGAACAGATATCTTTTGTATTGAGAAATATTTCTACAATGAGAATTTTTCTTTAAAAAGTGATCATCTTTTTACCAATGTAATAAAGAAAAGAAAAGAAAAGAAAAGAAATTTATCAGATATTAGGTTGTTTTGTGCTCAATATATATATGGTTACATCTGAGATTAATTTTTACTGATATGCCTGTGATTTGTTAAACCCACCTTGCCAATGTGTTTCTTTTCCAAGAATTATATTTCCCTGTTGTGGAGAACTATCTCATATTCAGGGCCCCCGTTCTTTATAAAATTGCTGCAACCCCCTCCAGTGCCTTGAGAACCTCACGGGTGAGTAGCATGCTCTAAAAAAAACCTGATTGTTTGATTTTAGCGAAACCAACATGCATAGGTAATTGCAATTCCTTAATAATCAATATTAAGGAATCACAGTTGGCTAGCGTGATGCATGTGCCCCCATATGTTATCATTTTCATATTAATAAAACTGTACTCATACATATCAAATTACACATTAATAACAGTTAACAGCTAGAGATCTGTTTGGACACAGGAATACCTAAAAAACGAAATAAAAATTGCTTTATTCAGCCTCCCGGGTTCACGTATGAAAACAAAGGCCAACACCAGTCCAAATGTCCATGTTGTGGGCCAGCAAAATGTGGTCTACCCAAACTTGCCTTCAGTAATGCTGCTGCGGGATACCTCTCCTGAAAGAGGCCTCTAGGGGGCATGCCAGGCACCAAAATATAAAACTAGGGGGGATGGGCTAGTCCTTTGCAGGGCTACGCTGGTCCTTGGGAGGGCAGGGCTCAGGACTGGGGGTGTCGACTGGGTCAGTGGGAAGGCAGGGTATAGAGGGGAGTAGCAGGGCTTCACCTTTTTGGGTTCTTTATGCCCCAGAAGGGTGGTGAAGGGAATAGGGAGAGGGGCCTTTTAACCTTTTAATTTCTTCCCCGTCAAGGTACTGGAGTAGGATGGGGAAGACAATCTACTGGCTTTAGGAGGGGGTTGGGTGGTAGCTTGAGGTGGAGCTTACTTTTCCGGCTTCCTTGATGTTGCTTTTGGGTTTCAGAAGGAGGCTGGGTAGGTGTTTTGGGGGTGGATGTTGAATGGTATGGCAGAGGCACAAGGGTCTTCTTTTTAGGTTAGGGATGAGGTTGGTAATTTTGGGAAGGGAAGAGGTCAAGGGCAATGAGGTAGAGTTTCTAGACTGATTTGGTATGAGCCGAGGCATGGGTAGGGGGTGTAGAGGCAGAGGGTAGTAATGTATGTGGCATGTCCTTGTGTGCTGGTGTGGTGTCTGTTGTGGCTGTGTGTAATGGTATTGTGGCTGCCTGCAAGTCAGTGGATGTGGAAGTCAGGGTGTCTTATGTCTGTTGATTTCATGTGTGTCTGTCTTTTGCTTTATGTCTGTGTGTTTGTGTGCTGTGTGTGTTGATGTTGCTGTGGATGCCGGGTCAGGTTTGCATGTGCTTTGGTCAGGTATGGGAATAGAGACTGTGGATGGGGTTGAGGCAGGAGGGGCGTTGGAAAGCTGGATTTTGATCAGTGTGAAAGCTTGAGCCTGAATGGATTTTTGGAGGGTTGACATGTCAGTGTGAATGCCCTCCAGGAAAATACCATCTTGGTCTGCTGATTGTTATGGACCTGGAGGAAATTCAGCACTGCTGTCTGAGCAACAGACATCTGTCTCATGAGGTCAAAGGCCCCCACACTAAGGGCAGCAGGGGAGACAGAGGCAGGGGGTGAGGTACCTTGTGCAAAGGACACTCCTCCCCTCTGAGGGAAGCGGCCATGGGCAGTGGGCTGAGGAGCAGGTGTGAGGACGGAAATGGTAGGTTGATGGTGAACTCAGATGTAGTGGACACAGGTCCAGGGGGATCCAACACCACCTGAGAGGGCACACTGGAACTGGTGTTGGATGATGACTACACTGCTGTGACATCCGTCAGCTACTCAGTGGTGCTCCCTTCACCCTCTGTGCCACTGGTCCCCTCATGCTCACTGGCAGCATGAGAACTACTGTGGCCAGCTGCTTCCCCAACAGTTGTGGCACTGTCTACCTCGCTGCACTGGTCTGATGCTGCAAAACAGATTAGGAAAGAAATTAGTTGAGATGTTGAGATGTACATGGTACATGGGTGTATTAATAACTCTACCCACATTAGTTAACATCATAATTTTAACTTGGATGACAATATTACGTCCTATAGAGTCAATAGCACATTAGTGAAAGCTACAAAACCTGTGTGCACTCGCATATAATTGGGTCAGGAACATAGTTTGATGCAACATAATGTTTTTCCTTCTCAAAATCTTAACTACATCTATGCACCATCTGATGTTTTGTCTCTCACTCCTGATGCCCACAGAGAATACCACCTTTACCTCATGTGATCCAAGGGAGAATAGACTTTCTAATAAGAAATGGAAGAACACTGCAGCCTTAACATACAGCATATAGTGAACTCTCCCTAATCTACAGCTTGTGGAACAGCAGGTGCCCTGCGCCAGTTAACATTGTTTGCTATTTCACTTGGCTCACATTACTGTTGCGCATCTGTCCATTAGCAGATGAAGCAGTTCTAGGTTTCACATATGTGACTCATATAGAATTTACACACAAAATATAGGCATAGCAAGGAAAATATTGTCTATCAGTAATGTGTCATGTCAGCACAGTACAATAATCATATTTAGTGTAGGCAGATTGCAACACTTTTAAAAGTTTGCCATGTAAACACAGCTTATCACACTGCCAATGACAATGACTTAATATTGCTTCAGAGACATGTGGCTTACTATACCACCAGGCCTGATAGAATCATTGTATGGCCACAATTTTATTGCACAACATTTTACTTGATACCTTTTGACAACACTATTTCTTATCATGTATATGCGGCTGATGCCCACATCTCACAAGGACAAATCAGTCTATCCCTCCCTTATTAATATCATCAGTCACATATTGTCCATCTTAAATGCCGTTGTGTTCTTCACCTGAATATATCAACACTTCTCAGATGTCGGTGAAGCCACATTTCCAGATATCTGAGTTACAATGTTGAACCATAGTTTTATTTGCACACAAAGATTAATACCCCTTGTAACAAGCATCAATGCCATTATGAATGTTTAACTTCCACTTCCATGACTAACCCCCCTTACAACCTAACACCTACTTTGTTAGGTATTCACAGACATCTGTTGTCATCTACACATAGTCCAAAACATGGAATCAGCTCAAATTTAGATAGCATGTATTCTGTCCCTCACTTATGGTAAGCTCCAGTCTGACATGTGACATCAGTATACATAAGCATGAATATTGCCAGATGCTACATTGGACAGCAGATAGCACCAGTGCTGTTTGTAAATTGTTTAACAGAGATCCATATTGACTGGCCAAGGCTTGCCATTACACAGGGCATGCTACCTGGTTGTATTGCATGGCATGTCACAGTCAAGTTCACAAGCATCAAATTACACAAATGTTTTGTTGTCTCAATACAGAAAGCATGGCAAACAATGGCATTTGTGATGAACGATGTTGAGCATCGCAGAAATATGTAAGGGTCGCTTTCTTGCACATTGTGTTGTCATGTGCCCGTTATACAATGGAATTGCACTAATGGTAATACCCAGCCTCTTTTAAGTTTACATGGCACTGATTCAAGGGACTTAAACATGCAACAGCAACTATTGTTGCGTATGCTACATGTTAGTAAGATCAAACAGAACACTGTTCCGTGGTAAAGGGTGCGTGTATGTCACCCTAAATGGCAGAGAGAAGAAAGACTAGAATAGAGAAGAGGTAAGAGAAAGGGGATGAAAGAAGGAAGAGAGTCAGATGTATATGCCCAGTTTCAAGGATCCAATCCTGAAGGGCAGGGCCAAGTCTTGCCTCTTATTCGCCCCCACACACCCAGAAGGATGTCATGCTTCATCATCGGGATTTTTTATGGTCCTCGTCAGGCCAACGCTGCAATGCCTGATGGGCCCCTGAAGGGTCTCTCTCACGAAGATATTTTAAAGAAAAAAAGCCGATTGATGAGTGCGGGTGTGGGGGCGGGGAAAGAGCGAGAAGGGATCCAGAGAGAGGTGGTGGTGTAGTGCATGCAAGGGAGGTTAAAATTAACTAGGGATATCCACTATTGGTACATTTATTCTTGTGGTGCCCCTGGTAGGCTAAAAAAACAAAAGGTTGGTGAGTTACGTTAGGGCTTAATGTGCCAGTGTAACTAAACACAAGGTCAACATGTTTCACGCTTATGGAAGTCCTAGTGATCTGTAGCCTTTCTTCAGGACCTAAAAGGAAGTGTAGGTGCACGTCAGTGAGAAAGAAGGGGTTTCGTGGTGATAACCCCGTCAAATATGTGAGGTAGCTCGTGGTGGACCCAAGGAAGAAGTACCTAGAAAAGTCAAGTGATCTATATAAGTAGATCTGTCCACGTGATGCCCTCTTATAGTAGGTTATGAAGTCTCCAAAGGCTACGCTTCGCTGGTTGAGCCCGCATCTTTGTGAGGTTAAGATGGTTGCTCGCTCCAGTGTACCTACCCTCGCCAGCTCTCCATCCCTTCCTACTAGTCATACCCATTCAGTCACACCTAAGCTCCCATTGTGTGTGGCTGTCTAGGAGGAATACACAAAGCCCAACAACTTACCCCAGTCATGTGACCAGAGACAGGCTGTGAACACCAAATGGCGAAAGCAAAAAAATTGCAACTTTCTAAAAGTGGCATTTTCAGAATTGTATCTGGCTTCAGCATGAGTTAGAATTTTAAGCTGGGATTCCAGAGACACCAAACAGGAACCAGTCATCTCTTCCCATTCGAAAATTACACTTACAAAATGCAATAGGGCAACTCCAATATTATCCAGTAGCAAAAAACGAATTTATGAGTTTTTCCTTACCGAGGCGTAAAACTTAAAAGTAAATGTCCAAAGGTTTAAATACACCCCACCCTGGCCTTAGGGCTCTCCCAGTTCTACCTTAGGGGTGACTTATATGTATTAAAAAGGAAAGTTTGGGCCTGCTAAAGGTTTGTTTAAGAAAACAAAATGGGGATGCCAGTACTGATACAAGAGTTATTTGACATTTAGACACAGGACCCGAAAGAGTAATTCAAGGCTGGGAGCTGATTAGTAGCTTTTATTATTTAGTTCCAAAGAACAGCTATATTTTTAGAAAAAACATATTCAAACAGATAAACAATATTACATGCTATACAAAAAAATGGGAGGTAAGGGGATCTTTCATCATATCAAGCATGTCACACGCATACAACATTCAACCATTCAGGAACAACAAAAGTTATTAACATGTGCAATATATTACAGTGATTAATATGTTATAGTAAACAAACAACCACAGCAAAGCTGGAGATGGCCACGGTCTGCAAAATATTTTGGAAAATATTACTAGAGAATTATATACAAAAAGTACATTCCTTACACCAATTCAGGTATTCTTGGTTTTTTTGTTTTAAAGAAAAAAGTAAACAAAGTAATGTACAAGGAATGGTGAAAAGCAGCAGAGCGGTTCAGATGTGCTTATCACCCATGCAGACTCAAGGGTGGCTATGGGCCTACGCGTTTCGAATCCTGCCGATCTAAGAGGATTCTCTTCAGGGCCTTTAATTATATCTGCCTAGGTGGTAGGCGGAAATGCTATGTTGGAGGCTGGGTCGCTTGGAGGAACAAAGACGGTGCCTCTTGTTAAAGAGCCTTTTGTTTAGAGTGTGACGGCCGTCGAAAAGGAAATGAAAGAAGCACGAAGTCAAACGAATGGACATTCAAAGATGAAATTGCTTTCATCAACACCTTCTCTTGGCTGGTTTATGAGACCGTGAATGATTACGGAGGGCGTGGTCCACCGAACGCGGCTTGCTGCTTGCACACGGATCACAAGCCCATGAACACGGCGTGACACGCTGGTATCATTTTGAAAAAGATTGAAATGAATCACTATTCCAGGACCTCGGTCGACGGCGTGGGAGGAAGCTTGTTTAGCCAGGACCAAATTTCAGTTAAAACTGCACACCCAGGCTCTGCAATGGCAAGCCTGACACACGTTTAAAATAGGAATACTTAAGTGGGTGGCACAACCAATGCTGTAGATCCACTAGAAGCATTTAATTTAGAGGCCCTGGGCACATTTAGTACACCTTACTTGGAACTTAAAAGTAAATTAAATATGTCAATTGAGGATAAGCCAATGTTGCCATGCTTTGGGCAGAGAGCACAAGCACTTTAACACTTTGGTTTGCAGTGGTGAAGTGTGCAGAGTCCTTAGGCCAGAAAACAGAAGTCAGCAAATACAGGATGTCTGAAGGCAAAAAGTTGCGAATGCATTATAAATAGGGCTCCGGGTTTTATGGTATTTATCCATATTTATTTTTGTGCCATTTTACCTGTATTTATTCATATTTATTTTGTGTTGTGCGAATAAACGAAGTTGTAAAACTGTACATTTCCATATATATTTAACTATTTAAGCAGCCAAATATTACATAACAGTACATTCGCTGGTAAAGAATTGCATTATGCCACACATGTATATTGACACATGCCGTTATTTAAATGATTTTATCCTGTTTTTTATTTCCCATGTAGTCCATCTCCTCAACTATAATTCATGAAAGACAGCATGGAGAGAGTCACTTAAAAGCAGCACAATTTTCTGTATTTATCCAATTTTTAACATAAACACGTTGTTTTCTGTCTGTATTTATCTGTAAAAATCCGTAAAAACAGGAAACAGGGAGCCTTGGTTATAAATGACTGTTGGAAGGTAGTTATTGGTAGTGGTAAGTGTGCACCTAACTCCAGTAACAAGGCCTCAGACACTGTACTAGGTCATAAAAAGGGTCTCTATAAATTAGTCCATTGCTCGGCCCTTGGTAGCTCACACTGAGCAATAAGGCTTAACTTAGAAGATACGCATGTAAAGCATTTAAAAACACTAATAGGGTAAATAAGTAAGACACAACATACAATAAAAATCCCACACCAATTTATAAAAATAGGAAATATTTTAATCTTTGAAATTACACCAAAATGACCAAAATCCATTATTGGGAACAGGAAATATGCCTTTTTAAAGAATAAACACTTTCTAGTGCTCAGAAACCAATAGCACCTATCTGGGACATCAGGTCGCGCTTGACCAGGACAAAGTCAGAGTTTCACACCTACCGCAATGGAGCCCTGCTCGGATACCCTACGTGCGAGGGCCAGATCAAAATGTTACCTTAACACTGAAAACTTTTCTGAAACATTTTCTTCAGAGGGCACTCGCTGCTCTTCACCAGGCCAGATTTGGTGAGGGTTCGTCGACTTAACTTTCAGAGAGCTCACGGTCAAATCCTGGAAGTCGGACCCCCCGAAGCTCTTCAGCAGGATGAACCTGGAATCCGGGCTGTGTCATGGTTGAAGGTGGCTGGTTTGACCCTTGCAGTCAGGTCGGTTACTTTATGGACCTTTTTTCCAAAAGTTCCCAATATTTCCCAAACTTCTTGGGGTCCTTCTCGAAGGTCTTCTTGTAGGTTCCAAGGGTTCAAAACACAAATTCAATGGTCTGGTATCTCCTAAATGGTCCTTGGCAGGGCTGGACTACTCTTCACACAACTATCTAACCTGATAACAATACACTCTGACCTATGTGTTCTCGGTGACCTTAACATTTGGTTTGACAAACCCAATATGACCCATCCACAAACAATAATTACTGGCCTAGACACACTGAACCGGCATCAGATTGTCCAAAAATCCTCACACATCGCTTGACATATCCTGGATGTCGTTCTTGCTAATACCGAACTAGTTACCTTTCAAACTATAACTCCGGTCACATGGTCAGACCACTATTTGCTTGCTTTCCAACATAAAACAAATCTAAGCGACTCACCTAAATTCCACTTACATGCATCCACCTATCGACTGTGGAACAAACTCAATTTGTAACACTTAGAAACACAAATAACATCAAGTAAATATCTGGAAACAATAACTTCTGCTAAAAAACTATGTGAGTAGCTACAGGAAGCTTTTGATATCCTGATACCACTCAAACCCACACAACAGAACAAAAGAAAACAAGCACCTTGGAGAAATACAGACATAAAAGACATACAACTACAAATTAGAAGCTGCAACGTGCCTGGTGCAAAACAAAAAATAAACAAGACAAACTTCACCTACAGAAAATTAACAGATTATACAAGTCATCTATCAAAAAAGCAAAGAAAAGGTACTATTCAGTCATAATTCAAAATACTAAATGTGCAAATAACGAATTTTATAAAATACTCAATGAATTTCATAAACCGAATTGCCCAGAAGGAACTCATCCTGTTACTCAAGTTTTCACATGCAAACTGGCAAATCATTACGCGGACAAAGCAGACACGTTGGAGTCGTACTTAAAACAGAGACAAAACACCAGGACTAACCCTTTTACAAAACAACAATCAAAGAATACTCTAACTCAGCCTCTCTGTTCCTTCCAACACATTTCACACAAGGAATTTAAGGACTTGGTCAAAGCAAGCAGGCCTTCCGGCAGCCCTTTTGACCTGTGTCCACCGCAAACTTTCAAGACAATTTTTTTAAAAACCTCTGCTTCCACTCTAGTAAAAAGAATCATCAACGATTCCTTAACTACCGGAATATTTCCAAGAGAACTCAAAAGGTCATACATATGCCCTTTACTGAGGAAAACAAATCTTAGACCCACTGGACCCTGCCAACTATAGACCCATTACAAATGGACCTTTCCTGAGCAAACTGATAGAAAGAGCTGCGTCCGCCCAGAGGTCACAAGTCATTGAAGACAATGCCATACTTTAAGACTTCCAAACAGGATTCCGACCGGGAAGAGGCACAGAATCTGCCCTCCTTGCCATCTGGGATGACCTGAAGAACACAGTTGACCGCAACAGGGTTGCTGCGCTACTCCTCTTGGACCTCTCGCCTTCCTTTGACACGATTGATCATGACACTCTGATGCAAAGGTTCTATGAAGCCTGCATAGAGGGGACTGCTTTAGATTGGATCATGTCCTACCTTTGAAACAGAACTAATGTCATCCATACCCACCTTTCTCGTCCAAACCATACTCCACAAAAGCTGGCGTCCCTCAAGGCTCTAGCTTCACTCCCATGCTTTTCAACAACTACTTGAAGTCATTACTGGTACTGATCAATCAATTTCAACTCATGTGCAATAACTATGCAGATGACACACAAATACAGCTTCAGCTAGTATCCCCCAAAGACATTGGATACTCACCAATTTTCAGTAGTTTCTGAGCTGTGGATCAATGGATGACTAGGAGCCATCTCAAATTGAATACTTCCAAAATGGAAATACTCATGTGTGGTGATTAGAAACATGATGACCCGCTTGCCGTCTGGCCTGATGAACTGGAATCACCGCCTAAAGTATTAAAGGAAGTAAGAAACCTCAGAATGACCATGGACTCCAAGCTATCGAAGTATGCCCAAGTGGACAGACTAGCAAGATCAAGCGTTGTTACTATAACAGCTCTGCGATGAATCTTGCCCCATTTGGGATTGCCACACAAAGTCTGAGCTAACATCTCCCTTGTTCTGTCCAAACTCGATTACGCCAATAGCCTCTATCACGAATCACCTTTAACAACTATGAAAAGACTACAACAGATAGAGAACTTGGCTTCCAGACTACTCTTCCATATCAAACCGCAAGACCACATCTCCCCTGCCTTGAAAGCCCTGCATAGGTTACCGGTTCCAGAAGATCCACACTCAAGCTGCTTTGTATCACCCACAAAGCAATACATGGAATGGGAGGGCTCTTCATCAGGAATAAAATCACCAAACACATTCATCATAGGAACCTCCACTCTAGAGTGGCACCTCGCCTCAAAATCCCAAGATACAAGAAAAAAACCATGGTTGGCACATTCTTCTCTGTTCAAGCAGCCACAACATCAAACTCTTTACCCCAACATAAGATCCACCGACAACCACCTTATCTTCAGAATTGGCTTTTTCCCACATACGCACCATACGCAAACAGGAATATACAGCATATCCCTCTGTATTTAAGCATTTATTTGTACTATAGATATGTAACTATTTATGTGTATTGTCTTGTATATACATGTAAAATAGTAATGTTAAAAATAAAAACATTTTAAATACAACACTTGAAAACCAGAGTTTATTGAATGCATCCTAAATCTACTTATACTTACTTCCTTTATGCATCTATATACCTTCCATGCACTTGCATCTATATATTTATTACTTTCCTCCCAAAAAAACATATTCAATGCAATCTTATTTCTCACCCTATACCTCTATCAATATCTTTAATCTACATATACTTACTTCCTTTATGCATCTATAAACTTTCCATGTACTTATAGATCTGTATATTTATTACTTTCTTCTAATTCAGCATACCAATGCAGTACCCTATTTATCACCCTATACCTCTCTCAATATATCTTGTGCCTCAACTCTCTGACTCATCTCAAACCTCTTTGTACTACTCTGTCCAATGCACTACCCTATTTCTCACTTTATACCTGTCTCAATATATCCTTTACATCCACTCTCTCTTTCATCTCAAACCCCATACCTCTGCTATGATCCCCAAAATAGCCCTTTCTATATTCTCCCCTACTCTACCCCTCCTTGCACCATCTGACACCTCTTTTACTATACTGATCCCCCAAAACAAGCCTTTCTAAACTCTTCCATCTGACTCTTCCCCTCCACATCCCTTTTTACTCATCCCAAGCCTCCCACTACTGCTATGACCTCCAAACAAAAGTGTAAATCTTTTACTTTTCTATCCCTCCACTATCCTTATTAACACCTTCCATGCTGATGACGAGCTCAGCTCGTCATCAGCGTTACCAGCCGTGTGCTGATGACGAGCTGAGCTCGTCATGAATCGCGGTCATTTTAAAAATGCCGCACACAGCGGGAAAAACGGCCGCACGCACGCGGTTAATCGGAAAAACAGACTAACATGTCCACTTCTCAAATTTCATATTTCACTATCCTAATTCACCACTAAGCCTTTATGGGTTCCAGAGTAGTGTGCGACTCGCCAAAAAACCACTTCAACACCTCATTAGGGGTGGAAAGCACTGTTAAAAATGCATATCTTTTTCCCTCTTCTATCCCTCTTCTATCCTTCTCAATCCAAATAGCTGACTAATAACCACCATTCAAATTACTTTCATTTTTCACTATACTAATTCACCACTAATCCTTTATGGGTTCCGCAGTAGCATGCTAGTAGCCGCAAAAGCGCCTCAACACCCCATCAGGGGTTACAAGCGCTATTTATATTTATATGCAAACCATTCTCCCTCTTCTATCCCTCTCCTACCCTTCTCAATCCAAAAAACTGACTAACAATCTACCTCTCAAATTACTTTCATATTTCACTATACTAATTCAACACTAATCCTTATGGGTTCCGGAGTAGCATGCTACTCGCCAAGAAAGTGCTTCAACAACCCATTAGGGCTAACAAGAACTATATAAATGCAAACTTTTTTTCTCTCTTCTATCCCTCCGCTATTCGTCTCAATCCAAATAACTGACTAATATCCTCCTCCCAAATTACTTTCATATTCCACTATACTAATTCACCACTAATCCTTATGGGTTCCGGAGTAGCATGCTACTCGACAAGAAAGTGCTTCAACAACCCATTAGGGCTAACAGGAACTATATAAATGCAAACTTTTTTTCTCTCTTCTATCCCTAAGCTATCCTTCTCAATCCAAATAGCTGACTAATATCCACCATTCAAATTACTTTCATTTTTCACTATACTAATTCACCACTAATCCTTTATGGGTTCCGCAGTAGCATGCTACTAGCCGCAAAAGCGCCTCAACACCCCATCAGGGGTTACAAGCGCTATTTATATTTATATGCAAACCATTCTCCCTCTTCTATCCCTCTCCTACCCTTCTCAATCCAAAAAACTGACTAACAATCTACCTCTCAAATTACTTTCATATTTCACTATACTAATTCAACACTAATCTTTTAATGGGTTCCGCAGTAGCCTGCTACTCACCAAAAAAGCGCTTTAACACCCTATCGGGTAACAAGCACTATATGAATGCAAAACTTTTTCCCTCTTCTGTCCTTCCGCTATCCTTCTCAATCCAAATAACTGATTTATATCCACCACTCAAATTATTTTCATATTTTACTATACTAATTCACCACTAATCCTTATGGGTTCCGGAGTAGCATGCTACTCGCCAAGAAAGTGCTTCAACAACCCATTAGGGCTAACAAGAACTATATAAATGCAAACTTTTTTTCTCTCTTCTATCCCTCCGCTATTCTTCTCAATCCAAATAACTGACTAATATCCTCCTCCCAAATTACTTTCATATTTCACTTTACTAATTCACCACTAATCCTTATGGGTTCCGGAGTAGCGTGCTAATTGCTGAAAAAAAAGCTTCAACACTGCATCAGGGGTAATAAGCGCTATATAAATGCAAACCTTTTTCCCTCCTATATCCCTCTGCTATCCATCTGAATCCAAATAACTGACTAACCTATCCATCACTCTCTAACAATGACCTCCTGCTTGCCTGTCATTTATAAATGTGGCAGGCGGTCCCTCCACCAGAGGATGGAGTAATTTACACCATCCCCAGGTGGTGGAACAACGGGACATCCTCCCAGAATGAAATTTATTATTTATTTATTTGAGAATTTTATATAGCGCACAGATACCCCAACGGGGTATCCCGGCGCTCCTGTGAGTACTGATGCTGTATCTGACTCAGAAGGAGTTAACAGAAGAGGAAGGTTTTAAGGGCTCTTAGTCCAGTTCCTCCTGGATGGTCCGGATGGACAAAGGAAGCTTGTTCCAGTGAGTAGAGGCACAGACTTGGAATGTTTTACCACCAGAGCGAACTTTTTTAATCTGGGGGTAAGAAGAAGGTGTTTAGAGCTGGAAAGGAGAAGTCTGGTGTTGCGGGAGGGACGGAGGCAGGAGGATAGGTATGCAGAGCCCTTCCCCTTGACTGCCCGGTGGGCTAGAGTGAGTGCCTTAAATTCCACCCTTTTTAGAACGGGAAGCCAGTGCAACTTATGCCGGTGGGGGGTGATCCGTTCACGAAGGGGGAGGCCGCAGACCAGACGAACAGGAGCATTCTGGACCGTCTGGAGACGCCGGTGGAGTCCCAAGGAAAGACCAAGGTACAGTCCGTTGGCATAATCCAGATGGGAGGTAATCAGTGCCTGCACGATTGTTTTCCTAGTGTGACTGGGAAGGAAGTTGATGAACTTTTTCATCATCCTAATTTTGGAAAAGCAGGCAGCGGATACCGTCTGGATTTGTTTTTGAAATTAGAGGTTGGTATCCTAGATTACCCCGAGGTTTTTTACTGAGTCTCTAGGTGAAGGGGGCGCACTTAGTTCGAGGGGCCACCACAGGTTGGAATACAGAGGCACGGGCTGGTGGAAGAATAAGACCTCGGTTTTGCCGGCGTTAAGCCGGAGGGAGTTGTTATCCATCCAAATTGCGATGTTACGGAGGCAGTTTTTCAGCGGGTCAAAGGTAGTTTGAGATGGGGAGTCGTATGAAAACAGTAGCTGAATGTCGTCAGCGTATGAGGTGGCCTTGATTCCAGATTTAGCAATGATCTCGGCCAGAGGGGAAAAATAGATGTTGAACAGGAGAGGGCTTAGTGAGGAGCCCTGAGGGACTCCCCACCTAAGTGGGCGGCTGTCCGAGGTAAATGGGGGAGTGAATGCTGCCTGTGTCCGATTGGACAAAAAGGAGGCAAACCATTCCAAGGCCTTGCCTTGTATGCCTTTTGCCTGTAGACTGTCAAGGAGGACGGGTGTGAGACGGTGTCGAATGCTGCCGATAAATCGAGCAGCACCAACACCGCTCTTGATCCCTCGTCCAGCTTCCATCGAATGGCATCAGCCATCTCAATGAGGGCGGACTCGGTACTATATCCGGGTCTGAATCCGTGCTGTGAGTTATGAAAGGCGCCGTGGGTTTCCAAAAAGCTGGCCAGTTGTCGTTGTACAAGTTTCTCAAGTACTTTAGCTGGTGCGGGGAGCAGGGAGATGGGACGGTAGTTAGCAGGTTCGGTAGGGTCCGCCTTCGGCTTTTTGAGGATGGGAACCAATCTGGCATGCTTCCAGGAATCGGGATAGATGCCTGTCTGGAGGGAGTTGTTCCATTTACCATTTAAAATGGGGTTGAGAAGGGGGGCTAGGGATTTGTACTGTTTAGCCGGCCAAGGGTCCATGGGAGAGACAGATTTGCATTTTAGTAGTTCTGCCAAGGAGTGTTCAGGGGTTATCACCTCAAAGTTAGAGAAGGCATGAGCAGGATTAGGGCTGGCTATGCATGTTCCAGCAATTTTGTTTTTAAAGTAGTTCGAGAGACGATCGCAGAGGGTCTGGGACACCGGAGGTTGACTTTGGAGGGCCAGAGGATCAGTGAATGTTCTCACGGTATTAAAAATCTCTCTTGACAAACCTTGTGCCCGAGTGATTTTCTCTTATAGATGGATTTTTTTGTGGTCTATGATCTTCTTCCTGTATTCCTTAAGGGCAGATTTATATATGAGTTTACTATTTGGAGAGTAGGATTGTCGCCAGCGTCTCTCTAGCTGTTTACAGGCCGATTTACATTTGCGGAGTTCGTCCGAGTACTAGGGTGCAGAAGGGGTAGCTCGAGAGGATTTAATAGGCCTGATAGGGGCTAGAAGGTCAATAACGGAGGTGATCCAGTGATTCAAGTTGGACAGTCTAGTATCTAGATCTGTGACCTCCTCAGGGGCGGTCGAGGAGAGATGAGAGGCTAAATTATCTGGAGAAATCATACTCCAATTGCGGCCCACTGGTTTTGTCGGGGGTCGGTATCGATCCTGGTGGCTAAAAGAGTTGGTAAAAGGGATCCCATAGTGATCAGACCAGGTTACAGGGATGGGGTCACTCGGGGAAATATCGGTTAAATTGGTGCAGATAAGGTCTAAGGTGTGTCCAGCCTTATGGGTTGGACCCGAAATTATTTGGTTTAGTCCACCTTCCGAAAGGGTGGAAAGAAAGTTGACGATGGTGGGATCATTGGCATTATCTACATGAAGGTTGAAGTCCCCAATAAGGATGAAATTAGCGTAATGAGAGGAGACCTGTAAGGCATAGTCAAGGAGATCCAGAAGATGAATAGTTTTAGATTTGGGGGGGCGGTATACTAATAAGCCTGAGCATGTGCAGTTGGCTGCTAGTTTGATACAAAAAGGTAGTGCCTCAATACATTCAATTTGGGAGTAGGAAAAGGTAGAGATGGACCAGAGTGATCTGTAGATTATGGCCACTCCTCCACCAGGGTGGATTTTCTGTGTTTTTGCGCACAATATCTTGTATTCTGGCGAATAGCAAGGCAGAGTGCAGTGTTGGTTTCATCCCCTAGCCAAGTTTCGGTGGGAAAAAGAAGGTCCCACTTGTTATCCTCTAACGATTGAGCTATGTCTAGAGAATGTTTCACGAGTGAGCGGCAATTGATCAGACCAGCTCTAATAATAATTTTCTTGGGGGCCGGAGGGTGTCGGGTGGGAACCTTTAGGAGATGACATTGTGTTGGGGAGTTGTAGTCTCCGTTTTGTACACTACAAGGTTTATAGGGTAGTGACAAGGGATCGGAAGGGGGGAAATGTGCATAGGGACAGTATTTTAAGTCGAGATGTAATAGCGCTTCCCTACTGTAAGAGATGGTGGAAGAAGGGTAGGGTAGGGCAGAGTTCTGGCTGGCCACGGCCGCTTTCTGGTCGCGGACGGGCGCAGACGGGCAGGACTCTGGCACGACTCCGGCACGCTTCCGGCGCGTCCACTGATTACGTCCGCTGCGTGGAGGCATGTCCTTCCCTTTTTATGCTGGCCACTAGGAAGCGTGTGATGCTTCCCCCACCTAAGATGGCCGCTGCGGTTTTTTTGGAGCTCACCCGGGGATGTGGAGAAGCCCTCAGCGTTTACATCGGCTGGGACTGCCCCGGTGAGTGAGGAAATACAAGGGTGAGGGGGCGCTGAGATCGCGCTTAGCGGTACAAGCAGGGTGGGGGGAGACCAAAGTGCAAAGTGCAAAGTGCAGTTCCTGGTAGGAGGCTTAGTGATTCCAGCCGAGCGAGTACAAATAATTTTAAAATACGAATGCAAATAAGTTTAAAATGAAGAGCTTATTTAATCAAGCAGATCAGAACATATACTTTTAAAAGTCGCTTTCAGGACAGAGGAAGTCAACAAAAAAATTCTAAGCGCTGTGACACAGCAACCTCCCGGCTTCCGCCTCAGGAGGGATTCATACACACATTTCTATTTGCTTTATGGAATATATATGTATATATATATATATATATATATATGTATATATATATATATATATATATATATATATATATATATATTCACTGAAGAAACCATAGGTTTAAGGCCTTATATAATTCGGAATTAGCACTTAAAAAAACTTTGCAATTCACTCAAAAGACTATAGGTTTTAGGGGTGTTATAGTTAGCTGGACATTTCACTCATACAAAACCATTGAAATTGCTCCTATATAGTTAGTTGTACTAACTATATTTCGCGCACCCGCAATCCACTGCTGATGATGTCACATATTACATCATTCATGACATGGTCAGTGACATCACTGATGACATATCAAATGACAATTTTTAAATGTATTAATTGTTATTTTTTTATACTGATTTACTACATTTTTGCAGGCAGGTGTTCAGAGGGCACGCCCCCTTTTTACATCACTCAGGACATGGTCAGTGACATCACTCATGACATCACTGATGACATCTCAAATGACATCCCTGATGACATCACTGATGACATCATCCTTGTGGCAGACCTCCTCTCACTGTAATATAACCTTTGATACACAAGATCAAAAATAGTAACTAACATTTTCAAAAAAATGGAGATACCAATTTCAGTTAGAACAATCTATTGAGTAATCCAAAAATCTACATACACATCCACTCATTCACCAACAGTTCTATATAGTCACTCATAGATGTACTCACTCATCATATGTACTCATACACCTATATATCCTGTTATACACCGATACTCATCTATAGAGTTACTCACACACATACTCAGACATGCAAATAAACTATCAAATATCCATGTACTTGCATATACAGCTATACACCCACCACTACATTAACTTCTACAGAATCGTAGACATACTTACTCTTTTAAACATTCACTTATAGAAACACATACTTATTTATACAGGAAGTCTTAGAATCTCTCACTCTCAGATATACTAACTTATATACATCAATAGTCACATATACTAGTTTAAAACATATGTAGTTACTCATAAAGATAGTATTGAGACAGTTATTCACTCACTAACACACCCAGACACACACTCATCCACCCATACAGTCCTGCACATATACTGTCTTCAAAACACATACAAACAGTGAGTCAGTCATTCATGCATCTGTGCGCTAAGTAATACTCCCCACCAAACCGTACAAACACTCATTTTGGTACTCAAAAAAACAACTAATAACCCATATACACACTCATGTAGCTACTCACCAACCCATGCAGCCACTTATAAACAAAGTGAGACACTAATACAGATATTTAAATATTTAAAGATTACTCGCTAGTACACCTATTCACTAAGATATACTTAATAAGTCAGTTATACAATCAATGTTACAAAAAAAACATCCATTTAGACACTTATTTACCCATGTATTCTTCCATCGACCTTTAGATATACATATATAAAAAAATATATTTTTCAGAAAGACACACATTCACTGGATGATGTCATCAGTGATGTCATCAGGGATGTAAGAAAGGGTAGGGGAGGACAAGGATCAACTGTGATCCAGTAGGGCTTTGATTACCATTCAGAGAAAAGAGAATGGAAGGTCCGGCCGCAGTCGTAGCCCCAGATATCAAGACAACAAGAGAGATGACTGGGCTGTTCCTAGGGGTAGAAAGAAAGAAGGAGAAGGTCACTAAGGTATAAGGGCTAGTGCTCAATGGAGGACCACCCCTGGGTATCCAATTTGTTGGATATAATGGCCTCACACACCCTTGCGAGTGTCATGCTTCATCATAGGCAAAGCTCCTCGTCGGGCAGGCGGTGCAATGCCCAACGGGCTCACCTCAAAGAGGGGCTCCTTATCGGAGATCTTTTATCCAACTGCCTATCTTTCAGAAAGTATGAAATGGCCTTCTCACCCAGAGTGTTGGTGTAGAGTTCAATGACATCCATTGTGGTGAGTTGGAAGTTTGACTGCCACGGAATCTCCTGTATTATTCTCAGTAAATCACTGGTATCCTTTATGTATGAACTTAGCTTTGCGACATAAGGGATTAGAAAATAGTCAATGTAGTTTGCCAGTGGTACAAGGAGAGATTTTTTTGCCGATAGAATTGGGCGTCCTGGAGGTGTTCTTGAGTTTTTATGAAGCTTTGGTAGGAAGTAGATGGTTGCAGCAACCGTGTAATCCACTGTTAGATATTTTGCTTCTTCAGTATCTACTAAGTTTTGTCATGACCGTGTTCTGATTTTTATATCAATTTGCCTTTTGATATCCATTGTTGAATCTCTTTGTAAATTCTCATCGAAATTTGTGTCCTCCAGCTGACGGTGTGCTTCCAAAATGTAGGCATTGCGATCCCAAATTACAATGTTTCCGCCTTTATCGGCAACTTTTATGTCGATTTCTTTGTCATCCAATAATTTTGTGAGTGCTTCACGCTCATCTCTTGTTAAATTGTCTTTGTATTTGGATCTCCATAAGTTGTGTAGATCTTGCACTCTTGGAAAACATCTATTTTATTTCCTGGAGGGAATTAGGGATAGAATTTTTAATGTGAATGTTTTTCACTAAGGCCAACTCCTAATTGTGAGCATGCTGCATCTAAGGATAATTCCTGTCCTTCCTCTGCATTTAGATTCAACAACAGTAAATATTCATCTGATTCTTTTGCAAGTAGGGACGAGGTAGGTACCTTTGTCATTTTTGTTGGTTTTGGTTTATCCTTGTTTTCTAAAAAGAACTTCGTTAATTTGATTTTCCACACATAAAGATAAAGATCAATTCTGGTTTGGGCTAGGTCCATTCCTTTTTTGGGGCAATAGTTTATGCCTCTTTTTAAAAGTGATGTTTTGGCCTCAGTTATTTCTCGTTTAGATACATGTACAATTTGCAGCTCATCTATTTCCGATTTTTCGTCTGTTTCATGCTTCTCGTTTGAGCCCCTTCTCTTTCCGGCGACCCATCTCTGCCCTTGTCCTCTCCTTCTCGGTTTTGTCGGTACCAGTTTCTTCCACGCCCTTTGCCTCGTTGTTTAAACTGTGGCGTTCTGCTTTGTTCCCACTGGCATTGTTGCAAAACAAGTCGCATATCCCTTAAACAAATTGAGCCTTGTGTTTCTGCTATATTTTCTTGCTCATCGCTACTTTGGTTTGTTGAGGTAAGTGAGGAAAAACTGCACGAGGAACTCGCCAAGTTACCCATAAAAGGTGGTTTTTTGAAAAGGTCAAACTTTCTAGCAAAAGTAAAAATGCGGCCTTGGGCATAATCTTTTTCATCCCTGATGAATTTAATGTGTTTACGTTGCCTGACCACTTCCTCATGTTTTTCTATTTGTGCTTCCAAATCTTCTTTGAATTTGTTCATTTCTGCATTTAATTTTTGTATCGATAGGTCTTTTACTACCATTTTTAATTCCTCTTTAATTTTTTGTAAAGCGATATTGTTATATTTTATATTATGTTCTTTATCACTTTACCTTTATTCACATGTCTCACGGCTTAGAATGTTGCATCCTTATGATGCCTTAAGAGGTTCTATTCTAATGCCACTAGCATGACATCAGCATAGAACCTCTTAAGGCATCATAAGGATGCAACATTCTAAGCAGTGAGACATGTGAATAAAGGTAAAGTGATATAAAATATAACAGATATCTATATGTTTTGTTAGTATTTTGATTAGATCCAAAGATGAGTTAAGGGTGTATTCTCCCCATTCCTGTAAGAGTTCATTAGATGCATCCTGTTGATTTGGCATTAGCATAATTCTTTATCCCCTTGGTACACGGCGCACTTCAAGAGATTTATAAATATATATATATATATATATATATATATATATATATATATATATATATATATATATATATATATATATATATATATATATATAGATATATATTTGAAACAAAAGCCTTCCGGAGCGCCGCAGTTTGCCACAGCTTCCCCCAGGAACACAGATGCACGGACCAAAGATTTTGCGGTGATTTAGATTTTTATTCGCTTGCCTGGCTTCATAACGTTTCGGCACGCAGGTGCCTTGTTCACATGACGGCAGGTAGTTGTGAGAGTGTGATTTTTAAAGTGCGTGTACTGCTCTGATTGGGCTCTCTGGTGTAGAGATCGTAAACAGACTAAATGCAATTGTACATCTATTCATATATATATATTGGAAGAAAAGGTTTCCGTCGAATGGAGCCGCACATCAGGTAGGTTGTCACATCTTTATTGAAGGTTGCAGCGTTACAGGGATGAGGCCAGGAAACATCAATGGCCTTACGCGTTTCGGGAATTGCGCCCTTGCTCACAGGCCTCCGAAGTCATCAGCTGTTATGGCAGTCACATGACACAATTTATACTTTTAAAGTCCGCCTACACAGGTTTCCGGAAGAATTGCATGATGGTACTTGCAGTGCTGCCTAATGCCCCAGTGGGCTCTGCTGTTGATCCACACAATTTCACCCAAGTGGGTTATGTCATTTGAGATGTCATCAGTGATGTCATGAGTGATGTCACTGACCATGTCATGAGTGATGTAATATGTGACGTCATCAGCAGTGCATTGCGGGCGTGCGAGTTATAGTTAGCTGAATAACCTATAACGGGGGAATTTCAAAGGTTTTGTATGAGTAAAATGACCAGCTAACTATAACTGGTGTGAAACCTATGGTTTTTTCAGTGAATTTCAAAGGTTTTTAAAATGCTAATTCCTAACTATAACGTGTGTGAAACCTGTGGTTTTTTCAGTGAATTTGCAAGGTTTTTTAAATGCTAATTCCTAACTATAACGTGGCTAAAACCTATGGTTTTTTCAGTGAATTTCAAAGGTTTTTTAAATGGTAATTCCTAACTATAACGTGGCTGAAACCTATGGTTTTTTCAGTGAATTTCAATGGTTTTGTAAATGATAATTTTTAAATGTATTAATTGTTATATTTTTTATACTGATTTACTACATTATTTTAAATGATTTATTTTTAGATATTTTATTTTTTAAATTACATTACGTAGTTTTAATATACATGTAAAAAAAAATGATTTCACACCTCGCTGCAATGCAGCCCCCTGGCGCGTTTGCAGATGGGGAACTAATTCCCTTTGCATACCCGGGGTCCCTGGGAGCCAATTAGGCCCCCTGGAACCTTCAGTATGCGCCAGGGGGCAGCATTACAGAGAGGTGTGATGAGGCTATGCCCCTTTTTAGGTCTCGCCTCTCAATGCGCATGCGCATTGAGCAGAGCGAGACTATAGGGGCTTAAACAGCGTTTAACCAAGCACACGATTCCACTGGCGATTCCTTGCAGTGCATGTGCTTTTTAGGTCATTGCGCAAGCGCAAGCCCTAAAAAGCGCGTGCACATGCTACCAGCCGCCTGCCTTGCATTACCACATCAAAGGCAGCCCAGCCTCCCTCCCGCAGCCCCTGCTGCTTCACACCCTCATCGCCGCCTGCCGGATCAAAGGCTTTCACGGCCGGCCGGCCGTGCTTTCAGTTTCACGGCCGCCAGGCCGGCAGTGTCTCCTTATTTAACTTGTTCTTCTAATCCTGCTTTCCTCTCCAGCGGTGCCTAAGCTTGGCTCCCCAGTATGATCTACTGCTCTGCTAGGCCGTGTGGCCACTTTTCTTTTCGTGTTTGCACTTCTGTCAACACCGGGATCTTCTTGACTCATATGTTCTACTTCATTCTGCGATTGTATTTCTTCAAAGTGCATTGCCCTTTCAAAATCTAAATGAGGTGGAGATGCGGCCACTGATGGGACAAACCAATGCGTTCTTAATCCTATTTTATTAGTCTTGGGTGGATTCAGAATATTTCAGCTTCATCTTTTTGTCACATGAATGTGACTTCCGTTTTATGGCTGTCACCCGAGGCCGCTTACTGATCCCGGAGTGCCTAATTGGCTTCCTCAATTCTGGTTGGGTGATCTGTCCGCAGAGGAAACAGACTACTTTGCTTTCTCCTGAAGGCACGTCTTTCTCGGGAGCACAGAAAATGGAGCTTTACCTCTGCCTGGCAAATGTCAGTTTAGCACCTTTGGTGTAGGTTGCAGTACTGCGGAAGAGCGGTGCTAAAACCAAGGGAAGTTCTTTTAACCGTGTTATCTAACAGCAGACTCCTCACTCCCACCATTACGCAATACTTCAGACTGCACTGTGTGGGTCCCTCTTATTTCTGCAGAGTTTATTTAGATTTAATAAACTGTACTTCCTTTTTGGACTGTTTTGCCCATATTATGCTGACTGTTCATTTGTAACTTTATTTTGTTTTTCCGCTGTGAGCAGTATTTGTTTTTTGATTATTTTGTTACTTTAAACAAACTGTCCTTGTTCTGCATCGGCGAATTCCTTCCAAAATTAATCTGCCAGTACTGAATAAGCATCTACTGTTCCCTTCTGCCGACCTGTGCTTTAGAGTCACATTGTTCGAATGAAAACTCCGAACTAATAAACAGTGTTAACCTAGCACTGAAACCTGTGTGGGTGGTGCAGCTGAAACCAGCTGCTTGGGCGTGTTTGAAGTCTGGTGCGTGGCATGCAGTTCTCGGGAGCGTCGCTGATATGACTACTGTGGTTGTGGAAAGGTTTTGCTGCGCCCAGCCAGACATTCGTCCAGTAATATTGCTCAGTTTGCCGATGGCATGCATTCGTGATCTTTTCTGAGTTGTTTTTTGGTGCAGATTACCAACAATTGTACGTGAGGTCTTGTGTCTGGTGGATATTATAAACTCAGACACCCTCACACACCCTCATCCTCACTTCCCCTCACACCCCCTCCCTCTCACACACACCCTCACACCCCCTCACCCTCACACCCCCTCACCCTCACCCTCACCCTCACACCATCTCAACCTCTCACCCCTTCACCCTCACACACCCTCACCCTCACACCCCCTCTCATCCTCACACCCCCCCTCATCCTCACACCCCCTCTCATCCTCACACACCCTCACACGCCCTCACCCTCACACGCCCTCGCCCTCACACCCTCTCACCCTCACCCCCCCTCACCCTCACGCACCCACACACACCCTCACTCACCCTCACACCCCCTCACAACCCTCATACACCCTCACACACCCTCACTCTCACTCACCCCCACTCTCACTCACCCTCACACACCCTCACCAGCATAGCATAACAAAACAAAGCATAGATTAACAATACACAGCATAGCATAACAATAAAAAAGAATAGGATAGCAAAACATAGCATAACAAAACAAAGCATAGGATAACAAAACAAAGCATAGGATAGCAAAACAAAACATAGCGTAACAAAACAAAACATAGCATAGCAAAACACAACAAAGCATAGCATAACAAAACACAACAAAACATAGCAGAACGAAACATAGCATAACATAACAAAACATAGCATAACATAACAAAACATAACATAACAAAACATAGCATAACAAAACACAACAAAACATAGCGTAGCATAACAAAACAAAGCATAGGATAGTAAAACTTAACATAGCATATCATAATAAAACAAAGCATAGGATAGCAAAACAAAACATATCATAGCATAACAAAACATAGCGCATAACAAAACATAGCATAACATAACAAAACAGCATAACAAAACACAACACAGCATAACAAAACATAGCAAAACACAACAAAACATAGCTTAACAATACAAAACTAAACATAGCATAGCAAAACATATAATAGCATAGCAAAGCATATAATACCAAACACAACAACCATAGCATAGCATAACAAAACATAACATAGCAAAACAAAGCATAGCATAATAAAACACAACATAGCATAAAAAAGCATAGAATAGCAAAACATAGCATAGCATAACAAAACATAGCATGGCAAAACAAAACACAGCATAGCATAGCATAACAAATCAAAAGCATAGGATAGCAAAACATTGCATAGCATACCAAAACAAAACATAGGAAAGCAAAACAAAACAGCATAGCATACAGCATCACTCAGCACCACCACAGCATCACTCAGAGGCACCACAACATCACTCAGCGCCACCACAGCATCAATCTGTGCAACCATTCAACAACTGGTTCAAATATGTTCTCTCAATGTTTCAAGCTTTATTACAAATGTAACAAAAAATGGTAATATTTCACTTCTGTTCTTGGATTTTCGTCACAATAAAATACACTGAACATAATCTTAACAAAAGTTATTCACAAAATTTAAGCTATTGCCATTAGAAATTACAAACACTTTCATTTAAGTATTAATTAATTAAAAACATTAAAAGACATTGTTATTTGTAATATCAATACATGTAAGTCACGTAAATACAACACATTGCATTACAAATGCTATCGGTGTCACATTTGTGAAAGTTATAACTATTGGCATTGTAAATGATAAAGCTATTAATTTAGCTATTTTCAAAACCAACACAAATAAAAAAAATTGTCATTTACAAGACAAATAGCTCAAACTTTCCTAATGCGAGACCTATTGCATTTCCAATGCTTGTTATACCTCTCTGCAACGCAGCCATATTGCACGTTTGCAGAGGGGGAACTAATTCCCCTTGCATACTAGGGGTCCCTGGAGGCCAACTAGCCCACCAGGAGCCTCCAGTATGCACCAGGGGGCTGCATTGCTTTGCCCCGGGGGCCGGCGGTCCCCAGGGCAGTGTGTGGGGGATTGGGGACCCCCCACACTTCTTTATCACTATGCCCCACGATTTAGTCCACCCGGGGGGTCATTTAAAAAAAACCAGACAAGGTTTTTAAAAAAAAAATGTTGGGCCTTGGGGGTCCTTGTGGGACCACCTGGGCAGGTCTAAGGGGTCAGGGTGTGTCTACCCTGCCCCCTTTTTGTGTTCTACACGTTTGTTTTTCTGCTTTCTTGTGCCTCGGTCTACCGAGCACAAGATGGATGCCAACACTTCCTGGTTTGAAGTGTTGACAGCCAATGAGCATGCAGCTTTCTCGGGAAGGCATGCTGATGGGCTGCCACTGTCTGTCAACACTCCAAACAGAAATTGTTGGCAGCCATCTTGTGCCTCGGTGGACTGAGGCACAGGAAACCAGAAAAAGAAATGTGTAGAACTCAAAAAGAGGGCAGGGTAGAAGCACCCTGACCCTCTAGGCCTGCTCAGGGGGTCCCACAAGGACCCCCAAGGCCCCAAAAATCTTTTTTTTTTTTAATCGCGGGATGCTCGCACGGTGCTCGCACGGGTGCGCGCACGATGCGCGCTTATAGATATATACATTTTTTCAAATTCTATTTTCTCAACAACTACTGGAGGGATTTACACCATTTAAACAAAAGGGCGATCTGCGAATCAGACTCTACCATTTTGCCAAATTTGGTGTAATTCCGTTCAGCCGTTCGGGCTGTAGCCATGTCTAATCATCCTATGGAAAATAACATGGGAAAAACACGTTTTGGGACCCCCATTTTTTCTCGGCCCCTGCTTGACGAATCTACCCGAGACTTTCAGGGAAGAAGCGGAGCGGAGCGGGCCATCTTCTTTGAGAAATTTGCGAAGATTCATAAACCGGCGCCAAAGTTATTCACAATAGAATGTTGCGGATTTCCTATGGCAACTAGGTCCTAACTATATATACCTACTGGCGACCGCCAGTAGGTAATATATCGTGCACCATCCATGCGAGACAGTCTAGTAACCACCAACCCTGAGATCATTGAAAAAACTGATCGTTTACAAACACACAAAGGATTTATACGGTGTAAAACTTGTAAAGCCTGCGTCCATGGGGTTAATACCACTACTTACTTAACCCCTTTTAGTGACCGGCAGTACAAAGTAACCAAAATCCTAACCTGTAAGACAGAATTTTGTGTTTATGTACTTTCATGTCCTTGTGGCCTACTCTATGTAGGCAGCACAAAGTTGCAGGCTCTCAAAAGAATTCTTCAACACCTGCCGGCGATAACCAACTCTGATAATACTTATCCGGTAGCCAGGCATTTTAAAGATCATCACAACTCTAACAGCAGGAGCCTGAGCTATTTTTTGATTGACTCGGTACCACCTAGTAGAAGAGAAGGTGACCGAGAAAGTAAACTCAGGAGATTGGAAACAAGGTACATTATACAACTTGATACCATGCAGCCCAATGGTCTAAACATTAGGGAGGACTTATATACATGCCTGTAACTTCATAGCTGCAATATTACCATCAACACAATCTTGAGTTCACAATATTCCTTTTCTATAGTTTGTTCCACCTGCACTCCAAGAGTTTTTTCCATTTAGTGATACATGCCAGTCATTCCCAATTTATTTTAAAGATAATTCTATGTGGCTCCATCAATACACACAACTACCTTCAAGTTATGATAATTAAATGAGTAACATCTGAATATTCCCTAAAGGGGGAGTATTACGCTATGTCAAAAACATAAACTTTATGAGAAATAACTACCTCTTTTGCCAATAGGGCTAGTGCAATTTGGGTATATATATGGATTAATTAACAACAATACTATTTATTTATATATAGTGTATATAGATTTATTTATATAAGTGCAATATCGTAATGGATTTACGTGCATATGTGTATATATATGAAATTGCATTGTATTTGAATATGTATTTATTTATTTATATAGTTATTTATAAATGCACTGAACCCTATTATTAGCGATACAACCTATTTTGGCCCCCTCAAAATCTATGAAGTACATACTCATTATATATGTGTATTTTACATTTATTTAGCAATCAAACACATGGAGCAGCACAACATATTTGATGTGTCACCAACACATGCACTCCGAGTAATTCTCGGGCGCATATAAAGGCAACAGAAATTGGCTATGCTGGCACACCCCACTATGACCCATAATTGGTTTGGCACCATTCACATCTATGTATATTTAGGTGTATCTATATTTTAATCTCATTTAGACACATATATCATTGCACACTTGCACTTTATGGAGTATATTTAACTGGAGAGAATGGGGCTCTCTACACGTGACATAAGCCCAATTTCAATTAAAAGTGACTTTGTAATACAAATGGAAATGATAAGATGGTTGCAACTAAAGGTGCTATGATTATATCCTCCGATAAAACTACTTTGGCGATTTGTACTAAACTGAATAGGTTGCATGAACAACATTTATTTTAAAACAATATAAATATTTTAAACGGTCTTATTTCTGTTAACATCAATATTTATACATGTAACATGTTGGTATCCACCTTAGTGTTGTTAAAAGTGTATTTTACATTTAATTGCCAAAGTGCGATCAACACGATAGTATGTCTTTCAGCTTCATTGTATTGGGCAGTCACATGATTCATTGCACTACGGTGTCTGTCACTTTAAATGCAACTCACGTTGTCTCTGTAATTTGTCGAGTGAACAAGCGGTTGAGGCTGCGAAACGCGTCTTGACATCTGCCAGATAATAAAATCACTTCAAAGCACGAAACTGGGTCCGTGTCCAACTCTGCAGCAGGTGGCGCTGGAAAAAGAGCGAGCTCTTGTGGCAATTGGTGATACGTGATATAAATATATATATATATATATATATATGTATATATATATATATATATATAATATATATATATATATATATATATATATATATATATATATATATATATATAAATATTCACTGAAAAACCATAGGTTTTAGGGATGTTATAGTTAGCTGCACATTTCACTCATACAAAAACATTGAAATTCCTCCATTATAATTAGTTGTACTAACTATAACTCGGGCACCTGCAATCCACTGCTGATGATGTCACATATTACATCATTCATGACATGGTCAGTGTCATCACTGTTGACATCACTGATAACATATCAAATGACATCACTGATGACATCATCCAGTAAATGTGGTTTGGTTCGATATTTAAATGAGTATTATATATATAACTCCGGTGGCTGGGGATCGCTTTTTGTGATATATCCCTCTTTGCCCCAGAGTTGAGGCTTGTACTGAACACACATTCACCCCGCTCTCACCAAACATGGACCCAACTCTTGGACCATTCCTTATCCTCCCTACCTCTCGAAAAATGCCAAAAAGAATCTTAAACATAAATTTCTAACAGACATCCTGAAACCCTAATTGAAGACAACTACCACAGCCCCACGTCCCCCATTAAAACTAACCATATGTTCTACACTAAACTCCCATCCAAATGGAAGAGCACCTTTTTACTCCACCTCCCAGTATCTAGGGCAATTAAAATCCCCCACGGTTACAAACTTACCACTTCTCCTACCTCTCTTTTCCCTGGTGAAATTACCATTTCCATCTACAAAACTGGAAACATCCTGATTCAAGCCTCAGAACCCCACCTCACAATTGTTGAACTCCTCTTCAGCACTCTTTCTAACCAGTTGTCATTACCTACTCCTTCTCCAACACCCTCTCAATCCTAGAACCCCTCCGAGCTCCCAACACGCGCCACAACTCCTAACTCTCTCCCTAATGACAGTCCCCGTTCACCAACTCCTACTCTGTCACTCTCACTTGAACTCGGTCCTGTCTAAATCCTATCCCCTCTCCCCACACCGGCTCCCTACCCTACTCACTCCCAACTCTCCTCCTCCTCCCAGAGACAATCTCCACCCCCCCTTGACACTCCTACCTGCAATGACACAGCCCTCTCCCTAACTCCTATTTTACCCACCTCCCTGGAACCATCCCCCTATTCCTCTAATACACTCCTCCAAATTCCCTTGTCCCCAAATGACCATCCACCTCCTATACCCTAACACATCCCGACTACCCCTCCTCCTCCTCTAAACCATCCCATAATGTACGTAACCCCGCATGTCCTTGCCCCTTCCTCCACAACCTAAACTTCCACCCATTATGTTGTTTCCTCATCCCCTCTCACACCTCACTTTCTCCCCTCTCCTCGCCCCCTTTCCCTGTCACTCCCCTCCAGGCCATCACACATCACAATAATTTGCTACTCCTATTAGCGAAATCGCTAATTTTTTTACTTTGATGCATTGCATTTAAGGAATCTCAATTTGGGATTCCTTAAATGCAATTGTAATTTAAGGAATCTCAATTTAGAGATTCCTTAAATTGCGATTTTTGCATTTGGTTTGATGCATTCCAAATGCCATAATACCGGTCTCAAAGGGGCAGATTCTGAGAATCTGCCTGTTTGTGACCGGTTTTTAGCTTGATGCATGTGGCTGATAACAGGTGAGTAAATTGGAATTTGTTGTTCATATGATTTTAGGTGAATATTTTAAAAGATGCAGCACTGAGGTCTCTCCTGATAACAGGTGAGTAAATCGGAATTCGTAGTTCGGCTGATTTTCAGGAATATTTTAATGTTCCAAAACTCCACACACAGAAGAATTTCCAAGTGAAGCCAGTCAATGTTAGCCTATGAAAGGAAATTCAAGTTACTGGTAAGAATTACTTTTCATGATCAGTACTGGGCTCAAAGATGCAGTAGTGAGGTCTCTCCTGATAACAGGTGTGTAAATCGGAATTCGTAGTTCAGCTGATTTTACTTCGGTCCAGTATATATAGAGCCACTTTCGTACACCATCCCCTCCTTTCACCACTGTGCAAACATGCACTGTGGCGCGTTTTTAGTTTGGAGATTAAGTCCCCTTGAATTCTGTGGGTCCCTAGGGTCAAACTAGCCCACTAGGTACCTCCAATAAGTGCCACAGAGCTGCGTTCCTGAGAGGTGTAAAAAGGCGCTTGGCCTCTGAACACCTGTCTGTCTGTCAACTGATATACCGCGCTGCTTATTTTTTTTTTCATCGGCAAGGTCCGTGCACCCTGCGCAGATTTTGCTGGTTTTCTTGGGGGACAAAATGTTTTTGAGGGCCCTGGAGGTCCTTGTGTGACCCCCTGAGCAGGCCTAGGGGGTCAGGGTGTTCTACCCTGCCCCCTTTTCACGTTATCTGTGTATTTTATTTAGGTTTCTTGTGCCTCGGTTCTAGCTAGGCACAAGATGGCTGCCAACACTTCCTGATTTGGAGTGTTGACAGCCAATTAGCATGCAGCTCGTGATCGGGAGGCTACGCGGATCCTGTGCGGCCATAGACATATATGTACATTTAATTGTGATTTTCTCAGGAACAACTGAATGGATTTACACTATTTAAGCAAAAGGCACGAGTCTGAACCGAAGACTAACTCTTTGCCAATTTTGGTGTAATTCCGTTCAGCAGTTCGGGCTGTAGCCGCGATGAACAGTTTCTATGGAAAATTGCATGGGGAAAACACGTTTTGGGACCCCCCTTTTTTCTTGGCTCCCGCTTGACGAATCCCCCCGAGACTTTCAGGATAGGAGAGGACCAGAGCGCCCAACCAGTTTTTAAAGATTTTGGGAAGATTCATCAACTGGTGCCAAATTTATTCCAAATGGAATGTTGTGGATTTACTATGGATAATAGGTCCTAACTATAACTACCTACTGGCGACCGCCAGTAGGTAATATATATATACTATATTTAAATATATAAATATATATATAGTTTAAGAATAGTGCTTTTTAACGAAAAAGGTGTCTAACTTTGTATTATAATATTAATTACAATAAATGAATATACCTAGCGCTTGAGTGATGCTGGCTGCATCTTGGGGATCGCATCTGGTCTATGTTGTCCTGTTAGTGAGGCTGTCTATGGTGAAGAGGGGAGATTCTAGGATTTGCGCTACATTTACCATTATGTTATGTTTTCTGGTATTTATAAACTGCACGCTTACTCCCAAGAGTGTCCAGGCGCTAAGAGAAAAGACCACATAACGGCACTCAGAACATCACTCCACTACAGAAATTGATCAAATCCTACTGCCGGAAAAGCCAGGCCTTAAGCTTCCTCCTGAAAGTGAGGAGGTCCGGTACCTGTCTCAAAGAGAGAGGTAGGCTGTTACAAAGCCGCAAGGCCATCACTTGAAAAGATCTTCCTCCTATATGGGAGAGCAGGACCTTCAGTGTAGAGGTCAAAAGCTGAGCAGAGGACCTCAATGTACGTTGAGGTATATAGAGTTGAAATCTTTCCCCAAGGTAGGGGGCTCCAGTCTTGTGAAAAGCTTTGAAGACCAGGGCTAGTGCCTTAAAATGAATTATTTTCCGCACCAGAAGCCAATGGAGGGAAGACAGAAGGAAGGTTGTGTGAGTCCTAGGTCCTGTCAGAAAGATAGCCCTGGCAGCCACATTCTGGATCACCTGCAATCGGCCAAGAAGATAATCAGGGAGGCCCAAGTACAGGGAGTTTACATAGCCTAGTCTTGAGACCGCCAGGGCCTTGCCTACTGTTTTCCTATATGAGACGGAGAGCAGGGGGAGAAAGTGCCTCAGCATTCTCAACACCCTGAAAGAAGTCCCTACAACTGATTGGACTTGAGCCTTCATAGCGAGTGCCTAATCTAATTTGACCCCCACATTTTTCACAGTGGTCACAGAAGACGAGGGGGGGCGGGATATGTCCGACTGCCACCAAGAATGCCAGGCTTCGCATGGGCGTGAACCAAAGAAAATAATCTCTGACTTTTCAGAGTTGCATTTTAATTGGTTCAATCTAAGCCAAGAGAATACCTCGGAGAGGCAGTTGTTAATCCAATCACCTTTAAACTTTGCACCCTTCTTCCACGTGAACAACAAATGAGTGTCGTCCACGTACGACAATATCTTTGTGCCGTTTTTCTCGGCAAGGGAAGCAAGAGGGGTCATGTATAGATTAAACAATGTTGGGCTCAGGGTTGAGCCCTGCGGGACCCCAACATTCATGGGGGCAATTTCGGTGGCAAAAGGCGGAGACCAAATTGTTTGTGAATGGTTCTTTAAACAAGAGGTGATCCAGCTAAGTACCGTGCCTCCAACACCGCACTCCCCAAGTCTTTGCAATAATCTATTGTGGGGTACGGTATCGAAGGCCGCAGAATGGTCCAGCAGCACCAAAACTGCATTGCCTCCTCTATCCAACGTAGTTTTAATAGATTCAGCAACCTCTAACAAGGCCATTTTGGTGCTGAAATTCACTCTAAAGCCGGACTGGCTCGAGTGCAAAAGATGATTATCCTCCACATACTTCGGGGTAGCAGAATTGACATACTTCTCCAAAACCTTGGAGAAGAAAGGCAGGAGGGAAATAGGTATATAGTTGCTGGCAGCCTCAGGATCAGCTGTGGGTTTCTGTAGGAGTGGGAGGATTTTAGTCTGTTTCCAGATATGAGGCACGTGTCCCTCCTGCAGGGCGAGGTTCAAAATCGAGTTTACTATGGGATTAATCACTTTTGCAATAGAAGCTAGAACTTTTGCTGGACATGGATCAGATGGTGAGCCAGACTAAATGGATTTCATAAGTGCCAAGGAGTGCTCCAAAGTAATGACAGGAAACTTCATAAAGGAGGAAGCCATCTTGCAGCATGCCTCCGGGGGCGAGTCCATTTCTAACCCAAGCCCAGACGACTGAGCTTCAAAAGGTTCCTGGATAGTTTTAATTTTGTCTTGGAAGAAACAGGCCATACGACTAGTCCAGTCCCTCGTGGGAGCTAACGGGCAGCCAATTGCCATGGGAAAAGCAAAACTTTGTTGTGTATGGCATTAATGTGTGACAGGTGTGTGAAATTTAGAACAGGAGTTCTGTAGTTTCATATTCTCTTCCATTCTGGGTTGTCTACCCCAGAAGCGTCACTCCCCCCAGCATCCCCCCTCCCCCACAACAAACAAATAGTAACAATTCTGACTGGAAAGTAACTAGTAGTAACATAAGAGTAATATTTCAGTTTTGGAGGCTCACCTCCTACATATGAGTTTGGGAGACTTATAACTGCACTACGAGGTGGGGATTTTGTGAATGGGAGTAGGCAGAAACCCCTGTGTGTGCGGAGCTGTCCCTAAGTACATTTTCCTTTGTGAATTGGTCCCAATGTACTTTTGACCCTGAGAGGTTGTTAGGCAACCTGGACTAATCAACAGAAATGTGGTCTTTCTTTGAAATGTACACTGCATACATTAAGAGACTTGCTAGAGGCTTACCTGGGGTATTGTGGTTAAAGAGATTTGTCTCTTCTGGCGTACAGTGTTAGAAGTGCCTCAGGCCTATGGGGGCGAATCTGCATTTAAATGGTTAGACGACAACTCAGACCTTCCTTTAGCATGCCCCCCTCCATGGAATTTGCAGTGGCCTTTGGGGCATGTTCCATTTCGTTCTTCCGTCTGCTATTTAATTATTATTTCTAATTGTGTTGATAGTCCTTAGTTGTGTGTGTGTATTAGAGTACCTTTTCCCTTTAAAAAAAACATAGACTGGACGTTTTTTTATTTTGTGTTATTTGTTACATTTCTGATTTCCGTGTCCCCACACCACAACCCCCACCCTGAATCAGCCTGGGCGTGCTCAGTCTTACCACCTTGAAAGACAAGTCCTACAAGGGGTACCTGGTTTGCAATTTGAGGGCCTGGGGGCAACCAGGACAGCGGAAGGAAAAGACCCCAGTTGACATAGATGGGGCAATACTTTCTGATTACCTTGGTTGCTCCGTTCCAGATTTCTCACTGGGTCAGGGAAGAATTATCTTTCAACCAGACTCCTCATACCATGTGGCAAAACACCTCACAGCCTGTTTACCTGCAAGGTGCAAAACCTTAATATTCCCAGTAGGACTCTGAGAAGTTGTTTCAAGCACGCCAGGAGTGCTCAAATGATTTGCAAAGATAACTGTATCTCTTAGTGGAACATTTGTGAAGCATCAATTCTTTAATCTTTCAAAATAGGTTTAATACGGTATGGATGATAAGAAACAACTTGACATAGTTGTTAACAATTTGATTGAAATGGGAAAGTATTACAAATGCAATTACACTATCCATTTTCGCCATAATGCACTATGCAAACAAGTAAGCAATAAGAAGCAATGACATTAAGAAGCAATTCAGTGATGGGTGTTCACTCAGCAGAATCAATACAACATCTAAAGAGCACATTAACATTCTATAAATGATAATAGGAAGGAAATGGTTTGCAAAGTTATTGTTGCTGCCTAATTCTGAGTAAATGTCTTTGGAATAGGCATGCTGTAATGCACTTTGCAAATAATAGACACGAACCTGTTTACAAATCATTCCTTTAAATAAAGGTGTTAAAAAATATTGAAATCTAGGAATTGTTGAAATAAGGACAAACTACACAACATCATTCGAGTGAACGATTTTCTTTCTGTCTGTAACGTGTCTCACATAGGCATTGGAAGTAAGAGTGCGGAGGTGCTGTGGCACCCCCCACAAATGAACAAGCGCCCCCTCGCAAGTGATGCTGCTTGTGTTCAGAAGGTGAATCAGCAATAAAGATGCCTTTTGATTATTTTTTAATTATGTCACATTTGCTGCGGGGTTAAAGACAAAGCTCAAATGTCAGGCTATAGCTTCTGGCCAAACCCTGCTCATTTAGAATCCGGTGTTCACTTTTATTTCTCTGACTGCAAAGTCAGAGGATTTTAGAAAAGTGACCTAATTTGACAATCTTGCTGGAGTACAGTAAGTGAAATCCAGGGCTGTAGGATGTCTGTTTTTGTTTCTAAGACAGAACAACATTTAAATACCTGTAAACGAACTACACACATATTTCAAACTGTATCAGCAATTAGAAACGCACAATTGAAGCACATTTTTTGTAATTCTGAGGTGTGATGGAAACAAAGATTTTAATAGGAACAAAGTAAGACGCTACACTTGGTGTAAATGATAAATATTCACTAAAACCCATTTTCCACAGATCATGTCATGTGCCCTATAGAGTTTTACCTGTAAACCTGCATGTCTATGCAACTTTAGTGGCCATTTCAACAGAAAACGTGGTTTCTGTCAATGACAGTTTGCAACCAAATACAACAGTGATCCCAAATTGTCAACCGGCTATAACCGACACCCTTATCACTCTCCTGCTGAATGGGCCTGGCACAATATGCCACTCTTGTTCTTGTTCTTTGTGTGACGCTTCGATTTTTCACTATCCCTATGACTTCGGTGATATAACATTAATGGCAGCACCCCACTCTGAAAATTGTTCCAGGACCACTGGTGTCTCATAGACACAGAGAAAGGGAAGCATGCGATTTTAAAGCTGTTTACTGATATGTACAGAGGCAAAAGTTGGCTGTAAGAAACTGGATTACTGGTTGACTGGGGTGTGAGCCATGGTCAAGCAACAACCACAATCAGGTTGATGTCCAAATTTTAAACTGAAAATATAATAAAGGATATATTTTGGAATACATTTGGCGCTCTCTGACTTCATCCTGGTGCACCTGCCTTCTTTTTATGAACAACCACAATCCTTGTCAGGGTAAGGTACAAGCAAACCGGCGCTGAATCCCTTGGTAGCTTGGCACAGAGTAGTCAGGCTTAATTTACAGGCAATGTGTAAAGTATTTGTGCCGCCCTGCAAACAGTAAGTCAAAAGTCAAAAAAGTTTATTTTTGTTACGGTACTCTTTTGAGGACCACAAAATAAAATATATACTTTATACATTTTCATTTAATACATTTTCAATGAAATTTTCAAAAACTTAAAAATTCTATAACAGACATATTCATTTGGGGGGTTTTTGCATATTGATAAAAAGTCCTTTGAGTTTACAATCCTACAGGACCGATAAATGGGCGTAAGACATGTTAACCTTGCGTTTACTATTTCTGCGTTTGGACATATAAAAAGAAGATGTTCCAAATTCTGATTGCCCCCTTGACAAAGAGTGCAAAGAGCTGAACTGTCTGATCTCCAGGAAAAAGTAAAAGTTAATACAGGAAGTATTCCCAGGCGCAGCGTCATAATTGCACGCCTTACACCGTGTATAAGAGTATAATCTAGATAAGACTGATTTTGCTTATATTCCTGGGAATCTGCATAGTTCTTATACGAGGATAGTCTATCACAATGTAAGTGGTCAATCTCGTAACTCAGTTTGGGGGTGAAGTTTTTTAGAAAAAGTTTGAGTTGTGCTGGAGACCACATAGACAAAATTTCCACACTAACTTTTGCGAGCTGAAAGGCCTCTCGCATATTTTTGGAAAAAGTGAGAAGGGTAGAACCGATGTTGAATGTCTCGACTTTTAGTAAACTTCGTAGAGTGCCTTCTTTTGAATGGAGAAGGTTATAGGCCCACCTTATGATACTAGCTACGGCTGTGGCATAGGCACTCGTGATGGTACATTCCAGTCTCAACGCCTGTACTGGGGTAGATGTAGAGATTTTCAGTAAATTTTTTAATATTTTACCTTCAATTGAGTCCATATAGGACCATTGTTTAAAAGGAATGTATTCCGAAGCATAAGACAGGACCGGTGGAATCTTGGCTCGGTAGACTTGTATTAGTGCAGAGAAATGCCTATGTCCAGTGGCAGAATATAGGCGAGACAAAGCCCCAGCATGTAGGTCACTTTTCCTTTTTAGGTGATTAATTTGACTGTTGTTACTCATATTTTGTGAGAAGATTCTGCCCAGATATGTATATTCCTTTACCTGCTCTAGCTTCTCACCTCCCAACTTCCATTCGTATCTCACCCTTTTCTTCTGTTTTGCAAAGGCAACCACTTTGGTTTTATTTATATTTGGAATTAGAAAATTTTTCCTAGAATACTGGTGTAAAATGTCTAGAAGATTTTGAAGTCCAAAGGGAGTTAGGTCAAACATGACTATGTCGTCCGCGTACAGCAGGGAGTGAATATACTCAGTGGCTATCTTTGGCGGAGTACTTAGCCCTTGTTGTAGTTGGGATGGTAAGTCACTTAAATACAAAGAAAATAAAATTGGAGCCAAGAGGCACCCTTGTTTTAGGCCATTTGATGTTCGTATTATCTTCGATAGACCCTTATCACTCCCCATTTGGACACGGCACCAGGTGTCACTATGTAGATTCACTATTAAAAGCAATAGCTGTTCCGAAATGCCCATTCTTCTTAATTTTGACCACAGGATTGGTCTATCCACTCGATCAAAGGCTGTCGAGTAGTCAATGAACGCTGCATAGATGGATTGCTTTTTCCCTGATACATACTTATCTAAAATAGTTTGGAAGATTGCTACATTGTCGGTCACTGCGTGATTTGGACGAAATCCAGACTGAAACTTAGGAATTAAACCCAATGAAAATGCCCAAGTTTTCAGCCTATCCAGAATTTCTGCTGCAAAAATCTTCCCGGCAGCGTCCATGACGGCAATTTGCCTATAATTTCCCGGTATACTTCTTTTTCCTTTTTTGTAAATCGGGATAATTATACTTCCCTTCCAGGAGTTTGGCATTTTGCCGCTGTCGAATATATAATTAAATAGTGGCGAGAGCAACCGTCCCCACTCTTTATGGTCGATTTGATAGACCTTGATAGGTATCTGATCGGGGCCCGATGCACCCGTACTTCTTGCCTTTCTGATATTCATAGAGACAGACGCTACCGACGTTTTGTTGATTTTTGTATCATTCGTTTCCAAGATTTGTACTTCAGCCTCACCATTATTAATAGACTTGTTCAGTCTATATAGCTCACGAAGGTAAATTTCCCAGTCTTCTTCTGAAACGGGAGTTGCTTCCAGCTTTTTTTTGGATCCTGTCATTATTGCAATCAGGGCCCAATATTTGCGCTGGTTGTTTTGTTTAGCTGCTTGTTGGATTTCAGTCCACTTGGAGTCCTGCTTCAGTTTTTTCTGTTTAGTTTTTTCTCGTCGTATTTGGTTCTTTAATCTATTGATTTCCTTTTTGTTTGTAGACGAGAAATTCAGATACTGGGCTCGTATCAACCTATTAAGTTGTTTTACGACTGGTTGATTTGAATTTTTATGCTTACTTCTCCATTTGCTTTTTACTGATATGGTGTGTTCTAACTTACTTTGTAAAGCATGTTTGAGCTTATTTGTTATGTAATCAAAGTTCTTTATAGGATCGACTGAGTATATGGTAGTCAACAGATTGGTATGGGAGATTAATAACCTCAGATGGTCCAGATTTTCTGTCCCCCAATAAATTCGACGCCTCATTGCGTTTACTTCCATTTTGGTTTTATGAAATATTGGCTGGTTCTGGAAAGTAGACTGTGCAGTCCATTGAGTTGATAGATATAAAAGAGCATGATCACTTTCCTCATTGAATATAATCGAAAGTTGAATCATTTGTTCTTTTTCTTCGATCCCACATATAAAATAGTCAAGGATAGAGGGAGATCCGTTTCCCTGCCTTGTGTACGATGCTGGTTTATCACCATGGATATTACCATTTAATATTGTCCCGTTAATACTGGGGAGAAATGATAGTAGTGCGCGACCTCTCTTGTCTGATTTCGTTCCTTTTGGGAGTACAGGGAGTGATGTTTCCAAAGATTCCTCTTTAAAGAGAAGAGCCCATTTCTTTATTTCGCAGTTAGAAATTTTTGCGTTCAAGTCTCCCATTATAATATATGACAAATAAAGATGATCTTCGATGATGTGAGTGATGATCTCCATTAGGCGATCAAACAGCAAATCACAGTTGTTACTGGGAGGTGCATAGATGTTAAAAAGCAATATTTTTTCAAATGTGGCTGACGTTTGAGTTTTAAGTGATAACTTTAGACATTGTAGATTATCTGAGTTTGTATTGATTATTTCCTGTGACCAAGAGTGATCTTCTTTTAGTAAAATTGCTAAACCACCCTTGGCGTGCCCCCTTCTAGATCTTTTTGCCAGAGTTGCATATACGTAGTATCCTTTTTGTTTAAAGGGATTAATTAACCATGTTTCCTGTAAACCAATAATATCTGGGAAGTTTTTAGTTGCATGCTTCATTTTTTTGTCAGTTTTCCCAGCCAAATTCCAAGACAGTAACGTCAGACCTTTGCTAAACTTGATATTGTTGGGGATTAACCGTTTTTTTGCTATTTAAAGTTTCTGATAACCATGCCCAAGATTTTATTGAGTTCTCAGTATTACTAGAGCTTGAGTCCCGGGACCATACTGACCTCTCACCTTGCATTACTTGTATTTTAAGTGAGTCTTTTCTCGTAATATTTGATACTGATTCTCCCCAATATGAACTGATATTTTCATTTCTTCTGTTAGTTTGTCCTAGTATACCTTTGTTCTGATTGTTGGTTTTAAGATCTACTACAGAGATTACGTCATAGCCATTCTTGTGTAGAATTTCCTTCTCTCTGATTATTATTCCAGGCAAAACTGGAGAAAAAAAGGATACCTGTACTAGTTTATCATTTTCTTTTTTTGGAAAGAGTACTAGGTCGATTTCTTTGCTTGTCAGAGAGTTCAGGGATGGTATTTCTTGTAAAAGATTGAGTATTCTACCACGGTTCAACGGCATCTTATCTGTGGGAAATAATTCTTCAATAATTATGTGCTTAGATAGAATTCCTTCCCATGGTTGAGATTTCTTGTCATGAGGTTCTTTAGTATCCATGGTATTTCGTGCTGTTGTTCTCTTTTCTGTCAGTGGACAAAATTCTTCTGCTTTTGGATTCAAAAGTTTTGCCAACGGTGTTTTTTGAATTTCTGGAGAGTTCACCAAGTTTATGGGAGTGAATTTTTGAAATTTAAGATTATTCCCTTTTTTCCTCTGTATTCTTCTTAGTGGTTTTCTCTTCTTCTTCCCCCTTGCATTTTCCCTGTCATTACTTTTTTCAGACCTTTCTCGTTGGCTGCGTTTCTGTTCAGCAGTAACTCCCGATGACTCTGCTTTATTGTCCCCAATAATCTGATCTCGGTTGTTGTCGGATACTTTGTTCGAAAAGATAGGAAAATGCTTATTATTATTTTTGGTGATGTCTTCCGATTCTTCTTTAAACAGTTTTTTAAGAGAATATGTAATGAGAGGTTTTTTCTTCTTTCTTAATTCCTTGGTTTTGGTCTCGATTATTACTATGTTGTTCGTTTGCGAGCTTGCTTCCTGTTGTTTTGGAGTCGTATTTCCATTTTTTTGAAAATCTTCAGTTTGTAATGTTTCGACTAGTTCAAGTTTTTTTGATGTAACTTTATTTTGTTCTTTTTTCTTTTTTTCTTCAACCAGGAATTTAAGTATTCCTATTTGTACGTCTAAAGTATCGTCAGAGTTAGCTAGAATTTGACCAAGGTGAGTGAGTACTGACTCCAAGATTTCTTGCAACGTAAAAAGTGCTTTTGACAGGGGAGAGGTAGTGTTTCCAAAATTTAAATGTAAAAAATTTGGGTCAGTAAGATTGGTCTGATTAGAGTAAAGGTTAGGGGATTTTTCTGGTGAACTGGTTAGTGGGTGTTTTTGGTTTAGTAATATTTCTGATTTTTCTTGTTCTGTCTTCGTATTATCACTTATAGACACGTCGAAAGGTAATTCATTATCCTGGTTTTTTGTTGGTGTTATAGGTATTATGTGAGACGTATCTAGGAATGATTTTTGACGTTCTCCAGTGAGAGAGATATTTGCCAAATTACTTTCAATTGATGTCTGTCCTTGTTTATAGAATTTCTGATCGAAGAAGAGTAACGAATCATGTTCAACCTTATTTATTGAAGGATCCAGCTTATTTTGATCTTCAGTTGTAAATGAAGATAGAGATTTTTTCTTGGAGAGGGTAGAGAAATATTTGTTTATAGCTGGAGTACTTGATATTTGACCAGGTTTCAATGATTTATCTGCAGACTTTCTAACAGCTGCGTCTGTCCCCATGCGCCTCATATAGATTGTTCGTGAGCGAAGTTTTTTTAAAGCCCTCATATTTGGGGCCGGAGATCTACTTTTTTGTTATAGTAGTCGCAGTTGGTTTTGTGTGAATGTAATTACTTTGTTTCAGGGTCTGCGATAAGGATTGGTCAGTAAAGATTGAAATATATTTTCAAATCAGTTTCAGAGTGTTGCTATGAGAGTTCCTCATTGGCTAGACGTAAGTGGGGTGGCCCGTCCCGTCCTCAGTCGTCCCCGGACGGCCACAGACGGCCCACCCTTTGCCCGGGCTTCGCCCCGCGCTTGGTCCCGCGCGCGTCCCGCTGCGCGTTGACCCGGATGTTATTTGTAATTGTATCGCCGATGGGCGTGTCGCCTGGGGGAAGAGGAACCAGCTAGTCCCAGCAAGGGTTTCTGGTCCTCGCAGTCCCCCGGGCTGAAAGCGCTGCTCCGCCCGGCCTCTACCCTGTGGACTCTAGCTGGGAGCGGGTGACAGAGCGTGCCGAATGCAGCTCTCGCTCACACCAGCGAGTCCCCGGGGAGGCAGCAACACGGAGTGCAGGACGATGTTAATTTGCGCAATTCCAGCAGTTCTGAAGACACTGAAGCAGGGATTCAATCTTTCTCACAGTCGAGGGAAACAACAGCAAGTCCTGGTGAGTGGAAACAGTAAAGCAGTGAGAACATAACTCAAAAAGGATCCCACACCAAGTTAGAGAAATAGTTCAGTTAGTAGAACCAGAGACATTGCCTTTTAACCCTTTCGCTGCTAGACCTCCCCGTGCACAGCCTTTTTTTGGCTTTTTGGGGTAGTTTGCGCTTAGGCCCCTGTAACTTTTTGTCCACCTAAAGTATTCACGTCAAAGGGGGCATGGCTTGACATTATGGCAGCATAGACGTGCTCGGGAAGAGCTCCGTATGGCTGCCCAGAATAGATCAATATTCTGGAGAATTCTCACTCCCAAAAGCAGGGGAATTGATCCCCGGGGACCCGTAACACCACCAGTTGCCAGACGGGTGCAGAAAGGTGCAGTGAAACTCCAGGAAAGGAAAAGCGGAGACTGCGCCCGGGTGGGTGACAGGCACCATCTTGGGACCGGCCTGCAGAGAACATGCGGAGGCGCTGAGCCTACAGCCTTGCTGGACCCCATTGCGGGAGTGGAAACAGGCTGCGATTCCATAGAGAGGTGCTGCCTTCTTTTCGAGAGAACAGGACAGTGGATGCTCCCACACTGGTTGAAGCAGAGTTTGGCCCGAGATGGCTGGTTGCACCCTGTGATACGGTAAAGTGCCCGGTGGGTGGAGCTGATCCTGGGAGCCACTTGAGCCTTAGCTGGGGCTGCACCGAGAGCTAACTCCCTTACGGAGGATGGACTGAGGCCGGATGGGTGGAAGCGGGAAAGAGCAGATATGCTCGGAGCCGCATTTTGTGTTCCCCGAGGAGCTGTGAGGCATGAGTGGTGGATGCTGAGGGAGGAGGCTTGACTGAGAAAGGCCAGTTTCTGCTCAGCCCACTGGCCACCTGATGTTGGTGGACCCTCCTAGATGAGTGCATTCTTATCTGGAAGCTCCCCTCCCTCGATAGCCAGAGACAGGCTGCTAGATCTTGTAAAAGTGTGATTGCAGACCTAGCGGGGTGATATCTTGCAGAATTGCTGTGGTGGCTGAGAGGAGAGCTCCTGATTTGTGGAATTGTGGCAGGCTGACTGGTCTCAGTAAACTGGGAGTCATCGGTGTCATGCGGATGACGGGAGGTTCTCACTCCGGGCGAGAGAGAAATCAGAATTACCTGCACAACTATTGGAATCCCGCATGTATGTATCAAGAGAGGGATCAGCTTATGTGAGAGAGAACTGGACCCTTTGTGGGGTTGGGACAGCTGAAAGGAGATATACTAGGCGCACCCCCGTTGGCGAGGTTTGTAATACATGCCCCGCTGCAGCCGGTTGGACAGTATGAGAAAAGACAAAATAGCAAAAGCGCAATCTAACAACATTTCAAACTATTCCCAGCCTCTATCCCACACCCCAGAGAACAGGAACGAGGACCAGGTAATGGAAAAGGGAACACTGGATGGGGCCACCAAATACACACCAACACTGATGGATCTTACCCAGGCTGTTCAATCCACTAGGGACGATATGATGAAGAAGATTGATGCTGTGGCCGTGGACTTTAACCTGCTGAGATGTGATCTCAGGAAAGTTTCTGATAGAGTGTCAGCCACAGAGTAAATTACGGATGTCCTAAACGAAGAGGTTAAGAGCCTTAGTGTGGCAGTGGTGGAGTTGAAACGTCAAGTGATCAAGCTCGATGATAGGGCGGAGGACTCAGAAGGTCGCACCAGGAGGGGGAACTTGCATTTTGTGTGTTTCCTGGAAAGAGCGGAAGGGCTGGATGTAGGTCTGTTTCTAGAGAACTGGATCACTCGGGAAATGGCCCCAAAACAATTGTCGAAATTCGTCAGTGTGGAACGGGTACATAGAGTGCTGGTGCCCCCCCACCAACCCACCGACCTGAAGCGCCTCCTTGTGCCATAATCGCAAAACTATTTAACTGCAGGGACAGGGATCTTTGGCTACAACTTTCACATAGCGGCAAATGGTACTTCTTTGAGGGACGTTCTATAACAGTGTACCCGGACAACACCCAAAGGGACCCAAAACAAAGGAAACTTTTTTTGCAGTGAAAAGGCTGCTTAGGGACTTGAACTTAAAATACAGCCTTATGTTTCCGGCGAAATTGAGAGTGGAGAGTGAGGGGCGAGCCTTGTTCTTTTTCTCAGCAGGAGAAGCAAGTGAATGGCTAGATGTCAAGGCCCCAGATGGGAAACGCCTGGTCCTGTCCACGAGCTCCATTGGGATGCCTTCCTCGTTCCTCCCGGAGAGGCTGAAGACAGCCTACATGTCAGAAACCACAGAAGAGAATGATGAGCTTGGGTCGCATCACAGACAAATTTGGTCCGAGATGATACTTTGCAGGACCCTGGTAGACCTAGTATTTACTAGATTGGGAGCATGGGCAGCAGCAGGAGCAGCGATACCCCCTCCATGGACTAGGGTTGTCAGGGAGGCTTGAGAGTATTCTCGTGCCCTGTCCTCACCATGTCTCTTGCATAGAATTTAGTAGGCACAATTATTAACACCTTAGACAACGCTGGCTTGAGTCATGGCCTTAAGCAAGATATACTGCTCTTGAAGTGTTTAAGAGGGGGGATGGGAGAGGGTGGTGTGGGGCGGTGGGTGTTGTTTGATGTAGGGATCATGGGATGCGTATATCATTCTATACTGCTTCCCAAGGGAGGAAGGTGGGTACGGGTTTGTTCAGTTCTTAGAAGTTGGTTTGTTTGTGGGGGATTTTTTGGGGGGTCACACAAGATTACACTATGACACACAGGCTGAAGAGCAGATGAGATGGACACACTGGACTCAGGGAGACTTCTGTCAGGCACTTGACACCATATCGTCATGACAGTACAAAAGTTGAAATTTCTTAACTGGAACATGCAAGGGATGGCAGGCCTAGATAATCGTTGCAGGATACATGCTTTCCTGAAGAGATAGAAGATAGCAATTGCGGGACTACAAGAAACACATATGGTGAACACATTAACGAGCCTACAGAAAAGAGGGAGGGGGCAGATATATGCCACATCATAGTATGGCTTTGCATGGGGACACTTGTGTGGGTGGTACCAGAGGTTCCCTTCCAACACCTCCAACATCTTCTGGATCCTGATGGGGGGTACGTTATACTGTTTGGAAGGAGGGAAGGGAAAGAACTGTGCATTATCAATGTCTATGAACTCAACTTGGATTGCCCTGATTTTTACCCAGCAGTCCTGAAGGCGTCGATGCCATGCATGGGTGTCAGATCCTTCTCTTTGGCAACTTCAATCGTATATTTGACGGGAACCTGTATAGGGAACGCCGTAGAGAGCACACTACGCAGTCCATTTCCTATCTGCTACGATACCTATCCAACCATGTGCCATTGTTGTTGATTCTGTCCAGTAGACCAGGTCGTCTACTTATCCCACTATGGCGGCTTTGTGCGGAGGCCTTTACAGACCCACCATGTGTTTAGACCGTGACAGAGGCTCTTACTCATTACTTTGGGGAAAGCTAGGGGTCCACAGCTGCTAGATCTACTGAGTAGGAAGCAATTTAGGTTGTATTTAGAGGGGTCTGCATGAGGACTACCTATGAAGTCCAACATCAACTTAGTACTGACATTGACACCCTAGAAAAGATATTGCAGACCCTAGAGACTACTCTATACAAGACTCCCACTGACGTGACAGAGTGGATGCCACTTCAAGCTCAATTCCTCAAAGCTTGGACACGGTTAGAGAAGCACACATATACCACCTACAGGCAGAATATATAGGGATATGGACAGGCAGGGAGCACTCCTGGCATGACTCATCCACAGGGAGGCGTAACAAGTACCGGTGTGGAAGCTTCGCAATAATATGGGACACGAGGTGTGTACCCAAGATATGCGATAATACCGGAATTTGCGACTCACTTACGTCAGACATGCTAAACTGTAGCCCAGGCCGGGCCACTGGCATTACAAGACTTCTTGGACAACATAACACTTCCCATCCTTGAGTAAGAGGACGCTAGGACACTGGGGGGCCACGCACTCGGGAAGAAATATTAGCGTTGATCAAGAAGTTGAAATCGGAAAAGTGCCTTGGGGGTGATGGTCTCTCTTCTGAATTTTATAAAACATTTGCTCTGCAGCTGGTGGATCGCATGTTTGAGGTGTTTAACAAGGCTCTAGTCAGGGGGGTCCTTCCTGACACCATGACAGAAGCACTAGTAACCATGATTCTTAAGCCAAACAGGGATCCTCTCTCCCTGGGCTCCCATAGCCCCAACTCTCTTTTGAACATAGATGAGAAAATCTTGAGTGGCATTTTAGCAGTGCGACTTTTACCATAAATGACCTGAATGGTCCACCCAGACCAGGCTGGGGTTGTCCCTGGCTGGAACACTACACACAATTTGCACAGACGTGCGCATGTCTGGCATGTGGCAAACCTACGGGAGGTTGACTGGGCTTTATGTCTCCTAGATATTCAGTAGGCCTTCGATTTTGTTGAATCGGACTATATATGGATGGTGCTTAATTGGATGAGATTGGAAGATTACTATTTGAAATGGTTAAAACTGCTCTATTTTAAACCAACAGTTTGGTTCCACCTTTGCAATCAGGTTTCAGATAGCTAGGAACTCCAGAGAGGTACCCGACAGGGTTGCCCCCAATCGCCGTTTCTTTTCGCTCTGGCAATGGAGCCCTTGGTGATCACTCTTAGATGCAAGATGGAGTGCTGGTAGATCAGGCTGGGGACGATGGTCCATGTGGTGTCAATGTATGCCGATGACACGTTGGTATACCTTTCGCATCATAAAGAGGCGGTCCCAGAGCTCCTTTGGGAGCTAACTGGATTTGGGGAAATATCAGGGCTTTGCCTTAACCCGGGGAAGTCTAAACTCTTTCAAATTGGGAGTTAGAGGGACAAGGAGGAGGATGAGTTGCCCATGGTGAAGATGACCTGGGTTAGAAACACCGTTCGCTATCTTGGGGTCAATTTGGTGCATACTCAGGAAACCTACCTAGAACGTAAAATAGGGAAATGTGTTGAGGGCTTCCGCAAATCTATGGAGTTCTGGCGAGATCTGCCCTTGTCCCTGATGGGACAAGTAGCCCTGATAAAAATGGTGATTCTTCAATGCTGCTTATATACTATGCAGAATTCCCTCTACCGTATTCCACAAGCATTTTTTCACTCGCTGGACCGTCTACTGGTTGATCTAATATGGGGGTCCAAAAGGAAAAGAGTGAAACTGGATACACTATAGAGGACGTGGAAACGGGGAGGACTGGAGGTCCCTAGGTTGGGTTTTTACTATATGGCGACACAGCTTCAACATGCTGTACAATGGCTAGATGAGAACGACAACTGGGAGAAGTAACTGTTTGAGGGTACTCATGGGGGATCTCCTCTTCCGGACCTCCTTATGAGGGGATCCCGGGTGCCCAAGGAGCTCCATTATCAGATGGACGGAGGGAGGTTTTCGCATGATGGGGGATTTGTATTCGGGACAAGGGTTCTACACTAGGGAAGAGGCAGAATCAATGTTTGAATTAGGCTCAGGGCAATACCTCCAATATGCAAAGATCTCAGCGGTTGCCCGGGAGCTATGGCCAGCATTTCCGCAGAACTGACTATTTCATACACGCTTTTGGCTCTCATGACCTTGGTGGGGGCTGTAGACTGGTATCTCCTATTTATAGGGCATTGAGGGGGGGACCTTGCCGGGCACGCACTCCTGATTCAAGCTAGATGGGACGCGGTTCTGGAAGAGCCCCTAACGGACTCAGAATAGCAAAGGGTACATGAAGGGGTTAAGCAAATAAGTTCTACTCCCAACCCAATTCAATAATGTCCATCAAAACTGTCTGACACAAAGTGCACTTCACACAATATACCCATATCGCCCTGCAAGTTGTCCCAAATATGGTTGTGCCGAGGCCCAGTTCTTGCACATATTATCGGATTGTCCAGAGCTTCCCCTCTTCTGGGGATCGATTCTGGAGAGTTTACAAAGGGTGATGGGCTGGGCGCTACCCCAATCCATTAGGGAGGTGCTATTGGGTCTTTTCCCAAGGCCTAAAGGGAAAAGGCTTACACATAGGTGCCTCCAGTTGGGACTGGTGTTGGCCAAAAGATGGATTGCAATTATTTGGATTGGTTTGGTGCCACCTATGATGAAAAAATGGGCCTGGTATACCATGATCGCGGAGATCCCCACAGGAGATGGTCTTGCCTCACAATTAGCAGGAGAACAACACAATGAAAGTGACAGGTCAGATGAGGGGGTACAGCCGCTGGGCACCCCCGGTATGAGTACAGTGTAGAGACACCGGTTCATATGTGTCATTGACCTGTGCTGTATAATTTGTATATGTGTTTTTTCCCTGTGTGACTTGGGGGGGAGGGATCATTTCAGAGATATTATGTTAAGATTTCTTTTCATGAGAACTTACCTGCTTACGTTCAGATACAGTAATAACTAAGCGTATTAGTGCAGGATTTTGGTTGTGAACAAATCTATCCTTTGTTTGATAGGATTGTATTATTTCTTTGGGGGGTTTGCTCATACCCGCAATTGTTTGAGAAATGTACACTTGCTCAGAATGTAATGCACTATGTTTTTGAACGTTTACAAATTACAATAAACATTTTTTTTTTAAAGTATCCATGACTATTTTGTGCCCTTTTGTTCCTGCATCATGGGGATTTTAAAGATATCCAGGGTTTGTGGATACCCCTGGGGGGACCCAGAATTAGCCAAAATACAACTCAATTTTTTATTTTATTTTTAAAATAGGAAAAAAGTGCTGCGGAAGAAAGCGTCTGGTTTTTCCCCTGCAAATGGTATCTCCAAAGGGTTTGTGGTGGTGAAATCATCCTCTTCCCAGCTTTCAGGAACAAGAAGACTTTTGTCAGAAAACCTCAAAATGTTACACAGTTTTGGCATTTTACTGGGACATAGCCTATTTTTGCTACTTTTGTGCTTTCAACCTCCTTTCAGTTAGTGGTAGAAATGGGTGTGAAAGCTATAATGGGTCCTGGAAAGCTATATGTTTCTACACGGTAGACAAAAGTCTGAATTCAACAAAGGGGTATTTGTGTAGATCCTTCAAGTTTTTTTTATAGAAACTAACAGTTGTAAATAAGAAAAATTGAAAATGAGTTGAAAAAAACAGCCATTTGTGCCAACGTTTTCACCTGTAATTTCCTCTAAGAATGACGGATGTTTAAAACCGGTGAACCCTTCTGGTTGTGGGGTTGTGGGGATATATAGGACTTGTAGGGTCACCAAGAACCCAAGGAACCCAGAGCCAATAACTAACCAGCATCTTGCAGTGGTTTTTCATTGTGTACCGGGTATATAGCAATTCATTTGGTAAAATATAAAGAGTAAAAAATAGGTATCAAAGAAACCTATGTATTTCCGAAATGGGAACAAAATGTAGAGTTTAGAAACAGTAGCTATTTGCACATCTCCGAAGTTGTGGTTACCAATACTGACCTGTGAATTGTAGGACATTTATCAAAGTGACTTCTTTTTTACACATTGTCTTACATTAGGAAGGCAGAAATGCAAAGAAAGTCAATAGGTAGTAACAGTTGCTCTACAATTCTGAGTTTCCCTAAGTCTCCTGACAGCACGGTGTTCCAACACACAAATGTGTGGAAAAAGTGATTTTTTTCAGCTAAATTTAAGGTTTGCAGGGGATTCTGGGTAGGAAGATACTGGGGGATCCATGCAAGCCATAGCTCCTGGACTCCCCAGGGTGTCTAGTTTTCAGAAATGCATGGATTTGGTAGGTTCCTAAGATGCCCGCCAAGCCCTGACCAAAAACCTAGGTGCCCCACCCCTTGAAAAAACAGGTCTTTTTGTGATAGGTAATTTTGATGTCTCCACAATACGTTTTGGGCCCTTGCCTGTCACGAGTACTTGGCCCACCCACATGAGTGAGGTACCTTTTTATCGGGAGTCCTTGAGGAAAGCTGGGTGGTAGGAAATTTGTGTCAGCCTGATGATCCCACAACTTTCCCACAGAGAAATTAGTGAAAAAATTTGATTTCTTTCAGCTAAATTTGATGCTTGCAGAGGTTTCTGGGTAGGAACATTTTGGGGGATCCACACAAGCCATACCTCCCTGGACTCTCTAGCGTGTCTATTTTCAGAAATTTGTAGATTTGGTAGATTTCTCTAGATGGCCACCGAGCCCTGGGCCAAAACCCAGGTGCCCCCCTTTGCAAAACAGGCTGTTTTGTGATAAGAAATGTCGATATCTCCACATTACGTTTTGGGCACTTGACTGTCACGGATAATGGGTCCACCCATGCAAGTGAGGTACTGCATGCCTGGAGGAATGCTGGGTGGTAGGAAATTTGTGTCAGCCCTGTGATCCCACAACTTTTTCACATTGTAATTTGAGAAAAATTTGATTTCTTTTAGCTAAATTTGAGGTTTGCAGGGGATTCTGGGTAAAAAAAAACATTTGTGGTTCCACAGAAGCCATACCTTCCTGGACTCCCCCAGGTGTGCAGTTTTTAGAAATGTATAGGTTCGGTAGGTTTCCTCAGATAACAGCCGAGCCCGGGGTCAAAATCCCAGGTGACCCCCCTTGCAAAACCATGTTGCTTTGTGATAGGTAATTTTGATGTCTCCACAATACGTTTTGGGCCCTTGCCTGTCGCGGGTACTTGGCCCACACAAGCAAGTGAGGTACCATTTTTATAGGGAGACCTGGGGGAACGCTGGGTGGTAGGATATTTGTGTCAGCCTGGTGATCCCACAACTTTCCAACACAGAAATTAGAGAAAAATGTTATTTTATGAACTAAATTTGAGGTTTGCAGGGGATGTTGGGTAGGAAAACATTGGGGGTCCACGTAAGCCATACCTCCCTGGACTCCCTTGGGTGTCTAGTTTTTGGAAATGTGGGGGTTTGGTAGGTTTCCTTTTGTAAAGAGGGGTGACACTTTAGATAAGTTTTAGTCCATTTTATTCAGCACAGATTAGCGGCCCCTGGGAGATCCCTGAGATAATCTACAACTGAAGCTGGTCTGACCATTCTGGATCGCCAGGCATCACCTCAACTGCATTATCACCCAGTAACAGTCTCCATGGAAAACACATTGTGATTCAATACCAGGATGCAACCTTGTGATTACAATGTAGAACATAACACACCTTCTTTCTTACAAATAAAACTTTTAAAATATACCTAAACAATACATACATGAACATTCATTAAATGCTGCTCTTTTTTTTTTTTTTTTCCTCATCTTTCGCCCTTGGTGATCAACTAGTAGCGTGTGGAAAATAACCTTACTGTCTCAGATAATCTGGAAGGAGCACGAGAGAAACACCCTAATTGCCCCACAGTAAGTAGTGTCATAGTCCATCTAAGCCACTTTAGAACCACCGTGTGGGACATATGCTGCGTTCATATACCCAGTCCAGCACCGGTTCCAACTTTGTTGGGTATAGTCAAATAGAGGAGAAGATACCAAGCAGCGTAATCATTGGACCTTGGGGGAAAAAAACCAAAAAAAAAAACCCCCAGATCAAACCAAAATGTATTACCAATTTAGTAGCCTCCAGAAGTTTCTCTTATTTTGATTTCCTGATCTTAAAAGGTCCATCTTTGATACTTGTAGCACTGATGTTTGCCAGTCCAGCAAGGTAGGGGGTACGGGGTCTTTCCATTTCTTACATATCTCTCTCCTTGCCAACAACATACAAAAAAAATTAGATCTTTTGCAGGACCATGAAACTCTGGAGAGATACCAAAGATAACCAGGGCAGAACATAGAGTTAATCGGGATCCCAAAGAAGTGGATATTAAGGTAGTAACTGAGGTCCAAAACGATGATAGGAGTGGGCAATCAAAAAACATGTGTAAGTCCAAAGCCTCTGCCAGTCCGCACTTTGGACATAAAACCGGCGAACTATCCGAGAACTTCGATAAACGTTGGGGCGAATAGTAGGCCCTGTGTAATGTAAACAGATGGTTACGACGTAGCCAAGATGGTTTTACAATGCTCCATATGATCTTAAAAGAATCGTACCACATATTTTCCACACTAATATCCATAATATGTGTAGACCACAATTGCTCTGGCAGCTGGAACTCGCCCTCTACCTCATCTAGTATAAGATTATACCAGAATGAGACCTCTTTCTTAAATGGGGGCTTATCTGTTAGGAGAGACACCAGTGTACTATCCCCTCCCAGCTGAAATCTGCCTTTAAAAGAGGTCTGTGAATGTGAATGTGCCCAGCTTTGCATTTGAAGGTATTTAAACCTAGAGAGCCGAGACCCCACTTTTAAACTCAATACCTCCCATGGCAGTAGTGTTCCCTCCACAAAAATGCTGCTCTTAAACATAATCTTTGTGTCACTCAGGTTTTCGTCTTAATCTCTCACTCACTCTCCCCTTGCTTCCACCTTTATTGTCTGTATCATTGCACATACTCTTTCTCAACCATTCAGATTCCTCCAACCTAGAACACTTTACAACTCTCCTGGCATTCCACCACTTAAGATCCAAATACAACATGGAATTACCTTGTGTTTTCATCCCTTTCATGGGATCAGAAAATTTAGAATACCCTTTCTTAATCACTTTTCCTACCGACACCTTCACCAACATGCCTTCCGAGAATTTCATGTTAGTTTTCAATATCTTATCATTATGTCTTTGTTTGTACGGTAACTGGTAACATTCCACCCTTTCACGTAAAACATTTTCTTGTACTTTTCTCCTCCCATGGCTTTCCATCCATGCAGGAACCGTTACAGTGCAAGGTACTCTTCCCTTCAATAAACAGAAAGGCTTCTCACCCATTATCGTGTGTGGAGTTGTTCTATAGTTCACAATATTTACTTCACCTGTTGTCTCCCAAAAATGTTTCTGTAAATGGCTAATTGTACACTCTCTCCCAACACACTGTTAAAGCGCTCAATACGACAGTTACCTGTGGGGTGATAAACAGTTGTTCTGGTTTGTTTGAGGCCCCACTTCTTGAGAAAAATATTAAATTCTTCAGATACGAACTGAGGGCCATTATCAGTTACAATCTCTGCTGGACAACCTTCCATGTGGAAAATGTCCTCGCAAAATGCAATAACATTTGAGGTTTTCGCTACGCATAAAAGCAACTTCTGGCCATTCTGAGTCATAATCCATCAGCACAATGACAAATCTCTCATTCAATCCCAAACACTCAAATGGACCACAAATGTCCATGCCCAGTTTTTTCCAAGCTCTTTTGGGCCATTCCACAGGATTAATCATAGTCTCTGGCAAAAGATGTGATTTTTCACTACATGTACACTCAACACAATCTCTAACAAACCTCTCTATCTGCCTATCTATTACTAGCCACCAGAAATCAATCCTAACTTTTCTCTTCATGGCTGGCATTCCCCGTGGCCCTCAGGCATCATCACTATCAATCTACTTCGTAAGGATTCCGATACAACCAACTTATCACATCTTCTTACTATACCATTCATTACAGATAACTCTTCCCATACATGTTTATAAGGAGTCAAATCCTGATCATGCATTGTACTATCAATTTTGGTTAACCTATCCATGACGTTTTTCAGAGGTAATCTGGATATGCAATCTGCATTTATGTTTCTAATTCCTGGAACATACTGTACAGAGAAATTGTATTCCGGTACACAATGTAACCATTTTGCAATGCAAGGTGTGGCTTTTCCTGCACTAAATGTGGTAAATAAATCCACCAAGGGGTTGTCATCTGTTCGTAATACGAACTGGATGCCCATACAAAAATTCTGAAATGTTGTACTCCCACCATAATGCCATGACCTATTTTTCTATGACATAATAGGATTGTTCTGCTCCTTTTAAAGCTCTTGACGCAAATGCCACCACTCTTTCCCCTCTATGAGCCCTTTGCATTAATACTGCTCCTACACCATATCCACTAGCATCAGTGACAATGATAGTTGTGTGATCGGGATCAAACGGTTTAAGAGTTACAGCTTTTGCAATTTCTTTCTTTATAGAGTCAAAAGCATTTTTGCATTCTTCTGTCCAAGTATATGTGACACCTTTCTTCATTATACTTTGTAATACATGTACCTTTTCTGCAAAATAATGTACACATTTTGTGTAATACTCTGCCAGCCCAAGTAATGACCTAAGTTGATCCCTATCACGTGGTGCAGGAGCCATCTCAATAGCCTCCACCAAATTATGTTTTGGTTTAACTCCACTCAATGGCAAAGTATGTCCCAAATATTCTACCACTTCTTGAGTAAATTTAAATTTCTCTAATCCTATTGTAACCCGCATTTTCCAACTTTGTCAAAACCTCATTTAGCACTTTGTTATGTTGAGACATATAATTGTCCCATACTAAAACACCGTCTTGAAATACTAAAGACATTTTGCATGTTTCCCAGTATGGTCTACATCACTCTTTGGATTACAGCTGATGCTGATGCCAAACCAAATGGCATGGGTTTAAATTAAAATGCCCCCTCAGGTGTGATGAATGAGGTTAAATGCTTGGAATCTGCATGTAATTTCACCTGATGGTAAGCGTTAGATAAATCTAATGTGGTGAAATATCTACCGAAAAAATGCACAAGAGGAGTAGACCAGGTCTATGATAGTGTGCTGCCTTGAATGGTGAACGAAGGTCATAAGTGCATGTGTGAAAGGGTATAGATTGAGTCACGCTGGGCCAGAAAAATTCCCATCAGACCACCCTCGTGGCGGCATATCATCATATGGGGATAGGTGGTCGCTCCTGCACCGTTCATGGCATGAGTTGACAGGTCGTTAAATTATATCCCTTTGACCCTCCTTACATTTGGTTTTTACGGTTTTAGAGCAACTTTTCCGTTGCGGGTCTGTATATTCAAGATGTGGACTCACAGTCTACATCATTAGCTACTCCTCTTGTGCATTTTTTCTGACTATAGGGGCATGAGTTGACAGGTCGTTAAATTATTCCCCTTTGACCCTCCTTACATTTGGTTTTTACGGTGAAATATCTACCCCCTGATACTCCTGCCAACATTTCATTTGTTGGAGGTAAGTGATGGCGATCTACCCATATGCATTTATTTATATCCCTTAAGTCCACACACATGCAGATCTTGCCTTAGGTTTCATGGCAATAACAACCAGACTAAGCCATTCCGAAGCCTCAAAAGGCTCAATCGCCTCATTGTCACACAATGTTTTCAACTCTCATCTGAGTGCATCCCTCATACTTAATTGAACATGTCTCACTTTGTGACCTATTGGTTTAGTATTTTGTTTGAGAATGATTTTGAGTCCAAATTTTTTCAGGCAACCCAAATTACCTTTAAATAATTTGGGAATTATGTCTATCCATTCGCTAACACTTTGAGTTAAAACACCTGTTGTGGATGATTTGGATCTAATATCATCCCTAATGTGCGCTGCTCTTTCCAACCTAAAAGTGACTTTCCTTTCTCAGCTATGTACACCTTAGCCACAGCATGCCTAACTTGAAACATTAAATCAACAAAAACAACCAATACTGGGTAATTTATCCCCATTATAACCTTCTGATTAAACATCGTTGGGATTCAATTTGAGTTTTCCAATCCTTTGCCTTGTGTACTTATTGATGATAGTGAACGATGAACAAGAATCTGCCCAAAACTGTACCTTCTCACCATTTACCCATACATCACATTTCGGGTGGAGAGTAATTTCCTCCTGACACCTCTGAAATAGTGCATGGTTGAGTTGAACACCCTGTGATCATTAATATTTCGATTTCTTCTTCATCTGTGGTGTTACTATCCCTATCACCTGAGCATTTACTGTTGCTTCCTAATGTATTTACAGAATTCCTTCCTTTTTCAAAATCATTCATTTTGCATACTCCCGCAAAATGACCTGATTTGTTGCATTTAAAGCATTTACTAGTGGTAGCAGAACTGTAGTTTGCATCTGCTGTGTGTCTGTCACTACCACATCTAAAACAAATTCTTTTTCTTGCTACATTTTGTCTCCTTTTTGTGTCCCTACTTCACCTTGAAATTTGCAATTGACCTTTTACATGTTTGACTTCACACACTTTCTCAGTATCTACATTGGATTTGGACACATTTCCTCCCAACTCCTTTACATAACATGAAGTATTTTCCATACGTTATGGTTATTTCTAATGTGGGGTCTTTTAAGTTAAGTAATTTCTCTCACATCATCAAATTGCTTAATCTATTTATAATTTGATCACTTATGATCTCATCTCTAAGATCTTTAAATTTGCATGTAACCGCTAACCCATGCAATGTAGCAACATATTGGCTAATCGATTCTCCAGCCTCTTGACCTCGGGAAAATAACTTATGACTTTCAACTACAAGGCTCAATTTCTTTCCATAATTCTCCTCTAAAGCCAGCAAGTCATCCTCATATACATCTGCTTCATCCGCGACTCATCAGCATCTCTGCCTACAGGTACCGGCAAGGTTTATAACACATTCCTACCCTCTTCACCTAAGCAATTCTTCAAAATTGCTAATTTCGGGGAGGAGCCTAGCTCGCGACCGAGATGGCCGCGTTTTAGCTCGGCTCCGTTCAACCACCTGTTTTCTTCGATTATCCTGTATTTCTCCTGCCCCGGGAAGCCCTCCTTGCGGTGTTTCGGTGCCGCGGGCGCTTTGCGGACACTTACCCGTTGCTCCGGTGATCCTGGGTGCTGTCGATCCTGTGCGGTGGTCCCGCTCGGAGCCTTCGGGGCGGACTGGCCTGGACCTCCTGGCAGCGACGGGACGTGACGGAGCGCGATGGTCGGCCTTTGCTGGCGCTGTGGATCTGGTTGCGGAGGCTGATGTGCGAATAGGCCGGCTGTGCCCGTTGGCGGACCCGACCGGCCTGGGCCTAGGGGTGCAGACGCTGCCTCCTGCGGGGGAGCCTCCTCATTTATCCGGCTTGGTCCCCCCCTTTGTTCCCCGGCCCGGCCATTTTGAATTTTCCGCCCGGGCTCGGAGAACGGGGCCGGCGGCACGAGGGGGCCGCCGAACATCCTTCTTCTGGTGGGTCTCCTTCCTGCCTTGGGGCGCCCCGCCGCAGTTCGGCTAACCTCCTTTTGCTTTGGTGTTGCTCCGGCCGGGGCCCCCGACGACCGAGGGCTTGCTGGGCTCCTAAGATGGCGGCCGACCCTGAGAATCTCTGCCGAGCCTGGGCGAGCACTGGGGGCCCGCCGCACGGCCCGGATGTCGGATCTTGTGAAGGGTTTCCTGCACTTCAAGTTGTCCTGGATGCACTATACTCCTGGCGGACTTCCGTGGCTGCGCCTGTTTCCCCTGTGGAGGCGGACCCGCTTTTTGATTTAGGCGGGCCCCCAACGTTGGATTTTGCTTCCTTGTTGCAGGGTACGACTGGTGTGCTCCTGGTCTCTGTGCCTCCGGCTGAGACCGCATCCTTGAATTGGAGACTCTCCGACGCCCTTTGTCGTCCTGCTTTGTTGCCTCGGCCGCTGGTCTGCGGTCCGTTTGCATCCTGTCCAGGCCTCGAGGATCCTTTCTGTTTCTCATCGCGTCGGCTCCCTGGCCGGGGCGCCTGTGCCGACCCAGCTGGGCTTGCCTCGTTGGACTTGTTCATGGAACTGTGCCTGCGGTGCGAAGATTGTACCGTAACTTTTTTATATTCTCCGTATTTTCTTTCACGTTTCTCCTCAGGACTGCCGCTGGATTTCCTCCTGAACCCTGTGTCCCTCGTCGTTTGGACTTTGTTTGTTTGGATGATTACAACCTCTGTTGCTGTTTTTGGGGGATCTTTTTCCTCCTTTCTTCTCCCTTTTTGGTTCTATGGCCCTTGTGTATCCCTTCTTTCGGGGCTCTGTCTCGTCGTCTGTCCCCCTGGTGTCTTTCTGGGGTATTTTTCCGGTATCACGATGATTCTGATTTGCTGGGTGTGTTTTCTGTATTTTCAATGTCTATTTTGTACCGGGTTATGGTTTTCCTGTTTCGTCGCCCGGGGGCGGGTGTTTGGATAAAAGTCCCTTCCTTTCCTTCTTCCCCCTTCCTTTCCCCCCCCCCCCCCTTATGCGGGGTTCCTTTCTTTTATTGGGGGTCCGTTTCGTATTGTTCTTGTATTTGGGTCTTTTTCTGTGCTGTTTGGTGGGACGGGTGGTAGCTGCGGTGGGCAGGCATTGGACGGTGTGTGCGATGGCCTTTCCTCATGTCTGTTGTTTTGACCGGTGCTTATTGGTATGCCTATTTCGTGTTTGTTTCTCCTGTGTTTTTTACGATCATTGTATTGCTGCCCGCCGCGGCCCCGCCCCTTTGGATTGTCTCTTGGCCCGCCATACTCCTGTACTCCCTAACCCGTCCTTTAAAAATAAGAAAACTACCTTTCTAATTCTTATCTCCTGTGATCGCTCTAAGATGCTTGTTATTTCTCCTGTTTTTTGGCCTTTGTATACTGTGCTACTCTGTGCATTGCTCCTGACATTCGGCTCTGTGGTGGCCAGCCCGGTGGGTTGTAGGCCCGTATTTGTGAGCTCTTTCTGTACAATAAAGGTTTTCAAAAAAAAAAAAAAAATAAATAAAAAAAAAAATTGCTAATTTCCTCTTTGCAATGTAAGCATTACCCCCAATCGCTACTAAATAAGTCACAAATGATTCCTTCCAATCTTCCCACTGCATGAGGGGTGACCCTGGTTCCTGTAACAAACATGGTGGAGGAGGAATATTCTGTACTGTCATTTCTGTAAATACCACAGCAAATGGACGATCCTCTCTCAATTTCGCAAATATAACTCCTTTGCTTGTATATTAGACACTCTGTCAGTAAAGTGATGTTCCTCTTCCTTCTCCTTTTTGCAGTCTTAAACACAAAGCAAGAACACAAAATTCCACAAAACTCGTGACCCACCGTGATTTGAGCTTGCATCAATGTCCACGCCTATTCTAATAGAAGTGATCAACGGAGTCCACGGAAGAATTTGTAGATGTTTGTCATACCAGCTTTCATAAGACAACACGCTCTGGCAAGAAATACACCAATCGCTTTTGCCTGGATACAGCAACGTCCTTCAAAGATGACAGCACGTTTGCGACATGTTTACTCAATGACATGGTGTATCCCAACATGCACTGAGGTACTACCTCACGGCGTAAGAGCCACCTAACACTTAGAGTGCATCGAGGGAAGGAACATTGGGGGCCAATTTTTAAACATAAACAACGACTCCAACAACAGTTTGGTCGTTCTGCCGATCCTCTTAAACACCATAAAATCCCAAACATGCAAATTCATGTACCATCGCACTAGATTCCTGGTATGCAGCACTCCTTCAATCCTTTTTCTGAGCTTCAGGGGTTTAATCTGATATAGCAAATTCCATAAACTTCCAAAAATAGTTTTCACATAGATTTCATCTTCCACAGTGTCTCCTTAGACAAATCCTACCCTTGTTGCCATTTTTGTAAAGATCGGTGACACTTCAGATGAGTTTTAGTCCATTTTATTTAGCACAGAATAGCGGCCCATGGAAGCTCCCTGAGCACATTTGCAACTGAAGCTGATCTGGATCACCAGTGATCACCTCAGCTGCATCATCACCCAGTAACAGTCTCCATGGACGCACATTGTGATTCAATACCAGGATGCAACCTGGTGATTAAAATATAGAAGATAACATTTCCCTAACTGCCAAGATAACTGCCGAGCCCGGGGCCAAAAACCTAGGGGATCCCATTGCAAAACCAGGTCGTTTTGTGATAGGTAATTTTTATGTCTCCACACATTTTGGGGTGTTTCCTGTTGTGGGCACTAGGCCTACCCACACGAGTGAGGTACCATTTTTGTCCAGTGAGCCTACAACTTTCCCACACAGAAAAGTGAGGAAAACGTGATTGTTTTTAGATAAATTTGAGGTTTACAGGGGATCTTGGGTAGGAAAATGTTGGAAGATCCACACAAGCCACACTGCCCTGGACTCCTCTAGGTGTCTAGTTTTCAGAAATGTCTGGGTTTGGTAGGTCTTCCTATATGGCTGCTGAGCCCAGGACCAAACACGCAGCTGACACCCTTGAAAAACCAGGTCATTTTGTGATAGATATGTGGACACCTGTGTTTTTGGTCCCGGGCTTGCAGACATCTAGGAAACCTAAATAACCCAGACATTTCCAAAAACTAGACACCAGTGGGAGTCCATAAAGGTATGGAATATCTGTGTGTGAACGTTATGGGATCACTGCATGGCACAAATGTTATACCATTCAGCGTTCCTCTCAGTCTCCCGATAAAAATGATACCTTACTTGTGTGGATGGGCTACGTGCCTATGACATGAAAGGGCCAAAAACGTGTAGATATTGAGGGGTTCCCAAGCTGGGTCAAGAAGGGCAATTTGATTATATGTTTTTAGGCTGGTGCTACTTTGGGCACCCACACAAGTGAGGTATCATTATTTCTCGCCAGACCAAGGGAAACGCTGAAGTGATAGGAAACTTGCCTGAGCAGTGATCCTACAACTTACCCACACAGAAATGTGAGGAAAATATGACCATGCAAACCACACCACCAGCCAAGAGTCAGTACACGCACACCGCCATCCACGCACACCACGCGCCAAGCACCATCCATGCACACCACCACCCATGCGCTATCAATGCACACCGCCAGCCAAGTGTTAGCAACGCACTCCTCCACTCAAGAGCCATCCAAGCATTCCGCCAGCCAAGCGCCATCCATGCTCACCATCAGCCAAGCACTGGTCCATGTAAACTTCCAGCCAAGTGCCACTCCACACACACCAACAGGCGAGAGCCAACTTACACACATCATCATCAAGCCCACATCCACGCACACCATTAGCCAAGTGCAAGCCCACACACACCGCCAGCAAAATGCCAAAGGTCATTACACGCAGACCATCAGCCAAACTCCAGTTCAAACACACTTTCCCTGGTTTCTAGTGGTTTGGTAAATGAGACTAAAAATAAAACTGAAACAACCAAAATGTGTGCCTTAAAAAAGGGGAGTGACCCGTGCCTATGTGGCTTCTCCTTGACTTGCCTAGAAACATATCCCTGGTTCCTAGTGGGCTTTCTGCCCCACCTGGAGGGGTAGATAAGGGGCTAGTGCCCTGATCGGCATTTCTGGTGGGGGGCGGAAATACATTTTTGGGTGTGGGGGGCAATAGCATGCTCATTCTGGGCAGCCCCCACCCCTACCTATAAAAAAAAAACAGAATCCCTGGTGCCTAGTGGGCTTTCTGCCATGATCTGCCTCTAGGGGGGCTGAAAGACTGTGGAATTCTAGGGGAGCGGGTGGGGGCAATGCCATGCCCATTTTGGGCAGCCCCTACAGATGTAAAAAGAAAACAAATCCCTGGTGCCTAGTGTGCTTTCTGCCACCCTGCGAGAGCAGATTGGGGGCTATTGCCCCCACCTGCCTCCCAGGAGGGACAAAAAGAGTGTGAAATTTGGGGTGGGGGCACTGGCATGCCCATTTTGGGCAGCCCCACCTCTACAAGCGTAAAAAGAAAAAAAATACTGGTGCCTACTGTGCTTTCTGCCACCCTGGTGGAGCAGATTGGGGGCTATTTTCCCCTTCTGCCTCCCAGGGGTGACAGAAAGACAGTGAAGTTTGGGTAGGGCATTGGCATGCCTATTTTGGGCAGCCCCCAGCTCTACAAGCATAAAAACAAAAAAAGTCCCAAGTGCCTAGTTGCTTTCTGCCCTTTGTGGGGCAGATTGTAGGTTATTGCCCCATCTGTCTCCCAGGGGAAACAGAAAGACTGTGAAATTTGGGAGGAGGGATATTACCATGCCCATTTTGAGCAGCCCCACCCCTAAAGGCATAAAAACAAAAAAAATCACTGGTCCCTAGTGTGCTTTCTGCCGCCCCAGGGGGCAGATTGGAGGCTATTACCCCCATCTGCCTCTCAGGGGTGCAAATAGACTGAAATAATGGGGGGGGGGCATTGGCATACCTATTTTGGGTAGCCCCCACCTGTGCTTTCTGCCCTCACAGGGGAAAGATTGGGGTCTATAGCCCCCATCTGCCTCCCAGAGGGGGCAGAAAGACTGTGGAATTGGGGGGTGGGGGAATTGGTATGCCCATTCAGGGCGGCCCCACCCCTACAGGCATAAGAAAAATCCTGGGGCCTAGTGTGCTTTTTGCCCACCCGCCGGTTGCAGGTTGGGGGCTATTGCCCCATCTACCTCACAGGAGTCAGAAAGACTGGAATTTGGGGAGGGGTGGGGGAATTGGCATGCCTATTTTGGGCAGCCACCACCCCTACAAGCGTAAAAAAAAAACTGGTGCCTAATGTGCTTTCTGCCCTCCCAGGGGGGCAGACTGAGGGCTTTTGCCCCTATATGCCCCCGGGGGGCAGAAAGACTGTCTGCGCCCAAAGTAATGGGGGGAGAGAAAGCCCTTGCCCAAAGGGCCGCTCCCCGCTCTCTGTTGCCTAGTGGGTGGATCCCTGCTTGGGGATCACCCTCCTGAGGCGTTCCCGAAGCAGGGATCAACTAAGGAGGGGTACAATTAGAAAGGGGTGATTCTCCCCTTTCCAAAGATATCCCTCCCATCTGCCTTGGTGTTCAGGGGGCTGAGATAGCCCCATGAGCACAGAGGCAGTGAAACTGAAATTGAGTTTCAGTTTCAGTGTCTCCAAAAAGAAGTCAGCACGACGTGCACGCTGACGGTCGTTTCAATGAAAAAATCAAAACACCGTCAGGACCGGGGGAAGCTCTACCCCAGCTCCCGAGGGTATTTTGATGAAAAGGTAATCCCTCTGGTTCTGCCCGGACCATAGAAACTTCCTGTGCCATGTGCGTGGACGGCCGGGAGCCCTCCAATGCACATGAGCACTGGTGCGTTGGACTGCTCACGACCATTCTACGCACCGAAAGGGTTAAAGCTTTAGGTAAAAATAGCTCCAAAAAGCACAAAGCATCAACTGTGAATATCTGATCATGCCGGACCAGGACAAAGCCACAAGTTCAGGCCAACCACATTGAAGCATGGAATGTCTACAGGGACCCATTGAGACCAGCTGAACAAAGTACCTTAAATCCTGGTTTGTGGGCGTTGTGAGGATCCTCAGAGATGAGTTGAGCAGCTGAAGCAATGTGTTTGATTCAGAGATGCAGCAAGGGTGTGATGAAAGGGCCTGCATTGCTGTTATGGATCCAGTCAACAGGCTTGCAATGTGAAGTCCGGCATCGGAGATACAGCACACAGTCTGGCCATTGCGTCGGCTTGGAAGAGCTGTGAGGTTGCGATGAAGAGTCCGGCATTGTCATTGAGGCTGCCATCAATAAGGGATGCGGGGAACTGTGCTGGGGATGCATAGTGCAGTGGCAGTTCTCATGCGACAATGGGCTGCAATGCAATGCAGTTCTTTAGGGCAGTTCTGCAGCAGCGGTGATTCGTCGGTCCTGCTTGGGTTTGCCCCTCACAGAAGAGGAGATTTGTTGGTTTTGATGGATCCACAGAGGTTGGTGAGCACCTTAAGACCACTTCCAAGGGTCCAAGATTGAGGTGGCACAATTTGGCAGAGTCCAAGTTCAGGTGCAAGGTTGTTGGAAGCCTTTTGTGTCCCTGAGGCTTCAAATCAGGAGGCCAGCCACCTAGCCCTTGGAGTCCATCTGATCTGGGTTCAAGAGATGCAGGTCCAGTCCTTTTTACCCAGGCAGGACGCAGCAGGAAGCAGGTCAGCACAGCAAAGCAGGAGTCAAGCAGAGTGCAGTCCAGCAGAGTGCAGTCCTTCAGCAGCACAGCAGTCCTTCCTGTCAGAGTATCCAAAGGTCCAAAAGTGTATTTAAGAGTTGGTATCTGAGGTCCAGTAATTATACCCACTTTTCCCTTTGAAGTGGGAAAGAAGAGTCTAGAGGTTCCCCTTTGAAGTTCCGCAGCCTCCTGCTCCTCTTGACCTGACTCCAGACTATCTACAGGGGGTTTGTAGCGCTTTGTGCAGAGTCAGGACACAGCCTATCCAGGTGCAAGTGGGGCTGTGCCAAGATCCTACATCCCATCTCCCTAGTTATGGCCAATCAAGGCACACCCAAACTTCATATTGTGTGGGGTTGCCTAGGAAGAATACACAAAGCCTAACTGTCAGCTACACCTAGTCATGTGACCGGAGACAAGCACTAAAAGGCTAAGGCATGAAAATGCCAGTTTTCTGAAAGTTAAAAAACAAAAATGCACCCTAAGGATTCAGTTATCGCAAATCTTTGGTTATTCACTGGTCACTGGAAGTGATACTATTACTTATCTACAACACAGTTACTTTTCAAAAGAATATATCAACCTGCATAGATGTGTTGAGGTAAAAACAACTGTAGTAACAAATTATGCATACCAAACGTATATGCCTCATTAAATATTTCAAAATCCAAAGCAGTACATAAGCAAAGCATTGAATCACATGCTATCGTCAACACATAATCCCATGCTTTTATACAGTATCTGTTCAATATAGGAACCTATGGTAACATAATCAATCATCTCAACAAAAACGGTTACACAAAAACACACATGCCCCATTAAATTAATTGACAGAAGAGTATTTTTTGGAAAATCCAACAAGGGACTGAACATAGCAAAAATCTAAAGCTTTTAGTGTTAAGGAGGAAGAGCTGTCGATGTTTCGGTCTCCAGTAGCCAACAAGTTCTACAAGTCCATACTCAGGATTCAGCGTAGAATGAACAGTTAATCCTGGATGTACAGACATAATGATAACCATCAGTCAATGATAATGAGACCAATACATCTATTCAGTTTGTGCATTGCTTACCCGCAATAAAACAGATACATAGGACAAAATCACTACCAAGTGCAAAAACCAAATGCATAACTCTATAAAAACTCAAAACACCAAACAATGCCAGAAAATAGAGTGCATCTTCTGTCTGAACAAAGATTAACATGCCTAAGAAAATAATATTGCGATACCTTTGTTTCTAAGACAAAGTGGCTCTATACAAATTGCCACCTCTACTATACGGTTCACGCTATAAGACAGAAACCAAAGCTACAGGCACTAGTAGAAAAACAATCATGATATGTATGAACCATTACCTAGGCAAGTATTTGTAGCTCTTACCTATATCCCATTAATCATACAGGTCTAATTCTTCTACAAAAAAATTGCTTACTTACAATCAAGGAAATAAATGGATCTGGATGGCTAAAACAATTGATAAAGGGCTTATCCAACATATTTAGTGGTAAACATCGGCCACACTCTGATGTAATATTGACTGCCTGATTGTCCTGAGATAGTATGATCTTTTCCACTGAGTCATGGATTAGATTTCTTCATGATGAAGTATATTGTAAGATCTATGTTTAGATTCTATGGAATTGGATGTGTTTCAGCCTAGTGATTAAGAATGGACTTCCGGACCTATTGAGATATCTGAAACTCCTACGTGGAATATGATATCACCCGGCTGGGTTGATATGCTGCAATACGTTCTCTTGTAGATTTTATTATTTCTGACATTACTGCATTAGTGATTTGTCTTATATTATTTGTGCAGTGTAGGGTGATTTGATTTTTATATGTAATATCTAGCAGCCTGATTCATCAAGGTACCGTTTTGCGAGTCTCTAATAGAGATTCATAAGGAATCGCTATTAGAGACTCGCACAACGGTATTCATGTAGGAATTGCTAAATAAATAGCGATTCCTACACATTCCTTATTTGCGAGTAGCAAATTGCTATTCGCAAATAAGGAATAACTCCCCATTCATTCCTATGGGCCAAAAGGCCCATAGGAATGAATGGGGAGTATTCCTTATTTGCGAATAGCAATTTGCTACTCACAAATAAGATAGAAATTTAAAGGGTGCCAGGGGTGTCCAAAGGACACCCTGTAGCACCCCTTAAATGCAAATTAGAACAGGTGTTGCGCACACATGCAACATGCAACTTAGAAAAATGCTTTTAAAAGCATTTTTCTAAGTTTTTGCTATTTACCGAGAGGTCTGACCTCTCGGTAAATAGCGGCCCGAAATTGCGAATTAGCAATTTAAAATTGGTTGATGAATTGCATTTAAGGAATCTCTAATAGAGATTCCTTAAATGCAATTCCTCGCACAATAGCGAATTCTGTAATAGCGATTATTGCATTTGGGATGATGAATCCCAAATGCAATAATTGCGCTCGCAAAGGGCCAGATTCTCAGAATCTGGCCCTTTGCGAGCCGATTTTCGTTTCATGAATCAGGCTGTACGTCTTTAGAGAATTTCAGTCTCTGCACACATATATTTAATTTATATTTGTGTGTACATAATTCTAGACCTTCTTTTTATATCCATCTAATTAATTAGTGGATATTTGTATGAGGGATTAAATAATGTTTTAGTCTACCATCAGACATACTCGAAGGAGAGTTAGTCCAATATGACGACACGATCCAAAGATACTGATATGTTCTGCTTGGGGTGTTTTTGGACATGTGTTGTTTCTGTGTCTTTCTTGGAAAACTATTTGTATGGATCAGAGTGTTTACTCCAAGGCTTTGATATGGAGTTTTAGTAAGTACTCTTTCCAACCTTTGAATACTACTATTTTATGAATGCCAATTCGATAAAGATAACCCCATGATTTTTACTTGATTTTGTTGACCCTTTTTTGTAGAAGAATTAGACCCATATGATAAATCAGATACAGGTAAGAGCTACAAACACTTGCCTAGGTGATGGTTGATACACATCGTTATTGTTGTTCTTCTAGCAACTGTGGCTTTGGTTTCTGTCTAATTGCATGAACCATATATTAGAGGTGGCAATTTATATGGAGCCTGTTAGAAAGGGGGTCTATAGTTGGCAATGACTTGCACCTTTCTCCAAATACGGACCCTTTCTTCTAGTCAGGATAATAGGATACACTACTGAAATAACCCCTGCTCACTCCCTTGGTACCTTGGCACGAGGAATCAGGATTATCTCAGAGGCCGTGTGTGAAGCATTTGCACATAACATATAGTAATACAGTGAAAACACTACAAAAGGACACCACACCAGTTTTAGAAAAATAACCAATATTTATCTGTTCAAACATGACCAAAATGATAAAAGACCAACATACAGTAATCAAAAATATGCACTTTGCAAACATTATTTTAAAATGCAGTTCCTTGAAGGCGGTAGCTCAGTCTGGGGCAACCACGTGGCTGAAGACAACATAATCCAACAGTTCTGGACGACTGCGTCGGTGCGTTAATGTCAGCAGACTCGTAAACAGTACCTTTGGTTCCTGCCGACCGCAACAGTGTGGGCCAGTCATGGCAACCATTGCGGTTGCGATGTGAATCATAGCAGTGCAGCGTGCAGGGCCCTCAAGTTGCGGCGAAGTCAGCAGCTCAGTGACGGTCGTACAGTGATGTCAGTGAGACCAGGGCTGCGGTGCAGAGTGAGGCGGTGCTGTTGGGGTGCTGACAGGTCACGGTGCAAGCGGCAGTGCTAGTTGATCACAGTTGTGGTCAGTCAGCCCATGCTGCAGTGTGGGATGGGGCGCTGCTTCGTGTGACTTACGAACGGTGCCCCCACACCATGGTGCGGTCCCAGGTATCAAGGCCAGCGTGCAGCAACATCATCAGTGAGACTAGGGCAGAGGAGTGAAGCAAGGCGGTGCGGTACCCATAGGTTGCAGTGAAAGCAGCAGCTCAGTGGTAGTGGCAGTCATCGTTGGTGAGACCAGGGTTCTGGTGCGAAATGCAGCAGTGCCTTCTGCAGTGCCTTCAGGACACAAAGCCAGCAGCAGTTTAGGTGATGGTGTTGGCTGCTTTCCCCCCTCTGTGGCAACTGAAACCCACGGTTCCAGAGACAGTACACAAAGGTAAGTGAAGTATTTGCTGTTCCTGAGACTTTGTGAACAGAATGCAAGCTCTCTTTCAAGCCCTTGAAGCTACTCAGTGACAAGTGAAGAAAGTTCATTCCAGTCCTTTCACTGCCCAAGTCAGAAGCAGCAACTGCAGGCCAACCCAGCTTCCTACCCATCTGCTGTAATGCCCTGACCACCTTCAATTCAGAAGGCTCCTCAAAACTTCATTATTTTAACATGCCCCCCTTTATGGCCTACTGCAGTGCCTCCATAGCGCAGAGATACCCCTCTGGGGGTGATTCATGCACTTTACAAATGAATAAATAAATAAATAAACCCAGCAAAGCAACAACACAGCAAAGGGGCAGTACTCCTGGCATGTCTTTTAGATCTTCTTCTTGACAGGTTCCTTGATCCAAGTGAGTTCTAAAGTGTAGTGGTCTGGCCCCAATATGTATGCTCAGTTTCTCTTTGTTCTCTGTGCTAAGCCCAAACCAGTTTGGTCCTCTCTGGCCCAGCTTACCGGCAGGAGGTGGAGACAGCATTGTGCAAGGCAGACCAGGCCCATTCAGGTGCATGGAATACTCCTCCCACTACCCTAAATGCAGCCCAGGACTATTGCGCCCAGCCCTGACTCGGAAAGGCAAGATACACCTCAACCCCCCACAACCTCCAAGTGGCTGTCTGAAGAGAATGCATATCTCCAGTCCCTGTCACTCCCAAGCCAGTCCATCCACAACCCAGCAGAGGCACACAGCATGGCTAAGCAAGTGATATCTACTTTCTGAAAGTGGTATGTTCAAACACAGAACATTAAAATCATCTTTACTAAAAGGTGCATTTCTACAATCCGAGTTCAGGCATACTAAACTATCTTTCTCAATCTTGTCCCAATGGGAAGATATACTTGTAAAATGTTACAACTTATTCCCCATTCTATCCTATGTGACAGATAGCCTTGCAATAGTGAAAAATTGAATAAACTGTATGTCACTATAAAGACATGTCACACACATCAGTACATGTCCCGTCTTTCAAATACACTGCACCTTGCCCATAGCGGTAGATTGGGCCTACCTTATGGGGGACTCACATGTAATAAAACGGATGGTTAGGGCTTGGCAAGTGGGTGCACTTGCCAAGTCGACATGGCAGTAAAAACTGTGCACAGACGCTGCAGTGGCAGGTCTGAGAACCCTCTAAAAGGCTGCTTGTGTGGGTGGCACAATCAGTAAGGAAGGCCCACTAGCAGCATTTGTTTTACAGGCCCAGTCCCCTCTCAGTGCACTTTACTAGTGATTTACCAGTAAATCAAATATGACAATCATGGAAACACCAATCCATAATTTACAATAGGAGAACTTGCACTTTAACACTGAACAGCAGTGAGAAAGTGGACAGAGACACTGAACCAGCAAGAACCAGCTCCGCTGTAAACAGGCCTAGAAGCACACTGGGAGGACACTCGGTCCTTCCAGTGGGAACCCAGTGATGAAGCATGTCACCACTAGGTTGGTGAGTGAGGGTTCTTTTTACAATTAACTTTTGTGTTCCTTTCACCAGGTTCAACGTTTTCTCCTCTATCTAATTTTTATTTGAGGTGTTTGTTATTTATCACTCTTCCTTTGTTGATTAATACTGATATTAGGGGTAAAGAGTGATTATTTACACCCTGACTCTCTTGTTGTTTGAAGTAGCATTTGGCAGCGCACAGCTGTGAGAGAATTCTGACAAGCAGTGCACGTTTTTCTTCCAGAGACCCTGTGCTTTGAAAGAAAAATTTAAAACAATGGAAGACATAGGCCTCTCCTTTTCTAAGGAGGAAGTAGATGCCCTGTTGGGTGATACTTCCCTTTCTTTCGATACCTTATTGGCGCAAACAATCTCCCAGACAGGTGACTGGGAAAAACTAGGAGATCTCAAAAGAAGTCGCATTAGAGCCATATTGCATGGCACCATGATAAAGAAGTACCTTAACAACAATGCAGCGCCGAAAGGGTTATTGGTGACTAATGCCCCAAGAATTTTCTTGGCTGATGCAGTGTTCCGCAAGGAGTGGGCGCAGATTGCGTGGCACTGCACTAGGGATTGGGGTATCTTAATCATTAAAACGGCACTTCGTTTGTCTGAAGCTCTACTCCTAGAAATCCAAACCACTGAGTCCCATTTTAAGGCGACACTCACAGGTTACAAAAAGAAGCTGGAAGAGTTAAATAAGGAACGGAATGAATATAAAGAAAACTGCAGAAAGATTTAAAACGCTGGTCCTATACCCGTGTCTATCCTTATGCCAGCCCAGAATATGTCCCCTCAACAGTGACTGACTATAATTCAGACTCCTCATTAGACTCAAACACAAGTGGTTCCAGTGGAGGCAACACCAAAAGAGGGAATAGAGGGAGGGGACGAGGAAGAGGTCGTGGGAATCAAAGCTATTCTAATTTTCAAGGGTGGCCACCACATTTCCAACAGCCAGGACTAACACCTTACCAACACAACCCTTTTCAACCCCCCTTTCCACCAATGATGGGGTGGAATCCACATTTTGCCGCACATCCCCAGTTCCATCAAAACACATACCCTCAGTCTTTTTTAGACAGGGGCCGACGAGGCAGGGAGAAACAAAAAGGATCCAACCAAGTCCACTGGGAACAGCCAGAAGCAGTGGGGGACAACACCCGGAGCAAGACGGGGGAACAGAGAGCAGGCCCAAGCAACAAATAAGCCTAGTGACGAACCTGTCCTCATACACGCTAAATGAAGCAGAACAAACCGTTCTGGAAAAAGGCCTGGGATTCATACCAACTCCCTGACTTGATCGGTTCAAATTGCTGTGTGAGTTGAATGAGTTTTTTAGGAAATTGCAACTGAAGAGCTTTTTTGAAAATAAGGAAAATGAACTAACAGACACTATTCAGAGTGACACGCCATTCAAACTGAAATCTAATTTTACCCCTTCACCGCATCTCATACCTCCTGAGATCTTAGCTTTTGAACAGGCTGTACTTCATGAGGTGGAAACCCTAACCAGTCCTACTGTGTATAAGAACTTAAAAGCAAGTGAATACCAAGCAATCCAATCACTAAAACAAAACAAGACAATCGTGATTAAGAGTGCCGACAAAGGCGGAGGCATAGTGATTCAGGAGAAATTGGATTATGATCGCGAATGTAAACGATTACTGAACAATAACAACAACTATGTTCTCCTGAGAGAAGATCCTTCGGAGAATCTACGCGATAGATCAGCGAGTTAGTCACCACAGCTGAACGGGACGGTTGGATATCGAAACGAGAATCTGACTTCTTGATGTCTTCAAGCCGGAAAGTACCGTATTTTTATACGTTACCTAAAACCCACAAAAACGTCCTGCCACCGCCTGGACGCCCGATAGTCTCTGGTATCTGGTCTCTACTGGAGCCCTTATCGCAGTATTGCGATTTCTTTTTGAAACCTATAATACAATCTACAGAGACGTACATAAAAGATACCAAGAGCCTGTTAGCTATGCTACGCACTGTCGAGATGTTAGAAGAACCATGCTTCCTGCTTACTCTCGATACTGAAAGCCTTTACACCTGCATACCACAAGACGAGACCATCAGGGTGGTAGCTGAGGCCTTAGATCGAACTACCTGGAAATTCGCAACAACCCGCTCCTTTGTAGTGAACTGTGCCACACTGGCACTTAAGAGGAACTTCTTTGAATATGAAGGTAAGATCTTCCTTCAAGTAACAGGGACCTCTATGGGCAGCACTTTTGCCCCTTCAGTGGCAGGATTGTACGTCTATAGTTTTGAGAAGAAGTTCATCTTGGTCCCGGAGAATCCTTTCGCTTCCAACATCGTTCTATGCAACGTTACATAGACGATGTTCTCTTGATATGGAAAGGGGAAGAGGCAACGCTACTCCCTTTCTTTACCTGGATCAACACCTGCGATCCTCATCTGAAATTCACCTATGAGTACGCGAAAGAGAGTATCACCTTCCTCGATGTGACTATCAATAAACGAGATCATTTGATCCAAACGAAAACATTTTATAAACCAACATCTAAAAACAATTTATTGCATTTTTCCAGTTTTCACCCGCGTCCCTTGCGGGAAAACCTCCCGTTTGGACAATACCTCCGCATCAGGAGGAACTGCAGTGAAATGGCAGATTTTAAAACTCAAGCTGATGAACTGACCAAGAAGCTGGAACTGCGGGGATACCCAAAGAAGATCCTCTCTATAAGTCGGAAGAGAGCCACTAATCAACACAGGGATGCTTTGCTGGACTCATACCCGAAGGTAACTACAACGGAGGTACCATTAACATGCGTAACCACCTTTAATCCTCTGTCTAATGTTGTGAGCCGCTGCATCCAAAAGAACTGGAAAATTATAACAAGCAACCAGTATGCATGGGATAAACCCCTTTTTTCCTACAAGAGAGCCACAAGTCTCAAAGACTCACTAGTTCACACCCGCCCAGTAAACAACAGAACAAACAGGAGGCAACTGATCTGAATGCCTGGGGGCTCCCAGCAGTGACAGGTCACTTCCCATGCGGGGACTGTAGTGTCTGCCATTTAACTACTCACACCAAGTTCCTAAATATCGAACCTGGAAAGCAGTGGGAACAACACAATCACACAAACTGTAATACAAGCAATGTAGTTTATCTAATAACATGTACGTGTGCCCGCAAGTACGTGGGAATGACGACTAGGCGTGTCAAATTGAGGATCTGTGAACATCGGAGTAACATCCGATGTAAGAGGAATGCAACAAAACTGACTAATCACTTTATTGAGAGGAATCACACACCGATCGACATGCGATGGACTATCATCGAACATGTTGCGGGTGGCAACGAAAGGAGTTTGTTTGAGAAAGAACAGCGATGGATTCATCGTCTGTCCAGTCACCATTCAGGATTGAACGATGACATTCCATTGGGATCTCTGCTACGACGCTAACCCTACTAGCAGCAAGATCTATATTGAATATGGATAATTCAAGACATCACACGCGTCTCTGAACAGGTGCATAGTTAATAGTGTAAAGACATAGTTGCTAGCCAGAGCACTTAACAGGCACCAATTTGGATCCACATGATCCAGAATGCTTATCACAATAAAGACCATAGCCCTTTTGAAATAATCGTTTTGAAACAATCGTGTAGCATTTACCTATAATGACACATGATTATGCCCTGGTTGTTTTTTGTGAGATTTTGCCGAGCGGTACAATAAAGTTTTGTAATCGCTCTCAGCTCAAAATAATCCTCGGCCCCTTTAAACAACAAAAAGAAGGAAAGAAACGTCATGACATGCAAGTCACGTGCCCTGTGTCACATGACCCGCGACTGACGTTATTTCAAACTACCGCACCATGGCCCGGAGTTCATTCGGGCGACGGAAGTGAAAGGCTAGGTTGCCGGAGGGGAGCCGCCGGCTATAAAGTAAGTGGAGAATCGAAGCGGGCTCCCTTTAAAATGTCATTACGATTGGGAAAGAGGAATTGACAGCACTTTATGCGCTGCGGGGAGACACTAACATTGCTCTTACCAATCACTTTCTAGATTGCACGGCGTGAAGAAAACCCCTGCCGTGTCCGCCCATGTTATGCGGAAATTAAGCACAACTTGTAACTCCAGGGAGAGGCTCTCTCTCTCTTTTTTCTTCCATTTTTAATTCTCAATATTTAACGGATTCTGTATGGGTTCCGTTAAGGCTAAAACCACAGTTTTTAAACCGCGTGCACATGCTTTAAGATATTAATTTCCTGTCCTTGAGGCACAGTTCGGTCGCACTGAAATTTCAGAACATCACGCAGCCTCTGACATATTTCTAATGACAATCACAGTCCTTTTGAAATATAGTAACTGACTCCTCAACAAACAGTTATGTTTCTAGAACAATGCAACGCCAATAAATGACAAATGTTTTTAGTCATTCCCTAGCATTTAGAGCATGATATATGCTTGCATGAACGTAATGTCACCGACATGGGTGTCAGCTGGTGAAGGCAAAAGTTTGGTAAAACTGCCCTGTGAATGTTTATAGGTAGAAAGGGAACCATGTGAATAATTTATCTCTGGTATTTCTGCTTTGTTTGTCCTTCTACAGGTATGAGGCCCCAGTAAATTACTGCGAGTGCCCACACGGGCATATCCGTGATTAACTCATTAATTTTATATTTTTCACATAAATAGCCTCACGGTTGGGTGCGCCTTTGCGCGTGCACTCCGCTGGTGGATGACACTCATGGTCCTGATGAATGCTGAGCGATTTTGGCTCTTAAAGCTGAAACATGTTGACCAATTTTCTGTAGGACTAAGGGTTTTCAAATAAAGAAACCCATTTAGAAGTCCCTACATCACCGGTTTTTAACCAATGCGGGTTGGACTATTAATAAAGTAGTTGACAGTTACAACTACGCATTTTTTAATTTTTTGCACAATTGGGTTTTTCACTGTAACAACACACAAAAGAACCAGCTCCGCTGTAAACAGGCGTAGAAGCACACTGGGAGGACACTCGGTCCTTCCAGTGGGAACCCAGTGATGAAGCATGTCACCACTAGGTTGGTGAGTGAGGGTTCTTTTTACAATTAACTTTTGTGTTCCTTTCACCAGGTTCAACGTTTTCTCCTCTTTCGAATTTTTATTTGAGGTGTTTGTTATTTATTACTCTTCCGTTGTTGATTAATAAATGCACAAAGAATACTTCTTCCAACAGGAACATCCTCAGCAAAGTTCATCCATGCATAGTGACAGAATATTCAGATGGTATTATTTGCAAATCCTTTTAACCATGTCAAAGATTTATCACCATCGGAATTTCAGAGTAAAACTCTCCCACCATTTGTCCTGCCAAAGAATGTTCTGATGGGTTTCGTAAAGCTAAAAGAGATTCTGAAAGATATTTACATCATTAAGGGCCTGATGTGCAAAAAAGTCAATTTGCAATTTCCTAATTGTGAATTTTTGTGATTTGCAATTAGAAAATCGCAAATAGCTATGTACAGCAGTGTGTAAGACACTGTTTGCACATTCCAATGGGTCGCAAATTAACTTTCCTCATCAGTATTCATGAGGCAGGTCACAAGTTGTGACCCATTGTGAATAGCAACAATCACAGGAATGGTGGCCGTCTGGGTTCAGCAGACCACCATGCCTGAGATTTCTTTTTAAATAAAGCAATATTATTTTTTGTAATGTAGCCGTTTTCCTTAGAGGAAAACAGCTTCTGTAAAAACAATGAAAATTAAACATTTTCTTTTCATTTTTTAAGAGTAGGCAGTTGTCAGTGGACCCACTGCCTGCTCTTAAAAAAATTGTCACCCACATTCATCAAGGGGAAAGGGTCTCCGTTTGCGAATGGGTAACCGACACCTCTACGGAGTCAGTAATTTATGAATGTTTTGTGATCGCATTCCAGTCGCAAAACATCCATTTATCAGACATATTTATCACATTTTCACCTTTGTACATGGCAAAATGCATTTTACCAGTTGCAATGGCCCAACCGGCTGTTTGCGTTGAGTAAAATGCTTCTTATATCTGGCTGGCATCGGGCGTTTGCTACTTTGGTTTTATTACAGGCGGCTGGTTTCGCTGCAATGTCGGCACCCAGTGACAAAAGCAGTAGTGCTAGGTGCCGGATTTTGTCAAGCAGCAGTGCTTCAAGCCTGCATCGCCCCTCCCAGGGTGGGACCGGTCGGCAAAATTGGCTAGGCTGTTTTGGGTTCCAAGTCCAGCCCTGTCAATGTGTCTTGTGAGTAATCATGGAACTGTTTTCGAAATTTGTGCTAAGAGAGCGCAAGCTCCTCACTTCCATATGTCTCACTGAGAAGTACCAGGAGCTACAATCTGACTTATGTTGACCCCAGAAGAGGGAATTTTGTGGACACCATAAAAACTACTGCGTGCAGTATGGTACATGCTCTAGTGGCCTGCAGAGTGGCCGTCATAGTCCTGCAGGGCAGGGTGCCGATGTGAGCTTGTGTTGAGGAGAATCTTGAGGTCATAGTATGAAATCCTGCACTGGCTTAACACCCAGGAAAGTGCCTCTATTTATTGCTTGCAGTGTCTGAAGTTCATATATATATATAACTCAGAATACTACTGAATCCATTTTTGAAATAGAGCAAAGTAAGCACAAGGTTTTAACTGTGAGGCGTGTCGTGTGGTGTCTGAAGTCCACTATCCTTTATAGTTAAGGAAAACAGAAAGTTTTCTTAAAATAACCCTCGGCCACCATGTCCCATGGTGGCATGCTTCATCATAGGGTTCTTCCCATCCCACTGCGGGACGGGACGTGCTGCGACCAAAGAACATGTGGAGGCGCTTTGTGAATTGATTGCTTTAAAGCAGTAGGTGGCATAAGAGTGGGAGGGTCTACTCTAAGGTTAATACATACCTGGTTAAGTAGGAACTAAATAGTTATTCCAACCTCTTGCTGGTATTGTTAAAAAAGGGTCAAGGAGAGGCAAACGTCTATGTGTGTGTATCTCATGGTCAACATGTTTCAAGCAATTACCCCCAAGGTTTTTCATCAGGACCATAACAGTGATCCTAGTACCACTCCTATTAGTGACACCAAATAGGTATTCTCAATAAGTGTAAAGGAAAACATACGTATGATACAATACCCAATCAGTATTTGTTCTTCTTAGATCTGGAAGGATAGGACATAAAAGTTATTATATTCTTTTCAATAAAAATAAAATAAAAACACATCACCATATGTAGAGAAACACGTGATATATTTTTCTTGTTCAACTACTGTGCTAGAGCAATTATTATTTTAGTAATAAATCAGTTTTTATTAGCAGAACACTTAGCATGAAAATACATTGCAGCATCGCCTACAACCCTGCGGGCCGGCTACTGCTCAGTCAGTCCGGGAAGGCGGGACAGTGGAATAAATGCACCCCTGTTAGGATAGTTATCAAAGAACATTAGGTAAAACTAAGACCCACCCTCCACCCCCACCCCTCCCCTTTCCAGAGAGCAAGAAACAAAACAAAATGCATACTAGAGTACAGGTACTGTCCGATGTGCCAATCAACAATGTCATCAAGAGCTAGGGAGCCCAGTAAGGAATTAATGCGTTATGCGCCTGCACGTCCCTCTGGAATCAGTTTCAGATTCTGGAGGTAGGTGGGACAGGACAGTTCCCGAAATTCTGTGGATAGAATTGAAAGAAAGGGGCCCAAATTTTGGCGTAGTCCGATTTCTTCCCAAGGGTAGCCAAAGACAGCTTCTCCATACCCAAAAGATACCACAATTGATGCAGCCATTGTGTATGCTCCGAGATCAAGGCGGACTTCCACCCCGCCAGAAGCACCTGGTGTGCGGCGTTCAGTGGCAACGCCATTGCCTACCTTTGATAGAGAGCAAGGGGAAGGTGAGCGCATTGGGCAACCCCAGGATCGTATAGGCTGTGAGTTTGGGAATTAATATTTTATCGCTGACTGTAACAGTGCTACCTCTTAATGAGGTTCATGATACAAAACAAGACAATACAAAACAAAGAACATAAAACACACTCTATCACATCCACGTACATGCCACGGTGGAAACAGGCTATTTATGTGGAACTGATTCACCAAAGGTGTAATCCTGTATCCATTGTCATTGACTTTGCCAATATCAATATGTTTGGTACTCATGGTATCGATCACTGTGGACCAATATATGTAGAAATGCTATGGCAATATAATACGCGATCGATATTCAGGTAAAGTTGTGACTATTGTTTTTAAAAAAAGACATTTTTTAGGCGAAAATCGGCTCCATGAGCTCAACGGGGGAAGGAACCTTGTAGTCAAACACTGAAAAAGTAAAGCAAGTCTTAGGATAAACACTCGTAAACTATATTTTGGAAAAATGAGGAAGAATGATCGTTGTCCCGGCTAAGCCGTACTCACGTTGTCACATTTTGTCTGCTCGTGGCTCCGACGATAACTTGCACTGTGGAGCCCGGACTGTATTTGACAGGCAGCTCGGCACTGGCGTCAGAGTGCTGGGAAAAGCTAGAATGCTCACTTTCACAAAAAGGCCGCCTGAGACTGTACCACCTCCTTGTTGCTCGGGGCCTGGTGGTGCCAGTTTGAGGGTGCTGCCAGGATCACTCTGGGAGAGTTTAGTTAAAAACATAATGGTAAGAAAAGCTCAAAAAAGCTGGGGGAAAAGTTCTGTAGTTATATTTGGACATAATATGATTATAAAGATGTAAAAATGTACATCTAAAAAAATATATATTTCATGTTATTTTTGTATAGCGCACAGCTGCCTCAGAAAAGAGGTGTCCCAGCACTGAAACAGAACATAGAGGCTGGTGATCAGAAGAAGGCACTAGGCTGTTGGGAATAGCCCTGCGGAAAGCCAAGTAGTTCTCCATGGCACAAATGGGAAATGGCAGAGTATTCCAAAGCTTGGCAGTCAGTAAACGGAAAGAGCGTCCACCCGATAGCGTCCTCCTTGTACGAGGCACAATAACCAGATGTTACCCCAAGGAGCGAAGCTAACAAGATAACGAAGATAACAAGGCTCAATAGCCCAAGAATTCTTTACAGTCATACCTCTTAGGTACAAGTGCCTTTTTGCATGAGCCCCACAGGTTTCCCTTAACTATATCTTAAAAGGTGCATTTGCATCCAGAGAATTGAAATGGTAGAAAAGTGCATCATGCTGTTCACCAAGATAAGAAACCTTTTATTTACGGGCACACGCACCATTTAAATACTGTAGAAACACAGAGACAATCCAGCCATATCAAGGCAATCAAAGACCGTCACCCCATTAAAGTAAAAGGTGTCCAATTCAAAATGTACAGGGCTCCTAATACAGAGGCAACAACCAATTTCTTCACACCGGACCATGAGCCCTTTGACTCATGAAGGCTAACGCCACCTTTCCTCAAACCACCATTCTACTGACCATTAAGTGCCGCTCAGTAACGTCACCGAGATTATAATTGTTTCAAGTTATTAACATGACCTTTAATGATTTATTTTCCAGTAACCACACAACAGCTATCCAAAAAAACACTCAGCACTGGACCACGTTGGTCAACACATTTTCAGGTATGTGTCACAAAGGCTTTCTTCACCTGTCTGTTAGCCATCACACATATAATTTTCCAGTACAAATCATGTTCTGTCTCCTTTGCGGCTTACAGTGCAAACAAGATCAGTCCTCCAATCTGAAAAACAGAGCAAAATCAAAGTAAGTTCTTCCACTGCTGTGACTTTTTTTTCCCCCACCAGTTTTTTAAATTTACATTTGACTGACAGCCTTGCTCTTCTTCTTCGTTTCTTTTTCCTTTCTTGACATTTTTTGTAGTTCATGAAATTGATGTTTTTCCAATGTGGAATAATCAAAAGATCCATGGTTGGAGTAGAGATTGGTTAATCTCCTCTAAGGTAAATAAGTAGGTGAAGTTAATAGGGAGTGGTCATTTGTACAGATTACGGAGTAAGCGATAACACAAGCACTCTCTTTGTTTCTATTCTTTCAGTCTTCTTTCAGAGAACCCCCCCAAATAAATATAGGGGTTAAAAATGTGTAGACCTTGTTTCATGTCCAAACAAGTGAACATATATTCAGTAGCAGTTTAACCACTTCTTTTCATATAAATGTTCACAAATCAACTGACAATTCACTGATTGATTCACCCAGGTTAAATTGAAAGTATTATGGTACAAAAATAATTAAAAATAAGTCTTAACTCTTCTTTCTGAAAGTAAGATAAAAATGAATAAAACTAGCTCTTTTTTATCACAATGAGTGACACGAGTGGTTTGAAGAAGTGAATTGTTTATACATTTTTGATTCAGTACTGGCATGCATGTAATTGATAGTTTATAGATTAGCCTAGCCTTACTCATTACAGGCCAGAACCCTCTATGGTTGCTCATATTTGGCAGAGGAGCACTTCTTCTGGAATTATCTCGGAACACTGTGCCCTGGAACACTGGAACACTGTGCACTGTGACTGAGATGCAGCTCCGCTGACTCTAACCTTCATCCTTCAAACCCATTCTACCCAGACCTGCTTCCTTGCACGTCATACTCAGGTAGGAGGGGTTACGCTGCCCAATGGATCTTGCAGGAGGTACACCCACTATGCTCTCTACTCTATAGTATAGGTAGTATTATGTTACATGTTATGTTACATACATTTATAAAGCGCTCAGCTGCCCCAGCGAAGGGGCGTTCCATATAAAAGAAGAAGGCTGAAAGACAGTACAGCAGGAACAGAAAATGATCCAAGCGGAAAAAGATGGGTCTTAACTAATTTCCTAAATTCAAGCAACCCTTCCATTAGATAGGAGTATAATCACAAAGTAATGTTATAGTTGAACTGTTTATCTTTTACATCATTCTCGTAATGCTGGTTACAATGCTTTGTTTCATGTGCCTAATAATTGCAGCTCACCCTTTCTATACAAGAATATGATTGTTTTAATAAATATTTGAAAAGCCAGATATGGATCTTTCTTGTGTTTACCTTTGACATGAAGAAGTAACAACAAAAGGGTAGCTCTATTGCCACAATTTCCTTGGGGAACAAGAGTGGTCATGTTTGAGGTTGCTGATACCATCTGGTACACTAACACGGTTAGGGTCTCAAATGGGGCATTGCGAGCTAGCTAAGAATTGGGCCAACATCATATGGTGATTTGTGAAGTGAGTACCCAAGTTTATATTGCCAAATAGTTAGACACAAGGAGCTTCATTTTCGACATTACCGCATGCTATTGATTAAAAACATCACTATGAAGCATTTCATAGAAAAATATGCTACTCTCACAATTCACAAAAACCGAACATAATGAACAGCAAGCAGTAAAAACAAATATAAAAACAAAAACCAAGAAATTCGAATTAACAAAAAGAATATTCATCTAGATCATAATTAGCATGGGTACATACTTCAATAAAATATCATGGAGAAATAACCACACAAATATCGTTGATGAAAATCACAGTTGAAAATCAAAGTCAAAATAGTATAAATCAGTGGAAGAAAATGTTCAACAATAGTTAAACAGTTTTGAAGTGCCTTTCATAAAGTTGATCAGGACACACTCCTTTAGTGCTGACTTTTTTTTAACACTTATGTTTAGAACTAGGTTGCACAGACAATAAACTTTTGTGTTAACTCTATCAAAGAGACTATTTCCAAACTACCAACAAGACAATGTCTTATAAGCATTGCTATAATCTAATTTCTTTTTCGAGTGATGACTTCTCAGCTATCAGGCACACTAGCGGCACTAGTATATGCCATTCTTCTAATCTACACATTGTTCTTTGTGAGGTCCTGTCAAGTTTTTCCGTGAAGTCACTTAGTGATTAGTTTATATTTGATCTTCTCTTTAACATAAAACTTAGGGTATCAATTTATGGGGTCTCAAGTACATACTGCCAGTTCTCAAATAGTGGGTACAAGTTGTGCTCCAACTTTTTTCAACTACCCTGTTGCTTTGCAACCTATGCACTATTGTGTTGCCTAGTAAAAGGTGTAGTCACAAGAGGTTGGTGAATAAACGTGTTAATGAACATTAATTAGGCAGGTCACTATTTTCAACCAATGTGATTGGTTATAAAGACAGGGATGGTCGGTTGGAAGGGATAGCAGACCACCATATTTGCATTTGCTAACCCAAATGGCATGTAAGAAAATGGGTTATTAATTGTGAGGGGTATAAGCCACAGTCAAAAATCAAGCACTATCTTTGTCAGGGTAAACAAAGAAAGTCATTAAATGAACCTCTACATAACTGTCTGCTAGCTTGGGACAAAAGCAGGCAGGCTTTGCTTAGAGGCAATGTGTAAAGTATGTCTGCAGTACTCAAATAGCAATAAGGTGAAAACACAATACAAGAAAAATAAAACCCAATATAGAAAAATAGAGCTAATTTCAATTAATAAAATGACATAAAAAAGACTAAAAGCCAATCAATTGTACTGGAGATATGAGTTTTAAAGGTTTTCAGTGAAAATAGCACCAAAAAGAACAAATTGCAGCTCGCGGTTAGCTGCTTGCGCTGGACTGGGGTAAAGTCAGAAGTTAAGGCTGAACATGATGGAGCACAGGTCCAAAATAGGGACCAGGTTTGTCCCACTGAAGAGTTATGTTCTCAAGTCCATGCAACAAACTGCCATTAATCCTTGCTCATTGGTGTGAGGAACTGGTCGGGCGTCATGGACGGTTGCTATCTTACTGCAGAGAGCAGGTCATTGCTGGAGCTTTGCATTGGCAGTTAATGTGGGTTGCTGCTGTTGGCGCAAAGTGCAAGTCTTGCTGGAGCTTCACACAGGCAGTTGTGGTGGACAGCCGCAATGAGTGCGAGCAGAAGATCCCACTGTAGCCTCTTGTTGACAGTTGTTGCGAGAGGTTATTTCTCAGCGCAAAGAGGTCACTTTGTAGTCATGAAGAGCCCAAAAAAGATATACCTGTATCTTCACCTTTTTTTCAGGAGAAGGGTACTGTGTTGTCAGCCAAGGGTGGAGAATTTGGGGAACTATTGTGGATCAGGAGGGCTCAGGCAGGTCCAGGCAGGCCCAGTTGATGCTGGCCAGTTGGGCAGTTACAGGGAGGCCTCTACACGTTTGTTGTGTTCCTGTAGCTCAAACAGGAAGGATGTCAGCTACCTGACTCTGGGAGATACATATGGAGTGTGTGGGGTCAAGGAAAATAGGTCTAACCTCCCTTCTTTATATTGCAGAGTCCTTCTCTGAGTCTTCCACAGCTCCAGGAGTGTTCTTATGAGATGTTATGAAGGTGCTACTTTTATACCTGGTGCTAACCTTTGTGTGGGGGGAATTCCTGTGCTTATCCACAAAACTGGTTGTAAGCAGCACTTCCCCTTCCCCTTGGTTTGGGCTCAAACTGTCTAGGGTGACAAAGGCAATGGGCAACCTGGTGTCATGTTTTTCTGTTTGCTTCAATCAGGGTCCTTTGACATGTGATCAGGGCAGGGCACAATTCTTCCCAAGCCATCCTGTCTGGAAGACCATCTCCCACCATACCTAGGCCTTTCTTACCTCTATATATGGAAACAATAAACAAAACACCACAGGAGAGTCATTCACAAACTTCTAAAAGTGACATTCTCAGAATCATAATTTAAAATATGACTGTGACATTAAGGAGTATTCTAAATTACAAATCAATTCAGTTAAAATAGCATTTCTCTATCTGGTCCCAAACTGAAGTAATCACTTATTAAGTGTAAAAAGGTAACCAAATGTTAGTCTATGGAAGAGATATCCCTTACAACAGTGAAACATTACTTTAGGAGCTTTTTACTGTAAGGACATGTAAACTTAAACCAAATGTCCAACTTTTTCAATACCACACACCCTGCACTATGATCCTTTAGGGGTGACTAAAAAGTATTAAAAAGGAAAGTTTAGGCTTGGCAAAAGGTTTACTCTGCCAGATCAAATGGCAGATTAAAGATCCACTCCAAGCTGCAGTGGCAGACATGAGGCATGTTTTTAAAGACTATTTTAGTGAGTGTCAGCCAACTAGTTTCATTTAATTTATAGGCCCTATGTACACATAGTACCATACACCAGGGACTTACAAGCAAATTCAATTCAATTAAAAAATCTTTATTTCGATCATGAAAGATCATAAAAGATATACAAATATTTAGTCATTAAAAACGATAAAAGACATTATACAAGTATACTATTTTTAAAATACAATTCTTAATAAAATAGTTATACAGATACTAATTTGATGTTGTTTTGAAGAGCGCAACTAGGCCAAATGCAAGGGGGGTAAGAGAAGAATGTTTCATGCAATTATAGTGCCCTCCATTATTTGTGCGCGGACCCGCCACATTGCAGTCAAAAATGTTGCCATTGCGAACACAGTTGGCACAGATAGGTCTGTCTTTAGGACTCTGTAAGCCGGGGCGTATGTTCTGAATCCCAAATTTTTTAAAAGTGGCACCAGCCAATGACACCTAATTCTAGTATAGGCTTTACAGAACAATACCACGTGCAAGTCACTCTCCAGTTTATATGCGCAGGCCGGACACGCCCCTGTCTCCAGTCGGCCAGCCCAGGACTTTGTGAAAGACCTTAGGGGGAGAGACCCGTACCTCCATTGCAAGAAGATCTTCCGTGTGAACGTCGGTAAGATACCATCTAATACACACTCATGGCTGTATGAGTCTTTTACCTTAATGAAGAGGTCGGTGAGAGGCCCTTCCCGGGTGGTGGCCAGTGTTTTTTTGAGCATAAAATTGTAAAATAAATTGGAAAGTGTTTTCCTGGAGATCCATGCGGACGCATATTCCGGATCTGTCCATAGCTCTTGCACTCCGAGAGACATGTACATACTCCTGATGTACCTTAGCCAAGGTATTTTAGTGGCGTTGGGTAACTTTAGAAATTCCTGCAGCTCATTTCTGTAATTGATGAGATCCTGGCTACTCCATAGGCGACGCCAATAGATCAGAGGTTTAAGGCCCAGTTCTTCAGTGATGGGTCGCAGTGCCAGATCCAGTCTTAATGGGAGGAGTGGGGTGCTCGGGGGGAGGGTAACCAATTGTCTGATAAATTTATTTTCTATGGCCTGGATAGTGTGTGGCAGGGTGTGTCCCCAGAGCTCGCTCCCATAGATAATTCCCCCCCGGGCTTGAGCTTTATAAATATGGATAGCAGGTGCCAGCGGATGCAGTGGGGATTTCCTAGCAATTCTTGTGATGCCTCCCGCCCTCTGAGCTAGTTTTGTGCTCGCTTTCGTTATATGGGCCGACCATGTTAGGTTCTGGTTTAGGGTAATACCCAGATATTCTATTGTGTAGACCCTTTCCAGAGATGTTGTGCCCAGGCGGGGATTTGGGGAATTTTTGGGCTTGGGGTTAAGGATCATGAATTTTGTTTTTGAGGTATTGATTTCAAGACCCCTTTCATTACAGAAGCCCAAGAAACCATCCAAGACCCTCTGTAACCCCATGGGTGATTTGGACAGCAGCAGGGTGTCGTCCGCAAACATGATCACGGGTACCCTGCTGCTGTTCAATTTTGGTGCATCAATATTGGGGATCCTGCTCAGGTGTTCTATCACCCCGTTCACAAAGAGGCAGAACAGGGTCGGCGCTAGTACGCAACCCTGCCGTACCCCTCTGCGAACGGGAAACCTGTCAGTCAACCTGCCTTCTTTCCCACATCTAACTCGGGCATAATTGTCTTTGTGCAGTCTAATTAGAATTTGGAGGATTTCACCCGGGACGTCCAGCTCGACCAATACCTCCCACAGTTTGGCCCTAGGGACCAGATCGAAGGCGGCACGAAGGTCCACGAAGACCGCGTAAAGGGTGCCGCCCTCGATCAGTACTGTCTTCCAGTAAAGGATATTTAATCGGAGTATTTGGTCGACTGTAGAGAATCCTTTTCTGAATCCCGCCTGCAATGGGGTAAGGGTGTCAGTCTCCTCCAACCAGGTTTGTAACCTGTTAAGTACTAGCCTGCCAAATAGCTTCTGCGAGACGTCAATGAGGCTAATTGGGCGATAGTTGGCTGGGAGCAGGGGAGATCCCTTTTTAAAAATCGGGACCACCTCCGCCCCCAGCCAAGTATCAGGTATTTCCATTCCCTCAAGAACTGCATTGAACATCAGAAGAAGATAAGGTACCCAAATTCCTGGTTCCTGTTTAAATAAGTCTCCCGGCACCCCATCCAGGCCAGGTGCCTTTCCAGAGGATAACCCTGCTATCGCCATCCTCACCTCTTTCTCGGTGAAAGGGTCCAGTGCCTGATTGTTTTTGATGTTATAGAATGGGAATTCCAGCCCTCCAACCTCCGTGGAATATAAAGACTGATAGTGATTTTACCAGACACTCGGGGCAATGTTTGGTTCGATTGCCGAGGGAAGGTCTTCAGAACCATGATTGACTATGCGCCAAAATTTGCTGGAATCCCTCGTTGCTAATAGCTCCGAGAGATTCTCCCAATGTTGGAGATCCCACTCTATCTTGGCGTTTTCCACAAGTGTCTTATACGCCCGCCTTCTACTACGGATCTCCTCCCTTGATCCTCCGGCTTTAATAGTAAGTAGAAGGTCACGTTTGGCGTTTCGGCATGAGATATTGAACCAGGTATCTTTATGAGGTCCCCGGGTCCTGGAGGGTCCACTACTAAAGAGGTCCAGCTCCAGAGTTTTAATTAATTGATCATGTATGCGCAGGAGATGCTCTCTGTTTTCCTGCGTGCTCACTGGGACCCACGAGGCGAATGCCTCTGCTAAGATTGGTGTAATCCTAGCATAGAGGATGGCTAACTTATCTTCTCTAGTGGACAGCTTTTCCCATCTTATCCTCCTTCTGTTGTTTTCTAGGAGGTACCCTTCCCTGGGCTTTTGTTCATTCGATGCCCTGTCCCCAGTATGGGGAATGGCATATTCCAATTCCAAGGCATTGTGATCACTGTCTTCTCTGACTGTTACTCTAAAATCTATCACCCTTTTCCAAGCTGATAATTGTACCAGTAGGTAGTCTAATCTAGATTCCCTCCCAATTTTATTGTATGTACATTTGCACGGGATGTCAGATTTGACACGGCCGTTGCAAGCCCTAAGGCCGTGAGCGAGGGTGAGCATATTTATCTGCACGGCTAGTGGTGTCCATGCTCTCGGAGGGGGGTCCTTTGTCGCAGGAACCTGCCAACTTGAATCCTCCTCTAGGGAGGGTCCATCAAGTAGGCCCGGTAATGGCTCAAAGTGTGAATTAAAATCCCCCCCACTAGGTATGATGTGCCCTCCGGAATAGCCTCCAAGAAAGAGGACAGTTCTTCAATGGTTTTTGAGGTGCTCGATATGGGGGGTCGGTCTGGAATAGACATTTATTATAAGTAATTTAAATGATCTAGGCCATTCAAGGAGGACAGCCAATATATCTTCTGAGTCTAAATTTGGCGTGTAGCTAGGCAACCCAGATGCGATGCCACCCAGATTGCCAGTCCCCCCGATGGGCAACTTCTCCCTCTCCATCTTGCCAGTATAGAGAATATCTCAAAACCTCGAGAGGTATACTCCTCCCTTGCCCAAGTCTCTTGGAAGAGACAGACGCTTCTAGAATCTGTTAAATCGGCCCACGGTTGGGAATTTATTTTGTTCGCCAATCCAGCCACGTTCCATGACAGCAGTTTTAGTATATAAGGAGCGTGCTGGTTGTTTCCCCTTGTACCTAGATTTACCATTGGATCGGCGTGATCTTTTGGGGGCATCCCTCGTGTAGGATCTTGTCTCCTGTGGGCGTCCACTAGTTCTGTTTCCCTGTCTGCTCTCTGTGGGGGATCTTCTAAATTTGTGCGGGAGGGGGGTTCCCCCCCATGGTTAGTTTTGGAAAGTTTATGCCCTCCTCCCCCGACGGTGTTGGGTGCGGCTTGCCCGGATAGGTGGGGGTATACCCTACCTTCAAAGTCGTACTGTCAATCCACCATTTCAAGACAATCGAACCGGTTGAATAATGGGAGAAATGGGGGCTAATAGTATCTCGGGGGCCAGATTGCTCCTCGCTCCCGGCCACCCCTTCCCACCCCTCTTCTAGTGACGGTTTCCCAACCCTGAGCCTCGTCATGTTTCAAAGCATGGCCCGATGCCATTCGCATTTGATTATAGGGATTCCTACTCCCTCCTTGATTTTCCCCCCAATTTCCCAGTGGCTCATGTGAGTATTCCCATCTCTGATCATTGCCTATGTGACTGTTTGATGGATAAAAAAAAGAGAGGGGAAGTGGCTGGATATTGTTCCCCTCCTCATCTGGAAAACAGCCACAGATATAGGAAACTGTTCCTGGTTCTTTAAAACTGACCAGTATAAAGTCGCCACTGATTGTTTTGGGACTCTTCCCAACCCATGAGACTCTTCTCACCATGCGAATATCGCTGGTCATGCATCTGGGGAGTGGCCTAAATGTGGATAGCCAATTCATGACTTTGTTTTTTAATGAGGCCCCTGTTTCACTGGTCGCTGGTTTTAGTTCCGGTACCCCGGCTAAAATGACAGTATATGCAGCTACCTCTGGTGGAAGGTTTACTGTTACTGTTCTTTGTGTTTTTTGTGATATGGTGTTAGGGTTTTGAAGTTTTTGTGTATTGATTAGTAAGGATTTGGATACAGTTGTAGTCGGCAATTGTGAGTATGGTACATCGGTAGCTATTAATGTTTGCTGTGTACAGGGTGGGTGTGGTTGAGCTGCCACTGCAGTTGTTGTTGGTTGCTGTGAACAGGAGGAGGGATTATTTTGCTTTAGGCTAGATGCCTGATGGGTGGCCGGATTAGATTTTGCAGTTGAATTTGAGGATTTCCCATTTTCTACGCCCTTTTTATTAATCAAGGTCTGGGGCTCAGGACCCTTCTTGGATTTTGGGTCTGCGCTTGGTACTGTAGGGCGATTATTCGCGGCTTTCCAACTATCCATAAACTGGGTGGTAGATTTCTCAAATTTGGTGAGCCTTGCCTCTATCTTGATCAGGCGGGCTTCTTTAGGGCTGAGCAGTGACCTAAGCAGATTCCCTATGTCTGTGAGTGTAATATCCTCTTCTTCTACCTCCATAGTACGATCTACTGTGGAAGGAGGAGGGTCGATAGGAACATTTGCTAATACGGGAGGCTCTGTTCTGCCTGATAAGGGGGTCTCCGATCTGGTATTATCAAGGCTTCCCTTATCATGTATTGTGCCTAGTCTCGGTGTTTTGGCCTTCCTTTCTCTTTTGCTTGGTCCCCCCATCTTCCTTTTCTGTGTTGCCCCTTCCCTTGCTCCCCTAGCTCTGCTTGATGTATCTATATTGTCTACTATATACGTTACCAATGGGGGTTCCTACCTGGGTGAGATAAGAATTTGTTCGGTAGGGACCTCCACAGTAATAGAGGTTGAAGTTTGTGTGAATTGGGTCAGTGGGAGGGTCAGTAGACTCATATCTTTAAGGTCGCTTAAGGTTTCCTCAGAGAGATCTAAGTGGACAGGTAGTGGATCCCCCCCACAAGCTCCAGCCAGTGAGCCATTCACGTTCCGCCTTTCCTCGGGGGTTTTGGCCAGTGCTAAAGTGCCCATGGATGATCTCCTAACCCACTCAATTTCCTGGGAAATGCGTCTTTCCAAAACAGTAATGTCATCGATCAGCAAAGAACCCGCTTTAAGGAAATAGTTGTCGATTTTACCTTGAGCCGTTCCTGCTGTGGAAGGTCCAGCCGTAGCCAAATTCGATTTACTCCTGGTCTCCATTTGACTCATTGTGGCAAGACTACTTATATGGGCTGACAGAATCCTAATGGTGGTATGCGAGGGGTGATATACCGACCTCGATGGAGGGGTGGCCCGGGCCGGTCTCTGCCGTCCTCAAACGGCCTCAAACGGCCCGCTCTTTGCCTGGTCTTCGCCCCGAGCTGCGTCCCGCGCGCGTCCCGCGGTCCGCGGGAGAGGGCGGGGTTAAGTGGGGAGTGCTGGGGGTGGGAAGAGACACCAGCTGCGCTGTGTTCGTCAAGGCGCTGTGAATGCTGGGTCTCACAGTCCCGTCCCGGTCCCCGCAGGCAGAAGTCTCCTGTCCGATGCTCCTGGAGCGGAGCTCCTCCGATAGGCAGGCAGGCAAGTAAAGTGGCAGCAAACGGCTATGCAGGTGGCACCCTAAATGTGCCAAACAGATGTAGGCCCAGTTTCTTTTCTTTTCACAATATTTTTAATTTAAAATTGACATTGATATCCATATATACAAATGCCATTTGAGAATACTATCCCCATCCAGGACCATTTTAGGAGGAAAAATATCCTACATGTCAAACTACCTTGGAAACACATTTCATAAACCATGATTGCCGCACTTTCACTCCATATCACTATCACTATATAATTTGTAAATCTAAAAATGTTGTCTATTTATTCATTTGCTCATGCAATTTGGCATTTGTGGAATATACTTTTAGAGACATAAATTTACACTTTTTCAGACATATGAATAATAACTTAAGAAGGAGTAACCCTACCAGATCAACACACCAACCCTAGTTAGAACAAAACACAGTTCCACAAAATAAAGTTCTGAGAGAATCTCTTCTTAACCCCTAGTATCTATGGCACAATCAGACCCCCAAGAAATGTATGCTAAATTCCAGCAGTACTGAGTTACAGCAGATCCAACATGTTTACAGTAAAGAACACCACACAATAAAATTAAATAATCAATTCTGAAATGCTTAATAAACAAAAACATATGAGATTCATCAAACTAGGGTAAGGGGAACCAGAGACATGGATTTCTAAATATTTAGGGCAAAAGTGTCAAGAAAAAGTAAAGCGCCAGTCAGAATACACTGTTTGAGGTTTACCAGGATCTAGGCAAAATTTCAAGCTGACCATGATGTAGCACAGTGTGGATCATCTAAACGAAGTCATCCTAGTCAAAGGTCAGAAGAAATGGCTGTCAAGGGTCCCTCAAAATCAGATAGTAATCAACGAGCTCCAACCAAAGCTGTTTGGTTTGGTGCTAAAAGTTCTTAGCTGAGCAAGCCTTGATTTCTTGGCAACCAAGGGTTATTAGTCATTCAGATACATTTGTTGTCTTGTCCTGGTCAAAGATTTTGCCTTAGGACGTAGTGACTTTTTTTTGGAAGTCTAAGCCATCCAATGCAGCAAGGCTAGTAGCCACTGCAGGGAAGGAAATTAAAATGACAGATACCTTCCCTGTGAGTCTCACTGAACTAGTTTTCTGTGGAGTAAAACACTTAGAGTAAACCAAACCTGGATTTCTTGTCAGTCTTGGGTGCAACCTTACTGGGCAGGTCTCAGCTTCATGCACCAGCAATCCTGAGGTTTTAAAAATTCTGGGAAAGTTCTTCATGGTCACCCCTGAAGCCCCCGCTGCTCAGGCAGGCTTCTCGGCATGAGGGCTCTCTCCAGACTGGTCTTCTGCAGATTCCAGTCATGAGTGGCTAGCTGAACTACCTTGGGGCGAGAAGTCTTCCTTTTGCTTTTGTGTACTTTAAGCAGGAAAAGAGGAGCCCAACAATTTGACCTTTGAAAAAATGTTCCAGCACCTACATGCTAGTAGGATTCCTTGAATACTTGGGTGTGTCCGCTTCTTTCAGTAGGATTCAGGAGTCACAAGATTTCTTCAAACAGGAGTTTTCACAGGTCCAGGAATGTTCTGAAGTGGTGGTGGGGATGGTGCTAGATTTGTCTAACTATTTTCTTCCAGTTCTCCACCTTCTTTTGAGGCACTTCTTCTTTGTCTTATCGTATTGCCCAGAAGCCCCGGTCTGAAGATAGCCAAATTCAGCTGCCACCAGGCAGGCCTATCTCCCTAAGTTATTCTCCTATTTAGATGAACCCACCTCCCACCCAACTTGGTGAAAACTGGTTTTCCATTCTATGTGGATGGAACGTAGCTGTTTTGGAGGGTCTGGAGAATGACCTCCTTAGCATGTCCAAGTCGAAGGACATAGTAATAAAGCTACTCTGTGCTCTGTCATCTGTTCCTGTCCACCCTGTTAATTGGACACCAATTAGCACACATTGGACCTTTATTGTCTCAGAGGGAGGGCAGTGTCCTGTGAGCCAGGGTCATTAACTCTACCCGGCAAGGATGGGTATACCAGATCTGGAGGTGTCATGACTGATTTTAGGTCAGTTTTGTTTCAGGCAGCAGAAAGCACAGTTTTATAATGTTAATTTTCTGCTTAAGTTATTAAAGTCTGATTACACCATTAGATCAGATTTTATGCAGGAAATAACTTTGGAGTATTTTTCCAGGGCTTTTTTAAGCAGAGAAAGGAAATTAGGATTTTAACCACACCTAAGCTTACTTAGCGAAAAAGGCTGGCAAGGCCTACACAGTGAAAAAGCGTAAGCATTTTTTTTTACAGTGAGGACGTCTTAATCTCAATATGAAGTGTCATATTTTCATATATTAACACCCTGCTTTGTGGGCTTAAAATGTGAACTTTATAGGTGATTTATGGATGTATAAAAATATTTTTTGCAATATGCCAAACACATTTTGCCTGCCTTTCTATCACTGCAGTGCATTTAAACTGCAGCCTATCCAGAACTCTGGCGAAGAAGACGGATCAGCTTCACGAGGCACCAACGATTGTGCAGTCTACGGATGGGCCAGCGACAGAAGATGTGCATACCAGCTAAGCCCCAATTATGAGGTCCTTTCTGGAACACCTGTTTGGAGTTCTTTGAAATTACTTTTGCAGCTCTTAAACTAGGCATAACCACAGAGATAAAGGACATCTGCCGTGTTGTGGATGACTTGGGTCTGCGAGTGAGTTCCTTTGAAGCAGGCCCAGGATTCCTGGGAGGAGGAGTTGGATAGCCATCCCTGTGGACTTTTGCAGCTGTGAGATAAAGATTTCCAGTTGATAGCTTTGCTATCAACTGGAGGACCTAGAAAACAGATATTGTCACACAAACCTACACATCAAAAGAGTTCCTCTACAAGGGACATCTGGTAAACTTGAGGACTTTTTCTTCTGCCTTTTTCGACACATGGCACCAGCGCTTGCGAACAAGAGATCATTCTCGACTGCACACACTGAGCAGGCCGCAAGACCAGTACCCCTGGTGAGGCCCAGAACATCCTCACGGGCCGTTACTCTTACCAACAGACAGAGGTTATCATGATTGCTGCGCGAGACATGTCGGCTATAGAATTTCTGCGGTTGTGGTTTTGCCAAGACCTCTCCCTGATAACTTGACAATTATAAAAAGCTATATGGCCTTTAATAGTCTTTTTACGGGGGAAGCGCGTCAAATACAAATGGGGATACCCCTTCCACATCCAATTTGTTTGGCAGGATTAAGTATGAAGTATTTGCACTCTCGATGAAGCACGTTCACTCTTGGATATGCCCAAACTATTGGCAAAGTCACAAGTCCCCTTAGCCTCCCGGGGCCCAGCTACTGCCATGTTGGATTCACGCCGCTCTACCGAATGGACGAAGAAAACTTTGAGTAAACCCATTGAAGACCTTACTCCGGCAGCTAGCACATCGCAACAGTGCAACAGAAGCGGACATTATTGTATATTATCTACTGTTCACAAGGTATTGCGGCAGCGCTATGCATACCTTCCTTTGCAGCGCGAGTATCTAGCTGGAATGTAGTTTCTGCGCATCTTGGACATAAGGAGAGGTGCTTTCTGTCTAAGCATTTTCAGCAAACATAAGATTTAACCTGCCCTGCCGCAATCGCTACTGCACGGCCTGCACGCCGGCTCCTTCCAGGACTCGTGACTCCGGGACTTCCCGTGGTTGTGCTTCAGCCAAGAGACGGGTCTTATGGGCTGTGCCTGGTGCAGACAGGAGGACGGCGGAGGGCGCGACGAGCTTAGCAAGGGCACCCGCAACTACAAGCGGCCGCTGCTGTTGAGGCACCACCTCTCGGCCGAGAACCGACTCAAGGATCCCAAATCGCAGCGTACTCTGCTACGGTGTTGCGGCTCCGGGGCTCGCGACTATTATCCTGGGAGCACGCAGGGGGCAGACTTGTATTTAGAAGCAGTGGCACTGGGGGGAGAGCAGCAACCGCTACTGGGATCGGGCCCCTGTGCTTCTCTCGCCCGCAGTGAGCAGTCTACGACAGAGGAGAACAACGAGGGGAGGCCTGCCTGATTCCAAAATGGCGCCCGTAAGGTGACGGAGCACCGGAGACAGCTCAGAGCCAGCGTCAAGGGCAGGGGGGGTGACGAGGAGGACTGGCCACCTTTGTTGCCCCACCTGATGACCGATATCACCCAGCTGCCACTGATCTGCTGCCAACTCACCTCGCAAGCTGCCTGACCTTAAGATGGCAGCCAGAGGGTACTTTCCTGCAACAGGCTAAACTTCTTGAATGAGGGATTGAGAGCTTGGGACCAGATTCCAGGTAACATTTTACAACTGGAGCCGCTGCCTGCCTTGACGCCATACACCGCGGTGACACTATGCCACCAAAGCAGCAGGTCCTCTCTACTGCGGTATTCCACTGGCTCCGAGAATGGCACTTAAGATGCCACCTATCAAGTTCATTTACAACAAGGGGTGGTGATGGACAGAGTCTCTGAATTAAGCAGAGTACTCTCACCCAGTCAAGAGATCAGGGCTAGATCCAACACCGTTTTTTAGCTCATTGCACCATCCCAGTTTCAGAACCTGGCTGTATGCAAATTAGTCTGTCCCTGGCCCAGTGCATCATGGGAACAGGGCAGACCAGACTACAAAAGCCAATTCTTACACTGGGAAGGAAACAAGCTTCCGGGGACCGGTTTCTGCCATTTCAGGCGTCTTCGGCCCGGCTTGCTTGAATCCTGATGGTGCAATGAGCAAGGGACTCACATCTGAGTATACCCTTCCACGCTTAGGGTGGACAAAATTATTTACAACAAGGGGTGGTGATGGACAGAGTCTCTGAATTAAGCAGAGTACTCTCACCCAGTCAAGAGATCAGGGCTAGATCCAACACCGTTTTTTAGCTCATTGCACCATCCCAGTTTCAGAACCTGGCTGTATGCAAATTAGTGTGTCCCTGGCCCAGTGCATCATGGGAACAGGGCAGACCAGACTACAAAAGCCAATTCTTACACTGGGAAGGAAACAAGCTTCCGGGGACCGGTTTCTGCCATTTCAGGCGTCTTCGGCCCGGCTTGCTTGAATCCTGATGGTGCAATGAGCAAGGGACTCACATCTGAGTATACCCTTCCACGCTTAGGGTGGACAAAATTATTTACAACAAGGGGTGGTGATGGACAGAGTCTCTGGATTAAGCAGAGTACTCTCACCCAGTCAAGAGATCAGGGCTAGATCCAACACCGTTTTTTAGCTCATTGCTGTATGCAAATTAGTCTGTCCCTGGCCCAGTGCATCATGGGAACAGGGCAGACCAGACTACAAAAGCCAATTCTTACAGTGGGAAGGAAACAAGCTTCCGGGGACCGGTTTCTGCCATTTCAGGCGTCTTCGGCCCGGCTTGCTTGAATCCTGATGGTGCAATGAGCAAGGGACTCACATCTGAGTATACCCTTCCACGCTTAGGGTGGACAAAATTATTTACAACAAGGGGTGGTGATGGACAGAGTCTCTGAATTAAGCAGAGTACTCTCACCCAGTCAAGAGATCAGGGCTAGATCCAACACCATTTTTTAGCTCATTGCACCATCCCAGTTTCAGAACCTGGCTGTATGCAAATTAGTCTGTCCCTGGCCCAGTGCATCATGGGAACAGGGCAGACCAGACTACAAAAGCCAATTCTTACACTGGGAAGGAAACAAGCTTCCGGGGACCGGTTTCTGCCATTTCAGGCGTCTTCGGCCCGGCTTGCTTGAATCCTGATGGTGCAATGAGCAAGGGACTCACATCTGAGTATACCCTTCCACGCTTAGGGTGGACAAAATTATTTACAACAAGGGGTGGTGATGGACAGAGTCTCTGAATTAAGCAGAGTACTCTCACCCAGTCAAGAGATCAGGGCTAGATCCAACACCGTTTTTTAGCTCATTGCACCATCCCAGTTTCAGAACCTGGCTGTATGCAAATTAGTCTGTCCCTGGCCCAGTGCATCATGGGAACAGGGCAGACCAGACTACAAAAGCCAATTCTTACACTGGGAAGGAAACAAGCTTCCGGGGACCGGTTTCTGCCATTTCAGGCGTCTTCGGCCCGGCTTGCTTGAATCCTGATGGTGCAATGAGCAAGGGACTCACATCTGAGTATACCCTTCCACGCTTAGGGTGGACAAAATTATTTACAACAAGGGGTGGTGATGGACAGAGTCTCTGAATTAAGCAGAGTACTCTCACCCAGTCAAGAGATCAGGGCTAGATCCAACACCGTTTTTTAGCTCATTGCACCATCCCAGTTTCAGAACCTGGCTGTATGCAAATTAGTGTGTCCCTGGCCCAGTGCATCATGGGAACAGGGCAGACCAGACTACAAAAGCCAATTCTTACACTGGGAAGGAAACAAGCTTCCGGGGACCGGTTTCTGCCATTTCAGGCGTCTTCGGCCCGGCTTGCTTGAATCCTGATGGTGCAATGAGCAAGGGACTCACATCTGAGTATACCCTTCCACGCTTAGGGTGGACAAAATTATTTACAACAAGGGGTGGTGATGGACAGAGTCTCTGAATTAAGCAGAGTACTCTCACCCAGTCAAGAGATCAGGGCTAGATCCAACACCGTTTTTTAGCTCATTGCACCATCCCAGTTTCAGAACCTGGCTGTATGCAAATTAGTCTGTCCCTGGCCCAGTGCATCATGGGAACAGGGCAGACCAGACTACAAAAGCCAATTCTTACAGTGGGAAGGAAACAAGCTTCCGGGGACCGGTTTCTACCATTTCAGGCGTCTTCGGCCCGGCTTGCTTGAATCCTGATGGTGCAATGAGCAAGGGACTCACATCTGAGTATACCCTTCCACGCTTAGGGTGGACAAAATTATTTACAACAAGGGGCCGAAGAGGCTGAAATGCCAGAAACCGGTCCCCGGTAGCTTGTTTCCTTTCCAGTGTAAGAATTGGCTTTGTAGTTTGGTTTGCCCTGTTCCCATCATGCACTGGGACAGGAACAGACTAATTTGCATACAGCCAGGTTCTGAAACTGGGATGATGCAGTGAGCTAAAAAACGGTGTTGGATCTAGCCCTGATCTCTTGACTGGGTGAGAGTTTTCTGCTTAATTCAGAGACTCTGTCCATCACCACCCATTGTTGTTACCTATCAAGTTCAGGAAAGAGCCGCGCCGTTACCGGCGCCCATGATGGAACTTTTTAACTATGCCCCATAGGCAGAATCTAAAACCTTCTGTATGCACTGTGGTGCCCGAGCAACTGTTGGCCGATGACCGGTGGAGCTGCCCCATGCAGCTAAAGAGGAGTTTGGCTTGGGTTAACCCCTCGGCCGTCACCTACCCAGCCGGATGTTGGACACTGTTTTTCCTCGTCTCCCCGATGTATTTCTTACCCCCTCCACCCTATGTTAATGCTATGGTTTTGTAACTCATGTAACTATTCTCCAACATCTATTTGGCTGTCACCTACACAGCTGGTCTTCTGACATTCTTTTCCTCGTCTCCCTGTCTGTGTCTCCTTCCCTCACCCTCACCCTCCCTCTTTTTGATCCTTTGATTGAACTTGATGTAACTATGTAACCCGTAACTTGCTGATTCAACTGATGTAAATTACAAAAACTGTTTGTGCCTACCACGGAGCTTGTGCAACCTTGGCAGATGCCCGGTGGAGCTGTCCTATGCAGCTATAGAGGAGTCTGGCCCCTTGGCCGTCACCTACCCAGCCGGTCATCTGACATTGTTTTTCCTTGTCTCCCCGTTATGTGTTTCCTTCTCTCCCCCTTTGATGGAACAATGACGACGCCCCCTGGGTGGATACCAAATCTGTTTGTACCTACCGCTGAGACCGAGCAACCTTGGCCAATGGACAGCGGAGCTGTCCTATGCAGCTATAGAGGAGTCTGGCCCCTTGGCCGTCACCTACCCAGCTAGTCATCTGACATTGTTTTCCTCCTCTCCCCGTTCGTGTCTCCTTCACTCCCCCTCCCTCTGTGATTCTTTTATTCAAACGGTTGTAACTATGTAACCTGTAACTCGCTGATTCAACTGATATAACTATGTTATGTTATGTTATGTTATGTTAAACAAAGTTTATATAGCGCACGGCTACTCTAAAAGAGTGTCCCGGCTGCTTTCCACAGGCAGCTCAATACCGAATAACATAACAAGAAAAGCAAATACAGAAACAGACAGAACAAAACCCACCCAAAAGAAACTAGAGATTAAAAAGCCAAGTTTTCAGGCTCTTCCTAAACTGAAGCAGATTGGGGGTACTGCGTAGCGCCAGTGGAAGAGTATTCCACAGCTGGGGAGCCTTACAGCTGAAAGACCGGCCCCCAGTGCGGGCCTTCCTCACACGCGGAACCACAGCTGTAAAAAGAGATTCAGACCGCAGCGAGCGGGTTGGGCGATAGAAGGCCAGCCTACGCCTTAGGTACCCGGCCCCTGAGCCAAAAAGTGCTTTGTGCATCAGCGTCAGGGATTTAAACATAATCCGCTGCCGGATGGGCAGCCAGTGGAGCATTTGCAGCAGCCCAGAAGCTCGTGCTCGCCTATGCAAACGAAAGATGGCACGGGCAGCAGAATTTTGAGCCACCTGCAGGCGCTGGACTACATTGTCAGGGAGGCCAAGAAAAAGGGCGTTGGCATAATCCAGCCTGGATCCGACAAGCGCCTGGACAGTAATCCGCCTATGCTCCGCAGAAAGCAGTGGAAGAAACTTGCGGAGCATTTTCAGAATGCCGAAACAGGTGCCGGCCAGACCCAGGACATGCGCTCTCAGCGAAAGCTTATTGTCCAGTTTAACCCCTAGATTTTTGGCGACCAATGATGACTGTGCGGGAGGGCACATTTCAGACGGCCACCATAGCCGCCACTCAGGGTCGGTGACACAGCCGAAGAATAAAACCTCCGACTTACTGGAGTTGGCCTTCAGGCTGTTCCGCTGGATACTATGTATCCTGTAACTTGCTGATCCTCATGTAAAGCACTCTGATACCTCCGGGTCTAGCCAGCGCTATATAAAACTTTGCAAATAAAATAAATGCAAATAAACCTCTGGGTTATTGATTTTAGGCTCACAGCTATCATCCCCTACCCATTGAAATTTGGCTTTTGCAGCAGAGCTCCATACTTCTATGGAGCAAGTGACCCCACAGTGTCATCATCAACGACTTGGACAGTTACTATCGTTCCCAGGCGGGGAACTTTTTTGTTACACCGCTCCTTCTCTTTCTATTCTTACCTCCTTCTGTCATTACTTGGTCACCCAGTAATAACAATTGCAATTTGAGGCTGACTTACCTCTGTGTACGAACATGCCCTACACTACCCTACTACATATGCTTAGTTAAAAGATACATGTACTCAGTCTTAATGTCAGGGGCCTCAATGCTCCAGTGAAATGCCTGGCTCTTCTATCCTTCCTCAGATATGTGAAATGTGATGTCTGTCTTCTACAAGAGAAGAGACCCACCTACTCAAGACTGACTGGAAGTGCCTCTGCTTCCACTGGTTTGACCGCTAATACTTCTCTTCTGGGATGGTTTAGAAGGCAGGTGTTGCAATGTTATTGTCAACACAATTCCGGGAGCGGGAAACCCATGTGCACACTGAATTACCAGGTAGCCTCTGGAGCTTATGACTAGATTTGAAGGGACATAGGTTTACTCTGGCAAACATATATGCTCCCAATGACCACCAAGAAGCTTTCATAAGGGACGTATTTGACGGGGTATTATCCACACCAGATATAGATGATATTATTGTAGGTGGGGAATTTAGCATAGTGATGGAGACAGAGGGGGGTCGATCTACTCCCAGTTGGAACAGGCTGGTGGCCTTCCCTCTGCTACTAGACAGTGGTTGGCAGATGCAGGCCTGGTGGACATCCCGAGACATACCCATCCCACAGCTACAGAATACACCTTTTGTCAGCTAAGCACCACACATATGCCTGCATTGACTTTTCCATAATTCTCCATGTATCACTCAGGTAATAAAAACTGTTGACATCAGTGCGATACCCCTTGAAGATCACTCTCCCATTGTTCTCCGATTTGTTCCACATAGTTTCATCCTGGCCCTGCAAACTTGGCGCCTTAACATAAAAGTTCTCACCTATGACCACATACTCACTGAACTATAGCAAAGCAAAGAGGGCCCTGTGACCAGATATACCAGCAGGTTCAGGGAAATAATATTCCCATATGAACAGAGCAAACCTGCCTGGAAATAAAATATAAACAAAGTATAGAATAATGTATCAAAATAAGCGACTAGTCACAGTACAAACCACAGAATACAAATCCCCATGGATCTCATAATACAATTATTCTCGTGAGAGTAAATATTTTGTATTTATATACTGATACCAATCACATGAATAAATATTTCCTTTTTAGACAATAACGTTAGCCTGGGTGGTGAACTCCGCTCCGCTTGCAGAGTTTGCAGAGTTGTTCACAACCCACGCTCCGCGTAGCTCGCTGAGTTCCGAAAAACTGTGCTTCGCGGAGTGGAGTATTTTCCTCCCTCATGCTCACTAACGGAAAGTTGGCAAGAAAGAAAAAGTCAACACTACACAACTTCCCTGTGAGATTTCTCAATGCAGGCGGTCGCAGATGGTTGCTACTGCTCATGTTGAGAAACCTTCTGTTCGTGTTGAGGAAGCTGCAGCTCGAGTAGAACTTCTACTCGAGCAACAGAAAGAAGCAGCGCCCTCTTGCACTGTGTAATATGCTGTTCGCGCTGACTTTACAGCGTAGGACAAACACCCAGCGCTAAAAACAACCATTTGCAATCCAATTGGTCTCGCCTTTTGGACCTTATAAATAGTGCTTAGTTTGATGCTGAGCACCGGAACTTAATCATCAACACCGGTGCTTGAGCACCAGTTAAGGAGACATTCATTTTTGGTAGACAGAGGTCAATTAAGTGATTTGGGCAGAATCACAGGATGTTGAGCCGACGCCGAGCCTTGAACCTCACTCGTCCGAGATCGGCAGATCTGGCCATTATGCAACATCCTCTCAACACTTGTAGTGTTTGTTTGTTCTGTGGAGAAATGAGCTGGTCAAAGCCAACTCCTGACGAGAGCCCCAGCATTTATTTTTACAAATTAACCACTGCTTATAAGTGTCTAGCCATTCAACACATATAACAATTTACAAGCAATGTATTTACTTTTAAAATACGCACTGAATTGCTGCTGCATTGGGCTACCAAAATACAACATTTTACCACTTCTAACCAAGCAGTATCATAGGGTCTGGATTGGATAACTTAGAATCTGAAACTTATATGTTACAAGCTACAAATAATAAGTGTCCGAGAAGCGGCTGTGTGCAACAGAGTGCTGCAGCTTTAACAACAAAATAAAAGAGCAAAGAGGTAACAGGAAAGGCATGTTAATGAGCGTTTTAGAAGATGACATCTTATTACTACTCACGCACTCCACTGAGTATGCCTTTAGTTTCAGATGAATAAATTACCTAATTTGCAACCATTTGTTAATCCCTGATAAGAAATGAAAGACACTTTAGGTTTCCATGAAGGAATGACGATTACACTAGAACATGGCTGTCATTGTATTAGGAGACCAAACACAAACGAAGCAAAATAATGTATTTACTACATGGCAGTATATTTGGCTAGCAAAGAATCATGGTCCCCTGGTTTTTTTGTCTCTTTGCATACTGGTTCGTGCAGGTATACATTCATAGGCAGAATTGCAATTACTGGAGTGCAAAGTATTCAAGTTGGAGTGCCAAGTTAACGTGTGAGCATGCAATTTTGAGATGATGGCCCTGCTTAACTTTCAAAGTGATTAATCAAAGTTACACAACTCAACCACCAACAAACGTGTGTTTCAAGTTTTTTCTGGTGCACACAAGAAAAGAGGAGCTTTTTTCTAGCGATAATTGAAACCTCATTTTGAAGCAGAGTTTATGTTTTCCATTTAAGAACAATTACTCTTCAATTGTCTCCCACAATTCAAGCACATTTTGCTCGTGCTACTTAATTACACACAGGCGGTAGTACTCACGAATAGGCGGTAGTACTCACGAACAGGCGGTAGTACTCACGAATGATATGAGGAGGGTGCGCTGGCCAAAGGTTTCAGTAGACGTGGAAGCACGCAAAAAGATTAGAGCTCTGGTATCAAATACTCTGGTTGAAACTGAAAGGTGTGATGTACAGAACTCAGATTTTTCAACTATTCATGCCAGTTTGTTTTTGTCCCTAAAATCGTTGTTCGTAAAGTATGTTGCTAACAAAGGGAAAGGGAAGGGCAGGAAACCATTAAATTGGTTTAATGAAGCCTGCAAAAAGTCCCACGCAGTTCTGTTTAAGGCTTTAAAATCAAAGAACCCTGCCCTAATTACAGAAAGTAGGAAGGCCTTTAATAAAGCCAAACGTCAGGCCAAAGCCGAGTGGGATGACGAGTGATGGACATCTCTAGCTGAGGCATGTGGCTCTAGGAACCTACAGCAGTTCTGGCACCTCCTCAGGTGGGGTAGATCACAGGATGATCGCCCATGCCCCGCATCTGTTGAACCACAAAAATGGGTGTCCCACTTTGTGGAACAATTTAGATGTAGCAATACTGCGTATGCTCCCATTAGCTGGCCATTATCTTTTGACACTCTAGTGTTTTCGGCTAATGAAGTTGAAGCAGTTCTGAAAGCTATCCCTAGGGGAAAAGCGCCTGGTCCAGACTGTATCCCAGCGGATATTTTTTTGGAGGACCATGATCTCTGGGTCCCATACCTGGTGCGGCTGGTAAATGCACTGGCAGCGGACGCCAGAGTACCCGAGTCTTGGGCTGGTGCTGAAATACTGCCTATCTTTAAGAAGGGCGATCGGTCGGTTCCATCCAACTACCGGCCGATCAGTCTAATAGACGCGGTACAGAAGATCATAACCCGCCTTGTGCTCACCATGATCCAGGCATGGATAGAGGAGTATGATATTCTCACCCCTCTCCAAGCTGGGTTCCGTTCCCATGTGAGCACCTTGGACCAGGCTTTCCGATTTATGCTTCTGCACTGGAAGTCAGTTACCCTGGGTAAGGGCAACCTGTATGCGGCCTTCGTGGACCTTAGGTCAGCGTTTGACCTGGTCCCGAGGGCTGGCTTATGGAAATCCCTACTGGATATGGGTATGCCCCCCATATTGGTTCGTATCATAGTGAACCTCCATGCTCAGACATTTGCTTATGTGCGCTGGGGCAAACCGGGTGAGGTGACGGAGAACTTCCCTGTGGCTAAAGGCGTCAGACAGGGCTGTGTTATGGCACCAACCTTGTTTTCCCTATATATCAACGGGGTCACTAAATATTTTGACAACTTTTCCACGGATGCTCCAAGTTTGGCGGGCATGCGAATCCCTCTGCTCATGTTCGCCGACGATACTCTCTTGGTTTCACGTACCAGACAGGGTCTGCAAAAGGCTCTGTCTAGGTTTGAGAGGTTCTGCGGCGAACATGAGCTGGAGGTGAACGTGTCGAAAACCAAATTTATGGTTTTAAGGGGGCATAAACAAATAACCGCCAGGGTCTCCATGGGGGATATCCCCCTGGAGCAAACTAAGCAGTTCACCTACCTGGGAGTTACCTTTAGTGACACCTTGAGCTGGACCCATCAGATCGAGCTCATGACCCTGAAACACCAACAGTTGGGCGGGGCACTGATTAAGGAACACAAAGGGTCATTTACGAGGCCGATGTCCCCGCTTATTAAGATCTATGGTGGTAAGGTTCTATCTGCAGTCCTGTATGGTGCGGAACTATGGGGTGGCAGCAATTTGGATTCATTGAAACATGCTCAAAATACGTTTTTGAGAATGTCTACAGGTTTGCCACAGTCGACCCCACTAACTCCCCTTCTTTACGATCTAGGGTGCCACTCGGTGGTGGACCAAGCTAGACTTCGTCCACTAACCTTCTGGCGCCGTCTGTGGACAACCCCAGAACTTCATTATTATGCTGCTGCATGCCTGGAGGTCAAGAATAGCCTTGGAGCCACAAACATCGGATGGTTCAATGACCTCAAGGCCATTTTACTAGCTTCGGGTCTTGGAGATCTTTGGTCCTCGCCTGAGTCAGCCACTTTTCCCTCTAAAAAGGAACTTAAAAAAATGTTACTGGGATTGGGTGACTCATAACATGTACTTGAAAACGAGCTCTAGCAACCTTACTGGACTGTTTATCGTACACAAGGATGCGCCCAAGCTTGAATGGTACTGGGATACCATATCTAAACCCCTGGACCGTAAATTATTCTTTCAATTCAGATGCGGTTCGCTTCCCATTGGGGAGTTTACTAAAAAGTGGGGAACAGATAGGTCGGGGTGTTGTCCCAGGTGTCAAGGTATCGGGGAAAGCCTGAATCATCTTTTGTATGTGTGCCCTCTATATACTGCTCCCAGAGCTAAATGGCTAAGTCCGGTTTGTAGACACTTAGGCACAAGATCGTCGGTGGAAGCTACGAGACTGTTAAAAACCAACTTGGAGTGCCTTATTGTTGTGGGGGTCGCTAAATTCCTTGGGTGGGCCTGGGCGCTTAGACGCAGGCGTATCAAATTTAACCAAATGGTGACTGTATAGTCTTTTGTAACATGCTAACCTATGGTTGGAGCAGAGTCAATTTGTAAAAATTTTCTCATATTTGTATAAGAAGCTGATTAGTTATAAATGATTTAATACTTGTTTTATAGGTTTTATATGTATATACTGTATTTTATGTCTTTTATGATGAACTAATCGAATAAAGACTTCTTGATACTGATACTGTTACAAGCTACAAATAATAAGTGTCCGAGAAGCGGCTGTGTGCAACAGAGTGCTGCAGCTTTAACAACAAAATAAAAGAGCAAAGAGGTAACAGGAAAGGCATGTTAATGAGCGTTTTAGAAGATGACATCTTATTACTACTCACGCACTCCACTGAGTATGCCTTTAGTTTCAGATGAATAAATTACCTAATTTGCAACCATTTGTTAATCCCTGATAAGAAATGAAAGACACTTTAGGTTTCCATGAAGGAATGACGATTACACTAGAACATGGCTGTCATTGTATTAGGAGACCAAACACAAACGAAGCAAAATAATGTATTTACTACATGGCAGTATATTTGGCTAGCAAAGAATCATGGTCCCCTGTTTTTTTTGTCTCTTTGCATACTGGTTCGTGCAGGTATACATTCATAGGCAGAATTGCAATTACTGGAGTGCAAAGTATTCAAGTTGGAGTGCCAAGTTAACGTGTGAGCATGCAATTTTGAGATGATGGCCCTGCTTAACTTTCAAAGTGATTAATCAAAGTTACACAACTCAACCACCAACAAACGTGTGTTTCAAGTTTTTTCTGGTGCACACAAGAAAAGAGGAGCTTTTTTCTAGCGATAATTGAAACCTCATTTTGAAGCAGAGTTTATGTTTTCCATTTAAGAACAATTACTCTTCAATTGTCTCCCACAATTCAAGCACATTTTGCTCGTGCTACTTAATTACACACAGCAGACTCCTGGATTCCTCAGGCTCTCATGTGTGCCGGGGTCCCCGACTAGTACCTGTGAAATGGTTCCCACTCCGGAAAGGCGCAGGGGTGGGCGGAATTTGCATAATCCCATTACGCAAATCTTTGCGAAACGGTAAAAAAACTCCGCGAACACGCTGAATTGCTTGTTCCCGATGCTTTTTTACTGTTCGCAATCGCTGTTTGCATGTTCGGGGGGAAATATCTCGTGAACACGCATTTGAGAACGCGAACAAGCAAAAAAGTTTGCGAAGTTGCGGAACGCAGAATTTTGGGCAATTTCGCGTTCTCCACGGAACGCGAAATTACCTAAATTCCGCGAACGGAATTCACCGCCCAGGCCTACAAGCAAGAGCTCTGAAGTTTCACTGTAAACTCTGTGGTGCATAGTGATTTAAGATGGCTTGCTGAGTCCTATTTTAGTCATTTCAGACACAGGAGCAAATGTGCAGAGCTTATCTTAGTCCGGAACAGTGGTGGTATTTCTCTTACAGGGGGTGTAGTGTCTTTGGGTAGTCACAATTTATCTGTAAAGGAGACAGATGTTGCCAATATTTTAGAAGAATAAAAAAGACAAATTAATGTTCATGTCATTTTCTAGCGAAATTCAAAGTCCTTTATAAATCTTGTTTGTTAATTGATTTTCGCCTGGTGTTGTTTTTGAGTTAAATCTTGTAATTACCTTGTGTTAAGCTGCTGGTGTAGTCCGAGAATGTATTTGTAGAATTATGCCTCTGGAAGTACTTCCTTCGGAGTTCTGACTGACTCAGACCCATCCTTGCAAGCCTTTTCATGGTACCGCCTTCTTTAGGAGCGTGTTTCTGATGTTCTTACCTAAAGTTGTGGGGATCCCAGACTGTGTCTCGACCCTGCCTCTCTGTTGGAGTGCAATTGTAATTAATAAACTAAAACGACCAACCAGTGTGAGCGTTTTCGGCCGAAAGCTAAAGAAAACCCAGCAATGTCAAAAGATCACGTCTGGAGCATGTAAAACAAACCAGCAGCTACATGTTTACAGACACCGTTGAGGGGGGCGGGTCAGGATAGCCACAGGCTTAGCTATTGAGTAAGTCAACTCGGCACAACACTGCTCTTAGTGCCAATATCGGCAACATACCCCACCCGTAAACACAACAATACCATAATAAAGAACACACAAGACCCATTGGTTGTTGGAGAAAACATTGCTGCAGGTTTATTTTGCATAAGAAATATGCCAACATGGTGGGACAACTCACAGATGATCCAAGGGCAGGCATCCCCTATGCTGCCCTACCCACCTGAAGAGCCCAATTGCACCGTGGCTTAACCAATCAGTGCTAACCATTTGGGGCACAAAGGGTGGGCTGCGGCAAAACATGAAACTGGAAACCTTTGATTCCAACATTATCATTGGATTAATAATACGTAAGACCCTCTGGCTATGCGGGGTAACTATGTACCACCATGAATTACAAGGTGACCAGAATGTAAGCTGAACCCAACTTTGATTCTGTGGAGTGCAATCAATTCTGGGGTGAACTAAGTGAATTAGGTCTATTGCTGGTTTCAGCACCAAAGGTCACAGCTGGTTAGCAGGTGGAGTGCATCTGTGATCAGACCACAGTCAAGAAAGCCTGGTGGGCTGCGTAAGTGTCACTCTAAGAGAGGGTGTGGTGACTGCAATAGGGGGCACAATACATGCATTTCCTTCAAACCAGATTTGACACCATTAATGTGATCGCCAGGGTTTAGCAATCAAGAAGATCTGTGCCAATGTCTGGTCACACCCAGCAAAGTATATGCACTCTGTAACCGGGGGTATGTTACAGGTTGTTTCAGTTAAGCAATGCATTCCCCGCTCTGATGGCCATAGTAGCTGGGTTGGTTGTGGAAGCTGTCATCTAACAAGTATGCTGCTGTCCCAAAAGTTGGGGAAACAAGGGTAAAAGCGCAAAAAATGCTACAAATACGGGGATGAACAAGGGTGTAGTTTTGCATTCCCATTTGGGTCAGCTGGCAGAGAGAATCGGGTAGTCTTAGCCACAAGCAATAACTTGTTAATAAATACACTGTGGGCTTGGGAGGCGAACTCAAATTATTTTCCAGTGTATTCATTATCTCTGAATCTAACAGTTACATTTTAATGTTCTGACGCAGTCCCTATGTATGCGGATCCTCTCAAACACCTCTGCCTATGTGCAGGCCTAGGTATATAGTTCCAATCACTTGACAGCCTTGTCAGAAACACAGCCGCCTAACTTGTTCCCTGCTGACACACACAGCTCAGGGACATTGCATAGCCTTGTCTCCAGTGGCCGTGAGCAAGTTCCCACTAAAGCACAACCAGCATGAGGACTGCCTTAGTGCCCTCCATCTGGCATCACTGTACTGTCCTTATAACCTAATAAGTCGGTGATTGAGCGCACATGAAGCAGGGTCCCGAGGTTAAACACTGCAAACACTGCTCTAAACTCCTGTGCTGCTGGGGGCACCTCTGCTGCCTATATCCATATTCCTGAATATAATTTATAGGGCTTACATAGACAGGTGAACTGAGGCGTGGGCCGCAAGGACCCAAGACAAAGTCTGCTGCCATTTGAAAAAGTGTCTGATACATATCAAGACCTACGCAGCGACATGGCAGAAGGTGGGCGAAAGACATCTGGCCCTGAAAAGTCCGGAGCTCAGAAAGGGACCCTCATTCAGGAAATGCGTGCAGACTTCAAGGCGTTGGATGTTCCGTTTGACGCATTGGACAAAAATATTGCCGACATGGGAGTCAAGATTCAAGCGCATGATAGACGCCTTGATGTCGTGGAATCCCGCACCTCTAATCTCGAAGATGGCACGGCACAATCCCTTAAGCGGTTAGAATGTGTTGAAAGAATCCTCAAAGAAGTAGCTACCAAGAACGAGGATTTGGAAGCGTGCAGTCGCCGCCACAACGTAGGAATTTCGGATGTTCCCGAGACCCCTGCCACTGGACGTATGGACGCTTTCGTGGCGAAGATCTTCATTGAGTTATTCGGTAGAGACGCATTCACAGTGGGTTTTGTGGTAGAAAGACCGCACCGGTCCCTGGGACCCAGGCCCAATCCTGGATGCCCTCCACGACCGAAAAAAGCCCATATCATGAACTTCAGGGATCGTGACACTGCGCTCCGTTTGGCGCATGAACGCGGCGAAACAATATGGCAAGGCTCAAAACTATCATTGTTTCCTTATTTCACCATCATGGTACAGGAGGCCAGGAGGAAATACAATGGAGTAAAGGCCACTCTGCGAAATCTTGGCCTGAAATATGGCATGTTGTAACCTGTCGGGCTCAAAGTGGAAGCTAATGGTAGAGCCTGCATATTTTACAGTCCTACAGAAGCGCAAGAATTCTGCCACAAGTACAAAGCCAACAACGCTTCCACATATGAAGAACACAGTGACTCCCCACCACTAAGCGGTTATGACGCCAGTATGGAACTCTTCTCAGGAACGGGCCATGGCTGACCTCTATTATAAATCTGATTTGTAGTTGCTATTTACAGACTATGGGTTGAAAGTGTATACATCATCGCAGTTTAATTGCCAAATGGCGGTCGAGGCTTTGTCACCCCCCCCCCCACCTTGGTGATCACCGTAAGCTTGTTATATGTTATGTAAGTGCACCTTTTACGGAAGACTTTTTTTGGTAATAGTGCTATCCCAGGTACTTTGCTCTTATTCAGTAATGGGGAATTTGCCTCCAGGGAAAGGCAAGGAGGCTGGGTGGGGGGAGAGGGGAGTTTTTTTTTTTTGAGATATGCTATAACCCTATTTACATGACCTAATGCGGTTAGAGACAATAGACAGGATCAAATGCTGTTTAGCAGTATTGTGATGTTAAATTTAACATGGCAAAAGCAGGACATAATTCTGCCCCCTCTGAACTGTCGGTACTGACGTGGAATATTAGAGGCCTTAATGACACTCGTAAGAAAATACAGGTGCTCCATTACTTGCTCCGGCATGAGACTGACTTGGCATTCCTGCGGGAAACACACTTATCCAAAACTGATCAGAATTGCTTTGCTTCTAGTTGGGGAGCACATAGCTACTTCGCAAATTACAGCAATTATACCAGGGGCACCGCTCTCCTCATACACAAAAGGGTCCCCTTCTGCTTACACTCCAAGATTGCAGACAGCGAAGGCAGATATATGGTAGTTCTGGGCACATTAATGGGGCACAGAGTAGCGATGGTCAGTGTTTACCGCCCGAATGTCGACTCCCCTGATTTTTGTTACTCCTTACTCTCCCTAATATTACAATTGGGCCAGGTATCCATTCTACTTGAGGGAGATTTCAATGTCGCACCAGATCCAACATTCGATAGTACATCCCATGCAACAGACCCTAAACCCTGAGCACTAAAGGCTTTAATTACCCTCATGAGCCAATTCTCGTTAATAGATGTTAGTCGCACTCACAACCCTCAACACACAGACTATACTCACTATACTAGTTTACATAACACATGGACGCGGACAGATTACTCGTTGGTCACCCCAGAAATATTCGGCTGGTGTAGACGGGCCAAAACACTTCCACGTACGTATTCTGATCATTCCCCAATAGTGCTAACCCTGAAGATTCCATACCCTGAGCGCTTTGAGAGACAGTGGCGGTTTCCAAATCGCGCATTGGAAGATTACGTTTTTCTAAATGAAATCCGAGAAGCAATAGAAACATATTTTGATATAAATACTGGATCTGTGGATTTCGCAGTGATGCTGTGGGAAGGTTTTAAAGCATATCTTAGAGGAGTATGCATATCCAAGCATGCTGGGATACTACGGAATTTGCATGAAACAATAGCACGAATAGAGCAAGACCTTGTGTCCCTAGACAACAGACTGCTCCTGGCACCTACCCCTGAAACTAACAAGCAGAGACTGTCACTTCTCGCTGAATACAGAGACACGGCAGACAAAGAAATCCTATATATGGGGAAATATCAAACTGCTTCACGTTATGGGGAGAGAGACCGTCCGGGGAGGGTCTTTGCCCAGATGATCAGACCCTCTTATCAAAATGCATATTTAGCTCAATTAAAAACAGATACCGGTCAGCGAATTACGTACCCAATGGAGATCCCTGGGGAATTTTTGACGCATTTTAAGAAATTATACACCTCAAGAGTGGGAGAGGATAGGACAGGCCAGGATATCTATCTTTCCAAGGTGGCTCTGGTATACCTGGAAAGATACATGCATGACTTTCTTTCGGTACCAATCACCGAAAAAAACATAGATGAAGCCATTACGGCTTTGAAATCCTCTTCAGCTCCAGGCTTGGATGGCTTCACAGGGGCATTTTATAAGGCCTTCAAAGATCTATTGATCCCACAACTTTTAGAGGTATACGCTGAGGCTTTGGGGAGTCAGATCTTACCCCCTACATTACGGGAGGCGGTGATTATCCTCCTCCTGGGAAAGATCCTCTGTTATGTGGTTCGTACCGCCCGCTCTCCCTCCTCAACCTAGACTACAAAATACTGGCTAAGGTTCTCTCCACCAGACTTTCATTGTAAATGGAATCCATAATCTCGCCAGCACAGTCAGGCTTCATTCCTGCCCGCTCGACCACCTTCAATTTGCGTACCTTATTCAATACCCTGCACAGGATAAACCCTTAGATAGATAGATAGATAGATAGATAGATAGATAGATAGATAGATAGATAGATAGATATCATATATATTTCAAATAACCCCTAAACCTCAGCAGTGTCAGATGGCATTTACCAAAATCTAACCTGCTATTTTAGTGTTCTACAAAAATGTTCACTACTAATAAAATGTGTGCACCTGTTCACATAATCCATAAGTTTGCGGAGCAAAGTAACAAAAAAACTGAGCCACGCTACGCGGACTTCAGCAAGTGGCGGAGTGTGATAGCATCATGCCGTTCGAAGTAAATGATAGTGGAGTGGGCAATGAGGAAGTGCCAGGCACGAGTGAAGGACAGGTTGTATAGTGCGGGGCCGGGAATTGGTATTTGGATTATGAAGAGGAAGAGTTGGAAAAGGGTGAAATTGTGAAGGAGGGAGAGTTGATGGATGAAGGTGCGTGCAAGAGTGACTGGTGGCCGGCCCCTCCCACAGGTCATGCGTGGCGGGGTTTGATATTGGTGCAGAGGCTTGGTATTGGTGTTTTACAGAAGGTGGGGACAAGCCCAACGGAGGCTTCAAAGGAGAGAACTGTGACATCAGGACAGACGGCTTTGGCACTGGCCCTGGCCTTGAAGCCAGGTAGAAGTAGGGTTCAGGCTACTGGGTCAGAGGTGCAAGCATGGTGAGGGGTCTCAGGCTGCGATGGGGTAAGTGTGTGCTGGACCAAGGTACAGGTATGGACATAGCAGGGGACAATGAGATGGGGTCGGGGGAGCAGTTTACAAAGTCACAAGCAACAGGACCATTGATGGTGAGGAGGTGGGGGGTGGGAACAAAAAGGAGAGTGAGGAGGTGAAGAGGAAGAAGATGCCGTATATGGGGATTACCAAACCTTTGGGGGCGCATTGAATGGCTGTAACCAAGGGGAAAATATAGAGCTCTTTAAGTCGCTACATCGGAAGATAGGGGCAAAAGAGGGTTCAAAGTAGGAGGAATATGAGCTGTCCCACAGGCCAGGGTACCAGTCAACACTGAAAATGGGATGGAAGCTTTTTTTAAATGTGCAAGTATTTCTTGCGAAAAATATCTTGAGAGATGTGTCACCCTGTTTAGGTATCTGGATGTGGTGCGTAAGGTCCATATGATTTTTGGGGGGTGGGCATGGGTCCGATACGATGAGGAATTCTGAGCTTGTCTGGTAGAAGAGGAGGAGGATGAAGTGTGGGGACATTTGGACTATGAGTTGTTCTTCCAAACTATGATACCAGAGAGGCCAGCCCCCGTTAGAGGTGGGCCGGTAATCTACAAGCTCTTTCGAGGGCATCACACCCAGGCAGGGGTAGGTGCAGCCGGCTGGGGACAGACGGGGATAGCATGAGCATGTTGGTCATTCAATAGGGAGCAGTGTTTGTGGAAGTATTACAATTACTGCCACAAGTGCTCCAAATGTGGCAGCAAGCACATGCTTACCCACTGTGCTGTTTAAGGGGGGGCATCTGGGCCACAGCCAGGGGATACTGGCAGACAGTGGTTAGGTTACAGTGACCGGGAATGGGGAAGATGTGGTCCCTGTTCCATTAGGAAAAGCATGGACATGGGTTAAGTTAGGTTGTTTAGAGGAATGCCTTCACCTGTTGGGTTCTGACCGGGAGAAAGAGCTGTTGCTGACAGGTTTCCAGTTTGGTTTTCATTTGTGTAATGAGGATCCCAGGGACAGACAGTGGGCTGAGAATTTCAGTCAAAGGACAGGAGGAGCTGGCTTGATGAAAATTGTTGCAAGAGATGAAAGAAGGGCAGTTGAAGGGGCCGTTTTCATATTGGCCGCTTGAGAATTGGGGTGGTGCCAAGAAGAAGCCAGGTGAGTCCCAGCTCATTCATCATCTTTCATGGCCGGAGGGGATGTCAGTCAATGACTTCATTCCCAAAGGGTGCAGTATAGTGCAAAACACCTCTGTTGACTCAGCGGTCTAGTTGGTCAGTGAAGTGGGAAGGAGTGCCCTGTGGCAAAGAGTGATGTCAAGTCAGCTTTTCGGTTGCTTCCTGTTCACCCTTTGGAACAGGAATTATTGGTATAGAGTTTGGGGGGCAGTTTTTTGTAAACTAAGCTTTGCCTATGGGCTATTCAGTTTGCTGTTCTTTGTTTGAGGCTTTTAATTATTTTTTACAAATTGTATCAGTACATGTGGCCAATAAAGATATGATGACCCACTATTTGGATGATTTTTTTATAGTGGGGGCTTTAGGTTCCATGGATTGCCAGGAGTGTTTGAAGTTATTTCAGGCGTTGATGCACGATTTGGGGGTCCCATTGGAACCAGAAAATACAGTGGGGCCCATTTGGTGATTATCTTTTTGGGTATAGAATTGGATTCAGCCAAGATGGAGATCTGATTGCCAGAGGAGAAGAAGAGGCGTTGCCAAGAACTGTTGGACGAAGTTTTGGCCAGGTCAAAAGTGCAGGTGAAGGATATGAAGATTTTTTCGGTCACCTAAATTTTGTATGAGGGGTAGTCACAGTTGGCTGGACATTTTTTAGGAGGCTGGGATGGGCACTAGCAGGGACCTCACTTCTGCATCACAGGGTGCAAACGATGGCGGGGTACGAGAGGACTTGAAGCTCTGGTGTACTTTTCTGACTGAGTGTAATGGCATTTGAATGGCAGGGCTGGGGGAGCAGATGGAGTGGTCTGTCGAATTTTTTTCAGATGCTGCTGGTGGCCCCGGCTTTGTCCTGTTTTGGCAGGGATGGTGGTGTGCTGAAGAATGGGCAGGGGACTGGAAGTGGGGAGAACGTAGTATTGCTTTCCTGGAATAGGTGGAGGCAGTTTGTTTGTGGGGGCAATTCTTTGTGAACAGTGCAGTTCAACATTGATAACATGATGGTAGTCAACATGGTCAATCATCAGTTTTTGGGCTGGAGTGTTTTAGGGCGAACGTTATTTACAGTGCGCAACACTGTAATACACAACGAAATTGCTGATGCTGTCTCTCAATTTCTGTTGACGAGGTGCCATGTGTTGGTCCGAGTGGCGGACAAGAGGAAGACTGCAATGCCGGCTCACTTGTTGACAGTAGGAGAGAGTATGTGAGGCAGCTGATCCTATGTTCATTATCGGACTCAAAGTGAAAAGCGTATTTGCTGGTGTGGGAGTAGATTTTTTCAGTCTGTGGCAGTGCCATGAAGAATTTTACGATGGAGGCCAAGCTCGCAGGGAGGATGTGGTAAATGTTATCATTTGTTTGAATGACAAGGGTTTGTGGTCAGTCATGATAGCCAGTAATTTAGCAGATATGGCATTTTTTGGCAAGCTGAGAAAGGGATACGAGCCATTGGCGAGAGAAATGGGGAGGTGCATCCTTGAGGGGTGGTTACGAGAGAGGGGTGTGGGAGACAGGTTAAGGCATCCATCACACTGCACATTTTGAATCAATTGTTATTGCCCTCCTAAGGTGTGTCAGGATGCGTGAGTTTTACAGTCAAAATGGTGTCGCTGTTTTTTGGAGCTTTTCGCGTTTCAGAAGTGGTTGGATCACTGGCAGTCCAGGGAGTAAGTGCGTTAGGGTGAAGTATGTATGTTGTAAGGGGGGTGCAGGTCTGAATATCAATGTCTAAGACGGATGAGTAAGGAAGGAAGGGGCATTTGTGTGACTTTGTGAGCCTACCCAGATGTGACAATTTGTCCATATGCTTGGTGGGTAAGGTTACAAAAGCAAGGCAGAGGAAAAGGAGAGGTTTTTCTGCATGAGAATGGCCCATTTTTATGCTTCACAGGTTTTGAGGTTTTGAGGAATGCTTTGGATTTGGAGGGCTATGATTCGAGATATTGTGGGACGCATTCATTGTGGATTGGAGGCTGAAGGCAGAGGTTGGAGTGATTAAACAGATGGGGCGTTGGTGATCTGGTTGCTATCAGCTGTATGTGCGATTGGGGTGGGTGTTGCAGCACAATCAATAACATGAGTTTGTTTTCTCCTAGGTTGCATTGCAGGTCCACAAAGAGGTCATGTAAGGAGGTTTGGATCTGCGGGCACTCTTTTGTGAAGTGGGCAGTGAGACATGCAGTGTCAAGATGGGGAGGAAGTCAATGTGTTTATGCCATGGAGAGTATGGAGGGGAGCCAACAAGCCAGGAACTATCAAGAGCGTAAGGCAGAAAGGAAACAGAAACATTTAAAAAATGGTAAGGCTGAGTGGTTTTTTGTTTTGGAACGCAGTGACTTTGTGTACGAGCCAGGGGAGGTTCTCAGAGATGATAGGGTTCATTTATCAGTTTACGGAGTGGAGTTGTATTTGATGTAAATAAAAATTTTTATAGCTGAAATGCTACATTTGCAGGTGGAACTGTAGGGGGTTTGTTTTGTTTCTTTTTCCTAGTTGAGGGGACAGAAAAACTCTGGGTTTTTCTGGTGGTGGTTTCCTACACAAGTTTCAAAGGTTTACAAAATAAAGCATTGATCGCTGTTCAGACCCAGTTGAATTCTGTGGGCAGAGGGAAAGGGGAGTTATAGAATGAGAGGATAACTGTGGGGGAAGCATGATGAATGAATGCTGGGATTTAAGAGTTATGAGTGTGAGATTGGTTTGGAAGGGTTGTTTTGGGGGAAGGGGGTTTGTGGGGTGGTAGTATATAATGTGTTAGTGATGCCAATGTTATATTTAGCATGTGTGGCGCAGAGCCAGGTTTGTTGGGATTTACTGTTATGTTTGTGCACCTGTTTCATTAAAGCAGCCTTTTCCACACTAGAATGTAGTCTTTAGTTACTGGAGACACCACCCTGCCTGATGATGGTTTTGGGAAGATGGGCAAAAGGCCCTACCCTCCCAGAATTTTCGGGCGGGTGGTAGGGTCCGAGTGCAGAGTGATTTTGACAAGGGGGCGGGGTTTCCTAGGGGTTTTTTTCCAGCAGTTGCTAGGGTTAGGTGCCATTTTATTGGATATGAGCCAGTTTGACAGGGTCAGAAAGCACATTTCCCACCCGTCCTTAAAATAGCTTTTGAAGAAGTTGATGCATGAGATATTGCAGTGCTTTTGTGTTTTGTCGCTTTATGAGCAGGTGCGTGGTGGTTTCCTATATAAGTTTCAAAGGGTCACAAAATAAAGCATTGATCAATGTTCAGACCCAGTTGGATTCTGTTGGGAGGGGAAGGGGAGTTATGGAATGAGAGGACAACAGTGAGGGATACATGATGGATGGATGCTGGGATTTATGAGTGATGAGGGTGTGATTGGATTTTTGATTGGTTTGGTTTGGAAGGGTTGCTCAGTTGAGGGGATTTGTGGTTAGCTAATAAAATTAATTTGAGAGGCTAATGTTCTGTTTAGCCTGTATGGTGTAGAGCCAGGTTTGTTGGAGTTTCCTGCTGTGTTTGTGCAACTGTTCCACTAAAGCGGCCTTTCCACACTAGAATGTAGTTATTGGAGACACCATCCTGCCTTCAGGCACCAGTCTCTGGTGGTCCCTGAAGGAAAGGGTTAGGCAAAGCACACCCCCAGTATCCACATGTGGCACTCTAATGGTCTGGAACAATAATCAGCTATAAAGAGCAGTTAGGTTTGAGTTCAAGGTGGAATATAATGATCATTCATCCGTGATGCACAGTACATTTCTTGTTATGTATTGAAGAGTCGCTCTCGCGACAGTGCACTTCAGCTCCACAATCGCTGTACTATGCAGCTGTCATGGGTAGTCAGGGGCACTGTAATTGCATGACTAATACATTTTAGTGCAGTGAAATACGTTAATCCAACACCTGATGCTTGGTACTTGGCACGGCTGCTGTATATATGTTATAGCATATACAGCAGCATTTTGAAAGATCACCATCACTGAGCTCCGTCAGGAAGTGGGTGCTGCTGCCAGATGTGTGTGATTTTGTCGAAGAGATTTTATTAATGCCTTCTTTCCAAATCAACTGTCTGTCCTTTCTCTACTATTAACATATGCAAAAATCAAGGAGATTATTTGAAACATTTACATATTCATTTCCGATTGACAAGAATGGGATATAAACTCAATGTAAAAATGGATTTCACAAGCTCTTAAAATGCTTGCTATGCCTGTTTTGGTCTGACTTTTAAAAAAATACACATTTACATGTCATACCACATACATATATGTGTACATATAGACAGGTGTTTTGGTTTGATACTTGTCTAACATTTGTGCAATTAACGTGCTGTCATTTAACCTGTCACTGTTAATATGCAGTGTCAAATGTAAGGAGACTAAAATGACAAAAGTCTATGTTATTGTTGTTCAATTGTATCCCTACATTGGCTGACCGCAAAGGTGATTACGCGCTTCAGGATGGCACTAATATATAAGGTATGTCTTAGTCCCCTTTCCATGTTCTGTCAGGAACCACTTATAGTGGAGCTTGCACTGAGCTCAGCTGATTGTGAGCAAGGCTGTTTTTTGTTGAAAGGCTTGATTGAGATGCTACCTACTCAGTAAAGGAGTTGCAACAGTGTGGGCTGAGTGAGCATTTCAATTATACACACACACACACGTTCACATGATTACATTAAATATGGATGTTTGTTAGTGGAGTCAAAGCTCGTTCTTCACAAAAAAGGTGGGCTAATTGTGAGTTGTTTCCCAGTGTTCAATTCATTTTTTTAACATGTAGGTCACCCAAGCAAATTAAAAAAAATTAAAAAAGCATTTATTTTTCTTTCAGTGCTGGTAAAAAAAATAACCAAAATGACAGCACTGCTGTTTGATCATTAAGAAGCCCAACTCACGAACTCACCACTGCAGGCCCATCTTTGATGCACGCATCTAGCAATGAATCCTCCCAAGTGTGTGAAAATAAACATTGTAAATGCAGAAACTTTTCAGCAAAATGTACACTGATAGCACTTTATTTTCTTTCTTTATATAAGTCTTGATAAACCTACTCTGTGGTGTTAATGCACTACCAGCGAAAAGCACGTTTTAAAATGCATGGTTTTTAATTTTTTTACAATGCTTTTTGGAATTAAAATGTAATTTATAATAATACACAATGTTGTGTACACACATTTTAAATATTTTGAAATTATCCCCAACAAATCTATGATTTCTGAAAAACATTGACAAAGTATCTGCTGTTTTTCTAATTCACCAAAAACCCTAGATGACAATACAGGACCACATTACAGAGCTATCTATTAAGGAATCTCACACTCTCTCTCTCTCTCTCTCTCTCTCTCTCTCGTCACTAAAAAACGAAAACAGCTGTTAAACTGACGTTATAGGTAGGTGTTGGAGTGAGAGAAGAGATGGCACTGACATATGCCAGTTATAGTTTAGTGAACTAACAACTGTGCACTGCTTAAGACCTCACATCTCACATCACAGTTAGAAAATGAGTTGTGTGCTCTGCAAGAATAATGGGTCTACATGTGTCCTCTCTTGGGAACCTAGCACCTCATTGTAGCACATATATTATGCACACAATACTCAGTATTTCTCAGCAATTTACAAATATACATAAGCTGATGGCAATACTTCTGGATGGCATTGTGTAATCACTCTTATCCCTCCTAAAGGGAGATTTAGACCAAACAAATCACTTGTCAAAAAAATTCACTTGCATGCAACTGCAATACTTAAGCATAACTCAGGGTGACAGCACTTAATACTGACTAGAAAGCATGCAAACATTGATCACGAGTGGCTATTGACCTCATTATTTCACTAAAACAGGTGAAAGTAAAATGTATAAGTATTTCTGAATGGTTTGTGCTATCACAATTATTTCTGAAATGAAATCAAATAAGGGTTTGTGAGAGCGCGTGTTTGCCGTGGTGCCTTAGCTCTAGCTGTCGTCAATCTATACAAGGACCTCGGCAGTCGGCTATTTCTAAACAATAGCAAGTTGCTTTGCTTTCTGAGACTGATAGGCATCGTGTTCCATAGTTTATGTGCCTGGTGCAGGAAACTTCTGCCACCCCACTTTAACGTCCTGATCCTTGGGACCACCAGCAGAGAGGCTGATGCTGATCTAAGCTCTCGCTGTGGGGTATAACACTTAATGTGTTTATTAAGGTAGGCTGACACAGTCCCATGCAGGGTCTTATGCAGAATGCACAGGGATTTAAAATTAATCCTTAACTAGACTGGTAGCCAATGCAGGTCACGGATAGCTTGGCTAATAGGACTGAATTTTGAGGATATGCGAGCTGCCGCATTCTGTAAAATCTGCAATTTGAGTGTTACACTTGAAAAGGGGGGGCCCTCGGCCCCCCCGCACGCATGGCGGCGCGGCGACCGTCGCCCCCACAGTTTCCTTTGTTGCCATTCGGCGGTGGGGGCGTGCCCTGGGGGGCGCGGCCCACCGCCGGTTGGCTGGCGGCCACCTTGACCCGGATCCTGGGAAGTGGGTCCGGGTCAAGGGGGGCGGGCTAGAGGAGGGGCCACCTGGCCCCTCGGGAATATAGAGATAGGGAGCGCCCAGGAGACCCCCTTGTCCCTGGACGCTCCCTCGCCGAAACGGTGTGCCCCGCGCTCGGGGCTGCTTTGTTTTAGTAAATTTTTCGTTCTTTCCCCTCTCCAGGCCGTCGGATTACCCCAGGACGTCAGTGGAGGTTGATCGAGGAGCAGGGTCGGCGCTCTTGCCCTTGGCGGGCCAGCTGGTCGAGGAAATCATCGGAATGAGCGAGGAGTGTGGCGCCGGAATGCGACTGGACGGACAACTCCGACAGGATCTCGGCGGTGGAGCCCGGGAGGCGGACACTGGGGCTAAATGGTGAGCCTCGGAGCCTATGCTGGCATCGCCGCCGGAGCATTGTTTATTTTAAGTTCATATGCAGCGCCGGAGAAGGGGGGGGCCACTGTGTATTTGAGTAACCGCGTTGGCATTTTGGTGGTTTACAATGTATGTAGCTGCACACACGTGCAGTGATTGCTTTATAGATAACGAAATAATGGCTTACTTAGCGAGGATAGTAAGACCGTGGAAACACGTGGTTGGCGCGTGTCTTCACCTATACACTGCTGGTGCTGAAGTGTTGTGGTCCTTTAAGGGGTGAATTGGAGTAGACGCAGAGGGAATGATTCGTAAAAAGTACAGTCGTCAGATAAGTTGGCATCTATGGACGTTGTAAAAGAGACTTTTTAATTGTATTTTATAAAGGTGGGGCAGTAGAAGATTTGCTGGCAGACTGTGCTACTTTATCTGCGAAGGAGCTACCTCGTATAATGTGTAAAAGGTTGTTCTGCGTTGAGACGCAGCAGGGTTATGGGATACATGATGGTAGGCTGGGCAAGTTTGCCATTCATGTATTTCTCTCCCGCGGAACCAAGAAAAAGACCGCGCTCGCTGCTCAGCGAGATAAGTAAAGCTTCCTGCGAGCTGAGCACCGCGCCCCGCCTCTCAGACGGCTCTTGTCTCTGTTATCATTCCAGAATTCAAACTGTACATTATATATATTCTTGGCGGGTTTACGAAATTCACGCTTGAAGTGAATTTTGCTGATGTGATAGTTTTAAATAATAACTAAGGGACTAGTCGAGTATCTTGTTTCTCCTATCATTCGCCTTCAATTTATAGATGGAGCAAGATTATGGTCTTTTTTAACTACACAAATGACAATGAGGTACAGCACACCTTTTCTGCGGCCCAGTATTTCAATTTTGTGCTTTTGCATGTTGGCAAACTTAGGCCATCACCACAACACCTAGTGTGAAGGGACTTTAAAAGTATGTGTTCCTCTTTCCTGGCCCCGGGCTTTAATATATAATTATGGATTGCTGCACTTGATGCATAATTCACAATGTGCCACATCACTGTGAGATTTCGACAAAATATAATTTTATAAGACGGTAGGGACCGGGGTCAGGGTGGCTGTGGTTAGGTCCATGGTCATATGTGTGCGTATATCTGCTTGAAAACGTGCAGGTATGAGGAAAAGAATGAAGATGGCAAGGACGAAAGTTTGTAAAGGGTTTCTGTTTCGGCATGCATAAAGCTTTATCTAGCTGCCTGTGCTGCCATCTAGTGGCCATTTACTTAATAAAGTTAAGAAGCAGATTTATGGGGGTTATATAAAGTGGCAGAGCAGTTAGAAAGGATGCCATTAGCACTGTTGCAAGTACTGAAAATGCCCCCCTTTAACGCATTTTGGTTTCAGGGGTTTTGCATTGGAGTTTATTTGCTCCAGCACTTGTACAGCAAAAAGGATGGCACTTGCTAGGTGCTAGGAGCTCTGAGCCTGGTAGTCAAATCGGGCAATACTAAAGGGGGGCTTCTGTTAGAATTTTGTTAGATATGTATGTGTTTCTGGCAGGCAAGTTATGAGCGGGTTGGTCGCTTCTCAGAAATGTACCTCACTAGAATCACAATACAAGGGAACCTATTTCACAAGCGCTTTAGTTTAAATGCGGGTTTGCTTGTCTACTGCCGTAAAGGGCTATTCACTCCCATCACTCCATTGGAGCGACAGCTGCAAGTGTCGGAGCGGCGAAGATCCCTTCTGGGAGGAAGGCATCTGTCCTCGCCTCTCGAAGCCAAATAGGGTCACCCTGTGCCGTTTTACAGCGTGAGCAATCCCGATAAACTGAGGAGCGAGGAATTCATTACAGGTTTTCCGCCAGTCAGTAGCATATAATGTTGACTAATAAAGTGTAAAGTTTACACCCAATGTTATTATTATTGAGCATAAAACGCTCTATATTGCAATCCGGGGTGAAATTACCAGCTAAGGAGCCTAGGAAGATCAGGTTTAATGGAGTATAAATCTCCATTCTCCAGAAGCCTTAAGGGTCTGATTCACTTAACATTTATGCAGCAGCCTTTATGCTAAAGCAGGGAATCCTGTAATTCAGACGTCTGCGCAAGGTCAAAACGCCCAATTTTTAAATGCGCAGGAAGAGAAGAAATACGCACTGCATGAGACTGAAGCACATGTAATTGCCCTTCGTGTAAGATAAAGCTGTTAAACAGCATGAAGTAATTTAAGCACACACCGGAATGTCTCAGGTCACAGAGCATGGTTATGTCCTTCGTAGTAAATTGAGGCAGGGTTCGTTGTTACCAAACTGTGTGACATATTACGGGGAGGGTGATGTTTTCTGCTATTGTTTGTGTTACGGTGTTTGTACTTCATTAGTGCGAAATACTGCGCTGGACTATAGCTGTTGGGTTGGGTTCAGTTTTGACTATTTCGTGATGTTGTGCCCTGTTAAAAAGTTTAATTTTCTTGTTATATTACTTTGTGTATATTATTGTGTTATATTGTTTACATTAAGGTTATTGGGGGACACGCTGCTGCCTTGCTAGCCGAAATTAGACTTGAACCTTTAAAAATTTCTTTCATCAGTAACCAGTGTGACACAAGTGTGGTAAGGTAACACATCCCCAGCTCTTCAAGCATTTAAGAATCCAGTCAGCCCCAAAGACGGTGGCACCTACGCCATCTTACATTGGCTCTGGTGGTATCCGCTGTATTCAATGTGACCCGAGGTGCACGAAGTCACCAATGCCCGTCAACTGGATCGCATCCACGTGCTGGGGGGGACCCAGCAATGGGGAGCTTGGGGCGTTTAAAATGCTCGGGTTGTACTTGGGTAGAATTCACAAGGCAGACGCAGCTCCCTGATGGGATGGGTCCCCACCAGGGGTGGTGAGTTACCCAAAATATGCTCTGTTGGCATTCGGTTGATGAGTTCAGTTCTGAAAAACTCATTGTCTAAATCAGAGCTCACGCTACATGGGGACATTAAATTTCACCTAGAGAATGGGATGGTTGGTGACATGCCTGGGCTGCTTATGCATGTCCCTTAAGCACTTGCTATACGTTATCGAAGCCATGGTTGCTGCTTAGTTCTCTTACGCGAGGAACATCCATCGCCATAAATCAAATTTGTCATTATAGAACGACTATCAGTGGTCTGCTAGGTGATAGTTGGAACAATCATGGAACCATTCACGAATAGGGTATACCACCTTCCATTGGGGTCAACCTGGGGGTTAACGACGTCTAAGGGTAGGGCTTAGCGAGACTGAGGGACAGTTTCCCAGGTCCCACTTTCCTTCGCAAGCCAAGGCAGAAAGCCAAACAATGGACTTATTTCATTGTGGAGCTAATCACCATGTGAGGTGTTGTTCACTAATATAGGGGGGATATACGCCAGTCCTAACATTGCACCTGTCCAAACGCCCCCTTCATGGATGATAGGTTTAAACCAACATTCTTAGTAAACTATCCTAGGGTTAGCTGTATTGCGTCCAGCCTTCAGGCTAAGTCTTGAAGGTATATAGAGCTACTTGTTTTACCACTCTTTAATGTCATGAATGAGTAAATGGAAAAGGGCAGGTGTATAACAACAAATATATGTATTTGTACTAAACACACCCCCTTTGGTTCAGTCAGTAAACTTATTTTTCACACACGTAAATGGGCCAATATACGTTGAGCCTAGGATGAGATTGGAGGCAAATGATTCGGTGGGAAGACCTCTATGGCACACAGTAATTTACCACCATATACGTTGAGCTCTAGGGGTACACCACAGCCATATATTAATAATATGGTGGGGGAACCACGAATGGCATAGAGACAGGGCCTAGAGCCTCTAGAACGAATAATGGGGGTCCTGATAAAGATACACACCCTGATGTCACACCTAAAAGGTGCCCAAGAGCCTAGTTGCGGCACCACATAGTTCTGGGGATGCATGTGATCATGTCCGGGTGGCTGGGATGATATTTCCCAGAAGCCAAAGTGGCGTACTTAAAAGGTGCTTGGGGCCTGGCGGAGTTTGGACTGTGCTAAATCTTTAGCCAACAACTGTGATACTGCACTGCTAAGTAAGCCGTCGTGTTTTAACACATAGATCCTATGCATAAAGACGTAGGTAGGAAGCAGACAAACTGAGGCTATGCTTAACATTTGCTGTCGGCGTGTTGAGGTGTACGGATCTGGCTTTAAGATTAGCTAAGTTAGCGACTGATGGTAATGTAAGTGTGACACGTGTACAGCAGTTATTGCCGGAAAGACTAATGGTGTGTGTCTATCTTTCCAATTTATGTATGACCGGGCCCATGGGTGATACCTGGAGTGCTCCATATCACAACAGCTGCAACAGGTGGACGGCCAAGGGATGCTTACGTCAGTCACGGCTGGGTCCATGGCGGATATCTGAGGAGTACTCCACACCGCAACATCATCAGTGGGTGGACGTCAAAAGGAAAGCATACGTCGAGAAAGAAGACACCAAGGGCCCAGGTATTGCTGGCAGGTGTAAGTGTTACCCATTCCCTAAGGTGGAAGTGGGAATGGTTACCCAGGTTTTCTTGGTCTTTTTCTGGTTCTGGCAGTTTCTCAAACCTGCCACGCAGGGGAGGAACTCCTCACCAGAAGTTGAGGAGCTAAAAATGGTTGCCCAGGTTTTCTTGGTCTTTTTCTGGTTCTTGCAGTTTCTCAAACCTGCCACGCAGGGGAGGAACTCCTCGTCAGAAGTTGAGGAGCGAAAAATGTGCCAGCACAAACAACGTGCCGGACGCAGGACAGGGAAGAGTGGGTTTGAGGGTCTGCGCCATGGTCAGTTCAGGAACTGCTTTCAGGGACTTTTGGCGCAGCAGCCCGACCCCCTGTCAGTGGTGATACCTCACCTAGGGGGGACTGAATGGGCCAAACTGGGGAGGCGAATACTCATTGATGGGTTCATCTCCACTGTGGGTGGGTCTTCAGGACAAGCCCGGGTGGCACAGTGGGTGGGTCTCAACTGATCCCAGGGTGGCAAGGACCCGGTCAGGGCGTTGAATCACTCGATAAAGAGGATCAACACACAGCGGGACAAATTATTTCAAGCCCCGGTTCCAGATGATCCAACATGGGTGTATTTGTCCTACCTGGTAAGGGGAGTCCATTTGACGGAGGAAGGAAGGGGCCTGGGGTCTGGGCCTGGTTGGAAGGTTTGCTAGAGTGAGAACTTTCTAGGGTAGGTCTAGGCAGGGGGAGGCCAGATCGTCGGTTAACAATGCTGGCCTGTGGCGGTAAGGTCATTATCGGTGAGCACATATTTGAGGTCTGAGGGGGCGGGCATCATCCTATGGAGGTTCCCGCCCAGGGGGAGGGGCCTGCGGGCCACTCCCACAACTCCAGGGGCAAGGTAATGGATGCTACAAAGCAAAGGAGCGCGGGTAGGAGTAGTTCACGCTTTCCTTAGGCTGGTAGCCACCCCGCGCGCGTGGACTCACGACGCCACCGGCGCTGAGTAAGGGCCCTCCTTTAGTGGGTAAATGGAGTTCAGGGCGTAGACCGGGCAATTCCCGGGGTAACACTGCGCATGCGCACATCCAGAGGGGAGGCGCAGCTTGTAGGACCTGACACCGGTAGTGACCCTGCCATATGGCCAGAAATGTACAAAAATTCTAGATGAGGATGTTTAGTATAAGTTAGGAAAATAACATGTATTAGAGTTTTGTTAAAGTCAGGCTCTCAAACTTATTGCTAAACCTAAATGTCCTGCTGAATTTTTGTATAAATTGTTGATTATGCAATTAAAACCTTTTTTAATTTCATACTTTAATAAATACGGCCGGGCGACTAGCGCCCGCCTTCCAAAAAGTAAAGACGTCTCGTGTCCACGTTCCTGGGTATCGGGTGCCGGATTGGGGGGGAGGCGGCAGCTAGTCGCTGACCATGTGAAAAGGGGGGGCCCTCGGCCCCCCCGCACGCATGGCGGCGCGGCGACCGTCGCCCCCACAGTTTCCTTTGTTGCCATTCGGCGGTGGGGGCGTGCCCTGGGGGGCGCGGCCCACCGCCGGTTGGCTGGCGGCCACCTTGACCCGGATCCTGGGAAGTGGGTCCGGGTCAAGGGGGGCGGGCTAGAGGAGGGGCCACCTGGCCCCTCGGGAATATAGAGATAGGGAGCGCCCAGGAGACCCCCTTGTCCCTGGACGCTCCCTCGCCGAAACGGTGTGCCCCGCGCTCGGGGCTGCTTTGTTTTCCCACCCACCATCCCTTGGAACAAAATGTTTGGTAGCAGTTCTTATGTCTGGTTGAATGGTAAGTTCTGGATGTACGGTCCACGGGTCTCACAGGGTAATAGAGATGAACTGTTGGTATATTTTGTTGATGCTTTTGTCTAGGAATTTTTCCCCCTTTTTATCAAGTCATGTGTGAAGTGAACTGTAATTAATGCTATGTGTCTTTAGGCCTTTTTTCCCTTTGTAGCTATACGTTGATACGGTTTGAAGTGAACTGTGTTTAATGCTATGTATCTTTAGGCCTTTTTTCCCTTTGTAGCTATACGTTGATACTGTTTGAAGTGAACTGTATTTTATGCTATGTGTCTTTAGGCCTTTTTTCCCTTTGTAGCTATACGTTGATACTGTTTGAAGTGAACTGTGTTTAATGCTATGTATCTTTAGGCCTTTTTTCCCTTTGTAGCTATACGTTGATACTGTTTGAAGTGAACTGTATTTAATGCTATGTGTCTTTAGGCCTTTTTTCCCTTTGTAGCTATACGTTGATACTGTTTTATTAGCCAGTGTAGCTGTCCTTTAGAATTTTTTCCCATAGGTCGTCGTATTTATTAGGTATGGGGCATGCGGTAAGGTCATTATCGGTGAGCACATATTTGAGGTCTGAGGGGGCGGGCATCATCCTATGGAGGTTCCCGCCCAGGGGGAGGGGCCTGCGGGCCACTCCCACAACTCCAGGGGCAAGGTAATGGATGCTACAAAGCAAAGGAGCGCGGGTAGGAGTAGTTCACGCTTTCCTTAGGCTGGTAGCCACCCCGCGCGCGTGGACTCACGACGCCACCGGCGCTGAGTAAGGGCCCTCCTTTAGTGGGTAAATGGAGTTCAGGGCGTAGACCGGGCAATTCCCGGGGTAACACTGCGCATGCGCACATCCAGAGGGGAGGCGCAGCTTGTAGGACCTGACACCGGTAGTGACCCTGCCATATGGCCAGAAATGTACAAAAATTCTAGATGAGGATGTTTAGTATAAGTTAGGAAAATAACATGTATTAGAGTTTTGTTAAAGTCAGGCTCTCAAACTTATTGCTAAACCTAAATGTCCTGCTGAATTTTTGTATAAATTGTTGATTATGCAATTAAAACCTTTTTTAATTTCATACTTTAATAAATACGGCCGGGCGACTAGCGCCCGCCTTCCAAAAAGTAAAGACGTCTCGTGTCCACGTTCCTGGGTATCGGGTGCCGGATTGGGGGGGAGGCGGCAGCTAGTCGCTGACCATGCCTTTTTGCTCGCAAGTGGAGGGCATTACAATAATCGATCTTTGAAAGTACTAATGCAGCGATGACCTACTTTGTGAGGGCCATGAGGATAAAAGGTAAAATCTTACGAAGAACCTTCAAAGTGTATAAGCATGCCGAGGTAGTATTATTTACTTGGTCAGATAGAGAGAGCTGGTGGTCTATTTTTTCCCCAAGATTTTTAACTTGCTTGACGGGCGAAGGGCAGGACCCAGCTACTTCCGGCCGCCAGGTTGAGTTCCAATTGGAAGTGTCATTTCCAAACATGACCACTTCGGTCTTTCCAGTATTCAATTTTAAACAATTTTTCCACTTCTAAGCAATAATGAGACTAATACAGTGATTAAAACTAAGTGCCACTTCTTCAGCTTTGGATGTTAGGGAGACGACTATTTGTGTGTCGTCGGCATAACATACAACTTTAAAACCATAGGAGAGTATGAGTTTGGTTAGTGGATTGACGTAAAGATTGAATATAATAGGGGAAAGTGATGATTCCTGGGGGACACCCATGGCAGGGCATATGGGAGCGACTTATGTTCATCCATCTTAATGGACTGCTCTCTACCAGTTAGGTATGATCGGAGAATGTCTGAGGCCTTGTTTACAACTCCTATATCAGCCAGCCATTTAATGAGAGTATGGTGATCAACCGTATCAAACACAGCCGATAGGTCAAGTAAAACCAGTAATGCCTCCCCCCAATCGAGCTGGATACGTATGTCCTCTGTAGCAGCGATCAGTGTAGATTCTGTGCTGTGACAGGAACGGACACCATGTTGTGCTGAGTCAAGTTTATCATTTACCTCTATGAAGGATAGTAGTTCTTCGTTGAGAGACTTTGCTAGTACTTTTGAGGGGAATGGTAAGCCTGAGATTGGACGCGATGGGGGCCAAGGTTGGCTTCCTAAGAATGGGAGTTATTAAGGACTTTTTCCAAATATCAGGAAAATGCCCAGCGCACAGAATGTTGTTTAGAAGAGGTGTTAATTTATTAGCAATTGTACTTTGTGCCATATGGAAGACCATGGCAGGGCAGGCGTCCAAGGGGGAACCCGACTTTGTCGCCAGTATTAGCTTCTCTACTCCGTCTACTGTTAAAGTATGGAACTTATGTAGGGAGACCTGCATGGTCTCATTGTCATGGTGAGGTTGGCATGATTTTGTCCCAAATTTGCTATTAGAGAGCTCATCATAGACTTTAACTACTTTATCACAAAAGAAGTCTGCTAGTTTATAGCAGAACTGACCAGTGGGATTTAGCTGTTTGTTGTCACCGAAATTGGATAGAGCAGAAACAGTCTAAAAAAGCTCTCTGGCTGATTTCTTAGAGGCCGTAACTTTCTCTGTAAAAAAGCTAGATTTTGCTGAAATTATTGCGTTTTTGTATATTACTAGTGCCTCATTGTACTATGTTTTCTCATTATCAGAGTAATCTTTCCTCCATATTCGCTCCTTGGCTCTACACTTTCTCTTTAGCTCTTTTAGCTCGACTTAGTACCATCGGGCTGAAAGTGCTCTGTTGCTAGTATGTATGAGGGTTTCTGGTGCTAACTCCTGCGCAATTTGATTGATCCAACTATTAAAATTACAAGCTGCTGAGTCTGGGTCAACATCTAGTTGCGGCTAAACATTTTCTAAGTTAGGGGCATTTATTTGACTCCAGTGTCGTACTAACCCTGCCTTGCTTTTCTTCTGTTCTCTGACAACTGATTCTGTCAGTAGTAAATCAAAGAATATAACCTTGTGATCAGTCCAGATCAGAGTCAGTGTGTTCCTAAATTTAAGTTGTGGATGGTTTGTAAAAATACCGTCTAGTGCGTGATTCCCTTTGTGGGTGGACGCTGTAGTGATTTGCTTAAAGTCTAAACTTTTTAGCAAGTCAACTAAATTGTTTGTGTCGCAACTTTCAGTGGACTCTAAATGAAAGTTGAGATCTCCAAGTATGGAAAAGTTGGCATGTTCCATACAAGACTCCATTATGGTAGCAATCGATTCAATAAAATGATTTCTAGGCCCTGGTGGTCTATAAATTAGTAGCCCATTGAAAACATGGGTGTTACTACATTTAAATGAGAATTGAATGGATTCTTCTATTAGTTGAGGGATGCCAGAGAAGGTAACTTTATTATGGGAGCGGTAAACAATAGCCACTCCCCCACCTCGTTGTCCCTCCCTGTCCGATCTATGGAGAAGATATCCATTGGGTATAGCAATGTTTAAATCATAGTCAGCAGAACTGTGAAGCCATGTCCCGGTAAGAAACATTAAGTCAGGTTTGTACTGGTTGAGAAAATCAGCTATTTCAGTTTTATGCTTAGGAAGTGATCTCACGTTCAGCAGCACACAACTTAAGGAGTATTTATTAGATTTGTCAGGACTTTTTGACAAGCCTAAATGTGAATCAGTCCTAGAGTGGAGGTTAGAACAATTAGTATCGATGAGGTAGCTACATTTAGGGCATTGGTATCTTAGTGAGTTACAGTGGGGAAATATTGGAACACTTCTCTTTTGCTCACCTCTTTCATAGATAGACAACACGTTTGCCTTTGTGTAGGTGATTTTTGCATTTCGACCAGGGGTTCAGGCGCAGGCCGCGGTCTGTACGCGGATGGGCGCAGACGGGCTTGCCTTTGGCGCACCTTTGGCCGCCCGCTGCGTGTGTCCGCTGCACACTCGCATAAGCATGGTCTTTTGTAGAGAGTCGGGTCACGTGACGCTCTAGCTGAATGCTTGAACTGCTCAAGCGTAACCTAGAGACCCGAGAATGGCAGCCCCCCTAACATACGGAACCTTTCTAGCAGTATTTAGTTCCCTTTTTTAAAACGAAAGTGTGAAAGCATAAAATACGCAATTTAAACATTAACCCCTGAAGGGCATCACATTTATAATTACACTACTATGCACTTATAGACTTTCGCCTCTAGAGGATGTTCATCCAAAATTAAATTTCACATTTAATATCTTTAGGCCATAAAAACTGTAGCCATAGTTTTTGCTCCTAGAAGGCTCAGCACTCACAGCCGTAAAGCCAAAGCTCCAGCCTGGGAAGTGCTTTATATGGCAAAAAATGGGGAGGTTATTCTTCTTAAGTCCCATCAAACATAGGGTGGGGGCCCTGGTAATTCTATTTGTGGGGAGACTGTGCTGTCATGCAGCTCCCATCACCCGTTAGTAGACTTTTGGTGGTGACCTTGCTCCCCTAGGGCTACCACCAGCTAAAAATGAGTGTTTTCTAATCACAATGTGGGCAAAACTGACCAGCCTCACAGGGCATTATAGGGCACTCCTTGCGAGCACCACTCACATGAAATTAGTGACTCTCCCACTGATTCGGAGAGAGGCCCAGTTGCGGGTTTCTTTGTCTTTTTAAGCGGCCTTGCACCTACATGCAGTATCCTTGGAGTCATCAGTTCCACTCAGGCAATCCATGCGCATATGCCTTCGCTAGAGGACAGCCTGGGGAGCCCACCCCCAGCTGTCTTCACTGGCTCCCCATACAGATAGCACTCTGGAGTGCAGTTGTGTTAGCTAGCAGCCTTATACTTGTCTGCCCACTCCTGCAGACAGACAAGCACTTTGTGACTGGCCTTCCTGCTCCCCCATTGACACAGTGAGAGGAGAAAGTGGACCACATGTGGGGATTATCGCAGCACTCCTCCCTCGTTTCTGGTACTCAAGGTCCAGGGATGGGGTCATGGGCCCCCTTTTGATACTCATGGGGGAGCACCACAGCACTACCTCGGTACCTCCTCTACACATAGCCCACGGATGGTGTCCTGGCCCCTTCCTCCCCTGGAGTGGGGCCTGATGGCACTCCCTCCGTATGTCAGCTTCACGGGGCCCAGGAATGGTGTCCTGGACCACATGCCGACTTTGAGAGGAGCATGACGGCTCTCATCCATTCATCTTTCTTCCGGGGCCCAGGGATGTGGTCTTGGGTCCCGCTTCACTTGGAGATAGCACAATAGCGCTGTTCTGTGTTTTTTCCTACTCTGAGGTGCAACCTCCAGGCCCTGGCCCACCCCAGAGACAGTTGAGTTACGGGGCTAGAGTCCCACATGCTTCCTCACCTCCTCTGCAAAAGGTAATAGGTTGCACAACTTCAAACAACCATAACCTGGGTGGATTTTGGTCTCTTTATGCCCCTGGTGGTGAGCCCTATCCACCTGAAGCCCTTTCTTCAGTCCTACTGGTCTAAAAAATGATGATCTTTGCAGGTAGCTGGTTTCACTGGCTTTCTGTGCCAGCCTTTCTTTTGACTTTTCCTCTGGATTTTTTCCCCTTCCTTGCGCAGACGGCCTGTCTTTTCCCCAACTGGTCCTCAGGGGGTGTAAGGGGACCAGCGACACTTGTCCTAGGGCAGTGCCCACTGGTACTGGGGTCAATCAGAGGCAGAATCCTTAATCCGGATGGCAGTCAGGGGATTCCTCCGCCTAATTGTCCATTGTGTCAGCCTCCATTCCCTGTGTCCAGCAGAAAAGCACATACAAAAGAGAGCTCTTACCCTAGCACAAGACCTTTTAAGTGGGAGCGGGAGGCGCCAGCACCTCTTGCTTACCCCGAGGTGCCTTATCACCTCTTTGCCCATGATTTCACCTTTCTGCAAAGCCTTCTGGGATCCTTCAAGATGGCATCACCCAGGAGTCACTTTCTACAAGTGCTCCGGGGGTCTCAGCCCTTCCCCTTGCTGACATTACTGCCATGTTCTGCCAAAGCAAAACTTCAAAGAAGACGCTCTCCTGGTTTGGCTCCAGCTATGGGCTCCCTCCCTTTGTTTAGTGGGCTTTGACTGGCCCTATCCTGGCACAGGATGACAGGTGGCTGATTGGTGCATTGTAGCTCACCTCTTCCTTCTGAGAAGCTGACCTAATCAAGGTTAATTGCTCCCTTTGTGGGGCGGGGGGGGCTTTGTTTCTGCTGCTGGACGGAAAAGTAATTAACACAATCCAGCAGGGTGACAAAAGTCCTGGGCACTGATTCTGAGTTGAGTCAGATACATTTGACATTCCTAGATGACACATAAGCTGTACAGCTATGACTTTGGACTTACAGCATTGTTCTTTTCAGACAGGTACGCTGTAATTTGGTATGACCCTTGTGTTTGTAGACCAAGGGGAAGCAGAGTTGCACTCTAAAACAGTGTGGTTTTGTCCATGGTGGTGGTGCAGTGGATGTTTTCTTTGTGAATAATGGTGATTCCACCTCCGTAATTCTTAGTGTGATCCCGATGTACTCTTGTAGCAGTCAAGGGTGGCTGCGGTGATGTCGGGAGAAGATGCGAGGCTGAGCCAGGTCTCAGGGATGAAATGATGTCAGGGGTGAGTGAAGTGATGGTGTCCTAGATCTCAGGGGAATCTGCTTTGAGCAGAAGTCAGTGGAGTAGCTCCGTGATGTTCATGGTTGGTGAGGTATGCATGGGGTTGGTCGTCATGCATGCAGGTGCTCCTGTTTCAAGAGAAGAGGCAGTGATGGCAGGTGAAGTGTCTAAACTCAGAGCTGGAATGGTGCAGCAACAGCAAAACGAAGTCTAACAAACTGAAAAGTAGATACAATGTTAATAGGTACAAATATCTATAACACAGGAATCAGCAATATAAGAGTGTGATACAACAGAAAACTAGGTTAACAAGTGAAAGAAAGGATACAATATGAGGAGAGGGCTGGAGACTAATCCTTAGAGAAAGGCCATAATGAAGACAGAGCTGAGAGGCGGGCAGCAGGGGAATGCACGGCAGAGTCGGGAGACCTGCAGGACAAGGGGGAGCGAGGAGGAGCAAAACCAATATGGAAATAAAGAGAAAGATTGTGTAACATAAATCTAAAATTAAATGTAAACAAATACAATGCTCCATTAGTCATGTTTCGGATAATAATCTTTCAGCACTGTAATTGAAGTGGATGGTCATGTAACACATTGTTATGGTGATGCAGAGTCTCATCTGCAGAGACAAGAAGCACTCATGATAATAGGATTAAGAACAGTTGGCAGAGATTACATAAAATCTCAGAAAAAACAACATTTTCATATGATACTGGGAGTACACCTCATTAAAACCAGTAAGGCATGAGAAAACACAAGGTACCTTCACAACTGAACACAAGAACTTTTGGATTTCAAGCCCACCAAATAGTTTATTCACCCGCAATAAATCAGTGATATTTTCAATCAGGAGATTGCAGAATTCACAGGTTATAAATTCAGAAATCCCTATTGTGCACAACAATGCTACTGGCTTAATATGCACCTGGACAATTATAATTCCTACCAGCACTCAGAAGGTCGTATATTGTACAGAGCTCCTATATCCACCCTGGTGGCATAGCCAGATAAATGAGCAAACCCTCCTCTGTGGTCACCCAAAATGATTTTTAGGTCTTAGCACCTCTCCCACTGGGATTGGTGCCTGGCTGTCTTAAGGGACGAAGGAGGGGGCAGGCCCAGATGTTACCTACATCTGCCTGTGACAGGTTAGGCCTCTTTGAAATTAATTACATTATTGGGCACAGCCACGATGGTCATCCTGTCAGAGGAATAGAACATCTCCTCACACCCAAGGCCCTTTGTCCTAGGTCTATGAGCAAGGTCAACACCACTCAAGTGGTCGATTCAGCTCCTGAGTGACAGTTGGAAGCTCATGCAAATTTACTTCTAGGGACTTTTGGCACGAAAGAGGTGACTTTCTGGAATTATCTTTTGCACAATATGTATTACAAGTCTAACTTTAACAGTGACTTTGGCTTGTAAACATATTTCAAAAAGTCCAAGAATGGATTTGTAGTTGTTTCCTAGATGAAGATAACAGTATTAAATTGTAAGATTGTATTCCAATGCTAAGGAACAACTAACCCTGCTTCAGTGAATATAGCTTTTTAGGACTGTTCACTGTAAAGTAATATTTAACATTAAACTTTTACTCATCCTTCTTTTCAATGCCATGCTCCCTGCCTGACGGGCATTAAGGCCTACTTACAGTGACGTATTAATATGTAAAAAGGTAGTTTAAGTCTGTCAAAAGGGTTATTTTGGCAGGTTCAATTTGCATTTCTAAAACTGCATGGACAGGCTATGGTGGTAGTCCTGCAGTCATGTTCTGCACTGTCACTCAAGTGATGGCACTATTGGTGCTGCAATCCACTAGCGCTATTTATCTTACAGGCCCTGGTTACACTTTGCAGCATATACTAGGGACTCAAACGTATGATAAATATGCCAATTAGGAGTGTAGACAATTTCAACATGTTTTAGGGGCTGAAAGAACATGCACTAGGGCCTGGTTAGCAGAGTTCCAGTTCTTGAGTTAAAAAAAATAGTGGGATCTTTCCAAATAAACTGGTGTATCATCAAAAAAGAGGCATTTGCCTACCTTTACCAAAACATTGCCCAATTGAACTGAATTTAAATCTATAAAAACTAAAAGCTATATTAAGGCACAATATTGCCACACTGGAAGTTAATTACCTACCTACTGTAAGGCAAATTCATTTCAACAGAGGCTGCACTGCCGGGGATAAGAACATTGGGGCTGATTAAGATGGCGGGCAGACTTACGTGTGCCCACCCCCCTGCCGCGAATCAGGACATCCCGACAGAATGTTGGCGATCCTGCCATATACATTATGATGCAACCACCACCACCAAGGCAGTGGCAATGCCTATCTTTTGTATTGCGGTGTATGCGGCTGGCTGCAGCAGATGCTGCAATACGAAAAGGGGTCACTTTACATAAGCCTGCACTACAAGGCAGGCACCATGTTGTGCCTGCCACATTGTGCAGTGTACACATCCAAGGGCAAGGAGGAAAAGGGGGGCCCCCCAATGTCCCTTTCCACCAGCCTTTCCATGGCGGGTGAACCGCCTTGAAAAGCCTGGTGGGGAGGGACATCATAATCCCTACGGCGGTGCAGGGAAGGCACTGCCACTATTGCAGGGTTTGCAAGGCCCTCCACTCCATCGGTGGGCTCAAAGAGCCCATCGGATGCGTGGTGGTCAGTGTTTGTGACCGCCATCACACTGCCCACCATCCCAATGTGGCAGGCGGTAAAAATAGGATTTTCAATTTTATATGAAATAAAAAAAATGTGTTCATTTCTTTAAACTGAATTAACATTCACCAAGCAAACAGTACAGTCTATAACTAATAGTTTGCTAGTTTAGGAAAACATGATTATGATGCCTATGTTGTTTCTCATTACCTTTGCATCTGGCTTACTAATGTTCCACTGCTTATTTTATATGGGCAAAGGTGATTTGTAAGGCATGTTAATTTGTGTATGAAATACGTTTTATTATCATGTGGATATTGCCCAATATTAAATATAATCACAAGACAGAAAATGCTCTTTACTGTCTTTACGGGGAAGATTTTGAAATGACAAAATAAAATTAACATAAGGTAGCATTTAAAATGCATGTCACTCTAGTTATGTTTTTATATCATCAATGCAAACAAGGGACATTATTCTCTTGCTGCAGGATTGAAAACCAAACATGAAACCTGTGTCAGGAAAATATTTTCCGCACCTAAACACACTGTTCCAGAGATGGTGCATCAATCGATTTTCCAAGAGTGATCAAAACAAAAGCAAGGAAGGAAACATGGATGTGATTAATGCGTCAAGGTTGCTCATCTTTCTTCAAATATAGATTTCAACGTGCAGCTGTATTGTAACCCTCTCCCTAAACGCCACTTAACAAACGTCTAGGTAATGAGGTGTCATTTGAAGGAAAATGCGGGCGCTCCAATTAAAAATATCTACCCTTCCCATATTATGCTCAAATTCGAGACTTTAGTATGAAATGTTGACTGAGTAAAAACTAATTGAATTATGTGTTGGGTGGTATTGTCACTCTGTCAATGGTATTCTATCAACTACCTACTTGGTTACTTTTAATTCTGGAGGTTATTTCCTCATGTAGTGCTTTGCATTTGTGGTTAGTCCTTATCTATATTTGAAAGGACTGTTGAAAGGTTGGTGCTTTGATAGATTTGTAAAGGTTCTTTTTATCCAAATGTTTATCATCCTGCCAGTGCGACAAAGCAAATAATGAATTCTTCTGCCTTTAATGGGCTGCACATTCTTGCTCAGATGTGTACTGAATATTTGGGCTTTGTCACTGTGTAACCTGCTGCATGGAAAATCAAGCTTAGGACTAAATGGGACACATATATTCAATGCACAGAAAAAGACACGTTGCACATAACCTGTTTTTCCACAAATTAACACATTCAAACCTGCTCTATTTGCTAGCTGTTGCTCATTTTCTTTATCACAGTGAGTGGAAGGGGTATGTCCACACTTGGGTCCTATTCTCACTGTCCCATTGGACTCGAAGTGTACCTCAATGATGAGGCCCAATACGGCTGAAGCTGGTGTTCTGTTGCTTGTGCTCCCTATTCAAATACACACATTTGGCATTTTAAGCGCTGTTATTCTTTTGGCACAGGAAGAAGCCTGATGTGCAAATGGCTACTTCCTTATCAGTATTAAAAGGAAAAACTGGAGCTCTGGCCAGTGGATTTACAAGTGAATGATAATATATCAAGCATTCGACGCTTTAAATTTTGTTTTTCCCCAGTGGTTAAAAACTGTTGTCACTGCTGATATGCCTGCCTAACTAGCAGCTGTTATTGCAATTGTTGTCCCTGCTGCGGTGGCAGCTTTTGCCACCGCAGTGATCACTGTTGCAGTGACAGCTGTGTTTACTGCTTTTGTACTAGATGATGCTGCTGGTCATGTGGGTCCTGGGAGGGAGGTTATATCTTTTGTTTCTTCTGGAGACTCTGCTGTAGTCAAATCTATGGTGGAAGATATCATTAATGTTGCGAGGTGGGGCTAAGGGGGTTGGCCCTGTCATGGATGAGAAGTTTTCTGTCTGGTCGCTCGCAGAGTGTCAACCTTGGCTCGTACCGCTCGACTCCCATGGAACTGACCAAGGGGGTGCCACAGGACTCCTGCTTGAGCCCTACACTATTTAACATCTATGTTGCCCCCTTCGCTAGTCTCCTGAGGACTTACGGGTTTATTCCTGTTTCATATGCCGACGACACACAGCTCCTCTTTCCATTCAGCAAACCTACAACTGCTGTCCAACTGGCCTTCTCTGATGTATCCCAGTGGTTGGTAAACAATTTTCTACAATGTAATGTGGGAAAAACTGAGGTAATGCTGTTTGGCGAGGCCCCTCTTCTGTGAACTCCTGAATGGTGGCCATCAGATCTGGGTCCCAACCCTGTCCACAAGCTTGTAGTAGAAAACTTAGGTAACCGGTTAGATCAAGCCCTTAGTCTAAAAGAGCAAGTGACTCAGACAGCTGGCTCATGCTTCCATGTAATTGGAATGCTCCGGAGAGTATTTCCACTACTCCTGGACTCTACCCGGAAAATCTTGGTACAAGTTTTAGTGCTCAGCCGCCTGGACTACTGTAATGGGCTGCTGTTTTCAGCTAATGACTCCTTACTGAGCAGACTTCAAGTAGTCCAAAATACAGTGGCTAGGTTGGTCCAGAATGCGCCACCTAGGTCACCATCGTGGCCTCTGTTGGTGAAGATCCATTGGCTGCCCATCCGTCAACGGATCAAGTTTAAAACTTGCGTTATCCATAAAGCACTCCAGAACATGGGCCCCTCTTATTTGGCGGACAAATTTATACCTTGTACTCCTTCACGTGTTCTCCGTTCCAGCAATAAATATTTTCTCAAAGTACCAATCATCAAGAGGGTAGGTTTGGGAGGGAAGGCCACTCTTACCTCGGCCCACTTCTCTGGAATGAACTTCCTGATTCTCTTAGACTATGTCCAGAACACGCGAAATTTAGGAAACTGTTAAATACTTTTTTGTTTCTCACCTATTAAGTATGCTAGTGTCCGCTTAAGCGCAGAGATACTCCTTCGGGAGTCGATTCTAGCACTATATAAATAAATAAATAAATAAATTGTGTTCTTTGTCATGCTTGCAAGTATGTTGGAACAGTTGCTATTACTGTGGAGGTGGTTCTGGCTATATCTGTTGCTGTTGATATAGTACCTCATGTGATATGGGCTAATGTTCCAGCTGCTGTTGCTGCTTTGGTGGTAACTACAGTCACGTTTGTGCTCCCAGCTTTTCTTACAATTGTGTCTTCTGCTGGGGACCCGGTTTTATTTACACCTTCTTTCTAATGCTTTCCCATCACTTGCTGCTGTGATGGTGTTGATGCAGCTGAAAAGCTGAAGCAATCCCTTACTGACACATAAAATGATTTTGAGACATTTCAAGTAATACATGACTAAACGTGCACCATGTATACGTTAAAGAGACATGAGAAATAAACATGAGAAACTTAGGGGCATATTAACAAGGAACAGGGAAAATTAACGCTAAGGGCGCTTAACGTTAATTTTTTTAGCGCCCGCTATTAATGGATAATATTGCCTTGTTATCGCGTTATTAACATCGCTAACCGCCTAGACGATAAGAAATCCAGCGATAGCGGCATTTTGGGAGGTTATTGCTGGCAAATCAGCAATACAACTACAAGGATAGGGATATCCTTGTTGATAGCCCATGGTGGACTTTGCCATGTAATCCACCTCCCATTGGATTACATGGCTAAGTCTGAAAATTAGCAGACGTAAAAAAGGAGCGTTAACCATGGTTAGCGCTGTTTTTGTTTTCCTAACAGGGTTAGCGAGAAGCTTGATAATAGGAGAAATGTCGCTTAGCGAGTTTCTCCTATTATTTTGCACTGGAACGCCCACTTTGCATCTCATTAGAGATGCAAAGGGAAGTGTAGTGAAAAAGGGTGCTAACATGCGATTTTGCATGTTAGCACCCTGTTGTTGATAGGGCGATATTTTTATCTCTGCTTCTTTGGTTTTTAAAGCCAAAAAAGCGGAGATAAAGCACTTGTTATTATGCCCCTTAGTTGGACTTGTGGAACAGCAAGATGCACTTCTGCCTATTTTAACCTTTTTAACATTGCAGACTTTAAACTGTGAGTGCAGCAATTTAACTTTGATTTTACACTGATTTTAATTTAGGCTCAGCAGTACTGTGTGTCTCCCTATTTCCTTAAAGAAACTTCGGATGAAGGGTGCCTTTTCTCTCCCGCTCCTGTGGATTCTCACTCTTCATTTTCTTCTGGGCCCCCCGATCCGCTGTGGGTTTTCCCATTTGTGCGGAAAGAGTCCCCTGCATCAGCACTTTGACCTCGATCTAGCTGCAATTTTGGAGGTTGGCGGTCCAGTTCGTTGTGCACTTCTGGGTCCGGGGCATTAAAGAGCATGAAACCCCGGGCGTGGCATGCGAATAAATGAAGCTAAGACCAAGGTAATGGTCATCTCAAAAAATGTGCATCTTAAATTCAAACATAAATGGTTTTTGGACGGCAAATCATTGGAGCAAGTAACTGATTATAAATACTTGGGAGTTACTTTTAATGACAACGGCAACTTTCAGACACAAAAGACAGATATTACAAGGAAAGCAAACTCCCTTGTAGGGGTTTTTAAAATCATTCAGAAATCAACAGGATTTGTCTTATCACCCTTTATTAAAAATAATTGCTGCAAAATTATTGCCTACCTTAACTTACGGTAGTGAGGCACTCAATGGTAAAGATGCTGAGATTATTAATATCGCCGTGGACAAAACGTATAGATCTTTATTCTTTCTCCCGAAGAATGCCTCACAAGCCCAGGTGAGATTGGAGTTTGGGCTAAACAATTAATACTACGCAAGGAAAGGGCACATACTAAAAGTATGGAACAGAATAAAAAACGATCAGGATAATGAAATGTCCCGTTTATTGTGGCAAGAAGTAAATAATAAAACGAATACAATTGTCAGCTCCTACCTAAATAGCGCAATTGCAGAATTTGGTATAACACCCAACTGGAAACCCACAATTACATCGGAGAGCTTAAAAAAACAATAAACAAACTCACTAACTACCTCTCACTGATTAAGGATAAAGATATTTTGGTTAAACGCAGCCATGCATGGTCAATTGTCTCTGGATTTAAGCATAAAAATTTTCAAACTTACCTGGAAACACCAAGGTCTAAGAAAAATAAACACATTTTTATTAATGATAGATTTGGCTCCTTTCCAGGCACATGTCACTTAGCTCCATAGAAAAGATTACAAGAAAATAACTGATGCAGGCTTTGTAAACTAGGAGAAGAAAACATTTTACATCTATTGTGTCTTTGTACGGAACTGGAATCGAAAGAAAAACTATGCTTAAAAGAATGCTTAACATGCGTGGTGTAAGGACATGTAGACAGGCATTGATTGCAAGTCTAAATCCAGAAGATCTGCCAATGAGTTCTGCACTTGTCAAATTCCTTTGTGCTGTACAGAAAAAACTAGAGGCTTCCGTTTGAATAAACAACAGTCTATGTGAATATGGATTTTATAAAACAGTTTTAGACACAATCTTAAAGGACAGACTTATTAGATAATTAAATGTGTATGATATATTTTTAATTCCTTGGAAATTAATTGAAAAAACTGATTGTTTTATCATTTTAAAAATTGGTGAAGTTTTAGCTACTTTTTTGTAAGATTTTAATTATTCAAACAAATAAAAATAAACTTGAAACTTGAAACCCCAGGCGTGCAACAGACACACTACGTCCCAGGCTCCCTCAGGTGGCCCCAGTAACTGGGGGTAGAGAAGGGGATAGGGACCAAAAGCAAGGCTGGGCTCAGGTTCAGCTAAATTCGGGCAACATTATTAAATGCTCGTACTATGCCCAAACATAAAACCCAAATTGTCCTGATCATCCAAACACTCAACCTGGATTGCCTTTTTATCAATGAGACGTGGGCCAGGGATAACTTGGGTCCCGACTTGGCTGACACTGTACCCTCTGGCTACATTATTCTTAGATCGGACTGCCCTAACGGAAGAGGAGGCGGGCTTGCCTTGGTGATTTGGGACTCCCCTAGATGTACCCTTAGCATTGTTGATGGTGTCCCTGGCTCCCTACCAGAAGCAGCTTCGTTTGGGGTTAAGTTATCCGAGAACTGTAACTTTTCATTCCTCCTGGTATATTGTCCACCAGGGCCAAGAGCCATTTTTACGGACACAAGGTGTAAAACCATCGAACCATTTGTTGCTACTGCTCATTGCACCATCCTTGGGGATTGAAAATAAACAGTATAATGACTCAGTCCACCTTTTAGATCTTATGACATCTCTGGGGTTTGAGCAATTGGTTCGTTCTCCCATTCATACTGCCGGTCACACCTTTGATGGCATTTTCATAAACCGAAATTAAATTAATGATTGAGGCAGTTTAAACTCTCTGTTGGGCTAATCACTGGCTGATTGAGTTTGAAGTCTTTTCTCCTCACCCCATCAAGTTGAATGAGGGTCCCTCCCCAAGGCATATACGCTGCAGAGGACTGAACAAGATCACAGCTGGAAACTCAGGGCTGCCTTGGCTTTGGTTTCTGAAGGGAGACAAACCATTCACCCTCCAACAGCATAGGGTTTTCGTGACTGGATCAACGAGTCCCTAGACATTGTTGCCCCCTTTAAAAATAGTGTCATTAAAAGATCAAAACCTTCGGCTTATGCATCTCGGAAGAGCTCATATCCCTTAGGCGTGAATGCAGCAGAAAAGAATGTAAATGGCATGCTGACCCTTGTTCTAGGGAAAAAGTCTAGCAGAAACCTTTTCTGTGGAAATGTATCACGCCATCTTCCATCACAAATACCCATTTCTTAACTGTTGGCAGACAACTCTTCCTGCATGCTATTCAAAGTCATAAAGGAGGTTTCTTGAGCCACCAGGAACACAGCTGTTAAACTCCTCCCAATTCTCTGTGACAGAGTAGCAATCTTCTTCAGGGCAAAGTCTCTAAAACCTTTCACGAGTTCACCCTTACTAAAGGTGATGAGCCCGTTACTGGGGAAGTTGCTGAACCGGTTACTGGGGAACTCACCCAGGACTTTACCTCCTTACCTAAAAATCAAGGTTCAGAAAATTAAGGAACTTTTACTGGGCCTAAAATCCAACGCTTCTTCGGACCGCTGTGTTCCCTCTATACTTAAACTGCCTCCTGACCTAGTAGCCAGCTTTCTGTGCAAGGTGTTCAACGACATACTTGTATCTGATAGCTACCCGGTTACTTGGAAGGAAGCCATTGTTTCATCACATCTCAAGAAACCTAATGCTGACCCTTGAATTGAAAAACATTCGACCAATTTCCCTTCTCCCCACTCCTGCTAAATACTTGGAGGAATTAATAAATATTGAATTGATGAAATACGCTGAAACCCAGGAGATCCTTGATCACTCCCAGTACGGTTCTGCGCCGGTCACAGCACCGAGTGTGCCCTTATTGTGGCTACTGGTGACTGTGTTCGAACGCAGGTTGATAAGGGTGGATCAGCGGTGCTGATTATGCTTGAGCTATCGGCGGCATTCAACACTGTCTACCCGGTGCTCAGTGCTCAGCGTCTGTGGGAATTGGTAGTTACGGAAAAGGCCCTACAGCTTCTCCACTTTAGAAAGCACATTGTCAGCTGCATAGGCTTCAGAGCTCCAGGTGGTATAGAACACAGCAGCAAGGCTGATCCATAACATTCTGAAGCATCAGTGAGCCAGGGAGGGGATCTGTGCCTGGCTCCTAATCAGGAAGTGCATTTCCTTCAAGGTCCTGAGTATGGTATATAAGGCTATGCACAGAAAATGTTCAGCACATTTCAGAACCATGTTCCAATGGTACACTCCTGGGAGGACTTTGAGATCCACTACAGAGAAAAAACTGTCTCTCCCAGATTTCGCAGGTCCAGATGGGGCAGTTGCTACTTTTCTGTAACAGCCATCCAAGCTTTGGAATTCCTTGCCCACCTTAATTTCCAATGCGGACTCTCTTCCAGTTTTCATTAAAATGTTTGAAAACATGGCTATTTTCATCTTAGTTGTCTGTTAGTGCATTTCTTCCCACCTCCGTCCACCCAACACCTTGAACACCCAGCACCTTGAAACCTTCCGGTATTAGTGCACTTTACAAATATTAACCTATCCTATTCTAGTTACTGCATCGTAAAAGTATGCAGATGATTGTAGGATAGATAAAATCATATTCATTTGAATATTATAGGTTTATATTTCAATAATCAGTCTTACCATAATTATTTTAATGTGTAATAGAATGGCAAAGTGATGTACTCATGTATTATAATGTTCCTGACCATCCTATGGAGATAGTAAATTTTATGAAGAATTGATGACATCAAACGTTATTTAGATAACTTTATGTGTGATATTGAGGGTTTCCGTTTTGAATTTCATCTTCTGTGTATGTGAAAATTGTGCACCAAATGAGAAAAGCAAAAAGTGGTGCTACACAGTCATAAACCTCCTAAAACCCTAAGACAATAATATTCATGCATGTGCTAATATAGAACACTTGAAACAATCTACATATTTTATCATTTGAAATAATTTTACAAGTTGGTACTTGGAAATTGCAGTAAAATGGCATAGTTACACACAATATTTGCAAAAGCATCTTTAAAATCTCTGAATGATCTAATAGAATGTTGCTTTATCTTTATGAAATGTACATTCCTTTACTTATATCATGAATATTCTTAAATGACTATATTCTAGACCTGCATTTTACTAGTCTGTACTGTCTTATACTTGTGGAAAGGTTTCTCAAACTTACATTGTGAAGCAAAACTTTTACTTCCTAGATGGAGTTCTCAATCACTCAGAAGGAGGTTTTGCTAAAAAATGTGTTACTTTGGGAACATTTACTATTGGAAACTGACCTCTTGAATACACTTTCCGCCTGTTGCTTAGGATTATTGTATGGCGGTTTGCGTGTACCACCTGACCTACAAATTATGTGATCTTTACCACCTCTTTCTATAATATGTTTTTACTTCATGCCGCATGACAATCATCTCATATGAACTTGCCAAGGAGAGATACACTTAGCAAAATCTCTGAATCTCAAGTACTAATATTATTGTTTTGTATATCCCTAGCAGAATTATTGGTATGCATGATTTTGGTTGGGATAAACTTGTCCAGAAGGTTTGAACTTGCAGAAGAAATACTTTCCTTGTATAGTATGGTTCTAAAAGTCATATACATGAACTTAATTATTAGCTTCTGAATCAGGTTTACAATTCCTGTTCCTCATTGGGTAGATGGATATTGGGCTTTTTATATCCAACCTCTTAGTGGCACAAAACAAGATCCATCGGATGATCAAGTGAGTCACAATATGTAGATCAGATATGAAAGAAAGGATCCAGGCGTTAGGATATTGGGAGCTCTCTGTTGGGATCTCTTTCAAGATCCCTATATAGAAATTCCCCATCCCACCTCCAATACTCTATGTTCAGCTGTAGAAGGTTATCAGTGGTGTGAAGTGAAGACAATTGAAGCAGTGATGTGGGTATCAATAGGGTGTGTTTTAAGAATGATTAAGCTTAGAATGAGGTGTTATGAAATGGCTGTATGATGCTATGCAAAGTGGTTAAAGTCAATGTTTGCTGATTCGCTTTTTGCAACGAAGTTGAAGTTATTATTAGATCCATCGTGGCCTAAGATCCCAGGATATATGCCTACCGGTGGTCTCAGTGTGGCATACGAAGAGTAATTTGTCTGCTGTGTTTTGAATGTGCTGTTCATGAGATGATGTTGACAGTACCACTGAGAAAGTGAAAACTGGTTTGGGAGAGTGAGGGTTACGGTTGTTACAATTGCTCTTAGTGCACGGGAAGTATTTGGTCAGCCTGAATGAGGTCACGCTGGTTGAGGTTTTCACTTGAAGTGCATGTTGAGATATAAGAGAATATTGTGTCTGACTAGATTTCTTGTGTGAGAGGTTCTATAATTCTTTATTGGAGCCAACAGAATTTATTGAAAATAGCTTACATTGTGCGACGATTTTGCTTAGAGGAAATGCACTCAAGGATTGTAAAGGAGGGGTAGCCACTGCAAGGAGTGAAATTTACTTCACAGTGTGTCACGCTAAAATTGGGCAGTTGGTGTAATGCTACGCTGGGATAGCTTGACTACATCAAAGTGTGTCACACTGGTGTTGATTGTAAAGGCTGAACAGGGAAGAGTAATAGAAATTGGTTGGTGGAGAATCATTTGTGAAAGACAAAATGAATCAAACAAAAATGAAAATTCTAAAGAATTTGAAGAGCTTGAAGCAGGAAGATGTGCCTGTACCTATTAGAGTAGGAATGACTACACGCCCAGGGAGAACACCAGCATTGTATATGGTGCAAGAGAAAGGATATCAGAGATGTACTTGGCTTGAAAATTGGATGAAATACACTGAAAATAATGGCCGACGTCCTTTTACACAGTATGGAACATTTAATATCAGAATTCCTGAAAATCTGACAAGACAATTGCATGACATGGGACCTCCACCATAACCTATGCTATTTGAAGCACATAGCGAGTTGGAACAAATAGCTCACCATAGGAAAAACAGAAATATCAGGGCAGGTATAAGAATACTTTAAATACATCTGGAGGAGCCAGATGGGATAAACAACAAATAACCTGGCGAACTGACATGGCAGATGGAACTAGAATGAATCCTGTAAAAATTGCAGAGAAGGAAGGTGGAGGGAAATTAAACACATTGAAGGGATGAAGGCCCAAACTCAAGTTGGAGATAGTGCTAGTGAATTTGAGAAGGAATTTCGAAATGAATTATTGTTGAATAGTCCATCCACCATCTTATAATGAGAAACAGAATCAGAATCTAACAAATTCCTGTATTTGGGAAAATTCCTGATACACCTGCTATGCCCATAGATCCGATTCCACATACACCTTTCTCTTCAATGAGAGGAAATACAGAAATTTCAACTACTGCCAGTCAGACTGTTCATAATGCGTCAGATGTTGTAACTGTTACAGTGACTCTAGGTCATGTAGTTCCTTTATATCAGCCTGGGAACAGAGGAAGGCATGTACATATGCTGGCTATCCCTACTGGGATAGATGGTTCAACTTCTCCTCCTGCAGACTTTAGATTAAGATAACCTACCCAGATGCCTTTGGTCCAATCTCCAGTAGATGTTCCTCATGAAACAAGCGTTAGTTCAATTATGCGTTCAGCACCACTTAATTCCTCAAAAGGTAGGTCAGGGCAAACTCAACGTTTCCATAGACCTGGAAATTATGCTGTCCCACCATCACAAGTGATTCAGAGTGCCAAGGGAAACCCTCTTCCCCTGGGAACACCGGACTTCGATGTGTCTCTTTTACATTCACCACCCACATTGGGAAGAGAGAGGTCATTATGAAGATCTACTTTTAAATACTTCAAAAGAACAGACAGGTCATACTTCTGAGGAATATGGTGATTGTCTCAAAGGAATAGATACTCCTGTAAATGACAAAACTAGGTTCCTTGATGAGGCAAGATTCAAAGTGGAGTTGGAAGAGATGATTCTAGGAATAAAAAGTCCAGCTAGAATAGTAGTCTATCTGGAAAATGAATTATAGTTCATTTGCAAAGACGTTACCAGACGTGCTCAAAGCACTCATAAAATCTGAATTGACTCAGAAATATAGAGTAGATGCCAAAAGTAAAAAACATTGAAGAAATCTTACAGAGTAGATTTCAGTGACAGAGATATCAAAAGCATGAGGCCATCAGGAATGAGAATGCAAATTAAAGAGTTACTAGCTATTCTTAAGAAATGGAGAGAGTTGCAAAAATGGAAAGGCCACTGGGCTAAGAAGAAGGAAATGAAGAAGGTTACAATGCATATACTTCCAGCTATTGAAGATGATGGGGTGAGGAAGTGAGGATGCTCCCTATGAGGGGAGTACCTAGAGGAGGATATATACATGTGCCCTGGACTAGGCCAGACATGTTTTCTTTTACAAATTACTTTCTGAATGGAGAGAAAATCTAGTTGAATGGTACAAACAGGTTGAGCGGTTTGTGAAGCTTTCAAAGGTTTGCAGAAGGATTTAGACACCTTATTTGACATTGTGGTTTTAAGTGATTTGCGGTCAGAATGTGAAATTGCTGTTGATTGGCCTGAAAAAGACCCAGCTAGAAATTCCCCTACAGGTGCACCATACACAGAATTTATGAAGAAATATAATCAATCCATTCCCTTTTTGCAAGGCAACATTTCCCCAAAGGAAATCGATTGGGTAAACATTGATAGAAGGGCTCAAGAAATGAAGAAAACAGTTCATGCTTATTATGATAGATTGCTACAGGTATTCAAACAATACAGTGGAATGGAACACATGTCAGAGAAAGATTTGGGACATTTCATTTATCAATTTATAATGCTATAGCAGCATTTGATTTGTTGATAAAACAAGCAGTTTGACGAGATTCTCCGTTATGCAAAATACTTTGGAGACAAAATTACACATAAACTTAATTTCAAATTAATGGTTGCACAAATGAAAGTTGTTCAGAAAATTCAGAATGTCCCAGAGGTTAATAACAAGCTTGAAGTACCGGCAGGTTATCAGCAAACTCCTACAATGCAAGGTGTAAATGGAGTTCAGCAACAGGTTATGCCAAACCAAGGTAGAGGTCGAGGTATTTCAATTGATACACTGAAAAAGACTTATCTATGTCACATTTGTGGCAAGCTCAGGCTTTAGAAGTAAAATGGCAATATAATCCACTAAATCATGGAAATAGAGAACAAATTCAGAATATTAGACATGCATCACAGGAAAATGACAAGATACAGACTCAACATTCCCAGAGATAGAAACCAGATTCAGACCGTAATCCTAGCCAAAATGCCTCAAGAAAATGGCCAGGTTCAAAAGTATAATCAAAATCAAGAATTTATTGTAAATACAGAACCCTTTGTAAACCTGAATCTCTCCAAATATTATTCTTTGATTCAGATAGATGATGCAGACTCAGACCTGTCAAAATGAAAGTGCATGAGAGGGGAGGAGGAATGCATGCTTGGCACATCCTTACAGGTAGACCAGAGTGGTGCCCATGTGGACGACAAGGTAAATAGGACTCCTATCTCATTTCTTGTTGACACTAGTGCTACCCGCTCTACTGTGAGAACAGTGGTGGTTTCAAACCCACCCCTCTCAGGAGAAAGAATCCAAGCTTTGGGAGTTGCAAACAGGCAAATATCAAACCCAGTAACAGAACCTGTATCTGTCAAAATAGGTTCCTTTGAAGATTTACATAAATGTGTTGTGTGCGATGCAAGTCTGGATATTTTTTTTGAATGAGATTTGTTGTGTAAACTCAATTGTTTCATCTTCTGTACTCCAAAAGGAATTAAGTTTCATACAAACGACGGGGATGTCATTTTCAAATTGTAGAACTAAAAATCATTAACTGACAGGTTAATTCTATTACTAACCAGACATAACTTGCCTCTAGAATTGAGAGACACTCTGTCACCAGAAGTCTAGGACTTTACAGGAAAAGACATTGGTCGTATTAAGGATGTTGCTCAGGTTAAGATCACTGTGAAGCCTAATGCTGAATTTCCATGAACACCGCTATATCATTTTAGTCCTAAAACTATTGCAAAGATTATTACTATGGATACATTTGAAGATTAAACAAGGAATCCTGAAAGAAATAATGGAAAGTCCATGTAGTTCTTCAATCATGGGTTTGCACAACCCTACCGTAAAGCGAGGAATCTTTTACTGGTGCTGAGTCCCACAAGGGTATACAAAAATCCCTCTATATTCAATCAGATTCTGGAGAAAAATGTGGAGTCTCTGGTGATGCCAAATCATTCCTCCAGCTGGTAGTATCAAGTACACACAAGGCTTGCACACCTAATGCCATTGCCTTGTTAAACTATTTAGCTGAGAATGGACACAGAGTGTCCCCGCCCAAGTTGCATTTATCTCGGACATCACATTGAGACAGGAACAAGGAAAGTGCCCCAATATAGAATTACAGCTATTCTTAACATGAGTCCAACCAGTATACAAAAGGAAGTTCGAATGTTTTTGGGAACGGTTGGATACTTTTGTCAATAGATTCCCAACTTTTCCCTGACAGCAATGCCTCTCCAGAGCTTGAAACGCAAGGATGTGTTAAATCTGGTGCCCTGGGATGACAATGGCATGTGCTCTTTTACTGAATTGCAAGAAAGTCTTTGTAGAGCTCCAGCCTTGGTAATGCCTGATTATAACAAGAGATTTACTCTGTTCTGCAGTGAAGTCGAAGGTTGCACATTGTCAGTGCTAGCACAAATGCATGGTACAGTGAGTACACCTGTATCATATTTTTCAGCTACTCTTGATCCTGTTGCCACCGCGTTGCCTGGATGTTTAAAAGCCATTGCTGCCACATGTGTGAGCTTAGAACAGAGTGAGAGTATTGTAATGGGGCATCCATTGAAAGTTCATGTGCCTCATTCGGTCGAGCTGTTGCTTCCTCATACTTGAGCACCACATCTTACCAGTAGCTGCCTCAACAAGTATGAGCAGATTGTTTTGGGGGCAGAAAATATCACTCTTATGAGCTGTACTAGTCTGAATCCCGCAACATTAATGCCCCTTTTGGGAAATGAGATTGTGATTGATGAAGCTGATCATGATTGTCTGGATGTGACTGAACTATGCATGAAGCCTCATTCTGACATACTTGAAACTCATTTGCCGGTATGAGATCATGTGTTGTTGGTTGATGGATCTTGCTTGCAAGATGTGGAAGGAAACCTAATAGCTGCATATGTTATGTGCGCGGTTGCGGTGTGGTTGAAGCTTCATGGCAACAAAGAGCTTTTTCTGCACAAGTGGCCAAGTTGGTAGCCTTGACGTGAGCTTGTAGCATCTATAACCAACCATCGTTATTTTGTTCACCAAGCCACCCCAGTTCGGTCTGGACTGTTCCCATGAGGCAGAGGGTCAAGACTGATTTGCTTATGGCCATGTCTGAACTGGGGTGGCTTGGTGAGCAAAATAACGATGGATTAAACCCAGATCTGTGACTGGGATGAGTGTTTTGCCATTGTGCAATATTCCGTCCATCATCTTGTGTGTTTTGCTGTTCACCCTATGTGGGAAGGGTATGCCCAGACGTGGGTCCCATGCTCACTACGCCACGGAGTCAAGCTATCCTGGCTGAAGACGGCTGATAGCCAGAAACCGGTCCTCGGGATGCTTGATTCTGGTCAAGGGAAGGCATGGCTTGGCAGTTTCGGTCTTGACTGTTCCCATGAGGCACAGGGTCAAGACTGATTTGCATATGGCCATGTCTGTACTGGGGTGGCTTGGTGAGCAAACTAACGATGGATTAAACCCAGATCTGTGACTGGGGTGAGTGTTTTGCCATTGTGCAACATTCCGTCCATCATCTTATGTGTTTTGCTATTCAGGTAAACACAACTGCCCATACTGGCAGAGTCCTGTGTCCTTTTGAAATTACAGTACCTGTCTTGGATGTGCTGGTTGTTGCAGAAAGACAACCGATTCAAGTCATTCAAGCTATCAAGGACAAGCAAGCTAATGGACCATGTGCTTGGTCTGAGAGGGGTCAGAGAGAGTCAGCATTGACCCCATCAAAGGGACTAGTGCACTGAAAGTGGGAGTAGTAACCATAGACAATTGGCCCATCCTAACAAAAGTAAGAGTGCCACAAACCATCACAGAGATCTATAGCCAGTCTGAACAGAGTAATAGTGATGGTGTAGGACTGTTAGTGAGAAGGCTCAAAAGAGCTAGAATACCAAGTTAAAGGTACTCAGCCTGTATGAACCACCTTGATAAATTGTTATGCTCTGAATGAACTTTGCGATTGTTTTCCAAATACAAGGATTTAGTTTATTTGTGACGGAAATCTTAAAAAAAAAACACAAAAAAACAAGGATTGTGCATCTGTAAACACATTCATTTTAAAAGGTATTAAGAAAACATGAACTGTACTAATAACAGACTTTGTTGAGAAGCCTTCCCAAAAAGTGTTTCAACTTTGCCTCTGCTGCTGAACTTTGCTAAACGTCTAATCCAGATTTTATCAGGAGGTGCAAGGTCGGATTCCAAAGAAATAATGCTTCCAAATGCGATATCATTAAAATGCAAATGTGTATGTGCTTGTATACTTGCTGCTTTTTCCATAAGGCTTGTTGTACTTCTATAGATTTGAATTTGCCAAATCACATATACATGGCAAAAACTGAGCCTACTCTGTGCCTAATGTTTCTTTATCTAATCACAACTGTCTAGGTGTTTTGGAGGTTTTGGACGAGAAGCTCCTACATGAACATGCTTCTACTGGTGATTGTTCAGTTAATCTATTTACGAAACTTTATATGAACATGCAGAGATTATGGATGCTCGTGACTGCTATGTGTGTATGCAGTTGCCTACATCATTGTCCAAGGCTGTAACTTATCACTATATTCCTGTGACATTTCTTGCAGTGTATTAACAAGCGTATTCTATTGCAAAGGACAATTTCAGGATTATTATTCTAACTATAATTTAATCTTTTTTAAAGTACCTGTGAGAAAATACTTAAATCCTGTGCCTGATATTAAAACAACAGAAGTCATAGGAAAATTCTTTAGGCCTACACAAAGCTTAGACGCAGCTTATGCACACTGACATAACTTAACCTGTAGTGCACGCAAAATATATAGGAGTAAGTCTGACAGGACCGGGGAGGAGTTGGAGGGCCTTACGCACGAGTTTCCACTCCCACAACTGGAGGCTGAGCAAGTTGAGGAATTCAGCGGGGATATTGAGACAAGAGAAGTGAGGGCGGCTATTAAGCACATGGCACGGAACAAAACGCAGGGAACAGACAGGCTCCCAATTGAGTTCTATTCTACTTATGCTGAGCAGTTAGCGCCACGGTTGGTGAATCGTGATAATGGGGCGCGGTACCTGGGCCACCTACCAGTGTCCACACGAGAAGCAGTTATCATCCCACTTCTGAAACCTGGTAAGTTGGCATGGGATAGAACGGCATATTGTCCGTGCTTAACAAAGACTATAAAATATTAAGCCGTATACTAGTCACCCGCGTGTTTCCCTATATGTCAACCATAATCCACAATGATCAATCTGGCTTTATTCCTACTCGGAATACCGCCCTCAACGTTTGGAGATTGTTGCAAATACTGGAAGCGGACTCTTATCCCAAAGCCACCGCAGCGGTATTTGCAGTTGAAATAGAGAAGGCTTTTGATAGCTTGGAGTGGCCTTATCTATTTCATGTCATGGCCCGATTTGGATTGGGTTCAGATTTTATAGCATGGACGGCTTTACTTTATAAATCTTCTACAGTGCGGGTCCGGATGGTAGGGGTCATATCGGAAGCTTGCGGTGTGACCTGGGGCACAAGACGAGGATGCCCTCTCTCCCCTCTTTTGTTCGCATTGGCTATGGAACCGTTGGCAGTGAAAGTTAGGACTGGGGCATACTTTAATGGGCTGCAGGTGCGAGATAAAATACATCATAAAGCCCTGTACGTGGTTGATTTGCTTCTGTTCCTAGGGGACACAGAGGGTGAATTGTAGGGAGCTAAGGCGGTACTGCAGGAACTGGGGGAGGTGTCTGGCCTTAGAGTTAATTGTACTCAATCCTGCTTGTTCCCTACTGATAGTAATAGATTCGAGTTACAGGACACGGAGGGAGTCCGATGGGAATGTAGATGCCTCCCCTATTTGGGGTCCAGATATATAATTCGAGTTCAGATATACTAGAGGGCAACATTGCCAGAGCGATGAGGGGCCTAGCGGGCAGTTTTGATTTTTGGGGAACTTTGCCATTGTCGGTAGCAGGGAGGGTATCTTTACTTCGTGGCAATTCTCAACTGTTGTACTACTTCGGAACCCTCTCGATTTGGATCCCAGCATGAATATTTAAACAACTTAGGTCCATGAGCACAGGGTTTTTATGGGGAGCTGGGAAACGGAGGGTCTCCCTGAAAGTGCTGATGCGTTCAAGGTCGGAGGGCGGTTGGGCAGTGCCAGACTTTGAAACCTATTATTTAGCTGTGCAGCTGCAATGGCTGACACAGAAAGTGGCGATGAGGTCGCGAGATGCGGGGCAGGGGCAAAAGAAAAAGTTGGAGATGCAGAAGATCTCTCAAATAGTTTTGGACCTTCCGTTACGAGTGGGCACCTTACCTGCGGAGAGCGAGACAATGTAGGAAACGGAGCATCAGGAGGGCAGTTTTAAAAATGCTGTATGCCCCTGAGATACCACTCTCTATGTGCAGATTGCTTCCCCATGGGGGCTCCTGGTGGGAAATGCATGATTGGGATGAGAGGGGGCTGACTACCCTTGGGTATTTGTATGAGGACGGGACTCTGATGCCCTTTTGTACTTTGAAGGAGCGATTTGAGCTACTCCATGCAGCACTCACTGCGGCTATTCGTGCACATTGGAAAGAGGGTCTAGTTGAACCTAAGGTATCGCTGGGGTGTCAATACATAGTGACAGCAACAGGGAGGTTTAAGGCAGTCACATGTCCATAGAAGCGCATGACTATTGAGAAGCTACCCCCTTTGGATACACTCAAATGAAAATGGGAGGTAGTTGTGCGGAGAGAGATACCCGAAAGGGCTTGGGCTGAGATTGTAGAGCGAGCATGGAACAGTACCAGGAACGCCCGTGTTCAATTGCTTCATTTACATGTTTTACATCGTGCTTACCTCACATCAGTAAAAATCAAAACCTAATTTAAAACCGACTCAGATGAGTGCCCCAGGTGTCGAGGAGAAGGGGCAAACGTCCCTCACATGGTCTGGGGCTGCCCAATTTTGGAAAGTTATTGTAACGATGTAATTGCACTAATAAAAGAGACGACGGATAGGGAGCTAGATCTGGCATTGGGAACTTGTATATTGCACTGGTTTCCCCACACAGCTAAGACTAAGGTCACCAGCAAGTTTATAGATATGGGATTAGTTGTGGCGGAGAGGCAAATTACGATGCACTGGAAGGCGAGTGGGGACCCGAGTTTCAATCGATGGAAGAGAGAGTTCATCAAGTGGGCAGAATGTGATGGACTAGTTAGGGTACAATTAGCTAAGAGGACGGAGAGTGACAAAGCACTTGAGGTGGCTAGGGCGTGTAAACACTGGGTGGGACTATTGAAGGATCCAGATGTTGAGAGTGATGATGACACTGTGCCCGAAGAGCTGGTACCAGGACAGGCCCTTTATAGCAAGTAGCTGTGACCATGCGACCCCATTAGAGATATGCCTGGGGAGTGAAACGATATGGCAACCTGCACAATGTTTTATTACTTACCCGATGGAGACCACTGATTGCACACTACCAATGATTATTGATTAGTACAGAGTGATGAGAGATGTGGCATGCCTGGAGGGAGGGGGGAAAGGAACTTTAGGTTTAGATTAGAATTATTAGGAATAATGTTGTTGCGCTATATGGGCCCCATTGAATGTTAGATATGGCTCCTCTCATTGCATGGTACTTATTCTTCAAGGACATAGAGACGATTTAATACAGGAACATACCAATTATCCTATGTTTGTATGGTGGATAAGGTTAACGTGGGGAGAGGGTTTAGGCCCCCTCCCCCCTGGGGAAAGTCAAAATATTGCTTCATAAAATCTAAAAAGTTTGTTTAAAAAAAAGAAATAGTTGTTGCCACTGCTGTTGTTCGTGATTTTGTGACAATTATTATGCAATTATCCCTGCTATGGGTACAGCTGTGGTCGCTGCTTTTGCAGTAGCCTGCTGACAACTGTTGATGCTACTGTCCTCTTCATGCTGTTAGCTGTGGTTGCTGATGTGGTCTCGTTTGTGGTGGCAGCTTTTGATGCAGTTGTAGTGCCAGCCATGGTGAGTGTTGTGATTGGTGCTGTGGGCTTATTTGAGGCAACTGTTGGTGCAGCAGGTTTGGTTGCCGCTCTGGTCCCTGCTGTAATTCCAGGAGCTGCTGCAGGTGTGGTATTTTCTCTGCTGGTAGCATTGATGCAGTTGTAATCCTGGCATTAGTTACAGTTATGGTTGCTGCTGTGGTCTCTGTTGTGGTAACTGCTGACGCAGCTTTGGTTGCTGTAATTATGACAGCTGTTGTTGCAGATGTATGCCTTACAAAGGTGGTAGATTTAGTCTCTACTGTAGCTCTTGCAGGTTTACAAATGTGATTGCCGGTGTGGCTTCTGTTGTGGATGCTGTTGTACCTTCTGGGGTGACAGGTGCGGTCCTTGCTCTAGTTGCAGCTGTGGTTGTTCCAGTTGTCCCTATCATGGTGACAACTGTGGTCATTAGTAATTACTCTGGCTATGGCTGTGCTGGAAGCTGCTGTCACTGGTGTGATCTGTGTTATGCTTACAGCTATTGCTGAAAAGCTAACTTCTGAAGTAGTCCAGGCTGTGGATGCAGTTTTTGTAGGTATACTTGTGAATCCTATTGTTGCTGCTGTGTCCCCTGCTGTATTTCCAGAAGCTGCTGCTGGTGTGGTCTTTTCTCTGCTGGCTATTGTCTTTGCTGTTTTTCTGCTTCTGTCACAGTTGTGTTTCATCTTGTGGTTTCTGTTGTGGGGACAGCAGTGTTCACTACTCTGGAATTTGCTGAAGTGGCATCTTTGGCCACTGTTGTAGTCCCTACTGTAGAATCAGCAGTGGCTCTTGTTGTGACTACATCTGTGGTTGCTGCTTTTTTACCTGCTTCAGTTGCCACTGTCATAATGCCTGTTGTGCATGCTGTTGAAGCAGTAATGGTTAGTGCGGTGGTCTCAACTGAGGATACCATTGTGGCCCCTGCTCTCATTATATGCTCACTACCGTGCTGTGCTTGCCCCTGTTAATGATACTGTTGTGGTAGTATTTGTTGCCACTCTAGTGTTGTAATTGTGGTTGTGCTATTGCTATTCTGGTGGTCTGCGGTGGTGTGCCAATTGTCACTGATGTGGTTACAAATGTTGTGGCAGGTGTTGGCTCTTCTGTCTTTATACCAGTGGCTTCTACTGCTCTCGTCAATGCTGGCAGCTCTCAATGCTGTTAATTGTTCCTGCCAAGAATATACCTTCTGTGGAGCCTGTTCTAGTAACTGCTTTTGTGGAAGCTGGGATTGCTGCTGTTGTGATAGTTTTTGTTGCTGATGTCATCACTGCTTTGGTGGCAAATGTCGTTGCTGCTTTGGTCCTTGCTACGGTTCGAACTGTTGTTGATGCTATGGTTGTTGGTGTTTTGCTTTCAGCAGTGATCTCTGCTGTGATGACATATGTTGTTTCAGCTGCTGCTGCTCTTCTGACAGACATTTTTGCTGCTGCTGTTAATGCACTGGTTATAGATGTGATTACTGATCGGGTTTCTGTTATCGCAGCTATTTTTGCTCTTTATTCCTGCTTTGCTAAAACTGCTGTTGTTCCTGAATGGCAATAGTTTTGGCCACTGCTGTTATCTCTGCTGTGGTCATTGCTTTGCTTTCTATTGTTGCCCTTTCTGTGATATCACCTTTTTCCATTGCTGTAGTACCTGCTATATTGGAAACTATATTTACTACTGTCACCCTTGCTGTGAATATGGCTATGGTGGAATCTGATTTTACTGATATAGCCTCTATTCTGCTTGTCGTTGTTTATGCAGATGAACACAGCTATTGTGGCTACTGATGGGGTTCCTGTTGCAGTGGCTCTTTCTGTGGAAGAAGCTTTTATAGATGGTGTTGTTTCTACAGGTAATACAACTATGCTCACTGTTGTGATCCCCATTGTGGTGAAAAGTGTGATCTTTGCTGAGGATGCAATTTTGATTGCATTGTTATCCCTGATGTGTGGCAGCTGTTGTCACTGATGTTGCCCCTTCTACATTTTCAACAGTCTTCACTGCTATATTTCCAGCCTTGACGACATCTGTTGATGCTGTTGCATTGCTTGGCATAGTGGTCACTACTCTTGTCCGTCCTGAGGTCAGTGCTTTTGCAGCAGCTGTGTCATTGCTGGTGTGACAAATGTGGTTTCTGTTTTGGTCTTTGTCATGATTACAGCTATCATTGCTCATGTGATTGCTATTGTTGTAGCAGCTGTTGTATTGATGCTGTCACTGCAGTGCTGGAAGCCATGCTCTTTTCTGTGGTAATAACTGTAGTCATACTCACTGGCAATGTGACAACTGTGGTTGCTGCCGTACAGTCAGCACTGAGTGAAGCATGTTCATTAATGTGTTAATGCTGGGGTTGCTACAGTTGTCCCTTTGGTTGCAACAGCTGTCATCAGTGCTGTTTCCCCTGTGTTGGAGGCAGCAGTGGTTACTACTGTGGTCCCTGCCATGACCACAGCTGTGGTGGAACCTGTTGCTGCTGTGGCCCCTACTCTGCTTGCAGCAATTGTTACAGTTGAAGTCACTTCTGTGGTCCCTTCTGCTGAAGCTGTGGTCACTTCTCTGGTCTCTGTCATGGTTGCAGCTGTATTTATGGCTGTCCTCACAGCTGTGTTCTTCATGTACATGAAAATATAGTTTCTGTTGTACGGGCAAAATGAGATGAACCCAACCCCCTCTGTATTTTTCTATGTTGTTAAACACAAACTGCCAAAGCTGTCTCTAGCAAGGCATAAAAGGAGTACCTTTCTCTCTAAGATAACTCAGTTTGTTACAGACAAATCATGTTCAGCCACTGTAAGGAAGCTAAGTGAAATTTCAAAGCCCCTCTCGGTATACTCACTTCTTACTACTTTCTTTTTTTCAGTCATGAAGGCGCCCTAGCAGACAGCTAAATGTCTCTTGTCATACATGTTCCTTCATTCAAGCTAATATTTACCTTTTTTACTTGTGTATACTATTTCATGAACAAGAAACAATTCAATAAAATTTGTAAATGCTAAATATTACAGGATGGTATGAATGTGTATAGACATAAATGAAAGGCCTTAAAGAATAGGGTGCAGCATTTAAAACCTCCATTCATGTCTTATGTCTGAAATATAGCAGGTGAATGGAGCACATCTCATTGCTATCCTAAGGGAAAACGTATTTGCAAAGTATATTAACCTTTCTAAGTGCCCATATTATCTTACGGTTGCTACTAATGAGTCTGTATTTGTTCCTGCAATTACCGTAAGCTGTCAGAATTGGGAAACGCCCTTTACAATGCGGGCTGAGTCATATGTGCCATTTCCCTGCAACCTTACCAAGCTTGCCTGAACCACGATTCTGCCTTAACCAAGCATATGTATGGTTAAGGTAGAAAGCAGTCTAGTGTTCAGATGGGCGGGGAGAAAATGAGGAAGCGTCAGAACAGGAAGCTCCAGATCTGTACAGGTAAGTTGGGCTGATGCCGGGTTTGCGGGGGGACAATTTTTAGGAGTGGGGCAGTTTTAGGGCTCAGGGTGGGGGGGTTGGGTAGTTTTATGAAGTGGTCAGGGTTTTAGGGTCAGGGTGGGGGAGGGAGGATGGGGTAGTTATCAGGGCTTGGGCAGAGTTTGGGGGAGTATTTAGGGCTGGTGTTAGGGCTCAGAAGGTTGGGGGTAGTTTTTGGAACGGGCATGGTTTTAGGTCTCAGGGTAGGGGGAGGGGGTCCAGATAGTTTTAGGGGCTGGGTCTGGATTTTGGGGAGAGTGTTTAGGGGTGGGATCAGTTTTAGGGCTCAGGGGGGTTGGGGTAGTTTATATAATGGGAGGGTTTTAAGCCTCACAGCAATCGGAGGTGTAGGGGTAGTTTTAAGGCCAGTGCAGTGGTAAATTTTAGGGCTCAGGGCAGGGGGGCTGCAGTCGGTTTAATTTTTGGTAGGGGGCAGGGTTTTAGGCCTCAGGGAGGGGGGTAGAAAGGGTAATTTTAAGGGAAAGGTGCTGTATGTTTTAGGCCTCGGAGTGGTGGGGCACGGAAGGGGATACGATTTTAGGGCTTAGGACAGGGAGGGGGGTTGGGGTAGTGATAATCTATACCATGCATCCCTTTACCAATAATGCTTTTACAATAAAAATGCGCTGTAAAAGCATACATTGTAAATGAATGCGAGATTTAGGTGCAATTATGGTTAGGACACCGTTGTAAATACCCGCGTGGTTCAGCCATGCTTGCCTCTGTCATACATCAGTCAGAATTTTATAATATGAACCAGTTATCCATGATAACCAGTGAACCAGTTATCAGAGTACGAACAGGGAATTGTGTCGAGTCCGCAGCAATGGATTGGTGTGTAATACTGGTTGTATTGCATTTTATAGATAATCACAGCACCTTCAACTATACCTAAGGGGGCGTGGCTTGGCGCCTAAGGGGTGTGGTGGCTTTCGGGTGAGGTTCCCGACACGGTACTGAGGCTTCCTGCACACAGTTTACCCACTGTGTTAAATTTACATTTAAAGCATGTCGGACTAGTCCGGGGCAGTTATGTGGCATTCGGCGACCTTGCAGCTTTGACAGAAGGGATGCAATTGTAAACTTAATCCAGCTTGCGGCGCCGCGATATCGCGGCCTCCATTTGGCTTCAGTTTCGGCACACGGAGCTCACAAATCACAGAGCTTTTACGAACTGGCTGCTGTTTTCGTCAAATGAATCCTACTTCTCCCTCAGCAATCTGATTTTCTATTAAGGAAGAAAGACTGACCTCATTCTGTTGCCTAAGGAAATGTGGTGAGCTTTATATTCTCCTCTTAGCAGATATCTCCTGAGATGATTTCTTATGGCAGCCATTTTGTGCTTCCCACTATTACACCGGTTGGTGAAGTTTAAGTTATTTTTTCATGGTCTTCTGGACTCTTTTATTCAGGCTTTCAAGGGCATGCACACCTGTGTATATTAATCACCTCTTACGCGACAATGCTAACTCAGTGCATTAAATCAAGGAGCTGAGTATTTTCAACAACTTTCTTCCTCACTTTTTCACTTTTCCTTTTCACTCCTCACTTCACGTTTGACTATGTTAAGCACGTATGCTACATTCCCATATGCTTTATATCCAGGTTCCTGCATGTCTCCTATCCATAGGGTTATTCCATGCTCGTCATGACTAGATACACCTGTGATATTGCCTATTGCTAATGTCTTTTGTAACTTATGGGCAGACTCAAAGGATCTCTTTCTACGCATTCCAAACCAAAACATGTTTTTGTAAAGAACTCAAAACTTTTTTCTGATTTTTTTAAGTTAGAGGATACTTTGGCTCCTTCATCATTGTGTTCTGAGGTAATGATGGACCCTAATCCTGCATCCTCAGGGAAGGCACTCACCAATCACCTGAAAAAAGATCCTCCTTTGCCACCTAGAGCAGTATCTCTGGTCTCCAAGGAGCTGTTGATAGACGAAATAAGAGCACTCCGACTCTTTGTGGAGGAAACCAATTCAAAGATACAGATTCCTACCGATCAATGGTCTCAACTAGACACAAGGCTAGCAACAGTAGAAACAGCATGTCATCTTTGGGAGATACTTTCACTACGGTCACTCAACTCAAATTACAAGTTTCTTTACTTCAGAAATAAGTCTAGAACCTTGAAAATTGCAATAGGCGGAATAATCTTTGCATTTATGGTTTGGCAGGAGTCGAAGGAACGGACTCTCTCACGTTCTTCAAGACCTTCCTTCCTAAATACCAGAGGATACAGTTCTTAACATACAACAAGCTCACTGATTGGGTCGCCTTTCAACTAATCCTTCATCTTCTCAACGACCAAGAGGAGTCATCCTATACTTTTTGGAGTATACAGATCTCTTAACAGTTTTAGCAGTGGTCAATTCAACTCATCGAATAACTTGGTCCGGATCCAGGTTGTTTTTTGCGCAGGACTACACCAAGGCAACTGCAGACAGGCGTAAGGCATTTCCCAAAATGCGAGCTGATCTTCATTCAATGGGGGCGCTTTCCTCCATGTCTCTTCAAAGTAACATACAAAAACAGAACCACAATGTATGAAGATCCGCTGCGCTTACAAAGCTTCATCAACTCCTGCAAGACGGATACCATGGGGGCTTCAGGATTTTAGTCAAGCTTGTTGCTTAACTAATTGTTTTTTCTCTCTTTCCTTGCAGGTTTAATACACTTTGTTGTATTATTTGCCCTGTTTTATAAGTCCAATTGTCTTTTCTCTATTTTTAATAATTCCAGGTGGTTTACGAACGAATTACGTTCTCTGTTGGTTTTAGATAGCTCCACAGTATAAGCCAAATTACTATGTACGATGAGCTATTCTGCTTAACCATGTTATTTTCTGTTCCATGGTGGGTTATTTCTTTTGTTTAATAGCTGTTGCTTTTCATTTTCACAGATATCTCTCCTCTGCGATGTTTCCCTCTGAGTCCCGTCGTGTGTTCTTGCCCGGCTGTACTGTCTGCTCCATGTGGTTTCACCCCTTCCCCCGTTCTGTATCACCCCCACATCCATGTTCCCTTCCTGTTAAGTGTGGGCGAAATTTGCGAAATTGCGTTCCGTGAATTCGCGCGAAATCGAATTCACAATCTGCAAAATCCGCAGATTTGTGCGAATTTGCGGATTTTAGTTTTTTTGCGTGTTCGCGGGGTTTTTTGCGTGTTTGCGGTTTTTTTGCATGTTCGCGGGGCTTTTTGCGTGTTCTTGGGCCGCTTGCATGGCGAAGTTACCCATGCGGTCGTGTATGGGCACAGCACCCTCTGGTTCACCACTGCCACCCTCTGGTTCATCACTGCCACCCTCTGGTTCACCACTGCCACCCTCTGGTTCACCACTGCCACCCTCTGGTTCACCCCTGCCACCCTCGGTTCACCACTGCCACCCTCTGGTTCAGCACTGCCACTCTTGTTCACCCCTGCCACCCTCTGGTTCAGCACTGTCACCCTCTGGTTTACCACTGCCACCCTCTGGTTCACGACTGCCACCCTCTGGTTCTTCACAGCACCTCTAGTTCACCACTGCCACCCACTGGTTAACCACTGTCACCCTCTGGTTCAGCACTGCCACCCTCTGGTTTACCACTGCCACCCTCTGGTTCACCCCTGCCACCCTCTGGTTCACCACTGCCACCCTCTGGTTCATCACAGCACCCTCTGGTTCACCCCTGCCACCCTCTGGTTCAGCACTGTCACCCTCTGGTTCACCACTGCCACCCTCTGGTTCACGACTGCAACCCTCTGGTTCATCACAGCACCTCTGGTTCACCACTGCCACCCTCTGGTTCACCCCTGCCACCCTCTGGTTCACCCCTGCCACCCTCTGGTTCAGCACTGCTACCCTCTGGTTCAGCACTGTCACCCTCTTTTTCACCCCTGCCACCATCTGGTTCATCACTGTCACCCTCTGGTTCATCACTGCCACCCTCTGGTTCCCCACTGCCACCCTCTACCGAGACCTTTCGTGACGCAGCGGCAGCACAAAAGATGCGCCATGGTGCTGGGTATTAACAACGTGACGCATCTAAGAGATACGTCACGTTGTAAAGCCCTGCGCCATCAGGAGGCGTTCCGGCGCAGGGGAGGGCGTTTCTGCGCAGGAACGCCTCCTAAAAGTGGCTGATTGAAATCTACGAGATTTCACTCAGTCACTTTTAGGCCAATGCTGCGTCAAAACCCTGCGCCTGCTTGAAGCAGGCGCAAGGCTTGATGCAGCATTGGGGAGATAGGGCTTCCCAGAGCATTGCTGGAGCTGCGTCGCAAGCGCGACGCAGCTCCAGCAATGCGCTGCTTTTACGGCACAGATGCGTGACGCATCTGTGCCATTTTTGCCACATGGTGCGCCGCATTGTAAATGCGGCGCACCATGGGTGGCGGAGCTGCAGCGCACAATAACTGGCGCATCCCTGGGGATGCGCCAGTTATTGCAAATCTGCCCCTATACATTTAGCCAACAAGGGAGCACTTACTGATTAGACAGTAGAAAGTACTCCAGTTGAGTAGAGGTATTGCACAAAATGGTGGCATCTTCGTGGACAAACAGGCAGGGCGGGATTCAATCTGTCCCCTGTTAGACTCGTTTTTTGTGCCCTTCTGCCCTCTGTTAGACTCGTTTTTCCCTTGTTTTTCTGCCCTTTTGCCCTCTGTTAAACTAGTTTTTCCCTTGTTTTTCTGCCCTTCTGCCCCCTGTTAGACTCTATTTTTGTGCCCTTGTGCCCTCTGTTAGACTTATTTTTCCCTTGTTTTTGTGCCCGTCTGTCCTCTGTTATCCCCTTGTTTTTGTCACCTTCTGCCCTCTGTTAGACTCGTTTTTTGTGCCCTTCTGCCCTCTGTAAGACTCATTTTTGTGCCTTTCTGCCCCGTTAGACTCTTTTTTTGTGCCCTTCTGCCCTCTGTTAGACTCGTTTTTCCCTTGTTTTTCAGCCCTTCAGTCCTCTGTTAGACTAGTTTTTTGTGCCCTTCTGCCCTCTGTTAGACTCGTTTTTCCCTTGTTTTTCTGCCCTTCTGCCCTTTGTTAGACTGCTTTTTGTGCCTTTCTGCCCTCTGCATCACCACATCATCACTCAGCACTACCCCAGCATCACTCAGCACCACCATATTATCACTCAGCACCACCACATTATCACTCAGCACCACCACAGCACCCCTCAGCACCACCACAACATCACTCAGCACCACCACAGCACCACTCAGCACTACCACAGCACCACTCAGCGCCACTACAGCATCACTCAGCGCCACCACAGCATCACTCAGCGCCACCACATTATCACTCAGCACCACCACAGCACCACTCAGCACCACCACAGCATCACTCAGCACCACCACAGCATCACTCAGCACCACCACAGCACCAATCAGCACCACCACACACCACTCAGCGCCACCACAGCATCACTCAGCACCACCACAGCATCACTCAGCACCACCACATTATCACTCAGCACCACCACAGCACCACTCAGCACTATCACAGCATCACTCAGCACCACCACAGCATCACTCAGCACCACTTCAGCACCACTCAGCACCACCCAGCATCACTCAGCACCATCCCAGTATCACTCAGCACCACCACAGCACCACTCAGCATCACCACAGCACCACTTAGCACCACCACAGCACCACTCAGCACCACCCCAGCATCAATCTGTGCAACCATTCAACAGCAACTGGTTCAAACTTTATTACAAATGTCACAAAAAGATGTTAATATTTCACTTCTGTTCTTGGATTTTCGTCACAATAAAATACACTGAACATAATCTTCACAACAGTTATTTACAAAAGTTTAAGCTATTGCCATTATAAATTAAAATCACTTTTATTTAAGTATTAATTATTTAAAAAAATTAAAAGCCATTGTAATTTGTAATATCAATACAGCTAAGTCACGTAAATACAAAACATGTTGCATTACAAATGCTATAGGTGTCACATTTGCGAAAGTTATTAACTATTGGCATTGTAAATGACAAAGCTATTAATTTAGCTATTTTCAAAACCAACACATAAATAAAAAAAATTGTCATTCACAAGACCAATAGCTCAAACTTTCCTAATGCGAGACCTATTGCATTGCAAATGCTTGTTTTTATATCTGTCAGTGCTTCCTGTTGAGGTTTAATTTTCGTGACAGGCGCCTCATTGCCTACTTGTAACTATTCTCTGACCCTGCTTCAAGGGTCAGAGCAGGGTCAGAGAATAGTTGCAAGTATGCAACGAGGCACCAGGAAGCACTTACAGGCTTACAGCAGCAGGTGCCCAAGTTGAAGTTAATTTCTTTGTAACCCTTTTGTAAAAGGTTACAAAAAATTAGCTTCAACTTTTGCACCTGCTGCTGTTACCCTGTAATTGCTTGGCTGAAAATTCGTCCCTGCTGATTTGCGGATTTTACCGGGATTTCGCAAGATTTGCAGATCGCGAAATCGCGGAAAATCCGCAAATTCCGTGAACGGAACAAATTTTCAGCCCATGCTTACTTCCTGTAGGTATGTGTTTCGTTTTGTTCCTTGTTATTTGTTTTGTCATGCATTTTCTTGTTATCTTTTATTTTGGTGTCTAATATTTCCATTTTTCATCACATGTCTATATCTATTAATAGGTTTGTACCTACATACTTCCTTGTACTTCTGTCTTTGCATTGCCTAACCATTATACTCCTTTTCCTTTGTATTACCATTGCTACTCTTTATTCTTGGCTTTTACCATCAGGCTTTCGTATCTTCCTCTCTCTTGTGTCTGAGCTCACTATTTCTCTTCTTCCTGTCTCTTTGCATATACATCATGATGGTTTCAATGAATCAGACATACATGTCATACTTCTTATATCTTTTTTTTCTGAAATGTTATGTCTTTAAAATTAATTTTGGGGAACGTTAGGGGATGAAATTCACCTATTAAACGGCAACGAGTTTTAACTCATTTAGCTAAATTAGTTTCTGATATAGTTTTTTTTACAAGAAACGCTCCTTACAGAGGTCCAATCTTTAAAATTAAAAAAAGATTGGGTAGGTGAAGTTTTCTTTTCTCAAGAGGATGGCAAATGTAATGGAGTCATGATACTTTGTCGGAAATCAAGACCAGTTAAACTCATATCACAAGACTCCGATGCTGGTGGTAGATGGTCAAATGTCAAATTGTATCTTAAAGGTGTTCCTGTTTCTCTTCTTAATGTATATGCACCCACTGGAGGTGATACTGTTTTTGGCATACTCTAGCTAAGTAAATTATTGCATTGAAGATAATGTTATATTGTCTGGTGACTGTAATCAGATTTATGACTTGTTTGTAGACAGATGTTCCAAAGTTTCTTTTGTCCCCAGTAAGCCTCATAAATCTTTGTTCACAAAATTACTCAGCATAATCTCCTTGACGCTTGGCGTTTGTGTAAACAGGTTACCAGACAATACACTTTTTATTCACCAGCCCATCAAACTCAGTCACGAATAGACTATATTTTTGTCTCCCATAACATCTCGCAAACTCTCACACATGTGGCAATTGGCCCTATTGTCAGATCATGCTCCTGTCTCAATTGGACTAGACATACTACCTAAAAGTAATCCACCTAGAAGGAGGTGGTTCAATAATTATCTCCTTCTACATCCAGTTTTTACAACTTCTTTTATCACCTTTTTCAATGAGTACGTTGCTATAAATCACAGTGAATCCTTGTCATTCTCAACTGTTTGGGATGCTTTTAAAGCCTCAGCAGGAGATTTCATTTTCAGATATGTAGCTTACAAATGATATCCTTCTTGACATTAAGAGATTGGAGCATTGCAAGATGGTGTCTGTGCTGCAGACGTGTAAGTGAGAGGCTCCGGCTCGACTATCCCGGTGGATGAATTACGGCGTACCTCAGTGGTGGTTTTTCGTATGGTTTTTGTCCTGGTCCTCGAATTTTGGTGGTCGAAAGCTTACCGTCAAGCATGAGAAGTGCTGGGAGCCGTGCTGATCAAATACGAGGGAAGTGAAACTTCAGACCACGGAGACCACGGAAGACCTGTGGCAATTGCTGAATGCTGAACGCTGGCTGGTCTCATTGACTACTAACGGTCATTTCGGATTACCTTGCTCAGGCGTACAGACTCAATTAATCTTGGCGCAAGGGGAGAATAAAAGGCGACCACCGAATGTGAGGGGAGAAAAATCGCCGGACAGCGGAAGGCTCGGGGGAAAAAAACTAAAATGTACCCGGTGTGCCGGGTGCCCCGCGGTGTTGGGTGAACGTTTGCTATCTGGAGCATGAGCTGGAGCTGCCCGGAGCAGACGGCAGTTTTGACTCTTTGGTGGAAAACGCAGTAAGGATGGGGGGAAGCACGTGCAGCTTAATTACACAGTAATTCTCTGGAGCTTCAAAACTTTTGGATTCAGAGTTGAACTGATTAGTGGGAATTGCTACTCGACTTTCATATATATATATATATATATGAACTACGTGAATTGCACGAGCTGTATAATGAACAGTATAACTTTGGCATAACTTTGGCTTAAAGAAGCGCTTTCCCCCTTCCTCTTTTTTTTTTAGTTAAACTGCAGTAGAGAGACGGACTCTAAGTATTATTTTGTTTTGCTCGGGTTTCTTGTTATTTGGCGATATTCGTTTGCCGGCGGCTAAGCTACATAGTGAATATATCTTAACTCTGTATTACTGCGCTTTACCAATACCAATACGGTGCTGCTAATTCGTGGATTTGTGGATGCTACACTGCTACACTGCTACTCTGTGCTCTGAGTATTGCAACTTTGTAACGCTACCTTGTGGTTGGTTATGGCACCTAAAACAGCACGTGGAGGGAAAACCAGAGCTACCGGAGAAAGTGCGGTAGGAACTCGAGCTGCACTTGCTGCCAAACTATCTCAATAATTAAGCAGTAAGGATTCTGAAAGTAATGGGCTGGGCACCCCTAAGATTCAGTCAGCTACTGGGAAAAAAGGTGGGACTCCTGCGGTTAGATCTATTGATTTGGGTGTACACGACGAAGGGAGTGTAGTGGCTGGAGCTATGTGGATGCAGGGACAATCATCCTTAGTAGCACCTCTGGTAACAGTACTCGTTGGTTGTGCATCTGAAGTACAGACTCTTCAGACTCTTAAAGTACCTCAGGATGTGGCTGGTGACAAAGTAATCAGTGATGGGGACAATGCTAATGCGGCTAATGTGGCTAACTCTGAAGATGTCAGCGACCCACTGAGCAGTAAAGACAGTGAGTTCTACTCACTTTCTGAGCAGTCAGATGGATCTGATTTGGAAGGCGATCTGGAGGAGGACCTTTCACTTCGGGAAGAAGGACCAGGAAATATTACGCCTACCATGAAGGCCAACAATCAAACTGAAAATATCTCTCCTGATATACCTGATGAAACAGGCACAGTTCGGAGGAAAGACGTGGAAAGAAACGGGGTGCCTGCCACAGAACCATCTGATTAGGATTCCTCAGGTGGAGAACCGTTGTTGGAGAGACTGGATTTATCAGATCAAGCAGGTGGGACCCGGTTCTGGAGATATCCAGCAAGTGTCGTTAGAGGAAATGTATAGATCTATCTCGCAGCACAGGCTGGAGGCTCGAGCGGAGCACTTAAAAACCCACACTGCTTGTCGGAAATTACAAAATACTGTTCGGAGCTTGGCTAAAACATGGAATGATTTCACCGATAGAATGACGGAAGCTGAAGGTCGTATATCTTCATTAGAAGATCAAATAGCAATCCAAAAGGAAAAAGTTGCAGATAAAAAGGCAAATAAGGAGGATATACACGATAAGCTTGCCGATTTAGAGAAGCGACTGCGGCGTATTCTAGGGGCCCCAGAAGGATTTGAGGGGCAAGATATTCGTAAATTCGTAGTCGAGCTTTTTGAGGAAGAATTTCCCGAGGTGAAAGAATGGAACTGGACCCGGGAAATCCATCTTGCTCATCGATTTCCATTTCGTCAACGACCTGCTAGGAGTGGACAAGCTCTGCAACATCCACGAGCCATATTGATCTCCTTGAATAACTTTTGGGGTAGTGGGTTGGGTGGCCACTGGGTTAAGGTTGATTTTAATAGTGCCTCCGTGCCCCTGTATTTATTTACTGTGCCTCCTGCCTCCATTTGTTTGGGTTTCGATTCTTCCTCCATTCCTGACGCTGCTCCGGCCCCACCCCTGCTCCCTCCAACTTCACCGATCCCCTCCCCACTCGCCACCCCGCTCCCACCTCCCAGCTGCCCCTCCCTCGCTCCGCCCCCCTTCACTATCCACTTATGACAGATGCACTTTCGCGCAGCGTTCACGCGCAGCGGACGCGCCCCATGCGCGCTGAAGGCCCGCCAAAGGTAAGCCCATCTACGCCCGTCTGCGCCTGGACCGCGCCCAGCGCCAGACCCCCTGGCCCCCGCAAAATCCCTACCACCCGCCTAACATACAACGCTGCAACCCTCCATGCTCTCAACAACGGCCGCCTCCCCGTCTGCCACCAAGCCGCCCCAGGACTCACCCATGGACCCTTCACCTGCCACTCCTGCAAATTCTGCTGCAACAAGACCCACACTACACCCACAAACGACAAACAGAGCTCCGACAACAACCACCTGAAGTGCATCCTGCTCAACACCCGCTCGATCCACAGACACGCCATTGAACTGTGGAACCTACTAGACACCACAACGCCGGATGTCGCCTTTCTTACAGACACCTGAATGAACGCATCATCAGCACCCGACATCGCAATAGCCATCCCGGACGGCTACAAGATCATCTGAAAGGACCGCACCAACCAAACAGGAGGAGGCATCGCCATCGTCCACAAGAACACCATCCGCATCACGACCGGTTCCGACACCCCCCTCTCAGCCGCTGAACACCTTCACTTTCAGATACACACCGACCCTAAGACCACACTCAGAGGCACCCTCATTTACAGACCACCAGGACCCCGCACACAATTCAGCAAAAACATCGCTGACTTTATCAGCCCACACGCCCACCCCTCCGAGGACTACATTCTCTTAGGGGACCTCAACTTCCACCTGGAAAAGAACAACGACAGCAACACCTCCACCCTTCTGGACAACCTCGCCAATCTCGGACTCAAACAACTGGTTAACACCCCCACCCACTCCTCCGGACACACGCTCGACCCAATCTTCTCCTCCAGCAAGCACGTCTCCTTCAATCACGCCACAGGACTCCACTGGACGGACCACAGCTGCGTCCACTTCAACTTCAGAAAGACCACGACTCACCACCACACACAAGAAGTACCCCGCAGAAACTGGAACAAAATTACCACCGACCAGCTCACCACATCGCTAAACCAAAACCCTCCCGCCAAAGCATCGGACCCAAATCAAGCAGCCATCAATCTCGCACAATGGATCACCAATTGCGCTGACGAATTAGCACCCATGAAAAATCACCACAACAAGCCAGGTAGCAAAAAAGCCCTCTGATTCAATGACGACCTCAAAAACTCCAAAAAGAACTGCCGCACCCTCGAGAAAACCTGGCGAAAAAACCCAACCACAGACGACATGACCGCCCTCAAGGACGCCACCCGCAAACACCACCAGCTGATCCGATCCACCAAAAAATCAGCATTCAAGGATCGTCTCGACAACAACGCCCACAACAGCAAGGAACTTTTCAGCATTGTCAAAGAGCTCACCAATCCCTGCGCCGGCACCAACGACATCACTCCCTCTCAAGACCTCTGCGACTCTCTAGCCTCGTTCTTCCACAGCAAAATCGCTGACATACATAATAGCTTCGATGACCAGTCCACCCCCCCCCACCACCGAATTGAAGCTCCCCACCACCACGCTTTGCACCTGGAACCCGATCAGTACCGAAGACACCATCCGCTTGATGAACTCCATCCACTCCGGATCACCAACCGACCCATGCCCCCACCACATTTTCAACAAGGCCGACTCCATCATCGCACCCCATCTCCGAGATATCATCAACTGCTCCCTCAACACCACTACCTTCCCGGAAAGCTGGAAACATGCCGAACTCAGTGCCCTCCTAAAGAAACCTACAGCAGACAACACTGAACTCAAGAACTACCGCCCCATCTCGCTCCTCCCATTCCCCGCCAAAGTCATAGAGAAGACCGTCAACAGTCAGCTTGCCGCCTTCCTCGAGTCTAACGACTGCCTCGACCCCTCACAGTCCGGCTTCCGAGCCAAACACAGCACCGAGACCGCCCTCATTGCAGCCACAGACGACATCCGAACACTACTCGACAACGGGGAAACAGCTGCCCTCATCCTCCTGGACCTCTCCGCAGCGTTTGACACGGTCTGCCATAGCACCCTGGTACAACGCCTCAGCAACGCTGGGATACAAGGAAGAGCATTGGATTGGATCATCTCGTTCCTCACCGGAAGAACCCAGAGAGTCCGCCTCCCCCTTTTCAGATCAGAGGCTACTGAAGTCATCTGCGGCGTACCACAAGGACCATCACTCAGCCCCACCCTCTTCAACGTCTACATGAGCCCCCTCGCAGCCATCGCACACCAACACAACCTCAACATCATCTCCTACGCTGACGACACACAGCTGATCCTCTCCCTCACCAAAGACCCAAACACCGCCAAAACCAACCTACACGAAGGGATGAAAGAAGTAGCCGAGTGGATGAAGAACAGCCGCCTAAAACTGAACTCAGACAAGACGGAAGTCCTCATCCTAGGATCATCCCCTTCCGCATGGGACGACTCTTGGTGGCCACCAACCCTGGGCAGCGCACCCAAACCAACAGACCATGCTCGCAACCTGGGATTCATTCTAGACTCCTCCCTCTCGATGACCAGACAAGTCAACGCCATCTCATCATCTTGCTTTAACATCTTACGTATGCTCAGAAAGATATTCCGATGGATCCCCACCGAAACAAGATAGACGGTCACCCAAGCACTTATCACAAGCCGACTGGACTACGGAAACACCCTCTATGCTGGAACCACAGCCAAACTACAGAAAAAACTCCAACACATTCAGAACGCCTCCGCCCATCTCATCCTAGACATACCCCGCCACGATCACATATCCAGTCACCTGAGAGACCTTCACTGGCTCCCCGTTAACAAGAGAATAAAGTTCCGTCTCCTCACCCACGCACACCAAGCCCTCTACGACCTAGGTCCCAAATACCTCAACTCATGCCTGACCTTCTACATCCCCACACGCCAACTTCGATCGTCTAATCAAGCCCTCGCCGTGATCCCACGCATCCGAAGAGCCACCATGGGTGGAAGATCATTCTCCTACCTAGCGGCCAAAACCTGGAACTCTTCCCACCCACCTCCGCCTCACACAAAACCATCTCTCCTTCAGAAAACAACTCAAAACTTGGCTATTCGATAAGTAGCCAACGCCCCCCCCCCTCAAGCGAGGTGACCGCTCAGCCCTCCACAGGGCTTGGTCGCCCCACTCACTGCTGCCGCTCCTGCCTGCCTTTGCCGCCTCCTGCCTGCAGATTCCTTCGCTCGCTGCCCGCTGCTCCTGGGAATTTCCCGCTGCTCCTGGGAATTTCCCGCTGCTCCTGGGAATTTCCCGCTGCCCGTTTCTTCTTGGAATTTCCCGCCGCTGTCTCCCTGCGGCCCCGCCCCCCTGTGATTCCATTCGCCGCCCCGCTCCCGCCACCCAGCTGCTCCTCCCTCCCGGCTCCTTACTTAAGGGGACCGTAGGGGACCACAGAGTGTGACCGCTCAGCCCTCCACAGGGCTTGGTCGCCCCACTCACTGCTGCCGCTCCTGCCTGCCTTTGCCGCCTCCTGCCTGCAGATTCCTTCGCTCGCTGCCCGCTGTTCCTGGGAATTTCCCGCTGCTCCTGGGAATTTCCCGCTGCTCCTGGGAATTTCCCGCTGCCCGCTGCTTCTTGGAATTTCCCGCTGCTGCCTCCCTGCGGCCCCGTCCCCCTGTGATTCCATTCACTGCCCCGCTCCCGCCACCCAGCTGCTCCTCCCTCACGGCTCCTTACTTATGACGCCCCCAGAGCGACCGCGCAGCGGACGCGCGCAGCGGGAGCGCCGATTGAGCGCCGAAGGTGCGCCAAAGGTAAGCCCGTCTGCGCCCGTCCGCGCCTGTCCCGCGCCCAGCGCCAGGACCCCTGGCCCTCCCCACCGAGGCAAGACGACCCGACTGACCTACGCCGCCGCCACTCTCAACGCACTCAATGCCGGCCGGACCCACGCCTGCTGCCGAGCCACCCCGAGACGCACCCACGGACCCTTCACCTGCTGCACCTGCAAGTTCACCTGCCTCCGAACCTGCCCCGCACCCGCAAAGACAAACACCAGCAGCAACCACCTCAAGTGCATCCTGATCAACACCCGCTCCGTCCACAGACACGCTGTGGAACTCTGGAAGCTCCTCGACGCTACATCACCGGACGTCGCCTTCCTCACGGAAACCTGGATGAACGCCTCCTCTGCACCCGACATCGCCATCGCCATCCCGGACGAGTACAAGATCATCAGGAGGGACCGCATCAACCAGACCGGAGGTGGCATCGCCATCGTCCACAGGAACACCATCCGCATCACGACCGACGCCAACGACTCCTTCGCCGCAGCCGAACATCTCCACTTCCAGATTCACACCGACCCTAAGATGACCCTCAGAGGCACCCTCGTCTACAGACCCCTGAGACCACACACACAATTCAGCGAAGACATCACAGACTTCATCAGCCCGCACGCCCTCCCCTCCACCGACTACATCCTCCTCGGGGACCTCAACTTCCACCTGGAGAACAACAAGGACCGCAACACCACCGCCCTGCTGGAAAACCTCGCCAACCTCGGACTCAAGCAACTGGTCAACACCCCCACCCACTACGCCGGCCACACGCTTGATCCCGTCTTCTCTTCCAGCAAGTACATCACCTTCAGCCACGCCACCGGACTCCACTGGACCGACCACAGCTGCGTCCACTTCAGCTTCAAAAGATCCACGACCCACCACCACCCGCAACAGGTACCTCACAGGAATTGGAGCAAGATCACCGCAGACCAGCTCACCACCTCCCTCAGCCAGAGACCACCCGCCAACATAACGGACCCCAACGAAGCAGCCCGAAACTTCACACAGTGGCTGACCGCCTGCGCCGACAACCTCGCGCCACTAAAGAACCCTCCCAGCAGACCCAGAAGAAAGAAGGCATCCTGGTTCACCGACGACCTCAAGGACTCCAAGAAGACCTGCTGCACCCTCGAGAAAGCCTGGCTCCTCAACCGGACCACCGACAACATGACCGCCCTCAAACACGCTACCCGCAAGCACCACCAGCTCATCCGCACCACCAAGAAGAAATCCCTGAAGGAACGACTGGACAACAACGCCCATGACAGCAAAGAGCTCTTCACTATCGTCAAGGAGTTCTCCAACCCCAGCACCGGCACCAACAACATCACTCCGTCACAAGACTCCCTCGCCTCGTTCTTCCACTGCAAGATCGCCGACATCCACAACAGCTTCGGCGCCCCACCCACGCACCCAACCGTCGAACCAACGCCCCCCACCGCCACCCTTCGCACCTGGACCACGGTGACCACCGAAGACACAGCCCGCACGATGAACACCATCCACTCCGGATCACCGACCGACCCCTGCCCACACCACGTCTTCAACAAGGCCGACTCCACCATCGCACCTCAACTCCGGAACATCATCAATGCCTCCTTCAACACCGCCACCTTCCCGGAGAGCTGGAAGCACGCCGAGATCAGCGCCCTCCTGAAGAAACCTACAGCGGACCCCACCGATCTCAAAAAACTTCCGCCCCATCTCGCTCCTCCCTTTTCCTGCTAAAGTCATCGAGAAGATCGTCAACAGACAGCTGACCGCCTTCCTCGAGACGAACGGATCCCTCGATCCCTCGCAGTCCGGCTTCAGAGCCAACCACAGCACCGAGACCGCCCTCATCGCAGCCACCGACGACATCCGGACCCTGCTCGACAAGGGGGAAACAGTGGCCCTCATCCTCCTGGACCTCTCCGCTGCGTTCGACACGGTCTGCCACCGCACCCTAGTCCAGCGCCTCAGCAACATCGGTATCCAAGAGAAGGCACTGGAGTGGATCATCTCGTTCCTCGCCGGAAGAACACAAAGAGTCCGCCTCCCCCCGTTTCGCTCCGAGGCCACCGAAGTCATCTGCGGCGTCCCGCAAGGATCTTCACTCAGCCCCACCCTCTTCAACATCTACATGAAACCTCTCGCAGCCATCGCACGCCAGCACAACCTCAACATCATCTCTTACGCCGACGACACCCAGCTGATCCTCTCCCTCACCAGAGACCCCGACACCGCCAGAACCTGCCTACACGAAGGGATGAAAGACATCGCCGAGTGGATGAAGGACAGCCGCCTGAAACTGAACTCGGACAAGACGGAAGTCCTCATCCTGGGATCTTTGCCCTCCGCCTGGGACGACTCCTGGTGGCCCCCAGCCCTGGGCACCGCACCCAAGCCAACCGACCATGCACGCAACCTGGGCTTCATCCTGGACCCCTCCCTCTCGATGACCAGACAAGTCAACGCCATCTCCTCATCGTGCTTCAACACCCTGCGTATGCTTCGCAAGATCTTCCGCTGGATCTCCACCGAGACCAGGAAGACTGTCACCCAGGCACTCGTCACCAGCCGACTGGACTACGGAAACGCCCTCTACGCCGGAACCACAGCCAAGCTACAGAAAAGACTCCAGCGCATCCAGAATGCCTCCGCCCGACTCATCCTGGATGTCCCCCGACGCAGCCACATCTCCAGCCACCTGAGGAACCTGCACTGGCTCCCCGTCGACAAGAGGATCACGTTCCGGCTCCTCACCCACGCACACAAGTCTCTCCACGACCTGGGCCCCAAGTACCTCAACGACCGCCTGACCTTCTACACGCCCACCCGCCAGCTACGGTCCACCAGCCTTGCCCTCGCAGCCGTACCACGCATCCGAAGAGCCACCGCCGGAGGAAGATCCTTCTCTTACCTGGCTGCCAAGACTTGGAACTCCCTCCCCATCCACCTTCGGCTGACCCAGGACCATCTCGCCTTCAGGAAACAACTCAAGACCTGGCTGTTCGAGCAGTAGCATACCCCTCCCCCCAAGCGCCTTGAGACCCTCCCGGGTGAGTAGTGCGCTATACAAATGGCATGATTGATTGATTGATTGAGACCCTCTAGGTGAGTAGTGCGCTATACAAATTTTCTGACTTGACTTGACTTAATAATAGTTTACGTATATGTTCATTTAATGTATGTGGGCTGAATAATACACTTAAGCAGAAACATGTCATTGCGGAACTGCAGCTAATTAACCCTGACATTGTTTGTCTACAGGAAACGCATATACCTTGGGTGAACCGTAAGATACTGACTGAGTCGGGATTTACATTATTGGTGGCATGTAGACAGTCTACTATGAATAGAGGGGTGGCAATTTTGGGGCGCCGACTGATAATTGGTACAGGTAGAAAGAGGGCGGACAACCTTGGGTGGTGGGCAATAACGGAATGCATTATAGGGGGTACTAAGACTACAATATGTACTGTGTATGGATTTAATTAAGATAAAGCTGAGATTTTGGAGCTATTGAATGTTGAGCTTGCAATGTGGGGGACTCCCTTGTTATTGTTAGGGGATTTTAATATACACGGAAAATCTCATACCTGGGATCCCCAATTTATTGATTATAGAGGCTGCAAGCCAAAAATATTTAGAGCGTTACGTCAATTACTGTTTCAACATGGTCTTGTGGACAGGTAAATGTAAATGTAAATGTGTTGGACTTGTAAAGCGCGGAGCTGCCCGTAAGCGTCCCGGCGCTTGCTTAGGGAACCCGTCCTGGTATTCCCCTGTGAGAAACCCCGGCAGGGTGTCCACAAGGTGAAAGCCAGGCATCCCGCCGCGAGGGGCCGTAGTGGAGATTAAGCAAGCTATTGCCCAGAGTCGCAGAGTGTGACCCCGTGAGTTGAGTAGGCACCAGAGCGAGAATTGTCGAGTCCGTGGAATTTTGAGCCCGAGACCCGCCGAGGCGGGGAATCGAACCCTGGTCCACGGTCGATCTCAGCTTCCAGGTCTGCCGCCTCTAACCACTGAGCCACGCTTCTCCACTGGTGGCCGCTGGTAAATCAGGGTGACCCCGGGTATATGTTTTTCTCCTCACAATAAGTTTGTTCGGCTAGACTATATTTTTTTATCTAGATTTTTAACTATTGGGGCAAAGATGCAGGTAATGCCGTGTATTACGTCGGACCATGGCCCTGTGGTCATGTTCTTGTCTCCCTTCAATATCATTTGGGAACAATGTACATTTACATTCAGCAAAAAACTTTTAACCGATGAGGAATATATATGTCATATTCAAATATGGGCTAAGTGGTTCTTAGAACATAATAGAAGAACAGCTACTCAACCAATGGTTTGGGATTCTTTTAAGGCTGGGTCGAGACCTGTAGCTATGGTTGGCTAAACAGAGGAAACAGAAAGTCTTAATAGAGAACCTACTCGAAGCATTGAAAGAGGCCGAACATGAGCTTATTTTAGCCATTCGTGCAGATAGGGACAGTCAAATTGCCCACACAAAGGTGGCTTGCTGCAAGGCGAAGATTAACGGGTTTGGAGCCAGGAAATAGCAATTCAGTATAAAATCCAAAAAACTGAGAGATACCAATATGGTGAAACAACTGGTAGATGCTTAGCTCAAATACTTCGTGGTCGGCAAGTATCTCAACGAATTGAGGCATTGGAGAATGATCAGGGAGGTTTGGCTGAGACTATGGAAGGTATAATGGAGATATTTCACCTATATTATAAAGAACTATGGGCCCGATGTAGGTCGGTCGGTAACGGCCGAAAATCGGTATTTTCCGCCGTTACCGACCGGTATCGAGCCCTCGGGATGTAGCAGTCCCAAAACCGGACGAATCGTTGAATATACCGAATCGGAAAAGTTATCGATTCGTTAGAATACCGAATCGGAAATTACCCCGATTCGGCAAATATACCGAATCGGTAACAAACCGAATCGGTAAAAAATATGAAATCGGAAAATTCACCGAATTGGTAGAATACCGAATCGGAAAAACACAGAATCGGAAAAAATACTGATTCGGTAGAATAGCGAATCGGAAAAACACAGAATCGGAAAAAAATACTGATTCGGTAAATTTATCGATTCGGTAAAATTACCGAATCGGTATAAAACCGATTCTGTGTGCAAAACTGAAGATTGAGATGTAGGAAAGCTCTGAAATACCGATTTAGCGTCAAATTCGATATTTAAGAATCGGTATTTACCATAGATTGGAATCAGGTGGTAACCAGGTGCAACCTATAAAAAAGGACCCAAAATGCATTTCTGCTTGCACCATGGCAGCTTTTTATGTCATAGCAAGACGGCTACGGCTACAGCAGGATAGAGAGAGGGAATGGCAGAGAGAGGAGCAGGTGTATAGAGAGCGTATCACCCTGTTCATGCTGACAGAAGCAGAGACCCTACAGAGGTACAGGCTGGACCCAGAGACCATCTTAGAGCTCATTAGGGACCTCAAACCCCTGTTGCAGCACCCCACCCCAAGGGCACACGCAATCCCAGTGCACGTGCAGGTGCTATGCAGCCTACACCTGCTTGCGTCTGGCAGCTATCAAAGTGCAGTAGCTGTGGTAGGAGGGGTGAGCCAGAGCTGCCTGTCCCGGTTCTTCCACAAGTTCCTAGACGCCATGATACAAAGGATGGACCAATACATTTCCTTCCCTGCAACCCATGCAGAACTGGTACAGACAAAAGCAGACTTCTACCAGATGGCAAGATTCCCCCACATCATTGGCTGCATAGATGGCACACACATTCCGATTTGTCCCCCTGCTGACACGGAATACATATACCGTAATCGGAAGTCAACGCACACCATAAATGTGCAGGTGATTTGTAATGCCAAGTGTGTAATCACTGACGTGGTAGCAAAATTTCCAGGGAGTACCCATGACTTCTACATCTTTCAAAATAGCGGAATTTATGCACGGCTGACGGCAGGGGAATTCGGTGAAGGATACCTCCTAGGTAAGACACAGTGTCAGACCCCCATAACCTAAATAGCAGTGTGAAGTACATGTATGCATGTGAGTAAGGTTACCCCTTTTTCTTCTAGGCGACAGTGCATATGCCCTCCGCTCATTCATTCTCACCCCCTACCTCAACCCCTCAACACCCAGCCAAAAGAGGTATAACCGTGCACACAAAAGCACAAGGAATGTAGTAGAACGGACCTTCGGCATCTGGAAAAGCAGGTTCAGATGCCTGCACAAGAGCGAAGGTGCAAGACAATATACCCCCATCACCTGCTGCAAGATGATTGCTGTATGTGCAATGTTGCACAACCTTGCGGTCAAGAAGGGCACAGAGGTAGAGTTGTCTGACTACGAGGAACCTGACGATGACATAGCTGTGCCACTAACACAACCTGCTGGAGTGTCTACACCAAGTGATGGGAGGTACAGACGTGAGGAGATAACAGACAACTATTTCTGAGTGAGTACAGATGCACAGACACGTTGTGAATGTGAAGAAATGCCATTTTTAATTTTCGGTATAACGTCACAGCACTGATGTGCAACAAATGAGAAAAAAACAACAATATGTGGTCAGGAAATGGGCCGGGTTGCCTCACCCACACTGGCAGTCTCATTTCTTGCTGCGCTTTGCGGACCCACTGGGATGCGCCTCCCCCCCTTCTGCATGTCCGGCTGCCTCTGCCGAGCGCCTGGTGCTCCGGCGCGGCTCGGACACTGCGCTGGCAGGACTGCTGCGGCTGCTGCTGTCCCCAGCCTCTGCCACGTCCAGGGCAGGATTCACAATAGTGTTAGAAATAATTAGTGCCTCCATGGCACTGGTGATGCGGCCATGCCCCATGTCATCTCAGCAGTGTTATTAGTGAGGCACTCCTCCATATTTGCCCCTCGGCGGCATAGCAGGGCTGTTGATGCCGCAAGCCTGTTAATTGCCCGGTTCTGTACTCGGGCATCCCTGCGCCGTATGTGCTCATGTTGGTCCAACTTTGCACACAGCTGTGTCATGGCAGTTGTCATTCTGCCCATACCTGTGGCTATTTCCCGGTTGGTTGCAACTAAGTCAACAATCCCCTTTGTCAACTCCCCCATCTGCAGGTTGTGCTGTCGCAATTTGCGGTGACAAGCAAGGATGGATTTGGCCTGCATCCGCTGTATCCGGACCATGCTCCCCTTTAGCCCTTGGAAGACGCTGCCCTCCCGTGATGGAATAGCACTGCCACTGCTGGAAGTGCGTGGACGGCGGCGTTCAGTGCTGGTCTGCTGTATGGGCTGCTGTGCCACAGGTGTGACAGGTGTGGGATCTGGTGCCTGACCCGCATCTCCCTCCATGATGGACAATGGGGCCATATTAATCCTCCTGGCTGTAGCTGTGGCAGGTGCTGGCTGGTACTGTGTGGGTGTGTCCTCTGGGGAGAACTGTAGTGTTGGGGATTGCGACAATTGGGGGGAGTGGGGAAACAAGAGGGAATGTCCTGAGTCATCCTCAATTGCAGTCTCGCTGCTGTCCTCCACCTCCTGCGACTCAGCCATGCTGCTTGGCCCTGCCACCGCACTGTCTGCTGTTGCTGGTGCTGAGGCTTGTGCAGCTGCTGCTCCACTACCTGATGGTGGCCCTAGGAATAAAGTAGCATTTGTCAACTGAGTGGAAATGTCTTCCTGTCACTACAATAAATGCATTGCACATGTCAAGTTCATTACTCAGATTATTTCTTAAGGTGCATTGCAGTGTCATGTGCACTGCAAAATGTTCATACATTAGCTGGCTACATTTCCCATCATGCATTGCACATTTATATTGCTAGCAGTACTGGACTGGGGTGTGGCTGTACATGGGGGCCAATGGGGAGGTGTCTGGTAGGGTGTGTCATGCTGTGCATGCTTCTTACCTTTAGCTTTAGCTCTGGCTGAGCTGTCCAGGTCCCCCACTCCGACCACACTCTCCCTCTCGATAGTTGTCGATACCAGTTCCTCCAGTTCAGTGAGGGGGGGCGCAGGGTTCCTGCAGCCACCGGTCAGTCCTGCCTGCTTGCTGATCTCCGCCAGTTTCCTCTTGGTGAGGCTCCTGATGTCATAGAACCTCTTCTTGAGGTCATCCATGGACCTGGGGGTCACACCAACTGCATTCACCCTCTCGCTGATGGCACTCCACAGGTTCCTCTTCGTTGACTCTGGGACTGTAAGGGACAGCCTCCCATACAGCTGCCTGTGTACCATCACCACCTCCTCCACCAATACTTTCAGCTCCAAGCTGCTGAACTTGACCTTTCTCTTCCTGTCAGCCTTCTGGCTCTCAGAGCTGCTTGCCATTTTGACTGTGTACACAGTACTCCCAAAACGCTCTCTGCTGCTCACTCTCCCTGTTCAGCTCTGGCTTCCTTTCCAGAAAGTTCTGCTGAGTTGCACCTGCATGGGTAGCCACTCCCTGCTAGGGTGAGGTAGGGTGCTTCCACCTCATTGGCTGCTTTCATTAGTTTCACTTCCTTGTTTGCCGATCACGTGTTTGCCGATTCGGTATTTACCGATTCGGTATTTACCGATTCGGGAAATACCGATTCAGTTTTGACAATGCTTTCCTATGGGCCTTCCATACGGTTGTATTGCCATTACCGATTCGGTATCTACCGATTGGGTATCTACCGATTCGGAAAATACCGAATCGGGACATACCGATTCGGGAAATACCGATTTGAGTGTAACCGAATCGGTAAGTGTAGAAACACGATACCGATTGTTACCGAATCGGTATTTTTACGATTTTTTTTCTCTACATATCATTTACCGATTTCAGAATACCGATTCGGTATGAATCGGTATTTTAAAATCGGTAAATGACTTTTACCTACATCGGGCCCTATATACCCAGGATTCTGTATCTCAAGACCAAATTGAGCAATATTTGCTAAAATTTGACTTACCTGAGGTGAGGGTCCCTGAAAGAGAAGAAATAGAAACCCCAATATCTATGCTAGAATTGCAGACAGCATTGGATGACTTGGCGTTGGGGAAAGCAGCCGGGCCGGATACACTTCCTCTTGAGATTTATCAAATGCTCTTTCCCATTATAAAGGACGATATGCTTGCTACTATTATAGCTGCTCAGTCTGGGAATCCCCCTCCATCGTGGGCCGATGCAAATATTGTGGTCTTCAAGAAGAAAGATAAGCCCCCTACACTCCCTGGGTCATATAAACCTATATAATTAATAAATGCGGACGCTAAGATATATTCAAAAATACTCGCAACTCAGCTAGTTCAAATTGTTCCATTTTTGGTATCTCGACATCAATATGGGTTTCTTCCTGGCAGAAGCACGGTTAATCACTTGCACAGGGTCATAGCGTCGCTGGATTATGCAACTGTATTACATAAAAATATCGGTATAATATTTTTAGATGCCGGAAAAGCTCTTGATCGCATTGCATGCACATTTCTTTGGTCTGTAATGTACAAAATGGGGTTTGGGCCCCAGTTTTGGCTCGCTTTACAGACTATGTATAAATGACCGAGGGCTAAGATCTGCGCGATGGGGCAAGGTAAGGATGCCCATGCTCACTGCTATTATTTTCTATTTATATTGAACCTCTGTTGCGAATGCTGGAGTCTACACAGGGCATACAATCAATGGTACTGGGTGAACATCAAGTCCGAGTTCTAGCCTACGCTGTCGACATATCGGTTGTAACATCTGACCCTAAGCAAGCACTATGCGAGATTGAGCACTTGACGCAAGAGTTTGGGAAGTCCGCGGGCTATAAGTTAAATATTCCTAAAACCCAGCTTGTTTGTACTACAGGGCTTTGCCCTGATGAGCCGGGAGTGACACACAAGGCTAGATATCTGGGGATCAAAATTTGGATGTCGCTTCAAGAGATAGTAACTGTCAATTGGGTTGATATATTAGGATCCGTTAAGAGACACCTGGAAAATGTGGAATGTCTTCATTTATCAATGGTAGGTCGACGGAATGTTTTAAAGATGTGTACATTACCCAGGGTGCTTGATTATTTTCGGACTGTACCGTTGGAGCTGACACGTGTACAGTTAATGAAGCTACAATCTGTTACGGATAGGTTCATTTGGGGTTGGAAGAAGGCCCGGCGGGCTTCAAAATATATGATGTTATCACTGTCAAGAGGAGGATGGGGGGTGCTTTTTATTATTTAGTTTGTCTCCTCCAAAATATGAATATTTTGGTCACAATGTCGTTTGAAACCCCAAATATGTATTTAATGTTATTAGGATGCCAGTCCTGCCAAGTCTTGCTAAGATTTTTTTAACCAAGTTACTACAAATAACAAGATTTAAAATAGTATCTGCAGCATTTAAAGGTTGGAGATGGATACGTAAAATTATTGCCCTTAATCAAATAAATTATTATACTCCTTTTGACTCCACAGAATAATTTCCTTCAATATTTTGGGATACTAAGATGAGGACATGGGGGGGACAAAGGGATTTGTTGTTTAGGGGATGTCTACAATGCTGGCGTTATCGTTTCATTTGCGGAGCTAATTGAACAATATGCAATCTCTAAAAATTATTTTTTTAAATATCTACAGCTACGGGATTTTATTTTTAGGCACAGTAGCACCCTTTCTATTGTAACTAATGAACTTCTTGAAGCTTTGATTACAGGGGCTTAGATTGGGACTTTGTACGATATTTTATTGGCTATGCAGCAAGATGATATCGAGGTTCAAGATCTGAAATGGAGTACTAGACGTGGCAACCCTGGTTTGTTTGTTCAAGAATCAATTGATATGGCTAATAAAGTTATTTTGACTGCTAATTTACGTGCCCAACATTATAAATCTATGTTTAATTTATACCGTACGCCGGCTAAAATGGTGAAGTGGGTTGATGCTTATGATGGGCAATGCCTCAGGTGTCAAGCCGCGGAGGCTGACATTGTACATATATTTTTTGACTGTAATGCGCTGGGACCTTTTTTATTATCTATTGCGCAATTTCTGTCTCAAATAACAAGTGTTAAGGTTATGATATCCAGAGAGATTATGTAAATTGGGGTATTTAAAGATAGAGATGTTATTCAGCTTTATTATCCATATAGATTTTTCCTTTTCATGGCTATGTCAGTTGCCCGATTATGTATTGCTTCTATGTGGTTGAAACCAGAGGCCCCATTGTATGAAATCTGGCGTGCAAAGTTTTATAATGTGTTTCATTTGGAATTTAACTTGTATTGCATTAAAACATTGAAGAAAAATCAATTAGGGATTAAGATTTGGCAGCACATGATACAGCATATGGAGAGTTCGCTCTTCGATTAGTGTCTTCGTTTTGGTTGCCTTTTGATTGCTTTTAGCCATCTTATCTGCAATGCTCTTGTTTTTTTTATAGCACATTGAATATTGATTAATCTATGTATGATTTCTACTTGCTATGTATGCTATGAACTGAAAAAATAATATATATATATAAAAAAAGAGATTGGAGCATTAGTACTACACATCACACTCGAAAGAATGTTTAACAGCTCTTATAAATGACAAACTGCAATTCAACAAGAAATCTACGGACAATGCCTCATTATGGGCCAGATGTAGGAAGGCAATAACCGGTCAGTTACGGCCGAAATAGGCTGTTACCAACCGGTAATTGACTTTTCCTATGTAGGTGGCAAATGTACCGATTCGGTAAATAACGAATCGGTATTTACTGATTCGGTATTTACCGAATCATCATTTACCGATTCGGTATTTACCGAATCAGTAAATAAAATGAAGGAAGAACTTTAAACAGTGCTTCTGGGCTCAAAGGATTCGTTATTTACCACCAACTATTAGTTAGTGGTAAATAACAAATTCCTATGTAAATGCAAATATGTGCATTTACACCTGTGCCATGTCACAGGGCATGTATGTGTGCCACATGTGCACACAAGCACTAATCAGGGGTGCAACAGGGTGTCAAAGTGACACCCTGCCACCCTTGACTTTTTCCCAATTTTACCGAATCGGTAATTACCGATTCGGTAATTGACATTCATTCCTATGGGAATGAATGGCAAATACCGAATTGGTAATTACCGATTCGGTAAATACTGAATCTTAACGATTCGGTCTTTTTTACCTAAAAATTATCTACATAGCATTTACCGATTCGAACATACCGAATCAGTAAAATTCGGTATTTTCGAATCGGTAAATGTCAATTACCTACATCTAGCCTATATCTTTTAAAGTCCAGTGCAAAACTTTATGGAGGCAAAAATAAAGCAGGGAAAAAACTGGCTAATTATTTAAAAATCCATCACAACAAATTGAATATTGAAACTAAAGATGACGAACATTCTGTTCTAAAATTTAACGGTGCTGAGATATTGAATGAGTTTTCTCTCTTTTACAAATGCTTATACACATCTGAAAGACATCCTACAGACCAATCATTGTCATACTTTTTCTCCAACATCCAAGAAACCCAACGTACCCCTGTTGATCTGTCCTCATTGGAAGTAGACCTAACACAGCAGGAACTCCTCAAAGCACTCCAACATCTTAAAAAAGACAAAGCACCTGGTCCAGATAGCGTCACTGTCGAATTTTATCTTCACTTCTCTAAATTCTTAATGCCAAAATTATATGACCTCGTAAACTCTTTTTGTTCACTAAATAGTTCCTCTGGCTCCTTTTCAGAAGCGCATATCTGTCTCATACCTTAGGAGGGGAAAGACTACCAACATTGTAAAAATTATAGACCTATCTCCTTCGTCAAAATCGATTACAAAACTTTTTCTAAAGCATTAGCCATAAGCTGAGACTCCTACTTACCAAACCTATTGGGTAAAGAACAATCTGGTTTTGTTAATGGACGTGTCATAACATAACACACAACTTTTCTTTAATGTTTTATCTAAATCATCCCACCGAAAACAACCCTTTGCAGGTATAGCATTAGACGCAGAAAAGGCAGTTGATAGAGTTGAATGGAATTACTTGTTTCATACTCTCAAATGGTTCGGCTTTTGCCCTAAATTTACGTCTTTGATATCCCTCCTTTATACCAACGCTCGAGCTGCATTATGTGCTAATGGCTTAATTTCTCCTTTCTTTGATTTAGGCAGAGGGGTATGTCAGGGTTGCCCCTTATTTCCTTTTCTTTTTAACTTAGCTCTAGAACCATTTCTTTGCAAATTGTGCCAAAACCCAAATTTACATGACTTCCAAACGTCTAACTCTTACATTAAACTTGCAGCTTATGCTGATGATATTTAGCTTTTTATGTCAAAACCTGAAGAGTAAATTCCTGTTTTTTTAGCGAAAGTGAAGTCGTACTCCCTAATTTCCAGCTACAAATTGAATAATGAAAAATGTGAGATCCTGCCCTTAACTAAGTACACTTTTAAATCAGACTTTACACATCTAATTTCACGTGGAACCTTAAACAAATATTGAGTATTTAGGACTCCACTTCACCTCTTCAATATCAGACACAGTAATATTGTGCATGAATAAGTGTTTTTAAAACAATCTCAGAATTGACTACCAAATGGCATCCTCTTTACTTATCTTTGTGGGGACACTTGAACACCATAAAGATGATGCTGGCACCCTTAGTCTTATATACTATCTCTAACATCCCAGTTACTATACCCGCTAACTTATTTAGGAAAATGTATTCCATTCTTTCCTCCTTTCTGTGGAGTAATAGGAAGTCCTGAATGTCTTTATTAAAATTGACTAGACCTAAATCAGAAGGTGGAGTTAACTTCCCAGTCTTTCCGGCGTATCAGAATGCTTTCCTTCTGCGTCAAGCCTCCTTTTGGTTTCTTGACTCCAAAGATGAATGCCCTCTTTGGACTTCACTTGAAGGTCTATTTCTATCTCCCTTCTCTTTCCGTGAATATCTTTCCCTTTCATGCAAACCTCAGTCCCTCTCCACCCCCATAACTTAGACTACCTCCAAACTTCTGGAGTAAACTTTTAATTTCACTAATAATACCTCAGATTCTTTTCTTAATTCACCAATTTGGCACAACAAAAACCTACTCATCCGTAACAAGCCTTTTTATTGGAGGACCTGAAGCCAAAAGGGACTATCATGGGTTCACCAGTTATTCACAGGTCCTGATTTTTTTCCCTTCATCTCATTTAGCAAATCATTTAACCTACCAGCCTCATTCAGTCATAAATATAACCTACTCAGGAAAGCAGTGATGAATACATATATCCAACTTTCTGCTGTTACTGATACCCCCAGCATTCGAGATAACTCCTCACCCTTCAACATTCTGTTACAATACTGGCCTAAATCTTCCACTATTCATAACTACTTACAAAGTGCAAACTCTGACAGAACAAAGACCAAAATAGATAAATTGTGGGAACGTGACCTCATGTAATCTTGGCCGTTATTGCTCTGGGCCAACATATGGATCAAATTACGTAAATCATCCAGAGCAGCCAATACAACACAAACACTGTTCTTTATATATAACAGGCTTTTATTCACACCGGCCACTTTAAGTAAAACCTTTTCAACGGTACCAGATATCTCTTGGACATGCTCGACTCCAAATGCTGATTTATTCCACACGTTATTTTATTGTCCATGTGTATATACTTTCTGGCAACAAGTTTGGTCCCAAATTAACCGAATTTATGGTACTAAGTTTACTTTTTCCTTTATCCATGTTTTTTTACTAAGTTTGTCGAATATTTGGTAAAAGTCTATGTTGAATATCAAAATTATTGATTTGTTAATTGCGGTTGCTTTTCAGCAAATCACCACAAATTGGAAAGACTTTACAAAGATTTCTTATAAGGCTTGGTGGTATGCCGTGTGTCATAATCATAGATTAGATACCTCCTTTGTTTATCCTATACACTTGGCAACAAAACGCATAAATCTATGGTCACCTGTTACAATGTATTTTGATGCAAGCCCTAAACACACCTTGCCACAGCCATTTCAGCAGGAGGTCCTTAAACCACCCTGACATTCCCAAAGGTTCCTACAGCTGTTTATATTCTAATGTTGTTCATATTCGACTTATATTGTTTTATTTTTTCTTTATTTATTAATCGGTCCATTCTGTGTAACGTTTTTGAGATGGACTTGCGATGTAGTGACAGAAATGTTATATTTTGTATTGTATGACACCTCTATTGTTCCAATAAAGTATTTCTGAACTTAAAAAACGTTACCTAAGTATTACAACTGCCATACCCTGGCCTCATTGCATGCAATCTATGGTTAACATTTACTTTAAATAGCAGATGTATAATTTAATTGAATAGGCATATGATGGGGTGTGGAAAAGTTTATACAAATTGGTTCATAAACTGTGGGTTAGAGTATTAACAACTTTCTTTGACTTCATAAAAATATCAGTTTTAGAAAGGAAAAATTAGTCTTTTACCAACAACAGCAAAAAATGAAAATCCTTAGCCTGCCTCATAGAGATTTACATCAAAGCAGTGTCTACCCTCCAGGCAGAATGGCGTTGGGCAAGGCTGCTCCTCAAGTACTGTTGCATTTGCCAGTAACATACACTACGCAACCATCAACATCGTTCCCTCTTGTTTCATTGATTCCACCTCAGCCGTCAATCACGTTGACAGGGTTAAATTGCTCCTAAATTACAGTAAAGAGGTAGGGATAATTGTCTCTATTCCCTTTTACAGAATTACAGTCTGGCATTTGAACTCAAGGTCGCAACCTGAAGGATAGGAGTAAAATCTATAAATCTCGCAGAACAAACAGATTAAAAGAGACGAATTTGGCCACTGTGTATTTATACCTTGATGCCCTTCAAGCAAGAAATTCTTTTCTGGCCCTTTACCCTAAAATTATTGGCGTAGGTCACACAGTTTTGTTGTATTTCTTGGTCGTAGATATGCTAGTGCAAAATAAAGCACATGTCAAATGAATACTTTGAAAACATATGGTAATAAATATCAGAGAATAAAATTTGTGATAATCAAACAATAAAAAATGTTTACAAAAAATTCTTGAAAATGTATTCATGAAAAGCTTGGTCAGAAAATGTCTTGGAATGACTGAATTAGTCACTCAAAATCTTGAGTCGAGTCGTCAATAGAGATTGGAATTTGGATAAAAAGACATCAATGTTCACTATGAATTCGAAAATAAAAATAAAAATAACAAATAACAAATATTACTAGCAATTAGGTCATCACATGAAACAAACATAAAAAAGGCAATGCCTAACCATTTCTTTTTGCATTTCCTTGTTGATGCACGGCAGGAGCTAATGATCATTTGAAAAGGAGCCAGGGGACGAATGTGTCGAAGGTATGAATGAAAACATTTTCACAATGAGGAAGATGAAAGAAACAAATGTCTTAGGTCCGAAAATATTATTGCCATTTTCTTTTAAATCAGCACACAATTGTTGGTAATGCGAGTGGAGTTTGAGAAATCTAGCTAGATTCACTTACAATCAAATTCTTATTAGCAATGATCCAATTTAGAAAAGAGTTGAGGATGCGCCTCTTTACTGAACACTTCATCACAATGCATTGACAGTCCAGTAGTGGGTTGGGGGCACAGCAAAAATAGTGGACGAGAGATTTACACCTTCAGGTGATCCTCAACTGATGGAGCTCATTCAGAATGCTCATAGACATTGCCCATCTTGCCATATATGTGTGTGTTTACACCAATATGTATATATATGGGGAAAAGAAACTGATGGAAAGCTACCCACTCTGGAGAACATGCTAAGTGTGCATGATGGTTTGGCCAGCCCAAGAGGGCCCAAACTGTCATGAGCACTTGGGGAGTGCAAAGCACTCCTCACACTGATCTGCCTAGCTCAGCCCTGCCGCGCCCTGACCTGGCTCGAATCCCGCACACAAAAATTAAATTATAATAACGTTTGTTATTACCTTTTCATTTTTATTTTTTTTAATTGGGGCGACGCTCCTTCACCTTAGCAGAGGGGCCGCCACAGGTTTTATAACACAATTTTAAAACACTTTGTAATAAAACATACAAGTTATTACTGAAGGAGGACTAGGGCAAAGAAAAGCTGGGGATATAGGCTGTCTTTGTTCATCCTGAGCGTAACCATCGAATTTAGAAGTATGAATTAGAATTGGGTGTCACAATTTATGTTTTTCGTTCACAGAATCTGCTATAACTTTGGTGTTAATAGTCTTTTAGTATTATTCAGTGACAGAGCATGTTGTACCCCCAGAGTTCTTAACTTGAAGCTATGAGTGTGCAATCACTAGAATAGTACTATTCCGTGCTTGTGGGCGCTTCCTTAAATGGGCGGGGCTACTTTATAGGAATAGCTCTGGAGCTATGGGTGATATTACATGTCAGGCTTCGGCACTGAAGTTGGAAAGTGCCTGAGCACCCATGAAAGAACAAACTAGGTTAAAATGGTGGGTTTGTAGTAAGTTCTCGAGTCCGAAGCTATACTAATACCAGGAAAATACACCATCTCTGTTCCAAAATGATGATGTTTATTATTTAGTCAATAAAATGCTATCATCTGACTGTCCTCCAAATGTTTTAAAAATAAGTCAGATTTTTTCTGAAGTCAACATTCATAACATATCTAAAGAATGAATGTTTCAGAGTGGTTGTAAATAAAATTGTAAAACGCGATTATTATTATGTGATTGAGCTGAGCACCAAGAGGTTTTATCATGAACAATTAGAGTGGCTGGCCTATGTATTTTATAGAATTCACCAGATGCAGAATTTCTGCTGCAATGTTCCATGACTGCCAATGAAAAAGATTATTTTGGGATAAACTGTTTTTTAAAAACATTTTGAGTAAAAGTATGTGCCCATTACATTTATTCCGACTGCATGAGCATTTCAGTCTGTAGCACGTAGAAATGTAGTTTTGCCTTTCAATGGGACCTTTTTGTAAACATAAAAGTAAAATCTCAGGAAACTTCCGGTCTGAATTTGAGTTTGTAGCCATAAAAATATAACCATGCACGAAGAGAAAAAGATTATATTTGTCTTAATGCAAGTTAATGTGAATCCAGCCATTTGTAGTGAATGCCTAGAAACAATTGCACAACTCCCATCGCTCTGTTCATAACATTTTCTAAGCAAAATCAGGATCTTTACAACTCCACTCTGCTCTTTAGAGTTGTTACAGAATTACTGTGCTGTCAGCTCTTTTGTCTTTATTTTTGGCATGCAGTGACAAAGACTCATTTGCCCACTCCATGAAATATAATACAACACAGCAAGTGCTGCTCTGGTCACTCGCCTACATTAGAAAACCTTTTGGAATAGGATATGTCAATCATTGGCCCCACTGCATCCTCTGCATCACTTGTAAATGATAAATATGTCATGAAGTTCTCATTTCCTTTGTCCAAGCAACTCAGAAACCGCTTGGTATTTTGGCATTTTAAAAAAGCGGGCAATGGGCAATGGGGAGATGTTTACCCCAGGAGAAGAGCAAGGGTGAGATGAGATGAGATCTTGTTGGCACATGCTGCATTTTAAATAGGAAGAACAGGCCCTTTCTTCTATTAACTTAAACTTCTGAAGATCTCAGCACCCATAAATCCTAACATGCTCTACATGACCTTTGAAAAGATACAAGCAAAGATAAAGATTTCTCCACTATCTTACCGAGCCAGTCATAGGGCACACTGGTGTTGAGCTTGGTCTTTCACAATTGGTATGCAGCATACATGCTCCCTCATGGGGAATGAGTGGTAGGTTCATTCAGTGGTATTTTCTCCCCATGGCACTCCTTTTAGACCTTGGAAAAGAAGGATATGTTCTCATCCCTTGTTCTTCTCCAGGAAAAGAGCAGCAAATTGGAGAGGCTATGGGTGTTCCATGAATTGGGAGATTCCACACCTTTTCTCATCCATAGACCACATTCAGCCTCCTATTTGCTACTGGAATAAAGGGAAGGGACCTCAGAAGGGGATCTTGGGCTTTTATAAGGCCCATTTACTTTCCTTCTAGGATACTGCCTCTGCAATCTCTGAGTTAGGACCACAATGACAGTGCCAAAGGTACCAAAGGACAAACCCAGTGAAACAACTGCCACCCTGGCAATCACAAAATGGTGCATTTGATTACTACACTTTGATCACCACCATCTCCTATACTTCCCCACACACCTAATATCCTCTTGTGTTCTCAACATTTATATCTACCACACCCCACCCACCCTCACCCTCCTTACAACCTTTACACATTCTTCCCACACCTCTAACACATTCCTTTTTCTCCTTTTATTCCTAACACAACTAATACCCTCCTGCTCTTACCTGGCCCCCAGCTCTTTGGCTCTCCATTGATTCTGACCCTTTTCCACCTCCTACTCATTGCTGAGTGTATGCATTCTAGGTCTAGGCTCTGACTTTGCTAGCAGCCTTGAACACCCCATGCTGAACTGCAACCCCATCAGGTGTTCTACTGAAGGCTGGCCTAGAAATACAAACTAATGTTGAGCCACATGCAGCAAGTAAAATCTCCTGCTCTTTCCTGCCCACCTGTTTCCAGGCAGTCTGAGGGTGCAAGACCTTTTACACCTTCTGCAGATTGCTGGGTATATGCACCCTATGCCATTAGCATGCAACTTCACTGGTGGCTGCTAATCAATCTCATCTCACCCTTGAGTGCTCTATGCTGAACTACAAATTCAACTTGGTGTTCTGCTGGGGAGAGGATAGAACTATAAATTGCCGGTGGTACATAAACAGAGCTGGAGCATTACAGGCCTAACTCCTCCCTTCAAATACTTATAAGTCTGTCTTAAGTAGGCAATAAAGCTTCATATGACAGGGTGCATGTTATTTAACCCCTTCGCTGCTAGGCCTTTTCCCCTCCTGTGCTGAGGCTTTTTTTGGCGTTTTGGAGTAGTGCGCACTTAGGCCCTTGTAACTTTTTGACCACATAAGGTATCCACGCCAAATTTGCGTCCTTTTCTTCCAACATCATGTGGATTCTAAAGGCGCCCAGGGTTTGTGGATTCCCTTGGAGGGGGCCCAGAAATTAACCAAAATATAGTGATTTTTTTGTTTTTTTCAGAAAAATGGGAAAAACGGGCTGCAAATGAAAGCCTCTGGGTGTTTCCCTGAAAATGGTATCACAAAAGGGTTTGTGGGGCTGAAATCTCCATTTTCTCAGCTTTCAGGGAATGACAGACTTTTGTCAGAGAACCGAATTTTTTCACTCAGTTTTGGCATTTTTCTGGGACATAGCCTATTTTTGCTATTTTTAGAGCTTTCCACCTCCTTCCAGTTAATGGTAGAAATGAGTTTGAAAGCAATAATGGATCCTAGAAAGCTTTACATTTTCGAAAAGTAGACAAAATTCTGAATTCAGAAAGGGGTCATTTGTCTAAATCCATGAAGGTTTCGTTATAGAAACTAACAGTTAGATATTGGAATATTTTAAATTTTGTTGAAAAAAACAGCCTTTTGTCTCAACGTTTTCACCTATAACTTTTTCTAATTTTGACAGCTCTTGGAAAGCAATATACCGTTACATCTGTTAGACCTTCCTGGTTGTGGGGATATATAGGACTTGTAGTTTCACCAAGAACCCGACGAACCCAGATCCAAAAACTGAGCAGCAACTTGCAATGGCATTTTTTCATTTACTGGGTATAGTGCACTTTGTCTTGGAAAATGTATACATGGAATAATCTGTATGAAAGACACCTATGTATTTCTGAATTGGGTACAAATTATAGAGTTCAGAAACAGTATATAATTGCACATTTTCAAAGTTGGGAATACTCATACTAGCATGAGAATTATTGGTCATTTTTCATAAAGATTTTTTTTTTACACAATGTCTTTCATTCAAAGGGAGAAATGCATGAAAGCTCAATTGGTAATAACAGTTGATTTACAAATCTGAATTACCCCAAGTGTCCCGATAAAAACGGTACCTCACTTGTGTGGGTCGGCCTTGTGCCTGCGAGAGGAAACGGCGCAAAATGCAACGTGGTCACACCTAAATTTAGCAGTTACAAATTGACCCTTTTTTGGCAAAGTGCCTACCTGTAGTTTTTGCACCCTAGCTCTGCCGGCACCTAGGGAAACCTAGCAAACCTATACATTTTTGGAAAGTAGACACCCAGGGGAATTCAGGATGGGGTGACTCGACTGCCTACCACCAGGTTTTGTTACCCAGAATCCCTTGCAAAGGTAAGATTTTCACAAAATAAACACATTTTCCTCACATTTCTGTGGTGGAAAGTTCTGGAATCTGCGTGGATCAACAAATTTCCACCCACCCAGCGTGCCCCCAGGTCTCCCTAAAAAAATGGTACCTCACTTGCGTGGGTAGGCATAGTGGCTGCGACATGAAACAGCGCAAAACGCAGCATGGTCGCACCTCAATTTCCCAGTGAAATTTAGCACGATTCGGACAAAAAGACTACCTTTTGTTTTTGCGCCGTAGCTCTGCCAGCACCTAGGGAAACCTAGCAAACCTATACATTTTTGAAAACTAGACACCCAGGGCAATTCAGGATGGGGTGACTCGTCTGCTCACCCCCAGGTTTTGTTACCCAGAATCCCTTGCAAACATAAAAATTTGACCAAAAAAACACATTTTCCTCACATTTCTGTGGTGGAAAGTTCTGGAATCTGCGTGGATCAACAAATTTCCACCCACCCAGCGTTCCCCCAGGTCTCCCGAAAAAAATGGTACCTCACTTGCGTGGGTAGGCATAGTGGCTGCGACATGAAACAGCGCAAAACGCAGCATGGTCGCACCTCAATTTCCCAGTGAAATTTAGCACGATTCGGACAAAAAGACTACCTTTTGTTTTTGCGCCGTAGCTCTGCCAGCACCTAGGGAAACCTAGCAAACCTATACATTTTTGAAAACTAGACACCCAGAGCAATTCAGGATGGGGTGACTCGTCTGCCCACCCCCAGGTTTTGTTACCCAGAATCCCTTGCAAACATAAAAATTTGACCAAAAAAACACATTTTCCTCACATTTCTGTGGTGGAAAGTTCTGGAATCTGCGTGGATCAACAAATTTCCACCCACCCAGCGTGCCCCCAGGTCTCCCGAAAAAAATGGTACCTCACTTGCGTGGGTAGGCATAGTGGCTGCGACATGAAACAGCGCAAAACGCAGCATGGTCGCACCTCAATTTCCCAGTGAAATTTAGCACGATTCGGACAAAAAGACTACCTTTTGTTTTTGCGCCGTAGCTCTGCCAGCACCTAGGGAAACCTAGCAAACCTATACATTTTTGAAAACTAGACACCCAGGGCAATTTAGGATGGGGTGACTCGTCTGCCCACCCCCAGGTTTTGTTACCCAGAATCCCTTGCAAACATAAAAATTTGACCAAAAAAACACATTTTCCTCACATTTCTGTGGTGGAAAGTTCTGGAATCTGCGTGGATCAACAAATTTCCACCCACCCAGCGTGCCCCCAGGTCTCCCGAAAAAAATGGTACCTCACTTGCGTGGGTAGGCATAGTGGCTGCGACATGAAACAGCGCAAAACGCAGCATGGTCGCACCTCAATTTCCCAGTGAAATTTAGCACGATTCGGACAAAAAGACTACCTTTTGTTTTTGCGCCGTAGCTCTGCCAGCACCTAGGGAAACCTAGCAAACCTATACATTTTTGAAAACTTGACACCCAGGGCAATTCAGGATGGGGTGACTCGTCTGCCCACCCCCAGGTTTTGTTACCCAGAATCCCTTGCAAACATAAAAATTTGACCAAAAAAACACATTTTCCTCACATTTCTGTGGTGGAAAGTTCTGGAATCTGCGTGGATCAACAAATTTCCACCCACCCAGCGTGGCCCCAGGTCTCCCGAAAAAAATGGCACCTCACTTGCGTGGGTAGGCATAGTGGCTGCGACATGAAACAGCTCAAAACGCAGCATGGTCGCACCTCAATTTCCCAGTGAAATTTAGCACGATTCGGACAAAAAGACTACCTTTTGTTTTTGCGCCGTAGCTCTGCCAGCACCTAGGGAAACCTAGCAAACCTATACATTTTTGAAAACTAGACACCCAGGGCAATTCAGGATGGGGTGACTCGTCTGCCCACCCCCAGATTTTGTTACCCAGAATCCCTTGCAAACATAAAAATTTGACCAAAAAAACACATTTTCCTCACATTTCTGTGGTGGAAAGTTCTGGAATCTGCGTGGATCAACAAATTTCCACCCACCCAGCGTGGCCCCAGGTCTCCCGAAAAAAATGGTACCTCACTTGAGTGGGTAGGCATAGTGGCTGTGACATGAAACAGCGCAAAACGCAGCATGGTCGCACCTCAATTTTCCAGTGAAATTTAGCACGATTCGGACAAAAAGACTACCTTTTGTTTAGCGCCGTAGCTCTGCCAGCACCTAGGGAAACCTAGCAAACCTATACATTTTTGAAAACTAGACACCCAGGGCAATTCAGGATGGGGTGACTCGTCTGCCCACCCCCAGGTTTTGTTACCCAGAATCCCTTGCAAACATAAAAATTTGACCAAAAAAACACATTTTCCTCACATTTCTGTGGTGGAAAGTTCTGGAATCTGCGTGGATCAACAAATTTCCACCCACCCAGCGTGGCCCCAGGTCTCCCAAAAAAAATGGTACCTCACTTGCGTGGGTAGGCATAGTGGCTGCGACATGAAACAGCGCAAAACGCAGCATGGTCGCACCTCAATTTCCCAGTGAAATTTAGCACGATTCGGACAAAAAGACTACCTTTTGTTTTTGCGCCGTAGCTCTGCCAGCACCTAAGGAAACCTAGCAAACCTATACATTTTTGAAAACTAGACACCCAGGGCAATTCAGGATGGGGTGACTCGTCTGCCCACCCCCAGGTTTTGTTTTCCAGAATCCCTTGCAAACATAAAAATTTGACCAAAAAAACACATTTTCCTCACATTTCTGTGGTGGAAAGTTCTGGAATCTGCGTGGATCAACAAATTTCCACCCACCCAGCGTGGCCCCAGGTCTCCCAAAAACAATGGTACCTCACTTGCGTGGGTAGGCATAGTGGCTGCGACATGAAACGGCGCAAAACGCAGCATGGTCGCACCTCAATTTCCCAGTGAAATTTAGCACGATTCGGACAAAAAGACTACCTTTTGTTTTTGCGCCGTAGCTCTGCCAGCACCTAGGGAAACCTAGCAAACCTATACATTTTTGAAAACTAGACACCCAGGGCAATTCAGGATGGGGTGACTCGTCTGCCCACCCCCAGGTTTTGTTACCCAGACTCCCTTGCAAATATAAAAATTTGACCAAAAAAACACATTTTCCTCACATTTCTGTGGTGGAAAGTTCTGGAATCTGCGTGGATCAACAAATTTCCACCCACCCAGCGTGCCCCCAGGTCTCCCGAAAAAAATGGTACCTCACTTGTGTGGGTAGGCATAGTGGCTGCGACATGAAACAGCGCAAAACGCAGCATGGTCGCACCTCAATTTCCCAGTGAAGTTTAGCACGATTCGGACAAAAAGACTACCTTTTGTTTTTGCGCCGTAGCTCTGCCAGCACCTAGGGAAACCTAGCAAACCTATACATTTTTGAAAACTAGACACCCAGGGCAATTCAGGATGGGGTGACTCGTCTGCCCACCCCCAGGTTTTGTTACCCAGAATCCCTTGCAAACATAAAAATTTGACCAAAAAAAACACATTTTCCTCACATTTCTGTGGTGGAAAGTTCTGGAATCTGCGTGGATCAACAAATTTCCACCCACCCAGCGTGCCCCCAGGTCTCCCGAAAAAAATTGTACCTCACTTGCGTGGGTAGGCATAGTGGCTGCGACATGAAACAGCGCAAAACGCAGCATGGTCGCACCTCAATTTCCCAGTGAAATTTAGCACGATTCGGACAAAAAGACTACCTTTTGTTTTTACGCCGTAGCTCTGCCAGCACCTAGGGAAACCTAGCAAACCTATACATTTTTGAAAACTAGACACCCAGGGAAATTCAGGATGGGGTGACTCGTCTGCCCACCCCCAGGTTTTGTTACCCAGAATCCCTTGCAAACATAAAAATTTGACCAAAAAAACACATTTTCCTCACATTTCTGTGGTGGAAAGTTCTGGAATCTGCGTGGATCAACAAATTTCCACCCACCCAGCGTGCCCCCAGGTCTCCCGAAAAAAATGGTACCTCACTTGCGTGGGTAGGCATAGTGGCTGCGACATGAAACAGCGCAAAACGCAGCATGGTCGCATCTCAATTTCCCAGTGAAATTTAGCACGATTCGGACAAAAAGACTACCTTTTGTTTTTGCGCCGTAGCTCTGCCAGCACCTAGGGAAACCTAGCAAACCTATACATTTTTGAAAACTAGACACCCAGGGCAATTCAGGATGGGGTGACTCGTCTGCCCACCCCCAGGTTTTGTTACCCAGAATCCCTTGCAAACATAAACATTTGACCAAAAAAACACATTTTCCTCACATTTCTGTGGTGGAAAGTTCTGGAATCTGCGTGGATCAACAAATTTCCACCCACCCAGCGTGGCCCCAGGTCTCCCGAAAAAAATGGTACCTCACTTGCGGGGGTAGGCATAGTGGCTGCGACATGAAACAGCGCAAAACGCAGCATGGTCGCACCTCAATTTCCCAGTCAAATTTAGCACGATTCGGACAAAAAGACTACCTTTTGTTTTTGCGCCGTAGCTCTGCCAGCACCTAGGGAAACCTAGCAAACCTATACATTTTTGAAAACTAGACACCCAGGGCAATTCAGGATGGGGTGACTCGTCTGCCCACCCCCAGGTTTTGTTACCCAGAATCCCTTGCAAACATAAAAATTTGACCAAAAAAACACATTTTCCTCACATTTCTGTGGTGGAAAGTTCTGGAATCTGCGTGGATCAACAAATTTCCACCCACCCAGCGTGCCCCCAGGTCTCCCGAAAAAAATGGTACCTCACTTGCGTGGGTAGACATAGTGGCTGCAACAGGAAACGGTTCAAATCGTACGGTGGTGAATTTACAATACCTTATTGCAAAACAACCTTGATTTTGGGGGGGGGGCATCTGAGTTTGTGGCCCGGGGCTCGGTGGTATTCTTTGTAAAGTAGCAAACCCAAACAGTTCTGAAAACTAGACACCCAGGGGAGTCCAGGGAGGTATGGCATGCATGGGTCCCCCAATGTTTTCCTACCCAGAACTCTCTGCAAACCTTAAAATTAGGTAAAAATTGCACTTTTCCAAACGTTTTGGCGTGGGATCACCGGGCCGGCAAAAAAGTCATACCACCCTGCGTTCCCCTTGTTCTCCCGAGTAAAAGGATACCTCACTTGTGTGGGTGCCCCAAAGCAGAGCACGCCAAAAATGAATTTTGAAAAAAGTAGTTTTTACTCATATTTACGTTTCACAAATTAAGCACCCCAGCCTAAGTCACATGCCTTTGGCCCACCCACACAAGTGAGGTATCATTTTACTCGGGAGAACAAGGGAAACACTGGGTGGTAGGACATTTGTTCCGGCAGCGAGATCCCACCCAAAAAAGTATGGAAAAGTGGGTTTTTTGACAAAAATTTCAGGTTTGCAGGGGTTTCTGGGTAGGAAATCATTGGGGGACCCACGCATGCCATACCACCCTGGACTCCCCCGGGTGTCTAGTTCTCAGAACTGTTTGGGTTTGGTAATTTCCAAAGATGCCTGCCAAGCCCCGGGCCAAAAGCTCAGGTGACCCCCTCAAAAAATAAGATTATTTGGCTAAAGGTAATGTTTTCCTCTCCACAGTATGAATTGGGCCTTTTCCTAAAGCAGCCGCTATGCCTACCCACGCAAGTGAGGTACCATTTTTATCGGGAGACCTTGGGGAACGCTGGGTGGGAGGTAATTTGTGTGTACCCAGTGATGCCACGCTTTCCCACACTAAAACGTGTGAAAAAACTGATTTTTTCCAGGCAAAAAATGAGGTTTGCAAGGGATTCTGGGTAAAGGAACGTTGGAGGATACACGCAAGCCATACCTCCTTGGAAGCCCCCGGGTGTCTACTTTTCAGAAATGTGTGGGATTGGTAGGTTTCCCTAGATGGCTGTCTCGCACGGGGCCAAAAACCCAGGTAACCCCTCTTGCAAAAGCTGGTGGACTTAAGATTTTCACCATTGTTACATTCACCAGCTTTTGCAAGAGGGGTTACCTGGGTTTCTGGCCCCGTGCGAGACAGCCATCTATGGAAACCTACCAAACCCACACATTTCTGAAAGGTAGACACCCGGGCGCTTCCAAGGAGGTATGGCTTGCGTGGATCCGCCAACGTTCCTTTACCCAGAATCCCTTGCAAACCTCAATTTTAGCAGAAAAAAATCTATTTTTTCACACATTGTAGTCTGGGAAAGCGTGGCATCACTGGGCTCAAACAAATTACCTCCCACCCAGCGTTCCCCCAGGTCTCCCGATAAAAACGGTACCTCACTTGCGTGGGTAGACATAGTGGCTGCAACAGGAAACGGTTCAAATCGTACGGTGGTGAATTTACAATACCTTATTGCAAAACAACCTTGATTTTGGGGGGGGGCATCTGAGTTTGTGGCCCGGGGCTCGGTGGTATTCTTTGCAAAGTAGCAAACCCAAACAGTTCTGAAAACTAGACACCCAGGGGAGTCCAGGGAGGTATGGCATGCATGGGTCCCCCAATGTTTTCCTACCCAGAACTCTCTGCAAACCTTAAAATTAGGTAAAAATTGCACTTTTCCAAACTTTTTGGCGTGGGATCACTGGGCCGGCAAAAAAGTGATACCACCCTGCGTTCCCCTTGTTCTCCCGAGTAAAAGGATACCTCGCTTGTGTGGGTGCCCCAAAGCAGAACACGCCAAAAATGAATTTTGAAAAAAGTAGTTTTTACTCATATTTACGTTTTACAAATTAAGCACCCCAGCCTAAGTCACATGCCTTTGGCCCACCCACACAAGTGAGGTATCATTTTACTCGGGAGAACAAGGGAAACACTGGGTGGTAGGACATTTGTTCCGGCAGCGAGATCCCACCCAAAAAAGTATGGAAAAGTGGGTTTTTTGACAAAAATTTCAGGTTTGCAGGGGTTTCTGGGTAGGAAAACATTGGGGGACCCACGCATGCCATACCACCCTGGACTCCCCCGGGTGTCTAGTTCTCAGAACTGTTTGGGTTTGGTAATTTCCAAAGATGCCTGCCAAGCCCCGGGCCAAAAGCTCAGGTGACCCCCTCAAAAAATAAGATTATTTGGCTAAAGGTAATGTTTTCCTCTCCACAGTATGAATTGGGCCTTTTCCTAAAGCAGCCGCTATGCCTACCCACGCAAGTGAGGTACCATTTTTATCGGGAGACCTTGGGGAACGCTGGGTGGGAGGTAATTTGTGTGTGCCCAGTGATGCCACGCTTTCCCACACTAAAACGTGTGAAAAAACTGTTTTTTTCCATGCAAAAAATGAGGTTTGCAAGGGATTCTGGGTAAAGGAACGTTGGAGGATCCACGCAAGCCATACCTCCTTGGAAGCCCCCGGGTGTCTACTTTTCAGAAATGTGTGGGATTGGTAGGTTTCCCTAGATGGCTGTCTCGCACGGGGCCAAAAACCCAGGTAACCCCTCTTGCAAAAGCTGGTGGACTTAAGATTTTCACCATTGTTACATTCACCAGCTTTTGCAAGAGGGGTTACCTGGGTTTCTGGCCCCGTGCGAGACAGCCATCTATGGAAACCTACCAAACCCACACATTTCTGAAAAGTAGACACCCGGGCGCTTCCAAGGAGGTATGGCTTGCGTGGATCCGCCAACGTTCCTTTACCCAGAATCCCTTGCAAACCTCAATTTTAGCAGAAAAAAATCAATTTTTTCACACGTTGTAGTCTGGGAAAGCGTGGCATCACTGGGCTCACACAAATTACCTCCCACCCAGCATTCCCCCAGGTCTCCCGATAAAAACGGTACCTCACTTGCGTGGGTAGCCATAGTGGCTGCAACAGGAAAAGGTCCAAATCTAACAGTGGTGAATATAAAATACCCTGAAGCAATATAACTTTGATTTTTTGGGGGGAGGCACCTGAGTTTTTGGCCTGGGGTGGGTGGTATTCTTTGGAAAGTAGCAAACCCAAACAGTTCTGAAAACTAGACACCCGGGAGAGTCCAGGGAGGTATGGCATGTGTGGGTCCACCAATGTTTTCCTACCCAGAACTCCTTGCAAACCTTAAAAATAGGTAAAAATAGCACTTTTCCAAACATTTTGGCGTGGGATCGCCGTGCCGGCAAAAAAGTCCTACCACCCTGCGCTCCCCTTGTTCTCCCGAGTAAAAGGATACCACACCTTAACAGAGTTACTCAAAAGTCAAACATTCAAGCACGGCTATCTATTCCTCAAAGACACACACATACAGGTTGGATTTGGCACGAGGGCGAGTGATGGTTCAGTACATAAAATTTTATTAACAAGATATTTCAAAAAAATGAAATGCTCTGTCAATAAATAAATGCATAAAAACTGAACCAGTGACTCGCAACTCGTGAGCTGTAAAGCCACGACAAGGCACCAACCGTTTTACAGGCCATTCACGCACCTTTCATACCTGATACAAACCAGACCATTGACACCATCCGAATGGAAAAGCAACACATAACAACAATCACAATAAGGGGCAAGGTACACCCTACTGCAGAAAGAGAAAAAAAACAATTATTACTGCACACCCATCTAATCCGCAAGCACACACACATACTGGTTGGATTTGGCGCGAGGGTGAGTGATGATTCAGTACATACAATTGGATACGCAAGTAATTTCATCAAAAATGAAATACACTGCGTATAATTGAAAGTATGATAAACTGAACCACTGACTCGCAGCTCGTGAGCTGTAAAGCCACGTCAAGGCACCAACCTCTTTACAGGCCATTCATACACCTTTCGTACGCGTGACACATACAAAACATTCACACCGCCAGCCGCGGACCCATCACATTTTAACACTCACACCAGCAAACAGCGCCATTCAAGGGCCCATCACTTTCACACGCCCACATTTCTGACACTGCAACTACACAAAATGATGGACTGTGTGGAGTGTCACTCAACTAGTAGTGTGTGTATTGACCAACAGAAAGTAACTACTCACACACCGCCTGCCGAGCGCCAGTCCACCCACACCACCATCCAAGCACCAGACCATGCACACTGCCAGCCAAACACCACTCAGCGCACACCGACAGCCAACTACCACTCCACACACACCACCAGCCAAGCATCACTCCACGCACACCACCAGCCAAGCGCCACTCCACAAACACAACACCATCCAAGCACCACTCCACACACGCCGCCAGCCAAGCACCACTCCACACACACCGCCAGCCAAGCACCACTCCACTCACACCGCCAGCCAAGCACCTAACCATACACTCCGCCAGCCAAGCAAAAATCCACGCACCCCCCCCAGCACAACTCCAAACCATGCACTATGCCAGCCAAGCACCAGACCACGCACACCACCAGCCAAGCGCCATCCACTCACACCACCAGCCAAGCACCTAACCATGCACTCCGCCAGCCAAGCAAAAATCCACTCACCCCCCAGCACAACTCCAATCCATGCACTATGCCAGCCAAGCACCAGACCACGCACACCACCAGCCAAGCGCCAGTCCACGCACACCAACAATCCAAGCACAATCCTGCACACACCACCATCGAAATTAGAATTTTTTTAAAGAAATACCACAAATCAAATGTAGAAACCTACAAATCTGCTAACACAAATTCAAAACCTAAATGCTTTGCACTAATGCAAACCTAAAAGCAAACAAAAAAATATTACAGAAAACAGACCAGACAGTACACTTACAAGCTCAATGAAACTCACAAAACTTCTTTTGTGTGTGGTACGATTTAAAACAAGCTGGCACACACAATCCAGGATTTGAAGGACAGTCAGGACAGTGCATACGAGACTCCCTCCGCACTTCTCTTCGCCAACAGACTCTACATCTTTTAGTGGGATTGTCTTTTGCAGTTGTGGGAGGAATGTATTCTGGAAAGTGGCGATCTTTCAGTCTAGCCACTTCCTCCACCACTCCAAATCTTGGCACACTTGCCTGTTCCACTAGTACAAGGCTGCCTATTATAGTCTCCTGAAACTTAACAAAAGGCATCTTTGACTCAGGACAAGATTTCTGGAAAACAACAAAAGCATTAAAGGATGCCAAGTGGAAAAGATGGATAGCCAACTTCTTGTACCAAACGTAAGCCTTTCGAAGAGCAGCATAAGGTTCCAACCTCTGATCTACTCTGTCAACACCACCCATGTGCCTATTATAGTCTAAAATGCACACAGGTTTACGCACTTCAGCAGTCTCACCCCGAACTGGCAGAGCTTCAGTGCTTTCGTCATGGATATTAGTCAGCATGTAAACATCTCTCCTGTCTGAAAACTTCACAGCTAGAAGCTTCCCACATCGCAATGCAGTAGACTGTCCCCGCACAAGCCTTTTGCAAACAAGTTCTATTGGGAAACCTTTCCGGTTACTGCGCATCGTGCCACATGCAACAGTGCCCACTTTGGCCAACTCCTTGAACAAACGCACACTAGTGTAGAAGTTATCTACATATAAATGGTGGCCTTTGTTAAATAATCGTCTACCTAGTTCCCACACAATTTTCTCAGTCACTCCAAAAGTGGACGGACAAGCAGAAGTGTTAATGCTGGAATCCTTACCAGTGTACACCCTGAAATTATAAACATATCCAGTCTCACTGTCACACAGCATATACAGTTTGATGCCATAGCGTGCCCTCTTACTAGGAATGTATTGCCTAAAAACCAAGCGGCCCTTGAACAATACCAAAGACTCGTCCACAGCTATTTCTCTTCCAGGTGCAAACATCTCAGGAAAATGATCAACAAAGTGATCAAGGACAGGCCGAATCTTAAAAAGACGGTCACAATCAGGGTGATCGCGTGGCAACGCTAAATCATTATCAACAAAATGCATCATGCGAAGAAGAAGCATATATCGATCACGAGTCATAACTGCTGGAAATATAGATGTTGCCATCAAGGGACTAGTGGACCAATAAGAAGACATTGATGGCTTCCTTAGCAAGCCCATCAAAAAAGTTAATCCCAAAAACTTCTTCATCTCTTCAACATATGTGGGAGACCAATGGGTAGCTCTGGAATGGGGCTTAAGGCTGGCACTGTGGTCCCTCAAATACTGCTCTGCATACAAATTAGTTTGCTCCACAATCTCATGCAAAAACTCATCGTCAAAAAACAACTGAAAAAATTGAATTGGCAAAAAATTGTCAGTATTCACTCTACACCCTGGAACACCAGTGAAGTCTGGCAATTCCGGCTGCACCATGCCAGGGGCAACCCAGACGTCATCACTAACATGAGGAGAAGAAGCCACCCTAGCCTGCAGGCCAGATGCCTCTTGCTGCACTACATCAACGGGAACACTAGCATCCCCAGATGCCTCTTGCCTCACTACACCAACAGGAATACTAGCATCCCCAGATACATTTTGCATCTCTTCACCAACAGGAGAACTCACATCCCCAGCTGCCTCTTGCATCTCAACATCAACAGAAGAACTCGCATCCCCAGATGCCACTTGCTGCTCAACAACAACAGAAAGACTAGCAGCACCAGATGCCTCATGCTGCTCTACAACAGGAAGACTAGCAGCACCAGATAACCTTTGGCGCACCACAGCAATGTGAAACCTTTTGGGCGCAGCCTTTACCACACTTGCCTGTTCCTGACGAGAAAAAAAGGGAAACCTTGAGGACCTAGGCTGCCGCTCACATGGCTCTTGCCTCTCTACCGGCACATCAATGTCCCTCTCTACCACAGGCACTTCATCAGCACTAGAAGAAGAATCATCATCCGATGATACCATGCGAAGAGAAAACTCACTGCCTGAATCTTCTGCACCTACCTCATGCTCCGAATCGGAGTCAGTGTCTGGACCATGGTCAGAGGAAGACTCAAAAAGCAAACTAACAACCTGCTTAGCAGTAATCCTGCGAGCAGCCATTATCCTTACAAATCAAGAAGACTACACACACAAGTGAACAACAACCTACACTGTGCAAAGGAAGAAGTAAACAAGGTAGAGTCTTCACACAAAAATCAATACACTCAAAAACAATTCAAATCTAACCAAATATAAGAAGACTCACCAGCACCTACTCTGCTGAAACACAGCAAAAAGAAAGGAAATCCCACTGGAAAGAAAAAAAAAGTATAGATTAGACAAAGTACACATCAAGCAGCAATACAAAAAAAAAAGTTAACAATCAAGAAACACAAAGCCACACAAACAGCAATAACTTCACTTTTCATAACAACACATTTAGCTAGGAAACATAGTACAAAAAACATTTACTTACCAAGCACATGCAACTACACAAGCTGCAAAACCAGCATTAACCGAACCACAACCTACACCAATACAAACAGCAAAAGCCTGGATCAAAAACAAAGAAGAAAAAAAATAATTTAATACTACATTTCACAAACAACATAACAAATGAATAAACAATACACAAATTTACCCCCAAAATCACATCCACACAGATGGGCCATCAAAAAGGGCAAAACGGACAAAAGTACGGGTTGATTTGCCCACCGGGGGGGAGGCCAGAAAATCTAAATTTAAAATCCGACCCACGTGAAAGCGACCCTTGCCCAATGGGTCACTTCCTACAATCTAAAATAAAATCCCTGGTGCTAGTGGGGGCATTTCCACCGCACAATCGCAATGCTGTGCGCGACCGTGAGCCAGAAATGCCCTGCAAAGAGACATCAGAAGAGAGGAAAATCACTTACCTCTCCCCTGATGCCTCTTTGCAAACCCCCCCAAATATCTCAAAACCAACCTAACACCTCCAGGCGCAGGAAGCAAATGTGTTGTGTCCATTTGTGGTGTTTTCACTGTGTTACTGTGAGTGTTGGTACAAATACTTTACACATTGCCTTTGAGATAAGCCTGTCTGCTCATGCCAAGCTACCAAGGGGATGAGCAGGGATTATCTAAAGAGTGTATCACCCATACCCTGACAAGAAGCAAGAGTCCCTATTTGGACAAAAGTACGTACTCCTGCCAACTAGAGACTCCCATTTCTAACACAGGTGGTCAGCGGTGAGCATTTGAACTTGTATTTGACCCACCATGCTTGGTGTACATCACTAGAGTAGTGCAGACCACTACACAACCACATACTGTTTGTTTTGTTTCCTGGTGTCCTCTGGAAGTATTCTTTGATACTGAGACTCTGGCTAGTTTTGCACCTGTGAAGTCTAGGCAAAATGGTAGAAAAATGTTTCCGCCTGTATACCTATACAATGGAGGAGATAAAAGCTTTTTGCAAAGATAGGGGGCTGCCTGTGGAGAAAGTGCCCACAAGGAGGGATCTTGAGGCACGCCTGTAGTCCTATGAGGTCAGAATGTGGGAAGCAACACTAACAGACGATTCTGAGAAGGGGGAATTCTCTGATAGTGAGGGAGAGAAAAGTGAGTTGCTACTTGTTACTCTGTGGAGGAAGAGAGAACTAGACCAGGAAACCAAGAAGGCTGAGATCTGGTGGCCCTTAGCCCAGAAAGAAGAATGTGGTTTAGCTCAGGAAGTAAGCTCTGCTGAGTTGGAGGTGGAGTCCAGCTCAGATGGTGGCAGCAAAATTGTGTTATCTAGTGCTGAGGGAGAAGTATAAACAGGGGGGTTGACATACACCAGGGAGTTCAGGTTTACAAGGTAGCTCCAGTGGTGTTCAGTGTCCCTGAAATAGATTGGGGAACTGACACAAGGGATCATATTCGTAGTGGTTGGAGGGCGTTTTCACTGTGTTACTGTGAGTGTTGGTACAAATACTTTACACATTGCCTTTGAGATAAGCCTGTCTGCTCATGCCAAGCTACCAAGGGGATGAACAGGGATTATCTAAAGAGTGTATCACCCATACCCTGACAAGAAGCAAGAGTCCCTATTTGGACAAAAGTACGTACTCCTGCCAACTAGAGACCCCCATTTCTAACACAGGTGGTCAGCGGTGAGCATTTGAACTTGTATTTGACCCACCATGCTTGGTGTACATCACTAGAGTAGTGCAGACCACTACACAACCACATACTGTTTGTTTTGTTTCCTGGTGTCCTCTGGAAGTATTCTTTGAAACTGAGACTCTGGCTAGTTTTGCACCTGTGAAGTCTTGGCAAAATGGTAGAAAAAATGTTTCCGCCTGTATACCTATACAATGGAGGAGATAAAAGCTTTTTGCAAAGATAGGGGGCTGCCTGTGGAGAAAGTGCCCACAAGGAGGGATCGTTAGGCACGCCTGTAGTCCAATGAGGTCAGAATGTGGGAAGCAACACTCACAGACGATTCTGAGAAGGGGGAATTCTCTGATAGTGAGGGAGAGAAAAGTGAGTTGCTACTTGTTACTCTGTGGAGGAAGAGAGAACTAGACCAGGAAACCAAGAAGGCTGAGATCTGGTGGCCCTTAGCCCAGAAAGAAGAATGTGGTTTAGCTCAGGAAGTAAGCTCTGCTGAGTTGGAGGTGGAGTCCAGCTCAGATGGTGGCAGCAAAATTGTGTTATCTAGTGCTGAGGGAGAAGTATAAACAGGGGGGTTGACATACACCAGGGAGTTCAGGTTTATGAGGTAGCTCCAGTGGTGTTCAGTGTCCCTGAAATAGATTGGGGAACTGACACAAGGGATCATATTCATAGTGTTTGGAGGGACGCTCTACTGACTCTTGATGAGAGGTACAGGGAGAGTGTGGAGACTGCCCAGAAGAGTGTGGGTTGTGTGACAGACAGTCAGACACTGTCTTGCCAATCTCAGGAGAGTGGTGTGTGATATGTGTGTGAGGTACTGAAGGGTGAGGCAAAGGGTAGCTTGGTTAACAACTGTGGGGGGCTTTGTGATTCATTTGTTGGAGAGCATATTTTAAGTCCCTGTTTTCCAGAGCTATGCCAACACCTGGTGGAGTGTGAGTTCTCTGATTCCAGGGGAACTTGCGTTGGAGGCAGAAATTTTGTTGGATGCCAGAAGGTCTGAAGAGGCATTGGAGAGTGATCCTAAAAGGAGTGGCTCAGGTATCTTCCAATCCTGTGCGGTGGAAGAGGTTCAGAGTAGCCCACTTAGGTCCCGGTATAGTGGGAGGGGTATAGGGGCTCACGTCCTGTCTCAGAGGAGTGGGAGTGAGTGTGGGCTGTATCCCAAGGTGCCTGAAACGCAGTCTCAGGGCCAGGAGGGTACCCTAAGGGAATGCCAGGTTGGGGGCCTAGGCTGTACTGGTAAACCGTTTGAGGGGGATCTCCTAGTGTCAAGAGAACCCGAAGCGTCTGTAAACGGAATTCCAGTGGTTCTGGTGTCTGGAGGTACCGCTCTAGTTGGGAGGGTGCAGAAATCAAAATTGAGGGGTGAGAGGGGGATTTGTTCCCCAGTGGGAGAACCAGTGTGTCAGGGACCAGCCAGAAGGGCTGAGCCTCCCAGGAGTGACCATGGTGACACCACTTCTGTCCTGGGGATCTTAGCGCACTGTCAGATGAATGGGGGTCAGGAGATCTGCACCAGGCAGACTGTCACATGGCACATGAGTCATGTGTTACCCTCGGGGGGATACTGTGTGAGTCCCCAGAAGTCCTGGTGTGCCAGGCAAGTGTTCAATTGCATGGTTTAGTCCCTGGGTTGGGAGGCCAGGTTCAGGTCCTGCCTGACCTGGAGGGAAAGATGACTGTAAGCAATGTACTGACCAGTTTGGCTTCCAGGGGTACCACTCCAGGTGAGAGGGTGCAGAACTCTGAAAGGGGGTGCAGATGGAGGCAGTCCTCGCTTCTGACCCTGGTTCAACCTGAGGATTTAGATCCTAGGTTGGGGGACCAGTGGCAAGAGAGAGGTCCTGAACTGGTGGGAGAGTTGTGTTCTGAGGGCACCTCTCCTAGGAGGAGAGGGTGGGACCCAGAAGGAGAGGTAGGGGGAGGAGAGCCTCACTCGTTACCTCTGGTCAGCCTGAGGGTACAGACCCTGGGCTGTCAGGCCAGTGTCTTGATGCCATACTTTACTTGGCAGGAGGGAGAGTGGAGAAAAGGTGCCAGGCCCCTGGGGCTACTGTCCCCCACTTTCTGACGCCACAGAGGCTAGAGAGGCCTGAAAGGCATGAGGCCTGGCTCTCATTACTGACAGCTGTCAGTGGCCACTGTGACTGGTTTTTCATGTTGGACAACGTTGCCCCTGGGAGTGGGGCTGGAATCTAACCCTGGGGTGGACTGGGCCATACTGCTGTGTTGGCCAGGTGGATACTGTCTACCAGAGCGGACACATCTGTGAGCAAAGTAAGTTTAGGCACTGCTCAGATGGGGTCCGCAGGTGAGGAGAAGGGTTCCCCATGGGTTAGCCCGGTGGACCTGAGAGTATAGATGGAGGGATCCAACTGGGTTCAGGAAGGCAAAGAACAGGAATAGGCCTCTGCTGTTCGGGCCAGTTTCCGTGTTCTATCGTCCCCAAGCAGGGAATGCCATTGAGGTATCGATTGGTCTACCCTGGCTTTAGGCTGGAAGGGGGTTGTGTTGGAAATGGCCCTTTTTACAGGGTTATCCACAAAAGTTTTTTCTTCTTCCTCCTTTGTTCTTCCTGACTTGTGGTTGTTGGCTATAGGACTCTGTGCCCCCTACCACTGCTGATCAGTGCTAAGGTGCATATCCTCTCTATGTTAAATTGTTATTGTGATTGGTTATCTATGATTGACATATTTGCTTTACCAGTAGGCCCCTAGTAAAGTGCACTAAGTGTGCCAGAGCGGGTGATTCAAATGCTACTAGTGGGCCTGCAGCACTGATTTTGCCACCCACATGAGTAGCCCTAAAATGGTGTCTCAGGCCTGCCACTGCAGTGCCTGTGCGCAGTTTGTTAAACTGCCATGTTGTCCTGGCCAGTGTACACACTTGCCAGGTCGGACCCTTACCTTTTTCTACACATTGGACACCCCTATGGTAGGCCCAAGGTACCCCCCTGGACAGAGTGCAGTGTATGTAAAAGGTAGAACATGTACTAGTGGGTGTAACATGTCCTGATAGTGAAATACGGCTAATTATGGCTTTGTGGGTGATACAAATTATTATTATTATTATTATTATTTATTATTATTATTGGTGAGTTTCCAATGTCTTTGGGGCATTCCCGTTGAAGGAGTCTTTGCATGGCATCTGCATAGTTATAGCACTTGAGTTGAAATTGATTGATCAGTACCGGGAATGACTTCATGTAAATGTTGAAAAGCATGGGCGAGGTCATAGAGCCTTGAGGGACCCCAGCGTTTGTGGAGTATGGTTTGGACGAGAAAGGTGGGGTATGGATGACACTACTTCTGTTTTGAAGGTAGGACGTGATCCAGTCTAAAGCAGTCCCCTCCATGCCGGCTTCGTAGACTCTTTATATTAGAGTGTCATGGTGCGTGCCGCTCACGTACTGTGCGTGTCGCTAACGTAGTATGTAATTCCAAATTGATTGCCAGTGAACCCTCATGCATAGTGAAGCATGTGAATGACTAGGGCATGATACCCATCATGATTCATACATTGTGATGTACGTGCATTGTCAAAAAACACGCTCCCATTTTCACTTTACAGTTTTAACATAGATGATGGCCATGTAAGAATAGTAAATTTAAATTTTGGAGAAAAAAAAATCCCTAAACACAAGAAGCGTAAAAAGCAGCCCTTTAGCACTTTGCAGTTATTGACCCCTTGTCAGCAAGAACAAAATGCATGTAATACACATTTTTTAAATGTTACAACTCCAGCAGAATATACAGCATTGAAGGGGCAAAATAAAAAAGGAGCTTGAGATTCAATTGATACAACTCAAATACTGTGAGGCCAATAAAAACACAAGAACATGGTGGAATGCTGTTGTGTCAAGAGCAGACAATTGACTTATAGAACAAAGTAATCGAATCATGAGCAAGAGCTGATCCAAAGCACGCTCTAATTATAAGCTATAGATGGGAAACAATAAGTCTGCCTATAGTTGTGGTACCTGAGACATACAAAATGCCCTCCTTCTGTACTGCATGAACTACGGCCCGCCTCTGGTTAAAAAGTGGAGAAAGGATGACTGAATGTCACAATGAACCAAAGCTAAAAAAGAAACGCAGCGGTGTGTTTACGTTTCAAACTTGCAGGAAGGGGCTGGCAACAACATTTCATTATGAAGATGATTCTTGTTTCGTAAATAGATATGTGCAGGTCACTTCAGACATTGGTGTAAAGCAAAATAACAGGGCCCCTTTTCAGAATGGGGATTTAAGGGCCCCTGAGTCTCCTAAATCTTACAGATATTAATTGGCCTTCTGTCGAACAGAAGGCCCTATGAAGAGTTGGGGGCCATCTGAAGGTTCAGCAGGGGCTGCTGTGGCCTGCCTTTCACCCCTGCATGGGAGTGGTGTTCTTTATCTTTCTTTTTTCGGCTTTTTCAGTTGCTCAAATCAGTCTTTACTCCAAGAGTTTATATTTTGAAAACAACATTCACAGTACAAAGTATGAGACCGCTGCTTGTCCGTTTTTACTTTCAAATACCCTTTCGAACAAATCCAACAAATGTCATGTGTAGGCAACTGCTTAAAAAGGATAGAATGTAAACTTCCAGGTTACCAGACAAATAACATTCATGTGCAAGCAAAAATATACCAAAAATACCTTCATTTCAATAAAGAGTCTTGCTCCCCCGTGTGTACTGCAATCCTAGCTCAATTACAATAATATTGTGGACTCACCTTGACAAAAAATCCATCCATGTCTATTACTAGTATCATTAGAAAAGGTCAAATATCACACGCATGTGATGAATTATGTGCTGTGCTTCCTGAATATTTAACACCTGCCTCAATCTATCCACCTAATCTGGTTTTAGTTCAATTAATGAATCACTAAGCTGTAGGTCGGCCATAGACCAGGAAGCTATGAGCTTAAAAGATAAGACATGTTGTTTGAAGTTTCAATGAGTTACATGCACACTCATTGACCTAAATGTCAAGTTATACATCCAGTTTCCCACCCGTTGACGCACTCACTACAAATGCCCAACTCACAATGTAGTTGTAGTCTCAAAAACTGAATAGGAGAACAGCTCTCTTGAACCTTCTAATATATCTCCACACCAACACATGAATACAGGTAAAACTAGGCAAAGTCTCACATCTCTCAAGGTGCATACCAACCACCAAAGGGTTCGAACTGGGACGTGTGCTTTCACCAACACTGTTCAACCTGTACACGGCAGACATTACATCAGTTCTAGGCACCTGCAACACGCATGCACCTCTACTCGGTGGCAAAGCCATCACCAGTGTCCTGTATGCCGACGATGATGTCCTGGTAAGCCACAGCCAAGTTGACTTGTAATGCTTACTCAACAAAATGCATGAGTACCTAGTAGACAATTACCTAGAAGTGAACATCAACAAAACAAAATCCTTGACAATTAATGTCAAATGACAGTCCCATTCTTGGTACCTGGAAAAACTCAAATTTCGAACACCCTTGCCCACAAATACTTAGGAGTAATCATCGACTATGGTGGTCAATTTGCCAACCAACTTGAGGCAATTAGGAGGAAGGGAATGGCAATACCAATAACATTAAGGCAGTTAAAAGCAAAACTCACAGGCCCTATCCTTACCCCTCTAGTCTGGTTAGCACAAGCTAAAATGTAACCCTTCATTACCTACTGCAGTGAAGCACTGAGGGGCAGGGATGCAAAATTGCTGGACACCACCATGGCCAGGCCGTATAGAGTTATGTTCAACTTTCAAACTTACAGCTCACCAGCACAGTTCGACTAGAGTTCGGCCTAATCAAACAACTTCTGGCAAGGCAAGGCTCCTATATAACGTGTTGGCATAAAATTAAGAACTCTCCCCTGAATACATTGAACCATCAGCTCTGGCAAGAACTTTGCAATATATCCAACTCGCCGGCCAGACAGTACTTGAAGGATTCACTTGTCACTACTGGGCTAGCTGACCTATGGGAAACTTAAACTACCCATTCGTTCTTCAAGAACGTAGTCAAAAAAGGTAATCAAGAAAATGTTCCCTTGTTGTAGACAAAGCTGCCTATGCCCGCAGGAGTCACGTCCGGATGAAACTGAGCGGCTATAAATCACTTGGGTCACAGGCATACTTCGATTTGGGGTATTCCAGGAAGACCAAAGAACAAATTCTTAAAATACAGACTAGGAATCCTGCCAGCCACTCCGCACCTCCCACCATGGCAGATGGAGAAATGTGGTAGCAAATGTTGACTATGTGGTAACGGTACTGAGGATATGATACACCTAATCTGCTCTGTACTAACTTAAAGGAGGAAAGAGTAGGATTACTCAAAGCACACTTTAACAAACAAGGGACAGGCTGTGATTGCATGCTTCAACTCCAAGGACCCACTACTAAATGGGTAGCTATTGAAATTTCTGTCACTAATAGAAACCAAGAAAATGCAAAAACATCATAAGGGAGATTCAACTCACACAACCGAAAACATTTAGCACAGACATTCGAACCTGTTCATAACATGCCAAAGAAGGTGCTTTTATACTAGAGACATTTATGCTTCTAGAAATGTATTTTGTTTAAATGCCTCGTTCCCTTTCTTCTTATTATCCTTCATCTCCCTTCTTTTGTCTTAAGAAGCATGAATTTTTAACGCATACTTTTTGTAATGGTTTCAATTAATCAAATACAATAAATTATTACTTACTTATGAATAGGAGAACAGAGATAAGTGGCAGGAATTTGCTATTTATTTATTTATTTGCAGAGGAACACTGAGTAACCTACACAGCACATTATATTGGTGCTGTAAGACCTGTCCGCGGCCTTCGACACAGTTGCACATACTATTCTTCTAGACCGTCTGGTATCATCTGGCTTATCTGGGAATGTCCTAGAGTGGATTAAGAACTTTCTGCAAGATCGGCGCCAAGTGATTACGCTAGGACAATTTAAGTCAGAAGAAAAGGTACTCATTTCAGGGGTCCCTCAGGGATCAAGCATGAGTCCAACTCTTTTCAATGTGTATATGTCTCCCCTGATCAAGATAATATCGTCCTTTAAGATCAATACCATCTCATATGCAGACGATACACAGTTTATCTTGATCTTGGATAATGACACCACAGAGGCGGAAGAAAACCTCAGGAATTGTCTCTCAGCAACCTTTAAATGGATGAATAACAACCATCTGAGATGTAACTCGGAAAAAACAGAGATCATGCCATTTGAAAAACAAAACCCCTTCATGCCTAAACTTTGGTGTCCAGAAAATACCACCCATCCCCCTAATACAATAAACACCGCCAGAAACTTGGGAAAAACATTTGATACCACTCTATCATTTAAACAACAGTCCTTGGCAGTTGCGGGCACTTGTTTCCAGATTATAAAAAGTCTAAAGAAATTCTTTGACTTGCTTCCCCACTCAGCTAGGCAAACTGTTGCTGTTGCACTTATTACATCCAGACAGGACTACTGTAACAGCCTGTATGCTGGAACCAACACATCAGTCATACACAAGCTTCAGATGGCACAACTTGCGGCTGCTCGGTTGGTATTGAAGTGGCCTAGGAAATCATCTGCCTCCACTGCATTAGACATCCTGCATTGGCTACTGGTTTACAAACGTGTTTTGTTTAAGGTCCTTATTATTACCTTTAGGGCCTTTCACTCACGTGGCCCACAATATCTTCAAACTAGCTTTAAGCACTACGTTCCCGCCCGCAGTTTAAGATCATCCAATGCTAATCTGCTGACTATTCCAACTTTCAGATTAGTGTCAAAGAGCGGAAAATCACCGGCAGTAATGGGGGCTCAAAGGTATGGAATCAACTTCAACCTCAGCTCCGCCCGATTGCTTCTGAGTCGGTATTCAGGAACACCCTCAAAACGTGGATTTACAGCGCACCAGCTACCCTGTGCAAAACTCTGATCTGAACAACTTACCTCCTTTTGGTATGAGTAGTAAACCATTCTTTCTTCCAGCTTTGGTTTCCGTATTAGCGTCAAGATGCTCCCTGGAGTGATAGTGGCACTATATAAGTATGCCTTTACATTACATTACATTACATTACAATACTGGTACGATAAGTTAGAGGAAAACACAATGCCTTCCTTTGTAATGGCCCTCAGATGTTCTAGGACCCTCTTTTGAGCCGGATGGATGGTGCTGCCAATATAGAACTTATCACATGGACATTTCAGGGCATAAACTGCGTACTCAGTGTTGCAGCCTACATGTTTTTCAATCAGATATGGTTTATTGTTAGGGGAAAGTTTTACTTGTTTACAGTTTTTGCTGTATTTGCAAGCCTTACATTTCTGACAGGTAAAAAAGCCACAAACGGATTAGTCATTTTAGGTGTTTGTGGAATGGTGCTCGGACATAGAATGTCTTTCAATGATTTGGCTTTACAATAAGTCACCTGTGAGTAGCATTCTACAACCTTAGCTAAATCCTTATCTGTCGTAAGGGTTGGCCAGTATTTCTGTAAGCTTTCCCTCACCTCATAAGCCTGATTGGAATAGGTGGTAATAAATCTGATTTTCATTTCCCTCTCCTTTTCTTCAATTCGCCCTGTTTTTCTTTTTAGAAGATCTTTACGTGATCTATTCTCGGTCTCAGCACCTGCTTTAGTAATGTCTTTTTGACAGTACCCTCTCTCAAGGAATCTTAAAATCATGGTTTCTTTCTCTCTTTCATAACTTTCCATGCTACTGCAATTTTTTTTCGCTCTTAGTAGTTCTCCTAAAGGGATACTACGTATCAGGCTCATCGGGTGGCAGCTTTCCGCATGGAGTAAGCTATTGCCAGCATTCTCCTTTCGATATAATCTGCTCTCTATTTTCTGGCCTATCACTTCCAGTCTCAAATCCAGGAACTCAATTTTCTCCTTATCAATCTTACTGGTGAACTTCAAGTTCAAAGTGTTGTCATTGATTAATTCTACAAACTGATTGGCTTGGTCTATATCTCCCTTCCAGATGACAAAAATTTCATCTATGTATCTGGCCCATCTGACTACACATTCCTTGTATAGTGGGACTGCGATGGCGACCTGCTCCTCCCACCAACCGAGATACAGTACCGCGAAGCTGGGAGCAAAACAAGTCCCCATTGCAGTCCCAAGTATTTTACGGTATATTGTTTTATCAAAGATAAAAAAGTTTTTTGTCAGGCATTTATTCATCATATTGATGATCATTTTGGTCTGGAATGAATATGAGATAGATATTGTTTTAAAAAAATAACGGCAAGCCTTAATCCCTGCCTCATGGGGAATGCATGTATATAGACTCGTCACATCAAGAGTCATTAGCATGTAATTACTTTCCCACTCAATGTCATCAATCAGTCTTAAAAAGTCACCAGAATCCTTAATGAATGATGGAAGTTGTTGTACCAGTGGCTGCAGCTAGAAGTCAAAGTAGCGTGAAGTGTTTTCTAAACAACTCCCCCTTGATGACACAATCGGTCTCCCGGGGGGATAGCTGGCATTTTTGTGGAGCTTGGGAATTAGATAAAGGGCCAGGAGTTTAGGGTAATTACAATGGAGGAACTCAAATTCCTCTTTTTCCAGTAATCCTTGATCTTTCCATTCTCCTAATTGTTTTAGATATTCTTTGATTGCCTGTTCGTATTTTACCTTGCTAGATATTTCATAATTATCTTTATTGTGCAACTGGTAGTGTCCTTCGCAAAGATACATCTCCTTGGAAAGGACAACTACATTGCCAACTTTGTCCAATTTTTTTTTGTTGATTTTATAGTAAAAAACAATTTTCTTGTGAACCCAAGACTGGGGAATGTGAATAATCGGGACGCACCTAGGGCTCTAGGTGCGGGTCTAGCAGTTGAAGATATGAGTCTAATGATGGAGTTGAATGAAATAGATTCGGAAAATACATTGAAAAATAAAGGAGTAGATGCAAAAACATTAGCGAGAGAACAAGAAGTTGACATCATGGACAGTGTATCCACAACTTTCCGGCCCACTTCTAGATTCCTTCCTGTGACAGCAAGAGATGCAACAGATATCTTCAGTGATTTAGTTACAAATTAATTAAAGAATTTAAATTTGTATTATGCTGACAAGGAAGAAAACAAAGTGAATTTACAAAAGCAAAAAAGCTATTGGTCATTAATTAAGAAACTATCTGACAATGCGTTGTTCGCAATGCGGACAAAGGAGGAAATATTGTCCTCTCGGATAGAAAAAAATATCTAATTGAAGCCAATAAGCAATTAAATAACAAGCATTGTTATAAAACAGTGGGGGAAAAGCAAATGGTCAAGTGCTTCATGGAATTTAATGGGGAACTTAAGAAATGGTGTGAACAAGGTCTTTTAAATCATGATGAGTTCAAGTTCTTGCAGAATGAGAAACCGGTTACTCCAGTTTTCTATTTAATCCCAAAAATCCACAAGGATGTAGAAAATCCACCAGGACGCCCCATATTTCAGCTATTGGTAGTGCCCTGGAACACACATCTAAATATGTAGACTCATTCCTCAACCCCTTAGTTAAAACCTTGCCCTCCTACATTCAAGACACAGCAGACTTTCTGCGGAAAATCTATGATCTTCCTTGGGAGAATGACTATTTATTGGTCACGATAGACATGTCAATGCTGTACACCAGCATTAGACACGTAGACGGTTTGAGAGCAGCAAAACACTTTTTGGGTACTAGACCAATTAGTATGTGATCTCATACAAAAATGATTCTATGTATGATTGAGAAATGCTTGAGCAGTAATTTCTTCTAATTCGAGGGTGAATTATTTCACAAATTGTGTGGTACTACTGCGATCGGCACCTGCTTCGCCCCCAGCTTTGCGAATCTGCATGTGGGCTGGTGGGAGGAGCAGGTGATCCAGAAGCAGTACCAAGAAGAGTGGTAAAATAACATCATGCACTGGTCTATGTTTATTGATGATTTATTTTTAGTGTGGAAATGCACTGAAAGTGAAGTAAAGAGTTTCATCAATAAACTTCAGAAGAACGAATTAAATCTTAGTTTCACTAGTGAAATAAGTACAACAGAAGTACATTTTCTGGATTTAATGGTAGAAACAAAGTTATTCTGAAAACCCACCTCAGGAAACACCTTATTACATGCCAAGAGCTTTCACCCGAATAATCTCAAGAGAAGTATCCCATATGGGGAATATCTGAGGGCAAAACGAGACTGTAGTGAGGAAGTAGAAATGCAGAAAGAACTCACTCCTCTAAAGCGGAGATTCACTAGCAGAGGATATCCAAAACAATGGATTGATACAACAGTTTGAAGAGTCTCACAGAGAAAAAGGGAGGATATTTTACTCTCAAAAGAGACTAAACCAGCCGAAGAAGTAACAAGTCAGTGTAGATTTATAACAGCATTCAACAAACAGAAAGATTAAATAAGAGGCATCCTGAATAAACACTGGCATATAATTAAGAATGATTCTGTCCTTGGGAAAGTTGTTCACAGGAGACCCCAGATAACATTTAGAAAAGCAAGGTCATTCAAACAGGCTTTAGTAAGGAACACTCTAAAAAAAGTGCAACCTAAAAATACTTGGCTAAGCAGACGTCAGGGTTTTGTTAAATGTAACAAATGTAAAGCCTGTAAGCATGGGATCAATATGGAAAAATACAAACCAGGACTTTAAAGAAGTTTGAAAAAGATCAAGGGCAAATATTCATGTAAAACAAGTTTTGCCGTGTACGTACTGCAGTGCCCTTGTGGCCTGCGAAACGTGGGCAGCCCAATTCTAGAAGTCCACAAAAGAGTGTTGCAACATCTAAGGGCTATAAAAAATGGGGATCGAACATATCCAGTTGCCCGACACTTTGAGAAACACCATAAAAAAGACCCGAGTGAATTGACCTATTATGTAATTGATACAATAGAGAATGACCAGAGGGGTGGAGACAGAGAGAAGAAGCTAAGGAGATTGGAATCTCGGTACATCATAGTATTACATTCGAAACAGCCAGAGGGTTTGAATAATGAAGAAGACTTGTACACACACTTATAAGATAAGCAGAAGTATTTAATTGATGAAAAGTAATTAGAAATGATTGATGTAATGGATCGAATGTAGAGAAATTTTATAAAAAGTGTATAATTGTTTTAAGACAGAAGAGAAATAATTGAGGAAAATCCATGGACGGTGTTAGCGTGAGTGAGTCAAAGCCCACTAGGGCGTAATTGTGAAGGATTAAATTGGGACAATAATGTATAGATTTATCTATAGGATTTGAAAAAGCCCACTAGGGCTGCATCCCGATGTATTGAAGTTAATAAGTGGCAAATAAGCTGTGATTTTACCTTTTAAAATTGATTTGGTAAAATTGTTATGGTATAATTTTGCTACATTTGCAGTCACTAGATTGTAAGATGAAATGTAAATGCATGTTTTAAACCAACAATGCTGACTCGAGTATGCTGTAGTTTGGAACTACTAGTCTGTCTTCACTATCTATGGTTGTAGTTCGCTACATGTCACATGGTGTTTTGAAAACTTTTGTAAAAAACTGGTGGCGTTCTTTGGCACTGGGATCAGTGACCAAGACTGCAAACGCTGTTGAAACGAGTCTGGTGGCAGCCGCTGAATAAAATCTAACCGGAACAGCACATGGCTTCGTCATTTCTTACCGGTCACTATATGTCATATACTTGGTTTAAGATAATGTAGATCCTAGTTTTTTACAGTTTTTAAACAGGATTTTACTTAGTCTTATTTTTAGCCATGTGTTTTTCTATGGATATGTATTCACGGGTTTTATCAGTAATGTTGTGGAATATTTATATTTTAAAAAAACATATTTATTTATTTATATGTTTTATACTTATTCTAAATTACTGTTAAATGTGATAACTTTATCCAAACCTGTGATCTTTTGATTTACTGAATTGATTCTATCAATATACACTTGTTTGCAAAACTGTTGCGCAATGTGAGACCAAGACAGTATGGCTTCTATGTTTACAATTCTATGGCATGTTGCACTTTAAAAAGGAGTATTCCGCCCCTTGTACATTGTCATGTGATCAAGGCCTCTTCAGGTTGAAACGCATTATGGCGGTATGGTGTGGAGCACAATAAACCTATACGCACCAGTTTTGTGTTCGCCTCGTCTTTTTGTTGCTGAATTAGCTGCAAGACGTCCTTCTGCCACAAATGATTTTCAGGAGTGCTTCCTCGAAATCAGCGAAACCCCTCCACGAATTGGGCTGTGCGACATGAAGCAGTGATCCCGTTTTCTGAATCCCCTTTTTTTGCTCCGAACAGGAGATGCCGCGATTGCCCCGGGACAGCGGAAGCTCCGGCTGCAAGGCAGAGAAGTGTGACAGAGTGGTTCCAGGTCGGAGGTCGGCGTCGGCCGGCCAAGGACGGAAGTTGCACCGCCAGTACCTGCACGTATTCGGAACTCTGCAGTCAGTCCCGTGTGGAGTGTGCAAGTTTCCGTTAGAAATATTCATTGAAGACGGAACCTTGTGTGTGAATTAATTGCTCATTGAAACGCCATGTCCGCAGACACGTTGAAGGGTCGTGCAGAGGCAGCGAAAGGCATGTTTGCCGATTCCCCGGCTGGGGAACATGTACAAATTGTGATTCCAGGCACCTCGAAAGAACCGCATTGAAATCTAAAAGAGTTATTCAAAGCGCTTGAAAAAACGAGTACATCTGAACAGGCAAAATGGTGGGAGCACTGTTCTCTCTCAGGCTCAAAGTGGGAAGGATACCGCGGGGCTTAAGAATAATGTTAGCCCCCTCGTATGAGAATCCTGACCCCCGCATGCTATTGGACTGGGCAGAGTGTAACCTAGAATTGTCCCGAAGGCTGATAGAAATTCTTATCAAGTACACGGAGAGTGACCGGATTAAACTTTAAGCCGAGATAGACAGACTGAATGAAGAGATAGATAAACTTCCAAGTACCCCCCTAATGGCGAAATACCGGGAATAAATGGTCATAAGCCTGCAACGGGAGGAGGAGGTTATCAAGAGGCGAAAAGCATACAAATTTCAGAGAGACCGCTTAGACTCGGAACACGGTCAAATATTTACATTTGAGAAAAAATACGATAATCTGAAAGCAAATCAAAAAGATTCCGTAAGTACCATCTCTGCAAAACAAACAACAGGTACTGCGATTGCCGAAGCCTCGTCTATCTCTGATGGCAGTTCCAATATTGACAGTGAATCCGACAGTGAACTAAAAAGATCCCAGAGGTTGGGGTTTCGAAAATTTACCCTGGCTTAGGAGGTAGAAGTGGTCCAACAAGATCGGAATCAGACCCTTCGCTAAGGTGCTCGGGGTGCCAACGCAAGCAAAATGCCAATACCAAACGCACAGCAAGGAGACGCTGCAGTAAGCAATGTAGGTGCAAGCAACAAACTCAAAAAGCCGCGGAGGCAGTGGAAACGCAAGTGAGTCGCCGGCTTCAGGATGCGCAAACCGTTGTGAATTTGACGGACCTACCACTTACTGCTAAAGAATTTACTATACTGTCACTAGGCCTGTCTTACAGTGCGAGGAGTAACTTTGACTATGCAGGCACGAAAATCGATCTTTTTAAATATGTGCGTAAATTAAAGCTGCACAAATACCATTGCCTGCACAGAACTGTAAATTCAACTCCAGCAATTATGCCAAGTTCTAAGTCTCCACCTATGTCAGTACCAGACTCGAATTTGCTACAGGAGTTGCTGGACATGGAGAATGAACCTGTTCTTACACCGTCTAGCCCCGGCCGGGGTTTAGACACTATGTCAGTACCAACTACCTTCGAACCGAAATCAATATTTTGCCCGCTGATGCTCAAAGATAACTTAGACATGTTTCACGACAAGGTGTCTCTTGAACTCAGGGCACTTTACCTCAAACATACACATTTTTTAAAGAGACAACACTAACAAGACTTTGAGTACCACAGATTAATCAAGAAATTGAAAAGTAATGAGAACATCATCATTCGTCAGTCCGACAAAGGGGGCGATGTGGTGCTGTGGCCGAGACAAATGTATATGGACGTAGCACTTGGTCGACTTAATGATCGTGACTGTTATAAGAGGACCAACTTGAATGAAGTTCAGCAGGCTAAGAACGATATTTACTCAAAACTAATGGCATGGAGAAGCATGGGTTTGATTACAATGGAGGAATTCAAGTATATGAAAAAAGAACATCCAGTTACGCCAGTAATATTCTTCATTTCCAAGATCCACAAATATTGTACTAAGTCACCGGGTCGACCCATCATCTCTGCCTGTAACAGCATCCTAGGGAATGTTAGTAAATATGTAGACTTTTTCCTACAAGATCATGTCAGAAATGTACCTTCCTTTGTATTAAATACAGGGGATTTACTAAGGAAATTGTCAGATTTTAAGTGGGAACCTAGCTATCTACTCATTTCTCTGGATGTTACCTCCATGTACACGAGTATATACCATAGGGACGGTTCAAAAGCCGTGCAGCATTTTCTAAGCACGAGACCAGCTTGTCTGAAAAATGATTTTAGCTATGATTAATCTGTGCCTTGAGAATAATGTCTTCCTGTTTGCCAACCAACTGTTCCAGCAGGTCAGGGGAGTAGCTATGGGGGCCTTTTTCTCTCCCAGTTACGCCTGTTTGCCCATGGGATACTGGGAGGAACAGGTCCTCATACCCAAGTTCCCTAACATCATGAGTTCCAAAGTCATAAAATGGATGAGATACATTGATGACCTGTTAATAATCTGGGATGGGCTGGAAAGTGAGGCAGAACTTTTTATTGAAAATCTGAATGTTAACAACCTGAATCTTGAGTTCACAAGTCACATCAGTGCTACATCCATTTGTTTCCTAGATGTGGAAATATTCATTAGTAATGGTAAACTGGAGACCAAACTTTACCGCAAACCCACAGCTGGAAATACTGTATTACATGATGCAAGTCATCACCCTGCGCATCTTATACGGAGCATCCCTCATGGAGAAATGCTCCCTATTAGGCGAATTTGTAGCACAGAAGTTGACTGTAGAGAGGCGCAAATGTCTTGCAAAGCTAGGTTCCTGAGAAGAGGCTACAAAACAGAAATTATAGATAAAGCTATGAACAGAGCCAACTCTCAGGACAGATTACAACTATTGGCCAATAGCACCCACAGAAAGAAGAACTCAGATAATACTGAACATACTGAGACCAGGCTCATTTTTACCTACAGTAGCCAGCATCAGACAATTCAGAGCATTGTGAAACGTAACTGGGCACTTATCACCAGCGACCCAGTTTTGGGTAACCAGGTCACATGCACTCCCAGCATTGCATATAAACAAGCCAGGGCTATGAATAACTGTCTGGTCTCTAGCAGCCATGAAGTTAGGACCACGGGCTCGTGTTTAAATAGCAGCAAAGGTTTCCTGAGATGCTCATCTTGCAAGGCCTGTAGGAACGGAATCAGTAGAACTGAATACATGACTCTCTTTTTGTTTTCTTTCGGATAACACATTTTACCACAGGAGCACTTGCACTTTACCACTGGTCAGCAGAGAAAAGTGTGCAGAAACACCACACCAGCAAAAACAGAGTCAAAACCGGGAGGTCAGAAAGCAAAAACTCAAGGGAAGCACGCCAAAAGATGCCAAGTCTAACACGTTGTGCAGCAACAGGATAGAGACTCTAAAACACGCTAGTCCAGAGACACTGATTCACAAAGGTTAACTTAGACCCGAAGTCTGAGTCCGGACCTAAAGACTACCTCCAGGCCTGAAGTCTAAGTTCAGACCCAAAGTCCAAACCCAGACTTCAGGTCCAAACCTAGACCCCAGGTCTTCTTTTTTTTTTGGGAAAATATTTTTATTGTCATAGCAAGGGCACACTTAATCAATTATACATGTCTTCTACATTCGGTCACATAATATTTTACGCCGCCAATACAGTTTGACCAACATCCTTACCATTTTTTCTCGTTAGCGATGCCCCTCCCCTTGATCTCAAGATTACTAATGAATAACTCCTTTTTGTAACTTTGCGGTAATTAAACTCCCCCTTCCTCCCCCCCCGGCACTTCCACGTGACATAGGGCGTTGTACTTATGAGCAATGTCCATTTTGCAGTATTCCGTGACATAATGTCCATTTGTTTCGTCACCACCTCTTCACAATGGTACTGTAGAACACTACCAGTCCCAAGCCTGCAACCTGTGTACCATGAATGTGGCTTCCTGCGTCTTGTGCTCTACCTCCCACATATGGTACCCATCGTGTACCCTCCATCCTCAGGCACATTCACCATCAACACATGCATTCACTGGACGTACTCCTTTCAAACTCTAACATCATCGTATTCCAGTCTAATGAAATCGGTAATTTGCGTAGGCCTCTTCGCTCCTCCCTTTGTAACTCCTGGCCTTCCGCCTTACCCTACCTCACCACCTCATTACTCCAAGATACCACACTCGGTGGTTTCGCCGACTTCCATTTCATTGCTATCATCCTCTTCGCTAGTATCAGTGCTAGGTCTACGAATCTGGTGGCCACACTCCTCTTCTTCTCCTTGTGTCCCCGCCCAGCATGGTGTATAGTGCCGAATCATAGGGTCTACCTGGGGCAACCTCCCTTAGGATGTGGTGGATTGTGGCCCAGTAACCTCCCAACTTGGGGCAGTCCCAGAACATGTGTAGCATACCCGCATCATCACGGTGACATCTGGGGCATTGGTTGGACGCCTCGGGGAACATCGCCTGTATTCTGTGTGGCATTAAGTACGCTCTATGTACGATCATGAGTTGAATGAATTTGAACTTAGGGTTTCGTGACACTTTCTTGGGGAGTTGTAGTATCCTCGCCCAGTCTTTATCACTAATGTCTCCGCCTGTATCTCCCTCCCAGCGTGTATGAAGGGAGTGCAGCTGGGTGTTTTTGCTTGTTCTAATACCCTTAGCGATCCACTTTGTCAGGTGGCTGCCTGTCCCCATGAGGTATTGCATAGTGAGTAGGGCCGTCTCTTCCGGTTCCATGCCATCTCTCGCCCAGTGTGTGGAAATGTAGTGCGCGACTTGTGCATGCAACATAAACGTCGACCTCGGTGCCTGGTGCATTTGTAGGAAGTCCGCATGTGTCAGAAGTCTACCCTCCGAAAAGAAGTCCCCTACTTGCGTCACCCCAGCCTCATGCCATGAACTCAGCCTACGTTCTGTGAGTGGTCCTGTTCCTAAGGGGATGCTTAAAAGAGGTATCGTGGGTGCATAAGCCTGATGATTTCCAATGTACCTTGACGCTGCTCTCCACTGCTGTATTGCAAGTTTAAGCAAGGGGGGGGCTGACGGTGGTATTTTCTCCTGGGGGAGCAACAATCGGTGTATGTGGCCCCTGTTCCTATCTGCCTCTGACATGGTCAATTCGTGCAGGTTGCGACCTGCCAGCCAGTAAGCCAGCCATTGGAGCTGGCAAGCGTATCCATATGCCATCATATCGGGCACTCCCAATCCCCCGCCGTCCATCGGTAGTTGCAATTTGGCTAGACTTATGCGTCTCCTGCCCGTACCCCAGACCAGTTCCGTCACCTGTGTGTTCAGCTGCCTAAAGAAGGCCCTAGGCACTAGTGCGGCACGTTCGTGAAGTAGTATATCAGTCTGGGTAGGACCACCATTTTCGAGATCGCCACTCTGCCTGCGACTGACAGTGGTAAGGTGTTCCAAAAGCGGACTTGTGGTTTTAGCGCATTAAGGGCTCTACCCAGGTTGCCCTCTAATAGATCCTGTTCATCTCTATAAATTTGTATACCTAGGTATTTGAATGTTACCGGGGCTATTTGGAATCTGTAGGGGACGAATTGTATATGGGTATCTATCATGGGCCTGCGAAAACTATACCCGTATGACTTGGACGTGTTAATCTTGAGACCCGATATCACTCTGAACGCTTCAAACACCTCCGATATCGGTTCTAGTGGGCCCGACATGTTTCGCAGGAATAATAAAATGTCGTCTGCATATGCAGAAATGATATGGTGGGTATTAAGTCGGACTATCCCCATGATATCAGCCATGGTGCGGACTTTTATCATCAGGGGTTCCAGGGCTATTATAAATAGTAAGGGCGATAATGGACATCCTTGTCGCGTTCCCTTAGCGATGTCAAGTTGGGCTGAGATGCATCTGTTAGTCCTGACGCGTGCTGTGGGTATGTGATATAGTAAAGCGATCCATTTCGTGTATGCTTGTGGAACGCCGAATTTGCCCAAAACAGCCAGCATATAATCCCATTTTAGGGAGTCGAATGCCTGTTTAAGGTCTAGTGATATACACCCTTCACTGTTCGCCCCTTCCCCCCCTCCGGCCATTAGTTGGTTCAGTCTCCTCAGGTTTAGTGCGGTGCTCCTACCTGGTACAAATCCGCACTGGTCGGGGTGTATTAGATCAGGAATATATTGTGATAGTCGAGTTGCCAAGATTTTACTTAATATTTTATAATCCGTCTTTAGGAGCGATAGGGGTCTGTAATTCTCTAAGCACAGCGCGTCTCTACCTGGCTTCAACAATGATACTATCAGTGCATGAAGCATTGACGCAGGGAGTTCGCCATTTTCCATCGCCTCTTTGTAGAGCGCTAGGAGGCGGGGGGCCAGGATCTCAATGTATGTCAAATAGAATTCCGCTGGTAGCCCATCCGAGCCCGGTGCTTTATTCCTCGGTAGTGCTTTTATGGACTGCCTAACTTCCTCCAGGGTAATGGGTTTAGCCAGAATCTGTTGTTGTGCATCTGACAGTTGGGGAATGCGAATGTCAGCCAAGAAGGAATAAAATTCCGGTTCCGAGAGTGACTCGTGTGGACCGTACAGGTATGCATAGTATTTCCGGAACGTCTCATTTATATCTATTTGGGTCTGCACTATATCACCATTTTGGTCACATACCTTGGTGATAGGGGCATTGTCCGGAGCATTGCGTGTCATGCGCGCCCCAGCTTTGTCGGCCTGCGTATGTACTCTACTCGTGTATTCCCTATAATCTATTATCCTTAGCTCTTCCAACAATTCAGCATGTTGGATATGAGCTTCCTGTAACTGCGTGAGGTTGCCATCAGTGCCTGCCGATTCGCCCTCAAGTGCCGCTAAGTTTCCCTCCACTGCTCTTAACTTCTCCAGACTAGTCGCTTCATTCTCACTTTAGTGCCCATTGCTACTCCGCGCAAAGTTGCCTTGAAGGCGTCCCACTCTATTTGCCTGCTGCTGGCTGTGTTTTCGTTCACTACGAAGTACATCGTGCATGCATCTAGCAGTGAGGATTTGAACACTGAATCTTCCAGTAGACCCGGCGATTGGCGCCATGTCGGGATGAGAGTGGGTATCCTTCCCCACTGCAAGGACAGTTCTACCGGGTTATGGTCCTATAATGTTTTTCCCATGTGTGATACTGAGGCGACCGCCCCTCGTAGCGCCCTGGAGCAGAATATGCGGTCTATCCTAGTGTGGAACCTGTGCAGAGGGGAGTAAAATGTGTATTCCCTGTCGTTTGTGTGGAGGGTCCTCCAGGCATCATCCAGTTCCCACCCGCTTGCCCATTGCGTCAGTGCTGCAGCTTGCTTCTTACTATCCGTCGCATTCAGCGGTGGGTGCGACCTGTCCAGTGTAGTGTCTAGAACCGCGTTGCAGTCCCCTCCTATTACCCAGTGTTGTCCCACCCAGTCCGACAGCACTCCGCTAATGTTCTCACAGAATCTCAATTGCTCTGTATTGGGGGCGTATACACAGCCCAACACCACGCTTGTACCATCCAGCATTCCCCGCACAAACACGTAACGCCCATTCCTCTCTACCCTCTTTTCCACTGGTGTAAACGGTATAGTATTCCTAATCCAGATCGCCGCCCCCCTCGAGAATGCTGAGTATTCTGTGGCATAGAGCTGGCCTTTCCATTTGCGGGCTAGTTTCTCTCCCTCTGCCCTATTCAGGTGTGTTTCCTGTAGATATGCTATCTGTGTTTGTCTCCTGTTCAGTTGCGCCCTCACTCTGTGTCTTTTGTGGATCGACCCCAGTCCTCTCACATTCCAGGTGCAGAACTGGTAATTGTTAGGCGATGACATTACTTGTAAACTCCATTTTCTCAGACATTGCCCCCGCCCCTCGCATTTGTGTCAGCAAATTGTACATAACATGTGCCATACCTGTGCGCAACTCCCCAACCTTGAGGTCCCCACCCCACAACTGGCCGGGACCAAACGATACTACCCAACAGGGGTATAAACTGAATGCAGTCATGCCTTCGCCTGGGGGGACATGACTCCCTTTAGCAGCAGACCTGCAGGCATTAAATACAAGCTGACCTGCAGGACGGTGTACGCAGTGTATGTGCTGGAATGTCCCTGTGGCCTGCGGTACGTGGGAAGTACGAGACCACAGGTGTACAAAAGAATTCTCCAGCACCTTAGGGCCATTACCAACGGCGACACTGAGTACCCCGTCGCACGTCATTTTGAAGAAACTCACAACAAGAATTCTGCAGAGCTCAGGTATTTTGTAATTGACACAGTCCCACCACAGAGGAGGGGTGGGGATCGTGAATCTTTGCTACGGAAACTAGAGACCAGGGACATAAATTTGCTGGATACTAAGACTCCGAACTGTCTCAATGCGAGTGAGGACTGTTTTACATATCTATGAGTCCTAAATATGAATTTGTCTTTCACATTGTACATATTAACCAGCTGCTTCTGCACTTTATCTATTATATTAGCCACTATTTATTCTTCAATTTTATCACTTGTTTGCACTATTTTTTCATGCCATTATTTATTTGCGCAATTTGCACATCTGCCTTTGCACATCAATAGATTAATCGGTTTATGCCCACTTGGGCTGTATTACTCAGTGTACCTTATTATTTTAGGTGAACATGTTGGTTGTACCTTAACGGTCACTATATATCATATACTTGGTTTAAGATAATGTAGATCCTAGTTTTTTACAGTTTTTAAACAGGATTTTACTTAGTCTTATTTTTAGCCATGTGTTTTTCTATGGATGTGTATTCACGGGATTTATCAGTAATGTTGTGGAATATTTATATTTAAAAAAACATATTTATTTATTTATATGTTTTATACTTATTCTAAATTACTGTTACATGTGATAACTTTATCCAAACCTGTGATCTTTTGATTTACTGAATTGATTCTATCAGTATACAATTGTTTGCAAAACTGTTGCGCAATGTGAGACCAAGACAGTATGTCTTCTATGTTTACAATTCTATGGCATGTTGCACTTTAAAAAGGAGTATTCCGCCCCTTGTACGTTGTCATGTGATCAAGGCCTCTTCAGGCTGAAACGCGTTATGGCGGTATGATGTAGAGCACAATAAACCTATACGCACCAGTTTTGGGTTCGTCTCGTCTTTTTGTTGCTGAACTAGCTGCAAGACGTCCTTCTGCCATATATATATATATATATATATATATATATATTCACTGAAAAAACCATAGGTTATAGACCATATATAGTTAGGAATTAGCATTTAAAAAACCTTATTTTACTCACACAAAACCATTGAAATTCCATATATAGTTAGTTGCACTAACTATATATCGCGCACCCGCAATCCACTGCTGATCATGTCACATATTACATCATTCATGACATGGTCAGTGACATCACTGATGACATCACTGATGACATCTCAAATGACATCACTGATGACATCACTGATGACAACATCCAGTGACTGTATGTTTCTGTAAAGTTAAAATATGTCTTACATATTGAAGAATGAGTGGATGTATAAGTGTCTGGATGAAGGATTTAGTAGGTGCATGACTGACTGTATGAGTGAGTGATTAAATGTGTCTCACTGAGTGCATGGGTTAGTGACTAAACTGTCTTAATTTGTGCATCATTATGTCTGTTGTTCTGTAAACTGCTGCATGTGTTGATCAGTAGCTATATGATTAACTATATGGGTTATTGATTGATTGTCCAAGTATTTGTATAGGAGACTGAGTGTGTGTGTGGCTGGCTGGGAGGTGTGTGACTCTGTGCAGATCAATGTGTACTTGTATCAATGATTGTATAAGAAAGTAAGTATGTGTTAGTATATGTTTGAAAATGTAAGGTGCTCTATGTTTAACTGTATAGACAAGAAAATAGAAGTGTGATTGATTCTTTACAGGACTGACTAGGTGTGTGAGTAACTCCATGGATGAGTGGCAGAGTGTAAGTGTCTGTATAGGTGTATGAGTGCATATGATAGTGTTGTAAAGATGAGTGATTGTATGTATGAATGATTGTATGGGTGAATGAGTGAATGTGTGTGTAGACGTAGGAATCAGTGAGTACGTATGTAGTAACTAGTATTGGTGTGTCAATGGTTTCAAAAATTATACTCTGTATTTAACACTGGGTGAAACAGAGGTTATATTAAAACGTGAGGAGATGCATTGTATTGTCACATGAATGATATCATCAGTGATGTGGTCATTGATGTCAAATGAGATGTCATCAGTGATCTCATCAGTGATGTCATTTGAGATGCAATCAGTGATGTCACTGACCATGTCATGAATGATGTAATATGTGACATGATCAGCAGTGGATTGCGGGTGCGCGATATATAGTTAGTGCAACTAACTATATATGGAATTTCAATGGTTTTGTGTGAGTAAAATAAGGTTTTTTAAATGCTAATTCCTAACTATATATGGTCTATAACCTATGGTTTTTTCAGTGAATTTTCAAGGTTTTGTAAATGCTAATTCCTAACTATATATGGTCTATAACCTATGGTTTTTTCAGTGAATTTCAATGGTTTTTTAATAGCAAATATCATAAGCTGTCGAATGTCAAGTACGTGGTAAGTAAAAACATTTTCGTGTTTATGCACACTGATCTGCTTTGAATGCTGCCCCCCACCCCTCATATCTATTAGGAGTACTCTCTCTTTGCAGATAGTGAAGGGTAGTTAACGCAGCCCTTTGCCCCCTTTGTAATCCGTCGTGCCTGCTTCTCTCTCCATTTGATTGATTGTTCTCTTTGGTTCATTCTCTATTTACAAACAAGCACAGAGTCGCAATACTCTGTTTAGTCTTTGCAGATAGCGAAAAATCGTGTAAAAAAACAAAAGGAATCGAGCAAAATCAGTAGGCCACTAATGGGATCTCTTTTTGACCTCGCTAAAATAGAAACATTAGGAACAACCTGTTGAAAATAGCAATGCGTATGTACATAAGCGGCGTTCATTTGTGTTCACAGTACCCCTTGTTGATTGTTTGAATCGAGCATTGAATTGTTCGAAGTTAATTCTCTTAAGGATCTTCTCTGCCTGCAAACGAGGAAGAATAGGAATATTCTCTCTCCCTTTGCAGATAGTGAAGGGTAGGTAACGCAAGCCTTTAACACGTCGTACCTATTTCATTCCTCATTGATTGATTGATTGTCCTAACATTGACTGTTTGGGAATTAGTTCTTTTTGGAGGTATTCCCTGTTTGCAAATAAACGTAGGAAAATCTTTGCAAGTAGTGAAAGGGTACGTAATGCGGACCTTTCTCCCCCGTTGTAATCTGTCATGCCTATCTACTCCCCACTGATTGATGCACCTGTTTCACCCGGACCATTTACTAGAGATACGTCATCTGGCCCGACCAGAGAGCACCCCTAGTGAAAAGGACATATGCAATAATAACGAAGTGATCACTGTATCCTGTTAACAGAAACTTTAGCATGAAACAACCTGGAAAGAAAAGAATAGGAAAACGAAAATCAGTAGGCCACTGATGAACATGAACTTTTATTAAACAACGAACAAAGAAACGATAACATAACGTAATGATAAAACCTATTAATGTCCTAGAAACAAGAAAACGTTAAAATATGCCAGTGGTGAGAGACCAGAAAAACAGTAAGAGAAACCAAATCACCCCTCGCTGTCCCACCGCCTGCCACGCCAAAAAAATCGATAGACTAGGGAAAATGCAAGTCAGTAGAACATCCGCCCCCACTCTGGAAACTTCCAAGGTGGGGCAGGGTTCCGACTACGCCCAGCCGGGAGCAGCCCATATAAGGCAGGTCCTGCTGCCACGCCTCGGCCAGGAGATCCTAACGTAGGGTGTAGCCGGAGGAGAGGCCGAGGCCAGCGGGACCCGGCCAGGGGATTGCCTTTACAACGCTGAACAGTTGCAGGGGGGGGGAATGTCTCCTCGACCCTCCCCTCTCTCTCCCAGTCCGGCCGCGGTGGCCCTTGAGAGTTGCAGGTAGTCCCGCCACATGCTCTTCCGGTCCGGCCACCAACGGTCGGGGGGCCGAGGCCGACGGGATCCGGCTGCAGCCGATAAACCAAGAAACCCGTTCATGGGGCCAGAGCCAGGGGCGTCCGGCCGACATCTACCGGAAGCCCGGCCCGAAGACGGACGGGACACTTCTTCTTTCTTGAATAATGGCTGCGACAACACTGGGGGGGGATGTCTTGCACATGCCTCCGACCCCCCCCCTCGTCCTCATCGCCTGGTCCGGCCATAACAAATCTCAAGCGAGACGCCGTGGGGTGCACTGGGAGGGAGAGACGGTGCGAACAGGCCTCTCCCGCCTCCCCAGGTGGAGGCTTCCCAGCTGCACCCTCAGCGCTCCAGGCGCCCGGAAAAGGGTTCTTCCACTGTGGCCATGCTGCAACGTCTCGCCCGGCAGGGTGGAGCCCGTCCGCTCATGTGACCCCGCGATCGCCGGTAGCTGCCGAACTCTCAAAATGGCGGTCGACCTGGCAAGAGCGGGCCCAGCATAAAGAAATGGCCCGGTCACTGGTTGACTCCACCACCGTAGTCCTCCACGACCTTGAAGATTCTAGAGGAGCCGTGGGAGTCTCCGACCCCCGATGGGGAATGACTGCCATGATCGCCCGTGGAGTGACGAAACTGTATCCGCGGGACGTCGGCGCTCCCATGCTGGCGCCAGCCTCACTTTGAATTACTAGAATCCTGCAGACCTCACTTCCGGTGAAAGCACAGTGTGACCCGGTAGGAAAAATTATTGCACCCCCTCCCCTTTTTGACTGATAGTTCAAACCACCGATCCTTTCCTTTGCCCTTTTAACGGAACTTTGGACTGCCTCCCCCTCTTTTACATTTTCTAGAGAAAACAAAACATTAACCACTACATTAGCATAGCAGTTGACACCAGAACTGTTTTCAAATTGAAAACCAACAACATCTTCAACAGAATCCTTTTTGTTTCTGCTGTGACCCTGCTACAGCACAGGCATTGTCCCCAGCAGTAATTCTGCAATGCCGGTAAGAATAGCTGTGGTGCCTACTGGACTCACTCACCCCCGCGGCGCCCCACGCCGTTATTTGCTGGGCGGCAACTTACTAGACATCACCTTCGTGCCATCTAGATTTCAGCGCGTTCTGCTGCCTTGGAACTATTCGCACAACAGACCGCTACTGACAAGAATATTTCATTATTGGTGCTGTCAATTTCAATAAATCTATTGGATAATTCAAAAGAAATTGCCACGGTCTCTTCGTTGTTTAAATGTTTTTACTGTTTTTGTTTTGTTGTATATATTTATATGTTATTAAAGTTTTATATTCCTACTACTTTGTTGGAGTGCTATATATTTTTAATGTGACACATAATTGTAAAAACTTTGATGTACAAAGAGTCATTCCTGGAATCTTCCGCTTCAGGCTCGGTCCCCTCCCCAATCACAATACAGGATGGTTTTCAGATAGTAGGAACACGTGTGGTGTGACGGATCTCATCGGGTGTGGGCCTTGATCTACTATAACTCCTTTGAAGAGGGGTGATTCTTTACAGCTGGGGCCATAAACTACATCTGCAGGGCTAGCTGATAGCCTGGACAATCGGACACAGAGGAAGAGGAGTGTCAGAGGGTGCGGTAGTGAATAGGGCGAAAGGGAGGTGTCGGGCGGGCACAGAGTGTGATTCTCAGGGAAGAGCAGCGCAGATGGGGGGAGGTTTATTGCCCATGCATAAGACAGAGAGCGGTGGTGACCACTGCCTGGGTGAGATGCTTGCGTGGGTGAGGAGCCATGCTACGAATCGACAGCGTGCAGAGAGTGGGTCTGGTCAAGACATCTAAAATGGCTGCCGTGCACGACAAAAGTGTGGCATTTCAAAAAAGGCAAGATGGCGCAGACAATGTTTTTCAACACTTCCTCATTTCCTTCGAATCGAACGTTAACAGACGTTGGGGCATATTACCAAAGTTAAGCGATATTTATCGCTAACGATGCTTACCAACGAATTTTTTACCACTAAGCATCGTCAGAAATTATCGAAGATAAACCTTGCTATTATCAAGGTTTATCGCAAATGCGATAATAAACGGCCGCAATGCATGAATATCGCTAAAAACTCAGCGATATTCATGCATTACCGAGCTAATGCTCTTAGCCATGTTATCCACCTCCCATTGGATAACATGGCTAAGAACTGCTCAGGGCAGGTGTTACTTTTTGGAGATATTCGGGCTTAGCGCGAATATCTCCAAAAGTTGGTAATAGGAGATAGATATCTTGCATGTTGTAATGCAAGTTATTGTGGTATATGGAACTCATACCATAATCTCTCAGGAAAGCAGAAACTGATCCTTTTGGGACCGCCTAAAAAGGCCTAGGGGGTGAGGAGTACTCTACTTTGCCCCCTTTTCACGTTCCGAACTATTTTATTTTACTCTCTTCTGTAATTACACAAAATAGCAGCGATAAGATGCATCGGAGACACACAGTGAGAGAAAGGAGGCCGGAGATGAAGATGAGATGTCAAATACACATTGGAGATAATATAGTGGCAGAAGGGAAGTAAATATGAGTAAACTTACCATGTAACAAAAAAATGTTGCACTCTATACTATAAGTCTCATTTTATACTACAATCACTTCGCTACAACCTCATAAATTAAAAATAAAAATGAATAATGTCTCAAACAATTTTTGATTTCTAAATATAAATTTATTCTTCAGAATTTTCTAAATTTGAAAGAACTAGTAACATGTCCTCATCAGCAATGTCCTCATGAAAAGTCTCCAATGATGATTCTTGTAACTCTATGGTCTCCAAACACTCGATAAATTCGCCATCAAGAGATTGATCAAAAAAATCATTCAAGTCATCTCCTCCTTGTGACAATATTTCATTATTGGTGCTGTCAATTTCAATCAATGTAGTGGAATCATTCAAGTCATCTCCTCGTGACAATATTTCATTATTGGTGCTCTCAATTTCAATCAATGTAGTGGAATCATTCAAGTCATCTCCTCCTTGTGACAATATTTCATTATTGGTGCTGTCCATTTCAATCAATCTAATGGAATCATACAAGTCATCTCCTCCTTGTGACAATATTTCATTATTGGTGCTCTCAATTTCAATCAATGTAGTGGAATCATTCAAGTCATCTCCTTGTGACAATATTTCATTCTTGGTGCTGTCCATTTCAATCAATCTAATGGAATCATACAAGTCATGTCCTCCTTGTGACAATATTTCATTATTGGTGCTCTCAATTTCAATCAATGTAGTGGACAATTCAAAAGAAATTGCCACGGTCTCTTCATTGTGAGCCATTTTATTTTGAAATTGCTTGCTGTAAATTGCAGAAAAAAATAATCACTTTCATTTATCGTTTTTAGTAATACATAATATAAAACTAACTTTATCAAGTATTTAGTATAACAGAAGGACTGCAAATAAATAACAGAAATTTTTTTTCAAATTATCTTCAAGTGTACAACATAGTTCCCCTTACAAATTAACAACTCACCTTTTTAAAAGTAGGAGAAGTGTTAGTACTGTGTAAATCAAACACCAGAAATTCACCACCAAAAATTCCTCACAAATGTACCTCAGACAGTAGTATCACAAAATGGCTGTGGTTTCCTCTCATTTGAAATATATACATAACCAATTAACTTTCATCACACACAAATACAAAACCAAAGTAACATTTTAATTGGTTCTAAATTTCAACACTTTCAAATGTGTTTTCCCCATGCAATTTTCCATAGGACATTTACATACGTCTACAGCCTGAATGGCTGAACGAATTACACCAAACTTGGCAAAATGGTACATCAAACCTAAGAGGTCAGGAAGGATCTACTATGCCCCCTTATGGTCATTTCCCCCTTCGCTTTGGCCTCCTCTTGTCTCTCAATCCTACCGAGAGACAAGATGGCGGCCGCTACGGACTGTTTGGAATGTTGACAGACGCCGGAGAACCAATCAGCTTCGCAAAGCTCCGTAACGCAAAAAGTACGCGAAGCGGAGCGCTGTTACAGATATATATCTTTTTTTGAACGTTAATTTCTCAAAATCCACTGGAGCACATATATTGAGACCTAGCAAAGGCACATCGGGCTACCAGTCCCTAATATTTTGCCAAGTTTCGTGCAAATCCATTCAGCCGTTCGATTATTATTATTATTTTTTTTTTTGCCCCGCGGGGCCCTTTTAAAACTTCCACATCAAACGTAGGGGGTCAGCGAGGATCTACTATTCCCCCTTATGGTCATTTGCCCCTTCGCTTTGGCCTCCTCTTGTCTCTCGATCCTACCGAGAGACAAGATGGTGGCCGCTACGGACTGTTTGGAATGTTGACAGACGCCGGAGAACCAATCAGCTTCGCTTCACAAAGCTCCGTTGCGCGAAAAGTACGCGTCCTGGAGCGCTGCCCGGTCCGCTGTTACAGATATATATCTTTTTTTAAACGTTAATTTCTCAAAATCCACTGGAGCACATATATTGAGACCTACAAAAGGCACATTGGGCTACCAGTCCCTACAATTTTGCCAAGTTTCGTGCAAATCCATTCAGCCGTTCGGGCTAAAAGTGAGGCCAACCGCCCTATGGAAAACTCAATGTTAAAAACACGTTTTGGGACCCCCCTTTTTTCTCAGCCCCCCCTTGACGAACCCCCCCAAATTTTCAAGGGCTGCTCAGAAACAAAATGTGCCATTTTCCTGAAAATTTCAGCCAATTCCGTCCACAAACGCCAAAGTTATTAGACATAGAATTTTCAAAAAACCCATAGAGAAAAAATCCTAACTATATATACCTACTGGCGACCGCCAGTAGGTAATATATATATACATACATATATTTTCACTGAAAGAATCAAAGGTTTCAGGGGTGTTATAGTTATCTGGACATTTCACTCACACAAAACCATTGAAATTCCTACGTTATAGTTAGTTGCACAAACTGTAACTTGCGCGTCCACAATCCACTGCTGATGATGTCACATAATACATCATTCATGACATGGTCATTGACATCACTAATGGAAAAGTACGCCACCAACGCAATTCTTCATGCGGATAGTTTTCATCAACCGAGTACCATCAGCAGCATCCTTTATAGAGAGTTACTCCGGGATAGAAGAATTTGCTCCGAAGAATCAGAATGGAAAACAAAAACAGTAAGGCCATGTGTGCTAGATTCAAGAAACACAATTATAAAAGTAAAGTAATATATACAAGCCACCAAAAAACAGCAAAAATTGCAAGAACGGAATTATTGAAGTTAAAAGATAATCAAATTGTTGAAGACACGGATATTCGACTGATAACCACATTTTCCACAGAGAATAAACAGTTCAAAAAAATCTTAAATAAACACTGGAATATTCTACAAATGGATTTAACAGTGGCTGAAATTGTGGGAGTTGCTCCAAAAATAACTTACAGAAGAGCATTGAATTTGAAAGACAAACTAGTTCATAGTCATTTCATCAAAAAATCTCCAAAAACATAGTTAAAAACAGTTGGATTTGTGAAATGTTTAAAATACAAAGTCTGCGCTATTGCAAAGAATATGAAAGAGATACCAATGGCAAATAACAGGAAATAAAAAATACAGCAATCAAAAAATGTAAAAGTCAATATGTTATATACATTGTGGAATGCCCGTGCACTCTCAAATATGTGGGCAGCACCATTTGCGAACTAAAGAAGCGCATTCTAGAGCATGTTAGGGCAACAACTAACAATGACAGAAGTAACACCATTGCTAAACACATGGAGGTACGTCATAATAGCAATTGGCGTGATTTGAAATTTTATGCTGTGGAACAAGTCCCAATGAACACAAGGGGCGGTGACCGTGAAAGATGTTTGAGACAGAAGGAGTCAAAACATATTTTGAACTTCAGAACACTGACCCCGATGGGATTAAATCAGGGCAAAGAATTGCATTATCATTTATGACTTTATTCTTGTTTTCCAATCTCTATGAATTTTGAATTCCAGATATCATTATATACTGACTGTCTGCAAAGATAAATATGTCTATAAGTATGAAAAGTTAAATAGCAATTGGTAAGAAATCTTGTTAGGAAATGAGCTCGAAATGGCCTCCCTAAATTAATAGTTGTTTTTATTTTTATATTTTTTGAATATGTTGAGGGAATGTATAGGATTTATTTAATTTTGTGAAGGTGCAAAACGAGAAAATTGCATTAACAAGTGATTAAATAATGGAATTAGGAGGAAATTTGTGGCCCGCCAGAGGGCATTAAATGATATGAGATGGTATGGTTGGATTCTTGTTTTGAAAAGAGTGGCAAAGAACTGATGATGGGCCCACTGGAGGGCTACATTGATTATTCCTTCCCGCTAAAAATGTGCAATATATCCTAAATAGATTTACTGTCAAATTATTCATATCATGAATAGAATGATGTCTAAAATGGTATTAATGAAATGCACCTTATACTAAGTGTTGATTTGGATTAATTGCAATGTATCGCATATGGATTTTTATAAAAAATTGTTTTTAAACTACCATGACCAGAATGCCTGGCGGCAGATTTAAAGGAAATTATTTCATTCGAAAAGCATTCATAATGATATGGCTGCTAAAGGCGTGTTTTTGGTTTTTCCCCGTGAGCAAGAGGCATGCTGCCTTGAAATGCGTCGGGGTGCTGGTATTTCCGCGAATAAATTTAGGGTAAAAAGCAGATTTGGTGTGCAGTGCCATTCATTATTGCAAGTGCGAGGATTTTACTTCTAAGAAAGGAAGTGTTTTGTGAATACATTATCGGTATGGCTCTGCCGTTTATCTGCCGCACCGCCATAGAATCTTCCGAGTGACCGGAAAAGAGGAGCCAACATGTAGGTTTCAGGGGTGTTATAGTTAGCTGGACATTTCACTCACACAAAACCATTGAAATTCCTCTGTTATAGTTAGTTGCACAAACTGTAACTTGTGCACCCGCAATCCACTGCTGATGATGTCACATAATACATCATTCATGACATGGTCAGTGACATCACTGATGATATCACTGATGACATCTCAAATGACATCACTGATGACATCACAGATGACATCATCCAGTGAATGTGGTTTGGTTCGTTATTTAAATATGTATTATATATATAGCAATCTGCATTGAAGAATGAGTAGATATATGAATTTCTGGATGGAGGCTTTAGTAGCAGTGTGATTGACTGTTTACTTGACTTTAGTGTCTCACTAAATATATTGCATAGTGACTAAACTGTGTGAATATCTGTACCACTTTGTCAGTTGTTGTATAAACTGCTGCACCAGTTGGCTACTAGCTATGTGAAAGTCTATATTATTTATTGATTAGTGAGCTGAGTATTTTTATGGAAGAGTGAATGGGTGTGTTGTAGGGTGGGAGGTGTGTGACTGTCCAAAGATGTGTAAATAGTTGATTTAGTAGGTATATGAGGTTAAGACTGCACGTGGAAACAGTTGTTTGGGTGAGTGAATGTCTTTATGGGTGTAGTGATGAGTAAATATATTTCTCAATGATACATGTCCAACAAAGTGGAAATATAAAAGGCAGTGTATGTGACAGTTGTTATATATAAATAAGTACTTGAAATGAAACAATTTAGGAACATGAACATTTTCTGTATGGACCTAACATGCATACACAAATTGCCATACATGTACCAGTTGTTACAAAAATAGATAATTATTTAAATATTTGTTGTGTTATATATTAGTCATGATAAAAATGTAAAGACAATCAAATACTTTGTGACTAATTGTTGACATTCCAAAAATTAGGGGCATATTTACAAGGATGGCGTTAAAATTCAAGGGGACTTGGCCCAACCATTAGTAATGTTACACATTTGGCACAGACTTTTTCAGACCACTGTCCAGTTAAGGTCTCACTGTCTCTGCCGGGGTATGATAGGCCTCGTCCGAGTTGGCGATTGCCATCCATGGCCTTGTTAGATGTGGTGTTCCATACAGAATTAGGTGAAGAAATTAAAGATTTTTTTCAGCGGAATAGGGGCCCTGTAGAAAGTGTCAAAATGATATGGGAAGCCTTCAAAGTAATGATCCGGGGGTACCGTATGTCGAAGAGCTTTGGGGTTTTAAGAGATATACAGAACACGATACGAAAGCTGGAGCAGGATTTGAGAGACATGGAAAAGCGAATGGGTCGAGTAGAAGTGGGGCAGGTGCAGAAGGACTTTCGTGCTACTCCCACTGAACATGAAGATATTGCGCACAGGGAGGTGAAATTTTGAGGGAAGTATTGGACGGCACGTAGATTTGGGGAAGGTGAAAGACCAGGGAAGGCACTGTCTGCAGTGACTAAAGGCCCTGGATTCAGCACACTTGTGCTGGAAATACAGGTGCAAGGTTCCCCACCATGTTGTGACTCGCTACACATATTGGAGGCATTCACTGTGCACTACACTGTGCTCTACACATCCCAGAGGCAGGGCACCATAGATCTATGGGACTTCATGGGGGATGTGGCACTCGGATGGCTCGAGGATACGCAATGGAAGTTTTTAAGCATTCCTTTTGAGATTGATGAAATTAGGGAGGCTATAATGCAGCTTCAGAATGGGAAGGCAGCGGGTTCAGACGGCCTTCCAGGTGAATTCTATAAGGAATACATTGACAATATGGTGCCAGTTTTAAAGGAGGTATATGAAGAGTCTTTAGAGGTGGGTATACTCCCCTCTTCGATGCGAGAGGCGATAGTGATGTCGTTGTTAAAGCCTGGAAAGGCCCCTGAGTCCTGTGATTCCTATAGGCCGCTGTCATTGATGAACTGTGACACGAAAATATTGGCGAAGGTTTTAGCAAATAGGCTGTCCCTCTTATTAGATAAACTTGTCCTACCCGATCAGTCAGGGTTCGTGCCTGATAGGGCCCCCTCCCATACCCTTAGGACTTTATTTTCAATCATCCAGAATGTGGCGCCTGAATTCTCGCTTGCCGCAGTATTTTTAGATCTCACTAAGGCGTTTGACTCGGTGAAGTGGGATTATTTATTCAGGGTGCTTCGGAGGATGGGGTTCCCGGATTGGTACTTGTCTTGGATTGCACTGCTGTATCACCGTCCCACGGCTAGGGTCTTGATTAATGGTCATCTATCTCACCCCCTATTATTTCCAGAGGCACTCGTCAGGGGTGCCCGTTGTCCCCGCTTCTTTTTGCCATTGCGGTTGAGCCCCTGGCATGTCGGCTGAGGCAATTACATCAGGATAAAGCATTTCGATGCTGCCATCGGCCAATCTTAGCGTTGCTGTATGCGGATGATATTACGCTATATATAAGAGACCCACAACAGAATATTAACCCCATTTTGCGGGACTTTATAAAGTTTGGCCGCCTAACCGGGATAGATATTAACTGGAGGAAATCCCAAGTTTTCCCTCTTACACCGGCGGTGACGCTGTTCCCGCTTGATTTCCCACTAGAATGGTGCGACACGGAGTTGAGGTACCTTAGCATACGGGTAACTAGGGATAGGGAGGAAACCATACGTGCCAATTATGACACGGCCATAACGCGTCTTACTGCCAGCGTCACTCACTGGATACCATTGCCTCTATCCCTTGCGGGTAGGGCCTCCCTCATCAAGATGGTTGTGCTACCTCAGTTCCTTTACCTGTTCTTAGATGTCCCTTATGCTCCAGGCGGTTCTTTTTTAAAACGCTACATTCTGAGTTGCTACGGTTATTATGGGGGGAAGCAGGCGAGACTCTGTTGGCCGGTAATGACGAGGCCATACGATCAGGGGGGTTTTGACCTCCCAGATTTTGAATTATACTTTCTTAGTGCACAGGCACATTATGCGTACTATTGGATACATCCTCTGTATATGCCACAAATAGCAACGGCCGATCGGCTGGCTGACCCAGTACCACTGACTGGTGTGATGCATGACCCTGCCACCACGTGGGCGATGCTGCCTCTTACCGTCAATGGTATGGTGAATGCTTGGCATCGGATAACTACATTATTGGAACTGCCTATCCTTTATTCCTTGAGACTCCCGTTGTCGTATCACCAAGATCTATCATTGTTACAGGAGACGGGTTTCCAGGGACTATGTAAGAGGGCTCATATAACCACCTGGGGAGACCTATTCCAAGATGGGATGTTTCGCTCATTGGAGCAACTACTAAAAGGGGTGCAGACTACACCCTTAGATATATTCCTCTATATAAGGATTAGGCAAGGGATGCAGTCTATCCTTCCTGATTTTCCCAAGGAACCTGAATGCCGCTTACCACTACACCAAATACTGGCGTCCACAGATGGGAAGCACCTCGTGTCAGGATTATACAGTAGCATCCGCACAGACAGACAGAGCAGAGATAGTCAGTCAGTCACGTATACATTGGGCTGAAGATTTAAGGCGGGAGGTAACTGATGACCAATGGCAATACTGTTGTGTACAAACGGCACAGATATAGGCCAGCTGTAGGCTGCGAGTCATACATTACAAATATTTGCATAGATTATATTATACGTCCATGACTAAATTTCGGTTCAAGTTGGCTGATACAGATAGGTGTCAAAGGTGCAAGCAGCTGGAGGCAGGATTTCTTCACTTAGTGTGGGAGTGCCCAACTGCACGTGACTATTGGAAGCAAGTTATAACGGCATTGGATAAAATGACTGGGTGTTTCTTGAACAGATATCCACTGCTTACATTGTTGGGGTACACTGCACAGATACCTACACAGCTTAGGAAGTTCATAGCTCTCTCTCTATTGCTCGCTAAACGGAGAGTGGCATGCAGGTGGGGTAGGGGACGAGCCCCGGAATTTAAGGAATGGATGGGAGATTTAATATACTGTCAGGAGCAAAGTGTCACATATGCTAAACCGCTGCCAATAGCTTCCCAACCAAGGGATATTTGGGGGTCCCTCCAAGAATATCTTTTGCTACATGGCAAGGCAAACTCAGATACTGACTGAGGTGTTACCATATTAATTCCAGAGGTATGTGCCTATAGGCTACGTGTATGGGCCCTTGCGCTCATGCAAATCCTCCAGAGTTCCTGGACCATTACTGTGTTCCTAATGGTACAAAAGTAAGGTTATTGTTGTTCATATTCAATGTATGTTGTATACTGGACATGCTATAATTGGATGTTTGATGGGAGGGATTTATGAACCTGGGTATTGATGCACTGTGACATTGTTATGAATGAATTGATGTAATGCAGTTTATCAAAAAACATTTTTTTTTAAAAGAACGGCGTTAAAATTATCGCATAGTAGATGCAGAATTATCCCTTGGTAGGCAAACACTATTGATCACATAATTTTTACTATACTACGGAATGTAGCACACTCCAAACTCATACAATGTAACTGTTACCTATAGACCTAATTAATCCTAATCTAAATCACGATTTAATCAGAAATTTCTTTTTATTTAAAAATGAATGGTTCTCTATGTTGTGTAATTTGCAATTAAAACATATATTGATAAAAACACAGTTCATAACACAGTTAATGCTAACCCTATAGGTGTATCATAAAAAGCAATTAGTCAAAAAATTTAATTCATCACAGGGATACATTAAAATTAATAGTAACATCACCAAGAGGGATATAGATGCATAACTTAACAGACATTTTTGTGGAAATAATAAGACTCACTAATACACTTACTACCTAACAATATTACAGAGTTTTGTAAAACCCACAGCTAGTGAGAGCCCTGACGAATTTTCCCAAGTTCTATGCAATGAGATCTCCATATTCTTTGAGGACAAAATCAACCTCATTTATCATAAAATCCTAGCATCTAATGGTGCTGGAATAATATTCCCTCTCCCTACAGGTCTGTCAAATCAGAACACAAATAATAATTCACTACTCTCTTTCCCACCAGTTAGCGATCTTGATTTACCACCTCTCATCAACCATATAAAAACTGGGTCTCCCAACGACCTCCTTCCAGCTAAAATGCTCCCCCCACTGATCACCCTCTTGGGACCTGCTATACAGTCTGTGATGAACATCTCACTGGCGGTAGGTCAGGTCCCAAGGGAATGGAAGGTCGCGGTGGTGAACCCTATAAGGAAAAAGTCGGCCTCTCCCTGGACAGACCTCCCCAACCTGCGGCCCATTTCCCTCCTACCACACATAGGGAAGATGACTGAGAAGCACGTCAATACCCACCTCTCAAACTATATCGAGGCAACGGATGGCCTGGACCAATCTCAATCTGGGTTCAGGCCTAACCACAGCACCGAATCAGCCCTCCAGGCAGTGACCAATAACATCAGGATGACACTGGATGATGGGGGGTCTATGATTCTGGTGCTGTTGGACTTATCCGCTGCCTTCGATACGGTGTCTCATGAGGTGCTTCTCGGTCGTCTAGAGGAGGTGGGATTGGGGGGCTCAGCGCTGTCCTGGATGGAGAGCTTTCTCTCTGGTCGCTCTCAGGAAGTCAGGTTGGGCTCCCATAAATCCATCTCTAGGGAGCTCACCAGGGGAGTGCCACAGGGCTCATGCCTAAGCCCAACATTATTTAATGTATATGTGGCCCCCCTGGCCGACTTAGTGAGGTCCTTTGGGTTCACCCCGGTGTCATACGCCGATGACACCCAACTCCTGTTCCCTTTTAAAACCTTTACACCTGCCTTAAAACAATCCTTTGCAGATGGAATGAGGGCAGTATCCGAGTGGATGGCTAAGAACTGCCTTCAATGCAATGTGGGCAAAACTGAAGTATTGCTGTTTGGGGAGGCGGGGAAACTATGGTCTGATGAGTGGTGGCCTCTAGAATTAGGGCCTGTTCCAACCCCGAAACAGACTGTGAAAAACTTGGGGGTACTATTCGACCAAGCCCTAACATTCAAAGATCATGTTAACCAAGTTGCCAGCACATGTTTCCGGGCGATGGGACTTCTGAGAAGAGTGTTCCCATACCTCCCAGACATGCATAGAAAGACCTTAGTTCAGGCTCTAGTCATCAGCAGATTGGACTACTGCAATGGCCTTCTCCTATCATCTAACGAAGGCCAATTTACCAAACTGCAAGTAGTCCAAAATACGGCGGCGAGGTTAGTTCTAAATGCTCCACCTAGAACTCCCTCCCGACCTCTGCTTATAGAACTACACTGGCTCCCTGTGCGGCAACGCGCTCAGTTTAAAACTCTTTGCTCCATTCACAAATGCCTGATTGGAATGGGGCCAAAATACCTGACTAAAATCTTTCAACCCTATGTCCCTGGGCGATCACTACGCTCAAGCAACCTTCAGCTGCTGCAAGTGCCCAGAATAAAAAAATCTAGACAGGGAGGCCGAGCCTTGGCACACACAGGCCCAGCACTCTGGAACTCTCTCCCCCAGACACTGAAACAAATCACCAATCATCTGTCTTTCCGGAAAACCCTCAAAACCCATCTTTTCACCAATAGTTAATTTATACCACCCTCACTTAGCCACTTTTGAGCTCGCATCTGTACATCCTATGCTCTTCCACCAGACAAAAGCGCGGAGATACCCCTTCGGGGGTTTATTCAGGCGCGATACAAGACCATAAATAAATAAATAAAATAAATAAAATAACTCAAACACAACAGTACATAGAGAGACAGAAACATAGACAATTCAATTTGTCATTCTACGACACATCAGGGAAACTGTAAAGTTTCCAACCAATCCCATTAGCGTGTATCCTTAGCTTATATTTAGGAATTGATCGCAGTCCCGAACAATTGTGTCAAACACTGGCGTTGACGCGTTTCGATGGCTTTCTTTTAATGGTCCATCTTTTTCATTTTGTATTTATTTTATTGCCTCGGTTCGGTCAAAATAACATAATGTTATGTTATGTTATGTTATGTTATTTGTGTCTTTTATAGCGTGCGGCTACTCAACAGAGTGTCCCGGCGCTTTAATGACGACCGGAGAAAGACAAACACAACACAAAATCTAAAAACAGAGACAGGAGAAATACAAAAGGGGTCTAAGAGGCAAAAAGCCAGGTTTTCAAGCCCTTCCTAAAGGCCAACAAGTTTGAAGTACTACGCAATGCCAAAGGCAGAGTGCTCCAGAGCTGAGGAGCCCGCAAACTAAAGGAGCGACCTCCGATCCGGGCCTTCCTCACACGAGGAACAGTAACACGAAACAACGACTCAGATCTCAGAGATCGTGTTGGGCGATAGAAGGCGAGCCTCCTTTGAAGGTATTTAGCCCCCGAGGCGTAAAGGGCCTTGTGTGCAAGAGTCAGGGCTTTAAAAATTATCCGCTTCCGGATAGGGAGCCAATGTAGAGACTGCAGTAGGCCGGAGACTCTGGCTCGCCTGTGCAAGCCAAAAATGGCACGTGCCGCCGCATTCTGGACCACCTGAATACGTTGCAGGAGATACTCCGGCAGGCCAAGATATAGGACGTTGGCATAGTCCAATCTTGAGCCAATTAAGGCCTGAACCGTAGTCCTCCTGTGATCCTCGGATAACAAAGGGAAAAACTTCCGAAGCATCCTGAGGAGTCCGAAACAGGTACCGGTCAGGGCAAGAATCTGGGATCTTAAGGTCAAATTGTTGTCAATTTTGACCGCCAAGTTCTTGGCCACCTGAGACGATCGCTTTGGAGGCGACATATCCGCAGGCCACCATACCTGCCAATCAGGGTCGGATTGACAACAGAAGAAGAGTATCTCGGATTTATCCGAGTTGCACTTGAGGCTGTTCAGCTGTAGCCATTCAAAAACAGCCCCAAGGCACTCCCGAATACTCTCTCCATCGAACTCCTCTCCTTTCCCGCAGGTAAAGAGAAGCTGGGTATCATCGGCGTAGGATACGATCTGGGCCCCGAAAGACTCAACCAATGCCGCCAGAGGGGTCATAAAGATGTTAAATAGAGTCGGGCTCAGCACAGAGCCCTGCGGGACTCCGACTCCCAGTGGCGGCATCTCGGCAGAGCTGCAAGAGGCCCAGACCGTTTGTCGACGGCCGGCCAGAAAAGATCTAAACCAGCTGAACACCGTCCCCCTCAGACCGATCTCATGGAGTCTGACAAGCAGACCCTCGTGGGGGACGGTGTCAAAGGCTGCCGACAAATCAAGCATTGTCAACATGACTCTACCACCGGAATCCAGCGTCTCCTTGATGACCTCGGACACCTCCAGCAACGCCGTCTCAGTGCTAAGATTAGGGCGAAAACCCGATTGCGTGGGGTGAAGCAAGTCGTGTGATTCCCAAAAATTAGAAAGCACAGCGTGCACGTGCTTCTCCACGATCTTGGTCAGCTCAGGAAGAAGGGAAATAGGCCTATAATTGGCCAAAATCTCAGGGTCTAAGCCAGGCTTCTTAATAAGAGGGATGACCATGGCCTGTTTCCAAGCCAGTGGAACCACTCCGAGACTCAGCGAGAGATTCAAAAGGGGATTCGCCAACGGGTTTACCACAGACGCCATCTTCGCCAAGAATTTGGCCGGGCGTGGGTCTAACAGCGAGCCCGATTTAAGATTAGCCATGAGTGTTAAAGATGAAGAAGCTGACATAGGCGGAAAGTCAGACAGGACTAACCCAAGAGGGACCGATAGATCAGGTAATACAATCATCAAATACAATAATTCATTTCATTACATTATAGATAGCTCAGAAGTTATTTCTCTATATACTCTTTAAGTACCCCCCATGTCAATAAGCCAGTCTTTTTTTTTCTTGCCCCTTTTAACACATGTAAATTCCACTCTAATTCATAAATATTAAATAGTTTTCTTCTCCAAAACTCAAACGTAGGTGCTTCCGGTTGTAGCCATTCAGTAGCAATGCAAAGCCGAGCTATAATCATTAATACAAACAAAAAATTCTTAAATTTAAAAAAATCTGCATTATCATTAATAGATTGGCTCACCCCAGTTAACATAAGAGCTGGGGAAATTTTTAAAGGATAATTAATAACTTCATTTATAAATCTTTCTATACTAGAAATGAAAGACAGCAGTTTGGAACTGTTGTAAAAAATATGCATTATATCTGCCTCTTCCCCTCCACACCGAAAACATTTTCCATCATATTGTGGACCCCATGTGGCCATTCGTTTGGGAGTGTAATATAGTCTAAACATAGTTTTGTACACTTGTCCCTTCATGTTAGCTGACAAGCATAACTCTTTGGCCATCAAAATAGTATCTACAATATTCCAACCATTTTCTGCCAACTGAATCTGCCAAAATATATTCTATTTATTCAAATCGTCAGGTTTGTATTCCAGTAATAACCGATATATTAGGCCAATCTTTTTCTTTGATTGAATTGCCTCTATTAATCTAATAGGGGCCGGTTTATTTAATTTCTTTGAACAAAAATCTCTGAGTTGAAGGTAATTAAAAAAACTGAGATGGGGTATTTGATATTTACTATTCAAATCAGAGAAGGCTCTAAACGTTCCATCCGTCTCAAACAGATCTCCAATTCGACCCACTCCTTTCTTGTTCCATTCCTTGGCCACATGGTCCCAAAATATAGAGGGAAGTATCTTCTCCGCTGAGAACGGGGTATAGTATGTAATTTTCTCTATCTTCATTAACGACCTGACTTTTCTCCAAACTTTATATACTGAATCAATCACCTTAAATCAGGTATGCTTGTAGTAAGTCCCTTCCAACTCTTTTAATAAACAGCCCTTTGAATGTTCTCCCAATAATGAGTAAAATATTGAAGGGGACTCTGCTGGGTCCTCTATTTGTTCTCCAGTCAATAGAATTCGCATTCTTTGTAGGAAACATACATAATAATAAAATAAAAAATCCAGGATCCCCTGTCCTCCTCTCTCTATCGGGAGTGTAAGCCATTTCATAGCACGCCTGGTTTTCCCGGGTGCCCATAAAAATTTTGTACATAAAGATTGCAATTTAAATATATGACTAGTAGGGATTTCTAGGGGAATGTTGCGAAATATGTATAATATTTTGGCTAATACATTCATCTTAATGACGTTACCTCTACCAATTATGGAGAGTTGAAGTCGCCCCCACCTATCTAAGGATTGCTGAATTTGATGTAATATATTACCCCAATTAGATTCCACTATCTCTTTTGTATGTGATTTAATAATGATTCCTAAATATGTCACCTCCGATGTTACCCTATTATCATTGAATTGAATGCTGTCTGAACACAACACCTTCGTTTTCAAAGCGTTCAGTTTGTAACCGGAGCTATTTCCAAACTCGATAGCTAGGCGTTCAATCTCTGTAATTGCCTGACTAGGATCAGTGGTAACGATGGCTATATCATCCGCATAGGCAAATATACAATGAGGTATATTGGCAACAACAAATGGTTTAATATATGGTGATTCTAGTAATTTACTTAAAAAAGGGTTTATAAATAACGCAAAAAGAAGTGGAGAACAGGGACACCCCTGTCGGGTACCTCTTGTAATGGTTATCCTTTCTGACTTTTGACCCATAGCAGTAACTCTCTCATTAGGTGATCGATACAATACCTAGATAGCTCTTACAAAATTTGTGCCAAATCCCATTCTATCCATGACTTCCCACATGTAAGCCCATTCTACGCGATCTAACGCTTTCGCAGCGTCGAGTAATATCAGTGCAAAATTTATTTTCTCAGTTTCTGCTATGTCTATTAAAGTAATCACCTTATTAATATGTGCTACAGTTCCTCTGTTGGGGATAAACCCATGCTGAGTCAGAGAAACTAGCGGTGTTATAATCCTGGACATGCGATTTGCTAACATCTTCGAATAAATCGTGCTATCGCAATTCAATAAAGAGATAGGTCGATATGAAGCAGGTTGCTCCGGGGGTTTCCCTTTTTTAGAAAAAACAACGATTGAAGCATCATCCCATGTGCCCTTCTAAAAGTCTCCAGCATGAGTATTTTTAAAGATTCAAAAAAACATTTGTACACTTCAGCTGGAATAAAATCGGGGCCAGCTGCCTTCCCATTAGAAGTACTTTTAACTGCCTTCTCAAGTTCTTCCAATGAAAAGGGTTGGTCTAGCGCCATTTTTTCCCTGTCCGTTAATTTTCTAAAGGTAACTCCCTGCAGAAAAGTGTCGGGATCTAGGTTAGATTGCTTAGTATACAAATTAGAATAGAATTGATACAGTATTTCTAATATTTTCTGTGGGTCTTCAAATATTGTCCCATTTTTATCTTGTAACCTAGCAATTTTACGATTAGATTCCTTCATTTTTAGTTTTAAGGCCAAAGCCCTACCTATCGCTTCTCCATATTCATGCATGTACCTCCTGTATGTTAAATATTTCCGCGCTATCTCCTCACACCAGATTCCTGTAATGTGCGCGCGGCGATTGGTGACTAGACCCTCATATTCATGAATTTTAGTTAAATAATTATCCTCCTTCTTGATCTCTGACATTAAATGTTCTTCAGCTTTAGAGAGGTGATCATATAGATCCCGCATTTTTCCTCGCTGTAAATTATGATAATAAAACCCATAGCTCGTTGTTTCCCCTCTAAAACACGCTTTCCATGTATCCCATATTATCTCAATATTAGCAGAGCCAAGGTTGTTCTGTATAAATTCTTTAGTCCATTTAGCTATAGCCTCTCTATATTGTAGATTCAAGCATAATTTTCGGTCAAACGAAAAATTCTTATTCTGTTCATTTCTCCTAGATGAGCAATCTCTATTATCAAAGGGGAATGATCCAATGTTACCCTGGGATATAACTGAATATTTATATTAGGATGGATTGCAGTTGAAGTAAAAAAATAATCCAAGTGTACGAATTTCTTATAGGGCGAAGAGTAATAAGTGTATCCTGGTGCAGTAGGGTAATTTTTAGCCCATATATCAACCAATGCATGATCTTTCACTAAATCATATAATGCTCTAAATACACGAGGTTTTCTGCCCTTATAGTTCTCTGTTCCTGCCTCAAGCTCACCTGCCATCAAATTAATATTTAAATCCCCACAAAAGACTAAGGGGGATCTCCAATTAGCAAGTTCCATATTTAGGTATTCAATTATTTCCCCTTCGTCCAAAATAGATCCATAAATAGAGCAAATTGTTCTAAATGTACCTCCTATGTTTAGTGTAACTATCACCCATCTGCCCCATTTGTCCGATAAACTATTCACAAGAGTACCTAGCCGCGGTTTTATCAAGATCATTACCCCTCTAATCATAGTTGTTTGTCGAGATGTTGCCAAGAGTGTATACCCTAGATCAGATGCTAAAGCTCTTTTCTCCCAGGGAAGATGAGTTTCCTGTAGACATACAATATCCGGGTTCATAAATCGAATTTCAGTTGCAAGCCTCTTTCTTTTATTTATGTTGTTAAGGCCCGAAACATTGAAAGAACATATTTTAAGATTCTTAGCCATTACAATAATTCCCCAACATGTCTCCGTTTGCGTTATTGATTAAATTAGAGCATCCCGTCTTACTCCTTGCAGGTCCTTTAATGATAAATCTGTTCCCTGTTATTAGTGCTATGCACTCATTTGACCCCCGAGGCATTTTCCCCTTTTACACACAGTGTAAAAGGGGAAAATGCACCTACACCCCCCTGCCCCAATTGTCCCCAGCCTACCCCCTCCCTCCTTTACCGAGGCTTTCGGACTCCTGGTCCTGGTGATGGTACTGACCTACACCTCTCCCCTGTTGTTACCCCACAGGTCATCGTTTCACATATGTATACATCATTTATATATACTGATCAACCAAACTTTTCAAATTCTCTCTAACTTATGCAGTTGACTCTTGTGAAACTATTGTAGCGCTTTCCCTCCTTAACAATTAACAGAAGAGAAAAGAACAAAATTATACTGCACAGTTAGAGAAGGAGAAAAAAGAAAACTAAAATCCTTAAATCATGAAATCAATAAACATTCCTAATCTAAGAATCTTTTAGATCATGCAGATATCCTTTGGCAGCTTCAACATTATTAAAGAAACAAGTATTCTCTTTATAAATGACTTTCAATTTAGCCGGGTTCATAATAAATGCTTGTGCGCCCTTTCTTTGAAATTGATTCACTAATTGTCTTAATTGCCAACGAGTGTCCATAGTGTATTTACAATAGTCCGATGTCGCAAAGAAGGTAAATACTGCACCCATGCCTTTACTGTTTGGTCGAGTATTCATGTAAATATCTTCTCTAGCGCGAAAACTGTTGAAAGCCACCAAAATTGGTCTAGGTTTATTGCCGTTTTCCCCATGTCTAAGTTGAATATTGAATGGAAATCTGTGGGCACGCTCAATCTCTCGCTCCCAATCCCACCTCTTCAACTCCGGGAACGCCCTTTGAAACAGTTCAATGACAAACTTGCGTGGATCTTTTCCTTCTTTGCCCTCGGGAATTTGCATTAATCTAAGATTATTACGCCGAGAGCGATTTTCGAAATCGGCCATTTTCCAGAGTAAGTCCTCTTTATTAGCATTGAGATTTTCAGTAATGGCTTTTTGTTTTACTAATTCATCCTCAATGTTTGACACTCTAGTCTCAACCTCAGTGAATCTTTCCCCAAAGTCAGATTGAGATTTTGCGAGTCTCCAGATAGAGTTTTGCAGCTTCCGACATGAGTTTTGAATTTTTTGACTATCTCTCTCTGTCTTTTCCATATGGCTCAAGATTGTCTGATAGATTGTAGCTAAGGTAATGTTTTCAGTTAGTTCTTCTTGACACCCTCCTGTTCCCCCTCAATCAAAGAGACGTCACCCTCACCCCTCACAGTAATCGGGCTGTCTTCAATATCTTCCTCAACCTCGATATCCTCATCATCATCTACTTCACTCTCGCCTTCCTCCAAATGCATCTGCTTGGAATATTGAGCAGCCAAATCTTCACACGAGGAGGCCGAGTTTTCTGAGACTAAATAAAAATCCAGTGATTCTGCCTCATTAATTACATTTGTATCAAAGCTTCGTTCAGATATATTAGGCCTTTCCAAAGTAACCATAGCGTTTCCCCACTGTAATCCAGACCTGGGGTTGTTTTCTATGGGGGTGGGGGTGACAATTAAGCTACCATTTGGAGGGGAAATGGCCACAGACGTGATAACAGTTTGAGGCGCTGCATTAGATATAAGTTCACCTTGTGGCCCTGCTTTGGCTGTTGATACATTAGACTCTCCATTGATTCCTTGTGAAATAGTCAGTGGGCTGCACACAACTTCCTGGCGTTTTTTTGCTTCAACTGCCTTTGCTTCAGCTGCCTTAAACAAGGTAGAGATAGATTGTTTAGATGATACAACTGCGGCTGTGTTAAGACTTTCAACCGAGTTTTCAGCAGAAATCACTCCCCCCGTTTTTTTTAATGCAGTCCCGCTCAAGTCTTTCTCAGCGTTAGTACTCACTGTTGTGCCGGTCTCCGGGTCTCGTTTTTTACGAGTCCCTTTAGGTGCCATGATAATTTCTTTCTTGCCGTTTACACCTCACAGAACACAGCAGACTCGCAGCGCCCGTCAAGGACACCACCCGCCGAACTCAGCGCCCGCAGCAGTAATCAATATCCAGCTCCACGCCCAGCGCTCCCAGCGTTCAGCGTCCTCGCCGACCTCAGCACACGGCACTCCCCGTCCTCAGCGCTCTGCATTCAAGCCTTTTACCGGTAAAGTTGAAAGTCACTCGTATTTCTCTGGTTATTTTTTCTTTCCCGATCACTTTTCAATCACTCGGGACTCCCATTAGATCTTGGCTGTTTTCGGAGTATCTTGCTCATATCACCGTTTCTCTCTCAGATAGCAATAACCTGTGGGTCAGAGGAGAGAGCCGCTCACATGTCCGACACGGCTCGGCGTTCGGGCGCCATCTTGCCTCCAGCAAAAATGGTCCATCTTTTTCAAGACAAAAACTAAACATGTCCCTCTTGTTTTGGCACTGGTTGGTTGCCTGCTGGTATTTCTCCTGTTAGGGATACATCAAATTAATTTTGTATACTGCATTTTCTATAATGTGTTTTTCACATCTTTATCTCACATCACAATTTTCAAATTATTAAAAAAATTCTTAAATGACAATAAATACTCCATCAAGTCTGTAAATGCTCTTTTTATAGCTTCTATTTGGCTAAAAATCAAGGTTTTATGAAATATCTCCTACCTCGTGTTATCTGCACTTTCTTCTTATACGTAATTGTGGTGTTCCTTAAAGGTCACAGAAACCCCATAGCGCTCTACTCCGCACTCCCTACTATGCCGGGGTTTACTTCTCCAGTTAGAAGCTAGAGGGACACAAACAGTAATATCTAAAGGGTTATGGTGCTACAACGCAGTTTCCTATATGATTTATGGGTCAGGTACACAACTAAAAGGTACTCTGTCAACTGATGCCCAGTTAAAATTATCGCTGCATTAGCGGCAGCAAACTGCTGCTAAAACGGCGATAATGGACTTGAAAATCCTTTGTTGTTTTACCGGAAGATTTTTTTCTACACTGCTGTTTGCTATGGTAGGGTGTGAGCCGAAGCTCCCGCCCTGCCATAGCAAACTTGGTTTGGATTTTGAAAGAGAGAACAGGGAAATCTGCTCACTCTTTCAAAATGCAAAGCAGATTGCTTTTTCCCATGGAGAGCTGCATATTAGCAGGTCCCCGTGTGGAAAAGCGATGGCAGCTTCAGAAGGATGTGGGGAGCTGGCTAGGACCTTAGAGACATTAGGGCTCCACCCACGTTCCCCAACCTTGTATATACGCCTAAACAGTAATCAAGGCAATATAATTTTCACCACATTTTTGCTTTTTTTAAAATAATCCGGTGAAATGCCCCTTGTTAATATGCTCTCAAGTTTGTTTTGACAGAGTGGGAACCTCGACTTCCGTCCTGCCGTACCAAACAGCAGTGTCCCGGGGTAGGCACTCCGAGACACAGCAGGAGCCGATCCTGGGGAGTAGTGTTCCCCAGGGCCCTCGACTGCTCCAGAATTGGGGCCACGAGACCCCCCTCCCACAATTAAAAAAGCCCTGGAGGGTGGTGATCCCTGGAACTTAAAGGGACCTTTGATCCCCCACCCATTTTTTGGAAAGCCCCAAAGTGTAGCGGTTCCAGGGGCTGGAGAGGGCCTTTAAGCCCCCCTACCCAAGAATTTTACTGGGGGAGTACCTTTGAGCCCCCCACCCGTTTATTTTGTAGCACCGAGGGATGGCGGTCCTTCAAATTTAATATTTTAGACCCCGGGATTTGGCTAACTTTTAGACAAGCACAGAAGCCTGCGCATCGTTTTTATTTTTTTTACTGCAGATCCATGCACCCTGTGCACATTTCTCCATTTCGTAAAAAAAAATAATAATTGGGGGGCCCTAGGGGTCCTTGTGGGACCCCCTAAGCAGGTCTAGAGGGTTAAAATATTTCTAACCTGCACCTTTATACGTTTTGAACACTTGTTCCACTGATTTCTAGACCCTCGCTTCTACCAATGCACTAAATGGCTGCCAACACTTCCTGGTTTCGAATGTTGACAACCACTTGACAGCCAATTAGCATTCAGCACGTGATCAGGACGGTGCCCTTAGGGTGCGCTTAGGATGCGCGGATTCACTGCGGCCATGGATATATATGTACTTTTAATTGTGATTTTCGCAGGAACTACTGAACGATTTTACACCATTTAAGCAAAAGGCACGAGTCTGAACCAAGGACTACCTCTTTGCCAAATTTGGTGTCATTCCGTTCAGTAGTTCGGGCTGTAGCCGCGATGAACGGTTCCTATGGAAAATTGCATGGGGAAAACGTGTTTTGGGACCCCCCTTTTTTCAAAGCCCCCACTTCACGTATCACCCCAAGACTTTCAGTATAGGAGCAGACTGGAGCGCCCCTCTAGTTTTGAAAATTTCGTGAAGATTCGTCAACCGGCACCAGAGTTATTCTAAATAGAATAGAATAGAAAACAAAGGTTACAAGGACATTATAGTTAGGAATTAGCATTTAAAAAACTTTAGAAATTCACTATAAAAAGCAAAGGTTACAGTGATGTTACAGTTCGTGCATTGTACGGGCGCAAGTCATAGTTAGCTTAGCTAATTATGACTGCTGAATTTTGTATGAGTAAAACCTGAGCCTAACTAGAACATCTCTGTAACCTTTGTTTTTTTTCAGTGAATATATATATATATGTATTTATATATATATATGTATAAATATATATGTATACCCTAAAAACATAACTTAAAAAGTACAAAAATATTTGTAAAAAAATCAAAACACTTGAATAAAATGTTTAAAAAAAATATAGCCAAAAATGCATAAATGCACTTCAAATATCTTACCCTAAATGTAATTTTCTCAACAGAATAAATCGAATACCTGTACCATATGTATCCAACAAAAACAATAAGCTCAACCAGCATCTCTACAAAATACAAATACATCAGACCTGTAAGTATAAATTTAGAGAATATATAATTTATGTTCAGATAAACATCCCACTTATAAATAATGTTAGCTATATTAAATTATTAACATATAATTTTAAATCCCACAGGTAAGATGTCAAAAGGAACCTCATTCATCAAATCTCAGAAAGGAATGCACACATAGAATAAACTAACAGTCAAGAAAATACATACAGTGAAAAAGCATACTGGTTTTGTGCAAAGTATATTTCTAATGCATGTTACGGGAGGGTTAAGACAAAAACTAAATTGTTGAAAATATAAGAAAGCATAATAACCCACCAAACATTAAAGAAATTAGATTAAACAATGTATTAGAAGAGTTCGATTAAGCTAGCATGAGCTCACAAAAGCCTACAGGAACAATTTTAAAGAAAATATAATACCAATGTTCCTGATATACTACAAGCCAACTCCCAAGTACCCCAAATTTCAAACGTCTCATGGTCAGACCTAGAAAAGTATCAACTGATCCTCTGCTGCTCCAAAAATATTCCAAGATACAAATATCCCTGAAAACTTAACTGTAACACACAACAACAAACCTTTACTTTTGTATGACAGTACCAAAAATTATAGATGAAAAATTATTAATGAAACAGAAAACAACCTACCAAGATTAACTCAAGGCAACATCTGGCTAGTGCCTTCGACCTTTCCTACAATACTACAAAATACACAGTGAATACCACAGTGAATACCAAAATAAAAACACACCATTAGTCTATGAGCTTTTACCTGACCAAGTGCAGCATACCACAAACTCGTAACTGAAATAACATCCAAATCTAACAATTACTTTAACCCAAAACATTGACTTTAAGCAATCACTGAATACTCCCATTTTATAGACATACTCATATTTATCTATGCAAGCGTATTGCTATGGTTTTAAGCAAACTTAATGTAGAAATATCCAATAATTATTAGTAAGTGCTGAATATTCAACAAATGCGAAATATGGATATGAAATTACCTGAGGCAGCAAAACATCTATTATCATCTAATAGAACCTACTACCAAACACATGAAAACAAACTAAGGGGTCTATTAGGATGGCGGTTGGATGACCGCAGCTGGGCCGGCGGCAGTCACCTGCCCGTGATCGCAACCCAGAAAACCGCTTGTCCCATTAGCATTGCGGTGATGACCGCAGTAGTGAGATTTTCTGCTGCCACTTCTCCGTCGGTTAGCAGTCCGCACGCTTGCCTGGCGGGCAGAGCTGGACCGCAAAAATGGGGCCGGTGCAGGGCCAGGATCTTGTGTCATGATTAGGATGCCGGCGGTAGCCAGCCTTTCCGTGGTGGTGGAACTGCCATGGAAAGGCATGCGGAGAATGTCTCTGGTGGCCCATTGCGGGCCCCCAATGTGTTTGGGGGTGTGTGGGTGCACTGGGGGGGTACCTACACCCCAACATGTCCCTGTACCAAGTGGCAGGCACTGTGCAGTGTTGTGTGTCGATTTGGATACCGTATATAGGATACACGTTCCTCTCGTACCTTTCGGATATCGTCACAGACATTCAAAAGAAGAGGACAGTCAGATCAAAAAGAAGAATGTGTGAAGTCCAAAGATGTTCAACACGTTCAAAAAACAAACCAAAACCTCAATTATCCAAAAAGAAGGTAGCAGGCCTGAAGATCAGACATGCCGAGAATTCTGAGAACACAACTCAAGAACGGAGAATGGACTCAGACAATGCTGGACAGTTCAGCAGAAGTAACAATAGCTCACGGGAACCTGAAGGGACTTCTGGAGACAGTGGACTTGAGTTGAGACTGTAGATGCCAGGGTTGATTTTCCACATTGGTTATATGACATAACACTCTGGAAGGAGGGAGATACTAAGAAAAGTGAAAGCACTCTTTTGGGAACATTTTTCAAAGGATTATGACATACTTCTAGCAGAACGGGCCTGGCCACCAGAATTTGTCAGGGTGTGCCAACAAGGCAAAGACATCATTATGTCAGCCTTCTCCAACCATGTTCCAGTACATTTAAAATATACTTATGCTAGGAAATGGGCAGTTGCCCAAGCCCCGCATTATACAAAAATCATGTAGGAACGGATTAGGATTCACCTCACCACAAAATCCAGTTAAAAAATCAACCAACTTCACAAAGGCAGTATCCAATTAAGCAAGAAGCTACAAAACAGGTCAGGGAAATCTTAAATCAACTTGAATACCAAGGGGTGATTGAAACATGCACCTCATCAATGAACAATCCTTTGTTTCCTGTTTCCAAACAAGACAGTACATATCGTCTAGTTTTGGATTACAGACACCTAAACTCTTGCTGTAAAACATTTACAGTGCAAAATGCACATAGTTCAGACTTAATTAATAACATTGGGCCCGATTCACAGAACTAACTTAAGACAAAATCCTAAACTTACTACTTTTGGTATTCACACAATGCACCTACTACTTTTGATATTCACAGAATGCACTTACTACTTTTGTTATTCACAGAACGGATTTACGACTACTAACTTTACGTCCGCACTCGGGCCGGAGATTCCCGCCCGGAGACGGAGCTTCCGGCTCGGAGGTTGAGCTTCCGGCTCGGAGGCAGAGCTTCCGGCTCAGACGTGGAGCTTCCGGCTCAGACGTGGAGCTTCCGGGCCAGAGGTGGAGATTTCAGCCATGGCTAAATCTCCACCACCGGCCAGAATCCCCACCTCTCAGCTGGAAGCTATGCCTCTGGGCCGGAAGCTCCGCCTCCGGGCCTGAATCTCCAGCCCGAGTGCAGACGTAAAGTTAGTAGTCGTAAATCCATTTCGTGAATACCAAAAGTAGTAAGTGCATTCTGTGAATGTCAAAAGTAGTAAGTGCATTCTGTGAATACTGAAAGTAGGAAGTTTAGGATTTGTCTTAAGTTAATTCTGTGAATCGGGCCCTGAGAGCCTAACGGAGGACTCTTCCAGTGCTTAGAATCATACCTCCCGTTTACGATGTGGGGGTATGATTCCAACATGTTTGATACCAAACATGATAGGATCGTTGCAGCCAATTTCGAGATGGCCATCGCGCAACTATATAGTATATGGCTGCTACTCTTACAACCCAGGGTGTCCTGTTCATGCAGAGGCACCCTCACACTTAGAACCAAGCACCCTTACTTATAGGTTTTAAGTGCTGCAACCTTAGATATGGGAAACCTATATCTTTAGTAAGTGGTGCTAGCACCATCTTACACAGGCTGCAATGGCAGGTCTGTAGTTCCATTTTGAATGGTCTCCAATAGGTGGCATAATGCATCCTTCCGCACATGGCAGACCTCTGGGGTACCTCTGCCCTGGGTACCTTAGTAACATATACTAGGGATTGATGAGGGTACGCCAGTATCCAATCTGGGATGTACCTAAGTACTTAGCATAACAATTTAAGGAAGAAAGCAGATAGACTGTTGTCCTGATTAGCAGGATCCCAGTCAGACTAGTCAATAACAGCTTAGCACTAGGCAAAAAGTGAGGGTAACCTTAAAAAGCAGATCCTAGGAGGAGGAGCTTGGCGTGCGTCCAAGATGGCCGCGTGAGCTCGGGGCTCCCAAGACCCCCGCACCCGCCGGGAATATCCTGCAACATATCCTGATTTTTCGACACGGATCTGAACGACTGAGTGGCAGAGACACCAAATGAGACTTTCTGCGGTCGAATCTGACGACGGGGAGTGAAGTTGGGACGCTTGAGAGATTGGGGCTTGGGCCGGAGGGGGACCGGGGTCTTGGATGGGAGGTGACCCTGCCCCAAGTTGAACAACATCGGATCGATCAACCGGAAGTGACCGGCCCGGACCCCCGTTTTGACTTCCCGTCGCGGACGAAAGACTGTGGGTGCCTTCTTCTTTCAGGTGTCCCTCCCCCCCCTGATGAAACGTCTCCCCTGGTGCACTGGGAAATAGTGCACGAATGCGTCGTCCTTGAGGTGGTGGCCTGGTGGCTGACTACATTCTGCCGAGCGTAGATAAAGGGATTGCGCCCTTGGGGCTAGCTTGGCTCTAGCGATGGCGACCAAACCTGAGGTATAGAAGCCCCAAGTGAAATCATCCAGAACAAGCCGTACAGTGCAATCTAACAAATTAGATAGATACACTGTTACGAAGGGCTCGCCTGGAGCATCTGGCCGATCCCAAGATGGCGGAGTGCTGGACCTAAGCCCTTCTCTGGAACCCACATTGCATGATGTGATGGCGGCCATCTAGGGGATCCGTACTTCCCTTGGCCAACAGATACAGTCTTTGGACCACATACTGGACACTGTGACCATTGAGGTCAACCTGATCCAGGTGGATCTCACTAAAACAGGGTGAAGTCCATGGACATAAAGACAGCGAGCCTGACAGACGATGTGGTGGAGCTCCAACTGGAAGTGCGCAACTTAAGAACAGCTGGAGAGCTACAGGGTCGGCAACTGGATGAGTACGAAGGAAGAGCCAGAAGGAACAATGTCCGTCTTACCGGAGTACCGGAGAATGCCGAGGGGAAAGCCCCTGACTTATTCGTGGAAGACATTATCACTAAACATTTGCAGCCTAAAGGCCTGAGTTCCTTTTTCACGGTCGAGAGGGCACATAGGGTCCCAGGGGGGAGACCGCGCCCGGGTGCTATTCCTCGGCCGATTATTGTGCGACTCCTTAACTTTAGGGACAGAGATACTATCCTCCAGGCCTCAAGATTGCAAGGGCCTCTGCAATTTGAGAACTCATCACTGAACTTTTATCCTGATTTCACCCAGAAGGTGCAGAAGAAGTGGCAGAGTTTTCAAGGAGTTAAACAACGACTGCGAGTTAAGGGATATAAGTATGCCTTGATGTATCCAGCAAAGCTTCGAGTGGAGGTGCACAGAAAGACTTGGTTTTTTGATAACCCGGAGGCGGCGTCGGACTGGGTCGATGGACTACCGACTCGGACGGAGTCACAGGAGCATGATGGCAAGGGGAAGAGACGGAAGATCAGTGACTTTTTTGGGGTAGTTGGGATGTGGAATTGCGGGGGGGAGGGGGATACTGTTGCGTATACATCATCCTGATTGACTTTGCTACCATTGTTGACTATGGCAGGATGATGGGGATCCGGGATAGTGGACTCCTCCTCACATCTATATTTAGATAGGGGTTAGTTTGTGTGAAGGGCGACAGGCTCACTGTTGGGGTTTGGCGAAGGGCGAGTGCAGGGGTGCAGGGTGGGGGGAGGGGGTTTGGGTGTGTTGCTGAGAGTGTGTTTTTTCTTTTTTCTTTTTTGTTTTTTGATCTCAGGAATTGCCATGCTACTGTATTTTGAACTGTGCAGGTGCGGAGTCACGTAGTTCCCAGGGGTCCAGAATGAGGGTACTGAGTTGGAATGTTAATGGCCTGGGGGACAAGATCAAAAGAGGGATGGTGAACCAGCTTGTTAGGGGATATGGCCCAGACATAGTGCTTCTCCAGGAGATACATCTGGTTGGGAATACATGTTTGGCTCTCCACAGAGGTGGTTATAAGTTGGTGTCGCACGCAGGCTTCACAAAGAGGTCAAGAGGAGTGGGTATCCTGGTCAAGAACTCCTTTCAATTGTCGGTGCAGCACACTTGAGTCGACCAGAGGGGGAGGTATGTTGGGGTCTCAGGATTGGTTGGGGGTTGTATTGTGACTTTGTTGTCTGTGTATGTGCCGCCAGGCTTGCAGACTGAAACTTTTCGTGATCTGGGGAATGTTTTTCTTTCGCTCCCTCTGGGAGACCTGGTGGTTGGTGAAGATTTTAACTCTGTGCTGGACGGGGAATTGGATCGCTGCCCTCCTCGGATGCTCCGCCCATCGCAGCGGTGGCTATCGGATTTCCTGGCGTCGTTGGGTTTGGTTGATGGATGGCGTGCACGTCACCCGTTGTCTGTTCACTATTCTCATGTATCTGTGGCTCATGGTAGTCTTTCTCGGTTGGATTATGCATTACTCCCCGCAGCGATGACGCCTAAGATTTGTGAGGCGCGTTATCTCGGGAGGGATATTTCTGATCACTCTCCGTTGTGGCTAGTCGTCCGATTGGACTTGCCGGCGGCTGGCAGGGTAGCTCCTATCAGCGCGTGGCAACTGAAAGACCCGGCCATCAGAAAAGATGTCCTCCGTATGTCTGATAGGTATTTCCAAGAGAATGCTGGCTCCGTTGAGTCGGCGCAGACACTGTGGGAGGCATACAAGACAGTGGCGAGAGGGGAAGTGTTGTCCCTGGTGGCCGGCAAAAAGAAGAGGGCGCTGGCAGATGTGGCCTGGTTGGAGGCAGAAATTCTGAGTTTAGAGGAGAAATTAAATGAGTCATGGGCTCCGGAGGACCTGCATCGGGTACGCCTTCGTGAGGAGGAATATCGAGTACTAGTATGCAATAAGGCTGTGGCTACTCAAGCGGCCGTGCAGAGTAGAATATATGAACACCGGGACAAGGCCGGTAAACTAATTGCCTGGCTTGAGAGAGGGGATCGGACCTTGATGTTGGTGCCGGAGTTGGAAGATAAGTCGTCACGTTTGCTAACGGACGAGTTTGCCGATTATTATCAGGCGGTTTATACAGCGGGGAGTACTTATTCGGAGGCGGAAAACGATGACTTGATTAGGGATATAGTCATGCCTTGTCTGTCGGAGGAACATAGGGATTACCTGGACTCCGCGTTCACTGACGACGAAGTGGCCCAAGCGATTAGACAAGTTAAATCGGGCAAGGCGACTGGTCCGAATGGGATTCCCATTGAATTGTACAAGTTGAATGCTAACAAGCTGGCCCCATATGTGTGTGCTATGTTTCTAGAGAGTAGGGATGTTGGAGAGCTCCCGTACGATCAGCGTATTGCTAACGTGGTGGTTTCATACAAGGAGGGCAAACCTAAGACGCAGTGCTCTTCGTACAGGCCCATATCGCTGCTGAACGCGGAACCTAAAATCTTCGCGAAGCTCTTGGCGACTAGACTTGTCAAGGTGATCACGACTTTGATTCACCCAGATCAGTCCGGGTTTATGCCACATCGAAATACAGCGTTGAATCTGCGCCGGCTGTGGGGGGTCCTGGGAGGTGCTTCGAAGATACATGAACAGACGGTGCTGGTCTCTTTGGATGCGTCGATGGCCTTTGATCGAGTGGAATGGCAGTATTTGCTTGCGGTCTTGGGGAAGCTGGGGTTCGGCAGTGAATTTATTGGATGGGTTCGCTTGTTATACTGAAGTAATCAAATAGGAAAGGACACTGGTATCTACTATAACCATTGGTTATTATTGACAACTCACATAAACGCTTAGAATGTTACGTTGCGTGTATCTTTTTGTCCGCCCCTTCTGTTGCGTTATGGCATAGTGGCAAGGGGACTTTGGGTACTCTTGGTGTCATGAAGTCAGCTTCTTTCTTGGAAGTCTTTCCCTACTGAAAGACTTACCAATACCATCGCAATAATGGTACACGAAGCTGAAGTACATGGATGGATTTCCAAGAAAGAAGCTGACTTCATGACACCAAGAGTACCCAAAGTCCCCTTTTTCTACTCGCTGCCAAAAACCCATAAAAACAGGTTCCCACCACCAGGACGCCCGATAGTTTCGGGGATAGGGTCCCTCTTGGAACCTCTTTCCAAGTTCGCGGATGAATATCTAAAACCGCTAGTACAAAAAACCCCAACATATCTTAAGGACACTCGGGACCTTCTGATGCAAATAGCCGATAAAGCCTTCGATCCAAACACGATGGTCCTAGTTGGACTGGACGTCGAATCGTTGTATACGAGCCTGCCACAAGACGACACAATACAAATGTTGGAAGACTTACTCTTCCAGGAAGAATGGCACCACCAGACTCCTCGACATTTCATTCTGGAGTGCTGTCAATTGGCTTTAAAGGAGAACTACTTCGAATTCAACTGCCAACTCTTCCTGCAGTGCCATGGAACTTCCATGGGCAGTGCCTTTGCGCCATCGGTGGCTGGACTGTATGTCAGCCAATTTGAACAGAAATTCATCCTACACAATGACAACCCATTCGTTTCCAGTATATTATACTGGAAACGCTATATCGACGATGTTCTGCTGATTTGGGACATCAATAAGGACCTAACAACGTTCATGGAATGGCTTAACAGCCAAGACCAATGGCTGAAATTTACCTCTACTGCAAGTAACCAATACATTGATTTTTTGGATTTGACAATTTTTTGTGAGAACAGCAAATTAGAAACAAAAACGTACACAAAACCTACAGCCAAGAATAGTCTCTTGTCGTATCTTAGCTACCACCCTCGACCGCTAAGAGACAATCTTCCTTACAGCCAGTTCCTACGACACAAACGAAACTGCAGTAAGAGTAGTGACTACAAAAACCAAGCCACACTCCTTTGCAAAAAAATTGCAAGCAAGGGATTACACTCCACGGGTCATTGCAAAGTGCAAAAAGAGAGCGCTTAACCAACCTCGTGATTGTCTCCTCCAAAGCCACCCTAAGGAACCGATTAAAGATCTTGTTACCTGTGTCACCACTTTCTGCCCTGCCACCTATGAAGTCCAAAAACTAATAAGAAGACATTGGCAGATCATCACATCTGGCTCCTTGAATTGGCCGAAACCTAGATTTGCCAACAGAAGGACTAAGAATCTTCGAGATACACTTGTACATACACGTCCGAGAAAAAAACTCACCACAACTACCATCAGAGATGTAACTATGACCCCAGTTACGGGTCATTATCCACGTGGCACGTGTGGAGTCTGCAAATTTACAAAAACTACGAAAACACTACAACTTACTGATGATTTCACCTGGTCCCAAAGACAACATATGAACTGTAACTCCACGCATGTAATATACTTGGTGACATGCCCCTGCCAAAAACAATACGTAGGAATGACCTGTAGAAAGGTTAAAATACGGATAGGAGAACACAGGAGTAATGTGAGACTGAAGAAAAACACTACTAAACTTTGCGCACATTTCATTGAAGCTGGACACACCTGTGATGACCTGAGATGGACTGTTTTAGAAACGCTCCAGGATAAAGACAATAATGCGGAACAAAGACTGTTCGAAAGAGAACAAAGATGGGTTAATCGTCTTAAAACCCACATATCAGGGATGAACGAAAATATCCCTTGGCACCAGTTCTACTAAATGCAGTTTTGTACATCATGTTGCTGAATTGGTTATTACACCAGACAATACGATAACATCTGCATTTACCCTTGAAAACTTCCATCTTGAAGGTATTTTTCTATAACATCTGGAACCCCTTTTCTATGTCTACATATGAGTTCATAATGAGGCAGGAAGTACGTTCTCTGTTACCAGGGGCAGAGTCAGCACAAGCAGCCAGCGACGCCTACACGTGGGTAAGAATGGCGTGTGGAAGTCTTAGTGCCTTTTTTGAAACTCTGATAACAACAGGTATTTAAAGCTAGAACCACAACTGTGTTTGTCGTTTTAGACAGAACCACTAGCTGTACGCGACTCTTCGCACCCTGAGGAAGAGAAATCCACCTAATACGAAGGTATTCAACTGAGCACGTATTCTGTTCCCCTCAGCGCTAGATTCCATTCATTTGTTAGTTTTTTACTGTAGTTGGTATTGTTCTCGCTAGATTAAGAGGTGAATCGCGAGCGCATTAATTAACTAAATCTATAATTTATGCACCTTTTATGAACAGCATTCACTGTGATAACGCATTGCACAACAAGAACGATCTACTCTTAATAACATCTTGTGACATTGTTATACATATACAGAACCCCTCCCGCTATTTAGTTTGATGTTCACCTAACGGTTGGACTTTTGACTGCATTTTCTCCTCACCTAGTTTTTCAAGCTCCTGTGTTTACATTGTGCAGCACCCTTCACAAGTACTCGCTGAATCCATTGATTGCTTGTCAAGATAGATTACTTACTATTATTGTTTGTATACGTGCGATATGCAACTTTGCTGTTCCAATGGGCAGAATGTTTCTCGATTCTCGTTTTTGTTCCCACAATGCAGGAATTTCAATATGAGAGTTCCATAAACTTCCTGAATACTACGCAAGTTGTGTAAGTACCATATCCCCCTGTTTTGTCCTGACAAAAGCTCCACAGACCCGGCTGGGCCCAGGTGAGCTGAAACATGTCGACTACTTTTGAGAAAGATATTATAATCTGGTAACTCGATTATAAAATATACCCACAAGTTTTAACTATCAGTGCCTACCTCTTTATAATAAATTTTAGTTTGGTGAGACACTTACTTTTAATATCTCTTGTGACTGCTCCAGTTACATTTGTTCAGCTGCTGTCCTAAAATCCCTGGACACTTCTACTCTTACCGGAGGTTGCCTCGGGTGAGGCAGGCATACAGCACGTCTTTTTGACACCCCGATGACTATGCCATAACGCACAGAAGGGGCGGACAAAAAGATACACCGCAACGTAACATTCGAAGCGTTTATGAGGGTTGTCAATAATAACCAATGGTTATAGTAGATACCAGTGTCCTTTCCTATTTGATTACTTCAGTATTAACTCAAGGGAACTGAACGGACCTTATTCCTCTTCCCTCCTCTTTGATGAATTCGCTTGTTATACTCCAGGCCTTTAGCCAGAATACTAGTTAACAACTGCAAGTTGCGCGATTTTCAGCCCGGGAGGGGGACGAGACAGGGATGCCTGCTGTCCCCCCTGCTGTTTGCGCTTGCGATGGAGCCACTTGCCGCGTGGGTGCGTTGGGACAGGTCGATTCGGGGTTTGCGTTGGACGTCGGAGTGGGAAGACAAGATTTCGCTTTACGCAGATGATGTCCTGCTATACCTTACTAGACCTAGGGAGTCGTTCGGAGTCTTCCTGGATATCTTAGCCGTTTTTGGCAGGTATTCTGGGCTGGTCATCAACTGGGATAAATCGGTGATGTTTGTAGTGGCAGGGGATCCTCCGGTGATTCCGCAGTCTTGTCCGGTGCAGTTAGAAACAGTAGGGTTTCGATACCTAGGCATCTACGTGATGCTAGACCCGCAGCTGCGGTATGAAAGGAACTTGGTCACTGTATTAACTAGGTGCAGGGCAGATGTGGAGCGTAGGAGGTTCCTTCTGCTCACTCTGCTAGGGAGGGCGGTTTTGTTCAAAATTATGGCGCTTCCTCGGTTTCTATACGCGCTGCAGAATTCGATGGACCTGGTTCCGGCGGCTTATTTCAGGGAGATAGAGTCACTTCAGAGACGGCTTCTCTGGGGGGGTAGCGCTCGAATCGCCTACAGCAAGTTGACCCTTCCTTGGTACAATGGTGGTATCGGGCTCCCAGTCATTCACAAATACAACTGGTCCTCTCAGCTAGCTGCAGTGAATAACATAATATACGGGATCCCTGGCGACCCTGGTTATGCAATGGACCGGGGTCAGGCGCCAGGTGGTTCGCTGTAAAGGGCTTTATACTCTAGGCCGAGTAGATTCCCGCTGACAGGCCCCACTGACCACGCGGTGCGCGTCTGGCATATTGCTAATAAATGTTTGGGGTGGGAGGGTAGACTTACGCTAGCCACCCCTTTACTGAATTCAGAGAAGTTGGGCAGTATGTGGAAGTTGAAGGGCTTTGACAAGTGGGACCTGATTGGCATTGTGAGGATTGGGGATGTTTGGAAGAAAGGCACAGTTCACACGCTTGAGTCCCTAGTGGCCCAGTACCAATTACACCAGAATTAATATTTTCGGTACCTACAGGTGAGACACGCATTAGTCACACATGTCCCTAAGGGTACGGTATTGCATATTCCTGAAAAGACGATTTCCCTGATATATCGCAAGCTAGTGAATCATTCAGAGGATCCACTGCGGAAGATCAGGGCCCAGTGGTGTGAATATGGATTGGAATTGGATGATGAGGACTGGACAGCGGCGGTGGCCTCTCCTAGGGAGGTAGGGATTCAGATGCGGCAGAGGTTGGTTCAGCTGAAAATCTTGAATAGATCATATATTACGGGGCCGTGCCTGGTTCGTATGGGACGTGCTGCTAGTGGTACGTGTCGGAGGGGATGTGTCGAAGATGGTACCCATATGCATATATTGTGGCATTGTGAGCGAGTGCAGGAATTCTGGTCGAGTTGAGCCAGGCATTGGGCACTGAGATTAAACCCGAGGCTCGGCGTTGTCTGTTGAATGTTTGGGAACCGTCTGATTTGAATGCGTCCCAGAAACAATGGGTGACATTGGCGAATATGGTTGCCAAGCGTAACATTGCTCAGCTCTGGGGCGCCAGTCAGACGGCAGGGGTCACCAAGTGGGCGGTGGACCTGGACTGGTGTATGGTGCGGGAAAAGTCGGTATATGTGGCCAGAGGGTGCCCTCATAAGTGGGGGAAGATCTGGGGACCATGGAACAGTTACAGGGGTGAGATCTGTGCCCCCCCTGAGCCCAGCCCTGATGAAGACGTGCCCGATACCAATGACCCCTGAAATTTTAATGTGGGACATGTACTTCTGATTTTTCCTCCATACCAAAGTATTGTAATGTTTGGGCTTCCCTGAGATTTTATTATTGGTTTGTATGTGTGATTTATGTTTTAATGAAAAGATATTTTAAAAAATAAATAAATAAAAAAAAGAAGAAGATCCTACTTTCCTACACAAATTCTCTAGGTACTGCCAGTGAGGAAGATTGTGATCCACTTGAGGACATCTCCTTTGATTCTGATGTGGTGAAGTCTCTTGATATGTGTGTGGTGGGATACAGTGTTGAATGCTGCTGAGAGGTCAAGGAGGATCAGGGCCGTGGTATCTCCCCAGTCAAGAAAGGTTCTGATATCATCAATGGTTGTGATTAGGGTGGTTCGGTGCTTTGGTTGGTGCAAAATCCATACTCAGAGGAAATTCAAATTATTGTTTCTCCCCAGGTGTTTTATTATTTCTCAGTTGATGCCCTTTTTGATGACTTGGCTGGACAAGGGAGCAGGGAGATAAGATGAAAATTCTTGAGTTTGCCTGGGTCTGTGGAACCTGTGACTCATCCACGGTAAACTCATTGTAAACAGAATGTGTGTGTTTACAACTAGTGTCTGCCCCTTAAGATAAAGCCATTGTGACACAGCAAGGAACAGGGGCACTTGGCTGGTTGCACATGAACATGTGTGCATAAGTGTGTGCACATGTGTAACTGCTGCATGTGGGAGACTCCTGTCATGTGCAGTCCATTAATTACACTCAGATAGCCTAGTGCATAGGAGACTCTGCAGGTTTGGAGACTGATCTGGGAAAGGCCCTCATAATGTTAGTGTAGGGAAAGTCAGTGTGGTTTACTGTTTTGTCTTCAGTGACACTCCATTATACACCTAAGGGGAGGGCTGCCAATTCTCCCCTGCAGCAGGAACAAAGGCCTCCCCACACGAAGGAAGCAATTATCAGTGCTTCACTCAGCTCCTGAGGCGAAAAAGGGTGGGGTGAAATGATCTGCATCAATCAGCTATTACATTGTCCAAGAGATGGGGCTGCCCAAGCCCACAAACAAAGGAGGGAGCCAAGACCTCGAGAGCCAACACAGTAGACACTTCCTTTGAAGATTTGGTGGGAAAGGCCCACATCTGCTCTGGCTACCCAGAGCTGATGTGACTAGTGACACCTGGGTGATCCTGGGCGATGCCATTTTGAAATGCACAAGGTGCGAGCTATCTTCACCACTCTTGAGCCACAAGTAGCCTTAAGCTTACGGGATGGCTCTCATAGACACCAGTAAGTATCTCTCAGGAAGAGAAATTTCTGGCGTTCGAGCCTGTCTGCACTGCAGATATTCTTAGATTGCTGCATGCAACGAAATCAGGTTCTCCTCTCGACCCCTGTCCAGCATCCGTAGCCAAGCTGGCAGCCCTCCCAAGTAATGTTTGTTTAATTAATTTAAAAACAGTTGATCATTAATATGAATGACTTATTTAGGTTATTTGTTTTTTGTGTGTGGGGGTTTTATGGTTATAGGGGTGCAGTATGGGGAATAAATTAATTTTACTTGCTTTATAATTAGTTGTTAAATATTATTAGTTTTTTATTGAAAAGAAGTTTCAATTGTGCAATACATCTTGTATTAATTTAATTTTAACTGGGGGTTGTGGGGATAATGGGGTAAAGTGTGGGAAGTTAATTATTTTTTATGAGTTTTTTAAAATTAATAATATTTCTTTAATTGGTAAATAATTATGTTAGTACTTTTTATTTTATTTAGATGTGTGTTGTGAATTGTTGGTGTTATAGGGTAGGAAATAAAAAAGGTAAACTTACATAATAATAATGTTTTTTTTCTAAATTATTTTTTATTAAAAATATTTATTTGTTTGGAAATTGTTTTTTATCTTATTTAATATAATATTTGTAGGTATTTGTTATATGTATTTAACATTATAATATTGCTTATTTTAATTTGTAATACTAAATGTATTTATATTTGAATTTGTAATTTATTTATATATTTGTAACCTTATTTTTTAAATATGGTTATTATTGTTAAAATATAGTTTGTTTTAAATTTTGACTGACTGGAGTGAGAATATTAATTGTTACTCCTCTGAAATCCAACACTTTCCCTACTGTTGCACTCACTGGAGTAGGAATAGTAATTTTTACCCCTCCACTATCCAACACTTTCCTTACTGTTGCACTCACTGGAGTGGGAATCATACTTTTTACCCCTCTGCTATCCAACACTTTCCCTACTTTTACACTAATTGGAGTGTGAATAGTAATTTTAACCCTCCGCTATCCAACACTTTCCCTTCGGTTGCACTCACTGGAGTGGGAATATATAATTTAAAAATTATAAAATTAATTACATTTAATGGTTTATTAATTGTTTTAAAGGAAATATATATGAATTATTATGTATGTGTGTTTAACTTTTTTTAGTTAAGTTTATTTCAAATATATTTTTTAATTTATATTAAATCTACTTTATTTTTTATATTAGTTTTATTATTTAACATATTTAATGTTATTATTGTATTTTATATAACTATCATTTTTACAACAATAATATTTTTTTCTCAATATTTTTGTTATTACTTGTTTAAGTATTGGGAGTGAATATTTTTGCTTTCTACATTTTTACAATGATATTTTTAACTTCTATATTTTTAACTTTGATATTTTGTCAGTGGACCGGTTTTAAAATAAATTCAGCAACTGTATTTCGAACTATGTTGTATACAGGTTGACCTCTGCATATCGTTTACATTATATGGGATTAACCACTCGTGAGGTGAAAATCAGGATTCAGGAGCACATTAGTACATTCAGGGTATTCAAGCTCACAATACATATGATCAAACACTTTCAAGAAACCGGACATGGTCCCCAGAATTTCTAAGTGGACAGCACTTAAAAAATGTATCAAGGGTGCATGGAGGCAGATGAGGCACTATTTATATAAGAAGTCTGTTGGATTTTTCCTGAGAAAAAGGATCAAGGATTGAACAACATGGGTGAATGGCATAAACTCAAGGGCTAGCTACCTGCTGGCCCCCGGTCTCTGGTGAGATGGGCTTCTTTCAGTGTAGATTACAGTGCTCAGGTAGGAGACTAGTGTTGTACTAGATGGAAACTAAGGGGCCCATTACAATGCCGCCGCTGTAGCGGCAAACGGGACTGACTGCCAGAGGTGCCGCGGCCCCTCTGTGCCTATTAGGATGCTACCACCACCCTGGCGGTCGCATCATGAAATTATAACATTGGGGCGGGTGGTGCTGCCACCTTATGCATGCTAATGGTACCCCCAGGAGTGCCTCCAACCCCCCAATACCCAGGGTACCACAACGGACCCCCAAGCCAAAGACTGCATTCCTTTCCATGGCGGTTCCTGCAAGGCACTGCCACCATATTATGGGCCTTTTCCACCTGGCAGGCAATCGTGACGATTGCCTGCAGGCGGAAAAGCGGTGGCCGATCTTTCCGCCATGATAATAGGCCCCCAGGTTTTGTAAATGTGGTGTCGTTGAGACCAGCCTAGAGGTAACTAAAATCTCCCCCCAGATGGCAAAATGGGCTTCACCTGTGAGTATTAAAAATAGAGACATCGCCCTGTGATCAGTTTTTTCTGTTCCCCAAGTGTACAGTTTCCATTAGGTGAACACCGTACCCCACCACATAAACTCTAGCTGTTCTCAAAAACTGAAGTAGGCCCCTCATAGTGAAGGAAAATTAATTCCTAATCTCTTTCTTTTGGCTTTATTGGCTGATGGTTAATGAAAATACCCCATAGTATCACTGTGATGGTATTATCGGGATGAGCACACCCTTCTAAGATGGCACCGTTGTTCTAATTATTTTGCAGCCTTCCATTGCATCTGTACCCCTGGACACTTCAAAAATAAGTTGCCTAGGCATGCGTAAAGGGGATCGTTGAGGTTAGAGGTGCTGACACTGGTGGTAAGTAAGACTATTCTTAGTGGGGTGGAAGAACTATTGATTCTGAGCTTCTACCTGACACTATGGAAAATACGCTGAGGGACACAAATGGCCCGCACTCATGGCATCACCAGTAACTATGGGCAGAGAGCCCTGTTGCACCCGCAGAGTTCTGCCTACTCCGCGTTACGCTTAGAACGTGGAGTAGGCACAACTCGGGACACTCCAGGGCGGGCGGAAGAGTTTCCACGGAGTTGGTCCCCAACTCCGTCTACCTTCGCCTAGTGGCGCTCCGCCAGCTCCGCCCAGGCATAATCCCCAGACACTTTTTTTAATTTTTGCTTTAAAACACTTGGAGGTGGCAGTAGCAATACAGTTATGCTTTTTAAAATGTATGGCCCCACAAAGATGGGAATCCCGGACATTAATGTAGAGAGCTTTACAATTTTCTTCTAGGATCCCCGAGTGTGAGCACTGAATCACACTACATCATATACAGTGTGTGGATATTTGCACACAGGGTAGGACTGAGAGCGGCTCCTTGTCTGAAAAGTTGGGCAGTGTGGGGACACCATTTGGATGTGAGGGCAAGTCTATTAAATAGAAAGTCAGTTGTAAAATGCAAACTCATTTGTGGATGGGGCAGTTGAGAGAATTTCTTCTCATCCATAGCCAGGTAAAATTCACCTTGACTGTGAGTTCTGTAAATGTAGACCCCAAAGGAGTGTGAATGGATGTAGACCATTTCACTTTCAGGCAATTGAGCTCCCTTTTTCAAAAGCGTTCTCAAGCCCTTTTCCTGTGGCTTATTGGTAGGCAGTCACCTGCTGGCCATATGGTAACTATCACCAGCTTCCATCTGGAGTACGGGGTGTGGGCTACTACTTACAGGATCACAATTACATATGTGTGCTATGCTGTTTGTTCTCCTTTTTATATCTTTTAACACACTGGTCCTGTGCACAAATGGGTGAAAAATAGTCCTCATGCCTTGAAGAAATTAGCAGTAAGTACATGGTGGCAATGAAATATGTCATGCATTCTCCTTAATATGGTCTAATCATGATATTCTGCTTTTAATCATGAGTGTGGGCATAGAAATTGAAGACCTTTAGTAGGTGCTGCCCGCAACTAATTTTTAATAAGATTTTCGTGTGAGGAATAATTTTCTCCTCCCTATATGGGGACCCAGGAAGGTTATTTTGAGATGTATGTTATACACAACTGGGCTCTATAGAACACACATACAACATTAGTCTGATCTTGTGCTGGTGTTGGTTTCTCTGTATATATAGAAAAGCTGCGAATGATGAAAAAGTGGCAGGCACAACAAGATGATGGACGGAGTGCTGAAACTTTTCAACCACTCACCTCTGTCAAGGGATCTTGGTTTAATTCATAATTATTTTGCTCACTATGCCACCTCCTTTTGGACCCAGCCATATGCAAATCAGTCTTGACCCTGCTCCTCATGGGATTAGTCTGGCCGGACGGCCAGGCTAGGTCCTCCCTGGACCAGAAACAAGCATCCTGGGACCGGTTTTTGGGTATCACCCCTTGTCAGCCAATCTAGCTTGAATCAAGTGGCACAGCAAGCATGGAACCAACATCTGGGCATACCCTTGGCCACTTAGCGCGAACATAGCAAACACAACAAGAGGATGGACGGAGTGCTGAAACTTTTCAACCACTTACCTCCAGTCAAGTGATCTAGGTTTAATCCATTGTTCTATTGCTCCCTATACCACCCCCGTTTGAACTCAGTTTAAACCCAAATTAGTCTTGGCCCTGCTCCTCATTGGAACAGTCCAGTCTGAACTGCATTCTGTCCATCATCTGTTCTTTTTGCATTTGTTTCTGAAAACTATCACTATTAATAAATGTCTGTCTATGCAATTATATAATCTGATGTACTAAGTTGAAACAGTTATGCATGGTAAAGAAACATACGTTTTTTAAGTTTGAACATTTTTTGTTATATTTTTACATTATGTTTTTGCCTGATATTGATGCCAAACATTTTCATGACTTAGTTCATGCACAGACTCATGGAGCCAAGCCAGACTCATGGCTCGTATCTGGCTTGCCCTACCCTATACATTTCCCTGTGCACCCTCCTCTATTTTTCACTTGGGCTTAGTACATGGGCTGGAATAAATTGATTTGTATAAGACGAGGACTAGAAACATGGAGCCCTCCCCTCATGCACCAATGCGTCTGCGCCCGTCCGCGCCAGGCTGGGCCCTGGGGCCACCAACTCTACTCTAGATGGCCTCACCTCTGGTCACCAAGGTACGACTATTACATATGCTGCAGGGGAATTGATTTCCATAGACATGTGCCATACACGTATTGTTTAACCTGCACATTTCCTATTCAGAGTTTTAATTGTAATAATTATGGATTCTCTTTGGGCAGGATGAGCAGGTGTAAACAGTGGAAACGTCCACACAAATTTGGCAAATCGATTGTAACTAAACCCTCCTCTACTATTTCCAAACTTCATTTTAGGAGCATAAACTGTAGGTCTCTCCCAAAGCACAAAAATCATATTCATGATTTTTTAGTCGATGAAAAACCGGATGCCATTTTCCTAATGGAAACTTGGCTCCACGCGAGCTCTGGACCAGACATTGCTTTTGCAACTCCTTCTGGCTATGTCATGGTCAAGAGAGACAGAGATACTGGCAAGGGAGGTGGTATTGCCATAATTTTTAAATCTAGTTACAGTTGTAAGTTTGAAGCGTTTCCCCTTCAGGGCTGTGAGGCTTCTCAATTCAAACTAGCAATTAGCGCCCAGATGACTTTATCCGGTTTATTGATATACCGCCCTCCCGGGAATTCCAATATATGGGCGACATCCTTCTCTGAAACTATTGCTCCATTGATCCTGAAGGCCGCTAATTTCACCATCTTGGGGGATCTGAATTTACATTTGGAAGACCCTCAATGCATGATTAGCAAAACGTTTTTAGCGGATTTAGAAGCTCTTAATATTCTACTGTGCAACTCGGGATGTACGCATTCCGTGGGGCATTTGTTGGATCCTGTCCTTTCGAACCTTGCGTATGATTCCACATCTTGGTCCCGGCGCTTGCGGTTCGAAGGGAGCTTTCACTGGGTGTCCCTTGGTTGGCGCTCATCGCGTCAGCTTGGTCATCGGTGAAGTTGGCGTGATCTGGCGGTCCCGCTTGATGTGCGGCGGTGATTTCCTGGGTGTCTCTGGTCGGCGTCCGGCGCTGCAGCTCATTGTGTGGCTTGCTTTGGTCGACTGCTGCGCTGTCATTTCTGCAGCTTGACTCGGCGTCTCCGCGTGTGGGGTGCGGCGGAGTTGAACTGAGCACATATGCCTGGCTGACACTGCTTCCCTCTACCCCCCGGGCTGCTGCCCTGGGGGCCAGCCACCCTGGAGCTCCGGAGAGGTAGTAAGCTCCGGAGCCTTCTCCCCACCACACGGGATAGCAGACTTAGCGGGGTCAGCACGGCTGAGCAGGCAGACAGCTCGGACATTTTACCAATTAATGGAAACACAGGTGCAGAGGACTTGCGACCACCATTGGAACAAATTCAAGAATCTGGTGAGGTGGTGAGTGGGGGCACAGTGAATACGGTTGACACAGTTGAAACAGTAGTTAGTGCTTCAGGGGGAGAGAAAGGTGTCCTACAATCAAGTAAGGCACGTAAAAGGGGAAGGCGGGGGGCAAAAGCGCAGCCCAAGGCGGAAGTTCTGTCTAAAGAAAAAGCCCCTCCATCAGTGTCACCAAAAAGTACCAATACTAGGACACAAGGATTGGGCCATAGTGTCCCGAAACAGAAATTAAAAGCCTCCACCTTCCTGTATGGAGAGATAAAAGCTAAGCGTACAAAGGACCCTAAGATAATTAAAGTAGGAAAATCAACCTCTACTCTCGCTTCTAAGTTGACTCCTTCATTAAGATCTTACTTTAAGGTAATACCCTAGGTTTTGGAGTTACAGAATAATACCCCTTCTTTTGAGCAAATCACTATTTCATCGCCTGATTATCCCTTTCCTTTTCCTCCTTCTCTTGGTTCAGGTGTAACTGTAGACATGGAGGATGCTACATTGGTCAATGATCCCTTTGGGGGGGTTCAGAGCTGTGAGGGGGTGAAAGGGTTAGAGTCCGCAGTTGTCGTTACGGTGGACAGAATGACACATGAGGTCAGTGGGTCAGGTGAGGAGCCTTCTTCAGGCTCATATCAGTCTACGGGGACATTGGTCCTGGGGGCAGTACAGCAAGAGCACATGGCTTAGAGTTGTAGTTTGCCCGAGGAGGCTCAGATCGGGGCAGACAAAGCAGTCTCATTCGAAGCTATGTTTGCCTCTCTTGCAATAGATATTAAAAAGGGGTTCGAAACATCCACGGCCAATCAGTCAGAAATCAGGAATTTTTGTGAATCTTTGGACAGTAAATTGGATGGTTTGTCTTCAAGGACGGCTGCGCTTGAAGAGACTGTGGCTGGGCTTTCCCTCCACCTGGACAAGGCCAAGGCAGATGTAGTTAACCTAAGAAGAGAAGATCAGGTTTTATCTGAGCGAATGGAAGTTTTGGAAAACAACGCACGTCGTAACAATCTTCGCATCTTGAATATCCCTGAAGGCAGTGAAGGCTCCAATATGAAGCAGTTTGTAGTCACGCTCTTAAAGGATTCCTTGGGGCTTGAGCTGTCAGCGGAGGTTTTAGACATCGACATCCAAAGAGTCCATAGAGACCCCTTTAGGAAGAATCCTCAGATAACAAAGCCTAGGAAAGTCCTTGTAAATTTCCTCAGCTACTCCATTAAAGAGCTTATTTTAAATCAAGCTCTTAAGCAAAAATCTGTTAGTGGTAAGGGGTTTACCTTCCAGATCAGATCAGACTTATCTAGGACGACCCTCGATAAACTATGGGAGTTGGGGAGGATATTAGAGGCCTTTAGGAACCTAGGTGCAGTCGCACATCTTAAGTTTCCAGCAGAACTGCAAATTATGTACAACAACAAGATGTATAATGTTAGATCGGCAGAGATGGCAGATGAGCTCCTCTTACATTGGGGGAAAAAAGGGGGTCCTTAAGGCTAAGTTATTGGTTCTGTGTTCCCCGACTGAGTATTGAGAGGTGTGACCAACCTTATAATGTCAAAATTAAAAGTGTGAAGGGAAAAAAAAGAGGAAAATAAATATAAAAGTAAAAACATATCAATATATAATAAATAATAATGAAAAGAATATATTTCTACACCTCTCTTCGTTTTTAGTTTATACTATGGTCTTAATATCAGCTATAGGCACCTCATAGTCACATCATAGGCACCATAGTGCCCTATTTAAAAATAATAATAATAATAATAATTTCTACTGCACAAGCATTACGGGACCGGGGGGGGGGGCACAATCTCTGGACTCAGTCCGGATAGATAGGGCAAGGGTTTCCCATGGGCGGTGGTGTGTTGGAGTAGGGCACGGGGTAGGTGGGTGGGCACTGTTAGGCATAAAACATAAAAATGTCCTCATTTTCTTCCCTGTATTATTGTTTTTTTATGGGGTGGCTTTTGTAAATATGGCATCTGTGTGCGAGTTTGAGAGTCTCCACATGTTCTATGGGTCTATGTTAAATAGGGCATACAAGATTTGTGGGGGGAGCTTCTGCTATGAATAGTCTTGAAGTTCTCTCCTGGAATATTAATGGCCTCCGCACCAGACCTAGGAGAGAAAAGCTATTGCAGTATTTGCGAGATTCAGGTGACAGGTCATTATCCTCCAGGAGACACACATGACCGAACCTGAGATGCTTTCCCTAGTGAAAAGCAATGGATGGATAGACATTTGTATTGCTACAACCCAGACCATGAATATTAGAGGAGTAGCGGTTCTCTTTAAAAAATCGTTAAAAGCTCGGTTGGTCTCAAAGTTGGTAGCCCTGTAGGTAGATGGGTGATTATTACTGTGAGTATTGCAGGAACATCTGTAACAATAGTGGGTTACTATGGCCCAAACCATGACGATCCCTCTGTCCTTAAATCCATTTTTTCACATTTACTGCTCTACTCAGGCCCGATTATTTTTGCAGGTGATTTTAATATTGTGTTAGATACTTTTTTGGATAAATCTCCTTACAGTCATGCTCAAATAGCGTCTAAAACTAGGTATTTTCTATTGGAAAGTATGAGACAGTATGTTTTTTTTGGATATATGGAGAGTTAGGTCAGGTCAGCAGCTAGGTGTTTCCTTTCACAATCATAAATATCACCACAAATCAAGGATTGATTTCATCTTGGTCAGTCAGTCTTTGAAGAATGTAGTAAAATCGATGAACTATTCTCCTATACACTTATCAGATCACGCTGCAGTTTGTTTAAGAATGGAAGGTTTGTTTAAGGTTTCTCCTAGGATGTGGTCATTTGACCGCTCCCTTTTGTTGGAACTTTAAGAGATTGCATTCCTAGTTAATGAATCAGAATTCTTCATGAAGGGCAACCTAGGCTCGGCTTCATTAAGCTCTGTCTGGGATGCATATAAAGCTTTTTTAAGGGGACAACTAATCAGTAGGGGTACGTATAAGAAGAAAATACATAGAGAAGAGCTTGCCGCTAAAGATGCGAAGATTGAAAGAATACGAAGGGAAATAGATTTGCACCTGGATGCTCCCGCTAACATCCGACAGGACTTACTACATGGGCTGTTGAGAGCAAAAGGGCATCTGGACTCAGTACTGAGCACTTGAATAATGCTCAGGTGGGAGGCCAGTAAAATTGCCCATTTTGAGTATGGTGAAGGGGCAGGCAAACTCTCAGACTGGAAGTCAAAAACTGATCAAGAGCGAAACAATATCAGTTCGATTATCCAGGATAATGTGGAACATACATCTGATGAGGATATTCGGAGGCTTTTTAGGCTGTTCTTCCAATAAATCTATAGGGAGAACAGAGTCATAGAGACTAATCTTATTGATGGCTGGTTGAGTGAAATTCAACTTCCCTCATTAACCTTGGAGCAGCGGGATTGGTTAGATCGAACTATCACACAAGAAGAGGTGAAAAGGGCTATTAAGGTTATTAATAAGGGGAAAGCGGCAGGCCCGGATGGCCTGCCTGCCGGCTGAGATTTATAAATCTTTAGAATCGGTCGTTGTCCCTAGTTTAACCACATTATTTAACCACATTCTCCAAGATGGGTTATCACCACCAGCTTCATGGGATAAAGCCTCGATAACTCTGATACTAAAACCAGGTAAATCGGCATCAAATTGTGGGTCATATAGACCAATTTCGATATTGAACGTCGATTACAAAATCTTTGCCTCTGTGATGGCTAATAGACTGGGATAAGTGGCGGGAGACATCCTACATCAGGACCAAAGGGCGTTTGTTAAGGGCAGGCAACTGTTTGAATTAACGTATGATCTGATAGGGGCTATTGATGTAGCATCCACATGCTCCATTCCTTTGGCTGTGCTCACCCTTGATGCTACTAAGGCCTTCGACAGGGTGAATTGGTCATACCTGTCGGAGGTCTTAGATAAATTTAACATCGGAAATAAGTTTCGGCGCAATTGTGAGTTTGCTTTATCAAAACCCTTTGGCGTGTCTCTTGGTGAACGGAGCTGTGTCTGACCCGTTTAACATCACGCGGGAAACGCGTCAGGGATGTCCACTCTCCCCTCTCCTCTTTGACTTATATATCGAACCCTTTGCTCAAAAACTTAGGGACGACATAAACATCAAGTCGTTCAAATATGGAGAGTGGGGAAAAAAGTAGCCCTGAACGCCGATGATATTATGATCTTTTCATCAGAGTTGGCTTCGGCCCTCCCCGCAGTGATTAAACTCGCTCATGAATTTGGAGAAATCTCGAGTTACGAGATTAACGCTTCGAAAACGGAGATCATGGTCTGGAATTGTGGGGACGGGGGTGTGCAGACCAGTCCTAAAATGCGATATCTGGGGATCACCATCGTACAAGATATCAATAAAATCGTTGAAACAAATTTCTTAACAGTAGCTAGGGACTGTAGGAAACTAATGACAACATGGTCTTCCTTACCTCTGTCCATGTTGGGGAAGGTTAACCTCGTTAAGATGTCCATTTTGCCAAATGTCACTTTTTTGTTTAACACTATTCCTTTATATTTTGAACCCTCACTTTTATTAAAGCTGCAGAGCAACATTAATTCACAACACACACCCAGGATTGCCTGGAAAAAACTGAGGCGACGTAGGGAAAAGGGAGGTTTAGCAGCCCCTGACCTTCAACTATATGCATGGGCTTTCCAAACACTCATTCCCGCATGCTTTTGAAGATGCCTACTAGTAGTAGGATAGGCTGCATGTTTAGAGCCATGCTGAGCGAAGCGAGATTCTCCTTGGAAGGTTTTTTGTTTAAATTCGGGGACCCCAAATTCTTTAAGAAAATAAAACTAAAAGTCCTACAAGGGATGACCAAAAACTGGTTTAAACTTAGTAGTTCGGGATCATTGGGCTATTTCTCCAGTTAAGCACCTCTTTGGGATTGACCAGGGACCCCGGCTTGACTGAAAGATAACCTTGCTTTACCTTTGAGGGAGGCAGGGCTTGAAGAATGGGGCAACCTGTTTTTAGAAGGAGATCTTTTATCATGGAATTCAATTAGGGATAGGTCTGGATTAGAGCTTTCAAAGTTTAAATATCTGCAGATGACTAGCTGGGGTCAGGCACAGACAGTAACTAAGAGTAGGTTCCTAGTTGGAGGAGGAAACCAGCTTGAGTTCCAGCTACTAGATAAAAGCCCCTTCAAGAAGGAGGTCTCCTTCTGGTTCCATACAATGTTGGAGTAGACGGACGGCGAATTCCAATTGGGCGATAAACTTTGGGGAAGCTCCTTTTTAGCCCTAGACTTTACTAATCTTTGGTTGGATTCTTTTAAAACACTGTGGAATATTGTCGCTTGGCTACGTCGCAATCATGCATAGGGCATACTATTCACCGCAGAGGCTCTCTCAATTCCCACAAGGCTCACAGGTATCCTGTATGAGATGCGGAGAAAGCGTGTCTTCGGATCTGCGTATGTTTTTGAGTGTCCAACTTTGTTCCCTTTTTGGGGATCGGTAAGCCTCTTTTTGTCAACTTCTCTTGATCGGCAAATCATGCTAAATTCAACACACATAATCTTTGGATTAGTAAATGGAGTCTTAGGCCCAGCTAAAAATCTTCTGTTTTATTCTATCCGGCTGGCTAGAAGAGAAATTTGCAGAAAGTGGAAAGACTCTTCACCACCAACGTTACAGGAATGGCAAACATCGCTATAACAAGTCGCTAAATTAGATCTAGCAAGGCCGGGAAACAAGAATAAGAGAGCCTTTTGGCACCTTTTGAATTGGGGTTAACACCGAGAGTCTCTGGCGGGGTTTTTTTTTTTCCCCCTGTCCGATGATTACGCTGCCTTGGACCTTGTTTGAGTTTTAACAGGTGGGGTCCTGTGTCTGGGCAAATATTTAGCTCAGCAGCTTACCCGTTTTTGGTTATTGCTTGTATGTCGAATGGGTTAGTGCGACACAACAACCCGCATGGCCTAGGTTGATCTAGAGCTTTGTCACCCAGATGTCTGAGTTGGTGTGTCGCGCCCTGGTAGACGTTAACTGCTTAACCTGGGTAGTAAATGAGGGGAAAAAAAAAAAAGAGAAACAGTATTGAATGTTTTACTAAAATCAGGCAAGATCAGCGCAGAAGATCTGCCCTCATCAAGGAAGATACGAAGGAGCTCTGTGACTGCCAACAGAGCAGATTCTTTGCTATGCTGGGTTCTAAAACCATTTTGGGAAGGATCTAAAATGGAGTTGGATTCAGAAACTCAGTCAGAATGGCATTGATATGCAATTCGGTAATTTTCACAACGAACATGAACAGAGAAATAAGACAAACATTATCAGGCTTAGACACAACCAGAGCTGTTTTTTTTAACAGCGGAAAAACGTTTGCATGTTTCCACAATCCCGATACTGAGTCTGATGACAAAGACAGATTTAGCAGTTCCAGGCAACCTGGAAGCAGACAGTCCTGAAATTTAAGGAATACGTCTGGTCTGAGAGGATCTTCAGAGGAACCCAACTTTACCTGGTTAAATTGAGTTTGAAGATCCTCAGAGGACATAGGGGGTAAGGTAAGACGGGATGGTGAGGAGTGTCTCGGGGACCGCACCAAGTGTAGGTATGGATCCTTCCTACGGGCTGAATTTGTCATAAATATGCTCTACTTTTACAATGAAATACCTGGCCAGTTCCTCACATTAAGCATTAGTTGATGTAATGTGCTCGCCTACTAATGAGGGTTTCATCATACCCTTTAGAACAGAAAAAAAGTTTTAGTAGGGTTGCTGTAATTTTTTATTTTGTTTGCAAAGTGTGCAGCCCTTGCCTTATGAATCTGATTATGATAAGCGCTAACGGTGGCCCTGTAGCGTGTTTTGGCTGCAGGCTCATAGGAGCATCTCCAGGCTCGTTCTAGGACCTTACAATTTTTTTATAGCTAGGGTCAGGGACTCATCAAAACAGAGATTGACTTGAGGTCTTTTAGAATGAGTCGGTTTAGCAGGGATACACATGTCTAGCGCTTGAGTGATCCATCCCGGAAGGAGTTTTTAGCTTCCTCCATGTTGAAAGAAAAGTTAGGGCTCTGAGTGCAGAGGACGCCACGATATTTGTTAGAATCGAGTGTGTGCAAAGAGCATTTAATCAAAAGAGTATGTTGGGGCTGACATTTAGAGCCTTCAAGACTTAAAGATAAAGGAATAAGAAAATGGTTGGTTCAAGTCATCGGAAGAGGAGCCTGGACCTTTAGGGAAGCCATATTAGAGAGGACAGTGTCCAAGAGGTGTCCAGCCAGATGCTTGGACCCTGAAACAGATTGAGTAAATTGACATGATACCTTGTCCCAAAAAATTATTAATATCAGCATCTGGATTTGATTCCAAGTGAAGGTTAAGATAACCTACAATATTGAAATTGGCTGCTTTTATTTCCAGAGTGTCAGAGCTTCTCTGTATACTTTGGGCAGTCACTGACCTGGCAGCGGTAGATGATTATTATTATGATGACTATGATGATGATTATTATTATTATTATTGTTACTGTTATTATTATTACTCAGGCTGCATGCCTATGGTGTCATTCTGAAACAGGAGAAAGAAGGTGCTTCACCCCTAACTGGGCAGGTTACTTGTCTGGTACGGATGAGGTTTGCTGGGGGTTCTTAGTTCAAGAATGGGCTGCAGAGAACTAAAGGGTAATTCCTGGGTGGCAGTTGTTTGTGTAATGTCTAAATATATTTTCCTTGGGTAACTTGAAGAAGCATCAACCTTGCTTCAAGGAGGTGCAGGGAGGCACTTATAGAGACCATTTTCATTTCAACATATGCATCTCGAACATAAAGGTGGTGTACATAGCATAGTGTTGTCATTAAGAGTTTCTGCCATGAACAAAACTGCAGAAACGTGCAAGGGTTAAGAAAAGAATTTGTATTTGGGAATAAACTTATGCCGCACTCCGAACATTTTCAAATTACATTGCAGCTTTTTTCAAATAGTATTTGTTGTAGGGAAATAAAGTCACTGAGTAAAATATATACCATTTTTTGATTAAGTGACGGAGTTAGTTCTTCAGTATCCACGTCTTCAGCTACCAAGATTGACAGCTGCCCATTAGGACATACCCCAAGCCTTAACAAGAGCCATTTTCAGCACAGCAGCGCTAGATCTTGTTTACACAAATGGTTGACAGGATTTTAGATCCTACAGTCTATAATAAAAGGAGTAGTTTTTTATGCTAAGCTCAGACAGCAGCAGTGTTCACTTTCCTTACAAACATGTTCGGAATTAAGAAGAGGGCCTATATTAATGAAAAAAGGATTGTGTAATAATTGGGTCTGTGTAAAACATAAAAAAGATCAACATGATTTAACTGCATCCAGTGTGCAGCCTTACAACTTCTTAGCAAAATGTTGACAGCGTTAACACTTCTTTGGATGCCCTGGGCTCTTGCTGCCACTAAATTAGACCATGAGTGGTCTTTATCAAAAAGCACTCCAAGGTATGAAAAGGAGTCGACTGTCTCAATTTTTTTGCCTGCCAAATGGAAATTAGGATGTTTCTTACCTCTTGCGGCTCCAGACACAATTATAAATGATTTTGATTAATTGACCTTTAGGTCAAGGGAAGCCATAAAGGTGGAGTAGGCTGTGATTAGTGTTAGTAGGGCTAAGCCCGATCTGGCTATCAATACTGCGTCGTCAGCGTACGGCAGTTTCGGAAGAGGGGATACGATCAAATTTAGGTACATCCACATGTAGAGCAGACAGGGTAGACTCTACCCTGTTCGTATAGATTAAAAAAAGGAACGGGCGAAAACCCAAGTCTGTCGTACTCCCTTTTTGTAGAGGCACTTTGTTTTGTCTCTAGTGTTTTACCCTTACACTTGCAGCATCTATATATTAGAAACAGCATTAGTATTCCAATAGCAGTAGCAATAATGGGTGTTAATATTCTCCCTAACAAGCTGTTACCAAAAGTTCAAAACCAGTTTCCTACAGAGGAGAAACCCTTACCAAGTTTTTCCCGAGCACCATCAACCTTCAGTTCAGTCAAATCTTCCAGTAAATGGGTAATATTAGTAAAATATACTTCTAGATCGTTACTTTTGTCAGGGATATATGTACAGCATTGTTGAATTTTCAACATGCTACAGACTCCACCCTCTTTTGCCAATGATACATCAGGGCAAGTCTATTTTGCAAAATCATAGACTTATAGCCACCATTTCAGTAGCAGTCATTAAAAACCCACCAGCAGTGTCTGTTGATAAAAGATCAACCACTGTGGACGATTTTCTAATCTTGTGCAAATTTAGAATTGCCCCAAATGAAGGTATCAATGCTCCAAAAATATCACCCACAATCTCTGCAGCACTAATTCCCCTTTTACTCCATATTAGTCCACTTAAACCCTTTTCATTGGTTCCATGATTCTTTTCCACATGGTAGATTTTCTGAAAGACAATCCCCATATACCAACACCCATACCAATGTGCTGGCAACCTATAATAGGCATTTTTATCACACACATAATAAATTCTAGGAAAAACAGGATGCGTACCACCTTTTAATCCTCAACCCCTAGTGGTTAGGAAGGCATGATCACATTCACTAGAACCAATTAAATAATTATTATAATCAGTCTTTTGTCTTAGTAAGCAAAGCTTTCCCCCATGACGCCAGTCCAGAGTCATTGCAGCATATGTCTCACCGTTCGTGTAATCCCACTTCTTATGTGCCCAAGGAGGTATGTGACTCTTTTTCTCAGCAGCTTTTTCTTAAAATGTTCTCTTCTATCTTCCACAACATTTATCAACACAATTTCCTCATCCCTCAGAGGGATGGCCACAGTGTCAGTTTCCACTTTACACTTTTGACCCCTACCAGACCCAGGATTAGGGACGGTTTGTGCAGATGGTAGGGGGAGAGTCGATGGAAATTAGCTATCCTAGGGGGGCTGTTTAGCCAGGTCTGACCTCCTTGCTGGAAAATCAATCATTATGAATTTGGAAGATATTAATGCACTCTGGGACAAAATAATGCCACACTCTACAGGATGTGGTCATAGCTAGTTACCCTGCTCCCATTGGTCAGAAGTGACCTCCTGCTTTACACAGAAAACTTGGAATAAGTCTCTGAGAGGAGCAGAGCCCTCGAGGCCTGCTGCTTGAAACTTAATGAAGCAAGAAGTGCCCTGCTGAGAAGATTTTGCTGTGCATAGAATTCTAAGGCCTGACTTCTGAAGACTGCACCATCTGAGACTACAGCCTTGTGGATTATCTTTCTGGAAAAGAACTAAAGAATGGACTCCCTGAAAGCTACAGGTTAAAAGAGCTCAACTGGAACATCACCAAATAAATCTACACTTTGGAGACCCTTCAGTGGATTTGTAAGGGTTTTGTACCAGTGGATTGTCGGAACTGACGTACTCAACTTTCAAGGACCATCTTGGAGCTTCCAGACCCTTGAAGTGAGTTTGAGACACTTTGGGACCCCTTTAGAAACTTCGGGAAGACATTCACGAAGATTGGAGAACTTTGGTCCAACTTTGAAAAAAAGCTCTATAGAGGGACCGGCTCAACCTGGCCAGCCAGGCTGCCTGCCTTCAACCTCGAGCCAGCCAAGCCAACCAGGTATGTCCCACTAAAATCTCCATAGCTCCAACTTCCAGAGATTGACCAGGACAAAAAAAAATCTGAAGGCGGCGGACCTTCACCGAACCCGGCTACATGAGAAGCACCAAGAGACCCCGTGGGAAAAAGCTCCAGAAAAGTTTCTAAGTCTGCTCATAGAAAAGGTGACCAGGAGCAACCGCGAGAACCAAGCCTTCCATCGCATGCTGGCCTGGATTCTTGGATTGTCCCAACTGAGCAATCTTGAAATGTTATCAAAATCCGCTCCAGGGAAGTTGACCGAGACCTCGTCACAAGTCAAGCCGGCAAACCCTCACCGAATCAGGACTGGCTGGGAGCTTCGAGGGGCCTCGAGTAGAAAAGCTCCAGAAAAGTTTCTAAGTGTGAAGGTAGAAACTGAGACAAGGACCTGCTGGGGGCTGTAGCCACTCAGGGCTCCATCGCGCCCTGCCTGAAACTTTGAGCTGGTATCACAATATGGTGCTATATTCTTCTAAGTGCTATATTTTATTAAATCTTTGAAACTTCACAACTCTGGTTCCCTACATTGGATATTTGTCGTTTTGGTGTCATTTTAAAAATCTAAATATTTCCTATTTTGAGAAATTAGTGTTGGATTTTTATTATGTGTTGTGTCTTAATTATTTACTGAAATGGTGTTTTTGAATGCTTTACATACCTGTCTTTGAAGGTAAGCATAGGAATAATTTTCAAAGACCTATGCTAAGTCCTATCATGTGTTTGTGGCCTTATTGCCAGTGGCAGACCTACATTTGCCCCTACCAATAACCCACTTTCTTACACTTCCCCATTTATTTCATTTTTTTCTGAATGTTAGTGCTCTCTGATGTAAACAGCAGCTGAGTGCTGCTGTCAACCCGGGCTCCATGTTAAGGTCAGGCGGTCCTGGGCCGTACTTTGAGTATCACTGCTCTACATCATCAAGTATGCATTTCATCCATGAGTAAGGTACTGAAGTTCCCTGTTGATTGTATATTTCGCCATTGCACAAACCACTGGATTTTCACCAGTGTGGCCCAACGTTTGTTTATTTATTAGAGTTACAGAATTACTCTTTTGGGGATGGAACATTTCTAAAGCCAGCAGTCAAACTAAGATCAACTTTGAAAGATCTCCTGCACTGGCCATCAGGTTCATTTCTTAACACTACAGTTATAGCAACATGAGAGATTCAACTGAGGTGACAGCTGCAAACAATGACAGTGGAAAGGAATTCTTAAAGAAACTACATAAAGATGAATGTTATACTTGAGTGGGAATGGGCAAAACACACATTACTGTGTGCGGTAAAATATCTTGGACCAAGAGAATGTTACGTATTTTGGGGCATATTTACAAGCCCCTTGCGACACATTTACGCTGCCGTTGCGTCACTTCTGTGACACAGCGGCGACGTAAACCATGCGCCATGTTGTGCTGTATTTACAACGTAACCTATCTAGAGAGATGTGTCACATTGTAAACCCCTGCCTGACGCAGGTTTCATGTGGGCGTTCCAGCGCAGGGTGGGCGTTCCCTTGAAGGTACGCCTCGTAAAAGTGACACAGTGAAATCTACAAGATTTCACTGAGTCACTTTTACGGCCATGCTGCGTCAAAACCCTGCGCCTGCTTGAAGTAGGCGTAAGAAGTGACGCAGCCTGTTAGGCATAGGGCACCCCCGAGCCTTGCTGGAGCTGCGTCGCACTTTCGACACGACTCCAGCAATGCTCTGCATTTCTGCCGGGGATGCAAAACGCATCTGCCCACCTGTGCACCACGGCGCGCAGCATTGTAAATGCGGCGCATCAGTGGTGGCGCACGTGTGGTTTTGCATGCCGCAATTGTTCTGGCACATCCCTGCTGATTTGCGTCAGACCTTGTAAATATGCCCCTTTGACTTTAAGGTACACAACTCTGACGGACTATGAGAGAGAGTCAAAGCAACGAGACTTTTAGCAACGTTTTATTGATGAAAGTAAAAAATAAAATACATGCCCCAGAACTAAGAACCCTCATGGGGTGACAACCAAAGTATTTTCTGGAACATAATCCTCAAATTTAAAATAGAATGAATCCGGGCGATGATTAAATTAGAGTAATTTATACCCGATCTGAAAGCCTACCCTATCAAACAACAACTCCTGCGGTCTTACATCATGAAATACCACGGACCCAGAAATGAAGGAAACAGCGGGATTGCCCGGTGCCCGCTACGGCCAGTCCGGCCCTGCATCCATCTACTATTCAACCCATGCAGTAATGGCTGAGTTTATTTCTATTTTTTTCAGCGAAATAGCATAGTTAAAACCCGCACCCTGACATCTAATCCATACATGTTCGGAATGTTCCATATTCATTTGCTGGCTGCCCTGCCCGCTGCCCTCTATCTCCCGTGAGATCGTGCATCAAGGAGGGAGCCCGCCGTCGAGTCAGACCTGCCACCGACGTCGACCGGAGCTAGTTTTGGGCTTGTTTCTGCTGATTTGCTGTGACATTTTGTACACATAAACGAGCAGTGTTTTCATTGCCATAGAAAGAAGGCGTAAAATGATTCAACGTAATGTTCTGAAAAGGAAACTCATTTAGATTTACAGAGAGTAGGTTTAAAATTAAGTTGTCGCCCTCAATGTGCAATGCTCAACGCCATTTAAGACATATGGCCTGATTTACTCAACCCCAACCAAAGACGTTCAAAGCTACCTTTTCAAAAAGCAGCAGCTATTTACCGATCTATTCAAGATATTCCCGTACCTATTTCTCTGTCAAGACTGGTAATATCTTGTGCCTCAATCCTTAGTTGTTCCTTTTCGTTGTTTACTTTCTCATATCTGAACATGGCAACTAGTGCATTAAAGTGGTGCCCAGCCAGATCAATTCCCCCAGCTACCATTGAAAAAGGCTAAGTAGAACGACTATAATTCCTCAATCCTAATTATTAAAATATGATTATTCAATGCAGCACACTCCGTGAGTATGTCTGTGTGTTTGGAGTGGTTTTAGATTTAGGTCAGTCAGACATGCCTGGGTGCATTATGAATATGGGATGCGTCATAAGAAGGCATGCCTGTGTTGATTAGAGTTATGTATTGCCAGTGCTCAGCTTGCTTGTCTGTTCTCATGCGAACATTATACAGTAGTATTTCGGAAAATTCATTACATAAAATTTACACACAATAAAACAATTATTTAAATGCAATAAAGATCACTTTAAGACATAACATAGCATAACTCTCTTTCTAAACAATAAAATCACAAGATGGCTCTCTTTAAAAAAGAAATAGAGAGTGGAGCAGGTCCCTTAACCCCACCTAAAAACAAAGTTAGACATGCGTAAAGGAAGCGATCTGTATAAGCAGCCCATTTTAGACCTGAGCTATAGTTTAAGACCTTTAGCTTTCCTTAGTAATCCGGCCATTAATAAAATCTTGCTTAGAGCAAAGACAATGTAAATAATTGTACTGCCTTTCAAAATTATCATTGCCTCCTGGTATCTCAGAAAGCCATAATACAAACAGAGTGGGCGTATCCATTTCCCTCTAGGGTTTGGTACAACGGTCAGAAAAATAATACATGGTATATGGGTTCATTTGTAGCTAGCAAGCACATAGTGCATACGGATGAGTGAACAACGCTCCTGTTCAAATGCCATAGGGCAGTAAATGACCCTAGCTCCAGTGTATCATAGCAACATTTTAGATATAAAGTTGTTGCGAGTTGTTGGAGTTGGATGTCAAGAAAGGTTTAATTAAATGGGCAGTCATTGATAGACAAATATTGTTCGGTCAGCCTACCAAGTGAAGAACTGCGAAAAAGACTTGTGTATATATGCTCCGAGTAGCGTTTTTTTAGTAGCAACTTTGAAGAAGCCTCTAAGGGGGATCTGACCAAAAGGATCCAAGGTCCAATTTTTCAAAGCATTGGTGGACGTGTTTTAACCAGGGAAAAGTAAGGGCCTTGTCGAGGACCAAGAATTCCTCAACAGCACTACCACCATGCAGGCATCCTGGCGCTGGCGGCTCAAAAAGGCAGGAGGATGTATCAAGATATGGTCAGGCATCTAGGTCTTGGGGAGCAGCCAGGTTTTTACACTTTTTCTGAATGGAAGGAGCTCCCTAATTTGTCTGATCTCCCAGGGGAGTCTATTCCACAGTTTGGCCGCTGCCATCCCAAAAGATGTACCCCCTGACCTAGCTTACCTGAACCTTGGTACGTTCATCAGTCTCGCCGATGAGGAGCGGAGCGATTTTGTTGGAGTGTACCAGTTACATTTTTTTTGCATCAGCACAGGTCCTATCCCATGGAGGGCTTTAAATACAAGGCAGAGAGACTTAAATTGCACTCTCTGTCTCAAAGGGAGCCAGTGAAGTTGTGCCAGAGCTGCAGACGCGGAAGACCTTCTAGGCAACCCTAAGACTAACATAGCTGCAGATGACTGGATCCTTTGTAACCTGTCCAGCAGAAAATTAGGGGAGTCAAGCAGAAGTGCGTTGCAATAGTCAAGCCTACTGAGAATCGTACACCTTGCCACTTGTGCACGCACTAGAGAAGGTAATAGCGGAAAGATTTTCTAAAGGGACCTAATGATTGCAAAACAGCAAGCTGTCGTTTTCGTGACCTGAGCTTCCATAGTAAGCTTGTTGTCAACATGACGCCCAGATTGCGGACAGTTTTCACCTGCCGAACTGCAGTCAAAGTTCCAGGGGGCCAGAAATTGCAAGGAAGGGGATGAGGGATCCTATTCACAGCGCAAAAGAGCACCTTGGTCTTTCCTGCATTGAAACGTAGGGAGTTGTTCTGAAACCAATGGGCCGTGTCCCGCAAGCAGTTATGAAACACCTCCACTGGTGTCAAGTCCTCTCCCTCAAAGGAGAGGATCAGCTGTGTGTCATCTGCATAATTTATGATGTTAATATTATGTGATTTGATGACCGCAATCAGAGGTTTTAAGTAAATGTTGAATAAGATAGGGCTAATTGCCGAGCCCTGAGGAACACTGTGCGGCACGCTGGAGAATGCAGATTGAAAAGAGGGGAGGGACACGCATGCTGTCTATCCTACAGAATAGATTGAAACCAATGTAAAGCGCAGCCTTTCACCCCAGCCTCACTCAATCTTCTCAGCAGGATTTCGTGGTTAACCGTATCAAAGGCGGCAGACAGGTCGAGCAGGATCTGTGCTGCTGCCTGTCCCCTGTCTGCCCACCTTTGAAGCTCATCCATAACGGTCACCAGGGCCGTCTCAGTACCGTGAGCCGGCCAAAATCCAAATTGTACCTCCTCCAGTAGTTTGTGCTGTTCCAGGTGCTTAGAAAGGGGGATACTCTTCCGTGCTCCGGAGCTCAACCAATAGAAAAGGGGCCTTAGTCTGGCTATGTCTCCCACTCTTTATATGTTGACATCATAGAACATCGGTATTAAGGGCGTGCTCAATGGGAGATGGAATAGTGAGTGGACAAACTTTTTTATTGTGAGAGCTTCTAGATTAGCATATCCCCAAAGTTCTGCCCCATTCAACGTGGATGATTGGGCCTTAAATTTGTAGAGTTCAAGAGCCAGGAGTAGAGCTCTCGATGTTGTTCCCTGGAATCTCCTGTATATTGATGAGGCCTGGTATTATGTCGCAACCCTTCTTTTCTCTATGTGTGCAGACTACAACAATTTGCTCTTGTGCATTCTGACCAGGTTCTTGAATCTAGATACTCGTCCCAGGTTTTCATTTTCAGATTGCTTGCTAAAATGTTTTGTGTGGTCTAACGGTCATAAATTTGGTTTTCAAGATGTTGATCTGGAGGCCCTTAGCTAGACAAAAAGCAATACAATTAGTCAAGAGCTGCTTGAAGCTCATCGGGTGTGGGAAATTAGAAAGGTGTCATTGGCGTATAGGAGTGTGGGTATCCTAGCCCTGTCCAGTTTAGGTGCATCTATATTCTCTAGGGAGAGAGCTTCCACTGGGTTGTTATTATATAGTGAAAAAAGAGTAGGGACCAGGGCACATCCTTACCTCACTCCCCTGGCAATCAGAATTCTGTCAGTTGATTGCCCTCATAATACCCAATGGAATTGGGTGTAGTTGCTCTGTGGAGTCTGATTATTTGGGTAAGGAGGGTATCTGGGGCCCCTAGATCCTTTAAAGATGCCCAACACAGCTCCTTGGGAACCAGGTTGACCGCTGCTCTGAGGTCAACAAATGCAATATATATGTGTCCCTCTCTGAGGCTTGTATATTTCCAGAGGATGATCAGCAGCCTTAGGACTTGGTGGATAGTGCTAACGTTTGGCGTATACCCTGCTTGATATGAAGACACAATCTATAGTCACTCAAACCAATCATTAAGTTTACTTAACAATTATCAAGCATAGACTTTCTGCAGGGTGACCGGTAGATTAATTGGCCAATGGTTTGCCAGGTTTCCCGGCTCCCCTTTTCTAAAGATGGGTACGATTTCTGCCCCTTTCCAAGTGTCAGGTATATGGGCTCCTGCTGCTACAGCAGTAGTCAAACAGTTGACATAGGAAACCCAGACTGCTGAGTCATAACAGAGCAAATCTCCTGGGATTTTATCTGGACCTAAGGCCAACAGAAGAATCAGCAAAAACAGGAGGAAAAAGGCAAAACATCTAGGGGATGACCACCCAAAGGATGCAAGGTGTTACATGCCAGGAATGCGCATGCGCAGGCTCCAGCGCATGCGCAGTTTCCAAGATGAAGCCGCAATGGGGAAGTTTGCGGCGCAATCAGGTAAGTTTTATTTAAGTTTCATTTTAGCTTTTAAATATAATTAAATAAGGCGAGCGGGAGGCTGGCGGGAAGCGGGAGGTGGGCGGGAGGCGGGTGGGCAGCCAACTTCCATTCCACCCACGAATGTGCGGAAATTTGCCCCATTTTTCCGTCTTCTTTGTGAAAAGTGCGAATTTCCACACATTCCATGGGCGGGACGGAAATGTCCGCCCACCCCTTGTATACGGCCTGTTTAAGGGAGTCAAATGCAGTCTGGCATGCCTCTGTCAAATTCACCTTCCTCGGCTTCCTCCTTGAAGCCCGCTCAGTGAAGGTGCAAAATCCCTTGGCAAACCTCCTATAGTACCCAGTGAGGCCCAAGAATGCTCTGACCTCTGTCTGGGTTTTGCAGGGACAGCCAGGCCATGACGGCTTGTATCTTGGCCTGAAGGGGTTCCACCTTCACCCTGCCCACCACGTGTCCCAAGTACCCACATACCCCTGCCCTATCTGGCACTTACGTGACTTGCTACTAGACCACAGGACTGTACCAGGGGCTAGTGGTGGATTCTATAACACCCAAATACAGAATTTTAGAGACTTAGCTGTTGATGCTGACCCTCATCGTATCCAACTGCTGAATGTCACTGGTTTTGTAGGAGTGAAACCTGAGCCTAACTATAATGTCCCTAAAACCATTGTTTTTACCAGTAAAGTTCTAGGTTGTTTTAAATTTCTGTTTTCTAAATATAAAGTCCCTGTAACCTTTATTCTTTCAGTGAATTTATAAGGATTTTTAAATGCTAATTCCTAATTATAACGTCCCCCTAACCTTTGGATTTTTAAGTGAATTTCTATGTTTTATTTTTAAATAGTAGTAGCATTTGCAGAGTGGTGGAGAAAGGAGGTGGTGCCTCCTACTAGATCTCAGCAATCCAGCTGTTTGGCAGTTACTGGAGGTAACACAAGGGGTTCCTGACTGCCAAGGATCCTTAGCACCCAAGGGGACTTCACCCCCAACCAGCAGTGAACAAGGAAGCGCATTTGTGGAGTAGTGGAGAAAGGGGTCATGGTCCCCAAACACCTCTCAGGAAACCTTACAGTGTGGGACTTACTGGAGGTAAAAGTAGAGGTAGTTGGTGCCTAGGACCCTCTTGAGCCAAGGGAACTTAATTTTCCAACCAGCAGTGAGCCAGGAGGTGCGTTTGAAGAGTGAGGAAGAAAGGGAGCGTGGCCTCAGAATTCCTCTCAGCAATCCTGTTGTTTGGGACTTACTGAAGGTAACAGGAGGGCTTGTTGGCTCCGAAGGACCCTCAGCATTCATGGTGACTTCATCCCCTAACTAGGAGTGCACCAGAGAGTGCGTTTGCAGAGTGGTGGAAAAAGGGTGTGTGACCACTGATGACGTCTCAGCAATCCCACTGTGTGGGACATACTGGAGGTAAGAGGAGGGGTTTCTGGCCCCCAAGGACCCTCAGAGCCAAGTGGACTTCATCCCCCAACAATATTTGGCCCTGGGGAACCAACTTGCCTATGAGTCCTCAGTACAAGGTGTTGAAATGTTACGCCGTGCATGGAGGCTAAATGCCACTTGTGGACTCTAGCACCTACTGTTCCACTCATGACAGTGGTAGGGCAATACCTGAATTAAGACCTACATATTGTACCCTGACTACTGAAGTGTAACAACTGCAGTACAACATGTCAAAATAGCCCTTTATTATAGGATGAAACCTTCCTTTTAGACATTAATGTTACCTCCATATCAAACTTGCAGCCCACAAGGTAGGGTGCTTGGTATTTAAAAGTAGGACATGTAGACATTCAAAATTGCCATATCCTTACAGTGACAAGAACTTACACAAGCTATTTTCACTGTAAAAAGGCTCTAGATGGCCCATACGAAGTAATGAGAAGTAAGATTATCTAGTTTTTTCTTTGGGTTGGGAACAACTAGAATTATGAATAAAACCATTGTTTTAAATATTTATTAAAAGCCCAACTTAATGGCAGAACAGGCCTTTTGATAAAAATTAAGAAAAAGGATTTTTTACAGAGCTACCTTTTCTCTGATTGAAGTTCAGTAGGTGATTGGTCCTGATGATGTGTGAAAACTGCTCCCAGATCAAAGACAATGATTTGGGTGTGGGGAGTTGTTTTCTCTTATTCTCGGAAGGCCAGTTGGGATATACCCAGAACTTAATTTACTTCAACATGGACTGCCCTGTTCCAAGCAAATGTTAGATGACACCAGGGGAAGCATCAGCCTTCTCCTCCCAACAAGAGAGACATAAATCCCAGTAGGGGAAGGTTGGGAGTGACCACAGAGGTGGGGACTGCCCATTACCCTGGGCAAACCTCTGGGTGGGCACACAGGCTTTGCACAAGAGTAGACTGTTTTCTCCTTCTTCAATGTTAGGGACACTGTGGGATTGTTTACAGTGGGGCAACGTGTCCCAACCACCTTGCTCCGAACACTTTCTAGAACTAAGGAAGAACAGAAGAAGACTGTTTGTGAACTGAGAAGATTTCTGAAGAGCTAGATCTGGTCCCAGGTATACCATAACAAAAAAGTGGACTCCTAGTCTAGGTTGGCTTAACTCCTGTGTGGCTACAGAGCAGGCTATAAAATGCCACAAGAAGTCTCCTCCTAAAGTTTCCTATTGACCAGTTCCAATTGGACCTCACCTACACCCTGCTGGTGGCCTTAGCTGAAGTGAATCTTAACCCCGAAGTCATCAGTGATGTCATTTGAGATGTCATCAGTGATGTCATGAGTGAAGTCACTGACCATGTTATGAGTGATGTAATATGTGACGTCTTTAGCAGTGCATTGCGGGCGCGCAAGTTATAGTTAGCTGAACTAACTATAACGGGGGAATTTCAAAGGTTTTGTATGAGTGAAATGTCCAGCTAACTAAACATGTGTGAAACCTATGTTTTTTTTAATGAATTTGCAAGGTTTTTTAAATGCTAATTCCTAACTATAACGTATGTGAAACCTATGGTTTGTTCAGTGAATTTCAAAGGTTTTTTAAATGCTAATTCCTAACTATAACGTGTGTGAAACCTATGGTTTTTTCAGTGAATTTCTAAGGTTTTGTAAATGAAAATTATTAAATGTATTAATTTTTGTATTTCTTTAATTTTTATACTAATTATTATTATTATTATTATTATTATGGAGATTTCTAAAGCGCCTGGTTACGTGCACCGGCGTGTCCCCGCGCTGTGGTGAGAAGACAGTGAGTAGGCCAACAAGCCACTAATCAAGTGTAGAGCGGAATAAGTGGGTTTTAAGAGCTCTGTGGAACTTAGCCTCTGAAGGTTCAAGACGCAGCTCCATCGGGAGCCTGTTCCAGCTCTTCGCTGCAAGGTGTCTAAATGATCTGCCTCCCATTCGCACTTTCTTGATCTTGGGAACCACTACCAAACCAACACCAGTGGATCTGAGTACCCGATTAGGTCTGTAAGGTGTGATGAGGCTCAGTAAGGGGATGGGCGCCTTGCCCCCAATAATGCGATGACATATGCATAGCGCCTTAAAAGCAATCCTTTCCCTGACAGGAAGCCAGTGGAGAGCCTTCAAGGCGGCTTTGGAGGCTGCTCTTTTAGGGAGCCTCAGTACCAGCCGGGCTGCGGCATTCTGTAACACTTGCAGGGGATTCAGACCTTTAACCGTGGTCCCCAGATAGAGAAGGTTAGCATAATCTAGTCGTGAATTTACAAGGGCGTGCACCAACAGGAAGTAAGTCCAGAGTCTTCCGCAGGTTTTTGAGAACGCCAACACACGTCCCAACCACACGACCAATCTGGGGAGTGAATGAAAGGTCTGAGTCAAACATTACCCCAAGATTTTTAGCCTGCTGACAGGGTACAGGAGTGTTGTCAAGGCATACCGGCCACCATGCCGATGACCTCACAGACGGGTCACCCCCCACCACGAGCACCTCAGTTTTGGCACCATTCAACTTCAGGCAGTTATTAGACATCCAGGAGGCAAGCTCCTGCATGCAGGCACTGAAGTTAGATGCTGCAACCTCGGGCGCTCATGACAGCGAGATGACCAGTTGAGTGTCATCGGCATATGACACACTTTGCAGGCCATGACTCTCCACGATGTTAGCTACGGGGGCCACATAAAGGTTAAACAGGGTTGGACTCAAGGCAGAGCCCTGCGGCACTCCTTGATCCAAGTTGATCATACGGGAGTAGTACGCCCCCTGTCTAACCTGAAAGCCCCTATTGGACAAAAAAGATTGAATCCACTTCAGCGCAGTCCCCATAACTCCACCCTTGTTCAGACACTGTAGCAAGGTGGAATGTGCTACAGTGTCGAACGCTGCACTCAAGTCGAGTAAGATAAGGGCCATTGTGCGCCCTTCATCTACGCCTTGTCTGATGGACTCAGTGGGCATAAGCAGCGCTGACTCAGTGGAGTGGCGAGAGCGAAAGCCAAACTGAGTTGGATGAAGCAGGCTTGCCTTCTCCACATGAGCCATCAACTGCACCGTCCTGCACTCGCCAGAAGCGTTCGCTCCTATCGCTGCTCCCTGCCCTGACCCGACCCAGAAACTGGTATCGTTAAGATATTGCTCCAGACTGCTACTTGCCGAATTCTGATTTATTAACGCTCCGCCCGCATTACTGCAGATTCAATTTGTGCCCGCTCTGCTCACGCTACAGCTGCTCGCATTACCGCTGATTTGATATTGATTGAATTTGGGTCACGCTCTGCTCGCACTACTGCTGCTTAACTTTATGCGTGTCTGATCGAATGAAGTAGCGCTCTGCTCGCACTACTGCCACTTTCTCGCGTGCTAGAGTGCTGTTTAATTTCCGTAGCGCTACACAGGAGTTTGGATCACTTCAGAGCGCTATACTGCCACAGTGCACATTAATTCACCAATCAACTGCGTTTTCTGCCTTTAAACTGTGTTATTGATTTTGGGTTGATTGTGCTGACGCCATTGCCCTTTCCCTAGCCTAACTCAGGTTGTGCCCTAATCTGTTTGTGTTGGCTCGCAGCCATTTTGTTGTTTGTTGTTTAACCCCGAGCCCGGTTCCCCACCACGATCCCGCCTCCCAGCTGCCCCGCCCTCCCACGGATAGTCAGGCTCTACCGTCCTGCCCACTCGCTGTGACCGTCCTGCACTCGCCAGAAGCGGTCGCTCCTATCGCTGCTGCCTGCCCTGACCCGACCCAGAAACTGGTATCGTTAAGATATTGCTCCAGACTGCTACTTGCCGAATTCTGATTTATTAACGCTCCGCCCGCATTACTGCAGATTCAATTTGTGCCCGCTCTGCTCACGCTACAGCTGCTCGCATTACCGCTGATTTGATATTGATTGAATTTGGGTCCCGCTCTGCTCGCACTACTGCTGCTTAACTTTATGCGTGTCTGATCGAATGAAGTAACGCTCTGCTCGCACTACTGCCACTTTCTCGTGTGCTAGAGTGCTGTTTAATTTCCGTAGCGCTACACAGGAGTTTGGATCACTTCAGAGCGCTATACTGCCACAGTGCACATTAATTCACCAATCAACTGCGTTTTCTGCCTTTAAACTGTGTTATTGATTTTGGGTTGATTGTGCTGGCGCCATTGCCCTTTCCCTAGCCTAACTCAGGTTGTGCCCTAATCTGTTTGTGTTGGCTCGCAGCCATTTTGTTGTTTGTTGTTTAACCCCGAGCCCGGTTCCCCACCACGATACCGCCTCCCAGCCGCCCCGCCCTCGCCCCTCCCCTCTCCTCCATCCACTTATGACAGATGCCTTCCCGCGCAGCGTTCACGCCGAAGGTGCGCCAAAGGTAAGCCCGTCTGCGCCTGTCCCCCTGCGCCTGTCCCCCTGGTCCCCGCAATTCCCAACCCACTAAAACCACATATAATGCCGCAACTCTCCACGCCCTCAACCCCGGACACACACCACAATGCTGCCAAGCCACCCCAGGACGTACACACGGCCCATTCGCCTGCCTCTCCTGCAAGTTCTACTGCTTCAGGACCCTCACCAAACCCACTCCCTCCACACACAACTCCGACTCCAACCGCCTGAAGTGCATCCTGCTTAACACCCGCTCGGTCCACAAACATGCCACTGAACTCTGGGACCTACTCGACACTGCGTCACCCGACATCGCCTTCCTCACAGAAACATGGATGAACACATCATCAGCACCCGACATCGCCATAGCCATACCGGACGCTTACAAGATTATCCGAAAAGACCGCACCAATCAAACAGGAGGAGGCATCGCCATCATCCACAGGAACACCATCAAAATCATGACCAGCTCCGACGATAATCTTGCAACCACCGAACATCTCCACTTCCAGATCCACACCGACCCCAGGACCACACTTAGAGGCACCCTCACCTACAGGCCTCCAGGCACCCGCACTCAATTCTGCGATGACATCACGGACTTCATCAGCCCACATGCCCTCGCCTCCGAGAACTACATTCTTTTAGGAGACCTCAACTACCACCTTGAAAACAAACATGACAGCAACACCACCACCCTTCTAGACAACCTGACCAACCTCGGACTCAAACAACTTGTTGACACCCCCACCCATGCTGCCGGATACACACTCGACCCTATCTTCACTTCCAGCAAGCATATCACCTTCGATCGCACCACAGCTCTCCATTGGACGGACCACAGCTGTGTTCACTTCAGCTACAAAACCACCCTGAACCACAACCGCCCACAACCTATCCCTCGAAGAAACTGGAACAAAATCACCTCCGACCAACTCCTCACATCACTCAACCAAAACCCTCCCACCCTCTCACTGGACCCAAACCAAGCGGCCACCAATCTCAAACAATGGAGCACCCTCTGTGCGGACGAATTAGCACCCCTGAAAAAGCACCAGATCAAATCAGCCAACAAAAAGGCTCCCTGGTTCAACGATGACCTTAAAAAATCCAAGAAGCTATGCGGCACCCTGGAGAAAACATGGAGAAAAAACCCAACCACCGGCAACATGGCCACCCTCAAGGCAGCCACCTGCAAACACCACCAACTGATTCGATCTGCCAAAAAATCAGCATTCAAGGATCGTCTCGACAACTCTCACAACAGCAAGGAACTCTTCAACATCGTCAAAGAATTCACCAACCCCACCGCAGCATCAAACGACATCACTCCCTCCCAAGACCTTTGCGATGCGCTATCCTCCTTCTTCCACAACAAAATAGCCGACATCCACAACAGCTTCGAGAATACCCCGAGCGATCAGCCCTCCCCACCCCCCTCAGATCCTAATCCGCCAACTAACATCCTCAGCAATTGGAACCCAATCACCACTGAGGATACCACCCACCTAATGAACTCAATCCATTCCGGCTCGCCAACCGACCCCTGCCCCCACTACATCTTCAACAAAGCTGACTCCTTCATCGCACCCCATCTCCGTGACGTCATCAACTGCTCGTTCAACTCTGCCACCTTTCCAGATAGCTGGAAACACGCCGAGCTCAGCGCCCTCCTGAAGAAACCCACAGCAGACCCCTCGGAACTCAAAAACTACCGACCCATATCCTTCCTCCCATTCCCGGCCAAAGTCATTGAGAAAGCCGTCAATAGACAACTCGCCGCATTCCTTGAATCCAACAACTCCCTCGATCCATCTCAATCTGGGTTTCGAGCCAAACACAGCACCGAAACCGCCCTCATCGCAGCGACTGACGACATCCGAACACTACTCGACAACGGAGAAACTGTGGCCCTCATTCTACTCGACCTCTCCGCCGCTTTCGACACAGTCTGCCACAGCACCCTTATACAACGCCTCAGCAACATCGGCATACAAGGAAAATCCCTGGACTGGATCATCTCATTCCTCGCTGGGAGAACTCAAAGAGATCGACTTCCCCCATTCATCTCAGAGGCCACTGAAGTCATCTGTGGCGTACCACAAGGATCTTCACTCAGTCCCACCCTCTTCAACGTTTACATGAGTCCTCTCACCTCCATCGCGCGTCAACACAACCTCAACATCATCTCTTACGCCGACGACACCCAGTTAATCCTGTCCCTCACCAAAGACCCCAAAACAGCCAAAACCAATCTTCACGAAGGCATGAAAGAAGTAGCCGAATGGATGAAACATAGCCGCCTAAAACTCAACTCAGACAAAACCAAGGTGCTCATCCTAGGATCTTCCCCCTCTGCCTGGGACGACTCTTGGTGGCCCTCCGCACTGGGCACAGCACCCACTCCCACAGACCATGCACGTAACCTTGGCTTCATCCTAGACTCCTCTCTCTCGATGTCCAGACAAGTCAACGCAGTCTCATCCTCCTGCTTCAACGTACTTCGCATTCTCAAAAAGATCTTCCGCTGGATCCCCCTCGAGACAAGAAAGACTGTCACCCACGCACTGGTCACGAGTCGACTGGATTATGGAAACACCCTCTACGCCGGAATCACAGCAAAATTACAGAAAAAACTCCAACGCATCCAAAACGCATCAGCGAGACTCATATTAGACGTCCCTCGCCAAGATCACATATCCGAACACTTAAAAGACCTCCACTGGCTTCCCGTCAACAAAAGAATTACTTTCCGCCTTCTCACCCACGCACACAAAGCCCTCTACAATCTAGGACCCGAATGCCTCAACACTCGACTGTCATTCTACAAACCCACCCGCCAACTAAGATCGTCCAATCAAGCCCTCGCCGCAGTCCAGCGCATCCAAAGATCCACCATGGGTGGCAGATCATTCTCATTCCTTGCTGCCAAGACCTGGAACTCACTCCCGGCTCACCTCCGCCTTACTCAAAACCACATCTCCTTCAGAAAAGAACTTAAAACATGGCTATTCGACAAATAACGATCCCCTCCCCAAGCGCCTTGAGACCCTCTGGGTGAGTAGTGCGCTATACAAATGCTCGAACTTGAACTTGAACTGAAGATTGGCCACCTTCTCTGCCACTTTGGCCCAGTAGAGTAAAAGAGAATTAGGGTGGAGGTTATCCAATCTTTCCCAGCTCACATTTAACTTTTTTTTGAAGCAGAAGTACCACTGCTTGCTTCCATCTGTCAGGTACGGTATGAGTACTAAACGATAGGTCCAGGACATCCCTAAAATAGGGCTCCAGGATCTCGATACTCCCTGCGAGCAGCATGGGTGAAGCCGAGTCTCGGGGGATCCTGACATGATGGAGCGGCATATCTGTATCAGGCTTTCTGGAGGTGGCGTAAGAAAGTTCATCAGCCTATTTTCATCCACAAATTAATTTGTTACATTTTTATTATAAATATGTCTGTTTTTCTATCAAAGTCTTTAAGCATAGCATTAGCAAAGTGTTATCCAATACAAGATAGAAAAAGACAAAGGGGCATATTATCAAGGGGGTTTATCTCCGCTTTTTTGGCTTTAAAAGCCAAGAAAGCGGAGAAAAAATTAACTCCCTATTACCTAGCTGTCGCTAACACCAGTTAGAGACAGCTAGTAGGAGATAGCGACCATCTTGGGCCCCGCTTTGCATGTCAGTGATATTTATCACTAATGATATGCAAAGTGGGCGTGCCAAGATGTTAGCGACTGGAAACAGTCGCTAACATCGCTATCTCCTATTACCAACTTTTGGAGATATTCGCGCTAAGCATGAATATCTCCAAAAGCTAACACCTGCCCCAGAGCAGTTCTCAGCCATGTTATCCAATGGTAGGTGGATAACATGGCTAAGAGCATTAGCTCGGTAATGCATGAATATCGCTGACTTTTCAGTGATATTCATGCATTGCGGCCGATTTTTATCGCATTTGCGATAAACCTTGGTAATACCAAGGTTTATTTGCGATAAAAATCGCCGCAGCTCAGCGTTAAATTTTTGTCTCTAACCAAGCAATAGCGATAATTATCGCTATTGTTTGGTAATTTGCCCCAAAGTCTTTTGCCATTTCTACAGCAAAGTCTTTAAGCATAGGACTAGCACAGTGCTGTCCTTGCCGAGCTGTAAAATGACAAAAGCAATTTATCACTCCAGACACAGTATTACAGATTTGAAATGGTAAAATACCATTTCAAGCCAACCTGAAATGAGTAAAAGCAACCCCTGACACAGTGGTGTTGAGAGTGCTCTAACAAGAACTGCTTTCCACCTAAACTCGAAAACTACCTAGAGTTCTCTCCTTTTTTGCATAATTTATACATCTTTTGCACCACCAGTGCATCACAAAAGTGACGCAACAACTGTGTTAAAAGAGGCACAAGGGGGTTGTAAATCCACCCATAACACATAGAAATTCATCCAGGCATTTTCACCATTAGTGCAAATTGAAGCGTAGACTTGTAACATATTTATGCGCATATGTAACAATCAAATGCTTTGGAGGTACTGCAGTATACTATAGGTAAACTGCTTATAGATGTATGCTGTAGCAGTTCCTTATAGTTCTGCACTTTCACATTCACCATACACTAGTAATGTATTCATTCATTCATTTATGAACTACACATTCATTCTGAGAAACATTTATACACTAACATAGAAATATAGTTCTTTCTTTGACCAGTGAAGGTAGTTCTAAAAAGAACTGGGTTTTTTTGTGTTTTTAGATTTCTTGTTTTTTTTTGTGTTTTGTCAACAAGTTTTTTTTTAACCCAAAAAATGGAACTGGAACCCAAAAAGTGTTCAACAGGAACAAAAGAATGAAAAAAAAAGAACTAATGTCGAGGACACCAATGCACCCGCTTCCTGCGTCTTATCAGGTCGATAGACTGTTCCCCATAACACAAAAGTTTATCGCACTAAATGCATACAATTTTAACTTCACCAAAGTCAGGATCAACTTGTGGGTGTGGACTGCTTGCTGAAAATGCTGCTGCAGCAGTTGATGTGCTTGGTGCAGTAGCAGGTGGGTTGTCCTGCAACATCCGTCTTGCAGGTCGAGCAAAGTTGTTGGGGTGCAAGTTCTTCACATGTCGCACCATATTTGCTGTGCCAAATGAGTATTTTTTAGATGGATCACCCCTTGAAAGAGTGGTTTGGCAAATTTTACAGGTTACTTTTGGAGCATTAACCTTTTTTTGCCCTTCAGAAAAGGAAAAAACTTCCAAATTACAGCTTCTTTCCTCTTCTTTGGAGGTTCTTCAGGAATGAAATCTCCCTCTGACGAATGGCTGGAAGATGAGTCCATTGCTATTATTATGGTGATCTCCCTTCTATGTGACAAGATTCTCAGAAGAGATGCTTCTTCTTAGAAAGTCAAAGTAGAATGATTAAAATGGGACAAACTTTCAACAGTTGCAATAGGAAGTGTTATGAACCAATCAAATCTCTTCTTTTAAAGTCACATGGCTTTGCGCACGCTTATGGAGTGCATACGGTGCTCTTACGATACGAGTACGCATGACGTTCTACCGCAATTTGTATAATTGTTTTCAAAACTAATATATGATTGTTAAAAGTTTAAAAAAACTATTTTCATAACTATCCCAGATAATGTCTACCCTTAGTATGTACATTAAATACATAAATATATGTTTTTAAACAAGTAGAAAAATTGGCGCCTTTCGCGTACAGGACGCTGTACATGACGTCACACGGAAGCTTTGATGCGACGCGTAATGTCAAAGCATATTCGTACCGTATGCGCGGGTACGCGCTGAGTATGATTAGCAGTACAAAGTATGGTGCGATCACCCTCTCAGTGACAAATCAGAGCACAGGGCGCGCTAACGAGAATGATTAGAAGTGGTCACTCATTGGAGATCCGATTCTGGGCCTGCCTCTGGGCACATGATAACCTCGCCCCGTCTCTCGCTGTTGTTAATTGTTGGTGCATACACTCACACTTGCACATGCGTGTGCACGCCCGCCCACACTCCCCAGATGCCACCACCTAGCTTGCTTGCAATCACTAAGCCAGGAAGTCAATACATTAGCCAATGGGAGGTCCCCCAGGGCCGTCATTCTTGTAGAGCGCGAAAATGCTACCAATGACGACCCTAAGCTTGGTTTGTTCAGCCCCGCGGTTCCCATATAATGCGGGCACTAACGTGAGCACGCTCTCTTTTGCCTACCTGTGCTGCGGTGACAGACATACTGTCGTAGTCGATTTTACTATGAACTGTTTGCTCAAGCGGAGGAGGACTCGTGACACTCGACGTGGTATCACTGCTACTACCGCCCAGCCAGACCACCATAGGCACGGAGGCGGCGGCGCCCGCGCGCAGCCCACCCCAGGCCCAGCCAAAGTCCCAGCCTTTGAAGACAAGACCAAAGCCGACAGAAGCAAAGGTAAGAGAAGCTGTCACAACATCAGCCTCCTCTGTAAATTGTACCTGCATGAAATTATTTTTTTTACTGCGTCACGTGGCCCTCCCAGCTCTGTTTTGGTTTATTTGTGCTTCATCCTATTTGCTCCCTCCTAATACTATTTATTGCTACCTCACGTGGCCTTCCCAGGCCTCTATTCTTATTGATTGTACTTGGATGATCCTATTATTTAATTCCTTCTGCATCACAGGGCCCTGCTAGGCCTCTATTTAATAAATTATGTGTGCATAAATTTCTATGTCGTATTTTTGAAGTATGTCACGTGCTTTCGTGTGTATTCTTAGAAATTTTACGTGCTTGATGGTATTTTTTTCTACGTCATGTGGCCCTCCCAGCTCTGTTTTGCTTTTTTGTTGTGCGGTACATGCTTTGTGCTTCATCGTATTTGCTCCCTCCTAATTCTCCCATGACTTTTAATATTTATTACTGCCTCACGTCGCCTTCCCAGGCCTCTATTCTTATTGATCGTACTTGTATGATCCTAATATTTAATTCCTTCTGCGTCACGGGGCCCTCCTACACCTTTCTTTAATAAAATGTGCGTGCATGAATTTCTATGTCGTATTTTTGAAGTGTGTCACGTGCTTTCGTCTCTGTTCTTTTAAATTTTATGTGTTTGATGGTATTTTTTGTGCATCGTGTGGCCCTTCCAGCTCTGTTTTGCTTTTTTGTTGTGCGGTACATGCTTTGTGCTTCATCGTATTTGCTCCCTCCTAATTCTCCCATGACTTTTAATATTTATTACTGCCTCATGTCACCTTCCCAGGCCTCTATTCTTATTGATCGTACTTGTATGATCCTAATATGTAATTCCTTCTGCGTCACGGGGCCCTCCTAACCCTCTCTTTAATAAATTATGCTTACAAGAATTTCTGGGTCGTATTTTTGAAGTGTGTCAAGTGCTTTCGTATCTGTTCTTATAAATTTTACGTGCTTAATGGTATTTTTTTCTGCGTCACATGGCCCTCCCAGATCTGTTTTGCTTTATTTTTGTGGGGTACATGCTTTGTGGTTCATCGTATTTGCTCCCTCCTATTTCTCCCATGACTTTTAATATTTATTATTGCTCTCTTTTAATCCTCCGCTGACTTTTAATATTTCTTGCTTCCTCACGTGACCTATAGTTGTTTTTTTTTATGTGGTCTAGTTGGCTGACGAAAGTTTTGCCTCCTCAGACTAGCATTGTTTTAATTGATGATAATTGCTGGATTTGTAACCTTGGCACTACGGTGTTGTACTGGCCCTTTATTTGGCTTAGGTTCCCTAACCATTTTTCCCTCTATCGTACATCTTTTTATGACATGCTTTCACCAAAATCGATGTTTTGGACACTTCAACACTTCATGATCAGTCTTTAAGTGCAATTGCTGCCTTTTTTGAAAGTGTAATGGTAATTGTTTGTCCATGATTAAAAAGTTAGTCTTGATAGTTATGTATACTATGTATACCAGGGCTGCTCATGTAAATGCTACTAGTGGGCCTTCAGCAGTAATTGTGCCATCCACACAAGTAACCCTAAATATAAAAGTTAAGCCTTTCACTACAGTGCCTGAGCGCCCTTTGTTAAACTGTCATGTTTTCAAACTGCATCCATTTGACAGACCTTACCCGTGTCTTTGTATGGACTGTACTCTGTTTCCCTCGCTTAAACTTTGTGAGCTTATTGAGCTGTGAAGACAGGGTGACAGTTCTTTTACTAATTATATATTCACACACCTTTATAGTCAATTATGTCTTTATTCTTGAATGTGAGCCTGTAAAATTTGTTCTTTACATCTATAATGCTTTTCTTTTAAAATTTTTTACCGTTTATCTTCATTTTCCATAGAAATGGATGCCACTAAGTACCAAGAGCTTCTGGATTGTATAAGCCGTAATGTGTATCCTGATGGTTTCAGTAAATTCCAGAAGCATGGATTGCGTAGACTATCTAAAAATGTCTCTGTTGACGGTAATATAATTTTTTCAGTATTGGCACATAGTTTCAATGTCTAGATTAATGATGTTCTATTGGCTGGTGTAAGGTTGAAAAACAGTACATGATTATGTCTTTCTGCACATGACATATTTTACAAACTACATTAATGTAAGAAAGGTATTTCTGATAAACCTTTTGTGTTTGAGAAAGGTTTGTGGGAGGTTGTTACAACCAATTTCTTCTTTAAGAAATGTTACTTTTTCAAAACTTTTCAAAATTAATTTGCAGGAAGCATGACGAGTGATAATTCACCAGCACCTGTTCCATCTTCAGGACCTGTTCCATCTTCAGGACCTGTTCCATCTTCATCACCTGTTCCATCTTCATCACCTGTTCCATCTTCAGCACCTGTATCAGGTACACTATGTTATCCATCTGCAGCATCTAGTCAATCTATATTCCTGAAAAAAGTTTTAAATGTGTAGAAGAAACCAGTAAAAAGCAATTGGAAGCAATAGTGTGGAGCTTTAAAATATACGACAGTTCTTTTTGGTCACTTAAAATGGACCAATGGATAGTTGATAAACTTAGTTTCTACTACATGTAAATTGTGTACACTATGGATAATAGCGTATGATGTACATGTTGATTCCTCTTTAGAAGGTCATGTCCTTTCATATATTTTTACAAGTAATCGATGCCTTCCTCTCAAAAATATGTTTCCCAAGAGCAAATGTATGTATATTTTCATTCCTAATACAGTTACTTATCTTTAAGTAATTTCTCATCAATGTGTGTACTGAAATTCTCTGCTCTGAAACCTATGATTGCTTTAACATTCAAGTTCGAATTTTGCTCAACATTTACATTTGTCATTATGTTTTCAGTTTGCAGAATGCTACCCAACTCAGCAGCCAGTTGCTCAGATTTTTACTAATGTAATATTTCTGGGGAATTATCAACTGAAAATTGCAATGGACCTAATGGAGTCATCACGTTTGACTTTAACATTTCAATGATAAATAAGATCCCACACTCTAGTGTTGTCCTGAACATTGGATTATTCTGTATTTTGTTTTTTCATAGAAGATCTTTTATAGATAAAGACATATCATTACTTTTTAACATAGTATAGTAAGATATTGTCATTATAGTTGTGAATTTTCAATAATGTTTGTAGTGAAGCCATTTGAATATGTTTGCAACAGTTGTAACTGTCTCTATTGCTGAATCTGAAAACACCTAGACACATGCATGATATATTGCAAAATAAGTTTCTCATTGTTAGCATTGTTGTTATGATGAACTAATGTGCATCTTTTTTTACATTTAGAGTCTGCTGAAAAGTATTGTGGTGTCGGCAACCAAGATACTTCATCAATATATGTGTAAAAGTTAATGGTAAATACACCCAATGAGTGTACATGCTGGAGATCAAAATTAAGTGATATAAGTCCTTGTGGTGTTTAGAACACATTTAGGGCCAGATGTAGGTAGGCCAATACCGGTCGGTAACGGACGAATTTACCGATTTTCGGCCGTTACCGACCGGTATTGGGCATTCGGGATGTAGGGGACCCGAAAACATCCGAATCGGTAAATTTACCGAATCGGTAAAGTTTCCGATTCATAAACCTTACCGATTCAGAAAAAATACTGAATCGGTATACTTTCCGAATCGGTAAATTTACCGATTCAGAAAAAATACCGAATCGGAAAATATACCGGTTCGGAAACATTACCGAATCGGTAAATTTACCAATTCGGAAAATAAGAAATGGTAAAATGAGTTTTTGAGATGTAGGAAACCTCTTAAATACCGAATTTGCACGAAATTCGGTATTTAAGAGTCGGTATTTACCATGGATTCAAATCAGGTGGTAAACAGGTGCATGGCATAAAAAAGGCCCCAAAATGCAACATTTTCACCAGAATGGCGGCATTCTATGTCATTGCGAGGCGGATATGGCTACATGCAGAAGGAGAGTGGGTCTGGAGGAGGGAGGAGCAGGTGTACAGGCAGAGGATCACTCTATTCCAGCCTACTGAGCCTGAGATCCTCCAAAGGTACAGGCTGGCTCCCCAAACTATCCAGGACCTAATCAGGGACCTTCACCCACTATTGGAACATCCAACCACAAGGGCACACGCCATCCCCCCCATGTGCAGGTGCTGTGCAGCCTACACCTGCTTGCTTCTAGGAGTTACCAGAGTGTGGTTGCTGTGGTAGGTGGGGTGTCCCAGAGCTGTCTGTCACGTTTCTTTAAACAATTCCTTGGTGCCATGTTGCAGAGAATGCATTGCTACATCAGCTTCCCTGCAACGCATGCAGAACTGCTAAGGACAAAGACAGACTTTTATCAGATGGCGCATTTCCCAAACATAATTGACTGTATTGATGGTACCCACATACCAATATGCCCACCTGCTGCCACAGAGTACATTTATCGGAACCGGAAGTCCACCCCCACTATAAATGTACAGGTGATCTGTGATTCCAAGTACATGATCACTGACCTAGTAGCCTAATTCCCCGGGCGTACCCACGACTCCTACATCTTCCAAAACAGTGGGATCTATGCACGCCTGACAGCGGCGGAATTTGGCGAAGGATACTTGCTAGGTAACACACTGTGTGAAACTCCCTTGATACGTATTACAGGCGGATGTGTGTGTTTGCATGTGAGTAATGTTTTTTCTCTTGCCATTAGGGGACAGTGCATATGCCCTCCGCTCCTTCATCCTCACTCCCTACCTCAACCCTACAACACCAAGTCAGAGGAGATATAACAGGGCACACAAGACAACCCAAAACATTGTGGAGCGCACCTTTGGCATTGGGAAGAGCAGTTTTCGCTGCCTCCACAAGAGTGGAGGTGCCCGCCAGTACACACCAATCATCTGCTGCAAGATGATTGCAGCCTGTGCTATGCTGCACAACCTTGAGGTCAAGAAGGGCACAGCAGTGGAACTCTCAGATTACGAAGACCATGATTATGAGGAAGCAGTGCCTGAACCACACCCATCTGGAGTTGCAACACCCACTGATGGCAGACACAGGCGTGATGAGATCACACTCAACTACTTTTAAGTAGTTTAATTTGGTAAAGAGGTAGATTATTAAGGCACACCTGTGCAACAAAAAGTATTTAACTGCAATGATGTGAGTCCTGGTTCACATCACCATGAACTTTAAAAGTCATTTCCATCCTCGCTTCCCTGTAACACCAGTAGGTTGCTCACCCTGCTCACTGTCTTGCTGGCCTGTGGCCTCAGCGTGGCGCCTGCTCCTCCTTGTTTCAGGCACAAGGGTGCTTCCTATGCTGCTCCTGATTGTGCTCTCCTCACTGACAGGCACATCCAGAGCAGCTGTATGTGCAGTTTGGGCATTTAACAGCGCCTCAAGAGCACTGGTCATCCTGCCCATGCCCCTAGTGACCTCATTGGTGTTTTGGGTCATGGCCTCCTGCATGTTACTGCTTTTCCTGCATGATAGGGATGTGGCAGTGGCCAGGCGGTTGATGGCTTTATTTAGTCCATGACCACGCTGCCTTTCTCTGTGCCTTGCCTCAAAATCAGTGTCTAGTTTGGTGCATAGCAGCTGCACCAAGTTGCCAATTATGCGCATCCCTGCTGCCATCTCTTGGTTGACCTGTACCAGCTCACTGATGCCCTTTCCTATTTCTCCAATGTTGCTGTTCAGGGACCTCATTTGCCATTGGCATGCCTGGATGGCTCTTCCCTGCATCCTCTGTATTCTCACCATGCTCCCCTCCTGACCACGGAACACACTTGGACCCTCAACTGGTGCATCTGCTGGCCTCTCTTGGACTCTGCGGCATCTTGAACCACTATGGGCCACCCCTGCACTGGAGTGCCTTGTACCAGTGCTGACATCTGCAGGCAAGTTGTGTGTTTCGCCGCCCTCACTGTCAACTGCTGCAGACTCCATTTCTAGGACTGGGGCCACAACATGCCTCCTGCTGGGTTGTGATGCAGGTGTGGACTCATGCTGTGATGCTGGCATTTCTGGGGATGACAGCAACAGAGGGGATTGTGATCTGGCAGGGGACGCTAGGAAGTCTTGAGGCATCTCTGTGTCTTGTGCAGGAGGATGGCTACTTGATGCACCTGTGTCCTGTGGTACGGTGTGGGTAGCTGGACCTGCTTCCTGACTGTCCTCCCTCTCAGGTGGTGTGCCTTCAGTCTCCTGCGAGGGTCTGCGAGACGTTTCACCTGTGGACATATGAGTGTACATTAGCTAGGCGCCACTGTCTCACAGTCACTACAATTAAATATGTATCACATTGGCTATATTCTCTATGCAGCCATTTCCTTCACTAGTTGGTTGTTGTGCTGTATGACATGTTATTGCATCTCTTGACTACATATCGCATCATGAATTGGCCCTGTATAGTGCTTTCAGTACTGGACTGGGGTTCACTGGGCCACAAAGGGTACAGGTAAGGATGATGGTATGGGGGGTATGCTGTGCATGTTTCTTACCTTTTTTGGTTGCAGCTCTGGCTGAGCTGTCTACTGCTCCCAGTCCGCAGACGCTGTCCGGTTCGATGGTTGAGGCCACCATCTCTTCCAGGTCAGTAAGGGGGGGTGCTGGGTTCTTGCATCCACCAGCTTTGGATGCCTGCTTGTGATGTTCAGCTATTTTCTTTTTGGTTTGGCTCCTGAGGTTATAAAATCTTTTTTTCAGGTCCTCTGTGTCTCTGGTGGTCACCCCAACTGCATTTACTTTGTCCAAAACTTCCAGCCAGATTTTTTCTTTTGGCATATTCTGCCACAGTGAGGGACTGCCTGCCAAACAGTTTTTGGTGCACCTTACCCACCTCCTACACAAGGACCTGCAACTCCATGCTGCTGAATTTCAGTTTCCTCCTCCTGTCAGGCTGCTCTTTTTCCTTGCTGCTTGCCATTTTACACTTTTAAAAGTGCACCAACCCCTTTCTGCTGCTCAGTGACTCGGCTCTGCTCCAACTGCCTTTCCAGGAGCTTCTAATTTGTTGCAGCTGCCTGTGTAGCCACTTCCTGGGAGGGTGGTAGCACCTGATTGGCTGCCTGCCTAAGTTTCACTTTTATTTGCTTACCGATTCTTGTATTTACCGATTCGGTATTTACCGATTCGCTATTTACTGATTCGGTATTCCTAATGCATTCCTATGCGGTGAAAGGCCCATAGGAATGCATGGAGGATTCAGAATCGGTAAATACAGAATCGGTAAATACAGAATCGGTATTTTCCGAATGTCCGATACCGATTTTTACCGATTCGGTATTTTTTACCGATTTTTTATCTACATATCATTTACCGATTCTAAAATACCGAATCGGTATAAGTTGGTATTTTAGAATCGGTAAAATCGGTTTACCTACATCTGGGCCTATGTCTCCAGTTCACATTTGTCTGATGCAGGTTGTATATTAGTATGTCTCAGATAACTGAGGCATTTGAAAGGGTCTTTTCAGAGTTACGTCCGCCTTGTTGGAAAGCTGGCTATGCACCCTTATTACTTATGGATTAATTACCACTTTCCCACTGAATGTTGAGAGGTCACTATGTTTACTATGTAAATACATATAACGTTTTTATTTCAAAAAGCTATTGACCTTTAAACAATACAATGTTAATAACAAGTTACTTTTCACTATCTTCCCAACAGGCCCAATGTTTCGAATGCAGCAGATGGGTCCACCTTGAATTTATAAAACCAAATGTAACATCCTGCTTACCTTTTACTGGTTACAAATGTACAAAATGTATGTTTTAAAGTAAAAATTTGATCGCATGCAAGATGTCTTATTAGATGTTTCGCATACTCCTGCAATATAGTGTTGTGTCCGGATTATCATAAGAAGTAATGTTGAGACACACTTCCTTCAGCTGTCACGATTTGCACAATCCTTTTAGAGTTGGACCAGACTTCCTCTAACATTCCTACTTAATTTTCTTTTTCAAATCGAGCAAATATTTTGTTAAGGTGTTGAAATATAAATTTAAAACTTCCTCCTTTTTGAAGGTCAACAAGCAATACCGCTCCTCCACACAATATTCTTCAATGGTAGTCCAAATAGTTGTGGAAATACCACTATCACTAAGGTAGACATCTGACAATAGATTATATGATATAGTTACACCAGTATTTCATGGTCATAATCCAAAAGGTGTGTTTAGAGTCAACAAAAAGAACAATTATGCAAATTTTATGCTGGACAGTATTGCTTTTAAATACCCTTTCACTGATTTCTTCCATACCTTCAAAAAAGATTTCATAGATAAACATGCATAGTCTTTCAGGTCTGTATATCTCTAATGTAAAACAAGTTTTTCTTTTTTTTGCCACTGACATATATAAACTCATCAGTCACTCCTATGGCAAGCTTTTACAATCCTGAATGCTGAGTTCTGGGTTTTGTGTGGGAGGATGCCAATGCATAACCATGCTAAGCTTTCTTTAGCTGCATGGACACATGTAGTGTAACCTGTCAAACACTTTGAAATGCTACCCTCTCACTAGTCCTAAAGGCGGATGTAGAATTGAACCGTTCTTCATAAAATAGAATTGGATGTCACTAAGTACAAAGTATTTTTGTATTATGGAAGCCCTAATGTGTCCCTTAAAGATTCCAGCGAGGTCCAGACACATACTAACTGAAACACACCAACCATTAGTAACCTGTAAAATTTGCCAAACAACTCTTTCAAGGTGTGATCAATCCCAAAAATACTCCTTTGGCACAGCAAATATAGTGCAACACGTAAACAACTTCCACCCCAACAACTTTGCTTGAGCTGCAAAACAGAGATTGCAGGACAACCCACCTGCTACTGCACCAAGCACATCAACTGCTGCAGCAGCATTTTCAGCAAACTGTCCACACCCACAAATTGATCCAGACTTGGGTGAAAGTAAAATTGCAGATATTGATCTTGATTTTGGTAAACTTAAATTTCTATGCATTTATTGCGATGAACGTTTGTGTTACGTGAAACATCAACCTCATCAAAAACAAGAAACAGGAGCATCGCTGTCCTCAATATTAGTCATTAGACATTTATCAAACTTTTTTGTTGTAAGAACTACCCCGTCCGAAGGCAGTGGGAAATTCGCACACTTGATGCCTTAGGTCTTGGGGAACAGCCAGGTTTTTACACTTTTTCTGAATGATAGGAGCTACCTAATTTGTCTGATCTCCCAGGGGAGTCTCTTCCACAGTTTGGCCGCTGCCATCCAAAAAGATTTACCCCCTGACCTAGCTCACCTGAACCTTGGTACCTTCATCAGTCTCACCGTTGAGGAGCGGAACGATTTTGTTGGAGTGTACCAGTCAAATTTCTTTTGCATCTGCACAGGTCCTATCCCATAGAGGGCTTTAAAGCAAGGCAGAGAGACTTAAATTGCACTCTCTGTCTCAAAGGGAGCCAGTGAAGTTGTGCCACAGCTGCAGGCGCGGAAGACCTTCTAGGCAACCCTAAGACTAACTTGGCTGCAGCTGACTGGATCCTTTGTAACCTGTCCAGCAGAAAATTAGGGGAGTCAAGCAGAAGGGCGTTGCAATAGTCAAGCCTACTGAGAATCGTACACCTTGCCACTTGTGCATGCGCTAGAGAAGGTAATAGCAGAAAGATTTTCCAAAGGGACCTAATGATTGCAAAACAGCAAGCTGTCATATTCGTGACCTGAGCTTCCATAGTAAGCTTGTTGTCAAACATGATGCCCAGATTGCGGACAGTTTTCACCTGCCGAACTGCAGTCGAAGTTCCAGGGGGCCAGAAATTGCAAGGAAGGGGATGAGGGATCCTATTCACGGCGCAAAAGAGCACCTTGGTCTTTCCTGCTTTGAAACGTAGGGAGTTGTTCTGTAACCAATGGGCCGTGTCCCGCAAGCAGTTATGAAACACCTCCACTCGTGTCAAGTCCTCTCCCTCAAAGGAAAGTATCAGCTGTGTGTCATCTGCATAATTTATGATGTTAATATTATGTGATTTGATGACAGCAATCAGAGGTTTTAAGTAAATGTTGAATAAGATAGGACTAATTGCCGAGCCCCGAGGAACACCGTGCGGCACGCTGGAGCATGCAGATTGAAAAGAGGGGAAGGACACCGCCTGCTGTCTATCCTACAGAATAGATTGAAACCAACGTAAAGCGCAGCCTTTCACCCCAGCCTCACTCAATCTTCTCAGCAGGATTTCATGGTTAACCGTATCAAAGGCGGCAGACAGGTCAAGCAGGATCAGTGCTGCTGCCTGTCCCCTGTCTGCCCACCTTTGAATCTCATCCATAACGGTCACCAGGGCCGTCTCAGTCCCGTGAGCCGGCCGAAATCCAAATTGTACCTCCTCCAGTAGTTTGTGCTGTTCCAGGTGCTTAGAAAGGGGGATACTCTACCGTGCTCCAGAGCTCAACCAATAGAAAAGGGGCCTTAGTCTGGCTATGTCTCCCACTCTTTATATGTTGACATCATAGAACATCTGCATCAATGGGAGATGGAATAGTGAGTGGACAAAGTTTTTTTTGCTTATTGTAAGAGCTTCTAGATTAGCATATCCCCAAAGTTCTGCCCCGTTCAACGTGGATGATTGGGCCTTAAATTTGTAGAGTTCAAGAGCCAGGAGTAGAGCTCTCGATGTTGTTCCCTGGAATCTCCTGTATATTGATGAGGCCTGGTATTATGTCACAACCCTTCTTTTCTCTATGTGTGCAGACTACAACAATTTGCTCTTGTGCATTCTTACCAGGTTCTTGAATCTAAATACTCGTCCCAGGTTTTCATTTTCAGATTGCTTGCTAAAATGTTTTGTGTGGTCTAACGGTCATACATTTGGTTTTCAAGATGTTGATCTCGAAGCCCTTAGCTAGACAAAAAGCAATACAATTAGTCAAGAGCTGCTGGAAGCTCATCGGGTGTGGGAAATTAGAAAGGTGTCAGTGGCGTATAGGAGTGTGGGCATCCTAGCCCTGTCCTGTTTAGGCGCATCTATATTCTCTAGGGAGAGAGCTTCCACTGGGTTGTTAATATATAGTGAAAAAAAGAGTAGGGACCAGGGCACATCCTTACCTCACTCCCCTGGCAATCAGAATTCTGTCAGTTGATTGCCCTCATAATACCCAATGGAATTGGGTGTAGTTGCTCAGTGGAGTCTGTTTATTTGGGTAAGGAGGGTATATGGGGCCCCTAGATCCTTTAAAGATGCCCAACACAGCTCCCTGGGAACCAGGTTGACCACTGCTCTGAGGTCAAGAAATGCAATATATATGTGTCCCTCTCTGAGGCTTGTATATTTCCAGAGGATGATCAGCAGCCTTAGGACTTGGTGGATAGTGCTAACGTTTGGCGTATACCCTGCTTGATATGGGGACACAATCTATAGTCCCTCAAACCAATCATTAAGTTTACTTAACAATTATGAAGCATTAACTTTCTGTAGGGTGACCAGTAGATTAATTGGCCAATGGTTTGCCAGGTTTCCCGGCTCCCCTTTTCTAAAGATGGGTACGATTTCTGCCTTTCCAAGTGTCAGGTATAGGGGCTCCTGCTGCTACAGCAGTAGTCAAACAGTTGACATAGGAAACCCAGACTGCTGAGTCATAACGGAGCAAATCTCCTGGAATTTTATCTGGACCTAAGGCCAACAGAAGAATCAGCAGAAACAGGAGGAAAAAGGAAAAACATCTAGGGGATGACCACCCAAAGGATGCAAGGTTTAACACGCCAGGACAGCGCATGCACAGTTTCCAAGATGAAACCGCAATGGGGAAGTTTGCGGCGCAATCAGGTAAGTTTTATTTAAGTTTCATTTTTGCTTTTAAATATAATTTAATAAGGCCAGCGGGAGGCCGGCGGGAAGCGAGAGGTGGGCGGGAGGTGGGCGGGTGGCCAATTTCCATTCCACCCACGAATGTGTGGAAATTTGCCCCATTTTTCCACCTTCTTTGCAAAAAGTGCAAATTTCTGCACATTCCATGGGCGGAACGGAAATGTCCGCCCACCGCTAGTATACGGCCTGTTTAAGGGTGTCAAATGCAGTCTGGCATGCCTCTGTCAAATACTTCCTCGGCTTCCTCCTTGAAGCCCGCTCAGTGAAGGTGCAAAATCCCTTGGCAAACCTATAGTACCCAGTGAGGCCCAAGAATGCGCTGACCTCTGTCTGGGTTTTGCAGGGACAGCCAAGCCATGACGGCTTGTATCTTGGCCTGAAGGGGTTCCACCTTCATCCTGCCCACCACGTGTCCTAAGTACACCACATACCCCTGCCCTATCTGGCACTTACGTGACTTGCTACTAGACCACAGGACTGTACCAGGGGCTAGTGGGGGATTCTATAACACCCAAATCCAGAATTTTAGAGACTTAGCTGTTGATGCTGACCCTCATCGTATCCAACTGCTGAATTTCACTGGTTTTGTAGGAGTGAAACCTGAGCCTAACTATAATGTCCCTATAACCATTGTTTTTACCAGTAAAGTTCTAGGTTGTTTTTAATTCTGTTTTCTAAATATAAAGTCCCTGTAACCTTTAATTTTCAGTGAATTTATAGGGATTTTTAAATGCTAATTCCTAATTATAACGTCCCTCTAACCTTTGGATTTTTAAGTGAATTTCTATGTTTTATTTTTAAATAGAAGTAGCATTTGCAGAGTGGTGGAGAAAGGAGGTGGTGCCTCCTACTAGATCTAAGCAATCCCGCTGTTTTGGAGTTACTGGAGATAACACAAGGGGTTCCTGACTGCCAAGGATGCTTAGCACCCAAATGGACTTCACCCCCCAACCAGCAGTGAACAAGGAAGCGCATTTGTGGAGTAGTGGAGAAAGGGGTCATGGTCCCCAAACACCTCTCAGGAAACCTTACAGTGTGGGACTTACTGGAGGTAAAAGTAGAGGTAGTTGGTGCCTAGGACCCTCTTGAGCCAAGGGAACTTCATTTTCCAACCAGCAGTGAGGCAGGAAGTGCGTTTCAAGAGTGAGGAAGAAAGGGAGCGTGGCCTCAGAATTCCTCTCAGCAATCCTGTTGTTTGGGCCTTACTGAAGGTAACAGGAGGGCTTGTTGGCTCCGAAGGACCCTCAGCATTCTTGGTGACTTCATCCCCTAACTAGGAGTGCACCAGAGAGTGCGTTTGCAGAGTGGTGGAAAAAGGGTGTGTGACCTCTGATGACGTCTCAGCAATCCCACTGTGTGGGACATACTGGAGGTAAGAGGAGGGGTTTATGGCCCCCAAGGACCCTCAGAGCCAAGTGGACTTCATCCCCCAACAATATTTGGCCCTGGGGAACCAACTTGCCTAAGAGTCCTCAGTACAAGGTGTTGAAATTTTACGCAGGGCCTGGAGGCTAAATGCCACTTGTGGACTCTAGCACCTACTGTTCCACTCATGACAGTGGTAGGGCAATACTTGAATTAAGACCTACCTAGTGTACCCTGACTACTGAAGTGTAACAACTGCAGTACAACCTGTCAAAATAGCCCTTTATTATAGGATGAAACCTTCCTTTTAAACATTAATGTTACCTCCATATCAAACTTGTAGACATTCAAAATTGCCATATCCTTACAGTGACTAGAACTTACAAGCTATTTTCACTGTAAAAGGGCTCTAGATGGCCCATAGGAAGTAATGAGAAGTAGGATTAATTAGTTTTTTCTTTGGGTTAGGAACAACTAGAAATATGAATAAAACCATTGTTTTTAATATTTATTAAAAGCCCAACTTAATGGCAGAGCAGGCCTTTCGATAAAATTAAGAAAAAGGATTTTTTAGAAAGCTACCTTTTCTCTGATTGAAGTTCAGTAGGTGATTGGTCCTGATGATGTGTGAAAACTGCTCCCAGATCAAAGACAATGATTTGGGTGTGGGGAGTTGTTTTCTCATATTCCGGGAAGGCCAGTTGGGATATACCCAGAACTTAATTTACTTCAAAGTGGTCTGCCCTGTTCCAAGCAAATGTTAGATGACACCTGGGGAAGCATCAGCCTTCTCCTCCCAACAAGAGAGACATAAATCCCAGTAGGGGAAGGTTGGGAGTGACCACAGAGGTGGGGACTGCCCATTACCCTGGGCAAACCTCTGGGTGGGCACACAGGCTTTGCACAAGAGTAGACTGTTTTCTCCTTCTTCGATGTTAGGGACACTGTGGGATTGTTTACAGTGGGGCAACGTGTCCCAACCACCTTGCTCAGAACACTTTCTAGAACTAAGGAAGAACAGAAGAAGACTGTTTGTGAACTGAGAAGATTTCTGAAGAGCTAGATCTGGTCCCAGGTATACCATAACAAAAAAGTCGACTCCTAGTCTAGGTTGGCTTAACTCCTGTGTGGCTACAGAGCAGGCTATAAAATGCCACACGAAGTCTCCTCATAAAGTTTCCTATTGACCAGTTCCAATTGGACCTCACCTACACCCTGCTGGTGGCCTTAGCTGGTGTGAATCTTAACCCCGAAGTGCTGTGTCCCAGGACCTTTGGCTGTGTCAAACTGAACTTCCCCTACAACCACTGAATACCTGGAACTTGAATCGTTTTTGGATTCCAGACCACGTGAGAACTGGAACAACACAGTTCAGCCTGAAGGATTTATATATACCCTGATTACTGCTGCAATCAAAGAAAAGCAGGCATACCTGGAAAAATAAGCTATACAACTGACAAACAAATAATGCAACGCACATTTAAAAGTATCTGCAATGGCTATTAAACAATTTCCAAACACATATATAAGACAACACGTACACAGTGGCTAGGCATGAGGCACTATTTAACTGCGGCAGCTATGGTGATAAATTGCAGAGTATCAGCTCATATTTGCATCCTTGCACAAATATATTGGCTATTTTTCACTTTAAAACACTTTAAAACAAAAATTTTTAGTGTACTTTTTTCCATGTGGATAATTGTTTTAGTCATTATGATTTTAAAATTTTATATTAACTTGTTAAAACATTTGTAATCTGTCTTCTATTTGTATGCCATGTGACGAGTATTATCCTACGAATAGGCACTTTATAAGTGGGTGGTGAAAGTATTCACATTTTCATGTGATCAAGGCTCCTCGGTTTCACACATGTTATAGTTAGCTGGACATTTCACTCATACAAAACCTTTGAAATTCCCCCGTTATAGTTAGTTCAGCTAACTATAACTCGCGCATCCGCAATGCACTGCTGATGACATCACATATTACATCACTCATGACATGGTCAGTGACATCACTCATGACATCACTGATGACATCTCAAATGACATCACTGATGACTTCATTGATGACATCATCCAGTGAATGTGTGTCTTTCTGAAAAAAAGGTCGATGGAAGAATAAATGGGTAAATAAGTATCTAAATGGACCTTTATTTTGTAAAATTGATTGTATAACTGACTTATTAAATATATCTTATTGAATACATGTATTAGCAAGTAATTTTTAAATATGTAAATATCTGTATCAGTGTCTCACTTTGTGTATAAGTGGCTGCATGGGTTGGTGAGTAGCTACATGAGTGTGTATATGGGTTATTAGTTGTTTTTTTGAGTATCAGTATCAGTGTCTGTATGGTTCGATGGGGGTATTACTTACTTAGCGCATAGATGCATGAATGCAGTGACACACTGTTTGTGTGTGTTTTGAAGACAGCATGTGTGTAGGACTGCATGGGTGGATGAGTGTGTGTATAGGTGTGTTAGTGAATGAATGACTGTCTTTATGAGTAACTACATATGTTTAATCTAGTATAAGTATATGTGAGTATTGATGTATATAAGTGATTATATGTGGGAGTGAGAGATTGGAAGAGTTCCTGTATAAACAAGTATGTGTTTCTATAAGTGATTGTTTAAGAGAGCAAATATGTGTACGTTTCTGTAAAAGTAAGTGCAGTGGTGTGTGTATAGCTGTATATGCAAATAAATGAATGTTTGATTTATTTGCATGTGTGAGTATGTGTGTGAGTAACTCTATGGATGAGTGTCGGTGTGTAACAGGATGTATAGGTGCATGATTACATATGATGAGTGAGTACATGTATGAGTGACTATATAGAACTGTTAGTGAATGAGTGGATGTGTATGTAGAGTTTGGAATTACTGAATAGGTTGTTGTAAGTGGTATTGGTATCTCCATTGTTTTGAAAATTGTAGTTTCTATTTTTGAATGTGTGTATCAAAGGTTATATTAGGGTGAGAGGAGGTCTGCCACTCTGTCACAAGGATGATGTCATCAGTGAAGTCATCAGTGATGTAATTTGAGATGTCATCAGTGATGTCATGAGTGAAGTCACTGACCCTGTCATGAGTGATGTAATATGAGACGTCTTTAGCAGTGCATTGCGGGCGAGCAAGTTATAGTTAGCTGAACTAGCTATAACGGGGGAATTTCAAAGGTTTTGTATGAGTGAAATGTCCAGCTAACCATAACATGTGTGAAACCTATGGTTTTTTTTATGAATTTGCGAGGTTTTTTAAATGCTAATTCCTAACTATAACGTGTGTGAAACCTATGGTTTGTTCAGTGAATTTCAAAGGTTTTTTAAATGCTAATTCCTAACTATAACGTGTATGAAACCTATGTTTTTTTCAGTGAATTTCTAAGGTTTTGTAAATGAAAACTATTAAATGTATTAATTTTTGTATTTCTTTGTTTTTATACTAATTTATTACATTTTTATTATGAATATGTCTGTTTTTCTATCAAAGTCTTTAAGCATAGGATTAGAAAAGTCTTATCTAATCCGAGTCTTTTGCCATTTCTACAGCAAAGTCTTTAAGCATAGGACTAGCACAGTGCTGTCCTTGCCGAGCTGTAAAATGACAAAAGCCATTTATCACTCCAGGCACAGTATTACAGATTTGAAATGGTAAAATACCATTTCAAGCCAACCTGAAATGAGTAAAAGCAACCCCTGACACAGTGGTGTTGAGAGTGCTCTATCAAGAACTGCTTTCCACCTAAACTCGAAAACTACCCAGAGTTCTCTCCTTCTTTTTTGCTTAATTTATACATCTTTTGCACCACCAGTGCAGCACAAAAGTGACGCAACAACTGTGTTAAAAGAGGCACAAGGGGGTTGTAAATCCACCCATAACACATAGAAATTCATCCAGGCATTTTCACCATTAGTGCAAATTGAAGCGTAGACTTGTAACATATTTATGCACATATGTTACATTCAAGTGCTTTGGAGGTACTGCAGTATACTATAGGTAAACTGCTTATAGATGTATGCTGTAGCAGTTCCTTATAGTTCTGCACTTTCACATTCACCATACACTAGTAATGTATTCATTCATTCATTTATGAACTACACATTCATTCTGAGAAACTTTTATACACTAACATAGAAATATAGTTCTTCCTTTGACCAGTGAAGGTAGTTCTAAAAAGAACTGGTTTTTTTTGTGTTTTTAGTTTTCTGGGGTTTTTTGTGTTTTGTCAACAAGTTTTTTTTTAAACCCAAAAAATTGAACTGGAACCCAAAAAGTGTTCAACAGGAACAAAAGAATGAAAAAAAAAAGAACTAATGTCGAGGACACCAATGCACCCGCTTCCTGCGTCTTATCAGGTCGATAGACTGTTCCCCATAACACAAAAGTTTATCGCACTAAATGCATACAATTTTAACTTCACCAAAGTCAGGATCAATTTGTGGGAGTGGACTGCTTGCTGAAAATGCTGCTGCAGCAGTTAATGTGCTTGGTGCAGTAGCAGGTGGGTTGTCCTGCAACATCTATCTTGCAGGTCGAGCAAAGTTGTTGGGGTGCAAGTTCTTCACATGTCGCACCATATTTGCTGTGCCAAATGAGTATTTTTTAGATGGAACACCCCTTGAAAGAGTTGTTTGGCAAATTTTACAGGTTACTTTTGGAGCATTAACCTTTTTTTGCCCTTCAGAAAAGGAAACAACTTCCAAATTACAGCTTCTTTCCTCTTCTTTGGAGGTTCTTCAGGAATGAAATCTCCCTCTGAAGAATGGCTGGAAGATGAGTCCATTGCTGTTATTATGGTGATCTGTGTTATGAACCAATCAAATCTCTTCTTTTAAAGTCACATGGCTTTGCGTACGCTTATGGTGTGCTTACGGTGCTCTTACGAACGGAGTATGCATAACGTTATATCGCGATTCGTGTAATTGTTTTTGAAACTAATATACGATTGTTAAAAGTTTAAAAAAAACTATTTTCATAATAATCCCAGATAATATCTACCCTTAGTATGTACATTAAATACATGAATATATGTTTTTAAACAAGTAGAAAAATTGGAGCCTTTAGCGTACAGGACGCTGTACATGACGTCACACGGAAGTTTTGATGCGACGCGTAATGTCAAAGCATATTCGTACCGTATGCGCGGGTACGCGCTGAGTATGATTAGCAGTACAAAGTATGGTGCGATCACCCTCTCAGTGACAAATCAGGGCAAAGGGCGCGCTAACGAGAATGATTAGAAGTGGTCACTCATTGGAGATCCGATTCCCGGCCTGCCTCTGGGCACATGATAACCCCGCCCCGTCTCTCTCTGTTGTTAATTGTTGGTGCATACTCTCACACTTGCACATGCGCGGTGCACACCCGCCCACACTCCCCAGATGCCACCACCTAGCTTGCTTGCAATCACTAAGCCTGCAAGTCAATACATTAGCCAATGGGAGGTACCCCAGGGCCGTCATTCTTGTAGAGCGCGAAAACGCTACCAATGACGACCCTAGGCTTGGTTTGGTCAGCCCCGCGGTTCCCATATAATGCGGGCACTAACGTGAGCACGCTCTCTTTTGCCTGCCTGTGCTGCAGTGACAGACAGAATGTCGTCGTCGATTTTACTATGAACTGTTTGCTCAAGCGGAGGAGGACTCGTGACACTCGACGTGGTGTCACTGCTGCTATCGCCCAGCCAGACCACCATAGGCACGGAGGCGGTGGCGTCCGCGCGCAGCCCACCCCAGGCCCAGCCAAAGTCCCAGCCTTTGAAGACAAGACAAAAGCAAAGGTAAGAGAAGCCGTCACAACATCAGCCTCCGCTGTAAATTGTACCTGCATGAAAGTATTTTTTTTACTGCGTCATGTGGCCCTCCCAGCTCTGTTTTGGTTTATTTGTGCTTCATCCTATTTGCTCCCTCCTAATCCTCCTGTGACTTTTACTATTTATTGCTACCTCACGTGGCCTTCCCAGGCCTCTATTATTATTGATTGTACTTGGATGATCCTATTATTTAATTCCTTCTGCGTCACGGGGCCCTGCTAGGCCTCTCTTTAATAAATTATGTGTGCATGAATTTCTATGTCGTATTTTTGAAGTGTGTCACATGCTTTCGTGTGTGTTCTTAGAAATTTTACGTGCTTGATGGTATTTTTTTCTACACCATGTGGCCCTCCCAGCTCTGTTTGGCTTTATTTTTGTGGGGTACATGCTTTGTGATTCATCGTATTTGCTGCCTCCTAATTCTCCCATGACTTTTAATATTTATTACTGCCTCACGTGGCCTTCCAAGGCCTGTATTTTTATCGATCGTAATATTTTTTCCTTCTGCGTCACGGGGCCCTCCTACACCATTCTTTAATAAAATGTGTGTGCATGAATTTCTTTGTCGTATTTTTTAAGTGTGTCAAGTGCTTTCGTCTCTGTTCTTTTAAATTTTACGTGCTTGATGGTATTTTTTTTCTGTGTCACATGGCACTCCCAGCTCTGTTTTGCTTTATTTTTGTGAGGTACATGCTTTGGGGTTCATCGTATTTGCTCCCTCCTAATTCTCCCATGAATTTTAATATTTATTACTGCCTCACGTGGCCTTCCTAGGCCTGTATTTTTATTGATCCTAATATTTTTTTCCTTCTGCGTCACAGGGCCCTCCTACACCTTTCTTTAATAAAATGTGCGTGCAAGAATTTCTATGTCATATTTTTTAAGTGTGTCAAGTGCTTTCGTCTCTGTTCTTTTAAATTTTACGTGCTCAATGGTATTTCTTTTCTGTGTCACGTGGCCCTCCCAGCTCTGTTTTGCTTTATTTTTGTGGGGTACATGCTTTGGGGTACATCGTATTTGCTCCCTCCTAATTCTCCCATGAATTTTAATATTTATTACTGCCTCACGTGGCCTTCCGAAGCCTGTTTTCTTATATATTATGCTTTCATGAATATATATGTTGCATTTTTGTGCTACGCCACGTGCTTTGTGTTTAAACGTACGTACTCTCTCCTAATCATCAAAATTGCTCCCTTTTAATCCTACGCGGACTTTTAATTTTTCTTGCTTCCTCACGTGACCTATAGTTGTTTTTTTTATGTGGTCTAGTTGGCTGATGAAAGTTTTGCCTCCTCAGACTAGCATAGTTTTAATTGATGATAATTGCTGGATTTCTAACCTTGGCACTACGGTGTTGTACTGGCCCTTTATTTGGCTTAGGTTCCCTAACCATTTTTCCCTCTATCGTACATCTTTTTATGACATGCTTTCGCCAAAATCGATGTTTTGGACACTTCAACACTTCATGATCAGTCTTTAAGTGCAATTGCTGTCTTTTTTGAAAGTGTAATGTTAATTGTTTGTCCATGAATAAAAAGTTAGTCTTGATAGTTATGTATACTATGTATACCAGGGCTGCTCATATAAATGCTACTAGTGGGCCTGCAGCAGTAATTGTGCCATCCACACATGTAACCCTAAATATAAAAGTCAAGCCTGTCACTGCAGTTCCTTGAGCGCCCTTTGTTAAACTGTCAAATTTTCAAACTGCATCCATTCGACAGACCTTACCCGTGTCTTTGTATGGACTGTACTCTGTTTCCCTCGCTTAAACTTTGTGAGCGTATTATAGTCAATTATGTCTTTATTCTTGAATGTGAGCATGTAAAATGTGTTCTTTACATCTATAATGCTTTTCTTTTAAAGTTTTTTACGGTTTATCTTCATTTTCCATAGAATTGGATGCCACTAAGTACCAAGAGCTTCTGGATTGTATAAGCCTTAATGTGTATCCTGATGGTTTCAATAAATTCCAGAAGCATGGATTGCGTAGACTATCTAAAAATTTCTCTGTTGACGGTATATAATTTTTTCAGTATTGGCACATAGTTTCAATGTCTGGATTAATGATGTTCTATTGGCTGGTGTAATTCTCTCCTACATAGGTGAAAAGTTAATATTTAGGTTGAAAAACAGTACATGATTATGTCTTTCTGCACATGACATATTTTACAAATACATTAATGTAAGAAAGGTATTTCTGATAAACCTTTTGTGTTTGAGAAAGTTTTGTGGGAGGTTGTTTAACTAATTTCTTCTTTAAGAAATGTTACTTTTTCAAAACTTTTCAAAATTAATTTGCAGGAAGCATGACGAGTAATAATTCACCAGCACCTGTTCCATCTTCAGGACCTGTTCCATCTTCAGGACCTGTTCCATCTTCATCACCTGTTCCATCTTCATCACCTGTTCCATCTTCAGCACCTGTATCAGGTACACTATGTTATCCATCTGCAGCATCTAGTCAATCTATATTCCTGAAAAAAGTTTTAAGTGTGTAGAAGAAACCTGTAAAAAGCAATTGGAAGCAATAGTGTGGAGCTTTAAAATATACAACAGTTCTTTTTGGCCACTTAAAATGGACCAATGGATAGTTGATAAACTTAGTTTCTACTACATGTAAATTGTGTATACTATGGCTAATAACGTATGATGTACATGTTGGTTCCTCTTTAGAAGGTCATGTCCTTTCATATATTTTTACAAGTAATCGATGCCTTCCTCTCAAAAATATGTTTCTCAAGAGCAAATGTATGTATATTTCCATTCCTAATACAGTTAGTTATCTTTAAGTAATTTCTCATCAATGTGTGTACTGAAATTCTCTGCTCTGAAACCTATGATTGCTTTAACATTCAAGTTCGACTTTTGCTCAACATTTATATTTTCAGTTTGCAGAATGCTACCCAGCTCAGCAGCCAGTTGCTCAGATTTTTACTAATGTAATATTTCTGGGGAATTATCGTGTTTGCAACAGTTGTAACTGTCTCTATTCCTGAATCTGAAAACACCTAGACACATGCATGATATATTGCAAAATAAGTTTCTAATTGTTAGCATTGCTGTTATGATGTGCTAATGTACATCTTTTTTTACATTTAGAGTCTGTTGAAAAGTATTGTGGTGTCTGCAACCAAGATACTTCATCAATATATGTGTAAAAGTTAATGGTAAATACACCCAATGAGTGTAGATGCTGAAGATCAAAATTAAGTGATATAAGTCCTTGTGGTGTTTAGAACACATTAAGTCTCCAGTTCACATTTGTCTGATGCAGGTTGTATATTAGTATGTCTCAGATAACTGAGGCATTTGCAAGGGCCTTTTCAGAGTTACGTCCGCCATGTTGGAAAGCTGGCTATGCACCCTTACTACTTATTGATTAATTACCACTTTCCCACTGAGTGTTGAGAGGTCACTATGTTTACTATGTAAATACATATAAAGTTTTAATTTCAAAAAGCTATTGACCTTTAAACAATGCAATGTTAATAACAAGTTACTTTTCACTATCTTCCCAACAGGCCCAATGTTTTGAATGCAGCAGATGGGTCCACCTTGAATTTATAAAACCAAATATACCATCCTGCTTACCTTTTACTGGTTACAAATGTACAAAATGTATGTTTTAAAGTAAAAATATGATCGCATGAAAGATGTCTTATTAGATGTTTTGCATACTCCTGCAATATAGTGTTGTGTCCGGATTATCATAAGAAGTAATGTTGAGACACACTTCCTTCAGCTGTCACAATTTGCACAATCCTTTTAGAGTTGGACCAGACTTCCTCTAACATTCCTACTTCAAGTTCAAGTTCAAAAGACCTTTATTCGAATTTCATAAAATTCATAAAAGTACCACAATAAAAACATACATTTACACAGCAAAAACAAGTTTGTAAAATTCATGAATTATTAAAATTAAGTGCATTTCTCATAAGACTATTTTCAGGGGTTTTCCATCATTTTACGTGCACGTGTTATGAGTCTCAAAAAAGTGCTAGTGCGTAAAATTAATTCATCTGTATCCAGGGAAAGTAACATTAAATAGGACTCCCCTAATGAAAGGGGTCTATATTTTTTAAAATACGGAGTTAAAAACTAGTTGATATATTTTAAATAGAATTTACAGAAAAATAGAAAGTGCAAATCATTCTGTTTACTGATACCATCACATGGGCATGGATTATAATCTTTTGTATGCTGATAGCCAAGGGGGAAGCCCAACAAAAATTTTATTGAGCCCGCCCTTAGCCGGAACAGTAATGATCTCTCCCAGTTGGTCATAGGTAGGGTGAGGTATTGTGCAATGTTTGTCCTACTTAAATCATTTCTCTGGTAGGTCACAACAGTTGGTTTGAGGATTTCCCTTTCCATTCGTTCTGAACTATAAAGTGCATACAGTGCTTGTTTGACCTCAATTTTATCTTTGAGTTCAATCTTACTGGGGTCGGAAAAAAGGTCTTCCCTGTTCACGTTACTCAGTGTTTTTAAAACTACCGCGACCCAGGGGATTGACATGCCGTGGTCACATTTAAGACAATCTTTTATGATGTTTTGAGTTAAGACGGCAGAGCTATTCCTCCAAATCCTAATCCAGAAAAGAGCTGGTCTTGATCTAATAAAATTGCATATGTAGGGGAGGTGAAGTTCCTCATGGCAAATCATTTCAGAGGAGGAAATTGGGGCACCCAGTATTTTCCTGCAGAATCGTCCTTCTTCTCGCTGGATACTGGGGCTATTTCCCAATCCCCAAACTTCGGCCCCGTATGTGGCTACTGGTAGGCACTGTAGCTTAACATTTTTTAAAATGGCTCTAGTGGCACCTATTTTCTTTGGTCGGGGCAAGCTCAAAATAGAATTGTTGGCTTTCGAGAACTTGCCCATGGCGTGGGCCATATGCCCACTCCATGAGACGTTCGCAGCGAAAACCAGACCAAGATACGGGAATGAGGTTACAGATTCTAATTTGTCTGTACCTATATGTATAGTATTGAGTTTGCGTTTCCGAGGGCCACACGACATAATAAAAGATTTTTTTAAATTGACGCGCAGGTCTAAGCCCTCCATATATTGCACGAAACCTTTAACAAGTAAGCAAAGGGCATTAGGTGTTCGTCCCATCAAGACCGCATCGTCAGCATATAATAAAACTGGCAAGGGGAGCCCCTGGATAGTTGGTACATCACTAGACACTTGCTTTAGAGCTTTAGCCAGGCCATTAATACAGATAATGAACAGCAGGGGTGCTAAAACGCACCCCTGTCTTACCCCTCTACCGATGTTAATGGGTCCAGATACTTCTCCGCCCACCCCTATCCTTACTTGTGCTTTGAGGTCAGTATGAAGGTATGCCAGGAAATTGACATGAGCCTCGTTCAGTCCATAATTCAAAAGGATTGCCCAAAGCTTAGATTTATTCACTAGGTCAAAAGCAGATGAGAGATCCATGAACGCAAGATAAATAGGGGACGATCGGGCAATGCTATACTTGTCAATAATCAGTTTCAGATTCAAGCATTGCTCGACCGTCCCCACCCTGCTTCTGAATCCCATCTGGCACAGGTCCAATAGGCCCGTATCTTCAGTCCACTCTACGACCCTGTTATAGATTATTCGTCCCAGGGTTTTTAAGGTGTTGTCCAGAAGAGAAATCGGACGATAGTTCACTTGGTCCGATCTCTCGCCTTTTTTAAAAATTGGAACTAAAATGCTAGTAGCCCAAGAGGTGGGCATGGGAACTGTAGGTAGGCTGTTGAAAACATTAAGGAGGATTGGTGCCCATAGGTCTGGACTGTACTTGATTACATCTATGGGTAAGCCATCAGGGCCTGGAGCCTTGTTTCCAAGACTCTCTTTGATGGCTGACACCACCTCATGGATATCTATTTCTAAGCCGTGGAGCTGTCCACGGGGAAGGCTAGATGGATCTTCAAGAGGGGCAGCGTATATTTTGGAGAAGTGGGCCTCCCATAAGTTGCTGGTTATATTGCAGCTAATTGGGGTTAGTTGTTTGCCCATTTCACGTGTTTTTCTGACCGCTGACCAAAAAAGGCCGCTGTTTTTCAGGTTAGCACTCCCAACCAGTGATTCCCATTGTTCTGTTAATAATACAGCCTTCCTTTCAGCTAACTTAAATTTATAAGATTTCCTGGCTGCCTGGACCTCTGCTAGGCACCTTGGTTTTAGTGGTTAATGCCCTGCGCAGTTCCCTATTTGCTAGTGAACAGGCAGAGTCAAACCACCTGGGTTCTTTCCGCTCTTTGGGTAATGGGACTGACAGAGAAGCTTTTATTACTGAACACAGTTTACCGAAATCATCGATTATCCTATGGCCGTTCCCATCCATGGTCAAGCAAGATGTAAATAGGTTGGGATGTTCCCTGTTTATGCTTTTCTAATATGGCCCCGTTGTCGACTCCCCTCCATTTCAGGCGCAAACCATCTCCTGTAGGTGTGATATCTCTTGCCCCATTTAAGTTAGCATATACCTTGTTAGGGCCTAGTTTTAGCGTCACAGTGAGGGGGTTATGATCACCAAACGAGGTTTCTACCACCATAGATTTTGTTACACAGTTTAGTAAATGGGGAGACATAAAAATAAAATCAATTGTGGAAGAACAGTCCCGCCCTCTGAACGTAGGGGCGTGGAATTCGCTTGGAGTGTGGTTTATATCCATAACATTACTGAGAGTATGTTCAGTTAATATTTTAGCTAGTTCAATACCCCTTCGTTCAGCCTGGTCTGAGTGATTTCTATCCTCAGTTCTGCGGTTCGTAACAATTTTTGCATTGAAATCCCACCCAAATAAAATCCCTGTTTCCTCCCCAATTTCAACACAAGTTTCAAGGTACTGTAAGGTCTTAGAGAGTGCTTAAAAGTTTTTGTTAGGTACGGAACAAAAGTCATTATTGTAAAAATAATTAGATAAATCCGGGTCTTTCGCTTGAACTCTAAAATCTGTATATTCGGGTTTCCTCTAGAGAGGTCTGTAATTGTGCCACCGGCCAATATCTTAATGCCAGTAAACTAACCTCCCACTGCACGACCTGAGTCAGGCTTGGGTGCTGTCAGGCTAAAGCAATGATACCCTTCAATATGTAAGTTCTCCACAGCCCAGGTCTCCTGGAACATAATGATATCTTTACCATCCAGTAACTGGGCCCATTCTGGGTTTGACAATCTTGACTCTAGCCCTGCCACATTCCAGCTAAGAATGGATAGGTCACAATGATTACTGTGTCTAGTTGGTTTACTTTTGACACTCTTAACTGTACTCTTCAAAGGGTTAATTGATGTAAGGGGTACAACCTCTTGTGTAATTGCAGGTGTAATAACATTACTTTGTACCGATGTTTCCCGTGTTGGAATAGTTGACACCGAGAGTAGATGTTCCTCAATATCCTCGCTTTCATCTCGGCATTCACCACTACATCCCTTTATCCCCAGTCAGTCCTGATCATCTAAATTCGAGAAGGCATATTCGAACCGATTGTAGGTTGGAATGTTGTATATAGGCCTCAGCTCATTATGACCAAAGTTTGAGTTTACATTGGGACTGAAGAGTGGCCTCTCACTATAATTATGCAGGGGCATGATGGGAAAGTGTGGGTGTGGCATAGAATGTCCCATGAATTTAGCTTGATAACGCTGGCCTGGGCCATTTATGAGGCTGAAATCTTGGTTCAGTTGGTGAGATGGATATAAATCCCTTATTCCAAGATTTCGCTCCTGAAGTCGCACAGCCGGATTAGACATGGGATTAGGAATTGGGGCTAGATGTCTATAAAAGTAACCCAAGGGAAGTAAAGTTGTGTTAAATTCCCAGGGTGAGGGTAGTGGCGCATTGAGGGGACCTGAAGTTTATGACCACACAGTCTCCCTCAAACTTTTTTCTCAATGGGCCAACCCACCGACTCTTTGTGTTTGAATGATCTCCCTTGCTCCTTCCATTGGGAAATTACAATTAATGGATAGCCAATGAAGGATCCTGTTATTGAGAGTTGTGTGATTTTCCTCTTGATCGTTCTTTAATTTAGGCACATTGACCAAAATCAACACGTATGCCCCGCATTCAGGTGGAAGATTAATGCGGGTAGGGATTTTCTTCATATTGGTTACCATACCAAAGTTAGATTGTACTACAGGGCGATTATGAGAGACATTCTTGGATTGATGGATTGGGGCCCTTTTACTTTTATCCTCGTTGGGATTCATCCTTGCCCCACTAGCTGCCTTACTAGTATTTAAAATGGCAACATGTTGAGCTGGGGGTTGGGTTTTGCTTGTGCTAGGTGCAACATAGTTCGGGTTGATTTATTATGACCAACTATTTTTGCTTTTGTGTTAGGATCACTATTTTTAGCGTTAGTACAGCCTAATGTCCCAACATTAGGTTTTTTGGTTAGAGTCTGCCCTATGCCCATTTTTAAAACATGATCATCCAACGCTCTCAGCCTCTTATCTAGGTTTGTGATTTGTTGATTAATTGGTCCTAAGAGGGTGGACAATAATGTCTCCATCCTCTCCCAGAATACAGCATTCCCTAGTGCTGCACTAGCTTCTATATAGGGGGTTTTAGTTACCGGTGCTTCGTCTTCTCCCTTGTCCCTTTCCCGCTCTACGGGGGCAGGAGCCCTCCGATTTCGCTTGCGCCCACCCTTAGCTCTGTGTGTTTTTGCTGGTGACTCAGTATCTAGGTGCTTCAATTTTCTTTTAGCTTTTTGGCCCCGTGTTCTCACAGGAATGCTATCACTTTTGTCCCTCTCAGTATTTGATATGTTGGAATCCACGTATGAATCATTACTGTCTAAATGTAGATTGTTATTTTCCAATAATGCACAAGAATCTTGGCTGATGTTCGTATCAGGCCTAAGCAGGGTGGGTGTTGATGATAACCTGCTGCCTGGGGTGAATTGTGCCGATGGGGCCGTATCCACAATTATACAGTTCTCAGTGGAGTCTATGCCTGGGAGTCCTGCGTAGGAAGCAGCAAGTAAAGAGTCCACTGAATTGTCTTGGTTCAGAAGAAGAGGGGCAGGCTGGATAGGAGTGAAAAGCGCCTCTCATTGTTCTGAATGGCAGTGGCAACAACATCAATTGTCTTCTGCAGCATTTTATCATTAGCGGTCAGTGTTGGCCGTGGGGTGATAATAGTAATAGGATGAGACAGTTTATGCGCATCTTTTGGCCTGGATACTGCTGCTATCCTTTTCCTCATAATTCTGAGCTGTTATTTAGTTGTTGTAATGTACTTTATCACTGACCTGATGTGAGTCCCAGGTATGATGAAAAAGGGGCAGCCAGGGGGGATGGCCCAGCCCAGCCTCCTCAGGCCTCTGAGGGCCACAGAGGGCCCGCCCTTTGCCCGGGCTTAGCCCGGCGTCGCCCGCGCGCGTCCCGCAATGCGAGGACCCCCGCTGCTTAAGAGCGCCTCCGGGCACGGGCAGGGCGTCGGCGGCTTCCTGCCGCAAGCACTGCTGGGACCTGTAGTCCCCCTCACTCGGCGGCCGTGCCAGATGTCAGGAGGCTAACGGCAGCGGGGAGGGACCAGTCGCGATGCAGGGAGCCGGGTGTAGAATGGAGCAGCCCCCGCAGCCAATCCGCAGGGCAAGGCAAGGTTCCGGAGTTGCGGCGTCTGTGAATTACCCCTTTTCCTACTTAATTTTCTTTTTCAAATCGAGCAAATATTTTGTTAAGGTGTTGAAATATAAATTTAAAACTTCCTCCTTTTTGAAGGTCAACAAGCAATACCGCTCCTCCACACAATATTCTTCAATGGTAGTCCAAACAGTTGTGGAAATTCCACTATCACTAAGGTAGACATCTGACAATAGATTATATGACATAGTTACACCAGTATTTCATGGTCATAATCCAAAAGGTGTGTTTAGAGTCAACAAAAAGAACAATTCAGCAAATAAACACCCTTTCACTGCTTTCTTCCATACCTTCAAAAAAGATTTCATAGATAAACATGCATAGCTTTCAGGTGTGTATATCTCTAATGTAAAACAAGCGTACTTGTTTTTCTTTTCTTTTGCCACTGACATATATAAACTCATCAGTCACTCCTATGCCAAGGTTTTACAATCCTGAATGCTGAGTGCTGGATTTTGTGTGGGAGAATGCCCATGCATAACCATGCTAAGTTTTCTTTAGCTGCATGGACACATGTAGTGTAACCTGTCAAACACTTTGAAATGCTACCTTCCCACTAGTCCTAAAGGCGGATGTAGAATTCAACCGTTCATCATAAAATAGAATTGGATGTCACTAAGTACAAAGTATTTCTGTATTATGGAAGCCCTAATGTGTCCCTTAAAGATTCCAGCGAGGTCCAGACACATACTAACTGAAACACACCAACCATTAGTAACCTGTAAAATTGGCCAAACAACTCTTTTAATGTGTGATAAATCCAAAAAATACTCCTTTGGCACAGCAAATATAGTGCAACACGTAAACAACTTCCACCCCAACAACTTTGCTTGAGCTGCAACACAGAGATTGCAGGACAACCCACCAGCTACTGCAGCAAGCACATCAACTGCTGCAGCAGCACTTTCAGCAAGCTGTCCACACCCACAAATTGATCCTGACTTTGGTGAAGTTAAAATTGCACATATTGATCTTGATTTTGGTAAACTTAAATTTCTATGCATTTATTGCGATGAACGTTTGTGTTACGTGAAATATCAACCTCATCAAAAAACAAGAAATAGGAGCATCGCTGTCCTCAACATTAGTGCCCACACCGCCATCGCTCGCTCCACTTGTACCCACTACATTCACAACCAAGAAGACTCATGAGACATAATTGTGGGAAAACGGTGGTGCAGGTTTATTTGCATACAACTAGCAGATAGGTGGGTCATCTTACAGGCGATCCAAGACGGCAGCCCCTCGCTGACCCGCCTGCCTAATTAGCCAATTTGCACGGTAAGTCGATGCTCTTGACGGTGCAATACCTTCAATAGTTATCTCGTTTACTCCCACCCCCCCTGTCGGGGCGGAGCGATGAGGCACACCCCCGGTCGGTTTAGGCCCCCCGACCGCCCGAAGGACTAACGGGGCGCCGACGTTGTTTCCTGGAACCCCCTCGGCTCCAGGTTCTTGGCTCGGGCACCCCTACTGTGCCAGGCATTGCTGTCTCCTTCTGCCGCAGAGGTACCCTTACTGTCCATCTGCTTCCAGATCGCCCTGTACTCCGCCACAGCTCTGTAGGAGGCCCCCGTCGATGACAGAGCCCCCCCACCCACCTAGCTACTTTGCCTCGCTGTTTCGACCACCTGTACCTCCAGTAGGGATATGTTCACCCAGCCCAGATAAGCATTCCACCTATCCCCCTTGCGTGCTAGGGTGGCTCATACCCGAGCTCCCTTCGCCTGCCCAACTTCATAGGGGCACTGTCAACCTGTCAACTCCAGGGTTCTAAGCATTTATGATTACCCCAGTTCGAAGTTTAACACTCAGGAATACGCTGTCTGGTTCTTCGCAGGCATTGTCCCTGTACGGTATGCCGCCTCCAATTGAGCTTTGTTTCTCTTGTAACCTGCCCCTTGTCACTTCCCCCTTCTGTAGAGCCGTTGGCCACCTCATGTATTTTGTTTACCTAGTGGCGTTACTAACCCCTGCACGTCACATACGGGATCACAGAGGCATCCTTCACCGTGAACCCATCCTTCCCGTCGTGACCCTTTCTGTAGCCTTAGATCATCGTGCGCACACAAGATACCACAAAATACCACTTGGAAACTTACATATAAAAACAACATACTGTCGCTCGTTGGAGTATGATTGGGTTGTCACATCGGCAACCCGGGGTACTGAAAAGACCTAATCCTCAAACTAGAGCCCCACCCTATTTGTCTGTAATTTCACCATGTTTCAATTCGACTTGTCCAACCTCTTTAATTTAGTATTTCCGCCCCAAAACCACCCTATTTATAGGGAGGTGCTTGCAGTTGACAATTCCTTTCATGCTAGTGTTTCAGCATATAGCTAATATGGCATCAACTGCTGGGTATTGCTGTCGGTATTTTTAATGTCAACATTTGTGTTGAAGGCATTTTGTGTGTGAACTTACCACCAGATACCAGCCATGGTCTCCAACAAATATATCATATCTATTCTGTAAATATACACATCGCAACAGCAGACTGTTGAAGGGCAACATCAAGATAAGGTGCTTGTATCAGTCCCATAAGTGCTACTTTCAATGTATCTATTATCCAGATCACATTCTGGCACTTAAAAGACATTTGCACTAAGGGCTCATGAGGGTTATTTCTGTTTTAACATATTCCGTGATTGAGATGTGCTTCGATTGTTTAACAACAAAGGTATAATTTCCCCACTTTGATACAAATCAGTTTATTCGGGCGTTCAATCTAAATTGAAAGTGATCAGAATCAGCAGACAAGCGAGCTAGGCGCCTGCTGTTGCTATCTTTATTCCCTTGGTGCCATAAGTTTTACTCTCCCAAAGCCACTCAGCCCTTCCTCATTCTGAGAACACCTTTGAGACCCTTTTTCTTAAGCAATGGCCACACAGAGGCCGCGACAGGAACAGCGCCTGAAGAACAACCAACAGCGCAAGCCACCAACAGCCTGGGTAGCAATTCCATACCAGGAAGAGTGTCCGCCAACAATTTAGTGGATTATATGTTGAAAGGATTTCGTCTGTTCGAATGTAAACAAAACATTCGGACACAATACACCTTGCTGGCGCTAACTTTGTCTACGGGGCACACCAAGGCCGTTCAATATGGCATAGGTTTACTTAACATGAACACTCGCTTGTTCAATATAATTTGAGTGAATTATGAGTGACAGCTCAATGCTACGAGTGGCGCTTCCTCGTACGTAAAGTTAAGCAATGAAGACGAGGGAACCGCAGCTGCACAGCAAGTGATTGTAATTATCTGCTCATTGTGACTCGTGCCATAGCGTCACACTGGTTGTAGGCTTGCATATTCACACACCATTTGGACATATCCTAATGCTTATTCCAACTGGAACAAGTTAACCCCTCGTATTCCAAAGATAGCATGCCCCTAGATTGAACCAATTGTAACGTAAGAACTTTAAATAATTATTAACAAGAACGATACTGGAGTCACTTTGGAGAATACCTGCGTGTCAGTTGCAAGGCAGGGCTATCATAATGAAGAATTTGTGCGTTCCAAGACGTCTATAATATACGGACTTGCCGCTCGCACCGTTGCAAAACTTGACCGTACACATCCCTCCAGTCACCGGTTCGCGCGTGCCGTTGGAGGCCCCGGACTACGATTCCCAGAACCCACCCATGTAAGCAACGAGAAGTTGCAGGATCTTAGAAGTGCTTTATAGCACCGGAATTGATCGCATGTTCACCATAACTGGACGCACACGACATAAGAATCAGTACCCAAAATGCAAATATGTTTACAGAAATAAAGCACTTGTATCATGCTGGGTCGCGTTTAGATGTTCCTCCCTTTGCCAACGCCACTTCTGACTCTAGCACAACCATAGTGTGGCTGGCACTGAGATCCTGGGAGCTGAGGTGTGGCGCAAGGTACCCGCAGGCAGGATCACAGTGCTTGCAATGCACTGCTCAAGAAAGGAGCTATTCCCACTAACAGTACTGTTGCAATATTGGTGTAAAGTTCCCTTCCCAGACATCGCTTGTGCCCCTGCAGCAAGCATTATGCACTCCTAATTCTCATCTAGGCGAACATGGAGCTTTAACTGTTAACCAGAAGCTGGGGGTTCTACTTGTGTTCGTTAAAAAGTGTGAGACTTTCAATTAAATCGATTGTCTATCATTCCATAGAGAATATTGCGGTTGATGTGAAATTTGTGTGCAGATAAAACTGTTATGCTTGTACTGGGAAAATGCCGTGTGTACGCCGTTTCAACGTCCCCTAAAGGTCATTACATGGTGACCTTTACTGCTCAGAACGACACATTCATGATTGGCATGCCCCATGAAGGTGAAGGGCCCGCTGACACTGATTACCCCGTATGACCCGCCAGATACTCATCAAACTTTGTGGGTTTGCGCTTCAGTTTTTAGACACTTATTATGGCATTGTTAGCTGAAAGGCGCCCTTAAGCGATAATTAGCAGCTATTATAGGAAATTATTCTGTTATCACATTTAGGGCACTTGACAACTGAACCTTCATCCAATCTTGTTTGCAACACACCCATACTCCCAGCTCGGATCGGTACCAGACGACCACAATTCCCACTGTCTTAAGCCTGTAGATGCACTGCTGGCACACGTGATATATTTAAATTAATAAACAGTTACAGATAAAGTTGTTGCATATTACTGCTCCCTTCCGGAATTCCTGCAGTTCTGGGCATGGCCGGATCATATAGAGCATCTCGTCTTTACTCTCCACATCTAGGGCATCTCCCGACTCATGCCCCGGACTGTCGCCTTATTTACCCCGGTGAAGATATACCTAGTGCAAGAAGTAATACCAACCAGTTTAAATCTGGCATTGCGAGAGACCGTATATATTCCAGTTAGCATCGTGCACCAGAGTGATAGAAGGTTCGGCTCTACCATGTCTTCCTCCCACTTCTGGTGGAGGTGTTCTAGTGCGTGTTTGTGAACTATATGTGGTTTCTTTATAAATGCTGTTAAAATCTATCACAATGGCCTTCATAGCTATACTGCTTGTACTCAGTTATCGTGAGGTTTGATGGAAACACAGGTATAGTACTACAATTCGGGCTAACACAAAAGGATATCAGATTAAAACAATATTCCACATATGCATTCTACAGCCAACTGTTCCTGTTCAGGAAATCGCAAGAAGTGGGGTGCGGCAGTAATCCCCCAATTAACGCCCTTCCCATGTTCTTTTGGTTTTAGCACTCGACAACCGTGATATACTGTGACTTTTCTAGTATTGCGTACACTCGCCATTATACCTTGAGGACATTAGACCAGGTAAGAAAGGGTGACATGTTTATTTGGGAAAAACCCAACGGGTTGGCCTTATAAAGGAGGTAAACCACCTTGCTGTAAAACCGCAAGATGCAGTTGCAAAATACCTCTGGGCAGTTTACCACCCAGCAGTCCCGAAACGTCCGGGCCTAGCTATTTATTGTTAGACGCGCTCATTCACCCTATGTCAGATATACTGAACGAATCCTGCTCCTGTCCATGCAGTAGATCGGGTTTAATCTACATTGCAGTTGTTAAAACGATCCACCACAACAAATGGCTAGCATTATTTAAACAGAAAATAACTTAAAGCATTGCAACCGATGGGGCAACTGCTGTGAGAACAAAGGACAGGTAAGTTTTCAAAAGCTACTGGAGTGAGAGGCCTTAGCGTTCGACTCCGGGCTCTTTCATCAGCAGTAACGCAAATGATAATGGCGCAAATATATTTCACTCGAGTGAGACCAAAGCTAGATTACAGTCTCACTGAGGAACAAAACACATACGTCACAATTACAGAAATGTAAGGGAGAAATCCAGAGGATGTGAACTTTATCACACCACTTGTCATTGCAACCACTGAGCTACAGTTGTGCAGGGCCCACAATTTTAGAATGCACTGATAATCGAGGACCTAATCGAGGACCTAATCGCAATACAGAAGGCCATTGAAGTGGCACCTCATGATCTGACTCAGCCGTAGCTAAAAACAATGCTTAGAAGAATTTAAATTTCTAATCTGTAGATGAAATAAGCCATTGTCTACGATTCCAGCGCATACCAATCACTTGCTTACCGGATTGCTCTGTATCCTAATTCATGTTGCACATAACGCCCCCGTCCCCAAAACACAAGACAGTTTGTTTCAAAATGGCGACCTCTTATGGCTGCAACATCAATGTAATACGCTTATTACGTCTCCCGCCGCAAGACACACGTTGATCCACCGCATGGCCCGCCCGGATCGGCACGGGAGCCCAGGGCCGTTCACAGCCCACATTGTGCCACGACGCTAGCGGGTGCGCAACGCGGGGTAACTCAAGTTAAAACCCCTCCCCCATACCCTGGCGATGTCGGTCTGCCAACATCCCTCCGTGTTTACGTACGCGTTAGTGTAGCAAGATGATACCACATGAAGTCGCCCTTAAAAGAACACCACGCAGTGATGTTTGACACGCAAAGCACAAGCCTGGCACTGGGGATTGCTTTAGCCATATGTGACTAAGAAATAAAACGGAAATGTCATACCCCACGGCTATAAATACAAATATCAGTTAGAAAGTACCCTCCTAAGCACAGAGCCCAAGCGACAACACTGACGATGTACTTGTTTGAATCCTCTAAAATGCAGGATCTAAACAACCATGTTCAACGGGGAGGCCCTCGAAGAAGTGAGTTAGTTTTCGGTGAATGCAGCAGCGGTTGCTAACGTATAACCACCCTACCTAGCATGGTGATTAGTCTGGGGCGTCCATTAAGCCCATCCCTGTACCATGCCGGCCCTCAAACCTGCCGCAAGCAATTCGAAGGCCCCGCGGCCGCAGCACATGAACTACCTTGCTAATAAACTTTGTTGCTACGCTCCAAGCAACCCACATGCCTTGCGCCCACTACCCATAGGTTCAACAGTGATGCCTGGCAGCACTGATACAATACATTTAATGGGTATAGTACCAGCACTTCTCAGCAGCAAACCGGCCTGCTGCACTTCTATCTCTCCATTGGAAGCACCGGTGACATGGAATGAGGGCCAGAAAGGGGCCCAACCAGTGCTTAGTTGGGGTTGGAGAAGCGCTCTGAGGGCCAAGGAGGGAGGAATGGAGAATTACTGTTAGCGAGGGACGGAGGGGCTGGACGATGTTGAGCATAGAGTGCGCGCAGAGAGGGATAAGGAGCAATCAGTGAGGAATGGAGAGCTAATGCATGGGGGTATATTTAAACATCAGTGTTATAGTAGAATTCTCAATATGTATTACACAAACTTACTGTGTACATGTAACCAAGACCACCCACACAACGAGATCAAAGGACGGAACTTCCCTGTAACTCCCATGGCACAAATCCGAAAATTATCATTTGCAAACAGCCCCAACCTAACCTTGCTCACTTAAAAAGCCAGCCCGAGTGAATTAAGGCGCCAACCTAGCCCCCTCGCCGTTGTATGTCTGCATGCAAACACTGGCTTGTCCACTGCGAAGGAATCGTGTACCCGTCCCGACCCCTCCGACAAGAAACATCACCGACCACCGGAAGTTTGCTGGCAAAACGAGACATTGCTTTCCGTCTCGGAACCAGAACAAGGAAAACGCAAATGCCTTCAACCAGCGAGGCCAACCCAAAGCAACGACCGCGTTCCTGGCCAATCAGACACGTCAACAGGAGGATGCACCCCTTACACAAGAAACATAGGCACAATTACATCTATTCATCGTGGGGTACTCACTACACGCCAATTTGCTGAAACAAGGCTTAATATTATCTACAAAATAACGGTACGCTGCTCATAAATCAAAGATTATTATTTAAGAAAAACCGACATAAGCCAACCTTAAAAGACGGGCCCGGCGGGCGAACACCACCTACGATATATACCTGTGGAGTAGAGCCATCTCAGGCCTCTAATTTGCAGTAGCACTCGGCATGATACACTGCAAAGCATTTACTGCAGTAGGAAGCTCGGCGCATCGAAGATCCCCAGGTAGCCATTTTCAATGAATAACTCCAGACGGGCTTTTGCCCACAGTAAGCAGGAAGGTAAATGGGGGGTTCGATTTCTTTATCCTTTCGACAGCTGCTGCTATTAAGCAATACACGCTCCCATTCAAAGTGCTTAATGTTAGCACGTTTTAGTTTTTTAGCTCAGCCAAAGTTAACCAGCAGTGTTAAAATCACACCCCCTTTTAGTCAAAGGACGAAATTGATTTCCCCGTTTCACCCATTATATTGCGGCACTGTAACAGAATAGCCAGTCTGGAGAAACCTCAAGCATTCGCCAAGCGCCTCGGACGCGGCTTCCGGTGAAATGCCCCGAACGCCAGTGTCTACAACCTGGGCGTTCAGCCCGCCTCTTTTAGGGCAATCTCCCCCGCACATCAACGGCGCAAGTGTCCCCCAAAGCCAACGCTCCACCTCAAACTCAGCGCATCTCTCCAACACCGCCGTAACAGATACCCCCGGCAAACTCTCCCCCCCCGGCCACACAAACCGCTGCTCGGCATCGGGGACAAACCACGTCCCGAAAAAACCTCTGCTCCTCGCCTCCTACCGCTCTGAACCCCGCCATCGCAGAACACCCGCGAGCAGACCCCTGAAACCAGCACTCACCGCAAAACCGTCAGGGAAAAACCCGACGCAAGACCCGAGAGGCAGGCAGACACAGGACGGCCACGCGCAGGACGGCCATACCGAGGCCGGACAGGAGAACCAACAGCGCAGAGTAGTCCAGATGAAACGCGGCGGAAAAGAGGAAGTACTGAACCGGGCTGGCCTAGATAAAGGCCCTAGGACCGCCCACCACCTTACGTGCTCGCACCTGCATTGGCCACCCCCTAACGGGGGCGGCGCCCTGACTGTGGCGCTGATGACGTTTTGTTCGCGAGGCATGTGTCACTAAGACGCTGTCTCGCGTTATCTCCCCTTCGCGTCGCGCGGCCAGCGGCATAGTCATTAGACATTTATCAAGCTTTTTTGTTGTAAGAACTACCCCGTCCGAAGGCAGTGGGAAATTTGCACACTTGCTGCCTTACTTGCCCGGGGTTATCAATTATTCTTGAACTTCCTATTCTGATTCAAAGTCAAGCCCCTTTATCGAGCCTTTTTGTTGTAGCTACTACCCTGTCCGAAGGCAGTAGGAAATTTGCACACTTGCTGCCTTTCTTAGCTGGGGTTATCAATTATTCTTCAAGTAATTCAAATTCAAATGCAGGCGCTTTATTCAGCCTACTTGGTAACTACTTCCCGTGAATGGCAGTGGGTAATTTCCACACTTGCATCCTTTCTTCCAACGCACAATCTGTGTAATGAGCTGGGTATCCAAATATCTACTTCCCTAATAAGGCAGTGGTTACTTTGCACGTCTGCAGCCGTTCTTACTTTTTACCTTATTCATCTTCCACTCAATCAACACATCATCTACATCTATATTTTTACTACACACACCTACTTGCTGCCTTTCTTGGCTATGGTTATCAACTATGCTTCTACTTCATATCCGTATTCAAAGTGCAGGCCCTTTATCGAGCCTTTTTGTTGTAGCTACTACCCCAGCCGAAGGCAGTGGGAAAGTTGCACACTTGCTGCCTTTCTTGGCTGGGGTTAACAATTATTCTTCAAGTAATTTAAATTCAAAGTGCAGGCCCTTTATTGAGCCTTCTTGGTAACTACTATGCATGAATAGCAGTGGGTAATTTGCACACTTGCGTTCTTTCTTGCGGCCTTTCTACCGCACAGTGTGTGTACTTTGTGCACTTGCATTGCTTGTTTAGATGTGGCACCCATTTCTCAGACTCCCACTGTGGAATCCGACGCGCAGTCTATGTAATGGACTGGAAATCCAAACATCCACTTCCCTGACAGGGCAGTAGGTGCTTTGCGCATCTGCAACCTTTCTTATTTTTCACCTTTTTTATCTTCCACTCAATCAACACATCATCTACAAATACACACATCTACTTGATGCCTTTTTTGCTGGGGGTTATCAATTATTGTAATATTTCATATTGTAATTCAAAGTGCAGGCCCTTTATACACACCTACTCCAGCCATTCTCTCCCTCCCAGCATCTGACTATAGACACTGCAGCAGGGGAGAGCAGGGGCGTAACAAAGGCCCCTCACCGAGTACAGCCTGGTTTGCCAGGTGCGTGTCACTCATGCCTGAAATTGGTACACTGAGTGCTGCCTGGGTTGCGGGATGCATCAGTCTCTCCTAAAGTTAGTGCACGATGGGCCGCCTAAGTTGACGGATGCGTGCAGTGTGTCAGTCACTCCTAGAGTTAGTTCATCGTCTGCCACCTGGGTTGCTGGGTGCGTGTCAGCCTCTCCTAGAGTTAGAGCACTTTGTACAGTCTTGGTTGCCGGATCTCTGTCAGTCACTCAAGAGTTAGTGTGGTTGCTGAGTAATTTTGAAATTCTAATGACAGACCCCAGAAAGGGGCCAATATTGTTATTTTTCAACCCTACCACCCAGTGTCGGGAGTGTGTACTTTATATACTCGCTCACTCACTTAAATGTGGTAGCCGTTTCTCAAGACTCTCACTGCGGAATCCAACTCCCACTTTGTGTAATGGACTGGAAATCCAAACATCCACTTCCCTGACAAGGCAGTGGGTAGTGTGCTCGTCTGCTGCCTTTGTTATTTTTCACCGTATTTATCTTCCACTCAATCAACAAATCATCCACATATATACACACTTACTTGCTGCCTTTCTTGGCTGCCTTTATCAATTACTCTTCAATTTCATGTTCTGATTCAAACTCAAGGCCATTTATCGAGCCTTTTTCATGGAGATACTACCCCGGCAGAAGGCAGTGGGAAATTTACGCACTTGCTCCCTTTCTTCGCAGGGGTTATCAATTATTGTTCAATTTCATATTCTGATTCAAAGGCATGACCCTTTATCGAGCCTTTTTGTTGTAGCTACTACCCCGGCCAAAGGAAGTGGGAAATTTGCGCACTTGCTGCCTTTCTTGGCTGGGGTTATCAATTACTGTTCAATTTGATATTCTGATTCAAAGTAATGGCCATTTACCAAGCCTTTTTGTTCTAGCTACTACTCCGGTTGAAGGAAGTGGGACATTTGCACACTTGCTACCTTTCTTGGCTGGGGTTATCAATTATTGTTCAATTTGATATTCTGATTCAAAGTCAAGGCCCTTTATCGAGTCTCTTTTTGTTACTACTTCCCCGGCTAAAGGCAGTGGGCGATTTGCACACTTGCAGCCTTTCTTATTTTTTACATTATTCATCTTCCACTCAATCAAACCATCATCTACAAGTAAGTAAGGTTCTGTGCCCTATTCAGTCACTTTTCCAATTATTATATCTTGTAGAATAGTTTCATTATCAGCATCATTTGCTTGTCGCATATTTGTAATAAGTTCCTTATATTCAAAATATGACCAAATGTTAACATTTCCAATTCTACCCAAAGAGTTTCTGGTATCTTCATGCACAAGTGTTTTAAATACTGGTTGTCCTTTTACAGGAGTAACTTCTAGTAGATCTCCAAATCTCGAACAATCATTTGGGTGAGTCTAGATCTTGCTGCAAAACGAAATCGAGTATTTAAATGTGTTAAAGAAATTGAATATTTAGCAGAAAAAGAGCCACAAAGTACAGATATTGTGAAAACAAATATATTGGAAACTTATTATCGAAATAGAAATCATCATCTTGAGAACATTTCATATTCTGATTCAAACTCGTTGTCCTTTATTGAGCCTTTTTGTTGTAGCTACTACCCTGGCCAAAGGCAGTGGGAAATTGGTACACTTGCTGCCTTTCTTGGCTGGGGTTATAAATTATTTTTCTTGTAATACAAATTCAAACAGCAGGCCCTTTATTGAGCCTTCTTGGTAACTATTACCTGTGAAGGGCAGTGGGTAATTTGCGCACTTCCTGCCGTTCATGTACATTGAAAAGCTTAACAATAGTCAACCAATATTAAAAGAAGAGCCAGTATGGGCTATGGTTATCAATTCTTCTGTTTGTTATTCTAACTTAAAAAGCAGCCCCTTTATTGAGCCTTCTTGGTAACTACTACCCGTGAATAGCAGTGGTTAATGTGCGTACTTGCAGCCTTTCTTATTTTTTACATTATTCATCTTCCACTCAATCAACACATCATCCACACATATACACACCTACTTGCTGCCTTTCTTGGCTATGGTTATTAACTATTCTTCTATTTGATATCCGTATTCAAAGTGCAGGCCCTTTATAGAGTCTTTTTGTTTTAGCTACTCCCCTGGCCGAAGGCAGTAGGAAATTTGCACAATTGCTGCCTTTTTTTAGCTTGGGTTATCAATTATTCTTCAAGTAATTCAAATTCAAAATGCGGGCGCTTTATTCAGCCTTCTTGGTAACTACTTCCCGTGAATGGCAGTGGGTAATTTCCACACTTGCATCCTTTCTTGCAACGCACAGTCTGTGTAATGAGCTGGGTATCCAAATATCTACTTCCCTAATATGGCAGTGGTTACTTTGCGTGTCTGCAGCCTTTCCCACTTTTGACCTTATTCCTCTTTCACTCAATCAACACATCATCTACATCTATATTTTTACTTCGATATTATGTCTTGTTACCCATACACACACATACTTGCTGCCTTTCTTGGCTATAGTTATCAACTATTCTTCTACTTCATATCCGTATTCAAAGTGCAGGCCCTTTATCAAGCCTTTTTGTTGTAGCTACTACCCCAGCCGAAGGTAGTGGGAAAGTTGCACACTTGCTGCCTTTCTTGGCTGGGGTTATCAATTATTCTTCAAGTAATTTAAATTCAAAGTGCAGGCCCTTTATTGACCCTTCTTGGTAACTACTATGCATGAATAGCAGTGTGTAATTTGCACACTTGCGTCCTTTCTTGCGGCCTTTCTACCGCACAGTGTGTGTACTTTGTGCACTTGCATTGCTTGTTTAGATGTGGTACCCATTTCTCAGTCTCCCACTGTGGAATCCGACGCACAGTCTATGTAATGGACTTGAAATCCAAACATTCACTTCCCTGACAAGGCAGTAGGTGCTTTGCGCATCTGCAGCCTTTCTTATTTTTCACCTTTTTTATCTTCCACTCAATCAACCAATCATCTACAAATACACACATTTACTTGCTGCCTTTTTTGCTGGGTTATCAATTATTGTAATATTTCATATTGTAATTCAAAGTGCAGGCCCTTTATACACACCTACCCCAGCCATACTCTCCCTCCCAGCACCTGACGGTAGACTGTGCAGCAGGGGAGAGCAGGGGCGTAACACAGGCCCCTCACCGAGTACAGCCTGGTTTGCCAGGTGCGTGTCACTCAAGCCTGAAATTGGTACACTGAGTGCTGCCTGGGTTGCGGGGTGCATCAGTCTCTCCTAAAGTTAGTGCACGATGTGCCGCCTGAGTTGACGGATGCGTGCAGTGTGTCAGTCACTCCTAGAGTTAGTGCACCGTCTGCCACCTGGGTTGCTGAGTGCGTGTCAGCCACTCCTAGAGTTAGAGCACTTTGTACAGTCTTGGTTGCCGGATCTCTGTCAGTCACTCAAGAGTTAGTGTGGTTGCTGAGTAATTTTGAAATTCTAATGACAGACCCCAGAAAGGGGCCAATATTGTTATTTTTCAACCCTACCACCCAGTGTCGGGAGTGTGTACTTTATATACTTGCTCACTCACTTAAATGTGGTAGCCGTTTCTCAAGACTCTCACTGTGGAATCCAACTCCCACTCTGTGAAATGGACTGGAAATCCAAACATCCACTTCCCTGACAAGGCAGTGGGTAGTGAGCGCGTCTGCTGCCTTTGTTATTTTTCACAGTATTCATCTTCCACTCAATCATCAAATCATCCACACATACACACACCTACTTGCTGCCTTTTTTGACGGGTTATCAATTATTGTTCAATTTCATATTCCTATTCAAAGTGCAGGCCCTTTATTGAGCCTTTTTGTTGTAACTACAACCCCGGCCGAAGGCAGTGTGAAATTTGCACACTTGCTACTTTTATTTGCTCGGGTTATCAATTATTCTTCTTGTAATACAAATTCAAAGTGCACACCCTTATTCAACATTCTTGGTAACTACTTCCCGTAAATTGCAGTGGGTAATTTCCACACTTGCATCCTTTCTTGCAACGCACAGTCTGTGTAATGAGCTGGGTATCCAAAGATCTACTTGATAAAGCAATGGTTACTTTGCGCATCTTCAGTCTTTCTAACTTTTTACCTTATTCACCTTCCATTCAATGAACACATCATCCACATATACACACACTTACTTGCTGCCTTTCTTGGCTGCCGTTATCAATTACTCTTCAATGTCATGTTCTGATTCAAACTCAAGGCCCTTTATCGAGCCTTTTTCATGGAGATACTACCCCGGCAGAAGGCAGTGGGAAATGTACGCACTTGCTCCCTTTCTTCGCAGGGGTTATCAATTATTGTTCAATTTCATATTCTGATTCAAAGTCATGACCCTTTATCGAGCCTTTTTGTTTTAGCTACTACCCCGGCCAAAGGAAGTGGGAAATTTGCGCACTTGCTGCCTTTTTTGGCTCGGGTTATCAATTACTGTTCAATTTGATATTCTGATTCAAAGTCATGGCCCTTTATCAAGCCTTTTTGTTGTAGCTACTACTCCGGTCGAAGGCAGTGGGACATTTGCACACTTGCTACCTTTCTTGGTTGGGGTTATCAATTATTGTTCAATTTGATATTCTGATTCAAAGTCAAGGCCCTTTATCGAGTCTCTTTTTGTTACTACTCCCCCGGCTAAAGGCAGTGGGCAATTTGCACACTTGCAGCCTTTCTTATTTTTTACATTATTCATCTTCCACTCAATCAACACATCATCTACAAGTAAGTAAGGTTCTGTGCCCTATTCAGTCACTTTTCCAATTATTATATCTTGTAGAATAGTTTCATAATCAGCATCATTTGCTTGTGCATATTTGTAATAAGTTCCTTATATTCAAAATATGACCAAATGTTAACATTTCCAATTCTACCCAAAGAGTTTCTGGTATCTTCATGCACAAGTGTTTTAAATACTGGTTGTCCTTTTACAGGAGTAACTTCTAGTAGATCTCCAAATCTCGAACAATCATTTGGGTGAGTCTAGATCTTGCTGCAAAACAAAATCGAGTATTTAAATTTGTTAAAGAAGTTGAATATTTAGCAGAAAAAGAGCCACAAAGTACAGATATTGTGAAAACAAATATATTGGAAACTTATTATCGAAATAGAAATCATGATCTTGAGAACATTTCATATTCTGATTCAAACTCGTTGCCCTTTATTGAGCCTTTTTATTGTAGCTACTACCCTGGCCAAAGGCAGTGGGAAATTGGTACACTTGCTGCCTTTCTTGGCTGGGGTTATCAATTATTCTTCTTGTAATACAAATTCAAACAGCAGGCCCTTTATTGAGCCTTCTTGGTAACTATTACCCGTGAATGGCAGTGGGTAATTTGAGCACTTCCTGCCGTTCAAGTACAATGAAAAGCTTAACAATAGTCTACCAATATTAAAAAAAAGAGCCAGTATGGGCTATGGTTATCAATTTTTCTGTTTGTTATTCTAACTTAAAAAGCAGCCCCTTTATTGAGCCTTCTTGGTAACTACTACCCATGAATAGCAGTGGTTAACTTGCGTACTTGCAGCCTTTCTTATTTTTTACATTATTCATCTTCCACTCAATCAACACATCCTCCACACGTACACACACCTACTTGCTGCCTTTCTTGGCTATGGTTATTAACTATTCTTCTATTTCATATCCGTATTCAAAGTGCAGGCCCTTTATCGAGCCTTTTTGTTGTAGCTACTCCCCCGGCCGAAGGCAGTAGGACATTTGCACACTTGCTGCCTTTCTTAGCAGGAGTTATCAATTATTCTTCAAGTAATTCAAATTCAAAATGCAGGCGCTTTATTCAGCCTTCTTGGTAACTACTTCCCGTGAATGGCAGTGGGTAATTCCCACACTTGCATCCTTTCTTGCAACGCACAGTCTGTGTAATGAGCTGGATATCCAAATATCTACTTCCCTAATAAGGCAGTGGTTACTTTGCGCGTCTGCAGCCTTTCTTACTTTTTACCTTATTCATCTTCCACTCAATCAACACATCATCTACATCTATATTTTTACTTCGATATTATGTCGTGTTACCCATACACACACCTACTTGCTGCCTTTCTTGGCTATGGTTATCAACTATTCTTCTACTTCATATCCATATTCAAAGTGCAGGCCCTTTATCGAGCCTTTTTGTTGTAGCTACTACCCCAGCCGAAGGCAGTGGGAAAGTTGCACACTTGCTGCCTTTCTTGGCTGGGGTTATCAATTATTCTTCAAGTAATTTAAATTCAAAGTGCAGGCCCTTTATTGACCTTTCTTGGTAACTACTATGCATGAATAGCAGGGGGTAATTTGCACACTTGCGTCCTTTCTTGCGGCCTTTCTACCGCACAGAGTGTGTACTTTGTGCACTTGCATTGCTTGTTTAGATGTGGTACCCATTTCTCAGGCTCCCACTGTGGAATCCGACGCACAGACCATGTAATGGACTGGAAATCCAAACATCCACTTCCCTGACAAGGCAGTAGGTGCGTTGCGCATCTGCAGCCTTTCTTATTTTTCACCTTTTTTATCTTCCACTCAATCAACACATCATCTACAAATACACACATCTACTTGCTGCCTTTTTTGCTGGGGTTATCAATTATTGTAATATTTCATATTGTAATTCAAAGTGCAGGCCCTTTATACACACCTACCCCAGCCATACTCTCCCTCCCAGCATCTGACGGTAGACACTGCAGCAGGGGAGATCAGGGGCGTAACACAGGCCCCTCACCGAGTACAGCCTGGTTTGCCAGGTGCGTGTCACTCAAGCCTGAAATTGGTACACTGAGTGCTGCCTGGGTTGCGGGGTGCATCAGTCTCTCCTAAAGTTAGTGCACGATGTGCCGCCTAAGTTGACGGATGCGTGCAGTGTGTCAGTCACTCCTAGAGTTAGTGCACCGTCTACCACCTGGGTTGCTGGGTGCGTGTCAGCCACTCCTAGAGTTAGAGCACTTTGTACAGTCTTGGTTGCCGGATCTCTGTCAGTCAGTCAAGAGTTAGTGTGGTTGCTGAGTAATTTTGAAATTCTAATGACAGACCCCAGAAAGGGGCCAATATTGTTATTTTTCAACCCTACCACCCAGTGTCGGGAGTGTGTACTTTATATACTTGCTCACTCACTTAAATGTGGTAGCCGTTTCTCAAGACTCTCACTGCTGAATCCAACTCCCACTCTGTGTAATGGACTGGAAATCCAAACATCCACTTCCTTGACAAGGCAGTGGGTAGTGTGCGCGTCTGCTGCCTTTGTTAGTTTTTCACCGTATTTATCTTCCACTCAATAAACAAATCATCCACATATACACACACTTACTTGCTGCCTTTCTTGGCTGCCAATATCAATTACTCTTCCATTTCATGTTCTGATTCAAACTCAAGGCCCTTTATCGAGCCTTTTTCATGGAGCTACTACCCCGGCAGAAGGCAGTGGGAAATTTACGCACTTGCTCCCTTTCTTCGCAGGGGTTATCAATTATTGTTCAATTTCATATTCTGATTCAAAGTCATGACCCTTTATCGAGCCTTTTTGTTGTAGCTACTACCCCGGCCAAAGGAAGTGGGAAATTTGCGCACTTGCTGCCTTTCTTGGCTGGGGTTATCAATTACTGTTCAATTTGATATTCTGATTCAAAGTCATGGCCCTTTATCAAGCCTTTTTGTTCTAGCTACTACTCCGGTCGAAGGCAGTGGGACATTTGCACACTTGCTACCTTTCTTGGTTGGGGTTATCAATTATTGTTCAATTTGATATTCTGATTCAAAGTCAAGGCCCTTTATCGAGTCTCTTTTTGTTACTACTCCCCCGGCTAAAGGCAGTGGGCAATTTGCACACTTGCAGCCTTTCTTATTTTTTACATTATTCATCTTCCACTCAATCAACACATCATCTACAAGTAAGTAAGGTTCTGTGCCCTATTCAGTCACTTTTCCAATTATTATATCTTGTAGAATAGTTTCATAATCAGCATCATTTGCTTGTGCATATTTGTAATAAGTTCCTTATATTCAAAATATGACCAAATGTTAACATTTCCAATTCTACCCAAAGAGTTTCTGGTATCTTCATGCACAAGTGTTTTAAATACTGGTTGTCCTTTTACAGGAGTAACTTCTAGTAGATCTCCAAATCTCGAACAATCATTTGGGTGAGTCTAGATCTTGCTGCAAAACAAAATCGAGTATTTAAATTTGTTAAAGAAGTTGAATATTTAGCAGAAAAAGAGCCACAAAGTACAGATATTGTGAAAACAAATATATTGGAAACTTATTATCGAAATAGAAATCATGATCTTGAGAACATTTCATATTCTGATTCAAACTCGTTGCCCTTTATTGAGCCTTTTTATTGTAGCTACTACCCTGGCCAAAGGCAGTGGGAAATTGGTACACTTGCTGCCTTTCTTGGCTGGGGTTATCAATTATTCTTCTTGTAATACAAATTCAAACAGCAGGCCCTTTATTGAGCCTTCTTGGTAACTATTACCCGTGAATGGCAGTGGGTAATTTGAGCACTTCCTGCCGTTCAAGTACAATGAAAAGCTTAACAATAGTCTACCAATATTAAAAAAAAGAGCCAGTATGGGCTATGGTTATCAATTTTTCTGTTTGTTATTCTAACTTAAAAAGCAGCCCCTTTATTGAGCCTTCTTGGTAACTACTACCCATGAATAGCAGTGGTTAACTTGCGTACTTGCAGCCTTTCTTATTTTTTACATTATTCATCTTCCACTCAATCAACACATCCTCCACACGTACACACACCTACTTGCTGCCTTTCTTGGCTATGGTTATTAACTATTCTTCTATTTCATATCCGTATTCAAAGTGCAGGCCCTTTATCGAGCCTTTTTGTTGTAGCTACTCCCCCGGCCGAAGGCAGTAGGAAATTTGCACACTTGCTGCCTTTCTTAGCAGGAGTTATCAATTATTCTTCAAGTAATTCAAATTCAAAATGCAGGCGCTTTATTCAGCCTTCTTGGTAACTACTTCCCGTGAATGGCAGTGGGTAATTCCCACACTTGCATCCTTTCTTGCAACGCACAGTCTGTGTAATGAGCTGGATATCCAAATATCTACTTCCCTAATAAGGCAGTGGTTACTTTGCGCGTCTGCAGCCTTTCTTACTTTTTACCTTATTCATCTTCCACTCAATCAACACATCATCTACATCTATATTTTTATTTCGATATTATGTCGTGTTACCCATACACACACCTACTTGCTGCCTTTCTTGGCTATGGTTATCAACTATTCTTCTACTTCATATCCATATTCAAAGTGCAGGCCCTTTATCGAGCCTTTTTGTTGTAGCTACTACCCCAGCCGAAGGCAGTGGGAAAGTTGCACACTTGCTGCCTTTCTTGGCTGGGGTTATCAATTATTCTTCAAGTAATTTAAATTCAAAGTGCAGGCCCTTTATTGACCTTTCTTGGTAACTACTATGCATGAATAGCAGGGGGTAATTTGCACACTTGCGTCCTTTCTTGCGGCCTTTCTACCGCACAGAGTGTGTACTTTGTGCACTTGCATTGCTTGTTTAGATGTGGTACCCATTTCTCAGGCTCCCACTGTGGAATCCGACGCACAGACCATGTAATGGACTGGAAATCCAAACATCCACTTCCCTGACAAGGCAGTAGGTGCGTTGCGCATCTGCAGCCTTTCTTATTTTTCACCTTTTTTATCTTCCACTCAATCAACACATCATCTACAAATACACACATCTACTTGCTGCCTTTTTTGCTGGGGTTATCAATTATTGTAATATTTCATATTGTAATTCAAAGTGCAGGCCCTTTATACACACCTACCCCAGCCATACTCTCCCTCCCAGCATCTGACGGTAGACACTGCAGCAGGGGAGATCAGGGGCGTAACACAGGCCCCTCACCGAGTACAGCCTGGTTTGCCAGGTGCGTGTCACTCAAGCCTGAAATTGGTACACTGAGTGCTGCCTGGGTTGCGGGGTGCATCAGTCTCTCCTAAAGTTAGTGTACGATGTGCCGCCTAAGTTGACGGATGCGTGCAGTGTGTCAGTCACTCATAGAGTTAGTGCACCGTCTACCACCTGGGTTGCTGGGTGCGTGTCAGCCACTCCTAGAGTTAGAGCACTTTGTACAGTCTTGGTTGCCGGATCTCTGTCAGTCAGTCAAGAGTTAGTGTGGTTGCTGAGTAATTTTGAAATTCTAATGACAGACCCCAGAAAGGGGCCAATATTGTTATTTTTCAACCCTACCACCCAGTGTCGGGAGTGTGTACTTTATATACTTGCTCACTCACTTAAATGTGGTAGCCGTTTCTCAAGACTCTCACTGCTGAATCCAACTCCCACTCTGTGTAATGGACTGGAAATCCAAACATCCACTTCCTTGACAAGGCAGTGGGTAGTGTGCGCGTCTGCTGCCTTTGTTAGTTTTTCACCGTATTTATCTTCCACTCAATAAACAAATCATCCACATATACACACACTTACTTGCTGCCTTTCTTGGCTGCCAATATCAATTACTCTTCCATTTCATGTTCTGATTCAAACTCAAGGCCCTTTATCGAGCCTTTTTCATGGAGCTACTACCCCGGCAGAAGGCAGTGGGAAATTTACGCACTTGCTCCCTTTCTTCGCAGGGGTTATCAATTATTGTTCAATTTCATATTCTGATTCAAAGTCATGACCCTTTATCGAGCCTTTTTGTTGTAGCTACTACCCCGGCCAAAGGAAGTGGGAAATTTGCGCACTTGCTGCCTTTCTTGGCTGGGGTTATCAATTACTGTTCAATTTGATATTCTGATTCAAAGTCATGGCCCTTTATCAAGCCTTTTTGTTCTAGCTACTACTCCGGTCGAAGGCAGTGGGACATTTGCACACTTGCTACCTTTCTTGGTTGGGGTTATCAATTATTGTTCAATTTGATATTCTGATTCAAAGTCAAGGCCCTTTATCGAGTCTCTTTTTGTTACTACTCCCCCGGCTAAAGGCAGTGGGCAATTTGCACACTTGCAGCCTTTCTTATTTTTTACATTATTCATCTTCCACTCAATCAACACATCATCTACAAGTAAGTAAGGTTCTGTGCCCTATTCAGTCACTTTTCCAATTATTATATCTTGTAGAATAGTTTCATAATCAGCATCATTTGCTTGTCGCATATTTGTAATAAGTTCCTTATATTCAAAATATGACCAAATGTTAACATTTCCAATTCTACCCAAAGAGTTTCTGGTATCTTCATGCACAAGTGTTTTAAATACTGGTTGTCCTTTTACAGGAGTAACTTCTAGTAGATCTCCAAATCTCGAACAATCATTTGGGTGAGTCTAGATCTTGCTGCAAAACGAAATCGAGTATTTAAATTTGTTAAAGAAATTGAATATTTAGCAGAAAAAGAGCCACAAAGTACAGATATTGTGAAAACAAATATATTGGAAACTTATTATCGAAATAGAAAACCTCATCTTGAGAACATTTCATATTCTGATTCAAACTCGTTGCCCTTTATTGAGCCTTTTTGTTGTAGCTACTACCCTGGCCAAAGGCAGTGGGAAATTGGTACACTTGCTGCCTTTCTTGGCTGGGGTTATCAATTATTCTTCTTGTAATACAAATTCAAACAGCAGGCCCTTTATTGAGCCTTCTTGGTAACTATTACCCGTGAATGGCAGTGGGTAATTTGAGCACTTCCTGCCGTTCAAGTACAATGAAAAGCTTAACAATAGTCTACCAATATTAAAAAAAAGAGCCAGTATGGGCTATGGTTATCAATTTTTCTGTTTGTTATTCTAACTTAAAAAGCAGCCCCTTTATTGAGCCTTCTTGGTAACTACTACCCATGAATAGCAGTGGTTAACTTGCGTACTTGCAGCCTTTCTTATTTTTTACATTATTCATCTTCCACTCAATCAACACATCATCCACACGTACACACACCTACTTGCTGCCTTTCTTGACTATGGTTATTAACTATTCTTCTATTTCATATCCGTATTCAAAGTGCAGGGCCTTTATCGAGCCTTTTTGTTGTAGCTACTCCCCCGGCCGAAGGCAGTAGGAAATTTGCACACTTGCTGCCTTTCTTAGCAGGGGTTATCAATTATTCTTCAAGTAATTCAAATTCAAAATGCAGGCGCTTTATTCAGCCTTCTTGGTAACTACTTCCCGTGAATGGCAGTGGGTAATTCCCACCCTTGCATCCTTTCTTGCAACACACAGTCTGTGTAATGAGCTGGATATCCAAATATCTACTTCCCTAATAAGGCAGTGGTTACTTTGCGCGTCTGCAGCCTTTCTTACTTTTTACCTTATTCATCTTCCACTCAATCAACACATCATCTACATCTATATTTTTACTTCGATATTATGTCTTGTTACCCATACACACACCTACTTGCTGCCTTTCTTGGCTATGGTTATCAACTATTCTTCTACTTCATATCCATATTCAAAGTGCAGGCCCTTTATCGAGCCTTTTTGTTGTAGCTACTACCCCAGCCGAAGGCAGTGGGAAAGTTGCACACTTGCTGCCTTTCTTGGCTGGGGTTATCAATTATTCTTCAAGTAATTTAAATTCAAAGTGCAGGACCTTTATTGACCTTTCTTGGTAACTACTATGCATGAATAGCAGGGGGTAATTTGCACACTTGCGTCCTTTCTTGCGACCTTTCTACCGCACAGAGTGTGTACTTTGTGCACTTGCATTGCTTGTTTAGATGTGGTACCCATTTCTCAGGCTCCCACTGTGAAATCCGACGCACAGACCATGTAATGGACTCGAAATCCAAACATCCACTTCCCTGACAAGGCAGTAGGTGTGTTGCGCATCTGCAGCCTTTCTTATTTTTCACCTTTTTTTATCTTCCACTCAATCAACACATCATCTACAAATACACACATCTACTTGCTGCCTTTTTTGCTGGGGTTATCAATTATCGTAATATTTCATATTGTAATTCAAAGTGTAGGCCCTTTATACACACCTACCCCAGCCATACTCTCCCTCCCAGCATCTGACGGTAGACACTGCAGCAGGGGAGAGCAGGGGTGTAACACAGGCCCCTCACCGAGTACAGCCTGGTTTGCCAGGTGCGTGTCACTCAAGCCTGAAATTGGTACACTGAGTGCTGCCTGGGTTGCGGGGTGCATCAGTCTCTCCTAAAGTTAGTGCACGATGTGCCGCCTAAGTTGACGGATGCTTGTAGTGTGTCAGTCACTCCTAGAGTTAGTGCACCGTCTGCCACCTGGGTTGCCTGGTGCGTGTCAGCCACTCCTAGAGTTAGAGCACTTTGTACAGTCTTGGTTGCCGGATCTCTGTCAGTCACTCAAGAGTTAGTGTGGTTGCTGAGTAATTTTGAAATTCTAATGACAGACCCCAGAAAGGGGCCAATATTGTTATTTTTCAACCCTACCACCCAGTGTCGGGAGTGTGTACTTTATATACTTGCTCACTCACGTAAATGTGGTAGCCGTTTCTCAAGACTCTCACTGCTGAATCCAACTCCCACTCTGTGTAATGGACTGGAAATCCAAACATCCACTTCCTTGACAAGGCAGTGGGTAGTGTGCGCGTCTGCTGCCTTTGTTAGTTTTTCACCGTATTTATCTTCCACTCAATAAACAAATCATCCACATATACACACACTTACTTGCTGCCTTTCTTGGCTGCCAATATCAATTACTCTTCAATTTCATGTTCTGATTCAAACTCAAGGCCCTTTATCGAGCCTTTTTCATGGAGATACTACCCCGGCAGAAGGCAGTGGGAAATTTACGCACTTGCTCCCTTTCTTCGCAGGGGTTATCAATTATTGTTCAATTTCATATTCTGATTCAAAGTCATGACCCTTTATCGAGCCTTTTTGTTGTAGCTACTACCCCGGCCAAAGGAAGTGGGAAATTTGCGCACTTGCTGCCTTTCTTGGCTGGGGTTATCAATTACTGTTCAATTTGATATTCTGATTCAAAGTCATGGCCCTTTATCAAGCCTTTTTGTTCTAGCTACTACTCCGGTCGAAGGCAGTGGGACATTTGCAAACTTGCTACCTTTCTTGGCTGGGGTTATCAATTATTGTTCAATTTGATATTCTGATTCAAAGTCAAGGCCCTTTATCGAGTCTCTTTTTGTTACTACTTCCCCGGCTAAAGGCAGTGGGCGATTTGCACACTTGCAGCCTTTCTTATTTTTTACATTATTCATCTTCCACTCAATCAAACCATCATCTACAAGTAAGTAAGGTTCTGTGCCCTATTCAGTCACTTTTCCAATTATTATATCTTGTAGAATAGTTTCATAATCAGCATCATTTACTTGACGCATATTTGTAATAAGTTCCTTATATTCAAAATATGACCAAATGTTAACATTTCCAATTCTACCCAAAGAGTTTCTGGTATCTTCATGCACAAGTGTTTTAAATACTGGTTGTCCTTTTACAGGAGTAACTTCTAGTAGATCTCCAAATCTCGAACAATCATTTGGGTGAGTCTAGGTCTTGCTGCAAAACGAAATCAAGTATTTAAATTTGTGAAAGAAATTGAATATTTAGCAGAAAAAGAACCACAAAGTACAGATATTGTGAAAACAAATATATTGGAAACGTATTATCGAAATAGAAATCATCATCTTGAGAACATTTCATATTCTGATTCAAATTCGTTGCCCTTTATTGAGCCTTTTTGTTGTAGCTACTACCCTGGCCAAAGGCAGTGGGAAATTGGTACACTTGCTGCCTTTCTTGGCTGGGGTTATCAATTGTTCTTCTTGTAATACAAATTCAAACAGCATGCCCTTTATTGAGCCTTCTTGGTAACTATTACCTGTGAATGGCAGTGGGTAATTTGCGCACTTCCTGCCGTTCATGTACAATGAAAAGCTTAACAATAATCAACCAATATTAAAAAAAAGAGCCAGTATGGGCTATGGTTATCAATTCTTCTGTTTGTTATTCTAACTTAAAAAGCAGCCCCTTTATTGAGCCTTCTTGGTAACCACTACCCGTGAATAGCAGTGGTTAATGTGCGTACTTGCAGCCTTTCTTATGATTTACATTATTCATCTTCCACTCAATCAACACATCATCCACACGTACACAAACCTACTTGCTGCCTTTCTTGGCTATGGTTATTAACTATTCTTCTATTTCATATCCGTATTCAAAGTGCAGGCCCTTTATCGAGCCTTTTTGTTGTAGCTACTCCCCCGGCCGAAGGCAGTAGGAAATTTGCGCACTTTCTGCCTTTCTTGGCTGGGGTTATCAATTACTGTTCAATTTGATATTCTGATTCAAAGTCATGGCCCTTTATCAAGCCTTTTTGTTGTAGCTACCACTCCGGTCGAAGGCAGTGGGACATTTGCACAGTTGCTACCTTTCTTGGCTGGGGTTATCAATTATTGTTCAATTTGATATTCTGATTCAAAGTCAAGGCCCTTTATCGAGTCTCTTTTTGTTACTACTTCCCCGGCTAAAGGCAGTGGGCGATTTGCACACTTGCAGCCTTTCTTATTTTTTACATTATTCATCTTCCACTCAATCAAACCATCATCTACAAGTAAGTAAGGTTCTGTGCCCTATTCAGTCACTTTTCCAATTGTTATATCTTGTAGAATAGTGTCATAATCAGCCTTCATTTGCTTGTCGCATATTTGTAATAAGTTACTTATATTCAAAATATGACCAAATGTTAACATTTCCAATTCTACCCAAAGAGTTTCTGGTATCTTCATGCACAAGTGTTTTAAATACTGGTTGTCCTTTTACAGGAGTAACTTCTAGTAGATCTTCAAATCTCGAACAATCATTTGGGTGAGTCTAGATCTTGCTGCAAAACGAAATCGAGTATTTAAATTTGTTAAAGAAATTGAATATTTAGCAGAAAAAGAGCCACAAAGTACAGATATTGTGAAAACAAATATATTGGAAACTTATTATCGAAATAGAAATCATCATCTTGAGAACATTTCATATTCTGATTCAAACTCGTTGCCCTTTATTGAGCCTTTTTGTTGTAGCTACTACTCTGGCCAAAGGCAGTGGGAAATTGGTACACTTGCTGCCTTTCTTGGCTGGGGTAATCAATTATTTTTCTTGTAATACAAATTCAAACAGTAGGCCCTTTATTGAGCCTTCTTGGTAACTAATACCTGTGAATGGCAGTGGGTAATTTGCGCACTTCCTGCCGTTCATGTACAATGAAAAGATTAACAATAGTCAACCAATATTAAAAAAAAGAGCCAGTATGGGCTATGGTTATCAATTCTTCTGTTTGTTATTCTAACTTAAAAAGCAGCCACATTATTCATCTTTCACTCAATCAACACATCATCTACATCTATATTTTTACTTCGATATTATGTCTTGTTACCCATACACACACCTACTTGCTGCCTTTCTTGGCTCTGGTTATCAACTATTCTTCTACTTCATATCCGTATTCAAAGTGCAGGCCCTTTATCAAGCCTTTTTGTTGTAGCTACTACCCCAGCCGAAGGTAGTGGGAAAGTTGCACACTTGCTGCCTTTCTTGGCTGGGGTTATCAATTATTCTTCAAGTAATTTAAATTCAAAGTGCAGGCCCTTTATTGACCCTTCTTGGTAACTACTATGCATGAATAGCAGGGGGTAATTTGCACACTTGCGTCCTTTCTTGCGGCCTTTCTACCGCACAGAGTGTGTACTTTGTGCACTTGCATTGCTTGTTTAGATGTGGTACCCATTTCTCAGTTTCCCACTGTGGAATCCGACGCACAGTCTATGTAATGGACTGGAAATCCAAACATCCACTTCCCTGAAAAGGCAGTAGGTGCTTTGCGCATCTGCAGCCTTTCTTATTTTTCACCTTTTTTATCTTCCACTCAATCAACACATCATCTACAAATACACACATGTACTTGCTGCCTTTTTTGCTGGGTTATCAATTATTGTAATGTTTCATATTGTAATTCAAAGTGCAGGCCCTTTATACACACCTACCCCAGCCATACTCTCCCTCCCAGCATCTGACGGTAGACACTGCAGCAGGGGAGAGCAGGGGCGTAACATAGGCCCCTCACCGAGTACAGCCTGGTTTGCCAGGTGCGTGTCAATCAAACCTGAAATTGGTACACTGAGTGCTGCCTGGGTTGCGGGGTGGATCAGTCTCTCCTAAAGTTAGTGCACGATGTGCCGCCTGAGTTGACGGATGCGTGCAGTGTGTCAGTCACTCCTAGAGTTAGTGCACCGTCTGCCACCTGGGTTGCTGGGTGCGTGTCAGCCACTCCTAGAGTTAGAGCACTTTGTACAGTCTTGGTTGCCGGATCTCTGTCAGTCACTCAAGAGTTAGTGTGGTTGCTGAGTAATTTTGAAATTCTAATGACAGACCCCAGAAAGGGGCCAATATTGTTATTTTTCAACCCTACCACCCAGTGTCAGGAGTGTGTACTTTATATACTTGCTCATTCACTTAAATGTGGTAGCCGTTTCTCAAGACTCTCACTGCGGAATCCAACTCCCACTCAGTGTAATGGACTGGAAATCCAAACATCCACTTCCCTGACAAGGCAGTGGGTAGTGTGCGCGTCTGCTGCCTTTGTTATTTTTCACAGTATTCATCTTCCACTCAATCAACAAATCATCCACACATACACACACCTACTTGCTGCCTTTTTTGACGGGTTGTCAATTATTGTTCAATTTCATATTCCTATTCAAAGTGCAGGCCCTTTATTGAGCCTTTTTGTTGTAACTACAACCCCGGCCGAAGGCAGTGTGAAATTTGCACACTTGCTACTTTTATTTGCTCGGGTTATCAATTATTCTTCTTGTAATACAAATTCAAAGTGCACACCCTTTATTCAACCTTCTTGGTAACTACTTCCCGTAAATTGCAGTGGGTAATTTCCACTCTTGCATCCTTTCTTGCATCGCACAGTCTGTGTAATGAGCTGGGTATCCAAAGATTTACTTGATAAAGCAATGGTTACTTTGCGCATCTTCAGTCTTTCTAACTTTTTACCTTATTCACCTTCCATTCAATGAACACATCATCCACATATACACACACTTACTTGCTGCCTTTCTTGGCTGCCGTTATCAATTACTCTTCAATTTCATGTTCTGATTCAAACTCAAGGCCCTTTATCGAGCCTTTTTCATGGAGATACTACCCCGGCAGAAGGCAGTGGGAAATTTACGCACTTGCTCCCTTTCTTCGCAGGGGTTATCAATTATTGTTCAATTTCATATTCTGATTCAAAGTCATGACCCTTTATCGAGCCTTTTTGTTATAGCTACTACCCCGGCCAAAGGAAGTGGGACATTTGTGCACTTGCTGCCTTTCTTGGCTGGGGTTATCAATTACTGTTCAATTTGATATTCTGATTCAAAGTCTTGGCCCTTTATCAAGCCTTTTTGTTGTAGCTACTACTCCGGTCGAATTCAGTGGGACATTTGCACACTTGCTACCTTTCTTGGCTGGGGTTATCAATTATTGTTCAATTTGATATTCTGATTCAAAGTCAAGGCCCTTTATCGAGTCTCTTTTTGTTACTACTTCCCCGGCTAACGGCAGTGGGCGATTTGCACACTTTCAGCCTTTCTTATTTTTTACATTATTCATCTTCCACTCAATCAACACATCATCTACAAGTAAGTTAGGTTCTGTGCCCTATTCAGTCACTTTTCCAATTATTATATCTTGTAGAATAGTTTCATAATCAGCATCATTTGCTTGTCGCATATTTGTAATAAGTTCCTTATATTCAAAATATGACCAAATGTTAACATTTCCAATTCTACCCAAAGAGTTTCTGGTATCTTCTTGCACAAGTGTTTTAAATACTGGTTGTCCTTTTACAGGAGTAACTTCTAGTAGATCTCCAAATCTCGAACAATCATTTGGGTGAGTCTAGGTCTTGCTGCAAAACAAAATCGAGTATTTAAATTTGTTGAAGAAATTGAATATTTAGCAGAAAAAGAGCCACAATGTACAGATATTGTGAAAACAAATATATTGGAAACTTATTATCGAAATAGAAATCATCATCTTGAGAACATTTCATATTCTAATTCAAACTCGTTGCCCTTTATTGAGCCTTTTTGTTGTAGCTACTACCCTGGCCAAAGGCAGTGGGGAAATTGGTACACTTGCTGCCTTTCTTGGCTGGGGTTATCAATTATTCTTCTTGTAATACAAATTCAAACAGCAGGCCCTTTATTGAGCCTTCTTGGTAACTATTACCCGTGAATGGCAGTGGGTAATTTGCGCACTTCCTGCCGTTCATGTACAATGAAAAGCTTAACAATAGTCTACCAATGTTAAAAAAAAGAGCCAGTATTGGCTATGGTTATCAATTCGTCTGTTTGTTATTCTAACTTAAAAAGCAGCCCCTTTATTGAGCCTTCTTGGTAACTACTACCCGTGAATAGCAGTGGTTAATTTGCGTACTTGCAGCCTTTCCTATTTTTTACATTATTCATCTTCCACTCAATCAACACATCATCCACACATACACACACCTACTTGCTGCCTTTATTGGCTATGGTTATTAACTATTCTTCTATTTCATATCCGTATTCAAAGTGCAGGCACTTTATCGAGCCTTTTTGTTGCAGCTACTCCCCCGGCCGAAGGTAGTAGGAACTTTGCACACTTGCTGCCTTTCTTTGCTGGAGTTATCAATTATTCTTCAAGTAATTTAAATTCAAAGTGCAGGCCCTTTATTGAGCCTCCTAACTTCACCACTGTGCAAACGCGCCCGTAGCACGTTCTAAGTTGGGGGATTAAGTTCCCTTGCATACTGGGGGTTTATGGGGGCCAACTAGCCCACCAGGAACCTCCAGTATGCGCCAGGGGGCTGCGTTAAAGAGAGGTGTAAAAAGGGGCGTGGCCTCATTACACCTCTCTGCAACGCAGACCCCTGGCACGTTTCCAGAGTGGAAACTAAATCCCCTTGAATACTGGGGGTCCCTGGGGGCCAACTAGCCCACCAGGAACCTCCAGTATGCCCCAGGGGGCTGCGTTGCAGAGAGGTGTAAAAAGGGATGTAGCCTCATTACACCTCTCTGCAACATAGCCCCCTGGCGCGTTTTCAGAGGTGGAACTAAATCCCCTTGAATACTGGGGGTCCTTGGGGGCCAACTAGCCCACCAAGAACCTCCAGTATGCGCCAAGGGTCTGCATTGCAGAGAGGTGTAAAAAGGGGCGTGGCCCCATTACACCTCTCTGCAACACAGCCATTTGGTGTGTTTCCAGAGGGGGAACTAAATTCCCTTGAATACTGGGGGTCCCTGGGGGCCAACTAGCCCACCAGGAACCTCCAGTATGCGCCAGGGGGCTGCTTTGGAGAGAGGTGTTAAAATGGGCTTGGCCACATTACACCTCTCTGCAACGCAGCCCCCTGGCGCGTTTCCAGAGGGGGAACCAAATCCCCTTGAATAGTGGTGTCTTTTTTGGGATCAGCAAGGTAGGCGTACCCTACGCGCATCCCGTGATTTAATTTTTTGAAATAATTTTTGGGGTCTTGGGGGTCCTTGTGAGACCCCCTAAGCAGGCCTAGGGGTCAGGGTGTTTTTACCGTGCCCCCTTTGTGTCTTTTGCGCACTTGTTTTTCTGTTTTCTTGTGCCTCGTTTCTACACAAATGTGCTGCCAACACTTCCTGGTTTGGAGTGTTGGCAGCCAATTAGCATGAAGCTCGTGCTCGGGAGGATACACGTACGGTAGTTTGTCTATAGATATATCTATGATTTTCTCAGGAACTACTGAACGGATTTACACCATTAAACAAAAAGTGTAATCTTCGAACCAAACTCTACCTTTTTGCCAAATTTGGTGTAAATCAGGCTGTAGTCGTGTCTGAAGGTCCCTATAGAAAATTGCATGGGGAAAACACGTTTTGGGACCCCCCCTTTTTTCTCAGCCCCCACTGAACAAATCACCCGAAACTTTCAGGATAGGAGCGGAGCGCCCCATCTTCTTGGAGAATTTTGCGGATTCGTTGACCGCCGCCAAGGTTATTCCAAATAGAATGTTGCGGATTTCCTATGGAAACTAGGTCCTAACTATAATTACCTACTGGCGACCGCGTGAGACGCCTCATGACGCGTCGCATAACCGTGACGTATCGGCTCTGCAGCGCAAACAAAAACCGTAACGTAAGCGTGCCGGAGCACGCTTGCAGATATATATATTTTTTTTAACCTTAATTAGACAAAATCCACACGTGCACATATCTTGAGGCCTTGCAAAGGCACATCAAACAAACAGTCCCTTCAATTTTGCCAAGTTTGCTGGAAATCTATTCCCTTAATTTTTTTGTTACTGTTTCTCTTGGTTTTCCCCTTGTTACGCTTACCGGGACGCTACCCGGTACGCGAACCGGACGCTCCAAAAACACAAGATGGCGGACTCCCGTTACGCTGCCGGTTAGCTGCCCGGTTCGCGTACCGGGAAGCGCCTCTACCGCGAAAAATCGCAGGGGACTTTAATATCCCCCTCATCAATCCTAGGGGGTCAGGAGGGGTTTACCTTGCCCCCTTTCCTTCATTTCCCCCTTCTTTTTTCACCACATCTTGTCTCTTGAACCTACCGAGAGACAAGATGGCGGCTGCTCCGGACTGTTTACAATGTTGACAGCTACGCTGCCGGTGAGCTGCCCAGTTCGCGTAACGGGACGCGCCTCTACGGCGTAAAATCGCAAAAAAATTTTTTTTTTTATATTTTGCCCCGCGGGGCACTTTAATATCCCCCGCATCAATCCTAGGGGTCAGGAGTGGTCTACCTTGCCCCCTTTCCTTCATTTCCCCCTTCGTTTTTCACCACATCTTGTCTCTCGATCGTACCGAGAGACAAGATGGCGGCCGCTCCGGACTGTTTAGAATGTTGAGAGACACCGGAGAGCCAATCAGCTTCGCTTCGCGAAGTTCCGTTACGCGTCAGGTACGCGAACCGGGGCGCTAACCGGAGCGCTGTCACAGATATATATATTTTTTTAAACGTTAATTTCTCAAAATCCACTGGAGCACATATATTGAGACATAGCAAAGGCACGTCGGGCAAACCATATCTACAATTTTGCCAAGTTTCATGTAAATCTATTCAGCCGCCCTATGGAAAAATGAATGGGAAAAATGCGTTTTGGGACCCCCCTTTTTTCTCGGCCCCCCCTTGACGAAACCCCCCCAAATTTTCTGGGGCTGCTCAGAAACAAAATGTGCCATTTTTCTGAAAATTTCAGCCAATTCCGTCCACAAACGCCAAAGTTATTAGACATAGAATTTTCAGAAATCCCATAGAGAAAAAATCCTAACTATATATACCCACTGGCTATTGCCAGTAGGTAATATACATATATAAACATATATAATCTGCATATCTATATAAATATAAATGCATGCATACATATACATATATGCATACATATGCATGTTATTTACATGAAAGTTTTAAAAACACTAATAAAAGCAGAGCTAAAAAGCCACCTCATTACAAACAGAATGGCTTTAACTTAAACAAGGGCGAGATCTATTGCATTTTCAATGCTTGTTTACTTTGATTCTATCAAGAAGGCATTCAGATGTGTCACACATTTGCCATAAATTCTGAATGTTAGCACTCTAGTTGCTCATTAGATCACTGTAGTAAAGCTAGTGCTCACCAGGGAAGTCTGCTGCTAATCATGGTTTGCAGCCATTTTCCCGCATTTTTTATCCCGCAGACTTTCAGTCCGCATACCATTATCCCGCAAGGTCATTGACCTCGCATACCATTATCCCGCATTTTTTCAAAACGCATGTGCATTTATCGCGCATGCCTTTACAAAGAATTACGTTTTAAAGGCATGTATGGTAAATGCATTTGCGTTGTGAAAACCACGATGACGAGAGAGGTAAGTGGGTTTGTGTTAATTTTTTCGTGGGTTAGTGATTGTGTAGTGTAGTGTAGTGTTGTGTAGTGTAGTGTTGTGTTAGTGTAGTGTAGAGTTGTGGTGGTTGTTTAGTGTAGGGTCATGCTGGGGGTAGTGTTTTAGGGTTTAGGGTTGTGTTGTAGTGTTTGCGTAGTGTAGGGTCATGCTGGGGGTAGTGTTTTAGGGTTTAGGGTAGTGTTGTAGTGTTTGCGTAGTGTAGGGTCATGCTGGGGGTAGTGTTATAGGGTTTAGGGTTGTGTTGTAGTGTTTGCTTAGTGTAGGGTCATGCTGGGGCTAGTGTTTTAGGGTTTAGGGTAGTGTTGTAGTGTTTGCGTAGTGTAGGGTCATGCTGGGCGTAGTGTTTTAGGGTTTAGGATAGTGTTGTAGTGTTTGCGTAGTGTAGGGTCATGCTGGGGGTAGTGTTTTAGGGTTTTGGGTAGTGTTGTAGTGTTTGTGTAGTGTAGGGTGATGCTGGGGTGTAGTATTTTAGGGTTTAGGGTAGTGTTGTAGTGTTTGCGTAGAGTAGGGTCATGCTGGGGGTAGTGTTTTAGGGTTTTGGGTAGTGTTGTAGTGTTTGCGTAGTGTAGGGTCATGCTGGGGGCAGTGTTTTAGGGTTTTGGGTAGTGTTGTAGTGTTTGCGTAGTGTAGGGTCATGCTGGGGTGTAGTGTTTTAGGGTTTTGGGTAGTGTTGTAGTGTTTGCGTAGTGTAGGGTCATGCTGGGGTGTAGTGTTTTAGGGTTTTGGGTAGTGTTGTAGTGTTTGCGTAGTGTAGGGTCATGCTGGGGGTAGTGTTTTAGGGTTTTGGGTAGTGTTGTAGTGTTTGCGTAGTGTAGGGTCATGCTGGGGGTAGTGTTTTAGGGTTTTGGGTAGTGTTGTAGTGTTTGCGTAGTGTAGGGTCATGCTGGGGGGTAGTGTTTTAGGGTTTTGGGTAGTGTTGTAGTGTTTGCGTAGTGTAGGGTCATGCTGGGGGTAGTGTTTTAGGGTTTTGGGTAGTGTTGTAGTGTTTGCGTAGTGTAGGGTCATGCTGGGGGTAGTGTTTTAGGGTTTAGGGTAGTGTTGTAGTGTTTGCGTAGTGTAGGGTCATGCTGGGGGTAGCGTTTTAGGGTTTAGGGTAGTGTTGTAGTGTTTGCGTAGTGTAGGGTCATGCTGGGGGTAGTGTTTTAGGGTTTAGGGTAGTGTTGTAGTGTTTGCGTAGTGTAGGGTCATGCTGGGGGTAGTGTTTTAGGGTTTAGGGTAGTGTTGTAGTGTTTGCGTAGTGTAGGGTCATGCTGGGGTGTAGTGTTTTAGGGTTTTGGGTATTGGTGTAGTGTTTGCGTAGTGTAGGGTCATGCTGGGGGTAGTGTTTTAGGGTTTAGGGTAGTGTAGTGTTTGCGTAGTGTAGGGTCATGCTGGGGTGTAGTGTTTTAGGGTTTTGGGTAGTGTTGTAGTGTTTGCGTAGTGTAGGGTCATGCTGGGGGTAGTGTTTTAGGGTTTAGGGTAGTGTTGTAGTGTTTGCGTAGTGTAGGGTCATGCTGGGGGTAGTGTTTTATGGTTTAGGGTTGTGTTGTAGTGTTTGCGTAGTGTAGGGTCATGCTGGGGGTAGTGTTTTAGGGTTTAGGGTTGTGTTGTAGTGTTTGTGTAGTGTAGGGTCATGCTGGGGGTAGTGTTTTAGGGTTTAGGGTAGTGTTGTAGTGTTTGCGTAGTGTAGGGTCATGCTGGGGTGTAGTGTTTTAGGGTTTTGGGTAGTGTTGTAGTGTTTGCGTAGTGTAGGGTCATGCTGGGGGTAGTGTTTTAGGGTTTAGGGTAGTGTTGTAGTGTTTGTGTAGTGTAGGGTCATGCTGGGGGTAGTGTTTTAGGGTTTAGGGTAGTGTTGTACTGTTTGTGTAGTGTAGGGTCATGCTGGGGGTAGTGTTTTAGGGTTTAGGGTAGTTTAGTTGTTTAGTGTATGCTAAAGGCATATTCGTTCTAAAAGTTTTCGTTATTTTAATTTGCGGCCTAATAGTACATGCAGGATTTTTTTTGCGGACTGATGGTATGCGGGATTTCGTCATATATTCGCTAATCATACTTTCTATGGCAAAATGAACCCCCTCATTTTGTTCCTTTTTAAATTATATGTTTTAAGAGTTACCACTTTATTCCAATCAAGATGGCTTCAGGTGTGCCATACCTTTGTAATAAGTAGGACTGTTAGCACTCTAGTTGTTCTTTAGAACACTCTGGGACATTCTGTCATTGGGCTATAGTTGGGCTACATCTGACTGATATTTGGGCTACATTTGTTTTTTTTGTCTCTGGTGGCCATCTTTGGGCTACATTGGGCTACATTGGGCTACATTGGGCTACATTGGGCTACATTTGGGCTCCAACATATATATAGCCCAATGTAGCCCAATATATATTTTTCAAAGTTAATTTTCGTAAAAACCACTGGAGCCTATATCTTGAGACATAGCAAAGGCACATCGGGCTACCAGTCCCTACAATTTTGCCAAGTTTGGTGTAAATCCATTCAGCCGTTCAGGCTAAAAGTGAGGCCAACCGCCCTATGGAAAATTGCATGGGAAAAACACGTTTTGGGACCCCCCTTTTTTCTCGGCCCCCCCTTGACGAAACCCCCCCAAATTTTCAGGGGCTGCTCAGAAACAAAATGTTCCATTTTCCCGAACATTTCAGCCAATTCTGTCCTCAAACGCCAAAGTTATTCGACATAGAATTTTCAAAAATCCCATAGGAAAAAAATCCTAACTATATATACCTACTGGCTATCGCCAGTAGGTAATATACATATATATCACACAACCACCTCAGAAGAAAAGGCAGAGGCCGCAGTAGGGGAACCATGGGGGCATCTTTATTCCAATTGTACAAACGGCGAATGCATTTCGGCTAATTGCAGCCTTCTTTAGCGCCAGGAATTAACAGGAGGTGAGAACGCCATCATGAATTTAACAGTCCTGCCACATTTTATTGGTTGTGGCCCGCTCAGCCCCCAAGTCATTAACTTCACTCACCTCTTGCTATTCACTTATTACATGTGGACTGCAAGTCCCAGAATGCTACGTTTTCTCTGGTAGGTATAGCGGGGGTGACCGAGTGGATTTGCGGGATACAGGGCACTACGATGATACTGCCACCTTTGTCCTGTGATGTACTAGAACTCAGGCACCCCTCAGGTCCCCAGACCGCATCAACCCCCAAAGTTCTGGAATATTTTTGGCGGGGGCAAGTCTGGGAATCCAACTCGCCCAGCGTGAAGTCAATGACTTCAACACCGCCCCTTGTCCTCCCGAACTCGGTGGTGGGCCATTGTCCATCCAGTTACTTGGAGAAAACGAGAGTCCGCAGCAGCAGAGTGACGACCAGGTCGGCTTGAGGATGCGGGGCCTCTGTTTGCGCATCACTGGCTGACGCGCTGAAACATCGCACACAACCTCCTCAGAAGAAAAGGCAGAGGCCGCAGTAGGGGAACCATGGAGGCATCTTTATTCCAATTGTACAAACGGTGAATGCATTTCGGCTAATTGCAGCCTTCTTCAGCGCCAGGAATTAACAGGAGGTGAGAACGCCGTCATGAATGTAATAGTCCTGCCACATTTTATTGGTTGTGGCCCGCACCGCCCCCAAGTCATTAACTTCGCTCACCTCTTGCTGTTCACTGATTACATATATTTATATACATATCCACGTGACAATCAGATACACTTCATCACACACTACTATAACCTTTCATCACTCACTGAAAAATACGGAGTACCATATTTGAATCAATTGACACAGCAATACAAGTATCTAAAAACCCACTCAGTAATTCCTAAATCTACACACTAATCTAATCACTTACCTATAGATTCACTCAAACCTGCCTGAAACCAATGGTTTTTTCAGTGAATTTCAAAGGTGTTCGAAATGACAATTCCTATATAATGTTGACCACTTCCCCATATTTTGAACAAGAAACCAAATCTGCAATGCTACCTAAAAAATCAGGCAATAGTTCCACTTACCACCAACAAATTAACATCAACATTTAACTAATGTAAGAACGTCAACTATGTACGGCGTGAATTACATCCAACTCACACCCATATTTAAAGATCAATAAGTGATAGAGGTTCTAATTATACACTTCCGACACCAAAGAAAATCATGATACCCAACGCCACCACAACCACCCCCGAACCCCTCCCCCTACTACCTCAGAGGCAGCGCAAAACAGGACCTTTCCAAATTAATATATCCCCTCAACAGTACACTAGCTCAATCTACAGTGATGTGGCAACTAAGTATGTATAAGGGAAAAAACTCGAACATCAACAATAATGTACACAACGCTAAGACTACCGGTGAAGGACTATACACAATTCACTATACAAACCAAAAACTTTTCAGTACGTAGATACACCATTAATACGTGTTGTGTACTGAATAGTGAACGCAACCATATTATCTCAGACACTGGGGAGTATTTCGGTCATGGAGCTGTGTTCACTCCCCCCCTTTGAAACAGAAGCGGAGTGATCTAGTCCAACGTAAATAACGTCAACGTATGACTATAAATAATTAGGCTACGCCTTGGGCGTGGTTCACTTCTGCAAAGAGAAGAGACTGCGCTGCAGAGAAGGTCTGCACCTTGCCGCCGCCATGACCGCGTGCCTCCTCGATACAGGCCCATTGCGAACTCATGTCTGTATCGACTACTGTCTTCTATCTACACTGTGGACAGCAGGGTTTATAACTTGTATTCAACTTTGGATCTAAATTTATCGTCGGGATCTGTGCTGAGTACTGCCTTCAATCTACAGTGCGGTCAGTAGAATTGACAACTTAATACCAGTTGCGCATCAGCACTACAGAAAACATTGAATTCAGCCTTGATTTATTTAAAGCAGAGACAATTGTACTATGTCCTCAGATTTTGTTAAAGTTTGAACAGTAGGAAATTCAGCCTTTATTTATTTAATGCAGAGACAATTACGGACAGCATTTAAGTTAGCCTTGATTTATGTAAGGCAGAGACAATTTTGTAAATGGATGCCACAAAAAAATTCCTCAATGTCTGTACTAAGTACTGCCTTCCCGGTAGTCGCGCATTAGCGATACGGAAATAGCGACCAACCACGGAATCTGCGAAATGAATAGCGAAACGCAATATATTCTCAATCGGCATTCATGAAAAATATACAATAGCGGAAAAACCCAAAATCGCTATTTAGCGCGGCGCAAATTAAGGACAACTCAAAGCAGGTGGTAACCATAAAAGCCATGATTAACAAAAATTTGAAAAACAGTTGGCCAATCACCAACAGGTCCAGGCCTGACCAATCACACATAAGGACATTCAGCAGCAGCATTAGGCGTTCCACAATGCCAGGAATGTACATGGTGGTGAGGCGGCGAAGGCTACAGCGAGCAGCATGGAGGAGACGCATGAGGCAGGAAAGGATTTACCGGCAGCGGGTCACCTTGATGGGCCAAACCAGAGAACAGATATATGCTAAATACAGGCTGAATGGGGAAATGATCATCTGGCTGATACATGAACTTGACCCCCTCATGCAGCACCCAACAAGGCGGAACAATTCGGTGCCTACACATGTGCAGGTATTGTGCAGCCTGCACCTCCTGGCCTCCGGCAGTTTCCAGGGCATAGTAGCGGCTGCTGGGGGGATATCTCAGCCCACCATGTCACGCTGCCTCCACACTTTCATGGACGCCATGCTCACCCAGCTCCACCGCCACATCACATTTCCCACGAGCCAACAGGAATTGGACCTGACAAAACTTCAATTTTACAATGTAGCCCATTTTCCCCATGTCCTCGGCTCCATAGACTGTACCCACGTCGCCATCTGCCCACCAGCTGCCACGGAGTATATGTACCGCAACAGGAAGTCCTACCACTCCCTCAACATACAGATGGTCTGCAATGCCAAGACCATCATCACTGACATTGTCGCCCAGTACCCAGGGAGTACCCATGACTCCTTTATCTTCAGGCACAGCGGACTCCACACACGACTGCTCAGGGGAGAGTTTGGGGAAGGACACCTACTTGGTAAGTACACTTTGTCGACAATGTCACATTGCAATGAAGGCACTGCGCTGCACAGGCAATCAACATCTGCTCCTCTCATTCAGGTGACAGTGGCTACGCCCTACGGGAATACCTCCTGACCCCTTACCTCAACCCTGCCACACTTCAGCAACGGTGCTACAATGTTGCGCACATCCGGACAAGGAACTGTATAGAAAGGACATTTGGCCTGCTCAAGAGCAGGTTCCGTATACTGCACAAGACAGGTGGGGCCATGTATTACAGTCCTGCTGCCTGCTGCCGCATTGTGGCTGTCTGTGCAATGCTTCATAACATTGCAACCAAGCGCCCGATACCTGTTGAGATCTCAGGCAGTGAATCAGAATGGGACGACCGGCCACCAGCACATGCGCACCATTAATTAATTTATATAGCGCTAGGAATCGACTCCCGGAGGAGTATCTCCACGCTTCGACCGCTGGGGAACCCGTCCTGGCTCACCCTGAGAGATGGTCCCTGATGGGTATCTCTAAGGTGCGACCAAGCATCCCCGGCGGTCTGGGGGGGCCGTTGTGAAGATGAGGCAAGCTGATGCCCAGAGTTGCCGAGTGTGGTTTCTGACTAGAGTAGGCACCGAGGCGAGAATTATCGAGTCCGCTGACCCTGGTCCACGACCCTGCCGCGTCGGGAATCGAACCCTGGTCCCGGGCCGTTCTCTGCTTACGGGTCTGCCGCCTCTAACCAGTGAGCCACACTTCTCCATGCACGCGGGGAGAACCCAGCTGAAGGCCACAGACGTCGCAACCACATCACAGCGAACAATTTCTAGCCCACCCTCTACCCCCACCCCACATATCACAATTGCATGCAAAATGTAATGATCACACAAGGCTAATGTGTGCAGCAAAATAAATATATTTGTTTCATTCACAAGAAAAAGGTAATCTGTACAACTATTTACAACCAACAGTATTCCTTCATACTGCAGTGTGCAAGTCAATGGCAGGCTTATAGTCAGCCTGTGCCTGTGTTTTTCGGGCAGAGTCAAGTACGCCTCCTGCGCGTTATGCCCAGCCGCCTCTGAGGCTCATCCTCCTCCGGGGCACCTGTACCAGGCGTTGCCCTGGTGCTGCGCCTAAGTGGCGGGACTAGTGTTGCAGATTGGCTGCTGACGCTTGAAGCCCCCTCACTGCCATCGTCACCCCCTACAGTGGCAGGTAGAGCTGGAGGGTGTAGTGCCGTCACCGCGGTGGTTAGGTGCTCCAGGACCCTGGTGATGTCCTCACAGCACTGAACTAGTTGGTGCTGCTGTGTGAGTGACCGGCGTGACAACTGGGAGGTGGCATTTGCAGCCACATAATTTGACCGGCTGTAGGAGGCCAGCCGGCTCATGAGCTGGTGGTGGCGCCGGCTTGCTGCCCTGCGCTGCTTGCTCACCGCAGCAGTATTTGCCTCCATGGCTGCAGTCATGCGGCCCATGGCCGCCGTCATGCGGTCCATGCGGTCTCCCACTCCCGCCACATTGCGCCCAATTTTGTGCAGCTGGAGCTGTATGGCACCTTGCTGCTGTGACTGGCGCTGATGGATCCTGAGCATGCGCCTCTCTACGCTCATACAGGCATGGCGCTGTCCATTGCCCCTCCTGCTGATTGGAGCTGTGGTGTGACGGTGAGAGCTCCCACTCCTGCTCTGCTGGCCTGTCACAGTGGCTGGCCGCTGTGTTGCCGCTGTCGCAGGCCCAGATGACGTAGCACCAGCTGCAGGTGGTGTCACAGCAGGCGTTGCTGGTGCGGCAGGTACTGGAGGCACATTTGTGGGGTGCCTGGCTCTGGCTGCGGGTGGGATGGCAGAAGCAGAGGCCACAACGGTGGGGGGCCTGGCTTTGGATGCGGGTGGGATGGCAGAAGCAGAGGCCACAACGGTGGGGGGCCTGGCTTTGGATGCGGGTGGGATGGCAGATGCAGGGGCCACAACGGTGGGGGGCCTGGCTGCTGGTGTTGTTGCAGCGGCAGGGGCTGGTGCCTGGGTTTCCGGTTGTGAATCCTCCTCCTGGGCCTCCTCATCTATCTGCAGCCTCTCACTGTCACTGCTTTCTGCGCCACCTGTGAGGGTAAGTGGATACTCATTAGTTGCATGTGACTGCCAGACGTGCTGATGTTACATGCATGCTGGGTGACATTCCCTGGATGGCTGTGGATTTGCGTATTTTGGGACCTGTCTGGCTGCATAGTGGTACTACTACATTGTGGACATACTACATCTCCCACAATGCTTCAGGGCATTCCCTGATGCGCAACAAAGGCATGACTAAGGGCCAATAAGTGAGCCTATCTGGTCAGGGACGGTCATAGGGGACAGGGTCGCAGTGGCATGCCACTTACCATGGGTGTCTTGGGTGGGGCGGGAGGAGTCCAGAGGGGTGACGCCAACGCACGCCTCCCTCTCAAGGGTGTTCTCGACCTGGTCCTCCAAGGGTGTGTTGGGTGGGACTGTCGGTCCGCCACCTCCAGTGCCCGATGCCTCTCCAAGGCGCTCCGCCACCCTCTCCTTGGCACGACCTCGGAGGTCGTACCATCGCTTCTTAAGCTCCTCCAATGACCTATCGGCCACACCCACCGAGTTCACGCTGGAGGCTATTCCCAGCCAGATCCTCCGTTTGTCTTGCTCTGGGACCTTCCTGGAGTTGATCCCGAAGAGTCTGTCATGGTTGGCCACCACCCCTTCTATCAGGTTCTCGAGCTCCTGCTCTGAGAACTTCAGCTTTCTCTTTCGTCCTGCCCTGTTGCTGGGGCCAGGGACAGGTTCCTCAGACATGGCAGCAGTTAGGTCGCTATTGCAGTCGTTAGTGAAGTCGCTATCGCTGGTTTAGCGGCTGCTTTCCGACTTGCTCCCTCGAAGGTTTGCCTCACTGTGGTGTTTGGGGGTGGGAACTGCCTGCTTCCTGGTTGTGATGTCATCACTGTGCCCGGAAAGCGACTTCCCGTTTTCCCGATCGCGCGAGAATGCGAGTCGCATTCCCGATCGCACAAGATTGCGAGTCGCATTCCCGATCGCACGAGATTGCGAGTCGCATTCCCGATCGCACGAGATTGCGAGTCGCATTCCCGACGCAGGTAGCCGGGAATAGTGATTTTTCTGCGATTTTAGTTGGTCGCTAACGGATTTAGCGCCCGCGTGCGAGTCGCTATTTTTTTCCCGGAAAGTACATGAATGCTGTTTTGCGTTTCCTCAATAGCGAGTCGCTATGAATCGCTATTAGGGACACGCAAAACGGCCCGTACATGAATCAGGCTGTTTGCTACCAGTGCGTCCTGCTCGGAACACGCATCATCACAGGCTCCACAGAACTTTGTTGCTTCAGCTGTCACTAACTCTGTGCACCACTTATCATCGCTGTCTGCACACACACTAAATTACCAATACTGTGCAGCTCTAATCATTGCCATGTGGTCTTGGGCTGTTGCTAACTGCTGCCTCCTGCCTATACTGCGGTCATCAGAGCTCACAATTAATTGCACTGTTGATTTATTATTTGCAGAGTACAATACCAAACTAAGTATAACATTTATCAAACCCTATACAATATCCCTTTATTATGCTTCCTTTAACTACTTCTTTTATATCACTTATAGATTTACTTGAATAATAAATTTCACGCTGCAAGTGCAAAGGTACACTTAATGATAGTCTACACTGTGGATAGCATAGGTCATAATTTGAACCTCACTTTTTCTTCATTGGAAACCTGAATTTCTTTTTTGGAGACAAAAATGGCTACACCACTGGAAGAATCATCTGATTCTGATCATTTTGTTGCTGAAGAATTCATTACCATCGATGGTACTGTTTTCCCCCTCAAAGTACATACAGTTCAGTATGCAACAGTCAATGCTTTGAGTGCAGCCCGTTCAGACCACGCATCATCGCAGGGTGAGCACACGCTAAACACCAGACGTACCACTAACTCAGTACACCATAAATATTCACCACAAGTCTTTAATAAGGCAAAATTATGTAGTCAAAAAAAATTATCCCCAGTGCGGCCTATCCGGAGCACGCATCATCGCAGGTTACGTACACGCTCAGTCCTAAAGGTACTACTAATTCAGTGCACCATAATTCTTCACCACATGGCCAAATTCAGGCAGAATTTAACTGATTCTTCATTCATTATTTATAAAGTGCAGTACCAAACAAAGTAACGTCCCATAAACCTACACAAAATCACAACATTACTATCAGTACGGCCTGCCCAGTCCACACATCATTGCAGGGTCCACAGAACCTTGTTGTTTCAGGTACCACAAAGTCAGTGGAATCCAAACTAAGTATAACACCTATCAAACCCTACACGATATATCAGTAGTATGCTTCCTTCAAATTTTTTTTATATCACTTATAGAATTAGTTGAATAATAAAATGCACGCTGCATACATGTTCTATCTTCCACTTCAATCATAATTGCAGATGATGCACTCCATCCTAAGATCTACACTGTGGACAGCAGGATTTACAACTTGAATTACCTTTGCATCTACACTATAGACAGTGGGAAATTCAACCTTGATTTATTTAATGCAGAGGCAATTATACTGTATGTATTCAGATTTTGTTAAAATAAGTGAAAAAAAGCATTGTTCTATAACTGTACTGACTACTAGCTTCGATGTACACTGTGCACAGTAGGGTTCACAACTTGAATTTACCTTTTCATCTACATTACAGACAGCATTAAATTCAGTCTTGATTTCTTTACAGAAGAGAAAAAAATAGTGCTGTTGCACTGCTAGTATGTGCAAGCACCTTCAATCGCTGCATCGTGTGAACTATGATAGCAAAGAATGTAGAAGATTGGGCCAAAATGTACCTTCTCCACCGGCAATACCAAGTACCTCTGGGGAATCACCTTCAACATCGCCACCAGACATACCTTCCAAATTTGAGAAAGTTAGAATGCACTGCATGAAGTGGAATAGTTTAATTTGTTATGGGGAGCAATCAGTACACCTAGTTTGCACAGTAATTGATAACCATCGATGCTAGTTTTTTTTTGTCACCCTCAAAGTTCATATAGTCCAGTATGCAACAGTGAGTGATTTCAGTGCAGCCCGCTCAGACCACGCATCATCGCAGGGTGAACACCAGAAGTACCACTAACTCAGTACACCGTAAATAATCGCCACGTGCCATTGTGTTAGATCTGGGGGTCTCTAGTTGGCAATGGTATTCACCTTTGATCAAATAGGGACCCTTACTTTTAAGTCAGGATAAGGGGATTACACTCGTTAATAACCCCTGCTCACCCCCTGTGTAGCTTTGCACGAGCAGATAGGCTTATCTCAGAGGCAGTGTGTTAAGCATTTGTGAATATACACAGTAATACAGTGATAACACTACAGATGGACACAACACAGGTTTTTATAAAAATAAGTATTCTTTATATAGACTTAAACACAAGACCACAAGTGACAAAATTCCACAATACTACACTTAATATTACTTGAAAGATGATTAAAGTCTCTTAGTTCAAGTTGATGGTAGATTCAACAAAGTTCTCAACAAAGTACCTGGAAGCGTAATGCAAAGTAGACAAAAAGACTTGCGCTGGTTCTGTGACCCGGGGGAACGGTTGCGTCCTTCCTCAATGCTTGCGCAGAGTAGGGGACCCGTCGTGAGCCTTACCGGTGCAAAGGTGATGCATAGATTCTCGGCCCGCGGGCCTGTTGCGGTGCGAAAGATGGCGCCTTGATGCGATGCGATGACGATGCGATGATCCAGTTGCGATGCGAGAAGATGGCGCCCTTGATTGGGCGATGCAATGACGCCCCAGGAGCCTTGCGGCGACTCTGTACTTAGGAGCCGCGACAGGCCCTGCGACGTGCTTGTCCGGCGATGCAATGGCGACTCTCTCGATGGCGTCACGCTTCTCCGGCGATGCGACAGCAGGCAGCTTCGATGAACACAAGCTTCCAGGGAGTACCTGGAAGCGTAATGCAAAGGAGACAAAAAGACTTGCGCCGGTTCCGTGACCCGGGGGAACAGTTGCGTCCTTCCTCAATGCTTGCGCAGAGTAGGGGACCCGTCGTGAGCCTTACCGGTGCAGAGGTGATGCATAGATTCTCGGCCCGCGGGCCTGTTGCGGTGCGAAAGATGGCGCCTTGATGCGATGCGATGACGATGCGATGATCCAGTTGCGATGCGAGAAGATGGCGCCCTTGATTGGGCGATGCAATGACGCCCCAGGAGCCTTGCGGCGACTCTGTCCTTTGGAGCCGCGACAGGCCCTGCGACGTGCTTGTCCGGCGATGCAATGGCGACTCTCTCGATGGCGTCACGATTCTCCGGCGATGCGACAGCAGGCAGCTTCGATGAACACAAGCTTCCAGGGAGTACCTGGAAGCGTAATGCAAAGTAGACAAAAAGACTTGCGCCGGTTCCGTGACCCGGGGGAACGGTTGCGTCCTTCCTCAATGCTTGCGCAGAGTAGGGGACCCGTCGTGAGCCTTACCGGTGCGGAGGTGATGCATAGATTCTCGGCCCGCGGGCCTGTTGCGGTGCGAAAGATGGTGCCTTGATGCGATGCGATGACGATGCGATGATCCAGTTGCAATGCGAGAAGATGGCGCCCTTGATTGGGCGATGCAATGACGCCCCAGGAGCCTTGTGGCGACTCTGTACTTTGGAGCCACGACAGGCCCTGCGACATGCTTGTCCGGCAATGCAATGGCGACTCTCTCGATGGCGTCACGCTTCTACGGCGATGCGACAGCAGGCAGCTTCGATGAACACAAGCTTCCTGGGAGATGCGTTGCGATGATTTCAGCGGCGACACGCTTCTTCTCGATGCGTCGCGCTTCCAGCTCCCAACGGCACGCAAGTGACTGGAGTCAGAATTCCCAGCAAGGAGAGGTTGGAGGAACATGGCGCGGCAGGCTAACGGCTGCTGCGGATCTCCTCGCCCAAGATAGCACAATGCAGTTTCTGAGAGGTCGTTTCCCCATGTAGAGGACGGATATTAATACTACGAACGGTGAGGATATGAGTACTTATCCCATTCTTCATATTAAGTTTGGAGAATAAACTCTTGTTTTGGTTTTCTTTTTTCCTTTCACGTTTCGTGAGGTTCTATGGAGGCGCTCCGGGGCATTAGGACCCTGTAGTTGCGGTTTCCGGAGATGCTGACGCGGCTCACGCAGGAATTCGAGCAGTGGAGAGCTTCGGGAGGAGGACGCTGCGTTCCCCATTCAAATGGCCCGTTACAGTTGGTAAATCAGGTGACAGGCTGCGGGAGGCTCGTATCTGGGGTAGTGGCAGAGGCTGTGATAGCTGTGGCTTCTACATTGGGCATTGGCAGCGGACAAGAGGTGCGCTAATACAACGCGTGAAAGGCCCAGTGTGTCGGGGGCTTTCTGCTATCGAGAAAATTGCCGGTAAGAGGCCCCAGGAGGGGGGGGCTTGCATGGAGGTGGAGGGTTTGAAGCCCATATCGTCTGAAGCTGCGGGGTCAGGTCAAGCCGACACCGAAGCTGGGATTGTGTCTGTGACTGTAGGTACTGACCTTGTCCTCCTGTCCTCCAGTACAGTAGTAGCCCCTAACGTTACATCAAACCTGACAGAGAGTGTAGTCTCTGGTGAAAGTGCTGGACATTCGGGAGAGATTAGAAATAGATATCAGTTAAGGTCCAAGCAGGCACTTAGGAAACAGGGACTTTGGGACTCAGGGGATTCAAGCGAAAAGAGAGGTCCAAAACTGATATCTCCTAAGCAGAGGAAGAGAGGGGGTCCTAGGAAAACAGGAGCAGTCAGGGGGAATAAGCAGTTTCAGGCTCAGAGGTGTACACCCTCACTTAAAAGCTTTTTCAAGATTATGGAGCAAGCAGTTAAAGATGGGGAGTCAGCGGATAAAGCCGTTAACACAAACACCAGCACTGGCGCTGGCACCAAGGATAATACTAAGGCCAACATAAAAATAAAGACAATTAAGACAGTTGTAGCTGATCAAACTAAAGTTGACCAAACGAAGGTAACCCCCAACCTCTCACCTACACCTGTATTATCTGCCTTGCCTCTTTTGCCGCTGGAGAACAGGTATTCTGTCCTGGAAAGTATACCTTATGAAAGCGGGGAAAATCAGACAATCCCAAAGGGATTAGTATGTAACCCAGAACAGGACTTTGTTCCCATTTCCAAGGTTGGGGAGCTAGAGACATTGGTTTTTTCAGTTCCCCCAGGGCTCCCTGCCCCTGCTCCGTCTGCTCCCCCTGCCCCTCCAGTTACAGCAGGTACAACAGTTGTTTCAGCCTTCTCCCCTGCTCCCCTAGCCATGGTAGTTACTCCAGCTTTAAACCCCGTGTTAGAGGGGAGAGTAGTACCTATCACTGTACCCCAAACTGTTACCCCAGGAATACTTGCTCCAATGTCACTGACACCATTTGCATCTGCCTCATTGACAGAGGGGGGGAGGAGAACAGGGCCATTTCTTCTAATTTTTCTAATTCTTTAGCTTTAACCCCAGCCGTGGAAGGGGGAGATTTAACCCCGGTCGCATTAACTGATCCGTCTACAGCATCGCCAGTACTACCGACCCCTTCGAATCCCCTCCCTGTAGCTTCACATAATTTTCCCATGTATTCTCCCCTCCCCTCCACTAGTTATACAATTAGTACAGCTCAAAGTAATCCGTGTTTGATTAGAGAGGTCAAAGATGTAGCGGCAGGAGGAGTGGAGCAGGACAGGCTTGGTCAACTGTTCTACTCACTGAGGGAGGATCTGATGGAGAAATTTGCCACATCGGAGAACTACCAAAGAGGGCTCCATGACAGATTTGACATTTTGGAGGAAAAAATTGAGGCTATAGCGGCTCGTACCGGTGTGTTAGAGGGAAAGGTTGCCTCATTGTCAGGAATATCAGTGGAGAGCACTAAGGATATTGAGGCCCTTAAAGTTCAAAATCGTAAATTAGTTATGGACATGGAACGGCTGGAAATGCAGAGTAGACGGAATAATCTACGAATTCTGAAAATTCGAGAGGGCGCAGAAGTGGAGGATATTAAGGGTTTTGTATGCGTCTGCTACGGGAGGATGTACTAAAAGACAGACCTGACATAGACCTGGAAGCCGAGATACAGCGTGTGCACCGAGACCCCTTCAGACTGCATCCAGACCGCAAGGCTCCGAGAAAAATACTTGTCTATTTTCAAACGTATGCGGAACTTATTCTTAGTAGATGTCTTGCACGTTCTTCTCTCCATTACCGTGCTAATCCCTATCAAATTAGATCAGATATGGGAGAGAAGACTGCGCAGAGGCAATGGGAGTTGGGTTGAAGGATGCCCGAACTCCGATCATTGGGCGCACAGGTTCAAATGAAGTTCCCCACACTACTAAAGATCATGTGGAACAACAAAATGCATATCAGTAATTACCCAGAGGAGGTAGATGAATGGTTGGTGGGGATGAGAAAATAGTAGGGTAATAAGTTCATTTCGAATGTAATTATCTTTTGGCGGGAGGGAGCGATAGACGGAGGGGCAAGGTGGTGAAGGGAAGTAGGGAAAAAACTAGAGAAACTTAGAAAGTAAAAAAAAAATGAGGGAAGGGAAGTAAGGGACGCAAGCTATATGTGCTGTATAGGTCTAGTAAAAAAAAAAAAGTCAAGGTGTATAAGCATTAAAAATAGAACTAAAGTGGGTGGGGATAAATTCTACTGGATGTGCTTTGGGCTGGGAGCTCCCTAGGGCGTCGGATACGCCAATTGTGAAGGGAGGGTTCCTCGGAGGGTGGGGGGAGGTGAAGTTCCAGGGGGGAGGGCCGAAAATAAAAAAAGTCCTCATATGCCAGAATTTTATGTTGTAAAGGTTTGGAATATCATTACAAGTCTATACAATTATTAGTCAAAATCTCATTATTCTATCAATATATATATGGCATCGAGTACTAGAATCCTATCATGGAATATAAATGGATTGGGAAGCCAGAAAAAACAACAGAGAATATGCGAGTTTTTCAGGAATTCTGAAGCATTCTTGTATCTTTTGCAGGAAACAGATTTAGAGTCGAAGGAGTGTGCGCAAATCTTTACCAGATATAATTGGGTCCAGGAAGTCCTGTGCTCTAATCAGAAAGGGTCAAATAGAGGTGGAGCCATCATAGTACGGGCACATAAAGGGGACCAGCTGGGGTACGGACCAGTCAGGAAGGTGGTTGGCAGCAGTACTGTCTGTTGGAGGTTTTACTTTTCTTTGCGCTGTGTACTATGTACGAAGATAACGCAGTGTTTCTTCAGAAGCTACAGGAGTATTTGACACAGTATACAGTGCCAGTCATACTAGGTGGGGATTTTAACTTAGTGTTTGACCAAGATCTAGACCGCACCTCGAAGGTGAAATATAATCCCCCCAATAAATCCATCTCAGCACTAAATAGTATTATTAAAGAATTTGTTTTAGTAGATGTCTGGAGAACTAAGCATGGTAATCATAGAGAGTACTCCTTTTTTAGCAAAAAATATAAACAATTTTCCAGAATTGATTTTTTTCTGATAGATCAAACTTTTCTTTCAGACATAGTGTCTGTATCTAATATGCCAGTAGGTTTGTCAGACGACTCTGTGGTGGAGTTGGAAATGAATCTCAAAATTAACTATACAGTGCGGCGGTGGACCCTGGATAGAACAATGCTCTTAGACGAAAAAGTTAAATTAAACATCAAAGAAAGTCTCTCCAAATTCTTTCGGTTTAATGTTGGGACAGCTTCAGAGCGTATTGTTTGGGATGCATCAAAATCCTTCTTAAGGGGGGTCTTTAAGACACAGAAGGTTTCGATAATAAAACGTAGAAAAGAAATAGACATCCACGATCTAGAAGAGATTAAAAATAAGGAACGGCAACTCCAACGGGCAGCGTTAAATGACAGAGGTAAGATCCAGGTACTAGAAAAGGAACTGGGCGAGATACAGGCACGTCTTAAGGCTCGTACCGATAAAATTAACAGGGACAGGTGGGAGGTGAGCAAGCTTCGTAATTTCGAATATGGGGAAAAATGCGGCTCGCTCCTCGCATGGAAGGCTAGATCTGAGAGAAGCAGAAATAATATTATGTTGTTAATTCAGGAGGAAACAGGGTCAAAGCTAACAGAGGACTCCAAAATAAGGGATGAAGCAAGAGGGTTTATGGAGGAACTGTACAAAGAACAAGATATGCCTAGTGAAGATGTATTGGAAAATTGATGGGTAGAGAAAGAATTGCCACAGTTGAGCGAATCTGATAAACTTTACCTAGTTACAGCTATAACGGAGGGAGAGGTGAGGACCCAATTGAAAAAAATGACTAGAAACAAAGCGGCAGGCCCTGATGGGCTGGCGACCGAAGATTATAAGGATAACGTAGAGGAGGTAGTAGGCCCACTTGTTTCATTATTTACCAGGATTCTCATAGAGGGGGATTGTATTCCTGATACTTGGGCTGAGGCAACAATAACATTGCTGGTAAAACCTAACAAGGATCCAAAAAGAATAGCTTCATACAGGCCTATCTCGCTCCTTAATTCAGATTCCAAAATATATTCCGGCATTCTTTCGACTAGACTCGCAAAAGTAATTAAATCCATCATACACTCAGATCAGAGAGGTTTTATACCTGGACGCCAATTAAATGAACTAACATATCAGGTTATAGTGTGGAAAAGTAAATTTTGCCATGTTCTGTGTCCCTACGCCTTATCCATCATATGTTATGTGTGCATGATCAATATGCATATGTTATTCCCCATTTCTGATTAAAGACGCAATTACAGTTGTGTCCACCTCTGGTATGCTATTTTCCAGTCCTCGTGAATACTACGAATATCAGGCCTATGTAAGTAATGTTGCCACGTTTCTCAGTGTGCACGTTATTCAATTATAAAGTCCCCGTTTCCAGGCCTCAAAAGGGCCCGGACCACAGATTCAGCTCCTGTCTCCTGAAAGCCTCGCTGAGGAGCGATACAGCCCCCACCTGTATCCTCGACCCTTCACTTACTTCCTGCCTTGCAGTGCCCGGTGCACCCCGGCTCTGCCTCTGAGTCTGCCAAAAGTATGTTATAGTTCCAGCTATCAGTTCAGTCCTCCTCCTCTGCATTCCTAAGCTACTGAACTGCATCAATAGTTTCCGTCATTGTCTAGCCTTCTCGTCTCCATGTTAGAGAAATACTGTATTTAATGGTCATTTAGTATTCTTCACGCACTACATGTAGAATAATGCATGGTCCAGTCTTAGAATCAAGTTAGCTTTTCCCCTCATGACTTCTAGTCTATATCAACATGTTCCCTAAACAGTAGATACCAGATAGGGTTTAGGTACATGTCGCTCCGACCCTCCAGACTTTAGTCTCTGCTCCTAGCACAGAGTTCGTAGCCCCCAGCTTCTCCTAGTAACACGTCATTGCCAGTTTTCGCGCACCATTAGGTTAGAGGTCCCGGCTCCTTAGGTAGCCCCCTCCAAAGTTTCCGCCCATTCATGACATATTCTGTTACGTTTTCCATCACATGTCTAAGTAAACTCCCAGTTACACCTCTTATTTCTCTTATCTCTCGCGACTGCTACGCGTCACGCCTCCTACTCCACCCACTGCTACGCCTACTGCAATGTAATGCTATGTGTTTGCGCTATGTATATAAGTCAATGTTTTGTTATTAAATGTTAGCGCGCTCATCCCAGACCTAGCCCCAGCAGCTGCTGGGCCTCTTTTCCCCTGCTGGGCCCCAGTTGTCCTGCTGGGCCCTGTCATTCTGTTCCTATGCAGGTTGTCCTGATCCTGTCCTTATGCTGTAATAAACCTGCAGAAACTCCTACTACCTCGAATCTTGACTCTTATTTATTGAGCTATCTGTTATGCTATAAGTCTAGTCAAAAATAGGGTATTATTTATTTATTTACCACATAATGGCGCCCGAACAGGGACTTGCCCTTTCCCCAAGCGTCGGTGAAGCCACGCCGACCCCCTGACCCTCTGCAGTCGTGACGGAACCATACCGTGCACTGGCAGATATTTCTGCTCCAAGTATCCCTCAGGCCCACGGAGGAGACGGAGGAGGCGGTCCAGCATCCGAACGAGACGGTGGAGGAACGCGGCGAGTCCCGACCAGAGCCCAAGCCGAGAGTCCAAGGTCCGAGGTATCCGGAGGCCCACCCGTAACTGAAGTCCGAAGTCCGAAGTTCGTCGTCGTAGTCCAGTCCCGTCCGAGGCCTTCCGTTCCGTGCTGCCCGGTGAGTACCATTGCTGGGGTAGTGTCTAGACAGGGTCAGTCTAAATTGACTCCTGGTCCGTGGGTTGGTGGTACCCAAGCCCACAAACGAAGTGTTCACCTAGGTGGATACGGGTCTTGATGCGTTCCTTTATGGGACCGGTATGTTCCGTACTGTTACAGCAGTGCATCCAGTAACTCTAGTCTGTTCCGTTCTCGAGAATTCTGTTCTGTTTCTGTTTTCAGTATTTTCAGGTAGTATTCTGTTCGAACTGTTATTTATAATGTTGTTTAATGTATTTTCAACGTCGTGGTATGCCTGAATTGTTTTCTCAATTGTTATTGTTTTTTGTGTATTGTATTGTGTTCCGATTCAAGTTTAGAATGCCGCTCTTTTCCAAGTTACGTCAGTTAAAAACTAGAAAGGGTCTGCTGGAAGCAGCAGTTCCTGTTCCGCCTAGGGACAGTCCAGGTCACTTTATGTATCAGAAACATGGCATAAGCGCCATATTGTATCTAGATTTATGGGTAGAATATACCAAACAGTTAGAAGAAAAGTATAGATGGCCCGTATCGGGTACATGGGATGCCGAATGTATCATGCGAGTAGAAGAAGCATTATGGAAAAAGAAAGCCAGACAGTCACAGAAGGATGCCATCGAGTTATGGCGTAAGGAAGCGCATAGAAGAACGGAAAAGGAAGTCAGAAAGTCAGAGTTAAGTAGAGAATCCCAAGAACGAGCCCAAGAAAGAGAATTAATCGAGATAGGTGAACAAGTCAAAGTCGAACAGTCAGACAGACAGAGGCATGCCCTTATTAAGGGTATGTATCCTCTCCTTGCCGAAGGTTTGCCAAAAGCGACCCCAGAGGCACCCAGTAATTTCCCGCCACCATTAGTTCCGACCAAGCTACGTCACAAACCGACCGCAGCTGATATTTTTATTTCGTCCTATTTGGACGACACAGTTCCAGAATATGCAAATCCAGTTCGCGCTCCACCTGTCCCTGTAAATCAGGCACTTCCCGTTCCTCCAGACACCGGAGTACCTGTTACGGTACCCCCGGGTCAGCCTGCCATACAAGTTCAGCCCACGTTACAATTACCGACCCTGCAAGCACGAAGAATGTCAGTCGACGATTCTAGTATAGGGGCCGCAGGAGGAGGTCCTCCTCAAACTCCGCCGCCACACAAGCGTTTATCAGTACTCGAATTACATGCTCAAGCATCACAGCGTACTCCTAAAAGTAATAAGTCTGTTACAGAAATCAGACAAGCCCTTGCCGAATGTGTCTATGACACAGTCCCAGGCGAGTATAATATGGTTTTATATTCCGTACGCGTAAGAAGGGTGACCGAGTATCTAGTCACCTTACCAAATATGAAAGAAGATCTAGACAGAATATATCGTTTCATCCGTACAGGGGATGATCCAGAAAGTATTGGCGAGATTATGTCTCAAAGGAAAGCCGAGATTCAGCTCATGGTGTTAAAGTTCCTGATCAATTGTCTAATAAGAGAACAAGATTACCCGTCTAAAGATCCCGCCGAAATGAGAATCCTAACAAGGTGGAGTGATAATATAGCCGAGGGTAAGCACAAGACCATTAGTGCCATGGAGAGTATGTACAAGAAAATTCGTAAAGAAATAATAAGGTTACACGAACAGCGTAAAGCAGCACAAGTAAGCGAGAAAGAAAGTATCTCTGATCCTGAAGAGGAAGACGAGAATCCCGCCAGAATAGCGTATGTAGGAAAATCCAGATTTCCAGATCGCCATTTACGTCCAGAACCTAAGTCTATTTTTCATCATCTAGCACCAGAACAAGGTTCCCTAGAACAAGTATTTCAAGCTACCGATCACATCCTGAAATCACGAGTCGGTTACAGTGAACTAAGTACCATGCACGAACAAGAACTAGCCCGATCAGCAGTCCGATGGATTACTGATTCTACCACTTTTCCAGACGAAATAGTGGCACAAATGTTTCTGAAACTGCCCCCAGCCGAGCAACGACTGGTGGGTATGTATATGATCCAACACCTCATTACCCTGTATGAGGGTCAACATTCTGATCCAGGCCCGTTACATGATATCCTGAACGAGTTACTCCAGTACAGATGGAGAGGTCTAGGTACCGATTTAATTAGTGTCATTCTAGAACAGCGTCACAAGTATAGAACGTTCCTGAACCCGCATTTTGTTCATGTCTCACCCCCAGAAAGAAAACCATTCTACATAGACAGACAGAATCCGCTACGAGAAGTCCACCCAGTCCAAGGGGCGGGTGGCGTAATGCAACGAGTGTTTGTATACACTCCGATATCAAAGATGGAACTTCTTGAAATGAAGAAATTAATCCCCTGTCACGACAAAGATCCAGCGGGGTTCCATAGAGAATTAAAGGACATGCTCCGTATGGGAGAATACACTTACCCAGATATCATTAAAATGTTAAAGGTCCTGCTACCCGCAGGGGTGTATGAAAAGTTAAAGGAAAAAGAATGGGAGGTGGGAGAGAAAAAGATCGATTGGACAGCTCTAGAAGCTGAAGACAAGGCACGAGTACCAGGTACCGGTCTTGGAGATAAATGTAAAGAATTACCAGAATTATTGATTCAAGTTTTACCCAGATTATTGACAACTAGGAAAGAAGACTGGGATGCAATCTCAGCCTGTAAACAGAAACAAGATGAAGACATTAGTGATTTTTATTCTAGATTTGAGAAATGTTTCAGTATTAACAGTGGTCTCAAGACAAGTAGTGAGTCATACCCTCATCTTTTCGTTACCAAATTAGTCGAGAATTCAAGTCCACAAATTAAAAACCGAGTTTTGAAAGTTGAAAGCACCTGGCAAGCAAATACTCCGTCCCAGATGCTCCAGATGCTCCAGTACCACCAGAATAGAATCAGAGAAGAGCAAGAACACGAAAGAAAACGTATGAAAGACACGAAAATGAAAGTGCTAGTTGCACAATCTATTCCTCAAGACAGTCAGAAGAGAGGTCCGAATCAAGCCAGTCACCCTGCAGCTCCCGTTAAAGGGAACTGCAATTATTGTAAACAGCCAGGTCATTTTATAAACGAGTGTGCAGTTCTGAAACACAACATAGCTACTGGTAAGACTAAAGAAAGACCACGTCCGCCGAGACAAGAACAAGTTTCACAGACTCCTCAGTCACAGAATGCACCACAGACAGTTACAGTACCGCAGCCTATTGCTGCAACACAGCACGTTACATCGCAGATGTACCAGTATGCACAGTCCGAGTATCCAGAGTATCAGTCATATTCATGAAACAGCCTAGAGAGGGAGGTAGGCTTGCCTCTCATCGAGATACCTGTAGACCAAGAAGGTCCCTATGTTCATAGTCAAGTATTAGGGAAAGACAGAAAGTTTTTGATCGATACAGGGGCAAGTAGGACCACAATTAGTCACGCCGAAGTTCCAGGGGCTCCGCTCTCAGGCTCAAGAAATGTTTCCCTTGGATTTTCAGGAAAACCCATAGTTAATGAAATATCTAAGCCAGTTACTCTAGAAGTAGGTCCATTGTCCCGTACTACTGATCTGTTACTTACTAAGTCATGTCCAGAAAATCTATTAGGCATTAAGACATTGAAAGAATTAGGTGCAGTTATTTGCTGTTCCCCAGAGGGAATACGTCTGTTCCTACGTGACTTCAAGGGTCACTATGTATTACGAGATTTTGATGCAAGATTGTCTAATGTTCCGCAGCATTTATGGGCGCAAGGTCCAACTGATGTAGGTTACATGCAAATCACACCCTATCGTGTGACTCTCAAACCAGGTGTAGTGTTACCACGAATCAGGCAGTACAGATTGCCACCTGAGGCTGTAGCAGCCTTATCCAAAATTATTGACGAGCTCATGGCTCAAGGAGTAGTTGTAGAAACTGACTCCAATGTGTGTAATTCTCCGATCATTCCAGTCATGAAACGTACTGATCCAAATGCACCCCCAGTATATCGATTAGTGATTGATTTACGAGAGCTTAATAAATGTATTATTCCTCAGTACCCAGTTGTCCCAGACATTTCTTCCCTGTTAACAGCCATTGATTCCGAAGCCATGTTTTTCACTGTCATAGACCTCAAGAATGCATTTTTTAGTGTTCCAATTCATCCAGATAGCCAGTTTCTTTTCGGATTCTGTTTAAATGGAAGGAGCTATATGTTTACACGCGCTCCTCAAGGTTTCACAGAAAGCCCTAGTATTTACAGTCAAGCACTCAAGAGACAACTAGACAACATTCACATGCCAACTGACACTGCCCTGCTCCAGTATGTCGATGATCTACTGATCACAGCCCGTTCTGAACGTGCTTGCGAGCGAGCATCACTTACAGTTCTGTATTTTCTAGCCGAGATGGGGCACAAGGTGTCACCTTCGAAGCTTCAATTCTGTGTCCAGCAAGTGGTATACTTAGGACACTTGCTGTCCAAGAGGGGTAGGCAGTTGACACCCGACCGTATCCAGTTAATAGCGAGTCTTCCCCAGCCCAGAACCCAGAAGGAGGTACGTGCCTTTATCGGCCTTACTTCTTATTGTAGACAATGGATTCCCCAGTATGCATTCCTAGCCAAGCCACTGATACAGTTAACGACACAGGAGGCAGCCGTATCGACTGTCCTCCCTTGGACATCTGACCATACACTTAGTTTTAACGAGTTAAAGAAAGCCCTATGTCAAGCTCCAGTTCTAGCTACACCGAACTACAGTAAGCCTTTTACACTTTTCGTTACTGAACGCGAAGGTACAGCATTATCTGTCCTCACACAAGATCAAGCAGGTCAATACAAGCCCTGTGCTTATTTTTCGAGCACATTAGATCCAGTCGCCCAGGCGTTGCCTGCGTGCCTCAAGTCAGTTGCAGCCACAGCACTAGCTATCAGACAAAGTGATTCTATAGTTTTAGGACATTCCTTGACAGTACAAGTTCCACATTCAGTAGAAGTTCTTTTAAACCGAACACAAACTCAGCACTTGACAATTGCACGTTTAACAGGTTATGAATTGACACTGTTCCAGCCACACATAGAAATTAGACGCTGCAACGTCCTGAATCCTGCTACACTGTTACCATCAGCTAGTTCAAATCCAGACACACATGATTGTGTGGAAGTAGTTAACATTACGACAAAGCCAAGACAAGACCTGACAGATATTCCGTTACCAGATCCTGACCTGACACTTTATGTGGATGGTTCATGTATGAGAACTAGTACAGGAGAACTAGTCGCCGCGTATGCAGTGACTACTGACACTGAAGTTATTGAAACACACCGTATTGATACTCTGTCCGCTCAAGCAGCAGAGCTAGTCGCTCTGACACAAGCCTGTATACATGCCAAGAACCTGAAGGTTAATGTTTACACAGATTCACGTTACGCATTCGGAGTTGTACACGACTTCGGAGTGCTCTGGCAGGAGAGAGGTTTTATGACTTCTCATGGAACCAAGATTCAGCATGGTCTCCTTATTCAAGCCCTGTTAGATGCCATACATTTACCGACATCTATTGCTATCATGAAGTGCAAAGCACATACGAAAGTCACTGACATTATTTCCCAAGGTAATGATTTAGCAGACCGCACAGCCAAGCTTACAGCACAGACTCCAGACATTCCAGTTAATCAGACACAGACACATACTCCAGATCCGATTACATGCATGACAGTTAAGGACCCTACTCAAGATGTCATAGATATCCAGTCACATGCTACTCCTGATGAAATCAAGAAATGGTCTGTACAAGGAGGGGTCCAGACAGATCAAGGATGGTTAACGAAGGGTAGAGCCACATGGTTTCTCCCCGATTCTATGGTTCAAGTCATTATCAATACCGCACATAGTCCAGCACATTTAGGAGAAAAAGCTATGTTAGACAGTATCCAGAACATTTGGTTCAACAAGCATTTACGAGCTGCAGCCAAGCAGAAAGTCCGTACCTGTATGATATGTTGTCAGTTTAATCCAGGTAAAAGTGTCCCGGTGGAACAAGGTGGTTTCCAGCCCCCTGACCACCCTTTTGAGGTCCTCCAGATGGATTATATTCAAATGGAGCGATGTCGAGGTTTCAAGTATGTTCTTGTAGTTGTATGCGCCTTGTCCAGGTGGACAGAAGCATATCCAGTCCCAGATTACACAGCCGCGACCACTGCCAAGCAGTTGGTTCGTGAATTCTTCCCTAGATATGGACTCCCTAGAGTCGTATATTCTGATAACGGCCAGCCATTCTCATCTGAACTCATGAAACACGTTTCCCTTTTGTTAGGGTACCAGTGGAAGTTCCATTGTGTACGCCATCCAGAAGCAGCTGGACTAGTCGAAAGGCATAATCAGACTCTGAAAATCCGTATAGCAAAAGTATGTAAAGACAAGGGTGTGGACTGGTTAGTAGCTTTGCCAGTCGCTCTGTTTTATATGCGCATGGTCGCACATTCCAGATCAGGTCTGTCCCCGTATGAGGTCGTTTTCGGCCGCCCCCCTAACATGTGGGGTACTCCTAGACCCCGAAGTATTACCGATGTTTCATGTAATATGCTGACAGATTACCTAGCTTCCTTGATGTCTGCCCTCAACTCATGTCGTTCACAGGTTGCCGCCGCATTTCCAGACAATACCGAGGTGGCACCGCACGAGGTCGTTCCAGGCTCCCTTGTGATGATCAGAAATTTTGACAGATCAAGTCCGCTGGAACCACGTTGGAAGGAGCCACGTCAGGTCCTCTTGACCACCCGAACTGCCGTCAAGTTGGAAGGCAGGAAGGGGTGGGTCCACCTTTCTCATGTAAAACTTTTCAAAGGATCGAAACCAGTCTTCAAAAACATTTCCAAGAACATTTCCCAGGATTCGAAGGATTGCCAGAACATTGTTTTAAAGGACTGTCCCGCACAAGACATTATTACAACCCCTCCCTTGTTAGAGAAAACTCCGCAACAGGAGTATAAGTTAAAGCTCAGGTCTAATAAGTCAGCCAGTTTGATTGTATAAGTCCTCCCCTAGGTGAAACGGTTAGACTGTTTCTGACATGTATAAAATAGACCCCCATAGTGAGAGAGTCAGTCAAAGCTCAATCAAATGTATCGTTTTTCTGAGTTTCGTATTATTTCTCAGCATAATGATTTCCTGCACCAGCTATGCTTTCTATCTGTGTTTTTCAGTTCCTCATGTAAATATGTCTGCTCATGCTACAGTAGAGCACACGTTTAGTGATCTGCCTCCTCACGAATATGCATACCGCCTCGCTATGCGCAACAACACATTTATCCGTATGTTACATTATTCACACCAGACCAGCAATGCCACTAATTGTTGGGTGTGTGGTCGACTCCCCCCTTTCCAGACACCGAAGGGAGTTCTGCCACTGTTTCCTTATCCATTCTCACACAATGGTTCGTGTGGAGCATGGTCCACGTTAACGTCATCCTCAACAGATATGTCTTTTCTTAACAGTACATGTTTCCCAGACAAGCAAGGTTTCCCCCACAGAACAGGTTTAGATTTAGAAAATGAAGTATATAATTTAGGAAATTATTCGTCGAATTTCATGGTTCTGAATGTTCAGTCTGATACTACTCCAGACTCACCCGCTATTTCAGTACTACCAGTCAAAGGCGAATTATGTGTCCATAGTTATGGTTCTGTACATATAGGTCATAGTGAATGTACTACTGTTATCCAGTATAGTGACAGTGGGAAATCTATTTTCAAAGCTTCACGTCATTCTTATTTTATTTGTGGTCAAACTGCATATGTCCGTCTGCCCCTCGATTGGGAGGGAACCTGTTACATTGCTTTCCTACTGCCACCTGTTTTTCTAGCCCCACCTGACTATCATAGGAATTCTTTCTTAGTACACACTAGACACAAGAGAAATCTCCCGATTGTCGATTATACTGAAACCGCCGCAGAGCAATTCATTGATATAGATAAAGGTGTTTTCCCTTATTTAGGTACAGTTGTAAATAGTAAGCTAATCCGTAGGTTAACAAGAACCCTTGAAGCAGTAGTAGATGAGACTGCCTCCGCTCTAGGTAACTTAACTGAAGAGCAATCCTTTATGAGAATTGTCGTTTTACAGAATCGTCTCGTCCTTGACGTCATACTGGCCGATAGGGGCGGGGCCTGTAGAGTTCTCGGATCCAGTTGTTGTATTTTCATTCCTAATAACGCGCCGTCTGTTTATTCAGCTATAACCAGACTCCATAAAATTGCCCATCTGTTACACCAAGATCTAGGCACCTGGACATGGTCCGGTTGGTTCTGGAATATAATTTCCGCATGGGGTTGGAAAGTCCTGTCCTTTTTAGGTATTGCAGTAGCGATCATATTTAGCTGCTGCCTCTGTATACAATGTGGCCCTGCGATTTGCAGCATGTGTGCTACCTCTTGTATTCCCAGTCCCAAGCCCTGTTCTAAATCCCGTTCCAAGACAATTCGAGACGAGCAAATGGTACTGTATGAAATGATAGACGGTATCATGAATATTGATGTTTCCTGATGGAAACGTAGTGACAAGGAGGGAATGTGGAAAAGTAAATTTTGCCATGTTCTGTGTCCCTACGCCTTATCCATCATATGTTATGTGTGCATGATCAATATGCATATGTTATTCCCCATTTCTGATTAAAGACGCAATTACAGTTGTGTCCACCTCTGGTATGCTATTTTCCAGTCCTCGTGAATACTACGAATATCAGGCCTATGTAAGTAATGTTGCCACGTTTCTCAGTGTGCACGTTATTCAATTATAAAGTCCCCGTTTCCAGGCCTCAAAAGGGCCCGGACCACAGATTCAGCTCCTGTCTCCTGAAAGCCTCGCTGAGGAGCGATACAGCCCCCACCTGTATCCTCGACCCTTCACTTACTTCCTGCCTTGCAGTGCCCGGTGCACCCCGGCTCTGCCTCTGAGTCTGCCAAAAGTATGTTATAGTTCCAGCTATCAGTTCAGTCCTCCTCCTCTGCATTCCTAAGCTACTGAACTGCATCAATAGTTTCCGTCATTGTCTAGCCTTCTCGTCTCCATGTTAGAGAAATACTGTATTTAATGGTCATTTAGTATTCTTCACGCACTACATGTAGAATAATGCATGGTCCAGTCTTAGAATCAAGTTAGCTTTTCCCCTCATGACTTCTAGTCTATATCAACATGTTCCCTAAACAGTAGATACCAGATAGGGTTTAGGTACATGTCGCTCCGACCCTCCAGACTTTAGTCTCTGCTCCTAGCACAGAGTTCGTAGCCCCCAGCTTCTCCTAGTAACACGTCATTGCCAGTTTTCGCGCACCATTAGGTTAGAGGTCCCGGCTCCTTAGGTAGCCCCCTCCAAAGTTTCCGCCCATTCATGACATATTCTGTTACGTTTTCCATCACATGTCTAAGTAAACTCCCAGTTACACCTCTTATTTCTCTTATCTCTCGCGACTGCTACGCGTCACGCCTCCTACTCCACCCACTGCTACGCCTACTGCAATGTAATGCTATGTGTTTGCGCTATGTATATAAGTCAATGTTTTGTTATTAAATGTTAGCGCGCTCATCCCAGACCTAGCCCCAGCAGCTGCTGGGCCTCTTTTCCCCTGCTGGGCCCCAGTTGTCCTGCTGGGCCCTGTCATTCTGTTCCTATGCAGGTTGTCCTGATCCTGTCCTTATGCTGTAATAAACCTGCAGAAACTCCTACTACCTCGAATCTTGACTCTTATTTATTGAGCTATCTGTTATGCTATAAGTCTAGTCAAAAATAGGGTATTATTTATTTATTTACCACAATAGGGGCCATAGACTTTGCAACTAAGAATGGGCTTCCACTGGCTATCGTCGCGATTAACGCTGCAAAAGCCTTTGATCAAGTCAATTGGAGGTTTCTGTGGAAAACCATGGAAAAATTTGGATTTCCAGACACATTTATCAAGGGGATTGAGACTCTATATAGACGGCCTAGGGCTAAAGTTTTACTTAACGGAAGCCTAACAGATTGGCTATATATTTCAAGAGGAACAATACAGGGCTGTCCCCTGTCACCTCTTCTCTTTGATATTTACATAGAGCCTTTTGTTTGTTCCATAAGATCTGACCTTAATATTTTACCATTTGTGTTGGGAAATTTGGAGCTTAAGACGGCACGTTATGCCGATGACCTTTTACTTTATACGTCAAACCCTGATGAGGCTATCCCACGCTTAATAGAATTGGCCAAAGATTTTGGTACAGTGTCAGGGTACGGAATAAACCAAGATAAAACTGACATCATGTGTTGGAATTGCCCGTCCCCCACATTAGAGGCGAAAACAAAAATAAGATATTTGGGGATTCATATCACTCAAGCCTTGGATGAGGTAGTGAAGGTCAGTTGGAATATAGTATTAAAACAAGTTAAGAAACTCTTGACTAGATGGAACGCTCTGCCTTTTAATCTCTATGGCAGAGTGAATTTGGTTAAGATGATTATTTTACCAAAGTTAACTTTCTTATTTAATTCAATTCCTCTGGGTTTTGATAAAAAAGATATAGCTAATCTCCAGGGTCGGATAGGCTCATTCATATGGGCTACTAAATCCCCTAGAATAGCATGGAGAAAATTGAGGAGGGGTTTGAAATTAGGAGGATAGGCGCTACCAGATTTACTTTTTTACTGTTATGCTTTTCAGTTCAAAAATGTTAGGCTCCTGGCAAATAAATTGGACTCGTCATCCCATGGTAAACTTTTTCAAGCTATGCTCACAGACTTGCCACAAGGCTTAGATTTTTTTTTGTTTAAATTTGGAGACCAGAAATTTTTTAAGAAGGTTCGTTTGAAGGTCCTGAAGACTGCGCTCACTGTATGGCAGGCGATGCGAAGAATCTTTGATATTCCCTACTATCATCATCTGGCCCCCATTTGGGATTCTCCAGGTACCCCAGAATGCTTATTGGATCGGTTAGCTATTCCATTGAAAGTTGCAGGTTTCTTGCAGTGGGGTGACCTGTGTAATCACGGAGAATTATTAAGTTGGGAATCTCTTCTTAACCTCACAGGAGGTGCTATTTCAAGGTTTAAGTTTTATCAGCTGTCTTCATGGTGGGAAGAGCAACGTGGGGGAAATACAAGAGAGGTTGTAATCTTGGAGCATGTTAACAGGGGAGGGGGCTGGAAGGGTGAGCTATCACACTGGTACACTATAATGTTATACGAGAAAGATAATTTGGGAGCAGAAATAGTTAAACTCTGGGGGGACTTAATAACTGAGGATTCGGGGAAAATGGTAAAATTATGGACGGATTCTTTTGTTTACTCACAGAATGTTATAAAGCCCTCTAATCTAAGGAGGAACCATTTTTATACAGCGTATAGGGCATATTGGACTCCATCAAAGCTCTCAAAGATCTCTGTAGATGAATACCTATGTCCCAGATGTAAGACAGTAGCAGCGGATGATAGGCATATGTTTGCGAAGTGTCCTGTATTGGAAACTTACTGGGAGGAGGTTGCTAGTTTCTTAGAGCAGGTAACATTATTACCCGTTGAATGCAATACCAGATTAATACTTTTTGGCTTCCCTCAAGACTATGATATCAGAGATAATATTACACAATTGATGTTTTATGTTCTTGTCATTGCTAGAAGGGAAATATGTAGGGAATGGAAGTCCGCCAGTCCTCCGAGATTTGCGGACTGCCTTAGAAACATTATGGTGGTGAGTGGTTTGGATTTGTCGTGTGGCGGAGAAAGGGCAAGTAGGGTATGGTCTCCACTGACGGCATGGTCTGAGAGCTAATTCGGAACCGAGCCCGATGATTATGCCAGAGGTTTTTTTTGGTCCTATCCTCCCGCAGGGCAAAAATCACCGTAAACGGGAGTGGGATGGGAAACGACCTACCTCTGGGTGACCACCGTTGGCTACTTGCAGACTCCAGGGCGGGAACAATTAAGTCTGAGGTGGTGGCCCGGAGAAAGCCTTTCTAGAGTCATATTTCTGGTGGCATTATATGAGGACTCAAAAAAAAAAAAAAAAAAAGAATTCCCAGCAAGGACATTCAGGAGGGAGCTGGTGGTGAAGTCTTTTGGCCCTGAGACTTCAGCAGGAGGCAAGTACAGTTCAAGCCCTTGGAGAATATTCTGTAGATGAAAGTCCTTACAAAGTTCCTTCTCCGTTCCCTTGGCAATGAAGCAACCACTGCAGGCCAACCCAGCAAACAGCACACTGGCAGAGAGGCAGTCCAGCTCCTGCAGCTTCCTTGGTTCGTCTCCTTGGCAGAAAGGTTTCTTGGTCCAGAAGTGATCTAAAGTCTGTGGGACTGGGTCCCAATATTTATACCCCAAAATCCTTTGTTCTCTGAAGGCAGAGAGGCTTCTGCCTAGTTCAAACCAGTTCCTGAGCACTTTGTTGACATGACTCTCTTCTTCCTTTCACTGTGCAGGGCAGAGACATCAGCCACCCCACAGGAGGTGGATCCGGCACAGGGGAGGGAAGATACAGCTCTGGAGCACTCTGTTGATAGGATTCCTCTTCTCCTTTCACTGTGCAGGGCAGACGATTCCTGAGGGGGAAAGCCGGAATCTAGCGCACAAGGCTTTTTAATCTTGTTCTATTATTTTCAACTTATCTTTGTCTATTTTAAATACCGCACCATAACGCTCATACCTGCCGCACCACTTTACAATACTCTCCGTAGCCGATTAGGAGCTGCTAGGGGACCCTGGAAGACTTCCCTGCGCAAACATTAGGCGCCATCTTGGGGGAAGTGCAGTCAGCGGGTTAGTTTCGTCCTGCACCACCTGACCTTAGGGCATAAAAGCTGTAACAGGCTGCTCGCGCATTCACGCAGATGATTCCTGAGGCGGAAAACCGGGAATCTAGCGCACGAGGCTTTTTAATCTTATTCTGTTGATTTAAAAATTGTTTTCAATTTATCTTTGTCTATTTTAAATACCGCACCATAGCGCTCATACCTGCCGCAACCCTTTACAATCCTCTCCGCAGCCGATTAGGAGCTGCTGTGGGACCCTGGAAGACTTCCCTGCGCAAACATTAGGCGCCATCTTGGGGGAAGCGCAGTCAGCGGGCTACTTTCGTCCTGCACCACCTGACCTTAGGGCATAAAAGCTGTAACAGGCTGCTCGCGCATTCATGCAGAGGATTCCTGAGGCAGAAAGCCGGAATCAGGCGCACAAGGCATTTTAATCTTGTTCTGTCAATTTAAAAATTGTTTTCAACTTCTCTTTGTCTATTTTAAATACCGCACCATAACGCTCATATCTGCCGCACCACTTTACAATCCACTCCGCAGCCGATTAGGAGCTGCTGTTGGACCCTGGAAGACTTCCCTGCGCAAACATTAGGCGCCATCTTGGGGAAGCGCAGTCAGCAGGCTAGTTTCGTCCTGCACCACCTGACCTTAGGGCATAAAAGCTGTAACAGGCTGCTCGCGCATTCACTCAGACGATTCCTGAGGCGGAAACCCGCTAATCTAGCGCACAAGGCTTTTTAATCTTGTACTGTTCATTTTAAAATTGTTTTCAACTTATCTTTGGCTATTTTAAATACCGCACCATAACACTCATACCTGCCGTGCCACTTTACAATCCTCTCCGCAGCAGATTGAGAGCTGCTGGGGGACTCTGGAAGACTTCCCAGTGCAAACATTAGGTGCCATCTTGGGGGAAGCGCAGTCAGCGGGCTTGTTTCGTCCTGCACCACTTGACCTTAGGCCATAAAATGATTCCATCATCCTGTACGCGCAGCGGTCATGCGCTGCGGGCGCGCTGACGGAGCGATGAAGGCGCACCTAAGGCAATCCCGTCTGTGCCCGTCTGCACCAGAATGAGCCGGGAGGCGGGAAATGCTGCCCAACTCCTAAAAAAGCCGCCACCCACGGGTCTGCAAACCTACGCGAGTGAAGTCGTGCATAGGCTAAGGACCGTGGTCTCTAACAATCAAGACACAGTAAGCACCTGTCCCACTAAATTACCAGCAGTACTAGAAGGGCCCGTAACCTGTCGCACCTGTAAATTTCATTGCTGTAAAGGGAGGGTCGGACGAATTGAAGATGGCTTACAAACTCATAGCGATCCTAGCTACATTCTATGCAATATCAGATCCCTGGTAAAACACTGAAATGAAGTCTGGGATATGCTGTCCACCTACTCCCCGGACATCTGCTTCTTAACTGAAACGTGGTTAACCCCCCATAATTGTCCTGTGATCAACATAGCTATACCTGAGGAGTATAAGCTCATTCATCTGGACAGAGGAGTGAAATCAGGAGGAGGTATCAGAATAGCCTTTAAAGATAACTTAAAATTCCAATATCTATCAACAGTCAGTAACGACACAGTGGAATTGGGTATATTTAGGGTCACCATGTCGCTCACGGAAACATGGGACGCAGCCCTCTTATACCATCCTCCTGGTCCAAAACTGAACTTTGTCAACTATTTGACAGAATTCATAGCTACGCAGGTTCTGGCATTTAGGAATTTTATTTTACTAGGTGACTTTACCTTCCATGGAGAAGTTTTACATGACCCGGATGTCGGTCAGCCAACCTCAAGCCTATGTGAAATGGGTCTCATCCAACAGGTACGTGGCCCCACTCATAGTGCAGGTCACACGCTGGATCTTATATTCACAAACATGGAACAGTTAAAGTTTCATTTTTCACATACTTTGACATGGACGTATCAGCACTTAATTCTATTCTCTAGTCCTCTTAAAACTAACTCTTCTTACGGGAAGCCATCTAAATCTCAACAATCATTAAAAGGTAGACCTTGGCAGAAGCTTACTTTGGAGGCATTAAAGGAGAAGTTTCCACTGTATGATAAGGATGCTGAGGGGCAAGGCTCACATGATACCTAGGCTCTGCTGACCAGATTTAATTTGGCTATGACCCAAACTTTGGACGAGGTTGTCCCTGAGGGTAATATGAAATCGGGGCCCCAACGGAAATCAGCCCCATGGTACTCAGGGGACCTAAAAATTGACAAATCCGCATGTAAAGTCCTAGAGAGACATTGGAGAAGAACTAAAGAGGAGGCGGATACATTGAGTTACAAAGCGGCCTTAGCCTGCTACCATCAAAGAATTAAAAGTGCCAGATGCGCATTTATACAGTTGCAAATAGAGCAGGCTGGAAACTCATCTAAGACACTGTTTGATATTGTCAAAGATTTTGCCTCTCCTCAAGCTTGTAAACAGTTACCCTTAGAAACACAGGAGCTTTGTGAGTCCTTGGCGACGTATTTTCAGAATAAAATCTCACTAATATACAATAACTTTCCCACCAACAGTATCAACCATAGTAATCCTACCAGGTGCCCAGATGTGCGTAGGTCAATGTACGGCTGCCATCTTAACCATTTTGAACCTATCTCACTAGAGGACATAAGCCGCCAACTTCAAACATCAAAATCAGGGTCACCGAGTGATATAAGTCCTCCAAACACTATGGCTCTGCTTGCACCCATATGTGCCCCTCCAATTCAGGAGATCTTTAACTCCTCTATCTCTAAGGGCATTATTCCAACTGAGTGGAAGGAAGTCCATGTCCGCCCTATTCTTAAAAAACAAACAGCAGATCCTAAGGTCCTGAACAACTACAGACCAATATCTCTGCTACCTTTATCGGGCAAGATTTTAGAAACCCACATAAATAAACAATTGAGCAACTATTTGGAGTCCAATAACATCCTGGACCCTTCGCAGTCAGGCTTTACACCTGGCATTAGCACTGAGACTGCCTTATTGGCAGTCGTAGACTCAATAAGATTGACCCTTGACAAGGGAGGATCCACAATGCTCATTCTTTTGGACCTCTCCGCAGCATTCAATACTGTCTCCCATCGGCTGCTAGTGGAGAGGTTACGGGAATGTGGTGTTGGGGACCTTGCACTGAAATGGCTCACTAGTTTTCTGGCCGACCTATCTCACTAGAGGACATAAGCCGCCAACTTCAAACATCAAAATCAGGGTCACCGAGTGATATAAGTCCTCCAAACACTATGACTCTGCTTGCACCCATATGTGCCCCTCCAATTCAGGAGATCTTTAACTCCTCTATCTCTAAGGGCATTATTCCAACTGAGTGGAAGGAAGTCCATGTCCGCCCTATTCTTAAAAAACAAACAGCAGATCCTAAGGTCCTGAACAACTACAGACCAATATCTCTGCTACCTTTATCGGACAAGATTCTAGAAACCCACATAAATAAACAATTGAGCAACTATTTGGAGTCCAATAACATCCTGGACCCTTCGCAGTCAGGCTTTACACCTGGCATTAGCACTGAGACTGCCTTATTGGCAGTCGTAGACTCAATAAGATTGACCCTTGACAAGGGAGGATCCACAATGCTCATTCTTTTGGACCTCTCCGCAGCATTCAATACTGTCTCCCATCGGCTGCTAGTGGAGAGGTTACGGGAATGTGGTGTTGGGGACCTTGCGCTGAAATGGCTCACTAGTTTTCTGGCCGACAGGAAGCAACTGGTCATTATGGGCACTTTTAGGTCAAACAAATTCCAGCTAGATAAGGGAGTTTCACAGAGGGCTCCTGTTTGAGCCCCACTCTCTTTAACGTGTACATGGCCCCATTGGCCAAGATTGTTCGACATTATGGGTTTGAGGTCATTTCATATGCGGACGACACTGAATTGGTCTTCCGCATTGGAACAAACCTAGAGGAAGAGAGAGTGCGCTTCTCATCTGGAATGCTGGCAATTTCAAACTGGATGACAGAATCCTGCCTCCAGCTTAACCCAGAAATAACTGAGCTGATGTTCCTTGGAAAAGCGCAGGATCTGAATTTGGCCGATTGGTGGCCTGTCCAGCTAGGGATCGCTCCCACCCCCTCAACATCAGCAAAAAGCCTGGTAATACAATTGGATGACAAACTGTCTATGAAGACAACTTCAGAAACAATATGGGCTCTTGCTATTATAGTCCTCGACTACTTCGTAGAATTATTTATTTATTTATTTATTTATTGAGCTTATTAAGCACGACAGCTACCCAAAAGGATTTCCCGGCGCTAACGAGACAGCGAGCTAGGAAGCTGAAAAATTACTATCATGCAAAAAACAGGGGGAATTATTGATTAAACAACCAGGTCTTGATGGCTCTGCGAAAGCAGACATAGCTTGATTCCATTCGGATAGTCAAAGGGAGTGAATTCCCCAGCTTAGGGCCCAATAACGAAAAAGACCTCCCTCCCATCCTGGAAAGTCGGATCCTAGGTAGGCAAATGAGGCCATGAGATGAGGAATGCAAACAACGAGCAGGAGTATACAAATGCACCAACAATTGTAGGTATCGCGGGGCAGTACCCCATTTTATTTTGTGCATATAGCTGAGAGTTTTAAACTTGACTCTACTCTCGACCCTTAGCCAATGTAATGCACGGAGATGTCCTGACATGTGTTCCGTTCTATGACATTTACATAACAGCCTCGCGGCGGCATTTTGGACAAGCTGAAGGCGTCTAATGATCACCTGTAACGCCCCTAGGTAGAGAACATTGCAATAGTCTAACCGTGAAGTAATCATGGCATTAATTACTGACTTCTGTGTGTCTACTGGGAGCATCCAAATGATTTTCTTTAGCCAACGCAAGATGGTAAAGCATAAGGCTGTTAACTTCCTAACCTGGGGCTGCATAGTTAGGCCTTTGTCAATGGTCACCCCCAAATTTCGCACCTGGTCAGATGGCATAGGGAGGGCTCCCATTTCTAATGGCCAGTGTCTGGGACTCCAGAGGTCCTGCTTGGGACCTAATATAAGGACTTCTGTTTTTTCACCATTCAATTTGAGCAAATTATCACTCATCCATTTGGCAATTTTCCGGATTGAAGGACGGAAGTAGATGCTTGATCTGAATTTGACAGTGAAAAAGAAATTTGAGAGTCGTCTGCATAAGTGAACATAGTCAGACCTTCCCGTTTGGCAATCTGTGGGAGTGGTGTTACGTGTAAGTTGAAAAGCAAAGGGCTGAGTACTGAGCCCTGAGGTACACCATGCGGAGAAAGATAAGTATTGGAGGAGGCCGTATTGGAGAAGATTTGGAATGTTCGCTGAGTTAAAAAGGATGCAATCCAGTCCAGGGCTAGACCACAAATGCCCATTGCAGAGTGAGACTTTAATAGTGTGTTGTGAGAAATGGTGTCAAATGCTGCGCTGAGATCAAGAAGTATCAGCGCAGCTGTGTCACCTCTGTCCAGCATGTGGCGTAGATTCTCTGTGACGCCCAGCAATGTTGTCTCAGTGGAGAAACCTGGGTGGAAGCCAGATTGGGAAGGGTGGAGTATAGCATTTGCCTCCGTAAACTGGGCGAGGTGATAGTGGACATGTCGCTCCAAAATTTTAGAGTAAGCAGGCAGAAGGGAGATAGGTCGAAAATTGGCAAGAATCTTCGGATCAGCCAATGGTTTTTTCAACAGTGGTGTTATCATAGCATATTTCCACAGAGCTGGAACATTGGCATTTTGTAGCGACCGATTGAGAGCTCTACAAATCTCAGAGAGCTGAGGAATTTCTAAGAGTTTGAGTACAGATATTGGGAGTGGATCAGCTGGTGGTCCAGATTTTAGTTTACCTAAGATATCTTTCATGCCTTGCACATTATTCTCAGGCCAGGAATTAAGGGGCTCATAAGTTAGACATGGTTGGGAGGCAGTTCCCAGATCGATATTATTGGCATCGGGCACTCGATGCTGATTTGATATGTCCAAATAAATAGTATCGATCTTCTTAGTGAAGACCTGGGCAACTTCATCACATTGGTCACTGCTCAGGGGCGGTGGTCTGGCAATCGTTTGGGAGCCCGCAAGCTCTTTGACTACGTTAAACAATATTTTAGATTTTTTGTTGCTTCAGAATGTAGTGTAGTTCCTATTATCCCAATAGGCTCTGCGCATTGGAATAATATCTTCAATAGTATAGACGTAGGACAGAGGTTAACTAGGTCTTCTACTGACGATATTAGACTTAAAGTTTAGTGTTTGCCAGCTAGCTCAGAGTTCACTAGAAACTTTCTCGAATAGACAAGGAGGAGTTTAACCTCCCTGGATAGACAAGAAGGGATTTAGTTTCTGACAACCATAGAACATGACAACTTTGCTCTCCCCTAATCAAGAGTATATCTCTAGAGTCGTGTGAAAACAAAAGACAACTTATTTTACTCAGTCAGTTCAGTGCATTCTTAGTTTCACCAGATTGTAGAGAAAAGGAAGAGACGGGCGTGTTCAATAAAAGATGTTATTTATTGATCAGTCTCTTTTCTCATACAAGAGAAATGATTCGCTATTATTGCAATACTTATAGTTAAGTAAAGTGCATACAGTAATAACAGAATTCTAAAATAATACTGTAAAAGCATTGATATGGTTTCTTAGCCATATGATACTTAAAATGGATAAAATAGATGCATACATATATACATTGACTAATGGTACTCAACTGGTGCTTCTGACTATGCCTACCCCAATGTACCTGACCTAAGCCTAATACGTGGGCGGGAGTAGATAAGTAGCAGTTTAAGTTAAGTTTGCTTTGCCAAGGGTCTGCTTCAAGAATTCTCTGCAAGGGGTTATTCAGTTCAGTACCTGGGATTTAGAAGGCTGGAGGGCTGGTATCTCTATCTCAGGGCTTGATATCCCAGCTGCCTGCAAGGGCGGCTGGAAGCGCCGGAGCTGGATTTCTCGGCAGGAGAAAAGGCAGCGTCTCTCTCTCAGCGCGTCAGAAAGGAGCAGCGTCTGTGGGCTTCGCTGTCAGCTGGGCTCCTCGGCAGGTCTCGCTGCTCCAATCTTGTCACCACCTCGTGTGTTTGCTTAAGGCAATGTCTGTATTATTTATACCTGAAAGGTGCCGAGATTGACGTAAGGATGGACATAAATACGTCAATAAGGATGTCATACGAACTGGTCGTTCGCACATTCTTTAATGAAGTTCTCGGCTAAATCAAAACAATGGCTGCGGGGATTTCCCAGGTCGCTGTAGGTTTGATTTGTTTTGAGAACACCGTATGCCTATTAGGGGGCTGGAGAAATAGTGCTTGCCTAATGAGATGGCATGCGCTATGACCTAATCAGATAACGGGTTTATGTGTCGTTGTATGGCTGCTAGTTAATTATTAACCAGACAAGGGTCAGAAATAGGGGGATCGATACAGTACCCATAGTAAATACATCACACCCACTCCACGTAATCTATGTCCATATTTACAAATCTAGGCATAGTAAACAAAACTAGTAGTGCATGTGTATACCGAACCACCCCAAAATACAATCAAATGCATTTTGAAAATTGGAAATGTGAAATACACGAAAAGATGAGTATAGTTACTATATGCACTTCAAGCAGTATAATAATGCTAAATCTAATACGCATATTTTGAAATCAGCATGAACGAAATGCGGAAATTGCACATGAAATGGCTCTTAATACAGAAGAAAAAATTCGAGACCATCTCATCACAAAATCATAAATACTTGTGAACATGCTAGAGGGTAGCTAATGTCTCTAGAGTAGCTAAAAATAGAAATTTTGTTCTCTAAGAATAGTTTTACTTTAAGCAGAAGATAAGTGTCCCAAAAACTCGTAAATATTTTTGGAAATGGAAAGAGAAAAAAAATTGTCCCGCTCTCCGTAAAAACTGGTGAGAAAATGTCTTATTGCTTTATTTTCAAAGTTGAAGGCCAAATTCAGGGTGTAGGGAACGCCGTGTGCTAGTTTGCTCAAAGTCATTCTTTCTGCTCTGGTGAAAACATCATATTGTTGAGACTTTCGAAAAAACTGTCAACTGCTTCTTGCGAAAGTTCCACTAACTCGGAAAAATTAATTAACATGCATTCATGAGCATGATTGCCTTCATTGATGTTTCGATCAGCATAGCTGACAGAAGGTCGTACCTGATCGATGCTGCTTTCATCTTGTACTTCACTACTCTTCAATCGTAGTGGTGAAGTCTCCACGAATGCCGTCATCAGGATTGGTAGCCGCTGGGGACAGTACAATGCATGAGCCGTTACCGGACCCAACAAAGTCTCTGCGTCCATTGGCACATCCGATTGTAGTGTCAGACAGGTGTCCAACACGCATTCTTCCCCGCTTAGCAAGCACCTTAATACAGGCATAACACAACTTTGCCACATCGGTCTAAATGAAAGAAACCAAGTCATGTTCAGGTCTCTAAGCCAGGCTATTCCAAGGACTTTAGTTATGCGGTGCCTGTAGCGTATGGCTAGGATTGTTTCTTCCATTGTCGCTGGTGTCTTGTCTGTGACGTGGTTTGCCATAGCGAAGTAACAGGATCAAAAATAGGATGCCTGCCACTAGTCCCAAAAGAAGAGGAAATCCGCCAAAGATGGAATGGACAAAATCAGGAAAAATACCCAGGATGGTTTTGAATGGGGTTAAAGCTCCCGAAAAAACTGTCTTAAATACACTCGCGATTCCGCTTGTATCAGAAATGTTTAAGATTTCGCTCAGTATTTCTGTGAAATGTATGGGAGAATTGGTTGATAACAGTGAATGAATCTCTGCAGTGGTCCTTGCAACTTGGAGATCATACGTTTCTTTTGATGACGTTAACCGGGTTGGCGTCTGTAGGAGCACAGTCTTCATTCTGCTTAAAGTATCAATTCGAATAGAAGAAATTTTCAAACTGGGCCATAACCTTGCCTCCCTGTCTCGAGCATCGTTTGGGAACAATACTCGTTCACAGCACATGACCTTCGTAGTCACGGTTATGAGATAAGGTTTTCCGGGCAGCAGACTGCGATCTACAATTAGAATGTAACTCCCGTTCGAGAGTCTCCTAAAGAATGGTTCTATTTGTGTTGCAGGTGTGCCTAGCTGGTGACATGAAAGGTTATTTGTAGTCCCTTCACAGGCTCCATGCAAACTAATACCCTGACACAGAAGTGTACCGCTTAGTGACCTTGCACAATTATTGCCACTAAGAAACACATTCTGTCCTTTATTACTAACACATGTGTGCGTATAGGGCAAGTTCCATGTTGACTTAATGTATCCTTTACCCAACCTTTCATACTGGCCTGCCTGTATATATTTTTGGCAGTATTGAAACTGGAAAGTTGTTATCGGAATATTTATTATCCCGTGTATTATCCATTCAATGACAGATCGTTCTGACATCGTCAATGGTAATCTCTCAAGTTTTTCAATGCTCAGAATTGTATAGTCAGCACCCTTCTGTGCCAAACTGATTTGTTTATCAGTAAGGTTAAAGATATTAAACAGTGACTTTGTGTTGATTAAACGCCAAGGCACATAGCCTGAACGCAGATTTTGTAACGTCCAGCCAAGTTGTACAATAGAACGCAATTGTGACTGACCGTGTTGTAACATCAGTAAGTCTTGCGATATTATATCGATTGCTGAAGACACAATACTGTCCAGTGAATATATTCTGGAGGACAGAGTCATTAACCCATTGTCCACAACAGAAAGTGATTTTTCCAAATTAATGCGGTCAATTTCCCGTAGTTTTTCTGCTGCCTCAATTTGAGTTTCTTTCCAAGCTTCATTGTAAGCTGCATATATAGAGGCCGCTATGAAACGTTTTTGACGCTGTTTGCGTGGTCCCATAATGAAATCACCAAGTCAGCACCATCTTGAAGTAAAGTTAGGTGTTGCTTAATTTCTGCCAGTGTGGATGTTTGTAGCCATTGAAGGCAGAGCTTGCCCACACTGTAAGTAGTTACTATCCCTGGATGTTGTCTTTGGGAATATCTAGGGTCTGGCCTGGTCAATTTGAACCCCTGTATTTTGTTCAGGAATCTGTCTTGACAGTTATTTATATCAGTGGGCCAGATCAACCATTGTTTCCAATCAGGATGTGTTCTGTTTTGGTTTAAAATATGGTTCACGTCTATCTCAACATGTATAGAGCTATTACTGTTCTTTGTTGGCTTTGGAATAGACGGTTTGTTTAAGTCTTTGATTTTGGCTAAGCCAAGACAGGTAGTTTGTTGAATAGTATCATTCAAAAATATAATTTGTTCTGGGATCATGCAGGCTCTGAACAATGATTCTATACCTTGTACTTGCCAATCTTTTGTACCCCAAACAGTTTTTGCTTCAATGTTACTGTTCCAGAAATCAAAACCAAATGTATTCATTTGCTCAAAAAATGAATCTGAATATATCAATTTCGTGTTTGTAAGCATGGTCTTCATACCTGTATTATTCGACAATTTGAAATAAAATGTTTCTGCATTACTTGTGTTAAACCCTGAAAAATATGAATATTTATCATAAAATGTTTTAGAACTACCCTTTGGAGGGGTAGCACAATGTTCCCATTGGTTATAATTTAAAAAATGTCTAGGTTGTGCAGATTTATGGAGATAATGGGTACCATAGTGGTTGTAGCAGAACATTTGATCATAATTAGACGAACCCTGCAAATAATCATGTTCTGTAAATTTAGCAGACATTACTAGGTCAGACATTTTATCATTAATACTTTCAAAGTCCCAATCATCAGCAAATGTGCTTGGTTTTACAAAGTCACTTAACGAGATCTTAAATTGATGTGGATACTTCAGGATTTCAATCGGGCCATAGATTTCATAATCAGTATTGTCCCATGCTACACCGCCTGGTATAGGATTGGCTGTGAAGTTCACTGAAGAAAGTTCTCTTTTCTCGACATGTGAAGATGTGTGTAGTTTAAGGACCAAGTTGATTTTCTGGCTCGCTGTGTCCATTTTAGCATATTTTCCCTCAATGAAATGTTCCAAGCATAGTACCATGATGAGCCAAAGTATGAGGACAAATGCACCTAATGTCACCCAAATTTCAATCCATGGAGAAGTTAGATAGGTTCCCTTTAGTTGATGAAAAAGTTCCTTTGCTTTGTCTTTAAAAGTTTTTGTTGATGGCTGTACTTCTGGTTCACTTGGATCTTCAGAAAAATCATCGAAGTTGATGAAGTAGCCGGATGCCGTTCTGTCAATTGTTCCAATTGCTTCTGGATTACTTTTTGCTTTTGATTTTGCTTTGTTTCATTAGAAAACTCTGTAATTACATCATCGTAGGTCGGTGTTTCTTGATGAAAAGCTTTGATTTGGGTTTTTAGAGGTTCAAGTTCCATTGCTTTATTGCATAGTCCTTGTTGTTTCACTGTAGATTTTTCAAATGTGATCAGTCTTTCAGTTTGAACCTCTGTGGATGTAGCAAACTTTGGTGTTCTGCTACTTCTTGGGAGTCCACTTGGCCTACTATTTGTTATCGGCCACATGATTGTGGTTTAACCAGGTCGATGGATATGACTCGGTTCTCCTTTTTACCAGCAAGGGGCGGTAGTACTACTGATCTTGTCCCGTTGATAGACAAGACAGGAACTGCTTTTCTGTAAGAAGGCCCAAATTCCTTCTTTACCGCGATCTTCTCTCTGACCAGATCCCCGACTTTTGGAATCCAGACAGGCCTTGCTGGGACAGGTGGTTTCTCTTCAGTGGTTGTTGGCTGCTGTTTCAACTTTATGTTGCTCAGGTCTCTTCTTGCTTCATTTAAGTCCTGTAAAATAGCCAAGCGATCTTTGATATCAAAGCATTTTTCTTTAACCACTGAAGTCTGACTATCTAAGTCCTGGACTAACATTCTAGTCCCAAACAATAGTTCGTACGGACTGAGACCTCTCAGAGAATTTCTTGGCAGATTATTAAGACTACGTTGGACACTTATTAAATGTTTGACCCACCCAGCTCCTGAACCTAATATCTTCGCTGTTATAGAATGCTTTATGCCTTGGTTTTTTCTTTACACCATCCCGTTTCCCTCAGGAAGGAAGTGAGAAGAGTCCCGCAATGCAATGTTCATTCTGGCCAGTCACCCCCCACATAAGCTGTTTTAGAGCTAAAGGAAAGATTTTGGTCAGAACGTAACATGCTTCTAGCGTATATGCCATTATAGACTCGCAAATCTTTGTATAACAGTTCCGACGTCAGCCGAAAGTTGGGGTCTACATTATAAGTGAAAATAGTCTCTACATGTTAATATGACGCATTATTCATACTGGGTTTTTATTTTTTTGTTGATTTGATACATTCTGGAGTGAAACGCCATGGTATTAAACCGTTTCTCTCGCCACTGCGATCTCTGTTGCAGTCTGGGCAGTTTTTTACAAAAATGTGATGATGCAGGCTCATGCCTGGCCACGAGTACACTGATTGTAATTCTTCCAGAGATTCTTTTAGCTTAAGGTGTCTGAGACCCTCACCCATATGTGCGTCTGCTATTAACAAGCCTCTCCTGTTCATTTTTGGAATCACTCTATCCCCCACTCCAGGGATTCGAGCAAAAGGAACGGAGTTTGCATCGATTATATATGTATAATTGAGTGGGTAATTGATCGGTAGCGCTGAGCAGTCGCCTTTTGATGACGTTTTTACTGCCAGCACAGTTTCACCGTCAATGTATTTTACTGCACGCTTCTTTGTAGCTACGGAAGCCGATCTAGTTGCTACCGCTGTGGCTGTCTCAGCCAATGATTTACCTGCAACGTGAACGCCATCACGCTGATGACTCAGTGAATGTATCACGTGAGTTTTTGGTAGTTCTTTCTTTAAAAGAACTACTTGTTCCCAAAGCACTTTTTGCTTTATTGTTGCACCTGTGTCATCTTTGTAACCGTTTTGAGTCCATTTCTGTAAATCGTTATTGTATGATTTGACGCAGTAATACGAATCGCACACTATAAGTGTCGGGAAATCGCGATCGGCATTATCTAGCGCCATTTTTAACGCTATTATTTCAGTTTGTTGTTCTGAATTATTTTCCACTGAGTGTGTTTTTGTAAATAGAGGTCTCAATTTACCTCCGCGCCATACGTCTTTTACAATTTCGCATGTGGCGTTGTAAGCCAGCTCTCCCCAAACTGAGGGTTGAGCATGACCGTCTGTATATATTACACAGGCGTACTGTCGTAAAGGCAGAATGTCGATTGGCAGAGGGTATTCTCTCTCATATTCTAGATATTTTAATTCTATCATTTCCGGGTCAAAATAGTATTTTACTTTGTCTGTAGCAACAGAATTTACCCATTGTATCCATTCTGGATTCAGTGCAATTGTCGGTAAATTACATGGTGTTGTTAATGCCTCAAAAGCTGATTCTGCTGTTCTGACTGTAACCTGTCTACCGTCGGCTTGGTATTTTTCCTTTGCTACAGCTGTTTGAACCGAATGAACAATGTTTTCCTTAATGCTGAACCTTTTTTCAGCTTCTGTGTACAAGTGTGATTTGTATGCAATTGGTACCTTCTCTCCCTCATTAGAGGTTAGGTACGTGAATTCGCATCTTCCTGGGATGACTCGAATCACAAGGTTGCGTGTGTTATCACGTGTTTGTAATTTTGTTTTAACTAACATATCTGTTTGTAAAGATCTCAAAATTTCTGTGTGTTTTTGAGTCCAATTGATTCTTTTAAAATCTGGTTTTATAAGATCATAGAGAGGTTTAACTCTCTCTGCATAATTTATAATGTAAGTTCTTCCGAAATTTAGGAAACCTAGAATTGATTGTAAGTTTTTTAGTGTTCTAGGTGCTTGGATTACAGCACATTTCTCTAGGAAATTGTCAGCCAGGCTTTTGCCTTCACTTGATAGTTCATATCCTAAAAACAGGACAGTTAGATGGGCATTTCTTGACTTTTTAAAGTTGAATTTGTAACCCTCTGCTGCGAACCCAAGTATTATGGTGTTCACTCTCTTCAAGTGAGTATCCAAGTCATCATCTGTTAGATAGATGTCATCGACATAAGATAATGCCTCATCATCATATATTTGTAGTAACTCTGTTACTCTTGCTAATAATCCTGAGCTGTTCTTGAACCCCTGGGGCAAACGACAGAAACATTTTTGCGTGCCATTTATTGAGAACGCGGTCAAATATCTGCTCTCTGGTGCTATATTTTGACAGAAGAATCCATTAGAGATGTCTAATGTTGTTTTGTATTTTTTGCGCACTATGTTATTCATTAGTGCAGCACTATGCGAATTTTGTACTGCAAAAGTTTTGCAACATGAGTTCAAGTGTCTGTAGTCCAAAACAAGACGATATGAATTGTCTAGTTTGGAGACAGGAAACAAAGGATTATTCATTTGTGAGGTGCAAGTTTCAATCACCCCCTGGTATTCAAGTTGATCTAGGATCTCTTTTACCCGTTTTTTAGCTTCTTGCTTAATTGGGTACTGCCTCTGTGCAGTAGGTTGTGATTTTAACTGGATTTTGTGAGGAGGAGAGTCCTCATCCCATCCCACATGGTTTTTATATAATGCAGGAGCTTGGGATACTGCCCACTTTCTTGCAAGTGTATATTTTTTATGAATTGGAATATGATTTGAGAAGGCAGGCATAATTATTTCTTCGCCATGAGGGCACTCCCTGACAAACTCTGGTGGCCAGTCTCTTTCAGCTAGAAGGATGTCATAGCCCTTGGAGAGATTATCCCAAAAGAGACCCCTTAGTTTCCTAGTCTTATCCCCCTCTGTACGCAATGTTATTTCATATATTTTATGAGGTTTGCTAACTCTGGTATCTGCAGTTTCCACCTGAATGTATTCATTCCTGTCCACTGTCTCCATATGATTCATAAGGATCTTGCGAGCTATGCTCACTTCTGCTGCGCTGTCTAGCATTGTCTGAGCCCATTCTCCGTTTTTCAGCTGTGTCCTCAGTATTCTCGGCATGGTTGATTACTTTAATACTGGCTACCTTCTTTTTTGGAAACTGTAATTTTTTATTTTGATGAGCAGGTTCCTTGTCTTTGGACTTGACGTGCTCTTCCCTGTGTTCTGAACGTCCTCTTCTTTCCGATTTCTGCGAGGAAGTCTGAAAAGATCGAGAGGGACGTGTATCAATATCTTGATATCTATCAGGTTTCTTCAGATTATCCCTATTTCTAAGGTTGTATTTTTTCTCAGAGGGCTCCCTCTGGGGAGACTTGTGTCCTTGGTCCGGAGATCTTTCTCTCCGCCGAGGAGACCTTCCTCTGGACTGGAATCTTTTTTCTTTGGGAGTGGATTGTTTATTTCCATCCCAGATCTTCTTTGAAGTGTTTAGATTATTTTTAATAAATACCTTTTCAGGATTTTCTATTAGTTGGGGTTTCACTGGTTTCCCACCCAAACTATCTCTTCCTAGTTCTTCATAGGATTTTTCTATGATTCTGGCAATTTCAAATGGTTGGTCTGCTATATCTGTTTCTTTCAACCTCTGGCGGATCGCCACATTTGCTGCTTCTCCCTTTATATTGGCTAATAATATTGCAGAGACCTGCTTGAAGTCTTTTAGTAATTTCATACCAAGAGTTAAAGCAGGTTCTGGACCGTATTCATCTTGAATTTATTTTAGCACATCTGGTATTACTGACATGGATGGAATACTATGTGTTTTTGTGTAAATGGAAGCAAAGACTGTACCCCAAGTGTCACAGTCCTCCACATGTGGTGCGATTCCCATTGGAAGACAGATAGTCAGAATCCTGTGTTTCTCAACCGAGGTGGTATCTGGAAATACCGCCTCTATTTGAGTGATTTTTTGTGCTAACCAGAATGGAATTTGTTCCCGTTTTGCGGGTACTTTACCTAAACAGGACTGTATGTTCTGTGGTGTAATTTTATTTGTGTTCCCCTGATGAGGGATCAGGTGTGGAATTTTAATAGTTGGTTGGACTGTTGAAGTCCGCATTACATATTGGACTAATTGTCTATGTATTTTAATTAGTTGTTTTAGCTGTGCTAAAAGATCTGGTGCAGACATTTCTTCAATGTCTGGATGTGGTGTGTATCCGGCTAGGACCGGCCACGTTGCTCCTGGTCTACCTAGTGGACCGAGCCTGGTGATGTGATTATTATGTTTTAGGGCGCCATTATACCAGAGCAGGTGCTCTTGGTATTTGAGTGGTATTTCCACCTCCTCGAAAGGAGTGTACTCATTAGGAGGTTCCTCTATTTTGTAATAGTGGAAGTCCTTTGTTACAGCGTTTGCTGCTGGAAAGTTTATCCATGAATAGAATACCTCTGTCTGCCGATATTCGTGTGCCTCGATTACGAATATGACTGTACCACCTCTCGGTGTCAGTCCATTTTCTATAAGTTTTAAAGTTATAGATTTTCCTATGTTGACCGGGATGAGTATTGCATCCGGGTCTTGCTGTAGGAGACTTGTGTCATCCGCTAGGAGTTGAGCTGCTAGTCTAGCTGTCTCCCTTTCTACTTCAGCTTCTGACATTCTACTGTCAAGAAAGTTATTTTGTTTATTTGCAGATCAGGTTTCTATGGAAACAAAGATTAGATGCACAATATTTTGGAACAGTGTATCCTTCAACGTTGAATAAACCAAGAACCATACATAGGAGTCTCCTCCTACTAAGTTTGGCGGATTTAAACTTTCACCCACTCCAGACGTCTTTGGAGTATTATGGGGAAAAAGGGGTCTGTGTGAAAAAGCACGACTGAGTTACTCTAATGTCTTACGTTAGATTTATCGCCTATCCAAACCGTTGGGCGCCATGTAGTGTAGTTCCTATTATCCCAATAGGCTCTGCGCATTGGAATAATATCTTCAATAGAATAGACGTAGGACAGAGGTTAACTAGGTCTTCTACTGACGATATTAGACTTAAAGTTTAGTGTTTGCCAGCTATCTCAGAGTTCACTAGAAACTTTCTCGAATAGACAAGGAGGAGTTTAACCTCCCTGGATAGACAAGAAGGGATTTAGTTTCTGACAACCATAGAACATGACAACTTTGCTCTCCCCTAATCAAGAGTATATCTCTAGAGTCGTGTGAAAACAAAAGACAACTTATTTTACTCAGTCAGTTCAGTGCATTCTTAGTTTCACCAGATTGTAGAGAAAAGGAAGAGACGGGCGTGTTCAATAAAAGATGTTATTTATTGATCAGTCTCTTTTCTCATACAAGAGAAATGAATCGCTATTATTGCAATACTTATAGTTAAGTAAAGTGCATACAGTAATAACAGAATTATAAAATAATACTGTAAAAGCATTGATATGGTTTCTTAGCCATATGATACTTAAAATGGATAAAATAGATACATACATATATACATTGACTAATCGTACTCAACTGGTGCTTCTGACTACGCCTACCCCAATGTACCTGACCTAAGCCTAATACGTGGGCGGGAGTAGATAAGTAGCAGTTTAAGTTAAGTTTGCTTTGCCAATAGTCTGCTTCAAGAATTCTCTGCAAGGGGTTATTCAGTTCAGTACCTGGGATTTAGAAGGCTGGAGGGCTGGTATCTCTATCTCAGGGCTTGATATCCCAGCTGCCTGCAAGGGCGGCTGGAAGCGCAGGAGCTGGATTTCTCGGCAGGAGAAAAGGCAGCGTCTCTCTCTCAGCGCCTCAGAAAGGAGGGGCAGCGTCTGTGGGCTTCGCTGTCAGCTGGGCTCCTCGGCAAGTCTCGCTGCTCCAATCTTGTCACCACCTCGTGTGTTTGCTTAAGGCAATGTCGGTAATATTTATACCTGAAAGGTGCCGATATTGACGTAAGGATGGACATAAATACGTCAATAAGGATGTCATACGAACTGGTCGTTCGCACATTCTTTACTGAAGTTCTCGGCTAAATCAAAACAATGGCTGCGGGGATTTCCCAGGTCGCTGTAGGTTTGATTTGTTTTGAGAACACCGTATGCCTATTAGGGGGCTGGAGAAATAGTGCTTGCCTAATGAGATGGCATGCGCTATGACCTAATCAGATAATGGGTTTCTGTGCCGTTGTATGGCTGCTAGTTAATTATTAACCAGACAAGGCTCAGAAATAGGGGGATCGATACAGTACCCATAGTAAATACATCACAAGAAATGGTCCTGGCAACGTAGCCAGCTCTAGTTGTCATACAGGCCTTGTGATATTCCTTTAGTTCATTCCTGTAAGTGAGCCCTGCTTCTGAGGAATAATCTTTCCTCCAGATGCGTTCCAACCGTTTGCATTTGGATTTCTCCGCTTTCAATGATTCATTAAACCACGGCGCCGGGGATTTGTGGACATTAACTTTTTTATGTGACAGGGGAAGACAGGTATCAATCGCCTCCGTAAACCAAGTGTTTAACTTTAGTGACACTGTTTCCATGTCGTCCGAATCTCTGACGTCGCACGGAGATTGGGAATCCAGGACAAACTTTAAATGATTCATATCAGGCTTTTTCCAGTCTCTTTTACAGATCCTTAATGTCCTATTAAAAGGAGTAAAGGCAACAGGGGGACCAAACTAAATTTAGATAAAAAATGATCTGACCAGTGTTGAGGCAAAGCGGGAAAGCAATGTATATGTGGGAGGTTGGACAGAATTGGGTGCAATAAGTGGCCACCGCTGTGGGTGGGTCCCGCATTCCACAGCGTTATGTTCATTGCCGCAAGGTCATCGATGAGATGTTTGCCTATATTATTCTTAGGATCTTCAAGGTGAATATTAAGGTCACCCAAGATAGAAAAATTACTGGAGTTTACCAAGATTGATGCAATAATGTCAGAAAATTGTGTTACCTATGAATGTACAGGGCTAGGCGGCCGGTAAACTAAGAGACCAGTAAGAGTAAAGTTTGACAGCAAAGTAAGTTTAAACAAAGCAGCCTCACTAGTGCTCAAGAAGATTGGTTCGAGCGTACACTGCAACGAGTTTTTAAATATGATCGCAATGCCCCCCACCCCCGATTTTGTTTAGTCTATCCCTCCTGACAATCGCGTAATTCGAAGGAAGAGCTTCCGCGATGACCGGACCAGAACTGTCATGCAGCCACATTTCTGTAAGAAACAAGGCATCAGGTAGCTCATCAGATAAAAGATCATAGATGTTTCTTTTATGCTTGCTTAGAGATCAGCAATTCAAACTGCCAAATAGCCAATTTGGAGAGGATTTAGGGCAAAGAGAAAAGCGTCGACATAGTGGGGGAACATCAAGATGGAAATTACAAGTAAGGCAAGAACTAGGGCTTTGCCGATCGCTAGGGAGAGTGTCACAGTTATGATTTACCTTAGTTCGTAGCGCACACAGTGTGTCCAACGAGTAAACCGTACGAGTCGATGAATTTTGACCAGGGGTCAAGGACCCAGGGCCCGGTCTGGCGCGGACGGGCGCAGATGGGCTTGCCTTTGGCGCGCCTTTGGCGCACCATCTGCGCGCCTGCTGCGCGTGGTTTGGATAATGATGGCCATATTATGCAGGTGAGGGCGGGAGGGGCGAAAAAACTAGAGCGTAGCCCCGGTCAGCTTCCCCCAAGATGCCTGCCACCCAGACTGCTCCCAGCACCAGCGCCTAGTCAGCTGAGCAGGGCAAACTAAAGCGTGTTTAAGGTGGGTAGCAACTCCAAAGAAAATAAGAACAGTTTTTAAAAATGCATTAAGCAACAAGTAACATTCCTGCGAACTGGCTTTCCCGGCTTCCGCCTCAGGAGAGGTGCATGCTATCTCGCTATCGTCGTAGAATTATTCCATACTTACCAGTGAAACATCGCAGGACGGTAGTCCAGGCGATGGTAGCTAGCCGATTGGAATTTGAATTTGAATTTAAAAACTTTTCTATAGCGCACTTTTACCATGCGGTTTCATGGCGCTGTTGGATTGAGAGAAGCGGGCAGGAGCAGAGGGGGATTAAGCATTGTAGGCTCGAGAGAAAAGAAAAGTTTTGAGACCCTTCCGGAATTCCATTGGACTACGGAAATGCCCTACTGGCCGAAGTTGGTGTGACCCTGATAGCAAAACTTCAAGTCATCCAAAACACAGCAGCAAGGATGGTTTTGAACCATCCCCCTGGTTCGCCGTCACTCCCCTTGTTAAAAAAGCTCCACTGGCTCCCAGTGAAGAAGAGGTCTTTCTTTAAGATCTGTTGTTTCATCTTCAAAGCTATCAATGGAACAGGCCCAGAATACCTGCAACACAAACTTTATAAACAGTCATCCTGCCTTAATCTGAGATCTACTGGAAAGGCCTTGCTGATAACTCCGCGAATTTAGCGGACGCGTTCAGGAGGGAAGGCCTTCTCATATATCCCCCCCAAGTACTGGACTTCCTTACCAGAAGCCCTGCAAAAGTCCACCTCCTATCTTGTATTTAGAAAATTACTGAAGGCTTTCCTTTTTAAAAAAAATATTGCCTCAACTCTGGTACCTGTTTTTTTCTTTTTCCTCAGTCTATCGCCTAAGTAAGCGCTGGGATGCCTCTGGGTGAGTCATGCGCGGTACAAGAGCCAATTAACAAAACTTAACATAACTTAGGAGACATCAGACAAGCCACAGGGGGTGGAGCCAGCATTGTAGAGGGAAGGCCCAGCCCTATTCAGGCCCCAGGTGCACTCCTCCTTCCCATCTGGATGTAAATCTCTGCTTTCACCACTGGGCTGTCCCAGCCTGCCTCTGGAATTTCCCCAGCCCTGTCACACACTAACCCAGACAAGGAATACACAAACCAGCAGAGACAGGCTCAAATGGTTAGGCAAGCAAATACCTGCTTTCTAAAAGTGGTATTTTCAAACACAGGATATTAAAATTAACTTTACTAAAAGATGTATTTTATTATTCTGAGTTCAGGAATAATACATTCAAATTTCTACTATATTCCCTGAGTCAGTTAAGATTGTAAGAATGTAACAATCTTAACTGCCCATTCTGGCCTATGAGAACAGGTAGCCTTCAATTTTTAATAACAAAAATGGCTGTAATTCACTATTAGAACATGCTAAACACATCAGAGCATGTCCTACCTTATACTTACAATGCACCCTGCCCTTGGGCCTACCAGAGGGGTGTCTGATATGAAGCAAAGGAAAGGTTTAGGGACTGGCAAGTGGGTGCACTTGGCCAAGTCGACATGGCAGTGCTATACTGAACACAGGCCTTGCAATGGCAGGCCTGAGACATACTTTACAAGCTGGTTCTGTGGGTGGCGCAACCAGTGCTGCAAGCCCACCAGCAGTATTTCATTTACAAGCCTTGGGCACACATGGTGCACTGTACTAGGGGCTGATAGTAAATCAAATAACCCAACTGTGGAATAACCAATCAGTACATCAATTTAACATAGGGAGCACTTGCACTGTGGCACTGATTAGCAGTGGCACAGTGCCCAAAGCATAAATCCAGCAAAAACATATCAAAACAGAGGAGGCAATCCATCAAAAATGGAAGGGAAACTCACGCCAATGATGTCAGGTCTAACACATTGTTAAGGCAAAATTCAATAGTCAAAACACATTTTTACCAGTGTGGTCTGCCTGAACCACCCATCATCAGAGGCTCCACATAAACCACCCCTACCTCAGTGCACCACAACTCATGAACTCTTTACAATAGAATCTTCTGTGTAAACTATCTATCTGTGTATTTATTGTGTTTGTAAAATGCTGCTCCTCCGCCCTACCACATTATATTGTGCTATAAATAGCGTATGCATCCATCTTACCTGTGACAGTAAGTGTGGGCTATTCCTCCTTTTATTAAAACATTTTTTTAGTATATTTATTTAGCACAAAAACAACCCAAAACTATATCAGCAATTTACATGAGCACCGTATTTACAATACATTTTCAGGCACGCGTACATAATGTCATTACTCTACAATAACAGGATGTGGACGCAACTCCGAGCATCCAACACTGATTTCCAGCACCAAGTTCTACATTGTACCTGAATAACCACATATGTATATATATTAGCTGCCCTTCATGTGCCAAAAACTGCAACTGAAACCTTTCGCATCCCTGTATTACTACAGCTACAACACTCCACTGAATGTACAACAAACATTCATAATCGCAGAAATGCATCATGTCCACCATCTTTTATGTGTGCAACTATGAACGAATATAGAGTCAGTGATACCCCGTACCTTCCATGTTGGCCAAGTTGTGGAACTTTACAGATATAATGACACATTTGCTTTTAAGACCCAGGTAACGTCAGCACTACAAAACAGACACCCGAATCACCTTATTTCTCATATAGCTCACGACGAGACCACACCCATAGCTCCGGAATCATGGTGCAGAGCCTCATGCAGCACTGGCGTATGTCAGGCCAGCTCACTCCACTTACGCTACCAGGAAAAAACAAAAATTAAACATTGCCCAGATTTCCATTGTAGTGATTTCTTAGTTCTAGGTCTAGTTGTCAGAACGGCACACACACACTCCCTCATGGCTGGTATACACCCACACCACAATGTGTCCTGTCCACGATATATACCGAATCTTATTCCATTAATATTTTTTTTCCAATAGCAGCAACGTTTTTATAATTAGTCAAACATCTGGAATATAAACTATACAAATAGTTGTTTTGAAATGCGAGAGGGAAGGTGTGTGAAAGGGCGATGTTATTCAACTCCACATTAAGATAGTAACAAACACCAATCATAACATCTTTTTTTTACTATCTTTTATATGTAGAGCTTCAGGGTGCATTATGTCCCGGCACACGGTGAAAAACACACTGGTGACAGGAAAGTGATCTCTGAATATTCTTTTCAGTCACTCTCTCACTTCCTCTCTCCTTTGATAAACAAATGACACACAATGTTAACTTCCTTTTTATCTTACAGGTTGTGTTTCACAAATTGGCGTCATTCCCCCCAAAACACCTACAAAGCTCTACGTTCATGGATTCTGCGATGATGTGTGGCCATCGTAACACAGTCTGAGAAGCCTGCTTCGACACGTAGTGCACCCTCTTTGAATCATGCCAATGGCACAAGCAGAGCAAATAAGCTTGTTTCCGAAACAACGACAAGTCATCTGTGAAAGGAGAGAGTGGGCAGTGTGCAGCAGCTTCACTATGTAGGAATGTACAATTACCTCCGAGCAGTGAGGATAGGTTACAACAGTCTGAGGGGCAGATCTACAAGCCCCCTGCGCCACTTTTGTGTCACTTTTAACATGGGAAAGGTGGCCCAAGGAGCTTGTAAATCTGCCTCTGACTTCCCAAGTAAAACACTCACCTCCGGACTCAGCGAGTCCATGGGATGCAACAGTCTTGGAATGCAATATTGAGAACTCACCGCTATGCAGTGGGAGTGCATGGGATATACTACTTTGGAAGAAAAACAGCGCACAGACACCTCCTTACAGTGGAACTTGATACGTATATATAAGTATGTAGTTGTATGTACTATGCTATTCCTAACTCTAAATGCTATATTTCAGATCACTAAACTGGAGGGTGCACTATGAACCAGCACGTGCTTGGACACACAACGGAGGCAAAAGGTGAGCTACGAGTATTTTCTCCAGTATTAACTGCTCCATCTATAACTTTCTCTTTCTCACAGTTTTAATGTCGTTTTTTCTCTCTTTCTGTCTCTCACTCTCTCTCACATCATGTTTCTTTCTCTTTTAAAGTCATGGACGCTGCTGTCCACTCTGCCGTGTACAACCAAAGCTGAGTTCAAGTTGTGAACTCTGTTGGTCACAGTGTTTATACAAGGTAAGAAGAGCGGCCGAGATATACAATGCCTCCGATTAAATGCATTATAAATAAAAGAGCCTATTTACAATACCTTGCGTCACTTTCAACATGGGAAAAGTAACATAAAAGTGGCTAAAGAGTCTTGTAAATAAGCCCTAAAGAATACTGTCCTGCATAATGACTAGATCTCTCACCTAATTTTGCCTCATCTCTGGATCATCTTAAAGACCTGTTGGTCCATAGTGTAAATCTGACGCAGTGTGCACTTCCATACAGACACCTCTTGAATGTGGGCCTATAAGACAGGTGAAATGTATCAGGCACACTGCAGACATGCAAATAACCAAATATCGCCAAGTGTTACCTTAACTTATTGCGGACCTCATTTAGTCACATTGATCTAATTTTGAACACTTATTTTCATTTTTGTTTTGCAGATTACCTACCCTACTTCTATCACATTTTGTTTAATTGTTTTTTTAAAGTTATGTTTCTAGTTAATTATTACATTGTAACTTTAAGTTACGGTTCTAGTTATTTATTATTGTTTTAATAAAAGTTCATATAAAAAAGTGTCGTGTGGCTGAGCCTTGCATTCACACAGTGTTAGGTTGACATGAGTTTACTAGAAGTTTAAATGCCATTTTTCCTTTCTGCTGCCTTTTGCTCACAGCACACACTTTATTAATTGTTTAGAGTTTAGCAGTGTTTTGCTTCACACCATTATAACGTGTTTTTCTACATTAGTAGACTTGCTTGGTAAGCCTAGTCTGAACAGTGAGTGCCGAGGCCTTCAAGGTTATTTCTACACTGTGGTTGTTGTTTGGACTGACCAGCGCACGTTCTAGACATAACACATATGTAGCTGTGGCCATCTCTGATATTGGCACATTTAATAATGCACTGCGTGGGCATGATCGCACACACTTGGAGGACATTCGTATGCTGAGAGCTTGTGCAGAATTTAATGTGATCCATTTCTGCTAATACCAGAGGTCTGGGGCCGCCTATGTAATCCCAAGAGACATTCTGTAGTTATAAAATAACCTACGGTTTATATTTAGCATTATAACATGCTTTCTCCCTTTGTATTTTATAGAATAGTAACTATGCTGACAATCTTGTTTCTAATAATATGTCTGCTTGTATTAGCTAAGGTGCTGCTGTCAGGCGAAGTCTTCCTCAGGATCTGTCGTGAAGTTATAAGGACCCACCTCTCGATACCTCCAATTCCGAATGTAGTAAATACACAGAATCTTGGAGTGATCAAGCGGGGGGGAAAAGGGAATTAGGAAGGGAACAGCAGGGAAGGAGATCTGGAAAGGAAAAGTTAGTAACAAATATCCTAGAATCCAAAGTAATCTAAAGTTCCTTTAAACCAAAGTGAGAATGTTCTGGAACACAAGCCTCTAAAATAACACTCTATGAATCCAATAGACTTCTTGTACTTTTGCATTCATTTACCACACTCTTATTCACAAGGTTGTTTGTTCTCACCTCTTGTGAATTGCGACAGATTCTTCCTTACAGGAAATAACATTACAACTCAGTAAATAACCCCTTTACTTAAGTTCGAAAAGAAGTCTCTGAAAACAATGTGCAGATTTTTACATTAACTTCTGTAACATCTCTTTAGGCCAATTCGCCAAAAGTTTCAACAAAGAATTGCGCCAAAATAACTCTGTAATTGACATAACATGTACGCGCCTTTACTTAGCGTTACTCTTCTCAAAATAAGTTACACAACCTTTTCCATTAATGAGAAAGCCTTGCATAGTTCAAAGCAAAAACACATGAAGAGAATCAGAATTTCTGTGCATTTAAATCATCATTGTAAATAGCAGTTATAATAAATACCTTTTGATAATTTGCGCCATGAACACAGATTTAGAATTCCCTACCTGTAGAGTACGACCTACTCTACTTCACTGAAGGTCAGTACGTCACCTCTGGACTCTCAAAAACGACTCTGCTCGTCAGGAAACCTGTAAGCTGAGGAAGCTGGAACCTGCCACGCCCCCTGGAACGATCTCCGAAAGCCTCCGGAGTATTTACAGCCAAAATACAGGATCTGCCACAAAACAGGATGGGGAGCTAGAAGAATCCACAGCCACACCTAAGAAGCAATCAGAATAGTGAGCACAGGAGACAGGGCGCGGTCGCGTAGGTTAGCGTGCCTACGGCGCTGACGTACGCGACCAGTCTACTAAAGCTCACGCATTAGGCGGACGCTTTCTACATGCCAAACCTCACGCATTAGGCGGAACGCTATTAGGCAGCGTTTTAAGGGAAGGCAATCAATACAGATAGCCTAACAAGGATGCAGGGCAGAAGAACAAGCAGGCCTAGAACACATCAGCCACCAACGCCCTCCCAAGGATGGCAGATGCATCTTGCCACACAGGTAACCCTGAAAGCTGCGTGGGGCGGGCCCTAGACCGCAAGCCACCCGAGCCCTGACAGTACTCCCCCCTCCCAAGAGCGGTCTAGGGCCCGGCTTCAGAGGGTGAAGGAGGTGGAAACGGCGTAATAAGCGAGGGGCATGAACATTGACAGCCGGCTCCCAGGAATCATTTTCAGCACCGTACCCCTTCCAGGAGACAAGATACCACAACCTGGAGCCCCGTCGCTTAGAATCCAAAATGTTCTGCACTTCATACTCCCAATTGCCATGAACTAAAATAGGTGCTGGACGGGGAGCCAGGTTCTGATTAGCAGGTTTAAGAAGGGAAGTATGAAAGACCGGATGAACGCGCAGGGATCTGGGCAACAACAGTTTGAATGTCACAGGGTTCACCTGACGCAGGACCGGATAAGGACCAATGAACTTAGGCTGAAACATACTTTTATGCTTAAAGTTCAAGTTCTTTGTGGAGAGCCAAACTTTGTCTCCAGGGGCATACACAGGACCTGAACGATGCCTTTTGTCATACTGTTCTTTATACTTTCTTTTGCTTTGTAATAAGCGATCTTGGATCCGACGATGAATAGTTTGCATAAGTTGCACAGAGTCTCTAACTGCCGGCACACCACTCCCATCATCGGGCAGAGTCAAAGGAATGGTGTTAGGTTCATAGCCATAAAGAGCCTCAAACGGAGAGGATCCGGTCGAGGAATGAGGCGAGGTATTGTATGCAAACTCAGCGATCCAAAGTAAATCTAACCAAGATTTTTTAGAGTCCGTAACATAACATCTCAAGTATTGCTTCAAAGTTTGATTCAGTCTTTCAGTCTGCCCATCAGTTTGAGGATGATAACTTGTGGACATATTGGAAGTAATCTGTAGATTCTTACACCACTGTTGCCAGAATTTGGAAGAAAACTGAGAACCACGATCTGAAAGCAGAACTGAAGGCAAGCCATGTAAGCGCACAACATGTTGCAAGAATAACTGCGCTAATTGTCCAGCAGAAGGTAATTGCTTACAAGCAATGAAATGTGCATATTTGGTTAAACTGTCTACAACTACTAAAATCACAGTATGCTGATTGATTGGTGGCAAGTCAGTAATGAAATCCAATGAAATATGTTTCCATGGCTCAGTTGGTGTTGGTAAAACCTGCAAAAAACCTTTTGGTTTCGTGTGGTCGGATTTAAATCTTGCGCAGACTTCACAATCATTAGCCATCTTTATTACATCTTTCTGCAGTGTAGGCCACCAAAACATCTTTTGTATTTTTTCCACAGTCTTTCTGGGGCCTGGGTGTCCTGCCATAGGATGTGAATGTAACCAGTTGAACACAGTTTCCTGTAATTTCAAAGAGGGCAGATATACCTTTTTTTTATGGAAAGGTATTCCTTCTTTGATGGTTTGGTCTTTTTCAGGGCTTAACCATAGTTTCCATTGAGAAGGAGGAAAACTTTCATGAATATTTTCTAGAAACTGATCTGCTTAGAGCACACTGATTACCTTGCCAGGATCGATTATAGGTTGTGGAGTTCCTTCAAAGCGATGCAAAGAAGAGTCTTTTCTGGACAAGGCATCAGCTTGTTTGTTGTCTTGTCCTGGGCGAAAAGTTACTATGAAATCATACTCGGCGAAGAACATCATCCATCGGAGTTGTCGCGGGGTTAACATCCTAGCTGAACTCATGAACTGTAGATTTCTATGATCTGTATAGACTGTAACTGTAAATTTCGCTCCCATTATGTAGTGTCTCCATTCTTTGAAGGCCTCGAGTATAGCAAGCAGTTCTTTCTCAGCTATAACATAGTTTTGCTCTGCGGGATTTAGTTTCCGAGACATGTAAGCAACTGGATGCATTTGACCGGTAGTGTGATGCCTTTGAGAGAGAATGGCTGCAATGGCTACATCCGAAGCATCAGCTTCAACGATGAAAGGTTCTTCTACGTTGGGATGCATGAGGACGGGAGCTTCAGTAAAGGCTTTTTTTAGTTTTTTGGAACGCGTTTTCAGCTTCAGAGGTCCATTCAAATTTCACCTTCTTCCTCAACAAACATGTAATTGGAGCCACCACAGCGGAGAAGTGATCAATGAAACGCCGGTAAAAATTTGCAAAGCCCAAGAAGCATTGTATATCTCGAACCGATGTTGGAGTAGGCCATTCAGCGACTGCTTTAATCTTTCTGTCAGTCATTTTCATTCCATTTGGTGTGAGGAGAACTCCCAAAAATTCTACTTCTCGAACATGAAAATCACACTTAGGTAGTTTGCAATACAAGTTGTGAGACTGAAGAGTTCTTAAAACCTTTTTGACGTGGACTTCATGTTGAGCTTCAGAATCGGAATAAATCAAAATATCGTCTATATAAACGATAACAAAAAGATCCAAAAATTCTTTCAAAGCATCATTCAGAAAAAACTGGAAAGCCGCTGGTGCATTGCACAGCCCGAATGGCATTACCATGTATTCAAACAATCCATATCGAGTTTTGAAAGCAGTCTTCCATTCATCACCTTGCCTGATACGCACCAAATGGTAGGCCCCTCTAAGGTCCAATTTGGTGTAAATTTCGGCCCTTTTAACTTGGTCCAACAGTACTGGGATGAGTGGTAATGGATATTTATTTTTTACAGTGATTTTATTCAACGCCCTATAGTCGATACAGGTTCTTAATTCTCCATTTGCTTTTGGAATGAAAAACAACGGAGATGCTGCCGGGGACTTGGAGGGGCGGATGAAACCATTCTCTAAATATTGGTCAAGATACTGTCGTAAATGTTGGTTCTCTTTTTCTGACAGTGCATAGATGCGGCAATTTGGAACACTAGAACCTGGTACAAGATCAATTTGACAATCGTAGCTACGATGAGGAGGGAGGAGGGCTGCCTTAGCTTCACTGAAAACCTCTGCGTATTCCTTGTATATTTTTGGTAAAAGTGTTTCTTTCTCTTCTGCTGTGGCCAATTGACTTAAAGTTGGTTTTGAGGCGCTTAGACAAGAAGAATGGCAAAAATCAGACAGGAAAACCAGTTCTCTCTTCCGCCAATCTATGGTTGGATTATGTAAACAAAGCCAAGGCATTCCAAGAATGAAACCATATTGAGGTGCCTGAATAACATCAAATTGAAGCTCTTCCTTATGTAATTGCCGTTTAGCATCTTCACAGAACATGATGACTTTAGAAGTCTGCATGGTTACTGGCCCTCCAGCTAATATCTTTCCATCCACAGCTTGGACAATTTCTGGGGTTTCCTTTTGTTCACAAATGATTCCCAGGCGTTGGGCAGTTTCTAAGTCCACAAAATTACCTGTAGCCCCGGAATCAACTAACACTTCCATTTGGCATGTTTCCCGAGTTAGCCTGATCTGCACTGCTAATCTAAAATGTGCTTTGTAGTTAGAGACACATGAATTCACAGAAGGGAAGGCAATGGTTCCCAAGAGATCTCCCTTCAAACATCTTGGGCCAGCTAGTTTTCCGACTTTTGATCGGTTTTCTCCAGAGCTGCTGACTTGCTAGGGTTAGAAAATTTTCCTTTAGGTTTAGTTAAGCAGTCCTTTACAAAATGACCTTTTCGTCCGCAATAAAGACATTGACCATTTTTACGTCGACTTTCTTTTTCTTCTTTAGACAATGGTTGTCTTAAAGTCCCAATTTCCATAGGTTCAGCCCCAGCTTCAGAGTTTGTGAATTGAGACCTGGATTTTGTTTCTGATCTCCAAGTAGGTTTGTCTATTCTTCTTTTATCAGACCTTCGTTCAGAGAGTCTATGATCTAAACGCAGAGTCAGATTAATCAACTCAGAACACACTGTTGGTTGAGGGTCTATTTGAGCCAAAACATCTTTTAGGTCATCTTTCAAACCCTGATAAAAAAGAGCTGCCCTTTTTTCCTCAGGCCAGGAAGTTTCGGCAATCAGTCTGTTGAAGTGTGATAAATAAGAAACAAGGTCCCTGTTTCCTTGCTTTAACTGAAGCAATTCTCGATCTGCTGATAAGGTCACAGTCCGTCGATCAAAAACCTTTTCAAATTCTTCCACAAAACGTTTCCAATTATATAGTAAAGTATCATCTTGTCTGACCAAAGGAACTGCCCAGTTTGCGGCATCTCCGGTTAAATAAGAAATCAGGAACGCAATTTTAGACTGAGGGGTTGGAAAAGCTGATGGTCTACAAGCAAAATGTAATTCGATTTGGGTCAAAAAGATTTGGACCTTGGAGGAGTCCCCAGAAAATCGTTCAGGAGCTGCAAGAGGAATCTGGGGAGGAACAGTGACTGCTATATTCGTAGTTCCCCTACCAGCACCGGTTTCCTGTACATCTTCAGGAAGAGGAGTACTCTGTAGTTGAATATTGTCTACCTTAGCCGCTAACAAGGCGGTTGCATTCATTGTTTCTTTTAAATCTGCTTGCATACGCATAAGGGCCGACATCAAATCATTAATGGTAGTCATTATGACTTCACGTACAGACCAGGAGGAATATAATTCGTGGGCTCACTATTCTGTCAGGCGAAGTCTTCCTCAGGATCTGTCGTGAAGTTATAAGGACCCACCTCTCGATACCTCCAATTCCGAATGTAGTAAATACACAGAATCTTGGAGTGATCAAGCGGGGGGGAAAAGGGAATTAGGAAGGGAACAGCAGGGAAGGAGATCTGGAAAGGAAAAGTTAGTAACAAATATCCTAGAATCCAAAGTAATCTAAAGTTCCTTTAAACCAAAGTGAGAATGTTCTGGAACACAAGCCTCTAAAATAACACTCTATGAATCCAATAGACTTCTTGTACTTTTGCATTCATTTACCACACTCTTATTCACAAGGTTGTTTGTTCTCACCTCTTGTGAATTGCGACAGATTCTTCCTTACAGGAAATAACATTACAACTCAGTAAATAACCCCTTTACTTAAGTTCGAAAAGAAGTCTCTGAAAACAATGTGCAGATTTTTACATTAACTTCTGTAACATCTCTTTAGGCCAATTCGCCAAAAGTTTCAACAAAGAATTGCGCCAAAATAACTCTGTAATTGACATAACATGTACGCGCCTTTACTTAGCGTTACTCTTCTCAAAATAAGTTACACAACCTTTTCCATTAATGAGAAAGCCTTGCATAGTTCAAAGCAAAAACACATGAAGAGAATCAGAATTTCTGTGCATTTAAATCATCATTGTAAATAGCAGTTATAATAAATACCTTTTGATAATTTGCGCCATGAACACAGATTTAGAATTCCCTACCTGTAGAGTACGACCTACTCTACTTCACTGAAGGTCAGTACGTCACCTCTGGACTCTCAAAAACGACTCTGCTCGTCAGGAAACCTGTAAGCTGAGGAAGCTGGAACCTGCCACGCCCCCTGGAACGATCTCCGAAAGCCTCCGGAGTATTTACAGCCAAAATACAGGATCTGCCACAAAACAGGATGGGGAGCTAGAAGAATCCACAGCCACACCTAAGAAGCAATCAGAATAGTGAGCACAGGAGACAGGGCGCGGTCGCGTAGGTTAGCGTGCCTACGGCGCTGACGTACGCGACCAGTCTACTAAAGCTCACGCATTAGGCGGACGCTTTCTACATGCCAAACCTCACGCATTAGGCGGAACGCTATTAGGCAGCGTTTTAAGGGAAGGCAATCAATACAGATAGCCTAACAAGGATGCAGGGCAGAAGAACAAGCAGGCCTAGAACACATCAGCCACCAACGCCCTCCCAAGGATGGCAGATGCATCTTGCCACACAGGTAACCCTGAAAGCTGCGTGGGGCGGGCCCTAGACCGCAAGCCACCCGAGCCCTGACAGCTGCGCATGAGAACACGGCGTTAGAAATAAATATTTCAAACTTGCTCGTGTCTCTTTTTACTCCCTGTTTTGGACTGGTATAAGAGTATAACGAAAGAGTATTCATTATTTCCACATTGCCTGAGGTAACCTAAGTCACATGTTCTGGGTTGTCTAATCATTGGCTTTTTGGAAGAGCCAATGTGACACTGATGATAGTCTGGTAGAGGATTTTGGGTACTAAGGTGAGTTTTGGTGCACCCTAATTCACTGAGGTCTCAAGTCTCTGTGCACAGTTCTCTGTAGGAGCAGAATCCCTGCAACATGGCGCCCAACCGATGGTGGTCTTATTACATGACGCTTGAGTAGTACTTATATCAGTCCTTAGCCCCTTCACTGTTGTTTCCGGTTACAGTGGTATCCGATAAACCTACCTATAGTTACATAGGTCTTTTCAAGCTTGAATCTTTCAAAACGGTTTCCTTTTGAATTACCACCCGGTTGTGCTACATTGTTTTACATTGTACCTCTAATTCTCTGTGTTGCTATGGCTAATGTTGACATACAGCAGCATAGTCGCATTGCAGTCCACAATCACTTGCAGGCTTATAACACTGGTTTGGAGGGCCTGGCAGTTATTTTGGTGGTGAGTGCTGAGGTTGCTTACCCGTTTGAGATTTTCTACTCATGGGTAACGTTTCCTCCAGTGGATGCGGCTACTCAGGTGTTTCACACTTATACTCACAGCCGTGCCCTTGGAATATGTTCCTTATAGGACCCAGGAGATTCCGATTTTTGCATGGAAGCACCGTGTTTGGTTTGATGGCACCCTTCCCCACAGTGTAACGGCGATTAGATTAGGTCCTTTGTCCATTCCAGGCGCTTCTTGGACAGTTTTGGCTGGATTTACCCCGCATCCTCGTGTGGGGGTAGTCCCCGTCGCTGAATTGCGGACCCTATATAACTCTGGCATCAGTGTTATCAGGGCCCTAATTCAATATATTACCCACAATTTCAAGGGTGGGGATTCTGGGGTTAAAGCGCTTCGAGCTGGACAGAGCAGAATGATGCTTAGTCCCGTGATGGTTAATGCAGTTATGGGCAAGCGTCCCCAAGATAAGGATGATATGCCTTTTTGGCTTGCTGAGAAATTTGACCAGATGGAGGCAGTTTTTCCTAATTCGACTCCCGTAGAAAAACACAGGATTCTTACAATTAGTTTGCCCAAGGACTTGGTACCGGAAGCCGGTGACTGTGAGTCATGGGGTAGAATTTTTGCAGCAGTGTACACGAGGTGCTTTGGCATTCTGTCAATGGCTGTCCTTTTGACGGTCGTTAAGCGTGTTCAAGATGAACACGGACCTGAGGCTGCGGTTGAATATGGAATAAGACTTGTTGGCACATTTGACGTAGTTTCCGATCTCGTCCTTTCTAATATAAAGGGAAATGCAGTGAACTTTCAAGTGGCTAATGCCTTGCGCGATGTCCCCGATGCCGACAAACCCCCGACAGTTACCGAGAATTATTACGGCGGCTTATAAAACCATTGGCCGTAATACTTTTGGTGTCAAGCCCTTTTCTGCCAAAGATAAAAAACAACCTCAGCGTTCGAAGTCTTAGAAAGACGTTCAACCCAAGGTTCCAAAGTAAAATTGGAACAAAAATAAAAAACAGGGAAAACAATAACAGAAACAGGAGTCCCGTCCGGCGTCACCCGTGCCTGCGTCTACTGAGCGTGCTTATGATTTGCGCGACCGCTCTATGATTAAGTCACCTGATCGATTTGAAGTTCCTGATCAACACTCTCCTCGTTCTTTACAGGACACATCGGCCTCTTCGTCCGGTGGTGGAGGCGGCGGCAGAGGTTGGGGTGGCCAGCAGAGTCGCGACCAGCCCCGCCCGAAAGACAGAAAAGGCAAGCAGGACGATTCTTCGCAGAAAATGCCCCAGTTTCAGAAAAAAAGTTGCCGCTTTAACAGCGCGATATGCCACAGATACTGAGAATGCAGCTCGGAATCTGACATGGGCGCTGACGTTGTTGGACAGCGCGGCGAAGATTACCATTGTCCGCGAGGCCCTGCATCTACTACTGAAGGAGACAGCGACTGACCAATTTATTGTTGTTGAGACAGCTGATACTAGAGTAGCTCCCCCTGATAGGCTTTTTGAAATTGACCTTTTGATTGAAGGTGACATACAACGTACCATAAAAGGGGTATTTTGGGAAAATCTTACAACTACCTATGACATTTTGTTAGCGGAGGCTGACTGGCTCCCACCTTTTGTTCTTGCAACTCCGAGAGGGGAGGAGGTAATCCTCCCTAGTTTCCCGCACACAGTGTCTAAGGAGCATGTGCTGAATTTTGCAGAACAGTGGGCTAAGGTCCTTGAGCTGGCTTTGAACCGTACTCACTGTGGTTGGGATAAATTCTCCCCACACCACGAGATTCCCTTACGGTCTATGCCACAGCCTCAACCTCAATATACCATGCAGCGTGAAGCAAAAGCCTCAGTTGCAGAAATCCTTGAACAATTGAAATATCAAGGAGTGATTGAAACTTGTGTGTCTCCGATGAATAACCCACTTTTACTGTGACCAAGCCTCATGGTTCATACCTTTTGGTATTGGATTACCGGAATTTAAACTCGCATTGCCGTACCTGTACAGTACAGAATACCCACAGTTCTGCTTTAGTGGATGGTCTTGTGCGGAAACGGTTTAAAACCACCCTTTACATATCCAATTTTATTTTGCCCATAACTTGTCTGGTCTAAGTTCCCAATGGACAAGTTTTACCAGTGGTGGCAAACAACGCCAACTTAAACGCTTGGCCATGGGCTATAAGAATAGTCCAGGAGTGTTTGCTGCACCTATTGTATCTCTGATAGAGAGAGTCGACCCAGATGCGTGTTCGTTTGTGGATAACATTTATCTCACAGACGATGAAATATGGGCGCATCTGTGCCGCATTGACCGCATAATTTGTAATTTTGCGGACTTCGGTTACTAATTTAACTTTGCAAAGTCGCACTTTGCAGAGTACACATTGTTGTTCCTGGGCTATGAGCTCAACAATGAAGTTCGGGGTTTGGCTCCTCACTTCTTGGAGAAATGCGCACAGCTGCGCGCTCCTACAACACTGTAAAAATTGCAATCCTTGCTGGGATTTTTGAATTTCGGGCGCATATACATTCCCGAATATGCCCAGCGTATCAAGCCATTGTATGCTTTGATACAACCAACTTGTACCAAATCGTGTTGGCTGCCTGAACATTCAGCCATTTTGCAATCATTGCAGGCTGATCTGCTAGAATCTAAATTCTTAATGACTTGTGATAACCACACCAACCTTGTGATAGGCATCATCCCTGTGGCGGTGGGTTTCACATACCTTACTTTTCACGAAGGTGACACAGTACCTATCGCTTACAAGTCACACTTGTACACTTCGGCTGAAATGCGGTTTTCCACTGTGGAAATTTTTTTGACAGCAGTGCAAATGGCGATTCTGTAGGAACGCGCACTGTCACAGGGAAAACGCATGTTAGTTGTTACCCCGTATCCTGCTCTAGAGGCAGTGATGAAAACCAGTGTACCTAATTCTAAAGCTTTGCACCCACGGTGGATACAATAGGCATCATCATTGACATCTCCGGATGTCACGTTCATTTTGGACGCCTTCTTACAGTCGCAGGAGTTTTTGCAGTATGAGTTTATTCATCCTGCTCCGTTGACTATGCAGCCTTTGGAGGATTTCCATTGTATCATTTACACTGATGGTTCTGCGCAAGTTGCGCATGGGTCTAAGCACTCATACGTCTCAGCTTGCACCATTGTGGTTGGTACCATGGTGAATGGTGAATTCAAGTCCGATGTCGTACATAAACAGACATTAGGAGACTGTACCGCCCAATTGGCAGAGCTCCGTGCTCTAATGTTTGCATTGGAGTACGTTAATCCTGGTGTGACTTCTCTCATTGTGAGTGACTCTTACTACTGAGTCCAGTCTTACAAGGAAAACCTGTTCTTTTTGTCTCAGAATGATTTTCTTGATTCCAAGGGTAGCACAATAAAACATAAAATGATCTGGGTTCGAGTGGCTGAACCTAAAGAGCAACTGCCACTCGTGTATGTAATTCATACTCTTGGTCATCAGTGTGTGGGAGTTCACACTGTTGGCAATAGTTTGGCAGATGAGGCCGCGAAAACAGCAGTTTCGACATATTTGGTTGTAGCAGTTACACGTTCCAAAAGTAAAATTGAGGATGACATCTTGGCAGCAATTGCCGCTACTGAGGAGGGAAATAAATGTCCTACTGGATTTCCTTCAAAGTATTCTTATCATTTAAGTCCTGATAAAGTTCCTCATGTGAAAATACCGGACGTTGGTGACAGATTGCTTCCCAATGCGTACCGCAGGTCCACACTGATTGCAGCTGCCCACGAGGGTGTTGGGTCCGCGCATGCAGGCGTTTCGGCTACTGTATCTCAGGTACAACACCGTTTCTGGTGACGGGGACTGTACAAACAGATGCGTGATTATGTCCTTCAATGTGACATTTGACTGCTATGCGTTTGCCCCAGACACGGTTGTACATTTCTAATAGACCACTTGATTGTGTTAATTTAGATCACTGCTGTCCTTTTTCCTCTTATACTGCGTATAAGTACATCTTAGTTGCAGTTGATTCTTGCACGCGCTTTGTATGGGTGTGGCCACACCGCAGTGCTGATTCACGTACTGTCATTAGAGATTTGCGTGTCTTTGTGGGAATTTTTGCGTGTGGCATCTTCCATTCGGATCAGGGTCCAGCGTTCGCCTCTAAGGCGTACAAGGATGCCATGAGTTCATTGGGGGTCCAAGTCAAATTTTCGTCTCCAAACAGACCTGAGGGTAATAGTGTTGTGGAAAAAATTAACCGAGACTTAAAGCAGTCATTGACAGCCCAAGTTATAGGTACAGGCCGGAACTGGCTAGCCCATCTCAATAGTGTACAGCGTACACTTAATAATCTCCCTAGAAGGTCTCTGGGTGGGCGGACCCCAGACAAGATGCTCTTTGTCTTTGGTATCAAAATGTTCGTCCCGGACCTTGAAGGTCTAGATCTGGCGGCGGCGGCTCCCCCCTTTGATGTAGATGAACATTGTCATGTTTTACAGAATCTACAAGTGATAGGAGACAGTCTTGCAAAGGAACACTTGCCCTCTACCTCAGAAGCTGCGTTGCAGATTTCGGTAGTTGGCTGGCTACCCCGAGTTGGAGAACTGGTTTGAAAGAAGCTCGAGAACAAGAAAGAATTTGGTCCCTCATATCGAGCTCCAGTTGCTGTACTTGGCATGCAGGGCACAAGAACAGCCATTTTACCTCGACTTCCAGGTCGTAAGGAAAAAAGGTACATCTCAATTGACAATGTCAAATTACACAGAGTGGCCGATTCTTCTTAGTATGACACCTGCAGTCTATACTGAGACATTCTGTTTTGGCTACGGCTCCTAACACCAGGCCTGACGTTGCCATCTAGATGCCTGCTGTTTCAAGTCCTTTATTGAATATCCCACCTGATGATCGTCTTGATGATACTTACCCCACAGACTTATTGATGCCCGATCTGCAAACTTGTTTGGCAACTGACTCCAGATTTTCATTTGACACTAGCTCTACCACATCAAAGTCCCCTTCAAAAATTTATGTTTTTGCTACATGGTTTAAAAAATATTTTTTGATTCCTCCTTGGACCTACATTTGGTTGGTACTTTTTTCAATTTTTTTGTTCATGTCAATTGGATTTGTAGTGTATTTATTCCGTCTTGTAAACGGACACTACGTTGAAGAGAGAACATCTATTTGACATATTAATGGAACATTGGCACCCCATTCCTCATCACACTGATTGAAGAGGGACCTGACTTTTGTAAACATTACTGCTTGGCCAGTCTTAGATGGGATTGTATGGAATTCTGTTAGATTTCAAATCCATGGTCCTACAGAGGTTGAAAATGTCTCAAATGACCTAAGGGTTTCTATGGGGGATGTGATTAAACAAAATATATGCTCTGATGATTGGGATGTTCAAGCCGTAGAGGCTTTGTTTTCAGATTTGAAATATTATGCTGCTTTTGATGCTGAAGATATATTTAGATTTGGCGAATTATGGTGATTTGTTTTGTTATCAACATTTTGGCAATAATTACCTGCATAAGGCAAACACCAGGAGGAATATGGTTAATTATACGCAATGGGAACATTGCCCTGCTCCTGTTGAAGGCAGCTCCAGTTCTCTTTTAAAGAGGTTCACCTATTTTACTGATTTTAATCAGCCAAATCCCAATGCATTTTATTTTAAGATGACCGAGAAGTCGACATCCAAAGTTAGACTTACCCACACAAAGTTATTATATTCCAAGTCCTTTCTTGACCAATTGGCTGTTGGGGGCTATGAACTATGGAAGGATACTATTGATCTTAAATCTGTTTGGGGTTCTAAAAGTTGGCAAGTGCAAGGTACTGAGGCTTTGCATCGTGCATGTCTCATCCCGAAACACATGTTGTTTTTGAATTCTACTATTTCACAAGCCACCTGCTTTGGATTGGCTACTACTAAAAAATTAAATGCTCTTTCTTTTCCTGAAATGGAAGAATACCCCGGTTGGGATAATAATACCAGTTTTTCTATCAGAGAATTACAGACCCTATTGCTGAATTCTACTTTTAACATATCCAGTTTGGATCCTAATGGTTGGTTGTTGTGGCACAAAAGTGCAGATTCTTGCCAACATCGTTTTCTGGGTTTAGCCCCAGGCTACACACAGGTTAGGGTGGATCCCCGTTTTGAGAGTGACCATTCTGTGACTACCTATACCGTAGGCAAGTTATGTCAGAGTTGGCTCAAACATTCCACTTTAGCGTCAGTTAAGCTTCATTTGTCTAAATTGACTGACAATGTTGATCTAAATGATTTTGTCAAGGGCCCTGCTTCCGGCAGATCCAAAAGATGGATATATGCTATTTACAACGAAGCTTGGAAACTGTCCCAGATTGAGGCTGCTTCTCGCTTAAGAGCTATAGATCAAGCAAATTGAAAAAAGGTGCTGGCAGTTGTAGACAACAGCATTAACACGCTTTCTTCCCGCATTTACACTTTAGATTGTATTGTTTCATCTGTTGTTGACATTGTGCAAGAAGATGTCTCCATTTTGTACCATGGTCAAAATCAATTACGTTCCATTATGCAATTTGCATGGACTTTGCAAACGTTAAAGGCAGGAAAAGTGCCTTGGCCCTACATGAACACATCATCTTTATTTGCCCCCTTTAATTTGACTGACAAGCAATGTTTTATGTCTATGAAGGATGCAACTATTTCTATGTTACATATTGAAAAGTTAGAACCTTTGCCATTTTCTATGGCCAAAACTAGTTCTGCCTTGTGGCTCGTCCATGGGTTGATAACATTACCTTTTCCTTTGTTCAAATTCGACTTGCATGAAGTACTACGCAATTGGCAGATATGAACCTCTGGGCACCGCTTATCTCCATGAAGCTTGGTCACTACCTTTTACCTAGAGGTGCCTGAGGGAGGGAAAAGAGGTTTATATGAATGGTGAGGATTGCACAACAACACCGGATCACTCATTAGTGTGTAGGAATATCCAATTGAACGGCTCATACAACCAGGATGCGCCTAATCTAGCCTGTGTTTTGAATGGTACACCGACGTGTGCTTTCATACCCACATTCACATTACTAGCAAACAGTAGTTATTTACTTTTAAATAATGAGGATTGTTGTGGGATGTTAGCTGGAATTCCTTACATCGTTACGGTCTCTGAACGTGTAGTTTGTTGTAAAAACATAATGTTTCCTCCTCCACATGTGAAGCTGGATGTTTCTATCTGGCCGTCGATTCCAACCTTGAAAGCAGAGTTCAACAAGATGAGTCGCATAAAAGCTCTTTTGTCTCAAAAAGAAGTCACCCTCACATTTGCTTGTGAAGCCTTTGTCCTTCACGTGACAAACACCCTCACAGAGGTGCATGCTTTGTTAAATATGGATTTGCCCTTGCATTTCCGAGAATTAATTCACACTATCTTTAATGCTTCCTCCACCACGGGGCTGGCCCACTTTTTTAAAGTTGTTAGTAGTGGCCTTGTGACGTCTTTTCAAACTATATTTGGTGTGTTCCCGGCATTTTTTCATTAAATTTTTTCCAGTCTATTTGGTGGATTTCTCTTGATGCTCGCCCTGGTTGCAGGAGTGCTTCTGTTGCTTTGTTTATTTCAAAATGGATGCACGTCCTGTGTTACAAGACGATCTGCCACGGCTGTTGCTGCTCCGCAACCAAATGCTTGCTTATTATGGAGCACTGTCTCTTTCTACATTGGGTGCAGCTTATGGATTATCGTTTCGATTTTCCTTTTTCATATGCGTCCAGCCTGTCTTTCATTGCCTGAGCTGCGATTTCAACCGGGCCCTGGATTTGTGTCTCTGCAATACGGTGTCTCCCAACGTGGATTATGATCAACTGATGAGCCCTTTAGTTGCTCATGAATTGCTTTGTTCTGGCAACGGGATTATGGCCTTTGCAGCGATGCATGGAGTCCTGGGACGTTGGAATGTTTTTACAGCGGCGCATGACTTCTTGGCACGCACTTATATTGAAGAGAACCAGAGTTGTCCTCTGATGGTACTAGAGGCTCTGGTTATTGAGGAACATGTATGTTCCTTCCCATTACTGAATTGGATGGCTGAAATGTTTTCAGATGAGAACAATGACTTCCTGTTGGAGGCTGTTGCAAAGTACTGTGCATATACATTGTTGGAGTGAGATGCATTTCCTCTTCTCTCACTTTCATGGCCGACGTCACATGCTAGACATCGGATTTTTTGGTTATTTTTGCCATATTCATTTTTTTTCTTCCCCCAGGCCCGTTGACTTAACTGTGCCCGTTAAAGTGATTGTTGATTTGAAGTATTTTCAAAATTTGGAGTTTGCTCCCGTTTTTCCACTGTGGCAATTTGAACTTGATTCGGACTCTTGTTCTTGAACTCTGCGTTCCAAATTTGCCCCCTTCTTATCCGTGCTCAGATCAAGGGAGGGTGTCGTGGGGCTGAGCCTTGCACTCAAATAGTGTTAGGTTGACATGAGTTTATTAAAAGTTTAAACGCCATTTTTCCTTTCTGCTGCCTTTTGCTCATGGCACACACTTTATTAATTGTTTAGAGTTTAGCGGAGTGTTTTGCTTCACACAATAATAACGTGTTTTTCTACATTAGTAGCCTTGCTTGGTAAGCCTAGTCTGAACAGTGAGTGCTGAGGCCTTCAAGGTTATTTCAACACTGTGGTTGTTGTTCGGACTGATCAATGCATGTTCTAGTCATAACACATATGCTGCTGTGGCCACCTCTGATATTGGCGTGTTTAATAATGCACTGCGTGGGCATAATCACACACACTTGGAGGATATTCCTATGCTGAGAGCTTGTGCAAAATTTGATGTGATCCACTTCTGCTAATACCAGAGGTATGGGGCCGACTATGTAATCCCAATAGACCTTCTGTAGTTATAAAATAATGTACTAGCAAAAGAGTGTGAAATATAGGTATATTTTAAACCTGTTTCCATTTAGCATTATACAATGCTTTCTCCCTTTGTTTTTTATGGAATAGTAACTATGCTGACAATCTTGTTTCTAATAATATGTCTGCTTGTATTAGCTAAGGTGCTGCGCATGAGAACACGGCATTAGAAATAAATATTTCAAACGTGTTCGTGTCTCTTTTTACTCCCTGTTTTGGACTGGTATGAGAGTATAATGAATGAGTGTTCATGTTTTCCACATTACTTGAGGTAACCTAAGTCGCATGTTCTGGGTTGTCTAATCATTGATTTTTTGGAAGAGCCAATGTGACACTGATGCTAGTCTGGTAGGGGATTTTGGGTACTAAGGTGAATTTTGGTACACCCTAACTCACTGAGGTCCCAAGTCTCTGTGCCAAGTTCTGTGTAGGAGCAGAATCACTGCAACAAAAGTATATACGTCTTCTTTTTCTGACAACATTTCACTATTATTTAGTGTGATAATGATATATTTAGAAAACGTTTAAAAATAGAAATTATATTTATAATTTGAAGTATAATACTGAGGCTAACTCTTTACCAGATCTTTACCAGAGTCTACAGCTACGACTAACGGTTCCTATGGAAAAGTTTTAAAACTCCAGCACAGTAACTGTTTCGATTAGCAACATAGTGTGGTTAACATCTAACCTTTGTGCTCATTTAAGTGTTCCATGAACTGTTACTATGGTAACAGGCAGAAAGCCGTTTGAAGGTAGGGTTGAAAGGTACTGGCTGTACAGAAACCGTTATATTTACCCAGGATCCTCTATATTACAGAAAGGAACGCAGAGTAAAACAGAACACTGTGTACCAGATTTACAATCCCCTTGCGCCACTTTCGCCGCACTTTTCCCATCTTAAAAGTGATGCAAGAGTAACGCAATGAACTTGTAATTCTGCCCCCTATGCATATTACGAGCAAAACAAGTAGGGCTGGGTGTAGTTTGCGAAGTAGCACTTCGCGAAGCTACACAAAGTGCACTTTGCACTATGCGAACTACGCGTATCACTACGCGAACTGCGTAGTAACATGTTCGCACTGTGCAAGATGCCGTTTTCAATGATTGCACAGTGCGGACAAGCATCCGGCAATGTGCAATCATTGAAAACGGCATCTAGCACAGTGCGAGCTGTAGTTTTCTGCCGCTGGAGTAGATTTTTACTCGAGCGGCAGCTTTCTCAACGCGGACTGGTAGTTTCTCATCGTGAGCTGTCGCAGGCATACGCGACCACTCGCAATGAGATACCTGACCCTGTGTTGAGAATCTCACCGGGAGGTTTATTTTCCACGCTCACGATCAGCAACTTGATGTTGCTGATCGCGAACGAGGAAAAAGTCTCGCCAGGATGTCATTTTGCTTGCTCACGGTCGCCAACTTGACATTGAGGAACGCGAGCAATCAAAAAATGACCGCTGCACTATGCTACGCTACGCGTGTTTGCAATGTGCTACGTGCAGTTCGCGTTGTGCGAAGTAGCGCGAACTTTGTAAACTACGCGAGTGTAGTGTAGTACTTTGCCCAGACCTAAACACAAGTACACAACTCATTCAATTCTTTATCGATCACAATTAGACAGTGTTGCTTCACGATTCACAATGAACTTTAATAAATACTTCGTGCCTATTTATATGGAAGACGAGATTGTCGACATTACAAAACCTAGTGGCATATTTACAAAGACAGAGCTAAAATTGTCGTCGCTTTAAGACCTGCAAACTACAAGAAAAACGCTGAAAATGGACTTCAAAATCCTTTGTTATCTTACCCGAAGATTTTCTCAACATTGCTGTTTCCTATAGAAGACTGAGAGCCACCTCCCGGGGCTATAAAATAAATAGTTGTGGGGGGCTCCGAGGCCCCCCTGCAAAATCAGATCTGTGGGGACCTCAACAACCCCCCTCAAGCCCCGGGAACCACCACCCCCGGGGATTTGTGTATTGTGGGGGCAGACTGCATGGCCCACTGCCTGGAGCCCTCGAGGGCCCTGGGGACCGCCATGCCCCAGGGCTGGCTTTTGCAATGTTCCGGGCTGTCTACCCCCGGGACACTGCTGTTTGCTAAGAGAAGGCGGGAATGTCGCGGCTCCCGCCCTCCCATAGCAAACTTACTTTGAATTTTGCAAGACACCGCTGTGAAATCTATTCTCACTTTCAAAATCCAAACCAGATTGCTTTTCCACATGCAAGTTAGCCTCTCTGCATGTGGAAAAGCAATTCCGGCTCCCGAAGGACGTGGGGAGCCGGTCCCCAACATTTTTTACAAGATCCGGGGGATAGAGTCCCCGGGGATATTAGAAATTACTGATTGGGGCTATTTTTTTACAGTAAAATTAACCTCCAGCCTTTGGTGCACAACTTCTAAGTGTTTGGGAGCCGGCATTCCTTTTCCACATGGGGAGCTACTCACATGCAGCTCCCCATGGGAAAAAGCTATTTGATTTAGATTTTGAAAGAGAGAACAGATTTCCTTGCTATGGGAGGGCGGGATGGACACCCCGGGACACTGCAGGAGCCGGCCCTCCCACAATATATAAAGCCCCGGGGAGTAGTGGTCCCTGGGGCTTTGGAGACCTTGCAGCCCCCCAACCATTTTTTTGTAGCCGCGGAGGGTAACGGGGCCCTTGAATGCTCCAGCAGGGGGGTCACGCAGTTCCCCTCCCACAATACATAAAGTCCTGGGGGGTGGTGGTCCCCGCGGCTGTGGGGACCTTGGACCCCTCCCCCCACCATTTCTTTTTTTAGCCCCGGTATTTAGCCCCTCCCGGGGGCTAATTATATAAAAAAGCTCAGTTTTATTTTATGGATTTTACGGAAGAGTCTGCGCACCCTACACGCACCTGCCGGGTCTTTTTGAAAACATTGTGGGCCCTGGGGGTCCTTCTGGGACCCCCTAAGCAGGTCTAGAGGGTAAAGTTATTTCTACCCTGCCCCCTTTCTACATTTTGCACACATATTCCACCGACTTCCTCAGCCTCGCTTCTACCGAGGCACAAATAGCTGCCAACAGTTCCTGGTTTCGAATGTTGACAACTGCTTGACAGCCAATATATATTTATTTATTTATATATATCTTTGTTTTTTTTCTCTTCTTTTTTTTCTTTCTATATATATATATATGAGAAGAAAGAAACGCTCTCCGCCTCTTTCAACAGAGAATGGATGTCATTATAAAACCGTCAGACAAAGGTGGTGCAGTAGTTGCCATGAAAGTAAGTGATTATATTGAGGAAGGAATTAGACAACTAATGAATACCAATACTTACAAACCTTTAGAAACTGATCCCACAGAAGACTTGAGCTAAGAAATTAAGAACATGGTTGTAAGGTACAGGAGCTTAAACCTCATTGATGAAACAACAGCAGATATACTTGTTCATCCCAAACCAGGACCTGGGAGATTTTATATGCCTCCCAAAATTCACAAAATGAACAATCCTGGCCGTCACATCATATCTGGCAATGACACAGCCACTGAGAGACTATCTTTATTTGTCGACCTGCTCCTCCAGCCCATAGTATAGAAACTTCCATCATTTGTTAAAGATACCAGTCACTTCCTTCAGATTATTGAAAAATTAAAACACACCTACACATTTGATGATGATACTCTTCTGGCTACATTTGATGTACCCTCATTATACGCCAATATACCACATTAGGTTGGGCTTATGGCATTATCTGAAGCTCTTAATAAAATAACTGTGAAAAAGCCATCAACAAATGTTCTTATCAACTTTGCGAGAGCTATTCTTAAACCAACAATTTTACATTCAATGACATACACTATCTGCAGATACAAGGGACTTCCATGGGCACTTGGATGGCTCTATCCTATGCAAATATCTTCATGGGCAAACTAGAGAGCTATATACTTGCTACTTCTAGCATCAAACCACTGGTATGACTACAATACATTGATTACATATTTATAATATGGAATGTAGGAAGCAGAACATTGGAACAATTTACAGCTTATATCAACAATATCCATCCTACCATCAAATTTACCAGCAGCAATGCTAAACAGAAGCATCATCTCCCTTTTCTGGATGTGCTACTCACCATTCATGAACACCAAATTACAACAGATCTGTACCACAAGCCTACAGATGATCATTTGTAACTAAACTGGTCTTTCTGTCACCGACACCACACTAAACTGAATATCATCTGCAGCCAAGCACTCAGAATAAGACACATATGCAGCAATGAGGAAACCTGTAAAGACCATCTACAGGAGCTTGCTACATTATTTAAAAGGCAAGGGTATTCTCTGCATATCATATAGCAACACATTGACGAGTCTTTGCAGTTACCCAGAGAAGCACCTATTTGGAATACCAACGACAGAAACAAAAGTGACAGAACTCCATTTGTAGGTGACTATCAACCATCAGCTCCCAACTACAGAAATATAATGCAAAAAATGTTTCCCTTACTGTCCACTTGTGAAAAATTGCAAAAGGTGTTTCCAAAACTACCAGTCATTGCTTACCGCAGAGCTCCAAATGTACGAACTCTTGATGTGAGAGCTGAACTCAAGCAAGTTGTAACAAATGCAGGGGTTCATTGCTGTGACACAAAAAAGTGCATCACGTGTGAATACCTTTTACAAACGGTGAGCAGTATCAATATCAAAAAAGAAATATCAAATTTACAGAATATCGAGTTCTTTATATAGAATGGACAGTATATCGAATTGCCAAAATATAGTGTTGCAGAATATCGGAATTCAGGTAAGAAACTTCGATTTTCATAATATCAAGTTATTAATATTGACAGTCATAATCTAGTTGTTAAAAATTTCGAATTACTTTATAGCGTTTTAAGTGTTAGTATATGTGTTAAAAGTATGTATTATTTTTGTAATATATGTTTGAATTTTTTTAAAGTAATGAATTTTAAGTTTAATTTTTGCAAATTGAATTCCGTAGCGGGTTGTTGGTTTATAGGGGAATAGGTTGGGATGTAATTTATTTATAGTAAATTAAATATTAATTTTTAGGAATTATTCATTATTTTAAATTTAATTTTGCATTTTAGTTCTGTAGCGGGTTGGTCATTTATAGGGGAATAGGGTGGGAAGTAATTTAATTGTTATTAAGTCATTATTTTTATTTATCTATTAATATTGATAGATAATTTATTGTTAATTCATTATTAATTGGTAATTCATTTTTATTAATTGGTAATTCATTTTTATTAATTGGTAATTATTTTTATTAATTGATTAATTGATAATTATATTAATTGTATTAATTAATTATTCGGAGAAGGTTGTGGGATTATAGGGGAATAGGGTAGGAAGTAATTTATCTGTAATGTATTAATTATTGTAAATTATTTTAGTGTATTGATAATTAATTTACTGTTAATTAATTATTAATTGGTATTTTTTTATTACTTATTAATTTTGGTATTTAAAAATAAATTGTTGTTACTTATTCAATAATAGGTAATTAATTAAAAAACTATGTATTGGTATTTATAATTAATTATTTATTACATATTTTGTAATTGGTAATTAATTGTAATTAATTTTTATTGGTATTGGTAATTAATTTATTTGTATTTAAATATTAAATCATTACTTTCCCTACTGTTGCACTCACCGGAGTGGGAATAGTAATTTTTTACCCCCACGCTATCAAACGCTTTCCCTACTGTTGCACTCTCTGTAGTGGGAATAGTAATTTTTACCCCTATGCTATTCAACACTTTCCCTACTGTTGTACTCACTGGAGTGGGAATAGTAATTTTAACCCCTACTCTATCCAACAGTTTCCCTACTTTTGCACTCACTGGAGTGGGAATACTAATTGTTACCCTCCTGCTATCCAACGCGTTCCCTCCTGTTGCACTCTCTGGAGTGAGAATAGTAATTTTTTTTCCCTACGCTATCCAACACTTTCCCTACTGTTGCACTCACTGGGTGGGAATAGTAATCTGAACCCCTACGCTATCCAATGCTTTTCCTACTGTTGCACTCACTGGAGTGGCGATAGTTATTGTTACCCTCCCGCTATCCAACGCTTTCCCTACTATTGTACTCAGTAGAGTGGAAATAGTAATTTTTTACCCTCCCGCTATCCAACGCTTTCCCTACTTATGCACTCACTGGAGTAGGAATAGTAATTTTTACCCTCCCGCTATACTGGCACGATTCCATGCGCTAATTGCGGACACTGCAATAACATAATCCGTGGGAACATCATCAACCACCCTACCACTGGAAGACCTATTGAACTGTTCACCAATGCCACTTGTGACTCTAAAAATGTGGTATACCTACTAAAATGTCCATGTGGACTCCCAAATGTAGGGAAAACAGAGAGGAAAATAAAAATACGCATAACAGAGCACAAAAGCACTATAAGAAACATGTCCGATAGCTGTACATTTCATTTCCTACAGTCACAACATTAGCCAAATCCGATTCATGGTTTTGGAGTGTGTTCCTGTGAAACAAGGCTCTGACAACAAGAAAAGACTGCTTCAACGTGAAATGTTTTGGATTAAAAAATTGAACTCTTGTAACCCAACAGGGTTAAATGAACGGCTTGAATACAGTTGCTTTCTATAATTTCAGTAGATGGAACTTTCAGATATGTTGACAGGACTAATTGTACAACTTTCACACTGATAAATATTAGTTATTAATATCACATTATATTATTATGTACAGAATACCATTGCGCTCGTACCTATCCCACCTGTTTTACTTTCTTCCTTCTTATTGTCACACCCTCATTTATACTATGGATGTTCAGTTTGACTTCACACCTTCTTGTATATTTTTGACACTCACTTTAGTTATCAGTGCCCCCATCCGAGAACTACACTTCTACAATATGGCCGCCACCTTTACACTTTTTTGTCACAACTAACACAAATGAGCTACACTTGTTTTTTTTTAATTCAGCCCTTTTCGTTGTATCTTTCCCTTGATAATTCGAAAATATTTTCAACCCATAATCGGAGTTTACACGCTAGTTTTCATGTTTACTGACTTGAAAACATACTTCCGGGTCACGAGGAGGGACTAGTGTGTTTGGGTGTGGTACGAATCGTCCCGAGGCGGAAAGCCGGGACCACTTTATTTTAATCAAAAACGCTATTCTGGAGCGCATTTTTAAAACTGTGTATTATTAATGCTTTTACCTCCGTATATTTTTACTGACTGATTTTAAGAGTTAGCAAATTTTACAGTGTGATAATTTACCTGTGTTTTGACCCGCTGCCACCGCCTCTCAGAACCTCAGGTGTGCCGGTGTCTCGAGGCTCCCCCGCTCTCCCCCCCACAGCCGAGTAATCGCTGCTGGGGCCCCCGCCATCTTAGGTGAGGGCACGAGAAGGGCGAGCAGACGACTGCTCGGCCCCTCCCACCCTCCCGCCATTTTCTTCAAAAAGCCACAATCCTCACTCCCCCACTGACTACTAGTGTGTTTGGGTGTGGTAAGAATCGTCCTGAGGCGGAAAGCCGGGACCACTTTATTTTAATCAAAAACGCTATTCTGGAGCGCATTTTTAAAACTGTGTATTATTAATGCTTTTACCTCCGTATATTTTTACTGACTGATTTTAAGAGTTAGCAAATTTTACAGTGTGATAATTTACCTGTGTTTTGACCCGCTGCCACCGCCTCTCAGAACCTCAGGTGTGCCGGAGGCTCCCCCGCTCTCCCCCCCACAGCCGAGTAATCGCTGCTGGGGCCCCCGCCATCTTAGGTGAGGGCACGAGAAGGGCGAGCAGACGACTGCTCGGCCCCTCCCACCCTCCCACCATTTCCATTACAAATGGAGCCACTGCCCCGGAAGCGCAGCGGACGGGCGCAGCGGGCGCGCCAAAGGCGCGCCAAAGGCAAGCCCGTCTGTGCCCGTCCGTGACAGTCCGGGGCACGGGGCCAAAACCCCTGGCCCTTCCTGTGGTTATCCTGACCCACATAGGATCGGCGTCATGACATACTCAGGCAGTGAACTAAGGCAACTAAACACCACTGGCACACCACATTATGCCATGTGTGCACAACTGGGCCCTTTGAACACCATGGGACCAGTTAGTTGTCGGAATTGCCACTGGCTGAGTGACCCCTGGCACGGTCCCAGTAATCCCACTACCCCTAACGTGACCTTAAAATGTATTTTGCTAAATGTAAGGTCCCTCCCCAAACATGCCATTGAAATCTGGGACACCCTCGAAAGTGACCAACCAGATCTAGCCTTCTTTACGGAGACATGGCTGGACAACCACAATACCCCGGACATCGCTACGGCCCTGCCTGATAACTATAAAATACTTAACTTGAACAGGGAAAGAAAGAAGGGAGGTGGAGTTGCTTTATTGTTCAAGGACTCCCTTACCTGCAGACAGGAAGTAATTACTCAGGCCAGCAGCCATGAAGCGATGGCTTTCTCGGTATCCATCAACACCACCATCATACTTGGCGGTGTTATTATCTATAATCCCCCAGGCTGCGCCTCTGATTTTAATACCCAACTCCTGTCACAAGTCATGCCTATATGCCTTCAGAACAAAAATATACTGCTCATAGGAGACTTCAACATCCACTACGACGATAGTAACAACCCCCTCACCAGACAACTGACTGAGAATATGGAGATCCTGCAGCTGTACCAAAAAATTAATCAGCCAACGCACAGGGCAGGACACACCCTTGACCTGCTGTTCTCCAATATCAACTCCATTTCTATCTCTGCTATTAAACCGCTATTGTGGACGGACCATTCTCTGGTCGAGTTCAACTTTCACCTACCCACAAAAAACCCCAGATCCTCCAACCAAGTAACAACCCATAGGAGAAGTTATGCCAACTTCAAAGTTGAAACCTTTCAGAAACACTTTGTCCACCCCCCAAGCGGCGAGTCAGGAGTTGATGAAGCAACAGACAGACTTCAGAGCCACATAGCTTCAGCCTTGGAGTACTGCTCAAAACTCCGTTGCAATGTCAAATCTAGGCGCACTGTGTCCGAAAATTTGTACGGGCCAGATCTGAAGGCACAAAAAAGGAAATGTACCTTGCTCGAACACAAGTGGAGATTAACAAAAACTCAAGAGACGAGGGCTACTTACAAAAACGAACTATCACAATATACCAAAGCCATCAGAAAGGCGAAAAAAGATTACTTTTCAAGTAGAATCTTAGATAACAAGGACTCCTCGAAAGAGCTTTTTAAAATTGTAAAAGAGCTCTGCAGTCCTCCCAACCTCTCGGCCAACTTGACTCCCACTCAAACAGGCTGCGACAAAATGAACACCTTCTTTTGCGAAAAAATTGACAAGATCTATTCATCCTTCCCTAATCTCAACACCATCAGCCTGCTGGAACCCGAGTCCTCCTCCCCCCAAACCTGCTGTGCTAGCTTTGGCCCTTACTCCGAAGAGGAAGTAGGCAAAGCTATGCTCGAAATCAAATCTGGCTCCCCCCTTGACCCCTGCCCTCATCATATCTTCCGGCAGCTCATTCCCCTGATCTGTCCCGCTGTAACTCAGGTACTAAATCATTCATTAGAGGCTGCAGAGTTCCCATCCTGCTGGAAGATCGCCACAGTCACCCCCTGATAAAAAAAGCTGGATTGGATATTAACAACCCGGCCAACTATAGGCCCATATCCCAACTTCCCTATCTATCGAAAGTCCTAGAGAAACTGGTCAACAGACAACTGGCCAGTTTTCTCGAAGCAAACAATCTGCTGGACATCACACAGACGGGCTTCAGGGCCAATAACAGCACAGAAACTACTCTCCTAGCAGTGCTGGATAACATCAGGATGCATGTCGATCAGGGAAAGACAGCAGCCCTGATACTGTTGGATCTCTCGGCGGCTTTCGACACCGTCCCCCACCACCTGCTTCTGGAAACCTTAGCATCCAAAGGTATAAGGGACAAAGTATTGGGTTGGCTGCGGTCTTTCCTGTCGGACAGATCACAGTCGGTGCACATGGGTAACTTCTCGTCCCCATGCCGGAACATCAAATACGGGGTCCCACAGGGGGCCTCACTAAGCCCAACTTTGTTCAATATTTTTGTTTCTTCCCTGGCAGAAATAGGCAGAAAGTGGGGCGTAGAAATCTGTTCCTACACCGACGACACCCAACTTACGGTCATCCTGGATGAAAAAAACAACCCCAAAGAAAGGCTCCTTAACTGTCTTACTGAGCTGGCCGAATGGATGCATCAGCATTGCTTAAAACTCAATGCAGACAAATCCGAGATTCTTCTGTTCGGTAGCCACACCGAGCTGTGGAATGACAGCTGGTGGCCAAAAGCGCTGGGCACTCCACCAACCCCGTCGCAAACTGCGAAAAACCTTGGAATAACCGTGGATACTGCACTTTCCATGAAGACTCATGTAGCTGCCATTTGTGGCAAAGGCTTCGGAATCCTAAAAATGCTTAAAAGAGTCTTCCCCTGGATCCCACTGGAGTGCAGAAAGATCCTGGTCCAGTCACTCTTGATGAGTAGGCTGGACTATGGCAACTCTCTGTTCGAAGGCATGGCCGAGTACCTTTTTAACAAACTCCAAATGGTACAGAACGCAGCAGCCAAGGCCATTTGTATGAAAAGGAAATACGACTCGGCCAAGAGCTGTCTGCGCCACCTCCACTGGCTACCAATGAGGCAAAAATGATGTGCATCACTCATAGAGCACTTCACAAAACTGGCCCCCTCATCCTGAGAAATAGGATTCAGTTCTATGCTCCCACGCGGAACCTCCGCTCTCAATTCTTGGCTCGCGCAAAAACCTGCAGCGTAAAGAGAGCCAGGATGGGCGAGCGCGCTTTCTCCATATTGCAGCCGCTAAATGGAATGAACTACCTACAGCTCTCTGACTCACAGAAGATCACCTGACATTTAGGAAACAGCTAAAAACTTTCCTCTTTCCTCTTCCCGAATAAATTCCTACTAGGCTTCCATCCATGCTACTTTCACATTAGCTAGCATAGCGCCGTGATATCCTACTCGGGATGATTGTTAGCGCTTTACAAGAACCTAAAATAAATAAATAAATAAATTAACACCGTAGCAAGCGCACGCGCACCACGACTAAGCTCGATCCCGAACGGGTTAGATAACAGGACGCTTCTAACGCCGAACTAACATCGGTAAGTGACAGACGGCGCGCATTTGAAAACCCCGGTCCAGCCGTGAAGGTTAAGGCACATGGTGTTACTTCGATTTAATTTTTGTTGAACACAGCACGTTCACAGCACTTTGTATGCACTAGTTTACCGTGGCAATCTTAACGAGCACTAACCTTTTTTATCACACTCGTTACGCTTTACACCCGAGTCCAACCAATATCACCAAGTGATTTACTTACGTGTACATGCGAATCCGTTAGTTTTGGGACAACTTTCATACAGAACATGTTTCACAGTTATTTCACACACTTTTCCAGTTTCTTTCATTCTGCACGTAATAAACCTGTTCATCAATGTCTTGTAATGTTTTCTATCGCTCTACTCACAATAGACCGTGGCCTGCTTCCCTATCTCTGACATAAGCTGTATTTCATTTGCTTTATAGATTGAAATGTATTTCCCCTAATGAAGTGCGGATCGCACGAAATGCATTGGGTGTTTGGAGGACGTTGGAATTAATTGAATGGATTGTTTACACATTTTGGAACTTTTTGGAACTTATCATTCAGCTGTGATGTAACAGCATATATAGAGAACAATTCCTGACACAAGAATAAACCAGAATAAAAAGACACTTTCTTTTGGTATACTTTGGTGTACGTCATCATTTACTTTGATTTGAACATTGGAAAGATTAATATATCTCCCAAAGGAGTGCGATTGGTTACTCTGTCAAGCTTGACAGCATCCAACCTTGATCTATTCGACAACTCCCCACTGGTCAGAGGGAGCAAACCGATCAGCACCCAAGTTGCTATAAAATCAAACTACTCAGAATTAAACCAGAGTGCTACACAATCCCACTTGTTTATACAGAATTTAGGACATGTGGATTGAAACCCAAAATGTACTTTGCTGTGGTATTTCATGTTCCTTTTCATGCAAACAGTGTATAGGAGTAAGGACTTGGTGTTATAATACCTTTGAAGGATGTGTCATGCTGCACACTTCTTTTTTTATCCCAATGATTGTTTTGACATTGCTGAATAAATGACGTTTTCTCTGTTTTACCATGAGTCCTTTGTCCAGCCAGTGTGCGTTTGTCATAGGCCAACAATTGCCTTTGTTTGTTTCAGATGCCATTTGGCAACTGGCCAGGGGCCATTTTGTATAGTCAGCGGACTGTCCGGGTCTAGGCCTGAATGTGCTGTTTTTTTACAGGCCTCCTGCTTCTTGCTGTTGTTGCTTGTGAGTGAACATGTGGCTTTTGGACATTTTGTGTATGCAGCCAGTGTGCTTTTGCCATAGGCCTGCATGCGTTCTTTGTTCTAAGCCTCCCTCCTCTTGTTGAGACCATGTGGCTGACGGCCATTTTTGGAAGGCAGTCAGTGTGCATTTGCCATAGGCCTGCATGCGTTCTTTGTTCAAGGCCTCAAGCTTCTCGTTGTGACCATGGCCATTTTGTGCAGACAACCAGTCTGCCTTTGCCATAGACCTGCATGAGTCCTTTGTTCTAGGCCTCCAACTTCTTGGTGTGACTACGTGGCTGGTGGCATTTTGTGTATGCAGCCAGTGTGCCTTTGCCATAGACCTGCATGAGTCCTTTGTTCTAGGCCACCAGCTTCTTGTTGTGACCATGTGACTGGCTGGTATTTTGTGGATCCAGCCAGTGCGCTTTACCTATAGACCTGCATGTCTTCGCCTTGTTCCCAATACAATCCTTCCCGCCCAGTGTTGTTGTTGATGACATTGTGGCACTGGTTGGCAGCCATTTTGTGCATCCAACAAAATTCAGGCTTTTTTGCCAAAGGCTGCATGGATGGTTGAGACATGAGATAGCAGTTTAATAATAATCTATTATTATATGTTTAAATTTTTCAATTTTTTAAGTAATTAATTGGTAAAAGAAAAGTTTTTGTGTTTATACCATTTCCCACTACATCTTGTATCGATCAAATCAACGGCATGTCTGTTATAGGTGCACAACAGCATTCATTGTCTAGGGATTATTCCTTCCATTGTAACTTGTCAAGTGCACCTCCCTCAGTGCCACATCACATGTTGTGATTCATGTGACGTCACATGGCGTACATAATGCAAAGAATTTCATCTGTATGTTGTTGTTGTTGTTTTTACTCTCTCTTATTTTTCCTGAGTGATTAGTCACCATGAAAGTATTATGCTGGTGTCGTTTTCCATTTTATGAATGAGTAGATATATTTGCACTGTATTGTCAATTATGGGAGTAACAGCAGTGACCGTACTAAATTATATTATTTTATTACCCTACTAATTGAGGAGCAACAATACCACATTTCACTGATGTCCTTCTAGCTACTTTTCTTTTACGTGCACAACAAGACGACAAAAAACACATCACTCACAGTACTTAACAGGCTTAACGACCTTGCCCCGGTGTTGCCCCCCCGCTTGACATCTAAGCGGGTTTCGGCCCCCTGGTTTACCACTGCACTGTGGGCTAAGCGGCAGCAGTGTAAGGTAGCCGAAAGGGTCTGGCGGGCACACTATGATAGCGTGGACAGGTTGACCTACAAGGCGGTGGTTAAGGCTTACCACCGGGACATTCGCCTTGAAAAAAAAGCCTATCTTGCAGGGAGGATTGAAGCGGCCTCCAACTCCTGCAAGGAGATTTTCACCATAGTGAGAGAATTTATCTCTCCTTGGACCATTACATCGGAAGAGGTGCCCTCAGAATCCTGGGCGGCGGACCTTGCTTGTTTTTTTACAAGCAAGATAAAACTCATACAGGACTCCTTTCCATCCGGAGCATCTGCTAGGCCATTTAATTCTGAGGTTGACATGTTCCCTCTGGCCTCGCATGGCACCACGTTGGCTGTGTTTCCATCCCTGTCAGCCCCTGCCTCCTTAGTGCTTATGGGCAATTTGAAATCAGGGTCGCCACTGGACCCTTGCCCAGCCAAGCTGTTGGGTAAGATCGCGGAAGTGATCAATCCACTGGCGAACCCTCTTCTGAATCTCTCTTTGAGTCAGGGAGTGGTTCCGCCAGGCTGGAAGCAGGCAATGGTCATCCCGCTGCTTAAAAAACCGGGTCTTGACCCGAAGGTCCCAGCCAACTACAGGCCGATTTCTTTGCTGCCGGCTCTCGTAAAAAATTTTGAGTAGCACGTTCAGTCGGTGCTCTCCAACTTTTTGGAGACCCACGAGATCCTGCATGACACCCAGTCTGGCTTCTGTTCAAATCTCAGCACCGAGACCGCGCTCCTTGAGGTTTCTGAAACCATCAAAGGGGCGTTGGATACCGGGGGCAAAGTCATGCTGGTGTTGTTAGACTTGTCGGCGGCTTTTGACACCGTCCCCCATGATGGCCTTCTCGCAAGACTCTATGAGATTGGCCTTCGGGGGACGGTGCTCAGCTGGTTTTCTTCCTTTCTAGCTGGCCGCCGGCAAACGGTCTGGACATCTCCTGACACCGCCGTGATGCCGCCTTTGGGAGTTGGGGTCCCTCAGGGCTCTATATTGAGCCCGACCCTCTTTAACATCTTCATGACCCCCTTGGCGGCGGTGGCGGAGTCGTTTGGTGCCCGGATCGTATCTTATGCCGACGACACCCAGCTCCTCTTTTCTTGTAAGAGAGGGGCAGACTTTGACGGGGAGAGTATCCGGGATTGCCTTGGGGCTGTTTTTAAATGGTTCCAACTGAACAGCCTCAAGTGCAATTCCGATAAGTCCGAGGTACTCTTCTTTGGGTGCGACACGGAGCCCAGCTGGCAGGCCTGGTGGCCCATCGATATGTTCCCTCCGTCTTGTTCCTCCCCAATGGCTAAAAACTTGGGGGTCAAGATGGACAAGGGGCTGACGATGAAAGCCCAGATCCTTGGGGTGACTGGTACCTGTTTCGGGTTATTAAAGATGCTGCGGAGGTTCTTACCTCTGTTGTCGGAGGAACACAGGAAGCTGACCGTGCAGGCTCTGATAGGCTCCAGGTTAGATTACGCCAACATTCTTTACCTGGGCTTGCCAGAGTACCTGTTGCAGCGGCTCCAAGTCGCGCAGAATGCGGCGGCCAGGGCCATCTTTGGTCTAAATAGACGGGCCAGCGCTTCGGGTCTATTGCTGACGCTGCACTGGCTACCCATCCACAAACGGATTGCCTTTAAGGCTATGACGCTGGCCTATAAGGCTCTCCATACGGTGGGAGCAAAGTACCTCCAAAAGAGACTTGCCTTTTACCATCCAGCTCGCTCTTTGAGGTCAGAATCTTTATTCTTGGCGGTTGTTCCCCGTGTGAAGAGAGCGCGCCTGGGTGGCTGTTCCTTCGGCCTGTTGGCTCCACAGATGTGGAACTCGCTTCCGCTCCCACTCCGCGGGGCCACTAGTCTTCTTGATTTTAGGAGAGGTCTTAAAACCTGGTTGTTTACCCAGTAGGCCTCTCAGTAGGCCCTTTTTACTGTGTTTGTTTTTGTATTCCCTTCTTTTACTGTGTTATGTTATGGTGAAGTAGTTCTCCTTACCTAAAGCGCCGGGACACTCTTTTTGAGTAACCGTTGCGCTATACAAAAGAATAAATAACATAACATTACATTACATAACATACTGCCAGAAAGAAGGCTTGTGCACAGCGTTAGCATGACGAGTGGGTGACCCACAAATCAGGCAGCTTTTCAACTTGTTAAGCAAAGTGCCACTACTAACTGACAGCTTCAAGATGACCCTAAAGAAAGGTGCCACTGCTGAGCCTAAAACTGCTACCAAGAAAGTAGCCTGTGAGAAGAAAAAGGAGCTTACCATCACCACCACTGGTATGTCGCCCCTGATGTTTTTTGGCATAAGCCTCCGGGAGCAAGCTGGAAACAGCAGCCCCCAAATCAGTGGACCCACCCAAATCTATTCCCAAGCCAATGTATGTCACAGAGGCAGGCTGTTTAAACACGTCAACGCCGATAAGAAGTGATGCTGACATTGACTTATCTCTATCGCATAGTAGTACCCAATCATTGCAGGAAACTCAGAGAAGTGGACAACAATAAGAACAGCCACAACCACCAATAGTAGTTCTTCCTGAGGTAGGAGCAGTTCAAAAGAAGGAGATTCATGCTGCTGAGGAAGTAGAGCAATCTGCTGCAGAAGAACAATTGTCTTCCAGATCTCCAGCTATAAAAAGGTGTCTTAGTGGTGCATCATCTTCTTCTTTAAGCCGCTCTTCTAATGATCTAGACACCACTTGTATTCCCGCTTTCGTCTGAGAGTGAGACACGTCAAGAGATGACTCAGACGAGGCTAGGGAAAAGGAAGGTTCCATAAAGCCTTAGAGTTATGGAGGCAGATGTAGGAGAGGAGGATGACGACAAGCCTGTCATCATGATGTTATCCCAGCCCCAGTGGAGACTGAGGTTACCCCATCCCAACTTCCCAGGGGGGATGTGGCAGTGGCACCACAGATGCAACCAGCTGCCATATTTGCAAAGTCCTGGCTGCAGCCTATATTCACAACCACCTCAGTAGAAGTAGATGCTGCAGAGCCAGAGAGTCAAACATCAAAATGCCCCCCTACCACCAGGTCAAACAACATTGACAGTGGCACCAGCATCAGAACGTTGACCTCCATACTTTGGGAAATGCAAGTGTTGTTGGAGAAGGGGGTGAAAGCTGGCTGAGCAGGGACTCTGAATCTGATCCGATCACGATGGAAGGAGAAGAAGAGAAAGACATCTCCCCAAAAGTGCAGTAGTATCGACCGTATCAGCAACATTGTAATGGAACAAGACTCCGGGTGAGACACCAAGGTATCAGAGGACAGTGTCTGCCCCACTGAAAAGAACATTGAGCCTACCACCGCCTGGTCTCAAGAAGTCACCTGCATCAGTGGCATCAGTAAAGAAAAAACTCAGGCTACCATTCCTGCCATGTTTAGGCCAGAGGGGCAGTATTAAAGCAACCACCCAATGGCATGGCTGTACAACGTACAGCCATCTGCCCAAAATGGAAGGTTCACAGCTGGTCCTATTTTTCCAGAGTTGCGGTTCCAGCACTACATACATTTTCAGCAGAATGCTGTCCACACTATCCATCTGACAACAGACATGTGGACCAGTTGCCTATGGACTGATTACATGTGCCTCACTGCAAAGTGGATCTCTTTTGTGGGGGCTAGAGAAAAAATATCTGCAGCTGTTGACACTGCTGCGATTTTTAATGCTGGCCGGAAGCATGCCATAGTAGCGATGTTCGTAATGGAGGTATCCCATACAGCTGCAAATATTTTGGAAGACTTTAACAACAATTAATTTCAATGGCTGTGACCAAGAAGCCTGGAGATTAGATTTGTTGTCACGGACAATGGCAGTAATATAGTTAAGGCCATGGCCGATGGTGGTATTTCAGGGTCCTGTATTTGGCACACTGCATCAACATCATTATGCAGGACTTTCTCAAAAAAGAAGACCAAATAAGCAACTTACTGTCTACCTGCAGAAGAATCTGCACTCATTTCAGCCAATCATTTAAATCCCAGAAACAGCTGAGCGTCATTCAGTGTGATAACAGAATGCCTGTTTAAGCACTAATACAGGAGGTGCCAACACGCTGGAACTCCACTTATTACATGCTTGAATGCCTGTTTGAGCAGTACAGACCTATCAATGAATATGCCATGTAAAGAGGAGATGCAACTGTAAAAGCATGATCATTGAAATGGACCAATAAAGCCTAGTCAAATGCCTGACGGAGATGTGGCTTCCTTTTGAGGTGTTCACACGGGAAGTCAGCAAAGAGGACAGTACCATGGGCCAAGCTATCCGATTGTTGCACATGCGACTGGAACAGCTAATGGAAGTGTCTGCAATATAGGTAGGTATGGTGTAAAAAAAGATGTGATTGACTCGGTGGTGAGCTTAAATCTTTGCTTGTCAGCTAATACAAGTGTGCAAAGTGACATTTAGTCCTCCAAACATTACATCTGTGCCACAATTCTTTGTCCATGGTACAAACCATTACTGTCTACTATCATTCCTTTTTCAGACGGGGATGAAAGAAAAGACAAAACATGGGTAGCTGAGCAAGGCAGTGAGCTAGAAAAAGAAAAACAGGGTATTAAAGGCCCAGGGCACGAGTCCTGTGGTGCAACCTTCAATTTCAGAGCCTGAGACCAGTGCTGTTGACTCACAGGAGCCAAAAACAATGACAAGAATACCATCAAAACCACCAAGACCAGGTGTATCAGCCCCTGAAACCGCAACAGAGTGATTATTACTTGCAGGGCTTAAGTCAAGCGCAGAGGCGAAGGCAAAAGAGGTCGAGCAAAGTAGAGCAACAGCAATGAACCTTGAGCGAATGGTCCAGCCCTATCTGGATGATGCAACAGTGGTCTAGCTCGATCAAAACCCATTGGTTTATTGGTATGGGAGGAAGCACCAATGGCCAATGCTCAGCAGTCTGGAAATAAACAATCTGGTTTGCCCTCTAGTCAGTGTGAGAAGTTGGCCTGGTATATGATGTCCACTATTCTAGTGGGCACCTTACTCCAGTTCAAACAACCCTTATTGATGGTAGGTTATAAAGTCAACCTTAAAGAAAGCTATCCTAGTGGTAGCTGTGGAGAGCAGCCTTCAGTTTAAGACTTAGAGGCGAGTTAAGCTAGTTATTTTACCAATTATAATCTCTTGAATGATCAATTGAAAGCACACCACACAAGGTATATATCAAATATATATGTATTTATTCTAAACACAACCCCTCCGGCCTCTTTATGAGGTCAGAGGTAAAATTACAATAAAAGGAACTTAATTAGCATACGATAAGTTGCACAGTATACGTTTTGACCTAGGGGCCTCAAAAACCATATACTAAAATAGTGGTATAAGAACCACGTGAGAGTTAGAAAGCAGGCCTAGGACCTGTGGAACCGCTGGGGCTGCCTAAACCACCAAAGGTTAGGATATAGGGGGCCCACGGGAGACGCGTGCAGTGTCTAAACACAATCGCGGGTTACCATTGACTTTCTATGGAGAACGAACAAGTTACAATTTTAAAGATTAAGGGCACTTCTAGGTGAACTTTGATGGTACCCTTTTAGACTAGGACACTTCGAGAGTCAAGACCCCTGGGAGCACCGGGGTACTCATGTTACCTCACCCAGGGAAGCCGGGTGCATAGGTGTCTTTTGGTGTCGGCTTTCGTCGTCGATTCCAATGGAGAGCTGCGAAGAATGCTGCAGTCGACCAGAGGAAAAGTATCCGGGTGGATCCAAGGGTTGATCAGAGAAGTGAAGAACCTGAAAGCAGAGGAGACAGAGTCTGGGTCACTAGCCAGTGACCAGGATGGCGATAGGAAGATGCCAGCCAATGTTGGGTGATTTCATGTGAAAAGGTGAAGCTTGTCTCTTCAGCCACGAGGACCAGGAGGTGTCAACGACAACCAGGAGCTGGATTCGAGCTTTCCCACAAAGGATCTAGTGTCGGAATCTGGATGGACCCAGCAAGCCTTGGCAAACGCAATCCACACAGTATTTCAAGATGAGCTTTGGTGCAGACCAGCAAAGTCTGAGAAAGTTCTCCATTGGAGAGAAGTGGGAGCAAGCCTGGAACAACCAGGGAAGCTACAAAGATGGCCCTTCGTGGGGGCTCAGTAGCCAACGGACTAGGAACCGCGAAGGGACCTCGAGCGGAAATGCACAAAGCGGGCCCATGGGACACTAGTGGAGTGTCGGCCTCTGAGCTTCGGTGCAAAAGGTGCTCAGGGCAGGGGCTTCAAATACCCCAATGCACAACTTTGGGATATCTCGGGAAGTAGGTACAGTAGCAAAAATGCAGGATGTCCAAGAGTTCCAGTCCCACATCTCTCGTGTCCGCTACAGGTCTCAGCTTTGCTGGGAGCGCAGATCAGCATCAGGGATGTCAGGAAATCTGTGTCTTGTGTCACAGATTCTTCAGGATCCAGCAGGAGCCTCGAAAATGCAGACCAGCAAAGATGCTGTTGGTGCCTGTTTGGACAGGGTGGTCACTCCTTGACCACAAGGGAGATTCTTCCATTTTCCAGTCGAAATGGAATGTCGAAGATTCCGGAATTATGTATCAGTGTTTCATCCAGGGTAATCTAAAGTCCTAGGTACTGGGGTTCTATACTTGTAGCAAGTTTAGGGGTTGGACTAACTCTAAGGTCTCTCCTATGGGTGGACCTCGGGAGGAAGTGGTTACACCCATTCCCCTTTATCCAGTTTTGCGCCAGAGCTGGGGCTGAGCACCCCAGCAAAACCGGTTTGAACTGGGAAATGCATGGAGCACCTTGTGTGTCCCAGGCAGTGTCTGAAAAGCATTCACTGAATGCAACCCACCCTGCCCCAATACACTAATGCCTGTCTGGGGAGGTGCTAGCACCTCCCTGGATAGGAAACCTATTGTCCAGGCCTCCCCTGCCAGGGTTTCGTCCAGCAGCAGGAGGGCAAACTCGTGTCTGTGGCAGCAGCATCCATTTTCTGATGCTAGGGCTCTGTTTAACTTTAACCGGGTTTACCAGTAACTACATGTCTTCTCCATCTAGAAGGGTGGAATGCTACCCCGCCGCCAGAACTGGTGGGGGTAGTATTCCATAGTGTTTGACACCTTACACAACATGTTTTCATAAAGCCAAACCAAAGTTAGCATTAACCACAAGGATTATAATGCACTTAAGAGTATATGGTACGCTATATCATAGAACAGCTATAATGAGATGGTTCCAAAAGCTGCAGAGGGGCTCAGCTCATACTAGGGCACCCTCTCACACAAAACTAAACACTCTGCCTCCAGAATTGTCAAGGCCTGCCATAGGAGTGACTTATAGGTTAATATGTGTTTATTTATATATATAGATATAGGTATACTATATCTAAGTACGGGGTGATTACACCACCTTACCCGGGCTGTAAGTACAGACCTTTGGTGTAAGTTTGGAAGGCTAACCAGGGGTGGCACAATACATGCTATAGACCCTGGTAGGCCTAGGGTGTACCTATGCCCTGGGTACCTAAGGTACCATATACAGGGGCTCACAAGGGTGACCCAGTAACCAATCTGGTATGTACCTACAGTACGTGGAGTCCTTTTTATAGAGAAAGCAGATAGACGGGGGCCCTGATTAGAAGGGTCCCAGTCCAACCAAGCCGAAAAGCAGCAAAACACCAGGCAAAAATTGGGGGTAACCATATAGTCAGATTTCCACTTTCCTACAGTCAGTGTCTCCGCTGAGTGTGTTTTCAGTGCTGCTGGTGCCATTGTCACAGTGAGAAGGACCAGTCTCTTTTCCCAAAACATGGGCAGATAAATAATGATCAAAATGAATCAGCAGTTTGTACCACCAGATTACACCATACATGAAGTACCACAGAAGGAAGATGACGGTGACTCAGGTCATGAAAGTAGTGTGTAAGATGACCAACTTCTGGGTGAACCACCAGAGTATGAGGACGAGCTCTACATCCCTGACAAATATACTTTCTTTCTTTGGCAGCAAAGAAATATATATAGCTATGGAACATTATTTACTTTATTATTTGTATGTGTCTGGTGGACCAATTCATTCTCACCTTCATGCTCTTAGAAACATTTTATTGCCGGATCGGAGTTGGACTCGCAACTGTGTGCAGTGAAGAAGTCCTAACTTGCCCTTCAAAGATGATAGTAGCAGCTGAACTTAGGCATGCTAGACAACGAGGTGGTGTAAAGTTGGTTAGTGTTTTAATGTTGGATTTTTCACCTTGGAGATACTTTATAGTTTTAATTTGCACTTTACTTTACTCACTTGAAGGCTAAGAGGGACTCCGGAGGTGGCAGGTGGACTCTCATCTGCCACCGGTTTCTTTAGCAGTCTTTCTTGTGTTAGTTTTCCCCTCCACAGTCTACTGCAGCACTGTGCTATTTAATTGGAGGGAGGGGCTTCTACTTTGACTGCTTCCGGTTCCCTCTGCCTCAGGAAGGGCGCCCTTCCAGGATAAAATCCAATTCTGACGCCAACACACAATGGACGTGAGCAGCAGGCATGCCGGTGGGGCGCTGAAGGCATGCCAAAGTCAAGCCCATCTGCACCAGTCCCTCCCTGGCCTGTGCCTAGTGCTGATCCCCCTGGCGTGTTCTCAATCCAATCCCATTGTGCTTATAAATACTCCAAAGACTTACTCCTTGAACTAAACTCAGTCAGGACCTGCAATGGCCCGGCCTTATCTCCTGAGGACTGTGATAAGTCAGTGGCTTGTCATGAATGTAACTTGAGCCTTCTCAACCTGAAAGTTGATACTCTCCATACACTTGATGGAAAGGCTGCTACTAATACCATTCAGGTTCAGTGCAACCTTATTAATGCACGTCCTTTGATAAACCATGCTCTGGAGTTCGCAGACTTTTAAGAAGCTCAGTGCCTAGTCATTGCTTTTATTACAGAATCCTGGCCTGACGCAGGGGCCTGACCAGACCTGACCGTAGCAGTTCCTTCAAGCTTCCTTAGTCACAAACTAACAGGGTAGGAAAAAAAGGGGGAGGTATTATCATAATATACCACCAGTTCTTTGCAGGCACCTTCACTGAACTTGCTAGCCTTAAAGATATAGAGGCTCTAGCTTTTAAACTTCAGCTTTCAAAAAATGATGCCATTAATACAATATTTTTGTACCGGCCCCAGGTTCTTTTCCACCTTTTCTCAGTTCTTAGATTTAAAAATGGATTCACCAGATTTCACAATTCTTGGCGATTTTAATATGCACTACGAAAATTCTGTGTACAAAGACGTGGCATATCTCACTGACATGCTGCTTAGTCTTTGGTTGGAACAACGGGTAAATGAACCAATGCATTAGGCAGGCCACCTACTTGATGGGATCTTTTCTGACTGCCAGCATCTAGCCACCTCAACAGTCCTACCCTTGCTATGGACTGATCATTGAGTAGTTATGATTAATACTAATGTAGCCCATTGTAAGACACAGAAGCAAAGAAAAGAACTCCCTCTTGACCTATAACCACTTTACTATTGGGGAAAACCTCCAGTGACACGGGCATACATAAACCACATACTCATCTTTTTTTAATTATTTATTCATTTTTATTTTTAGGATATTCATTAAGTCATTTTTTCTTTCTTTTTATGAAAACAGGTAGTTATTCACTGTATTTCATATAATTTTCTTTAAATACATGTACAAAAGTTCATTTTATAATTCCATTATCTGAATAGATATACATATCTTTTTTTAAAAAAACGAGACAGTTAATATAATCCAGGTCGAGAACCACAAACACAACTCATTCACTCATTCACACATCCTAATCATGCATAAATCCACTACAACCAAAAGAACACCCTGTTGTTTTGCACCAGTTTGTCCACTATACAACCAAAGTTGGATTTAAATAAAGGAATGGCCCATTGTAAGACACCTCAGAATAAAATGTATTCAGTATGGCTCTCACACAATTGGCATCTGATAAAGGAGATAGATCTAGACACTATCTTATCAGAAACACAGCTTTGCAGAAACTCAGATCCCGACAAAGCAGCTAAACTATATCAGGGTTGAATGGAGAACGCCGCAGAAAAGAATTGCACCGATCAAACCCCTTTAGGAAAAACCGGAACACCCCCTCTGAAACTTGGTTCACGGAAAGCCCAAGACTGCTTAAACAAGAATGTCACAGGCAGAAAAGGAAATGGAGGCATCATTATGAGGACTCAAAAAAACAGTTATAAGCTCATTTTACCCTCATATAAAAATCTGATTTTTAGAGAAAAATGTAAATACTTCACTCAGAAGATTGAAGACAAAAGAACTTTTTGCAACTGTTAAACAGCTATCTAAACCTCCCTAATAAGGGTTTCATGGAATGGATAACATTTTTTGTAACTTACTGGCCTCCTTTTTTCAAGATAAGGTTAATTTGTTTTTTAACCTTTTCTCATCAAATCCTTTGGATGATCATAACAACTCCCAAACTAAAACTATTGAATGTCACAGTAACTCCCAAACTATCAATATTGAATGTAAGTCCCATTTACCTCTTTTGCTGAATTTTCTCAGGACCAAGTTAAAACCATCCTCCTGCATACCAAATCAGGGGGAGACATCCATTACGATGCATTACAATGCGGTCTTTACACCGCGATGCGTTTACAACGTGGTCATTACAACACAAGTCGTTAGAACAACTTGCACTGGGTGGCACCATACATTAAGGAATAGTATGATTTAGTATGCCAAGCCATTCCCTACAGTTACGTAGGCAGGAGTTGGAAAAGTAAATACTACTATTCCTAAGTCCAGCGCCTCTAACGCAAATCATTGTAACAACTTGCATTGTAATGACTGGGGTGTAATGTATTGTGGTGTGTAAAACTGAGTTGTAACGTCATACATTCCAAATCAGGCACTCCACAAGATCCATGCCCTCCAAAAACCATTCATTTAGTAGCCAACACTATTTCAGACCACCTAACAAGTATTTTTATACTTATGATTAGGTCAGGAAAATTCCCTAGTGTCTGGAAGATAGCCCATATTCTCCCTTTAATTAAAAAGGCTAACCTAAAGCCTTTAGATCCCGGGAATTACCGTCCCGTGTCCAGATTGCCCCTTCAGGCGAAAATAATTGAAAAAGCTCTTGACTCACAGTTGACAGCCTTCATTGAGGACCAGAGACACTTAGACCCTGGATTTAGGAAACTTCACAGCACTGAATTGGCTATGATAAGTGCCTCAGAACAGATTAGATGGACACTGGATGTAGGGGGCAGTGCATTGCTGGTCCTAATAGATCTCTCAGCGGTATTTGACACAGTAAACCACCAAATACTGCTAAATAGACTGGAAGATATTGGGGTAAAAGATAAAGCAGCTCTTGCTTTAGTCAAATTATATCTGTCAGATAGGAATTCAGCGTATTGCAGCTAAAAATTTTAATTACCCATCCCTCTCTCCCCCATGCGGCGTTCCCCAGGGTTCGTCTCTTAGTTCGACCCTTTTTAACATCTACGTGGCCCCGTTGTCTAAACTAATTAGATCATTTTGGTTTTCAACAGTCAACAATGCAGATGATACACAATTTGTGATCTCTGCATCATCTAATATCTCAGAGACAGCAAAGCGCTTTTACAACTGTATGCAAGAGATTGGAAAATGGATGGCCCTCACCGACTAAAAGCTGGATTCAGGCCGGACTGAGGTGATGCTCTTAGGAAAGGATACTTCCCTCTGGTCCCAAGACTGGTGGCCACCTGAACTGGGGCAACTTCCGCCGCCAGTCACAAAGGTAAAAAATATTTGAGTTATCCTTGATAACTAGCTAACCTTAGAAGGGCATGTGAATACAATCAAGTCTGCCTCCTTCTTTACGATAAAACTCCTACCAAAGATCTTTTCTTTCATTCAGAAGGACCTGCAAAAAACAGTAATGTCTGCTCTGATACATTCAAATATTGACTATGCGAATGCTCTTTTTGTAAGTGTAAGCACACAGGAAGAACAGGTAAATGCTGCCATGCATTGCACACTGAGTGATTGTTGTTTGTTATGATGAGAACTTGTTGTGATGTTATGTTCATTATCATGTGTGTTGAGATTGAGAAGAGATGATTCATGTGGTGGCACGCAGTGTGAGTGTGGTTTCTTTTTACGCTTAATGTGTTAGTGATGATTCAGACTAATGATTCAGAATGTTGGTGGCCCAAATACTGGCGGCTGATCAATAATTTGACCCTGAGGGTTATTTCTTTTCCTTCCCCTTTGAGAGATAGGATAGCAAGATTCCTTCAGCGGGTCTAGTCCACTCCACACAGTTCACACTGCTTTTTAAAAAATACATATATGCATTATACTCTTTAAAGACTCGGACAAAATCAGTCTTTTAGATAATGCAAACACAAATATAGTCTACAAAAAAAGTGGTTCAATCTTTCCCTTCTTGTTGTTCACTAACACAATTGTACTAATATAGCATTTTTGAGTCAGTACTCAGGACACTGTTGGTACGGAGCTGGACACCATACTCGGAGTCGGACTCAGGAGGATCAGAAATTATGGAATTACTCGGGGCGTGGGCAAGAGCATGATTACTTCAAAAGCTGCCACCAGAAGAAGATGGACATTTTCAAAATCACTGAAACCAACCGATTTGGATGATTGTTGATGACTTTAAAGAGGCCTAAAGGTAAACAACACACCAGACCTACACAAGTCGGTGTAGTGCTGGTGGTGAGTGGTGTACCTGACAGCAGTGCATTGGTTTGTTTCTTGATTGGGACCAGTGGCCATTGGGGGGGCTGGGGCGTTGCCCCACTAATGCTACAGCCCACAGCATTAATGCCACGGCATTCAAATAAATTCTTAATTGTTCTACTTCTCCTACGCTAATTTTAATTCCAATCAGGACTGCTGGGGAAGTACGCTTTGTGTGAAAAAATGACGGTATCCTCCGTATCCAGAGCTGTTGTACATCTGCGTGGGTGTATGCTGCACTCAAAGCTCTAGTTTGTCTCTTTTTTTATAATCTCGGCTGTTTGTGCTCTCAGTGGCCTTTTGGTTGATGTGACTCACTATGCTTGCCTGGCATTTGACCTAATTAATGCTGCTCTCTCAATTTCTCAGCACATATGCTTGTGACCCATTGTGTATATTTGTGTGAATGTGTGCTATATGCATTTTAGTGGCCGCTGTATGTGTATGTGGGTGGTGTCCATTTTAGTGGCTGCTAATATGTGTGCCTCTTGCCATTTCTGTGTCTCACTGTGTTGCTGCTCGAAGTGCTCTATGTTTCTTTCACAGTGATGCTCGTATTGGCTCTCTCTCTCTGCACATCCTTATGTTTGCATCTACGAGTAGTGGTTTTCTGGTTGCTTCATCAGTAGATTTCTTGGGCTGTTAAGAGTGGCATGTGGTTCTTATACCAGCGTTTGCCTTGCTGACACTTTTGGTGTGTTTATCTGTTTGTGTCTTTAAACGTGTCTGCCATGTCCCCTTGTGTATGGCCTACTATTGGTTCTTTGTGAATCAAATCATATGTTTCACTCGGTTTTTTCTTCCCCTGAGTAGTTGTTGGTATGTTATGTTAAGTCTTCTACTATACAAACTGTTTCCAAACAGAAGAGTAGTGGTTTTACCAGAAATGTTTTTCAATTACATGTTTGCCAGTAAAATCCTATGGAAATGATTCATTGGCCAGGATATAACAGTCAGGTTTTCAATAATGTGTGAAATTTGAAACCGTGCCGGCATGTTTAGAGAGTCTCTGGTACAGAGCTTCATAGAGACAGGTGCACCAAATTCTAAAAAAAGTTCTTTGCCCTTGCATTTTTATAGCTGATAAAATGGGTCTGAAATGTAAATTCCTATTATCGGATGTTAGTTAGTCGCATAATTTTTGTTTTTCTTCTGAGTACACTTTTTTACATCATTTTTACCCAGTGTCTTTTGGTAACAGTGAAAAGTGATGTGCGCTGCTACTGCATGCGTTATGGTAGAAAACTCCACCACATGACTTTAGTGGACAAGGGTATACCTCTTGTACAGTTTTCACATAGAAAACCATCATTTCTTTTGCATATTAAGTCTAATTTTCACAAAAACTATACTTGAAAAAAAAAAATCACCTGCACCTAAATTCAACCTGGCTCTTACGCCCCAAAATTGGCATCAATATCAAGAGGTACCAGAGCGAACAAACACAAATCCCCTGCAATTTCATCTGGAAAATACTAATGAACTATGCAGTTCTTTGAGTAGGAGTCATGTTATTAATAGTGTTGACTCTCCATGTTTCTAGTCGAAGCCAACCCTGAATCTTGCAAAAGGCTGCGTTTCATTTATCTACCTTCTATTATTGTGTTCTGTGTGATGTCCTGTATGTTACTGTTGTAGTCTGTGTGTTGTGGCACGTATTCTCCCAACAAGTCACCGGGCGAATGATGCTTGTGTAATGTAACTGGTGCTTATGTAAAGTGTTCCATGAACTTTTACGCCTCACCACTTTTAAATCTCACCAGCCGCCACTGCTGGGGGTGTGTGTGCTGCTTAGTGCTGTCAAGCTCAAAATTTATGCAAAGTGGTGGTTGGGTGGGGGCCTGTTGTTGAAGGTAACAGGAGACAGACATTTAGTCGTGAATGATAAATAAACAACATTATCTGCTGTCAGGCGACATATTTTGTTATATATTATGTGATGATGAAATGATGATGATTATGTAAATTTGATCATCTCGAAACTGATACCGATAGTTACATTACATGCAGCCCTTTTTTGTGAGATTTTTACTGGTTGTTGTAAAATTGGCCTCACCAATTTCATTCACACACTAGGCATAAAATGAATTAATGCACAAGCTGAAGGTTTATTCTGTTCTTCTCTTCAGCTGTGAGACTTTAAGTTGTACTCCTAGTCCTTCTTAGTTTAACTTCTTTCTTTCTTCAAGTCCTTGATTCTTTTATATAATTTTTGTTTTCAAATCTACAGGCTCTCTTATCCAGCACCAAGTGGAAAACCAACGCTTACCTTACAGGACCACATCTACCAGTCACCCAACATTAATGGACTGTACAAGAGGAATCAATGCAGATGCAACTCCCAGTCCCACTTTGGCAATACAGTATCATTTTTTCTTTTATTCTTTTAGTTATCATTTGAACTGCGTATGCTGGTGTTGTTTACTTGAATCCTACAGAAACAACAAGTTTATTTTGTAATATAGTCGATATCTTTCAAAGTTCAGTAAGACAGATCATAAATAACAGTGTAACTTGATCTCTCTGGGGGCACAAGGACAATTTGGTTTGGTTTAGCTGTACTCATTTGTTTCTTCGCTTCCTTTTCCTCCAATAACAGATTTATGATGGTCAGCTGGTCATTGCCAAAATGAATATTGTCCTTTGTCTAACCTTTCCCCAAATCTCCCTTCCCATCTATTCATCAAACCCTCAACCCTCTTCCCCTGGGCTTTGTGATTTCTTGAGGTGTCACTTAACAATTAACCCCATTAATTGATCACACACTTGGTGAGTCGGACATGGTGAAAACAACACCAACTCACTGCAAGGTGAGAAGGATCTTCTTCTTAAGCTCATATAGCCCACACTGGCAATATATTACATTAGCCACACCCGCACAGTGTATGATATTTTATTTCAGAGGAACATCTCATTACCAGCATCATTATTTAGTCACGGCATTAATTTGCATCTAAGGTTAAGCTTGTCCACTTCGTACAGTGCGTCGAAGCTCAACATTGTTCTGAATAATTACATGTTTATCAGACTCTCTTCGTCTATCTGAGTCTGTTCTAGTAGACTAGTCTCTGGTGAATGTCAATTTTATTTGAAGCTTGCATATAATATTAATAACTCCATTAACCTAGTTTCTATTTCAAGTTGATAACTTCCCTGTGATGAATAGTCTCCCCTCTCCAAGTCTTTCTCCTACAGTTCGAGGTTGCCTAGGAAGGAGTGGCCCCTCACTTCAGTTCTTCTGATGACTCGCAATGCATGCTGCTACTACTATCACCACCATGGCAGCTTATGAAACCATGCAGCCCTCTCTTCATCAAATCAGATAAGAGAAGTGAACTGTGGTTGATTGAATCATTCTAGAATGGCAATCGATCCACACAAGGAAAATTCACCCGCTCCGATTCCTTATGAGTTAATATTAATATAAAGTAGCAGGGTAGACTGCTCAGACTAGGATGAGAGAGTAGTAGGACAAGGGAGGGTACCGCTTAACTATTTTGTTGTGTGCACTATCAGCAGAGTTTTCAAACTGGCTGCGGCAAAGGCAGCAGTACGAAGTAAAACAGTAACCCCACAAATTTGTTTTTAAATCATTCATAATGTAAAATTATGAAAATGTTATTCCCTGCACACATTTAAACCAAACCCACAACAACTGGCCTATCCCTCTCCCTAACCCCAACCAATGTCCAAGTAGTGTCAAGAGTAAATTGTCCATAAATGAAAAAAGACCCAACAATGCCCCAACAAAAAAATAAATGAAAAAGGGACTGAAGAGGGCCCTAACCGTTGGCTAGGAGCTTCTTCTGCTGCCTGTTCATCTGTTTCTGCCTGACTTCAATATACGCCAGCCCTATCATGATGCTGTACTCACAACAGCAGAAAAAATGGGAGCAAAAGTGATGGTAGAATAACGGCAGGCGCCTATTGGACCCCATCTATGGTTTGGTGTGGTTGTTGTTGTTGCCCAGCAAGGGCCCAGGGTATCTGCTGCAGCTTCTGCCTCCTCATCCTCCAAGGCCACCAGCTGCCTGTACTCAGCCCTGATGGCCTCCAGTTTCAGCTACTGGGTCCGGGTTGCAGGATTAGCTACATATCAAGAGAGAAAAAAGACAAATTGTAAACAATGCTGTTAGCAAAATACATAAAATATTTATGCCATGGGTATGGATGGAGAGAGGTGATTGATGATGGGCATCGGGTATGCAATCTGCACGGTAAAGGAGTAGTAGTAGTATGTGACCAATAGCTTCTCTGAGTCTTAGGGTACCACACCTCGGCTGTCCATTACATAAGGGGAGAGGGAAAGCTGACTGACAAAACAGAGGAAAGGAAGCTACAGACAGACAAGTAACTACTTACTAGAGACAGTTTGAAGTAAAGCACAGAAACTTGAAATATAGAATGAGTAAATAGGATAATGCAGGGATAACAAGAATTTAGAAATGGAAAGATCGAAGTGGATTTGCAACATTTTTTATAAAATGGGCAGACGTCACATTATTCAAAAAGGAGCTGAAAAGTTAGAGGAATAAATATATTAGTTTTAACACCAGGAGGACTTACTGGGGCCAGCAGAGCCATCGGCCGAGGAAGTCTGGGAGTCACCCACAGCTCCCGGACCCTCGCCTGACTCAGCCTTCTTCTGGATGCTGATGTAAGACATAAAGACAAAAAAAGATTAGTGGTAAATTAATACTTCCCCAAAATATTGTTTGAAAGGAAAAGGCAATCGCAATAACATTGAACTTTTCTAAATCAGATCAACTAGTAGTAGAATATTGCAGACCGTCCTATCCTCCTATTTCAAATTTGCAAAACCTACCTACCTAGCCCTCTTCCAAATTTTGTAAACTACATTTTGGAATTACTAATAATGAAATTGCATCAAATGATGGTTGCTTGTTCTAAAATCTAATTCGCAATCTATCAACTCCCTTTCTATTCACTAAGGACCTTATTTATTATTACGACAATGTCTGGCGGACCCGGAAGTGGTTCTGGAACCTCCCAACCTTAGGTCGGTGGTCATGAACGCACTACTATGAATCGATGCGATCACCCATAGGTCAGTCGCTAACCTCCATTTGTCAATGGAAGCTTGTCCAGCAGGCGTAAAAGGCCCGCAGCACAAGCTTCCATTGAAAAATGGATGTTGCTGTACACAAACATCCTTGCACCGTCCATGTGGCATGCACCATGAGGTTCCGAAAAAATTAGAAATAACTAATTACAGAACTTCTTACATAATCATCACTAATCACGTCAGCCCAAGCGAGCGCCAACAAGTACGATAAATAGGTTAGGTAGCGCCAAGTAAGCTAAGCACCTGTCTAAAATAACAGACCATCACATAATATTTAGGAACTTAAACTTATCTGCATGTGAGCAGCATGCTTGCTATTATTTGGTAAAAGAAATGACCCTCAAGTAATAATAAAATTAATAATTTTTAATAGCTACTCACCTAGCCCTGCGACCTCAACCCATAGTAGGTCCAGCAGGTCCTGCCCTCTGTACAGGATGTTGGACCAGCAGTGCGTCAACTGCTAATGGGTGCGTTGGACCCCGGAACAGTGATAAACTGCAGGGTGCAACCTCACACAGCGCTGCAGGTGCTCCCGCATCCAGTTCCTGGACCCATGCCTGCCGCCTGCTGCAAGGGTGGAGGGGAGGAGGTGCTGGATATAAAAAAACTGTGCTGCCACCTCCACCTCAAAAACAGGGCATGGGGCTGCACACTTGCCTGGTGCTGCGGCGTGCGTGCCTTGGTGCGTTCTTATCTGCCAAGGGGCTAGGGGGAAGAGAGAAAAGAAAATGGGGAAAAAGAAGGAAGGAGTGTAATAAGGAAATAGTTAAGTTACAAAATAAAAAAGTACAAAACTCACCAAAAACACACAAAAAAGTTGAAAAAACACAAAATACACACTTAGAAAGGCAACGGGTAGGATAATAAATAAAAAAGGTTGGAAAAAAAGTTTTTGAAAGGAAGGATTGCAAAGATTAAACAAGGATCAAAAAGTAGGCCCCAGCAACATAAACAGAGTAAGAAACAAGATGGTACTGCCCATTTGCAACCACAAATGGTGCACTTTGCGTGATTTTTCCACCCGAACACACAATCTGCGTTGGCGTACGGCAGAAACGTCACACGAATGGGCAGGACAAGTAATTCTGCCGCCCACGGAACTCCGCATAGCACGGTTTGATTTTTTTGCTTCGAAGAGTTCCAGAAGCTCTGTCAAAAGTTGAAAATAAAGGTGAGAAATGAGCAGAAAGAGGCAGACAGGTCGGAAACCAGCAGAAAGAGGGAGAATAAAGGTCAGAAACGAGCAGAAAGAGACGGACTAAAGGTCAGCAATGTACAGCAAGATGCAACATAAAGATCAACAACAAGTAGAACATGCAAATTAAAGGTCAGAAACAAGCAGAAAGAGGCAGAATATTGGACAGCAATGAGCAGAAAGAGGGAAAATAAAAGTGTGAAACAAGCAGAAAGAGGCAGAATAACTATAAGAAATGATATGAAAGAGACAAAATAAAGGTCAGAAACGAGCAAACAAAGGCAAGATAAAGGTCAGAAATGAGGGGAAAGAGGAAAAATAAAGGCCAGTAACAAGCAGAAAGAGCAACAACAAAAAAAGTCAGAAGTGAGCAGAAAACTGACATTCCATGCTCCTATTGAAACACGGAGATTGGTAGAAACTATGCCTACTGCCGGTGGAGAGAGTTTACCATTGTGTTCACTCCTAGACTTCATCCCCCAACCAGTATTATGCTAGGAGGTGCATTTGCGGAGTGGTTCAGAAAGGGGGTGACACCTCCAACAAGGTCTCAGCAATCCTGCTCTGGGGGACTTACTCGTGGCAAGAATAAGGGTCTGTGGCCTCCAACTGCCATCTGCAGCGAAGGGGACTACATCCCCCAACCAGGAGTGCTCCAGGAGGCCCATTTGCAGAGTGGTTGAGAATTGGGGCAGGGCCCCCTACAAGGTCTCAGCAATCTCACTGTGAGGGACTTACTGGTGACAACAATAGGTGTTCTTGGCCCCCAACAACCCTCACCCACCAAGAGGAGTACATGCCCAAACCAGTAGTGCGCCAGGAGACACGTTTGAAAAGTGACTGAGAAAGGAGGCGGGCCTACGATGAGGTCTCAGCAATCCCGCTTTGGGGGATTTACTTGTTAAAACAAAAGGGGTTCTTGGTCTTCAACGACCCTCAGAAGCCAAGTGGAGTTCATCCCCCAACCAGTACTGCACCAGGAGACACATGTGCAGAGTGGTTGAGAAAGGGGGTGGGCCTTCAATGAGTAATCAGCAATCCCGCTGTGGATGACTTACTTTTAGCAACAATATGGGTTCTTGGCCCCCAACGACCATTATCAGCTAAGGGGAGTTCATGCCCAACCAGTAGTGGGCAAGGAGACAGGTTTGCAGACTGGTTGAGAAAGAGGGAGGGGCCTCCAATGAGATATCAGCAATCGTGCTGTGAAGTATTTACTTGTGGTGTAGTGTAGTTCCTATTATCCCAATAGGCTCTGCGCATTGGAATAATACCTTCAATAGTATAGGCCTAGACCAGACGTTAACTAGGTCTTCTATTGTCGATATTAGACTTAAAGTTTTGGGTTTGCCAGCTAGCTCAGAGTTCACTAGAAACTTTCTCGAATAGGCAAGGAGGAGTTGAACCTCCCTGGATAGACAAGAAGGGATTTAGTTTCTGACAACCATAGAACATGACAACTTTGCTCTCCCCTAATCAAGAGTGTATCTCTAGAGTCGTGTGAAAACAAAAGACAACTTATTTTACTCAGTCAGTACGTGCATTCTTAGTCTCACCAGATTGTAGAGAAAAGGAAGAGACGGGCGTGTTCAATAAAAGATGTTATTTATTGATCAGTCTCTTTTCTCACACAAGAGAAATGGATCGATATTATCGCAATACTTATGGTTAAGTAAAGTGCATACAATAACAGCAGAAGTATAAAATAGTACTGTAAAAACATTTATATGGTTTCTAAGCCATAAGGTGGTTTAAAATGGATAAAATAGCTACATACACATATACATTTGACTAATCGTACTCAACTGGTGTTTCTAACTACGCCTACCCCGGTGTACCTGACCTAAGCCTAATACGTGGGCGGGAATAGAAAGTAGCCGTTTAAGTTAAGTTTGTTTTGCCAAGAGACTGACTCAAGAATTCTCTGCAAGGGGTTATTCAGTTCTGTACCTGGAATTTAGGATGAATGAGGGATGGTATCTCTCGTCTCTGGTCTCGATATTCCAGGCTGCCTGCGAGGGCTACCCGGAAGCGCCGGAGCTGGATTTCTCGGCAGGAGAAAGCAGCGTCTCGTTCTCAGCACGTCAGGAAGGCGGGGCTGCGCCAGCGGGGTCTGCTCTGCTCTGGGCTTCGGCAAGTCTGGCTGCTCCGATCTCGTCACCACCGCGTGTGTTTGCTTAAGGCAATACCGGTAATATTTATACCTGTAAGGTGTCGAGATTGACGTAAGGATGGACATAGATACGTCAATAAGGATGTCATACGACTTGGTCGTTAGCACATTCTTTTGCTGAAGTTCTCGATGAAATCAAAATAATGGCCGCAGGGTTTTTCCCAGGTTGTCATAGGTTTGATTTGTTTTGAGAACTCCGTATGCCTTATCGGGGGCTGGAGGAATATCGCTTGTCTAATTAGATGGCAAGCGTTATGACCTAATCAGATAACACGTTCCTGTGCCGTAGTGTGGCTTAATCAGATAACGGTTTCTGCATCATGGGATGGCTGCTAATTAACTTGTTAACCAGAACAGGGTCAGGAATAGGGGGATCGATACAGAACCTATAAGAATACATCACACCCACTCCACGCTAACTATGGCCATGTTTACGAATCTAGGCATTGTAAAACATACTGTAGAGTATCGTGTATACCTTACCACCCCAAAATACATATAATGCATTTCGAATAATGTAATATATGGAAAAAAATATTCACATGTACTATATGCACTCAAGCTGTAGAATAATGCTAAAGTAATCACGCATATGTATACATTATTGCTAATTGGTATATGAGAATTTACACATGAAATGGCTCTTAATACAGAAGAAAAAGGTTCGAGACCATTTCATCACAGAATAAAAATAATTATGAACATACCAGCGGGCAGCTAATGTCTATAAAGTTTCTAAAAATAGAAATTTTAGTTCTCTAAGAATAGTTCTTACTTTAAGCAGAAGATAAGTGTCCCGAAAAATCGTAAAAATATTTTGGGGCTGCTGAAAAAATCGCTGTCCGTGAACTGGAGGGAAAATTGTTCATGTTATTTTGCTATTAAAGTTGAAGGCCAAATTCAGGGTGTTTGGAACGCCGTGTGCTAGCTTGCTAAAAACTCTCTATTTCTGCTCTGGTGAGAACATCATATCATTTAGACTGTCGAAAAAGCTGTCAACAGCTTCCTGGGAGAGTTCCACTAACTCGGAAAAAGGTGTAACCATGCATTCGTGCGCATGATTGTCTCCATTGACGTTTTGATTAGTATTGCTGACAGAAGGTCGTACCTGATCGATGCTGCTTTCATCTTGAACTCCACTACCCCTTAATCGTAGTGGTGAAGTTTCCACGAATGCCGTCATCAGGATTGGCAGCCGTTGAGGGCAGCACAAAGCATGAGCCTTTATTGGACTCAACAATGTTTCTGCATCCATTGGCGCATCTGATTGTAGCGTCAGACAGGTGTCCAACACGCATTCTTCTCCGCACAGCAGGCACCTTAATACAGGTAAAACACATCGATGCCACATTGGTCGAAATGAAAGAAACCAAGTCATGTTCAGGTCTCTAAGCCGGGATAGTCCCAGGATTTTTGATATCCGGTCCCGGTATCCAATGGCCCGGATTGTTTCTTCCCTTGTCGCAGGTGTTTTGTCTGTGACACGGTTTGCCATAACGAAATATAAGGACCAAGAATAGGATTCCTGCAATTAGTCCTAAAATGAGGGGAAGTCCGCCAAAAATCGAATGGACGAAATCTGGAAAAATACCCAGTATGGCTTTGAATGGTGTTAATGCCATTGAAAATGCTGTCTTAAATACCTTTGAGACTCCACTGGTATCAGAAATATTTAAGATTTCATTCAGGATTTCTGCGAAATGTATGGGGGAATTAGTTGATAACAATGAGTGAATCTCTGCAGTCGTCCTTGCGACAAGGAGATCATACGTTTCTTTTGATGACGTGAGTCTGGTCGGCGTCTGAAGAAGCACTGTTTTCATTCTGCTTAAAGTATCTATTCGAATAGAAGTAATTTTCAAGTTAGGCCATGCCCTTGCCTCCCTGTCTGGAAAGGAGCTGGGGAACAATGAGTGTCCACAGCACATGACCTTCGCAGTCGTAGTTACGAGATAAGGAGTCCCGGGCATAAGACTACAACATCTGCGATCCCCAATTAGAATGTAACTCCCGTTATAGAGTCTTTTAAGGAATGGTTCTATCTCTGTTGCAGGTGCGCCTAGCTGGTGACATGAAAGGTTATTTGAGTTCCCTTCACAGGCTCCATGCAAACTAATTCCATTACACAGAAGTGTACCGCTTAGTGACATCGCACAATTATTGCCACTAAGAAACACTTTCTGTCCTTTATTACTGACACATGCATGTGAATAGGGCAAGTTCCACGTTGTTTTAATGTACCCTTTTCCCAATTTTTCGTACATGCCAGCCTGTATATATTTTTGGCAGTATTGAAACCTGAAGGTTGATATTGGAATATTAATTATCCCATGTATTATCCATTTACTGACAGGTCGTTCTGACATTGTCACTGGTAATCTCTCGAGTTTCTCAATGCTCAGGATTGTATAATCAGCACCCTTTTGTGCCATACTGATTTGTTTATCAGTAAGGTTAAAGATATTGAAAAGTGACGTTGTGTTGATTAAACGCCAAGGCACATAGCCTGAACGCAGATTTTGTAACGTCCAGCCAAGCTGTACAATAGAACGCAATTGAGACTGACCGTGTTGTAACAGCAGTAAGTCTTGCGATATTATGTCGATTGCTGAAGACACAATGCTGTCCAAAGAAAAAATTCTGGAGGACAGAGTCATTAACCCATTGTCCACTACAGAAAGTGATTTTTCCAAATTAATACGGTCAATTTCCCGTATACTTTCTGCTGTCTCAATTTGAGTAACCTTCCAGGCCTCATTGTAAGCTGCATATACAGAGGCTGCTATGAAGCGTTTTTGACGCTGTTTGCGCGGTCCCATAATGAAATCACGCAAATCAGCACCATCAGTAAGTAAAGTTAGGTGTTGTTTAATTTCTGTCAGTGTGGAAGTTTGTAGCCATTGAAGGCATAATTTGCCCACACTGTAGGTGGTTATTATCCCTTGGTGTTGTCTTTGGGAATATCTAGGGTCTGGCCTGGTCAATTTGAACCCTTGTTTTTTGTTCAGGAATCTGTCTTGACAGTTATTAGTATCTGTGGGCCAGATCAACCACTGTTTCCAATCAGGATGTGTTCTGTTTTGGTTCAATATAAAGTTTACGTCTATCTCTTCATCTGTAGAGCTATTGCTGTCCATTGTTGGCTTTGGAATAGACGGTTTCTTTAAGTCTTTGATTTTGGCTAAGCCAAGACAGGTGGTTTGTTGAACAGTGTCATTTAAAAATATAATTTGTTCTGGGATCATGCAGGCTCTAAACAATGATTCTATGCCTTGTACTTGCCATTCTTTTGTACCCCAAACACTTTTAACTTCAACATTTTTGTCCCAATAATTAAAACCAAAAGTATTCATTTGTTCAAAAAATGAGTCTGAATATATCAATTTCGTGTTTGTTAGCATGGTCTTTGTCCCTGTCTTATTTGACAATTTAAAATAAAATGTTTCAGCATTACTTGTGTTGAACCCTGAAAAGTATGAATATTTGTCGTAAAAGGTTCTTGAGCTTCCTTTTGGAGGGGTTGCACAATGTTCCCATTGATTATAATTTAAAACATTTCTAGGTTGTGCAGATTTATGTAGAAAATGGTTACCATAGTGGTTGTAACAGTACATACTATCATAATTAGTCGAACCCTGCAAATAATCATGTTTGGTAAATTTAGCAGACATCACTAAGTCAGACATCATATTATTTATACTTTCAAAGTCCCAATCATCAGCAAATGAGCTTGTTTTTACAAAGTCACTCAACGAGATCTTAATTTGGTGTGGATATTTCAGGATCTCAACCGGACCATAAATTTCGTAGTCAGTATTGTCCCATGCTACCCCACCCGGTATAGGATTGGCTGTGAAGTTGACTGAAGAAAGTTCTCTTTTCTCGAAGTGTGAAGATGTGTGTGGTTTGAGGATCAAGTTGATTTTCTGACTTGCTGTGTCCATTTTAGCATATTTTCCCTCAATGAAGCGTCCCAAAGTTAGTACCATGATGAGCCAAAGTATGAGGATAAATATACCAAAGCCCACCCAAAATTCAATCCATGGAGAAATCAGATAGGTTTCTTTCAGTTGTTTCAAAAGTTCTTTAGCTTTATCTTTAAAGGTTTTTGTTGATGGCTGTGTTTTTGATTCACTGAGGTCTTCAGAAGAATCATCGAAGTTTATGAAGTAGCCGGATGCAGTTCTGTCAATTGTTCCAATTGCTTCAGGATTACTGTTTCTTGCATATTCGTTTGTTACCTCATTGTAGGTTGGTGTGTCTCTACTAAATGTTTTTATTTGGGTTTTCAGAGGTTTAAGTTCCAATGCATTGTTGCATAGTCCTTGTTGTTCTTCTGTAGGCGTTTCGAATGTGATTAGCCTCTTAGTTTGGACCTCTGTATTGGTAGCAAATCTTGGTGTTCTACTACTTATTGGGAGTCCACTTGGCCTACTGTTTGTTATCGGCCACATGATTGTGGTTTTACCAGGTCGATGGATACAACTCGGTTCTCCTTTTTACCAGCAAGCGGCGGTAGTACAACTGATCTTGTCCCGTTGATAGACAAGGAACTGCTTTTCTGTAAGAAGGCCCAAATTCCTTCTTTACCGCGATCTTTTCTCTGACTAGATCCCCGACTTTTGGAATCCAGACAGGTCTTGCTGGGACAGGTGGTGGTTCTTCAGTGGTTGTTGGCTGTTGTTTCAACTTTATGTTGCTCAGGTCTTTTCTTGTTTTGTTTAAGTCCTGCAAAATAGCCAAACGATCTTTGATATCAAAGCTTTTTTCCTTTTCCACTGAAGTCTGACTGTCAAGATCTAAGACTAACATCCTAGTTCCAAACAATAATTCGTACGGACTGAATCCCTTCAGAGAATTTCTTGGCAGGTTATTTAGACTACGTTGGACACTTATTAGATGTTTGACCCACCCAGCTCCCGAACCTAATACCCTTTCTGTTATAGATAGCTTTATGCCTTGGTTTTTTCTTTACACCATCCGGTATCCCTCAGGAAGGAAGTGAGAAGAATCCCGCATCGCTATGCTCATTTGGCCGTGCTTCCCCACAAGCTTGAGGGCTAAAGTGAAAACATTGGTCAAACGTAGCATGCTCCTAGCGTATATGCCATTTAGACTCGCAAATCTTTGTATAACAGTCCAGACGTCAGCCGAGTGCTGAGGATCTACATTATAAGTGGAAACTAGCCTGTATATGTTAATCGGACGCTTTGCTTTTTACTGCTGATCCTTTCTGGAGTGAAACGCCACGGGAGTATACCGTTTCTCTCGCCACTGCGATCTCTGTTGCAGTCCGGGCATTTTTTTACAAAAATGTGATGCTGCAGGCTCATGCCTGGCCACCAGTACACTGATTGTAGTTCTTCCAGAGAATCTTTTAGTTTGAGGTGTCTGAGACCCTCGCCCATATGTGCGTCTGTAATTAACAAAGTTCTCCTGTCCATGTTTGGAATTACTCTATCCCCCACTCCAGGGATTCGAGCAAAAGGGACAGAGTTTGCATCGATTATGCATGTATAATTGAGTGGATAGTTGATCGGTAGCGCTGAGCAGTCGCCTTTTGATGACGTTTTTACCGCCAGCACTGTTTCACCGTCTATGTATTTCATTGTACGCTTTTTTCTAGCTACGGAAGCCGATTTAGTTGCTACCGCTGTGGCTGTCTTAGCCAATGAATTCCCTGCAACGTGAACGCCATCACGCTGATGACTCAGTGAGTGTGTCACCTGAGTCTTTGGTAGTTCTTTTTGTAACAGAACTATTTGTTCCCAAAGCAGTTTTTGCTTTATTGTTGCACCTGTGTCATCTTTGTAACCGTTTTGAATCCATGTCTGCAAATCGTTGTTATATGATTTGACGCAGTAATATGAATCGGACACTATGAGTGTCGGGAATTCGCGATCTGCATTATCTAGCGCCATTTTCAATGCTATTATTTCAGTCTGTTGTTCTGAATTAGTTTCTACTGAGTGTGTTTTTGTTAATAGAGGTCTTAGTTTACCTCCGCGCCACACTTCTTTTGTAATCTCACATGTGGGGTTGTATGCTTGTTCTCCCCAAACGGAGGGTTGAGCATGTCCGTCTGTATAGATTACACATGCGTACTGTCGTAAGGGCAGAATGTCGATTGGCAGAGGGAATGTTCTTTCATATTCTAGATTTTTCAATTCTTTTAATTCTGGATCAAAGTAGTATTTTACTTTGTCCGTTGTAATTGAGTTCACCCATTGTATCCATTCCGGATTCAATGCTGTTGTTGGTAAATTACACGGTGTTGTTAATGCCTCAAAGGCTGATTCTGCTGTTCTGACTGCGATGTGTCTACCGTCAGCTTTATCTTTTTCTCTAGCTATTGTGGTTTGAACTGCATGAATAATGTTTTCTTTAATGCTGAATTTCTTTTCAGCTTCTGTGTACAAGTGTGATTTGAATGCAATTGGTACCTTTTCTACCTCATTAGAGGTCAGGTATGTGAATCCGCATCTTCCTGGGATGACTCGAATCACAAGATTGCGTGTGTTATCACGTGTTTCTAATTTTGTTTTTATTAACATGTCTGTTTGTAAGGATCTCAAAATTTCTGTGTGTGTTTGAGTCCAATTGGTTCTTTTAAAATCTGGTTTTATTAGATCATAAAGGGGCTTGACCCTTTCTGCGTAATTTGCAATGTATGTTCTTCCGAAATTTAGGAAGCCTAGAATTGACTGTAGGTTTTTTAGTGTTCTAGGTGCTTGGAGTACGGCACATTTCTCTAGGAAATTGTCAGCCAGGCTTTTGCCTTCACTTGATAATTCATATCCTAAGAACAGGACTGTTAGATGGGCAATTCTAGATTTTTTAAAGTTGAATTTGTAACCCTCTGCTGCGAACCCAAGTATTATGGTGTTCACTCTCTTCAAGTGAGTATCCAAGTCATCATCTGTTAGGTATATGTGGTCGACATACGATAATGCTTCGTCATCATATGTTTGTAGTAACTCTGTTACTCTCGCTGAGAATAATCCTGGGCTGTTCTTGAACCCTTGGGGTAACCGACAGAATTGTTTTTGAGCGCCATTTATTGAGAACGCGGACAAATATCTGCTCTCTGGTGCTATATTTTGACAAAAGAATCCATTAGAGATGTCTAATGTTGTTTTGTATTTTTTGCGCACTATGTTATTCATTAGCGCTGCACTATGCGAGTTTTGCACTGCAAAAGTTTTGCAACATGAGTTAAGGTGTCTGTAATCCAAAACTAGACAATATGAATTGTCTGGTTTGGAGACAGGAAACAAAGGGTTGTTCATTTGTGAGGTGCAAGTTTCAATCACCCCCTGGTATTCTAGTTGATCTAGGATTTCTTTTACCTGTTTTTTAGCTTCTTGCTTAATTGGGTACTGTCTTTGTGCAGTAGGTTGTGATTTTAACTGGATTTTGTGAGGAGGAGAGTCCTCATCCCATCCTGTGTGATTTTTATATAAAGCAGGAGCTTGAGCTACTGCCCACTTTCTAGCAAGTGTGTATTTTTTATGAATTGGGATATGATTTGAGAAGGCAGGCATAATTATTTCTTCGCCATGAGGGCAGTCCCTGACAAACTCTGGTGGCCAGTCTTTTTCAGCTAGAAGGATGTCATAGCCCTTGGAGAGATTATCCCAAAATAGTCCTCTTATTTTTCTAGTCTTATCCCCTTCTATACGTAAAGTTATTTCATATATTTTGTGAGGTTTGCTAATTCTGGTGTCTGCAGTTTCCACTTGAAGGTATTCATTCGTGTCCACTGTCTCCAGATGATTCATAAGGACTTTGTGAGCTATGCTCACTTCTGCTGCGCTGTCTGATTGGATTGTTTGTTTCCATCCCAGTTCTTTTTTTGACTGTTTAGATTATTTTTAATAAATATTTTTTCAGGACTTTCAATCAGTTGGGGTTTTACTGGTATTCCACCTAAACTATCTCTACCTAGTTCCTCATAGGATTTTTCTATAATTCTGGCAATTTCAGCTGGTTGGTCTGCTATATCTGTTTCTTTTAACCTTTGGCGGATCGCCACGTTTGCTGCTTCTCCCTTTATATTGGCTAGTAATATAGCCGAGACCTGCTTGAAGTCTTTCAGTAATTTTATACCAAGAGTTAAAGCGGGTTCTGGACCGTATTCGTCTTGAATTTGTTTTAGCACATCTGGTATTACCGAAATGGATGGAACACCATGCGTTTTTGCGTAGATGGAAGCAAAGACTGTACCCCAAGTGTCACAGTCCTCCACGTGTGGTGCGATTCCCATTGGAAGACAGATAGTCAGAATCCTGTGTTTATCCACAGGGGTGGTGACTGGAAACACCGCCTCTATTTGGGTGATTTTTTGTGCTAACCAGAATGGTATTTGTTCCCTTTTAGCTGGTACTTTACCTAGGCAGGACTGTATGTTCTGTGGTGTAATTTTATTTGTGTTCCCCTGATGAGGGGTCAGCTGTGGATGTTTAATTGCTGGTTGGATTGTTGAAGTCGGCATTACATATTGGACTAATTGTCTATGTACTTTTATTAATTGTTTTAGTTGTATTAGAAGATCTGCTGCAGACATTCTTTCGATGTCTGGATGTGGTGTGTATCCGGCTAGGACCGGCCACGTTGCTCCTGGTCTACCTAGTGGACCGAGCCTGGTGATGTGATTATTGTGTTTTAGGGCGCCATTAAACAAGAGCAGGTGCTCTTGAAATTTAAGTGGTACTTCCACCTCCTCGAAAGGAGTGTATTCTTCAGGAGGTTCCTCTGTTTTTTGTAATGGTGGAAGTGCTTTGTTACAGCGTTTGCTGCTGGAAAGTTTATCCATGAATAGAATACCTCTGTCTGCCGATATTCATGTGCCTCTATTACGAATATGACTGTGCCACCTCTAGGTGTCAGTCCATTTTCTATAAGTTTTAAAGTTATAGATTTCCTTATGTTGACCGGGATGAGTATTAAATCCGGGTCTGCTTCTTGCATAGTATTATCAGCTGCTACGAGTTCAGCTGCTACTCTAGCTAACTCTCTTTCTTCTTCAGTGTCTGACATTCTACTGTCAGGAAGGTTATTTTGTTTGTTTGCAGATCAGGTTTCTTTGGAAACAAAGATTAGATGCACAATATTTTGGAACAGTGTATCCTTCAACGTTGACTAAACCAAGAACCATACATAGGAGTTTCCTCCTGCGAGGTTTGGCGGATATGACCTTTCACCCACTCCAGACGTCTTTGGAGTATTATGGGGAAAAAGGGGTCTGAGTGAAAAAGCACGACTGAGTTACTCTAATGTCTTGCGTTAGTTTTATCGCCTTTCCAAACGTTTGGGCGCCATGTAGTGTAGTTCCTATTATCCCAATAGGCTCTGCGCATTGGAATAATACCTTCAATAGTATAGGCCTAGACCAGACGTTAACTAGGTCTTCTATTGTCGATATTAGACTTAAAGTTTTGGGTTTGCCAGCTAGCTCAGAGTTCACTAGAAACTTTCTCGAATAGGCAAGGAGGAGTTGAACCTCCCTGGATAGACAAGAAGGGATTTAGTTTCTGACAACCATAGAACATGACAACTTTGCTCTCCCCTAATCAAGAGTGTATCTCTAGAGTCGTGTGAAAACAAAAGACAACTTATTTTACTCAGTCAGTACGTGCATTCTTAGTCTCACCAGATTGTAGAGAAAAGGAAGAGACGGGCGTGTTCAATAAAAGATGTTATTTATTGATCAGTCTCTTTTCTCATACAAGAGAAATGGATCGATATTATCGCAATACTTATGGTTAAGTAAAGTGCATACAATAAAAGCAGAAGTATAAAATAGTACTGTAAAAACATTTATATGGTTTCTAAGCCATAAGGTGGTTTAAAATGGATAAAATAGCTACATACACATATACATTTGACTAATCGTACTCAACTGGTGTTTCTAACTACGCCTACCCCGGTGTACCTGACCTAAGCCTAATACGTGGGCGGGAATAGAAAGTAGCCGTTTAAGATAAGTTTGTTTTGCAAAGGGACTGACTCAAGAATTCTCTGCAAGGGGTTATTCAGTTCTGTACCTGGAATTTAGGATGAATGAGGGATGGTATCTCTTGTCTCTGGTCTCGATATTCCAGGCTGCCTGCGAGGGCTACCCGGAAGCGCCGGAGCTGGATTTCTCGGCAGGAGAAAGCAGCGTCTCGTTCTCAGCGCGTCAGGAAGGCGGGGCTGCGCCAGCGGGGTCTGCTCTGCTCTGGGCTTCGGCAAGTCTGGCTGCTCCGATCTCGTCACCACCGCGTGTGTTTGCTTAAGGCAATACCGGTAATATTTATACCTGTAAGGTGTCGAGATTGACGTAAGGATGGACATAGATACGTCAATAAGGATGTCATACGACTTGGTCGTTAGCACATTCTTTTGCTGAAGTTCTCGATGAAATCAAAACAATGGCCGCAGGGTTTTTCCCAGGTTGTCATAGGTTTGATTTGTTTTGAGAACTCCGTATGCCTTATCGGGGGCTGGAGGAATATCGCTTGTCTAATTAGATGGCAAGCGTTATGACCTAATCAGATAACACGTTCCTGTGCCGTAGTGTGGCTTAATCAGATAACGGTTTCTGCATCATGGGATGGCTGCTAGTTAACTTGTTAACCAGAACAGGGTCAGGAATAGGGGGATCGATACAGAACCTATAAGAATACATCACAGTGGCACCAGTAGGGGTTCTTGGCCCCCAACAACCCTCAGAAGCCAGATGTTTAATCCTCCAGCCAGTAGTGTGCCACGAGGCATGTTTGCAGAGTGGTAGGGGAAGGGGGCGGGGCCTCCATTAAGGTCTTAGCACTCCCACTGTGGGTTACTTCCTTGTGGCAACAATAAGGGGTTCTTGGCCCCCAACGACCATCAAAAGCCAGGGGGGGGGGGGGTAACCCTCTGGCAGGGCTTGAAAAATCCAAAAAATGGTACTAGTCCTGCAGGACTAGTACCTTAAAAAATGTCCTCCACCTAACTGCAACCTACTTGACCTCCGTCTCTGAAAGCGGAGCAAATGTGACAAGATAACAAGATTTAAAGGCATCTTTATTGCTCATTAACTTTGTGAGCAATAAATATGCTTTTAAATCTTGTTATCTTGTCACATTTGTTACGTTTTTACAGAGGACAAAAGTTGGTTTGTTTTCCTACTCGCCAGAAAGGGCGAGTAGGACCTAAAAACAGCTCGACCTTGTTAAATTTAGCTCGACTATGCGAGCAGTCGAGTGGAATTTTCGAGCCCTGACTCCAGCCAATAGTGCACCAGGAGGCAATTTGCAGAATGGTTGAGTAAGGGAGCAGGCCTTCAATAAGGTCTCAGCAATCCCACTATAGGGGACTTACTTGTGGCAATAATGGGGGTTCTTGGCTCCCAACGACCCTCAGCAGCCAAAGGGGAATTCAACCCCAACCAGTAGTGCGCTAGGAGACGCATTTGCAGAGTGGTTGAGAAAGATGGTGGGGCCTCCGATGAGGTCTCAGCAAACCCACTGAGGCAGACTTACTTAAGGCAACATTAGGGCTTCTTGGCCCCCAACTACCCTCAGCAGCCACACGGAGTTCATCTCCCAACCAGTAATGCATGAGGAGGCACGTTTGCAAAGGTTTTGAGAAAGGGGGCGGAGATGTAATTGTATTCCTCAGCATCAATATTGCGTCACCAAAATCAGAGGAAAACGACCTTGAGGGTTTTTCGGTAAGCTGTTCATCCATGTGGGAAAAGGCAAAAAGACCTTTACATACTATTAATGAAAACAGGACATGCCCAAATGAGAGGAGATTGCAAATAATTTTGGGTATTTGTATTCTCAGGGTAATAAAAGCGAGAGTCATGGACTCTGCTCTCACCAGGAGACGGCAAAAAACAAATCACTTGTCACAGTCACCCCAGATCCGATTTCACTCCAATAGATTGACGATCAAGTCACCTCCATTAATGACATTAAGGAATCATTTTTGAATGTGGAATATGAGCTGAAACATACTTGCATTGCCGTAAAAAATGCCCAAGTAGTTAGGATCACTTGTGATTTACTGACGTGGAGCTTCAACTGGTGTGCCTGCTATGTTTATATTTGTAAGTGCTTCCCAAATTTTAATTTCTGTGAAATGAGCACCATAATAAATATCAAATATGGCCAGAATGGAATCTCATTTCTTTCAAGACTAGTCCACCTGTTTAATTATTTACCAAGGGGAGGGGGGCTGCATAGCCCCCCCATCCCTGGGCTAATTTCGGCCCCGGGGACCCCATCCCCCAGGGTCCGGCCTAGTCTGCTGGGCACCCTGGCCCCACCCAGGACACCCTGTGCGCTTTGATGGGGACCGCTAAGAAGCCTGCATGCCCCTGCAGTCCTAGCCGGCTCCCTGTCTCCTGAAAAAGCATGCATTGCTCCTTCATGCATGGAGCTGCTAAATATGCAGCACCCTGCACATGGAAGCAATTTTTCATCTGTTTCCCACCCACATGACAGCGAGTCGAGAAACAGATAAAAACTATGTTCCCAGAAAGCATTAGCAGTTTGATAGCTCTTGCTTGCTGGGAGTGGAGTTAGTGTTTGCTCTCACTTGGCCGGAGCTGTAACAGCTCAGGCCAAGTAAAAGCAAACAGCTAACTCCCAAGGGTTGGCAACTTGGGATGTAGCAGGAGCCAGCCCTGAGGGGTGGCGGTCCCCAGGGCTATTAGTGGCTTAAGAATAGAGGATCTGTGGCCCCCCTTCTTTACTATGCGTGGGCTGACCTTGTAGAGGTGTTGGGTAAGCATGGGCAGAATTTGCGAATTTTGATACGCGAATTCGCGCAAATTCGTAATCGCGATTCGCAAAACCCGCCAAATTCCGCGAGCTTGCAAATATTTTTTGGGCGAGTTCGCGAGATTTATTTTCCAGTTCGGGAACGAGAACTTGTGCATGCGGTCGCAACGGTCGCAAACATGTTGTTTCCACTTAACCAGCCTGCTCGCGATGCCTTTTTCCTGTTTCGGGTCGCAATGACGTGTTCGCGTTCGCAATTTCCTGTTTCGGGTCGCAATGACGTGTTCACGTTCGCAATTTCCAGTTTCCGGTCGCAATGACGTGTTCGCGATTGCGGCGTCGCTCGGCCAGCTACCAAAATCTCGCACCGCACGCGAACAGGGAGGAAAACTCATCAGCGAACGCAGAATCATGGTAAGTCAATGCCGCGCATGCGAGATTGTATTTTTGAAGCGTGGACAAGAAAAAAAATTCGGCAACTCGCGAATTGCGGATTTTTGGGCAATTTCGCGTAATTCGCGAGCGGACCGAATTTTCCGCCCATACTTAGTGTTGGTCTTCGGGGCATGGATGGCCCTTGATGGGTGCCACACGCCCCCCTGCCACCTGTATTTGTTACGTAGGCCCCTGTAAAGTGATGTTTCTTGGGGCTCAGGGGGTCCGCACAGGCACCCTTTAATTATATTTTTTTTGCTCTGGGGAGGTGGTTCAAACAGCCAGAGGTGGGAGGTCCGTACGGCCATCCTCCATTTAAAAAATAAAGCTCTGGGGAGGACCTGGCCCACTGGGGGACTATACTTTAAACAAGTACGGGAGACCGCACTTGCTTTTTTTCTCCAAGGATTCATGACTTTTTTGCTGTTTTGCAGCAATTTACTTTAAAAAAATGCTTTATCATCCTAGGGGGTGAAAGTATTCATACCCTGTCCCATTTTCTTTTCTTTTACCTTTTTCTTTTGGGCTCATCTGAGTCCATGTTCCTGGATGGCGGCTAACACTTCAGGGTTGAAGACTTGGCGGGCAATCGGATCTGTGCATGAGATCAGGAGGATTTGCTGAGACATTGCATCCCTTTATTTACAAATATGTTTTTCTTTATTGGCTCTAAATCTACTGAAAGTATTTACACCAAATTACAAATAGGGTCCTTTATGCACCAGGAGCTAACTTTCTGCCATATTTGGTGTAATTCTGTGGAGCAGTTCGGGCTTTAGTCGTGAGAGTCGTGGGAGTCAACATGGGAAACACAATATTTTTCACTCCCCCTTTTCTTGGCCCCCGCTTGATGGATCGCCCTGAAACTTTTCATGCACATCCAGAATAACCGGCACACATTTTTGAGAAAAATTTTGTGAAGATTCTTTAACAGGCGCTGAAGAACAGGCATATCAAAAAAAGCAATGTCACTGACCATGTCATGGATGATGTAATATGAGAGGTCATAGGTAGTGCATTGAGGAGCATGAGTTATAGTTAGCTCAACTAATTATAACTGCTGAGGTTCACTGGTTTTGTATAAGTGAAACCTGAACCCAACTATAACATCCCTGTAATCTTTGTTTTTTCAGTGAATTTCTAAGGTTTTTCTAATTTCATTTCCTAACTCTAATGTTCTTGTAAACTTTGTTTTTTTCAGTGAATATATATATTGTGTTTTTTTACTGAAAAAAACAGGCATTATAGTGACATTCAGATTGACAATGCCAGATGTAACATAACATTTAAAACAAAAAAAATGCTAAAATTCACATACCAAACTTAACTAAAGTAACTATAACTCGAGCACTGGAGTAACTATCATTCACACCCCACCATGGGTTCTGGTGAGAGCTGGCCAATCATTTTTGGTGTGTGCTCTGGTGACCGCCAGGAACCCCCACATGTCAAAAATATGTTGTGGGCTGCAGGGGGGAGCCCCAAGATTCCCGGGCCCCTTCTGGCTCCCCACCATTTTTGAAGGTTGCCGACTTAGGGCACCCAGACATGTAACATATGTTGGCGCCACATGGAGACCCTAGGCCCATGCCGACTCTGTAGCAAGCACCAGTCATGGGTGATGGTGGGAGACGGCAACAAGTCTGACTCTTCCAGCTGGAGCAAATTGTAACTCTGCTCCCACCTGTTAGGAGCATTAATGATACCGCCAGAGGTGGTAGACATACATACCCATGGACTGGGGTTACCGGGTGTGTCCAGAGGCTTCCTCCTCAATAAGAAAATAATTTAGCCACTGGGGTAGGGTGTCCTCAGGGCTTCAGAAGCCTCAGAGATCGGGGCCACATGCCCCCTCCTGAAAACAAGGAAAATGACCACAGGAGACAGGTACCTGGGGTCTTCCATCAGCTTGAGGAGGACAGCTGCATATACCTTCCCCTAAAAATACATTAACCTACCCCTGGCCCACCTGAGGGGGATTAGTGCTGAAGAGGGCTGGCGCTTGCTTATTTTCTTTTTAGCAGATCACATATATGGATCCCCCACTGATCCGCAGGCCTGTCAAAAAGAAACACTAGCGAGAAATGCGCATGCGCGGGCGGCCACGCATGCGCATTAGGGTTCAAGACGCGCACTGAAAAAGACGAGGGAGCCCCGGGACGCGCGCGGACCAGGTAAGTTGTTTTAAACTTATTTAAACATTGAAGGGGGTATTTACTGAGGGCGGGAGGGAGGCGGGTGGCGGGCCAGCTACGCTCGTCCACGGAGCATGCGTAGTGCCGGCTACTACGCCCGCACCGCAAAATGCGTAGCAGACGGCACTACGCATGCTCCGTGGACGGAGCGTAGCTGCCCGCCCACCCCTAGTTAGTATACATCCCACTCTGTAACAGTGTAACGAGCAAAGCCAAAATTAAGGAGAAACAGCTGTTTCAGTGTATTGCTTGCTCTGTGCTACTGCTTTGTAAAAATATGAAGGGATTCCACATGGAAGTAGTCAAGCTCTGAGTGAACATGCAATAATAAGGATGGGTTGGTTCTGTCTAACAGCCTGCATGAATATAAATGACAAGGATATCCTAATGGATACCTTGCTTGAAAGCCCATGTCTTAATAGCAAACACATTATGACAGAAACTGAGGACCCTATTCACAAAGGCGAACATACACATTTGTTAAAGTTTACTTTTTTTCTGTATTCACACACAAATAATGTATTAGTAATTGTATGACTGCGGATACTCAGCAGTCAGGGAAGAGAATTTTGCACATAAAAAGATAGGCCTGTCCTAACTGTTTAGGTGCGTAGTTCTGTCCCTCGACTGAAGAGTCTCCTCAGTTGTAAAGTTACAGTCACAAAGCTTTATTCGAGTTGCATACTCATAAAAGCATAACATACATATTAAAACAATACAATTAATAATTTACTTACATTTTGGCAAAATACATTTCATAAATCAGTTATGCACGCTTTGTAAAAAACAGTAGAGATAACACACTATAAAACAATTATCAGATCAAATTAATGGAAAGTGCTTTCCGCCTAATGGACCAGGCCCACCCTAGATATTTAGCTATGCCCATGACGATAGGATCCTCTGTGGTGGTGCAGATGATTCTAAGTGCCTCAACAGCACTATTTGTGCCAAGGTTTTTGCAAACTGGGACTAACCAAACCCTTCTTGGTGTGACGTAGGCGTTACAAGCAAATAGGAAGTGACCCACACTTTCGTTGGCTGCACCGCATGCTGGGCAGCACAGGGTGTTCATACTCTTCCATCTGCCTGTTAGATATCTCAGGGGGAGAGAGCCAGATCTTAACTGGAAAAACAATTTCCTGTCCATTGGGACAGTAATACTATCCCAATACTCTTCTAACACTGGACACATTTTGATCTCCAGAAAGCGACCACCCATTGAGTCAGATTTAACCCCCCTCCATAGCCTACCATCTATCCAGTCCCAATATAATGTTTTAAGTATACTTTTGCTTGGGAAAACTTCCCCCGCTGGGTTGTTCCATAAGTTGGAAAGACCCAGTTCGGCTAGCACGACCCTTAAGCTTTTCAACCATGGTATTTTATGGAAGGTGTCTAATTTAATAACTGCTAGAAAACCATCCGCATAGTGCCTAATCTCAGGAGTGGACCAAAGTCGTCTCCAATATAGGATGGGACGCAATCGGGCTCGATCACTAACAGTTCTTCTCCCAAGATCGATACTAAGGGGGATTAGTGGGGTACTCTGGGGAAGTCCCGTGATTCCCCTGAGAAACCTGTTCTCTGCTATCTGTGAGGAGGCTAGCTTCTCATGTCCCCACAGCTCTGCCCCATATGGAGCCGAGCCTAATGCTTTAGCATCATATACAGCAAGGACAGGTTTTATGGGCTTCGTTTTAGATTTCTTATGCTCCGCCCGTAGAGCCCCCGAAATTTGAAGGTGTTTCAGAACTGCTTTTTCTATGTGACGGGACCAACCCTGTTTGGTAGCTATTTGTACTCCTAAATAGGTGAACTCACTAACTACCTCAAGCACGATGTTATTCATGTGTATCCTAGGGCGAGGTTTACATCCTCGGGAAAAAACCATCAACTTGGTCTTGCCTACATTTACTTCAAGACCATGTTCCAAGCAGAACTCGTCAAAAATATCCAAGGCACGCTGTAGCCCAGAGGGAGTCTTAGACATAATTAACGTATCGTCAGCGAACATCAGGATCGGAACCCTGAGGCCCGCTAACGAAGGAGCATCCACACTGGCATCCTGGATCCTGCCAACTATCCCATTAATATATAATGTAAAAAGCAAGGGTGCCATTGCACAACCCTGGCGTACCCCTCGTTCTACCGGGAAATCAATAGAAGATTGGCCATCCAACCCCCACTGGACTTTGGCAAAATTGCTCTCGTGCAACCTCATTATTATTGTGAGCAATTCTGCTGGAATGCCTATCTTATTTAAAACCGACCAAAGCTTGCATCTGGGGACTAAGTCAAATGCAGCCCGCAAGTCGACGAAGAAAATACCGTGCCTCACCGCAACATAGTAAATCGGAACACCTGGTCAACAGTGCTGGTGGCCCTCCGAAAGCCTGCCTGGAAAGGGGAAAGAGAGTTAGTTTCGTCCACCCATTCCATAAGTCTGTTTGCCACCATCTTACCAATCACTTTTTGGATAGTGGCAATCAAGCTTATTGGCCTATAATTAGCAGGAAGGGATCGATCTCCTTTTTTATATATCGGTATAATTATGGCTCCCTTCCATTGGTCTGGGACTAAACAGGAACACGTGATGAAGCAAAGCTTCGCATATTTTGCGGCTTGCCGAAGTCAAGAACCTCGTTTATGTGTAATAAGGTAACAAAACGTATGTTTTACTAACATTTATTTTTGTTTAGGCAAAGTTCCCGAAGCTTGCCTATGTGTATTTCTAATGAATTTAATCCGTGTTCTTTAATATGGCCGCCGCTTGTATTTTAGTTACTGCGCATGCGTCAGCCACACTCACGTGTCCTGACGCGTCTGCAGAAGTGGAGGGAAAGTTATGCGCATGCGTAATTCATAGCTGTGCTTATCATGTGGTACTGCTCGTGCCACTGCTCTTGTGATTGTGTCAATGTAGCTAACATTTAATGCAATAGTTTTATTTCTTGATGATGAGTTAAAAGTACAAACCCTATGATGTATTTTCATAATGACATTATTATGTATTAATTTGTTTTCGCTTACTTTTCATGTACCGCGGGGAATGGGGGTCCAAACTGATTGGGAGCCATATTGACGGTCTCTTCTGTGCATGACCAGGGAGCATTGAAAGGTGGCCACTTTGGACAGTGGAACTCAGCCAGCTGGCAGCCACAGTCAAGATGCGCCTGGGAAAGCCACCTCTGCGCTACGAGAACGGCGAATGTTGCTCCTCATGTGTTACAATGTTAATTTTCACTCGTATTTCTGCACAGTTCTCATGAGAACCCCAATCTCTCTAGGCGGTACCCAAGTATGTTAATGAAGGCTTCAAATCTTGTATTGTGATTGGTGTGTTACCCAAATCCTACCTTAGGACCAATCGAAATTGAGGGATTCTGACACTTTGCAACATTGGGGGGTGGTACACTGTCCCCAAACTGTATATCTACCCTGGGTTCACCTAGTGAACCGTCCGACTTGTCTGGTTTAGCTGACCTGTCACTGACCCAACGCACTCAATAGGTGACTGAAGATACAGAGCGCTGCGAAGCACTCTGTCCGAATTTGACCATAGACTAAGGTTCTACTGAACCTTAAAGTGCTGGCAAAGCACTTAGCTGGGAGTTCGCTGACCCAATCGGGGTCTTGATCGATAGCTGCAGAGCGGGTGGAGCGCAGGCGTTGCTTCCGAACTGTGGGTTCCGGTCCTGTCCTGAAGAGGGTCCTGTCCTGAGGGTTTGCTGTCCTGTCCTGAGGGTCCTGTCCTGATTCCTATTCCGAGGGTATCCTGTCCTGTCCTGGGTGTCCATTCTGCACCTGCTGTCCTTTGAGGGGTATCCTTCCTTGAGGGTTTCCTGTCCTTAACTGACCCGTGGCCAGGGTTTGGTTTCCACACCTTTCTAGGTAAATATTGCTCTGAAAACTCTTTAAATCTTGCACCTTCTAAATTTCTGACTTTTGCTTTAATAAAGTTTATCATTGCATATGTTATATTTTCCATGCCTTTCCGCAACTATTGAAAGTCAATTACATATTTTTCCATAAGTTTGTTCCTATGTCTTCTCACTTGTTAGAAATTATATTTTGCATTGCAGTCTGTAATTTTATGATATGGTCTAGAACTTCATTGCCTAGATTGTTCAAAGGCCCATTCACCTTAAGTGAAGCGTGCTACTCTTTATAGGCCCTCCCATAGTTATTCATGCATAAAATGTCCATGCTTAAACATTTCTGAGATTTTATAATATTTCCCATCTGCATTTCATATTACATTTGAATGATTACCCTGTCATTATTTCTTTATGCCTATGTGATTTACGTTATCTTGGTTATTGATTGCCTTATTTTACTGTACCTCATGCAAGAAAATATTGAATTTAGATAAACATTTTAAAACTTCCAGTTGTCCGTGGTCATTTAAACAGTATTTGAATGTTATTGGTTGGGTTTGTATTTTGCTGCCTTTCTTTTACAGCTAGCTCCCTGATTCATTGTGGTCATTAGGTACCCGCATCGGTGGATGGTAAGTCGGGTGCACTGAAAATTATTAGCAGGGAACACACACACACAACTTGGTAGAGCTCGTGAAGTCACCTGATCGATGTATATGGTGATTTGAAAAGTATATGGGCCCTGAAGCCGGAAACGGCGAAAACTATTGGTCGGGTGGCCTCGCGCGCTCTACCACACGTACCTAACCCACTTTTTTTATCGTGTTTAAAAACATCCGAAGGTATCCCATCTATACCCGGGGCCCTACCCCCTTGTGCAGAATCTATTGCAAGTTCAACATCTTTAGCGGAAAAGAGATTATCTCTAGAAAATACAACCGGAATTTCTTCCCCCACCACCTTCTCATTTGTCTCTGCATATTGGGGCCTAAAATAGTTCACCCAAGCAGACTCTGGGACGTTATTGTCTGGTTTGCTTGGGATGCCCCCTCTACCCCACTTCACTATCTACCAAAAAAGCCTCGAATCCTTGGCTCCAGAGGCCTCCTTTAAATCAGCCCAAAACTTTTCGTCATATATTTTTTTTGCCGTAGTAATACTTAGGTTATATTGCTTCCTTGCTGCCCTAATTGCTGCCCTGTCCTTATTTCTAATAGCGTTACCCAAGGTTAATCTAGCTGCTCTACACTGTTGGTTAAACCACCTAGCTGGTTTAGGTGGAGCTGAGACATTTCCCCTTGATGCTCTCATAAAATGTGGTCTCAAAAGAGCAAATTATTGTGTATATCAGTGATTGCCCTAGATCTAGGGACTGTAGAATTTACTAGTTCCATGGCGGCAAGAGCATTATCTACCTCAGAACTAATGTAGTCCATAGAGGCTTCGTTTATCAAAACACGTGGCCACTTTAATCTACGCATATCGTTTGAGATATCAGGGGGCATACCATCACTTGCCCTCGGATCAGAATGGTCAGACTTCCACCATGTGTGAGACACACAGAGGGGGTTGTGATCACTTTCTATTCTGTCCTTAATTTCCATGTCACAAACCCACTGCCAGAGATTAAGACTACAAATAACATAGTCTATCCTGCTTCTGTTGTGTCTATTATCGAATGTGCACACTCCCTCCCTATCTCCCTTTGTTCTCCCATTAAGAGCCCTCATGCCATGTTCCAAACACAAGGCATTTAGGAGGAGTATATCCTTTGTCCAGCGTTTAACAGGGGCTAAATTCAAAGGAGGCACTCCCCAAAGATTATCTTCCTCCTGCCCCAAGGGATCTTCAGTACTCTCTAGGGGTTCAAAGGTTCTATTTAAATCCCCAGCTATTATTACTTGGTTTCCGAGGGACTTGGTTTGCAAAAAGGAAGACAGGGCCTCTAAAGTGGTGGAGCTCCCGGTACTGTATCCTCTAGCATAGACGTTATACAAATCTATCGCCCCCCACTTTTCAGAGGTGATTCGCAACATTAAAATGTCTTTACAACCCAAATCACACATTTTCATCGTGATATCCAAACTCTGCCTAATCCAAACTGTGAGGCCTCCCATGGGTCTGCCCCTGGGACCTCTACTTGCTGGGATTGAGAAGTTTAAGTAATCTGGAAAATAGATAGGGTCACAAGCCCATGTCTCCTGAAAGAAACACAGATCATACCCATTGATAAAATCAATCCAAGGTTGTAATGTCGACTTGCTCCCCAGTCCTGCAACATTCCAGGATAAGAAACTCCCCACCAAAGGTCCATCCTTGGATAACGTTCTCACAGAGGTGGATATAGGAATGATCACAGGGCCATCATCGCACTCTCCCCTGTTATAGTCATTGTCCCGAATATTTTGCTCAACATCTAGAGAGTCATTAATACTTAATGCAGGTGGTTCCATTGTCCCCAGTTCTTGCCCTAGCTCCCAATGGTTGACACATTAGATACAATCTCTTGACCAACATTTGCTTCATTTGGGACAACACTAATGTTTTGTGCAGGTACATCCAAGTTCTGACCTAAATTCCAGCAAAATGTACCCCCCCAACTACCCCAAAAATCAAGCATTGGTCAGCAACCCCAACCTAAACATTGCATGCCTTCCAAAGGATTAAAATGTGGGCCATTGCCATAGGTTTGCCATTGCAGTGGGGTAATAGATGGAGCAACCCCAACCACAGAAAAACTGTTGGAGCAACTTGGGTTCCTAGGCACACCTACTTGGGCACAAATTTGCCTTGGATAGAAAAACGTGAGATCCACGATGACAATTCCACCACTGCTTGTTCCTCATCCCTGCCTCATTATCCAACCAGCCACCCTGGGATCTTGGAAGTTAATAACAATACAATCACCCCCCAAATTTAAAGTTACTATTTAATTGTTTGTTAGTGAATAATGAAAAAGAGTAAACTTACACAAAAATGTAAGTTTGCTTTTGTAAATATGTCCAGACTGTCTTTATAGTTTTTAGTTGTCCTAAGGGCCCGATTAGGATCTTGGCAGATGGGATACTCCCTCACAGATGTGATGGATATCTCATTCACCTTATTACAAGTTCCATTATGTACTATGGAACTTGTAAATCAGCGGATGAGATATGCGTCACGTTTGTGACAGGGTATCCCTTCCAACAAGATCTTAATCAGGGCCTTAGTTTTTTACAGGATATTTTTGTTTTCCAATGTTTTAGTTTCACATTAAAAAAAGGGTGGATAAAACAGAACGATGAATCTCCTCATCCTTCAGATGTATAGGCCATTCTTTCGACCACATCCCAAACCAACACACTAAGACCCTGATTTTGATAATAACTGGTATGTATCGCACCTGATACCAAATGATATCATGAGGTACGTCATGTATAGGGTGTGATAAATAGCACTTATTATGAGTTTGTGGGGAATAACATGTGGATTTTGGTGTTTAACACACCAAAATTTATATAATATGGTAAATACCATATGCTTTTCATCCATTAAATTTTAGCAGGACTAACTTGACAAAACGTAATGAAGGTTGAGGTATTTGATGCATTTGATAACCATTGCTTATGTTAAATACCTTCCAACTCGTGATTCTGACCTGTGCATTAATTAGAGTTTTATAAATAGGTCGGAAAACAACGACCCCCTCCTGATCATGCCCAATGAATTTGAAAGCTATGGATTTTTTTTGTTAGATATGATTACTTGGAGTAATTTTGTTCTTTGAAAAATGTTTATTTACAATAAAACCAAAAACACAAAAGGGCAAAAAAGTTGTCAATTTAATTAAATGAAAACATAATTGAATTATTTATATAATACATAAACACTCACTAAGAAATAAAATGCATTTAAGTTGTGTTTACAATAATGCTGCTTAGCACTAGCCAACCTTCTGATCTCCCCCAGATCTCTCTGATTGGTTATGTCAGCAGACCCCAACCAGCTTATCTATGTCTCCTGAGGAATATTGTTATTGTTAATTTGTAGACCTGACATCTTCAATATGGTATTCCACCAAACGTTTTATCTTCACTCCTCTTGTTTTGCTGAATTATTTTTGTTGGCATTAGGATTTTGCACACTTTACCATTGCAACCCAATGCTAAAGTGTTTATGCTCTCTCCTTCGAACATGGTAAAATTGGCTTACACCTAACTGGCACATTTAATTTACTAGAAAGTCCCTAGTAAATGGTACTAGTAAATGGTACCAGGGCCTGTTAGTCAAATGCCACCTGTAACACTCATTGTGCCAGCATTGGTGTATTTTCATCTCACGTTTTGCCTTTTGACCACCTTGCTATCTTCAATTTTGCGAGCTTTAGGATTCTGGGCACTTTACCACTGGTAACCAGTGCTAAAGTGCATATGCCATGTGCTCAAATCATCGTAACATTATTGGCTTATCCACAATTGGCATATTTAATTTACTAATATGTCCCTAGTACAGTGCAAAAGATGAGCTCAGGGCCTGTAAATTAATTGCTACTAGTGGGCCTGTAGCACTGACTGTGCCACCCGCTTAGTAGCCCTTCAAATATGGCTCATGGTGCCCACTGCAGAGCCTGTGTGTGCAGTTTTAAACTGTGATTTCAACCTGGCAAGTGAACCTACTTGCCAGGCCCAAACCATCCCTTAGGTAGGGCCGAGGCAGCACTATGGGTAGGGTGCAATGTATGTTAAAGGTAGGAAATGTGCTTATGAGTTTTACATGCCCCGGTAATGAAATGTGTTATCATTAGCATTGCTTTAAAACACCTTGGAGTTTCGTGTGTCTGGGCTCACAATTTAAAATAACAACTGATGGTGAAATTGTATTTTAAATTGCAAGTCTGAAAATTCCACTTTTACAAACTTTGCATTTTCTTACTTTAATCATTCCGGGCCTGATTCTGATGCGGTCAGGAAATCATTCCCACCTATGGTCCGATTACGATGCGGTTTGGAAGGCCTCCTAGTGGCATTTGCTCCTTCCAAATAGGATCAGAAATGTGTCTTCCCAACCTTCCCAAAACTTTACTGAAACCAAGGACATTCTGCTTGAAAGAGGAGCTGCTGTGCTGTAGAAGGGACTGCAACTTAGCTAACTGCATTGCTTTTTTGGCCTGCTGCCTGATATTTTCAGTGTTGTAGGAGGGACTGCCATTTTGCTACCTGCTCTGCTCTGTTGGCCCGCTGCTTCTTGAATAAGAGTGAGAGGGACTGGACTTGCTCTCTACATCCTTGATTCCAATTTTCTCCAAGGGCTTGCCTCTTATTCTCTGAAGTCTCAAGGTCACAGAAGACTTCTTGCAACTCTGCTGGTGCTCCTGGGCTCTGCCATCTCTGAGTTCTACCCTTGCCTGAGGTGCCCCCTTCAGACCTAGACCTCAGAAGGGGTTTCTGCAGCATTTTTCTTCAAAAATCAATTAAGTGACCCCTTTGCGCCGAATGGAACCAATGCAGCCAATTCGATGACGCCACGGATCCCGACTGCAAGTATCGACTGCTACGCAGCACCGATCCAAAAACACTGTTGTGATGCTCAACTTCAATACTGTGCTGGTTCCTTTGACACCGACTGCAAGGCTCGACTCCGATGCATCGACCCAACTGCATGAATCGGAACCGACACATCAAGTCTTCAACATAGAAAGGCACATTTTCAGCCGCCCTTGTGTGGGTCCTGTAGCCGGCCTACCCTCCATCATGGATGACCTGAGCTTTGGATTTACCCCGGCCTAGTGTGATCTCAAGTAACCATTCAGTGCTATTGACTACTAAAACATTTTTGGGATTTCATCTTTAAAAATTCATATCTCGACTTCCACAGATAGGATTTTCGTCGTTGTTTTTTTCACTCTTGTAATTATTCTCTATTGTTCTAAACTGGTGTGGAGTCTTTTTGTGATGTTTTCACTGCATTATTGCAATTTAAGTCTTGCACAACCACTTTACACATTGCTTCTTAAGTTAAGCCTGACTGCTCTGTGCCAAGCTGCCAGAGGGTGAGCACAGGTTAATTTAAGGTATGTATCTGACTCACCAAAACTAGGATTGTGGCTCCTGATTGGACAGGATGTATCCTCTATCAGCCCGAAACCTCAATTTCTAACAGCCACCCACTGGCATAAACCTTCCTTTTTAGGTACATATAAATCACCCTTAGGTAGGACCTAATGGGTCATAGGTAAGGCCGCATTGTTTCTGAAAGTTGGACATGTGTATTTTAATTTTACAAGTTCTGGCAGGGAAAATCTCCTAAAGTTGTTTTTCACTGTTGTAAGGTCTATCTCTTCCATTGACTAACACTGGGTTACCTTACTATATTTAATAAGTGATAATGTTGGATTGGAAGCGAATAGAGATATGCTGTTTACACTCAAAGGAATTGTAGTTGTAAATCTTCATAAATGGAAAAGCTAGATTTTAAGTTACAGTACTGTAAATGAAACTTTTTGAATATTGGCATTTTCTTGTCCTAGCCATTTGCGCCTTTTGTCAGTGCCCTGGTTACATGACAGTGGATGGCTCTGCTGTTGGCGTTTGTGTATTCCTTTCAGAAAGTGGACCAAAATGGACTAGATGTGGACCATTCTGCCTGGATGGCTAAGGGTGGACCTGTTGCCTGCCCTACTTGCAGATCAAAGGGTTTGCTCCAAGTACACACAAAGGAACTTGACACTAGCCTTGTGTCACCCAAGAGTTCTTGGACCCTTGACAGAGGAAAGAGAGGAACCGTTCAGAGCCAGATGTGTGGGCAGAACATGGGTCCCCCATACATAAAGGCTGGCATCAGGTACAAATATTGGACCCTTAGAACAACTCCTCAGGACACCAATGGACATTAGAGAATAACTGCCTGCTGCTTGCTGTAGGAAAGTGCCTCTTTTTTTTCATGGCTAGCCCCCACTTTCTGCCTGATGTGTGACATGACTTTGAATTGAAAGAGCACTGGGTCCTTGCCATCCAAGTTCCCAGTGTCAGATCCCTTTTCTAAAACTGTCCCATGATTGGCTCCACTTCAGCAATCAAGCCCTGTAAGACCCTAGTAAATAGTACCAAATAGGGTTGTCTAGGGCTGCAGCATGAATTATTCCACCCTATGGATCCCTCAATAAGACCTTGCTAACTGCCATTGCAGGCTGCGTGTCTTGATGTAGAGAAAACCGAAGAGAGGACATGGCACAGAGCCCTGTGTGTCCTGCGCCATAAACTGCATGAGGTATAGGTATGTCACCCATACTCCAGGCCTTACAGCCCTACTACAGGGTGAATTATATCCCATGTGAGAACATAGCTGCTTTAGCAGATATAGCCTTACAATATCAAGTCCATTCTTGGAAATTGTAAGCGCACAGGGAAGCCATACAGAGTACATAGGCTGTATACTTGTCATTATGATTTTCCTAGCTCCATGATGGCTTCACTGTACCCTAAGATGTTTTGTTCCATATATCTTGTCTTAATAACTTCTCACTGATTCCAGTGTTGGATTTATTGATAAATTCACACAGGAAACCCCATGAAGGGTTCCCTGCAAACATACCAATCACTTGTGTGATCTAGTTTTAGCCAGATTGCCACCATCAAGCATGTTTCTGACCTCATTGGGTGAGGGTCAGGACCTTCTGAAAAGAATGCCTGCTCTGGGCAGAGTTGCTTCACTCCCCAAGGACAGGATGGCCTTCCTAGGCAGGATACTTCAAATGTGAAGCTGCCTGTGAAATGCAACCCAGGCATCTCAATAGTAGAGTATGCCCACCCCCCTTATGTGCTCCATTTTTGATGGGAGGAAAGTTGGAAAAATTAGTTAGCTGAGGAGGTGTGCCCACATTCAGCCAGCACCACTCTTAAGATTTGGCAGGCAATGTGGGCACTACTTTTGCAGATCCTCTATTTTGAGATTTCATCAAAGCAACCTATCAGGGCTAGAGTAATGCTCATTTCCATAGGAAGTAGTCACTTAGAGGATGTAGGCACCCTAAATGTAGGTAGTCCATTGGCTACTACCTGCCTACCCCTTTAACACCCTTTAAATGTAGTATTTAGGTGCCATCCCTGGACCCTGCAACTTAGATTAGAAGGACACAAAGAAGGAAAGGACAAAGAAGAGCTACTGACCCGAGAACTGAAGCCCTGCTTCCGAATATTGGTACCATACCCTGTCTGCTGCCTCAAGGACTCTATATTCGTGGTGTGCCACCTCGTCCTGCAATTGTGAGGACTCCAAGAATCCAAGAATCCCATAGCCCATCTAGCCTTCGACCAATTGTTACATAACCTCCATAGGAGTGGAGGATCACCGACTTGCTGCTCCACGGCAAATCTAAAGCATCACTTGGGCCGAAAGTAGTACATCAGCTCCAGAGGGGCAGATCTGTCTCCCCACCATGTTGGGAGACACCAGGACCTACTGGAGCGATGCCGCACCAATCCCCTTGGTACCGGACCCACTGCAGCACTCAACAATATGAAAAGTCCAACCTAGCTCTAACTTCTCAGGAAGCAAGCACCCTTGAGGGACATCCAGACCCCTGAGACCCACTTTGTGAGTGCCCCAGCTGTTCCGAAATAACTTCTACAATGTGCCTGCTCCTGACTGCACGGACTGTGCAAGGCATGCCGCCCAGCTGACCTATCTACTCTTCACTCAGCCAGCCTGGCGTGGGTGCCAATGAACCAACTGTGCTCATGTGGTCCTGATGCCCTTGAGACCTTCTCCTTCAAGAGGGACCACTCTGACTTACCTTTAAATCCCTCTGTGGAGTGGGTTTTCAGGTGGCCTCCTTCTCCGTAGCGCACCAGCTACCAGCCAAACTTAACACCCTGCTCCCAGATGAATTTGGGGGTACACAGACAAAATATCGATTTTTAAATTTCAACATACAATTATATCGAAGTTTAAATATCGAAGGGACATAATATAGAAGGTAAGTAATATCGACACTCTTAATATCGATATTAGTAATATCGAAGTTTTAAATATCGATGTCAGTAATATCGAAGTAAATAATTTCGATGTTACTAATATCGATTTTTAAATAAATTTTGTGTATATTATATTGTATTTATTATGTTTAATAATTTATTTTTAATGTAATTTAATTAAATGTTGTCTTTTAGTACTGTAGCGGGTTGTGGGTTTATAGGGGAATAGGGTGGGAAGTAATTTAATTATGTTAAATTAATTATTAATTAGTAGGAATTATTAATTAATTAATTGAGAATTATTTGTAATTAATATTAATTCATTGATTAATTGATAAATATGTTCTGTAGCGGGTTATGGGTTTATAGGGGAATAGGGTGGGAAGTAATTTAATTATGTTAAATTAATTATTAATTAGTAGGAATTATTAATTAATTAATTGAGAATTATTTGTAATTAATATTAATTAATTGATTAATTGATAAATATGTTCTGTAGCGGGTTATGGGTTTATAGGGGAATAGGGTGGGAAGTAATTTAATTATGTTAAACTAATTATTAATTAGTAGGAATTATTAATTAATTAATTGAGAATTCTTTTTAATTAATTTTAATTAATTGATTAATTGATAAATATGTTCTGTAGCGGGTTATGGGTTTATAGGGGAATAGGGTGGGAAGTAAATTAATTGTGTTGCATTAATTATTAATTAGTAGGAATTATTTATTAATTAATTGAGAATTCTTTTTAATTAATTTTAATTAATTGATTAATTGATAAATATGTTCTGTAGCGGGTTATGGGTTTATAGGGGAATAGGGTGGGAAGTAATTTAATTATGTAGAATTAATTATTAATTAGTAGGAAGCATACATTAATTGTTATTAATTGGTAAATATTTATAATTAATTGGTAATTAATTTTAAATAATTCATTAATTGATAAATGTGTTCTGTTGTGGGTTGTGTGTGTATAGGGGAATATGGTGGGAACTAATTTTAATGTAATTAAGTAATAATGAATTATTTTTTATAAGTATGTTATTTCAACCCCTACGCTATCCAACACTTTCCCTACTGTTGCACTCTCTGGAGTGGGAATAGTAATTTTTAATCCTACGCTATCCAACACTTTCCCTACTGTTGCACTCTCTGGAGTTGGAATAGTTATTGTTACCCCTACGCTATCCAACACTTTCCCCACTGTTGCATTTTCTGGAGTTGGAATAGTAATTGTTACCCCTACGCTATCCAACACTTTCCCTACTGTTTCACTCTCTGGAGTTGGAATAGTAATTGTTACCCCTACGCGATCCAACACTTTCCCTACTGTTGCACTCTCTGGAGTTGGAATAGTAATTGTTACCCCTACGCTATCCAACACTTTCCCTACTGTTGCACTCTCTGGAGTTGGAATAGTAATTTTTAATCCTACGCTATCCAACACTTTCCCTACTGTTGCACTCTCTGGAGTTGGAATAGTAATTGTTACCCCTACGCTATCCAACACTTTCCCTACTGTTGCACTCTCTGGAGTTGGAATAGTAATTGTTACCCCTACGCTATCCAACACTTTCCCTACTGTTGCACTCTCTGGAGTGGGAATAGTAATTGTTACCCCTACGCTATCCAACACTTTCCCTACTGTTGCACTCTCTGGAGTTGGAATAGTACTTGTTACCCCTACGCTATCCAACACTTTCCCTACTGTTGCACTCTCTGGAGTTGGAATAGTAATTTTTAATCCTACGCTATCCAACACTTTCCCTACTGTTGCACTCTCTGGAGTTGGAATAGTAATTGTTACCCCTACGCTATCCAACACTTTCCCTACTGTTGCACTCTCTGGAGTTAGAATAGTAATTGTTACCCCTACGCTATCCAACACTTTCCCTACTGTTGCACTCTCTGGAGTGGGAATAGTAATTGTTACCCCTACGCTATCCAACACTTTCCCTACTGTTGCACTCTCTGGAGTGGGAATACTAATTGTTTCCCCTACGCTATCCAACACTTTCCCTACTGTTGCACTCTCTGGAGTTGGAATAGCAATTGTTACCCCTACGCTATCCAACACTTTCCCTACTGTTGCACTCTCTGGAGTGGGAATAGTAATTTTTACTCATACACTATCTAAAATGTATTTAGCTTTTTTATTAGTATTATGTTGTTATTAATTGTTATTTATGTGATTATTTTATGCATATAAATGTATTAGTAATTTATTATATTTTTATTTTTTTATAAGTTTTGAAAATATTTAATTTAGAGTTAATATTAATGAAAAATATATTATGTATTATATATTTATTAATATTAATTTGTATTACATTATGTATTAATTTTAAATATTATAGTACATTTGTAAATATGTTTATTACATTTATAAGTATTATTTTGTTAATATTACATTTTTATTTAATTTAAAAAAAAGATATTTTACAAAAAACGATATTTTTGTCATTCTATATTTTTTTTCTCGATATATTTGTACTTACCTTGTTAGGGATAGGATTCCTATATTTTTGACTTCGATATTTTTATTCCGATATTTTTGTATATCGATATTTGTGTTATCGATATTTTGTCAGACATTCGAATTTGGGATGCTCTTAAGAATCCGCAGTTGGGACTTTAGACCTGGCCTTGCTAACTACAGAAATCAAAGAGGTGATCCTCGAAAGCCAACTGTATATTTTTACTTGCATTTTTGTATTTTCCCCATTGATTCCAAAGGTGCGTATCTGTGCACAAAAGTGATTTATTTTCCGAACTCTAAGTACTTACTGTAGAACAAAGTTTTTGGTCTGAAAAATTATATAACATCAATAATAATTTTGCTATTGGTCTTGGATTTATACTTGAGTGTGTGTCTCATTTATTGCCTCTGTTACTATAATAAATGCTTAGAACTACCCTCTGATAAGCCTAACTGCTTGCCCAGACTGACACTAATGGAGCATTATTATTATCTGCCTTTTGCCTCTGTAAATCAATAAGGGAACAACTGGACTCTCTGCACAGTGTACTTTGTTTTAATGCACTATATAGAGGGCCCGCATCCTACACTTGGGGACTGCTGTGCTGTTTGGGAAGGGAGACTGGAATTGCTTTCCTTCATCCCAGGCTAACCTGGGTGACTCCCGAGTCAGTTGGCTGACCTCCAGAAGCCTCCCTGCAACAGCATATCTGACTTGCTGCACCTGGACCCACCTGCACCTGCTTGAGCTCTGCTGACCTCTATCGGAGTGAGTTCCTGACCCCCAAGAAGTGTCCCCCAGTTCCTGGACTCAAGGCTGGCATCAGCCTCAGTCTGAGCTTCTCCCAAGAAGAAGGGGTGAAATCCCAAAGTTTGGCCTTTTTGTGACAGCAAATGGACCCCTCTGTGGCAAGACTCTATTGCCTGTGATGAACACCAATGCGAAGCTCTGGTGAAGGCCTTCTCTTCACCCTACAGCTACTGCCAGCAACGACAGGCAATGCAAGATCCACATTTGAACTTCAGAGTCGACAGCCAGCAGCGACTGCCAACCCAAATCTCCAACAATCCTCTCCAATGCCCAACCAGCTCTTTGTGCTACTGTGATGACAGTCCGCTCCTTCCCCCACCTCTTAGCACTACAATGACGATCCTCTACAAAGCTCTCCCTGCTCCTCTCGACCTGCTCCACAGCAAACAGAACTCTTTGCTCCCTCTTTGAGAAGGTAACCTTTTCAGCAGGAGTAACCTGGTCCTTGTATCCGACCCATGATCCAACTTAGTCAGCCTGAACTTGTGACTTTCCCCCGGTCTAGTATTACCAGATGACCCCAAGTGATGCTTTGTTTTTTAGACACAGTATTTACTAGAACAAGTTAAAATGTAATATATACTGATTAGATTTATGTCATTCTGGCATCAGTTTAATAATTCAAATTTACTCTTGTTTTCTAAATTAGTTTGGTATTTTTCTCGTCTTGTACTTTTACTTTACTACCGTTTGTGTGCTGCATAAATACTTTACACATCCATCGCATTTGGTTGAACTTGTGACATTTTCCCATTCTAGGGCGACACTAGATGACCATGAGTGGTGCGTGGAGCTTTTAGGTTCTATTTCACTTAAAACTTTAAAATTCAATATCTCTAAATCTACTGATTGGATATTTATTGTTTTACTATCTTTTTATGTATTAACATTTACTCCATTTCTCTCATTTGGTTTGGACTTTTATGTATTTGGGGTTTCACGTTATTAATGTTTGCACACTGCATGAAAAATTTACTAATTTCCATTAAGTTCAGCCTGATTGCTTTCATGCCAAACTACCACAGGGTTAATTTAGTGACTTTTGTGGTTCTCTTCGACAAAGATTGTTTTGTTGCCTGATTGGGGCTTTCAACCCCCTCAACTTTTAACCATGTTTTTTTAGTTGAAATGTTTTTTATTGTTAGTTTCCAAAACAGAAGAAAAACATATAGAAACATACAGTAAAACATAAGCGTCAATGATGGATACAAATGGCATGATGGAAAGTACAATAACTAAAAGGGGGAAAAATATCTTTATGGGCGTTGACAAGCATATGCAAAAAGAGAAATTAAAACCAAGACATAACTAAAGCAATAAAATGAAAATAGTATAACAACAATCATATGTACTACTTTTAGTTGGTGTGGGACACAGGGATACAGTCTGCAAACTTCCTTCAAACAGAATACAAAGATCTATTGAGTAAGTTACAGAATAGGCCCATTAGAAAGTATGAGTGGTCGCATGGGGTCATGGATTATGGATTGTGTAAAAAGTTCAAGGAGGTTTATGTATGCTAAAGTAGTTGTCAAGTGAAGTCCACATTTGTCTCTGGCGAGGGCGCCAGGGGGTGTTTTGGAGTGCGATATTATCAGCCCCTCTCAGATTAGTGACCTAAATTAACCAGCATTTAAAGGAGGCTTTACAGGTGTCCTTCCAATTGGTCAGAATTATCATCGCAGCCGTGGTGTGTAGCAGGGCCCTGTCATTGTCCGTGAGTGTATCTGCTCTAATAAAGCCAAGTACTAAGGTAGACAACTCTCTAGTGGGGTAGAAGGAGAAGACTTTTGCAAGGAATGCAAAGACTTTGTCCCAAAAGGTTGTGACACAAACACAGCGTAGTAGTAGGTTCACTGGGTCTCCATCCTCCTCATTGTAGTTCCAGCATGTGGCGTTTGTCCCTAATGTTGTGTGAGAAGAGACGTGCCGGTGTCCAGAGAGCCTTGTGGAGAAGCCAAACCTTTGTCTGGGAGAGTGTAGGGCTTATTTTGTTCTTCGTGGTTGATTCCCAGGTTTTGGACCATTCCATGTCCGTAATTGGTAACGAGGAGTACGATTGCCATAATTGCCGTAGGTCTTTATTGAGAGTGGAGTGTTGTGGCCTTAAGAGTTTGTAAAGTCTGGATACCTGGTGGCCCAGCTTATTGAGGGTGGCTGGGTAGCATGGGAGGGAGGGCGGTTTTTTGGATAATTTCGCTTTGGAGATAGCTGTTTTAATCTTTAAAAAATTGTAAAACTCCATCGCTAAACCATATTTGGCTTGGAGTTCTTTAAAAGAAAGGGGATAAGAGTTACTAACAAGTTGATGTGGGAAGAATATACCTTTCCCATTCCAGAGCTCATTGTGGAGTGTTTCACCTTTATGTAGTATTGAGTGGTTGTACCATAGCGATTCCAATTCAGAGTGTCTCACATGATTAGCCAAGAGTTTGTCAATTTTTAGCAAGGCAAGCTTTGTGTTGGATTTCGAATAACTGGCCGTATTAACTTTGGCTGTGAGGATGGATGCTGGAGCAAGATTTTTGAAAGGGCTTTCTCAACGGTAAGCCACTCATGGGAGTAGTCCAGTGGTGGTGACAGACAGTAAGAGTCTTGTTTGGCAAGGAGGGTGATCTGATATGATTGACCCCACCCAGTGATTTGTCAAGACGTAGTTTCTTCAAGCTAATCCTAGCTTTTTTCCCGTTGCATAGGAACTTGGATATTAGAGTATCTAGTTTATTTTGGAAGTCTTGGGATAGGGTGAGAGGGAGCATTGTAATAAGGTAATTGACTAGAGGGGAAATCATCATTTTGATGGTTTTGACCCTTCCCCACCAAGTTATGAAATGGGGGGACCGGCCATCCAGTAGAGATTTGATTTTATCTAACGTGATGGATTTGTTATTGTGAAGAGTTTCAAAAGGGAGCTGCTGAATTCGATTCCTAGGTATTTTAATAAATCCGGTTTGCCATGTGAGCCCAGGGGTGCCGAGCATATTTCTGGTACCATGTATATTTAACGGCTTAACCTCTGATTTATCCCGGTTTAATTTATTCCCAGAGTGAAGCGAGTATCTTTCTATGGTGGTCATGAGAGCTGCGATGGAGGCCTGAGGATTCTCTGTGGCCACGAGGATGTCATCCGCGTATGCTGCTAATTTCACCTGTGTGTCTCCGAAGCTCCCACCCGCTATCTCTACATTTTGTTTTATATCGGATAAAAGCGGTTCAAGGGCCAAGAGAAATAAAGCCGGTGAGAGAGAGCATCCCTGTCTGGTGCCTTGTTGGAGACGAAATGGGTCCGATAAGGTGCCATTGATTGCGATTCTAGCGGACGGTGAAGAGTAGAGAGCCATTACATATTGGTATAGGAATTCCCCAGGTTAAAGGCTTTAATGCAGTGTTGTAAGAAGGGCCAAGATACCCTGTCGAACGCTTTTTCAGCGTCAAGGGTTATGGCTTCTGTTGGGGTGGGTGTTATTTTGGCTTTCTCCAGGATGTGGCATAGCAGTCTTGTATTGTGGTTGGACATACGATGTTTTAAAAATCCCACCTGGGAGTTACTGATTAATTTAGGGAGGACAGCATTGAGTCTGCTTGCCAGAATTTTCGCATAAATGTTGCAGTCTAGATTTATAAGTGAAATGGGACGATAATTTGTAGTTAGAAGAGTGTCTTTACCATCTTTAGGGATAACAATTATAGTGGCTTCGCCCATTGATTCCGAAACACTACCTGAGGTGGCAATTGAATTAAATAATTTAAAAAAAATAGGGGTGAGAGTCTTATCAAAAGTTTTGTAGAAGCCCGCAGTAAACCCATCCGGGCCAGGTGCTTTGTTGCATTTAAGCGATTTAATAGAGGTAAAGATTTCCGTATCTATGATGGGGGACCCAATTGTAGAGCTGTCTACATCAGAAAGTCGGGGGAGGTTCAGTGTCTAGATATTTAGTAAATGCGACCGGATCGAATGGCATCTTATTCTTGTACAGGTCCTCATAAAAGGTCTTGAAGGTGGCTACAATTTTCTCTTGTTTGGTGTGTGTGTTATTAGCGGAGTCTTTAATCGATGAGATGGTGAGTTAATTTTTGTCTGTGTTTGAGATAGGATGCAAGCAATTTCCCTGCCCTGTTCCCCTCAAATAGTTTCAAGGCTTTGAATTTATTATTCCAAACACCGGCTCGTCTGCTCGCAATAGTGTTATATTTGTATTTCTTTTTGATTAGTTGTTCAAGGGCCAGTTTGTTGTTTAGATCAGCTGAGTGGGTGTATTCGAGGGTCTTGATAGTTTTTTCAAGTCTATCAAGTTCTGCGTTGAGCTGTTTGTTGGTCCTTGCTCTAATACCAATAATCACTCCTCTAGTTGTGGCTTTCAGGGCGTCCCAGACGGTGGATGTGTTCATATCAGGGGAATAATTTAGTGAAATATACTCTTTAATGGCGTTTTCTATCTGTTGTTTGCCCTGGGGATCAGATAGAATCTCCTCATTGAAGCGCCAGCGTTTTGGGGGTAAGATAGAGCGAGGGCCCGCAAGTTTGGCACTAATACAAGAGTGGTCAGAAACCAGCTTGGGAGCTATTGCTGTTTCTTCTATGAGGTGAGTGAAAGGGCTAGAAATTAAGATGTAATCAATTCTGGAGTACGAATTGTGTGGTCCTGAGTAGAACGTATAATCCCTCCCATCACGGTGTTGAAGGCGCCAATAGTCTTTTAGTAGGAATTTGGTGCACAGGCACGAGAGTGACTCGTGAGAGCGAGAGGTTTGGAATGTGCATTTGGATTGTCTGTCTAATAGGGGGTCCATTGGGAGGTTGAAGTCATCGCCTACAATTAGAAGGTCGTCTTGTGGAATGTGCTCTAAGGCTAGGGAGACTGACTCCCAAAAGTCTGGGGTATCAGAGTTAGGACCATATATGTTTACCACGTGAATGGGATCATCGTCTCTCATCAGGTGGGTAATTAATAGTCTTCCATCTGAGTCATGTGTGTGTGAGGTAACTGATAAGTTTGATTTCTTTGAGATTAGGGTGATCACACCTCCTTTCTTATGGACTGCTGCGGAGTATGGCGTGTGGGAAATCCAGTTAAGGTTAACAAAGCTTAAATCCTCCTCTAATAACTTAGTCTCTTGGAGAAGGATGACATCCCCTTTTGATTTAGACAGGTACTCAAAAACTTTTCGTCTTTTCACAGGGTGATTGAGACATTTGACGTTCAGGGAGAGTACAGTGACGTTTTCCCCTAGGCAATTGGTTTTAGCCATCTAGAGGGTTGTGGTCGCCTAGTGAGTAGCCAATAATGGTGTCATATTCGGAAGATTGGGTATCCCGCATAGGTTGGATAGCCAGAGAAGCGGCCTCTGTGTACCAATCATTGTAAGGTATGAGGCTAGCTACTTGTGGAGTACATGTTTTCCCTTTATTATATGGGTACCTGTGTAGACTGGGACGGTAGAAGTGGATGATGCATGACTTGAGAGATACTACTGGAACAATACCTTTTGCAAAGTGAGCAAAACAGAAATTAAGGCAGAAGGAAACCACCAGAACAGTATATAGCCCCAACTTTGATCCCCCTTTCCCCACCCTCCCTTTCCCTGCCCCCTACCAGCCCTCCCTCCCCAAATAATCGAACTTAGGAGATGCGACGGCAGTACCGTACCATTTTTTATATTGATGTTCTCTTGAATTCTGGCACTAGGACCCAGATGTCCAGGGTTGTTTTTTGAAATTGGTCTTGGAATACAGCACCATCACTCTCAGCATGAGGAATGGGGACTAAATACCAAGGCGAAAGAAACGTAATTGATAATAACATTTGAAAAGCTGATGTGGGTAAGAAAAGCCCTCCCCATTCCTCCTTTCATTGATGTGGTGCTCTGCTTTCGGGCTGTGTGGCTGATGATGTCATCTACCTCCTGGGGCAGCATTATAGTTGATATATGAGGGCAGTGTCACTTTGTCAGTGGATAACAGTATGAATGTCCCTCTCTTCTGATCCCTGACACTTAAGGATGAAAAGCTTGTCAGGTACCTGAAAATATTGTAACCTCAGGGAGAATACCAGCTCTAACAAACATCTAAGCTTCTTAATTGACTTTTGAGCTTTCCTTACACACCTGTCTTTTGTCCTTCTTCCTATCTCGACTGTTGTCACTTCACTTTAAATATGTTTGTTTCCGGGTATTACCCCAAAAAACATACAAATAAAACCCTGTATACAATATAATTAAGGCTCCCAGTTTTCTGTGTTTACAGATTATTACAGATAAATATAGACAGAAAACAATGTGTTTTTTGTCTGCATTTATTTTTAAAAGTGGATAAATACAGAAAATGTGCTTCTTTTAAGAGGCTCTTTGTGCTGTCTTTCCTGAATTATAGCCCAACACCTGAGCAGATGGACAGCATGAGAAAATTAAAAAAAGATTACATTTATTTAAATAGCTGCATGTATCAATATACATTTGTGGCATTATGCAAATATTTGCCAATGGATGTAATGTTATGTAATATTTGGCAACTTAAATAGCTGAAACATTACGGACATCAAATATGAGTGCGCTTCTATCATTTAAATAAATACTGAAATGTACAATTTTACAACTACATTTATACGCAAAACACAAAAAAAGGATGAATACAGAAAAAAGGCCAAAAAATAAATATGGATAGATACAGACAGAAATGTTAAAAAAACGTAAATACCATTAAACCAGGAGCTCTAGATATAATACAAATCAAATACACAATCTTTGTTAAATCTCACAAAATCATTTCAAGGTGCAGAATCAAGACAATATATATTACATAAAACAATATAATCTACAAGTTACATATTTAAAACAAATTCTTCATATTAATAAAATGTTGCTTTCTTTTGGAATCAATCAAGATGCATGGCAATGATTACATTGGGATGTGAAGTTAAGCTGGTGAATGTTGTTTATCCAGGGGGATCAACAAATGTATGTGCTGTGGTAGCCTGAGTGATGTTATAGCAAATAGTAAAATGTTATTAAAAGTTTGTAGCCTTATTAGTTTGGTATATATTGAGTCAGCAACACATTATTTTGATAATAACATAATGTTTCTGTTGTTTAGAAAACTGTCCTGAAGAAGGTGTATAATTAACTACTCACCATAACGCTGCGTCGACAATTCTGTTTTCTTGTGATATTGTAATTGTATTTTTAATATGAAATGTTTTTAATTCTGATTGTGTATTTATTTTGAAATAAATTATGTTCTATTTTTATTTTTGTATTAGTTTTCTGTGTTACATTGACTCACTAGTATTGTATAGCATATGATTGTATGGATTGATGTTTTAATTCTGAGCACCAGCACTGTGTAATACCTTAGGAACAAATGTAACTGTTGAGTAGGGACCTTTTGTTTTTCAGGCTTATACTTACCCTGTCCCCTATCTGACTTTAAGGGTATCTCACTCGTTTTTCTTTAACTTAAATAAAATAGGGCAATTTTTTATGAACCATATATCAGTATTCTTGTAACATACCGAACGAACATAGAAACACTGTTTAGTTGTAATGCCCATTACAGGAATATAAGAACCCCTCTTGTGGAAAGTAAAGTTGCTAATGGGTTTAAAATGCTGTACACATATATGAGGATCACATAAAACAGAGAAGGAATAAAGAATGGAAAGAAAAAAACATTAACATAGTGAAGTATTTACACTTCTTTTATACAGCTGTGCACGTGATCAGGAAAAAGTGTCCCCACTGAGTTCAAGAAAGTCAATAACTGAAGTAGGTCACTGACCCCTGGCTCCATGCTGTGTAATGTGGTGGGCAGAAGCAAAATGTGAATGACAGCAGAGCGGACTAACAGATGAAGATAGCTGACCCAAAGTCGACATTTGGATCTATTTATATTTTGCTCTAATATTTACATGTGATTTTTTTTTTACTTTTGCCATGGGGAATGTCTGAAGATGCCTCTAGGACGGATCTACCCCAGGGGCCCCCACGCCAATATATATCCTTAATATAATAATTCTCTGAGGATGGATACATATTTGCGTGGCGGCCCCTGGCAGGGATTTGCCAGCCTCCGGCTCTGTTCCACTTCCAAACACCCTGACCCCCCCCCACCCCCTCTTCACTGGCCTCCTCGCTCTGCCCCGACCCCCTCTTCCGGGGCCCCCTACCTATGCTACCTACCCAGGGCCACCATGAGCCTAGAGCCGCCCCTGCACCTTTCAGTTAGTAGGCAGCAGCGTTTCTAGGCCATAAGTCCCAGGGTCCGAAAGGCCAGTTTGTTGTGCTTAAGTTCGTGGTTGCTTGTGTGGGGCCCACTAGCACTGATTTTTGGGGACCAGCAATTATTCACCGTGATCAGAAGTTAACCCCAAGCAAGAAAGAAAAAAATGCACAAAGGAGTAAAGAAGGTAGAAGAGAAAGATGGGAATACGGTGACAAACTTAAAAAGCAGAAACTTGCAAGAGTGAGGTAAAGATGCAGGAAGTGTCTGGTGGTGGATTGGAGATCCATAAGGTTTAGTCAAGCGTATGCAGCCTGGATATCTAGCACTCTGCAATATAATAATAGCGCTGGTCACACCCTACCAAGCAAACTTTGCAACCCGGCACTTATTCTTTCACAAATTAAGCAATGCGAGTTAAAAACGTATGTACATATAACTGAGCGCACTGTGCGCGTTGTTATCAATTACAATTTGGAAATGTACATTACTCATGATGTGTTTTTTTGGCACCGAATTGTAACCTTACATTAACAAGAGTACTTACAATTAAGCTACAACTTCAAAATTAAGTTGAAAAGCCTTAAACTGCACGTTTATCACTCATGGCTCTCAATCAGATGGAAAGGAACTGGCTGTATTAGTCAAATAAATGCCAAAATATCTACATCGAGCAAGGCAAAATGCCTGTTCTGCATTAGATGAAAATCGAACAATGGAAATATAAGGTCTCTATCTGACTTACTGTAATTCGAACGAATGCCAGTAACCTAATCAATTGGAAAAAGGCACGGCCGCTTACATGAATTAAAGATATCTGCAGTGAAAAACCGAGCATCCTTGTCTTTAGTTTTAATGAGAAAAATGATGTGATTGATTACTGAAAAGGACAGAGAAACTCATTAAAAGCAAAAAAGGCTAACACTACTGAAAAGAATTTGGGCCACACGGACAAAGAAGATGATCTGGAATTGATCGACCATATAATGCCTTTTTGGAAACCATCAAAGAAATAAGGACGGTCCGGATAGATTCTCTCTGTCCACGGAGAGCGACGGCAATACTCTACTAGCATTTACATTGCCAATTATTTTGGAATTTGTATAGTAAAAAAGATGTTTACCAACCATAACTTGCCCGTAGCAGTGACAGCGTGGACAGCAACCACGAAAGATTCAGAAACAAAAACACATACACACGTACACATACACCCACACTTTTATACGCCCCCAAAACACCAAGCAACACCAGGGTAGCAGCAGTGCCTTCTTCCACACACAAACGCATATTTATAGTGGGTACGTTTTGTGCAGTAACAGCACTGCAGTCTGTCCTCGTGTATACATGCCTTACAGCACAGTCCATGTTTCCTCTATTTCTCTATCACTTTATGTTTCTCTCTCTCACTCACATGCACACGTGTGCAGGAGCAGTGGTACACGTTCCTTGCAAACACAGAAATGTAAGGACAAAGGAAGTAGGTGGTCAGGCTTCACTCACAGTGTGCCTGTGTTTCTGTAAAGGCAAATGTTTGACGGTATATATCTATTGGTTCATTGTGTGTGCTAGTGCTCTTTCCATGCTGTTATCTCCTGGTTGTGCTGTTGCTTCTCTGGTCCACACGGATAACAAATAATTGTGAAAAACTTCTCGAAGAGGCTAAAAATAATAACACAAAATCTTTTTAGCGCCTAGCGTCTCCAGGGGGCTGAAAAGAGCAGATGAGAGCAAAGGCACTTATACTAGCGAGCAAATGGGTTATGCATTTTAGCACTCTATTCCACAGATATAGATGAAGTGGCATCCGCTAACATTGCAAACACCTTCAACACTAGTGGAGTGGTGTGGCTCACTGGTTAGAGGTGGCAGACCCGGAAGCAGAGAACGGTCCGCGACCAGGGTTCAATTCCTGACGCGGCAGGGTCGTGGACCAGGGTCAGCGGACTCGATAATTCTCACCTCGGTGCCTACTCTAACCAGGGATCACACTCGGCAACTCTGGGCATTAGCTAGCCTCATCTCTACAACGGCCCCCTACATTCGCCGGGGATGCCTGGTTTCACCTTGGACATACCCAGTAGGGGCCTTCTCACAGGGATAGCCAGGACGGGTTCCCCAGCGGTCTACAGCGCCACCACGCCTCAGGGCAGCAGTGCGCTTTACTAGACACATACATTACATTACATTACATTACTAGCACAACCCTAGTTTACAATGTATTATTAGCTGTCATAGCTCAGGAACCAGTGAAAGCTCCAGGCTTAAGCATGAACCCAGCAGATATTTTTCAATCCGATCGTGACACAGGAGTGCCATATATAAATGTTTTATCTAATGCTATTTTAGTCTGCGCCCCAATACCAGCAATATGGGAAAGAGCAGGTTGCCATACTCAAAAAGAGATTCCGCAATGTACCAATCAACTACCGCTTGAGCAGTTTCATTGACAATTTGCAAAACTTATTCTGCAAACAAATACTTGACAATTTCACTGCCTGGATGATGGAAAATCACATTTTAAATTAATTCCCGACAGATTGCAGACCAAAGTAAGTAGGATCGATCAGGCTTTTTTTTCCCCTAAGCGGTGGTAGGTTGCATACATGAGCCGGGCCAGCATTTGATATGGTCACAAGAAACAAGCTGTGTCAGGTGCTATCTGAAATGAGAATCCCATCTGACCTTCCATCTATAATTAGGCGCCTTTACACTAATAATTTTGCTTAGGTCCGTTGTGGCTTAAATGGCAAACTCTTAAGAAGAATCGATATTTAAAAGGAGTTCACCAGGAATGTGTATTAGCTCTAAACCGCTTTCTCCTTTTCATTAACAGTTGTGAAGATTTTTTGGCAGGCTGTGAGAATGACTCACTAGCAATAGCAGGCTCGAAGGTGCCAGCATCTTTCTTTGCAGATAACATTTTATTCATCTCTAAAACGTAGGGAGGTCTTCAGGCACTAGTTGAGAAGTTTAGCCTGTTCTGCAGCAACCATGGCCTGAAGATTACTGCACAAAAACTAAGCATATGTGTTATGTCTTGCTTATTTACTTATGTTTATCCCAGTTTACCTAGCTCATTGCTGTTCAGCCAGCGTCAATGTTCTGAGTGGAATTTGGTGTGACAGAGATGCATGGAATGTTTGGGTGCCTGTGTGAGTGAGGTGTGACAGTTGAAGATGGGCTGAGCAGCAGGCAGGCTGCTCTTGGTGGGGCTGTTGTATATGGACTATCAGATGCAATAAATGGATTACCATGCTGACGTACATGAATACCATCCTGCAACCAGGACTAATAAAGAAACTACTAAGCTACAACTCAGCTATGTCTGGTAAAATACTACATATTTTTGTTGACAATCTGGAGACAGACTCATGCGTGACAACTGATCCTACTGAAAGGGGAGATGACACAGAAAAGAAGATTGAGCAAGTGAAGAATCTAACAGAGTCTATGATACATGATGATACAAGAATCATTTACTAAGGAATTAAGAAACAAATCAAGTTAAGACAGCAACAATATGACCTGCAGCCTCACCAGTATCCTGTTCGAACGGACGGCCCTATCCTGGGCATGTTTGTGCTAGCCACAAGATTCTACGTCATATTTGAGTATCATCTTGCACCAGGTTGGTCTGTACTTTCAACTTGCAGGCTTTTCGCATCTAGACCAGAACCTGTCAGGCTAGCCCGGTGATCTACTGCCAGCCGGGTTTGCCAACGCGTCAGATTGCGGCTGGGGCACTGACTTCTTGTGAAGGACCACAGCATCGAGTTGACTATGCCCAGATGACAACTGTGTGCACTTTAGTGTGGCAGCTTGCTGTGTTTGTTCTTAGTTGCTGTGACAGTATCAGCGGTGCAATCAGCATTTCTGTCACAGCAACATCTGGTTCACATGGGTGTTTGAAGATGTGGATATTTTGTAGTTTTACTAAGGGTGAGATCATCATTTTTGAATTTCATTGAGTCTTTTGTGTCAACATTACTGAGCATCATTACGTGCTCTGCGCGAGGCTTACCTAATTCAAAGTAGGCACGTGGCTGCCGTTGTCAGTATAGAGCCTTGGCATGTGTCCCTTTTTCCGTTTCCAAGGAGGCACGGTGAGAGGCAGTGGGGATAACTGTAACTTCTCCTCAGCCATGGTTCTGGAACAAGTGCTGTGCTGCAACGTTTGTCGCATGCATGCGGCTGAAGCCAGCCGGCCCAGGATCTCTTTCCGTGATGCCATATTGACTTTGGAGACATCATCTAACTCCTGAGGCTACGCTGTTCTCCGTTTTGTAGCAAACTAATGATTTTGAATTATTCCACAATGTTTCTGCCGGCATGGTTGTGGTGCTGCGACCTGTGTTGTTTTGTTGACATGGTGGTAAGACTCAAGGAGGGATGTCGGTCAAGGCAACGGAGGGTAAGCCATGAAGCCATTTTATTCTCATATTATTTTTTTCACATGTCCATCCGTCTTGGCCTTTTCTGCCGTCTTCCAATTTCGAGGGTGTGCCATTGTTATTTGCGCATTGTACTCAGTTCAACATGTTCACCGATCCCGCATTCAACATGGGTTTGCAGGACTAGTGTCAAGTACTAGGTTTTCATGTTCTAAAACCTCAGCCAACTGTAAACCAATAAATCAATTAGTACGAGCTCAAAGCTGGAAAAGTTTCTTCTATGGCAGATTTGAAGTGTACAGAGGAACTTGTCTTCACTCCACTGTTGAGAAGCTTTCTGGATTTTTCCGGTTTTAGTTTTTTGGCTTCCCAACACCTTTGGACAATTACATTTTGGACAATGGCCTCTCTTCTGCTCGTTCTAAATGTATTTTCTGTGTTTTAATGATTGACATAGATGCTGTGTGTTGAGACATTTATTCCAGAGTTTTGATTTTCCTATTGCAGCTTAGGTGTTGTGTTGACATGTTATTCACTTTGTACTCTTCCTCGGAATTCTTCTTTAGGGTGGAGTTTCACATTCTTTCTGTTTACCTTTACACTCCCTTACATGAAGAACGGGTATGGATTTTAGTTCCATATGTACACATCAGACTCCCTTACATGAGGGACGGGTATGGATTTTAGTTCCATATTTACACATCAGACTGACTTACATGAGGGACCGGTATGGATTTTAGTAAAATTTTTACACATTACACTCCCTTACATGAGGGATGGGTTTGGGTACTAATCCCATTTCTACATTGTACATTACGTGACCACTACATGGTGGTTGTCTTAATGGGTGTAGTTCCCATTTACATGAGTTTAAGTTGTTAACCCTCACGCAGGGCTTGTCTTTATGGGTCATGGGCCCAATTACATTCGTTTCTCACCCTTACATCAGGGGTAGTTTATGGGTGTTAGTCCCATTCACACGTAGTACATTAAAAACCCTTACACAGGGTATGTCTTTATGGATCATGGTCCCATTTACATTCGTTTCTCACCCTTACATCAGGGGTAGGTTATGGGTGTTAGTCCCATTTACACGGTTTAAGTCAAAAACCGTTACAGGAGGTATAACTTTATGGGTTACTGCCCCAAGTGTTTGACCCTTACATGAGGGGTGTCTAGATGTTTTTTTTCCCCATCTTCACAGCGTATGTTATTTTGTCTCGGGGTGCGTATCACCCTTTGATACACGTTACAAAATGTTTTTAAATCATTTTTATGGGGGAGGATGGGTGAAATTGATTGTCACTTTATTTGATATTGCTTTTCAATGTATTATTCATCCTTTCTGGTTACTTAATAGGTCAGTCTCTCGCAAGATGTATTTTACTGTGCACCACTCAGTTTTGAAGTATTTTCTGCATATGTGTTTTCTTGTGTATAGTTCATCCTATGTAGTGTTGTTATTTTCTTTTTTCATTTAAAAGGAGGGGGATATGTTATATCATGCTTATTTACTTATGTTTATCCCAGTTTACCTAGCTCCTTGCTGCTGAGCCTGTGTGAGTGTTCTGAGTGGAATGTTGGTGTGACAGAAATGAATGGAATGTTTGGTTGCTGGTGTGAGTAAGGTGTGGCAGTTGAAGATGGGTTGAGCAGCAGGCAGGCTGCTCGTGGTGAGGCTGTTGTATATGGACTATCAGCTGTAGTACATGGATTACCATGATGATCTACATGAATACCTTCCTGCAACCAAGTATAATAAAGAAACTACTTAAGATACAACTTGGCTGCTTCTGATGAGTTACTAAAATATGGTAAACAATTCCAAAAGAAAGATACCCTGCAGGATAACATTGGGTGGTTATGTACTCAAAAGAGTTACAGAATTTGAATACTTGGGTATCAGAATGTCTGAAACTGATTTTTGGCATTGACAAATTGTAAACAGCAAGCACTTGTTAAACCATAGGGCTACTGCCATAATTAGGTTTGCTAGGTGAGCTTCAACATATCCTGTGTCTCTTGCTCTAGAGGGGTACAAAAGGGGGTGGTGATGGACGGAACATCTGAACCAATCAAACACTCACACCCAGTCAACAGATCTGGGTTTAATCCATCACCGTTCTTTAGCCCACTCTGCCACCCCAGTTCAGACATGGCGATATGCAAATCAGTCTGACCCTGTGCCTCATGGGAACAGTCCAGCCCGAACTGCCGAGCCATGCCTTCCCTGCCAACTTATGGTGAACAATGTAGTACAAAAGGGGGTGGTGATGGACGGAGCATCTGAACCAATCAAACACTCACACCCAGTCAACAGATCTGGGTTTAATCCATCACCGTTCTTTAGCCCACTCTGCCCCCCAGTTCAGACATGGCGATATGCAAATCAGTCTGACCCTGTGCCTCATGGGAACAGTCCAGCCCGAACTGCCAAGCCATGCCTTCCCTGGACCGGAAACAAGCTTCCGAGGACCGGTTTCTGTCATTTCAGCCGTCTTCAGCCCGGCTTGCTTGAATCCAGTGGCAAAGTGAGCAAGGGACTCACGTCTGAGCATAACCTGCCAACTTATGGCGAACAAAGTGGTACAAAAGGGGGTGGTGATGGACAAAGCATCTGAACCAATCAAACACTCACACCCAGTCAACAGATCTGGGGGAGTCGTATTTGCTGACCTGGAGTGCTGCTGACGGCCGGGCTTGGCTCCGCTGTGTTTCCCTGGCCGGGCTTGGCTCCGCTGACCCCCTGTTCTCCGGTGTGGTGCTTGTGGGCCGGGCTTTGCTTCGCTCGTGGTCCAGCCGGGCTTGGCTCCGCCGGGCCTCTCTGCACTACATTCCCCAGCAGCCTCATTGCGGCAAGGACGCCGACGCCGACGCTGCTGACGCCACCTGGAAGCGCCTGGAGGCGCATAAAGGCTCCCTTGGCTACTCGTCCCGCGGGACGTGCGCGGGCGCGCCCTGGAGAAGCCCGGGACAAGGGCGGGCCCTCTGAGGCCCTCAGAGGCCTGAGGAGACTGGACTGGGCCAGGGACTCTACATCGTATCTACCTGATTTTAACTGTTTATTACTTACGTGAGACTTTATTCCTTTACATCTATCAATCAATCAATCATGCCATTTGTATAGCGCACTACTCACCCGGGAGGGTCTCAAGGCGCTTGGGGGGAGGGGTATGCTACTGCTCGAACAGCCAGGTCTTGAGTTGTCTCCTGAAGGCGAGATGGTCCTGGGTCAGCCGAAGGTGGATGGGGAGGGAGTTCCAAGTCTTGGCAGCCAGGTAAGAGAAGGATCTTCCTCCGGCGGTGGCTCTTCGGATGCGTGGTACGGCTGCGAGGGCGAGGCAGGTGGACCGTAGCTGGCGGGTGGGCGTGTAGAAGGTCAGGCGGTCGTTGAGGTACTTGGGGCCCAGGTCGTGGAGAGACTTGTGTGCGTGGGTGAGGAGCCGGAACGTGATCCTCTTGTCGACGGGGAGCCAGTGCAGGTTCCTCAGGTGGCTGGAGATGTGGCTGCGTCGGGGGACATCCAGGATGAGTCGGGCGGAGGCGTTCTGGATGCTCTGGAGTCTTTTCTGTAGCTTGGCTGTGGTTCCGGCGTAGAGGGCGTTTCCGTAGTCCAGTCGGCTGGTGACGAGTGCCTGGGTGACAGTCTTCCTGGTCTCGGTCGGGATCCAGCGGAAGATCTTGCGAAGCATACGTAGGGTGTTGAAGCACGATGAGGAGACGGCATTGACTTGTCTGGTCATCGAGAGGGAGGGGTCCAGGATGAAGCCCAGGTTGCGTGCATGGTCGGTTGGCTTGGGTGCGGTGCCCAGGGCTGGGGGCCACCAGGAGTCGTCCCAGGCGGAGGGCGAAGATCCCAGGATGAGGACTTCCGTCTTGTCCGAGTTCAGTTTCAGGCGGCTGTCCTTCATCCACTCGGCGACGTCTTTCATCCCTTCGTGTAGGCAGGTTCTGGTGGTGTCGGGGTCTCTGGTGAGGGAGAGGATCAGCTGGGTGTCGTCGGCATAAGAGATGATGTTGAGGTTGTGCTGGCGTGCGATGGCTGCGAGAGGTTTCATGTAGATGTTGAAGAGGGTGGGGCTGAGTGAAGATCCTTGCGGGACGCCGCAGATGACTTCGGTGGCCTCGGAGCGAAACGGGGGGAGGCGGACTCTTTGTGTTCTTCCGGCGAGGAACGAGATGATCCACTCCAGTGCCTTCTCTTGGATACCGATGTTGCTGAGGCGCTGGACTAGGGTGCGGTGGCAGACCATGTCGAACGCAGCGGAGAGGTCCAGGAGGATGAGGGCCACTGTTTCCCCCTTGTCGAGCAGGGTCCGGATGTCGTCGGTGGCTGCGATGAGGGCGGTCTCGGTGCTGTGGTTGGCTCTGAAGCCGGACTGCGAGGGGTCGAGGGATCCGTTCGTCTCGAGGAAGGCGGTCAGCTGTCTGTTGACGATCTTCTCGATGACTTTAGCAGGAAAAGGGAGGAGCGAGATGGGGCGGAAGTTTTTGAGATCGGTGGGGTCCGCTGTAGGTTTCTTCAGGAGGGCGCTGATCTCGGCGTGCTTCCAGCTCTCCGGGAAGGTGGCGGTGTTGAAGGAGGCGTTGATGATGTTCTGGAGTTGGGGTGCGATGGTGGAGTCGGCCTTGTTGAAGACGTGGTGTGGGCAGGGGTCGGTCGGTGATCCGGAGTGGATGGTGTTCATCGTGCGGGCTGTGTCTTCGGTGGTCACCGTGGTCCAGGTGCGAAGGGTGGCGGTGGGGGGCATTGGTTCGACAGTGCGTGGGTGGGGCGCCAAAGCTGTTGTGGATGTCGGCGATCTTGCGGTGGAAGAACGAGGCGAGGGAGTCGCAGAGGTCTTGTGACGGAGTGATGTCGTTAGTGCCGGTGCTGGGGTTGGAGAACTCCTTGACGATAGTGAAGAGCTCTTTGCTGTCGTGGGCGTTGTTGTCCAGTCGTTCCTTCAGGGATTTCTTCTTGGTGGTGCGGATGAGCTGGTGGTGCTTGCGGGTAGAGTGTTTGAGGGCGGTCATGTTGTCGGTGGTCCGGTTGAGGAGCCAGGCTTTCTCGAGGGTGCGGCAGGTCTTCTTGGAGTCCTTGAGGTCGTCGGTGAACCAGGATGCCTTCTTGCTACTGGGTCTGCTGGGAGGGTTCTTTAGTGGCGCGAGGTCGTCGGTGCAGGTGGTCAGCCACTGTGTGAAGTTGCGGGCTGCTTCGTTGGGGTTCGTTGTGTTGGCGGGTGGGCTCTGGCTGAGGGAGGTGGTGAGCTGGTCTGCGGTGATCTTGCTCCAATTCCTGTGAGGTACCTGTTGCGTGTGGTGGTGGGTCGTGGATCTTTTGAAGCTGAAGTGGACGCAGCTGTGGTCGGTCCAGTGGAGTCCGGTGGCGTGTCTGAAGGTGATGTACTTGCTGGAAGAGAAGACGGGATCAAGCGTGTGGCCGGCGTAGTGGGTGGGGGTGTTGACCAGTTGCTTGAGTCCGAGGTTGGCGAGGTTTTCCAGCAGGGCGGTGGTGTTGCGGTCCTTGTTGTTCTCCAGGTGGAAGTTGAGGTCCCCGAGGAGGATGTAGTCAGTGGAGGGGAGGGCGTGCGGGCTGATGAAGTCTGTGATGTCTTCACTGAATTGTGTGCGTGGTCCCAGGGGTCTGTAGACGAGGGTGCCTCTGAGGGTCGTCTTAGGGTCGGTGTGAATCTGGAAGTGGAGATGTTCGGCTGCGGCGAAGGAGTCGTTGGCGTTGGTCGTGATGCGGATGGTGTTCCTGTGGACGATGGCGATGCCACCTCCGGTCTGGTTGATGCGGTCCCTCCTGATGATCTTGTACCTGTCTGGGATGGCGATGGCGATGTCGGGTGCAGAGGAGGCGTTCATCCAGGTTTCCGTGAGGAAGGCGACGTCCGGTGATGTAGCGTCGAGGAGGTTCCAGAGTTCCACGGCGTGTCTGTGGACGGAGCGGGTGTTGATCAGGATGCACTTGAGGTGGTTGCTGCTGGTGTTTGTCTTGGCGGGTGCGGGGCAGGTTCGGAGGCAGGTGAACTTGCAGGTGCAGCAGGTGAAGGGTCCGTGGGTGCATCTTGGGGTGGCTCGGCAGCAGGCGTGGGTCCGGCCGGCATTGAGTGCGTTGAGAGTGGCGGCGTCATAGGTCAGTCGGGTCATCTTGCCTCGGCGGGGAGGGCCAGGGGTCCTGGCGCTGGGCGCGGGCCAGGCGCGGAGGGGCGCAGACGGGCTTACCTTTGGCGCACCTTCGGCGCTCAATCGGTGCTCCCGCTGCGCGCGTCCGCTGCGCGGTCGCTCTGGAGGCGTCATAAGTAAGGAGCCGGGAGGGAGGAGCAGCTGGGTGGCGGGAGCGGGGCGGCGAATGGAATCACAGGGGGGCAGGGCCGCAGGGAGGCAGCGGCGGGAAATTCCAAGAAGCAGCGGGCAGCGGGAAATTCCCGGGAGCAGCGGGAAATTCCCAGGAGCAGCGGGCAGCGAGCGAAGGAATCTGCAGGCAGAAGGCGGCAAAGGCAGGCAGGAGCGGCAGCAGTGAGTGGGGCGACCAAGCCCTGTGGAGGGCTGAGCGGTCACATCTGTGTATTTCTTGTGAGTGAGTAGTCCTTCTTAGACGATTTTATATACTCTTTTATAGCCATACAAGGGGCCCGATTCACAGAATGAACTTAAGACTAAATCCTAAACTTACTACTATTTGGTATTCACAGAATGCACTTACTACTTTCGGGATTCACAGAGTGAACTTACTACTTTCGGGATTCACAGAATAAACGTACTACTTTCGGTATACACAGAATAGATTTAAGACTACTAACTCTAAGTCCGAAATCGGGGAGTAAATTCCGGCCCGGAGGCGGAGCTTATGGCCCAGAGGCGGAGTTTACGGCCCGGAGTCGGAGCTTGCGGCCCAGAGTTGGAGATTTCAGCATGGCAAAAATCCCCACCTCCGAGCCGGAAGCTCCGCCTCTGGGCCGGAAACTCTGCCTTTGGGCCGTAAGCTCCGCCTCCGGGCCGTAAGCTCCGCCTCCAGGCTGGAATTTACTCCCCGATTTCGGACTTAGAGTTAGTAGTCTTAAATCTATTCTGTGAATACCGAAAGTAGTACGTTTATTCTGTGAATCCCGAAAGTAGTAAGTTCACTCTGTGAATCCCGAAAGTAGTAAGTGCATTCTGTGAATACCAAATAGTAGTAAGTTTAGGATTTAGTCTTAAGTTCATTCTGTGAATCGGGCCAAAGATGTCTAAACCCAAAAATGATAAACCTGCCACAGGCCCCGGCACTATTGACAATTATATGGTGAAGAAAGTAAGCCAGATCAACAATGCACGGCGCGCATCTTTAGGGAAGGGGACTCCGGTACCGGGTTTGCCTGAGTTGTCCCCGCAAGGGGTGGACACAGAGGCTGAGGCAAATATGAGTGATGTAGTTAGAGAAGATCTGTTGACGCCCACTACGGTGAGTGTTGAGGTACACTTAGATCAACATGCCATGTTAAGTGAGGAATCAGGAGAAGTTCCGCCTGTTTCAAGGCCGGTGCAAACCTGTAGGAAAGCACAGAAAAAACGAGGGGGGAAACATAGTAAAAAAAGAAGCGAATTGGATCGGTCAGATACTAACGGCCCAGTCATAAACCCCTTTGTGTTTACCGGAAACAATGAAAGTGGTCTTAATATAAATGTTGAGCAGTTTGCATCTCTTATTAAAAATTTAGAGGTAAAACTAGAAGCAAAATTAGAGGAGATAATTAAACCGCTGACTATTCAGATAGATACCTTGGCTATGGAGGTGGCTAGGCTTGGCAGCCTGGTGTCTACACACTTGGCTGCAGCCACGAGTGTAAGGGTTAAGGCTGGGGGGGGAGGGCAGGAGGGGACGAGTGCTAAAGTACAGCAAAACACTCGCAATACTACTGCAGTAGCTACTACTGTGAATGAGGTATTGAGTACACCAGTCATTCCAGTAATACCTGCTCTGTTGACACAATCCAATTCAGCGCCGAGGAGCGGACTATATTCAAGGACCCCAAGGAGTAATCGCTATTTGAACTTACCACCTGACTGTGCACCGTTTGTGGCGGTTTTAACTAATGTTCCATCTTGCGGTACCCATCCTGCCTCACCGCATGATGAATCTCACGCTTCACTGAAAAACAAAACAGTCGCTTGGCTTAATAAAAACTGTGGTTTCCCTGTTTCATATTCAGATCAGATAATGGTAGTAAGGAGGGTGAATTGGGTAGGCCCGTCTAAAAAACTAGGAAGTGGGGATTGCATTGTTGTACATTTTAAACACCCCCAACATGTGGCAACTGTCCTCTTAAGAGCATCTTCATTAATATATAATGAGAACAGTATATGTGTGCGCCCACTGGGGTACTTTTATGCCAATCTGTGCAAACCCCCCCCCCCAACAAAGGATAACTAGGCGGGTGTTTGAACCCCAGACCCCGGTCATGGACACACAATTTCATATAACATTGTTAATGCATGTGGGCCTGGTAACGTGGCCGAAACTCAGAATAGGATTACTAGTGCTGGACGTCACCATCACGGGTGTAATGTCAATACACAGAATAGGTATGATGCTCTATCTGGCCTTGAGATGTGTGATTGACGTGAGGTACCTGTGGGTCTGGGCACTGCGGTATTAGGAGAACTAACATCCGCTGAGAACTCACAGGACATAGCACCTGGATGTAATGTTGTCTCATGGAATATTGCGGGTTTGGCTGCTAAGATGGCGGATGAAAATTGGGTTAACTATATTAAGCAATTTAAGGTCATCTGCCTACAAGAAACTTGGTCGGTAGAGTGCGATCTCTTTGTAGAAGGGTATAAGGCCTTTTATGTGCCAGCTATACCATCATTAAGAGGTAGACCAAAGGGGGACTTGTGATTTTTGTATCTATTTTAGTCCCTTGCAAAATTCGTATAATTGAGTCACAGCATTCTGGAGTGATGGGCTTAGTTTTAAATTGAGAAAACTGTTTGGCTGGCCTGGTGAATTTTTATAATGCCATTAATGTTAGTACTGTGTCTAATCAAATATCTGTACTGAATGCTTTTATTACCACTTCCATGAAGGATTTTAGTCATAATCTCATGATCATGGGTGATTTTAATGTACATCTGTGTGGTGATCCCCTGAAGAAATGCTTAACAGATTTACGGTGTGAGCGCCTGGGTGGTTTACATTTGGAACATACAGTGGATGGGGAACTCTGCAACGACTTAATGAACAACTTGGACCTCTCACTGGCCATGACACTTAGGGACCCCTTAAAATGCTTTGACACTCCTACTTTCAAAGGGCATGGAAGGGGCACTTTTATTGATCATATGTTATTATCATGGACGATGCAGACTTTCTTGGACTCGTTTAACATTGTTCATAGTGAATTCAGTGATCATAACCCTCTAATAATTTGCCTGAAGGGACCATAGATTAAGAAGGAAAAACAGAACTGTAGCTTAGGTAGGTTATGTACAACAGATGGGAGGCGGTGACTTAAATGGTCAATGGTTACCCCAGATCTACTATATAAAAATATTGTGGATAAATGCACTGAGGATATTAAGAATTGTACACATGAGGGGGGAGATCCCAGGCAGGTCCTTACCGTATATCAAAACCTGTCGGAGAAGGTGTCTGAGCTGATGATGGTCCCTGTAAAGAACTTGATGAAAGGGGGGCCCAGGTGGTTTAATCACGACTGTTCTAAAGCATCACGTAACCTCAGGTTAGCTCTGTCAGTTAACCCAAGAATTCAGGAGGACGTAAAATTGCGCCGGAAAGAATATAAGTCTGTTATTGTATCCCATAAGGAGTTTTTAAGAAAAGAGGCTTGGGAGGAGATACTTGACCCCTCCACCTTAAAATGTAGCTCTAGATTCTGGGCGCTAGTTAAAAGACCGTTTTTGGTTGAAGACCTGGGTGATGGTCTAGATTGCTGCATAACTAAGGAGGAGTGGGAACTTCATTTCAAACAACTGTACCATTCAGTGGACCCTGTAACAGTTGATTTATCACTTTATGTTGGGGAGGAACCATTAGGTTTGAAAAAATTGAGGTTATGGAGGCCATAGAAGGACTTACAGCCAGGAAGGCCCCAGGACCCGACGGGATCCCTCCGGATCTGTATAAATCTGATCCAAGTTTCTGGGCACCTATTTTGGTAGCTGTATATAATGCAGCCGCTATAGTGGGCTGTCCCTTGTCCTGGGGATTATCAACAATCGTCCCTGTGTTTAAGAAAGGAGATAAGGGCAGTCCCCTGTGTTATCGTCCAATCTCATTGATAGATTCGATGGTTAAAATCATGGGGAGAATCCTGCTGCAGCGAATCTCAAGTTGGTCGGCGGATAACAATATTATGTTCATCTCCCAGTATGGCTTCTGTAGAGGCCGTTCCACCATAACCCAGTGCCTTAATCTTTTCCTTGTACTGAGTAAATACACTGTTGTGCAGAAGGGAACTGTCCACCTTGCCTTCATGGATCTGTCATCAGCCTTCGATTGTGTCAACAGGGGAAGGCTGTGGCAGACCATGAGGGAGAAAGGTGTGGACATAGGGATTGTTGACTTTCTGGTGGACATGCACAGTAATACCAGTGCAAATGTTAGGTATACAGCAAATGGGGATACTACTGGCAATTTTAATATTAAAAAGGGAGTGCGTCAAGGCTGCATTCTGGCCCCATTTCTCTTTAATTTTTACATTAATGATTTAGATGCTGTCTTACAGGAGGTACAAGCAGACTGCCCCAGAGTTGGTAGGCGGGGTATTCCAGTTCTTTTATACGCAGATGATGCAGTTTTAATTTCTGGAACGGAAAAGGGTCTCCAGGCGCTTTTGAATGCTTTTAATACTTTTATGACTAATAGAGACCTATTGGTCAACAATTCCAAATCATACATCATGCATGTTGGCCGACAATCGAAAAAGAATTTTATTTTTAAACTAGATGATGTTCTGATCCCCATTACTCAAACGTTTTCATATCTTGGTGTCATATTTGACACAAAGCTTAACTGGGGTCCTCACCTGGCTAGAAAGAAAGGGGAATTGACAAGGGTAAATGCCTCCATCTTTAACTTTGCAACGAAACTGGGGAAGAAGCCACATAATGCAATGATTAAACTCTATAATGCTAAATCGATAGCTACCGCTGTATATGGCAGCGAATTATGGGGCTACGTAGCTGGAGAACAGTTACAGGTCACTGAAAACAATTTCCTAAAACGTCTCCTCTGTGTTCCGGCCAGCACATCTAATTTGGCGGTACACGAAGAACTGGGGACACAATACTTATGTGATATATTTGCCCTAAGGCCGCTGACATGCTGGGTAAAACTGTGGTTAAACCAAGACATACCGCTGACCCACCTGATTGTGAAAGACCTTGTGTCTCAGGATAACTCAATGTGCATGCCCTGGCTAAAATACCAGAAATCCTGCTTTTCAAGGCTTGGCTGTCTGAATTTGTTTGAAAAACCTTGCGGGATTGTAAAGGGGGATGTGGTAGCAATCAAGCGGGCTTTTTATATGGACAGAGTGGCCCAAAGAGATGGGGAGGAGCTTAAGAAACCCAATATTAGGAAATATGTTATGCTAAAAACTTGTGACACTATGGAGCAATATTTAACATGCACTTTTACTTCTCATGAAAAAAATTTGTTGACGAGGTTTAGGTTTAATATCTTTCATCAACTTTTAATTAGACCAAAGTCGGATATTTTTAATAAGACTGCTGCTCCCTGTGGCTGCGACGGGAAGTCTCCACAGGATATGCTGCATTTTATATTTTTATGTAGGTGTTATGAATACCCGCGCAGACGTTACCTTGTTGCTCTTTTAAAAAAACTAAATTTTAATCAAATAAGACCAGCACTTATGTATTTACAGCTTTTGCATAGTGACAGTGTTCTTCATGTAATAGAATTTTTAAAATTAACTGTTAAACTGAGAAATAGCTTGGACCAGTGATTCCATATCTCTTAATGAATGATGAACTTATCTATTGAAAGATCTTTTTATCATGTTGTAAACCCAGTACTTATTGCACTTTACTGCTGATCTTGTCCACTTACTCATTTATAAGACACGTGTAATATGTTCATCTTCTGTGTGACTTTGACTTTTAAAGAATGAATTCTTTTTTTTGTACTGTTTATATGTGTACTTTTATGGTGTGAAACAAAACCGAAATAAAGTCTTTATTGAATTGAATTGAATTGATCTGGGTTTAATCCATCACCGTTCTTTAGCCCACTCTGCCACCCCAGTTCAGACATAGCGATATGCAAATCAGTCTGACCCTGTGCCTCATGGGAACAATCCAGCCCGAACTGCCAAGCCATGCCTTCCCTGGACCAAAAACCAGCTTCCGAGGACCGGTTTCTGGCATTTCAGCCGTCTTCAGCCCGGCTTGCTTGAATCCAGTGGCAAAGTGAGCAAGGGACTCAAGTCTGAGCATAACCTGCCAACTTATGGCGAACAAAGTGGTACAAAAGGGGGTGGTAATGGACGGAGCATCTGAACCAATCAAACACTCAAACCCAGTCAACAGATCTGGGTTTAATCCATCACCGTTCTTTTGCCCACTCTGCCACCCCAGTTCAGGCATGGCGATATGCAAATCAGTCTAACCCTGTGCCTCATGGGAACAGTCCAGCCCGAACTGCCAAGCCATGCCTTCCCTGGATTCAAGCAAGCCTGGCTGAAGACGGTTGTAATGCCAGAAACCGGTCCTAGGAAGCTTGAATCTGGTCCAGGGAAGGCATGGCTTGGCAGTTCGGGCTGGACTGTTCCCATGAGGCACAGGGTCAGACTGATTTGCATATGGCCATGTCTGAACTGGGGTGGCAGTGTGGGCTAAAGAACGATGATAGATTAAACCCAGATCTGTTGTCTGGGTGTGAGTGTTTGATTGGTTCATATGCTCCGTCCATCACCACCCCCTTTTGTACCACTTTGTTCGCCACAAGTTGGCAGGTTATGCTCAGACGTGAGTCCCTTGCTCACTTTGCCACTGGATTCAAGCAAGCCGGGCTGAAGACGGCTGAAATGCCAGAAACCGGTCCTTGGAAGCTTGTTTCCGGTCCAGGGACGGCATGGCTTGGCAGTTCGGGCTGGACTGTTCCCATGAGGCACAGGGTCAGACTGATTTGCATATCGCCATGTCTGAACTGGGGTGGCAGAGTGGGCTAAAGAACGGTGATGGATTAAACCCAGATCTGTTGACTGGGTGTGAGTGTTTGATTGGTTCAGATGCTCCGTCCATCACCACCCCCTTTTGTACCACTTTGTTCGCCACAAGTTGGCAGGTTATGCTCAGACGTGAGTCCCTTGCTCACTTTGCCACTGGATTCAAGCAAGCCAGGCTGAAGACGGCTGAAATGCCAGAAACCGGTCCTCGGAAGCTTGTTTCCGGTCCAGGGAAGGCATGGCTTGGCAGTTCGGGCTGGACTGTTCCCATGAGGCACAGGGTCAGACTGATTTGCATATCGCCATGTCTGAACTGCGGTGGCAGAGTGGGCTAAAGAACGGTGATGGATTAAACCCAGATCTGTTGACTGGGTGTGAGTGTTTGATTGGTTCAGATGCTCTGTCCATCACCACCCCCTTTTGTACCTCTCTAGCTCTAGAGAGCGCGGGCCATTTTTTCTGGCCTATGTCGTCTGGAACTATGGGGCCAATATGGAGATGGAGACAGAAACCTTCTCAGAGCAGAGAAAAGTTTAAAATATCTTTGTTGAGTTTGCCACAGAGCACCCAGCTCCTGCCACTGCAACTCAACCTAGCCCTACAGCCAATAACTTTGAACGTTAAGTTAAGACATATCCTGCGTTGGATAAGAATTTGGACTATAACAGGACTAGGCCATTTTAGAATGGGGCTATGCAATGTAATTAGTATACCTCAACTGATCATCATATCTTGGTTTAGGTAAAGTTCTTCACTAGTCTATTTGGGGATAGGAAATTACTAGTTAAGCACAGCATTTCTTCCAACCAACCTTTCTCCTAATTTGAAGAGGGGATTCTGGTACGGTGGCCAGGAAGTGCAAATGAATTTGCCTTCACTGGAGAGGCTAATTAGTACTTTTTTAAACTTGAAAAAACTACCACAATTTCCAATATTTTTTTGTTTTAAGGTTAAATCCCCCCTTCATAGACAACAGCATGTGAACTTTAGACTGGGCACGCCGCCTCAAGCTTCTCTTGTAATCCGTTGGTTGGCATTTGACTCTGGATCTGGTTTGTGCCCTTTTTGCAACATCACTGATGAAAATGAAGAGCATTTATTAATTATTCCGTCCAGCATAAAAGGAGCCCAAAACTAGATGGATCAGACCACTTTAATTAAATCAGAGAATAAGGTAATTTCGAGAAGCCTTAAGGATATGTAAGTCAGTTACCAGTTCTAATGTGTTATTTGCTGTGTCCCAATTCCTGCAAGTACTGGCATACAAGTACAAATGTTGAAAACTGTTAATAGTTACCACCCCTTCCACTATGATTTGCTCAGTTACTAAATGCTAAATGGATGAACTGAGATATTTTTCACGTATTAATCATATGCATTAGACACATTTGTGCTGCATTTTAATGAATGTTTCTTTTCCATTTTAGTTATCTTTAAATGTCTTCAAATCTTTATTGTGTATTAGGAACTCTTCTCTTTGTATTGTTGTTGGATTTAATATATCCAAACTGACAAATAAATTAGCTAACAATGATCCGTCACACAGCAGCTCACAAATACAGTATGCCTTTAGTTGCATACAAATCTCTTAATTGAACACAGAATCATTTACTTCTCTTGCTGGCAGTGCACAGTGTGACAAGTGGGTTACAGATAGATAGGGGAATAATATTTAACTGAGCACTACAAAATCATTGGGAATAAAAGAACACTTTAAGAAATTGGGTAACTGGTTGAGGGGGGTGAAACCCCTCTAAGGCAGAAACCAAAATCCTTCCCAGGGTTAAGTCACAAGCAAACCCTAAATTAAGCTGTTCTCAAACATCGGGTAGCTTGGCATAGAGGAGTCCGGCTTAACTTAGGGGCAAGGTGCAAAGTATTTGTGCGAAACTTAAAACAGCAACAAAGTGAAAAAAAACCAAAAAAAGATCTCACACCATTTTAGAAAAATAGAGTAATTGTTAATAAATAAAACAAGATCAAAATGACAAAATCCAATCAGTCAAGCTAGAGATTTTAGTGAAAATTGAGGCAAAAGGAGTCAAGCGCCTATTGTAAGATATTTGGTCGTTCAAGACCGGGACAAAGTCATAAGTTCAAGCCAACTGCAATGGAGTGTGAGCTGGCTACAGGGACTCAGTTAGGACCGCTGAACAAAGTACCTAATTCCTGGTTTACAGAGCATTGTGAGTATAAGTGTCAATAATGAGCTGAGCAGCTGAAGGGATGTGTTGGTTCCAAGATGCAGCGAGACTGCAGAGCGAGGTTCTGCAGCATTGGCAAGGAACCCATTGATGAGAGCCTGTGATGCAAAATTCTGCATTGAAGATGCGTCACACAATTGGGGCGATGCATCTATTTTAAGAAGCTGCAAGGCTGGGAGGCTGCGATGCGGAGTCTGGTGTTAATATTGAGGCTGCCATCAATGAGAGATGTGAGGGCCTCCACTGAGGATGCGTTAGGCAGAGGTGGTTTGAATGCAATGATGGGCTGCGATGTGGGTCTTTGTGGTAGTTCTGATCAATGCAGTAGCAGCAATGCATCGGTTCTGCTCGGGGTAGCACCTTTCAGCAGAAGAGATGTGTTGGGTCCACTGGATCCACAAAGGCTGGCAGAGCACCTTAGACTGACTTACAAGGGTCAAAGACTGGGTTGGCATCACTAGGTATGGTAGACTCACATATAACAGAGCCCAGGTGCATGTGTAAGGGCATTGGAAGCCTATTGTGTCCCTGAGGCTTCAGATCATCAGCTCAGCTAAATAGCCCTTAGAGTCACTCTGAGGTACTGGGATGAAGAGATAAAGGGCCAGTCCTTCTCACATAGGCAAGAGGGCAGCAAGTAGCTGGTCAGCACAGCAAAGCATCAGTCCAGCAAGTAAGTAGTCTACCAGGGCAGCATGGCAGTCTTTCCTACTGGCAGAGTATCCACAGGTACTGAAGTGTACTGAAGAGTTGGTGTATGCGGTCTGTGTTTTATTTACCCAGTTGTGCCTTTGAAGTGGGGAGAAGCTCCTAGAGGCATGCCTTTGAAATGCATAAATGCCATGCCTTCCCTGCCCTGGCTCCAGACTAACTACAGTTGAATGCATCCCTTGTGTGGAGCCAAGGCATAGCCAATTTAATGTAAGTGGGGCTGTGCCCAGCTCCTCCCTCCCATCTTGCCAGTGATGGCCCATCCAGGCACACCTACGCTTCCGATTGTGTGACGCTGTCTGAGAGGAATGCACAAAGCCCAACTGTCAACTACACCTAGTCATGTGACCCAGAGACAGGCAGCAGGCATCAAATGGCTAAGGCAGGAAAATGGCAACATTCTAAAAGTAAAGAACCACAATGGGTCTTGGCTCGAATCAGTAAGGCTGAGCCTTAATTGGACAAAACAACAGAGATTGCCAATACTGATGTTACATCAAACATTACTTCAAGGGCAAATAGAAATGAAGTCCATGACAGCCTTAGTACACAGTTACATTCTTTCAAATTTATTTCAAAATAATTTTTTTCTTTTCAATTCCAAAAGGCTCTTTTCAAATTTGAATCAACACTTTATACACAACAATAACACTAAAACACATTCTTTATACAAACATAATCAGACCTTTTTTAAATATGAACTAACCACACTCTCTTCTTCATACAACTCCCAAACCTCATTCGCATACACTTATAACCCACACATAACTTTAGCCATACAACACAACCTCATCCTTGCTACCTAGACCTATTAAATATTATTGAAACACCAGGGCATCAACCAAACAAAAAAATTTAGACAATAGTCTTTCAAGTGCACTCCTAAGCAACATATGCAACTTTTTTAATTTACAACAAATTTACAGTGCACGAAAAGCAAAATATTAAACACAAGTTTGTTTGGCATAAAAATGCAAGGTCGAAGCGTTTCGAACCCACTTCTTAAGGGGTTCTCTTCCGGACCAAAATAGCTGTAACAGAAGGAAATGCAACTTTGTATTGCCCAGATACAAAGAAGCATGTTCTACCTTTATCAAAAGAGTACCACAACCCAATGTCTGCCTGCTTACCTTTTGCATGAGGTGAAATAATCCACTGCTTATTTCAAAGGAAATCTATAGAGAAGGAATAACCAAAATCAAAACCTTGTCCCAAAGAAAAAATGTCCTCCTAATTAAAACTGGTCCCAGCAAACCCGTCTACGTACAGTGTTTAGAGAGTGTGGATATTTTTTAAATGACTTGTCAGGCAGACGTAACTCCAAAACTGAAAGAAAAAGAATGGGCATGTAAAACTGACCTGCCACATTTCTTTTCAGTCCGATGATTTTTTGTATTTCAAACCACCGATTACGTTTGGCATGCGTGAAAATCCACGGACGTTCCTTCAAATGCGTCCGTTTTTTTGTAAATGGCAGCCCCAGAATAATTCTTTATGGCTTGTCGCCTCTGCAAAAAGAAGTTGAAAATGTATATTCAGGAAAAGGTACTGACTGGACGTAGCACGTGTGGCATTCGTCGGTGGCGTTTACCAAACTGTCTTTTTATTGCTACGCGGGAGAAGCTTTAACATACCTGTTTATGAAACAGATTCTTTCTTCAGTCAACCTCCACCGTTATGCTCTCATGACACAATTAAAGAAGTGTTTGCCTGTGGCCATTAAAAACGCGTTGGTTTGTTACTTGTCCCACAGGATTATGGGTAATCAATTCAGTGGTCCTCGGAAATGTAGTTCTATGACCGAGAACGAGTGCAAGTCCAATAAAGACAACTCGAGGTGACAATTCATTACTTGTCTTTCTTATTCCTTCATCGTGGCAAATAACCAGTCCAGAATTCAAAATTTAAACAAACAAGCCTGCTGTTGGCTGTCTCATAACGATTTTTTGTTACACCTGACAATAGATCTCAAATAACTTAACCTGATATTCACAATTCATACAATTCAGAGAGTTCATTTAACCCATTAGTTGTTGTGATAAATTTGATGATGCGCATTGCCTCGTGCTGAATTAATTTCTGGTCCAGCTTGCCGCCTTGTGGGGAAGACGGATCAAGAAGCCCGTCAGAGAATTACGCAGCATAAGTCCAGGATTAGAAAAAACGTGGAAACAGCAACTCTGGTCAATCACTGGAAACTAAGGGAACATACCGAAAGAGACCTCAAATGGACGGTTATTTCAAAATTGGAATCTGATCCAAGAGGCGGAAACCTGGACCAGAAATTAATTCAGCGCAAGGCAATGCTCATCGTCAAAATGTAAAATTTTGCTTTTGTGCACTGTAGTAGTAGTAGTATAGCTTTATTTCGATATATTTACATATCATAAAAGCATTACAGTACAGCAATAATAAAAATGTATAAAAATCTGACAATACACATTATATAAGATCTACAAGACAATAATAAGCCATATAATAAACTATTTGCCTGACATAAAATCAAAATAGATGCAATTTCCACCAGGACATTTTTACTGGAGCAAAAGTTTCTTTGCAGTTCTTAACCGCCAAGCCCAGCCCAGGAATTTGGCCAGACAACAGGCGAACAGAGGACGAGCATCCGATCTTAGTATACGTAGAGCCTCCAGATGTGATCTAGTGCCAAGGCTCCTACATAATGGTTTCAGCCATCTGGACCTGGGAACTACATATGCGGGACACTCAAACAACAGATGGGCAGTGGATTCAACCTTTAGATCACAGAAAGGGCAAAATGGTGTAGTTTGTAAAGGAGGCTTCCAACTAGAGGTTAGCTGCCCTAAAGGAAGAACTCCCACCCTAAATCTAAAATACAGACATCTGTCCCACGGGTTATGAATCAAGTCCAGGTAGGGTTCTCTGTAAGGGAGCTCCTTGATTGCTAAAAACTCTACAGCTGATCTACAAAGATTGGAGTTGCTCATTCTCACATTAATCGCCCATGCCCAATATAATTTCTTAAGCAGCTGCTTTGGAGGGGCTGTTCTGTTGACCCAGGCGTCTTCTAAACCCAATTCATGGAGAAGCCGCTTGACTTCTCTAAGCCAGCCCACCTTGTGCCAACCAGGTAGAGTGAGGAGTTCTCTTAGGGCATCAGCATAGCTGCATAATTCTGGAACATTCCATATCCGGGCCCATAATAAGAGGGGACGTAGCCTAGCTTGCTCACTTATTGGGCGTGTGCCTGCATCAAGCAGGAGAGGGAGTGTGGGGGTACTGTGAGGCAACTTCATAAGATCCTTATGAAAGTTGTTTTCGAGGCAAGTTAAAGTGTTAACTCTCTGCACACCCCACAATTCCGCACCATATAATGCAGCACTCACTACCCTTGCCCTGTATATGTCTAGAAGCGCCCCGATGGGTTTAAGAGATGAGGCGCATTGTTCTTTTAGCAGGGCCCCTGTAACCCTCTTGTGAATCAAAAAGACTTTTTGATGGTGGGTCTTCCAGTTCATCGAGTCACAGATTCTTATGCCCAAATAGTCAAACTCCTTAACCCTATCGAGGGGGACAGAATCTAAGACGGGGTGGATTACGGATTTCCTGGGAGGGTTCAGAACAAGGAATTTGGTTTTGCTTATATTAATAGCTAGGCCCCTGATGTCACAAAAGTCCTTGAAACTAGAAAGCAACTTTTGTATACGAGCAGGAGTCTTAGAGATTAGGAGGGTGTCGTCTGCAAATAGGAGCGTAGGTATTTTCCTACCAGCCAGGGAGGGTGCATCTGTTGGTTGTTGAAGAAGATGCTCAACCACTCCGTTTACGTAGAGTGAAAACAGAGTGGGAGCTAGGACACATCCCTGGCGGACACCCCTATCTACAGGAATGTGAGTAGTTTTTTGCCCCTGATCACCCCACCTAATCTGAGCAAAGTTCCGCTCATGGAGCTTAATAAGCAAACCCAACAGGTAAGGGGGGATACCCAACCCTTCCAGGACATTCCACAAATGGGCTCGTGGGACCAGGTCAAAAGCAGTTCGTAAGTCGATGAAAATTAAATACAAGCTACCCTTGCCCAATACGACCACTTTCCAATACAACATTAGAAAGCGAAATGTCTGCTCGATTGTACCCGTTCCCGATCTAAATCCGGCCTGGAAATCTGATAGTATCTGATTATCTTCAACCCATTGGAGGATCCTGCCTAAAATTACTTTGCCTGCTACTTTTTGTGTCGAGTCGAGCAGACTGATTGGACGGTAATTGGCTGGGTCGTCCCGACAGCCTTTCTTAAAAATCGGGACGACTTCAGCACCCCTCCACGAATCAGGTAGGCAACCTCCCAAAAATGCCTCATTCAGGAGTGAAGCAATTAGTCTACTCCACTCACGTACGTTTTCCTTCAACAGATCGCCAGGAACGCCATCCGGGCCAGCAGCTTTGTTTGTAACAAGGGACCTAATTGCCCCTTCTACTTCGTTGGCACTAAAAGGGTAATTAATAATTGCGGAGGTAACCGGCAATCTTGGTAGGAAATCAATGCTAGATTGTAGAACTAGGGGGATAGAATATAGCTTCGAGAAGTGGGCAAACCAAGCCTCCCCTGAGATGTTGCAGGTCAATTGTACATCATTGGGCTTATCCCTGGCTCTCATCAGATCCCAAAACCCCTTAGAGTCTTTCTTAGAACTCGCCTTCATTAGATCACTCCAGAAAATGGTATCATATGCTTCCTTGGCAAAAGCTATAGTTTTTTTATAGAGTTTCCTGGCAAGTCTAATTTTCCCTGGATCTTTGGATTTCACTGCAAGAATGAGATCCGTTTTAGCAACCCGACATTGTGCAGAGTACCATTTGTCTCTCAGCTTAGAGACACTTCTCATCCCGACCCTTACCCTGTTTTGTGGAATGATGAACAACTCACTTAGGGCCGAGATGGTATCTGTAAAGGATGCTAGGGCAGTAAGGTCAGTGTTTTCCGGAGCATCTAGGCTCGACCTCATAGCTACCATTATGATCTTTGCTTGTTCCATCCTACCCTCATCCGCTGCTACTTTGACCCATTTTAGTCGCCTGCCACAATTGGAGGGAACAAGTTCATGGGATGATTTCCATGCAGGGGCGGACTTGACCTGGTTCCCGCCCTGCCACGGTGGAGTGATAGTTAGAGACAAGGGGTTGTGATCGCTATCACAAGAAGAAATGACTTCCATATCTTGGTGGAAAGGCCATAGGTTGTAGTTCAGCATAATATAGTCTATTCTGGAGGTATGTCCCAGCCTATTATAGGTGTGCGCTCCCCTTAGATCTGAGTTGGAGCGCCCATTTGTTGCTCTCAGGGCGTGTTCCATGCAGAGAGAATTAATTTCAATTGCACTCTGCGTCCATTTTTGGATTGGGTCTAAGGCGAGCGTGGGGATACCTCTCCTTGTGTCATCTTCCCAGTTATCTAGTATATCCCCACTAGCCAGAGGCTCATAGCAGCAGTTAAAGTCGCCTGCAAGGATTACATAGGAGTTAATGTTACAGGATTCAAGTTCGCTATTTAGTCCTGTTGAAGATAACGTTGATACCCCTCCTCTGGCCCCCCTTAGATAGAGGTTGAACAATTCTAACTTCCTACCCCCCTGGCACTGTATAGTTAGTCTCTGCAGATCGGGAGATTGGGTGAATTTATGATTAACACTAAGACCCAGGGCAATACTGACCCAAATAAGTAGGCCGCCAGACGGGCGACCTTTACTGCCTGGTTGTTGAGTGGCTGGAACGAAGTAGGTTGTAAAGCCTACCCTGTGTCTAGGTTCTAGGCACCAAGTTTCCTGTAAGAGACAAATGCTAAAAGGATCCAAAAAAGAATTCCACTCTGGGATGTCAAAGTTACGGGCAAGCCCTGCCACATTCCAACATAGGATCTTTATCTGAGTTCTACCAGGGGTAACCTCTCTCGGCAACCTGGCTAATGAAACGGGATCAGGCTCAATTCCTAGCGCTGTTGCAACAGCGACGTTTTGTCTTTGGGGGGGCTCATTCTGGAATCGAAAAACGGCCCTGGTTACGTTGGGTTGCATGCCATCCGATGGGGCCATTCGATGTGGTGACACTGGTAACAAGGGAGTAACATCTAGGTCCTGGCCTGCTGCATGAGTTCCTAAATTATTTGAGGAGTTCAAAGCACCCTCGTTTTGCGGGGGATTTAACATAAGTTGTGTAAATGTAGAAGAGTTGGTGTCCTCAAAGTCAGGCAACCGAGAAAGGTGATTTGAGGACCCCATACATGAGAGGGCCTTTTTAGGGACTGGGGAAACAGATAGCCTTAGCCGTCAGTCAACATCCTCGAGGCAGTCGAACCTATTCATATTAGGGAGCCCTAACCAACGTCTCGATAGATCTCGGTCTTTATCTTTATTTGAGAGCCCCCTCCGTGGCTGGTGGCGTACCAGAGACCATTCGCCATCCTGCATGTGCGTGCTGCGCGGGGGATAGAAAAAAGACAGTGGCCTAGGAACAATGGGTGAACCTTCGCCATCAGTAGCCCAAGAGCAAATGTGGTGCGCCGTATATGGGTCCTCAAATGTTACCACTATACAATCCCCCGGGCTAGATTTCCATGAGGGACCCACCCATGGGACTCGACGGACCATTAGGACTCTGCTTCTCCGACCGTTTGGAATCGGTCTATTCACGTTAAGCCAGTGCATGGTCTTATTCTTCAAGGACCAGTCAGTCTCGTGCTGGTCATTTCCAAGTTGAGGAACCCCCGTCAACACAACCACATAGTCATTGGCCTCCGGAGGGAGATCAATATAACCCCCTCGGAAATTGTTCTTACAACGTGGGCCCTGGGTTGGTTGATAAACAGCTTTGCTGGCAATTGGTCTTGGGAGAGCGCTAGCATTGGGATTTACAGGAGGTTGGGTGATGGGGGGCTTTAGGTGAGTAGCTGTAAGGTCAACAGTTTTTCGATCCACACCTATGGTTCGTGGTTTTGGAACTGGCCGTACCATAGCAGGTAATGAAGATGGTGGTTGGACGGCATGAGGGGCTAGATCTTCCTCTAAGAGACCTTGGTGTTCTAGTCCACGCAAGCCAAGAGTAGCCAAGGCTATGATACTCTTCTCCATCTCCATCAAATTATTTTCAATACGTGATAATCTCAGGTCTAAGGGAGAAAGAAGCTTCTTTAGTGTTTCCCAAACCATGCCTATAAATTCCACCTCCCCATCTTCTTGTCCCTCGCAATGTTTACCATCACCCTCAGCAATTGTGTTAACAGATACAGAGGCAATACCCTCTTCAGCTACCTCTGTTAGTGCCCCATTCGGAGAGTCACAACCTCCTATAGCATTAATCATATGTGTGTTACCCACATTAAACTGGTATGCCACAGCAATTTTAGATTTCTTACGAGAGTAAGCAGACCTAGAATTGCGTTTCCTTTTGGGTAGTTTACCTTTAGTGTTATTAGATATAGGTATCCCAAAGGTCATCAAAGAGGGGGAACTAGTGGCTAACTGACTGGGAGTGGCAGAAGATAAATTCAAGTTATCCGACAGAGAAGCGGGGCACATGGATAAAGGTGAAGAAAGTATAGATGGGCTATTATGAACATCTGCCTGCGTAATTATGCAGTGCGGGGTGGTCGGGTGCTCCGGAGTTACAGCTGTTGCTATGTGGCCCAAGGAGGATTTTTTTGAGTTTGCAAAATCCAGTGACAATTTCCTAGCAGCGGCCAAGTCCAAAGAGACACGTGTCTGCAATTTAGTTATTTCATGATCAATGGCTAAGTTAGTGCGGGTGATAAAATCATCCATTGGGCCATTTGTTTGCAGCCCACCCTTGGTCACCCTACTACGTGTTGCCCGAGTACACATATCTGGCAAAATGAAATATAAACACCCCTGGTATACAATAGTAAGTCATAAATATAAACCAGATGCCAAGGGAAAAGGCATAGGGGGATGGGCCAGTCCAGTCCTCTCCGTACTCGAACGGCCTCAAACGGCCCGCTCTTAGCCCGGTCTTCGCCCCGAGCTGCGTCCCGCGCTGCGGGAGGAGTGTAACAAGATATAGGAGGGCGTGGAGGGCTGGGGGCGGGGCAGCAGGGAGAGCGCACCGGAAGGTGGAAAATGGTCTCGCAGGGACTCCTGGTTACTGGAGTCCCCTGCACGCAGCCCCGCTGTCACCACTTGCCCGGTTCCGCCCTGCTCTTGGTCCTTCAACAGATGCCCCTGCGCCTAACGAGGCGAAGCGGCACCCGCGGAGCGGGTGCGGCGAGAAGTGAAAATGGAATCCAGGAAACGCCGCTGTGGATCAGGTGGGAAAGTGCCTCCGTGCTATTCACTCGTGTCCCACAGAGGAGGAGGTGAGGGGAGTTTTTGAGTCCACAGAAGGGCGGGGGCGGGGCAGCAGGGAGAGCGGACCGGAAGGTGGAAAATGGTCTCGCAGGGACTCCTGGTTACTGGAGTCCCCTGCACGCTCGCAGCCCCGCTGTCACCACTCGCCCGGTTCCGCCCTGCTCTTGGTCCTTCAACTGATGCCCCTGCGCCTAACGAGGCGATGCGGCACCCGCGGAGCGGGTGCGGCGAGAAGTGAAAATGGAATCCAGGAAACGCCGCTGTGGATCAGGTGGGAAAGTGCCTCCGTGCTATTCACTCGTGTCCCTGTAAATTTGTTGTAAATTTAAAAAGATGCATTTGTGGGATAGGAGTGCACTTGAAAGACCATTGTCTAAATGTTGTTGTTGTTTTTTGGTTGATACCCCTGGTGTTTCAATAATATTTAATAGGTCTAGGTAGCCAGGTTGAGGTTGTGTTGTATGGCTGAAGTTATGTGTGGGTTATAAGTGTATGCGAATGAGGTTTGGGAGTTGTATGAAGAAGTGAGCGGGGTTAGTTCATATTTAAAAAAGGTCTGAATATTTTTTGGATAAAGAATGTGTTTTAGTGTTATTGTTTTGTATAAAGTGTTGATTCAAATTTGAAAAGAGCTTTTTGGGATTGAAAAGTAAAAACGAATTTTGAAACAAATTTGAAAGAATGTAACTTTGAAATAAGGCTGTCATGATTTCATTTCTTTGCGCCCTTGAAGTAATGTTAAATGTAACATCAGTATGGGCAATCTCTGTTGTTTTGTTCAACATTCTAAGAGTGGCATCTTCAATATTTGTATTTAAATTCTACCTTCACCATAAGTTAGGATTTTTCATTACAATTCCAAAGAAGCCAAACACAAAATGATTTCCTGTTCCCATCTGGAAATTGCAACGTGTTAAGTGTAATAAGGTAACTCCAGTGTTATCATCTGGAAGAGGTAGGGCTTGCAGTAGTGAAAAACACTACCAGGACAAAAATTAAAAGCACATGTCATACTTTATAAATACATTACCCCCTGCCCTCTGGGCTGTCCAACATCTACCCTATGGGTTACATACGTGTATTAAAAAGGAAGGTTTGGGCCTGCAACAGGTTTATTTTGCCAGGTCAACATGTCAGTTTAAAACTTCAATGGCAGGCCTGAAACATGTTTAAAGGGCTACTTAATAGGGTGGCATAATCTGTGCTGCAGGCCTCCTAGTAGCATGTAAGTTACAGGCCATGGTTACATGTAGTACCACTTTATTGGAGACTTGCAACTAAATAAAAATGCCAATTAGGAGAGAGCACAAGAACCTTAGCACTGGTTAGCAGTGGTAAAGTGCACAGAGTGCCAAGGACAGCAAAAACACATTTAGCAACAAGTGGAGGGTAAAGGCAAATAGTTTGAGGGTACCCCTGTAAAGAGGACCAGGTCCAACCAACAGTCTTTCAGCAAAACCTCTAACTAAAAAAATGTTTCATTTTTCTTTATGTTTGGCATTTTAATAAATATATAGAATTCCAAGTTAAACAAGCTGCATAGTGTTGGGCAAAGATTTTTGTTATCCATGTTTGAATGTTGTATAAATATATTTTAAATAATATTGTTAGAGTCGAAAGTTGTAGACACAGAAACGTACATTTGGACTTCGAAGTAAAGTAACTTTTTTTGTAGGATATTTGGACCTTCTCTAATTACTATTAAGTCACTGAAAGATTGCTAGTTTGTTCCTTTATTATGCAAGTGATCAGCTTATTATTATTATCCTGAAAATTTGATGTTTTTGTTTTGAAACTCATTGGGAAAATAAATATATAATGTAAACAAGCTATTTTGTTAAATTCAGGCATGAGTTGAAAAAGACAATGCTTGAAAAAATATGAACTAAGAAAAAAAAATGGGATTTGTGAATAATTTATACTTGAATCTCATAATATGGGTGTCCTTGTATATGGCGAAATAATTATCATAATACAACAAGACTTTGTATACATCTGCCGATTTAAAAGTTATAAAGAGCAGTGACAATCATTTCAAATAGGATTGAATCAGTGACCAGGATCCTAAATAAACTATAATAAACACCCCAGTATTCGTCCCACCATGCAGATTTTGCATTACACCATCAGGGCGATACCATTAACGCCCCAGCACTGGGATATAAGTGGGATATAAGTGCACATATAAACAGAGGTGAATCTTGTGAACTATGAATATTTCAGTGCTGGGATGCTGTCTATGTTGCAGGTTGTTATAAAAGTGTTTTTCATGAGAGCTCTGCACACGTCTGAACACTAGAATATCATTGCACACTGGCAGTCAAAAGCAAGGGCAGTTTGCGATATTTGCCAAAGTCTTATAGAGATATACAGCCTGATTCATCAAAGACCCGTTTTGCGAGTCTATAATAGCGATTCATAAGGAATCGCTATTACAGACTCGCAAAACGGGATTCATGTAGGAATCACAAAAAGAATTGCGATTCCTACACATTCCTTATTTGCGATTAGCAAATTGCTAATCTCAAATAAGGAATAACTCCCCATTCATTCCTATGGGCCAAAAGGCCCATAGGAATGAATGGGGAGTATTCCTTATTTGCGATTAGCAATTAGCTAATCGCAAATAAGATAGCGATTTAAAGGGTGCCAGGGGTGTCCAAAGGACACCCTGTAGCACCCCTTAAATGCAAATTGAAACAGGTGTAGCGCACACACATGTCCAAAGGACATGTGTGTGTGCACCATGCAACTTAGAAAAATGCTTTTAAAAGCATTTTTCTAAGTTTTCGCTATTTACCACGAGGTAAATAGCGGGCCGAAATTGCGAATTCGCAATTTTTAAATGGATGATGAATTGCATTTAAGGAATCTCAAATAGAGATTCCTTAAATGTAATTCCTCGCAAAATAGCGAAATCGCTATTACCGATTTTTGCATTTGGGATGATGAATCCCAAATGCAAAAATAGCGCTCGCAAAGGGCCAGATTCTCAGAATCTGGCCCTTTGCGAGCCGATTTCGGCTTGATGAATCAGGCTGATAGTGGACATAGTGGTGCATGAGATGATCGAGGTCAGTAAATTAGGTTGTCCTATAAGCATATCAGTGCATAGGTCCTCATGGAGGTGCGTTGTGGAGGCCCTGAGAATGTCTCAACTCTAAGATCTCAGTCCATGTGGCACAAGCAAAATCAGAGGAATAGTTAGGATGAATAAGAGTGTGCACCTCTGTCTCAAGCTCCCCATATCGAATTCAGTATGGCAGCAGAATATTGCTGGGTACATGTGATCTGACAAAATGATTGTGTCCTCAATATTGATGTGCAAACATATCACATGATTTAGGTTAGCAATAGAAAAGCTATACCTAATGGATTTTTTGCAAAGCATATTTAGGGAATAATATTTTTGTCAGTATTATTTTTAATGACATTCTGGCATATAAACAGCAACTTCTGTAGGATTTTCTTTTTCTGTAGCACGCATAGTAATCATGCATGGGTGCTGAGAGTATCCTGTGACATGGAATGCGACACAGAAAAGTTATGTGTGATCCGAATGGACACACCACATGCACGCTCACTTTCTGTCAGCTCATTGGGCTGTAGAGTACTATCAGTGAGGGCATCAAGCGATTATAGCGACAGTCCCTTTTACTTTTCAACTGCCAGGGAAAGTCTCCTTCGTCCGTGTCCTCCATCCCATTCATGTGGGACCTAGTTGACGTGTGTTTGCATAAGGCTGTATGTGGAAGGTTTGCAGCCATTATCCCGCATTTTTTGTTCCCGCGGACTTTCAGTCCGCATACCATTTTCCCGCAAGGTCATAGACCTCGCATACCATCATCCCGCATTTTTTCAAAACGCATGTGCATTTATCACGCATGCCTTTACAACGAATTACGTTGTAAAGGCATGTATGGTAAATGCATTTAGGGTTGTGAAAACCACGATGACGAGAGAGGTAAGTGGGCTTGGGTTAATTTTTTCGTCGTGCTGGGTTAGAGATTGTGTAGTGTAGTGTTGTGTTAGTGTAGTGTAGAGTTGTGGTGGGGGAAGTGTTATAGGGTTTAGGGTAGTGTAGGGTCATGCTGGGGGTAGTGTGTTAGGGTTTAGGGTAGTGTTGTAGTGTTTGCGTAGTGTAGGGTCATGCTGGGGGTAGTGTTTTAGGGTTTAGGGTAGTGTTGTAGTGTTTGCGTAGTGTAGGGTCATGCTGGGGGTAGTGTTTTAGGGTTTAGGGTAGTGTTGTAGTGTTTGCGTAGTGTAGGGTCATGCTGGGGGTAGTGTTTTAGAGTTTAGGGTAGTGTTGTGTATGCGTAGTGTAGGGTCATGCTGGGGGTAGTGTTTTAGGGTTTAGGGTAGTGTTGTAGTGTTTGCGTAGTGTAGGGTCATGCTGGGGGTAGTGTGTTAGGGTTTAGGGTAGTGTTGTAGTGTTTGCGTAGTGTAGGGTCATGCTGGGGGTAGTGTTTTAGGGTTTAGGGTAGTGTTGTAGTCTTTGTGTAGTGTAGGGTCATGCTGGGGGTAGTGTGTTAGGGTTTAGGGTAGTGTTGTAGTGTTTGCGTGGTGTAGGGTCATGCTGGGGGTAGTGTTTTAGGGTTTAGGGTAGTGTTGTAGTGTTTGCGTAGTGTAGGGTCATGCTGGGGGTAGTGTGTTAGGGTTTTGGGTAGTGTTGTAGTGTTTGCGTAGTGTAGGGTCATGCTGGGGGTAGTGTTTTAGGCTTTAGGGTAGTGTTGTAGTGTTTGCGTAGTGTACGGTCATGCTGGGGGTAGTGTTTTAGGGTTTAGGGTAGTGTTGTAGTGTTTGCATAGTTTAGGGTCATGCTGGGGGTAGTGTTTTAGGGTTTAGGGTAGGTTTGTAGTGTTTGTGTAGTGTAGGGTCATGCTGGGGTGTAGTTTTTTAGGGTTTAGGGTTGTGTTGTAGTGTTTGTGTAGTGTAGGGTCATGCTGGGGTGTAGTGGTTTAGGGTAGTATTGTAGTGTTTGTGTAGGGTCATGCTGGGGGTAGTGTATTAAGGTAGTGTTGTAGAGTTTGTTTAGGGAAGTAAAGTGCTTTATGGTAGTGTTGGGGGGTCGTGCATGGTAGTGTAAATGTTGGAAAAGGACTGTGTGTTAAGGGTGGGTGGTGCAGGGGTACTACATTAGAGTGTAGTGTAGGGTAGGGTAGGGTACTCTTACTTACCTTTAGAACTTTTACAACGAGTATATCTTTAACATGCATGCATTTTCGTTGTAATGGCATGTGTGCTAAAGGCATATTCGTTTTAAAAGTTTTTGTTCTCTTATTTTGCCGACTAATAGAACTTGCAGTATTATATTTGCGGGATGATGGTATGCGGGATGTTTGTCTGTGGTCTGACATCATATATTCATGTGGAGTGTATCTGTTGCATGTGACTGTGGTCACATAGGCATCCATTTTGATGTCTTGAATCAAAGTGGAACCTTAAATGGAGTTCCACTTGGGTTGGTGAGAGCCAGACAGCCATGATAATTCCATAACTACTCCGCTATATTTCTGAGGTCCTTTGTTATGAGGTAATGGAGGATAGGAGATAGAGAGTTCCTTTGTTGTGTATGGAAAAACCTTGCCCTTTTCCTGACTCATTCTTTACTTTACCAGATAATGTGACAGTTACATAGGAATCCTACGCTCCTCTCTCTTCTTCCTTTGTTTTGGGTCTCCCCTGATGGTGTACTATGAACTCCATCATATAGAATCATAGTAAACAATGCGAGAGTAAGACCATGGTTGGACCCGTATGAGAGAAATACGCAAATGGAAGAAACTGCGTTAGTCTAGTTCCAATTAGATGGCCTTGTGAAATACATAAACTCTGTTTGCATCCGTAGTATAAGAATGGGACAGAAAATACCAGCAGGTGTGCCATGATTTATCTATCAGAATGCAAGGGTGTTGCAGCAATTGAAACTAAGAAATGAATTTTTGTGCCAACGTTGAGAGGTCACTGACTGCCAGCTCTCGTGCACTAGGTTTGCACCCATGCACATGGAAAGTTCTGCAATGAGCCTGAAGAAAAGAAGTCTGAGGCCTACCATGAGGGAAGGAACTGAGTGAATGCTGAGGAGCGGTGCAAAGGTTCCCTTGCACAAAGAAGAAGCTGTTGTGAAAAGGAGCACTTCCTGGAGACAGGAGGTGCAGAGCACTGCGGGCTGCAACCTTGTGAAGGATCCACAATGTGAGAATGGGTGGTGAGGTCTTGTCAGCTTGTAGACCCTGTGGCATGCCCTGAAGTTAAAGTACATGTAATAACTTGGCCCTTAAGGAGCGCACAATCTGTGCTCTTCAGTCCCATATAAAGATTAAGCACTTCTGGTTGCATGGTGCTCTTGTCGCACTTCGACATTCAAACTCATAAAATCCCAAAATTGCATAGAGAAGGTTACCTTCTATCTGGGGAATCTTCCTGACGTCGGATGGATCACTGATGTGACCCATGGTGGGACCTTCACTTTGTTTGGGTGCGGAGTTTTGTTTTGGGCTGGAGAAAGTCCTGTTCATGAACACCATCTGAACCCAGGTGGTCCTGGTATATCGTGGCCTGTACCGACACCGTCCCACCTTTTTAGTCAAAGTGCATATCTAAGCATCAACATAAGGCCAGAGACAACAGGGAAGTTGACTGGATTCGTGTCTACTAGTTCTGGTGGACCATGCGCCACTGCATACTCCTTGTCTGGAGCAGTGCATCCCCACCTGTAGCTGAGCAAAGCAGGCTGACCTACAAACTAAGATGAATTGCACAAGCGTGGCAGTGTGTGGAGAATGGTCAACCTGGGAGACTTGTGATAAAGGCTAGCTAGAAAGTAATCAGAACTGACTTTGGGAAATAATAGGTAAGGGTGCCCAGAGAAGTAATCTATATGTTTCCCCTTCATTCCCCCTGAGGTCTATTTCCCCTATTTTGCACTGAATGTATTTTCTCTTGAAATAATACTCTTAGCTGAGAAAAGCCTAAATAGTCACTTGGAAGTTTAATCCTGAACAGCAATTGACATCAGGAACCTTTTCACCAGTAATCCACGCTTCATTTGTACAATTGTGAAGTACTTTTTTTAAGTAGCAACATTGACTGGACATTGATTTATTGACTACTATTATATAATTTATTGAGTTTTGAGTTTCTTTGACACAAAACCTTAGACTGCTCATCTTTGCTAACCTGAGAGACAGGTGCTTAAGGGGTGTATCAGATGCTCAGATTTGAACCCAACAGTGTGGTAAAGCTCCAAGATTTCATTGGTACAATGCTCTGAATTTTACATTCTCAGCCCAGAAACCTATGTCTGTCCTGAGGCTCCTGAAAAAGTTCCTACAGGCTTTTATGAGAGATCAGCATATGTCTTAACACTGGGGTAAATTATTATAGAAAGGTGTGTTGTTAAAGCTTTTATGACAGACTAAGACATCCAAACAGCTTACATTTCCGAAATGAAAAAAACTAAGAGACATTTAAATATTATTATGCCAGCAAAATAAATACATCAATGAACACGAACACAGAGTAGACTGCAATTAAATGTTGCACATCATGTAGCATCTGCATTCTAACAAAAGCATTACTTGATGCCCCATCTCCTAAACCTAATGGAAAACCTAAAGTGGCATTGTAATCATAGACAAAATAACATTGCATTCAGGCATAACCCATCCATGCACAGGCAAACCATGAAAAATACATGAAAGCCTATGGATGAGTGGTCTGACTGACAGCCCTTGTTCTATCTGCGCACCACCAGTCTGTACTTTTTTGTAAAAATGATGACTAGAGGTCAATAGACAACCAAGATATGAGTGGACAGACGTGAAAGTAAAGGAGCAATAAGAGGATTGGAGCACAATGAAGGAAAAACTATTAAAGAAGGTGGGTCATTTAGAAAAAGTATGATATAGACATCAAATGCAATGATTTAGAACTCCTTAGCACACGTTTTCATTTGATATTGTAAGTCTATTCATGTGTATTTCAACCAAGCATTTATCATACAAGCATTAATTGGAACATTAATAATTGAGATCCTTGTCGTTCAGGGTTGTCCACGGGTATTGTTTATTTCTGGAGACGTCACAGCCAACACGTGTTTCGTCGATCGGGAATGTAACCCTCGACTTTTTCAAGGCTGTTTGGAAAGAGTAACGTTTGTGATTTTCAAACTCTGATCATTTATGCCACTTATAGTATATAGCGATACATTTTATCAATCAAAGTATTGTGCCCAGGTGGTGTCGTACATCTTGTACTCTGTGCAGAATATAATTAAGCTAGCGACATTGTAGATATACGTTTTAGTTTCACATTTATCTTGTAAGTATTAATACATCATACTTCCTTAATACCAGAAGTTGTTGGGACCCATATTGAAAATGGAGACACCTGTGACCCATTTGTCATACCGTGCTATTAAAATTATTTGAGTGCATGGTGGTTCTAAATTAGGAGGTAGTGCCGTGTTGATCAATTTTGATCCAAAGTGGCATGCATAGGTATAAAAGTGCTTGATGTACCTATTCTCCGAAATGATTCTTTTTTCTGTTTTAGAATGAAGGAAAATGTTTTGATCAGAACCTCTCCGAAAAGTTTTACAAGCGTTTCACATTTGTTACGATTTGAATTATTCCTTTCAATCTACTTACATTAGATGAGGTGATAATTCCAACCCTCAAAGGGGTTCTGTTGGGGACTTGTTTCTGTTTCGAGATAATCTTCTCTTTGTAACCGGAGTGTCGGTTGTAGAAAGAGTGGCAGCTGAAAGTTAATTTAATTTATTGGTTATAATTTTTGTTTATATTTGAGCCATTATTATTTATACGTCATGCTTTTAGTCAGATAGCATGTTTTTCAGTTGCCATTGACCCCCTTCCCAACCTCTAGTTGGCGTTAATTCCGTTCTTAATAAAGATTCCATTTGCTGTATTTTAACATTCTTAGGGGGTAATATGGACTGGTTAGTTGTTCGCTCCGATTACACATGTTTACGATGTAGGGTGGAGCCGCACTCTTAAAATATGTTCTTCTTAACAAACGGGACCGTTAAATGTTGCTATATTTTGCCAGCATATCTTACATATTTGGACATATAATTCAATGCGATTTGGATCGTATTGGCGTGGTTAAGCCACTGTAACTTGACATGTTCGCCTGTCTTACCTTTCGCTGCTCACGTTCAAGTTCTTCTGTATCTGTCCCCACTGCTGTAGTTTTGCTGCAGTACTTTCTCCCTCGCGTTAGCTTCTTCTGTTTAACACTCGACTGGTTCTATGTCACGTGACACTAGTGACTTCCGGTTTGCCGGTAGTTTAGTGTTCCGCGTTACGCTTCATAACGTTTTAAGAAAACACGGCGGCCATCTTTACCTCTTTAGAGGTGTATACAGTTTTAATGGCATTGATACTTTTTGTGCAATGTTATCATTCCTTAGCCTCTTGGTGAGTTATCTACCCGGCCATTTTATACGAAATTATATCGCAGATGATTTAAACTATCTTTTGGAATTATTCCCGAAACGTTCTAAGAATAATATTAATTAAATCGTGGGGTGTCATATAATCGTGATTAATGTGTTCTCTTGTTATTTGTGTATTATATTAGAAAGTGTACGTGAATTTTGGATCTTTGTCACTTTTTTAAGACTACTACTAATCATTGTCGTGAAGTGTCTTACCATTTTGTTTTATTAATGACGTGATGTGAAGTGGGCTATTGTCTTTATGAAGGTGATGTTTCTCCATTTAGAATGGGTTCCGTACAGACATGTGTACCGTTCGGTGGCTCATAAATATACATAACAATAGTACAGGCATATTACATTTCAGTATATAACATTCGCATTTCTTGTATTATAGTACCACATACATTGGGATCAGTATATACTGAAATACAAGAAATGCGAACGGTACACATGTCTGTACGGAACCCATTCTAAATGGAGAAAGTACTGCAGCAAAACTACAGCAGTGGGGACAGATACAGAAGAACTTGAACGTGAGCAGCGAAAGGTAAGACAGGCGAACATGTCAAGTTACAGTGGCTTAACCACGCCAATACGATCCAAATCGCATTGAATTATATGTCCAAATATGTAAGATATGCTGGCAAAATACAGCAACATTTAACGGTCCCGTTTGTTAAGAAGAACATATTTTAAGAGGGCCGGCTCCAACCTACATCGTAAACATGTGTAATCGGAGCGAACAACTAACCAGTCCATATTACCCCTTTAAGAATGTTAAAATACGGCAAATGGAATCTTTATTAAGAACTGAATTAACGCCAACTAGAGGTTGGGAAGGGGGTCAATGGCAACTGAAAAACATGCTATCTGACTAAAAGCATGACGTATAAATAATAATGCCTCAAATATAAACAAAAATTATAACCAATAAATTAAATTAACTTTCAGCTGCCACTCTTTCTACAACCGACACTCCGGTTACAAAGAGAAGATTATCTCGAAACAGAAACAAGTCCCCAACAGAACCCCTTTGAGGGTTGGAATTATCACCTCATCTAATGTAAGTAGATTGAAAGGAATAATTCAAATCGTAACAAATGTGAAACGCTTGTAAAACTTTTCGGAGAGGTTCTGATCAAAACATTTTCCTTCATTCTAAAACAGAAAAAAGAATCATTTCGGAGAATAGGTACATCAAGCACTTTTATACCTATGCATGCCACTTTGGATCAAAATTGATCAACACGGCACTACCTCCTAATTTAGAACCACCATGCACTCAAATAATTTTAATAGCACGGTATGACAAATGGGTCACAGGTGTCTCCATTTTCAATATGGGTCCCAACAACTTCTGGTATTAAGGAAGTATGATGTATTAATACTTACAAGATAAATGTGAAACTAAAACGTATATCTGCAATGTCGCTAGCTTAATTATATTCTGCACAGAGTACAAGATGTACGACACCACCTGGGCACAATACTTTGATTGATAAAATGTATTGCTATATACTATAAGTGGCATAAATGATCAGAGTTTGAAAATCACAAACGTTACTCTTTCCAAACAGCCTTGAAAAAGTCGAGGGTTACATTCCCGATCGACGAAACACGTGTTGGCTGTGATGTCTCCAGAAATAAACAATACCCGTGGACAACCCTGAACGACAAGGATCTCAATTATTAATGTTCCAATTAATGCTTGTATGATAAATGCTTGGTTGAAATACACATGAATAGACTTACAATATCAAATGAAAACGTGTGCTAAGGAGTTCTAAGTATTTAATGGCCTTGGCCAAAGTTAGAAGAGGAAGTGTGGTTCTCTTCACCTTATAGCACCGTCTACCATACAGAGTTGAAATACAGAACAGTGTATATTCCCTTAGAGCGCCAATACCTAGGGTAATACCACCACTCGTGCTCAGTATCAAATGCAATGAAACTGAAGTAATGGTACTTTCATTAGGGAAAGAAGATAGGCTTTTGTTCATATCATTAGTTTCCTGATAGATCTCAGAAATAAATCCCTGAAACCATTATGAGGACTATCTCTGGAAACAAGAATTTGGTCACTTTATAAAAGTATATTACACGGTCAACTAAAAAACTATATCCAAATTTGTCTTGCACCCACCACAAATAGACTCCAGTAGATTAAAACTTTTCCATGATTAGCAAGACACATCAATGTCACATTTGGTACAAATATGGTCAACAGACAATACAAATTTTTCATGCAGGTACTGTAACTATTCCTTTCTTGTCGGCTCAACATATTACTATTTATGGACACGGCCTTGGACTATCACTAGGATCTGCTCCCCTTCCTTCCCGGGGAAACTGTTCGGTGGGGCCTCTCTCCTCCCAGGGCTTTGCAACATTATTTGTCCCCCCCATGGTGTGTCTTGAAGCTCAAGCCTGTAGAACCTGAGCCAGGGGCACCAAATCTTAAAGAATTTCCACTGACACCCTCTCATTCTGTAAGTCACCTGCTCCGTTCCCATATACATGTCCATCCCAGTTTTCCACTCTCTGAGGATCTGAATCTCTAGCGCCCCCTATTTCTTGGCTATATCCCTTTTGGCCACAATATTATATGTGTTTTACAGGCTGTACATTAGCTTAGGGAGTGTAATCATTTTGTACATTGCCGCTCTTCCCAGCTCTTCCCAGCAGTGTGAGGGGCAACCTTCTCCATCTCTCCATGTCGGCCTGGAATTCTGTCACTACCCTCCGAATGTTTTGCGTGTGGCTGCGTGAGCTGTCCATGGACATGAATATACCCAGGTACTTAAAACCCTTCGATGTTACTTGGAGTTTATGGGGGAGATCCTGTGTATGAAATGGACTTCCCACTGGGTAGAGATTGATTTACCCCAATTAATCTTGTAACCTGCATGATTCCCAAATATGCCCAACTCTCGAAAGAGGATCGGAATTGTGGCTGTGGGATCAGTAACATACAAGAGGACTTCTTCTGCATAGAGTGAGATGCGTGCCTCCCTTCCACCTGCCCTGAACCCCTTTATCTTTGGGTGTGTCATAACAAGACAGGCTAGCGGTTCCAGGCTCAATGCGAAAAGCATCGGAGACAACGCGGATCCTTGTCTAGTACCTCTTTCTATCTCAAATTCCTCTGACATTGCCCCGTTCATCCTCACATTTGCTGTCGGGGACCTGTAGTGCAACTGAATCTATTCCATAAACTTGGGTCCAAATCTGAATTTCCTTAGTGTCTGCCACATAAAATGCCAGTGGGCCGTGTGGAAGGCCTTTTCCGCATCCAATGAGAGCAGCATATGTGGCTCTGCTCTAACTTGGATCATACTCATCCAGTTCGCTAGTCGTCTCAAATAGAATTGTGTCGCCCTCCCTGGCATAAACGCCAATTGGTCAACGTATATGAAGGAAGTAATCACCCCGGCTAAACTTTTTGCCAGAATAGAAGTGAGCACTTTGACCTGCAAGTCCAGGAGAGAGATTGGTCGATGTGACCCCCAATCAGATGACAGCTTCCCTGGCTTGTGTATCACCACTACTGTAGCTTTCTGCAAATCAGGTGGTAATGTACTCCCCTCCCTAGCCGCTCCAAACATGTCCAACAGGCGGGGTCTCAGTAATCTGTATTTAGACTCAAAAAACTCCACTGGCAGACCATTGGGGCCTGGGGATTTCCCTGACTTTTGTTATTCAAGGCCTCCGACACATCCTCCAACTACATCTCCTCTTCTATGGAAACGCTTTTTTGATACCTTGTTTTTTGGTTGTGTAATCAGTATTTTATATGTGCTGAGTGAGTAAATAAATGAATATTAGAGTGAAAACAAGATTTAAATGTATTGACTCTGAAAGCTTTTATACTATTAGGTTGAATACAATTCTTTTTGATTATTTTCATAATAAACCAGCATGTACCAATTAGCATTTCTTTCATTATTTGATTTTGTTAATGACAACCGATTATTTACATATCCAGTTTATGGTTTGATCTCTATATGACTGGAGGTGTGCAATAGTCTGAAGTTTGATTAAAGTGAGACTTGCATTCAAGTGCAGAGAAAAAGCACCTAACGTGTTTAATGGGAAGTGCACCTTCAGCAAAACCAATTGTTCACAGTGTTAAACAAGGATCGAGACAGTACTTTTGCGCAATTGTCCCAGAGCAACAAAAAAAACGTACTGCTGAACAGAAAGGGGCATATATACAAATCATTCACACAACGTAGAGCAGCATGCAATGGTGCTGTGCCACATTGCCTGAAAAAAAAAAGAGCAGAAATGCTCCATATTTTCCAAGATATGAAAAATATATGCTCTCTCCTTTGCGGTGGTGCACTGTATGATGCCTAGCACCAACACAGGCACCCTTGTCCTTAGAGGCATTTTTCTCTTTCTATGAGTAATGCGGAATGCATCATGCATAGAAAGAGGAAGTAACAAAGAGAAATACATATATTTATCCTCATTACACCTCACCTGGGATGGTGTAGCATTTTGACGCATTCTCAGGTTTACTAGGTTTAGTAAATCTGGGAACACCCATGGGAAGCTTACCAGCTTGAAATGTCAGGCAACACAGCACAATCGACTGTATTATGTTGCGTTTCTTTAAAAAGCCATGCAAATCAGTGCACTTCGCTCCTTTTGTGTCTTTGTAAATTTTACCGAAGCCTTTGGATTGCCCTTGCATCACCTTCTCACAACGCAAAGAGGCTTGATAAATCAGTGTTAAAGTCCTCTATAGATTTTTCTGAAAGTTGCAAAGACAGCTTTATGGCTTTTCGTATACCTAGATTTTGATCTGGCAATAGTTTGCATTTGTTTAAATTATTGCCAAGCAGACTGTGAAACTAATGAAATACAGTTCTTTTCTAATTGAAGTTTTTAAAATTCACTATTCAGCAATGTCACTCGCTTGAAAAACGTAAACCAGAGTCCTCAAATAAATATGATGAAAAATACATGATTAACTCTTTCGGTGCTCATGACGAGCTCAGGTTGTCATGAGGTACAGTGGCGCTGTGCTCATGACGGGCTGAGCTCGTCATAACCGCCGTGGAACATCCACACGGGGATAATTCTCCTGCTGTGCTGGGCATTCCATTAAACGGGCGTGGTCATGAGCACTGCGCCACCGTGCAGCGTGACGTGCCAAACTCGTCACAAGCAGGCCCCCTCCCCCCCCACCCCCGCACCGCGGGGGAATTAGCCCCACGGCGAAGGTGTTAAAACAATCAAACAAAGAATCAAAACACTAGAGTGAGCTTTTAGGTGTGGCTTTAGACAAGACCATTTGATTAAAAAAAATATGTACAATACACTCATTAGAAGGGGCTTTCAAGCACTTCACCGGTTGGTCTGTTGGAGTGTCATTCACATTTTGCTTCCGTCTACTACAGCATACAGCATGAGGCCGGGGGCAGTCCACTACAGCCACTGCATAAATTCACTTTGAGTGACTGCATTATGCTTTTTCACAAAGAGCACAAATGGACACAAGCTTGTTCCTTTCTGTGCCAGTGGCTTTTAAAGAAATGTATTACTTTGATGTTACCTTTGAGTTCAGAGTGTAATGTGACTGCAGGCTGCTACACCACATTTGAGCAAAGGCCACATTCGATGCTTTATCAGTTCCTGTCTCCTGACAATTCTGTTGTAAACTCCTTTTTAGAGTGTCCTTTGTTTGCTGTTTGACTGCTGGTATATCACAGTTTAACAGATTGCTTCCATTTGAAACTGATCTGTTGTAAGTTATTGAAAGCTTCAATATTATAAATGTGCATTCATAAGACAACAATTCTTCAGAACAAGTTTCTTCATCACTCAATTTCACCAATGGTTCTTTATTAAACTTTGCTCAGGAAGAAAAACAGCCTTTAATGTGTTTAACACTTTTATTGCTTCCTTTCTTTCATTCTTTCTTTCTTCCTTGCTTCCTTCTTACTGTGTAGCTTTCCTTGTTCCTTGCCTTCTTTCTGTTAATATTTAATTCTGTCTTTCTTTCCTTTCACTTTCATTCCTTCTTTGCTTTTTTCTTTTATTCTGTCATTCCTGATTTCTTTCTTTCCTTTTTTCTTTCTTTCGTTCCCTCTTTCCTTCCTTGCTTTCTTTTTTCTTTCATTCTTTCATTTCTCCTTTCATTCCTTCTTCTCTTTATTCTTTCAGTCCATCTTTTCTCCTTTCTTCCTTTCCCTTTCAATTTTTCTCTCACTCTCTCATTTTCCTCTTTGTTGCTTGCTGTCTGTGTTTTATTCTGTCTTTCCTTCTTGCTTGTTTACTTCTTTCTTTTACTCTTCTTGCCTTCTTTTTTTGCTTTCTCTCTACCCTTTGCCTTCTTTCTGTCCTTCCTACCTTCTTTATTGATGTCATTCCTTCTTTCCATCGTTCTTGCTTTTCTTCCATCTTTCTTTCTTGCTTTCCTTCTTTTCTTCTTTCTCTCTTGTCTTTCTTTCTTTCTTTCTTCATTTGTACTTTCTCTTTCATTCTTTAGCTTTCTTTCTCTCTTTCGTTCTCATTTATTCTCTCATGCTTTCATTCCTTCATTCCTTCCTTATTTCTTGTTTACTTTCTGTACTTCCTTCTTTTGGTCTGTCTTTCTATCCTTTTTTTCTTGGCTTTTTCTTTTCTTCTTTCTTGCTCACCTTCTTTTCTTCCTTCTTTCCTTCTTCTGTTCTTTCTTCCCTCTTTCTTGCCTTCTTCCTTTCATTCCTTCTTTCCTTCTTTCTTGCCTTCTTTCATTCCACCTTTCTTTCCTTCCTTATTCATTTCCTTCTTTCGTTCTTTCCTTCTTTTTCCTTCTTCGCGTCATTCGTTCTTCATTTTTCTTTCTTTCTTTCTTTCCTTCTTTCTTTCTTTTGTTCCTTCTTTTTCAAAGGGAAGAGGCTGACAACTAATAGCCTAACAATTAGCTTTTTCAGGCCTGAGGTAGCCAAGACCTTTTGATTTTACAAAAATTATGGGTATGACAAATTTATTTTCAGGGATTTTCAGCCACATTTCATCCATTGTTTGTGGTTGTGTCACATTTTTCTCCACTCCAATCCACTCGAGCACACATCAAGGGCAACCGTTTCACCCCATATAATCCATTGGATGACTTTACTGAGTTACAGCATCTTTAGTCAATGTATTTTCTTTAGATTGACAAACCTCCATCAGCTTCGCAAACAATAAAGTTTTGCAACATCCATGACAAATCAAGAATCGTCAAAAGGCTGGTGCGCAACGCCAGGCCTATTGGCTTTGCCAGTGTTTGTATCAATAATTTTTAGTCTGTAATAGGGTTATGACAATAGCAACATACTGCTATCTCCAGAGGCAGCGTTTTTTTCCAGGAATACTGATGGCAGGCATGCAACCTACGTTAATGCCCGCCCATAAACCTCACGGTGCACAGCTGCTAGCCCAAACCTTATTTCAAGGGTTAACCCAGTTTACAGAAAGTATGATGCGTCACATAATTGTTTTGAGCGGTTTGAAAAACTAGCTGCTTTCATGGTAGCGTTGAAGAACAGCTCCATCTGTGAAGGAGCCGCGGAGGCAATAAATGCCCCTAGGCTCTTGTAACAGTCTGCTGTAATGTAAAAAAGAATGATGGAATGACCTACAAAGGAAACAAATGGACACATGAACAGCCGCAGCTGCTATCTGACAAAGCTCACCCAGTTCAAGGCAGCTGCTACTACGAACTGAAACAATATCAATCAAGCTATTGCGGCAATGCTGGGTTTAACAGCTTTAAATAAAGTCAATCTGAAAATGCTTTGTTGTGAGATACTTCGAAATGAAAGACAACGAAACGAGCACCGCTGCAAACAAACAATACGTCTGCCCTCATTCCAAGGTTAACGAAACTCCTGGTGATGATTTCACACCCGGTTCCCCCAAAATCACAGCGACATGTAGTTCGCCCCAAGTTAATTTGTAATGGAATAAATGGAATAAACAATTACCATGAAATCATTCATACCTATACATTTTCACGAGTCATTTTCAAAGGGCTGATTTAGCAAGTTTTGGACCCAGTGACACCTGGATGTGGTATTTGTTCATATATAATTACTGTCTCACCTAATATCAGTTCAAATAGTTTCTGCCCACATCGATATTTGAATATAACTTGACATGTGGACCTTTAACTTTAAATTTAACAGTTTTTCCCGTTGATGGATGTGGTTATATATGTATACGTCTGATCTTTTATGTCTAAAAAAGCATTTTGTTTTCACACTAAGTATAAATGTGCGTGTCATTGGAACAATGTCTGAGAAAAGCGTTTTATCACACTACTGGTAAAGTACTGATAAATCCGCCAAACAAGTGAAAGCGTTCTTCAGGATAGTCAACGATCGCTTGCCACATAAGCTGATGCCAAGCCTCTAAATTACAACTCGATAACTTAATTTTAAGACCAGATCACCAACATTAAAACTCTGGATGTCACTGAAAAAAATACGTTTTTCAGGAACTGAGGGCCATATTATCAAGAAAGGGCGATACATTATAGCCGCTTTTATCGGCAGGAAACTGCTGCTAAACCGGCGATAATGGGCTTGATAATATGCCCTTGTGAATTCCCATAGAAGCCCAGGTTAACACCAGAACCTGGGCTTCTATAGGAATTCATAAGGGCATTTCCTGCCGATAAAAGCGGCGATATTGTATCGCTCTTTCTTGATAATATGGCACCGAATTATTTAGTTGAGACACTGTTTGCTAGAAAATTCTCTTCATTCTTTCACCCTTGCACGTCTTCGGAAACCCTACAATTCACAAAGAATTGTAACTGTATACTGTAAAGCAACTTCCCAAAATGATTCACTTTAATAAACGTGCGAATCCGTAATTGTAGCAGGTGCATATTTGTGAATCTGTTAATCTCTTAATTGGGGAGAGGAGATTGGGGAGAGGAGTTGGCCTAACGACTAGGGCGCTCGACCTCGGATCTGGGTTCGAGTCTCGGTAACAACACCAAAAACCTCCTGTGATTCTGGGCAAATCACTTAATCTCCCTGTGCCTAAAATGAATGTGTTTCCTCATGTAACGTAACTGGTGCTATGTAAAGCGCTCTGATACCCGATTCAGTTCGGGTCTAGTTCGCGCTATATAAAACTTTGTAAAAAAAAAAAAAAATGTAAGGTATAATTGAATTTGCACTTGATTTCTTATTTTGTTCTTTATATGTAAAATAGGTTTCCCCTGTTAGAATCCTATTCCCCCTGCACACCTACAATAATTTCGAGAAGTGTTCTCTTTTCTTTTCAACCTTGAAAACCAGTTTACTCCATTAAATGACTGAAGTAAATCTTGGGCCAGTGAGAGGATTAGAAAATACCTACAAATAGATATAACACATATCTCAGGCCTGCCATTGCAGTCTGTGTGCAGTTTTAGGCTTCCAATTCAACCTCACAAAATAAAACTTTTGCCAGACATAAACCTCCCTTTTTAATACATATAAGTCACCTCTAAAGCACGTCCTGAACAGCCAAAAGGCAGGATTGCAGTGTATTTAAGAAGCTGGACATCAACTTTTAAGTTATCCATGTCCATTTAGTGAAAACTCCCAAATATGTTTTTCTCTACAGTCAGGACAACCTCTCCCATAGACAGGACTGGACTCGGAACCTAAAGCTGCCCTGGCAAATGTTGTCAGACCAGCCCCCTCATGGTGCATAGTGACCACACGCAGCAAGCAATCCTGACCACCACAACTGAGTTTTGGGAGGTAATATTAATCTTTATTGTTCAATGAATTAAAATTGTTACAATATTCTATCAATAAAACAAAAACTTGTTTAAGATCTCACACAATTAGTTAAGAATGAAGTAATCATTTAAAAAGATTTAAAATAATTAAAATGACTGTTATTAAGATTATTGTATTATCTAGCAGTGAGGTGTTGTGCGTTGGATTTAAGGAAAAGTTTTTATCGTAGTCTCTCTTGCTTTATGGCCAACTAAGTACTGTTATAATTCAGTTTTCAGTTTCAGTTTGGCTCAGATTGCGTCTGTGAATTTCCCTAGTCGGGCTGCAATTTGAGGTGTTTTAATAGAGAAGCACTGGTCGGAAACTTCCCTGCAACTTTGTAGGCCAAGCAACCTACAGATGGGGAGAATCAAGCGCTGCCGTTCACTGACTAGCTTTAGGCAACAGCACAACAGATGGAGCCAAGATTCACGGTGGTAATTGCAGAGTATGCAAGCCACTGAATTATCCTGCCGGGCCCAAATTGGGTTAAAATCCGTGATGGGCAAAGCGAGAAGTCTCATATAGATGATTCCTCCCCGAGCCAGGACAGTCAAAGCTTGCTCCAGGTAGGCCTGTGGTTTTCCCATGGTGTATGAGGAGTCCAGCGAGGAAAGATTGAATTGGTAATGCAGGCTTTCCAAATCCCTTTAAAAAGATATTCTCTTGGCCTGAGTATTCACTGTTTTCCTCCAGGCTGTTAGTGGGATGTCAGGGTTATGCAGATTTTGGATGTTGATGTCCAATAATCTAATGCCTGCTGCCAAATGAGCCTGCCATGGGGAACCCTCCTCTTCGAAGAGCGTTTTAATTAGTCTTTTTATTGACAATTCTGGTGCTCGCATGGTCTGATATAATATTTTATTAAATCACCTGAACAAGTGATGTCCAGACTGGTGAGACCCAACTCCAGCCTTACTCTTGGTCTCCTGGCCTGTCTAGGGAGAGCTTGGACCTTTTTGTAAGCCAAAATTTGATGGTTCGCGAGGAACTTATTGAAGGCACCGGGGAAAACTAAAAGGCCATAGTTAAGAGAGGGCACAAGTTTTGCCTTAAGAACTTTCAAAATGGGTTCAGCAGTTGGACTGTGAAGTCACTGATTAAGTCTTTTTAAAGAGGAAATTATGCTAGACGCTTTCCTTCTCAGATGTTTCAGATGGACTGTATATTTTGACCCTTTCGATAGCCAGAAGCCCAAATAGTTGTAGCTCATAATTGTTTTAATTTGCAGGGCCCCAAGTTGCCAATGTATGGTCTTCTTACGAGGGTACTTCCCGAATATAAGTATCCTAGTCTTCTCCTGGTTCACCAGGAGTTGGTTCTGTTGGTTATATCCATGCAAAGCTTTTAGGGCCTTCTGTAAGCCAGTTCTCGTGTGGTCCATAATTACGATGTCATCCGCATACTGGAGTATTTTAAGCCGCATTTTTCCCAGTCTAGGGGGCAATAGGCTTGCCCCCTCCAGCACTTTCCCCAGATCAGCTGTGTACAGATTGAAAAGTTTAGGGGCAAGTACACACCCTAGTTTTAAGCTGTTATTAGGTGGCAGTGACTAATGTTTGACTGATTTTAATTCGAACCCAGGTCCCCTGATATAGGGACATTTTGGCTTTTAGCAACTGTTGGGGGATTCCCCAAGTATGTAGTTTTCCCACAGCTTCCCACGATCAACCCTATCAAAAGCTGCACTATAATTCACAAAGCAACAGAAAAGTGGTAACTCAGATGTCTGGGTAGCACGGTTAGACAGGTGGCCCAGTACTAAGATGTTGTCTGTTGTAGAGCTTTGGGCCCTGAATCCTGTTTGAAATAGGGGAAGAATGTTATTATCTGTTACCCAAGCTTTCAGTTATTTCAAAAGTATTCTGGTGAATGCTTTAGCTTCAACATCCAATAAAGCAATGAGCCGGTAATATCCGGGTTTTGTGCTGTCCCCTTTTTTGTAAATTGGGGACAGTATTGAGCCTTTCCACGATGATGGAACAGTAGAGGTGGCAAAGGTGTGCTTAAAAAGTGTTGTTAACTGCTCTGCCCAGAATCCCTGCGAGGCTTTAAACACAGATGCGGGAACTCCATTGAGTCCTGGAGCTCCATCTGACCTCATATTTTTGATCAGGGTAATTACCTCAGCCACTGTGATATTGGACGTTTTAATGACTTTATCTTTTTTGGAGATTGTTGATGGGAGTAAGTTAGGGTGATATCCTGTTGCGTTGAGTACAGCTGAGTTGCATGTTTAACCCATTCCAAGGCGGCCGCTCCATTTTCTTTTGTCTGGCCGGTGTTGGTAAATTGCTTAATATGTGTCCCCTTTCTTTGAGGAAGGTAAAAACATTCACCCATTCTCTCTTGATTTTCTTAGAGCGTATTTCACAGGCTTTCTTCCTGTGCACTGTGCGGAGAGCTGTTATTTCCTGAGGTTTGGGGTTTTTGGTGCCTTTCCTTCTTGCCTTCAAGCCCTTGAAAGACTGCGTTTTGTGTGAATTAGGTCTCTTGATTTAATAGTTTGCGAAGGTCCCAGAGAGTGGGTATCCTGCACTTGGGTGCCTCCAATTTGTTCCCCTAGGGCTAATTTTAATTCTGCTAAGAGTGCTTCCCAGTGCACCTGGGGCAAGACTGGACTCGTGACTGTGGAATGTGATTCTTTGTGAGTTACCCACTCCAGGATTTTGGGGCCAAGATTGATAGTCCATTTTATTCTCCTCAGGATTTCATAGCGTTCGTCGACGGTTGAGACCCCTAGTGTTTCCAGTTGTGTTGCAGATTCCCCACTTAGCTGCAGGGTCATCCTCAGTGGCCTGTGGTCACTCTCATCCCCATTGTCCACTTTAAAATTGTTAAAGTATGGTATTAGATGGTCCGAGATGAAAATGTAGTCTATTGTGGACTTGTCACTAAAGGTGGGTAGAGGGAGCCAGAGATGATCTGCGGCTATTTTGATAGTGTAAGCAGAGACCATACTATGATTTAGAAAGAGCTGCTGCAGTGAGGCACCATCGATGTGTGATAGAATATGCACTTTCGACGTCCCTAACTCCCGAGTGTTCAGATCACCAGCGATAATGGGAAGGTGTGAAGCATATTTGTTAATGCAAAAACCAGCAAAAGAAAGCCTGTAAGGGATTCACTGTTGCATCACCTATATATACACATAAATCGAAATAGATTGCTGTACAGACGCTGCCCACCTCCTAAGTCCACTGCCAGAGGACTTTAAACAGATAAATACAAAACAAGAAAATGGAGAGGCAACAGAGAAAGATGATGAAAGGAATGTCTCAATGCGACAAGACACAACAGATGTCTTTCATTGATGTGAAACAAATCCAGTTTTAATATGTCTTCATGACACGATGATACAAGTGAACATCCAATATTCTCAATATAGGATAACCAAAAAACAGCCAAGAAACAGCCAACGCGTTTTGCCCGATGCGGGCTTCCTCAGGGCAGAAATATTTTGAATTGGTTGCAGTCACACAATTTGGACCTCAAATGATAAAGTACGTAAGCAAATACGCTTAATAGTTTGCATGTCCTATATACATATGTCATCGAGAATTACAGAGAATGGAGGACATGACTTAGACAGGATGAAAGTATTAACAAAAAATTCTTTAAGCACCGTACTGAGTAAGTCTGTGTTATTTTTTCAGAAGTGATTTGAGTCGCGCGATTGAGGTGTACACTATGATATGCAACACGCCCAATAATTTTAAAACGTCTCCATTACGTCCGACGAGTCTATACTCTCGCTTCCTGACAACCGGATTTCGGGCCAAATCCGGTTGTCCATTCTCTGTTGCTCTCGACGCCATATGTATATAGGACAAGCATACTATTAAGCTTATTTGCTTACGTACTTTATCATTTGAGGTCCAAATTGTGTGACTGCAATCAATTCAAAATATTTCTGCCCTGAGGAAGCCCGCATCGGGCGAAACGCGTTGCCTGTTTCTTGGCTGTTTTTTGGTTATTCTATATTGAGAATATTGGATGTTCACTTCTATCATCGTGTCAAGAAGACGTATTAAAACTGCATTTGTTTCACATCAATTAAGGACATCTGTTGTGTTTTGTCGCATTGAGACATTCCTTTCATCATCTTTCTCTGTTGCCTCTCCATTTGCTTGTTTTGTACATATTTGTTTATGAGCTGGTCCATTTTTATTGTCATTATTTTTAGAACATGTTTTTTTTTTGCTGGGAGGCAGGGTTTACATAGCAATTTATTACCAAGAGACAAATTGGATTGTTGTTAATTTTCAGTCCGCTAACTAGGACCGCTTGCATATCTGAGATGTTGGTTGCGATAAGAGTAGTCTCTAGTCTGCGTGCTTGGTTTATGTAAATTGACAGCCCACCAGAAGCTCTCCCAAAAATGTTGCGTTTTATAGCTGTAGTGTGTAATTCATAGAAGCCGTGAAGAATTAATGGTTCAGGTCTTTTGTAGGCACAAGATGTAATTTCCACAGAAGTAGTTACTCACTAAACTATAGTCAAGATGTCTTTTTATGCCAGCTACATTCCAGGAGATCATGGACAGCTGAATGTCATTTCCCGTAGTTCTGGGGTTGAACAGTTGGCATGCAGCGTTTTTGATGTTAGAAGTGCCATCGTAGTTGCCGCTCTGCTGGATGAAACCTGGTGCCCATCCCAGGGGAATGGCTTGGCCTACTTGCATACACTGTCCTATATTCAGAGGTACTTGTGATCCTAAATGTATGGTACATACTCGGCTCAGTGGCTAATTTTCTCGCTTGTGAGTTACACTCTGTCCCCTTTAGGACTGAGTAGACTTCCTTAGTAGGTGGTGGTGCCGCTAACACGTGTGGATACTTCTCTAGGACAGGATAGGCAATATCAATGCCCCAGTCTGCCACTTGCGATATTTCTTCTGGAGTTAGCCCCGTACTGGTGTGGCAACTCAGCCCTATCGAGTTTGAATCCCCATGAATATCACTGGTAAGACAAAGGAACTTAACCCAGACTAATTCATCCGAGTGTGTTCCTGACAACGTCGGAATGTGTTTAAATAGACGAAGTATATTGCCCCTATTTAAGATGTAATGTTGGCCTTTGATGAAATATCTAGGCGTGAGGATTACCTCATGGTTTTTTTTTGCAGACTTTTCTTGGATTATTGGTTTGCTCTACTTTATGATCGATGTTTGGACCAGTGTATAAAATATTTTGGTTGATGCTTGGGCCTATATTGATCTGATTAGTCTCTGTGCTGGTCCTAGGATTTTGTGTTGGCAGACTGGCCCTCAAAGGAACCAATGGGAAAGGGCCATGTGGGGCGCAGATACCAAAATCAGATCCGGTCTCATTAGGCAGACTTAGTTGATCTTTGTGCTCCGACTTCTTGTTGTTGATGTTTGGTGAGGGGACTGATTGAGTATTTATTGCAGGACCAAGTGAATTAAGCGAGTCCCCCGTTCGGGGAATTGACAGTAATGGTCTTTCAGTTGCTTGTTTTGCTTCTGGTGGAATTGATACTGTAGATATTTCATCGCTCAAAGCGTGTTTTATAGTGAAGATTGTAAAATTCCGGATTTTCCCATTGTCGACTTGTGATATTTGATTACAAGTTGACACGGAGCAGACAACCATTTTAATAGCCTTTGTGTTTTTTCTCTAATTCCCCTTGCTTTTTTTGTGCCCTCCTTGAGAGAGGAACGTCCATTCTTCCCTGGATGGAATGTCGTGTTTTGGCAGCTCCTGAGTTAGCGTTTAGCACAGCTACACGGTCTTTTCTGTTAACTTGACCAAAATGAACGGGGGCCATTTTGAATCCCTCTGACTTCCGTTTCCTATGAACACGCTGCCTCGTGGTCAGTATGCCCTTTCGTCCTTTCTCGATACCCATGGTCACTAGTCTGCTCGGCAACAGGCTATTTTTAGTACTGGTCAAGCGCACATGCGCATTACGCACCAATTGGTCACTCTTTAGGAATGTTCACACTAACTGACCAGTGCTGTTGAAACTCCTCCCACACGTTGGCTGTGTTCCAAAAATGACCTTATATGTACCTAAAATGTGTAACTTGTAACCGCCTATCTTTTTATTACTATTAAACTGTATAAAAGAGGTCGCGCACCAATGTTCGGTGTGCTACTTCTTACATTGCCGAAGGGTGCTGTGGGAATGTATCACCACCCCATGGGGTCTTAATAAACTTGTCTTTTACCTTTTCCAGTGTCCGTGCCAACTTCTATACTAAGGCGTCCGAGAATTTAGCAGAGTATGTAGGCCTGATTTGAACCCGATACCACAATTGGCGACCACGAAGGGACTCATTGGCGACTCGGATGCTCGAAGGAGAGGTCGTGACGAAGGTTAGGAAACTCGCCATGGACGCGATCGCTGCCATTGAGTGACCCGAGTCTCGGCACCCACGGTGTGTTTTCCCTTCCTTCCGATCTGACCTTCCAGGTGGCGCCGGTCCTCGACTGAGATTCTGATCTTGGATTGTCGTGATGTGCCGTTTTGGCTGATTTGACCACAGAACTTGGCAGTTGGACTTTGGACGTTTGAAAATATTTGGTAAGCTTTTAAGTGGTGAGGTAGTCTACTGACACTTACTGTGGTTTTTTTTGAAACTTTGAATTTGAATTTGTTAGCTAACGTTTTGAATCTTTGAATTTGAATTTGAATATGTGAAGTGCACCTCACATAGGCAGGCATGTAGGGATATTTCTCTGATTTATTTGATTTGAACAGTGCACCGTGTTAGGTGGCATTTTTGTAGTATCACGTTTTTGTGGTACTTTTTGAAACATGCCTGTTTTTAGCACACTCCGTAGGATGTGCTGTTCTGAAAACGGTACCAATTATCGATTAAGTGCAAAACAGCCGGCTCCCCCAGAGGGGACTCCAAATCGTGACATGTATGTAAAATTCGGTATTCCACCAATAATGTATAGTACATTATGGCATAAGTATACTAAAACTGATCGTGAATTACAGTGGCCACTATATGGGTCGTTTGACCTTCGAAAGGTACAGTATGTAGAACAGTGTTTGTTTCAGCGAAGGTCTAGACAAGATATGTTTGATTGTGTGCGTATGTGGGAGAAAGAGGTGCGTGAACGAGCGAAGCGTGAGGAAGCCTTGGCGGAGAAAGTGCAGCGGAAGGCTGCACATGACAAAGCTTTACAGCTACAGGAGAAGGAATTACAGGAAAAGAAAGAGAGGGAGAGACGAGAACGCAATTTACAGGTTAATGGTCAATTCCCTATCAGGCGTCCTCTTTATCCAGTCCTTACTAATGAAACGGATGATTTTTCATTACTAGATCGGTGTCCGCCTCCGTATGTCGTACCTACGGCTCCGAACGAGGACTCGGACGAGGATAGTGATCGAACACAGCGTACCAGGTTACATGCGGAACGAGCTGCGGAATTACGTTCATTTGCACGAAAATTAAATATTAATACTGTTACTGTTTCTGACGTTACTGAACAAATGGAACAGTGGCCTGATAAGGAACGACTGTATTTTTTAGATCATTTTGGAAATGAAGTTGTTGAGCGGTATAGAAAATATTCTCTCGAGTTAGAACCAAAGGAGATATCCAAGGGTTGTGAGAATTTTCGTAAAGGTCTTTTTGTTCTTTCAGATGCGGACGACTTCTTCAAACGTTTGATTGAACTGCGTAATGAGGCGACACGACTACGGGAGTTGGAAAAGTCGAAGAATTCGTCTACGTCTGGAGCGACGGGGATATCCAAAGAATGCCCTATCTTTGAAACAGATAAGATCGCTGCGATTAATGTTAGACCTATGCGAGAAGCTGCGCCTTTATATGTCCCTCATAAAGGGGATGGCACAGATGATGATAAGAGATCAAAAGACGCGAAAGGGTATTTTGTATATAACTGGGTTTATACGCCTTGGAATAGAGCAGATGTTATGGCACTGAAGAATGCGTTACCCGATCCCCGTAAAAATCCTGCGGCTTTCTATGAAAATGTTGAAAGTGCAATTTCTTCGTGTATCATGACGTTAGTTGATATTGATCTATTTTTTGGGTTAATATTGCCCCCTGACATGTGGAGAGCGATTCGTAGGTTTGATGACCTCACGACTCTCGGGGCCACTTGGAAAGATCTTGTTCAGGCTGATTTAGATAGAGAACCAGCATGTAAGCCGTGTCAATTAATATTAGACCTTCCAGGGGCCATACTAACAAAACTAAAGACTCTTGCTCCCGCTAAAAAGATTGATTGGACTATATTAGCCTCTTGTAAGCAGAAAGCGGATGAATCAGTTTCCGATTTTTTCTCTCGCTTCGAGGAAGCGTTCCATGATTACAGTGGTCAATTATTGACAGAAGATACTGGCAGGCATTTATTTGTTGATAAGTATGTGGCTAATCTCCTACCGGAGATTGCGAAACGATTGAAAACGAGTGAAAGTTCATGGACCACAGCGACCCCAGTTTCTTTATTGACTATGGCTCAATATTATGAAAGACAGGAATTGGAGGCGAAAGAAAGTAGTGAAAAGAAGGCGAAGGAATTGAAAACGAAGGTAATGTTAGCTCAGGTTCAGGCTACGAGAGGGAACACTAGAGGGGGACGAGGATCGTACAGTAATGCTCCTCCCCCTCGTTCTGACATTTCTGTGAATCAATGTGCATACTGCAAACAGTTTGGGCATTGGATTGCAGACTGTCCGGTGTTTCGAGAGCAGCGTAATTTGAGGGGGCGAGGAAGTGGAAGGTCTAGGAGTTATTATGGAGGGTCAAGAGGAGGTTATGGCACGAATGATCGTGGGGGATATGGAGCGAGGGGTCGTGGTCAGTCAGATTATAACACGTTTGATAATCGCAATCAATATCAGATAAATGAGGGTGGTCCTGCTGAACTACGGGATGAGCATTACGCATAGGATTGCGTAGGATGGGGTGTGGAATCGGTTGAGGTACCAGTTGATCAGAGGGGTCCATACATAGAAGCACATGTTCTGGGTTCCACTGATCAATTTCTGGTCGATACAGGAGCTACTCGTAGCGCTTTGTCCAAATACTTGGTTCCAAGGGCTCCCCTGTCTGGCGAGGTAATTACAGCAATAGGGTTCGATGGAACACCTACTTCTAGCCCATTGTCTCAACCAGTTGCATTTCATGTCGATAAATTTGCTGCCCCTTGTCCCTTTTTGTTGTCCCCAAATACACCAGATAATATTATTGGACTCGATATGTTAAAACACTTTCGAGCTACTATTCGCTGTGCCCCAGAAGGAGTGCGAGTTGTGTTGAATGAGAATTACCCAGACTTTGAGCGAGTGTGTTTTCTCCATGAATCTGAAGTATTGGTCTCCTTACCGAAAACGTTGTGGGCCACTTCTGACACGGATGTAGGGCGAATGATAATTCCTCCAGTGCGTATTACTGTAAAGGAGGGAGTATCTCTGCCACGTGTCCCGCAATATAAGATTTCTAGAGAAGGTGAACTTGCTTTAATACACATTGTAAATGATTTGATTTCGGCAGGAGTAGTCGAGGAAGTTCCTTACAATGTTTGCAATAGTCCAATTTTACCGATCCTTAAGAGAGATACAGATGCTAAGGTTTACCGTTTCATTATTGATTTGAGGGAAATAAACAAGATAGTAGTGCCTCAGTACCCGGTGGTGTCTGACATCACCACATTGCTTACGTTGGTTCCACCGACGGCAACTACTTTTACAGTCATTGATTTGAAGAATGCCTTCTTTTCGATCCCTGTACATCCTGACAGTCGATATCTATTCGGCTTTACATTAAATAATAAATCGTACAGATTCTGTCGAGTTCCTCAAGGCTATACTGAAAGTCCTAGCATTTATAGTCAAGCATTAAAAAGACAGCTTGATTCCTTTGACTTACAAGAGGGAGTGGTTCTCATTCAATATGTAGACGATATCTTACTTGCTGCAGACACGCCAGAACAATGTGAGAAGAGTACCTTTTCCTTGCTTTCCTTCCTGGCTAAACATAATCATAAAGTTTCGAAGAAAAAGCTACAATATTGTAGACCAAAGGTGACCTACCTCGGTCATCTTTTGTCTAAGGAGGGCCGTGCATTGACACCAGATCGAATTCAAGCAATTCTAGATACTCCAGTCCCTCGCACTCAGAAAGATGTTCGCGCCTTTATAGGTTTGACGTCTTTTTGTAGGCAATGGATATTGGGTTTTTCGCATATCGTTAAGCCATTGTTGGCATTGTTGTCTAAAGATACACTGATTTCCATTGAATGGACAGATGAATGTCAGAATGCTTTTGAGCAATTGAGACAAGCTCTTTGTTCTGCACCAGTGTTGGGTACACCTGATTACACGAAGATTTTTACATTATATGTACACGAGAAGGATGGGTGCGCATTGTCAATGTTAGTGCAGACACACGGAGACAAACAGAGGCCTTGTGCATACTTCTCGGCGGTACTCGACCCTGTGGCTCGAGGATTGCCTGGATGTTTTCGAGCAGTTGCAGCAACAGCAGTAGCGATACGACAAAGTGAGGGAATAGTTTTGTCACACAAATTATTGGTGCTAGTTCCCCATGCAGTAGATGCGTTACTGAATCAAACGAAAACACAGCATCTAACTAGTGCCCGTCTGACAGGATATGAGCTAACGTTGTTGGCGCCGCACATCACACTAAAACGATGTGCAACATTAAATCCTGCTACTTTATTGCCGGATCCTGTTGCTGAGACCCAGAAGGAAGAACAACATGATTGTGTTTTTCTGACTGAGGAACAGACAAAGGGTCGTATCGATTTACAGGATACGCCATTTCCAGATGTAGATGGGGAACTGTGGGTTGATGGGTCATGTGTGAGGTTACCAGATGGTACGACTTCCGCAGCTTATGCGATCACGACACTTAAGACTGTGATAGAAGCAGCACGGATACCCCAAAAATCGGCTCAAGCGGCTGAGTTGATAGCCTTAACGAAGGCATGTGAGTTAAGTGCTGGACTATGTGTGAACATTTACACGGATAGTCGTTACGCTTTTGGAGTAGTGCATGATTTTGGCCTACTTTGGAAGGAACGAGGATTCCTGACTTCACACGGAGTACACATCATGCATGGAGAATTAGTACGCGATCTCCTGAATGCACTGTTATGCCCAAAGAAAGTTGCAATAGTCAAGTGCAGCGCACATAAAAAGGTGACGGACAAAATAGGACAGGGCAATGCTTTTGCAGACCGCATTGCGAGAGAGACCGCTATGCTGAAAAATAATTTCCCCATGTATGTGGTGAAGTCACAAGCTGAGCGGTGGCATGATGCTAGAGAAGAAATACTCGATATACAGAAGTCAGCATCAGAGGCAGAACTTGTGAAATGGGCCATCGAGGGAGTACTGGATGATGAGGGTTGCTGGCGTAGTAAAGATATGGAGAGATGGAAACTACCCATGGCCTATTTACAAACAATGGTGCAAATGACACATGGACTGGCACACATTGGAGCTCTCGCAATTACTAAATTGCTTACACGAGTTTGGGAAAATGCTGACATTGCTAGCACGGCTAAGAGAGTAGTGCAGACCTGTCTGATATGTTTGCAGCACAATCCTGGACAAGGGACTCATACTCCTAAAGGTGGGTTTGTTCCACCTACTGCACCATTCGAAGTATTGCAAATGGATTACATCCAGCTGGAACGCTGTAATAATCTCAAGTATGTCCTAGTGGTGGTGTGTGCCTTCAGCAAATGGATTGAGGCTTACCCTACGAAAGACAATACAGCATTGACAACAGCTAAGGTGCTACTCAAGGAGTACTTCCCGCGATACGGTGTTTGTAAACTTATGTGGAGTGATAACGGCCCTCATTTCATTGGGAAAGTGGTGGAGTACGTCCTGAAAGGATCGGGAATAAAACAAAGATTCCATGCTGTCTTTCATCCGCAATCAGCAGGTTTAGTAGAGAGATACAATGCAACTCTGAAGCTGAAGCTAGCAAAGATAGTGGCATCGACATCTCTGAAATGGCCGGACGCTTTGCCTCTGGCATTGCTGTCCATTCGATCAGTGCCCCATTCTCGGTCTGGCCTCACACCCTATGAAGTGGTGTTTGGAAGGCCTATGAATATCTGGGGAGTTCCAAAACCTCGTTTGATACATGATATGCCTTGTATAATGATGAACGATTATCTGGCACGATTAACAAATGATTTGCTTTCTATTCATCAACAGGTTCGAGAGGCGCTCCCTGATAATTCTGCTGGTGAGGCTCACGATCTCCGCCCTGGGGACCACGTGATGGTCAAAGTCTTTGAGCGATCCAGCAGTTTGGAACCGAGATGGCATGGCCCTGAGCAAGTGCTGCTGGCTACGCGAACTGCCGTGAGAGTCACCAATAAGAAACGGTGGATACATTCAACGCACTGCCGACGTGTCTCTCCGGATCTGGTGAGCCCTGTGGTGCTATCTGACTACAGAAAGATTTTGGATACGGAAAAGAGCCCAGCTGTCACGCCTGATGAATTGGAGGGAGCCTTCCCGGACCACGTTGTTTCTGATAAAGTGAAATATAATCTACGCCCCAGGAAATAAGATTTCTCTTGTGCTCTTTTTGAAACTGGTTGGTGACCGCTCTGAGGTTTGTGAAACGGAAGCCGGGAATATCAAGGGGGGGGGATCAGTTCTGCCCAGTGTAGCGACACCCGTCTTGAATCCCGGAGAACAAATCAACGGCAGCCTCGGTTCAGAACCATCGTTTTATTTTTTCCCGCGTAGTGTTGTTTTTGAAGAAGTATTGTTTTATGAACTATGGCCTCTCCTTCGACACGAAAGAGGAGAATTCTTGGTGCTGTTTTGTTTGTTTTGACTGTAGTGGTGATCGCAGTATTAGCTTGGACTATAGAACTGTTGTTTCCTGTACGAGAACATTTACTGCCCACCACTCCAAGCCCGTCTGAACATTTTCATTTCACTCTGCCTTTTCATGAAGAAAGACATAGACAGACTTATTTGAACAACAGCTTTATTAAGATTCTGCATCATACTCATAATATGACCAATACGTCCAATTGTTGGGTGTGTGGAATGTTGCCCGGACATCAGAAGAAAGGAGGAACACCACTCATTCCTCTCCCGTTTTCTCATAATGGTTCTTGTCATGCTTGGTACACTCTTCTTTTTACTCTGCGATGGCCAACGAAAGGTGGACTACTTTTTCGGTTGAATAAAATATGCTATAACGATAAAGATGGCTATCCACACGCTGAAGGAACTAAATTCGAATGGGAAGAATATCGTCCGGACAATGTTTCTACACCTCGTGTATATACGAATCAAAGACTTATAAATGTGACGAGCATGCATATAATAACTGTTATCGATACAAAAGCAGATTTGTGTATCAGAAATAAAGGTACAATCCCTGTAGGCCGCAGTGAATGTAATATTACGCTTACCTTTGATACACCGACTGGAATTGCATTTGTAGCTTCACATAACACATATTTCATTTGTGGAAATAAGGGATACCATCGTCTACCATTGGGATGGTTGGGAACGTGTTATATAGCGTTTGTATTACCACCTGTGTTTATTGCTCCTCCCATGTATCACAATGATTATGTTTTGTACCATGATTTCATATTGAATAGAGTGAAACGAACAATAGATCTTGATGAAATAGACCAGACTGATACCACTTTACAACAATATGTAGATTTCAATTTGGGGTTATTTTCATTCGTAGGAGCTGCATTGAATAGCAGGAAGATAAGGCGGCTTACACGTGTGGTAGAAGCCGTTGCTAATGAAACTGCCTCTGCTTTAGGGAATATTACTGAAGAATTACAAATTACCAGAATTGTAGCGCTCCAGAATCGAATGGTTCTAGATGTGATACTAGCTGATAGGGGTGGAGCATGCCGTGTCATCGGAAGTAGTTGTTGCGTGTACGTACCAGATAACTCACCTTCTGTATATGATTCAATTACAAAATTACATAAGATAGCTGCTGAGATCCACCCAGAAAATGGAACATGGACCTTTTCTGGTTGGTTCTGGACCCTGCTTAGTACTTGGGGTTGGAAATTATTAACGATTCTCTGTGTTTTTATTGGAGTACTATTCTTCCTTTGTCTATGTATTCAATGTGGCCCTACATTATGTTCTGTATGTATCACAGCCTGTATCCCGTCCAAACGAGCTATTGTTAAGCAAGAGAAACTGATCAATGATGAAGTATTGAAAATAATGGCTATTAACATTGAGGATGAACATTCTGACTATGTCCACTATGAGGTAGCTTTTGCTAAACGCTAAAAGGGCCGTCTGTCGTGTTTTGGCAGCTCCTGAGTTAGCGTTTAGCACAGCTACACGGTCTTTTCTGTTAACTTGACCAAAATGAACGGGGGCCATTTTGAATCCCTCTGACTTCCGTTTCCTATGAACACGCTGCCTCGTGGTCAGTATGCCCTTTCGTCCTTTCTCGATACCCATGGTCACTAGTCTGCTCGGCAACAGGCTATTTTTAGTACTGGTCAAGCGCACATGCGCATTACGCACCAATTGGTCACTCTTTAGGAATGTTCACACTAACTGACCAGTGCTGTTGAAACTCCTCCCACACGTTGGCTGTGTTCCAAAAATGACCTTATATGTACCTAAAATGTGTAACTTGTAACCGCCTATCTTTTTATTACTATTAAACTGTATAAAAGAGGTCGCGCACCAATGTTCGGTGTGCTACTTCTTACATTGCCGAAGGGTGCTGTGGGAATGTATCACCACCCCATGGGGTCTTAATAAACTTGTCTTTTACCTTTTCCAGTGTCCGTGCCAACTTCTATACTAAGGCGTCCGAGAATTTAGCAGAGTATGTAGGCCTGATTTGAACCCGATACCACAGGAATTGTTGCTCTCAAGCACTTTGGCTAGGTGTGTAGATCTAGGGCTGGAGATGGGGCCTAGTGACCTGGTGTTAACGTTGGTGGATGTGGGTAAAATTTGGTTTTTGGGTTTTATTATGGAATTACTCGGGGAAATTATAGCCAAATTGGCTTGATGCTCTACACTGTCTGTTGTGGATGCCATGCCCCTGTTGTTTCGTTGGTAAGTGGTTCCTTCTGTTTGTTCCTTCAGTGCAGCTACCAAGGTTGTTAGAATTTTAGGGAGTGTTGCCCATTTATCGATGAGTTCAGCGCAAGTGCAAGTATAGTATCGAGTGACCTGCGTGTCACTGAGCTTATTTTCTATGAAGTCCACCTTGTTGTTTAGCTCCACAAAGCGTTGTGCAATTGTTGATAGCAAATCAATTTGAAGCTCCATTTTGTTGGACTGCCAAAGTAGTACCCTTGCCGTTGACTCATTTGTTTCACCAGTTGAGGTTGGATCAGGGTCATTTATGAAGCTGCTACTATGTAAACTTTGGCTTTGAATTCTCTGGGTTGCTGAAGAAGAGAGCCGAGTATCACTGGCCGGTCTGAGGAGTTTTGGGGTAAGCTCCAAGGTTCTTTGTATCTTTCTTTCCAAATTCTGTAAAAATATTGGAGATAGGAAACTGCAGTTTCCTTGTTGTGCTGGTGTTTGGTTCTTAGTTGGACCAAGTCCTGATGGCTCTAAGTAAGGCATCAAAATAGGGGACTGCAAAGTTGCTTGCTGGTGTGAGTGTGTTTGAACTGGGACAACCTGCACATGTTTTCCAAGAATTGGAGCAGAGGTGGTCCCAGGTAAGTCAGATAGATCAGTTGCTTGATTGTATTCATTTCCCGGCCAAGTGCAGGATTGGCTCAGGCGTCTCCCAGTTTGAATTCTTTCGCCTGATATCACAGAGGGCTGAGTGCTATAAAATCTCTCCAGGAGGGAGTTCATGACATTGCTGGATTTAGTCCTTACTGGTAAGTCAAGCGGCAGGGTGGATTCCTGTCACTGAGATTACGTTTGTGAAAAAATGAGTGATAAGTCCTGCTTTTGGTGACTTTAGAAATTACTTCGGGTCAGGGACTGTGTTCCTTGAACTCCTTAAGTTTCTGGGTGAGACTTGAGTCAAGGGGTTAGATTTTACAAGAACATTTCCTTGGCGTTGGGAAACTGTTTTATTTTAGTCATCCTGCGGTTGAGGCCCAACTGCCAAATACTGTGTTTTACCCTGGTAGTCTATACCCTCTTCTGGTGGTAGCTGATCCCCTGAAAGAAAGACTTCAGCAAATCAACAAGTCACCTCACACTCCGTGCCTCAGGCGTACTTTCCTGCCGCCTCCCTGAATCTCTGCTGCACACAGGGTGCTGGAGAGGCATTTTGCTTCCTTGGGCGATGAGATGCACGATCAGAGAGAGCCTCAACGACTAGCAGCGACTGCCGCTAGGCCAATTCACCCACTACTACTGCCCCAACCAGGGCCACCGTTGACGAAATGCCAGGGAGCTTATGGTCGCAAGCAGCCGGACTCAGAGTGATCCCTGGCTCCACTGGCTCAATCGGCAGCATTGCAGAGGTAGGAGTATCAGAATCTAACAAGTTTATGGTCGGTATGATGTTTTGGGTGCTGTACCTACAAAGGTTACAGAGATAAAGTGCAGATCTTGCTTGGCGTCCTAAGAGGGAACCTCTAGAAAGACTCAGACTACGCAGAAGGCCGTCACAGTCGCCACAGTAATGATCAGCCTAATACACAGCTACCCTGCAGCTTGTGGTGGTACTCAGCAGCCCGAGCCCCCCCCCCACTGCTCTCACCTCCACTCCAGAAGTCCGCTCCAGGAGGAGAAGAACCGAGCAAAGGCAGCAGGCAGCGGGCGGGGCAGGCAGCGAGCAAAGGCAGCAGGCAGCAGGCGATAATGGTGCCGTGCGGCTGCTCCTCTTCCTCCTACCAAACAATCAGGCAGCACAGCAGGTGGCAAAGCGATCTGTGACTCCCCCAGGGAACCCTGCCGTGCCAAGGGGCAGCACTCCACAGGCCCCGTACTGTACAGGCCCCCGCAACTCCCACCAACTACCAACAGGTAACGCAGCAGGCAGCACCATGCACTGCCTACTGCCCAGGTAATGGTTCAGGTGAGGGAAGACCGGGGGGGGTGAGTGGGCTACCTGCTCGCAGATTCAGGCTCTTGGGTCTCCCACTTTCTGGTCCCCAGATACAGCAAACAGCGGTGTCACAGTTGCAGCCACCCGCAGTCTGGCTACTTCATTTCCACGACTGCTGCTCTGAACACCATGACTGAAGCAGTAGCAGCCGTGGAGAGGCAGGCAGGGAAGTTGTAGGAGTGCAGAAGGGCCGCGGTCTGCCGCAGAGGTCACAGAGCCGGTGCCAGCTATTGTACTTGCTGTCCTTGCTGGCTGTGGGTGCCGGTGCTGGTTGCCAATTGCAAATCTTCAGGGTCGCGAGCGAGGGTCACAGGTCTCGAGAGCCGCGGCGGCAGCACCCTCTCTCCTCACCGGATTCACGCATAAGCCGTGACAGCGTGAAAACCAAAAAATTCCCAAAATTGTGCATTCTACAACACATTTTTCAGTATATATTCAACAGTATTAGCTTTTACAGCTGAGTAAATGATGACCTTACAATGCCCTAGAAAACAGCAATCTTTTTTGGGGCTCTTCAATGATTCCCTCACCATCACCCTCCAACAGTCCCTCTCAGCTCTCCATAGACCCTCTCTTCATTTGTTTTATAGCGCCTCTCATACCAGTGTACTGCGTCAGAGCACTTTACACCACACACACACACACACACATACAGAGACAATAAATCATATTAGTGTAAATCAGTGTATAGAAAATGTTACATAACACAAAGGGGACTACAAGGGATAGGCTTCTTATGTCATCTATACTGGTAGGTATTTTTTAAGAGTGCTTGGTCGTCGAGAAGTTCTAACTCAGGATTTAGAACATAACACAGTGGGTAGGGTTGGCTTTACTAATAAGAATGTATTTCTAGCCAAACATACCCTTTTCAGCAATATTAGGATATTGGAAGCCTGGTAATAAACATAACTTTCTGTTTGCATGCAGCTCTTTGATGGCAGTTTATAGCTCACCATGCTAGATTAAGATTGTAAGTATGGACTGCACAGTAACAAATGGATCTCTGTGACATAAGCAGTAACCCACTGAGCAGTGCAAATAAAATACAGTTGGGTAATATGCATGGTACAAGTTCTCTGCAACAGGCACATTAACCCTCTGCGCTCCCTTTGAGGAGTCAAAATGGCCACTAGACAAAACTCCTATCTCTCTCTAGCAGGTACATTAATCACCAGAGTTATCTTGACAGTTTTATTGTTGCCTGAAAACTGCTAGACATTCAAGGAACTCTGCAGTGGGTGCTTTTAAAATATCTGCACTGCTTCAAAATCTGCCCCTAGTAACATACCTGGTCCCCCACCCTTCCAGCCTCTCGGGATAACACCCAATTCCTGGTCCAGCCAGTACGGCCTTGCCCATGGAATAACATTGGATTACTTTAGTACATTTAGGGCCTGATGTAGGTCACCAAATACCGGTCGGTAACGGCCGAATTCGGCCTTACTGACCGGTATTTGGTGATTGAGATGTAGGGGCCATTATTTTACAGAATCAGTAAATTTACCTAATCGGTAAATTTACCGATTCTGTAAAATACCGAATCGGTAATTTTACCGATTCGGTAAATCCCAGATGTAGGTAGCACTGTTTACAGTGCTACAGGCCTTCAGAATTCGGTATTTTATCACCCAATACAATTGGGTGGTAAAATACCGAATTCAGGTGTACATGCACATCTGTGCATGTACACCTGTGCCATGTGACACACAGACATGCCCTTAGGGCATGTATGTGTGCCAGATGACACACAAGCCTGGAATTGGGGTGCTACAGGGTGTTAAAGTGACACCCCTTGCAGGATTCGGTATTTACCGAATCGGTAAATACCGATTTGGTATTTCCCATTGATTCCTATGGGCTTCAAGGCCCATAGGAATCAATGGGAAATAGCGATTCGGTATTTACCGATTTGGTAAATACCGAATCGTACAGAATCGGTAATTTATTACCTACATCTGCCTGCTTCCGATTTACCGACTCTTAAATACCGAATCGGTATGATTCGGTATTTAAGAGTCGGTAAATCGGAATTACCTACATCGGGCCCTTAATGACTGATGAATTTTAATTAGGGCCAGGTATGGCTTTCAATTCTGAAAATGCAATTTTTGGAAAATTGGCATTTTTTTGTCCTAACCTTTTGGTGCCTGAATCTTGAGTCCATGGTCACATGACTTATTGTAGCTGACAGTTGACCTTTGTGCATTCCTTCTAAACAGCGAAGGACTAGGTGTTTAGCAGGATGGGAGGGGTGGAGCTGTTCCTGGACCAATTAAATTCCAAAGGGCTGCTTCCACCGCACTCAAAAAACTTAAGACCAGCCTTTTGTCACCACAGACCTCTTGGAACCTGTGCAGGGGATGGAAGGAATTTCCAGAACCAGATGTGGGAGGAAGTCTAGAAGAAGAAGGGCTGCCCTGCTCTCTGAGAAGAACTACTGCACCTGCTCCTTTTAAGACAGGCTAACTTGAATGACTCCAAGGGTCCAGTGGCTGACCTTGTGTTTTCGACAACAGGGACACAACAAGAACCAGAGGTCTCCCAGCAACTGCCCAGCCTCTGTGCTGCAACTGGACCTGCCTGAATCAGCTACTGTGCCTGCCTGAGCACTTCTAGCCTCTACTAGAGTGAGTCCTTGATCCCCAAGAGGTGCCTCCCTAGGTCATGGACCCTTGGCTGGCATCAGAGGGTACTCCTCTGAAGAAAAGGGAGAAATTCTGAAGATTTAGGCTCTTTGTGACTCTGAACTGGCTAGTTAACATTGCAATCTTAGCACCCATGATGACTTCGAACACAAATCTCTTGTGAACTTGATTCTTCGCACTGCAATGAACGCCACCAATGACCAGCAATGCAAGATCTTTTTGTGTGTGACAATAAAGCTACATATGTGAAGTTTTTCAAGGTTTCATGTTTGAAATAGACACTGATGTTGAGAATTGACCAAGTTGATGTCCTGGGGTGTAAATGCTGCTTCCCCAATGACCTCACTGGATGATCCTGGGAATATATCTTTAGCTTCCTTCATTAATTCCTTTCTATATATTCAAATATATGAGTGCTGGTATGAATCACTGTACAATTGACTAGGGACACACTAGTTAATGTACCCATGCGCTTAATAAATGTGTTTATTATTATTATTATTATAAGTAGTTATTGAACATGTCAGCAGAGAGGGCAAGAATTGACAGGACATTTAGCTTCACCTCCCCTTTCCAAGCCACACACAAAAAATACACTATGACAACTTGGCGGTTGCTAACTACACATTTACAAGTCTGTAAGATTTTCAATTGCATAGTACCCGTACATCATAGTAAGCCTGTGACATATTTATTGGGTTAGCACCAGTATTTCTCAGTAGGACATCTATACTATGCACAGTAGGAACACTCCTTCATACTGCTTGAGAGAGCTGCTATTCTTTTAGCAGGACAAGACTAGCACTCTAGGTAATAACCTCTTGGGAATAGAAGGTAGCAAACCAAACTGCCTGTTGTAAAGATCTGCAGATCTTCATTCACTCTGCAGAATCCCAGAGTCAAATATAGTGAGATATTTTGAAAGACTAATTTATTTGCTGGAGAGATTTAATCTGCATGCCAGGAAGACCCAACTTACCTTTTGCCCTTGAACAGGCTACAGTGCTTTTTATAGGTCAGTGTCTACAAATTTCAGCAAGGTTAATATGAATGATACAGAGCCCATAATTCTTCATTGGCTTCCTATTAGAACTGCAATAAGTTTCAAAGGGAGAAGTACCCTTACTTCTAAACAAGACTACCAGGCTCTTATTGGGATATTACTGAGGCTTTTCTTCAGCCCTCAGGGCTGTGTTGTACAGTGCTTCTCTTGCTCATCTGACTAGCACTCTAGAACATCATGGGGTTCCTGGTTCTGGAGTTTCCATCTGCCCTGTTGGCAGTTGGAGCTCTGGTCAGTTAGGGGATGGTCCTACCTACTCTGTACTGCAATAAAGCTGAATGATACCAATACTCTGCTTCCAGACTTCGTGATTACATACCACATTTGGCGACTTGGACTGAGATATGCGTCTGGCCACAGCTTCTATATCGTAACTTTGCAGCGGAAGAAAACACAGAGAGGTAGCGGTTCCATCAACCCTCGAACCCGTGCAGTGAACGAAGCAGAGCGAGGCGAACCTCCGGAATATCGTAGTCCTACAAGGGGAGTAGTCGACTCCCAGGATTTCGTTTGGTGCCGTCGTCGAGAGGTATGGCGTTGGCTTGAAAAGTCCAGAGGCCCTGCGATAACAAGTGCGGCAGAAACAGCACTCAGCGTAGCATAGCAACCAAGAAGAGGCGTCAGCATCTTAGCAACTGCAAGTACGCGACACCAGACTACGCGGCGTTCCTGATCCCAAGACGAACATACGTCAGGGTACGTCAACACACGCCAGGACGTACTGACGCAGGACGTGGACGGCCATTTTGAGAAGTCAAAACAAGGGCTGTTGCGTAGGAAACGCGATTCAACGCTGCGGCATCAGCTGTGTGTGTCGCGCATCAACTCTTCTGTCAACGCCGATCTTTGGACAGTTAATGTTACACACGGAAGGTGATTAATCTATGCGGTAAGCGCTAAGAGATTTGTTCATTATTTAAATATTACCCAAGTGTCCATTACACTCGGTACTCGAAAGAGAACTATCACATATTAGCGCATATCAGACAATATATTACCGGACACCTCTCAGTGCACTAAACTATTAGCATGTCACAGCCAATTAATGTTGCCCTTCCTCCCCAATTCTTGCCTGAGCCAGGTAATCCATCTATGACTTGGGAGGATTGGATTGTGATGTTTTATAATTACATAGAGGCTCTGGATGGAGAAGATTTTTCACCCAAGAGGAAGAAGGCCCTACTAATGACTACATTAGGAAAAGAGGGGCAATGTGTGTTCAAGTTTATACCGCAAGTTCTATCTTCAGGATCCACGTCACAAGTTGACGAATTCAAGGAAGCAATAGCGAGACTGGAGACTAGATTTGGCAAAGAGGAAAATTTAGTATTACAGAGATAACAATTTTACAAAAACAAGCAGTTGGAGGGTGAAAGTATAGATGATTTTGTTGCGAGGTTACGTGAACTGTCAGTAAAGTGCAGTTTTGGTCAGATGGCCGACGAACTTATTAGAGACCAACTTATTGTTCAAGCGAACAATAGGAAAGTTCAAGAACGTCTGTGGGCAGCAAAGAATCCAACGTTAAAAGTGGCCATAGATTTGGCCAAAGTTGTAGAAGAAAGCGAAAAATGCATGAAGGAGTTGCAGAAGAGTGGTTTAGAACCAAGAATCGCAGAAATTTCCAACAAAGTGATAAATAGTGACAATAGTGAGGAAGAAGCGGCAGCTATTGCTATTGTCAGAAAAAAAGGTTATGTCCTTCAAAAGAAGAATGTACAGTCTAACTACAAAAACATCTCTAAAATGTGCATGAAGTGTGGAAGTTATTCACATACTTCCGATGCTAAATTTTGTTTTGCCAGTAATAAGGAGTGTTAGCGGTGTGGAAAAATAGGACATTTCGCCAAAATGTGTAGAAACAAAAATAGTTCGAAAGTGACAGTGGTCAGTGAGTATGGTGAACTGAGGCGTGATGTAAATAAGATTTTGGTGTTGAGTGAATCCATTTGTTCTTGTGAAGAACGGAGAGGGAACATTTTGAAAACAGATTTTATCATTGATGGGAAGTCTGTCAATCTGATGGTTGATACAGGTTCAAAATGGACTATAATTCCTATGTCCCTGATGAGGAGATTGTGGGGTGACAGATCTTTGAGAGAGTGTGACATTTTTCCCTCTGGTTACCAAGGTGAAAAAATAGATCTCTTGGGTTACTTTGATGGGAAAATTGGATTCAGGAATAGGTCAGCATTGGGTAAAGTGTACATATCCGTTGATGGACCGGCCATTCTGGGACGTTACCAACAATACGACTTACACATTGTGGTCAATCCCAGGGCTGATGATCCTGTCTCAATTGTGGACAATTCTTCATTGAATGAGATTCTAGAGAGATTCCAAAATGTCTTTAGAGATCAGTTAGGGGAATTAGTAGGCTACTCTCACCATATAATTCTCAAGGAAGGCAGTACTCCCGTTCAGCACAAGGTTAGACGTGTCCCTTTCGCTTTGCGGGAGGAAGTTAAAGCCACGTTAGAAGAAATGCTCCAAGGAGGCATCATCGAGCCCGTGGAAGCGTCTCCATGGGTTTCGCCTGTTGTGATTTCCCAGAAACCTGATAATAAGATTAGGTTTTGTGTAGACCTACGCTCGTTAAACAAATGTGTAGTGGCGGATGTGTTCCCGCTACCCAATATTGGGGAGCTAGTGTCAACACTTAAGGGTGCCAGGTTTTTCAGTAAGCTAGACCTCAAACATGCCTACCATCAGATTTGTCTAGATGATCTTTCCAAGCACTTAACTGCTTTCATTACAAGTGAGGGAACCTTCCAGTTTACGCGTTTACCGTTTGGCCTTGTTTCAGCAGCCAGCGTGTTCCAGAGACTGGTCTCGGAAGTTTTTAAGGGTCTAGACAAAGTTTTATACTTCCAAGACGATATTTTAATCTATGGTGATTCACTCGAAGAACATAATGGAATTTTGCAGAGTGTGTTACGCAGAATAGATGATGCTGGACTCACCCTGAGGAAGGAGAAGTGTGCTTTCCTTTTGAAGGAGATTGAATACTTAGGGTTTTCTTTGTCTGAGGAGGGGATAAGGCCTAAAAGGAACCTGTTGGAAGCTATTGAGTTAGCCCCCTCACCAGTGGATAAAGATCAACTTCGGTCCTTCATGGGCTTAGTTGAATTTTATTCAAAATTTGTGAGGGATTTTTCTTCTAAGTCTGCACCTTTGAGGTGTTTATTGAAAAAGGGTGTCAAATTTAATTGGACTGCTGAGCATGAATCGTGTGTCAATCTGATAAAAAGGGAACTTAAAGCTGCTAGCGTACTGGCCCCTTTTGATACAAGTCGTTCCTCAGTCTTGATGGTTGATGCGAGTGGAGTGGGGCTCGGTGCAGTGCTTTTGCAGAAGCATGGGGGAGAAGAAAAGACCAAAGCTTTTGCTTCCAGGCCTTTGTCCACCTCTGAATCCAAATTTTCAGTCATAGAGCGAGAGGCCCTTGCAGCTGTTTGGGGCACGAGTTATTTTAGAACATATTTATGGGGCTACAAATTTGTTCTGCGCATGGACCATAAACCGCTGGTCAACGTGTTAGCCCCGGGTGGTGCTGGGAAGGGGTCTCCCAGGTTGGCCAGGCTGGCTTCTCGTTTACAGGATTACCAGTACGAGATTGAGTTTGTTCATGGCTGGAAGAACATCCAGGCGGACTGTTTGTCCCGACTTCCAGCACACTCTGGAGAGTGTGGCAGAAATGGTAACAATGTCTTAGATGATTTTGCGGTAGCAGCAGTAGTGGAGGACGTACTATTTTTAGGGGGTGGTTCTTTCACTCGTGATGAATGGGTGAGAGGTATGGAGGAGGATCGAGTTTTACAGTCTGTTATTGACCTAGTATCTAAAGGGACTAGAAGAGAAAGCACTGTTATGCCTGAAGTTAGACCTTTTTTGAGAATTTTGGACGAACTTTCTCTAGAGGGAGAGAATGTGTTGATGCGAGGTGACCGTTTCATTCCTCCCAGTTCATTGCGAGGTAGAATTTTAAATTTGGCTCATGAGGGCCATTTGGGCCAAACCCTCACTCAACGTCGTGTTAAGGAGAATTTCTGGTGGCCAATGGTTGACAATGATGCTGTAGATTGTGTGGTGAGGTGTGACTATTGCAAGGAGGGAGAGAAACGATTAAAGGTTGTGGGATCACACTCACCTCAAAAAATTGGGTTTGAGAATTTACCTTGGCACAGCATCTGCCTAGATTTCATAGGTCCTATGAGTGAGTTGCCCGTGAATCAACGATTTTCCATTGTGGTGATTGATTGTTTCTCAAAATGGCTCTGTGTACAATTTGTGAAAGAGATTGACACCGATACAACCATTGCCTTTCTGAAGGGTGTGTTTTTGAATGAGGGATATCCATCGGTTCTTATCTCTGATAATGGCACTCAGTTGACGTCATTGAAGATGGCTTCATATATGCGTGAATGTGGCATCAGACATCAGAGGACTAGCTTGTACAACCCGCAGGGAAATGGTCTCTGCGAGAGAGTGAATCGTCTGGTGAAGGGAGTAATTAAAATGTTTGTGCAAAGTGAATGTTTTTCGCATGAGCGGGTGCAAGAGCTGGTGTGGGCCTACCGATCAACACCTCATAAAACTGGGGAGAAATCTCCGTTCGAATTGATGCGTGGTCGCACACCAGTCTCGAAATTGACTCCCGCATGGTTGAGGTGTAAGGGGGGCGAGGCCTTGCCTCCTACTGACAATTCCCTGCCCATTGCAGTGGGTGACCTGGTCAAGGTTAAACCAGGAAGGTTTTCTAAGGGTCTAAGCAAATATAGGGGTCCTTTTAGAGTCAAAAAAGCTTCTCCACATTTTGTGGTTTTGGATAATGGGGAAACTTGGAATTATAGAAGGGTGGCTTTGTTCCAAAGAAAGGAAAGTGGTTCATCTGTTTGTTCAGAGGGTGGAGGTTCAGGGAGCTGTAATGGTTACTTGTTAGCTCCTGATGGTGGGTCGGTGCTTTCTTCTGTTTCCATTGGAAGGGGGGAGGTGGGTAGTGGTGATGCTCCAGTTTCCATGTCAGTACATGGTGGTGCTCTGGGTGACTCAGTTTCTTCTTCTTCTTCTCAGTTGCCCTTTAGAGAGAGCACGATAAGGAGTCCCCGCTCTCGGCGCCCACCCACTTATCTTAATGATTATATACACTGATTTAATACTGTGCTCTCACAGTGATTATGTTTGTTTCTGTTTTCTTTTATCTGTTAAGGGGGGTAGATATGTTGTACAGTGCTTCTCTTGCTCATCTGACTAGCACTCTAGAACATCATGGGGTTCCTGGTTCTGGAGTTTCCATCTGCCCTGTTGGCAGTTGGAGCTCTGGTCAGTTAGGGGATGGTCCTACCTACTCTGTACTGCAATAAAGCTGAATGATACCAATACTCTGCTTCCAGACTTCGTGATTACATACCACAGGCTGCTTCTAGGGTTGTGCGATCAGTGTCATCGCACCAGGTGCTGACCTTGGGGGGTGCCATTTGTTCAAGTCCAATATGGTTTTAAAAGTACCAGCTGCCCCGTTCCTTACCTCAAGCAATTTTCAGGCAACCATAAACATATATAGATAACTCTAGTGAATAATAAACCTGTTACAGAGAGATTATTGGTTTGTCGAGTGGAAGTTTGGACTCATCATAAAGTAGTGCAGGAGGTTAAAATGCCTGCTGCGAAGCACATGTACCATGCAGATCACAAAGTGCACATAACGTAAATAGGTCAGTGTGTTACTGCTTCTGTCAGAGAGCTCCTTTGGTTACTTGCAGTTTATGAGTTTAAATCCTAAAATAGAACAGTGACCCTGAGTCCGAGATCTGCTCCTCCACAGCAGCTCTGCTGTGCTGTGCTCTGCCTCTGATCCCACCCAGGGAGGGTTCGAGACTGCCCCGTGCCTCGCGCACATTGCTAGTGCCCTTTGCTGCGCTTACTCTCTTGTTGTGCCAGTATTCTTTCATTCTTTCCTCCACGCAGTGTGACCATATTATTGTTTTTAATGCTTTTCTCCTAGCATTGTGCCCATACTGTTGTGCTGATATAATTGCCCATTTTGTGTGACCCGCTTCTGTACCTGTGCACATCTGTTTTTTGTTGTGCTGTATGCTGTTGGTTTCCCCCTGTTCCAACCAAAACCTCTACCCCCCTAACCGCATCCGCTCCTACCTCCAGCTGCATGTCCCTCTCCCCTCCCCTACTTAATGGCGTCAACTGCGGGGGAGCGCGAGCAAGACCTCTGACCCTCGGTCTGTGACCTGCTCCTCCCCAGCAGCTGCGCTGTGCCGTGCTCTGCCTCTGACCCCACCCAGGCAGGGTTTGAGACCGCGCTGTGACTTGCGCACCTTGCTGATGCCCGTTGTTGCGTGTGCCCTCTTGGTGTGCCAGTATTGCTTTATTCTTTTCTCCTCGCGGTGTGCCCATATTAATGTTTTTTATTCTTTTTTCCTAGCAGTTTGCCCAGATTGTATTTGTATTTGTATTTCCGGTTTCTATAGCGCCAACTCACCGGCAGGTCTCAAGGCGCTTTTGACCAAAAATAAACAACAACATACTCAGCAGGGAGACTAGAGGGGGGCAGGCTTAAACTGAACTCAAAGCCTCTCTGAATAAGATAGTTTTCAGGGACTTCCTAAACCGAAGGATGTTTCCTTCTTTGCGAAGATTGTTGTTGTTTATGCTTTTCTCCTAGCCTTGTGCCCATATTGTTGTGCTGATATTTTTGCCCATTTTGTGTAACCTGCTTCTGTGCCTGTGCCCATCCGTTTTCTGTTGTGCTGTCTGCTGTTGGTTTCCCCCGTTCCCCCGAAATCTCTCTCCCCCTGACCGCCCCCGCCTCCCAGCTGCACGGTCGCGTGAAAGTCACGCCTAAGGCAAGCCCGTCTGCACTGTCCGCAGCCCGACCGTGACCAGCACCAGGAACCTTGGATCTATGACCATCCACCGCTACGGCACAACCGACCTCCTCGCACTCAACCGCGGAAGAAGCAGAGACTGCAAACAAGCCTCGCCGAACACAACCCACGGCCAGTTCTCCTGCCTCCACTGCCGTCAGACCTTCGCCAGCACCCTGGCCCCCTGACACCAGCACCAATAACACCCAAAGATGCATCCTCCTCAATGTGCGCTCCATACACAAACACGCCACGGAAATGTGGAACCTATTCGTCTCTCTCTCGCCCGACATCGCCTTCTTCACGGAAACCTGGACCAATGCCTCCTCCACTCCCGACATCAACAACGCCATCCGGATGGATACAAGATCCAGATGATGGACCACACAAACCACCCGAGAGGGGGCCCACCATCCCCCACAAGAGCACCCTCCGCCTCACCACCTCCAGCGAAACCTTCTTTGCTGCCAAAAAACTGCCCTTCCAGATCCAGCCCAGCCCCAATACCACACTCTGAGGGACCCTTCTCTCCAGGCCACCCTTCGCTCCCACCATCACCAGTTTCATCACTCCAGAGGTGGTTTAGTCACAACGCTGTACAAAAAACCTACGGACCGAAACAAGGCGTTACACTTTGGTAGCAACCACCCACGGAGTCTAAAGGAAAACTTGCCCTATGGGCAGTACCTCCGTATCCGCCGTAACTGCACAGAAAAAGAGGAATATCTAAGACATGCAGAAATTTTGACAACGAATCTAAAACAACGTGGATACCCAAAGAAGTTGCTCAAAAGATCATCAAAAAGAGCTTGGTGGACGCCGAGAGAATGTCTGTTAGAAAAAAGACCAAAAAAGACTATGGAAAGAATGGTATTGGTAACAACTTTCTGCCCTAATTCAAACAAGGTAAAAAAACTAGTCAAACAGAACTGGCACCTGTTAAAACATCTGAATCCATCTTTCCAAAATGAACCACTTTTTGCTTTAAAAAAAAACCACAGCATCTCTAACCATTTGGTGAGAGCTGCATTACCACAAACGAAAAAGCCTGACTTACGCGCAATGTTGTGCATGCCCCCGGTTCAAGGCCATCACAAATGTGGCAATTGCTCATGTTGTGATTCCACCAAGGAAGGTAAAGTTTTTTCATACAATGAAATTCATTGGAAACATGATGCTTTTTCGAATTGCAAAACTCGATATGTGGTTTACGGGATTTTATGCCCATGTAATCTGCTATATATCGGGAAAACCAGTCAAGAGGTACGAGTGAGGATACAACAGCACAAATCCAGAATTAAAAACAGTGTTGCCAACGCCCCTTTGGTAAACCATTGGAAAGAACAAAATCATCAAGATACCGAAATGAGTTGGACAGTAATCTCCAAAGTGGAAAATGATGTAAGAGGTGGAGATCTGGATGCCAAATTAATAAAGAGAGAGGCAATGCTTATTGTAAAATTCAACACAGCCTTTTCAGGCTTGAACGAACTCTCGGAAATTTTCAAGTTATAAGCTCATGTCCACCATCCGATCCACTGTAACCACTTAAAACATCTTTTACATAAACTAAAGTGCACCAAACACAAATCCAAACCCGTTATAAAATAATTATAAAATAAATTGGTCAAAGGGAAAAAGATCCGTTCAAACTAGCCAACATACATGCGCATCCTCTTGCATTCTCCAGTGATATATTTCATGCGCTTGACTGCTCATGAACAATAAAGGTTTCGAAAACAAAAAAAACTTCACAAATCAACAATAATACAGCGGTTGAAGACTACATTTCCCAGGATCCCTATGTGGACCAGGAAGTGGTAGCGATTCAGTCAACACTCAGACGGCCTCGGACATAGACACCAGGCAGCTTTAATCTTTCAAGTAAGTTATACCGCGTTTGAAAGCATTCCATGCTCAGCTAAATTTAACACCAATGGCAGCGTTTTAATACGCCACGTTCATTTCATTGAACAGAACGCAAATACAGCGACGGCGAACTTGAAAAAGAAATAGACAACGCGCCTGACTCGTCTTACGAGGTAAGCGGCGTTTCCCTGAACCTGCCACGTTCACGAATTTGACACAGATTTAAGAGAGCGTGCGAGTAATTTCGTATACTTATTTGCTCGTTCCCCAGACAGTGGCGAGCCAGGCACAAATTCGAATGGACGAATCCACATCTTAAAGTAAGTAAGAGAGAGCAGAGGATGGATGGATATGGTTATTTGTTTGATCATGCACGGTTGAATTGTTCGTGTTTCTGATGGTGGTTTGACTGTTTAGAAGCCTAAAATTGAGAAATTAATAATTGATGTGTATACATTGTACATATTCATTTTGCTGTGAAACAAACATTGGCTTTTTGTTGCGAATATTATTATTCCAGCATTTATCAAATCATTTACGTTTTGTTTTTCGTTGTTTGTAGTGGATTTATTGATGTATGAATGAAGACTGAATGTTGATTAGGATGCACTATTTTGTAAATATGTAAGTTTCGCATGAGAATAGTATATCGCAATTGTTGAGTACACCAGGTTTTAATATTTTGCACAATACATGTATAAATTGGTACTGAAATAAGAAAGGTTCAATTCAAAATTTAAAGAAAATAAAATTTAAAAAAAAAGTCGAATTAAATTCAACGAACACATTGTCTCACCCGTGTGTTTTGATGAAACATTAGCTTCAGTTTCAAATTAGCGGCATTAGCACTTTTTCTGTTCATTATATGCTTGTGGCAAGCTATGCCGGTGGGAGCCCAGACCCAGTGGTTTTGTTGACATCTGATTTAAACAACTTGTCACTATACCAACCCACAGAGCAGGACACAGCATCGACCCCATCTTCACTTCAGGAAATAACGTTCACTTCAGCCACACAACGCAACCGCCATGGACCGACCACCACTGCATACACTTCACCGTCGACAAACCCAAGGCACCCAAACCTGCCCAATGCCCACCACAAAGGAACTGGGGCAAGATTACCAATGAGCAACTTAACTCCACCCTCACCCAAGACGACCACTCCTGGGCATTAGGCGCAAACAGCACAGCCAGAGGACTCCACACTTGGATCTCCAACTGCGCAGACAAGCTTGCCCGGATACGCAACTCTCGCAAACAGCACCCCAGGAAAGCCGCCTGGTTCACTACTGACCTCCAAGAATCCAGGTGCACCTGCAGACGCCTGGAAAAGAACTGGAGAAAGACCAAAACAACCAAAAACGACTTCACCTACAAGGACACCATGACGGACTACCACAACCAAATCAGAACCACCAAGAACAATTTTATACACAAAAAAATCCTAGCCAACTCCACCAACTCCAAGGAACTCTTCAGTGTCATTCAGGAATTCACCAACCCAGGCAGCGGAGCCACAGACATCACCCCATCCCAAGACCTATGTGACAAACTTGGAACCTACTTCCACCTCAAGATCTAAAACCTCTACGACAAATTCATCTACCTTCCACCAGATGCCACAGCTGGTCCCAGCCCCCTAGAGACACCAGCCATCCCACCATCTCCAACTGGAGACCGATCATTACTGAAGAAACTGCCTCGACCATGAAAGACATCAACTCGGGGGACCCTACTGACCCCTGCCCTCCTCACATCTACCACAGAGCCGCAGGCGCCATTGCACCCAAACTACAGCACACCATCAACACCATCTTCAAAACAGGCACCTTTCCAGATGACTGGAAATGTGAAGAAGTCAGGCCCCTGCTCAAGAAATCCACAGCGGACCCCACTGACCTAAAGAACTAACGGCCCATCTCGCTCCTCCCTTTCGCAGCCAAAGTTTGCAGAGAAGACAGTCAACAAGGAATTGACTTTATTCACCAAAAAGAACGCCTTCCTCGACCCATCCCAATCCGGTTTCTGAAGCAACCGCAGCACCGAGACCACCCAACTCGCCACCACAGACGACATCCGTGCCCTCCTGGACAAAGGCCACTCCACAGCCCTCATCCTACTCGACCTATCAGCAGCCTTCAACACTGTCTCCCACCGCACACTACTCGCCAGACAACACGATGCTGGCATACTAGGAAAAGTTGGACTGGATCCGATTGTTTCTCACCTGAAGAAGCCAAAGGATCAGACTGCCACCCTTCCTCTCCGATCCCACGAAAATCACCTGTGGAGTCCCACAGATGTCGTCTATGAGCCCGACCCCCTTCAACATCAACATGGCCTCCCTCGCTACCATCGCCCAACAACACGACCTCAACATCGTAACCTACTCAGACGACACTCAGCTCATCCTCTCCTTCAGCAAGGACCCCACCAATGCCAAACTTAACTTTCAGAGAAGAATGCAAGACGTCGCAGTCTGGATGACCAACAGCTGCCTGAAGCTCAATGCAGAGAAGGCTGAAGTCCTCATTCTCCGAACCAGCCCTTTGGCATGGGACAACACCAGGTGGCCGACCCCCCCCCCCGGAAGCCCACCTACCCCATTATACCATGAAAAAAACCTCAGCATCGTATGTGACTCATCACTCACCATGAACCGACAGGTCAACGCAGTCACCTTTAATTTGTATTTACTACCCCTGATAGGCTCCTTGAGAGAAAGAAATGTTGGAATATTTAACTAAGCTGACGACCTTCAACTGGTATTCAATATCAACCAATCAGCATCTTGCGTGTTCAATTTTCAATTCACCCTGAGTTTTATTAGCGAATGAATGAATAGTAACCAACTAAAACTGAACCCTGACAAAACAGAGCTGATACTTACGGGTGGCCCAGCTAACCCATGGAACTCCATCTTTTGGCCTCCATTATTGGGTAATCCCCCACTTCCAGTAAGCTCTACCAAGAGTTTGGGTATTGTGATCAGTAATGATCTGTCCATGAAAGCTCAGATTAGCTCAGTGGTCTCCTCCTGCTTCTTCAAATTGCGAAGAATTCGGAAGATCAGTAGATTTCCGGCCACGGAAGCCCTGATTTAAGTCATCCTTGGTCTGGTAATCTCCCATGTTGATTACCCAAATTTACTGTATGTAGGCATCCCAGCTTATCAATTACATTGCTTACTGTTGGTACAGAACCAAGCGGCGAGGTTGATTTTCTACCAGCCCAAATGGCATCACATCAGACAATTAATGAAATACCTACATTGGCTTCCTGTGGCCAAGTGCTTTTAAGCTGGGATGTACCATCTTCAAGGCCCTCTCTGTTAACAGTCCAGCATTTATCTCCTCTAGGATCCAGCGCTATACTCCTTCTCGGGATCTGCGGTCGTCTCATCTGAATCTGCTGGCTACTCTGCCCTTTAAACGTAAAAAACATGTGGGATTGAGATTTGCGGTCTAGGCACCGTAATTTTGGAACTCTCTTCCTGCGAAGTTGAGGTCTGTGATCTCTTATTCGCAATATAGGAAACAGCTTAAGACCTGGCTGCTCTCCCAGGTGTATGACTAAATCAATCCTCTCACTGCGGCAGCATATCCTTAGACCTCAGCGCCATGAAACCGTTTGGTGAACGTGCGCCCAATACATTTCTTAAAATTCTTAACATAACATACATTTAACACATGTAACTTCAATCAGTATCCTTAATACATAAATATAACAAAAACATTTTGCAAATTCATAAAAGTCATAACAATTAATCCCAGCAGACTTCAAACAATTTGCAATTTCATTACAATTGTTGCTGTCGATAAATATCAGGATGCATAGATAGCCTTATCTGTACATTTCCTAAATTATTTGTGAAAATAAATCCAGGTTCCGAGATTTATAAAACTCATCAGTATCCAATGCTATCCTAAAAAAAAGTGCAGTGTTTGGAAAAGTGCTATTAGAGAGGATTGGTCAATAGATATTAAATGGATGTATGACGGTATAACGCATACTTTTACTCCGCAGACCATTACAACGCGACTTTTACTCCGCATACCGTTACAACGCATAGCGCCTTGGGGCGCTGGATAGTGGTAAGTATAATTTACTATTCTAACTCCAGTCCCCGTGGACCCTAGGGAAGGTGTTGGATAGTAAATTATACTTATCCCCTATCCTAGAGCGCCCCCCAGCGCAATGCGTTGTAATGGTATGCGGAGTAATGGTCGCGTTGTAATGGGTCTGCGGAGTAAAAGATCCGTTGTAACGGGTGTATACCATATTAAATATATATACATGTATGTACATAATTCATAGATACTTACATGTGTTTCCATAAGACAAAGCATACTCTAAACGTACACCAAATTACGTTCATTTCTGAAACTTCTCTTGCTTTGTCAGATGTTAAAAAAGAACCGACTCACAGAGAAAACATCCGGACCAGTTGTGTCAGTCATCATTATTCGTCTTTCTCTCTACAATGAGGTACCCCCATGCCCAAACAGATCGGGCGCAGCATTTTCTGCGCACACCATGATATTCGAGTCATACAAGAGTCTCAGGATTCATGCCACAAGCTGGGCATGAGTGCATGAGTCAGACGAGGAATTTTTGTTGCAGTTTTTCCTGAATGATCAAAGGGGCAGACAGCATATTCTAATTATAATGTACAAACTCTTGGCCAGGGTTGGCGTAATATTATCCATATAGCTTACAAAGGCAGGGGTAGGTTTCAATGCCAAGAACTTCTCAGTAAGGTGGGGCAGAGTGCCCCTGTTTATTAACTCTTTCCACACAAGAGATCAATAGGTTGATTTAAGACCTGCTTATCCGCCTTACAAATTAATTTTGGCAAGCCCCACAGTTTGATCAAGCCCACTTTTCTTGCACCAGTCATGGACAAACATTAACAAGAAAACCTCCAAATCTGGTTCCGGTTTCTTTATTTCTCTCAAGGAATCCCTATTTTCAGCTAATCCCAGAGTTGTGCTGATTTTAATGTAGAATAATAGTCGTTTTAAGTGGGCCACATCAGATACTCTTTTCATTCCATTATCAAAATAAAGTAGTACCAGTGGGGTTCTTACAGGGAACGAGAGCAAAGATCTAACAACTGTATTCTCCATCACTGCAAGCTTATTGGTATCTTTGTATCCCAAACTTTCTGTGCCATGCAAGGGGGTACTTTAGGCCTTCGCTCGATAGGCACCTAGGGCCGGAGAAATGGAACGTGAATATGTGTTCTGAAAATGTAGGATGGCCTTTAAATCTGTGCGATATCATGAGTGACCCTTTATTTACTTGGTAGCCCAACCCAAATATGCCAGGCAGGGTTAAACCCAAATAATCAAAGCTAAAGACACATTCAAAGCGGTCTTGTTTGGCCACTACGTAACAGCTCTTATTAGCATTATTGCCAAAAACCATTGAACTTAGTTTTGCAGCGTTAACTCCAGGTCCTTGTGGCAGCAGAACTCCAAAAATGTATTTAGCAAATTTTGTAACCCCATCTGGGGCTTGGAGATTAATACAAATATTTGAGTTCTTGTATAGCGCGTAGCTACCCACCAGGGTTTTCCAGGGCTCTGAGAACAGGCAGAACCAACCTAGTGGGAGCTAAAATAACCAAGTCTTTAGTTCCTTGCAGAAGGTAGACAGTGAATCTCTGAGGGACTTGTGGAGGGACCCCATAACCTGTGGCAGAGAAAAGGAGAAGGATCGACCACCCACCCGTGTATTTGACTCTTGGGACTGTGAAAAGAAATTGATTCCTTGAGCGCAGGGTGCGAGGGTGGTTGTAGGGAATCATCCATTTTTGCAAGTACTGTGGTCCAGAGCAGGAGTGGATTTTGTGCATAAAGCAGAGTGCTTTAAAGTTTGTTCACCTATCCACTGGGAGCAAGTGGAGTTAGGGAAGAAGACCAGATACTGAGAAATGTTTAGTAAGGTGGAACAAGAGTCTGGTGGTGGAGTTCTGAACCACCTGAAGGCATCTTATTGTTGGCTTGTCTGCACCCAAATATAAGATGTTGCCCTAGTCAAGTCTGCATAGTATCATGGCCTGAATAATTGTTCTTCAAATAGAAAAAATAAGTATCCACAGGATCTTCTTAAGCCATTTTTAATGCAGGCAAAGCACGTGGAGGCTACTTTGGCCTCTTGTGGCTTCATAGACAGGGTGGAGTTTAGCCAGAAGCCAAGGTTCTTCACTTTATTGATGGGAGTAGGTGGCATTTCCAGAATGGCAGGCCAATGTTGAGGTCTCCAGAGCTGAGGATGTTTACCCAATACCATCACCTCGGTCTTGTCACCATTTAATTTCAGGGAGTAGGTGTTTATCCAGGTGGAGACAAGGCCATGGCAGGAGTTAAGATCCTCTGAGTTGACTTCACGCCTCAACAACAAGGATAAAATGATCTAGGTGTCATCTACGTATGAGAACAGAGTTAGTCGACAGCTTCCCACCAGGCCTGCCAGAGGGCAGACATAGATGTTAAAGAGCATAGGGCTTATGACGGATACACGAGGAACTCTTGAGGTAAGTGGGAGTGGTTCAAACACTTTATTTGCCAAGAAAAGCTGAAATGTGTGATCTGTTAAGAAGGAAGAAAGCCTTTCAAGTGCTGTGCCTTGCAGGCCCAGTTGAGCCGCTCTTTCAGTGAAAGTATTATGGGTCACGGTATCAAAGGCCACGCTGAGATCTAATTAAATCAGCACAGCTGTGCACCCTTATCCAGGAGTCGCCTTTGATGTTCGGTGACTCCTAGAAGGGACGTTTAGATACTGTGCCCAGCACTGAAGCCTAACTGGGAAGGATGGAGGCCTCCCTGGTTTTCCAAAAATTAGGTGAGCTGGGCATTTATATGTTTTTCTAGCATCTTGGAAAAAATAGGTAGCAAGGAAATGGGTCTGAAATTGGATCAATTGTCTGAATCTAGGTGGGGTTTCTTTAGCAGGGAGCGCACCATAGCATGTTTTCCAAGCTTTAGGTAAATGCCACTCGCGTAGGGAGGAATTTAAGAGTTCTACCACCAACTGCATAGACTGGTGGTTCAAGGTACCCGATGTGGTTGGTGGGGTGAGGGTCTGGAGATAATCCTAATTTGACTGACAGCAGTAAGTCCATCAGACAGGGGTAGTCCAACGGGAGCAGAAACTGCAGTCTGACAGGCACCTCACCTATCACGGTATGATTTACTTCCCCAGATGGGGGTAGAGTCAGAATAGGGCTAGGTCTGTTATTCTTTAGCCAAGAGTGTTATCCTTCCTTGTTGTGGCTTGGGTGGACTGAATGTCAGTCACCTTTTTAATGAAGAAGTCAGCAAGCTCCTGGCGCAGAGCTTGTGACAATGATGGCAAAGGAGTAATTTTGTGTGGGTCTGGTAAAACTTGTACCACAGTAAAAAGTGTTTTGAACCACATTTGTGCTTGAGAATTGTTTTCTAAGTTAAACAGGGCATGTGCAATCCTGTAGTGTGAGAGGTATTGGCTCAAGGCTAGTTTATATTTTGTTTTTTAGTCGATGTCTTATAGCTTCCTCCATGCCCTTTGTAGACACTTGCATCGCTTATTTTCTGCCTGTAAGGACTCATTGAACCAGAGGGCATGAGGTGGGAACTGCCTAAGTGAGGATTTCAGCTTGACTTGTAACGTTATATCTAAGTCAATTATTGAACTATTGGTGGTCTAGCACTCTAGCTCAACCTTCAGTGCTAGCTCAGGTAGGGTCCTCATCAGGCATGTAGTGGAGATGGGGATGTTATGTTTGGCCCAATTTCTGGCCATAACTTTGGGCCTGGCTTCCTTTGAAGATGACGGGGAATAAAGAGGTATAGAAAAGGGTACTGTAATATGGTCGGACCACAGTAACGGAATAGGCCTGAGATGTTACAGAAAATGGGATCTAGCAGATGACCTGCTTTATGAGTGGGGTAGACATTTATCAGGTTAATGTTCAAAGCATCCAGTTCTTCAATAAGTGTTTGGCTGAGTGTGCAGGTGACATCCTCTTGATGCATACTGAGGTCCCACGTGAAAATAAGTTGGCAATGTTACGTGTACAGGGAGAAATTGCATCCAGAATTACGGAGCACCAATTTACAGCATAGGTTGGGGGGGGGGGGGGCAGTAAATTAGGATGCCAGAGATCGAAATTGTGGACGTGAGTCAGAGTGAGAAGCACAGGGCTTCTCATGCCAGAAATGGTGGGTCCTCTGTCTTACACTGAAAAGTGTCTTTAAAGATTATCACTATGCAACCTCCCTTCTTATCTTTACGTTCCCTCCTGAGGATGCAACAGTTTAGTGGGAGAGCAACGATGACATCTGGCAGAGATGCCTCATGTAGCCAGGTCTCCGTTAAAAACAGGACATACCCCATGTCCAACAGAAAATCACAAACTTGTAGTTGATTGATAACCAAAGAGTGGTACTTTATGCTAAAAAAGCTGAATTTACAGTTGGTACATACACATAGCTCTGCCAGTCCACCTCAATTCTAACCTGTGAATGAGATGTGCAAGCACAGCTCTAGCTGATGCTTGCATTGACATGAGTTAGCCTTCTTCATGTTTTACATCCAATATAATACATGGTTCTTCCCTTATATGAGCATGGGCCACAATAATCTTTGTTTGAGCAGGCGCCTCAGGGGACAGATGGTTAGGAGGAGTCTCAACGAATGAAAAATTACCTTGAAGCTTAAACAAGTGAGAGTGAGGATTTACAAGAAACTCTGTAAACTCAGTGTTAGCATGAGTTTCAGGAGCATACGCCTCCCACAACTGAGGGTTAGCAGGAGCCTGTGGGAACTCAAGGTGAGCAGAAGCCTGTGGAAACTGAGGCATTACCCCTAAGCAGGGTACCAGGGAAGCTTGAGGTGGACATAGTCATCGCTGACCTTGGGGTCATCCAGAACTGTCCATTAAAAGTAAGCAAGAGAACTTGGACCTAAGGATGAATGTGAATATCATGGGATCAGTCAATGAGCTGGATTTCAAGGTCATCTGAACAGGAGCCTCAGGAGACCTTGTTGCCAGCAGGCACCGCAGGTGCAAGAGCACAAACAGTATCCTCATAACATCTGAGAATAGAAAGGATTTTAAGGGTGCTGAACGTGAGTTGGTTGTCTGAGTGAAAGCTGATGCTAAGCAAGAGTATCAAGACCCTAATATGAGCAGGTTATGCAGATCCACAAAGGTGAATAGAAGCTAATAGGTTATCTAGCTTACCGCCCCACTCATGGCAAGGGGTCTGCCCATCTGAGATCCATCCTTCGCCCTTACTGTAACCTCCGATCACTTCGTTCCAACTCTAAATGCTTGCTGGTCACACCCAGATTTAAAAAATCTTGTGCTGGTGGCAGAACATTTGAGCTGGTCGCTGCCCAACGCTAGAACAAGTTGCCTCTCAACCTGCGCATGAGTAGAACGGAATCGGAATTCCGCCGCGCTTTGAAAACCTTTCTCTTTTGCCGGTAACTGCTTGTCTTAGGTTTCTTTCTGTAGGGACCCCACTACAATCAATTAGCGCCGGGACACCCCGTTGGGGTAGCTGCGCGCTTTATAAAAGACACAATAATAATAATAATAATCTATATTCTGTTTGTATATATTGCTATGATTACGTACGGTAATCCCCATTACTCTTAGTCCTACTCGTCCTCGACCCAGTCATCACTCATGAGGTATTCCACACGACAGGAAACAAAACAGGAAACGCTTTCTGACTCCACCCACCCTCCTGTCAGGTGCTATAATACACCTCACCACCAGAAGCAAATCCTGATGTACCAAGCACCAAAGGCCTGGAAAGGGAGGGCGGGCGGGTCGTATGACTGGGTCGAGGACGAGTAGGACTAAGAGTAATGGGGATTACCGTACGTAATCATAGCATTACCTCTACGTCCCTCGTCCTCGACCCAGTCATCACTCATGAGGCATACCAAAGCAACCCCACAAAGGCCTTTGGCACACCACAAATAGAAACAGAACAGACACCAAGGCGTGCAGCAAGACACAGTGTAATAACAAACAGAAATAAACTGAATCACACAGATGGGGGGATCCCCACAGCTTGCAACACACCAGAACCAAAATTAGGGCGGCCAGACAGAGCACAAGTCAAGCGAAAATGTCGCACAAAAGTGGACTCGGACGCCCAGGTACCCGCCCTACAGATCACCTCAAGGGGAACCCCACGGAAAGCAGCCCAGGAAGCAGACACACCCCTGGCAGAACTCGCCTGAACCCCAGACGGGCAAGGCAAACCAGAGCCCTGGTAAGCCAACAAGATCACAGCCCAGATCCAGCGACCCAAAGTAAGACGAGAGGCAGCCTTACCCCTACCAGCCAAACCAAAGGTCATAAAGAGGGAGTCAGAAGACCGAAACCCAGCAGAACGACCAACATAAACAGACAACGCCCTCCTCACATCCAAAGAATGTAGCAGGACATCAGAAGGAGAGGAAGGAGAAGGACAGAGAGAAGGAAGAATCAACTCCTGGGAGGAATGGAAAACGTGAACGAATCTTAGGCATAAAACCGGGGTCCAAGGAAAGGACCACAGCGTCATCCAGAAACCACAAAAAAAGGGGGGAGAACAACGTAAAGCCGTAAGCTCACCCAACCTCCGAGCAGATGTAACAGCCACCAAAAAAGCAACCATGAAAGACAGGAATTACAACTCCACGGACTCCAAAGGCTCAAAGGGAGGGGACTGCAAGGCACCCAGAACCAAAGAGAGAACCCAAGGAGGAACCGGAGAGCGGACAGAAGGAGCAGAAAGAGAGAAATTCCCAAACAAACGGGAAGCGCGGCAGGATCCACGGAGGGGCCACCGCCAGACGCAACAGCAGAGGGAACCAGGAGCGGCGAGGCCAAAAAGGGAGAACAGCCACCACCCGAGCCCCCACCCGCTGAACCTACAGCAAGAAGCAGGGATCAGAGGAAAAGGGGGGAAAGGCATAGAGGAACCAAGGAGGCCAAAGGACAGACAAGGCATCCACTCCCCAAGCCCCCGACTCCGGAGACCTGGAGCAGAACAGGGGAAGCAGGGCATCGGTCCGGGAGGCAAACAGGTCCAGCACAGGAGTCCCGAACCTCCGACAGAGCAAGCGGAAAATCCGAGGGGCCAGACACAGGGAGAGGGAGGACGGGAACCTCCGACTCAAGGAAACCGCAACCACGGTGTCCACATCCCGAAATGCAGAGCAGAGAGGCCCACCAGACGACACCCGGCCCAACTCGCAACCGCACGGGCCACCAAGCTCAGGGAAAGGCAGCGGGAACAGCCCTGGTGGTAGACGTAGGCCACGGTCACAGCGTCGCCTGACCTCACCAACACGTTGCACCCCAGAAGACGATCCCTGAAAAGGCGGAGAGCCCTCTCCACCGCAGACAGCTCCCTCCAAATCGAAGAAAGGCGGGACTCCGAAGGAAGCCAGCGGGCCTGCACCGCCCAAGGGCCCAGAGACGCAACCCAACCGGAAGCGCTGGCATCCTGTCGTCAACACCAAGGGGATTGAGGGCGGAACCACATGCCCTCCGACAGATGCGAAGAATCCAGCCACCACCGGAGAGCAGACACCAACTCCGGAAACACAGGCACAGGAATCGAGAAGTCCCGGACAGGAAAGGGCACCCACCTCTGAATATGCCACAACAGAGGCCGAAGATGAACCCGGGCCCAGGGAACCGTGAACACAGTGGCAGACATGTGGCCCTGAACCACCAGCCATTGCAGGAGAGGAGCAGAATCCCGGGAAAGCAACCTCCTCAGCAACAAATGAAGACGCAGAATCCTGGAATCTGGGAGAAAGACCGTGCCCCGCACAGATCCGAACACCGCCCCAATGAAGGTTCTCCGAGTAGCAGGGTCCAGGCGACTCTGCGGTAGATGGACCAGGAAACCATGATCCCCGAGCGTACGCACGGTCAAGGAAAGGTGGCGAGACACGACCTCCGGAGACGGAGCCTGCAGCAGCCAATCGTCCAGGCATGGAAACACGGACACCCCCAGGAGATGGAGATGAGCCACCAAGGGAGCAGCCACCATGGTGAACACCCTGGGGGCGGACCGGAGACCGAAGGGAAGGACGCAGAACTGCCAGAGACGACCCTGCAGGCAGAAGCGCAGGAACTGCTGATCCACCAACGCCATCGGAACATGAAGGTAGGCATCCTGGAGATCCAGCGAGGTGAACACCCAACCCTCCCGGATCAGGGGAATCACCATCTGCAAAGTTTCCATCATGAATGGGATCTTCCGTACAAACAAGCACAGGGCCCGAAGATTGACGACAACACGGAAGCCCCCCCCGTGAACTCCGGAACCACAAACACGATGGAATAAGTCCCCAACCCACGTTCCAGGGGGGGCGACCGGGACAATCGCCCTCTTGACGAACAGCAACTGAACACCCTCCAGCAACGCCAGACGGCGAGACGGGTCCGAAGGCAAAGGAGTCACCACCACACCCGAGGGAGGAGGAGGAGACAGGAATACCATCCGGTAACCCCGAGAAAGAACATCCAGCACCCACCGGTCGGAGGTCGCCAGCAGCCAAGCATGGAGGAACAGCCGCAGTCTCCCACCAACCGCGGGCTGACCACCAGCGAGAACGGGCACCGGACCGGCGTAGTCAGGAACGAGGAGCGCCAGACCCACCACCCGGATGGGGCTACTCCTGGAAACGCCTAGGAAAGGTCCTACGAGCACCACGCCGGCCCCGAAACGAAGACTGCTGAAAACCTGGAAGGCTGGCGAAAGGACCGGGCTTTCGAGAAGGAGGACCCCTTAAGAGAAGGGGCAGGATGGAAGGACAACGAATGCTTCCTCTTCATAAAGACTCTATGGAGCATGTCCTCCAGGGCGTCCCCAAAAAGAAGAGTACCAGAAAACGGCAACCTCAAAGCCACAGAACGCTGAGCAGCAACCGAATCCCAACCACGCAGCAGCAAATTCCGACGGGCAGCCACAGAGGAACCACAAGACAGAGCAGAAGCCCTGACCGAGTCAAAGGCAACGTCCGAAAGGAACTCCAACTGGCGTGCCATAGACTCCAGCAACTCTGGACAAGTGCCCCCCTCCAGCATAGTAGAAAACAAAGTCTTGAAGACAGCCAACAAAGACTGCGGAACACATGCACCATACACACCCTACCGAAGAGCCAGGTGAGAGCCAGCATAGGACTCCAGAAGAGCAGAGTCAATCTCCTTATCCACCCCATCCATCAGGATATTATCAGCAGCCAAGGAAGGGCGACCCATCCAGAGAAGCAACAATAGAATCCACCTGCACCGAATCAGGCAGGGCAACCTCCGAATCCTGCAACGGATAAAGCTCCGACATGAACCTGGGCAGAGAAATATGGTCCGGGTCCTTCCACTCCTTAAGGAGGACATCCATGACAAAGGGGTGGATGGGCATGGAAGAAGACACAGGCTTCCGAAACTGCGGCAGAACAGAGTCCTGGGAGGTGCTGGGCACAGAGACCTCTGGAAACCCATATTCTCCCCAACAAGACAAAGGAGAACAGGCATCAGGTCCATGGAAATGCACTTGCCTTGCAGCTCCGCTGCGCCGAAAGAGGACTCATCAGAGGAAGCAGAGGACGAAATATCCGAATACAGGGGAGCAGCAGCCTCAGAGCGACCCCCAGAACCCATACTGGAAGCCATGAGTTCAGACAGCGTCTCCAAAACTAGGCGCTGCAGAAGCTCAGAGTCACCCAAACTGCCACTCCGAGCAGCAGGGGCAGAATCACCACCATCAGAGGAGGAGGAAGAAGATCGAACAGGAGAGACATGCTTTCTCTTCCCGTGATGCTTCCCCATAGCAAAGCAGCAATTCACGAGTCACAGCAACCCAGTAGACAGAGCAGACGTGAGACACCCAGCGGAGCCACAAGCAGCCGAAGGAATCGAAGAACAGCAGAATCCCGCCAAATAAATACGAAGAAACACACACCCATCAGCTGAGCCACAGAGAGGAACAGTCGAGGAAGAAGGAGGGGGAAGGAGGGGCCGAGCAGCGGCCGACGAATGAAACAGCAAAGGAATCGATGACATCACCTCCATCCACCAATCAGGACGGAAGACAAGCAACCCGGAGCCTACCCGGGTGCAAGCACAGGCCAACGAGGGACAGAATCCAGGACCGGCCTCCCAGCCGACTTCCGCACTTCCCGGAGCCTCCAGCCCCCCCGCAGCCGAGGAACGGACATCCAGAAACGAGCTCCGAGGCAGAAACTGAGCTCCGAGGGAGAAACGGCCCGCCAAGTAACGGACATCCAGAAAGGGCACCGAGGCAGGAACGGCCCCCCCCCCCCGTCCCAGGGGGCGACCGTACCCAGCAGAAATAACACCGGCATAGAAATGGCCGGGGCGCGAGGAGCCGCGGCGCGCCTCACAGGCACACCCATCCAGCGGAGCCCCTCCTGCAACAGGCAAATCCGACGAAACACGAGCGAAGCCGGTGAAAGGTCCGAACACCGGACTCAGGGACAAAGGACCACAGCCGCATGCGAGAAGCCATAGCCACGCACCCAGCGACCAGCCAGCACAGTGAAAGGCAGAAATCCCCGGGGACCCGAGAGGCCCCGCAACCCAGGTCCCCAGCAATCCAGGAAAGCACAGGAAGCCCAGCAGCCCGGTTTCCACATCCCACGGAGGTCCACGAGCACCCCCAATGCCCAGCAAAGGAGGAAACCACAGGACAGGCGTAGCAGGTAAGAGCCCGGCACTCACCCAAGCGTCTCCCATCAGAATCCAACCGACAGGAAACAAAACAGGATTTGCTTCTGGTGGTGAGGTGTATTATAGCACCTGACAGGAGGGTGGGTGGAGTCAGAAAGCGTTTCCTGTTTTGTTTCCTGTCGTGTGGAATACCTCATGAGTGATGACTGGGTCGAGGACGAGGGACGTAGAGGTAATGTAGGCTTGCGTCAGATACCAGCACTGTATGAAAACCTCGCTCTTTGCCACATTATGCAGATTTCTGCCACACTCAAAGTATGAATGTGTCACATAAAAGACATTACTCAAGTCTCGGGCATTTACAAAGCCGCAGTTACATGCATAGTAGTCAAACCTCTATTGAGATTACATATTTAGATGTAATCTAAATCATACGCAATGGCCATTTCTATGAGACCTAAATAACATTCATATATCCGAGGTCTCCAAATTGTACACAAATGTGGAGCCTGTGAATATGCTGCACTCTCAAATACAGTGCATATGCCAGCCGTTATGCGGTACACATGCTATCCATACATGCAACACACGCATATTATTAATATATTCTTATATTGTATGCAGTCACAAGGCACAAACATAAAAATCTTAGATTATGAGCTCTCCCACTGCGACTGGTTAAGAGTCTAGAATTCACAGCAGGAATGTTACATCCCGCCACACTACCTAAATATCTGCTGATCTGATTACCTTCACTCGGTCCTGAATAAACCACTTCCTTGTTGGCTAATCGTATATCGAGTGACAGGGATCATGCCCCAGCCGGGCTTCTTACACAGCTTCTATCTTTGTTTGTGCTGAGTATCCACCGTCCGATAAATGTAGTTATCAGTGAGTCTGTTGTACCCGAGTCGCTCAAAAAAGGGATTGTAAAACTACTATGAAAAAAACTTAACAGTGACCAACAGATTCGGCAAGTGCTCATCCTACAATTTAACCTGCCTAGAGAAGTTGCAGCATGTTGTGTTTATTCTTGAATGTGTTGGGGCACAAGTGGATTCATGTGTATAGAATGTACACTTGTTCGACCAGAATCCTGTGACTATTCCAATGTTGGTAAGTTACTTGTTCTGCAGATGAGATGGAACGTGTTGGCCCCACTACTCTACATCTAATAAAAGTTAATAACTTAACAGGCTCCTTATGGACTAACCAGTCTTGGTGATGACTGGAGTTATTTATCCATGGCATGTAAACCTTTTGAGGGATTGCTCACCGGTCATGCAGTGTTTTGGCTTGATGTGCAGTGCTCCTGCTAGCCTGCAGTGCATTTCATGATGAGTGGGTGATCCGAGGCGGATGCTATGTGTCACCCGTTTGGCACTTAAATGTTTTAGTGCCAAGTCTGTAAAAGGTGTTATTTGCATGGCGCACACGCCATGTCAGTTGTGGGAAAGAGGAGGAGCGTAATGCTGCGGCAGAGTGAACATGGACTGTGCTCACGGAAGAGTTTTACGTTGCACGCTGGAAGTTAGATCAGAGCATGCAGCCATCTTGGATTTTCTATGTTGCATTAATCTGTGCGCGATGTTGCGTTCCAGTGTCTGGTCATGTGCAGTGTGAGGAAGTTCTGTGCATGCGCGTTGTGGTGCACCTGTCAGTAAAAGTTTGTGCACACTTATTTCTTCTAGAAGCTGCTGTGGGGAAAGTGTTGGTGATGGTGCTGGTGCAGTTTAGGAGGTGCAGGTAGTATCAATCCGTTATCAAGTAGATGCTAAATCATTAAGTGCTTGCTGTCTTGCTAATGGCACCTGGTTAACTGCCAATCTGTGTTGTATTACGAAATGCTTGCTGCCTGGCTAATGATGAAAGGGTCATTTTTGCTTCAACTACGAATCTGCAATACTTTACTATAAGGATGCTGTGGCATTTCAACATGTGTCTTTCATTCCTTTGAGGTTCTAGACTGTGTTTTCTCTGAAGGGCTTGCTGTAAGAAGCACTGTGGTTTCTCAGAAGGGCTGGCTGTAAGAAGCTGTAGTATTTTTCAACAAGGAAGTTGCAGTGTTTTGGAAGGCTACTCAAGGGTCGAGAGCAGCACAATGTTGTGCACTTGTTAACTTGGGTCGCATCCTGCAGAACTGATTCAGCAATCTCCTTTGAAGGACTGTGTAGGAGAGTAGGGTCTGCTTCCTATGGCCATCCCTACTTTTTGCTGTGATTCTCTTGTTTTTCGACTTTAGTGTGGCTGTGGACCCGCTAATCAGACCCACAGCCCAGCTGTTCTCTCTCTAAATTGATACCATGTACTTTAGGTACATACCAGATTGGTTACTGGGTCACCCTTGTGAGCCTCTGTATAGTGTACCATAGTTACCCAGGGCATAGTTGCACCTTAGGCATACCAGGGTCTGCAGCATGTATTGTGTCACCCCTGGTATGCCTTCTAAACTAACACCACAGGTCTGTTCACACAGCCTGGGTAAGGTGGTGTAATCACCCCTTACGTAGATATAGTATCCCTATATCTATATATATTTTTTAGACACATATACATCTATAAGCCACTCCTATGGTATGCCTCGACAATCCTGGAGGCAGAGTGCATGGTTTTATGTGAGAGGTTGCCCTAGCATGAGCTGAGCCCCTGTGCAGCTTTCGGAACCATGTCCTTATAGCTGTTCTATGATATAGCCATACCATATGATCTTAAGTGCATTATAATCCTCGCGGTTAATGCTAACTTTGGTTTTGCTTTATCAAGACATGTCGTGTAAGGTGTTAAACACTTTGGAATACTATCCCCCCGCCCGTCCTGGTGGCGGGGGTAGCATTCCACCCTTCTAGAGGGAGAAGACATTTAGTTACTGCTTTACCCGGTTAAACTTAAACAGAGCCTCAGCATCAAAAAATGGATGCTGCTGCCACAGACACGAGTCTGACCTCCTGCTGCTGGACGAAACTCCGGCAGGGGAGGCCTGGACAATAGGTTTCCTGTCCAGGCAGGTGCCAGAACCTCCCCAGACAGGGTTTTATGTATTGGGGCAGGGAGGGCTGCATCAGCAGATGCGTTTCCAGACATTGCCTGGGGCACACACGGTGCTCCATGCATAGCCCGGTTCAAACCAGTTGCTCAGCCCCAGCTTTGGTGCGAAACTGGACAAAGGGAAAGGGGTGTAACCACCCCCTTCTCAGGCCCACCCATAGGAGGGACCTAGTCAGGAATCCAGCCCCCATTCTTAGTATAAGTATAGGAGCTGTGTCCCCAGGACTTTAGATTAGCCTGGACGAATCTTTGAAAGACATATCTTGGACCTTCGACATTACATTCTGACTGGAAGACGGAAGACATCTCCCTTGTGGTCAAGGAGTGACCACCCTGTGTGAACAGGCACCAACAGAAACGTTGCCGGTCTGCAGTTTCAAGGCTCCCGTCAGAACCCGAACACTCTGCGACACAAGAACTAGACTTCCAGATTTCTCTGACCCTGACCCACATCCACAGCAAAGCTGAGACCAGTGGCGGACACAAGAGACGTGGGACCGGACATCTTGGACATCCTGCATTTTGCTAGCTGCACTCCTTTCATGAAGCCTCAGTAAGTTGTGCATTGGGGTACGAGAAGCCCCAGCCCGAGCACCATTTGCACAGAAGCCCAGGCCCCCACACTTCGCGAGTGTCCCATGGGCCTCGCTTTTGCATTTTAGCTCGATGCGTCTTCCCAGTTCCTTGCCCGTTGGCTAGTGAGCCCCCTGAAGACGCCATCTTGAATTTAGCTTACTTTCCTGGTTGCTCCATACTTGCTCCAGCTTTCCTGAAAAGGAGAAGCGCCACAGACCTTGTTGGTCTGCAACAATGCCAATCTCGACATCCTGCATGGGCTGTGGTTGCCAAGGCTTGTTGGGTCCAATCCAGATACCAACACCGCAGTCATCTAGATCCATTGTGGGACAGCTCGAATCCAGCGCCTGGTCATCGTGGATGCCTCCTGGACCTCATGGCTGAAGAGACAAACTCACCTTCTTCACCTTCAAGCACCCGACATCGCCTGGTTCCTTCCTGGTACATTCCTGGTCACTGGCTAGTGACCCAGGTGCTGTTCTCTCTGCTTTCATGTTCTTCACATCTCCGATCCACCCTTGGATCCACCCGGACACTTTTCCTTTGGTCGCCTGCAGCACTTTTTTGCAGCTCTCCATAGAAAACGACAACATAACCCAACACGAAAAGACACCTATGCACCCGGCTTCCCTGGGTGAGGTAACACAAGTACTCCAGTGCTCCCGTGGGTCTTGACTCTTGAAGTGTCCTAGTTTAAAAGGGTTCCATCCTAGTCCATCCGGAAGTGTCCTTAAATTGCATATTTGTAACTTTGTTTCCCATAGAAAGTCAATGGTAACCCGCTCCCGTGGGCCTCCTACTTCCTAACCTTTGGTTGTTTAGTGTAGCCCCAGCGATTCCACAGGCCCCAGGCCGGCTTTCTAACTCTCACGTGGTACTTATACCACTTTCTTTGTATATGGTTTGAGAGGCCCCTAGGGCATAACGTATACTGTGCAACCTATCGTATTTTAACTGTGTGACTTGTATTTTATTTTGACCTCTGACCTCATAAAGAGTGCAGAGGGGTTGTGTTTAGATTAAATACATATAAATTTGATATAGTCCTTGTGTGGTGTCCTTTCATTTGGTACTCCAGGGATTATATATGGTAAAACAACTTGCTTAACTCGCCTACTGAAGTCTTAGCCTGAAGACTGCTGGTTTGTGCTACCACTAGGATAGCTTTCAATAAGGTTGACTTTACAACCACCATCAATAAGGGTCGATTAGACTAGTGCAAGGTGCCCACTAGAACTAGGCTAACTTCTCACTGACTGCCTTAATTTGTGGTGTGGGTATTCAGCCATTCAAAGTAACACAATTTCTTATTGCTTATTTTATGGGGTTAATTTGTGAGACCCCTAGGGCATAACGTATACTGTGCAACTTATCGTATATTAACTGTGTGACTTGTATTTTATTTTGACCTCTGAACTCATAAAGAGTGCAGAGAGGTTGTGTTTAGATTAAATACATATAAATTTGATATATTCCTTGTGTGGTGTCCTTTCATTTGGTACTCAAGGGATTATATATGGTAAAACAACTCGCTTAACTCGCCTACTGAAGTCTTAGCCTGAAGACTGCTGCTTCGTGCTACCACTAGGATAGCTTTCTATAAGGTTGACTTTACAACCACCATTAATAAGGGTCGATTAGACTGGTGCAAGGTGCCCACTAGAAGTAGGCTAACTTCTCACAGACTGCCTTAACTTGTGGTGTGGGTATTCAGCCATTCAAAGTAACACAATTTCTTATTGCTTAATTTGTGGGGTTAATTTGCATTGCAAAGATGTGTGCTTATCATACTTGCTTATGTGCTTATCCTTGTCACCACTGCAGCCATTTGTAACAGTTATGGGGAAACCCCCTATCAAGTGGAATGAGAGGAAACAGTATTTTATAAACTATAATAACACAATAGTCCCGCACTAAATATTTACAATACCAAAGTTATGGCCTCAACACTCTATGGCCCAGAATTATGAGGGTTCAAAAACTTGACACCATCAGCTTTAGCCCAACATACGTATTTTAAGAGTTATTACAGGTCTACCACAAAACACCACTCTAAGGCCTTTGTATTATGATTTAGGAAGTAATTCATTGGATGAGGTAGCGAGATTCTGCCCAATAGCATACTGACGTAGATTGGGGACTACCCCAAGCTAATACATTATGCTGCAGCACTTAAGGATGTCCGGGAAGCAGACACCACACGCAAGATCAGTTGGTTACAAAAAGTCAAATGCAAGCAGTTCACAATGGCTTGATACATCTATGGGAAGACCCCATGGGCCAACGGTTCCCCTTGAAAAGGGAAATGAAAGAACTTTATCGGTCCATGACCATAACTGACACCATAAGAACCACTGAACGTCCACTGAACGTCCATCATCCAGGTAGGGGTTTGGCCCCTGTATGAACCATATTGGGATTTCATTTCCAAGCCTTCAGACAGAAAATTATATTTTCAATTTCAGGTGGGATCGCTATCATTAAAGTCTTTCACACACAAATGGTACAACTCAGGCGACAGTAAATGCCAACTATGTGCAGAGCAAGTGGGGACATGTTCATATATACTTTTTGTTTGTCCTGCCTATGAGGCCCCTTGAAATAAATGGTTAAAATCATTAGGTAAAAATATGGGCCCTAGGAGCAATCACTACACTAAGAATATTGTACTCAAACTCACACGAGCAGTGTGCGATTGTAATTGCCAAATTTGTCAGCTGGATGTGGATAATACGCAGCAAGATGCAAACCATGCCTGTGGCTATACAAACTAGCGCCCAACCAAGTGAACAGTATGTACCTCAACCAGTTGGGTTAATAAATGTCTGATTAGTAGAGTCTAACATCAGTCCCTTTTTCTCTAAAATATGTGTGACAGTAGTGGGGTTTATAGTTCCCCACTACTGCCACACATATTTTCACAACATTGCGCACATGTGTTATATAGTTTCTTATAACTACAAAGAAATATAACATGTAGCCCACTTTGGTGCCTCACTGGGAAACATTACAATTCAAGTCCAAACAATTCATCTAATAAAAAAGTTTCATTCTTTTTAGTTGACATGACTTAACTTAAAGTTTTAAAAAATTGAGCAAGGAACTATATCAATTATCTTTTAACTTTTTCTGAAGTAATTCTGACCTTGGAACAGATAATCATTAATTATGTACCTTTGTAGATATGCTGTGGTTTTATTGGATAACACTGGTGTTTAACAGAATGTCCTATGTTTTTATGCAAAAAAGGTCTTTAATGATTTTGCAATCGAAATAAAGATTATGATGATGATGATGGATTGGTCTTTGGGAACAGTGAGATTGGGGCAGGGAATTTAGAAGGAGATATCCCAAAGTGTTTTCAGGCAAGATTGTAACATTGGTTGAGTACGCACATAAAATTGCACTCCACAGAACACTGTCCCCAAGGTTCACAAATTCTGAAATATTCCTGGGGTATCAAGGAAGGTAGTTGACTGTGAGATCACTGAATGAGGGGATTATTGAAAAGGTTGACGCGGCTGAGTGGATTGCTTCGATTGTGGTTGCCAGGCGGGTCAACTGTGAGATCCGCTTG